>NC_073633.1:75022500-77522500 GCF_029407905.1 Bubalus kerabau
GCGGGAGGAGAAGGGGATGACAGAGGATGAGATGGTTGGATGGCATCACTGACTCGATGGACGTGAGTTTGAGCAGGCTCTGTGAGTGGATGATGGACAGGGAAGCCTGGCATGCTGCAGTCCATGGGGTTGCAAAGAGTTGGACACGACTGAGTGACTGAACTGTCACTATACCATAATTTATTTCAACCATTCTCCTAACAGTGGACATTCAACTTATATTTAGTTTAGTTTTTTTTTTTTCATTTTTCATTCTAAAGTGCCTATTTTAAATTATAGCCCAATCAGTTTCATGTGAGGTTGACTTCTTTCCTATCCCCTTGCAGGTGGGAGTTTCTAAGGAAGACTAGGTTAATTATAAACAGAAACAATGGAATGTATTTCTTCTGCACTGGTAAGCTCATAACCCTACATTTTATGTTGTCCCAGGTGTCTTATTAAAATTTAAATATCCACTGAAAACACAAAGATGACTTGTATCTACACATATAACCACAAAGTTTCAGTTTATTTAGTAATTCCAAATTTCTCTTTATCAAATCTACCCTTCATATTTTTTCAGGGGTTTTACGTAAATTACATTCATATGCATCATCTTATTTCCCTTCCCCACAACCCTGCAAGGCAAGTAGGAAAAGATACCATTGTCCACATTTGGCAGGGGACTTGGGGTTGCTAACCGACTTGTCCAAGATCATAGGGCCATTAGAGACAGTACCAGGCCCAGAAGCCAGGCCAGACTCCACATGCAATGCTCTTTCTACCACACCACCCATGCCTCCTCAAACCTGTATAATCAGACTGTTAAAATGTGATGACTGTAGTGGGTGTTTTCTTTATTAATCCACTTCCCTTCAAGGTGGCAACTTTCTGGACAGCTGTTCCATTTTCTATTTCATTGTTTTCTGCTCTTTCATATTTTCCTGTGTTTTCATTTTCTCCTTGTTGCTAGTCTCTTAAGATGAAAGCTGAGGCCTTTGAAATTTTTACTCTTTTATACTATTAGCATTTTAGTACTATACATTTTCCTCCAAGTGCTGCTCTAGCAGCATCCCACACATATTGATGTGAGGTATTTTATTTCATTATCATGTTTCATTCAGCTAAAATTTCTAAGAATACATCTTTGGCCCATTTCTTAGAAGTGTGCTATTTAGTTTCCAAATATTTGAGGATTTTCCAGACCTATTATTGATTTCCAACTTAATTCTATTGAAAATGGAAAACATACTATGTATGACAAACCTTTTTAGACTTGTTTTTATAGCCAGAATACGGTCTATCTTGGTAAATAGTCTCCATTCATGCTACTGTTGGGGACATTATGTTTTATAAGTATCATTTAAGTCATAATTGGCCATAACTCTATTAGTTTAATAGTGTTGTTTGAGTTCTCTTATATATGTTTATATATATAAATCTTAAAATCTTACTGATTTTCATCTAATTGTTCTATCAATTATTTAGAGTAAATACTGAAATATTAAATTTTTGTCTATTCTATTAATTATTTAGAAATGGATATAGACATATTTGATTATAACTGTAATTTTTTATTTATCTATATTTTATCTATATTTTGCTTCATGTATTTTGAAGTTCTGATGTTAGGTAGATTAAATATTTACAATTGTTATCTTTTATCTAATTGATATTATCATTACAAAATGACCTTCTTTATCCCTGGTATTATTCTTTGCTCTGAAATTTTTGTTTGATATTAATATGGTCAGCCACTTGAGTTTTCTTTTTTCAATTCTACCATTCTATTCTGTTTCTGTAAGTTTGACTTTTAACATATATATATATGGCTTTCCATTGGAGAAGGAACTGGCAACCCACTCCAGTGTTCTTGCCTAGAGAATCCCAGGGATGGGGGAGCCTGGTGGGCTGCCGTCTATGGGGCCGCACAGAGTCGAACACGACTGAAGCGACTTAGCAGCAGCAGCAGAATGGCTTTCCATACTTTTACTTTTAACCTATTTGTATCAATAGATTTAAAGTAGCATACTTTTAATCACTGTAGCTTTGTCATATATTTTGAAACCAGAAAGTGCTATGCCTCTAAACCAGAAAGTTTTATTCTTCTTTCTCAAGATTCTTTGACTATTTGAGGTCTCTTGTGGTTCCAGATGAATTTTATAATGTTTTTTTCTATTTATATTGGATGATATACATTTTATTTTTGTATTCTTACAAATACTTGAGTTTTTTTCTGGGATATAGTTCAGGTACTGGTAACCCATTTTATTTTAGGCGGGGTGGTCTTACTTTTAAGATCTGTTAGGCAAGACCATAGCAGTATTTAGTCTAGGATTAATTATTTCCTACTACTGAGACAAAACCCTACTGAATACGCTCTCATTGCTCCATGAATTAGGAAGCTCTCCTATCTGGCTGGTGTGAATAGCTGGTGTGAATTCTCAATCTTATGGAAGCCTCAGATATTTGTAACCCTTTTGGAAGACTATTTCCCTGGCCCGGGTATTTTCCTCACAGGGATGTAATTAGTTGAAAACTCAAAGTGAATCCTCTGCAGATCTCTTGAGTTCTACTATGGGTCTCTGCTCTCTGGCACTCTGCCCTTTGAAATCTAGCCAAATTGTTTTGTCCCAATTCTCTAGATTCTTAATTCATCTCCTCAACTCAGGAAATTTGTTAGACTCTGTGGATTCCCTCTTTTTGCAGTGCAGATAAGAAATTCATCCCAGGCAACAAGATGGGGGTAACTGTGGGACCTGACCCATTTATTTTCCATCTTTGAGGGGTCACTGTCCTTCACTGCCTGAAATTCAGTATCTTGAAAAGTGGCTGCACATACTTTATCCAACCTTTAATCATTTCAGGAAAAAAGATCAATCTGGTCCTCATTACTGCATACTGACCAGAACCAGACATTCTTCCATTCCTAACATAAACATATGCCATTTCTCTTGACAGGAGAAACCCTCTTACACTGGAGTGGGTTCCCATTTTCTCATCCAGGGATCAAACCTGTGTCTCCTAAATTGCTGGTGGATTCTTTACCCCCTGAGCCATAAGGGAAGCCCACTTATTCTGTAGAATATCCTAATGTTATTTCATTATCTTAAAAAGATGCAAAATGACTCAAGGATAGTTAAAGACTGATGATAGCTATAACCAGGAAAACTTAAAAAGGTCATTGGAAAAGTCTGGATAATGAAGACTTTATTTAGAAAGTTAATGAAGATTTTGTTTAGAAAATTAACTTCCAAGAAAAGTAAATTATTGCTTCATTATTAAATTATTATCAATAATTCTTAATGTACACTGATTTAGGAAATATTAAAGTTATCCATTGTACATTAAAATATCTGTTTTGTACAGACTTTTATACTCATCTTCACATAACTAATTCTCACACTCAAGAGACGTGGAGTCAATAAGGCAGATTTTTTAAAATTAGAAAATGCCTATCAGCCCATATTTTTAACCAGAGACTAAGGGAATTTTCCCTTAAATAAAACACAAAATTGCATCTGAGATAAGCATAAAAGGTTTTGCAAAGAGAGCTAATTCATCAGGAGAGGACAACTGCACAAATGTTGGTTAAACCTGGCAAGTCTGACTAGATATCTACAGATACTTTAGTCTTTTGGATTATAAGCCACAGACACCATTTCCTGCTACGTATGAAAAAATAAAGGAAGCTCACAGAACTGATGTGAAAGCTGTAGTATCTAGCTAGGAAAGTAGCTGAAAGCAAGATATTTGGAAGAATAGACCCACTGCTAAGCTATGCCATAAGAACAACCTGAGTGCACGGGGGTGGGGGTGGGGGGGTGGCAGGGGCAGGGAGGGAACGGGGACAGGATCTTTGCTGACACAGCTGGCAAAACTCTTACTACCAGTGAAATAAATTCAACCCAGCATTACTTCTTTGTATCACTCACTCAGGTTTCAGAGTCTCAGGCAAGAGTATCTAGTTGGACAAATCTAATTTATAAGCCTGTATCCTTGCTATCCAGATTCAAAGAGAACATGAAACCCTGCTTCTCTCCAAGACTCACACTGCGGTGGCTTTCCTAAACAAAGAGAATAAGTGCTGATGCTGGATAGCAAATAAAGCAACTAACATTCATTGTATCTGTCTTTGGGGAACTTTTATTTTTATTCTGTTATGCTTAGACAAGGAAAAATTGTCTAAGACTTGGTCATGGGGTAAAGGGATTACTGAGACTCCTTTCTGTGTAGTGCTCGGTGTTATTGAGCACTGCCCAAGGGTTGGTCCCATCACTTCATGGGAAATAAATGGGGAAACAGTGGAAACAGTGTCAGACTTTATTTTTGGGGGCTCCAAAATCACTGCAGATGGTGACTGCAGCCATGAAATTAAAAGACACTTACTCCTTGGAAGGAAAGTTATGACCAACCTAGATAGCATATTCAAAAGCAGAGACATTACTTTGCCAACAAAGGTCCGTCTAGTCAAGGCTATGGTTTTTCCAGTAGTCATGTATGGATGTGAGAGTTGGACTGTGAAGAAAGCTGAGTGCCGAGGAATTGATGCTTTTGAACTGTGGTGTTGGAGAAGACACTTGAGAGTCCCTTGGACTGCAAGGAGATCCAACCAGTCCATTCTGAAGGAGATCAGCCCTGGGATTTCTTTGGAAGGAATGATGCTAAAGCTGAAACTCCAGTACTTTGGCCACCTCATGCAAAGAGTTGACTCATTGGAAAAGACTCTGATGCTGGGAGGGATTGGGGGCAGGAGGAGAAGGGGACGACAGAGGATGAGATGGCTGGATGGCATCACCGACTCAATGGACAAGAGTTTGGGTGAACTCCGGGAGTTGGTGATGGACAGGGAGGCCTGGCGTGCTGCAATTCTGAGCGACTGAACTGAACTGAACTGAAGGGTTACTCTGGTGGCTCAGACAGTAAGGAATCTGCCTGCAATACAGGAGACCCAGATTCAATCCATGGGTTGGGAAGATCCCTTGGAAACAGCAACTCATTCTAGTATTATTGTCCGGAGAATTCCATGGACCAAAGAGTCTGGTGGGCTACCATCCATGGGGTCACAAAGATAAGGGCACAACTGAGTAACTAACATTTTCACTTCACTTTCAAGCATTATCTGATTCTCTATGGATTTATACCTTTGTTCCTCCTACAAAATGTTATTGACTAGGACAGCTAACAATTCTGTAAAGGTAGGAATTAATTGCAGAAAATAGTGATGTCAGTTCAGGTCAGTCTCATAACAATGCAAATGAATTATTCCAATGATACCAATAATTTCTATCTAAAAGAAAAGAGAACCGCATAGTTGTAGTTTTACTGGCTTGTAGATCACTAACCACTTTTTAAATCTAAATTATCAATCTTATTCAAACAGCCTTTCTGTTAATATAACAAATCAGTGTTTCTCCAGCTCTCTTTTGACCAACTTTCCTATCATTAATGTGTTAAATAAGTTTTTGAAAAGTGTTCATTTTCTATAAGTCATGCTTTTAACTTTTTGGAATTTATACTTTGATAATATTTTCTGCCAATATCAAAATAACCAGCTTCAAGAGATACCTTGCCAAACCTACTTTCTGTAGCTAATTTATAGACAAAGTATTAAGGAAAGACATCTAGTCTCCTTAATACAATTAATAAGGCACACTAAAGAATAGTTTCAATTTTTAAAAAATCTAAGGTAAAAGAAAATCAAGTATTCAGAGACAAGATGGCATCATGATTGAGACTGCAAACTTTAGAACCAGAATAGTTGCTATTTACTGGCTTTATAACACCAGGCAAGTGACACAATCTTTCTTTGCATCAGTTCCATCTTCTATAAATTTATAATAACATCTACTAAGTTATTATGAGGAGTAAATGACTTAATACTTACAAAAATCTTAGATTAGTGCCTGAAGCACAGAAAATGTTATGCAAATATACTTATTAACTATATTATATATATTATTAATAAGTATCATTAATATTATTGTCTGTGTTTCAGGTTTGCAAAGTGCAGATTTATAATCCTTTAACAGTAAATGCAACCACTTTCCAAACACTGTATCTACCATTTCACATTATTGTAGCTTGTATTTTCTAAAGGAAACATTCCAATAGACACAGCGCTATTTCTAATCTTATTTACTACTTCAGAATGCAACCTTGGTATACTCTTATC
The DNA here is from genome assembly GCF_029407905.1 of Bubalus kerabau. Taxonomy (NCBI): domain Eukaryota; kingdom Metazoa; phylum Chordata; class Mammalia; order Artiodactyla; family Bovidae; genus Bubalus; species Bubalus kerabau. Next base: position 75,028,655 of record NC_073633.1, read on the forward strand.
AAGAGGTAATATCTAATTATACATTCATTGAATCTAAGCTGGTCTTAGTGACTTGCTTGGCCAGTAGAATACAGAAAAATGGACATTCTGTGATTTCTGAGGATGAGGACATAAGAAGTCTTGGAACAATTACTATTGGGATGCTTCTTTTTGGAATCCAGTCACCATGCCCCATGAAGCACAAACCACATGGAAAGACTACATGTAGGCACTTTAGTCAATTGCTTTAGTTGAGTTCCCAATCAACTGCCAACTAGATAACTGAGTCATTTGGGGTTTTCACTTAATTGGGGCTTCACTAATATTTGACTAAAACTGCATAAAATACCCCAAGCAAGAATCTCCTAGCCAATACCAGTTAGCCCACATAACCATAAGAAGTGACGAGAAAGTGGTTCAGTCGTGTCCAACTCTTTGAGACCCCATGGACTACACAGTCCATGGAATTCTCCAGGCCAGAATACTGGAGTGGGTAGCTATTCCCTTCTCCAGAAGATCTTCCAAAACCAGGGATCAAACCCAGGTATCCCACATTGCAGGTGGATTCTTTACAGTCTGAGCTACCAGGGAAGCCCACATAACCATAAGAAATAATAACTAATTTTTATTTTAAGTCACTAAGCTTTGAGACAGTTTGTCACAGAGCAATGGATGACTAAAACACACATCTTTTTGGTCTCCCTGCCATGTGGTTCTAAGAACAAGACCATCTTTATCTATCTACAAGTTAATCTACCTAAATTATTATGCATAAGAAAAATAAACTAAAATTCCAGCTGTTTCAAACCATCAGTTCTCTTGGCCATGATCTAGAGTCTACAAGTTCACAGCTCATTTATGAAATAGTAATTTTCAGCATAAATATCTGAAATTAATAAAAAGTTTTGAAGTACTTCCCAGCTTAAGCTTTCCCCTCCTTTCAAGAATTCTAAATTGCCTTCTTATCAAAGTGACCCTGACTGTTACTGAGTTCTAGGAATTTTTAAAACCCTACATGGGGGAAAACTGAAAAACATACCATTTGAAAGTTGCAAGCAGTTTTATGCCACTTTAACAAAGTGTAAGCATTTGATTATCCTTTGTGGCAAATGAACCTTTGGTTCAAGCCAAGGAAAGCTAATGGACTTCCAGTTAGACAAAAATATCGCAAAGACTCCTTTCTAAAAACAGGGAGGTTTTGAGGCTGCCATTCTAAGAAGCTTGTTGGCGTTCCATCCAACAATGCAAACTTTTGTCTCATGGGTGGACAGAGTGATAGCTTTGTAGATAACACTATCTTTATTTATTTTTTTTGCTCTTCAATTTTATTTTATTTTTAAACTTTACATAATTGTATTAGTTTTGCCAAATATCAACACTATCTTTAAAGCAGAGATTCTCAAACTTGAAGTCATTTTTTTTTTAATTTAAATATTTTTATTTGTTTGGATTGAAACATCTATAGAAACATAAAATGTATATTCAGCTGTTCTTTCAGCACTTCAGAACACCTTTAGAATATTTTATATTTTTATATTATAGTATAAATATATTTGTTTTCCTAGAGCAGTGGTTCCCTAGGGCAGAGTATCAATGCATAAATGCTTATGCTAGAAAGTACCTTAAAGAGGCCTTAATCCAAAGCATGTCATTCGTGACAGGCGTCATTTTTAAAAGAAAAAATTTATTAGAAATCCTCAGCACTGTTTTAGATTATTTTTATTAAAAATATTTAAATATTTACAAACATGTACTGCATGCCTATGTGCTAGACTATGTCCTTGACCTCAAGGAGTTGATAAATGGTGAAACAATGATTTTAAGTGGACTAGACCACTTATTTCCTACACATGATATTATTCAATACAGGAAAGTCCAAATCTAGGGAAATGTATATACGCTACACCACTATAATCTGATGTTTTTGGAAGGCAAAAGGGCAAGGCACATGTGTGGATGGAGATGGAATTGCCTGTAAAGGAGTTGATGCTCATGCCATCAGTTGTCCTGGAAAAGGGTCAAGCAAGTGGTGAGCAAATACGGACTCAGAAAGCAGGCCTTACAGATGAGGTGAAGATAATTTCTCTTCAGGTTCTGGGCAGTCAGATCTGGACTAGGCAGCAGTTGCCCACAAAACCCATTCTACAGAAGGAAACACAGACGCAAGCATTTTAATAGTCTACACAAATGTTTTAGAATTGCGGGGGGGGGTGGGGGGAGGATTACTGACTCCAGAAGAAAATTGCTAAATTAGTATCAATAGATGCTTAATTAAATGCCTACAAAAGGTAACATTTTATCAACAGCACTAATTGTTACACTGGTATTCATTAAAATGTCATTACATTTGGAAACAACTGGTCAGATTATCTCTTTTTGTAAGAATTCTTTAAAGTGTACAACTGCCAAGAAAACTATTGCCAATCATAAATGAGTTTGCAAATAATTTCCAGAGGAAACTGAAAAAAATCCTTTCAAGTAATATTAAGTTAATGTGGGATGTAAGTTTATGTCAATGTGTTTGGTAAGAAGTATAGTCTTGAAAAGTTTGAGAATTTAACAGGCGACAAATGACTTAAATGCTGAACAAAGCTCTGGTTCCCTAATATCCTCTCGACAATGAGGGGTATTAACAAAAGGTTCACTAGGGTCACTTTAAACCCATACACTAACTCTCTGTGTAATTTAGGAAAAGGTTCAAGTAGTTGTAGCCCCAGTCAAAACACAGAGCACGATGATCTGGGAGCGAATTAGATTTCCTCCTCAATGTATCTCCTGGGCTAGATGCTATACCTCCTGTTCAGTCCTATATCTCCTATTCAGGACACAACGTGCACATGCACTCAGGGCAGCCATGCTGTGAAAGTGTCTGAGTTTGTGAGTTTTTGTAGTAACTGTTGGCTATTCTATGGCTCTCCTTCCCTCCCGTAGTACTGACCCCTTAACCAAATGTTCTTGGTCTGGTCACTGTTTTGCCTTAGGAAACTGATGGGAAGAACTTAGGACAAAAAGAAGAGCAGGAGGAGTCCCTTCTCTTAGCTCAATATAGGTAACCAGAGATAGTTGTGTGCAGTAATGTGGGGACATGGTGAGAATCACTGACAGTCAAGGCAGGTTAGGCAAGAACCCAAGAGCTTGGAAACCTATTCCTGAGCATGAGACAACAAACAGAGCCCTGAGAAATAACTGGGGACCCGTATGAGCACAGCATGTGATAACCAGATGACTGGGTACTTAAAATGAAATCCAGATTTATTTTGTAGTCACAGGTTAATGAAGCCACAGGTAAGTGAAGCCAAGGTACTAGGCTAATCACTTCTTTCCTTCATGTAGTCTCTAGTCCAACAAAAAATGGAGACAGAACAAGAGAATGTTAGATGGAAGATAAAAAGTTGCTTTCCCAACTCAAGTTCTAGCATACTAATAATTACTTTAAAAATTAATAGACCAAATAATTTAAAATTAAATATACCAATCAAAGTCACGAACCTCCGTCCATACTTCAGGCACTCTATCAGATCTAATCCCTATTTCTGTCTATAGGATCTAATCCCTTAAGGCTGTATATTGTCACCATGCTTATTTATCTTATATGTAGAATACATCATGTGACATGCCGAGCTGGATGAAGCACAAACTGGAATCAAGATTGCTGGGAGAAATATCAATAACCTCAGATATGCAAATGACACCACCCTTATGGCAGAAAGTGAAGAAGAACTAAAGAGCTTCTTGATGAAAGTGAAAGAGGAAAGTGAAAAAGTTGGCTTAAAACTCAACATTCAAAAAACTAAGATCATGGCATCTGGTCCCATCACTTCATGGCAAATAGAGGGGGAAACAATGGAAACAGTGACAGACTTTATTTTCTTGGGCTCCAAAATCACTGCAGGTGGTGACTACAGCCATGAAATTAAACGACACTTGCTCCTTGGAAGAAAAGCTATGACCAACCTAGTCAGCATATTTAAAAGCAGAGACATTACTTTGCCAACAAAGGTCTGTCTAGTCAAGGCTATGGTTTTTCCAGTGGTCAGGTATGGATGTGAGAGTTGGACTATAAAGAAAGCTGAGCACCAAAGAACTGATGCTTTTGAACTGTGGTGTTGGAGAAGACTCTTGAGAGTCCCTTGGACTACTAGGAGATCCAACCAGTCCATCCTAAAGGAAATCAGTCCTGAATATTCATTGGAAGGACTGATGCTGAAGCTGAAACTCCAATACTTTGGCCACCTGATGCGAAGAACTGACTCACTGGAAAAGACCCTGATGCTGGGAAAGATTGAAGGCAGGAGGAGAAGGGGATGACAGACGATGAGATGGTTGGATGGCATTACCAACTTGATGTTCATGAGTTTGGAGTATGTTCCAGGAGTTGGTGATGGACAGGGAAACCTGGTGTGCTGCAGCCCATGGGGTCGCAAAGAGTTGGACACAACTGAGTGACTGAATGGAACACCAATCAAAAGAGAGGCAGAGTGGAAGAGTAAAACATACTTCATCTATATGCCATTTGTAAGAAATTTACTTCAAATTCAACAATATTTAGGTCAAAAGTAAAACACTGGGGAAAGACTACCATGCAAATATTAATTTTGAAGAGCAGGAGGGACTATATTAATATCTAATAAGGCACACTTAAGAGAAATGAAAATTACTAGAGACAAAGAAGGGCACTAATAAGGACTGAAGGATCCATCCACCCAGAAGACATAAATATCCTGAAAGTGGATCCTGAATGCAGATCACCAAGCACAACTTTGTTGCTGTTTAGTTGCTAAATCTTGTCTAACTCTAAACAACACAGCCTTAATAAATATAAAACAAAAACGTGGACAGAGCTGAAAGGAGAAAAAGGCTAATCCACAGTTATATCGTGGAACTCTGATACTCCCCTCTAACCAACTGATTTAACTAGGAGACAGAAAATCAGTAAGAACATACAAGATCTGCAAAATACAATCAACAGGTGTGATCTAACTGCCGCACATAGAGCACTACGGTGAACAATGGCAGAACACATTTAAAAAACTCACTCAGGGAACATTAACTAAGATAGTCCATATCCATGACAGTAAGACAAAGCTAACAAATTTAAAAGAAATGAAATCTGACCATGTATCCTCCTATCATAATGGAATAAAACCAAAAATCAGTAACAAAGAAAACAAGACCAACCTCTAAATGCGTGAAAATTAAACAACACACTTTTATATAACCCTGGGTCAACAAGAAAGTCTCAAAGGAAATTTTAAAAATGCTTAGAACTGAAATTTTAAAAAACCAATGTATCAAAACATGTAGAACATACCTAAAGCAGTGCTGAGAGGGTAATTTATTGTTTTACAAAGCTTACATTAGAAATGCAGAAAGGTCTTGAAAGGATCAAGAAATAGACAAAGGAGAAGAAAATAAACCCAAAGGATGTTAATAATAAAGATAATAGCATAAATAAATGAAATTGAAAACAGGTATATAGAGAAAATCAATGAAACAAAAAGCTGGTCCTTAAAAACAGAAAATCCTACTAAGCCACTGGTCCTTTAAAAAAACAAAACCCTACTAAGCCATTCTGCCGCTCTGCCTCATTACTGTGTTAATAAACCCCAGCCGCCCAGCTGGGCAAGAGCAGTCATGGCCCCAACTTACCCACAGGACCTTCATTTTCATAACATTATTTCTTTCAGCTCAGCCACAAGACCTGATGTGCATGTTTTCCTTGAAAGTGCCTCTATGCAAGCCAGGTGAATTTATTCTCAGAGGAGTACATGCCAGACTATTCAACATTCTTCCATAGAGATGCAAGACTGGGCTCTGAATCTCTACAGATGCAATCAGCTAAAAATTCATAAAATAATCCCATTAAGTTCCATGTCACACATCCAACATTTTACCTATTTAACATTTAGTGAATGGAACCTGCCCTTTTCATTCTGGAAGGCGAATGTGGCTTCTAGTAAGAAATCTCTGAACAAAGGCTGCACGGAACCACAAAGGCAAGCAGGCATTCAACCAGAAAGACTAAGTGCTGGATGAGCCATCCCATCACTGACTACAAGGCCCCTGTGAAAAGTACAGAAATGTGGACAAAGGGTGCCTGGTACAGTGTTGCTGAGGTGCTTAGAGATTCTGTAACAGTGCTTTAAGTGGGGGTTTTGAAAGAAATGAATATGAGTTTTTGCTTCTCTCTTTGTGAGATCTAATGTAATATAACTTTTAAGTGGATTTTGACCACAATTTCCCATAGCCTAAGGGTGATCCTTTTTTGAAAAAGAGCAGCCATATTTTCAATATTTCACTAATGCTTTGCATTAACCATTTAAAAACACCATCTGCCTCCTTTGCCAAGGATCCCAGTTCTGAATGTAGAAGACAAAGTACAACAGCAGCAGCCAAAAAAAAAAAAAAAAAAAAAACCTCACAGAAAAAAACAAACCTAGAAAAGCACTAATCCAGTGATTAGTTCCGTAGATGGGGGTCCTAGGCTATCCATTTGGAACAGTGAGATGGAAGCCTGCACTAGTGAGGGGACAGTCTCGTAAATACCTCTCAGCAGTGGCACACTTCAGAGGGCAATTTAAAGGTAAGGACATGGGGGTCACAAGGCTCTTCCCGTCGGATGAAGCGGTGGCAGTGCAAGGCGCAAATGGCGGGACGTCTGTCTGATTATTATGCAGTGTGGTCACTGGCCAATGTCTAGCATTTAGAAGTTGTTTTGCAAGGGTGGTGGGGGTGAAATTGGGGGGTGTCAGAACTGGCATGTTTCACTTCTTAATAGAAGCCAGAAGTATTGTATTTCCTACTTGTGTGTGCTAAGCTGCTTCGGTTGTGTCCAACTCTTTGCAACTCCAGGGACTGTAGCCCACCAGGCTACTCTGTCCATGGGATTCTCCAGGCAAAAATACTGGAGCGAGTTGTTGTGCCCTCTTCCAGGGAATCTTCCTGACCCAAGGATCGAACATGCACCTCTTATGTCTCCTGCAATGGCAGGCAGGTTCTTTACCACTAGCACCAACAGAGAAGCCCCTTAGTTATTATCATTAAGCTAAAGGCCATCTCATAACTGATGATCAAAGTTCCCAGAAAAATAAAGTATAAAATTAAGCGTTCTGAGGGGTAGGGGAAAAGGCGAATGCAGTTTAACTTCCTGGGTTATTTTTCCACGTCTGTGGCCTCTCTCTTCCTTGTGAGCTCTCCAAGCTGTGCAGCAGGAGAATCTGTCAGCAGGTTGGGTTAACAGGAGGAGAGTTTGCATATACGTGATTTGCAAGAACTATCTTGTCAAATCTCCTAGGTGCCTTTCTCCCGGACCAGAAAATGAATATGGATCTTCGTATGTTTAGTAATCTAGTACATGGCTTGGAAATCTTAGGTCAACTTATTATCCAGTAAGTCACAGTACAGAAGAATAAAATCTGGTTGGGTGTCTACCTCAGTGTGTCGAAAAACAATGAGAAGGGACTCCCCTGGCAGTCCCGTGGCTGACTCTGAGCTCCTGCTGCAGGGGGCCCAGGTTCAAGCCCTGGTCAGGAAATTAGATCCCGCCTGCTGCAGCTAAAGATCCCACGCACTGTAACAGAAGATCGAAGACCCCACGTGTCACAGCTAAGACCCAGCACAGCCAAATAAAATTTAAAAAGAACATGGGAGGGACTAATACCTGAAACTTTCGTCTGGCACACTCAAGGGGATAGGATTTCCACACTTCAAATTTCTTGGTGTGAAAAACAGAGGCAGTAGTATTTAACATACTCAAAACTTCACCAGCCAATATCAAATTTCAAATCAGGCTTTCCCCCCATGGATTCCTCACAGGTTCCTCCTCATTTCATAAACAATTCCAGTATTATTTCAGGGCCTCCAACTGCTTTTATAGTATCGATGGAGTATTTCAGAGAGTATAATTTTACCTCGTATGCTTCTAATGACTTTGCTCCTACTCTAGTTCCTCCAAGGCCATTAAGTCAGGTTTTCCCCCTAACTCTGCACTTGCTACATGTGAATTAACCTGATTGAAAATTTCATTTCACCCGCTTCATTTCCATTTGTGTCCACATCCCACAGTTCCATTCAATAACTTTAGAAACTAATTTCTAACATGCAGTCTGAAATTCCTCTGCCTTCCAGGAGTGGGGCTGAAAGTATGCTCCCCAGCCTACAAGTCCCTTTCAAACGAAGGTGCTATGAAGCTGTAATGAAACTGTACAAATACTGCAATAACATGTGTGGAGGAACTAGTAGGCGGATATTTCCTGTCAACATGGAATGGAAGGTGAAAGGTAAATTTCATATACATAAATCCTGTCCCCCACTGGTTCTCTGAAGTTATGGGCTGTAACTTTCTAAAATTGTCCAGTATCTTTTTAAACTGTATAATTAGGTTTTTCTAGGTGTATCTGTACTTCACAGTATGTTCTCATAATTAATTTCACCTTGTATAGCATTCATTGTCTTTGGCTCTATTGTCCCTTTTCCAATCCCTATCTATCCCTGTGATGATGCACAGAAATAGAAAAACCTACCTGTGATGCAACACAGAGAAATACATGCAAGGCTTATATAATATGCTATGCTACATGGACTCTTAGTCACTTTTTCATTAGGAAGGAAAAGGCCATGAAGAGTAAATAAGTAGGAGGGGGAACACTTTTCTCAAATTTTTTCTTCCAGATCACAGAAGTAAATGTAGTGTTCATGGCCAAATTTCAAGAAAATAAATTCTGGAATAAAAAATAGAGGGAAACCAGACTATTTGCTACTTCCCAGAAGACAACAGTCTTCCTTGATGTATGTTAAATAGTATCAGCGAGTTTTTATTGAGCACTTACTATGCTCAAGGAATATGCATTAGGTACATATACCACAGGGAAATTACCCTTGGATCAATGCTACAGATGAGGCAACAAGCAACAGCCTGTTGAGGTCTTAAGCTAGTATACGACAAAGTGAAGTGACGTGCAAGTCACTCAGTCATGTCTGAGTCTTTGCAACACCACGCACTATACAGTCCAAGGAATTCTCCAGGCCAGAATACTGGAGTGGGTAGCATTTCCCTTCTCCAGGGGATTTTCTCAACCCAGAGACTGAACTCAGGTCTCCCACATTGCCGGCGGATTCTTTACCAGCTGAGCCACAAGGGAAGCCCCGTATAGAATAAAGCTGGGAAACAAACAAGCCTGTCAGTATGAGACAAAGCCAGAATTCATACCCATGTCATTAAGGCTTGTGCTTTTTTTCTCTGCCACAGTTAAGGGACATCTTTTATCAGGAAAGCCAGACCAGTGTATTTAGCTATAACTTTTGCATCACAGATTTTAGCTACTCATCTCAAAAAAAACAGCTGTGTAAACAATAGTCTTTCTAAACCTAAACAGACATTTCCCCAAAGAAGACATATAGATGCCTAATAAACACAAGAAAAAATGTTCAACATTGCTCATTATTAGACAAATGCAAGTCAAAACTACAATGAGATATCACCTCACACCAGTCAGAATGGCCATCATCACAAAGTCTACCAACCATAAATGCTGGACAGGGTGTGAAGAAAAGAGAACCCTCTTGCACTGTTGGTGGGAAGGTAAATTGATATAGCCACTATGGAAGACAGCATGGAAATTCCTTTAAAATACTAGAAACAGAACCACCTTATGACCCAGCAATACCACTACCAGGCATATATCCCGAGAAAAATAAAATTGAAAAAGACACATGTACCCCAATGTTCTTTGCAGCACTATTTACAATAGCTAGGACATAGAAGCAACCTAGATGTCCACGGACAGATGAATGGAGAAAGAGGCAGTGAAATATTATTCAGCCATAAAAAGGAATGCATTTTAGTCAGTCCTAATGAGGTAGATGAACCCAGAGCCTATTATATAGAGTGAAGTCAGAAAGAGAAAAGCAAATATTGCATACTAACACATACATATGGAATCTAGAAAGATAGTACTGATTAACCTATTTCCAGGGCAGCAATGGAGACAGACATAGAGAACAGATTTATTTATGGACACGAGTTGGGGAGAGAAAGGAGAGGGTAGGATGTATGGAGAGAGTAACACACACTACCATATGTAAAACAGACAGCCAATGGGAATTTGCCGTATGACTCAGGAAACTCAAAACCAGGGCTCTATAACAACCCAGAGGGGTGGGATGGGGAGGAAGGCGGGAAAGATGTTCAAAAGGGAGGTGACACAGTTATACCTATGGCTGATTCATGTTGATGCTTGGCAGAAACAAACAATACAGTAACACAATTATTCTTCAATTAAAAATAAATTTAATTTAAAATATGAAAACAACAACAACAAAAAAGAACAGTCTTTTTAAACAGAAATTGTGGCAAAAGAGGCTCCAGAGAATCCCTCTAAGATGACCTGAAATGTGAAACTAATTGACGGGTCCTTAAGTGTGACAATTGCCAATTACTTTGTGAAAGCAGATTTCATACAGTCAGTGCCATGTTGTCCTCAGCATCTCAAATGGAGTTTCTCAGAAGCCAGTATGCATTAGTCACAGAAACCATGTATTCAAATCATGCCAACAATAAATAAATTTCCCAGAACCCATCTTTCCAAGAATTTCCAAGCAGATTGTTTACCACTGAGCCACCTGAAAACCATAGGGTTCAGTTACCTGGAGTATTATATGACATGAACTATCTCTGGGATGATGCCAGACATCACAACTGAACCTAGATGGCAACAGTGGTAGTACCCCCAACTTCTGGCCTCGGGCCATTCTGGTTGATGGATGACACAGCCACTTTAATGAGAACTCCTCTGCCTGCTTTCCCCAAAATAAAATGAGGCCACAGTTGAGAAACTGCTTTTTTTTTTTTTTTAGCACCCAACAAAACCAAGGTGTATGAATTTTTTTTAATAGAAACTTGTATCTGAAAAGCAGGAAAGGGTATTCTCTAAACATTTCAACTACTACATAACTTCCCAAATCTGAGGAATGTGTTTTGGGACCTCTGATAAACAGAGTACCATTCATGATGAAAGGAGTATACCTGAGAAAAATCATATTGTTTCTCCTTTTCTATGTTCATTTCTCAAATGGTCTTTTCCAACTTCCTTTTTCACAGCAGCTGTGAACACATCACCACAACTGTGGCTTCATGTGGCTCATTTTAACTCACCCTTTGGCTTGGGCTTCACACGGAAACTTACATTACCATACGTAAAACAGATAGCCAATGGGAATTTGTTGTATGGCTCAGGAAACTCAAACAGGGGCTCTGTATCAACCTAGAGGAATGGGATGGGAAAGGAGATGGGAGGGAGTTTCTAAAAGGAGGGGATATATGTATACCTATGGCTGATTCATGTTGAGGTTTGACAGAAAACAGCAAAATTCTATAAAGCAATTATCCTTCAATAAAAAATAAACTAATAAAAAAGAAAAAGATTTCCCATTTCATTTATCATTCTGGCCACTGGACCTAGGACAAAAAGGCCTCTTTGGGTATGTTCTAAAAATGTTATGACTGTAATACCCTTCAAACAATATGAATAAAACTACAAGACTGCGTGCTTCAGATGCACAGATAAAACACACTCCCCCACTCCCAACCAAAAAAACAAATGAACTTCTAAGGATTCAACTATAATACCATATTGGTATCAAAGATTAATGAAAAGACCAGAAATCTTGAATATGTTGGTGAAATTCAGAGGATATCTGTTCTACTGTTTACTAGGTACATAACTTTGAACAAATTACATTATTTCTGGAAACCAAATTTCCTCATCTGTTAAAAGAGTAAATGAGCTCCTTGCCTCAAAGGGTTCTAACAGGATTTAAAAGAGATTGTACACTTAATCACACATATTGGCATTTTGTAAGTTAGCTGCTAACATTTCCATTAAATGTAGCCATCGTCTTCCCTAGCCTGGTTGTATATATGGCTACAACTTCAGATACCTGCCAGATTTGGATCAAGGGGAAAACAGAAGCCTTGGCATGCAAACTTTCATCTTTTGTGTCTATAGCTTTCATGAGTGTTCTCAGCCCTCAAATTACTCTTAAGTAAACTAAAAAAAACTCAAAGACTTCATTCATTTAGGAAGCATTCACTGAGGCCCCAATGTATATAAAGAAAAAAACGAAAAAAAGATTCAAGAGTTTGCACCTTGTTAACTTCAAATGATGGAGAAGGCAATGGCACCCCACTCTAGTACTCTTGCCTGGAAAATCGCATGGACGGAGGAGCCTGGTAGGCTGCAGTCCATGGGGCCGCTAAGAGTCAGACACAACTGAGCGACTTCACTTTCACTTTTCACTTTCATGCACTGGAGAAGGAAATGGCAACCCACTCCAGTGTTCTTGCCCGGAGAATCCCAGGGAAGGGGCAGCCTAGTGGGCTGCCGTCTATGGGGTCACACAGAGTCGGACACAACTGAGTTGATTTAGCAGCAGCAACTTCAAATGATCCAACTGACCACAGTGAAGTCATCAGAATTTCTGGCCACCTTTACACATTCAAGTCATTTAACCAATCTGGCCATGTGGTGGTTCAGCACAATTAAAAAATATATATATATTCATGACACAGCACTATAGATTCTGTTGGAAATATCAACTGCCGAAAAGTGACTCAGAAATCAATTGGACTAGAAGCAACTCGATAGAAAAGATCCAATCTCACACCTTTGAAAAAGGAATATAAAGAAATAAGACATCAATTTCTAAGTAAATTATTTAAAGTGGTGCATAAATTACAGTATAAAATACTTCTACAGTGAACTTGTGAATAATTATAAAAGTAACAATAAAAATATTTAACTTTTTATTTCTACAGAGTAAAAGTCTCCACCCTTGAATTGCAAGTTTCATTTCTGATAAATAATCATTTCTTATTGTCAACAGGTCATTAGCCTTTGCTTGATCACCAACTGCAAAATAAACTACTAATTCTGATCTGTGAATTTTCATTTTTATATAACTTTTTTCAAAGTTATAGATGATTAGAAGTATTATCATCCTATTTATGCAACTTGTCTCAAATTGACATCAATGTAACATATCAGATCAAAATCATATAATAAAGCCTTCTTCAGCGATCAATGCAAAGAAATAGAGGAAAACAACAGAATGGGAAAGACTAGAGATCTCTTCAAGAAAATCAGAGATACCAAAGGAACATTTCATGCAAAGATGGGCTCAATAAAGGACAGAAATGGTATGGACCTAACAGAAGCAGAAGATATTAAGAAGAGATGGCAAGAATACACAGAACTGTACAAAAAAGATCTTCACGACCCAGATAATCATGATGGTGTGATCACAGACCTAGAGCCAGACATCCTGGAATGTGAAGTCAAGTGGGCCTTAGAAAGCATCACTATGAACAAAGCTAGTGGAGATGATAGAATTCCAGTTGAGCTATTCCAAATTCTGAAAGATGATGCTGTGAAAGTGCTGCACTCAATATGCCAGCAAATCTGGAAAACTCAGCAGTGGCCACAGGACTGGAAAAAGTCAGTTTTCGTTCCAATCCCAAAAAAAGGCAATGCCAAAGAATGCTCAAACTACCACACAATTGCACTCATCTCACATGCTAGTAAGATCAGATCAGACCAGATCAGTCACTCAGTCGTGTCTGACTCTTTGCGACCCCATGAATCGCAGCACGCCAGGCCTCCCTGTCCATCACCAACTCCCGGAGTTCACTCAGACTCATGTCCATCGAGTCAGTGATGCCATCCAGCCAACTCATCCTCTGTCGTCCCCTTCTCCTCTTGCCCCAATCCCTCCCAGCATCAGGGTCTTTTCCAATGAGTCAACTCTTCGCATGAAGTGGCCAAAGTACTGGAGTTTCAGCTTTAGCATTATTCCCTCCAAAGAAATCCCAGGGCTGATCTCCTTCAGAATGGACTGGTTGGATCTCCTTGCAGTCCAAGGGACTCTCAAGAGTCTTCTCCAACACCACAGTTCAAAAGCATCAATTTTTCAGCACTCAGTCTTCTTCACAGTCCAACTCTCACATCCATACATGACCACAGGAAAAACCATAGCTTTGACTAGACAAACCTCTGTTGGCAAAGTAATGTCTCTGCTTTTGAATATGCTATCCAGGTTGGTTGCTATCTAGAATTTTAAGCATTACTTTACACGCTAGTAAAGTAATGCTTAAAATTCTCCAAGCCAGGCTTCAGCAATATGTGAACTGTGAACTTCCTGATGTTCAAGCTGGTTTTAGAAAAGGCAGAGGAGCTAGAGATCAAATTGCCAACATCTGCTGGATCATGGAAAAAGCAAGAGAATTCCAGAAAAACATCTATTTCTACTTTATTGACTATGCCAAAGCCTTTGACTGTGTGGATCACAATCAACTGTGGAAAATTCTGAAAGAGATGGGAATACCAGACCACCTGATCTGCCTCTTGAGAAATTTGTATGCAGGTCAGGAAGCAACGGTTAGAACTGGACATGGAACAACAGACTGGTTCCAAATAGGAAAAGGAGTTCGTCAAGGCTGTATATTGTCACCCTGCTTATTTAACTTCTATGCAGAGTACATCATGAGAAACGCTGGGCTGGAAGAAGCACAAGCTGGAATCAAGATTGCTGGGAGAAATATCAATAACCTCAGATATGCAGATGACACCACCCTTATGGCAGAAAGTGAAGAGGAACTCAAAAGCCTCTTGATGAACGTGAAAAGTGGAGAGTGAAAAAGTTGGCTTAAAACTCAACATTCGGAAAACGAAGATCATGGCATCTGGTCCCATCACTTCATGGCAAATAGAGGGGAAACAGTGGAAACAGTGTCAGACTTTATTTTCCTGGGCTCCAAAATCACTGCAGATGGTGACTGCAGCCATGAAATTAAAAGACGCTTACTCCTTGGAAGGAAAGTTATGACCAACCTAGATAGCATATTCAAAAGCAGAGACATTACTTTGCCAACAAAGGTCCGTCTAGTCAAAGCTATGGTTTTTCCTGTGGTCATGTATGGATGTGAGAGTTGGACTGTGAAGAAGGCTGAGCACTGAAGAATTGATGCTTTTGGACTGTGGTGTTGGAGAAGACTCTTGAGAGTCCCTTGGACTGCAAGGAGATCCTACCAGTCCATTCTAAAGGAGATCAGCCCTGGGATTTCTTTGGAAGGAATGATGCTAAAGCTGAACTCCAGTACTTTGGCCACCTCATGCGAAGAGTTGACTCATTGGAAAAGACTCTGATGCTGGGAGGGATTGGGGGCAAGAGGAGAAGGGGCCGACAGAGGATGAGTTGGCTGGATGGCATCACTGACTCGATGGACATGAGTCTGAGTGAACTCCGGGAGTTGGTGATGGACAGGGAGGCCTGGCGTGCTGCGATTCATGGGGTTGCAAAGAGTTGGACACGACTGAGCGACTGATCTGATCTGAAGAAAGTGAAGTGAAATGAAAGTCGCTCAGTCGAGTCTGACTCTTTGCTACCCTGTATAGTCCATGGAATTCTCTAGGCCAGAATACTGGAGTGGGTAGCCTTTCCCATCTCCAGGGGATCTTCCCAAGCCAGGGATCGAACCCAGGTCTCCCGCATTGTAGGCAGATCCCTCACCACTGAGCCACAAGGGAATAGATAGGTTTTAAAAAAAAAAAAAAAGAATGGATAGGTAATGAAAGGAATTTCTCAGATAGCAAAACAATCAACTGGATTTTGGTTCTTCCTCCAAACAATGGTTGTTTTTTTTTTTTTAATTTTCATGTAAATAGTGTCATTCTAAAGCACCATATGTGCAGAATGAAACAAGGAGGCACAGCTGGCTCCTGGCCATAGCAGATGGAAGGAAACCAATGAAGCAGTTAAGCATCAAGCTGAGGAGCTTATAGACACACAGACACACAGTTCATAAATATTACCTGATGATGAGGTACTGGGAATTTCGCTGGGAATCTTAGAGGATAGGTGACACAGATGAAACTATTAACAATTTTATACACACCTACAAGGTGGATGTGCTCTTGCTGCTCCATTAAAATATGGAAACACATTAATTTGCACTTGCACTTACACAAATCATCTCAAAATTCATTCCATGACTCTCACACCAAAGGCCTTTTGAAATCATGCTCAAGTGTCCACACAAAGTACCTTGCTATCATCTCCCAGCAACCTTAAGGATTCATGGAACCATTTTAAAAGGCATTCTCGGAGAGAGGTCGTCAACCTGACCTTCAGAAGACCTGTGCCTCTTGCCCAGAGCTTGGGGCTCTGCCACATCTGTTGGGGAGGAAAGACACTGCCCGCTGGCCAAGTGACAGCAGCGGGGGAAGCAGCGCTCATTCACGCTCCCTCTGCCCTGGCCAACTATTACTCTGTGTTCAGTGTTTCCAACATAGGCAGGCCAGTTGGACTCCTCCCAGGGAGGTGGCACTGGGAACTGGCATAGAATGAGATAGGACATAAGGGTCAAAAGGAAAAAGGAACTTTAAAATGTCCTGCTTCTCACTTTGCACGGGAAAACACGTTGTCATTAGCGAGCTGTGTGTTCTTATGCTATTTGCCTAACCTCTTTGGACTTCAGTTTTCTGACCTGCAAAGTGATAGACCTGAACCTTTAAGGCACCTTCCAACCCAACATTCTATGTGGAGCAAAAGCAAAGTATCCCATGCCCATAAAACTCATGCAGAGCTATCTGGGAGGAAAAGTCTCCAATGAAAAAAGCATTTTATTTAAAAGGCACAGAAAAGACCAGTTGCCTTATAAAAATGGAAACCAAAAGAGGAAAAAAAACAAGCTCCAAATACAACATATAATTTAAGTCTATGCAGTAAATAGTAGTCTCAATTTGTCACTCTCCTGTAGTAGTATCATACATCCTTGCCATATTCCAGTAGTGTGTGGAAGGTACTGCCCCATCCTGTTGCTGGCCAAAATCTTGGTCTTCTCTGCCCACTGAAGCCAAACGAAAAAATACAGAGACAGAGTTTGGAAGAAATAGAAAGGTGGCTTTAACTCTCAGCTGGCAGAAAGGGGAACACAGTATTCGCATGCCTCAAGAACTGTGTCCCCCCGCCCCCATGAGGAATCTAGGGGCAAGGGCTGGTGGTAGCAGTCATTGATGAGGAAAAAGATGATAGGATCTTGATTTCTTCCTCTTGCATTGTTTCAAAAACAGTCATAAACTGGAGTCAGTAACACAAGAATTCAGTCTGGCAGTTAGTGGCTCTGAGGCCTTCTTTCTGATATGTAACTACAAGCAGAAGGGTGTTGTAAGGGTAAACACCAGATAGGGGATATATTCAGAATAGAGACAAAGGAAAAAATATGAATTGTAGCTCCCGCAGAGTTAGGGGGCAGAAAAGCAAACTCAGTTATAGACATTCAGAGTGAGGAGGCAGAAAAGCAAAGTTAGTTACAGACATGCAGAGTTAGGAGCAGTTGAAGTAAAAAACTAGGAACGTTCAGGCCTGCCCCTGTTCTCTTTTTCTTCTTTGTTCTCAGGAAAAGGAAAGAGAAAAACTCATTCCTTGTTTTTCCTTTTCACCACAACAATCCCTTAACCTCAGATTTGGCCCTGTGAAAAGCACTTTTTCAATGGGATATCACTAACAGTAATACAGTTCAGTTCAGTCACTCAGTCGTGTCCTTCTTTGTGACCCCATGGACTGCAGCACACCAGGCCTCCCAGTCCATCACCAACTCCTGGAGTTTACCCAAACTCCTGTTCATTGAGTCGGTGATGCCATCCAACCATATCATCCTCTGTCGTCCCCTTCTTCTCCCGCCTTCAATCAGTAATACAAGTATAGACTTAAAATGGGTTGGGCCCTCCTCTACTTCTGCCATTGCCACAAGGAAATATATATAAGCAGTCACTATGCATTCAGCATGAATCCCAGAAGAGACCCATGGAGCAGCCCTGAACATAGCCTGAAGCTATTAATACCTGAGTCCAAGGAAACAACACAGACCCACGAGCAAGGTAACAAGTCCTTTGGTGTAAGTCTGAGATTTTGACGTTGTTACATATCATCATAATGAAAAAGGCTGACTGACAGACCTTGTAAAGGAAATCACATAAGGCGAATGAAGAGAACAAGAGACGATAACACCTAACCATCTGTATAGGAATCACAGAACCGGAGCCAAGTGTACTCAACATGATCACAAGTGTGACATGGTCATGTCAATTTGAGAACTGCACACAAATTACAACAGGATTTTCCAAACTCAATTTTAAATGATCCTAATTAATGACCCTAAGTAGTTGGCTTGATTTTAAAAAAAAAAAAAAAATTTAAATCTTTATTGGGAAAGAGGTAAAATTGTAGAAAAATCTAAAAATTCCTGAAACATCATTTAGATGAATTGGTTTTCACAAACTACCACATACTCTCTTCTACATCACAATCAGCCTGGGGATGCTGCAGATGTTTGAGATGTCTGTCACTATAAGCCATGGGACTGTCAAGCACATACCTTTAATTTGTAAATGGACTTTTATTCTTTCTTAAAATTGAGATATAATTGACATGCAATATTGTGTAAGTTTAAATACCGGTAGGTTTGATACATTTCTATATTTCAGTATAATTACTACCCAAGAGGGCAACTAATACCTCTACCATGTAACATAATCAACATTTATTTTTTTCTGACGAGAACAATTAAGAGCTAGTCTCTTGGCAACTTTGAAATAATACAGCATTGTTGACTATTATTCCTTATGCTTATTTATCTATTAACTGTAAACACCATCTTAAACAACATCTCCCCAATTCTTCCACCCCTCAGCCTCTGGTAACTACTGTTCTGCTCTGTTTTTATGAGTCTGACATTTTGAGATTGCAACGTTGTGATCTTAACAGTATTTGTCTTTCTTTGATGGATTTATCTCACTTAGCGCAATGTCCTCAAGATTCAACCACATTGTCACAAGTGGCAAGATTGCCTTCTTTCTCAAAACTGAATAACATTCTATTGTATGTATATACTACATCTTCTTAATCCATTTAACCATTAACAGACACTTAGGTTGTTTCCATAGCTTGGCTATCATGAATAATGCTGCAATGAACATGGGTGTGTGGATATCTCTTTGAAATACTAATTTCAGTTCCTTCTTTTTTTGGCCTCTCCTGGCAGCTTGCGTAATCTCAGTTTCCTGATGAAGGATTGAACAAGGTCCTCAGCAGTGACAGCACAGAGTCCTAACCACTGGACAGCCAGGGAATTCCCCCAATTCCTCCTTGCATGCACCTACATTAAGATTGCTGGGTCACCAGCAGTTCTATTTGTAGTTTTTTGAGGAACTACCATACTATTTTCCATAATGACTATACCAGTTTATATTCCCACCAATAGTACACAAGTGTTCCTTTTTCTCCACACTTCTCCAAATCTTCTTTCTTGTTTTTTTGATAGCCATTCTAAGAGGTGTGAGGTGGTATCTCATTGTGGTTTTGATTTTCATTTCCCTGATTACTAATGTTGAGCATCTTTTCATATACCTGTTGGCCATTTATATTCCTTCTTTGGAAAAATGTGTATTTAGGTCCTTTACCCACCTTTAAGTTGAATTACTTGCTTTTTTGCTATTGAGCTGTATGAGTAATTTATATATTTTAATCTCCTATTAGATATATGACTTGTGAATATTTTTCCCATGTTGTAGATCGCCCTTTCTATTTGTTGATTGTTTCCCTTGCTGTACTTAGTTTAATGTAGTCTCATTTATTTATTTTCATTTTTTGCTGCCTGAGCATACACCTTCTCTAGAGATAACGTTTCAATTTCTCCCAGGATCCAGAAGCTGAGTCTGAACAAAACAACTTTACAGAGAAATGTGAACATATTTGTCTCATAATTGAATAATGTAATTACCATGTTGCCTCTGAGTTTTATGCTGCTCTGTCTATTGGAGGCAGAAGACCTGCTGAGGCAATTTTAGAACTTTCAAAGCAAGTGCATTAAAGTCTTAGTTTTGTTTAGCAGACTATGAAGAGGAGGGGAGAAAAAAATGAGGCAGAGAGGATAAACTCCCAACACTGAGTAAATATCAGAGCATCAATTACACTAATAAGAGTGAGTAATCTGTTATTTTATACCATTTGATAATAGATTATGTTGCCAATGAAAACAAAGTTTGTGACATTTCATAACTGCTTTTGCTGTAATATTAAAAGAAATAACAGCATATAAGTAGTATCTATAGTACAGTCATACCAATGTAAAAAAGGAAGTGCACTAGAAAACCAGATTTGAAATTTTCTCAGAATTGTTAACACACTGCCTTTAAGTAATAGAACATTTGAGTGATTCTTTTTCCCCGCATTATCCATACTTTTCATATTGAATATGCATTACTCAAATAAATTATCTTTTGAAATTATCATTCCTAAATTATAACTTTCTTTTCAAAGTGTTCTTTCTAACTATTGTTTCTCATTTTGGTATACTTTGTTCTGTCTTCTTCCACATCCTTAGCAGAAAAAGGGGAGATGCAAACTAATATTGCAATGGAATTTATATATTTATATCTGATCTTCAAAAGTTTTGTTAATTACCAACAAATATTTGGCCACATAGGTAAAATTACAGCCACAAAAAGCCTAATGTTAACCAGAACAATGAAATTATATAATCTCTAAAACTGAGTTGACAGTTCCGGACTTCCCTGGTGGCTCAGTGGTGAAGAATCCACCTGCCAATCCAGGAGACACAGGTTTGATCCCTGATCAAGAGAGATCTCACAAGCCAAGGAGCCAGTTAAGCCTGTACGCCACAACTACTGAGCCTGTGCTCTAGAGCCTGGGAACTGCAACTATTGAGCCCACGTGCCCTAGAGTCATGCTTCACAACAAGAGAAGCCATCGCAATGAGAAGCCTGCACACTGAAACAAGGAGTAGCCCCTGATCTCTGCAACTAGAGAAAAAAGCCCCCGCAGCAATGAAGACCCAGCACAGCTATAAATAAATTAAAAAAAAAAATTTTTTTAAGAGTTAACAGTGCCTTACAGCATGGTCATTAAAAATGAAGCTGCCATCTTATTGCAACACCAAGGAAATTTTGAGATTACACAAGACATGGAAATACTGTGTCCCAAAGACATACCAATCGTATCTCCAAATTTGTCATTATTTCAGTAGAAAAGACTGGTCTCACTCAATTTATATTTAAATAAATTATAAATATTATAATCTCAAAAGAATAATTAGCATATTCTTTATCCCAGAGACTTCAAAGATGTTAACAGATTACCATGATCTCTATTTCTTCAAAGACAAGTAGAAAATAGAAATGTGAAATAATTTTCCTACAGTCACACAGAGTAAAACATGATTGTGCTAGATACTTACTGATTTATGAATGTTTCCTGAGTGTGTCAATAGAATCTTAAAAATATGTTACCACTAGACTATACAGAAACAATGTCTCCTTTTTAATCAAAATCCCCATATTGCAAAAGTAATCTTGTATAAAGCAATAGCCTTTTCATTTCCAAAGCAAACTTTGAAAAAAAAATAAAACTACTTCCCATCTGGTTTTGTGAGGGATTGTTCTTAATAACTATTATTAACGGTTTGTAAAAATATGACATGCTATTTCATTGTCTGGTAATGATAAGCTTAGCAGAACAAAGCATAAATAAATAACTGTGCTAATGTTTTCCAGCTTCAGAAAATTACACATACTATTACTAGTTGATAATTTTGTGTGCTTAAAATCTACATTCATGAAAAATTAATAGTCTTAATGCACAAGCATTTACATTGGTATATCACTTCTGAAATTCTTCAAGACATTTGTCATTTTTTGTCATTAAATAATTACAAAGGTAAAAAAAAATTAATAGTAATGTCACAATACAAGCATATCTTTAAAAGATAAGGAAGATAGATTATTGACATTTTGTAAAACAAGCAATGAAAGACTATTATGTCCCACTTCAAAGATCTACCTAAATTCCTAGGCAGGCTCAGGAACAACTTGGGGAATTTGCTTAATATATAAATTCTCTTATAATCTGAAAGTGCCAAAAATTAACAAAAGTACCTCCTATTTATTCCAACATACACACACCAGTTAAACCATTAGCATTTAAGGTCACTCATGAATTGATTTTTCTTAAAGCAGGTACTCAATATCTTTTCTTCCTTATAAAGAGAAAATATCTTAACTTGCCCCCCAGTTGTCTATGGATAGAGAAGTCTCATCAGGAAGAAGGACAAATTCATGGAGGAGATTCCAGTGAATGATGTTATATATAGTTAATACTAGAAATGTTAATAAATAACATTTAATTCAAGAGAATACTAGAAAGAGAATCTGGAAGGAATCTGCCTTCCAACACAGGGGACATGGGTTTGATCCCAAGTCCAGGAACTAGGATCCCACATGCCTCGGGGCCACTAAGCCTGTGTGTGGCAACTGGAGAGCCCTGGAAACCCAACTACTGAGCCATGTGCTCTAAAGCTCCCGCACCCTAATGCTAATAGAAATAGTAAATCAGACTATTACAAAGAAGACCAAATAATAGAGCACCCTAATAGTTTGGGCTTTATTGCAGAAAGTTCTTCCTTCCTGAAAAGGAATTTTTCCTAAGTACATTCTTTGCCCCTGAGGAAGAGGGGTCACCAGTGAGGATTGTTAAATTTGGGACAAATGGAAAGGACAAGCCCTGCTCCATGTTCAGTTTCTGTCTCTTGAGAGTGTGCCTGCTC
This sequence comes from Bubalus kerabau, assembly GCF_029407905.1. Lineage (NCBI taxonomy): Eukaryota > Metazoa > Chordata > Mammalia > Artiodactyla > Bovidae > Bubalus > Bubalus kerabau. Next base: position 75,051,309 of record NC_073633.1, read on the forward strand.
ACACCAAGCACAAGTTCTCTCTGCTCCTCCATCTGCCCAGAGCCTCCCTTGAGTGTGTCTCCTCCTCCTCTGGGGTTTTTTCCCTAGCCTACAGGACCTGGGGAGGAGGACAGTTCTGTGTAACCCAAGGGTCACAGCTGTTAGCAGCCGAGGAGGCCAGTATACTAAAGCCATTGCCTGCTCCTGGCTTCTGACAGTAAACAGATGATTGGTCCTTGTCTTTGCACTGTTCTACATCTCAACTTGTTCAGAACCAAGCCTCTTCAAGTATCAGTATTAGGCTCTTGAGAATCCCTTGAACTGCAAGGAAATCAAGCCCATCAATCCTAAAGAAAATCAGCCCTGAATATTCATTGGTAGGACCGATGCTGACACTCCACTACGCTGGCCACCTGATGCAAAGGGCCGACTCTTTGGAAAAGACCCTGATGCTGGGATAGATTGAAGGCAGGAGGAGAAGGGGACGATAGAGGACAAGATGGCTGGATGGCATCACCGACACAACGGACATGAGTTTGAGTAGGCTTCGGGAGTTGGTGATGGACAGGGAAGCCTGGTGTGCTGCAGTCCATGGGGTCACAAAGAGTCAGACATGACTCTGAACTCATGAGCTACTGAACTGATACTCTCAGAAAAGAGCTTTCATTCATTGCTGATTGATTTGTAAAACCTCCAGGTCAAATCTACTGCCTGATTTATATGGAAGCCGTTGATCATCACAGAAGACACTGAGTCCACACTTGAATTATCTGTTTACCAACATCACAGTTCTGGCCATAGCACTCTACAACAACTTGTGCTGTTATTTATTAATATTTCTCTTTTAAAAGGCTCACTGTTTTTTTACTTTAAAGTAATACCCAAATGGAAACTACTGCAAAAGGAAAATGAGTATCACTTGTCAAAGATTAACACCAAAAACATACACAGCACTTAGTCTATGCCAGGCTTTATAAATATTAACTCACTGAATTCTCAGCACAATCCTGTGAGGTAGGTACTGTTACTGCTATCATTTTATAGATGAGAGAACTGAGGCATCAAGAGATCAGGAGATTTGCTCAAAGTCAGGGAGCTAGCAAGGGGCAAGCTGAGCTCTGGCCCAGGTGTCCTGGCTCCAAAGCCAACTCTGACCCACCTCAAGTACAGAAAGTGACCATGTATAGACAAAGTCAGTGAGAAAATAAACACTTTCACAGTATAAAAATAAAATTCAAAGAAAAATCAGTTAGCAAAAATGCACACCTAAAAATACAATTTTTCTTGTGCAAGAAATAACTTAAAATCACTCAATAATAAAATTTTAAATTTAAAAATGAAATACAAAGAACAGCCAATTGATTTGTAAAAATCCACTCTGGAAAATTCTATTTTTCTCTTGCAGGAAATAACTATTGATAAGTCAATCATAAAAGGTTCATTTTAAGTAGCCTTATTTTAAGATCAGTTAGAGTAAAATGCCCTGAAGGGAAAGTGTTTTCATTCATTTTTGCTCCTTTTTTGCTATGCCCTAAGCAGAAAGCTACAGACCTGAACAGACCTCAGCCACTCTGGGTTTTCATAATGGCTTTTTGCCCCGCCACTTTCTTCTTCATCCTTGTCTGCAATGATGTTTACAACCCACCACACCTCTTTCCCCACAGGAACCTGCCTTCAAGTGATTCATGCGGTCAGCAGGAAGTGAATTACTGTTGTTGGCGCTACCACTTTAGTTTTAATCTAAGCAATAATACTGTGTCTGTGAAATTAGGGATTTGATGGGCTGCACTTCTGATAAAGTGTCCGTGAAGAGAGACAGTGGGAGTCCTTCTGCCCCATTTCCTTTGCCTACTGGTCACACAGCTATTAGACATTTCCCATACGACATCTCATATGACAGGCTCTGGCCAGTGGACAGTGCATACAAGTGATTCCTGGCACCTCCAGTGATCCGGAAAGTCCCCTCTTTATCTGCCTGTGGCTGGAGGAAGCCGACTCAAGGGTCAGAGGAACCTAAAGCCCACAAATAGGACTCTGAGTCCTTGAATGACTGTGGGACAGAGGACCCACTCCCATGAGAGCCCACACTGGACTATATGAAGTGAAAAATAAACTTTTTCTCTCTCAGCTCACCTTGAGAAAGTTTATGACAGCACTTAGTTTATTCTGCTTAATACATTAAAATAAATGGAAAATTACTTCTTTATATCCCTTTAAATGACCACTCTTTGATAAATGCTGAAGTAAAAGCCACTGCCCACATATACACAGTTTGGTCTCCATAGGAAAATGTGTTTCCAGACACTGACCCAACTCATACCAAGTCATCTAGCTAGCACGCCTCTGAACTTACAGGTGTTTCTCTTCCTACTAATCCTTCACTGTAACTGGCATATTGAATAAGCAGGAGTCAGGGGTTTCATCACAAAAACTTGTTTTTTTCCCACTTGTCTCTTTAAACCCAGTCAGGTGCTTCCATTAACCTTGACGTTTACGGTCATGCTTAAGTTAGACAATCTATTATCATTTTAAATTTCAATTGCAATCCCAATTCAGTATTTAAAAACATCTAGTCAGACTCAGTAATTAACAGATCAATCACTATTCAAACATCTCCCTCCCACATGCCCCTGCCCATCCTGGAGCAGCTTCAAGACACCTCCCCTCCTCCCCTCGCTGCTCTCCCCTCCCCCTACCACACTGCCTCAGGGGAGGAAGGTCTGCTGAACACTTCGTTTTAAACTCTTTCTCCTAGAACTTACCTGCTATTTCTGACCTGTGTCTCAACCAGAGTTGAAGCTTCAACGGGTTTAAGTAAATGGGCAGGAGAATTCCTACTTAACAAGTTCTATATAGTAAGATAGTGCTGTTCTTTCTGGAGTTAGGGGATATTTAGAACTGACATTTATATGCGGGGTATCTTTACAGATTATCTAGAGACTTCCTTTGAAGTCCCTCCTACTGCAACCCCCTTTACACATCAGCCTCTTGCTTGTCTGCCCATTTCCAACAACCTCTGTTTCCTATTTCCCACCCCACCACCACCAATGTCACCTCACAGCCTTTTGGCCATGGTCTCCTCACCTTGGGTGAACCCTGTTAAAATTATTCCCAGCCATTGGCTCCCCGTCTTGTCACTGGGATCCACATTCTGCCCGAGGGCAGTGTGACGATTCAGACACAGCAGCTTTGCTCCTCTGCCAGAGGATTCACCATCCCTCCTCCCCTTTGATTTCCCAGAGGGGTTAGGTGACAGCTGGTTACCAGCGCTTCTACTCACAAGAGTCACATTTTAAGCTCTCTGGTTAGTGAGGTATCACCTCCTCAGATGTGAGATGAGGGCATTGAGCACGTCCCAACTCCCTCCTCTTTCTCAGTTTAGGTAACATGGTTCTCCCCAGAGAAGTCCTCCTCACAATATCGTCTTAATTTTAAACCCTTAATTCACTTGGCTTTGACACAGAGTCACCAGCAAAGCCCATTAACAATTCCTGGGAAATAAAAATAGAGCCTGAGTAATAAAATTAAGTCTAACCTTTTCCTTGGTATTTCCTCCAGCTTCACTTGCTCATAAGGCACTGCACAGCAGAGGCCTTGCAACCAGCTCTTAAGACCAGAGTTGATGGTTCAAAAGGGCTGCCCGAACACTTCCGCTTGGGGCCGTGTGCAGAATCACGTGAGCATGATTCTGACTCAGGAGGCCTGGGGTGGAGCCTGGGAGCTGGTTTTCTAACAAGCTCCCAGGTGATGCCAATGGTCTACAACCAACCACACTGAGTAGCAAGGCGAAAAATAGTTGTTGAATGATATTCACTTTTTGCTTGTTAATTTGTTGTTTACAATAGTTTAGAGGGGTTGATAAAGATTACAGGGCAGAGAACGTCCCAAAATTGTTACTTGCCACCATCACTGACTACCCCCGATTTTGGCTTCTCCTCTCACCTTTCTTAGCATCAACAGCTGATATCTTTGCCCAGGTTCGTGTGAACCCATCCTTTCTGCAACAGTCTCCAAATGTCAGACAGCTCTAAGACTGTCCATAGTAAGCAGTTTTTCCAATTGAAAAATGATAGCTCTGTCTTTGACCGTGGTCAGAAGTTGTTCATGATCTAGGCAGTATGTCAGAGAATGCTGTACAGTAAGGCCAGAACTAAGTATAAGGTCAAGGACTCAGAACTGCACACGTCTCAGTAAAGATCAAAGAAAAGGGCTCATCCCTTCCTACATGGAAGTAAAAGTGACCATTCAGACAATTTACCTGGAAGGTGTGGCCCATCTTATTTTAAATCTCCTCTAAGGCAGATAGATACTTTGCATAAATTTGCATGATATTATCAATTCTTATACTGTAAAATAGTAAACTGACTTCTTCAGAGAAATTTCTATCCCAAATTCCAGTTTGGGAGACAATAAAACTGCTATTTCCCAGAAACTGCCTGAGTTGGAAGCAGAGTCCCTGGCAGAACTGGCTGGAGAGAGGACTGAGTGAAGTTTGGGGATCCAGGATTACAGCTGAAGCAGCAGCTTCTCCAAATTCCAGTTTGCGTTTCTTACTATTGAATTCGGTAATTCTTCCTTATTTCCCACCATAAATAAGCACCGGAGCTCATAAAGGTGAGGGAAAGCTGGGTGAAAAGAGCAAAGAGTTCAGAGTGTAAGTTTACTTCCAGATTCTCCACTTATTTTCTGTGTGGCTTGGAGCAAGTTAACAGTCTTTCTGAGCCTGAAATGCCTCATCTTGAAAATAAGGATAAGAATAGAAGTCTTGCAAGGGCATCATGAGAGTTGAATAAAATTTATACCAAGAGGCCTCATTCAAGGCCTGGCCTTTAATAGGTACTGACCACATAAACCTCTCCCCATTCAAGGACAACAGGGAAGTGAAAGACACTCGGTATTCTGCGAGCACCAAAGGTTTGTAAAGTACTTTAACTTTCATAGTACCTTCACAGCTGTTTTCTTACTTAGTTTGGGGAGAAAGGAAGATGTGAAGAAAAGAGATACAAAAAGCAGCAACTACAGAAGAAACACAGGATACCGCAAAACAAAATCGAGAGCCTACACATTTCCATCATATGGAAAGATGTGGCATTTGATGCAGGCGGCAGAGGCTCTCACAAGGCAGGTGAAGGTCAAATGACAGCCGGTGAAGTCTGCAGCAAATGCTCTCCAATTAAAATTATAATAAGTCAAATAACTGAGTTTGTTTTAATTTTGACCCAGAAATTAATTTTTGAGAAGAAAGTCTTGCTATTCCAATTGTCAGCAAGTAAAACAACAGTGGAGCGCTCGGCCTTGCTAATCACTGATGTGCATTCCCCTGGTGGGACCCTAGGGGATACAGTGGAGCCATGCACCCTATTAAAACTGCCTAAATGTAGCCTCTGTGGTGTAATGTTTGTTGGACCCTATCACATCAAGATTCAAAGCAAGGACAAATCTGCAGTACAAATAGAATTAGGGCCCTGCTGAAACCCAAACTCTACCCTTCCCCTCTGCTCCTTCCTTGGTGTGGGTGCTTAGTTGCTTCGTCGTGTCCGACTCTTGCAACCCTGTAGACTGTAGCCTGCCAGGCTCCTCTGTCCATGGGATTCTCCAGGCAAGAATACTGAAATGGGTTGCCATTTCCTTCTCCGCTCCTCCCTTTAGGAATATACAAAAGAACCACTAAGCAGCCTCCAAAACAGAAGTCAGGCTAAAGGAAGAGAGCCTCAGTCCTCCTCTAGCCTGGCCCCACAGCATCACCCCTCTGGGCTTTGACCAAGTTCCTGAAAAAGGGCAGCTGGAGAGATAGTCATAAAATATATTAACAGTTATTTAAGAGATGTGGGACACAATAGGAAGCAGAACTTGGGGAACATATGACAAAGTGGGATAAAGAATAGGGAAAGGAGTTGTCCCCACATCCCTGGAGGAAACTGTGTGTCATTTCACCTAGTGGCACTCAGCCTTCTTCACAGTCCAACTCTCGCATGCATACATGACCACTGGAAAAACCATAGCCTTGACTAGACGGACCTTTGTTCGCAAAGTAACGTCTCTGCTTTTCAATATGCTATCTAGGTTGGTCATAACTTTTCTTCCAAGGAGTAAATGTCTTTTAATTTCATGGCTGCAATCACCATCTACAGTGATTTTGGAGCCCGGAAAAAATAAAGTCTGACGCTGTTTCCACTGTTTCCCCATCTATTTCCCATGAAGTGATGGGACCAGATGCCATGATATGATTATAGACTAGAAATTCCTAAAAGGCAGAGGGTGTATCTCTCACATTTTAATAGCCCTTAACAGTCATCAGGGACCTTTTTTACATAGTAGGCCATCAATAAGTGTGTTTAAGTGAATCAAGTACATTTAATAAAGATTTAGGGCTAGCCCTTAAAACAGTTACTTCTAACTTCAAAGTCTTCTTTGGCAGCAGCTATGACATACACTGATTTCTCTGCTCTAAGCTGGAAGTAAGAATAGGAAAACTCACAATGGCAAAACCTAAGACTTAAACAAAACTCTGAACACATGTATTGCACACCAGCTCTGGGAAAGACTCCTTTATACACTAAGGCAGAGGCTTTCCTATGTAAATAAATGTGTACCAAACCCAGAAGTTGCTGTTTGCACACTTACTCTTGTTGTTTTCTGTAAGTCAAAGAATCCATGGCTAACAGCAGTTTTCACTATTATCATCATTTTTTATTATCATCACTATCATCATCATGATTATTTTTGTTAACTTATTACCAACTCTGAGTGTTTTAAACCATATGGTATTGATGAAATGACTGAGGGAACAACAATTGCTGCAGTTGGTACCAAAACACTTTAAGTCAATGGTTTCCCAATGTATAAAGGTGGTTTTAGGTCAGTTTGGATCATTGGTTGTCAAGTGCCAACATCTGCACCACTGGTGTGAGGGTGGAATTGGGCCAGGGAGTGAACAGGAATTAAATGAGGCTGCACTTTCCTTCATGCAACCCCCAGTGATTCTGATCATGTAAACCGAAAACTCCACTTCTACAAAGCAGATGTAATTTAGCAGTGCTTTGCCAGATACCAACATCTCAATGACAATTTTTTTTTCAATGACAATTTAGAACAGAGGTTGACACACTACAGCTTTTCAGCCAAATCCAGCCTACCTTTTCTTTTCATAAGTAAAACTTCATTAAACATAGTCACACCCATTCATTTATATATTGTCTATGGCTGCCTTCACCACACTGTAAGTGCAGAGTTGATTAGTCTCAAAAGAGACATAACGGTCTGCAAAGCCCAGCATATTTACCATCTGGTCCTCTGGAGAAAAAGTTTGCCAACTCCTGAGATAGAATAATACCAAAAGTCACAGATGTTAATATTTCAGTGACAATTTACAATGCTACCAAAATTCTTTCACCAATCCACAACCTAACCTCCTAACATACCTGAGTTTTTTAGGGTCATTAAGTGTTTTAAACTATATATATAGTTTATTTCTTCAATTTTGGTGTTTGTTAAAGGAGCACACTCTTTGCCTTACATAAAGTATGGATCTTGCCCTTGATGTTGACAATAGACATCTTCATCCTGTGCAGGAATCAGATTTGTGGTTCCTATTGCATTTCCTTCCATATATCAGTATTTGACCTGTCCCTTAACCTCAAGGGTTGGGACAAACTCTAAAACATTAAAATGTATAAGAAATTTAATTGAAAAATTTATCCCCCAATTCCTAAGATAGCACCTTTCTTATTTCTACCTTTGATGCTTTTCTAGCTGTAGCCTTGTTATCTTGCTCCCTAGCCAGGCAGTATTTGCTTAATGATGTCCCAGTAGGAGCCCCCTCTTCCCTACTCATTGAATCTTTTTCTCCCCTCACCTCACATTCCTTCTAAACATGACTGCATCTCTCAGGATGCTTAACTAGCCAAGAACAGCAGTATTAACCACTCTTTCCAGCAATAACTTGCTTTTTTTGTACACTGCACCAGCATAAACAAAGGAAACGTGCAAAAAGAGTGATATTTAAGAAGTAAAAAAAAAAAAAATAGGGGTAAGAAGTCGACTCAGAGTAAAGGAAACGATTGTAGGGAAAAGGGAAAGAGAAGGGCAGAACTACACCAACTTGTCAATAAAGAAGCAATAAAGAATCACAGAGTCAAAAGAAAAGTAAGGTCTAACAGTGCAGCCAAAAGCAGGCCATTTGAGTCTTGCCCACTAACCTTGCTCTTCCAGGGCACATCTCACATTTTCTCAGAGGGAATGCACAGATGTCACACTTCACATCCCTGCCATGCAGAAAGAATTGCAATGATGGTCTCTCTCTCCATAGTTATTAAGCCCCGTGCATGTAGAATCCCATTCTCACAAACCTCCTAGCACACTGCAGTGTCTTCGCTTTACTTCTCATTAAATGGTTCCGAATGGCTGCGCTGCAGCAGAGGCTTCTGTCTGCTGATAGTTATTGAGCAAAATCAAATCAAGTACTGAAACACAAATAGCAGCTCAAGATCTACCCCAGCCTCAACTCTCTCAGCCCTCCCAGTCATGCAGAAAATGAATCTCCCCACGTTCCACATTCCTACTATTCAGAAGCCTAGCCCAAGGCCTGCCTGATTTGGGACTCATCTCTCCAGCCTCTGAACAAAGTATCTGTTTACCACCTCAAAACCAGGAAAGATGTAAAGGCTTTTAACATTTAGCAGGTGTTGAGAACAACAAATACCATGTGATATCACTTCTATGTGAAATCTAAAATATGACACAAATGAATATAACACAAATGTTAACTACAAAACAGAAACAGACTCACCGATAGAGAACAAACCTGTGGGTGCCAAAGGGGAGGGGGTGGGGGTAGGGATAAAGTGGGAGGTTGGGGTTAGCAGAGGTAAGCTATTGTGTATGGAATGGACGAACAATAAAGTCCTATTGTATAGCACAGAGAACTATATTCAGCATCCTATGATAAATCATGATGGAAAAGAATACACCTATGGCTGATTCATGTTGATGTATGGCAGAAACCAACACAATATTGTAAAGCAATTATCCTTCAATTAAAAATAAATTAATTTTCAAAAAGTTTTTAAAAGAATACAAAAAAGAATGTGTATATATATACTTTTTATAAGCTGTGCTGTGCTAAATCACTTCAGTCATGTCTGACTCTTTGTGACCCCTATGGACTGTAGCTCACCAGGCTCCTCTGTCCATGGGGATTCTCCAGGCAAGAATACTGGAGTGGGTCGCCATGTCCTCCTCCAGGGCATCTTCCCAATCCAGGGATCAAACCTGTGACTCTATGTCTCCAGCACTGGAAGGCAGTTTCCTTACCACTAGCACCACCTGAAAAGCTATATATATATATATATATATATATATATATATATATATATATATATATGTCAGTCAGGTATGACTGAAGCAACTTAGCATATATAGATAGATAGATAGATAGATATAGATATAGATCTGAATCATTTTTTGCTATATACCTGAAACTAACACAACATTGAAAATCAACTATTTGTCGTTTAGTTTCTAAGTCATATCTGACTTTCTGTGACCCCATGGACTACAGCCATCCAGGTTCCTCTATCCATGGGATTCTCCAGGCAAGAATACCGGAGTGGCTTGCTATTTCCTACTCCAGGGAATCTTGCCAACCCAGGGATCAAATTTGAGTCCCTTGCATTGCAGGTAGATTCTTTACTGCTGAGCCACCAGGAAAGCTAATACTTCAATTAAAAAAAAAAAAAAAAAAGAAAGAAAAAGGCAGTAGTGACAGGCCTAAAACAACATTTAGTAGGTGTTAATTTCTTGCACTAAATTCATTGACATACTACTGATAAAATTCTGGTATTACCTGTTTTATAGACACTTAACTCACTATGGTAACAGATTGGCAGACAGAGCTGGGACAGGGATGAGGCACATAAGGAGGTGCCTAGAGAACAAATGGTAAGGAGGCACCCACTATCAGGGTTATGTAAGTATAGTCAGTCACCTCTGAACCATGGGTGACGGGAGTTTATGGGAAAATGCTCCACTTTTCCATGACTCAGTACACAATGTGAGTTGGCTCTATTCACTAGACAGAAGGGCTGTATAACGTGTTCTGGTTGTCCACAGCAGTGGCCCCTAAATAATAAACCTTTACATTTGCCTTTCCCTCTGCCTTCATTTCACTCTTTAGAAACTCACACCAGCAGCATGGACTCACCTCTCAACTACCACTTCCTAAATGCAAGCCTGTATCCCATGCTCTGCTTTCTGGAAAGAAATTACCCTAACAGAATTGGTGTCAGGGTTTGCTTTAGGAAGCAGGCCCTCAGGATGGGGCTCTGAAATTAATGACTCACCAATGATCCAGCATCACCATCATATGACTTCACCTTAGCAGATGGAAATGAGGTAAGGTGGAAGGTGAACCATTGGTTTCTGCACTTGAACACAGTATGGGGGAGAGGATTAATAAGGATAGTGGGATAGACTGGCTTTAAATGCAACCACAGAGCAGACTGTGTTGCAAATTAGGTTCAGGATTTACTGTTAAATGACACAGAACTACAAGAGATCTGTGATAGAATTCCTACATCTAAAGCAGAAACTTGATAGGATAAGAGTGAGCCCTTGAGACCTGGATGTAGAAAGACCTGAGAACTTTGCATCCCTTGAATCTTTTGAATTTCTCCACACTAGAAGAAGTAGCATCTTCCCTCTTTCTAGAATATAGCTCCCTCTCACCTGGAGATGTGGGAAAACACCACCTGAGGCAGGTACACCATATGATCAAGCTTGTCTACCTCAAGAACTAACCCATCTTGCCTTACCGCCTTCATACTACATTGCAGCACAACCCAAGGAAAGAAATAAAGCCCCTACTGTGGTAAGAACATGGAAACATGTTCTTAGAATTGCAAGACCTGCCCATGGGCATAAGTAGGTACCCGGAGAATGGAGAATACATTTGACAATGGATCTTTGAGGTTCTGAATTAGAAGACAAAAATATAGCTATAATAGAAAGGAATGTATTGATATAAGAGCTTTTACCTGTGATTTAGGAGCTTAATATCCTGGGAAAATCACCTGAGACTGGTCTAAAAATGTTACTAGTGTGGCCTCTTGGGAGACTGAACATAATAATGGCCTACAGTACATTGGCCTGTTCTACCTCTACAGGAGGTAATGATACGGAATCGTCCTAGCAGAGTATTAAGGGAGGAGTCAAAGGGCTCTGAGAGGTGAGTATACTACTAACGCTACTGCTAAGTCACTTCAGTCGTGTCCGACTCTGTGCAACCCCATAGACGGCAGCCTACCAGGCTCCTCCATCCCTGGGATTCTCCAGGCAAGAACACTGGAGTGGGTTGCCATTTCCTTCTCCATGCATGAAAGTGAAAAGTCAAAGTGAAGTCGCTTAGTCGTGTCCGACTCTTCGGTACCCCATGGACCACAGCCAACCAGGCTCCTCCATCCATGGGATTTTCCAGGCAAGAGTACTGGAGTAGGGTGCCATTGCCTTCTCCAGAGAGGTGAGTATATTAGGATGGATTTAAGAGAGGCTAGAGAACTCAACACCTGAGTGTGTTCTCCAGCAATGGCCAAAGGTAGAATGCACAGGCAAGAGTCCTATCAGACTCACTGAGAAGTTGCGCAATGGTGGTCCTCTGTAGATTAAAGTCAAAGGAGATACCGCATGGACCAGTGACCCTGACTGTAACATCACTATATCTGTGGTGTTGATGGGATTTGGGGATAGCAGGGGCCAAATGGTGACACTTAATCATCAGAGACAATGTAGAAATAATTACCCTCATGGCATCGAGGTTGGAGTGGCCATCCAGGGGCTTCATCTCTAATAACTAGAATGCGTGAGTCTGAAACCAACAAGTACGATTGGGCCCTGTGAGCATTCTTCTCAGTGGCCCACTTGCTCCCTCTCTCCACAACCTTAGCATCAGCTTGTGAACCCTGGTTCACAGGGAAGGGGAAACTTCTAGCAGAGGATGCAGTGTGAACAAAAAGCTATAACATCTAGTCAGTCATATCGGCTCCTCATTCCAGCAGACCAGTAGCCAAAGAAAGGATCGCTGTCAAAGTAGGTGTTTATTGACTCTTATTATGATAAAGATCTATGATTGATACTATACAATTGGAGCAGAAACCAGGGTGTCTATAAACCAGAGAATTCCCTGGGCTATTTCTGTGCCTTGTGATCATACTAAATGGGAAATCTCAGCAACTATGGTCCACAGGTGTTAAAAATAAAGATAAAAATAGACAAAGGCTCAGATCATAAGGAATGAAGATCTAGATGATTGACCAGGAAAACAACTTAGACCTGTTTAAATGCTGTCTGGTGTGAATGAACTCGAGTGAGGTAGAGAGGGGTGTGATGAGGAATATCAATCATAGCCTCAGGACCAATTGTAAAGTGAAGACCGAATCTTGTTCCGATAACCTGTTTTACACTTTTCATAGGACTGCAGCAATTTTGCTGATTACCTGATAATATTTTTACCAAACCCTATGGCCAACATCACACTTAATATTAAAACTTGAGAACAATTCCCTTTAAATTCTATTTCAAGGTAAGGATCCCTCCTATTCAGACAGATAATTAGTATCCTACAGACATCCTAGCCAGTACATTAAATCAAGAAAAATATTGAGAGGAATAACAATTGGAAAAGAAGAGAAAAAATGGTCCCTTATTATACATGATATGATTGTTAACACAGAAAATACAAGAAAACATATGAATAAATTACCAAGAGGGATAAAAAGGTTGGCCAAGTTGTGAAATACAAGAGCCACATTCTAAAATCAATAATATTCCTTTATACGTGTAATATTGAATTAGAAAATAAAAATTAAAGAATATTTCATTCACAATGAACTGTATAAAGATATGTTATATGCAACAAATTACAAAACATCATGGAGAAATTTAAAATACAGGAATAAACAAAGGTATAAACAATGTTCAAAAGGAGAATCTCCTCATCTGTGAATCAAATGCAGTTCCAATGAAAATATCAACAAAGTTGCGCATGAAATTTGATAAGCTGATTCTACAATTTTTATGAAGAACTAAATGCCAAGAATAGCCTAGTGATTTTGAACTAAGTAGAAGAACCAATACTCCCAAATATCAAAGCTTCTTATAAACTTGTAGTAATTAAGACTGGTATTGGTAAGAGGAGTGGCAAAGTGTCTAATGGAAGAGAGGATTCTGAAGTAAAGCCCTGCCTCTGTGAAAACTTGATACATGGAAAGGTATAACTGCAAATAACTAGGAGAACATATGGATAAATATTTCAATAAATATTCTGGAACAAACAGTTATCCATGTGAGAAAAATAATAAATTTGGATGCCTATATTACATTGTAAAGAGACATTTTCCCCCAGTGGCTCAGTGGTAAAGACATTTTCCCTCAGTGGCTCCTGCAATGCAGGAGACATGGGCAGGAGACATGGGTTCAATCCCTGGGTCAGGAAGATCCCATGGAATAGGACACAGTAACCAGCTCCGGTATTCTTGCCTGGAAAATTCCACAGACAGAGGAGACTGGAAGGCTGGGGACTGCAAAGAGTTAGACACAACTGAGCACATATATACACACACACAACATCATAAACAAAAACTAATTCTGAGTATATTAAAGACATATATATGAAAAACAAAACTTTAAAATTTTAGAAGACAATAGAGAATTTTTATGACCTTTTGCTAAGAAAAGATTTCTGGAAAAAACATACACACACTGAGAAATCATAAAATAAGTCATAGGAATGTAATGTATAGCATGGTGACTATAGTTATTATTACTGCATTGCATATTGAAAGTTGCTAAGGAAGTAAATCTTAAAAGTCTTCATCATAAGAAAAAAATTTTTTTGTAACCATGCATGGTGATGGGTGTTAACTAGACCTATTGTGGTGATCATTCTGCAAGTCATACAAATATCAAATCATTATGTTGTACATCTAAAATTAGCATAATGTTCTATGTCAATTATAGCTCAAAAATAAGAAATCATAAAAGAAAAAAGACCAGCATAGTATTAAACTTATGATAGATACAATTTTCAGAATAGGCTTATTATTATTAACCAATTGCATGCATCTACACATCATCTGTGCCACTTTCTAAATAAATTAACATAATCAAGAGTAGGATGAAGAGCTTTTAAGGCAGCAGTTGAAGGCAAAATATGATACTAGGTGAGTAAGATAAAATGCTATACTATATGTAATTACAGTTGGAATTCTTTATAGCACATAGAGCAAGCCAATAGGGGAGGCAAATTAAAAACCAATGCAAGGTAGGTTTCTCATCAGAGGTGACTTGACTGGCAGACATCTCAGTAATTAACATCTTGTTCTGAACTTCATTAACTGTCCTCTTCAGAGTATCTATAATACATAAGCCCAAATTACTTTATGTATTCTTCCCTTATGAAAGTATTTATCAAATGAGTATGAATAGAAAGGAAAGAAAACTTCCTTTTTGGAGACATAAAACTTGAGTTTTAGAGTAGAAAAGAGTAAGCCCCTGAGACTGGTATTTTTAGCATCAGATCTCAACACAAGGACCTACTTCTGTAAGGATCATCACTTTCACAAATTTAAACTGATTGAAGTAATAAGAATATTTGACAAAGATGTAATCTAGAGAATGGACCGAGATTTCTAATCATATAGCTAATGCCTTGCAGATGTGTGTTTGAAAAAAGGGAAAGCTTGCTATGCCATAAAGTTACTAAAACACCTGATTCTCTAATGTGCCCTAATTTTTGCAGCTTGATTTACTCTATCAGCTGTTAGTCCTATTTCATTTTTTTGTCATTTTAAAATTTTATTTATTTTAAAAAATTTTTATTGAAGTATAGTTGAGTTACAATGTTGTGTTGGTTTCTGGTGCACAGCAAAGTGAATCAGTTACACATACACACATATCCCCTCTTTTCTTAGCTTCTTTTCCCATATAGGCCATATACAGAGTACTGAGTAGAGTACACAGCAAGTTCTTATTAGTTGTCTACTTTGTATATAGTAGTATGTATTTTGCCAATCACCTATTTCTTTTTTTTAAGATTTAACTTGTTCCTTATTGCTATTGTTGCCTGATTTGTCATATACCTGATTTCTTCCTTTAAAAAAAAGCCAAAGGCTAAAACAATGTTATTTCAGCCACAGTTTCAAAGTCACAGAGACAACCTTTTCCATTGCTTTAAGCTTCTTGTGAGTATCAGACCACCTTACCTGCCTCCTGAGAAATCTGTGTGCAGGTCAAGAAGCAACAGTTAGAACTGGACATGGAACAACAGGCTGGTTCCATATTGGGAAAGGAATACATCAAGGCTGTATATTGTCAACCTGCTTATTTAACTTAATGCAGAATCATGTGAAATGCCGGGCTGAATGAAGCACAAGCTGGAATCAAGACTGCCGGGAGAAATATCAATAACCTCAGATACGCAGATGACACCACCCTTAAGGCAGAAAGTGAAGAGGAATTAAAAAGCCTCTTGATGAAAGTGAAAGAGGAGTGTGAAAAAGCTGGTTTAAAACTCAACATTCAGAAAACTAAGATCATGGCATCTGGTCCCACCACTTCATGGCAAATAGATGGGGAAACAATGGAAACAGTGACAGACTTTATTTTTTGGGCTCCAAAATCACTGCAGATGGTGACTGCAGCCATGAAATTAAAAGACACTTGCTCCTTGGAAGAAAAGCTATGACCAATCTAGACAGCATATTAAAAAGCAGAGACATTATTTTGCCAACAAAGGTCTGTCTAATCAATGCTATGGTGTTCCAGTAATTATGTATGGATATGAGAGTTGGACCATAAAGAAGGCTGAATGCTGAAGAACTGATGCTTTTGAACTGTGGTGTTGGAAAAGACTCTTGAGAGTCCCTTAGACTGCAAGGAGATCCAACCACTCAGTCCTAAAAGGAAATCAGTCTTGAATATTCATTGGAAGGACTGATGCTGAAGCTGAAACTCCAATACTTTGGCTACATGATGTGAAGAACTGACTCATTGGAAAAGACCCTGATGCTGGGAAAGACTGAAGGCAGGAGAAGGGGACGACAGAGGATGAGATGGTTGGATGGCATCACCAACGCAATGGACATGAGTTTGAGCAAGCTCCAGGAGTTGGTGATGGACAGGGAAGCCTGGCATGCTGCAGTCCCTGGGGTTGCAAAGAGTTGCACACGACCAAGCAACTAAACTGAACTGATAGCACACCAAATTATACCAGAATCTAAAGTTGTCTCTTTTAGCAAACAGTGATTACAATCTAGTCTAGAAATTCACTTTACAGCTCAGGGTACCATGAGGTAAAAGCAAAACTTTAAAAGCCAATGGGTTCCTAAGGGTAAGAGTAAGGGTGTGTTCATGCACCATAATAACCACAACAGCGGGTAACAAGGGTATTTTGCAAAACTAAAGCAAACCATTAAGGGGCCTGGAGAAACAAACTCAGCAGGGGAGTGACTTAATAACTTGTCCCATCTGTGGGACAAGTAAATGTTATCTGTGGACAAATATGACCATCTCAGATGCAGTTAATGCTTTTTATTCCACCGTAGTGGGAAGGCTGCTCAAATCAAATATTCTGGTCAACTACAGTACTAGAAAAATTAATTTGCTTTTGCAAATGGACTTCCAGAAAACCTAAAGCCTGGTTCTGCTCTCAATATTCAGAGATGCCTGGGAACTTGACCTCAATTTCACCTGCAGCTGAAGCTATCACTCAGAAATATGAATCTGGTGGGGAGGGGTTGGTATACAGGAAATCCAGAACAGTTGGGAGAGACTGGGAGCGGACACTGGACTTGGGTGAGGTGAGTATGATGCCTTGGTGGAAAATTTAAGGAGGCACTCATACACTCAGGCACTGATCCTATATTTGCACAACCCTGTGAATGCCTTCTTAAAAACTGTGCCCTGGCCACTTCGCTCCCCTCTTCCTGGTCCTAGCCCTGGCCAAGGGACACAAACAAACAAACTGGCAAACAAAACCTGAGAATGAACCCAGTGACATCCTCAGGCCATGCAGATGCTTCTTTGGAGTCCCCATGGGAAACCCGGGAATCTGGAGAGCCTGAGCCTGTGCCTGGGAGCATAGTGAACAGTTTGATTCTTGTGGTTACCTGCTTAGAGGTAAATATCTGTGCCTTTTGCAATAAAATAAGTTTTCCATCTTTTAACTGTGTTTCTTGGCACTTTTCCATCAATTACATCATTGTCCTGTGGTATCACCCATGCAACACTTGACACTAAAATAAGATACAGAAAATCAAGGTCAGCATAATGAACATCAGTGGTTGCACTGCAGGTGTGACGAGTTAGACAATAGCAGACCTGTGGCAAGAAGGTAAACTAGGTTATTCTTCACATTCACTTAAAAGTTCTGTTTATTAACTGACAGTTCCTTCAATAAGTTTTTCTCTTTTATTGCCTCTTATATGCTAAAAAAAGATTTGACTGGCACCAAATAAAAATAGATAATTCAAATAGCAACAAAGAAACAATATTGCTCTTGTGCAGAGGACAGTGGGTCTTCTGCTTAAGGAAAACTGACCTAAACGCCCAAAGGGCCTCCTAGGGCTCCTCTTATCTATTGCTACATAACAATCTACCCTAAAATTTCATGCATCAAAACAGTAAGAATGTTTTAATATATCTTTTGACTTTATGGGTTAGGAATTCTACCCCTAAACATCAATCATTCGATTGTATTCAGCAAATAGGTGGGCTAATCTGAAAAACACAAGATAGTTTCATTCACATGCCTGGAAGGCTTGGCTCAGTTAGGTAGACTCTTCTTATCCTCCTGGTAATCTTAGGGTCTCTCCATGTAGTCTCTCCAGCAGGGAAGTCAGACTCTTTACATGGCATCCCAGGGCTCCAAATGTGTTTCCAGAGACAGGATTTAGAAGGTGCCAATATGATGCTAAAGCTGAAACTCCAGTACTTTGGCCATCTCATGCGAAGAGTTGACTCATTGGAAAAGACTCTGATGGAGGGAGGGATTTGGGGCAGGAGGAGAAGGGGACGACAGAGGATGAGATGGCTGGATGGCGTCACTGACTTGATAGACGTGAGTCTGAGTGAACTCCGGGAGTTGGTGATGGACAGGGAGGCCTGGTGTTCTGCGATTCATGGGGTCGCAAAGAGTCGGAGACGACTGAGCGACTGAACTGAATTGAACTGAACTGAATATCTTAAGGCCAGGAATGGAAACTGGCCCAACATCACTTTTACAATTCTGCCCTGTTCTGTCAAGGCAGCTATAGAGCCCCCAGTTTCAGGAGAAGGGTGACAGAGCCCACTTCTCAATAAGATGAATATCAAAGAGTTTTTGGCCATCTTTATCCTTCTATCCTCAGTATCTTCCATATAGAAGTTATAACGCACTGGAGTAGTACCAGAGATATGCAGCCCCCGTGGAGCATGTTTTATTCTCTTTTTGGGTTGTGTTCAAGATTAAGCCTCAACTTCCTCAAAGCAGAGAGGGAGGGGCAGACCAGATCTTCAGGGAACCAGAGAAGTTACACATCTAGGATACCTGAATAGACTCAACAAAGCACCTGGAACTCAGGTAAGCCCTAGGCTGTGTGGGATGAAGCTAATATGAAGCATCTAGGTAGCTTGACTTGGTTTGTCCATCACTTCACTGAGATCCTGACCAAAGTACCATGTTTGATGACCACATTATCATACTTGACTTCTGAGTAGGACCAGACATAGCTTAGCAATCCCACATCTGTTACGTGGTATTATCTCTTGGTTTTTCCAGTAGTCATGTATGGATGTGAGAGTAGGACCATAAAGAAGGCTGAGCACTGAAGAACTGATGCTTTTAAACTGTGGTGTTGGAGAAGACTCTTGAGAGTCCCTGAGAAGACTCTTGAGAGTCCCTTGGACTGCAAGGGGATCAAACCAGTCCATCCTAAAGGAAATCAACCCTGAATATTCATTGGAAGGACTGATGCTGAAGCTGAAGTTCCAAAACTTTAGCCACCTGATGTGAAGAGCTGACTCATTAGAAAACACCTGATGCTGGGAAAGATTGAAGGCAGGAGGAGAGGGGGATGACAGAGGATGAGATGTTTGGATGGCATCACCGACTCAATGGACATGAGTTTGAGCAAGCTCAGGGAGATGGTGAAGGATAAGGAAGCCTGGCATGCTGCAGTCCATGGGGTCACAAAGAGTCAGACACAACTGAGCAACTGAACAACAAACCTCTTGGTTTTCATAACATATACCCCTGACTTTCATCACTCTTGCTGCTGTCCTCTCCTTTGCCAAATCTTTAAAACGTATGTGCTTTGTCCTGGGCCTCGTCTCATCTGTATCTACAGTTCATCCCCCAAGTGCTCCCATCCATATATACACTGGTGCGAAAAGAATCCATATATTGATGCATGCCACGTTTGAATTTCCCATCTAGACTTCATTTGTCAGCTCCAGGTTCATGCTTTGGCTGCCTATTTGATATTCCCACTTGAATGGAAAGAGGCATTTCAAACTCAACACAATCAAACCAAAATTATTTTCATCCACTCAAAGCCAATTTCTCCTCCAGTCTTTCTAATGTACCCAGTTGCTCAGTTAAGATCTAGAAGTCATCCTTAGTTTAACCCTTTACCTTCACCACCCGTTCCCCATCCTTCTCTGAACCCCTAGATCTCCCTCACCTACCACATCTAAGACAAGCAAGATCTCTCAGCATCCAAAATGTATTTTAAATCTAGCTATTTAGGATTTACGATATCCAGCTACACTTCCATCTCTTGCCTTGTCTGCAACTAAAACATTTCAACACGTTGTTCTCTTTTGATTCTCATCCTTCTACATTATCTCCTTTCAGTGGCCCAAAGAGATCTTAAGACAGAATCAGAGCAATGTAGGCTCTTTTCCCAAGTTTGCAACGTAAGGTGTGAAGGCTCAATCCCTGGTTAAGGAACAAAGATCCCATATCCCACATGGTGTAGCCAATAAATAAATTTTTTAAAATTATTTTTTTAACTTTATTTTTAAACTTTGCAATATTGTATTAGTTTTGCCAAATATCAAAATGAATCCGCCACAGGTATACATGTGTTCCCCATCCTGAACCCTCCTCCCTCCTCCCTCCCCATACCATCCCTCTGGGTCGTCCCAGTGCACCAGCCCCAAGCATCCAGTATCGTGCATTGAACCTGGACTGGCGACTCGTTTCATACATGATATTATACATGTTTCAATGCCCTTTTTAAAACCATTCATAGCCCTTCTGCTCCATACTCCTTGCTGCTGCTACTGCTGCTAAGTCGCTTCAGTAGTGTCCAACTCTGTGCAACCCCATAGACAGCAGACTCCTTACCGCAGCCCAAATCCTAAATAATTTGATCCCAGCCATCTTTCTGGCACTGAATTCTGCTCCTTGTTCACTAGGGTCCAAACTTGCTGGCCTCCTTTTTCTTCCCCTCCATCTGGAACACTCTTGTTAAGCTGCCTTAGCCTCATTCTTCAGGCCTCTGCTTGGCTGACCACCCCCTTAATTGGTCTTGCGACCGCTTACCACACCCTCACGCATGCGTGTGTGCATGCTAAGTTACTTCAGTCGTGTCCGACTCTTTTCCACCCTATGGACTGCAGCCTGCTAGGCTTCTCTGTTCATGGGGTTTCCCAGTCAAGAATACTGGAATGGGTTGCCATTTTCTTCTCCATCTTCTCTCAATAGGTACATGTTTACCCATAGGAACTGAAAACACATTGTTAAAATATGATAGATACCTTTTCTCTATTTCATTGTTTTGAAATTAGTTTGTTGTGTAATACTTTCAGATTTTTATATTTAGTGCATAAAATTTTAAAAAACAGGTATTAAAAAAAAACTCACTCATAATCTCACCCTTTAGGTGGCCAATATCCTAAATATTACATCCTTTACTATTTTGTTTTCTTGTGCTTCTTGAAATTTGTCTCTACCCTTTCTCAGACATTTCTCAGTATAGAATTCTCAGTATAGAATTTCAGTTGTTTAATACCATATTCCCCAGAAACAGGGAGAAATAAAGAACAATACTGTAACAACTATCTTCAAGAAAGCTCGGAGGACTATTTTGATGCTGTAGACGATCCTTATTAGCTTATTAGAGTAAAGTATCTCATCTAAAAGATTTTTAATCAAACATTAATCTTAAAATCCAGAAATCTGTTTCCATGTATCACAGAAGTTTGGTAGCTATGTCAGAAGCCAAATCACTAGTATGCTAATATAAATGAGAATACATTATTCACTCCTTCAATGTTCAATCAATAAGTCCTCTGAGC
Organism: Bubalus kerabau; assembly: GCF_029407905.1. Classification (NCBI taxonomy): domain Eukaryota; kingdom Metazoa; phylum Chordata; class Mammalia; order Artiodactyla; family Bovidae; genus Bubalus; species Bubalus kerabau. The sequence goes on from NC_073633.1 coordinate 75,072,621, forward strand.
ATCTACAGTCAGCAGTCTTCTAGATCCTGGCAACACAGGAGTGACCAGAGCGTGGGCTAAGCGGGGGACAAAGAGAGATGGTAGATAGATGGTATGTAGGTAGATTGCTGCTGTTGTTGTTTTTGTTTAGTTGCTAAGTCATTTCAGACTCTTTTGTGAGACACCCTGGAGCCTGCCAGGTTCCCCCATTCATGGAATTTCCCAGGCAGGAATACTGGAGTAGGTTACCATTTCCTACTCTAGAGGATCTTCTAGACTCAGGGATTGAACCTATGTCTCCTGCATTGGCAGGCAGGTCCTTTACCACTGAGCCACCAAGGAAGCCCAGGTAGGTTGTTGCTGTTTTTCAGTCTCTAAGTTGTGTCCAAATCTTTGTGATCATATTAACTGCAGCATGCCGGGCTTCCCTGTCCTGCACTATCTCCCAGAGTTTGCTCACACTCATGTCCATTGAATCGGTAATGCCATTAACCATCTCATCCTCTGTTGTCCTCTTCTCCTCTTACCCTCAGTCTTTCCCAGCATCAGGGTCTTCTCCAGTTAATTAGCTCTTCTCATCAGGTAGCCAAAGTATTGGAGCTTCAGCTGTAGCAAAGTTCTTTCAGTGAATATTCAGGGTTGATTTCTTTTAGGATAGACTGGTTTGATCTCCTTGCTGTCCAAGGGACTTTGAAGAGCCTTCTCCACCAACACAGTTCGAAAACATCAATTCTTTGACATTCAGCCTTCTTTATGGTCCAACTCTCAGATCTATACATGACTACTGGAAAAGCCATAGCTTTGTTTATACAGAACCTTTGTTGGCAAAGTGATGTCTCTGCTTTTTAATACACTGTCCAGGTTTGTCACAGCTTTTCTTCCAACAAGCAAACATCTTTTATTTTTGTGCCTGCAGTCACTGTCCACAGTGATTTCAGAGTCCAAGGAAATGAAATCTGTCACTGTTTCCACTTTTTCCTTGTCTATTTGCCATGAAGTGATGGGACTGGATGCCATGATCTTAGCTTTTTGAATGTTGAGTTTTAAGGATGTCAAGACTGTATATTTTCACCCTCCTCATTTAACTTCTTTGCAGCGTACATCAGGCAAAATGCTGGACTGGATAACTCACAAGCTGGAATCAAGACTGATGGGAGAAATATGAACAACCTCAGATATGCAGATGATACCACCCTAATGGCAGAAAGTGAAAAGGAACTAAGGAGCCTATTGATGAGGGTGAAAGAAGAGACTAAAAAAGCAGATAGGTAGATAGACATTACAAAATAAATAGAGATAGATAGATAGCGTACATAATATGTTTGATGGTGATAAGTGCTTTGAGGAAAAAGTGGCAGGGAAGAATGATGAAAAAGTTGCAATTTTAATTTGTCATTGGACTTATGAAGTTAAATAACAGATCTGAAAGAGGAGAGGAAGTCCAGCAGAGAGAGATCTTGAGGAAGAGTGTTCTAGACAGAGGAAACACCCATTGCAAAGGCTCAGAGGTAGAGAGTCAGGTTTGTTCTAGAAAGCATAAAGTCAGTGTGGCTAGAGCTGAGTGACCAAGGAAGAAAGTAGTAGAAAATACGGCCACAGAAGTACCAAATTAATCAGAGCCATAGAAGCTTTTATAAAGACTATGGCTGTTACATTGAATGAAATGGAAAGCTATTAGAAAACTTAGGACTTAAGAATATCATCTTACTTAATATGTAAAAGGATTCCTCTGGCTACTGTGCTAGAAGTAGCTGAGGGTGAAGGGCAGAAGGAGAAAGGGTGGTCAAGGGAGTTCAGCAATATACCAGGAGAGAGAAGGGATGACTTGGACTAGGTGGAACAGAGCAACAAAGGTTATATTTTGAAGGTACAGTTAAAAATCTTTGTGGAGGACTTGCAGGTGAAATCTTGATCATCCCAAAGTCTTAATCTGATCAACTAGAAAGAATGGAGTTCTCATTGACACAGAAGAGAAAGATCATGAGAGAAGCAAATATCGGGGAATATTAGGACATTCAAAGGGAAAAAAGTTTAAGATTTTAAAATGTATGGGAAAGAATCGCTTGACTGTGTTAAAGGGGAGAAAACAGGTAGCAGAGTGCATAATAAATGAAGGTAAGTGGGGTTTTAAGTACTACTACAATTAATAGACCTGGAGGAGGAAATGGCAACCCACTCCAGTATTCCTGCCTGGAGAATCCCATGGACAGAGGAGCCTGGTGGGCTACAGTCCATGGGGTCACAAAGAGTCAGACACAATTTGAGTGACTGAGCACAATTAATAGAGGGGCTTCCTAGGTGGCAAGCAGGGGAAGTGGTAAAGAATCTGTCTGCCAGGAGATGCCAGGAGATCCCTGTGTCAGAATGATCCGCTGGAGGAGGAAATGGCAACCCATTCCAGTATTCTTGCTTGGAAAAAAATCCCATGGACAGAGGAGACTGGCAGGCAATAGTCCATGGGATTACAGAGTTAGACACAACTGAGCGACTGAGCATGAGCACAGTTAATAGAATAAACTGGGTCTGTTCTGATACTGGATGTGTTTCTTTTAAAAGAGCCCCCAAAACAAACAGAGTCTTTAAGCAGCAATCAGAGGGATTCGACACTGCCTACATACCCATGCAGAATAGCTTTTCAGAAAGCATCAATTCACCAAGCATAACAATACAATTCTACAAGCTTTAAAACACTAACAGGAAAGTAATTATGGATTTTTCTTATGAGACAGTTATTTTCTATCTTCATCAAATATTTCTCTAGATGTCCATATGAAAGGCAGAAGAACACAGAATTCTGCAGCGAGTAGTACCTGGTTGTCTACTAACAGTGTTTGAGAGAAAAATTAACAGTCCTACATGAGATTCCCCTAAATGGGGCTCTATAGAAGCCCACATTTTAGGGATTTTTTTTGTTGTTGTTAACTACCTTGTCTCATCTTCCCTGGTGGCTCAGGCAGTAAAGAATCTGCCTGCAATGTGGGAGACCTGGGTTCAATCCCTGGGTTGGGAAGATCTCCTGGCGAAGTGAATGGCACCCCACTCCAGTATTCTTGCCTGGAGAATTCCATAGACAGAGGAGCCTGGCAGGCTACAGTCCATAGGGTCACAAAGAGTAGGACGTGACTGAGTGACTAACACACACACACTCCTTGTCTCATATACAAGTATAAGGCAGTCTCTCCCTCCACCCCTTCCTTTCTTGCAAACATAGCAAGTAGATAGCTTTTTAAACAGGCACTTGGACATAGTTATCTTTTTAAATGCATGGAGGACTTTTATAAACATAACACTCATCCTAAGACATAATTAGGCTTTCAGCTAATAACCTACATCTACATTTGTTTTGGTCAGGAAGGGGTACTTTGATGAATCCCCAAACCCTCCTAATGATGTCTTCTCCCCAGTCTCTTCTCATATAACTTCTATAAAAAGGAAATACAGAAGTAATCACCAAGTCAGGCAAAAATCAATACAGCCACTCACCACGGGCAGGCACTTGCCCACAAGCTTCAACTGAGATCTCAGGTAGCTGCTGGATCAGAGCTTCTCAAGCTGAGATGTACGTCTGAATCTTGTGAAAACCTCACATGCACATTTGAATTTGCCAAGAGTTTGTCTATATATATATATATATATATCTCCATGCCCCAAACTCAGTCAGAGATTTTCCTTTCATTGGTCTAGGAAAGTGTGAAGAGCTTTTTAAAAATTCCCTACACATTATAATGTATATCCAGGGCTGAAACCACCACCCTAGAAAAGGTTATGAGCACAGAATATTTTGTAGGGAATTTCAACACCTACAGAAAGAATATATTCTAAATAATAATACTTGGCAATCCAATAGACACACTGGGCCAAATACTTAGGTGACAGGGAAATTAATGAGAATTAGAAAATTCAGGCAATGGGAATATTTAAATTTTATAAAGACTACACATCTACTGCAGTAGTAGACCTCTATCCCTGACCTGCAGAATGCTTTCACACCAATTTTTTTAAAATCCCCTAGTAGCAGTCCATGCTCCTCAGCAGATTCTTAAATACCACAAGGAATCCATTGCATCATGGAACATTGCTCCTCCTCATGGCAGCCAGCTCCTTTCACAGGTTGCTGGTGATCTGGAGAACTGGGTGGGGGGGAGGTGGTGGAGGGGGGCAGACAGAGAACTATTCTTCCAAAACACAGCAAAGTTCCCTGGGCAGCCATGGGGTGGAATTCAGCAGTTCCACCTGGGAAACCAAGGAGAGCAGAGCTCCACAAGAGTATCTTGAAAAGGAAACAATATTATGCAACAACAATAATAATTTCCCTGTAGCCCAAGCTCACCCACAGGACTCTTCTTAGCTGTATTACACAACTGGCTGTTTTCAAACAGCCCTCCTAGTAACGCCTCATAAAGAGAAATGTCTCTGTACAATCTTCAGTAGGTTAAAAACACCCTCCAATTTGGATTTCTGGGCCCCCGTTATGCACAAAAGCAGTGTGTGAGGTGCTGTGGATACAAAATAAAATCCATGGCCCTGATCATCAGGGCTTATGATTGTGCTAAGTCATTTCAGTCATGTTCGACTCTGTGCAATCCTATGGACTATATAGTCCACCAGGATCCTCTGTCCATGGGATTCTCCAGGCAAGAATACTGGAGTGGGTTGCCATGCCCTCCTCCAGGGGATGTTCCTGACCCAGGGATAGAATCTGTATCTCCTGCATTGCAGGTGGATTCTTTACTGCTGAGTACTTAATTGTACAGTACTGTATAGAGTGGGCTTCCCTTCTGGCTCAGTGGTAAAGAATCCACCTGCCAATTCAGGTGATGCAGGTTCAATCCCTGGTTCAGGAAGATCCTTTGAGAAGGATATGGCAACCCACTCCAGTATTCTTGCTTGGGAAACCCCATGGATAGAGGAGCCTGGTGAGCTACAGTCCAACTGGTAGAAAAAGGCCCAACACACCTTAGTGACTAAACAACAATAACCGTAGAGAGTACAGTAGTACAACATCTTTATTTCAAGCCCAGGATGCCCAGAAGCAAGCATAAAGGCAGCAGTGATATAGCCGGTACTGCTCAGACGTGCCAAGTGATAATGATGGAAACAAAAGAGAAAATAATTAAGATCATGGACTGTAGAACTAGCTTGTTCTTATCATATGAATCATTCAACCATCTGCATGATTCTAAAGAACAAGATAGTGGGACATGTGAAGTCTACTGTGCCAATGATGTCAGTAATATCAATAATATTGAAGAAGCTTGGAAAAGTGATGGAGGAGTTGGAGAAACTTCTCAGTGTATGGGTACAGGATCAGCATCAGTGCCAAGTCCCACTTAGCTTAACAACGATTCAAGAGAAAGTTAAAAATCTTTACGAAGACTTGAAGAAGAAACACAGCAAAGAATCAGGGGGCATATCTCTTAATGCCAGCCGTGACTGGTTTCATCAGCTCAAAGCTGTACTATACTACTGTGCTGTTCAAGGTACTGTACTAGAAGATTTTAAATGTTTAGTTTTTTATGTATTTATGTATTATTTGTGTGAAAAGTATTATAAACCTATTATAGTACGGTACTACTAATAAATAGCCGATTGTGTTGGTTGAGTACCTAGGCTAACTTTGTTGGACTTATGAACAAATTGGACTTACAGACATGCTCTTGGACTGGAACGCATTCATATATAGGGGACTTACTATATATTTGTAATTCCCATTGCCTTTATGGTAAGATCTGCTTTCTTAACTTGATATTCAAGATCCAGATGATCCATCCTGAAAATACTTGTCTTATCTTTTCTTCCACTGTTTTGCTGTATTCTCAATTGTATTAATAGAAGCCATTCCTCATAGGAGAGCTAGCAATAACTGTACGTTATAAAGTGTTACAACACACACATGAACAGTTATGTATCCAATACACAGCCTTTTAAAATGGCCCAATGATCCCAGCATCCCAGTAGTCGCATCTTTTGTGTAGTTCCTTCCCCTTTGAGTTGACCTAGTAACTTGCTTCTAATAAATAGAATTCAGCAAATGTGTGTAAGTCACTTCCAAGGCTGGTTTAAGAGTCTGATTCCCCCTTGTTCTTTCTCTTTTGCCCTGTCACTCATTTGATCTGATAAAACAAACAGCCATGTTTTGAGATGTTCTGTGGAGAGGCCCGTATGGCAAGGGACCAAAGGGAGCCTCAAGTCAGCAACTCATGAGGACCTGAGGTCTCAGTCCAACAGCTTACTTGGAAATGACCCTGCCAATAACTGTGCAGGTAAGCTAGGAAGGAGATCCTTCCCAGGTGAGCCTTGAGGTGATGACAACATTGTGAGAGATCCAGAGAGAGAGAAGGCTCGGTTAAGTATCACCTGTATTTCCAACCCAAAGCAACTGTGAGATAATAAATGGTGTTGTCTTAAGCCCCTGAATTTTGGAATAATTTATTACATAGCAAAATAGAAATAAGACAGTCACCTTTGCTGAGCACATAATTTTTTGAAAAATAATTTGATGTTATAATAAATAACAGTGTTTCCCCATCTCTAGTTTTCTTTGAAAGTTAAAGCTAGAAATATTTATTCATCTGACAGAGATTTACTGAAAGATTTCTATGTGCAAGGCACTCATTGAGGTATTGGAGGAGGACGAAAAGCTGAAGAAGGCTGGATGCCTGCTCTCAGTGCGTTTATGGTCTGAATAGAGAGATGATATTAGAAACTATAACCATAGAGTAAAGAGAGTTAAAGGGGGGAAGTGAGAGGAAGTTAAAGGCATTTACAGTCTGTTGGGGATACAAGAAAAAAACACATCAGTAGGCAGCAAATGAGTGCTACAAGTAAAAGGAGAGAGATCAATACAGCCCTGTGGGAAGGAAGGGGAGGGAGGAGGCCATCCATGTACGATAATCAGGGAAACATTTTTGAGGGACATGCATTTGACAGGAACCATGATTATCAAGGAGAATTTTGACATAAAGGGTTAGGGAAAGGGCATGATGGGGAAAGAAATAGTTTAAGAAAAACAAAGAAGTTGAAACGTACAGAAAGAAGACAAGAAGTAGTCAAATCCAAACAAAATGTACAGAGAGTCACCTGCATATGAATGAGTTCTGTTCCAAGAGCGAATTCTAAGTCCAATTTGTTCTTAAGTCCAACAAAGTCAGCCTAGGTACCCAACTAACATAATCAGCTATATAGTACTGTATTGTAATAGGTTTATAATACTTTTCATACAAACAATATATAAAAGCCAAACACAAAAAATAAAGAAAACATTTTCAATCTTACAGTCCAGTTCCTTGAAAAGTACCATAGTACAGCACAACAGCTGACATACGGGGGCTGGCATCAGGTAAACAGGGGAGAAGAGTTACTGACTGGAGGAGGGAGAAGGTGGGACATGGTAGAGCTGAAGGATCGTCAGCAGTAGGAGACGGAGAGCAAGCTGCACAGCCACGTGTAGACGATGCACACACAGGACAATGTATGCCAGACACATGAACTAACTTACTTCATTGGACATGCGGATGCACGTTTGCATCTTTGAAAGTTCACAACTTGAAGGTTCATATGTAGGGGGCTTACTGTATTCCCAACTCAACCTCCCCTTAACTGGATCCCAAAACTTCCAACAATCACTGCAACACCACTTGCAATGAATGACAAGCAGCATTGAGAGGGGATAAAGTCATTTTGGGGCCACTCCCGGGGCCTCAGAAGGGGTTCATGCAAGTGAAGTATCCTGAAGCTCCACCCCCAAGAGGGTCTGCCTAAGAATCTTTATTCTTCGTTTTCCTCTGGGTCCTGGCTTGTGAGTAAGTGGACTGAACAGGATGAGCTACAAGTCTTATTAACAAAGCAACTGTTCTGTGAGTGTAGAAAGATTGGCAACATTTCTCCAAGTCCATTTTATAGATCTAATAATAAAGCAGGTTTGTAGAATAGGTATTATGTTTGATATGTCTCAGAACTGCTGGGAGGATAAAATTAAAGGATTTGTCAGAAAGCACTTTGCAAACTCTAATGCATCTGACATGATGTCAGTTACGTGTAAGCTGTGAGTTTTAGTACAGGAATCTGATCACTGGAGATGTTAGTGGTGGTGAAAGCTCACTGCTATGATCAGAGCTGGGACACAAATCCAAGACCTCCACTGTGAGGGACATCCACTTTGTATTTAGTAACAACATAGAGTATGGGATCAAAACTCAACTGGATCATTTATCAACTATGGTTCGGATGAGTTCCTTCATTTCACTGAGGGTTAGTTTCCTCACCCACACGCGGGAGTTTAAAATCTACTTTGTAGCATCGTTGAGAGGATAAAAAGGTATAAAGTATACAAGCGCTCAGCACAGCCTGGCACATAGCAAATGCTCAATAAATAGAAGTTATGATGATGAAATTATGATGAAGGCAGAAGGAGAAGAGGGCTACAGAGAAAGAGATGATTGGATGGCATCACCAATTCAATGGACATGAATTCGGACAAGCTCTGGGAGATGGTGAGGGATAGGGAAGCCTGGTGTGCTGCAGTCCATGGGGTTGTGAAGAGTAGGACACGACTTGGCAACTGAACAACAAAAATTACCATTTTGTGCCATTTTCACTGCACCAGACCACACCCAATTCTAGTAGCTCACTGTCATGATTTCTGGTGCCAGGAAGTATGAAAAATAGGTTAATTTTTTTTAAAAAAAGAGAGGCAAAATTCATCTTTGACATCTTACCACTGCCCTTTCCCAGTGCTTCCTCCTCAGATTTCACCTCCTAGGCTGAAGATTCATATCAGGTGAGGCTTGGGCTAGTATCCCCAAGGGTCCTTATTGTTTCCTTCCTCCCTTTCCATCTGAGCTTCAACTGTGCCTCATTCCTTCTGGACCTGCGTCTGCTTTTCAAAGTAACAGCTAATTATCTGACAGACCACTAAGGTATTGACTGCTAACATTGTATAGTGCATCCCTCTCCCCAACTCCCCCCCAATCTGAGCTATCTTCATCTTAACAGGAGCCCCACAGGCACACAAACTGTGTGTAAACCATAACAATGGCCTTGCTTCCTATAAATATATCTCTGTAACTCCATGTCTGAAAGTCTATAGGACACAGAAAACTAAGAGGTTGGATCAGGTTTTGCATAATTATGAGGGAGAATGAACAAAAAGAAAATCAATTTTCCATAACCTGATCTGAAAAAATAGTTTAAAAGTCCACACCTGGCAAGAAAAAAAGATGTGGCATGAGAAAAAAAAAAAAGAACTAGATTCCCAAAAGACACCCAGAAATAAAACCAACACATTAGGTAGATGTGAGGGCAGACCAAATTTCTCTCTTTAAAAATAAGTAGGAAATGCAATATATAACCAGGTTTATCTGGCAAGGAGAGAAATAAAGTTAGTAAAGGCAGTCAACCAAGCTATCCCCCTCTGCAGAGAGAAACCAGGTTAGAGCTGGGCCCTGGATGCCAACTCTCCGCTCCTCAGTTTTGCAACAGAATATTGCTCAGTAATATCAAGACCGTGCTATACTATTTACAAATAACCCTTGTTTTACTGAAGGTTTCATGTTGAAACAATTTTTCATTTATAGTAATATGTGTGCTTAAATATAGAAAAGTAATGTTTACTTTACAGGAATATATATTTGGAGAATATGGAAAATCACAAGAGGAAAAATCAGTCATTCATAATCTCTCTGCCAAAGGATAACTGCAAGATTATTCAATGTGTCGTTTTTCTTTCTGATTTCCTACCAGGGTCTTCCATTAAACAAGTTCAGCTTGACTCCAAAAGGCAAGGCAAGAGAGCCTGGTTACTATGAGCTGGGTCCCCCCGCCCCCCAATTCACATGTTGAAGCCCTAACCCCAGTAAGATAGTGGTAGGATGTGGGCCTTAGGAAGGCTTTCCTGGTGGCTCAGACAGTAAAGAATCTGCCTGCAATGCGGGAAACCTGGCTTCCATCCCTGGGTTGGAAAGATCCCCTCAGGCTTGGCAACCGACTCTGGTATCTTGCTTGGAGAATTCACATGGACAAAGGAGCCTGACGAGCTATGATCCATGGGGTCACACAGAGTTGGACAAGACTGAGTGACTAAGCACAGGATGTGGGCCTTTAGGAGGTACTTAAGACTAGAGGTGGTCCTGAGGGTGGGGCCCCCTTTATAAGATTGTGGGTGCTGACTCAGTCACATCTGACTCTTTAGGACCCTATGGACTGTAGCCTGCCAGGCTCCTCTATCCATGGGATTCTCCAGGCAAGAATACCAGAGTGGGTTGCCATTTCCTTCTCCAGGGGATCTTCCTGACACAGGGATCAAACCTGCATTTCTTACATCTCCTGCACTGGCAGGAGGATTCCTTACCACTAGTGCCACCTGGGGAGCACCTTATGAGAATAGTGCCCTTGTAAGAAGAGGAGGAGACCAGGGCCCTATATCTCTCTGCTGTGTAAGATACAGCAAGCAGACAGCCATCTGCAAGCCAGGAAGAGCCCTCACCAGAAACTAAACTGACTGGCACATTGATCTTGGACTTCCCAGCCTCCAAAACAGTGAGAAATAAATGCACTTCATGGCAAATAGATGGGGAAACAATGGAAATAGTGACAGACTTTACTTTCTTGGGCTCCAAAATCACTGTGGATGGTGACTGTAGCCATGAAATCAAAAGACGCTTGCTTCTTGGAAGAAAAGCTATAACCAACCTAGATAGCATATTAAAAAGCAGAGACATTACTTTGCCAATAAAGACCCGTCTAGTGAAAGCTATGGTTTCTCCAGTAGTCATGTATGCGTGTGAGAGCTGGACAATAAAAAAGGCTGAGTGCTGAAGAATTGATCCCTTTCAACTGTAGTGCTGGAGAAGACTCTTGGGAGTCCCTTGGACTGCAAGGAGATCAAACCAGTCAATCCTAAAGGAAATCAACTCTGAATATTCACTGGAAGGACTGATGCTGAAGCTGAAGCTCCAATACTTTGGCCACCTGATGCAAAGAGCCAACTCACTGGAAAAGACCTTGATGCTGGGAAAGATTGAAGGCAGCAGTAGAAGGGGACAACAGAAGATGAGATGGTTTGATGGCATCACCGACTCAATGGACATCAGTTTGAGCAAACTCTGGGAGATGGTGAAGGACAGGGAAGCCTGTAGCCCTGCAGCAGTCCATGGGGTCTCAAAGATTCGGACACAATTGAGTGACTGAACAAGAGCCAGTCCCAGCAGACTAAGACATTGGTGGATTCAGTGTCATAACTCAGCCTCCCAGGTATCAGAGGAGGGTGGAGGGGGTGAAGAGTGAAAGGAGGAGGGAAAAATTCAACCCTTCCAGAGCAGACAACAGGTAGGAGACAAGCCAGGTTTGCAGTATGGCAGCAGTCATGGTTCACAAACCACCACAGTAAATAATCCACCCTGTGTTATTGTTTTCTGTGGAATTCTCAAGCAGCCAGTGGGGATATTACAATGTAATCATTTCCCTTTACTTCTGTAATTTGGAACAGTGAAAATCTTACAGCTTTTTTCTTCTCAAGAGGCCAGAGTATATTTGTGGGTCCAATAATATCTTTGCAAAATAGAAGAAACATTAACTGTATCTTTATACTACCCAGGCAGAGGAATGCATTCTAATAAGCAACTGAGTGAGAAACAAAAAACAAAAAATCCTACTGTGATTGAATTTGTTTTTCCAGAGAAATGTAAGAAATAGTCATAAATGTTTCATTAAAATTCTTCCTAATCATAAATGTATATCCATATCTTAACAAGTTCATTTTTCAGCACTGGAACTCTCCAAGTCAGCCAACAACTCTGTGAAATTGTCTTTAATCCCTCGCAAATGACTCAGGAGTCCCACTGAGGCTTTATCACACATTATTTAGTAAATCCATGAATCTACAAACCAGGAGACATGGAAAACCATAGCAACCAAGGACAAAACTGAAGAGGCGGCCAGGGTTTAAAGAACAACACTTGGAGGGATATACAGCCTTCCTGAGCTCAGAAGCCCACTTCCTCCCTGCCCACTCGACTGGACTTGACCTGGCCTTAGACACTCCTCTCTCCTCTGCAGACTCAGTACAGGAACTGGCAGGTGGAATGTGTTTCAAGAGTTCAACAGGTCTAGTCCCCTGCTTTCAAACACATTATTATAATTTTATAAATGAGGATGATGAGACCCTGAGAATTCAAGCGGCTTGTCCAAGGTTACAAAACTCATAAAAAGAAATAGAAAATACTAAAGCTCAAGTCCTGATCTTCCTAACTTAGTGTTTTACTAACTCCAGTTTTGGCATGGCACCCCACTCCAGTACTCTTGCCTGGAAAATCCTGTGGACGGAGGAGCCTGGTAGGCTGCAGTCCATGGGGTCACTAAGAGTCAGACACAACTGAGAGACTTCACTTTCACTTTTCACTTTCATGCATTGGAGAAGGAAATGGCAACCCACTTCAGTGTTCTTGCCTGGAGAATCCCAGGGACGGGGGAGCCTGATGGGCTGCTATCTATGGGGTCGCACAGAGTCAGACACGTCTGAAGTGACTTAGCAGCAGCAGCAGGACATATAGGGTGAGAGAAAAGGGTCTCAGGTTCTCCATAATCTCTGGCAACCATAAACATGCTGCTATGGCCACTGAAAATAGCCTGCTGAAACTGAAATTAATCTATAAAGTTTTACTTACTGATAAGGAAAATTCACATTTTGTATTAGAAATTTCAAATTTTACATTTCATATTAGAAATTTCAAATTTCACATAGCACATGTACCTTTCTGAGAATATATGAAATATATTAGGTGTTGATTTCTGTGAGCACTGCCAATAAAGGCCCAGTGTATTATTATTCTCCCAAACTCCTCATAATTGTTGGAGAATTTGTTCAGTTAATGATAAATATTTTAAGAATATGAGAGCTGGTATCTGCTGAATGATGTTAATTAAACAGACAGAAGTCACATATGCATAAAGAAGAACAGGCACAAAAGTCCTCTCAGTCAGTTCAGTTCAGTTCAGTCGCTCAGTCGTGTCCGACTCTTTGTGACCCCATGAATCACAGCACGCCAGGCCTCCCTGTCCATCACCAACTCCCGGAGTTCACTGAGACTCATGTCCATCGAGTTAGTGATGCTGTCCAGCCATCTCATCCTCTGTCGTCCCCTTCTCCTCCTGCCCCCAATCCCTCCCAGCATCAGAGTCTTTTCCAATGAGTCAACTCTTCGCATGAGGTGGCCAAAGTACTGGAGTTTCAGCTTCAGCATCATTCCTTCCAAAGAAATCCCAGGGCTGATCTCCTTCAGAATGGACTGGTTCGATCTGTTGCAGTCCAAGGGACTCTCAAGAGTCTTCTCCAACACCACAGTTCAAAAGCATCAATTCTTCGGCGTTCAGCCTTCTTCACAGTCCAACTCTCACATCCATACATGACCACAGGAAAAACCATAGCTTTGACTAGACGGACCTTTGTTGGCAAAGTAATGTCTCTGCATTTGAATATGCTATCTAGGTTGGTCATAACTTTCCTTCCAAGGAGTAAGCATCTTTTAATTTCATGGCTGCAGTCACCATCTGCAGTGATTTTGGAGCCCCCAAAAATAAAGTCTGACACTGTTTCCACTGTTTCCCCATCTATTTCCCATGAAGTGATGGGACCAGATGCCATGATCTTCGTTTTCTGAATGTTGAGTTTTAAGCCAACTTTTTCACTCTCCACTTTCACTTTCATCAAGAGGCTTTTTAGTTCCTCTTCACTTTCTGCCATAAGGGTGGTGTCATCTGCATATCTGAGGTTATTGATATTTCTCCCATCCTCTACTTAGAGCTAATAGAAGCAAGACTGATAGAAAGTTTACAGCTACTTTGTTACCATCATCAAGATCAACATCATCATCATATCATCTAGTCTCAGGGCAATCTCCCTGGAGATAGACAGAATTCTCATCTTTCATCATCTCTCATGGCCATGAGAGACCTCAATCTTATTCCTAGCTCTGCATGTTCTGGGATGTTAAATAATATTTGCCAAGGACCATCCCTGCTAGATAAGTCAGATTTTTTCATTCTTTTGTGACCATCAGCACAGACTTCCCAGACGTCATACCTCCAGAGGATGTGAGTCAATGTTCTGGATGGAGTCCAGGTACCAGAGTGTTCTGGAAGCTCCCCAGGTGATTCTGATGAATCAAAACACAGATGCCTGGGTTCTGTCCCAGAACAACTGGCTCAGAATCTCCAGGGTTCAAGGCCTGGGAGATCTGTACTGTGAAGAAGCTCCCCTAAGTTGACTCGGATGCATACCAAAAACAGAATTGCTGTCTAGTTGACAGGCATCCACACCATCCAGGGGAATACAATGGATCAACAATCTATGTTAAATGAATATTCTAATACAGACTTCAGCCATGCCCACAGCTAACCTCTCATTGGCTTTCCAATTTGGATAAGTGCTTAATTTGCTCCTCAGGGAAGCTATAGAGTGTATTTAAATATACCATGGAGATTGCATGCACAATTCTGATGCGTCTCTTATTATTTTTTCATATATTCACAAATCACCTTTATGAACACTAGCTTCATACCAAACAATAAAAATGCACATTAAACAAGAACACAAACCATGCAACAGCCTCAATTTGAAAAAGAGTTTAATTTTACTACAAGAATCTTTTTGTTCCCTCTCTTTTCATATGTTAAAATAAATCTGACTTTATTCACAAAATCTTGTGCTGAATTAAGTGAAACAGAAGAGAAATACTACTACATCTTTAGAAGTTTATAACTTAAAATAATGTCAGAGGCAGACTCTAAAATCCAACTAAGACAAGAGCAATCTAACATTTTAAGAAACGCTTTACCAGAAAACAAGTCTCCAAACATGACATCTTATACTTTAGAATACAAAATGTCAATACCAAGAGGACTAAACTAGTAAAAATTAAGAAAAATTAACAAGTGGGTCTTGAGAAGTAAAATCTATTTCAGACAAAACAAGCTACTTCAAGATTTTGCATATCACTGAATAATGTAGTACATTGATGTATTCACTTTTCTTATTTTCTTTTTCCTCTACAGATTCATTCTATTTTGTGTAAGCCCTAACAGTGAGCTACAAAAAAGTCATAATTATAGCATGCAAATAGTGTCAAACCCTGTGTTCACAAGGAGACCCAAAATGGTAATCATGTATTTCTCAGTTTTAAATGCACAGAAAAACATGATTTTTACCTATAAAACAAAGTGATGGGAATTGCAAAAGCATCTCAGTAGAGCTTATCTCTGGTCCCTGCTGCTGATGAAGGAAGGGGAGATAATAAGATGGGTGTTAGGACAGTGGCATAACTAAACCACCATTCTATTAATGGAAACTGCAAACACAATGGAGGAGCAGCACCGTATTTACTCCAACTAAAATTAGATAAAATCTTCCTCCCTAGCATGTCAGTACAGTGAGCTGTTTCTCAAAATAATAGAATAGTTGAAGTATTAATACGCCAGTAGCAAAGCTGCTCTTTGCAGCAGAAACTTGAAAACCAGTATAATTTGCTCTCCCCATGGATGACCCAGGCTTGGGGTGAAGGACTCACCCCATTTCCCACAGATTCTATATTGATATTATTGCTCTTCACTAAAGAACAAGTTGTTTAAAAGACCACAGAATCTAGATGAGTCTTGTAAGATATCTCCAATAGCCCTTGCAGTATACAAGCCAAGGTGAAGCCACATTAACTACAGCTGCCTCTCAACAATCTGAAGTCAGATTAGAACTCAGTAACACACGAAATGAGAGAGTAGCATTGAAACATGTACATTGCTGCTGCTGCTGCTGCTGTTAAGTCGCTTCAGTCGTGTCCGACTCTGTGCAACCCCAGAGACGGCAGCCCACCAGGCTCCCCCGTCCCTGGGATTCTCCAGGCAAGAGTACTGGAGTGGGTTGCCATTGCTTCTCCGGTCAACACCCCTAAAAAGCAGCAAATGATTTGCATTTCACTTTCACTCTTTTTTTGTTCTGCGTCACTGTCTGTCAGCATACTACTACTTAAAAGATGACTGACAGGAAAGGGAGAGGGAAAGAACAGACTTGTTCATATTTCTGACACGTAATTAGTCACAGAATTCTCAAGAGCTGGTTGAAGAGAAATGACCCCTGCCAGCTTTCTACTATCAACATCCTAACCCCCTGGAGGATATTCCAAATTCAACATGCCTAAAGCCCAAAGCCTCATTTACCAATGATAATTCAAGAAGACCTCCTCTTTTGCAGCTTCCCTAAATTTGTCATCATTCCACTATGAAAACCTTGGAGTGACACTTGGCTCCTTTTCCTGGTAATCCCAGGTAGTTCTGAGTGATTTCAACTTTTCCTTCAAGGCCTCTAAGAATATTCCTTTCTTTCCATTCTTTAGGCTGAGAGTTAATGGATGAGCTACTAGAAAGCTGCTGTATAACACAGGGAGCTCAGCTCAGTGCTCTGTGATGACCTAAAGGGGTGGGATGGGGAAGGGAGGCTCAAGAGAGAGGAGATATATGTATATGGCTGATTCATGTTGTTGTACAGCAGAAACTAACACAACATTGTAAAGCAATTATCCTCCAATTAAACATTATTTTAAAAATTTAAAAAAGAACGAGCAGGAATTCTCCAAGCAAATGTGTGTGGATGGCATTCTGAGAAACAGAAGAGTTTGCATCAAGACATAGGTGTGTGAGACTGACACACCAGGAAACTCCTGGTAGTCTGATTTTGTTGCATCTGGAGAGGCAAGAAAGGAGATGCCAAAGCTCTAACAGAAAGGACTTTAGATCCTGCAATGTGAAACTTGGAACTTTTTCCAGTAGACCAGTATGCTGCAGACTTCAAGTAATTTGACTAATGATTTATCCATATACCATCCATATTATTTGATTTGGTTATTATTTGGTTATTATTTGATTATATTATTTGTTTTTCTATAAATTACTCATTTTTCTACATTAATCAATTTTTTAACATTGAAACTTTCCTTTAGCTTTTAAACATCTTATAGGAATTTTCAAATACATACAAAAGTAGAGATAACAGTAAAACAAATCTACATGAACCCAGCACAACAGATATCAACCCATGTCTAACCTCATGTCTTTCTATATTCCCTTTCCACATCACTTCCACCAGCACACATGGGTGAATTAAGTGACCTGTGTAAGCAGATCACAGATACTATATCATTTCAGTGTGTGTGTGTGTGTGTGTGTGTGTGTGTGTGTGTGTGTGTAGGCTCTTCTCAGGTGGCGCAGTGGTAAAGAATCCACCTGCCAATGCAGGAGCAAGAGATACAGGCATACATGCATATGTGTGTATACATGCATACATAGGGCTTCCCTGGTTATGTATATACATACATTTTTTAAAGAATATTTGTAGTAGTTTTAGGTTTACAAGAAAATTGAGGGGATGACATGGATATTTCCTAAATGCCTTCAGCCTGCACACCTACACAACTTCCCCCATTACCACTCACCAAAATGGTACATTTTCTACCAAGGACAATCCTCCATTGATATATCATAATCACCCAGAATCTAGTTTACCTTAAAAGTTCACTCTTGGTGTTTTCTGAGCTGCCAGGATCTGTAGTTTGGTGTCCAATGTTAATTTGTGGGATTCTCAATCATTATTTTAAGGACTTTTTCAAAACATAATTATCACATCAAGAAAGTAATAATAATGCCTAAATATCCAGGACATTAAAATTTTATATCACTTCCATATATGAAAAATTGAAATACTTTGCCATAAATTTTTTAAAGAAAATAATATCCTAAAAATTATGGCATGATATGCTTGCATTTGGAACACTTACCTTAAGACCCTTTCTCCTTATTAAAAGTGGAGATTAGAAGTGTTAGATAGACTAGTCTTACACTCTCTCATTGTCAAAACCAGGACTCCAAGAGAATTTCAAAAGGAATAAATTTCTCAGTATGCAACCTAAGATGATTCAATGCCATGCTTATGGACCACCTAAATCATCTTACATTTCCCCAGGAATATTTGTCCCACACTTTGGCACACACTGCTATAGGGAACAGGGAAGCATCTGAGAATTCTGGGCTTGATGGAATTCATCATTTGGGGAAATTGTTCTAGTAGCAGCAAGAACAGAAGGGAATTATGAAGTAGGGAAGGAAAGTTGAAGAAAGAGGTCCCCCAACTTATTGAGTTACCCCATTTACTTCTTGAGAGCTTGTTTGGTTCTTGTAGAGGAATTCATCTAATGCTCTAATAAAGGAACACATGCACTCATTCACCCTTGATGGAAGAAGAGATCAACCTCTATTGGGGAAGGTTTTCTTTGAATGATCTCACAGCCTCAGGGGTAGGGGATCCATATGAATATGGAGAGAGAAAAAGGTACTATGTAGCCGGTCAAATCAGTTGATCAATGAGGTGACTGGTGTCACAGGCACATGACCCCATATCCCTCCACATCATTTCTTGAAACTTCACTGTTATCTAAGCTACCCCCACCTCTCCAAAGCTAATCTTCCCCAGAAGGTGTTTTAGTGCCAGGCCTGAGACTCTTCTTCCTCATGAGTACTCTCTCTTGCAACTAAATCACCAGGCCTTCAAGAAATGCCAAAATATGACATTTTCCAGAATATTTCTCACCCTACCCCCACACACATACACTCAACTGTCTTCCATGCTCCCCTTTCATCCAGAGATAAGTTCACATCTTTGTAGTACCCTTCAAGGATCTCCCAGATGTCACTCTTTCTCATCCTCCCAACTTTATTTCCTAATATTTTTCCAGAGGTCTTTGCTTTAGGTTACTTGATATAGCTGCAATCATTCAAATATGCCCAGGCACAAAGCCATCTATAGTTAATTTATAGTTTAATATATATTAATATATAATTATATATTATATAATATAATAATATATAAGTATATATTATATAATATAATAATTAATATATATTATATTTATTATCTATAATATAGTTTTTATATATAGGAGAAGGAAATGGCAGCCCATTCCAGTACTCTTGCCTGGAAACTCCCATGGATGGAGGAGCCTGGTAGGCTGCAGTCCATGGGGTTGTAAAGAGTTGGACATAACTGAGCGACTTCACTACTTATACATATATATATAATACTGCATTATAGTTTAATTCATAGTTTAATACTACCCGGCATTCTGATTATTTCACTCATCACTTGTCCCACCTTCCAAAGGTATAAGTCAGAAAGTTTACAAGTCCACAGACTCTTTCATATTAGGGATATTAGAGTATGGGAATGCTCCTTAGCATCTAAGTATTACTCTCAGATGAAGAGATTGTGTGAGCTTTCTAAATCCTTTAATAAATTCCTTTTTCACTTAAACCAGCTAGAGTTGATTCCATCATGTACAACCAAAGCCCTTACTGATGTCCTGCCCTTGTTCCTTAACTTGGCTCATTTCCTCCGCTGGAAATCACCTCCTCCATCCCCTCTACACATGGCCCCATCTGACCCCTCCATCAAGTTCTACCTTGTCCAAGGTTTCTTCCTAATGTTTCCTCGAATATTCTTTTCAAAGTCACTGGCCTGTTGTTTATATCACTCTATACAGGAGCCTTAATATAGGCTTTTCTATGTTATTGCTACTGTCTTTTGCCATATCCTACCTCTGCAAATTGAATGAGTCCCTGTGTTCTCACATTAGCTCAGGAGTTAACGAGTTTTTCTATGGGTAAATCACTGTGTTTAATACCAGTGATACCAAGATGACTAAGTCAAAACCTGTGTCCTCAGCAACACACAGGCCAGTGGAAGAAATAAATGGATAAACAGAGTACAAAGCAATGTTCCCTAATGGAGGGTATAAGCTCAGGTGGAAGAAGAACTCACATTCCCTGGGAGGTTCTGGGAAGATGGGGAGGGCAGAAATGAGGCTTAAAGAGCAGGTGGGAATTCACTAAGCAGGCAAACAAGAGAGATGATGTTTCTTCCTTCTTACACGCTTAGTATATATACCCAAATTTAGAATATTACCCAAACATTCTTTGTGCTCAATTTATCTTCTAGCCAGGGCCAGCAATGTGTATGTCTAAGAATTTCAACAACAACAATAACAAAAAAACCTTAATTAAAAACCCATAAGAGAAAATGAAAGAATCAAAAGAAAATAGCGTGAAACAAATTTTTTTCTAAATCAATGCATCTTCACTGAACTCTTGCTATGTGAAATGCACTTTAATACTGTCCCTACCATCAAGGTCCAATGCCTGTCTAAAAGCAATCTAGCTGAGGAGCTATGTATATAAATTCATGGAGAGTTAAACAACAATAAAAGACTTGACAGTTCAGTCTAATAATAGAAAAAAGACACATATAGCACAGGATCAAGTGACAAAATTAACACAGCCATTTCTTTTAAAGAATGATCACTTCATATTATGTGAGTCGGGGGGAACTTTATGGAGACATATACATATAGAGACAAGTGCTAAATGAAAAGCAGAAAAATACAGGACAAGTTCAAGGGCTGGTAAATAAATCTATTTGGTTGGAAGAAAGAATCTGAGTGGCAGAACAGCATGAATTAAAAACCTAGAAAAATAGGGAGAGTGTTGGTCTACAAACTCAGGCGCTTCCTGGGTGAAATATGAAACTAGTCCCTGGACAAGAAGGGCAAAGAGAGACCTAAGATAGAGACAGACGACTCCAGAGAAGTAGATTGTAGATTTAATCAGCAAGGAACTTCCCTAGGAGGCTTGAATTGGGCAATCATAAGACAAATAAATATAGGCCCCATTTTCCAAATCTTAAGGTTTATGGAGAGACTTGAGTGGGTGCAGTCAGGTGTTCAGTCCAGATTGTCTCAACAGCACATCACTATCGCAAGGCCATGTCCTTTAAAATGGCTCCTGCTGTAGCAAGGTGGGAAGAATGCATTCTGTGGTCGGGGTGGGGCGGGGGGGGCGCGATCAGGAACCTCCATCTGCCTTGATTTAGCTTGTGAAAGCTAGCAATCACGTCTTCTTGATGACCTCCTCCAGCAAGGGGGTCACTTCTGAGAATGCAGCACGTACACACACACACATACAAAGGACAGGAACTACTTATTGAGCATCTATTACTCATAAATTACATAGGTACCCATAAGTTATCTAAATTAATTCTCAAACAAGAACACAGGGGAATTAAGTTATGACCAACCTAGATAGCATATTCAAAAGCAGAGACATTACTTTGCCAACAAAGGTCCGTCTAGTCAAGGCTATGGTTTTTTCCAGTGGTCATGTATGGATATGAGAGTTGGACTGTGAAGAAAGCTGAGCACCGAAGAATTGATGCTTTTGAACTGTGGTGTTGGAGAAGACTCTTGAGAGTCCCTTGGACTGCAAGGAGATCCAACCAGTCCATTCTGAAGGAGATCCGCCCTGGGATTTCTTTGGAAGGAATGATGCTAAAGCTGAAAGTCCAGTACTTTGGCCACCTCATGCAAAGAGTTGACTCATTGGAGAAGACTCTGATGCTGGGAGGGATTGGGGGCAGGAGGAGAAGGGGACGCCAGAGGATGAGATGGCTGGATGGCATCACTGACTCGATGGACGTGAGTATGGGTAAACTCTGGGAGTTGGTGATGGACAGGAGGCCTGGCATGCTGCGATTCATGGGGTCGCAAAGAGTCGGACACGACTGAGCTACTGAACTGAACTAACTGATGCAGTTTGTTCAAGGTCACTCTAGTAGGAACATACAGATGCACTAGACAGATATGGCTCCTCACCTCCAGGGGTTACAGTCTTTCATCCACAGAGCTCATAGGTGCATGGACTGAATTCATATCCTGGACTCCCAAGCCCAGGGGACTCTAGTACCCCTCTGTTCCTATCTAAGACCCAACTAGGTCAAAGGTTGGGCCCCTCCCTTTTCACCTCACATTTTGAAGCCACTCTTTATATAATACCTATGGCAATAATTCTTGAACTAGCCTGTACATCATTATCCCCTGTTGGGCTTTTTAAAAATACACATGCCCTTGACATAGCCCCGATGTCCTGAATTGGAGTCTCTGTATTTTTTAAAATATTCCACAGGCGATCCTGATGTATAGCCAGAGTTAAGAACTTGATAGATACTCAATAGTCCAAAGCATGCTCCAAACTTATTACCTAAGATCTGAATGAAATACACACACACACACACACACACACTTTATTCTACTCTTTTATAGGAAATCCAGACAAGTGATCCAATAATGATGCTATGATAATAATAACTTTAATAGCTACTTTTTATTGAGTGCCTACTCTGCCCCCAGGCACTGTAATTTTTTTATCCATATTATTTGATCTAATTCTCACATAATCCAAAGAGGAAAAAAAATTTAATATTCCTATTTCCAAAGTCATAAATTAGAACAGCTAGAATTTACACCAAAGAATGCATTGATCCAAAATAAATTATTTTTAGCCATTTCACTACACTGTTCCTAAAACTAATAATATTCATTTATTCACTGAATATCTGATCAAGCACTGTCTATACACCAGCTACAGTGTCCTTAGTCATATATGGTATACATCAATACTCATGCACTCCAAAGTAACAGTATATTTACTCAAGCTTCAAGGGATAAAATTAGTCACAGAGACTATACCAAATAGGCTGAAAATAGAATAAACAAGCTTTGCTACTCAGCAACTTAACAAGATAAAGGCTTCACCATCAGAAAATTATGTTTTCCTGGGGAGGAAATAAATATATAATTTATAGTTATGGAAAAACATCAATGAAACTTTAAGGAACTGGAGTTCAATTCCCATGGGTCAGAGGACCATCAAAATCTGAGTCCTACTCATTCTCATTCATTTCCAAAAGCTAAAGGTTAACCATCAGATCACTACATCATTAACTCCCAAAGAGAAACCCTGTACTCATTACTTAAGCTTACCTAATCATCAAGTGTATTACTATTTTTTAATACATTGCTACACAATATCCAAATGCCCTAAAAGGATGAATCTTTTCAAAAGGGGAAGTCATGTATTCCTTTCTTTCTTGTACATTTTAAGCTGGTGGTTATTTCAGTCTTTTGAGGGCCACGAGTGCTGCTGAGAATCTAAAGAATTTTATGAAGACTTTCAGAGAAACATACACATGTTCATGCACATATGTTTATATTAAGAATCTCTCATCTAAACAGCTATTTCATCTGTAAGTTCTGTATTTAATTTTAAAAAATAAGTGCTATTTCAGGGACTGGGAGTTCCTTGCTAAAAAGAGAGAGATTCCTTGTCCCAGAGGAACTCACCTATGCTCTAGCAAGCTTATTTATTACCAGCTTTTGCCAAAGAAATTATGTATGGAACCAGATTATCAATTAACAGAAGCACATAAACCAGGTATGATTAGCTGTACAGGTATGGCTAATAACCTGGTACCAGTTAGAATGCAGAGCTGAGTGGGGGATCAAGGGAAGTTTGACCCCAGATGATGGGAGATCATCCAAGAAAGTGAGAAGTTTGTAGTTTGGGAAATCTGTCAACAGGTAGTAGGGACCAGGCAGAGGGGCTGGGTTCACTGACAGAGCTCCAATCCCTAAGAAAACATAGGTCAAGATTTCAAGCAAAGCACCAGTCTCCAGAATACAAGGCAGGAAACCAAAATAGGAATCGAGACAATGGGGTCTCAGAGACCCAGACTCATTCACTGACACTGGGTTATGGTAGGGGCTTGGCACCACACTTCAGATGGGCACAAGATCAGAAGAAGACTCACGGGGCACTGTCTGAAGCTGGGCGCCACTGGCCTACTGCTTCTCAGCTCCATCCAGTCTCCAGTCACCAAAAGACAAAGCTCTGGTACCAGGGACCATGGCAAAGGGCAAATCTACAGGTGAGGTCCAAATGGTTAAATCCAGCTGTGGAGGTTGTCAATCTACAGGGACTAAGAGCTAAGAAGATCATTATGAGTAGTAACCATGCTTGACAAAATAGCTATTCTCTTGAAATTATGGTATGTATTTCTACTGAAGCAAAAAGAATCAAAAACTAGAATAAAAAACAGCAAAATGCTTCAAAATTTTTGTGAACTGAATGTCAGGCACCTTGATATTCAGAAATTACATAAAGGAGATATTTGGAATACCAAGTTACTGTTGTGCCTCTGTCAGATGTTGGCAGAAATAATGATCTGTTTTTGTGGTGGGAGTAAATTCTTCACAACAGGTAATTCTATGTATTGCCATATTTCCCTCATTTCTCTCTCTCTAAGAGAAATGCTGGGCGATGGACTACTTATTCTGAGATTGTGGAAAAGGGTAGAAAAATAACCAAGCTAAACATGATAAACAACTAAGATGGCTTATGGTGTGTCTAGGCCATTAGAAAAATCACACACCATTTGTTTCCATCACATTTTCACATATCTATTCTATATATGGAGTCAGAGCTGTTAAATGGAGAAATTTCTCATTTCTCCTCTAGAAGAGCCTTCTGAAATGGGGCAGAGAGTCAAGCCAGCTAAACCTGAAAGGGGAAGGATAAAAGGAGACCCTCCTTGCTAGAGTCCTGAAGACTCTCTATGTCTCTCCACTCTGCTTTGTGGCCTGAAGGCTGATGCTATGTGTTCTCCAAATATGGGGCCCTTTACCCCTTGACTTTCATGTTGTTTGGCCAACAGAGAGCCCCTACCTGTGAAAGGTGCAAAGCAGAGAGGAAAATGATGTCAAGATATCTGTACCCCAGCTCTGTCCCTGAAGGGGGGTCACAGGTTGCACGGTCCCTCCATTCAACACAAGTCCTGCCAGGCAGCCCTCTGCACACAGACATCCCTCTTTTCCATGTTTCAGAAACTGCTCCCTCCTCTTGCATCCTGTCAGCCCAGTCTCCCAGCCCTAAGGAGAAACCAAATTCTTTTGCTTTATCTACACCCTACACAGGAGTGTGCATCTGTTTCCTGCCAGGATCTGGACTGAATATCATCATTCCATAGTCACCCCTCCAGTAGTCACAGTGGGGAAAGTAATGTAACTCCTTTGGCAGTGCTGTGTAAGTTAGTATCCAAACATTTCAGTCCTGGATGCAAGGAAAGAGGGTCTCCTCTTTCTACTTGGCCAATCATCGTGAGGGCAGATGCCCTCCCCTAAATTTGCTCAATAAGTTTAGAGATTTCAGTTTCTGAGTATTATGAGGGGAACAAAACCACTTATTCATAAAATAAGCCACCAGCAACTCCCCAAAACAGAGTACCCAAGAGAAAGGGCTAAAAGGCTGGAGTAGAAGGAATTTGGAATTCAGTTTCTTCCCATTTGGGTTTTTTCCTAATGTACTTGGAACATCTCTCTGAATTACATAACAAAAAAAGTTAAAAATTGAATTTATACTCTTCACTTGTCATATTATCTAAAGAAGTAGAATATAATATTTCTGCAACAAACTCAAAACTGCATAGCAATTTCATAGCTGTGCAGGATGTTATAACCTCCTGGTAACTTCTCTTAAGTTCAGCTTTTGTTTTGGTTTCCATCAAGTAGTCATCGAGTTTATATTCAACTTTTATTTAAGATAGGAGCAGGTCAGAGGAATACCATCTTAATGTAATGTGTAATGTGTAAATGGTTACCCATTAAGCATAAATATAATTGATTTAACATTTAAAAAAACTTACTGATCTTATTAATGCCACCGCACAGGCACTTGGACACTCATCTATCTAAAGATATTCACACAGAAATGTTGGAAACAAGCATGGTTTAGCTACAACAGGGGTGAATATAATGGTGTTCAAATCCCACCTGTAATGAGGCATCACTACAATCACACATGCATTTCCAAGGCCACTGGGAGAGGTCTGCAGTGAATCCTGTAGAAGCCTCAGTAATGTGAATAAAACAATAGAAGGTAATTGAGACAGTTAAGGCTCAAAGAACCAATATTAGAGCAATATTGGACTCCATTTTCTGCAAAGGACAATAGCAACTCCAGTAGCAACATTCCAATGACTTAAAACTAGAGAGATTTTATTAGATATTAGAGCAAGTATTGACAGCCAAGGAAGATGCCTGTTTAAAATTCCCCAAATACTATTCTCAGGTACCATCAGTTCAGTTCAGTCCAGTCGTTTAGTCATGTCCAACTCTTTGTGACCCCATGGACTGCAGCATGCCATGTTAACCTATCCTCAGGTACCATGCCAGACACAAATGACTCAAAACTACAGGTATCTGTACTTTGCCACAGAAATAGAGAACATCCTCATCCTCCATTCGCTTAATAGGCTTATTTCTTTTTAACTTGTGGATGCAGGAAATAGGAAACATGGTTTCCTCAGTGTGACCAGGAAGACAGCTCCTCAAATATCCAGGTAAAATCTGGAGAAAGCCAGGAGCTTGAAATATCCAGTCAAAGGTGGGCAGAGGGCGGGCATCTCCTCCTGTCTCTCCACTGCCCTTCTCCCTTCCCTAGAAAAAGGTACTATTCCAAATACCAATTGCATCTTAGCAGACATGTCTAACCCCCTTTTTCTCTCTTTTCCTCTTTCTCCCTCTTTTTCACACACACACATACACCCCAGCCTAATTCTCAAGGTCATCTTATTCAATCTCTCTTTCTCTTTCCAGAAAGAGCCTTCAAGCACAGTATCCATTCAAGGTAAAATTCAGACTTAGGGGAAAGGGAGAAGCCTCGCTTAAGTCCTGAAGTTAAACCTTTTACCAGAGCCATGTTTTGTGAGTTAAGGGCATTGCTAAAAATGAAGTGAAGTTTATCATTTTCTCCTATAATTTCAGGAGGAGGTGAAGGAGCTGGGCCACTGGAGGATCTGAATTTTACAATTTTGACTTCTTGTTACTGTCCCTGGGATAGAGTATGGATTTAAGAAGCAGACAGCTCTGGGTTCAAACCCTAAGCCTGACACCTGGGAGCTGTGACCTTGGGCAAGCTAGCCTCTCTGGGCCTCAATTTCCTCGCCTGTAACATATTGATACTTATACAGACTTCACAGAGGGACTGGGAGTTTTTATGAAATCATACATGCTATTGCCTCATAGAGTAAAAAACCATGATCAAGCTGTCACAGAGCAGTAGCAGCATGATTCAGAATTGACAGCCTGAATCCTTTGGGTGCTATGCTAAGTTAAGGCTCCGGCTAGCTCTTTCAGAGTGTTTTAAGTCTCCTAAACATTTCATCTATGCTCAATCTTCAAAGATTACTCTGCACACAGTTGTGCCTGGCAGTAGTTACAGTCTCACCAAGATCGTACTCAGTACATATTTCAGTATAATTTTCTTTAAAATAACAAGCTCTTTCTTAAGTTGTGGCTTAGGCTGAGATTTCCTTTTTTTTTTTTTTAATTTTATTTTATTTTTAAACTTTACATAATTGTATTAGTTTTGCCAAATATCAAAATGAATCCGCCACAGGTATACATGTGTTTCCCATCCTGAACCCTCCTCCCTCCTCCCTCCCCATTCCATCCCTCTGGGTCGTCCCAGTGCACCAGCCCCAAGCATCCAGTATCGTGCATCGAACCTGGACTGGCAACTCGTTTCATACATGATATTTTACATGTTTCAATGCCATTCTCCCAAATCTTCCCACCCTCTCCCTCTCTCACAGAGTCCATAAGACTGTTCTATACATCAGTGTCTCTTTTGCTGTCTTGTACACAGGGTTATTGTTACCATCTTTCTAAATTCCATATATATGCATTAGTATACTGTATTGGTGTTTTTCTTTCTGGCTTACTTCACTCTGTATAATAGGCTCCAGTTTCATCCACCTCATTAGAACTGATTCAAATGTATTCTTTTTAATGGCTGAGTAATACTCCATTGTGTATATGTACCATCAAAGGAAACTATTAGCAAGGTGAAAAGACAGCCTTCAGAATGGGAGAAGATAATAGCAAATGAAGCAACTGACAAACAACTAATCTCGAGAATATACAAGCAACTCCTACAGCTCAACTCCAGAAAAATAAATGACCCAATCAAAAAATGGGCCAAAGAACTAAATAGACATTTCTCCAAAGAAGACATACAGATGGCTAACAAACACATGAAAAGATGCTCAACATCACTCATTATCAGAGAAATGCAAATCAAAACCACTATGAGGTACCATTTCACACCAGTCAGAATGGCTGCGATCCAAAAGTCTACAAATAATAAATGCTGGAGAGGGTGTGGAGAAAAGGGAACCCTCTTACACTGTTGGTGGGAATGCAAACTAGTACAGCCACTATGGAGAACAGTGTGGAGTTTCCTTAAAAAACTGGAAATAGAACTGCCTTATGATCCAGCAATCCCACTACTGGGCATACACATTGAGGAAACCAGAAGGGAAAGAGACACGTGTACCCCAATGTTCATCGCAGCACTGTTTATAATAGCCAGGACATGGAATCAACCTAGATGTCCATCAGCAGATGAATGGATAAGAAAGCAGTGGTACATATACACAATGGAGTATTACTCAGCCATTAAAAAGAATACATTTGAATCAGTTCTAATGAGGTGGATGAAACTAGGCTGAGATTTCCATTCCTGGTTTTCTTCCCTAATAAGTTCTCATGTGCTAGATATTATATGTGCTAGCAGTTTTACATGCATGAGCTTTTCATAGAGTGTAAAACTTTAAAGAAGATAGATCTCTACATACAAGTATGTTGGACATTTAATCTCTGTTTTCCATCTCTTATCAAGTAACCAAATTTGAGTTTGGAAGGGTCCCCAAGTCCAAAGTCCCAGAGCATGTTCCCCATCTCCTTTCTGCTTCCTTTCTGGAGGAGTAAAATTCTACATACTCAAATATAATCAGAATGTAACAGAGATCTAGATGTGTAATAAGGACATTGAAGACAGCTTCATTAAAAACTACACAAGAGACTGAGAATGGAATTAATATCAGATGTGGCCTTTGCTTCTCTAACCAGCATCATTGTGCCATCTTTTCTGAAACAGATGAGCCAAGATTTAGAAAGGAAAAAAATCAGAGATGTCTTGAACCACGGGAATCAGATAACCTGCTTCAACCAGAATTCAATTGCATTCTCATCAGAATAATCGCCCAAAGGGAAAGGGCTAAGAGGTCCTCATCAGAAGATTCATCTGAATCATTCTGAACTTCTCCCTCAGATGAAGTTCCCTCCAATCCCAAACCTTGTTCTCTATTCCATGCTTCATAAACCTAATGGGATTCCATCCACATGGACAAATGTCCATGCTGCCAGACTACTGGGACAAGTGTCCAGCATAGCAGATTATGGCAGCCCACTCTCATTCAGTCCTATGAACGCAACAAGCAGCTTCCTGTGGGTGAAACTCGACTTGTTCTTTAGATATTCCAGCCCAAGTAACAGAAGAGTTTTCACTGCATTCTAGTCAAAGTGCAAAATTACTAAGAATAAAGAGAATTTTTGTTCCTGAGGATCTTCAGTGAATTTTTCCCTGAAACTCACTTGCGCACACAACTTACAGATTGCTGTTTTGTTGTTTAGGTACTAAGTCATGTACAACTCTTTGCAACCCCATGAACTGTAGCACGCCAGGCTCCTTTGTCCTCCACTATCTGGCAGAATTTGCTGAAATTCATATCCACTGAGTTGGTGATGCTATCTATCTCATCCTCTGCCACCCCCTTCTCCTTTTGCAGTCAATCTTTCCCAGCATAGGGGTCTTTTCCAATCAGTCAGTCCCTCACATTAAGTGGCCAAAGTATTGGAGCTTCAACTTCAGCATTAGTCCTTCCAGTGGATATTCAGGGTTGATTTCCTTTAGGATTGACTGGGTTGATCTCCTTGCAGTCCAAGGGACTCTCAAGAGTCTTCTCCAACACCACAATTAGAAAGCATCAATTCTTAGGTGCTCAGTCTTCTTTATGGCCCAACTCTCACATTCATACATGACTACTGGAAAAACCATAGCTTTGACTATGAGGACCTTTGTTGACAAACTGATGTCCCTGCTTTTTAATAGATTCTCTTGTTTATTACAACTTTCCTTCCAGGGAGCAAGTGTCCTTTCATTTCATGGCTGCAGTCACTGTCTGCAGTGATTTTGAAGCCCAAGAAAGTAAAATCTGCCACTTTTTCCCTTCTTTTGCCATGAAGTGATGGGACCAGATGCCATGACCTTAGTTTTTTTAATGTTGAGTTTTAAGCCAGCTTTTTCATTCTGCTCTTTCACCTTCATCAAGAGGCTCTTTAGTTCCTATTCACTTTCTGCCATTAAAGTGACATTACCTGCATATCTAAGGTTATTGACATTTCTCCCAGAAACCTTGATTCCAGCTTGTGATTCATCCAGCCTGGTATTTCACATGATGAACTCTGCACAAAAGTGAGATAAGCAGGGCAACAATACACAGTCTTGACGTACTCCTTTCTCAACTTTGAACTAGTCATTTTTCCATGTCGAGTTCTAACTGCGGCTTCTTGACTCACATACAGATTTCTCAAGGGACAGATAAATTGTCTGGTACGCCCACCTCTTTAAGAATTTTCCATAGTTTGTTGTGATCCACACTGTCAAAAACTTTAGAATAGTCCATGAAGCAGAAGTAGATGTTTTTCTGGAATTCCCTTGCTTTTTCCATGATCCAACAACTGTTAGCAATTTGATCTCTGGTTCCTCTGCCTCTTTGAAATCCAGCTTGTACATTTGGAATTTCTCATTTCATATACTGATGAAGCCTAGCTTGAAAGCTTTTGAGCATAACCTTACTAGCATATGAAATGAGCTCAATTGTATGGTAGTTTGAACATTCTTTGGCATTGACCTTCTTTGGGATTGGAATGAAAATTGACCTTTTCCAGTCCTGTGGCTACAGCTGAGTTTTCCAAATTTGGTGATATACTGGATGCAGCACTTTAATAGCATCATCTTTTAGGATTTGAAATAGCTCAGCTAGAATTCTGTCAACTCCACCAGCTTTGTTCATACTATTGCTTCCTAAAAATCTTAGAATATGATCTCATGTTTCTTTGTAGTGGAATACATGAGATCAATTTCTAAGATTTTAATAGTCAAGAGTTGTTTTTTTTTTTTTAATTAATATAGCTGAAGGGAAATAATACTTAGAAAATCTCAAACAACCTATGGGTCATTCATCTCATGCATCCAGAACCCAGAAATGTATCTGAGTGGATGCAATGTGTCGGTGGGGCTATGGAGAAAAGAGGGGGAGCACAAACGACCGGCCCTGGGGAGAACGCCCCTGTCTCAAAAAAGATTCTTTGCACAGAGAGGAGAGGCTATGGATACTGGGCTTGTGCTAGGAAAGAGAAAGAGTATTCCAGTGTTTTAAGTCAGTGCTACCCAACAGTGCTCTGTGGACTGTCACTAATCATGAACTGTGACCAGTCTGTGGCAAGATAAATATAGATATCAAGAATCAGCATTGAGAAAACTTGATAGCAAGTTGACATTGCTTTGATAGTCAAGCACATGATTACTTTTCTATTAGTTAATTTGTATTGATTCTGCAAGAATTTTGATCTGTGATGAGCTGGTACTATTAAAAACACAAACTAATTCTTCACCACAGATAGCCTGAGAAGCATCATCCTAGACCTATGTCCATAGCCCTGACTGTTCATTGAACTCTCCTGGGGGGGCTTTAAAAAGTACTGATGCCTGGGTCTCCATCCCAGAGACTCTGTTTTAATTAGGATGGAATGCAGCCTTGGCAGTGGGATTTTTTACAACTCCCAGGTGTTTCTAATATTCACAAAGTATTTAAGAACCATTTCCTTCATACAGTTAAGAAATTGGGGGATGTGCTTAGGGGTGACTGAACCAGGAAAACACAGAAGTAACTGTTTATTTTATGTTACTTTGAAAAATATTTTTAAGTTATAATTCACAACAGTAGCTACACTATACCAAGACAGTAGCCTAGATTATACCTTGTACCTGGTTATCATCCATGATTATTCTGAAAGGATGTGCCAGGAGAACAATCGAGGAACTGGTTGGTTTATGTTCTATAGTTGAAAATATGAACTTAACCTAATGAGGTTAACATGAGTAAAGAGAACAATAATGTCCTTATTAAAATACTTTATAGATGGGATTTCCCTGATGGTCCAGTGGTTAGTTAGGATTAGGGTTTTCTTGTGGCTCAGCTGGTAAAGAATCCACCTGTAATGTGGGAGACCTGGGTTTGATCCCTGGGTTGGGAAGATCCCCTGGAGAAGAGAAAGGCTATCCACTCCAGTATTCTGACCTGGAGAATTCCATGGACTGTATAGTTCATGGGGCCACAAAGAGTCAGACACGACTGAGCAACTTTCATTTTCTTTCCAGTGGTTAAAAATCCTCCTGACAATGCAGGGGACATGGGTTTGGTCCCTGCTCTGGGAAGATCCTATATGCCAGGGGCCACTAAGCCCATGTGCCACAACTATTGAGCCTGTGCTCTAGAGCCTGGGAGCCACAACTACTGAGACCTTGAGCTCTAAAGCCTGTGCTCTCAATAAGGGAAGGCACCACAATGAGAAGCCCACACACCACCAGAGAGTACTCCCCAACTCGCGACAACTAGAGAAAGCCCATGCGCAGAACCAAGACCCAATACAGCTAAAAATAAATAAGTAGATAAACAAAAACAGTAGAATGGACTGAAGGCTTTGATACAGTCATATTTTATACAATTTTAATGTAAACCTTTGGTAGCAATATAGCGTGCATACAGAAAAGTATGTAAGCCTTAAGTGCACAGCTTGGTATTTTCATAAAGTAAACACGCCTGTGAAACTAACATTCAGACAAAGAAATAGATGATGCATAATACTATTTGCCCTGGTGTTATGACATCTTAAAATAGCTTCCCACTGAGAGGAAATAAAGACAATGTACTCTGCCACTATGAATATGATATTTATCTTGGTAGATCTAGTTTAAGCTGGAAGACTTCAAAAAATAGGAACAGAAAGTACAATGATTCTTCCTGGTAAAGATGCCAGATTGAAATACATACATATCTAATTTCCTCATTTCATTCAGGAAATTCCACTACAATGACAATAAGTGTGTCTTATTTAAAGGCATAAATCCATAAGAATCAGGAATGAAAACAGAACAAAACAAAAATTTAAGAAGCTAGAATGTGATAAATGACTTGTCAGGCTTGAAGAAACTAAAACCTAAGTTGCGGGTAGAAAAATTAGATAACAGTTCAATTTATAAAACAGAATTTTCAAAACTTACCAGTTACCAAATTAAGAGGGATGACAATGAGGATTCAGTCAGTATCCTTGGTTAAGTCTATTTGAGAAGTCCTAACCCCCATCTTCAAATAGACTTAACCAAAGCTACTGATTGTAGTCTCATTGTCATCCCTCTTAATTTGGTTTGAGAAGTCCTAATCCCAAACCTCAGGCTTCCCTGGTGACTAAGATGATAAAGAATCTGCTTGCAATCCTGGAGACCTGGGTTCAATCTGTGGGTTGAGAAGACTTCCTGGAGAAGAGAATACTCCAGTATTCTTGCCTGGAGAATCCCATGGACAGAGGAGCCTGGTGGGCTACATTCCATGGGGTTGCAAAGAGTTGGACAGTACTGAACAACTCTCACAATCTCCACCCTTATTTGTATAGCATATGCCTCCTTTCACTTTGGGAAAGGCCAGAGCTTTACTCTGTGGCCAAACAGAAGTCTACAGTGACATCAAGTATGATTGAAGACTGGAGTACCCTACCAATGTCACGGATGAATTAACTGAACCTATGCATACTGCTCACTGAAATGCCTGGGCCAACTTCCTACTTGGTTCACAGAAAGCTAGCAGCCAGTCAGGAGATTAGAAAAGACTTCTGTGATCCGGGAACAGCTCTCACAAAAATGAAATTGAAGGTTCTCAAGGAAACAGCCCAGCTATTTGACAGTAAAGTCACAATAGACAAGCCCTTGTTGATAATTCTCCACGGGTCTTTCTTCCATTTCTGAACATCTTGTGCAGGATTTGACAATTTTTTGGTCTTAGACTAGCTTTTCAAGACCCTGTATAGTGAAGTTTGTCTCCCTCTAGAATAGCAGGCAGCTTTGTTTGCTAATGTCTCCCTCTGGAGCAAAGATTGGGTAGCTTTGCTTGTAGACCACTATGAAAGTGAAAGTGTTAGTCACTTAGTCCTGTCTGACTCCTTACAACTCCATGGAATGTAGCTCACCAGGCTCTTCTGTCCATGGGATTCCCCAGGCAAGAATACTGGAGTGTGTGTTCATTCCCTTTTCCAGGAGATCTTCCTGACTCAGGAATTGAACTCAGGGTCCTGCATTGCAGGTGGATTCTTTACCATCTGATCCAATAGGGAAGCCCATGTAGACCATTATAAATGATAGGAATTTCTTTAACTCAGGAGGTCTCAGGTATAACATAAACCTACTATAATGAGGGCCCACTTTGCTTGCTCTGTATTGTCCCTGTGAAACTTTCAAAGTGAGGGGAACCACCATATGCACTAAGCTCATGCTGCTTGCTCATCTGTGAGTAGTAATGTCCTTTGTATCTGACCCAGGAATCTCCTATCTTTTGGAAGCATCCTTCAAAACACAGCAGACTAACTTGTTAGCTTGAAAGTGGGGTAAGACCCTTCATAGTTCCTGACCTCCACAATCATTCTCACAGCTCCCAAATAGTTTTGGAGCTCTCCATTCTTGAATATATGCAGACACAAAAATCACAAAACATCCAAGAATATTGGCTAACAATAATAAGAAATGTTAAAAAAGCAACTTAGAGGAAATGGCCCATTCAAGAGAGGAAAACTTTCCCCAAAGAGTGTTAGTAATATCCTCAGGGAATAATAAGAGAAGCTATTATATCCATAAAACAAGAATAAGATAATATTTTTTAGAATATTAAATATTTTTGTAGTGAAATTCAGATAACATAAAATTTGCCATTTTAACCATTTTAAAGTCTTCAATTACTACATCCACAGCATGACCCAGCATATCTCTCACTACAACAATAAACATCTCTAGGCAAGTGCTAGATTTTGCTTTTTGCCCACACAATTTGAAAACAGAGGTGATGCAGCTTCTAATGAGCCTATTTCTGAAGATCAGATTCATTGCAAAAATAAGATGCTATATATTTTTTAAAAATACTAGGAAAATAAAAGAATCACTATAACTTAACTTTAAGTGAAAAATTTAATAGAATAATTTGAAAATAAAGCAAAGAAAATATCCTATAAAGTACAGCACACAGATAGAGATGAAAACCAAAAAAGATTATAATCTGCATACTTCATTCTAGCATAAGCTGTTAATTCAGGCATCCCACCTCTCAACTTCTTGTTTGGAAAGAGTAAATTTCCTCATTGCTTAAGCCAATATAAACTGAGTTTTCTTTCCTTGCTGCTAAATTAATCCTAGGAAGACCTTGGGAACTAGTGTGACTTGGAAAAGAATAAACTAGCTTGTGGTGTGCAACAGGGAATAAAAATGGAAGCGTTTTTATCTAATAAAGTCCTCTCTCAAAACTTGCTCTTTTGCCATAGTTTTGATGTAAACATTAGAGATATTAGCAGCTATGCTATTTCCCTTTAGCAAATAACTGCATATCTCATAATATTCCCAACTCCTGATTTTCTATTATGTGTGTAAGAATGTCATCTAAGGAGAACACTGTTCTGTGAGCTTTTTAGGAAATGCGAAAGTTTTCAATGTGGAACAAATCACACATGGGAGGAAAGCAGGTTGTGCTGCTTTGGTGATGAGAGTAGCTTTGCATGTTTGTGTAACTTACTGCATGTGGTACATCTGAACTATTGCCAATGATCCAAGAAGAAACCTTTTCTATTGCCTTGAAAGTCAATTCCATCAGAGCCAGTGAAGAGAACATGGAGTTCTGTTTGACTACTTGGAAGTTAATGTCTTTTCAGAAATCCTGACTTGAAATCTTTATTTTTTTATAGGACATTTTTATTACCTTTCCACCTTTGAGAAAATAGTGAAGCACATCCTTAGTTGCTCAGTAGGAGACATTTTCATTCTTTACTTTGTTTACTTTATGGATATGAACACGATACAATTTTTCATTGGAAACCTTAAAGTAATTATTATAATGCAGCTGAAAACAAGTTCTTTAGGAAACAGAGCTCCTCAGGAAAATAAGGATCCAGAGTGACATGTCATAAAATGTGATGTGCAGACAAAATCCTTGAAGTATCTGGATACACTGTAAGATATATTTGAAGGCTAGTTCTGCTTAGACAACCCTTAAAATTGAAATAAGGAT
The DNA here is from genome assembly GCF_029407905.1 of Bubalus kerabau. Lineage (NCBI taxonomy): Eukaryota > Metazoa > Chordata > Mammalia > Artiodactyla > Bovidae > Bubalus > Bubalus kerabau. Next base: position 75,108,802 of record NC_073633.1, read on the forward strand.
TCATCATTCTTTCTTTGCTGATGAAGACAGAATGGATGATGCAGATCTTGCCTCAAAGAAGACCTCAGTGACTTGAGTCCAAATGGAATGATGTGACATTAGTTCCCCTTTCAGAGTCTTCAAGAAGTCTGGTGTTTCTTAATACAAATCTACTCTGCCAGCCAAATAATCTGTGGGATCTCTAATTTCATTTGCTACCTCATATCCTTGCAAGTCACAGTTTTTAGAAAATATTAATATTTTAATCAAGAAAATTAGAAATACCAGGGGAATATTTCATGCAAAGATGGGCACAATAAAGGACAGAAACAGTATGGACCTAACAGAAACAGAAGATATTAAGAAGAGGTGGTAAAAATACACAGAACTGTACAAAAAAGGTCTTAATGACTCAGATAACCACAGTGGTGTGATCACTCACCTAGAGACAGACATCCTGGAGTGTGAAATCAAGTGAGCCTTAGGAAGCATCACTATGAACAAAGCTAGGCGGGTGATGGTATTCCACCTGAGCTATTTGAAATCCTAAATAAGATGATGCTGTGAAAGTGCCGCAGTTAATATGCCAGCACATTTGGAAAACTCAGCAGTGGCCACAGGACTTGAAAAGGTCAGTTTTCATTCCAATCCCAAAGAAAGGCAATGCCAGAGAATGTTCAAACTACCACACAACTGTACTCATTTCACATAGTAGCAAGGTAATGCTCAAAACCCTTTAAGATAGGCTTCAACAGTATGTGAACTGAGAAATTCCAGATGTACAAGTTGGATTTAGAAAAGGCAGAAGAACCAGAGATCAACCTGCCAACATTTGTTGGATCATAGAAAAAGCAACAGAATTCCAAAAGTCATTTACATCTGCTTCAATGGTTATGCTGAAGCCTTTGACTGTATGGCTCACAACGAACTGTGGAAAATTCTTAGAGATGGGAATACCAGACCACCTTCCTAACTCCTAAGGCACCTATATCCAGGTCAAGAAGCAACAGTTAGAACCGGACATGGAACAGTGGACTGGCTCCAAATTGTAAAAGGAGTATGACAAGAATGTATATTGTCACCCTGCTTATTTAACTTATATGCAGAATATATCATGTGAAATGCTAGGCTGGATGACTCACAAACTGGAATCAAGATTCCTGGGAATAACCTCAGATATGCAGATGACACCACTCTAATGGCAGACAGAGAAGAGGAACTAAAGTGCCTCTTGATGAAGGTGAAAGAGAGTAAAAAAGCTGGCTTAAAACTCAACATTCAGAAAACTAAGATCATGGCATCTGGTCCCATCACTTCAGAGTAAATGCTGCTGCTGCTGCTAAGTCACTTCAGTCGTGTCCGACTCTGCATGACCCCATAGATGGCACCCCACCAGGCTCCCTGGTCCCTGGGATTCTCCAGGCAAGAACACTGGAGTGGGTTGCCATTTCCTTCTCCAGTGCATGAAAGTGAAAGTGAAGTCGCTCAGTCATGTCCGACTCAGCGACCCCACAGACTGCCGCCTACCAGGCTCCTCTGTCCATGGGATTTTCCAGGCAAAGAGTACTGGAGTGGGTTGCCATTGCCTTCTCTGTCATAGTAAATAGATGGGGGAAAAATAACAGTGACAGATTTTATTTTCTTGGGCTCCAAATTCACTGCAGATGGTGACTGCAGCCATGAAATTAAAAGATGCTTCCTCCTTGGAAAAAAAGCTATGACAAACCTAGACAGCATATTAAAAACCAGAGACATCACTTTGCTGGCAAAAGTCTATATAGTCAAAGCTATGGTTTTTCCAGTTGTTGTTGTTATTCAGTCACTTAGTAATGTCTCACTCTTTGTGACCCCATGGAATGCAGCATGCCAGGCTTCCCTGTCCATCACTAACTCCCAGAGCTTGCTCAAACTCATGTCCATCAAGTTGGTGATGCCATCCCACCATCTCATCTTCTGTCCCCTCCTTCTCCTCCTGCCTTCAATCTTTCTCAGCATCAGGGTCTTTTCTAACAAGTCAGCTCTTCATATCAGGTGGCCAAAGTATTGGAATTTCAGCTTCAGCATCAGTCCTTCCAATGAATATTCAGGATTGATTTCCTTTAGGATTGACGGGTTTGATCGCCTTGTAGTCCAAGGACTCTCAAGAGTCTTCTCCAGCACCACAGCTTGCAAGCATCAATGCTTTGGCCATCAGCCTTGTCTATGATCCAACTCTCACATCTATAAATGACTACTGGAAAACCTGGACCATAATGAAGGCGGAGCACCAAAGAATTGATGCTTTCAAACTGTGGTGCTGGAGAAGATTCTTGTGAGTCCCTTGGACTGCAATATCAAACCCGTCAATCCTAAAGGAAATCAATCCTGAATATTCATTGGAAGGACTGATGCTGAAGTTGAAGCTCCAATACTTTGGCCACCTGATGTGAAGACCTGACTTGTTTGAAAATGCCCTGATCCTGGGAAAGACTGAAGGCGGGAGAAGAAGGGGGAGACAGAGGGTGAGATGGTTGGATGGCATCACCGACTCAATGGACATGAGTTTGTGCAAGATCCAGGAGTTGGTGAGGGACAGGGAAGCCTGGCATGCTGCAGTCCATCTGGTCACAAAGAGTTGGACACGACTGAGTGATTGAATATCAACAACAATATTTTAATCAGTTGCAGTAAACTGAATGTCAAAGATGAGGTGCATATTCTCATGCCTAAGGACATTCCAGAATTTCAGCTTCTTATTCAATCCAAACTATGAGAACTTTCTCACTAAAATTCACTTTTGAAAATGGAATAAAACTGAAATTTATTTTCATTTTAGTTAACAAATTTTAATTATTTCAGCTTTTCTAGATATTACCATTAAAGTTTGTACACATTCCCATAAAATAGAAAAATAGATATGACTCATTGGACTTATCACTTTTATAGCCTGTTCCTATGAAGTAATAAATTTCCAGTATAATAAAGTGAATTACATGAAACCATTTGCTGTATATATACATGGGGCAGGGTAATTTATAGTTTTATTTAGATTTTCAAAAATACCTAGTTTCCCCCAAAATGTTAAAAAGTAGAAACAGTAAAACCTACTATTCTACACTATAGAACAGTCCTCTAAAATAGTATGTAATTACCATGTGATTTCACAGGTCATTTCTAACATGAATTTAATCCAATGTCACCTTAAAAACTAGTAATTAAATTTTCAGATGTGATCTGATCCAAGCCCTAAAAGAATGGTCGGGAAGTTTCTATAAATTGAAATTATCTTTTCAAGTTCATTGCATTAAAAGCCTACTTAAGAGACATGACAACTAAGTGCAATGCAGTACTTTGGTTTGGACCCTGAAACAGGAGAGCCCTTAATTGGAAAACTGGTGAGATCCAAATAAAACCTAGAGTTTAATTAATGGTAATGTACCAGTAGTGGTTTCTGAGTTCCAACAAATATATGTGAGTAAGATCAAATGATAATAACAGGGGAAACTGGGCAAGGGGTACACAGGAACACTGTAAATTATCTTCACAACTTTTCTGTAAGTCTAAAATCGTTCCAAATAAGTGCTTTTAGGTCTGCTCCTTTTGCTTTATTGATTATGCCTAAGCCTTTATGTGGATCACAACAAACTGTGGAAAATTTTTAAAGAGATGGGAATACCAGATCACCTGACCTGTCTCCTGAGAAATCCATATGCAGGTCAAGAAGCAACAGTTAGAACTGGACATGGAACAACAGACTGGTTCCAAATAGGGAAAGGAATACATCAAGGTTGTATGTTGTCACCCTGCAACTTATTTAACTTACATGCAGAGTACATCATGCAAAATGCCAGGCTGGATGACTCACAAACTGGAATCAAGATTCCCAGGAGAAATATCAATAAAAAACCGCAGATACGCAGAGGACACCACCCTTATGGCAGAAAGCGAAGAAGAACTAAAGAGTCTCTTGATGAAAGTGAAAGAGGAAAGTGAAAAAGTTGGCTTAAATCTCAGCATTCAGAAAACTAAGATCATGGCATCCGGTCCCATCACTTCATGGCAAATAGATGGGGAAACAATGGAAACAGTAAGAGACTTTATTTTCTTGGGCTCCAAAATCACTGCAGATAGTGATTGCAGCCATGAAATTAAAATATGCTTGCTCCTTGGAAGATAAGCTATAACCAACCTAGACAGCATATTAAAAAGCAGAGACGTTACTTTGCCAACAAAGGTCCATCTAGTCAAGGCTATGGTTTTTTCCAATAGTCATGTATGGATGTGAGAATTGGACCATAAAGAAGGCTGAATGCCAAAGAATTGATGCTTTTGAACTGTGGTGTTAGAGAAGACTCTTGAGAGTCCCTTAGACTGCAAGGAGATCCAACCAGTCCATCCTAAAGGAAATCAGTCCTGAATATTCATTGGAAGGACTGATGCTGAAGCTGAAACTCTAATACTTTGGCCACCTGATGTGAAGAACTGACTCATTGGAACAGACCCTGATGCTGGGAAAGATTGAAGGTGGGAGGAGAAGGGGATGACAGAGGATGAGATGGTTGTATGGCATCACCGATGCAGTGGACATGAGCTGGAGTAGGCTCTGTGAGTTGGTGATGGACAGGGAGGCCTGGCATGCTGCAGTTCATGTGACCACAGAGTCGGACATGACTGAGCAACTGAACTTAACTGAAGTCCGCTCCAACTTTTTCACTCAGCAAATATTTATGGAATATCCAGGTCCTCTCTGATGAGTACGTAGTGCTGACCTAAACAGATTCAGCCCTTCCTTTGTGGAGCTAAGAGCGTTAACGGGCAGGAAAGAAACTGAACAGTCACAAGAATCAACATAAATTGTAACCACAGTTTGCAGTAAGTGCTTTAAAGGAAAAGTACATGAGATGAGAAAGGTGCAAAGCTGCAAAGGCCTCCCTGAGGCAGTAGCACTTATTACAAGACCTGAATGATGATGAGGAGCCAGCCAGGTAACCACACTAGGAAGAGGGATGTGCTTTGTACATCAGCCTGGAGGAAGAAAGGACCTGGAGAATGTGCCAGTATGACCAAAGCATCAAGAGTACATGGAAGAGTGGTGCCATCAGAAGAAGCAAACCACGTAAGGACCCTGTAGGTCCAGTTTAGGCTTTTATAGTTTTCCAAAGAAATGTGAGAAGCCACTGAAGACTTTAACCAGAGAAATGGCATGATTCAATTAAAGCTTCTAAAAGATCACAATGACTGGTCTGTGGATGTGGACAAGAAAGGAGAAAGCAAGAGGCTACATATGAGGCCCTCCCTATTTTTTTTAATTACAGAGAAATTAAAATTTCATAGCTTCTAAATATTAAATGTATTTGTTCTAGACTGTCCCTGGGAAATAATAATTCATTTCTTCATCTGCCACCATAGCTCCAGGAAAGATGGTGCTCCAAATGGTTCCCAGCTCACTTGACCTGGATCTTTCCTCTAGGATGCCTATATTAAATGTGGGTGTGAATCAAAAATGCAAGATACATACACATGACTTGGAGCAAGGCATCAGCAGCAAAAACGTGCAAACTCTAACACCCTTAGAATCTAAGCTTCACAAGAGATAAAGAATTCTTGTACATCCAGTTTTCAGGACCATAAAACCATTATTGACCTCCACTAGTGCCATCTTGGCATTAATGCAGAACTAAATATAGAAATTCCCAGACTGCAGAATAGTGTAATTTTCATTCCCTGTTTAAAATATACAATGTTAAATGTCACCTTCAGTTACTATACCTTGAGTCTGAAGGAACTGGTGTTTTGCCCTATCTGACTGAGAAAAAGAAACATGTCTTCTGAATTTGGTATAACCAACAGCACTTCAATAAAACTTAATAAGCAGTCCCACTCCAGTACTCTTGCCTGGAAAATCCCATGGATGGAGGAGCCCGGTAGGCTGCAGTCCGTAGGGTCGCTAAGAGTCAGACGTGACTGAGTGACTTCACTTTCACTTTTCACTTTTATGCACTGGGGAAGGAAATGGCAACCCACTCCAGTGTTCTTGTCTGGAGAATCCCAGGGATGGTGGAGCCTGGTGGGCTGCCATCCATGGGGTCGCACAGAGTTGGACACGACTGAAGCGACTTAGCAGCAGCAGCAGCAGCAGTGCTGGATGAATACTTTTAAACAGGACTCCCTAGTGACTTACACTCTAAACAAACACTTGGATTTTCTCAGTTTGTAGGAATACACTATCTATAACCTCACCACGTATTATGTAGGCACATTCTAAGGACTATCAAAACTAGAAAATAGAAAAGATTGGATCTTGATTGAAGCCTATGATTTAATATGAAAAAATTCTTTGTGCAAAGCTCTGTGAACCAAAACGCTATTAAGTTGACTATCCAGACAAACCCTTCTTTTCTCTGGAAACTACCTCTTGCCCTACAGTCAGTAGGATTACAGGAGAAAGCCTCTGGCAGCCGGGATGGCAGAGACTGACCCCGTCCTGGATGCCCACAGTCAAGACAATCAAAAGTGTGCACGTGACACAAATTTGGCCAAAGAGTCCCTGTCCCTGGGAATCTGGTTTTAGAAGTTAGAGATTCTTGCTCAATCTGTCTTCTCTCTTGACTAGAGGACATATAAACACTGGAACTGCTTACAGAGGCTATTTTCAACCATTTGTACAAGGAATAGAGAAAGCCAGCCTGCAGCAAGAGACAAGCAAAACTAATACAGTTATGTAAAGTTTAAAAATAAAATAAAATTTAAAAAAATAAATTAAAAAAAAATCACACACACACACACAAAAAGAATGGGGAACATGTGCCAGGAAAAGAAAAAAAAAAAAAAAAAGAAATGAAAGGCAGATAAAGAGGGCTTCCTATTTTCCCTACAGCAACACTCGGGGACCTGACGTTTATCCCACCTTGCTGCTGCTGCTTAGTTGCTCAGTCGTGTCCGACTCTGTGCAACCCTGTGGACTGCTGCCAGGCTCCTCCATCCATGGAATTCTCCAGACAAGAGTACTGGAGTGGGTTGCCATGCCCTCCTCCAGGAGATCTTCCCAACCCAGGGATCAAATCCGGGTCTCCTGAGCTGCAGGCAGGTTCTGTACCACTGAGTCACCAGGGAAGCCCTTAACCCACCTTACCCCAGCCCTTAAAATCCATGCAAGAGTCCCAGTATCATTTCAATCACTTCCATTTTTGCCTAAGCCAGTTCAAGTGGAATCCTGTGATGAGAAACCACACAAGCCCTCTCTAACACTCCAAGTTTCTCCATTTCATCTAGTCTCAAAGAACTGAGAATCAGCTTGCCCAAATTTTTTAAGCCAAGATCTCTGAAAGGGAATCTAATTCCAGCCTCTCCAAGCATGCACATGCAATGAAATGAAAATCCTAAAATGTCAAGTAGGAAAGAAGCAGGGCACAAAACTGTATATATCAGAATTATGACTATACTATAGTTTAAATTTGTCAATAAATCAAGAAGTGAAGCCCTATATGCATTTTGAAGATTGGAAGAAAATTAACCAAAGTAATAGTAGTCATGTTAGGGTAACAGGATTATTTTCCTTTTTCTCTATATTCTTCTGTGTCTTTAAGTAGTAACTTTAAGAATTGTATCTTCAAAGACTATGTAACTGTGTTTATAACATAATGGTGTCTTTTTAAAAGTAGAACTTGAAAGACTCTATCTGTAATGTTCACTACTATATAAATAGACCAAAAAGCAATGTCCCTTTAAGACTCCACATGTAAAAGCAACAGTGAAATTTCCAACAGACTAGTCCCCAGTAATCCTTGGGCTTCTTTTCTCCAGGCTTTCTTGGTGGCACAGATGGTAAAGCATCTTCCTACAATGCAGGACACTGGGGTTTGATCTCTGGGTGGGGAAGATCCCCTGGAGAAGAGAATGGCAACTAACTCCAGTATTCTTGCCTGGAGAATCCCATGGACCGAGAAGCCTGATGGGGTCCAAAGAGTTGGACACAACTGAGTGATTAACACTACACATTTTCACTCTTCTCCACCTATCTGCCAGCCCAATCCTATATAATCCCACCTCATCCCATGCTACTCATCTTTAGCTGAGATTTCATCCTTCCTCTCCCCCACTCTCCCCTACCACTCTCCCACTTCCCATCCCCAATTCCTACACTCCTCTCTACTTTGATGTTTGAGTATCTGCATCTCCAGACATGCAGACCCATCCTGTCACCTGTAAGCCCTAGATTTTTCTCGTCTATTTTGGATTGGCCCCTTGGGAATAACCTATCACAAAAGGTTCCAACCCACTTTAAACTATTCCCAGGGGTGATACAGGTAAATAAGCAGAAGGCAATCTCCAAAAATAAAACACATTGCAAACCTGGATAATTTGTAAATTATCTTTAACATTGCTGTAACACAATTTTCATTAACAATTCAAACTACAACATTGGATAGGAGGAAAATGTGAGTGGTGAACCATTTATTTACAAGAAAAAAGTGAGCAAGCCTTTTTGAAATCATGAAGTTGATTCTACTGGTTTCATCCATGATCATAACAGCTTCCTTATATTGAACTAGGCATTGTGCCAGGCTTTTATATATGTTATCTTACATAACCTTCCCAATGACCTATGAAGCAATTATTTCCATTTCACAGGAGCAAGCTGTTGATCTGAGAAGTTACTTATGCAAGTTTAAAAGTCTAACAAGTAGAAGAGAACAGTCATCAAAACATCAAACCCGAAGACTAACAGTAATCACTTCACAAGGGGGGGTGGACCACATTTTATTTCTTATAGTTGTAATAACTTTATACTATGTTGTATTTTAAAGATTGCTTTCTACCCATTCAATTACAGAGAATGTTATAAAGACAATAAGGACACAAGATTTAGTGATACAAAATACTGTTTGGTGTACTCACCCTCTGAGTAGGCACATCTGTTTGATTCACTCATAGCTGGTGAGTTTTTTCTTTCCCTCCAATCACTACCATCATGTACTCTTTCTTTTTCTATGTGAGAAGAATTAACTCTCCAGTTTCTTCAACAGAAACTATAACCATTCATTCATTACTACAATAAACTTTATTGAGTACCCAGAATGTACTCTAGTACACTTTCATGTTGTCTAAGATAAAAATAAATAAAGATAAGTCCCTGCCTTCCCCAAGCTCTGTGGTGAGACAGTCTTATGAAAAGTAAACAGCCCAAAATAGTGTGCTAAACGCTGGAGCAGAGGTGAATACACAGTATTACAGGAGCCCAGAGGAGGATCAACCCAGCCTGGGGCAATCAGGGAGCTTCACAGAGGACGGAGCTTTTAAACTCAGCCTCGAAAGATAAATATGAGCTTTTCAGAGAGTGAAGAAGGAGACATGAGAAGAGGAAGCCATTCAGGCCATAGTATAAAAAGGCACTGAGGACCAGAAGAACATGGGGACAAGAATGTTATTAAAACAATGAGCTGCTTGATGAGACTATTAACAGGTTTGTGGAGGACAAGTGAGATATGAAATTAAAAAAGAAAAATTGGACCAAAAAATTCAACAATGTAAGTAGATTAAGGTGTTTAAATATATTGAAGACTATGCATACATTAAATTTCAGTTATTAAAACCTATAGACCAGTGACAGAAATGCTCAGTACAAAATAAATAGCATTTGCATGTGTCTATGGATATAAAAGAGACAGAAAGGATAGTGTTAGCCAAAATGTTAGCACTAATCACCTCTGGGTGGTGGAATTATGAGGAATTTTGTTTTAATCTCTCTTTGTCTCTCTGCCTTCCAGATTTTCTGCATTAAGCCTGCATTACTTTGGCAATTAGAGGGCGAAATGTGTGCTAAAATAGAACAGTGTAAGCTAGACTCAGACTGTGGCATGCTAAGGAATTTGGACACTATCCTACAGAAAATGCAGGTTTATTTCAGGCATTTGATCGGGACGTGAGAGAAAGATTTGCAGTTTTACAGAATTCAGTGTTGTTAAGGTGTGCATACTAGATTAAAAAGATTTGAGACCGGGTGAAAGATATGACAGGGAGAACTAAGGCAGGTGATAATAGGGATGGAAACACGTATTTGGGGTAAAATAGATAGAACTTGCAGAGAAGGCAATGGCACCCCACTCCAGTACTCTTGCCTGGAAAATCCCATGGACAGATGAGCCTGGAAGGCTGCAGTCCATGGGGTCGCTGAGGGTCAGACACAACTGAGTGACTTCACTTTCACTTTTCACTTTCATGCATTAGAGAAGGAAATGGCAACTCACTCCAGTGTTCTTGCCTGGAGAATCCCAGGGACAGGGGAGCCTGGTGGGCTGCTGTCTATGGGGTCGCACAGAGTCAGACACGACTGAAGTGACTTAGCAGCAGCAGCAGATAGAACTTGTTAACTGAATATAAGGAAAGGGGGAAGGGCAGAGTTTGAGTATAACTCCAGGTTTCTGGGCACTTGGTTAGATACAGATATTGGAAGCTTAAAAAGCATAATAAGCAAAAGGCACATTTTAAGGACAGAATGATGAATTTAGTTTTATGTGTGACATGCCTGGAGGACATTCAGGTAAGAATTCTAGTAGAAAGTTGAAATATGGGCTTAGGCTCAGAAAAAGTGGACCTAGAAATAGAGACACATAGAAGATAGTGAAGCCATGAAACTGAATAAGCTTGCTCAGTGAAGGTAAAGTGAGAGGACAGAGCTGAGGCTGGCACCTTGGGAAATGCTAAGTCATAGCACAAGTTGGAGAATTCAGAGAACCAGAAGAGCCAGAAGTTAGTAGAGTTCTTTTTGGAAACGGGATGGTCAGGGCTGGCATCAGAGCAAGGACAAGAAGTTTTACTATAAATTTTCAGCTACTGATAGGAAATAACAGAAAGCTGACGAGTACAAAAGGCAGAGAGAGGCCATTGGCCACCATCTGAGATGGAAAGTGGAGTGTGGAGAGGCAAAATCAACAAATAGAGTTTACTGAGATAGATTCCTTCATGGAAGTTGGGGCTTTTCTGAAAGCTGTCAAAGCCAACCTACTGCTTGGCTGTTCTAAGACAGTAACTTCTCAGACAGAAAAGGAGAAATGCCATAGGATATCCCTTATATGCAGAATCTTCAAAAAAATAATACAAATGAACTTATTTATAAAACAGAAACAGACTCACAGAGTTAGCAAACAAACTTATGGTTATCAAGGAGGAAGGATGGGGTCAAGGGATAGTTATGGAGTTTGGAATGGTCATGTACACACTGCTATATTTAAAATGGGTGACCAACAAGGACCTACTGTATAGCACAGGGAACTCTGCTCAATGTTATGTGGCAGCCTGGATGGGAGGGGAGTTTCGGGAAGAACAGATACATTTATGTCTATGGCTGAGTGCCTTTATTATCCACCTGAAACTGTCACAACGGTGTTAATTGTTATGACAATTAACTATATTCCAGCTATATTCCAATATAAAATAAAAAGTTTCTTTTAAAAAAGACAGTGACTTATACCCCCTCCCCCATTTTTTTTTTTTTTAACAAGAAAGGAAACTGTTGGCCACAAAGAGATGCCCAGGTCTCAGGCCTAGTTACTGGCAAGTTTAACAAGAATAAATTTCCAACCCCCTAGAGTTTAATTCACTGCACATCAACACACTGCCTCCTTATACCAATATATAAAGAAGACTCAGGTCAAAGATATCGATAATAGAATACAGTAAAATATAAATGAATTTATCCTTTGACTTGACTTGTGGAAAGAATAACTTCTTACAGCCATACAACCCTCTCTGATTACCACCTCTTTTCTCCCAGAAAACATCCACTAGCCTTTGATCCCATTGAGATTTCCAATCCATTGATCCTACCAACTTTCCACTCTCCCTAGTCATCTCAATTTTCTCTCTTCTGTACTCCCCAGCTTTAAAGGCTATGACCATTCATTATAATTCCTTTCTTGTATACATTCACGACTCCCTTGCTACTATTATTTTATTACACCCACTGGATAATCTGCAACTCTTGTTAAATCCTTCTCTTCACTTGCTCCATGCCTCCACTGTGTCAATGATCATAACAATCTACTGACTGATCTCACTTTAAATATGTGACCAGAAACTAAATGTGCCCTTTAAGGCAGCCAGACAACCTTACTGTACTTCCTCAGACTATTCACTCTCCCTCTCAAACTATTTATACATTCTCTCTCCTCCAACATCTACCACCTCCTCCTCTATCCTCACTCTCGGTTGATGATCTTGCTTTCTATTTGGAGAAAATGAAAGCAATCAGAAGAGAACCTCAGCAGACCCCCCACCATCTCAGTTATCCACCTTCCAGACCCTTTATCCATATCCTTGCCCTATATCCATGTTCCTGTCTAAAGCAATATTCCTTCCTTTGTGCACTAGATTTGGTATACCCTATCTCTCCAATATCACTGATTTTTCTTTCTCTATTGAATCATTCTCAGGGGCTTGCAAACACACTGCTACTGCTAGCCATCTTTAAAATAAAAAGAAACTTTTTAACCCCACCACAACTCCCATTTCCTCTGTTCCCCTGCTCCTGCTTCCTCCAAAAATTACTGAAGAATTGTCTATACTCACTTTTCCAATTCCTCCAATTCTTGTTTGCTGTTGTTCAGTCAGGCCCAACTTTTTTGTGACCCTATGGACTGTAGTCCTCCAGGCTCCTCTGTCCATGTGATTTTCCAGAAAGTATACTGGAGTGGGTTGCCATGCCCTCCTCCAGGGGATCTTCCCAACCCAGGGATCAAACTCTCATCTCCTGCATTGGCAGGCAGATTCTTTACTGCTGAGCCACCAGGGAAGCCCAATTCTTGCTTAAGCACATTCGAATCCATCTTAGGCTATCTTATTTTTTCCCGTCAAGGTAGCTAACGATGCCCAGTCACCAAATTCATGGTCAGTTACTAGTTTTCATTTTACTTGGCCTTTCAACAGCACTGGATTCAGCTAATCTCTTCCCTCTGAAACTCTTCTCTGCCTTCCAGGGTATCACATGCTCTTCTCCTCACCCTCTTAATGTCTTGGTGCCCCAGAGTTCAGTCCTTGCTCCTCTTCTCTTCTCTATATATGTTGACTTCTTGAAGATCTCTTTAGTGTTAGACTATGAATAATACCCAAATACTGGAAAATCTCTAATTTACATCTCTAGTCAGACATCTCCTCTGAACTCCAGGATTATTTTACATCTCCAATTACATTTCCTTTCCAAAATGTTATCCTTATCCCTTGAACCCATAAACTTCTCTACCTTGAAGCTTGCCACACTTCAGCCACTGGCAACTCAAACTTGGTCAAACCAGAAAAGATGGAATCAATTTTTACTCCTTTCTTTCTTGTAGATACCATATCCAACCACCAGGAAACCCTATTCAAATAGAGAATTTAAATATAGACAATCTAACTTCAAATATGAAGAGAATCTGACCACCTCTCACCACTGCTACTGCTAACCCTCTTGTTCAAGCCACTATCATCTTCCACCTTGGTTATTACAATGATATATACCAACTAGCCTCTCTGCTTCCACCTCTTCCCAGTAGAGCAGTCAACTTGATCCTTTTGAGATGTAAGTCAAGTCTCATCCCTCCTCTGTTAAAACCATTAAAACCCTACAAAGAACCCTCTTACACTGTTGGTGGGAATGCAAACTAGTACAGCCACTATGGAAAACAGTGTGGAGACTCCTGAAAAAACTGGAAATAGAACTCCCATATGACCCAGCAATCCCACTGCTGGGCATACACACTGAGGAAACCAGAATTGAATGAGACACGTGTACCCCAATGTTCATCACAGTACTGTTTATAATAGCCAGGATATGGAAGCAACCTAGATGTCCATCAGCAGATGAATGGATGAGAAAGTTGTGGTACATATACACAATGGAGTATTACTCAGCCATTTAAAAGAATACATTTGAATCAGTTCTAATGAGGTGGATGAAACTGGAGCCAATTATACAGAGTGAAGTAAGCCAGAAAGAAAAACACCAATACAGTATACTAATGCATATATATGGAATTTAGAAAGATGGTAACAATAACCCTATATGCGAGACAGCAAAAGAGACACAGATATATAGAACAGTCTTTTGGACTCTGTGGGAGAGGGAGGGAGGGGATGATTTGGGAGAATGGCATTGAAACATGTATAATATCATATAAGAAATGAATCACCAGTCCAGGTTTGATGCAGGATACAGGATGCTTGGGGCTGGTGCACTGGGATGACCCAGAGGGATAGTATGGGGAGAGATGTGGGAGAGGGGTTCAGGATTGGGAACACGTGTACACCCGTGGCGGATTCATGTTGATGTATGGCAAAACCAATACAATATTGTAAAGTAATTAGCCTCTAATTAAAATAAATAAATTTAAATTTAACAACAACAACACACACAAAAAAAAAACCCTACAAAGGCTCCCAATTTCATTCAGAGTATAAACCAAAGGACTTAAAATGACCTGTAAGACGCTACTTTCTGTGAGTCCTTGTATCCACAGTGACCTCATCTCCAACTACTTGCCCAATTCTTCACCCAACTCCAGCCACACAGGAGACCTCCTCACTCCTTCTCTAGCAGGCTCAGCAGGCTCTGCCTCAGAGCTTTGCACAGGCTGTTCCTTTTGCCTGGAAGAGATTCCTCCCAATGTCTACACAGCAAACTCCTTCACATATTTCAGGTCTTTTCTCAAAGGTGACCTTCTCAGTGAGGTCTCACCTGACCAGTCTATTCAAAACTTCCACAATCCTTTATCCTTTTAACTCTTCTGATACTTTTTTTTGTTAAAGCAGCTATCACCTTGCAATATACAACTTTATTTATGTATGTATATGTTTGTTTATTATTGTCTGTCTCTTCCCACTACAACTTAAGCTTTAAAAAGGGAAATACCTTTGTCTGTTCTGTTCACGGGTGTATTCCTGGCACATAGAAGGTACTCAATTAGCACCTGTTGAATGAGTGAATCTATTTCCCCTATCAGACCATAACTTGAGGTTAGACAAATGCTTTAATCACCTATGTACCCACCTAACTATCTAAATTTATCGATACAGAGATGATTATATATATATTTTTTATATACAACACATGTATACTTTTATATATATTTATATATATCTTATGCGTATTATATGTATCTTTTAAATACATAATTATGTACACATATATTTCTTTCTTTTTTGTATCAGCCTGACTACTAGAATGTGTTCTGAACCAGGTTATCAAGCTGAAATAAAAATGGATATGGCTGGGAGAAATATCAATAACCTCTTATATGCAGATGATACCACTCCAATGGCTGAAAGCAAAGAACTAAAGAGCCTCTTGATGAAGGTGAACGATGAGAGTGAAAAAGCTGTCTTAAAACTCAACATTAAAAAAACTAAGATCATGTTATCCAGTCCCATCACTTCATGGCAAATAGAAAGGGAAAAAGTGGAAGCAATGACAGATTTTATTTTCCTGGGTTCAAAAATTACTGTGGATAGTGACGGCAGACATGAAATTAAAATATGCTTGCTCCTTGGAAGAAAAGTTATAACAAACCTACACAGCGCATTAAAAAGCAGAGACATTACTTTGCCAGCAAAGGTCTGTATAGTCAAACCTATGGTTTTCCAGTAGTCATGTATGGATGTGAGAGTTGGACCATAAAGAAGGCTGAGCACCAAAGAATTAATGCTTTTTAACTGTGGTACTGGAGAAAACTGAGAGTCCCTTGGACTGCAAGGAGATCAAACCAGTCACTCTTAAAGGAAATCAACCCTGAATATTCATTGGAAGGACTGATACTGAAGCTGAAACTGCAATAGTTTGGCCATCTGATGCAAAGAACTGACTCATTGGAAAAGACCCTGATGCTGGGAAAGATTGAAGGCAGGAGGAGAAGGGGACGACAGAGGATGAGATGGTTGGATGGTATCATCAACTCAATGGACATGAGTTTGAGCAAACTCTGGGAGATAATGAAGAACAGGGAAGTCTGGCGTGCTACAGTCCATGTGGTCACAAAGAGGAGGACACGACTTAGTGACTGAACAACAACAACAACAAGTTTCTCATCTTCCTGGTTGACAGGGATGGCAGGAGGATGCATTACCATGAGGTTGATCATTCATGCATATCGTCAGAGATGAGTCTCTTACCTACCTCTAGAAAAGTAAATGGCACTAATATTAAGAGATTATCCCATCCTTAAGGCCTCAGACATGATCATCAAAAAATGGGAAAGTCACCTTGCCTTCACGTATTACATATTCCTCACCACAGGCTTTTTCTTAACTATATCTTTCCAGACTTCCCCCAAGTTATTGCTCATTCCTGGTAACAGCTAAATCAATTGACCATCTTATACTGGTTTGCCTCAATGTGTTTGTTTACTAGTTGAAGCTTGCATTAAGGGCACGATTATTTGTTTCATGGTGCTCAGCTGCCTGGCCCTCTTCCAGCTCTCTCTTCTCCTAGCCTTTCACCCTGCAAAATGGCAATCTCCTTCTACCTCTGAAAGCTTAAACATTCTGAAAGTTATCTGACAATCATATAATTCTCTGTCCTTGTGAGATTCTCTGTCTTCACTCTTTGAACACTGGCCTGAAGTTAGCTTATCACAAATAACCATACCAAATGCATCTTTATCCCCTTTAGCCTCAGTTACTGTCTTAACCAATGCTCTTCTCTCTTTTTGTCCAGTTCTTGTATGGCAAATGAAACGTGTAGCTATTTCAGCAAGTACAAAAAGATAATATGAACATGCCTCTGTTTAAAATATCACTTTTCCAGTATTCTTTTTAGTTTGTTCTTTATTAACCACAGTTCCATTGTTATAAAAGCCATAATAATATACTACCCTGAGTCTTGTAATCTCACAGACAGCTTCTACATTCTCTAAGCAACCAAAATCCCATGGTTCCTAATTAAAATATTCAAAGGTGAAATCTAAATCCACATGGTATACTAGTGCCTTTGCTTAAGTTTCTAGGGTTAAAAAAGAAAGCCTTTGCCAATAGGAAAAAAAAAGTTCTGAGTCTATAGTACAAAGACTTCAAACTGCATTTCATAGCATGTTATTTTCCTTCTAGAAAATTCTAACACTATATAATTACTTTTGAATGGAAAATGAATAATGTAAGCCTCTAATGCTAAAAACAGCTAGATAGAGACCATACAAATCAGATAGGCCTTTCCTGAAGCCAAATGAAATATTAAACTAGAAAATATCTGTGTAAGGACAGCGCATGCAGGAAAGCTCAACAGAGATAGAGTATAGTGAGGGGGGTCGGGGTGGGGGGGTTACCGGAAAAAAAAGTTGATTTTCCCTCTATGTGTTAGGGTTTACTCCCTTCAGAGAAACTGTAACGCTGATTGTACCTCAAGTGTCTCAGAAATATACCAATCAGAAATGCATCTAGGAGCTTCCAAGGCTTCTGGTTAAAAATAACAGCAAAAACATCAATTATGCTCCATCTATCGAGACAGAAATGCGTTGATAACAAAGTGAAATCCCACCTACATGGGAATTAAGCCGCAGCTACTCCCTCAATTCAGAGAAAAAAAAAGAGGTTCACTTGGGTCACTGGCAGAACTAATCCCAGCAAATACAGCCAGTGGGTTTGTGTGTTGCGGGAGAGGGACAGAGTAGAGAGCGCACCTCAGCGCCCTCCCTGCAAAACTGCTCCAGAAACGTGAATCCGCACCACAGGACCTCGCTTAGCCGGAAGAAAGCCAAAACCCATGGAGCAGTCCGCCGCGGCTCAGAGGTAGCCGCGACGTGAGGTAGGCATTCGGGGCTCCAGGGGGCCCGATCGCGCCTCCCCCTCTCATCCACCCTAGCCCCCAGTCTTTTCACGAGTCTCTGGCTCCAAGATCACAGACTCCGAGACCTGAAGAGGTTCTTTCTCTACCCAAGGTGGAGAACCTCCCAAAAGACATCTTAACAGGAGTAATTCCCGCGCTGGCAACGTTTCAACAGCCCGGAGTGAACAGCCTGACCCATCGGCGTCGGGACCCACGTCTGGGTCTGCCTTCCCCGCCAGCCCCACCCCCCGAGCCTATCCAGCCCCAGCGCCCAGCTCCCAGCCCGCAGCCTGTACCCAGTAGGGACTTTGGGGGAGTGCAGCCCCAACGGCTGACTTTCGCTAAGTAAACAGCCATATTAGCCTCCTCGGCCGTTAAGTACGCCGGGGCTGAGCCGGCAGACGGCTGTCAGGAGCGCTCACCGGGTTGCCTCTGCGCTTCTGCCCCCAAGGCTGCCACTATTTCCAAACTCCTAGGCGCCAACAGTCCGGACACCGTTCTCGCTCACGGTTCAGCACCGAGGACAGCGGACATACTTTCCGCCAGGGTGGCCCCACCGCCAGGAGATCCGCGGTAGCCACGCCAGCAGGGCTGCAGGTGTCCGGACGGCGCGCCCTCCCGCATCCTACCCCCTCCGGCGTCTGGAGCCAGGCAGCGCCCGCGGCGTCTTACTTTTCTGACTGGAGTAACCCGGGTAATAGCCATAGTAGCCGGTGATCCGCAGGATGCGGTCCTCGATGGTGGCCACCCCGTTGGGGGCCGCCTTGACATCCATAGGGAGTACGGGGCGGCGGCCCCGGGCGCGGCGGGGCGGAGAGCTCAGCGCGGGCCCCGAGAGCTGGTGCAGGTGTCGCCGCCGCCGCCGGTGCTGATGTTGCAGCTCGTGCTCCCGCGCCCGGGCTCTGACTCCACCGCCCGGCGCAGCACCGGCTTCGCATCACAGCAGCGGTGGCGGCGGCGGCGGCGGCGGCGGCGGCGGCGAAGCGGCCCCCACTCAGGCCGGCCTCTCCGTCAGCCTGGCGGCTCTCCCGCCTGAACAGCGCCCCCTCACCTCCGACGCCCACCGCGGCCGGGGGCGGCCCCACCTGCACGGACTCTCATCATTAACCCTTTTGCCCCCTTCCGGGAAAAGTAAACATCCCTCAACCCCACCTGACAGAAGAGATGCTTGGTCCAGGGCGTGGGAGGAGAGGAGAAGGTGAGATGGTGGCAAGGGCTCAGGGAGGAGGGCCGGGGGTGAGAGAGACTCGAGCGGAACCAAGGGCTGTTAACGTGAGAGGTGTGCACTGTCGCTCGGGGAGATGACACCTTGGGGATGCCCCCGGGGCTTCGCCTGAGCTAGGCGTCTGCACCACCAGGGGTCTGCTGATCTGCAAGATTCCCGGGGCGTTAATCAGTTTCCTCCGCTTGCCTAGACGACGGAAAGGCTTTTTCTTAAGAAATTAAAAAAAAAAAAAATGAGGCCCCAGCAGGTGATGCTTGGAGTGATTATTCAGGTATCGTGGACACAAAGACTGTAAGAGCTCAAGCTTCCAAGTCTAACAGTCGGTACCCGGCCGGACCCTCCAGCCTCCCAGGGAAATCATCAAAGGCTTGGAAGCCGCAGCTGTGCACTGCATGTTTATTTTGCCCATTCCAAATGCCCCGAGGAAAAATGATTTTCTTCTTATTGTCAAAACATCAGGGGTAAGCCCTTCAAACCGTAAATATCTCTGGGCGGGTGAAAGTTTTAGCTACAATCCAGAGACCTTCCACTAGGATGTAGAACGTCCTTGAAGCTGTGTGTTCAGAATGAATCCCTCCCCTCAGGTGTGACTTTTCTTCTTTGGCTAGAGAGCCACCAGGTTAGAGTTCCTGAGCAGTAATATGATTCTTCTATTCATACCTGGCAATCACAGCCTCCTAAAAAATAATCCTGAAAGTTTCATCTCAGAAACTAAAGGGTGCCTTGAAATGAGGCTGGGTGTGAGCTAATCAGCTTAGAGGTCATTATGTCCACCTGCCATCCAGAGCCAGTTTAAGACACCCCTGCCAGACTTCACATTTCTAAAGCCTAGAGGGAAAAAAGGACAAAAACAAGTCGATTTCAGTGCCCCCTCAGAAACCACCAAGGAACCTATCACATCATTCTGCCTTCAAGCATTTCCCACACTGTGTGTGGGTCCTTAAGGGGGAAGAAATAGGCAGTTTTTTTTTAAGGTGAATTAGTTTGAGGCATGTGAAAATACAGAATTAAATTTCACAATGTGTTAAGGGTTTTCATGTGGACACAAAGGCTATCACAGGATCTTGAGAGTGGAGTGAATCTGAGATGATTGTGGCTGGGAGGAGAGTTCATAAAGAAACCAATTTCCTCCCACACCTGCTTTCTTGGGCCAGGAAGATGGAAGGATAGAAAGAACTAAAAGGTCAAAATGAACTTCAAGGAGAAAGCAACTCTACTGCAACAGTGGGAGCTGACTATTTAAAGCAGAAATGAAAGGATTGGGCCTTTACACTCTACCACCTGCCCCACCCCAAAGCAATTTTCAATGCACTTCTGTTACTTTTATTATGGCCAGCTCAGTATGTTTATTTCTGTGGCACACCTTATATAGAATGTTTGCACTGCACATGGTAAGTGGGTTGACCACATTAATGTAAGATGCTCCTCTGGTTTGAAGTTTCCATAAAACAAATTTGCCTCTGACCCAGGAGTCGAACCGGGGTCTCCTGCTTTGCAGGTGGATTCTTTACCAACTATCCACTTTACAGACCTATCAAAGTGAAGTCGCTCAGTCATGTCTGACTCATTGTGATCCCATGGACTGTAGCTTGCCAGGCTCCTCCATCCATGGGATTTTCCAGGCAAAAGTACTGGAGTGGGTTACCATTTCCTATATTACTTCTAATATGCATTTAATAACATCATAATCCATAGCATATTGATACATAAATTCAACAAGAGAGAAATTAAGAAATTGAAGCAAAAAGCTAATGTAACAGGAATATGACTATGCATAGACTTTAAGGACAAATGGTTTTATCCTATTTATGGTTATAATTTATTTTATCATAATTAATGTATTTAAATTCTAAATTACATTTATTGTGTAGTTGTTGCCATCTTCCTAGTTTTTCTTTGTTTTCAGAAATTTCCAGAGAAGTAGAAAAGTATTTAACCAGACCTCATCATCCATATAAACAGCAAATTCAGCATAAATTTAAATAATGTAAATACTAGACCCACAAGAGTCCATGTTTCCTTAAAGAAATCATAAAAACTCTCTGATTGACCTAGAAATTAATTTTAAAATAGCAGAGCAGACTTTCCTGGTGGCATAGTGGTTAAGAATCTGCCTGTCAATGCAGAGGACATGGGCTAAATCCCTGGCCCAGAAAGATTCCACAGGCCACAGAGCAACTAAGCCCATGGACCACAATTACTGAGCCCAAGTGCTACAGTTATGGAAGCCCATGTGCCTAGATCATGTGCTCCCCAACAAGAGAAGCCACGGCAATGAGAAGCCTGAACACAGCAACAAAGAGTAGCCTTCCATTCTCCACAACTGGAGAAAGCCCGTGTGCAGCAACAAAGACCCAGCATTGCCATAAATAAATAAATAAAATTTAAAAAATAAGAAAGTGTGATAAAATAAAACAGCAGAGCATTTACAAATGTCTCCGTAATCATCTGTAATAGGGTGACTAAAACAGTAAATGCAATTGGGTGCCATGATCTAGGACACACTTTTTTTAATGGAATTAAAATCCTACAACTATAAATTGATCAACAATAAAAAGTAAATTTCTGCTAGTGATAAGCACTCTTTGGTACATAAAAAATGATTTAACCTTTCAAATGTATAGAAATTATTTTGACAGGAGATTTTCTAAAGTATTTTCATTCGTTTGCCTGCTGGTTTCCACAAACCCAATACACAAATTCAAATTTACAAAATGTGAACTATCAGCATACCACAAATCTATTCTGAAAAGCTTAGGAAAGACATAATTAAACAAATAAATGCTGAAGACCCTTGATTCACAAAATGTTTCCTCATAGTAGCCAGTTTCACATAATCAATTTCCCTAGTAAGTCAATTTTCTGAGTAACTTACAACTCAACCTTACAATTTACAGCTCAACTTACAACTTACAACTCATCAAAAATTTGATTTCTATGCACATTTTCAAAACTATTTCTGCCTTTTCAAAAATATTTCTAGGGCACTAAGTGCAGGGCATCCATTCCCAGCGAATTTTGATATCTGGACCATATTTATTTTGATGATCTGATCAAGTTAGATTAGATATTTACATTAACTGAATATACATAACTTGGCTATGTATGCTATAAAAAATCATTTGTAAGGTAATCCATGTGATAGTTAATATCTTTGTGTCTGATACTAAAATAACTGTACCAAGTAATAACATTAAAAACTAAATATGATCACTGGGCATAAATTCTATTCAAGATAAATAGTCTGTCATAAAATTGTTAAAATACCACATCTGCCTTTATACTTTGGAAGGATTTGTAAAATAAAATCCATGGAATCCAGTCTCCCTTACTCTGATTAGCAGTCAGGGGTCCTCTTTCATGGCAGGAACCAGTCAATCTTTTTGACCATATATTATTCCGAGTTACCATTAAAACATGCTGAAAGAAAGGAAAGCAATCATTTTTCTCCCTCTGAGAAACAAATATAATGCACCTACTTCTTTGAGCTAAGACTAACTTGGCTGCTTGGAGAGCCAAGAATGTTTAAGCTTTAATACCCAAGGGCCATGTTGCCGTGTACAATCATCAGCACTATTTACAAAGAGTTGACCCTACAGTTTGCGTGGTGTCTGTGTTTAAAAGCAACTGGTGTATACTTCAATTAAAAAAAAAATCTTTTCTACAAATGTCCAACTGTATCTGGACCTTTCATTCTTTTTTTAATGGAGGCAAGGGATAGGGTCATTCCTTTGTAGGGTTTTGGTGACTTGACCTGTTAAGAAAAAAAAAAAAAAAATCTGGTGTCTAGGCAACCAGGTGACAGTAGTCCCATCTGGGAAGAAAAAAAGTGTAGTTTTCATATTCCATTTTCTGAAAAGCAGTTTTGAGTATTTAACCAGCAAGTCATCAACTGACCCACACTTGGAATGCTGACTCTGCCTTTCTATTTATTCTTAGGCAATGGTCAGCACTGTTAATTTACCTTTCAGCTGATGATGGGACTGAAAGGGCTTGGGGGCCCAACCCTCAGCGTTTGTCTAAGAAGTCAGGGCAAGGCCCATTCATCATTGTCCTCTGGTACCAGGCTCCACCCACAGGACTGTTTTTCGAAATACACTGAAATCCTTTGGAAAATGTCCTAAGAAATTTTAACAAATGCACTCAAATTTTAGAATTTGTCTATGACCTATGGTTGGAGGCGGGTGTTTGTGTCTGTCTGGTCTTTGGCTCTGTCTCTTTCTCCCTCCATCCTTCCCTCCTTCCCTTTCTCCTTCTCCACCTCCCTCTCAGCCATATAGTACAGTGCTTTAGAGCAAGGTCTGTAGAGCCAGACTGTCAGGGGCCGAATCTGACCTCATCATTTTCTAGTGATTTTGGGTAAGTCTCTTAAACTCTATGACTCAATTTTCTCATCAACAAGGTAAGAATATTATACCTGCCTCATAGAACTATTGTGAAGATTATATGAGTTTACATCCATAAAGAGTTGATAACAGTGGCTGGCATCTAAAAAGCATCATGCTTGGGGCTGGTGCACTGGGACGACCCAGAGGGATGGAATGGGGAGGGAGGAGGGAGGAGGGTTCAGGATGGGGAACACATGTATACCTGTGGCAGATTCATTTTGATATTTGGCAAATCTAATACAGTTATGTAAAGTTTAAAAATAAAATAAAATTAAAAAAAAAAATAAAAAGCATCATGCTGTGCTGTGCTTAGTCACTCAGTCATGTCTGACTCTTTGGGATCTCATGGACTGTATCCTGCCAGGCTCCTCTGTCCATGGGGATTCTCCAGACAAGAAAACTGGGGTGGGTTGCCATGTCCTCCTCCAGGGGATCGTTCCAACCCCTGGGTCAAACCCAGTTCTCCCGCATTGCAGGTGGATTCTTTACCTCTGAGCCACCAGGAAAGCCCAAGAATATTAGAGTGGATAGCCTATCCCTTCTCCAGGGGATCTTCCCGACCCAGGAATCGAACTGGGGTCTCCTGCACTGCCGGCAGATTTTTTACCAGCTGAACTACCAGGGAAGCCCAATAAGCATAATGCTGCTGCTGCTACTGCTAAGTCGCTTCAGTCGTGTCCGACTCTGTGCGACCCCATAGACGGCAGCCCACCAGGCTCCCCCGTCCCTGGGATTCTCTCCGCAAGAACACTGTAGTGGGTTGACATTTCCTTCTCCAATGCATGAAAGTGAAAAGTGAAAGGGAAGTCGCTCAGTCGTGTCTGACTCTTAGCAACCCCATGAACTGCAGCCTACCAGGCTCCTCTGTCCATGGGATTTTCCAGGCAAGAGTACTGGAGTGGGGTGCCATCGCCTCCTCCGAATAAGGATAATAAATGCCAGCTAATATTATTGTTTTGTTGAATACATACACAGAACCATCTGAGCTTCCAGTTTTCTCTGTAAAATGGGCTTGTACTCTCTATTTAGTAGTTGCTGTGATGATTAAGTCAGATAACATATGAAAATATCTTATCAAGTTCTGGCACATAATAGGTGCACAGTAAAGACATATTTCCTTCTCCCAACACCTCCCCTGCTCTGTCCATTATTTATTATCAAAGTTAATTCATTCACAGTTCACTCACAATAATAAGAACTTCTCTGTGGCAGTTGCTTGTTTTCTTAATTGAACTATGGTTGATTCATAATATCATTTTAGTTTCAGGTGTACAGCAGTGAGATATATGTGTATATGTGTGTGTATATATGTATATGTATGTGTGTATATATATATATATATATATAGAACTGAGTGAGTAAGCACAGCATATAGGTTATTACAAAATATTGAGTATAGTTCTGTACTATACAATAGGTCCTCGTTGGTTATCTATTTTATAAATACTAGTGTGTATATGTTAATCCAAACCTAATTTATCCCCTACCCTTTCCCCTTTGATAAGTATAAGTTTGTTTTCTATGTCTGTGAGTCTTTCTGTTTTATAAATAAGTTCATTTGTATCTTTTTTTAGATTCCACATCTAAGTGATAGTGATAGAGTTAGTTGCTCAGTCGTGTCTGGCTCTTTGTGACCCCACGGACTGTAGCCCGCCAGACTCCTCTGTCCATGGGATTCTCCAGGCAAGAATACTGGAGTGGGTTGCCCATTCCCTTCTCCAGAAAATCTTATCAACCGAGGGATTGCACCTACCTAAGTGATATCATATGATATTAGTCTTTGTCTGTTCACTTAGTATGATAATCTCCAGGTTCATGTTTTTGCATGCTTTTACAACTAACCTTCAAACCTTTCAACCATGATGATAATCTCAAGAGGCAGATCTTGTGAACCAGTGGAGAGGTGGGCTACAGAACTTCAGTACTTTGAAGAAAGAGAAGTGGCTCGGGGCTAGCAGTTCTTCCTGTCCTTTGAGAAGACCAGAGGACACAGAGAGCTTGCTTCAGAGTGAGACAGGGACAAAGCTGGTGGTCCCCAAGCATCGGAGTTCTGCTTGATGACAGTGCCCCAGGAAAGTGGAGTAACCTTAAAGAGGTCCTAGGGTAGGATGCTGGGCCATTAACTCCGGACTTCCCAGCCTCAGCAGAGATTCTGGCACCTCCAAGCTCAGCCCAGAAGCAGTAGAGCCATCATCCCGAGAAGGATGGATATGGGCTTGATAGCCTACAACTCAAAAGTGACCAGAGGGCTGGCGACCAACGCCCTCGTGGTTGCTGATGGTCAGCTTAGCCAAAGATCTCCCCTGACCATATAATCCTGCAGCAGGGGAGCCCCAGGAATACTGAAAATGCATTTTCCACTATTCTTATGGAGAATGGGCACTCAGAGTAAACATTACAGTAATTTGAAGCTAATAAAGACTGTTATAACATTTTTAAACGGCTGTTTTAGTGGTTACACATTCAGACCTGCTACATATGCCTTTTTACATGTAAGACTTTCTGTAATTCAAACATGTAGCTATGCCATGCATGCCACAACTTCCAACCTACTGCATATTATTTATCACACAAAACAGCCTCCAACCTACTGCACATTATCTAGCACACAAAGCTTTTGTAACATTGTCTGTTAAAAATGCCAAATTGCTGTGGTAGTCATTGGTACTGTTTGCCAAACACTTACTTTTCTCCCCCATTTTAGGCATTCCGCAGGATGGCACTTCCTGCCCCCTTGTGGTTGTATGGGGGCTATGTGGCTGACTCTAGTTTGGAATGATCAGCCAAAGCTAATACAAGGCACTGGGATTTTTCTCTGGCATAAGGACCAGATCAACATTCAAGATGATACTGACACATAAAAAGTGAAGTTACTAAAAACTTTAAATCAAGAGGATTTTGAATCCTTCCATAAACACTACATTTAATTTTTAAATCTTATTTTCTGTATCTTTTGTTTCCTAAGGGCATACTATGCATGTTTTAAGTTTCACCAGTTCCTGAGGCAATTTACCAGTAAACAATACTAAAGACATCATAAACTACTAGAAAGAAGCATGATGAGTGGTATAGAAAATCAGAGAGAACAGTAAAATTTAAAACTCTTTAGAAAGCATAAATAAGACAAAGAGAGCCCAGAACACATCCCCGCAGTTCAATACATCCACATCTTAAATATTCAAAAGCAATCCCAGGAATAACTTTGCCTTTAGCCTCAATAACTATTAATTTACAAGGAATATGTTTATGAGGTTTGATTTCATCATTATTTTCATTGTCAGTGAAACTCAAAATAAAATTTGCTCTTCAAATACCCTGATATGACATAGATCATCAGTACTGACATTCGTCTTTTTTCCTCCAGTTATCCAGATGATACTGGAGGACACTTTACACTCCAGAAAGAGAAAGCAAAAAGATGGAATCAAATATCCTTTAAACTCCAATTCACTTCCTCTTGCTTCACCTTGGCAGTGACCAACTCTGTGTGGATTCATATCAGCTTCACACAGACACAGCCTGACAGCACCTCACCTCCTGCCAGGGCCAGGCACCTCTAGCCTCCTGCCCCAGGGCTTCTTCCTTGATGCTGACACATGAAAGTGCATTCTCTTGAATCAAGCATGTACAGCCTGTAAGTGCAGGGTTCAGAGGCAACACGGAGCAAACCTGTGAGTGTGGTAGATTGGAGCCGGGTTGTAAATGCTTCTCCACTCTATTCAAAAGGGACTGAACTGAGTCTGGTGCCTTAGACCCCCTCGGCCATCCTGATATGCTAGGGACTGCACTGAGAAGCTGTGGCTTCCCAGCCTCTTGCCCCCAAATAGACCAATCAGTCCGAGCACTCAATCTTGAGCCAAAGGATGATCAGTTCAGTAACATGCCTTAGTATTGTTATGAAAAGCATTGTCAGGATATTCAAAATGCAAAAAAAAGTGACCGTTAGAGAAATAAGATTAGGAGAAGTCTGTCATTTTCCAAATTTTCTCAAATATGGTTTTGCTTGTCTTAAAATGAATGCATACCCACATGCGAGTGCGTGCGTGCACGCGTGCGCACACACACACACACACACACACACACACACAAAACAAACCCTAAAACCTATTTCAGCTCATTGTTCTCCAGGGAGACTGGGCATTTCTGTGGAGCACGTTGGAGAAGGCTGCCTGCCTGCACATTAATCTCAGCAGTAATTGCAATTATCTCCTTTGCAGTGGATGTGATGAAGACTGACTACAGGTCTCTAAGTCTGCTGGCTCTCCACATTCTCATAAATAATAAAACAAGGCTCCATGACAATGAGTACATAAAAAGTTTTGAAACAGCTCAAGGTAGTCCTGAAATCTTCAAATTCCTAAGCTAATAAAGTACCCTCGGTACAGTTTTCTGGGCATACATAGCTTTGCAGCAGAACTAAGTGATAAGACCATGCATGAATAGCTGTGACGAATGTCACGTCACCTAACTAGTGCTATTCATCCTTCAGCTATTTTTTAAGGAGTTTCTCTTCTGGGCTTCCCCCTTCCTGGGGGGTTCAGCTCTTCCTGTGCTGTGTGGTCCTCTCCACTGTACACTTGAGTTCCTCAAAGGCACGGGCCGAGTTTTGTTCACAACTGTGAACACACCAGATAATCAAAACACATTAAGGACCGAAAGGGTCATTATAATAAAGTCTGTCATCAGGATCACCTCCTTGAAGGCACAGGGTACATACTCTCACTCATACAAGACTAACTTCTCTTGGTGGCACTAGGGGTAAAGAATATACCTGTTGATGCTGGAGACCTGGGTTTGATCCCTGGGTTGGGAAGATCCCCTGTAGTAGGAAATGGCAACCCACTCTAATATTCTTGCCTGGAAAATTCCAAGAACAGAGAAGCCTGGCGCGCTACAGTCCATGGGGTCGCAAAGAGTCAGACATAACTGAGTCTGCACACACACAGAGACACACAGACACACAGACACACAATTTGTCTCAAGGCCAGAAATGTAACAACTTGCCCAGTGCAAAGTTTATAAATGAGGAAACAGACTGGAGATCCTAAATCAATGGTTCAAAGGCTCCGCAGCAAGTTGGTGGCAGCCCTCCCCACTCCCAGAGCATAATCCTTTCCCCAATACTGCTTGGTGCCACCTTCTCCTGCATTACTTTCTGATGACCCATCAGCCCCTTTCACTCCTCCACCCTCGCAGGCAAGTCATGCTCATTTCTTTTTCATCTTTTTACCTTCCCCTAGTTGAGCTCTGGGCTCAGCAGATGGTAGAGATATCTGTCCATCAAGTGAAATCAAAGTGAAAGTATTAGTCATTCAGTTGTGTCTGACTCTGTGACCCCATGGACTGTAGCCCAGCAGGCTCCATGAGATTTTCCAGGCAAGAATACTAGAGTGGGTTGCCATTCCCTCCTCTAGGGGATCTTCCTGACCCAGGGATCAAACCTAGGTCTACTGAATTGCAGGAGGATTCTTTACCACCTGAGCCACCAGGGAAACCCTCAAGGGCTCTGTTAAATGTAATTTAAACCCAAGAAGATGTCTATTGTCTGGAGTGTGTTTGAATTCCATTTCTGGTATAATCAGTATCTGGTTATTTATCCAATTTGGCAGTCAGTTGAATTGAACCACTATCCCATATCTTTTGAGTTGTAGGAGTGGGGATAAACTGTCAGCCCTCATCTTTTGGGTGGTGGGGATAGGGGTAAATAAAGGTTTGTGTTGCCTATAGCTATGAGTAAATGAACAAAATTATACACTTTCTCATTATAGGCTTGATTATTTTCAAAAGTCACTACCATAAATATCACTGGCTTGTTTTGACAAAGCTTTTTGTAATCATAATTAATTAGGAAGCTTGACTCTCGTCCTTTATGTATAATCTATTAAAATGTTCATTAAACTGTTTACTTATTTCTTCATTAATTTAGATTTAAAAATATCATCATCTAGGATTTCCCTGGTGATCCAGTGGTTAAGAATCTACCTGCCAATGCAGGGGTGTGGGTTCTATCCCTGGTCTGCGAAGATCCCACTTGCTGCAGGGCAACTAAGCCCATGTATCGCAACTACTGAGCCCAAGTGCTGCAACTCCTGAAGCCTGTACATCTACAGCCTGTGCTCTAAAGAGGAGAGGTCACCACAATGAGAAGCCCACGCACTGGAATGAAGGGGAGCCCCTGTTCACCACAACTAGAGAAAAGTTCACCTGCAGCAATGAAGACCCAGCACAGACCAAAAAAAAAAAATAATTAGCTTTTGAGGAGTGCATGTTACTCCTCTTCCTTTTTCATTAATTCTCTTCCTTCCTTCCTTCCTTCTACTCTTCTCTGAAGTCTACTGGTACCTGCATATCCACTGCAGGGATGTCAAAACTGCACTGCTACTGTCTAGCCTTAACTGCACATCAAACAACCCCAAACCCTGGTGGCTTAAAATAAAAACCATTTATTACTTCTTAAAAGCTGAGTGGTCCTACTGATTTGCTCATGCTTGGCTGATCTTGGCCGCTTATGCATTTGTGGCCAACAGATGGATCAGCTGGGGACTGAATAGCCTAGGATAACCTCTCTCACATATCTAGTGGATGGAGAGACAGAGATTACTGGACCACACATCTCATCATCCAGCAGGTGAGCCCAGGCTTATTCAAGTTAGCAGAAAAGTCCCAAGAATAAAGTCAAGCTCACAAGGCCTCTTGAGGCCCAGACTCAGAATTTGCACTATATTGCTTCTGCCATTTCTATTGACCAAAGCAAGTTCCAAGCTAGCCCAGATTCAACAGTTGGAGAAATAGATTCAGCCTCTTGATGGGATTGTTGCAAATGGACCTGTCCATCATTAGACTCTACCACAGACACCAGTGTAAACCAATGCCAGTGTTGCCAAGCAGACTGATCAGGCACTTAGTAAGCAAGTCCTTTCTTAACTGGAGACTAAATAAAAATGTCCCTGTCTCCTTTAAAAGAATTCTTTGGTTCCAGATCAGCAAACCAATCTTCCAATCAATCATTAATATAAAAGTAACTTTATTAAGGAAACTCTGGCATTAAAATGTTACCTGCAATCATGAGATTTTGCCTGAATAGAAGCTGCAGCTATTTGCATAACATGTAATTCCAAACCCTCTGACTTCAAAACAGGGAGCAAGAAGTTGGACCCTTACACAGGCTGGGTCTGCACAATGATGGTACAATCAGACACAGAACAAAGAAAGGCAGTGAGTTTGACTCAGCAGGGCTATTCCCACAACCACAACAGAAAGTAGGGCTCTTTCACTGTGCTCACCTCCTGTGGGGCATTTATCACACTATACAGTGAAAATCTGATTGACTTCCCACCTCCAGTAGATTTCTAGTTTCTTTGGGATACAAATAAATCTTTAAATCCATATTTCTAGTATATAGACAGAGCCTGATTGTTGAAGGAAAAGAGAGAGGAAGAGATTTATTTCTGTGACTCAGAATAAAAACTAACCCAATATAACCAGATTTATATTTTTAAATGAATCTGTGCAAATATACTCAAAGATCCTCCCACGTGAAAGATAATAGAATTACTGGTAAAGATAAGTTACCCCTTACAAGAACAGAAAGCACTACTTTTCAGCTTAAATCAGAAGGGAAAAGTTGGTGATACTCAAATTATAATCTGAAGGAGAAAAGACCAAGAAACACAGTTAAGCAGTATAAGTGAGGAGAAACCCTTAGATTTTCAAAAACTTGAGTCTAAATTTTTAACTCACAATTAAACACTTAAGTGTATATATCCAATATTAACTTCCTAAGTGTCCTGTGGCACAAAGATCCAGGAAGTTCTTTTCATATTATTATAATTATTTATACTCAGTCTCAGGAAGTAAAGTGACTTATGCAGATACTATATTGCAAGATTTAAGATAATAAAAATAAACAAGTAGGGAACTGGGAAGAAAGCAAAACTAAAAATAGAAACCAGAAAATGAAGCCAGAATGAGGTCAGTAAATGCCACAAGGACTAATACACTTTTCTAGAAGAAGCAGGAATTTAGCTTAGGGCTTCCTAGACATCAACCAAAGAGGAATTTGTGGTCGCTAACATCACTCATCCCAGTCAGAGCTCAAAACACAGTCAGGAGAAACACAGTCCATCACTGTTGTTGCCCCTGAAAGCAAGTTTTGCCAGGCATGTTCCTAAAGAGGATCTCAGCAGACTAAACAGCAGACTGAAGAACCATCCATAGGAAGATAAGCAAACATATAACCTGATGGACCCATGTTAAAGCACCCTTGAGTAAAATCACCCTGATAAAGCACTTCCTTTACAACATCTTACCATTCCTAACTAATCCAAAACCAAAGGTTGGAGACTCACAGGCTACTAACCTTCAGGGAAGTCTCTGTAAATATGGATTCTCTCAAATGAGACACTGGTAAATATCACTAAATCCTGTAGTAAGTCCCAACTGGTCTTTTTCTCTCTTTAAAATGTCCCTCCCCGAGGTCAGGTGACCCTCATTTTAGCCTGGATTTACCACCCAGCCTTCTCATTTGTTTGCCCTATTCTAATCTGTCCCCCAAACCACAGCCAGTCTGCTTTCTCTAAAACAAAGCTCCAATTGAAACACCTGAATGTAAGGGGTGGCGGGGAGCAAAATAGGGACAGAGGATTAAAAGGTACAAATTATTAGGTATAAAATAAGCTACAAGGAAATACTGTACAAAATATTGTACAAAAAATATTTCACAGAAATAGTCAATATTTTAATGACTATAAATGAGTATAACTTTTAAAAACTGGGAATCACTATATTGTACACCTGTAATTTATATGATATACATCAACTATACTTCGATTAAAAATAACAATTATTTGGCAGAAACCAACACAATATAGTAAAGTAATTATCCTTCAATTAAAAGTAAATAAACCAACCAAACAATAATAATAATAATTTTAAAAGGAAAAAATGAATGGCTGAATGGCTCCACAAGTCCCCTAGCATCAATTCCACACCCCTAATGGTTGAATACAGATAGGCCTCCATCTGCATCTCCAATCTTGACTCTCTATTTCCTTCATCCTAGCAATCGGGATGAACTTTTTCAAGTTCACTGAAAAAGTCACATTCTCTCCCCACTCCAATCCTTAAATGGGCTGTTCCCTCTATCTTGAACACGGTCTCCCTCAATCTTTTGGCCCCTGCCTTGGTCTGGAACTTTTCCTTCACGTCTCGAGCTAGAGGCTGCTTCTTCAGGGAAGCCCTCTTTACCTGTATGTCTTCACTAGAAGACCGTGTGCTCCTCAAGGCAGCTCCTGGCTCGCTTTTGCTCATCATTCTATTCCCAACACCTAGCACAGTGCCAAGCACCAAGAAAGTGTTTAATAGATATTTGCATACTTCACTGACTCACTTAATATTGGTTATTACAGACAAATCCTTGGAGCCAAATATTCTGCATTACTCCTTGAAGGAAGATCCATGTGCCTCTTTAACAAGCAACAAATCTAAAGATATGCTTGATGTTGTCTAATGTATTGACTCATGCCTACACTGGAGAGCGTAGCATCTCTGGCATTTCATCCAGGCAGGGTCAAAATTTTCCTTGGGAAACAAATCATGGTCTTCTCCTAAACAAGAACATGTGAGTAATTGAGGCCCCAACCTTTTACATCCTTAGAACATTATCATAAGCTTGGTGTGGGAAAACCTTTAAACCAAGTGTTGCCAAATCTCAAAGTCTAAGGAGTTTTGCAAGGTATTTGACACTGCAGTTTTCAAGTTAATACTAGTTTGAAGATCATTTCTGGTCAGGCAACAATAGAAAGATTCAGGTCTACAGCCATACCACACTGAATGTACCCAGTCTCGTCTGATTTTGGAACCTAAGCAAGGTTGGGCTTGGTTAGTGTTGTATTGGAGAAAGAATCAGGAGAACTAAGTTCTTCTGACTTTGTCACTAATTACAGGACCATGAGGGTCAGGATCTGGTGCACTCCTTGCCCTGGAGCTGGACAACTTAATGATTCCCCCTGAGCCTGGCTCTGCCCAGGGTTTGAACCATCAAATTTGAGCCCTGGGACCCGCCCTCATCCTCCAACCAGGAGTGGCCATACTGAACAAGGCAGGATTCTCTGCTCTCGCCTCCACATCAGCCAGATGTTGTCAACTTTAATCTCTTTTGATACATCAAGTTTCTGCATAATATTTTATTTGAAGAAAATATTCCACAACTAAGAAGTAACATGAATCTGTAGACTCATTGGTCTTTATTTTCTGCTCAATTATCTACTGCACAGACTGGGGCAGAGAATTTGGAAGTCATCTAGTGTGTTTGCATGCTAAGTCACTTCAGTCGTGTTTGACTCTTGGTGACCCTATGAACTGTAGCCCACCAGGCTCCTCTGTCCATGGGATTCTCCCAGAAAGAATACTGGAGTGGGTTGCCATGCCCTCCTCCAGGGGATCTTCCCCACCCAAGGATCAAACCCATGTCTCTTGAGTCTCCTACATTGACAAATGTAGGAGTTCTTTACCACTAGCACCACCTGAGAAGCCTAGTGTGTTTAACATCTTTCAAATGAGGACACTGAAGTCCAGATAATTTTGGTGATGTGTCCAGCGGCAAACAACTGTGTGAAGACAGAACTAGAACCAGAACTAAATCCTCCCGGGCCTCAGGTCAGAGCTCTGATGGAGGGATGGTGTTCAGGGGCATCTGAGATGGTGGGCAGCCTACAGAAGTGTTAGGAGAGGAGAATCACTCTCCTTGGCATCCCCACTGAGACCTGGTGTGATCTGGGCCTCCCTATCTCTCACTTGGACCAATGCCCCGCCTCCTCAGAGGGTTCCTCACCTCCAGTCTTGTCTTCTCCCAAACTGCCTGCCACACTATGTAGGATAGTTCCAAAACACAAATGTCATCCCATCACTATCCTTGTTCAAAAAAACCTTTACTGTTTCTCCATCATCTACAAGATGAAGGTGAGTTTTCTAGTGTAAGTACCAAGCCTTTTACAGTCAGCCCTGGCTCTGGTAGAGTCACCCAGCAGAGCCCAGTATATATGCACCAACCCCCCAGGTGACCACAGACACGTGACAAATAAATGCCTATAGTTGTGTGCCTGAGATTTGTTCATCACGTAGCATGATTGTGGAAAGAACCAACTGATTCAAGGTGGAAATTGGACGATGTCCATTTAATATTTGTTAAATATCATTTCTGTCACATTCTCATGGTCTTGGGGTGAGAAGATCCCTGGGGTAGTCACTCTTCCATAGGCTGTTCACTCAAAACTAATAGCACCAGAATGAATGTTTCTTTGAATGGCATTGTCATTTTAGCATTTAACTTCTACAAATAAAACACATCATCATTTTAGGATTTTAACCTCTGGAATTGGGAAGGACTTTCTAATTTAGGTGAAGAAGGATGACTTGCAGTCTTAAAATGAAAAAAAAGAGAGAGAGAGAGAAAGAGGTAAAGTAATTCATTCACACACAGGCACAAACAAGGAGACTTAACAATGTAGATGAAACTGTTAATAAGCTATCTCTGTTTTGACTGCATCCCCATCCTCTGGAACTCTGATTTAATTATTCTGGAGTGGGGCCACATCATTGGTATGCTTTAGATTTCCTCTGGCAATTCCAATGCACAATCAGGGTTGAGGTGACAAAAATGAAGATCAAGTTTGCATAAACTTGGCCTTTTCTTTCCTGAATCCCAGGGATGTGCTAATATGCTTTCACTTCCCTGGTGGCTCAGATGGTAAAGAATTTGCCTGCAATACAAGAGACCCAGGTTCAATCCCTGGGTCAGGAAGATCCCCTGGAGAAGGGAATGGCTACCCACTCCAGTATTCTTGTCTGAAGAATTATACAGACAGAGGAGCCTGGCAGGCTACAGTCCATGGGGTCGCAAAGAGTCAGACCTGAATGAGCAATTAACTCTTCTTCAGGTATTTACCTTTAGTCTCTCTAGGCTCATCTATTTTCTAAACCCCTCTAGATTTTTAGGAAGAATTATTATTTGGTTTTCTGTGTTATTTACAAACTCCAACTAATTTCTAACTTTAAAATCAAAAACACAAGGAGAAAGGAGCCTTTTCCAACTAAAAGCTCAGGTGATAGAGTTAAAAATATAAGGATAAAAATAACTTATCTCCAGATTCTTTTACTATTTAAGGTACTTTTCTAAATGTTCTAATTTAGCAACCATTAGAACCCTTCTCTGGCATTTTGAGAAAATGCCAAATGCTGAAGCCTTTTCTGTCAAAGCATGATCAATTCTTTTAGGTACTTCTTATTTTCAGGAATCCAATTAAACAAAGCCAATGGTAACTGAACGTTTGTTCTTCAAGATATTTTGACTTTTAATCATGTATGAAATCACCTTTATTTATAACACTAAAGCAGCCAGTAGAGGATGTTCAGAGATGGGATTAAAAGTTTAAAAAATGCAATCCCGCTCCCTCTGGAGGTATAATCTCCAAATACCCACTGGGTTTGCAACTTGGTTAAAATGTTCAAGATGGATTAGGAGCTCTTTTATATTTAGTCCCTTTTTCACCCAGGAGATGCAAGGGGGATATTTTAGTCTTACAAGCTTCATAAAAATGAATGGCAGAAAAAGCAGCCATGGGCTCCCCTGGTGGCTCAGTGGTAAAGAATCTGCCTGCCAATGCAAGAGACACACATTCGAATCCTAGTCCAAGAAGATCCCACATGCCACAGGGCAACTAAGCCCATTCACCACAGCTACTGAGCCTGTACCCTAGAGCCTGGGAACCCCAACTACTGAGCCCACCTGCCACAGCTACTGAAGCCTGTGAACCTAGAGCCCGTGCTCTGCAACAAGAGAAGCTACCACAATGAGAAGGCTGTACATTGCAATTAGAGAGTCTCTCCATTTGACACAACTAGAGAAAGCCAGCACAGCCTCAAATAAATTAATTTAAAAAGCAGCCACTTCTTTTCATAGTCCCTGCTGTCTTACATCCATTATGCCATCGTATAAAGAGAACCTCTCTAGAATGGGTCTAAGCATCCATTATGTACCTCTGTAAATCAGAAATACTTTTCTTAAAGTTTTAAGATTTTATACAAGCTTTGTTGCTGTGACTAGCATAAAACAAAAATAATAACTATGCCCTACGCCACTGACTCCCCAAGTTCATGGAAACATTACTAAATGATCAAGTTAGAATAAAACAAAGAAGGTTATGAACTCCCTTGTTGAAAAACTCTCTTCTCTCTTTAATTCCATAAGGATATCATAAACAGTAGGAATACCAAAGATTTTCCAAAGGATATAATTCAAGAAGAGCTCATTAGATACACATATCTTGTTATTTGGAAATGTTTCTTTTCCACCTGAAGATGTTTCATTTCTGTAATATACACAGGTACAGTGGTCTAAGGAGGGAACTAAAGAGCCCTCTGCTCCTAAACTTGCCTTACCATTCTTTTCTGTGCCTCTGAAAGTCAACACTGCAGTAGACAAAGCACAGACTCTGGACCCAGCCTGCCCAGCTCAGCTAATCACTTGATACATCCCTGGGGACAAGCAAATTGAACCCTACTGCACCTTTGTAATGCAGGTAACAAAAGCTCTCGCTCATGGGGTTGTTGTCGGGTATAAATAAGCTTGCATAGGAAAGAGGCTTAGGACAGTGCCTGGTACAGAATAAGTGCTGTGTAAGTGTTCATTGGTATTGCTGATGTTTGGCTGAATAACAGAATTATAAAATAGTCTTAGCTTCAGTCAAACTGTACTTCTCTCAGTGGTTTTAATAAAATATATTTTCTCCAGCCTTAGAATCCTTTCACATGGTTTTCCCCCTTTCCTACACTGTCCAATACTGTGGGAATGTTTTCATGCAGTTGAATTAAAATAAAATTTAAAAGTCAGTTCATCAGTTGCACTGGCCACGCTTAAAGCAATTAGCTGTCATAAATGGCTAGTGGCTACTAGACTGGACAGAACTGACATTTCCATCCTCTCACAAAGTTCCACTGGACAGCGCTGATCAAGACTCATCTTTCTCCTACTGTTTATCCCTCCCTCCTACTCAGCCTTCATTTTGCTGCTTAAACATCACCTCAACCAATCCTTCTCTCTCTTTAAGTCAATGCTGGGTCCTTCTATGTCCTTCCATAGCCCACTGAATTTTCCCTTTATAGTACTCTTCCCTATGTAGTACTCTTTATAGCTATAAACAATTTTAATGAATTATTTTCCCACTAGGCTATAAGGAGCTTGAAAAGGGGGGAGTACACAGCCACATGGTGAGCACCCAATAAATATGTCAACAGAGTGATATGAGAGGAAATTTATAAAAGGCACTATTGCTTTATAGCTAACATCTGCTTACTGTGCACCAGGCACGATTTCAAACACATTACATGTTTTAGCTCATTTAATTCTAACAACTCCATGAGGTAGGTGCTTTTATTCATTACGCATGGCTGCACAACACTTACCACAAACGTAGTGGCTTAGAACATGATTGGCTACCTCACAGATTCTGTGGTCCAGCTGAGTCCTCTGTTCAGGGTCTCACAGGGTATAGTCAAGGTGATAACTGGGCTGTGATCTCACTTGGAGGCTCAAATGGGGAAGAGTCTGTTTCCAAGTACACTCAGGTTGCTGACAGAATTCTTTTCCAGAATTAGAGTAGATAACATCCTGAATAAGATCTATCTC
The DNA here is from genome assembly GCF_029407905.1 of Bubalus kerabau. Taxonomy (NCBI): domain Eukaryota; kingdom Metazoa; phylum Chordata; class Mammalia; order Artiodactyla; family Bovidae; genus Bubalus; species Bubalus kerabau. Next base: position 75,146,844 of record NC_073633.1, read on the forward strand.
TGCCCTAAGCATGAAGTAGGGATTTTTCAAAATCAACATCTTAATGTAACTCAGAGGTAGGGGATAACATTTTGGTCCTTCTAGAAAGAGGGAGGAAGTAGGAAGAAGGAGGAAATTAATATATTTTTCCACCATCCTCGTTCCACTTACCAAAAACTGGTTAGGTAGTTCTAATAATTTGACTTTTACCATATTAAGGAAAAAATGTGATTCCCAAGTTCCTGCTGGCTCTTCGTACAGCTCAAGGTATAGCCATGTGTGTAAGGCTATGTCTTTTAGCCAAACTCCTGATTAAACTTTTGATCATACAACAGCAGGCCAAGGAACTAATTTGGAGTGAAGAAAGGAGTATGAAAAGCTAAATTACTAGGGATAATAAAGGAAGAATGAATTGGGTGTTGCAGGCTCATCTAGAAAGTGAGGAGAGGGAAAGAGGAAGGACCCCTAACAAGGTGGGGAAGCCAGGGGAAAAAGTTCCCTGTGGTAAATGGTCAAGACATTTAAGAATAGCACTGTCCTTAAGTACTTTACTATCCTTAAGTAAAAATGTTTTTCCATTTTTAATGTTACCCATTTCCTCCTGTGCTATACTTTCCCTCTGGTACCTGAAAAACCTAGCTAAAAGTCTCTACACAGTAGCCTTCAGCGAGGGACTCTGAATAATTTATGGACAAAGGAGTAAAGAAAATTATAATTTCCCTATGGAACCAGCACTGCAGAGCAGGTTTACATGGAGGGAGGCCCACAGTCCTGCCATTTTGAGCAGAAACAAGGGCAGTGCTGGAAAAAGATGGTTGAAGGCCAGGTAACAACCTGGTGGAATTGACAACCTAAATACCATAGAGGCAGGTGACCCCTGATGAGAGAGAGGCAGTATTGGACCACACTCAGACTCTGATGCTTTCCCCACACTTTGTATGTTAAAGTCATGTCAGGTCAACTGTTATACAGGTAATACAGACTCTTCCCAGCAACTGTCCTGCAGAACCTGATAAATGGGCTGCTATCATATCACCTTGGGAATGATGCTGTCTGCTAAGACTGAAAACTGAAAACCAACACCCTTCACTGCTGCCCCACTGACTGGGCAGCCTCTCTGTGAGTGACAAGCGTGGCTTTCTCAAGTGTCACTTTGAAGGATGTGCATCTCATCACCTCAGTGGAGAGTTACCTGTGATCAGAGAGGCTGCAAGCTGGGGCCCTGTCTCTCTCCTGCTGTCAAGGGAATCATTGCTTACAGAGCTCCAGCAACGGAATCCATCCAGGAAAGTGTCAAAGGCAAGGTAAAGATTAGCAGAGCTTCTGGCAGCCGTGCACAGCCTCTTCTGGGCACTATTCGCAAGAGGGAAACTCAACACATCACCTTCGCTAGAGTGATTCAAAGTCACAGCTAACTAGGCGAAGTTTGTAGTTGCCTGCTTCTTGGGTATCAGCGGACAGCAACACACACACACATGCACACACACAGATCTGCTCAAGATAATTTCCCTGCAATAAACCATGGCAAACATCTTCTCCTGCCCCATGAAAACGCTGATGGCGCAGATTCCTTGACCAAGAGACACAGTAGCCTCTGGTATCTCTGTTAAACTCTAGAAAGTCCTCCATGGTGACTTCTCTGGTGGTCCAGTGGCTAAGCCTCTGTGCTCCCAAAGCAGGGGGCAGGGGTTCAATCCCTGGTCAGGGAACTAGATCCCACATGTCACAACAAAAGATCAAGCAGGCTGCAATGAAGACTGAGGATCCCATATGCCACGACAAAGATCCACCACAGCAAATAAATAAATATTATTTTTAAAAAATAAATAAAAATCCTCCATGGAATTCTTGGTCGTAGAAGACCCACTCTGCTTATTAACTTCACTGTAGACATTATTACCATCTCCTTTCATACTTACTCATGAACCAAGTCTGAGCCCAGAAGGACCTCAGAGGAAAGAAGATTTGGGTTCTTCCTAAATTTCAGGCTAAACTGTTAAGAAACAGGTTAAAAGCCTCAGATCTCAATTACCTCCCTCAAGACAGAAAGATGTGTTCTCAGAGGCACTTTATAGAACCTGTGTACTGCTTTCAATGAGTACTTGATGTCAACATGACTTCAGCAGGAGAGTCAAGAGGGCTTCCACCTGCAGTCTCCTTCAATGTTGGAAACACAGCCATAAAAAACAGACTTTGGAATCAGAAAGACTACCTTTGCAAAAAGATACTAATAATATGCTCCACCTAATACATTTGTTTTAAAAATTAAATGAAATAATGCATGCTAACCACTTAGCACGTTGCCTGTGCATAGTAAATGCTCCATCAATACTAGGTGTTATTATCATATTATTATCTTCATCAACATCATCACTTTAAGTGATATGATCTGTTTGATGGGAGACACTGGGAGAACAAGGAGCCATGATAGAGAAGTTAGAATATTTGTACTTTGTTCCAACTTGGAAAAAATATAAACAATAAAGTAACTTCATCTTTGTTTGAAATTCAGTTTGTCAAGTACTATATAGTGCTAGAGGGCTTCCCTGGTGGCTCAGAGGTTAAAGCGTCTGCCTGGAATGTGGGAGACTCAGGTTCGATCCCTGGGTTGGGAAGATCCCATGGAGAAGGAAATGGCAACCCATTCCACTACTCTTTCCTGGAGAATCCCATGGAGGGAGGAGCCTGGTAGGCTACAGTCCATGGGGTCGCAAAGAGTCAGACACGACTGAGCGACTTCACTTTCACTTTCATATAGTGCTAGGAGTAGGAAATGGCAACCCACTCCAGTATTCTTGACTGGAAAATCCCGTGGACAGAGAAGCCTGGCAGGCTACAATCCATGGGGTTGTGAAGAGTCAGAAATGGCTTAGCAACTAAACAATAACAATACAGTGCTTACTGTGTGCAAGTTACTGCTCTAATCATAGACCTTATTGAATCAAAATCCATTTAATTTTAAAGTATCACTAAAGCGTTTCATTTTTTTAAATGAAAGCTTTCGTTATAAGGAAAATACCCTACTCTGTTGCCATTAGTATTCTTCTTCATCTGCTCTTGCTGGGTCTATATTATTGGCTTCCTCATTCATTCATTTGACAAATGTTCATTGAGCCACAACATTTGCAGGGCCCTGGGGATACATTGTCGAGCAAAACAAACAAAAGTCCTGCTTTTGTAAAGTTTGCAGTCTAGTGAGTTGGGTGACCATTTCGATCACTGTATAACAAATATTCTATCCCTGCCTCTTCCCACTGTGGCTACAGTATCTGCCCATGTCCCCCATGATATTGTACATGAATGTGTGACTTGTTTTAACCAATAGAATGTCAACAGATAACGCATAAACAGTGGCCTTCCACATGCTAGCCTCTTGCGCTCCTGCCCTTCTTCACAGAAACATGCTTCATGCTGCCACTGGCCCTAGGAAGCTGGTAGGACAGATGGAGCAGACAGGAATCTACCCACACCCTGGAAACAAGCCCAGGTGACCAAGAGCCTAAAACAAAGCTGCCCGGCTGGTGTCAGCCTAGCTCAGCTGAGTCAGCTGACCCCTCAGCATGAGTTACAATTTGTTTCCAGCTAGCTTATTCAGGGGTTCCATTGAGCTATTTCAAATCCTGGAAGATGATGCTGTGAAAGTGCTGCACTCAATATGCCAGCAAATTTGGAAAACTCAGCAGTGGCCACAGGACTGGAAAAGGTCAGTTTTCATTCCAATCCCAAAGAAAGGCAATGCCAAAGAATGCTCAAACTACCCCACAGTTGCACTCATCTCACATGCTACTAAAGTAATGCTCAAAATTCTCCAAGCCAGGCTTCAGCAACATGTGAACCGTGAACTTCCTGATGTCCAAGCTGGTTTTAGAAAAAGCAGAGGAACCAGAGATCAAATTGCCAACATCCACTGGATCATGGAAAAAGCAAGAGAGTTCCAGAAAAACATCTATTTCTGCTTTATTGACTATGCCAAAGCCTTTGACTGTGTGGATCACAAGAAACTGTGGAAAATTCTGAAGGAGCTGGGAATACCAGAGCACCTGACCTGCCTCTTGAGAAATCTGTATGCAGGTCAGGAAGCAACAATTAGAACTGGACATGGAACAACAGACTGGTTCCAAATAGGAAAAGGAGTACGTCAAGGCTGTATATTGTCACCCTGTTTATTTAACTTATATGCAGAGTACATCATGAGAAACACTGGACTGGAAGAAACACAAGCTGGAATCAAGATTGCCCGGAGAAATATCAATAACCTCAGATATGCAGATGACACCACCCTTATGGCAGAAAGTGAAGAGGAACTAAAAAGCTTCTTGATGAAAGTGAAAGTGGAGAGTGAAAAAGTTGGCTTAAAGCTCAACATTCAGAAAATGAAGATCATGGCATCCGGTCCCATCACTTCATGGGAAATAAATTGGGAAACAGTGGAAAGAGTGTCAGACTTTATTTTTGGGGGCTCCAAAATCACTGCAGATGGTGACTGCAGCCATGAAATTAAAAGACACTTACTCCTTGGAAAGAAAGTTATGACCAACCTAGATAGCATATTGAGAAGCAGAGACATTATTTTGCCAACAAAGGTTCATCTAGTCAAGGCTATGGTTTTTCCCTTAGTCATGTATGGATGTGAGAATTGGACTGTGAAGAAGGCTGAGCGCCGAAGAACTGATGCTTTTGAACTGTGGTGTTGGAGAAGACTCTTGAGAGTCCCTTGGACTGCAAGGAGATCCAACCAGTCCATTCTGAAGGAGATAAGCCCTGGGATTTCTTTGGAAGGAATGATGCTAAAGCTGAAACTCCAGTACTTTGGCCACCTCATGTGAAGAGTTGACTCATTGGAAAAGACTCTGATGTTGGAAGGGATTGGGGGCAGGAGGAGAAGGGGACGACAGAGGATGAGATGGCTGGATGGCATCACTGACTCAATGGATGTGAGTCTGAGTGAACTCCGGGAGTTGGTGATAGACAGGGAGGCCTGGCATGCTGTGATTCATGGGGTCGCAAAGAGTCGGACACGACTGAGCGACTGAACTGAACTGAATTTTCACTCCTCAGTAGATTTTACGTGTTTCTCATATGCTTCTTCACTCTTTAGTTCATCTAGTTCTGAAGGGTAACTCAGTTTCATCTTGATTAACCAACCATCTTCCTATCAAGATTGTTAACAAGTCCTGAATTTTCTGAAGTGTCATTAACTTCTCCTGATAGAGGAGAATGGAGTTCACTGGCAGATTTCACACTTTCCAGAGAATCTAACTCGTCTTGTTTGCTCAGTTTTGTCCCTATTTCAGGCAGACTACAGTAAACTCTTTCTTATTATAAAATAGAGAGTTATTTATTAAGGATTATTTAGTTTCTGCATAAAAATCACCAGTTACTCTTCACTGGAATTTTAACACACATCAATGCTTTTGGGGTTGTTTTGTTTAACCCAACACTTTAAAAGCTCTTTTTATCTCCTAGAAGGGACAGTTCAGGTGGTTCTTGGCCTGTTCTATGGCTTCAGCAGCTGGGTGTGGAGGGCCTTCATCCTCTTCCCCTTGTTTGGCTTTTGTAAGCTTCTGAGTTTGCGGGTGGTTTGTTACACAACATAATTGTGACAATAACACTCTAATACGGAGCCAAATAAAGCAAGAAAATTTCCAGCATTTTGAAAGTTTGATTATAATGTGCTATTTATTCTCTATGAAAGAAAACTTATATACTACAGGAGACATTTTGGAAAACATCAAGTTTCTTACCCTGTCTCCATGCTTGTAACCCCCTCTCCCCATGCCACAGCTGCATTCATTCATCAATACCTCTTTTTCTGAATATGAATAAAAGGGAGTCTTGGTCTCCCTGGAAAACCTGTGCCCAAGCTGATTTTCCTCACGCACTTGACCACTGTATGCCAAATTTTGTGGATTCATATTTTAAGCAAGCTGTGGACAAACTGGAGAAGATTTAGAGAAGAATGAAAAAAGTGTTATTGAAAGTCTTGTAAATAAGGCATGAAGCAATGGGAAGGTAGAGTGCTGGGCTCCCAGCAGAAGCTTCATAAATACTATTGATTGATGTTAGAGGAGAAAAACTGGAGGACAAGTTAACAGTTTTCCCCAAAATATGAATGTTAATATATATTGACAAACTCTTTCTTCTTTTCTGCAGAGGGGCAAAAAAAACTAAGCAAGCTCTATGGAGCCTCAGAGTGTAAGTTTAGATGCAGGAGAAAAAAATACCAGCTGCAACAAGTGTCTAGGGAAGGCTGAACATCTCTCGTAAACTTGCTTAACATGAGGAAAAACAAGGGATGCTGGGACCTGATCAGTCAGAGAAATGTATCAAATTGCTGTTTTCCCAGTATTTGCAGACGGTGGATCTCTTTTACGGGTAAAAAACAGACAAACAAACAAAAACAAAGACCTTTTTGTTGACTTCAAAAGCATAAAAAAAAATTTTTTTTTAACCCAGTGGATCTACTGGGAAAGCTTAAGTTGCCTTTGAAATGCCTCACTAAAATGGTATCTTTTATTTAAAAAATAAATATTCATTCATTCATTCAACAAATTTTCACTAAGCATCTACTCTGGTTGTCACGTTTTGATGTAGTTTTAATACCATGGTAAACTAAGCAAGTGACCTGCCCTCATGGAGTTTATGTTCTATCACCAGTATGGTAGCTTCAAGTAGAAATAATAAGAATACAGTAAGTGGACTAATAGCTTAAGACTTTTTCCAGGTTTATAATTCTTAGATTACTATAGATAAGGCCTACATAGTTTTGTTTACATACTATAAAGACAAAGAACTCCCAGAGTTTTGTTAAAATGAGAATATAAGTACACAAATCATTTTCCAAAATCCCTGTGCTCATGTATTATTCATGAAATTCTAAAATTCTAACAGGGAGTATATGGGAAATATCTGTATCTTCCCTTCAATTTTGCTGTGAACCTAAAACTGCTGCAAAAAAGAAAGTCCTCATGATATAAAAAAGATAAGCAACAAGGTCCTACTGCTAGCACATGAAACTATATTCAATATCTTATAATAAATTATAATGGAAAAGAATAAATATATATTATAACTGAATCACTTTAGGTACATCAGAAACTGATACTACACTGTAAATTTTTTTAAGTCTTAATGAATAAAATTGAATATGCATTATAAAAAAATGAAATAAAATAAAATTTCAAGTTAAAGTTAGTTTGGGAGGTATTTCTCATGTCCTTGTCTAGGTGCATTTTCCCTTATCTCTTCACTTTTAATCAGAGAGGAAAGAGATCCAGAACATGTGGCTTGAAGAGTTTGTGGTAAAGGCCACAATGCCATATTGGAGGGAGGGTCTGAGATCAAGCATGATCACTAGGCTTTCCATTTTTGAAAAGCCATGTCTAGACACATTAGTCAGAGGACACGTTTGGTCTCAAGAAAAGAAGAACTTCCTTGCACCCTTCCCACACTGGCCTCCAGGAGGGGCATTCAGCGGGCAGAGGGTGTGGCTACCCATCACCAAGTCCATTAACAAGTCTCAGGCAGCTATAAAGTGAGCCAAAAATAATTCCACTCCTCGATCCACAGCTCCCAGAACTACTCGGCAGGAGAGGAACCTGCTGGCAGATGTGACAGAAACAATTCATTTGAAATTTCAAAGCTGATTATGGTTTTCAATACCCAATACTCCTTCTCTCCTGAGGGATGAAGTGTGGATTACAAATTTTTATTTGTTTGTTTTGCATCAGAGACACAAATGACTCAGATTAGCACCTTGGTGTTAGAGGTAGTATCCAATCCACGGTTAGTATTTTTCACAAAAGGAGTCATACTCATCCAGTTAATACAGTCTTGTAGAGAGTTGAACTCCAGGTCATCTTCCTTTCTCCAAAAAATAATAAACGTTCTCCCTGTATACTTCTGCAAAGTTTTAGCAGCCTGCAAACCCATGTGGACAATGTGTCTTTCTAAAATTCGTCTTGTTAAAAAAAAAATATCAGTGAATAGTTTTTATTGCAGGTTATATTTAGCTTTTGCTTCCCTGGTAGCTCAGCTGGTAAACAATTTTTCTGCAATGCAGGAGACCCTGGTTTGATTCCTGGGTCAGGAGGTTCCCCTGGAGAAGTGGTAGGCTACCCACTCCAGTATTCTTGAACTTCCCTGGTGGCTCAGATGGTAAAGAATCCATTCACAATGTGGGAGACCTCCGTTCGATCCCTGGGTTGGGAAGATTCCCCCCAAGGCGGGCATGGCAACCCACTCCAATATTCTTGCCTAGAGAATCCCCATGGACAGAGGAGCCTGGTGGACTATAGTCCACGGAGTCACAGAGTCAGATATGACTGAGCAACTAAGCACAGCACAGCACATATTTAGCTTATATTACCCTGTTTCTTGCTTAAAAGAGAGAAAAACACTTAAGGGATAGAATCGGACCTTTTTGAAGATAGGAAAAAATAGCCAGGTCTCTAAATACTTTTTTATCAGTTGAGAATCCCAGCTGCTTATGGAAATCTCTGCCACCTGCTTAGGAAACTTCAGCTCTTTTCCTATCCTAAAGCCATCTTCACAAGATTGAGAAGAAACCAGTTCTCTTCTAGTGTCCCCTTTGTGCTGCCATCACCATCTTTATGAAGCTTGACCCAGAGGGATGGTACGAGGAGGGAGGAGGGTTCAGGATGGGGAACACGTGTATACCTGTGGTGGATTCATGTTGATATATGGCAAAACCAATACAATATTGTAAAGTTAAAAAATAAAAAAATAAAAACAAGCAGAACTTAAAATGACTTTTTTAACCATTCCAAATAAAGGTAATTATATTTTTGTCTTTAAAAAGAAAAAAGTTAAAGTCTCCCCATTCACCCACAGAAAAAGACCAATACCTAACCTACACTGAACAGATGTTATGTGTCACTTGTTATATATATATCATCTTGCTTTAACTTGACAGTTACTCCTTGAGATAGATTTGATTCCCATTTTTCAAACTGTGAAAGTAAGGCTTAGAAAGCCTACAAATCTTCTCCAAGTTTACCTAACTAGTAAGGGAAAAAGCAGGATTCAAATCCAGCTCTATTTGTCTCCAAAGCACACATTCTCTAGCACACAATTATACCTCATTGCCTCCCAAGAAGTCATTTATTTTATTCCAGAAGCTTGATCTCCTTTATAAACTGTGATAAACTGTGGGTAACTCAATTCAAGCTGTTTGTGTATAAGTGCATAACTCATAACACGATTCCATTTGCCATTATTTATTGGAAGCCCTAGCTCTTGACAGCTTTTTCCTTCTAAAAGAACTAGGCTATGTTGTTCTTAGTCAACATGTACATACATGCTCTTTCCTGGACCACAGGACACTAACAGCCAATCAACAAGAGAAGGAGGCCAAGCTTTAAGGTCTCAGACCCAGAAAACTTGTTTTGTTGGTGCCCTGTTACCCTCTCCTCTTTAAAGAGCTAAATAGAGTGAGGGATGGGTGACGGTTGTCCAAAGGCGCAAACTTCCAGTTGTAAAAAAAATAAGTCCTGGGAATGTAATGTACAGCACAGTGACTATAGCTAATAATACCACATAGTATATTTGAAAATTGCTATGAGAGCAGATCTTAGAAGTTCTCAACACAAGAACAAAAATTTGTAATTCTGTGGTGATGGATGTTAAGTAAACTTACTGTGGTAATCCTTTTGTAATATATACACATATCAAATCATTGTATTGTACCCCTGAATCTAATATGTCATATGTCAATTATATCTCAATAAAAATGAAAAATAAAAAATAAACGGAGCTCTCAGGTTTATGGGATCCTCTTTTTCATGTCAACAAAACAAACCAACCCCTCAAAGTAGGTGCTGAGTAAATTTCAATTAAAGTACATGATAGTTCAAACCCCTTCCCAAATCAAAATAATCACTGGGATTCTTTTTATCCTCCATGAAAATTCAAAAGTATGTTGGTTTAATTTTAAATTCAGATAACTGACTATTAACTATATCATACACCCACAACCTTACATATAGTTAGGAGATACACCTATGCATTAAAATTTTATTAACCAGCTCATAAAAAGATAATGAATGGAGATAGACCACATCAAATCCCTTATACAGTTATACTGAAACATGGTAAAATAAACAAAAAAACTTATAAAACACGATGTTTAGCATTAGTATACAGGTATACATAGGTATTATTCAAGGTACTACTCATTGCTATTATAACGAGCAACCTGAAACTGAGGAAAAAGAGCCCTGAAACAATTTATGAGTTTTGAACTGGTAATTTCACATTCCAAGAAACTGATAATTTAATGTTCCAAGCTCAAGAGAAAGAAAAAAGACAATCATACAAATAGTTCCCTTGCAGTACTATTTAAACAGCAGAAGGATGAAAATTCAAGTGCCCAACAAGAGAAGAAATGGCTCCACAAGGTATATAAACACAATAACCTTTAAGAGAGAGTTAGTTAGATCTATTAGTGCCTAGATATATAAAACAACAGTCAGTGAAAAAACAAAGAACAAAAGCAATAACAAAAAGCTGTATAAAATATGTACAGTTGCTCAACTTTGCACTGGCATCATTTTCCTTAAGATGATTTGTTGAACTGAATATGATTTGTGTACTTCCCTATAACTATTTCAGTAAACAAACTTCTAAAATCCATTGCTGAATTTATACCATACTCAGAGAAAAACTATTTATTGTCATGAAAAAGAAAACTTATCACTCACCAAAAACTAATGACAATTAAAACCAACCAGTGATTTCAATTTTTCACATGGTTTCACTTGGTAAACGTAATCAGGTCATAAAGGAGGGCCTCACCTTGACAGGACTGGAAAAAGTGAGAAGTTATTTGAGAATTTCAGGCCTAGAGACTTTCCCAGCATCATCAACAAAAGAAGACTATCTTAATATAACCAAGGAGCTGATCATTTGTCTTCTTGTCAACACCTGTTTTAAATAAGCAGATAAGCTTTTTATTATACTTCACTGTCAGGTCAAATTGAAAATTATGCACTGGGTGACTAATTTGTTAAGTATCCTGAACTGAATACAGTTGGAAGCTATAGAACTACAGATGTCAGAAAAGGAGGCTTCCTGGTGCCCAAATGATGCCACTTGGCAGCACATTTGTAGAGCCTGATTTTCAGCATCTCAGAGCAGAAACACATTCTTCTCCATATACGCACAATATCTCAAAGATGGGATCATACTACCCACACCCAGGACATGGCAACAAAACAAACCCTCTGTGAACCCAGAAGCCCAATGTATCTTTTTAACCATGAGGTTCTTGACTCATCTGCTTCCCCCTCCTATTTAGGACCCACTTCCAGATATAGATATCCTGGAGGCCAATCAGTTATGAGATAGTTTCTCAGTGAGGGTGGACTCAAAGCCAAGGAAAGAAATCTTGAAGAGGATTTTATCCTCTTTGTGATCTCCCTGAACCTGGTATTGAGTACAACCAACCACACTGAACAGAATTTGTTAATTTATGCCCTGTCTTCCTATGAACTTCCTGTACACTCTTAAAGAGCGGAAGCCATGCCTTGGCTGTACAAGAAGTGTACACTGCATTGACATTTTTCAGTTGTACTCTTCACCCCCAAATTCAACCCAGCCTGGTCAGAATACTAGTGGTCACTAGATTCAGTGTGCATATCTCCCTTAGAAAGGACCATTCTGTAAAAGGACCATTCTGAGTAAACCATTCTGGCTATGGAGTGGAGAAAAGATCAGAAGGCAATTGGAGAGACCCATAGACCAGTTAGCCAAGGGGCTAATTGGTAATTTAAGCAAGAAACAATTGTGGATGAACAAATAATCGCATATTCATATGAGGGGAAATGACACAATAGAGAAAAAAAGCAAACTATTGATCTATGCAACAACTTGAATGAATCTCATAGAAATAATGTTACATGAAAGAAAACAGACTCTAGACATATATAGTATGAGTCCATTTATATGAAGTTCAAGAAAAGGCAAGACCAGTGTATCGTGACAGGGGTCAGAATAACAGTTTTCTTTGAGAGGGTGTCCAGTGGGAGGGGCCTGAGGGAGCCCTCTAGACCACTCGAGATGGTTCCTATCTTGATCAAGGCAGTCCCTTTAAGGATGTATATGTATATGCACTTAAAATGTGGGCACTTTATTGTATTGTGCCCTTCTCTGTAAGCTCTTTATGTTAAAAAGTTTTCAAATCTTGTTGGTGGCCTAGCGTACGGTGGGGGCAGTAGAGTCTAACAAAAGTAGATAGATACTGGAGAGAGATTTGAAAGCCAAAGCCACTGAGAAGAAAAACTGAGCTAATGCCTATGACCGTGCTTAGCACGGTGACATATGGTAAAGCTCAGAAAGGGTTTGTTATGACAATAAGTCCCTGAAAAGGTTGGTAAGTAGATTAAACTATGTATGCAAAGTATTCAGAACTCTTCTGGAATATAGCAAATTCTCAGTGAGTGGTAACTTTTTCTTTGAACTGAGTAGGTTGTAACCTCTTTTCACACTCATTTTGCCTTGCTAGACCCTGATCTTCTTGCTATTATCTAGAAGACAACCTGTGCTGTACTATGGTATTACCAGAAAATTCACTTCATTCTCTCCTACGACTTTTATTAACTTAACCAAGTGGATCATTCTAGTTGCCTACATATTGGCCCCCAAGGGATCCTAAAGAATCCCTCTTCATGAACTTTGCCAGAAGCACTGATGAGAAAACCATATGAAGTTGATGCATGTAGCTCTGTACTCCCCTTCTGGTTGCTGCTTTGTCAGGATTGTTAGCACCATTTCTCGCCATAGTGTGTCAAGAGATTCCCTGATAGGGTTAAAGCTCCTTAGCATTGTGTGGGAAAGGACATCCCAGCTCCATCTGCCAGGCCTGGGATTCTATTAAACTGTCAGCATGATAAATGACAAAGAGAAGGCACTGGAACAGGAGAAAATCTATGGCAAAACACTGTGGTCATAAAACAAGAAGAACCAAAAAGATTTAGGGCAAGTACACAAACCATCCTTTCTAATAAAATTTTCACTTGCAAGGAAGGAACGAAGAAGCTGAACTCTAACTCCTGGATCCATGCAGGAGGCAGTCAGACCATCAGTCCTCCCACATCCAGCCCTGATGTGCAGTCACAGATCAGTGATGCACGCTCCAGCAGATCCATCTCTGCTTCCAACTGGATCTCCTGGGACTCATTGAAAACACACCTCATCCACTTTGTGCAAGGAGATGCTATTTAGATAGCTAGTTACTCCATGCATCGCTTTTGCTTACAAAAATAGATAGATAAATAAATAAATCAACATCTCTGAAATGAAAAATAATTTGGTTACTGCTCTTCAATGGCAAATTATCTCAAAAGAGCAGTCACCCAGCACATCACTGCCCTGCTTCTAAATTTAGCCCCCACCAATGACATATTCTGTAAACAGAGCATAGGCAACCAGTTTCTGAATATTTGGGTTTTGGAATGAGTTCCATGGAGTCTCATTTAGAATCTCCAGAAATAATGCCGATATTAAAAGCAATATTGACTCTATGGATGCTAATAAATGACTACTGAAGTGCTAAGAAATTTAAATGGCTTTGAATATGCCTTCTCCAGGTAGCAAAGAACTACTGACAGCAAAATCATGAATAATCTCCATGCATATCATGTTTCAGAAGTATCCCTAGAGACTAATGTTTCTAAAGAGAAACATTATAAACACTGAATAACAATTAGCATTTATAGCATCTTGGGTTTTCCTGACACTTTAACCAAAACTAGGAAAACAAGAATATTAGTAGTGTCATAGTGAAAATGCAATGATCTCACTAATAAAACTGGGCAAAACAGGTTCCTAGCAATGTTGCATCTTCTGCATTTTCTGTGTATATGCTCTATCACCACACTGAAATACTTTAATTCTGCAAGTTAAACACGATTCATTGCCTGTCTTCAGTTCAAGATATAAAATGATTTTCCTTCTGGGATTAAGACACATGGGATTGTGGTATTTAATTGCCTGGGGAATGGAAAGTTAATAACTATGTTAACCAGTTGGATACGTGGGTGCTTCAAGCAGATCGTTAAATACACCATAATGAGTTTCTTGGGCAAAAAAACAGAAGGAAACAGAGGCACAAGAAACAGACCCATGAAAACACCTTCTGTCTCTCCTAATATACAGGCATATGATGCAATTATTCATCCATTTCAAGTGAGGCAACAAACACTTAAAAAATCTGGCAGTTGTTCCACTACACAGTTTGCATGTCAACATTTCCATTATATTAAAAGAGAGAGAAGTGAGATCAGCAAATTCAGCAGGACCCCTGTTGTTTTTTGCCAACTTATTCAATCTGGAAACAGATATCGTTATTTGATACATTCCCTCATGTTGCCTTATAGATTCAGCTAATCTTTGCTATGAGTTTTCTTAATAGGCTCTCTTCACGTTCACTTTTCACTTTCATGCATTGGAGAAGGAAATGGCAACCCACTCCAGTGTTCTTGCCTGGAGAATCCCAGGGACAGGGAAGCCTGGTGGGCTGCCGTCTATGGGGTCGCAGAGTTGGACACGACTGAAGCGACTTAGCAGCAGCAACAGCAGCAGGAATATCCTTCAATATTTCTATAAAATTAGAACTCATGATTTAAAACTACTTTGGGAAAGGGTTGAAAAGTAAGAAGTAACAGGTCTAACCTGAGTGTTGAACTGGCTCAGAATGACCACACATACTGCTCCAGGTATTTCACCTTTAAAATTGTATGATAGCACTTACCATGCTTCTCTCTCAAGGATGCTAGGAGAAACCAACAGTTAACATAATATGTGAAACAGTTTGGGTACCAAAAAGTGCTATGCAAATGTACAGGCTTTCTGTAACTTTGAAATCTTTGGGCTTCAAATCACAGGTCATCCTTCTGAAACTGTATTATGCAATAAGAATGCATTGATTCATATAACTGGAAAGTGAAAGTCACTCAGTGTGTCCAACTCTTACTCCATGGACTATACACTCCATGGAATTCTCGAGGCCAGAATACTGGAGTGGGTAGCCATTCTCTTCTCCAGAAGATCTTCCCAACCTAGGGACTGAACCAAGGTCTCCCACATTGTAGGCAGATTCTTTGCCAGCTGAGCCACAAGGGAAGCATGAAACTGGCAAGTCCAGGGCAAACAGCGCTGGACTAGGGGGCTCAGACAATGATGTCAGGGCTTTCTCTTTGCATCTTTTGGCTCTCCTTTCTCCTGCTTTGGCTGCATGGTTATTCAGGATCTTCTTCCATAGTGGCAAGACACTCAACTTGCTCTCAGGGCAGGAAAAGGAAGATGCTCTCTGGGATGCTACAGCAAATATTCCAGGATTACTTCTCATTATGTCACATGCCCATCCCTGGACTCATCACTGGGGTCAGGAAGGGGAGTGATGTACTGATTGGTTTAAGACTAGGTCATGTGCTCAACTCAAGAGTCTACTGCAAAGTCAGCTTCCCACATACCACCTGGCCTGAGGGAGTGAGAGGTGAAGGGTGATGGTACCCAAAGGACACTGAAGCTCTCTTCCTATGACAGGAAACCACCAGAAAAAGAGTCACTCAAATATTTTCATAATAAATTCTGTGCTTCAAATCTGCTTACAGAAGAATGACAGTGAATGCCTAGTAAATAAGGAATAACATGCTCCAGAGTAGAAAGTGCTTCCATATACACTATATAATTCTATTTTCTTTATATCCTAACCAAATACAAATCACCATTTCACAGATGAGCACACTGAGTCTCAGCACAGTTAAGAGATTTACCCAAAGCTATCCAGCTATTAATAAGAGGCAAAGCCAGAAATGGAACCTCTTCTGATCCCAGTTCAGGGCTCTGACAAGCTGGTATCAGTTTATACTGTAACTTTTGATCAAATGTTCCCTGGTGGCAACTTTTCCTTAAAGAAGGCATTGCTAAGCACAAAACTTCATCTTTTTGCCCTATACTTGAGGAAATATCAAACCGTTCCATTGTGTGTGAACATTCACAGCAAAACAAGCCATTCCAGTACTTCCTTACTAAATTGGACATTCCTGATGGCAATGTAAATTGTCAGTCTAGTCCTTTGGAAAGGTAATTTGGTAATAAAGCATTGAGAGTTATAAAAATATTCATATTCTTTAACTTAAAATTCTACTGCTAGGAATTCACCCTGTGAAAATGATTGAAATAAATGGAGAAAAATTCATGTGTATAAAAATGCTCATAGCAACATTAATCATAACATTAACATTTCAGAATTCAGAGAGATAATATATGTAAGTGCTTAGCAGGATGCCTTGTGATCAATTAATGTAAGCTGCAGTAATTCCCTGCTTAGTCTTGAATGCTAATGGGCCTTCAAGTTCGTGTTCCATCTGCATGGAAGTTTCCTCCCTCAGATCTCTCTGACTCAGCCCTTTCCTTTCAGTCTCTGCCCAAATGGGACCCCACCAGAGAGGACTTTCCAATCCACCCTCTCTAATAGCACATGCTCCCTGTCCTTTTTCTACCTCCTTACTGTGCTTTATTTTCTTTAGCTCTTATTTCTACCTCATATATTTGGGTTTTGCTACTGTCTTTCTCTTCCCTATAGAAGATGAGTTCCATGGGGGCAAGGACTTTGGTTAGCTCGCTGCAAGGTGTCCAACATCTAGAACAATATCTGAAACACTGTTGGATATACTTTTTTCCTGTCTTTACTCTTATTCTTCAAACTTTGACCTCCATATTTCTTCACTTATCAAACATTGTTACCTTCCACCTCCTTCTTTTGTTTGTCAGAAACAGGTTTCGGCAGAAGCAAGATGGATCAGTCTGGGGAAGGCTCTAACAAGCAGATCCAGAAAGTCTGCTGGTTGCTCAAAGGGCAAAGATCTGAACCTTTAAGCACAAGCCAGAGTTGACAGTTTGGGGAAGGGTATGTGAGAGGTAAGTCTTATGGTGAGTCCAGACCTGGATCATCAGCTCACAGAAAAGAATGGGGGATCTAAGATCTAGGATGTCTATCAAATGAGGTAGAGGTCAGGTCATCACAAAGACTGTTCATCAATTCCAGAGAATCACAGCTTCTCTCAGGGATCTTGTCATAGAAAAATAACATTCTGGAAAAAAATGTTCAGCCACTGGGCCATATGAGACATCAGAGAAGAATTTTATTAATGAGAAACTTAGATTCCAGTTACTGGGATACATGGAGGACTGACCCACTTGTTAGTTATAGGTCAAGGGCTGCCTGGAGGGAAGGAAACTTCCAGGCAGCTCCAGAGAAAGTCATTCCAGTAGCTTGAGCTTGTCCCTCTGAAAGAAGAGCCACAAGTGCTGGTTGAGAGCATAAAGAACACTGAAAGCAGGTAGAGAGAGTCGGCACCAAAAAAAAATGGTTTAATGGATCCATGGCTGTGGAAGCTTTGTAATATGGCAACGTGGTTAGACTGAACTTCATTTCTCAGAATCCCCTTCCACTAGAGAGTGCCAAAAACATACTATGTGCAAGATTTGGAGGGTGAAATTGGAGTAGTGGCACTTTATTTTTCCTCATCTTTTTTAAAAAATGGGATATCATTGCTTTACAATGTTGTGCTAGTTTCTGCTGCATGATGAAGTGAATCGGCTATATGTATACATATATTCCCTCCCTTTTGGACCTTCCTCCTGCCCACCCCCCATCCCATCCATCTAGTCATCACAGAGCACTGAGCTGAGCTGCCTGTGCTATATAGCCACTATGGAGGACAGTATGGAGGTTCCTTAAAACGTTAAAGACAGAACTACCATGTGACCCAGAAATCTTACTGCTGGGTGTATATCATGGCAAAAACCATAATTCAAAAAGACACCCTAATGTTCACTGCAGCATTATTTATAATAGCCACAACAATGTAATCTAAATGTCCTAAATGTCCATCAACAGAGGAATGGATAAAGAAGATGTGGTACAGGACTTCCTTGGTGGGGCAGTGGATAAACATCTGCATGCCAAAGAAGGAGACATGGGTTCAATCCCTAATCTGGGAGAATTCCACTTGCCTCAGAGTAACCAAGCCCTCAAGCCACAAATACTGAACCTGCATGCTGCAACCACTGAAGCCTGGGCACCTTAGAGCCTATATTCCAACTACTGAGCCCCCGTGCCTAAAGCCTGTGCTCCACAATGAGAGAAGCCACTGTAACGAGAAGCTCATGCACTGCAATGAAGAGTAGCCCCATCTCACTGCAAAGAGAGAAAGACTGAGTGCAGCAACGATAACCCAGCACAACCACAAATAAATAAAGGAGATGTGGTACATATATACAGTGGAATATTACTCAGCCACAAACGGCACTTTATTTTTTATGCTCAGAAGATGGAGTCATTTTTTGTAACTTACCTGTTGTTGATTATCTGCAGGCCCACCTGGCTGATGTGGGATGGTGGCCTATAACTTACCCTTGGGTAAGAGAACTCCAAGGGGACTCGACTTGCTCTGGCTCCTCCCACATCCTGTCTCACTCCTGCATCAGGTGCTTGTTTAGCTCCATGATGAAGGACACAAGCTTCTCCTTTAGGACACCCTGACATCAAGGCAGGAGGCAGTGAGAACTGACACAGGTTCAACTCATGCTGGTGGATTCCAGCTGGTCCTTGTTTTCCCCCCATTTTCTATCCACCTTCCATTCTGAACTGTCTGCTCTGCTTGCAGACTTTAGGATCCACCCTCAAATATGAGATGACAGCCTCGCAGGACACTGTTTAACCAGCTTCTACAATTGTTTAAGAGGAAATTTCTATTTTTAAAATCCTATACATACATATACATATATGCATATATATATGTATACATATATACACACACAAATCATGAATACAGACATACACACACACACACGCCTCCTGATAGTTCTATTTCTCTACGTGAACCCTAACCAATACAAAGTAGATCTGGGTAGAGGACTGACTTGAGGCAAAAGTCTACTTTAGGTCAAAATTGGGTCAAATTTATTTGAAAAAAAAAAAACATTAAAAACATGCACATTATGAAAGCCTAATATAATGTAATGCTTATTTAATAATAATATAATTAATGTTTATTTTAAGTATTAGTCTACTCCCCTAAAACAAGGTTTACACACAACTATTTAAAAGTACAATAACAGAAAACCCTGGTAAGAAAAATAATTATGTAAAAATTTCTCAAATCATTTACTTTGAATAAAGTTAATGCTTATCAGTAATGCTGGTAATCTATCCTAATAGACTATTTAAAACTAATTTTCATAGATTTCTTTTGATCCAGCAATAGATTTTCCTCAACATATCATCAATAAATCTTTTGATTCTGCCATTTGACATAAATCTTACAAGTTATTTCCATAAACAACTTAATTAACTGGTTGTGAGATTGAAGAATATTCTTTCAAAACAAAAAAATTTCTACCATTACAGATCAAGTTACTAGATTGCAAAAGTGGAATCACTCAGTAACTGAATAAAGAAAACGCTATAAATATTTAGTAGTTTTATAGTCTGATGCAACTCTGCATCAGTCTGTCACCCTAATAAAATCATTAACAATTTAATCCAGAAATTTGGGGCCTACACAAGCTCTGAATTATTCATTCCACCATAAAACTGTACAGCATCTCTGGAAGGTGTATCTGTCAGTAGTAAGGTTCACTAATGTGCATTTATAATAATAGAAGCAAAGACAACCATGTCTCTCATGATCTGACTCAGAGAAAATACTAAGTCCATTGAGAAGGTGCCTATTTTCATAATGAAAATCTGAACAGTGTTGCTCTATCCATAATGGAAGGCAAACAGCAGTTTCATATTCCTATTGATTTAATGGACAGTCAAAGCATTCTCATTGACTCCTGCATCCCATTCTAAGTTTAGAACAATTCCATTCACACAAAAGCAAGATGGTGAATTAGCAATGAATTTAGAAGCAAAACAAAACTGAACTAAATTCAAATTATTGTTAACTTTATATATATATATATATATATATATATGTATGTATGTATGTTAGTGTTGAAAGTGTTAGTTGCTCCGACTCTCTGTGACCTGAATCTTTATGACCCCATGGACTGTAGCCAGCCAGGCTTCTCTGTCCATGGGAT
The DNA here is from genome assembly GCF_029407905.1 of Bubalus kerabau. Taxonomy (NCBI): domain Eukaryota; kingdom Metazoa; phylum Chordata; class Mammalia; order Artiodactyla; family Bovidae; genus Bubalus; species Bubalus kerabau. Next base: position 75,166,938 of record NC_073633.1, read on the forward strand.
TTCCCAGGCAAGAATACTGGAGTGGGTTGCTATTTCTTTCTCCAGGGGATCTTCCCAACCCCGGGTTTGAACACAGATCTCCCACATTGTGGACAGATTCTTTACCATCTGAGCCACCAGGGAAGCCCCTATATATATAATGTATATATATACATCTGGCACTATACACACACACACACACACACACACACATATATATATACACACATATATATACATCTAGCCAGAAAAGAAGGAAAGAGAGAAACATGGAGAGGCATTTTCTGCTTTTGCTGCTGGATCTTTGTCTTCTTTTAAGATGACATTTACTGGGCTTCCTTGGTGGTCCAGCAGTAAAGAATCTACCTCCCAATACAGGAGACATGGGTTCAATCCCTGGTGGGGGAAAGATCCCACGTGCCAGGGTGCAACAAAGCTCCGGTGTCACAACTACTAAAGCCTGGGCACCTAGAGCCTGTGCTCCGCAACAGGAGAAGCCTCTGCAATGAGAAGCCCATACACAACAATGAAGAGTGAAGCAGCAAAGACCTAGCATAGCCAAAAATAAGTTTAAATATTTTTTTTTAATGTAAAAAAAGATGACATTTACTAAACATTGACCCTGTGTCAGGATCTGCTGCTGCTGCTTCTGCTGACCCTATGTCAGGATCTGGGATACTTTTAAATATACATATCAGTTCAGTTCAGTTTAGTTGACTGACTCTTTGTGACCCCACGGACTACAGCATGCCAGGCCTCCCTGTCCATCACCAGCTCCCAGAGTTTACTCAAACTCACGTCCATTGAGTCAGTGATGCCATCCAGCCATCTCATCCTCTGTTGTCCCCTTCTCCTCCTGCCTTCAATCTTTCCCAGCATCAGGGTCTTTTCCAGTGAAAAGATCAAAGTATTGGAGTTTCAGCTTCAGCATCAGTCCTTCCAAAAAATATTCAGGACTATTTCCTTTAGGATGGACTGGTTGGATCTCCTTGCAGTCCAAGGGACTTTCAAGCATCTTCTCCAACACCACAGTTCAAAAGCATCAATTCTATGGCGTTCAGCTTTCTTTATAGTCCAACTCTCCCATCCATACATGACCACTGGAAAAACCATAGCTTTGACTAGATGGACTTTTGTTGGCAAAGTAATGTCTCTGCTTTTTAATATGCTGTCTAGGTTGGTCATAACTTTTCATATAAGTATCCATATATATGTGTGTGTGTGTGTATATATATATGTCATTCTTAGTATACAGCTCTGCTATGACTTCCACATTGTTCTACTGGTCACACAGGTCCAGGGAGGACCACAGAGGGTGTGACATCAAGAGGTAAGGATTCCAGGGGCCAACTTGGAGGCTGATCACTTCAGCCCCTCTTGCTATTTATTCCTCTATTCCAGCTTACACGCTGCCCATGAGTGTTTCAGTTGCCTCTCTGGCCATGCACAGTTAGGAAGTCAGGAAATTACTGTGAATCTACTGAACCTCAGAGTATCTTTAGCTAGTGGCATGAATGCCTGCCTCTGAAAGCAGGTGAGTGCAGACTTGCAGTTACAGTAGGTGAAGAAGAACTTGCTACCCTCTTTGAAGTGGGAGGCAGTAAACAACGGCAGTTAGAAAAAGACAGTTTTTAGAGAATGGGATCCTTCAGAGAGAAAGAAAGTCCACGTGAAAAAGACAGTAGAGAGCAGAGCATGGAGAAAACCACAGGAGGGGGAAGGAGCCCGATGGAAACTGAAAGGTGTCTGAAGAAGGGAAAGTAAGTCTAAAAGGATTTGAAGTGAGACATCAAATTCTAAAAGATCCAGGCACTGTCCTTGAGTTAATATGAAGGAAACCCTGTCTCCAGACACAGTAGAAGGCAGGAGATTGGAAACAGCACGTAGAAATGGAACTGGGACACACACATAGCACTGCAGGAGTGAGAAGAAAGAGCATTCCCCTGGTGAGGAGGGCTTGTGACCAAAACTGAGCCATGCCTTGGTGGGATATAGTTTCAACAATAACTTTATTGCAAAAGTAATGGATATTGTTGAAAATTCAAACAGCACAGGAATAATGAAAGCAGAAAGTAGAAGACCCTCATCCCCTTAAGTTAACTACCACTTACAATTGGTATATGTCCTTTGGTATATGTCTCAGTGATTTGGGGCTCCAAAATCACTGCAGATGGTGACTGCAGCCATGAAATTAAAAGACGCTTGCTACTTGGAAGAAAAGCTATGACCAACCCAGACAGCATATTGAAAAGCAGAGACATTGCTTTGCCAACAAAGGTCCATCTAATCAAAGCTATGGTTTTCCCAGTAGTCATGTGTGGATGTGAGAGTTGGACTATAAAGAAAGCTAAGCACTGAAGAATTGATGCTTTTGAACTGTGGTGTTGGAGAAGACTCTAGAGAGTCCCTAGGACTGCATGGAGATCAAACCAGTCAATCCTAAAGGAAATAAGTCCTGAATATTCATTGTAAGGACTGATTCTAAAGCTAAAACTCCAATACTTTGACCACCTGATGTGAAGAACTGACTCATTGGAAAAGACCCTGATGCTGGGAAAGATTGAAGGCAGGAAGAGAAGGGGATGACAGAGGATGAGATGGTTGGATGGCTTCACCAATTTGATGGACACAAGTTTGAGCAAACTCCAGGGGTTGATGATGGACAGGGAATCCTGGCGTGCTGCAGTCCATGGGCTCACCACGAGTCGGACATGACTGAGCGACTAAACTGAACTGATATGTCTCAGACCTTTTCTGAGACTGTACAGCCATAGAGAATTGTATCAGATTCCACTTGCTTTTTCACATAGTAACCTTGCTTAGACATCTCTTAGTATCAGTAACTGCAGAAATGCCTCACCCTTCTCAGGTTTTTTGGTATTCTTCTATACAGCTGTTGCATGATTTATTTAACAAATATCCTTTTAAAAGATACTTGAATTATTTTTTATTATTCAGCACTATAAGCAATGCTTAAGGAAACATCCAATGCAATATTCTAGCATTACTGTGGGAATATTTCAGTGGAAAAATTCCCAGAAGTAGGATTGCCAGATCAAAGAGTATACATATGCAAATTTTTAATAGATATTGTCTTCCCAAAAGGTATACCAATTTGCATGCATATATTTTACATTAGATGTTTATCATTAACTTAAGTTCTAAGCAAACTCAACTCTAAACTTATTCATAGTGTAAATAAGTTATTGTCAAATAGCTCTAAGCCTAGTGTGCTATGGTGAAAACTCCACACATTTGGGAAGAGTCATCATATTCATATTGTAAAATATGCCAAATGAACAAGGCATTATACTTACCTAAGCATTTATGTACATGTTTCCAAAGATTCGAGGTGTACATTAAAGCCTGCCGAGCTATTAAATGGCTCCAGTCCAGAAGCCACAGAGTCTCCTTGACTTTCCTTCCACTTCCCGATTCCCAACATGCTTCAGGATTTCCTCCTGTTGACAGAAAGCATCTAATAAGCCAGGAACATGTTAGTGTGTATAGACAACGTTTGTGACTCTTTTCAGGGATATTTGCATCTTAGAATTGAGTTCAGAGAAATTAATTCAAAATGGTATTATTTCTGAAGACTATGTTAAAGGGGATTTAAACAAATACGGGGGAGATGAAAGTCACTAAAAAACAATCTCAGAGTTGCCTAGAAACTACTTCCTGTAAATGAATAGAAGGTACTGCTATTCACTCTTAGATGTGTCTGGTAGCATAGGTTTGCGGCCCCAATCAGTAGATTGGCATCTACTATTAAATATTTCAGTTTCCTGGTAGATCTCTAAAATGGTTCCTAGAAGCCAGCCTTCTCCTTTCCCTGCCCTCCATTGACCCCCTCATGCACTTCATTTGCCAGGCTTCCCAGCAGGTATGGGGCACATCTAGACAGAAGCCTCCCCCCAGCCTCTTCCTGAATCTTTAGAGAACCTGCATCCAAGTGCATTCAACCTCCCCCAGGGACTTCACTGCAAACCACCTCCCAGATGCCTTTCAGGTTTAAAAGAAATAAAGTTAGTCTGCTTCACTAACAACTGAGGATGAATCAAATAGCTGAACATTCCATTTAGGCCAATCTGTGGGAAATTGGGAATGTTTTCACGACATTATTTTCTTCTCACAAAAGCTTTCTGTACTTCTGTCTTTCTGATTTCTCTATACGGCCATAAATTTTGTTCAGTGAATTCTAGATAGGCATTAAACCACCTACTCAATATCCATTTGTCTCCCCTTTAAGAATTATATCGCTTCATCTTTCCCTCCCTTCAAATCCAGCCCCACAGCCCCCAGGATGACAACCATGATCTCCCTGCCTCCAACTTAAGCGGTGAGAGAACTACTAGGCTTTGATGTGCTGAGTTCTGTGATAGGGGCCTGGCTGGCCAGGTGCTCATGGTCAGAGTAACTAAGATCCCAGTAGAGTGATTTATACCAGCCCAGCTCAACCTGGAAAACCAATATACTCAGTTACAGTCCTAAGTAACAATCCACTATTCTTAGTAAATAGTGACTGGAAAATACCCATCAAAAACATTATTTCATGAGCACCGACGTCAAATAACTTGGGTTGAGGTGCCTGCCTTGCATTGGGTGGTCCCCATCTCATGTTTTCATGAATAAGCCCCATTCTCCTTATTTCAGAGGCATGGGTTAGTTGGTGTATAAAATGTCCAAGACCCTAATATGCAGCTTCCCTTGGACGTTATTAAGCCATTAATGTTAGTTTGCCTATTCATTCAACACACCTGTCTGAGCAAAGCACTCTGTTGGGGCTGATGTGGAAACAGTCATAGATGCTAAAAGAGAAGCAAGCATAATAACCAGGACATGCTTTTTAAAAAACATATTTATTTTAACAATGCCAACAGAGGATTGAAAAAGGATATGAAAAAATAAGCATATAATTTTCCAAACTTATAATTATCTACAGTTGCAGAGCAGGAAAGGGCTGATGCAGGCAGTTGGTGGTGACCCTGACCCACAACTTGCTGCTACCCTTTCCACGATAGCCCCTGCCATATACTGCCAACGCTTGCAAAGGCTTGGCTTACATCTGATTGTGGAAATTGAACAGTACGGGGTCCAATCCAAATAAAGGACAGCTTTGGAATCTCTGCTGGCTGGAGTGGAATGAGGCAGTTAAGCTGGAGGTAAATATATTAAAATCATGGTTCTCACCCACACTAAGATAGTGTGACAGACTGCTGGCTAACCCCCCAAAATTTATGTTCCCCCTTCTGTAGTAAGAATTCATTGCTGGGATATTACTGTCCAGCCAGAGATTTATTTCCCAGTATCCCTTGTATCCTGGTGTGGCCATATGGCTAGTTCTCACCAAGGAAATGCGATCACAATGACATGAGCCATTTTTAGAATTTTCCATTAACTAGAAGCAGGAGATAAGATCCACAAGATGGAAGGAACCTAGGTGTCTGAGATACCGTAAGTAAGAACCTCCTTCCTGAGTAAAATTATATACATCAGATTGTTACATGATAGGGAAATAAACTTACCTTGTGTTAAGCCACTAAAAGTTTGAGGTTTCTCTACACTTGGTGGGAATGTAAATTGGTGAGGCCAAAGTGGAAAACAGTCTGGAGATTCCTCAAAAAACTAAATACAGAGCTACCATATGATCCAGCAATCCCACTCCTGGACACATATCTGGACAAAACTCTAATTTGAAAAGATACATACACCCCTATATTCATAGCAGCACTATTTACAACAGTCAAGACATGAAAGCAACTTAAATGTCCATGGACAGATGAATGGATAAAGAAAATGTAGTGTGTATATGCATAAAATACCACTCAGCCATAAAAAAAAAAACTGAAATTATGTCATTTGTAGCAACATGGATGGACCTAGAGATTATCACACTAACTGAAGCCAGAAAGAGCAAGACAAATGCCATATGATGTCACTTGTATGTAGAATCTAAAATAGTGATACAAATGAGCTTATTTATAAAACAGAAATAGACTCATAGACATACAAAACAAACTTATGGTTACCAAAGGGGAAAGGAGAAAGGGATAAATTAGGAGTTTGGGATTAGCAGATACAAACTGCTCTAGTAAAACAGATTAATGAAAAGCTCTTGTTTAGCACAGGGAACTATATTTAATGTCTTATAATAATTTATAATTGAAAAGAATATAAAAAAGAATGTATATATGTATTATTGAATCATTTTGCTTCCCCTAAAAACTAAGACACCATTGTAAATCAACTATGCTTCAATTTTTTTTAAGTTTGAAGTTTATTTATTATAGCAAATAGTTTTACTCTAACAGAGAGAGAGAACCAAACTTATGGAATAAGAGGAAATCATCTACTCCCTTCCTTCTGCCCATAAGGAAAAAAGCATTTGTAAGTTTTCTAATTCATAACACATAGAAGGAAAAAGTAGCAGGGGAAAGGGTTTTTGACAAGCAGTTAACACATGTCAGGGAGCTCAGTGTCTCAAGGTATATGGTCTGTTCTCTGTTTCCCTGGTTTCCTATCATCCTTGACTTCTCAGGCAGGGAGTGGTCAGGAAGCAGGGAAGAGAATGCTGGATCTTCTGTAGACAAGCTCATCTGAGGCACAGGGGCTTTACATCCCCTAGGTGGGCCAGTAACCAAGGCTCACAGATCAAGGAGTTTTCGTTTGTAGACCCTAGGGGCGAGGAAGGATGGTCCCAAATAACCACAACACCAGGCAGAGAAGGTGCCAGCCTAGATGTCCAGTGATGACCAGTGGGGATTTCAGGAGAGGATGTCACGGCCCCTTGGAGGGTGTGGAAGGTTGACAGGAGGGCATTGGAGAGTCAACCCAAGGTTGGAGTATGATTTTGACAAGGACTTTCATATGGGAAAAGGACTGGTGAAAAAATGGTGATTCTTTTGGATACAATCATGCTTTGCCTCTATAAATCACTCCACCATCTTTTGGATCACTTCCTCAAGCCCTACCTCTTCACATGTTTGCTCACAACCCTGGGAGGTGAATTTCCCTATTCAACCTGTCTCGTAAAATCTGTGATATAGACATAATGCTTACACATTTTTTCCTTATCTTTCAACCAAAAACTCACATTCCTTACTGTATAAACTGTATGCCTTCAAAAAATCAGTTTTATTTATTTAACCATGCTGGCTCAAGTGAATTACTACCAACAGTCTAAGTCTACATTTGCCTTTGGCTATAAATTCTTCTGATTCTGTATTTCCTGAATCAGATATAAAATATTAATGGACATATATAAAAATCAGAGCAATTACTTCACATAGGATTGGAAGCTTCAGAAACTCTGTCCAGTTAACTATAGTCACCATTTCCCCACCCAAGGAGCAGTTTTGGCTCTTGGGTCACATAATAACAATGGTAAAATTCATGGGTTGATAGAATGAATTAACAATGTATTATAATCAAGGCTATAACCCATTGTGGGGTTTCTAGTCCAATGGCCTTGAATCTTTTTGAAGGATTCTTTCAATATCAAGAAGCTTGGGAAGAAAAAATATCAAAATGATATGGCAAAACTAATACAATTATGTAAAGTTTAAAAATAAAATAAAATTTAAAAAAAAAAAGAGAGAAGAAAAAATAGCTGAGGCCTCTGGAAACAAATGAACACATTACAAAGCTTTTTTAAATAGCAACATAAACAATATCACAGATATAAACCTCCCTCCCCACTGAAAAGAAGAAAAATTAACGATGATTCCATTTTCACATGTTCTAATATTTTAGACACAGACCATCATTCCATAAAGAAAGTGGAATGCCAAAGAATTGATGCTTTCAAATTGTGGTGCTGGAGAAGACTCTTGAGAATCCCAGCCAATCCTAAAGGAAATCAACCCTGAATATTCATTGGAAGCACTGATGCTGAAGCTGAAGTTCCAATACTTGGGCCACCTGATGTGAAGAGCTGACTCATTTGAAAAGACCCTGATGTGGGAAAGATTGAGGGCAAGAGGAGAAGGCAGTGACAGAGGATGAGATGGTTAGACAGCATTACAGACCCAATGGACATGAATTTGAGCAAACTCCAGGAGATAGTGGAGGACAGGGAAGATTGGCATGCTGCAGCCCATGGGGTCGCAAAGAGTTGGACATGACTTGGTGAGTGAACAACAAAAAGAACAATCTTCCTAGCGTACTCTGTACTTCTTTCATGGCTTCAGTCACTATGATGTTTATTTCAGGAGATTATTCATCTTATTGAATCAGGACACTTGACAACATTGCGGAAGCTCAGGGAGACGTAAGCTCATGATCACTCAGGGTGGCGACAGCACAGAAACGAGGCAGAACCCAGAGCTGGGCTGGTTATTGGCTGTAGGAACCCAAGTCAACAGAGCGCACCATGCAGGGGCCAGGAAGGCAGGAAAGTGTGAGGCAGGTGCAGAATTAAGAAGTTGGTAACTGCTTTCAGGAGAGGTAACCCCATGACCAGAGAAGGGCTAAAGCTGGGATTCAGCCTCACCTCACCACTTGGTAGCTGTATGACCTTGGGCAGTTCCCTGAAACCTCTCTATCCCATGGCCGTTCATCTCTAAGGTCCTTAGGCCTGGGTGTTAATTCATGAGGGCTGCCTTAACAAACAACCACAAACTGGATAGCTTAAACAACAGAACATTTACTGTCACACAGTTCTGAAACTGTTAGAAGGTTACAAATCTAAAATCAAAGTGTTGGCAATATAGGTTCCTTCTGACATCTCTGACTAGAGGCCTCTTTCCCTGACCTGCAGATGGCCATCTTCTCTGTGTATCTCTTCACACTGTCTTCCCTCTGCATGGGTCTACTTCTGTATCAAATTTCCCCTTTTTCAAGGACAGCAGTCATATTGGGTTAGGGGGCCCATTCTATTCCAGTATGACCTCATCTTAACTAATTGAATTTATCTGCTGCAAACCTATTTTCCAAGCGAGATCACAATTTGAGGTACTGGCAGTTAGAACATCACCATATGTATTTTGGGAGGAAGGCAATTCAAACGATGACCATCAGTTTGCAGAACATGTAATCCGCTGTTTTCCTGTGACTATCCCAGTGCCTTTGAGAGCTATCTCAGACCTCAAGGACAGCTCAGATAGACTGGTGGTAGACTGAGGAGGACTCTGGACAAACTGGCATCTCCTCAGGCTCCACTGCTGGGTGAGATCTTTCCTCCTAAATAACACATCTCATTAACTGCTGGGTGGAACCTTCTGGGCTAGGTCCTAGTGGACCTATGGCACACTCAGAGGGATTTTAACTTTATCCACTAGGTAAGTGGTGGATATACCCAGGGGGCTTATTTAAAATGCAGATTCCTGAGCTACATCCCTGGAGCTTCTGATTCAGCAGCATCCATTGAAGATAGGGTCCAGGAATTCACACTGCTACTTCCCCCACACCCAAAGCAGATATTGTTCATCCATCATAGAACCCTGTCTTGTTGAATCTGGAAATGGTCACAGAATACTCGCAACAAATCCCCAGGCAACTCCAAATGAATTGATGGTGAGATGAAATCAATTTACCTTTTCTACCTAAACCTTAGGGCAGCTCTGGGTCTCCTGGGGTGAAGGAGCCACATAGAGCCTTTATTATCTGTGCCTGAAAGGAAAGTTGACCTTGGGGCACATTCACGGTTCTCATTGTCCCTCTTCTCCCCACCCTGGGCTTCTGCTGGATGGATGTGAGATGCAAGATCAGCCCAACTCTCTTATGTAACTCAATTGACCCCTCTGGAACTGGCAGCCTGGACCTGGCAGCAAGGATTTTGACACTGGCTTAGTTTTGTGACCTAGGGAAGTATCCCCTGGCTTGGATTTCTACATATGTAAAGTGTAGCCTTCGACTAGATGAGCTGGCAGATCCCTTCTTCCTCTTATGCAATTGATTCTGAGTGCTCAGTTCAGTTCAGTTGAGTCGCTCAGTCCTGTCCGACTCTTTGTGACCCCGTGGACTGCAGCACGCCAGGCCTCCCTGTTCATCACCACAAAAGTCCAGGGAAATGAACTACTGTTCAACATGTCTAGCAAATCAAAGCTAAAGACCTCAACGAAGTGGGTTCAGTAGACTAATCTTTGAGTGCATACAATGTCCTGAAAGCTCTACATGCCTTATAATCTCTCACTCCATCCCTATGAGGTGTTGTTATATCTATTTTTCAGATGAGAAAACTGAGACTCAGAGCAGTTGCACTAACTTGCACACATCCATACATCTACTAAGTAAAAAAGTCCAGAATTCAAATATCTTTTAACATCAAAGTCCATTTCTTCCCACATATTCAGTTTCAACGTCCTTTTTAAATATTCAATAATAGATTTTAGCATTTCTAAACATTCAACAGTATTTCTGCTAAAAATGGCAGTTGGAAATGTTTAACCTAATACCTCACTCACAGGTGATCCATCCAACATTGGCTGTTCTCAAGTTGATTGAGTTGGCTTATCCACCTCCCTCCAGCTACCCAGAAAGCCAGGTGAGCTGATCCTTGCTGGTCTCTAAGTCATAGAATGGAACCAGTCTGTTGTTCCATGTCTAGTTCTAACTGTTGCTTCCTAACCTGCATACAGATTTCTCAAGAGGCAGATCAGGTGGTCTGATATTACCATCTCTTTCAGAATTTTCCAGTTTATTGTGAAAACAGTTAGAACTGGACATGGTCAACAGACTGGCTCCAAATAGGAAAAGGAGTACGTCAAAGCTGTATATTGTCACCCTGCTTATTTAACTTATATGCAGAGTACATAATGAGAAACGCTGGGCTGGAGGAAGCACAAGCTGGAATCAAGATTGCCGGGAGAAATATCAATAACCTCAGATATGCAGATGACACCACCCTTATGGCAGAAAGTGAAGAGGAACTAAAGAGCCTCTTGATGAAAGTGGTAGAAGAGAGGGGAAAAGTTGGCTTAAAGCTCAACATTCAGAAAACTAAGATCATGGCATCCAGTCCCATCACTTCAAGGCAAATAGATGGGGAAACAGTGGAAGCTGGCTGACATTATTTTGGGGGGGCTCCAAAATCACTGCAGATGGTGACTGCAGCCATGAAATTAAAAGATGCTTACTCCTTGGAAGGAAAGTTATGACCAACCTAGATAGCATATTCAAAAGCAGAGACATTACTTTGCTAACAAAGATCTGTCTCATCAAGGCAATGGTTTTTCCAGTAGTCATGTATGGATGTGAGAGTTGGACTATAAAGAAGGTCCCTTGGACTGCAAGGAGATCCAACCAGTCCATCCTAAAGGAGATCAGTCCTGAGTGTTCATTGGAAGGACTGATGTTGAAGCTGAAACTCCAGTACTTTGGCCACCTGATGCGAAGAGCTGACTCATTTGAAAAGACCCTGATGCTGGGAAAGATTGAAGGTAGGAGAAGAAGGAGATGACAGAGGATGAGATGGTTGGATGGCATCATCAACTCAATGGACATGAGTTTGGATAAACTCCGGAAGTTGGTGATCGACAGGGAGGCCTGGCATGCTGTGCTCTATGGGGTCACAAAGAGTCAGACAAGACTGAACGACTGAACGACTGAACTGAAAACTGAAGTCATAGAATGCTGTAAGTTTGGCAGGGCTTCCAGATGTGGCTCTGGTTCCTGGAAATGCATAAACTCTATCCACCAACAACCTAAAGTAACCAGGAAATTACTCAAAAAACTGCCTCAACTTAACTGAAGTCTGTGAAGATCCAAATACATAATTCCACCCAAAAACATGGCTTCCCCATTTCACATCTGCTCTAAAGACTGCATCCTGATGCTTTTAATCTTTTTCTCTTCTTTTCCCTGCTCCCATCCCTTCATCCTTTGGATTGATGTAGTTTCTCCAGGAGTAAGAAAGGATCATCCCTCTTTAGTTGGGTGAGGAGGTGGGGAACTGAGCTCCTGATTCAGGGAGGCTTGTCAGAGAGCAGGAAGGAGGCAAGTTGTTTGAACATTCCCATGGTAATCATTTCTGCCCCCTCACACAGACATTGGGATGGTTTGTTGTTTGCTTTTCACGTATATTCTCCATTGCCTATGTGGAGTCCCAAAGGATGAAGAGCTTCTTGGAATAATGATGTACTGGTAGTAGTTTATTTTAGTGTTCATTCTGTATTTTCTACATTTTGGTGGACAGTTGACTACAAAACTCAAGATTTGGCAGGAATAGATCCTCTGAAGAAATGGGAAGGAAGGAAGGAGACAGGCAGGAAGGACCCAGAATAAAATAAAATAGAGAAACTCTCCTCCTAAGTGGAAAGTTCTGAGCCAAATTTGAAGGAATTTTCCCTTTTAATGTAAATGGAAGGGTAGCATTTATTAATGCTTTGTCAACAGGATAATGCGTGTCACATTACAAAGTAAATAGACATGCTTGTGTTGGCTTACTGTTACAGTACACATGGCCAATTAAAACAATACTGAAAATACCCTCTGTATGGGTGGGTGCTCAGTCACATCTGAGCTCAGTTGTGTCTGTTTCTTTGCAATGCCCATGGTCTGTAGTCTGCCAGGCTCCTTTGTCCATGGGATTTTCCCAGCCATAATACTGTAGTGGGTAGCCATTTCCTCCTCCAAACAATTTTCCGAACCCAGGAACTGAACCCACATCTCCTGCATCTCTTTCATTGCAGGGGAATTCTTTACTGCTGAGCCATCAGAAAATATCCTCTAGCTTAGACATGAAAGTGAGTTCACAATTCATATTTATAATGTGCTTATTCTTGGTCTAACCATCTCTTCCCCATCACTGTCTCTATTATCTGCCACTTTCTGAACATTTAAATTAATTGTCTCCCTTAGTATCTGTAGGGGACTGGTGCCAGGACCCCTGAGGACACCAAAATCCATGGATGCTCAGGTCCCTTATATCAAGTGGCCTAATACAATGGGCCCTCCTTATCTGCAGGTTCTGCATCTGTTGATTCAACCAGTTACAGATTGAATTCCAGACCCCACAGATAAGGAGGGCTGATGGAACCTGCCCATTTCTGACTGTGTTTTCTTTCCTGTTTAGAGATAGTCTGGCATGTGCATATCTGGTTCGTACCTGAACACCAACATTGACTTGTTCTCTGAGAATAAGCAAGCTCTTTCACATCTTTGACCCTGTTTCCATGTGTGTGAAGGAGGATTGCTTCTCACTCCCTTGCAGAGTGGCTGAGAGCACTTAGCAACACTGCCAATGGCCTGCCTGGCCCACAGCAGATGCTCCAAACAAGCCAGCTACCATTTTTACTAGCACACCATAAAGCCCTTGTGGCAGGGCCTGTGTCACCAACCTCAGACCTCTCTGGTGTTTGACACATGACCCAAAATGCTTGCTTGGTAATGCTCTGGCTGCCAACTCAGGGTATTTCCATTGTTTCTTTAGAAAGGAACTTTGATGCTTACCTTCATTAAGAAAATTTACAAGCAGACACCACATGCGACTTTTCCCCCATCATTATAAAAGTTGTATATATCTTCTTTAGTAAAATGTCTTATTTCTCCAAAGAAGACATACAGATGGCTAACAAACACATGAAAAGATGCTCAACATCACTCATTATCAGAGAAATGCAAATCAAAACCACAATAAGGTATCATTTCATGCCAGTCAGAATGGCTGCGATCCAAAAGTCTACAAGCAATAAATGCTGGAGAGGATGTGGAGAAAAGGGAATGCTCTTACACTGTTGGTGGGAATGCAAACTAGTACAGCCACTATGGAGAACACTGTGGAGATTCCTTAAAAAACTGGAAATAGAACTGCCTTATGACCCAGCAATCCCACTGCTGGGCATACACACCGAGGAAACCAGAAGGGAAAGAGACACATGTACCCCAGTGTTCATCGCAGCACTGTATATAATAGCCAGGACATGGAAGCAACCTAGATGTCCATCAGCAGATGAATGAATAAGAAAGCTGTGGTACATATACACAATGGAGTATTACTCAGCCATTAAAAAGAATACATTTGAATCAGTTCTAATGAGGTGGATGAAACTGGAGCCTATTATACAGAGTGAAGTAAGCCAGAAAGAAAAACACCAATACAGTATACTAATGCATATATATGGAATTTAGAAAGATGGTAACAATAACCCTGTATGGGAGACAGCAAAAGAGACACAGATGTATAGAACAGTCTTTTGGACTCTGTGGGAGAGGGTTGGGGGATGATTTGGGAGAATGGCATTGAAACATGTATAATATCATGTAAGAAATGAATCGCCAGTCCAGGTTTGATGCAGGATACAGGATGCTTGGGGCTGGTGCACTGGTATGACCCGGAGGGATGGTATGGGGAGGGAGATGGGAGGGGGGTTTAGGATTGGGAACACGTGTACACCCGTGGCGGATTCATGTTGATGTATGGCAAAACCAATACAATATTGTAAAGTAATTAGCCTCCAATTAAAATATATATATAAAAATTTCTCTCCATGTCGTCTGTTTATTTTGAATTAAATTGTTTGTTTTTACTGTTGAACTTTGAGGTTTTTTTAATTAATTTATTTTTTATTGGAGGATAATTGCTTTACAGAATTTTGCTGTTTTCTGTCAAACCTCAACATGAATCAGCCATAGATATACATATATACCAATGTATTCTAGATACTATTCCATTGGTGAATATGTGGTTTGCAATTATTTTCTCTGAATCTATAGCTTGTCTCTTCATCATCTTAACATAATCATAGAACAAAAGTTTTTAAATTTGATGAAGTCCAATGTATCAATTTTTCCTATTTAGTTCATTATTTTACTGTCAAGTCTAAGAACTATTTGTCTAGCCCTAAACACCCAATATAGTCTTCTATATTTTTTCTAAAAGCTCTCTAAATGTTAGGTTTTACATTTAAATCTGTGATCTATGACAAAAAACTTTCAGATAGAAACTGTTCTACTCCAACATAACACCACAGGAAAAACTGTGGATCCCCCCTCATCCATCCCAGCAAAAGCTAAGTGGACAGCCCAGACCTCCATCCTCAGCAGGCTCTAATGAGGCACACCAAAATCCCTCCCAGGGTGGTATCAGAGAAGGCCAAGAAGGAAGCCAGTCTTTTTATCCTTGTCAGTAACAAGTCTCTCTTCTCCCTTGCTGACCTCTCACTCTGTTAATGGGGACCTCATAATATAATCTAAAAAGCCTCATCAATTCAATTGAAAAAATCTATTGTCATATCAAGAACCAGGATGTCATATCAAGAACCAGGAAGATCTCGAACTGGATGAAAGCAATTAAAATATGTCAACACCAAAATGACAGAGATGTTAGAATTACCTGACACAATTTTTGAAGCAGCTATGATCATAATACTTCAACAAGCAATTATGAATACTCTTAAATGAAAAAAAATGGAAAACCTCAGCAAAGAAATAGAAGAGCTAAGTGGAAGTTTACAACTGAAAATTTCTATTCTCCTAACTTGTAAGTCACTGATTTTTTTCCCTCTGGTTTCTTCTATTCAGTTATTGAATAATTGAAAACAACTAATGACACCACTCTTATGGCAGAAAATGAAGGGGAACTAAAGAGCCTCTTGATGAAAGTGAGAGGAGAGTGAAAAAGTTGGCGTAAAGCTCAACATTCAGAAAACTAAGATCATGGCATCCGGTCCCATCACTTCATGGGAAATAGATGGGGAAACAGTGTCAGACTTTATTTTTGGGGGCTCCAAAATCACTGCAGATGGTGACTGCAGCCATGAAATTAAAAGACGCTTACTCCTTGGAAGGAAAGTTATGACCAACCTAGATAGCATATTCAAAAGCAGAGACATTACTTTGCCAACAAAGGTCCGTCTAGTCAAGGCTATGGTTTTTCCTGTGGTCATGTATGGATGTGAGAGTTGGACTGTGAAGAAGGCTGAGCACTGAAGAATTGATGCTTTTAAACTGTGGTGTTGGAGAAGACTCTTGAGAGTCCCTTGGACTGCAAGGAGATCCAACCAGTCCATTCTGAAGGAGATCAGTCCTGGGAGTTCTTTGGAAGGAATGATGCTAAAGCTGAAACTCCAGTACTTTGACCATCTCATGTGAAGAGTTGACTCATTGGAGAAGACTCTGATGCTGGGAGGGACTGGGAGCAGGAGGAGAAGGGGACAACAGAGGATGAGATGGCTGGATGGCATCACCAACTTGATGGACATGAGTCTGAGTGAACTCCGGGAGTTGGTGATGGATAGGGAGGCCTGGCATGCTGCAATTCATAGGATTGCAAAGAGCTGGACACGACTGAGCGACTGAACTGAACTGAACTGGAGACTGAAAAAAATAAACTGATCTAAATCTGCACAGGAAAAAGTACTGAAATTTAAGAAGTTTTGAGGTTTAGGAGATTGTGTTACCACTGTAAGGGCAGTGGACCTGAACCGAGGGATACATGGGAACTAGTTGTTTGTTGGTGTTTAGTCACTAAGTCGTGTCCAACTCTTCTACAGTCCCATGGACTGTCCTGGGATTTGTTTGCAGAAATCCCTCTGTCCTGGGATATCCCTGTCCTCCTCTATCCATGGGATTTCCCAGGCAAGAATACTGGAGTGGGTTACTATTTCCTTCCCTATGGTAACTAGAGGTCTAGAAATATGCTTCTATTGCTTCATTAGCTATGTCCTCCTCATTGGTTCTCTAGTTTCTTATCCTCTCCTAGTCCAGTGGACTAAATGAACAAATTAAGCAAAAGTAAATAAACAAAGTAGAATAAAAATAGAATACTTTTCACCTTTAATATGGCCTCTTTGTTTGGTGGGATCAATTTCACCAAGAAGAAAGGAATCATTGGCATTCAGGAGATACTGACGCTAAGGTCAGTAACTGTTGAGGAGTGTTCCTTACTTTTGCATATCCATTCTTTTCAAAAATCCTCTAGCAGCTACCATTCCTTTAGGAAACACACAAATTTGATGCATAACACTGTCCACCAAACTTCCTTAACCACTCCATCGCTATAACATCCAGAGTTGCTTGTAAGGTTAAACACATGAATTATTAAAGAGAGAAAAGACACTGTGTAATCAACTTTCACCAGAAGAAAGCCACCTTTTACAAAATGTCAGAACAGCATGAAACAAAGACACATCAAATAAATGAAACCTCCGCTCCACCAGCACAGCCCCAGAAAAAAGTGAGTCTCCCAGCATGCACCTCCAACCCTGCACTCTCAAAAGCTGCAGGGTGGCACTAGAAAGCTAGGAGACTAGGTATTCTTTTCTCTCTTAACAGAAACAAGTTCTTCTAGAAAGAAACTGCAGCAAGCTACCTTTCTTAGATTCTTAACAGAGAGTGTGTTTTGTAAAGAGATGGGGGAAGATTTACTGTATTCTTCACCTCTAAAAAAACTTCCTCTCTAAAAAAACGGTGGTGTTAGCAAAACTCCGAGTGCAGAACATTTTCTTCTCAACTCTAATTATAGGTCTGAAATTCAGGCAAAATGCAGACAAAGAGACTCTGGAGGAGCCATGAGAAAGTGTCACAAGTTAATACAATGTGATTCCCTTCCCTGCCTTTTGGCTCTCAAGTGCTCATTGAGAACCACACTAGTTTCCTACAGAGTAATGGACAGACCCAAGCTAAGGGAAATTATGCAGCAAATTTGGGGGCGAGGGTTGGTGTCTGCTGACTTCCTTCTTTGCAGCTGCCTTCAAGTTTCCCCATTGAGTGTTCCACGACTCTCTCCTTCACCTCCCTCCCAAGCTCCTCATTGTCTCTGACTCTGATTCCCACCAGGTAGCAACACCAGGCATTGTCCAGACTTTTGATGTATCACTCACTCCTATGACCTATAAAAATGATGCCATTGTTTCTCTCCTGCTCAGAGGTGCTGTGGTCAGTTTGCCAGTTCAATGGGAAAACCCAGATAAATGCATTCCAATTAAGCTGAAACAAGCTTAAGGTGTTGCTTCTCCTAGGCCAAATGTATATTAATAGAGTGCAGGTGACTTATAGGCAGGAAACAAACTCCTGAGGATGAAATTTCAGATATTAGAGGCAGGTCAATGTGAGAAATACTTGCAGGGTGCCCCCAACCAACAATGTTTAAAAAGCAGTCTTGTGATCTGGCCACACCTCAAGTCTAACAGTGCCTGCCAAGACATAAAGAAAGGAAGAGGAGCAGAACCAGAAGGATGCCTTCCCTAGGGAAGCTCTGAAGTGGTAATTCAGAGAAAAAAATTAGAAATGAATGTAAAGTCAAGAAAAACATTTTTGTGATTTTTCACTTTGTAAGAAAACAAAGTAGCAAAATCAGAGATAATGTTAGACCTGAAGGGAACCATAGAAATTGTGGATGAAGAATGTCACCTGCCATACTGCAGAGTCCCCTGACTGTGTACCCTAAGGGGATTCGGGCTGGAAAAAAACTAGGATACTAGCCCTAGACAGTTAAGATGCCTATCAAAGGAATGATTTGAATGAACTCAGACTCTTGCATCTTCTCATACATAGACAAGTACTAAATTCATTAACTTGAGATGTCTGGTTTTTCTTTAAATCGCAGTAATCTGAATATCTGATTTTTGTTGCAAAAACTCCTATATGTTCTTGCTTCTCTCTTACCTCTTCTGAACAGTCTATCAGAGCTGGGAGGCTGTCTCCCAGTCTTAAGTCCTCAGTATGTCCACAAATAAAACATGATTCTCAACTTTTAGGTTGTGCCTTTTTTCAGTCAACAAATTCAATTGTTTTACCCCTCTGTACAAAGAAGAAAACTGAAGCCCAGAATCTTGCCCAAGACTACAGAGTGAATCAGTGTCAGAACCAGGATCAGAACTCAGATCTGATTGCCAGTCCAGCACTTCTAGTACACCTCATTGGTGGTGTCCAGATTCATAGACTAGATACCCAGAGATGAGAAAAATAACTTTCCAATGCTTTTGTCTATACTTCTTACATTATCATACTTGAATTTTGAATTTGTCATATTTCACTTTATCTCTTTCTAGAATTAAAAGGGGACTTATAATCAATGTTCACCAAACTGTCTGACAAATATCAAACTGAAAAGAAAGACATAGGACAAGTAGATTCCCTACAAGGCATGTGCAGACGTGCCAGCCAGATGGCTTGGTGATGTGAATTTGGAAAACAGTCTGTGAGAAATGAGAAACTATAAGTACAAGTCACATAAAAATGAAATTAGTCCTTTCCACGTAGCTAAGGGGAAAACAACAATCTACTGCATCAAACAGAGATGGGTGACACACCCTCCTCCCCTTTGAACATGATATTGTTTCTTCTGACTGTGAGAGCTCCAATTGCTCGGGATTTGTGGCTCCTCCACTCTCTGGTCACCAATTATCTCACAGCTGCTTCTCTATCAAAGAAAACACCCCAAGCCCCACACTGACTTTATATGAAATGAAGCACAAAGCACAATAGAGAACCAAAAATGCCCTAAGGAAATTGTTTGAGTTTGGGATAACAAAGCCAGTATTAATCTTCCCAATCCCCTCCCCAACCCCCAAACATGTGCAAAATTCTGTATGTGAAGGATGAGAAGCAAACTACCATCTGTGGGGTAGACTTCAAGTTCTATAGGAGTACGATCAACAGAAGCCCTAATTTATTCTTGCCAGTTCCCTGTGTCCTTCCAGGAGATCTTCATTCTTTCTCTTATCCATCTCACTGCTTTGCTGACATGGTTAAAATATTCAAATCTATTATGAGGGATGTATCCTCCTTTACCACCTTCTCCCTGTTTTCCATTCATGTAACTCGAGGACAAAAATTGTAATGTCAACTTGCTAGAGTTGGCAGTGTTAGTTGTTTGTTTGTTTAGCCAAAACTTTCCACAGTTTTTATGATGAGAATATCTCTAGTTCTTGTTTGCTGATGGATTCCTCCTTCTCTTTATCCCTGCTCAAAACATCACATTTTTCAGGCAAATGAACAGAGGCTGACTTCAAACCATGATCTATAGACAGTGGGACCAAACACCCAGAACATTTCCAGTTCATTCCTGTTGTCCCATTCTGTGAATACAGCACTCCCAGGCACTCAACAAGTGTCTCTGGATGAAGTATACAGTCATCCTCATATATATTTATATACATGAACATGAAGCTATCAAAACTATGTTGGGAAAAAAAATAAAGCCACCTAATAGAACTTAAAGTATAATCCCATTTGTGCAAAAAAACAAATTCAAATCTGTGTGACGTATGTGCACTGCCATGGGCATATATGTTTATGTACGGGTGATTCACTTTGCCGGGGACAGCAGATGCTAACACAACACTGTAAAGCAACTAAACTCCAATAAAAAGTAATTTTAAAAACGTCAAAGGAGCTCATTGTCCAAAAAAATACACATGTATAAAAGTGATGAAAGACTCTGCAATGAATACCTTAAAGAAATAAGAATTGAGAGTGGAGGAGGTGAAGAGTTTCCTTCATGTCAATCTATTTGATTTCTTAAAAATAACAGGTATTTATTTTATAATAATAAAATAATGATCTATGGGACTGAAGGTTTAGAATTTCTGTAATGCAAATATTTAATTACCAAGGTTAGTATTTTATCAGCTTATTTACCTGCCCCAAATGGTAAACCAAATAGAGTGTAGCAGCAGTCAGTACCATGAAATATGATAATGACCCTTGCCCCACCCAACCCCCATTTTCTGTCCTTTTTCTCTCCTCTTATGTGTGTGTATGTGCGCGCACATGTGCGTGCACTCAGTTGCTCAATCGTGTGGGACCCTTGCAATCCCATGGGCTGTAGCCCACCAGACTCCTCTGTCCATGGGATTTTCCAGGCAAGAATACTGCAGTGGGTTGCCATTTCCTTCTCCAGGACATCTTCCTACCCCAGGAATTCAACTTGTGTCTCCTGTGTCTCCTGCATTGCAGACAGATTCTTTACCACTGAGCCACCAGGCAAGCCCTGCTCCATCTTATATGGGTGAGAGAGAACAATTAGGTACATAAAGTAAGAATAATAAAATTCACTGGTAAATGAATGGTGACATGACGGACTTGAACCGACCTGGGATGGGATTCCCACCAGGCATGTCTCATGACTAGCCTTCACTTCTCTCTTCCTTCCTGCCTACTTCTCCCCTCAAGACACACATGCATCCTGACTTTTCTCTGCCTACAGTTATGGACAGCACATAATACAATGTGTAACACTACCAGCTGAATAGAAACCATGGATGTAGATTAAAGAAGAGCTCTGCACTTCTGATGCAATATGGATTTCATCCTCTAGACTTACAAGACATTCTAGAAGTAATACTAAAAAAAGATGTCCTTTTCAGCACAGGAGATTGGAATGCAAAAGTAGGCAGTCAAGAGATACCTGGAGAACCAGGCAAGTTTGGCTTTGGAGTACAAAATGAAGGTCAAAGACTAACAGACTTTTGTCAAGAGAACACACTGCTCATAGCAAACACACTTTTCCAACAACACAGGACATGACTCTTCACATGGACATCACCAAATGATAAATACTGAAATCAGATTGATTATATTCTTTGCAGCCAAAGATGGAGAAGCTCTATACACTCAGCAAAAACAAGACCTGGAGCTGACTGTGGCTCAGATCATCATCTCCTTATTGCAAAATTCAGGCTTAAATGGCAGAAAGTAGGGAAAACCACTAGGCAATTCAAGTATGATCTAAATCAAATCCCTTATGATTATACACTGGAGGTGATGAATTGATTCAAAAGATCAGATCTGGTAGACAGAGTTCCCGAGAACTATGGATGGAGGTGTATAACATGGTATAGGAGTCAGTGACCAAAACCATACAAAACAAAAAGATATGCAAGAAGGCAATGTGGTTGTCTGAGGAGGCTCTACACACAGCTGAGAAAAAAGAGAAGCAAAGAGCAAGGGAGAAAGGGAAAGATATATGCACTGAATGCAGAGTTCCAGAGAATAGCAGGAGAGATGAGAAGGCCTTTGTAAATGAACAGTACAAAGGAGTAGAGGAAAACAATAGAATGGGAAAGATTAAAGATCTCTTCAAGAAAGTTGGAGATGTTAAGGGAACATTTCATGCAAGGATGGGCCCCATAAAGGACAGAAATGGTAAGGACCTAACTGAAGCAGAAGAGACTAAAAAGAGGTGACAAGAATATACAGAAGAATTATACAAAAATGATCTTAATAACCCAATAACCACAATGGTGTGGTAACTCACCTAGAGTCAGACATCCTGGAGTCTAAAGTCAAGTGGCCCTTAAGAAGCATTACTACAAACAAGGCAAGTGGAAGTGATGAAATTCCAGCTGAGCTATTTCAAATCCTAAAAGATGATGCTGTTAAAGTATTGCACTCAGTGTATCAGCAAATTTGGAAAACTCAACAGTGGCCACAGAACTGGAAAAGGTCAGTTTTCATTCCAATCCCAAAGAAGGGAAGTGGCGAAGAATGTACAAACTATCCTACAGTTGTACCCATTTAGCATGCTAGTAAGTTTATGCTCAAAATCCTTCAATCTAGGCTTCAGCAGTAAGTGAACCAAGAACAACAGGGTTTA
Source organism: Bubalus kerabau (assembly GCF_029407905.1). Taxonomy (NCBI): domain Eukaryota; kingdom Metazoa; phylum Chordata; class Mammalia; order Artiodactyla; family Bovidae; genus Bubalus; species Bubalus kerabau. The sequence goes on from NC_073633.1 coordinate 75,189,394, forward strand.
GAAAATGCAGAGGAACCAGAGATCAAATTGTCAACATCTGTTGGATCACAGGAAAAAACAAGGGAATTCCAGAAAAACATCTACTTCTGCTTCATTGACTGCACTAAAGCCTTTGACTGTGTGGATCACAACAAACTGTGGGAAATTCTTAAAGAAATAGGAATACCAGACCACCTTACCTGTCTCCTGAGAAAACCATGTGGGTCAAAAAAGCAACAGTTAGAACTAGACATGGAACAACTGACTGGTTCAAAGTTGGGAAAGGAGTACAACATGGCTGTATATCATCACCCTGCTTATTTAATTTATTTGCAGAGTACATCATGTGAAAAGCCAGACTGGATGAATCACAAGGTGGAATCAAGACTGCCAGGAGAAATATCAACAATCTCAGATATGCAGATGATACCACTTTAATAGTAAAAAGTGAAGAGGAAGTAAAGAGCCTCTTGATAAGAGTGAAAAACCTGGCTTAAAACTCAACATTAAAAAAAATCTAGGATTATGGCATCGAGTTCAATCATTTCATGGCAAACAGATGGAGAAGCAATGGAAACTGTGACAGACTTTATTTTCTTGGGCTCCAAATCACTGTGAATGGTGACTGCAGTCATGAAATTAAAAGACAATTGCTCCTGAGAAAGAATGCTACGACAAAACTAGACAGCGTATTAAAAAGTAAAGACATTGCTTTGCCAACAAAACTACATATAGTCAAAGCTATGTTTTCTCCAGTAGTCATGTATGGATGTGAGTGTTGGACCATAAAGGTTGAGCACCAAAAACTGATGCTTTCAAACTGTGGTGTTGGATAAGACTCTTGAGAGTCCCTTGGACTGCAAGGAGATCAAACCAGTCAACCCTAAAGGAAATCAACCCTGAATATTCATTGGAAGGACTGATGCTAAAGCTGAAGCTCCATACTTTGGTCACCTGATGCAAAGAGCTGACTCATTGGAAGAGACACTGATGCTGGGAAAGATTGAAGGCAAAAGGAGAAGAGGGCGGCAGAGGATGAGATGGTTAGATAGCATGACCAACTCAATGAACATGAATCTGAGCAAACTCTGGGAGGTAGTGAAGGACAGGGAAGCCTGGTGCACTGCAGTCCTTGGGTTCACAGAGTTGGACATGACTTAGCAACTGAACAACAGCAACCAAGGGAAAATAACATCCCTCTATTTCCCTGCTGGTATCAACCACAGAAGGTCAATGAAGCAAATTCTCTCCTATTACTTTTGGCGTGTAGTGCAGTAAGTTTGGTATCTCATTCACAGACCCTACAAATTGCTGGGTTCGCTACAGCACAAAGCCCTTAAGCTGTGGGGTGAATAAAGCCAGTTACTTGGTCTCCTTGTTTAATCAGTAAGGTACCTTTCCCTTAGAACACTGTTCCCAAGAGAACACTGTTGTTGCCAGTCGGTTGAGTGGTTAAGTCAGCCAAGAAGGGTTTGGCAGAAGATTCCTTTCTGCTCTGGCACATTGCCATTTATTTGAAAAGGTAGCTGGAATGCATCTCTTCATTGAAATCAATGTAGATTGCTTAACACAAATATTGACAAAATGAAATAGAACCAAATGGGAAAAAAACTTTGGGGATTTTAGACCTACATAATCAATAGTCAGCTAAAACCTTCCTCTTAAAATTGCATTAAGGACAAAGCATAACATGAATCAGGAAGAAATTACAGCAATTATCTCTCATTGAGTGTTCCTGAAGCAAGAAATAAAGTCTTGGCATGAAAATATAATTAAAATACCTTAACAGTTTGAGCAGAATAGATCTGTTTTGTTTTGTTTTGTTTTTGCAAGAAATAAGATTTTTGTGCTTTTAATATAAAAACAAAAGATTAACAAGAACTCAGAATAGGTCTGTTTAAAGAACACGACATTTTGCCACGGTCACCAGGGGTTTGCCCTCAGTCTCTATCTATATTATTTTTTTTATTTCTATAAATTTCAGTCAAAGTCCAATTACACAAATGATGCAGGTTATTGATTCATTCTGACAAAAAATCAACAAGGAAAATTTAAAGTGTGGGGGCCTTCATGGCCAAGTCCTAAGTGAGCTAGGCTCCTTGCTTTGAGGCTTTGGAGCATCCTTATTAAACAATTTCCAGAGAGGCTCAAGCATACAAAAAGAGCCTACTTCCTGCCTGCTTTTCCCTTAGAAAGGCATTTTCTCTTTCTCATCCAAGACACACAGTACAGTCTTGACCCCACCTACAGGCTGGTTCATTCGCCAGGAGGCAAACATCACCTGAGCAAGGTTTTCCTAACAGGGTATCCATACTCTCATCTGCTTTCACTGCCCTGGCCAGGGTCACACTCATGCACTTCATGAAGCATCTTGACACACAGTTACATTTAAAACAAAAGGAGATCCAAGACATGGAAATTATCATATCAATCTCTTACCAGACACTGCAGTGATGCCTTTCTTCTCTTGAAGTACCAAGTCCAGAAACTGAGCTAGATCCTTCCAGGATCTCCATCGCCCTCTACTTGTTGGATGTATTTGATCACCGCAAGCACCTCTCACCCAGTGAAGATGCTGTCCAAGCCCCCGCGTCAGCAAAACACAAGCTGGCCTCAATTCTCCTTAGGATCAATGGCTTTCAGGTGGGTTTTCCAAATTTTAGGCCTCATTCCGTAGATTGTTTGGGCAAATTGGAAGAGAAAAGGTTGCTACACCTCCCCTAACAACCATCCTCCTCATCACTGCCAGGTGGTGAGGAGGATGGTTGTATCAGCTGCAGGCCAGCCTCCAGCTCCCGAGGCAGGTGAGGGGTGGGGGTACTTCTCCTGCCACTCTCTTCCTCACTCACTCTGAAATCACACTGGCTTCTTTTCTGTTCCTCAAACACCCAAAGCTCATACCCAGACTGTCTCACAATGGACCTGTTCTGATTACTTGGCTCTGGGCTCAGATGGCATCCCTCAGGGAGGCCTTCCTGCTCACCCGCTAAACAGGATTGCTTCTACGCTTCCTGGGTTAAGTATCCTAGAAGCAAACCCTGAGCTGTGGATTCATGTGCAGGCGGTTTATTAAGGATGCACCATCCAGGGAAACCAGTGAGGGAGGGAGGCGCAGGGACACAGGGTGAAACGTTAGAACAAGCCAGGCGAAGGAGTGAACTGAGGCAGAGGCCCAGCCTCAGCTTGATCCCATGGGAGCTCTGGGGTCAGTTAGGCCTGAGAGTTTGCCTGGACGAGTTGCAAGGGAGCTGGGCTTGCACACTCCCGTACCGGTCAGTCAGTCATTGGGCAAAGCTGGCTGCAGGACGATAATGTGAACAGAAGCTCCCAGCACCTCTAGCTCTCTCTCCTGCCCAGGAAGTGGCTCCAGCAAGACAAAGGCAGACCTTTGAAGAGTCGCAGGTGTGGGCTGTGGGAGGGCAAACGCCAGACACACAAGGCACCGGCTCACAGCAAATGCACCAATAGCACTTACTCACCCTCCAGCCCCACCATTCTCAAATGTGCATCCTCACTTTGTTTTCTTAAGTGCCCTTAGCATTATCTGAGATTATCTTGTTTATAAACATATTTACTTATTGTCTGTCTTCCCAACTAGAGTAACATCCCCTTGAGAGCAAAGATCCGTCTGTCTTATTCACTGCCCAGCCCCAGGGGAGAACCAGTGTCTAGAACATGGAGGATGCTCAACAAATTTTTGTTGAATAAATGAATGCATCCGGCTGACATGCTCTGACACACTACACAACAGCCTGGGACCCAGAGGAGGCTAGGCTGACTAGTGCTGACTGACTGCTGTTGCTGCTGCTGCTAAGTCGCTTCAGTCGTGTCTGACTCTGTGCGACCCCATAGATGGCAGCCCACCAGGCTCCCCCGTCCCTGGGATTCTCCAGGCAAGAACACTGGAGTGGGTTGCCATTTCCTTCTCCAGTGCATGAAAGTGAAGAGTGAAAGTGAAGTCGCTCAGTCGTGTCCGACTCTTTGCGGCCCCATGGACTGTAGCCTGCCAGTCTCCTCTGCCCATGGGATTAGGCTGACTTTTTTTTTTTTTTTTTTTAAGAATTATATAATTTTTGTATTTTTTTTTATTTATTTTTTTTAGTTTTATTTTATTTTTAAACTTTACATAACTGTATTAGATTTGCCAAATATCAAAATGAATCCGCCACAGGTATACATGTGTTCCCCATCCTGAACCCTCCTCCCTCCTCCCTCCCCATTCCATCCCTCTGGGTCGTCCCAGTGCACCAGCCCCAAGCATCCAGTATCGTGCATCGAACCTGGACTGGCAACTCATTTCATACATGATATTTTACATGTTTCAATGCCATTCTCCCAAATCTTCCCACCCTCTCCCTCTCCCACAGAGTCCATAAGACTGTTCTATACATCAGTGTCTCTTTTGCTGTCTCGTACACAGGGTTATTGTTACCATCTTTCTAAATTCCATATATATGCGTTAGTATACTGTATTGGTGTTTTTCTAGGCTGACTTTTTTACAGTGAGTACATGATAAGAACTCCTGTCCAGCAGGACCCCATGGGATGAGGCATTCTAAGCACTTGTCACCTGCTTGAACACAGCAATAAAGGGGTTGTTGTCCCCTAATGGGGCTAAGTCCTCCCGAAAAGTTCTCTCATGGGTAACCAATAGCAGAGCTGTTGCTCATGCTTAATAATATTCATGATACTGACTGAAAGGGTGGGTGCAGAAAGTTGGAGGCTGATAAGTAACCACCTCTTTCTCTTCTCTGACTTCTGAGAAAAAGAAAAAGACACTAAAATGATGGAGGAGCAACAAGTCCATCTGATTCCTGACCAGCTTGATTGCTGATATGGATGAGACAACTTGGGTCTACAGTCACAGCTGGGCTCTGCCTACTTTACCTGAGCATTGAATTACCCACCCCAAAGAACAGAGACACAGGCTCCAAAGGGAGCACTCTACTGGAAGGAGCAGCAAGACATGCTTCAGAAAGAGAGAAAGGAGACGTGATCATGAGTCACACCCAATTTCCCAGTTTCAAGGACCAGATAAAACTGGGGAGGTGCGGGGAGACTGAGTGAGAGTGATGGAGGGAAGGCTAGAAGTTACCTTCCCATTATTTTTCTTGGAGTCAGATGTTGCTTCTTGAAATAGAATGTAACCTCCCCCAAGGATTTCTCTATTTTATTCACTGCTAAATCCCAAGCCCCTAGATCTCAGTAAATACCCACTGAAGAATGAATGACTAGAAACACGAAAACTAGAGGAAAGGATTTTTCCCAACAGTAAGAAGTTCTTTGCAATCATTTCTACAGCTCAACTACCTATCCATTTGTTCAACTGGAAGTACCAGATATAAAAGAGCAGTACTGTATTGTCTGTCTTTGTTGAAAGGGGTCTTGATGGCTTTAAAAAGCAGTCAAAACACCAAATACATGCACTGAGGGGTCTTGGAGAGACTATAGGAAGAGGCTTATTGGACCCCAAGCCATTAAACTGAGCTCTCCTTTAGGATCAGGCAAAAGATAACAAGTTATCAAATCTTCTGGACCCTACTTTTATCATTACAAAATGGCCTCTACTAGTCTTATCTTCCTTAGAGTCTAGAAAACAAAGACCAAGAATAGGCATGGTGTTGGTAGAACGATTATCTATCCAATCAATTCTAGGGTCCATGTCCCTACAGTTCAGTTGGTGTTCCGTTTATTGTTACTACTAATACTTTGCCATGTCCATACATCCATTTCTTCCAGGGATGTAAACCAACTGGACACATTTTGTACAGTCACAATAATTACTATTTCATTCCTATAATCCAAAAGCTCTGCACTATTTCAGGAATTTTTTAAAAATCCAATTTAAAATTAGGATTTTGATCTTGAAAGTAATGGTATTAAAGCCAATTCTTAATATCAAAAATTGATTTAGAAAGAAGTTTGAATTGAATCAGCAGTATGTGTACTTGGAATAAATGTAGGGAGTTATGAAAGCATCTCTGCAAAGATCTATATATTAAGTTTCAGTTTTGTTCTTTACTGTATCTCTGAATTATAGACCTGCTGAATTCAGACCTCTATTTAAGCATTCTCATTTTTCTTAGTTTAGATTCTCTACCAAATAGATATTCTCCAAGGAATGCTCAGCATATTCATTGTAACTTCTCTTTTAGTCATTTCAAATGCAAAAAGGAGGGCCATTTTTAAGCTTAAAAAACATAACAAAGATACTACGAGGTAGAAGTAGGCATGGACAAGATATATTTTTCTTTCTAAAGGCTGTTGCAGCCATACAAAGGGAATGAAACTACAGAGTTTGAGGCTCATACAGAATATAAGCATATTTATAATGGTGTCCTCCAACTCAATATTCTAAATCAATTAGAAGACATCCTGTAACATGATTCTGTGTCCCAGAAAATAGCTCCCATCTCTAACTCTTCTGCAACTACTGATCACTCCATTGGTTCAGATCTTCTTTCATTATATTAGACCAGTGTCTCTTATTTGGGGGATGATTTTGAATCTCTCCTTCCCCAGGGGACACTTGGTAAAGTCTGGGGTATTTTGGGTTGTTAGAAATAAGGAAAGGTGTGTTGTTGGCATCTGGGGTAGAGACCAGAGACACAGCTAAGCATCCTATGATGCAAAGGACAGCCCCCTACAACAGAGAATTATCTTTCCCAACAAGTCAATAATGCCATGATTGGAAACTCTGCACTAGACCCTTAATATTGTGCAATCTTCTGTATCTCTGCTGTGGGATCACTATGGGGAGATTCATGGGGGAGAGAAGTCTTCTGTTGAGCCTTAAAAAGGTGGGCATAGAAGGGAACCAAACTGGGTCCTTTGTAGAGACATGGAAGGACCTAGAGTCTGTCAAACTGAGTGAAGTAAATCAGAAAGAGAAAATAAATATCATATATTAACACATGTATGTGGAACCTAGAAAAATGGTACAAATGAACCTATTCACAGGTCAGGAATAGAGTCGCTGACATAGGGAACAGACACGTGGACAAGGGGTGAGGAGCAGGATGACTTGGGAGATTGGGATTGACCTATGTGCCCTACCACATGAGAAATAGACAGCTAGTGGGAACCTGCTGAATAGCACAGGATGCTCAGCTCAGTGCTCTGTGGCGACCTGGGTGGATGGCACTGGAGCTTGGGGGCAGAGGTGGTGAGAAGGAAGGCCAAGAGGAAGGGGAATATATGTATACATATAGCTGATTCACACCATTATACAGCAGAAACGAACACAACTTTGTAATGCAACTATGCTGCTGCTGCTGCTAAGTCACTTCAGTCCTGTCCGACTCTGTGTGACCCCATGGACAGCAGCCCACCAGGCTCCCCCGTCCCTGGGATTCTCCAGGCAAGAACACTGCAGTGGGTTGCCATTTCCTTCTCCAATGTATGAAAGTGAAAAAGTGAAAGTGAAGTCGCTCAGTTGTGTCTGACTCTTAGCAACCCCATGGACTGCAGCCTACCAGGCTCCTCTGCCCATGGGATTTTCCAGGCAAGAGTACTGGAGTGGGGTGCCATTGCCTTCTCCGAATGCAGCTATACTTTAATAAAAATAAAATTTTTTAATTAAAAATAAAAAAGATGAGCATGATTTGGGTAGGTAGAGGGCCATTCCAGGAGGAAATTTCAGTTGAGAAAAGCAAGCACATGCTTGAAATACTGAAGGAATACTGTTCAAGGAAGTGTATCTTAAATGGGGAGCCCACACTGGGACATGATAAGACATGACACGGTGAAGCTGGATTTGGGAAGACCTTAAGTATAACATTAAGGAACTGAGCGCTACCCTTTTATTTAGTGGTGCAAAATCAACAACTTTAGAGCAAGAAATGAATAGGTATTTTACCCACTTTTGAAATGTAACTGCCCTGAACCAGGCCCAGGAATTCCATAATATGTAGTCCAGTTTAGAGATGAAAAGGCAGAAGACAGAAAGGCCACTTACTAGGGTATCATAAATAACCAAATATATGAGCCCAAATTATAGGACTGATGATCAGAATGGAAGAAAGGGACCAGGAAAAAATTAAGATAGCACAAAGAATGAAAGATTGGGCTGTTCCTCTGAGTCTGGTGATGATGGTAAATGAAGGAATTCGAAGGTAGGAAGCTGAGACTCGAACAACAAAGAATATACTGAAGCCAAAGTTCTGGTTAGGAAGTGAGTCAACAACCAGACAGGTGATAAAGGATAAAGAAGTTCACCTGAGTCAGAGAAATCCATCATGACATCAGATCCTCGCCAGGCAGACAGCAAGAAAGTATCCTCTCCCCAACATCACATGCATATTCTTACTTTTGAACCTTTTCCCTTTAAATTCTCATCTGTAAGACTCTCTACTCTCTCTCCACTTCCCAATAAGACCCACCTTGGAGGCCAGCTGAAGACACATCTTCCTTGTTTGTGCTTTCCTTGTCACCACAGAGCAAGAATCCAGAAGATCACCTGATATTCATTCTTGATGGTATAAACAGACATGAGCTAAGGAGACATGAATATTTACAAATGAGAGATACAGCCTAGAACACTGTAGAGCAGGCAGGGGTCAGAAATTCAGCAGCCAAATAATTCAGTACTAAGAAAATCCAGACAGCAAAGAGAACAGCCAGGGAACTCTCGAGCAGGCAATGGGGAAAACAAAGGGGTAAGAGGGACTTCCCTGGTGGTCCAGTGGCTAAGGCTGCATGCTCCCAAGGCAGGCGGCCCGGGTTCCATCCCTAGTCAGAGAACTAGATCCCACATTCTGCAGCTAAGAGTTCAAATGGCACAACTAAACATCCCAGAGGCCTCAGTGAAGATCGAAGAGCCTGCATGCCACAACTAAGACTCAGCATAGCCAAATAAATACAGTAAATATTTTAAAAGGTGGGTAAAAGAGGAGATTGTGTTTAGTGACAAACAGAGGGGGAAGATGTTAAGAGGAGTGTGGTGAACAGTCCAGCAGGATGGCATAGCCTGCTTGAGAACATGAGCTGGGAAGTCAGACAGGCCAGACTCTGAGCTGGTGCCCTGGCCCACTTGAGTGAGGTCAGCAGCACATCAGTTAACTTTCCTGAGCCTGTTCACCACACCATAAGATGGAGTGAATTATAGCCACCTACCAGGACTGTTGTGGTTACATGAGATGGTTGATGAGATGTGACTAAATAAAATTATTAATAAATGATACATATGCAACAGAAAAATGCTTCAAATTTATTAAAGAGTATTTTTTTCTTTTGTCTTTGATAACATCCTGGCAGGCTACAGGCCATGGGGTCACAAAGAATCGGACACAAAAAAAAAAAAATAAATAAAAAAAAAAAGAATCGGACACAACCAAGGATTGATTCTTTTTGACAACATGGCATTTGTCCTAGTCAACTGCATCTCAAATTTTGACGTTCACACTTATCACCTGAAGATTTTGCTCTAGTACAGATTCTGGTTCTGTAGGACTGGGTGGCATCTATATCCACACTCCTGACACTCTGCTGTGCAGACCACTCTTTAGAGACAAGATTACAAAGACCCCAACACATTCAACTGATGGGATTTGTTGCAGGTGAGGGTTTGTGACAGAAGGGATACAAAAGTAAGACTGAGGTAATATTAAACTCCTAGTGTGCAAAACTAGGATTCTGCAATAAGACCATAGCCACAGAAGCAAGTTCAGGACTAGATCCTCATTTTATGTAAATGGTGTCCAGATCAGAAGGGGAAGAGGAGGTGACCGACTTCATTCCAGCCCCAGAGGATTGTGGGAAGAAGAAGCTGGAGGGGAGAAGCTGACCAAAGTGGGGAGGTGCATGCTTCAGGGTTCCTCATTCTTGGCTTTTGGCCAGAGATGGAGAGATGCATCTGATAAATGAGGTTAGTAGTGAGGAAAAGATTCAGCTTTCCCAAACTGCCCTGGAATTCCATGTTGCTTTGGTAGCTCAGACGGTAAAGAATGTCTGCAATGCAGGAGATCTGGGTTAGATATGGGGTCAGGAAGATGCCCTGGAGAAGAGATTGGCGACCCACTCCAGGAATCTTGCCTGTGGAATTTCACGGACAGAGGATCCTGCTGGGCTACAGCCCATGGGGTCACAAGAGTTGGACACAACTGAGCAACTAGCACTTTCACACTCTGGGAGGTTTCTCCAACAGCTGAGATTCTGCCTTGGAAACTATTCGGGGATTAGCTCCCTGGTGGTTGTGAAGGTCTCCAATGCAGACCTCCTGAGCCGGAGCCAAAAGGAGATTCAGCAGATCTCAGAGGAATCTCTCAATCAGCTAGACTGGAGGGAGACTAAGTTAGCCAGGGAGCAGGACCACAGCATGCCCAGAGCAAGAGAGCACAGCCACAGACTTCAGCCACCTGTCAGCAGAGCCAACAGCACTCAGATCACAAGGGACATTGACCAGGAGGCCAGAAAAGAAAAGGACATTTTCCCTAAGGACACCAGTTCTTCCATGTTACCCTACGGTTATGGAAAGTTGCCCCCTCCCTGCAAATCCCTAAACAACACTTTAGAAAAGAAACAAGAGAGAGGGGGAGGATCTTGAAGAAACTGAGCATTTTAATCCAACAAATTCTCCATGCTACCTAAGGGAACTATTTAATTGGACTAAGTTTGAGATGGATTTGAATAGCTAAATCATTTTCCTCAGTGAGTTGGGGCTTGAAGAGAACACCAAACCTCTTAGAGATAAAATAAAGATATTACATTTTCCTCTAAATACCCAAGTTATGCAGTGAATTAAATTTACAACCACGCTACAAACATAGAAAGTAATGTGCCTGCTATATAGAAAGTGATCGATAAATGGTAACTAGGCTAAATAGGTGATGTAAGAACTGAGAAAAGGCCACTAGATCTGGCAATTAAGAAGCTATCATTCCCTTTTGGGAGAGCAGTTTCAGCAAATGATGAGGAGGGAAAGGAGCCACAGAGGATGCTCAGCCTGATCGTGAGAGTCATTACAGCGAACATTCTACAACACTCAGCGCAGCTCTCATTTTGCATAGAGACCGGAAGAGGTGTGAACTGAGTCAAGATGAAGCCTGACCTTTCCAGGTCAAGGCTCAGGATTATCATTCACTGAGCAGAAATATCCCTTAAGGGAGTTTAAATCCTATTTCCAGAAATTGGCTCCAAAGCAATTTTATGGATGAGAATGGGTTTTTTTTTTTTTTTGAGTGAGTGAGATGGCAGATACATAGGGAAAAAAAGATTATGTATTCCAAAACAATAACCAAGGATTCTTCATTTAAAAAAAATGATATAGGTGAAACTTATTTGCAAAGCAGACAGAGACACAGATATAGAGAACAAACATATGGACACCAAGGGGCCTGAGGGGGTGGGATGGATTGAGAGACTGGGATTGACATGTACACACTACTATGTATAAATTAGATAACTAATGAGAACACATTGTGTAGCGCAGGGAACTCTACTCAATACTGTGGTGACATGAATGGAAAGGAAATCTAAGGAAGAGGGGACATATTTATACGTGTGACTGATTCATTGTGCTGTACAGCAGAAACTAATGTAACATTGTAAAGCAAGCATACTCCAATTAAATAAGTAAATAAATATAATCCTTAAAAGATTAGTTCATTCTACTTACCCCCAAATTTTGGTTTTTAAAGACAAGGCTTTCACTACTCCCCAATCTGGTAAGAATCTTGATGTTCTCAAAGTGGTCTCACCTTTCTTATCTCAGATAAAGGCTGCTTTCACCTGTGATCCCAGCCATAGTGGTTTTCTGATGACCAGTCCATAGTTCTGCTTCTTCTTCCTGAACACTGTAGGTCATTTATTCATCGGCATAGTAGTTACTCTTAGAGAAACTGTGAAATAAGAAGGCTGGTCCTACCATCACATTTATCTCCCTGGGATTACTCAAGCTGCTGCTGCTGCTATCTTGCCATTAATCCAACCTCACCAATACACAAAGCCCTCAGTCCATATCCTTACTGCCTAGGCATCTCCTCTCCCAAATGCTCTTATACAACTTCTCCCCTCCACCAAAACTCAAGCTAAGACCAGGCCTGGCCTTCTCTTCTCTGCTCCTCCTCCTCTCAAAACTTACCATTCCTTTGTTCTATGATCTCATGCCCCACTCCCTTCCAGGGACAAAGTTGATCACGCCTTTCAGATGACCTGGCATCATTACTCAGCTTGGTTATCTAATATTAGTAAAACTATTTAATGTCACATGAAAAGATGCTAGCATGATAATTCATTGAAAGTGAAAGTTGCTCAGTGATGTCCAACTCTTTGCGACCCCATGGACTATATGGTCCATGGAATTTTCCAGGCCAGAATACTGGAGTGGGTAGCCCTTCCATTCTCCAGGGCATCTTCCCAACCCAGGGATCAAACCCAGGTCTCCCACATTGCAGGCAGATTCTTTATCAGCTGAGCCACCAGGGAAGCCAAAGAATACTGGAATGGGAAGCCTATCCCTTCTCCTGTGGATCTTCCCAACTCAGGTATAGAACCAGGGTCTCCCACATTGCAGGTGGATTCTTATCAGCTGAGCTAGATTATTCATTAGAAAAATGCAAATCAAAACCACAGTGAGATACCACTTCATGCCCACAAGGATGGCTATAATCAAAAATGTCAAAACTAACAAGGATAGCAAGTTTAACTAGGGTATGGAGATGGATGATGCTAAAGCTGAAACTCCAGTACTTTGGCCACCTCATGCGGAGAGTTGACTCATTGGAAAAGACTCTGATGCTGGGAGGGATTGGGGGCAAGAGGAGAAGAGGACGACAGAGGATGAGATGGCTGGATGGCATCACTGACTCGGTGGATGTGAGTCTCAGTGAACTCCGGGAGTTGGTGATGGACAGGGAGGCCTGGTGTGCTGCAATTCATGGGGTCGCAAAGAGTCGGACACGACTGAGCGACTGATCTGACCTGATCTGATCTGATGGAGATGGGAATCCTTGTGCATTGCTGTAGAAATCTAAAATGATGCAGCTACTGTGGAAGACAGTTTGGCGGCTCCTCAAAAATATAACTATAGAATTACCATCAGATCAGATCAGATCAGTCACTCAGTCATGTCAGACTATATGCGACCCCATGAATCGCAGCACGCCAGCCTCCCTGTCCATCACCAACACCCAGAGTTCACTCAAACTCATGTCCATCAAGTCGGTGATGCCATCCAGCTATCTCATCCTCTGTCATCCCCTTCTCCTCCTGCCCCCAATCCCTCCCAGCATCAGAGTCTTTTCCAATGAGTCAACTCTTTGAAAGAGGTGGCCAAAGTACTGGAGTTTCAGCTTTAGCATCAATCCTTCCAAAGAACACCCAGGGCTGATCTCCTTTAGAATAGACTGGTTGGACCTCCTTGCAGTCCCAGGGACTCTCAAGAGTCTTCTCCAACACCACAGTTCAAAAGCATCAATTCTTTGGCACTCAGCTTTCTTCACAGTCCAACTCTTGCATCCATACATGACCACTGGAAAAACCATAGCCTTGACTAGACGGAACTTTGTTGGCAAAGTAATGTTTCCATATGACTCAGCAATTCTACTCCTAGATATATACCCAAAAGACTTCAATACTTGTTCTCAAACAAGTACTTACACACAAATGTTCATTGTATCACTATTCACAATAACTGAAAGGTAGAAACACCCAAATATCCACCAACAAATGAATGGATAAATTGTGTTATATCCATATAATAGAATACTGTTCAGCTGTTTGAAGAAAAAAAAGTGAAATACTGGAACAGGCAACAACAATGTGGATGAACCTTGAAAACATTACATTAAGTCAAAGAAGCCAGACATGAAAACTCACGTATTGTTTGATTCCATTCATATGAAGTACTCAGAATAGGTAAATACAAGGAGACAGACAGAGAAGAAGGGAGGATGGGGGAAAAGGAGGTAGAGAGTAACTGCTTACTAAGATGAGGTTTTACTTTGGAGTCATTAAAGTGTTTTGGAACTAGAATAGAGGTGATGGTTACACAATAGTGTCTATGTACAAAATAGCACTGGAATGTTCACTTTAAAATGGTTCATTTTATGTTAGGTGAATTTCACCGCAATTTGTTAAAAAAAATCCTTACATGTGCTTAAGAGCATGAAAATGTAACCCAGAGCAAGAATACACAGCCTATAAACATCTTGAGCATAGAGGTTATATCTCACGATAATTTATATCCCCTATAGAGGCTACCAAAGTGCTTAGGGTATAGATATTTAATAAATCCATAGGATGGATGAATAAGTGAATCCATTTCCAGGGCTATGTATTTTGTAATTGCCAATTCTGCATCTCATCAGAAGATGATTTCATCCATAAGTTGCAAAGCATTTTGGGCTGCAAAATCCATTCCTGTGTCCTAATACTTTCAGACTTAGTAAGAAATTTATATCATTCTTTTCCACAACTAAAAATTGTACACTTTGCTATCCTGGTTAGAGAGATGACCCTGACTGAAATAGCTTGCCCCAAGAATGAGTGATGTCAGCATCTCATTATCAAAATTTTTCTCCATACAAAGCTTTCATGTTATTACAGAGAATGTTCCAGTTTAATGTTCAGTTCAGTTCAGTAGCTCAGTCGTGTCCAACTCTTTGCAACCCCATGAACTGCAGCACGCCAGGCCTCTCTGTCCATCACCAACTCCCAGAGTTTACTCAAACTTGTGTCCATTGAGTCAGTGATGCCATCCAACCATCTCATCCTCTGTTGTCCCCTTCTCCTCCTGCCCTCAATCTTTCCCAGCATCAGAGTCTTTTCAAATGAGTCAGCTCTTTACATCAGGTGGCCAAAGTATTGGAGTTTCAGCTTCAACATCAGTCCTTCCAATGAACACTCAGGACTGATTTCCTTTAGGATGGACTGGTTGGATCTCCTTGCAGTCCAAGGGACTCTCAAGAGTCTTCTCCAACACCACAGTTCAAAAGCATCAATTCTTTGGCACTCAGCTTTCTTTATAGCCCAACTCTCACGTCCATACATGACTAAGGGAAAAACCATAGCCTTGACTAGATGGACCTTTGTTGGCAAAGTAATGTCTCTGCTTTTTAATATGCTGTCTAGGTTGGTCATAACTTTCCTTCCAAGGAGTAAGTGTCTTTTAATTTCATGGCTGCAGTCACCATCTGCAGTGATTTTGGAGCCCAAAAAACAAAGTCAGCCACTGTTTCCACTGTTTTCCCATCTATTTGCCATGAAGTGGTGAGACCAGATGCCATGACCTTAGTTTTCTGAACGTTGAGCTTTAAGCCAACTTTCTCACTCTCCTCTTTCACTTTCATCAAGAGGCTTTTTAGTTCCTCTTCACTTTCTGCCATAAGGGTGGTGTCATCTGCATATCTGAAGTTATTGATATTTATCCTGGCAATCTTGATTCCAGCTTGTGTTTCTTCCAGTCCAGCGTTTCTCATGATGTACTCTGCATATAAGTAAAATAAGTAGGGTGACAATATACATCCTTGATGTACTCCTTTTTCAATTTGGAACCAGTCTGTTGTTCCATGTCCAGTTCTAACTGCTGCTTCCTGACCTGCATACAGATTTCTCACGAGGCAGGTCAGGTGGTCTGGTATTCCCATCTCTTTCAGAATTTTCCACAGTTTATTGTGATCCACACAGTCAAAGGATTTGGCATAGTCAATAAAGCAGAAATAGATGTTTTTCTGGAACTCTCTTGCTTTTCTGATGATCCAGCAGATGTTGGCAATTTGATCTCTGGTTCCTCTGCCTTTTCTAAAACCGGCTTGAACATCTGGAAGTTCACGGTTCACATATTGCTGAAGCCTGGCTTGGAGAATTTTGAGCATTACTTTACTAGCGTGTGAGATGAGGGCAATTGTGTGGTAGTTTGAGTATTCTTTGGCATTGCCTTTCTTTAGGATTGGAATGAAAACTGACCTTTTCCAGTCCTGTGGCCACTGCTGAATTTTCCAAATTTGCTGACATATTGAGTTTAATGTTAAGCCCCTTAAAATGCAGGGTTGTAACTAATTGCAAGGAAGGGATAACTCTGTTGTAGCACAAGGTAACTAACCCTTTCAAACATGAAACAGTGTTGAATTTCCTGTAATAAGTTGAATCTTATTCCCAGGCCCTGATTCTGGACTGAATTTATTTTGTAGCTCATTCAGTATCTCAAGTCTTAAAGTCTCTTTCAAGACATCATTACTTTATTGCCTAACTTGACTCTAGGTGAGATAACATAAAAACATTTTTGAGGTTTACATACTTAATTGTGATCCTTTTCCCCAAGTTGAATATAGGAGGAAACAGGCTCCAATGGAGTTTTGCTTTTTGTCTCAGTGATGTGGCATTTTCAGAATTCCAATACAAGTTTATCAATACCAACGAATACAAATCTGTTTCCCAAAGCCAGATATGTCCCTGGAAGAAGAGTGTTAATGATAAATATAATTAAGAACTAACTGGAACTATGCTCTTGGAAAGCACTGTTTATACTTGGCCTTGATAAAATGGCACCCAAGTCAAGTGAAGTTATTGGTCTTATAATAAAAATGCTTAAAAGCCATGATACAACTAAAAAAATTAAAATGCAGATTGTTTCAGTTTAACAAGCAATTTCACATACCTTATTTAATTTGATCTTTCCCACTGCCAATGAGATGAGTGAGACAGTTATTGTTACTTCTATTTTAAAATTCAGAACCTGAGACTTAAGAATTTTAGGAACTGGCTCAAGGTCACAGATGGAGACCTTGAATCCCGGTCTTTAGAAGCCTCTCAATTCTATACTGATGCTTCTAATCCCTGTTCCCCAAGAACAATCGCAAACCACCAAAATGATTAGAGATTTTTGCTCAGGCATTCCCGTCTAGATTGCCTCCTTTTGCCTTGCAGAAGGACTTACTACGCCCTCAGTGCCTGCTGCAGCCCCCATCAGTTTCTATATACCACTGACTATACTAAAGACACCATGGGTGGGAGTTGAGTGCCTTCTTCATCTATCATCTACCCAGCTGCTGTTTACTGAAGGCTTCGGCAAAGAGCAGTGGGATCCTTACCCTATTTCTGGTGTGATTTTTAATTTCCTGCTATTCCCCAAATCTTCTTTCATTAAGTGCCTTCCTCCCATGTACAAACATGTACCCTTTCCAAAAGCAGACAGGCCTAATGTCATGTGTTGTGGTAGCTGTGATTTTTCTGGCTCCTGGATTTTTTTCTTTCTCTCCTGTAGTTAATACTTGAACTGCACAGTGCTTTAGCCTGGCAAAGAGCAGAGCCTGTTCCGGCGAGCTTCCTCTGGGTCCTGCTCACCCTCCCCTGAGTTACTGCAGTGCCACGATGCCACAGGATTCATCCCCATCCTGCTGCTTCCCTGGCTCCTCCTCTTTCCCTACTTCCTCTGCCCATCCCAGAGGTGGATGTCCCAGCCCATGCCTTTATGGACCATGGACAAACCCAGCTGAATTTCTTCCCTGATTATTATTTGATGTTGTTAACTACCAATGCTGGTTTTGATTCTAAAGCTTGGGAAAGTGCCAGGTTTGCTAAAGGTTATTGGGGAAGTGAATATCCCCAGAGGACCTTCCTGTCCTTGATAACAACTCCCTGCTTCCTTCCCTCTGGGTCTTCCTTCCCTTCTGGGAGGAAACAGATGGCAGGTTCACAAACACCTGGGTTCTTTCTATTCTTTTTACTCTTTTGGACCAGGCATGGGAGAGACAACAGGCAGCTACCATGCTCATGATGACTCTAGCACACTGCCTTCTATGCACAAATCATCCCCCTTCCCAGATGAACAGATAAGGTGTATTGTCCTCTGTGCAAACACCCCCCGAATTCCACACTAGTTTCTGTCTCACTCTTGTGGTTGCTAGAATGTCAACACTGTTCTTTTTTTAAATTTATAATTGAAGGATAATTGCCTTACAATATTGGTTTCATTTCTGCCATATATCAACATGAGTTAGCCATAGGTGTACATATATCCCCTCGTTCTTGAACCTCCCTCCCACTTCCCACCCTTTCCCACCCCTCTAGGTTGTTATAGAGAACCAGTATGAGTTCCTTGAGTCATACAGCAAATTTCCACTGGCTCTCTATTTTACATATAGTAGTGTATGTTCTCCCATACTGCTCTCTCCATTCATCTCACCCTCTCCTCCCTGCCCCCTGCCATGTTCCTAGTATGTTCTCTACATCTGCATCTCCACTGCTGCTCTGCAAACAGGTTCATCAGTACCATTTTTCTAGATTTCATGTATATGCATTGATATACGATATTTGTTTTTCTCTCTCTGAACACTGTTCTCGCTCCTCCTGACTCATCCCCACATGCCAAATATCATGCTGACCAACACAGGTTCTCCTAACTCTACTGGTCCAAGTATTCTATTTCTACCAAGAAAACATAAACACAAATATTCCCAGAAATCCATAACCACAAACAAAACTTCTTATAAGTGACCTTTCCCATACACACATATGAAAGAGCCCAATAATTTCTCCTATGTTAAAAACATAGCTTTTCTTCCTAAATAGTCCTACCAAGCTCTCCCACACTTGAGAAATGAGCTTTTACATATATTTCATCTTTCCTAATAAAAAGTATCCAAACTTTTCATCACTCCCACTGTGTGCATTTCCCTCATCCCTCTCTTCTTGACCAGGGATGCTTACCTTCTCAGTTCATGTTCATTACTAACTCTTCAAAATTATACTTTGTGAGGCTTTTATGACATACCACACAACTAAGGTAGCCACTTGCTAGAAGTCGTGCATCTACAAAATAGGCTATGAGTCCATGAATTTCCAGAAAGGACAGAGCTCAGAACCCATAAAGCTACTATTTCTGCCTTCAGCAAAGCAGAAAAAGAAGCTGCTGCCTAAGTAGAAATGAATCCCACTGTGATACAAGGTAATGAAAAGCTAGCTGTCGTCATCATTGCCCTTTAGTAGGTGGAAAAACTGGGGTTCAGGTAAGTGAAGTGCATTGCCCAGACATTCACGGCTGACAAATGGCAGCGCTGGACCTCAACCCTCTGACTGCGGGTATAACCACGGCACCAATCTGTCATTACAACCAGGTTGTCTTGCCCCAGTTGCAGCTTCACCAACAAACTTGCTGCTAGTAGTTTGGCTTCCTCTGTGGCTTTCCTCAGGTTTAGAACTGACCAACCTGTGCAGAGCAGCAAAAATGTTGAGCCTCCTGCAGTGCTCATGTCCAGCTGAGATGGGAAAGGTGACTCTGCATGCTCTTTTCAGCTTCATGCAGAAGTGCCCAGTGGACAAGCCAGTTAGGGGTAGCACAGTGTAGAGCAGGAAGCTCTGGCTCTGGGGCCAGCTTGACGGGATTTGTATTCCTACCTGGCCTGGTACCTGTTAGTGAGGCAGCATCAAGAAGCTATTTAACACTTCTGAATCTCCTATCCCAGGGAGAGAGAAAGAGAAAGGAAAGAAAGAAAGAAATTAGAATCCACCAGAATGAGTTACTTTTCAGATTTAAGATTATAATCTATGTGATATACATGTATATATTTCTCCTAGAACCAAGGGTTCAATATCTGCTAATTCATTATTTGCAGTGACTTCATAGACTAGAACTACTGTGAATAAAGAAAACCAACTGTATTAGCCACAAAAAGGAATTAATCATATGTTACAATGTGGATGAAACTTGAAAACATTATGCTCAGTAAAAGGAACCAGCTGTGAAAGGTATGTACAGGTCCACTTATATGAAATGTCCCAAACAGGCAAATCCATGGAAACATAAAGAAGATTAATGGATATACAATGGATTAAAGACAATCTCTTTAACAAGTGCTGCTGGGAAATCTCATCAACCACTTGTAAAAGAATGAAACTAGAACACTTTCTAACACCATACACAAAAATAAACTCAAAATGGATTAAAGATCTAAACGTAAGACCAGAAACTATAAAACTCCTAGAGGAGAACATAGGCAAAACACTCTCTGACATACATCACAGCAGGATCCTCTATGACCCACCTCCCAGAATATTGGAAATAAAAGCAAAAATAAACAAATGGGACCTAATTAACCTTAAAAGCTTCTGCACATCAAAGGAAACTATTAGCAAGGTGAAAAGACAGCCTTCAGAATGGGAGAAGATAATAGCAAATGAAGCAACTGGCAAACAACTAATCTCAAAAATATACAAGCAACTCCTACAGCTCAACTCCAGAAAAATAAATGACCCAATCAAAAAATGGGCCAAAGAACTAAATAGACATTTCTCCAAAGAAGACATACAGATGGCTAACAAACACATGAAAAGATGCTCAACACCACTCATTATCAGAGAAATGCAAATCAAAACCACTATGAGGTACCATTTCACGCCAGTCAGAATGGCTGCGATCCAAAAGTCTACAAGTAATAAATGCTGGAGAGGGTGTGGAGAAAAGGGAACCCTCTTACACTGTTGGTGGGAATGCAAACTAGTACAGCCACTATGGAGAACAGTGTGGAGATTCCTTAAAAAACTGGACATAGAACTGCCTTATGATCCAGCAATCCCACTGCTGGGCATACACACTGAGGAAACCAGAAGGGAAAGAGACACGTGTACCCCAATGTTCATCGCAGCACTGTTTATAATAGCCAGGACATGGAAGCAACCTAGATGTCCATCAGCAGATGAATGGATAAGAAAGCAGTGGTACATATACACAATGGAGTATTACTCAGCCATTAAAAAGAATACATTTGAATCAGTTCTAATGAGGTGGATGAAACTGGAGCCTATTATACAGAGTGAAGTAAGCCAGAAAGAAAAACACCAATACAGTATACTAACGCATATATATGGAATTTAGAAAGATGGTAACAATAACCCTGCGTACGAGACAGCAAAAGAGACACTGATGTATAGAACAGTCTTATGGACTCTGTGGGAGAGGGAAAGGGTGGGAAGATTTGGGAGAATGGCATTGAAACATGTAAAATATCATGTATGAAACGAGTCGCCAGTCCAGGTTCAATGCACGATACTGGATGCTTGGGGCTGGTGCACTGGGACGACCCAGAGGGATGGAATGGGGAGGGAGGGGGGAGGAGGGTTCAGGATGGGGAACACATGTATACCTGTGGCGGATTCATTTTGATGTTTGGCGAAACTAATACAATTATGTAAAGTTTAAAAAGAAAAGAAAAGAAAATTAATGGTTTCTAGAGCCTGTAGGTAGAGGGAAGTGAAAGTGATTGCCAATATGTATGGGGTTTCTTTCTGGAGTGATGAAAATGTTATAGAATTATTGGTGATGGTTTCTTACTTTTGGATGAAAACCTTTGAATTCTGTACTTTAAAAAGATGCTTTATGGTTTGTGAACTGTATTTCAATTTTTAGAAACAATGGTATTCTTCTACATAATTTATAATACCTAAAATCTAACAACAACAACAAAAACAAAACATGATCATGCCAAGTGTTGACAAGGATGTGGAAGAATTAGAACTCTCATATACTGTTGGTGGGAATGTTAAATGGTGCAACAACTGGAAAATTGATACTTTTCCATAAAGTTAGACATACATCTAACATATAACTCAGCAGTCTCACTCCTAGGTTTATCAAATTGAAATTAAAAGCTGTTTTCACACAATAACCTGTATGTGAATGTTTATAGCAGTTTTATTTGTAATCACCATAATCTGGAAACATTCCAAATGTCCCTCAACTGGGAAATGGATTTAAAAATTGTGGCATACAGAGCTAGAACAAATAATACAAAAATTTATATGAAATCACAAAAGACCCAGGACTACCAAAGCAATCCTGAGAAAAAATAACAAAGCTGAAGGCATAACTCTCCAAGACTTCAGACAATGATACAAAGCTACAGTAATCAATACAGTGTGGTATTGGCACAAAAACAGACATATAGATCAAAGGAATGGAATAGAGAGCCCAGAAATAAACTTATGCACTTACAGTCAATTAATCTTCAACAAAGGAAGCAAGAATATACAATGGAGAAAAGACAATCTCTTCAGCAAGTGGTGCTGGGACAGCTGGACAGCCGTAAATCAATGAAGTTAGAACACTCCCTCACACCACATACAAAAATATAGTCAAAATGACTTAAAGACTTAACTTTTAGACATGATACCATAAAACTTCTAGAAGAGAACATAGGCAAAACATTCTGATATAAATTGTAGCAAAACTTTTTTCAATCAGCATCCCGAAGTGAAAGAACTAAAAGTAAAAGTAAACAAATGGGAACTAATCAAATTTATAAGGTTTTGCACAGCGAAGGAAGCCATAAACAAAATGCAAAAATAACCTACAGAATGGGAGAAGATATTTACAAATGATGAAACTGACAATGGATTCCTTTCCAAAATACACAAACGGCTCAAACAACTCAAAAAACCACATCAAACCCAGTCAAAATATGGACAAAAAGCTAAGTATTACTACATTATTTCTCCAAAGAACCTATATAGATGAACAAGAGGCTCATAAAAATACCTTCCACACTACTAGTTATTAGAGAAATGCAAATCACAATGACAATGAAGTAACACTACATACCAGTCAGAGTGACTATCATAAAAAAATATCTACAAATAATAGATCCTGGAAAGGGTGTGGAGAAAACGGAACCCACCTACACTGTTGGAAGGCATGTAAATTGGTGCAGCCATTATAAAAAACAGTATGAAGTTTCCTTATAAAACTAAAAGTAGAGCTACAGTATGATCCAGCAATCCCACTCCTGGGCATATATCAGGAAAGGATGAAAACTCTAATTCAAAAAGATACATTCATCTCAATGTTCATAGTAGCACTATTTATAACAGTTAAGACATGGAACATAACCTCATATGTCTTCCATGAGCAGACATATCAATAACCTCAGATATGCAGATGACACCACCCTTATGGCAGAAAGGGAAGAATAACTAAAGAGCCCCTTGATGAAAGTAAAAGAGGAGAGTGAAAAAGTTGGCTTAAAGCTCAACATTCAGAAAACTAAGATCATGGCATCTGGTCTCATCACTTCAGGGCAAACAGATGGGGAAACAATGGAAACAGTGAGAGACTTTATTTTTGGGGGCTCCAAAATCACTGCACATGGTGATTGCAGCCATGAAATTAAAAGACGCTTACTCCTTGGAAGGAAAGTTATGACCAATCTAGACGGCATACTAAAAAGCAGAGACATTATTTTGCCAACAAAGGTCCATCTAGTCAAGGCTATGGTTTTTCCCTTAGTCATGTATGGATGTGAGAGCTGAACTATAAAGAAAGCTGAGCACCGAAGAATTGATGCTTTTGAACTGTGGTGTTGGAGAAGACTCTTGAGAGTCCCTTGGACTGCAGGCAGATCCAGTGAGTTCATCCTAAAGGAATCAGTCCTGAATATTCATTGGAAGGACTGATGTTTAAGCTGAAACTCCAATACTTTGGCTACCTTATGTGAAGAACTGCTGCTGCTGCTGCTAAGTCACTTCAGTCGTGTCCAACTCTGTGCGACCCCATAGACGGCAGCCCACCAGGCTCCACCATCCCTAGAATTCTCCAGGCAAGAACACTGGAGTGAGTTGCCATTTCCTTCTCCAATGCATGAAAGTGGAAAGTGAAATTGAAAGTGAAGTCACTCAGTCATGTCCGACTCTTAGCAACCCCATGGACTGGAGCCTACCAGGCTCCTCCGTCCATGGGATTTTCCAGGCAAGAGTACTAGAGTGGGTTGCCATTGCCTTCTCCATGTGAAGAACTGACTCATTTGAAAAGACCCTGATCCTGGGAAAAATTGAAGGCAGGAAGAGAAGGGGGAACAGAGGATGAGATGCTTGGATGGCATCACCGATTCAATGGACATGACTCTGAGTAAACACCGGGACTTGGTGATGGACAGGGAGGCCTGGCGTGCTGCAGTCCATGGGGTCACAAAGAGTCGGACACGACTGAGTGACTGAACTGATACTCATAAGACATGGAAGCAACTTAAGTATCCATCAACAATAAATGGATAAGGAAGAGTTGATACACACACACACACACATACATATACACACAATGAAATATTACTCAGCCATTCAGCCATGAAAAAGAATGAAATCGTGCCTGCCATTTGCAGCAACGTGGATGGATCTAGAGACAATCATATTGAGTGAAGTAAGTAGGATAAAGACAAATATTTTATGATACCACTTATATGTGGAATCTAATAATACAAATGAATCTATATGCAAAACAGAAACAGACTCACAGACTTAGGAAACAAACATATGATTACCAAAGGGGGAAGTTGGGGGAAGGGATTAACTAGGAATATGAGATTAACAGATACACGCTGCTGCTGCTGCTGCTACTGCTAAGTCGCTTCAGTCGTGTCCAACTCTGTGTGACCCCACAGACGGCAGCCCACCAGGCTCCCCCGTCCCTGGGAGTCTCCAGGCAAGAACACTGGAGTGGGTTGCCATTTCCTTCTCCAATGCATGAAAGTGAAAAGTGAAAGTGAAGTCGCTCAGTCGTGTCCGACTCTTAGCGACCCTATGGACTGGAGCCTACCAGGCTCCTCCGCCCATGGGATTTTCCAGGCAACAGTACTGGAGTGGGGTGCCACTGCCTTCTCCAGATACACGCTACTACATATAAAATAGATAAACAACAAGGATTTACTATATAGCACAGAGAACTATATTCAGTATCTTGCAATTACCTTTAATGAAATATACCTGAAACTAACACAATATATCAACTACAGTTCAATTTTAAAAGTTTTGGTATAGCATAACAGGGGAATACTATTCAACAACAAAACAGACTATTGATACAAGTAATGACATGGATGAATCTCAAATGCATCATGCTAAGTGAAACAAGGAATATTCAAGAATAACTATGTATTGTTTCACTTCATTTATATGAAATTCTGTAAAAGGCAAAACTAAAGGCATAAAAACAATCAGCAATAGCCAAAGGTTGAAGATGGGGGCAGGATATAACTACCAAGGGGTAACATGAGGGAATTTTGGGGGGCACTGTGGATGACCAGACTATTCCGTATCTGATTGTGGTGATGCCTATAGGACTCTAGCTATCAAATCTCATATAACTATACATCAAAATGTGGATTTTATTGAATGTGAATTAAAATAAATTTTTTAAAACTTACTAAAGAAAACTCCAACTTCATAATCACTTCATAGATCATTTCTTCCTTTTTAAACTGATTTTTGGGAAAGTAGTGACTTAGGCTAATCTCTTAAGGGTAGCTGGGTACCTGGGTGTCAAGAGTCAGAATGAATTTTAAGGGCCAGAACAGCAGCAAGCAGCCAGGCCTTAGGTCATGCTCAGTGTCCCATATGCCGCATCATCAAGGGGCCAAGGCTACCTCCTCACGGCAGCCCTTCCTGGAGGGTCTCCCTCCCTGCATAGAGAGATATACAAAAGGTAGACATAGTCAGAACCTTTTCCAAACAGGCCAAGGAGAATGGCATTGTTCCAGTTGGAGAATGGCATAGTGCCAGTTGCAGAATGTTCCGAGAGGAAAGAAAGGCAGAGGCGCAGCTGTGCAGACTGGGGCATCGTGGCAGGGACAGGGATGAGAATGGGTACCAAAATAGGGACAAGAAGAAAGGAGATGGGCAGGAGGAGAATGGCTACCATTTACTGATCACCTACTCTGTGCTGAGCTCTGATCTAGGCACTTTATAAAGAGCATTTCAGTATTTTCTATGGCATATGGGCTTCTGGTTATAATAATGGGTCATTTTAAAGATACAAAAAAAAATTAATTCTACCTAAAACAGTTATGGATTTTTAGTTATATTCCATTTATGGCTTTTCAATCATGGTGGTAATATGGTTTCCTTTTTCAATTACTTGTTTTTCTTTAAGTCAACCTATGGAAAATTTTAAATAATTGGCAAAAACCATAAAGGCATGAAATTTAGGAAATCCAGCATTATCTTTTTTGATCTCAAAATCACCCAGCATGAGGTAGGTATAATTAGACCCAGGTTACAGAAGAGGAAACTGAGGTTCCAAGAGGTTAAGTAACACTTAAGTCACATAACTACTGGTAGAGTTAGAATTTAACATCAGGTCTGTCTGACTACAAAACATATCACCTGGTCAGGTGACCCTACCACCCAAGACCTCCCCCAATCCTGACAAGTGTGACCATCTTTGTGGTATTAAAAAGAAACCCATGAGCTGCATTGCATGATGATTCAACACACCAACTTGAGTCACACATTATCACCCACCAGCCCCATGACCTTGGGTAGGTAACTTACATTCCCTAAGCTGTGTTTCCCTTATCTGAAAGTCGGATTGCTAATGCCTGTCTTGTGCATCAGTAATGAGGATTTTGTTTTTATTGGAGGATAATTGCTTTACAATATTGTATTGGTTTTTGCCATACATCAACATGAATCAGCCACAGGTGGAGAAAAGGGAACCCTCTGGCACTGCTGGTGGGAATGTAAATTGATACACCTGCTATGGAGAACAGTATGGAGATTTCTTTAAAAACTAGGAATAGAACTACCATATGACCCAATAATCCCACTACTAGGCATATACCCTAAGAAAACTGTAACTGAAAGAGACGCGTGTATCCCAATGTTTGTTGCCGCATTTTTTACAGCTATGAGGATTTTTATTAAGAGTTTATAAAATGTCTGGTATATACAAAGTGCTCCATAAATGTTACTTACATTTGTTATTGTTACTAATTTTAATAAGACTGTTGCAGGCTCTTAAATGGAAGCTATGGACATTCCTCTGCAAGCCAGGCTTGGAAAATGAGCTGGCCTGAGGCTCCATCTTGGAAGAGAAACTTAGGGACTCCTACTGGGAACAACTAGGAAAAGCCAGATCTGACCAGGTGCAGTTCAGGCACTAACTGGAGACAGGGGAGTATGGCCAGGGCTCTGGAGCTGGTCTGCCCATTCCTGACATGCATCTAAGCTGTCTAACACTATCTGACCCCTGGATGCCTGTGATGTGCTGGGAATCCCCTGAAGCAAAGTGTTCGCAGCCATAAGTAACAGCCCCAGGGGACTACAGAGTCATTAGATCAATTGTTGATTAAAACCATGAAGAAACTTGGGAATCTCCTGGCAGTGCTTCTTTGTAAAAAGAAAACTGTGCTGGTCTGTCTCCCAGGAGAAAGTTTAGAAAGTGCACTTCCCACCTCTTCTGGATACACTCCTCCCTGGTTACTCCCTTGCTGTTACTGCCCTCTGCGTAAAACCTCAGGCTCATCTGCTCTTCTGTTCCTGTTTATGTTCATCAGTCCTGCAGCAGGCTACAGGCAGAGGCTGAGGGAACACATGGGGCAGTCTTTTTGCCCACTAGGTAGGAAGAAAAAGGGGAGGAAGACTTACACTTCTCAGTTGTGGGGACCGCTGGATGCTGCTGCTGGGTGATGCAAGTTGCACGAATCCCAAAGAAGAGCAGAAGGAAATCACTCTGAGTCCACTCCTTCCTCTGGACCTTCTCTCTTGGGTGACTGATCTATAGAAGGTCTATTGTCTTCTCAAGTTAAAACTCAGGATAAACCCCTAGCTTTGTTTGCTTTGGGCCACATGGATTCTTCCAGTCCCTCCCTGTGGCTGCTGGACGAGCCTACCACTAGATGGGAACTCAGTTCTTCTCATGCTCCCCAGACATGGCTTGCTGACCCCTGAAGCTGATTACCTGGGCTGAGACTGGTCAGCACAAATGGAGCACAGACAGAGCCCCAGTGCTGGTGCAGAGCAGGGGTGTGCCCTCCTCCTGAGCCCCTCGTGCACAGCTCTTCAGCTCAGTGGTTCAGCAACATCTTCTTCACAGCAGCCCCTGAGGCTGGAGACTCATTGGAGAAAGAGAATGAAGGGACACAGGCTTAGTAGCTGGGCCCTTAGCACTGTTTCCTAAAAGTGGGCCCTTACCACTGTTTCCTAGAAAAGATAAGCTGTCACCAAACAGAAATAAGCCATCTGACTTCTGCCAAGCAAGTCAGTAGTCAGCATTCACAAAGGGCTCACACAACCCCTGGGCATCTGGAAAAACATAGGCAGCCCACGGCCCACCCTGAGGGTAGTGGGCTGCCCGTCCACTGAACCCTCTGAATTTTCATTCTAGTTTCTCATTAATAAACAGAATTACTGTGTTAATTATTGTGCTTGAGCATTTACTAGGACAGGCAGATTTGGGAGAAGATCTGTTTTCACTCAGGAGGGATAAATCACTTTCCTGGCACATGAAAATGTGATATCAACAATTTCGGGAGATACAGCCACGGGAAGAGAAAGACAGTTGGCTTGGCTGGCAAGTGAAGGGGTCCTGGGGGGATGGGCCCCAGTTTTAATAATCCACTAGCCTCCCACAGCCACCAGAGTGTCCAGCTTTTCTGCAGAAGTAAGGAGGAGAAGAGGGTGAATAGGGAGGCAAAAGATGCACCTTGAGCGTGGTCTGAATCTTTCCCCAGGAAAAGAGATTCTAGAACTTTTGAAAAATCAAAGAAAAATGAAGTAGAAAACAAACTACAAGAGTAATACTTTGTAGACATGTATTCATCAAAAGTGGCAATGAAAGGGCAAGACCCCAGTAAAGGAAAATTGAGTTACTGCTATAAGCACAGCAAAGGATTGAATGTTTCTCATAAGGTGAGCACCTGTCATTCCATCTAGTCAAATGTATTCTTTATGTTTAACAGATGATGTTTTCCTATAATTAGTTCTATCACTGACCATTAACAAGTCAGACAATTTTAGACTGTTTCAAAGGTATCATGTTGGTCAGATGGAATGTAGATATTGATAAGAATATTAGATATTTGATCACAACGGTATTAACTTTTTTTAAATAAGTGAATAAATAAATGCATTAACAATTTATTAATTTTTTAAAAATCACATCTCTTGCAGAAAAACTAGAACCAATACTTCCACAATTGTGAAACCAACTTTCTAAGTTGCCTAATTATTAAGCAAACACCAAATTTGGAAGTTTGTCATGAGTCAAGAAGGTTAGAAGGGTGATTTTCAAGTTCTTTTCTTCCTATGGTTGATCTCACTGAACCTAATCTACCATTCTCTTAATGGAAAAAAATCTTCTTTATCCTCTCTGGAGGAAGGACTTGTACAGAATTCCTCATGATGGTGCAGAAACAACTGGATGCATGTAGAAGGCTGCTGCATGGGGAAGGCAAGGGCCCCAGAATTACAGGCAACCACAGAAGTGAAATTACAGCCCCAGGAGCAGGTCAGGGTCACTGTTGTTGAAGTGAGGTCTCTGTATGAACATACTTCATGTATGTTGGGATTTGAGAAAGTCACCAGGTTTTCACGTACCTCCAGGTATCTCCCAAACTTGTCTTCCATCATGGCTAATGTTCCCATAGGAAAAAAATTACTGTTTTAGATTAAGGGACTGTGACCCCAAGAGGCCTTGTCTAGTGCATTTATTTCCTAGTGCTACTGTAACAAATAACCACAAACCCAGGGCTTAAACCAATACAAATTATTATTTTACAGTTCTGTATGCCAGGAAGTTGACAAGAATCTCACTGGATTATAATCAAGAGGTCAGCAAGGCTGCATTTCCATCTGGAGGTGCCAGGGGAGAATCCATTTCCTTGTTTTTACAGCTTCTAGAAGCTACTACCCCCACCCCTTAGCTAGTGGTCCCCTCCCTCCATCTTCAAAGCCAGCAATTGCAGCTTGAGTCCTTCTTATATTGCATCATTCTATTCTCTTCTTCTACCTCCCTCTTCTACTTTTAAGGACCCTTGAGTTTAAACTGGGGCCACATGGAAATCCAGGATAATCTCCCTATTTTAAGATTGGTTGATTAGCAACCTTAATTTCATCTGCAACCTTAATTCCCATTTGCCATGAAATATAACATGATTACAAGTTCTAGAGATTGAGACATGGGTGTCTTGAAGGAGGGCAAATTAAAAGATGCTTGCTCCTTAGAAGAAAAGCTATGACAAACCTAGACAGCACTTTAAAAAAGTAGAGATATTGATTTGTCAACAAAGGTCCCTATAGTCAAAGCTATGTATAGATGTATGTCATGTATAGATGTGAGAGTTGGGCCATAAAAAAGGCTGAGAGCCCAAGAATTGATGCTTTCGAACTGTGAGGCTGGAAAAGACTTTTGAGAGTCCCTTGGACAGCAAGGAGATCAGTCAATTCAAAAAGAAATCAGCCCTGAATATTCATTGGAAAGACTGATGCTGAAGCTCCAATATTTTGGGCGCCTGTTACAAACAGCTGATTCATTGGAAAAGACCCTGATGCTGGGAAAGATTGAGGGCAGGTGGGAAAGATCAAGGGCAGGTGGAGAAGGGGATGACAGAGGACTGGATGGCATCACTGATTCAATGCACATGAGTTTGAGCAAACTCCAGAAGATTGTGAAGAACTGGGAAGCCTGGCGTGAGGCAGTCCCTGCAGTCCCAAAGAGGTGGACACAACTGAGCAACTGAAAATGACAACACACTTATTATGTAGATGTGTTGCCTAGTCATAAATTAAATTACAAAATAAATTAGCAGTCCCCCAGGAGAATGCATGAACTTGAGCTCCTGAAGATAAAAGATCTTTTTTTTTTTTTTTTTAATGAAAAAGGGCATCTCATTGAGCACATAAAGGGCTGCAAGTTCTAATGGGGACCTTATGTGTAGTGTGAGGATATGAGAAATAAATAGTCTATAGACATACTTGCTCTATTCTTTATTTCATTTTTCAAGGATGCATGAAGACTCTTAACCTGAAGATACATGAGCCAACTATTCCAATGGCTCTCAGAACTTCAACAGCCTGATTTCCTCCCCACCAGTGTGGTATACTTTTGTTTCCTAATCTCTGGGCAGGTGAAGAAAAAACAGGTTATATTTTGGACCAGAGCAGCCCTTGAAACTAGTATGTGGGAGCAGCAGCAGTAGCTAACAGTGGGGCTCCAGCAATGCTTCTCAACGTACAGCCCATAATCCACCTGCATCAGAATCCTCTGATGCTCTCTCTGGGAATAGGATCCAGCAATCTGCATTTTAAAGAGACCTTTGGAGATTCTGATGCAAACTAAAACTTGACAGCCACTATGTTAAAAGTTCCCCGATCTATCTGTAGCCTCTCCTGGCTCTTAACAGCATTCATAAATCATTTGCTTAATCAATGCTCTATCCCTACTGTGATTCTCAGATATACATTTTTATCAGTTTGTTCTCCTACCTGGAGAGAGAAGTAGAGTGAGCATAATAATTCAGTGCAGGTCTATGGTCTATAACTGAGAATTTGCCAATATATCTTAAAAATAACCAAGATGAAAACTGATTGATTCATAATTCAGTAGTTGAGCTAGTAGACCAAAATGCCTTTCATAATTTAACATATTGACATAAACTATTAAAAACTGTAAAAGAGACAGTGTTGATTTATGCTGATTGATCCTGACTGTAAATAAATACAGTACAAAAGAAACTAATTGTATCACTTCTGCCAAACTACTAATAGCAAGCAACTTACTTGGGGAATTAAAAATGCACTTTTTCAAAACTGAAAAAATTTTGAAACATTTTAAGGGGGAAAAAAGTCTGAAAACAAATTTCAGTTTGTTGTTTTCATTAGCAAATTAAATAAATAAATGTTAACAGCAGGTCTGAATTATTACCCAAAATTTTTTAAAAAAACAAAAATTTCAGTTTTATTAGGATAATATTTTCATATGTAACAATCATTTACTTTCTTCAGTTTGAATTCAAATTGTGAATTACTTTTATAATCCTTAATAAACCCATTAGGTAGCTTTCTCTGAGACAAATAGGTTGTCTTAGTAATTTTTAACTCCATAAATATTATCAAATAAATCTATCATGTAAAAATTAAAATAACGTTACCAAAAAAGCTAAAGTCCCTTTACCCACATTTCCAGGTAATCTAGTTCCTCCCTCCCCTCTCCAGAGATGAGCACTGACATCAATTTCCAAAATATTTTTTCAGATCTTGTTTTTTGTGTTTACATGCATGTACATTGACCCATGAAAAGCATTCAGAATTTTTTTGAGAATTTTTATATAAACAGTATCATACTGGATACATTCTTCTACAACTTGATTTTTTTCACCCACTATGCCTTAAAGCAGTCTTTCCATGTCTAATAATACCAGCTTTGAGTCAAATATTCTTCTGAATACTGATGTGTGCCCAGTCACTCAGTCGTGTCCAATTCTTTGCGACTCCATGGACTGTAGCCTGCCAGGCTCCTCCACCCATGGAGTTTTCCAGTCAAGAATACTGGAGTGGGTTGACATTTCCTACTCCAAGGGATCTTCCTGACCCAGGGATCGAGTCTGTGTCTCCTGCATATCTTGCATTGGCAAGTGGATTCTTTACCACTGTGCCACCTGGGAACATATTCTCTAATTTAATCCTCAGAGCAACCCCTTGAGGGTGGTACTGGTAGCATCATCTCACAGGTGAAGAAACTGAAGCACAGAGGGAAGAAATGAGCTTCCACAGTCACACAGCTTGTAGCCAAAGTAGAATTCAAAATCATAGCCCCAAATATTTAACATGACTTTTGATCAAAATTAACTTGAAACAAGAAGACATCAGCTTCTCACCATCACTAATTATCAGAGAAAGGCAAATCAGAACTACAATGAGGTATCACCTCACACCAGTCCAAATGGCCATCATTAAAAAATCTGCAAGCAACAAATGTGGGAAAGGATATGAAGAAAAGGGAACCATCCTGCACTGTTGGTTGGAATGTAAATTGGTGCAACCACTATGAAGAATAGTTTAGAGTTTCCTTAAAAAACTACAACTAGAGTTACCATATGATCCAGCAATCCCACTCCCAGGCATATATCCAGAGAAAACAATAAACAAAAGATATATGCACCCCAGTGTTCACTGCAGCACTGTTTACAACAGCCAAGACATAGAAGCAGCCTAAATAACCATCAACAGATTAATGGATAAAGAAGATGTGGTACATATATATAATATTACTCAGCCATTTAAAAAGAATGAAATAATGCCATTTGCATCAACATGGATTGACTTGGAGATTATCATACTAAGTAAAATAAGTCAGACAAGAGAAATACAAATATCATGTGATATCACTTATGTATGGAATCTAAAAAATGATACAAATGAACTTATTTGCAAAACAGAAATAGACTCACAGACATAGAAAACAAATTTATGGTTACCAAAGGGAAAAGGGGGCTTCCTAGGTGGCGCTAGGGGGTAAAGAACCCACCTGCTGACGCAGGAGACAATAAGAGATGCGGGTTCGATCCCTGGGTTGGGAATATCCCCTGGAGAAGGTCATGGTAATCCATGGTAATGGTAATCCATTACCATGGATTACCATCTCTTGCCTGGAGAATCCTACGGACAGAGGAGCCTGGCAGGCTACAGTCCATGGGGTCACAAAGAGTCGCACTACTGAACTGACTTAGTACACATGCACAATGGGAAAAGACAGGCAGGATAAATTAAAAGATGGGGATTAACATATACACATTATTGTATATAAAATAGATGATCAACAAGGACTACTGTATAGCACAGGGAACTGTACTCAATAGTATGTAATAACCTATATGGGAAAAGAATCTGAAAAAGAACAGATACATGAACATGTAGAGCTAAGTCAGATTGCTGTACACCTGAAAGTAACACAACATTATAAATCAACTGTATTCCAACATAAAATAAAAAATTTTAGAAAGAAGACTTCAGCTTCAATTGCAGAAAACTTCAGGGTAAAATGCTTTCCAAATCCAAAGCTATGAATTAACAATTAGCTTCTTTTTTGATAGGTAAGAGGGAAGGTAAGTAAATTCTAGTAATTATAAAGGTCAAATAAATCTGTAATTATTTTGAATCTTGACAATATGCATTTTAAACTGTTAGTCTGTTTGTTGTGAAAGGCAAAGAACTCTAATAAAGCCCAGGACTTTGACTTATAACCTTGAGATCATGAATGCTTGTTAAAAATAAAAATACACATTTGTCAGAATATTTATTGTAGAAACTGTCACCCCAACCTCATGATTATTTACCCACGACTCTGACTTCACTGATCTGATTCTAATGAACTCAACAAGTGCAGATCCACTTCAAATTAGGAGCATAGCTAAGGGCATCATTCCCTTTAAAAAAAATTTTATGAGTAAAATAAAATGACTCCAACATATTAAATTAAAATTATAATGCAGAGTCTTCATTGCCTTCAATATTGAAGAGTTGTTTCCAAACACAGACAATCTGACTCCAGAGCTAACACTCCTAACCACTATACAATGGCACAGTGATACCTACCTCACTCTTTTTACCTGCTATATAAAATACCACAGAATGAATATAACCACAGTTCATTTGACCATTCACCTGTTGGTCACTGAAGTGGTTTCTAACACTTTGCAATTCGTAACAGCATGCCCATTCTTCTACATGCCTCCTTGTGCTGCTATACAAGTATTTCTTGAGAGCAGTTGTCCTCCAAGAGTGGTCCCCAGACCAGTGCAATTGCCATCAGCTGGAATTTATTAAAACTTCAGACTCAGGTCTGATCCCCGTGTTTTCTGAACCAGAAACTCTGGGGCTGAAAGCCTGGAAATCTGTGTTTTAATAAGCCCACCAGGGGATTTTGATGTACACTCAAAATTGGGAATCATCTCACTAGAGATACAGACAGCACAATGGTTGGGACACAGGAAACCCCTTATTTGAAGCCAAAATTTAAACCACTCCAAAGAAGCAAAAGTAAAGATGAAATGTCAAAAACATTAGGATTTTAACCTGACTTTTCAGGAATCTCTTCCCAGACTTAGAACTCTATTAAACTCATCAAAAAAAAAAAAAAAGACTAATTTCAGAACTCAAATAGGTTATCTAACAAAGCTTGAGATTAAGAAAAGTAAATTTGAAATTAAAATTTATATCCAATTATAAACTTAGAAGAAATGGACAAATTCTTAGAAAAGTACAACTTCCCAAAACTGAACTAGGAAGAAATAGAAAATTTTAACAGACCCATCACAAGCACGGAAATTGAAACTGTAATCAGAAAACTTCTAACAAACAAAGCCCAGGACCAGACGGCTTCACAGCTGAATTCTACCAAAAATTAAGAGGAGAACTAACACCTATCCTACTCAAACTCTTCCAGAAAATTGCAGAGGAAGGTAAATTTCCAAACTCATTCTGTGAGGCCACCATCACCCTAATACCAAAACCTGACAAAGATCCCACAAAAAAAGAAAACTATAGGCCAATATCACTGACAAACATAAATGCAAAAATCCTTAACAAAATTCTAGCAATCAGAATCCAACAACATATTAAAAAGATCATACATCATGACCAAGTGGGCTTTATCCCAGGGATGCAAGGATTCTTCAATATCCACAAATCAATCAATGTAATACACCACATTAACAAATTGAAAAATAAAAACCATATGATTATCTCAATAGATGCAGAGGAAGCCTTTGACAAAATTCAACATCCATTTATGATAAAAAAAAAAAACTCTCCAGAAAGCAGGAATAGAAGGAACATACCTCAACATAATAAAAGCTATATATGACAAACCCTCAGCAAACATTATCCTCAATGGTGAAAAATTGAAAGCATTTCCCCTAAAGTCAGGAACAAGACAAGGGTGCCCACTCTCACCACTACTATTCAACATAGTTTTGGAAGTTTTGGCCGCAGCAATTAGAGCAGAAAAATAAATAAAAGGAATCCAGTTTGGAAAAGAAGAAGTAAAACTCTCACTGTTTGCAGATGACATGATCCTCTATATAGAAAACCCTAAAAACTCCACCAGAAAATTACTAGAGCTAATCAATGAATATAGTAAAGTTGCAGGATATAAAATCAACACACAGAAATCCCTTGCATTCCTATACACTAACAATGAGAAAGCAGAAAGAGAAGTTAAGGAAACAATTCCATTTATCATTGCAACGAAAAGAATAAAATACTTAGGAATATATCTACTTAAAGAAACAAAAGACTTATATATAGAAAACTATAAAATACTGGTGAAAGAAATCAAAGAGGACACAAATAGATGGAGAAATATACCGTGTTCATGGATCAGAAGAATCAATATAGTGAAAATGAGTATACTACCCAAAGCAATCTATAGATTCAATGCAATCCCTATCAAGCTACCAACGATATTTTTCAGAGAACTAGAACAAATAATTTCACAATTTGTATGGAAATACAAAAAACCTTGACTAGCCAAAGCAATCCTGAGAAAGAAGAATGGAGCTGGAGGAATCAACCTGCCTGACTTCAGTCTCTACTACAAAGCCACAGTCATCAAGACAGTATGGTACTGGCACAAAGACAGAAATATAGATCAATGGAACAAAATAGAAAGTCCAGAGATAAATCCACATACCTATGGACACCTTATCTTTGACAAAGGAGGCAAAAATATACAATGGAGAAAAGACAATCTCTTTAACAAGTAGTTCTGGGAAAATTGGTCAACCACTTGTAAAAGAATGAAACTAGAACACTTTCTAACACCATACACAAAAATAAACTCAAAATGGATTAAAGATTTAAACATAAGGCCAGAAACTATTAAACTCCTAGAGGAAAACATAGGCAAAACACTCTACGACATAAACCACAGCAGGATCCTCTATGACTCACCTTCCAGAATATTGGAAATAAAAGCAAAAATAAACAAATGGGACCTAATTAAAATTAAAAGCTTCTGCACAACAAAGGAAACTATAAGCAAGGTGAAAAGACAGCCTTCAGAATGGGAGAAAATAATAGCAAATGAAGCAATGGACAAACAACTAATCTCAAAAATATACAAGCAACTCCTGCAGCTCAATTCCAGAAAAATAAAAATGACCCAATCAAAAAGTGGGCTACAGAACTAAACAGACATTTCTCCAAAGAAGACATACAGATGGCTAACAAACACATGAAAAGATGCTCAACATCACTCATTATCTGCTGCTAAGTCACTTCAGTCATGTCCGACTCTACGCAACCCCATAGATGGAAGCCCACCAGGCTCCCCCACCCCTGGGATTCTCCAGGCAAGAACACTGGAGTGGGTTGCCATTTCCTTCTCCAGTGCATGAAAGTGAAAAGTGAAAGTGAAGTCGCTCAGTCGTGTCGGACTCTTAGCGTCCCCATGGACTGCAGCCTACCAGGCTCCTCCATCCATGGGATTTTCCAGGCAAGAGTACTGGAGTGGGGTGCCATTGCCTTCTCCATCACTCATTATCAGAGAAATGCAAATCAAAACCACAATGAGGTACCATTTCATGCCAGTCAGAATGGCTGCTATCCAAAAGTCTACAAGCAATAAATACTGGAGAGGATGTAGAGAAAAAGGAACCCTCTTACACTGTTGGTGGGAATGCAAACTAGTACAGCCACTATGGAGAACAGTGTGGAGATTCCGTAAAGACTCTGTGGGAGAGGGTGAGGGTGGGATGATTCGGGAGAATGGCATTGAAACATGTATAATATCATATATGAAACGAGTTGCCAGTCCAGGTCTGATGTACAATACTGGATGCTTGGGGCTGGCGCACTGGGACGACCCAGAGGGATGGTATCGGGAGGGAGGAGGGAGGAGGGTTCAGGATGGGGAACACGTGTATACCTGTGGCAGATTCATGTTGATATATGGCGAAACCAATACAATATTGTAAAGTTAAAAAAAAAAAAAAACTGGATATAGAACTCCCATATGACCCAGCAATCCCACTGCTGGGCATACACACTGAGGAAACCAGAATCGAAAGAGACACATGTACCCCAATGTTCATCACAGCACTGTTTATAATAGCCAGGACATGGAAGCAACCTAGATGTCCATCAGCAGATTAATGAATAAGAAAGCTGTGGTACATATACACAATGGAATATTACTCAGCCATTAAAAAGAATACATTTGAGTCAGTTCTAATGAGGTGGATGAAACTGGAGTCTATTATACAGAGTGAAGTAAGCCAGAAAGAAAAACACCAATACAGTATACTAATGCATATATATGAAATTTAGAAAGAAGGTAACAATAACCCTGTATGCGAGACAGCAAAAGAGACACAAATGTATTGAACAGTCTTTTGGGCTCTGTGGGAGAGGGTGAGGGTGGGATGATATGGGAGAATGGCACTGAAACATGTAAAATATCATATGTGAAACAAATTGCCAGTCCAGGTTTGATGCATGATACAGGGTGCTTGCGGCTGGTGCACTGGGATGACCCAGAGGGATGGGATGCGGAGGGAGGTGGGAGGGGGGTTCAGGATGGGGAACACATGTATACCTGTGGCAGATTCATTTTGATATTTGGCAAAACTAATACAATTATGTAAAGTTTAAAAATAAAAAAATAAAAAAAATTTAAAAAAAAAGATAAAATTTATATTCAATGATAAAGAGATCTTGAAAGATAGTAGTCTGAGAAGGTCATCTGACACATGAAGGGACCAACCCCAGAGAAATTAAACACCTTTTCCAAGTTCACTGGACTGGTTAGAAGCATAGTGATGGTGAGAGCTTTGGACCTTGGTCTTAGACAGGCACACCAGATGTTGCATCAGCGAGTATTATGTTTTGATCAAAGACATTCCTCAAGGAAGATTTTATGACAAACTAAGGAAAGCTTACTTCAAATATTATCCTGAGAATAATTTAGAAAAGAATAAAATCTGGGTATTTATTCTAGAAGAAAGATGCCAAAACCAAATGATTCCAGT
The DNA here is from genome assembly GCF_029407905.1 of Bubalus kerabau. Taxonomy (NCBI): domain Eukaryota; kingdom Metazoa; phylum Chordata; class Mammalia; order Artiodactyla; family Bovidae; genus Bubalus; species Bubalus kerabau. Next base: position 75,228,099 of record NC_073633.1, read on the forward strand.
GTAAGGAAGATATTACATTACCCAAAATGTATACCAGTAAAGCTAATCATGAACCTCCTCAATGATATTCTCATTGTCTTATAATTTTGACATTTTTATCAAAATGAAATAATGTTTATTGATGTGTGATATTGTAACATGAAAGGAAAATTCTAAAATGTACTACATCTCTAATACACTTTCTTTAAATCAATGTACTATTTCCTATATACATACATTTATTTTAATCAAATTGTGATAAAGGGAACACAAGTGTTCTGAACATTTTTAATTTTAAAATATTTGGTAAAAACTTAAAATATTCTTCCATATTTCAATGTTACTAAATAATATTCATACTTTATTTATAACTGTCCAATGGCCTATAAGATATGTCATAATTCACTTGGACATGTTTTTGGATTTGTGAATGGTTTCATATTTATTTTATATTGTAAGCAATGCTATAATAAAGTTCTTATATTTTTCTTTCTTCTTTTGAATTATTTCCTTTGGCTAGATTTCAAAGAGCAGACTGTGGAGTTGTGACCATTGATCTATTTATGGTTCTTGGCCTGAAATACCAAACCCACTCCTCAATGATTCAGCAGAATTTTCACTTGAACCTTAAAAAAGTTTCTCACCAAGTACTCATGCCAGGGAGGTGTTGGGGTGGTGGGAGAGAATTAAATTAGGTTAATGTTATGGGTCTTATTTTAATGGGCTAATATTCATAATTTTCCTTATCTGAATCCTGGTTTCTTTTAAACTAAAAGAAACTTTCAGACTAAAATTCCAAGTAATATTACAATTTAGACTAGAAAAAACCAGACTCCAAAAAAGGAAAATTATAATTATTAAAACATTTAAATAAACCCCAAACAGGAACCTGGATTCACACTCTCAATTATTTACATTTTACTGGAGCTCAATTCCAAGAATCCTCCTCAGTACCTTGAGAAAATATAAAATGGATATACAATGCCTGACTTCAAGAGCTTATAAGCTAGTATGAAATTTAATTAATTAGTCTTGGAAAACCTTCATTTGTCAATTTTCCACCTGCTAACTGGGAGGAGACATATTTTCCTATCTTGAGGAAGGAATATAAATAGAAATGAGATGAGATTGGTAAATAAATACTCTACTTAATTGCAATGCAGACTGATCACTTTTAAGAAGTTTTAGTCTAATTTCTCCAAACAATTATGTAAAGTTTAAAAATAAAATAAAATAAAAAAAAATCCAGATGGCTGGTGGTGTTGTGGATAAGAATCCATCTGCCAATGCAGGGGACACATGTTCAATACCTGGTCCAGGAAGATTCCACATCCTGCAGAGCAACTAAGCCCATATCCCGCAACTACTGAGCCTGCATGCCAGAACTAAAGAAGCACACTCACCCTAGAGACCGGGCTCTGCAACAAAAGAAGCCGCCACAGTGAGAAGCCCAAATACCACAACTACGAAGCCTGCATGCTCTAGGGCCCATGAGCCACAACTGATGAGCCCTTGTTCTGCAACTACTGAAGCCCACATGCCCTAGAGCCAGCAAGCCACAACCACCAAGCCTGCATGCTGCAACGACTGAAGATCACATGCCTAGAGCCTGTGCTTTGCAACCAGAGAAGTCACCACAATGAGAAGCCCATGCACCACAAGTAGAGAGTAACCCCACTCTATGCAACTAGAAAAAGCCCATGTGCAGCAGCAAAGACGCAGCACAGACAAAAATAAATAAAATACAGCAGTGTGTACAGGTCAAAAATAAATACATAAATAAATAAAACCTTTCAAAAAAGAAAACATACAGATGACCAACAGGCACATGAAAAGATGCTCAACATTGCTAATTATCAGAGAAATGCAAATCAAAGCTACAAAGAGGTAGAATGACCATCATCAAAGAGTCTACCAATAACAAACGCGGAAGAGGGTAGGTAGAAAAGAGAACCTTCTTACACTGTTGGTAAGAATGTAAATTGGTGCAACCACTGTGGAGAATAGTATGGAAGTTCCCTAAAAAACTAAAAACAGAGTTACCATATGATCTAGCAATCCCACTCTTTGGCATCTATTTTGGAGAAAACTCAAATTCGAAAAGATGCATGCTCCTCAATGTTCATAGCAGCACTATTTACAACAGTCAAGACATGAAAGAAACCTAAATGTCAATCAACAAATGAATGGATAAAAACTATGTAGTGCACACACACACACACAACACACACACATATACATGGTAGAATACTACTCAGCCATAAAAAAAGAATGAAATAACAGCACTTGCAGCAACAGAGATGGACCCAGAGATTATCATACTAAGTGAAGTAAGTCAGACACAAAAAGACAAATATCATATGATATCACTTAGATGTTCAGTTCAGTTCACTCAGTTGTGTCTGACTCTTTGCGACTCCATGGACTGAGGCACACCAGGCCTACCTGTCCATCACCAACTCCCGGAGTTTACTCAAACTCGTGTACATTGAGTCGATGATGCCATCCAACCATCTCATCCTCTGTCATCTCCGTCTCCTCCCACCTTCGATCTTTCCCAGGATCAGGGTCTTTTCAAATGAGTCAGTTCTTCACATCAGGTGGCCAAAACACTGTAGTTTCAGCTTCAGCATCAGTCCTTCCAGTGAATATTCAGGACTGATTTCCTTTAGGATGAACTCATTGGATCTGCCTGCAGTCCAGGGACTCTCAAAAGTCTTCTCAAACACCACAGTTCAAAATCATCAATACTTTGGCACTCAGCTTTCTTTATAGACCAACTCTCACATCCATACATGACTCCTGGAAAAACCATAGCTTTGACTAGATATACCTTTGTTGGCAAAGTAATGTCTCTGCTTTTCAATATGCTGTCTAGGTTGGTCATAACTTTTCTTCCAAGAAGCTAGCGTCTTTTAATTTCATGGTTGCAATCACCATCTACAGTGATTTTCAGATCAGATCAGTCGCTCAGTCGTGTCTGACTCTTTGCGACCCCATGAATCCCAGCACGCCAGGCCTCCCTGTCCATCACCAACTCCCAGAGTTCACTCAGACTCACGTCCATCAAGTCAGTGATGCCATCCAGCCATCTCATCCTCTGGCGTCCCCTTCTCCTCCTGCCCCCAATCCCTCCCAGCATCAGAGTCTTTTCCAATGAGTCAACTCTTCGCATGAGGTGGCCAAAGTACTGGAGTTTCAGCTTTCGCATCATTCCTTCCAAAGAAATCCCAGAGCTGATCTCCTTCAGAATGGACTGGTTGGATCTCCTTGCAGTCCAAGAGACTCTCAAGAGTCTTCTCCAACACCACAGATCAAAAGCATCAATTTTTCGGCGCTCAGCTTTCTTCACAGTCCAACTCTCACATCCATACATGACCACTGGAAAAACCATAGCCTTGACTAGATGAATCTTTGTTGGCAAAGTAATGTCTCTGCTTTTGAATATGCTATCTAGGTTGGTCATAACTTTTCTTCCAAGGAGTAAGCGTCTTTTAATTTCATGGCTGCAGTCACCATTTGTAGTGATTTTGGAACCCAGAAAAATAAAGTCTGACACTATTTCCACTGTTTCCCCATCTATTTCCCATGAAGTGGTGGGACCGGATGCCATGATCTTCGTTTTCTGAATGTTGAGCTTTAAGCCAACTTTTTCACTCTCCACTTTGACTTTCATTAAGAGGCTTTTTAGTTCCTCTTCACTTTCTGCCATAAGGGTGGTGTCATCTGCATATCTGAGGTTATTGATATTTCTCCGGGCAGTCTTGATTCCCGCTTGTGTTTCTTCCAGTCCAGCGTTTCTCATGATGTACTCTGCATATAAGTAAAATAAGCAGGGTGACAATATACAGCCTTGACGTACTCCTTTTCCTATTTGGAACCAGTCTGTTGTTCCATGTCCAGTTCTAACTGTTGCTTCCTGACCTGCATACAAATTTCTCAAGAGGCAGATCAGGTGGTCTGGTATTCCCATCTCTTGAATAATTTTCCACAGTTTATTGTGATCCACACAGTCAAAGGCTTTGGCATAGTCAATAAAGCAGAAATAGATGTTTTTCTGGAATTCTCTTGCTTTTCCATGATCCAGCAGATGTTGGCAATTTGATCTCTGGTTCCTCTGCCTTTTCTAAAACCAGCTTGAACATCAGGAAGTTCACGGTTCACATATTGCTGAAGCCTGGCTTGGAGAATTTTGAGCATTACTCTACTAGCGTGTGAGATGAGTGCAATTGTGCAGTAGTTTGAGCATTCTTTGGCATTGCCTTTCTTTGGGATTGGAATGAAAACTGACCTTTTCCAGTCCTATGGCCAATCCTGGTTTTCCAAATTTGCTGACATATTGAGTGCAGCACTTTCACAGCATCATCTTTCAGGATTTGGAATAGCTCAATTGGAATTCCATCACCTCCACTAGTTTTGTTCATAGTGATGCTTCCTAAAGCCCACTTGACTTCACATTCCAGGATGTCTGGCTCTAGGTGAGTGATCACACTATCATGATTACCTGGGTCCTGAAGATCTTTTTGTACAGTTCTTCTGTGTATTCTTACCACCTCTTCTTAATATCTTCTGCTTCTGTTAGGTCCATACCATTGCTGTCCTTTATTGTGCCATCTTTGCATGAACTGTTCCCTTGGTATCTCTAATTTTCTTGAAGAGATGTCTAGTCTTTCCCATTCTATTGTTTTCCTCTATTTCTTTGCTTTGATCGCTGAGGAAGGCTTTCTTATCTCTGCTTGCTAGTCTTTGAAACTCTGCATTCAGATGGATATATTTTTCCTTTTCTCCTTTACCTTTCGCTTCTTTTCTTTCCTCATTTATTTGTAAGGCCTCCTCAGACAACCACTTTGCCTTTTTGCATTTCTTTTTTTTGGGGGGGGTGGGTGGGGAGATGGTCTTGATCACTGCCTCCTGTACAATGTCACAAACCTCCGTCCATAGCTCTTCAGGCACTCTATCAGATCTAATCCCTTGAATCTATTTCTCACTTCCATTGTATAATCATTAGGGATTTGATTTAGGTCATACCTGAAAGGTCTAGTGGTTTTCCCTACTTTCTTCAATTTAAGTCTGAATTTGGCAATAAGGAGTTCATGATCTGAGCCACAGTCAGCTCCCAGTCCTGTTTTTGCTGACTGTATAGAGCTTCTCCATCTTTGGCTGCAATTAATATAATTAATCTGCTTTCAATGTTGACCATCTGGTGATGTCCATATATAGTCTTCTCTTGTGTTGTTGGAAGACGGTGTTTGCTATGACCAGTGTGTTCTCTTGGCAAAACTCTATTAGCCTTTGCCCTGCTCCATTCTGTACTCCAAGCCAAATTTGCCTGTTACTCCAGGCGTTTCTTAACTTCCTACTTTTGTATTCCAGTCCCCTATAATGAAAAGGACATCTTTTTTGGGTGTTTGTTAGTTCTAGAAGGTGTTGTAGGTCTTCATAAAACTGTTCAACTTCAGCTTCTTCAGCATTACTGGTCAGGGCATAGACCTGGATTACCGTGATATTGAATGGTTTGCCTTGCGAATGAATGGAGATCATTCTGTCGTTTTTGAGATTGCATGCACTTAGATGTAGAATCTAAAATATGATACAAATGAACTTATTTAAAAAACAGAAACAGGCTCATAGACATAGAAAAAAAGTTATGGTTATCAAAGTGAAAACAGAGGAGGGATAAATTAGGAGTTTTGGATTAACAGATACACACTGCTGCTGCTGCTGCTGCTAAGTTGCTCCAGTCATGTCTGACTCTGTGCGACCCCAGAGACAGCAGCCCACCTGGCTCCCGTCCCTGGGATTCTCCAGGCAAGAACACTGGAGTGGATTGTCATTTCCTTCTCCAATGCATAAAAGTGAAAAGTGAAAGTGAAGTCACTCAGTCGTGCCTGACTCTTAGCAACCTCATGGACTGCAGCCTACCAGGCTCCTCTGTCCATGGATTTTCCAGGCAAGAGTACTGGAGTGGGGTGCCATTGCCTTCTCCAACAGATACACACTACTATATATAAAATAGATAAGCAGTAAGGAACTACTGTATAGCACAGGGAACTGTATTCAAACTATATTCACTGTAATAGCAATAATGGAAAAGAATATTATACATATACATATATACACATATATATTCATATATATATATATATGAATCACTTTGCTCTACACCAGAAACTAACACAATACTATAAATCAACTATACCTCAACAAAAAAAAAAAAAGAGAGAGAGAGAGAGGAAGAAGAAAATGTTCAAGTTTAACTGGAAGCCATGGAGTTGCCATCAGTGGTCAGTTTCTGGGGTCAGGTCATTTCTTTTTAAAATATCTAAAATCGTTTTATATTATTTGCAATCCAAAGAATCCTAAATTAGAAGAGGCCTAAATGTAGAAGTCTTTCATTCAGTTTAGTTCAGTTCAGTCGTTCAGTCGTGTCCGACTCTTTGAGACCCCATGAATCGCAGCACGCCAGGCCTCCCTGTCCATCACCAACTCCCGGAGTTCACTCAGACTCATGTCCATCGAGTCGGTGATGCCATCCAGCCATCTCATCCTCTGTCATCCTCTTTTCCTCCTGCCCCAATCCCTCCCAGCATCAGAGTCTTTTCCAATGAGTCAACTCTTCCCATGAGGTGGCCAAAGTACTGGAGTTTCAGCTTTAGTATCATTCCCTCCAAAGAACACCCAGGGCTGATCTCCTTTAGAATGGACTGGTTGGATCTCTTTGCAGTCCAAGGGACTCTCAAGAGTCTTCTCCAACACCACAGTTCAAAAGCATCAATTCTTCGGCCCTCAGCTTTCTTCACAGTCCAACTGTCACATCCATACATGACCACTGGAAAAACCATAGCCTTGACTAGACAGACCTTTGTTGGCAAAGTAATGTCTCTGCTTTTCAATATGCTATCTAGATTGATCATAACTTTTCTTCCAAGGAGTAAGCGTATTTTAATTTCATGGCTGCAGTCAACATCTGCAGTGATTTTGGAGCCCAGAAAAGTAAAGTCTGCCACTGTTTCCAGTTTCCCCATCTATTTCCCATGAAGTGATGGGACCAGATGCCATGATCTTTGTTTTCTGAATGTTGAGCTTTAAGCCAACTTTTTCACTCTCCTTTTTCACTTTCATCAAGAGGCTTTTTAGTTCCTCTTCACTTTCTGCCATAAGGATGATGTCATCTGCATATCTGAGGTTATTGATATTTCTCCCGGCAATCTTGATCCCAGCTTGTGCTTCTTCAGGCCCGGCATTTCTCATGATGTACTCTGCATATAAGTTAAATAAGCAGGGTGACAGTATACAGCCTTGATGTACTCCTTTTCCTATTTGGAATCAGTGTTTTGTTCCATGTCCAGTTCTAACTGTTGCTTCCTGACCTGCATATAGGTTTCTCAAGAGGCAGGTCAGGTGCTCTGGTATTCCCATCTCTTTCAGAATTTTCCACAGTTTATTGTGATCCACACAGTCAAAGGATTTGGCATAGTCAATAAAGCAGAAATAGATGTTTTTCTGGAACTCTTTTGCTTTTTCCATGATCCAGCAGATGTTGGCAATTTGATCTCTGGTTCCTCTGCCTTTTCTAAAATCAGCTTGAACATCAGGAAGTTCACAGTTCACATATTGCTGAAGCCTGGCTTGGAGAATTTTGAGCATTATTTTACTAGCATGTGAGATGAGTGCAATTCTCATTAGGGATCATGAAAGTGTTCTGGCAGTTCTCACAGGCTGCAAGGCCAGGAAATGGTCCAGCTTGCTGTCAAAAGCTGGGACTCTAAATAGCCAACAGGTGATACAAATTGAAACGATAACCTAGACCAAGTTTAGGCCTCCCTCAGAAATAAACTTCCAGAATCAGTGAGGGCTTAGGTTCATGCAGACAGTCACATACTCTGAAAGAATTTATCTGCAGAGTGGAGTTCATCATTTACTTTTCAACAAATATTTTTTATGTACTTTCTGTGAATCAGACCCTGGGTTAGGTGCTGGTAATAAAATGGTGAACAAGAGCCTGTGTGTTTGCGGAGCCTGCATTCTAGTGATGGAAACAAATTAAAAAAATAAGTAAAGAAATAAAGGAAGTGAAATTGTGGTTAAGTGCTAAGAAAAAACAAACAAGGCTCAGATAGAATCTGTTCTGGGAGAATCTGCTTTAACTATGATGGTTAGGGAGGCCCTGGCTGAGAACCTGGAAGTTAAACTGAGAACACAAAGTTAAGAAGGAACAACACTGTGAAGGGCAGCAAGGAACACTTCAGGCAAAGGGAACAACATAAGGTGGAAAAGAGCTTGAAGTGTTCCAGAAACTGGCTTTAGGCCCAGGTTGGATCATAGTGAAAGAGGGAGTCTGTTGCATCAGATGTAGTGATACAGGCAGAAGCCAGATCATGTAGCAGTTTGTAGATCATGGAAGGAATTTTTATTTTATTCTAAGTATAAAGCAAAGATATTGAGGGTGTTTGTTTAATTGCTGCTACTGCTGGTGGTTTAGTTGCTAAGTTGTATCTGACTCTTGTAACCCCATGGACTATAACCCACCAGGTTCCTCTGTCCATGGAATTCTTCTGGCAAAAATATTGGAATGGGTTGCTACTTCCTTCTCCAGGGGATCTTCCACATCCAGAGATTGAATCTGTGTCTCCTGCATAGCAGTCAGATTCTTTACTGACTTGAGCCGTAGCTTTAAATTGTGGAGAAGAGAGAGACAGTCATCTCAAAGTATTGTACCCTCTTATTTTATAGAAAAGAAGTAGAACCTCAAAAGTTTGGAATTATTGGTTCCCAGGTCCTTGGCCGATCTAATACAGAGCCCAACTGTAGAGCACAGAGTAGTCTGCTCAGTGCTATGTGGCAGCCTGGATGGGGGTGGAGTTTGGGGGGAGGATGGATATATGTATTTGTATGGCTGAGTCCCTTTGCTGTCCATCTGGAACTATCACACCATTGTTAATCAGCCATACTCTGATATACAATAAAAAGTTTTAAAAAATAGCAGATCCAGGACCCAATCCCAATGTCATGCCCTTCAGCTTAGTGGTCTCATTTCCTTCCCTTCTCCCAGAGCAGCCAAAGCACCCTCAGGGCTCCAGGCAGAGGACTCAGGACAGGGTGTCTCATTCATGGTCTGTATCCTCCCCTCCATCCTCATATACCTCTGAATGTTCTGGTCATGGGGAAGCCTACTTGTTCCCTGCCCACCACAAGAGACAAAACCAGGTCACTCAGTCTTAGAAATGGACATGGGCTGCAATGATGATGGTGATGACTGGCTTTAGTTCCTTTATCTTAATGCTTTGCACATACCAGGTAATTTAATCGTCACAGCCACACTTTCAGATGGACATGATTATTGCACTTATTCCCATATCTGGAAAATGAGGCACAAATAAGCTAAATGGGCTGTTCCCTAAGCTGCAAGCAGACCATGCATCGTCCTTCAGGTTGTTCACCCCCCACATCCAGCCCTGAGCTGGGGAGAGTTCAGGTTCCGTGTTGCTCCCACAGCATCTGTTCTGTTTTTCTCACATTACCTGTTGTGTAGTGGTGATGTTTTCCTTTTTAGCTACAAGCCAGGAAGTTTCCTGTGGGTGGTTATATGGGAATAATTAGTCTTTATGTAAGCACTGCCTTGCAGGATATGAAAGACATAACTCTCAGGCAGCCAGAGAACCCAGGAGGATGCTTATAATCACTAGGCTTCATTCTCTCCAGGAATAATTATGGATTTCAACCACAAATCACCACTTCAATAGGGTTTTCACACCTTAGCTTCTTCCCAAAATTTTAAGAGTGGATTTTCTAGGGAAAGATTATGGATGAAGGGGCAGACATCCTATGGTTCTTTTTTCCTGCTGGAGGTGGTTTCTCATCAGGAGTGGAAAACAGATGTTACTTCCTGGGGAATCAATGTCATGGTCTAGCCAGAGCCCTCAGAGTCATAGGACATGGGGGCTGGAAGGGGCCTTACAGACTATGAATTCAGTCTCTTTTGATTATGTATAATGGGAGTCAACTTCAAATAGCCTAAAGCAGAAAAGGAGGTTGGGGTATTAACCTAGTTACAAATGTAATAGCAAATCTTCACCATATGTGCATATAAACTTCTCCAACACCCACACTTTCTCCCCACACCCTCTCCTCTCACCATCCCCCACTACCACCTCTGCCATTCTTCAAGACTAGAGAGTGTTTTCCAAGACTAGCAGGGTCTACTGCTATGTAACAACTACTCGCAAAAGTTAGTGGTGTAAAATATCAATCATCTTATTATATTTCATTATTTCATGGATTGAGAGTTCAGGCAGGACTCAGATGAATAATTCTTTCCTTTCCCCATGGTTCCAGTGAAGCTCACTTGGTGGCAAGCCAACCAGCAGGTGAGCTTGTGTAGGGGCCAGAGACAGCCTCATTCACAGGTCTGGTATCTTGCTGGGACTGTCAGCTGAGCACCTACACATGGCCTCTCCTGTATGGCAACCTTGTTCTTCAGTCACTAAGTCAAGTCCAATTCTTTGCAACCCCATGAACTGCAGCACACCAGTCTTCCCTGTCTTTCACCATCTCCCAAATTTCTCTCAAACTCATGTCCATTGAGTCGGTAATGCCATCCAAACCATCTCATCCTCTGTCACCTCCTTCTCCTCCTGCCCTCAATCTTTCCCAGCATCAGAGTCTTTTCCAATGAGTTGGCTCTTCACATCAAGTGGCCAAAGAATTGGAGTGTCAGCATCAGTCCTTGGGGTAGTCAAATTTCTTACATGGCATCTCAGGGCTCCCCAGAAACACAGGTAAAAGCTGTAAGGCTTCTTCTGATCCAGTCTCAGAGAAAACAACATTTCTACCACATTGTATAGTGAAACAAGTCACTAAAGCCAGCTTGAATTCAAGGAAAAGCAAATTATTAACAGAATCCACCTCTCAATAGGGTTGTTAAATAATTTCTCTGGTGGCTCCGACAGTAAAAATTCTGTCTACAATGTGGGAGACCTGGGTTCGATTGGGTCGGGAAAATCCCCTGGAGAAGGATATGGCAATCCCCTCCAGTACTATTGCCTGGAAAATCCCATGGACAGAGGAGCCTGGTAGGCTACAGTCCATGGGGTCGCAAAGAGTCGGACATGACTGAGCGACTTCACTCACTCACTTTAATCTCCCACAGACAGTTTGCTAGACAAGCATCCACAATACTTAAATACTGACTGCTTGCTTAGATCCAAGACGAAAGATGAATGAGAAATGGAAACAAACATCTGATCAAATGGTTTGGGAATCAAAAGATATGAATGATGTGTCTTCTCCTCTAGGGGGCACAGGTTCCCTGCTCATTTCATCAGTGATCAATAGCTCCAAGAAAGGATGAAGAAAGGATTATATGTAAAGAGAAGATAAGAATAGTATACCTACTTTCTTAGAGTTGTGAAGACCAAACAGATTTTATATATGCAACGTACTTAGCACAGTGCCTGACACATAGTAGACTCCCTATTAAAATGCTTCATCATCATCATGCTTGATGAGCCTCATTTTGATACTTAACCTTGGCTGTGAATGTATGCTCAGTCACTTCAGTTGTATATGAGTTTTTGCAACCCCATGGACTATAGCCCGCCAGGCTCCTCTGTCCATGGAATTTTCCAGGCAGGAATACTGGAATGGGTTGCCTTTTTCTCTTCCAGGGGATCTTCCCAACCCAGGGATTGAACCTGCATCTCCTGCATTGGCAGACAGATTCTTTACCACTGAGGCTCCTGGGAACCCCTACCTTAGCTAGACATCAAAATTTAACTCCCCAGAAGCTTCTTTCCCAGGATTATAATGGAAAGCAAAAGGAGGAGAATGAAAGATGGCTTATAGCATTGTGACTCCGTTTGCACGCAAATTAGCAATGGTCATTCAATCAGGATTCTCAAAGTAAATGCTTTATTTTAATATGTTATCTAATAAAAACAACAATACTATTATGAAGCTCTTAGATCCTGTCCCTACATGAATCACAGAAATGATCATATTGCATAAAAAACTGGTGGTGGAGGTGACCATCTTGTGACACTGACCACTTCTCTTGCAATTCCCTGAGTTCAGGCTTTCCCTTTATCAGCCATCAACTTCTAGGGCTGGACTGATGTCAAACCTTATCTATCTCCTTTAGTAAGATGAAGTTTCTGTTTCTAAGAAAGTGAATTTACTGGGCTTCATCCTTAGGTTTTCAAGGCTTCACAGACTCCCAAGTGCCTTGGCATCAATCTTCACTTCTAGAAAAAAAGAGCACCAGTGTGGAAAAGCTTGTGTAATACTCTTATATAACTCAGGGTACACTGATGTGGCAGGACACCTGGAGCTGGTTCTGATACATTACTGGGATGGTTCCTTAAAGTTTGGATAGAGTAAGAAATGAGGAACTGCCTTGGCAGAATGTTGACAGGATCAAAAGGCTCGGGAAGGTGGGAACAGTAGAAACAATATATTACATGAGACATGGAAACCCACCAATTGACTGTAATCCAGGACAGCCCAGATACTCCCTTCATTAAGACAATAAATAATGAATTCCTGAGAGGGACCCTGAAATATCCAAAAAGCTTGTTAGCCATCCTTTGAAGGTCATTATTAAAAATGGGAGAATCTGCCATTGAGCTGGTCCATAAAGTAGAACTAAGAGGATTATGAAATGGCAAATGGCAGTGTTTACTTGTTAGAGGCAAGATGAATGTAGTAATTATTATACTGGTCAGCAAGGTTTGGAGTAGCAATCGGGCTTCCTTGAACACCAGGTAACTATAGTAATCATAGTGTTACAAGGAGTGATGATAAATGGAGAGCAGACCAAGTACTACTTAACTTTCATAACCAATAAAACAAAAGACAGGGAGAACAGAAATCTGTGTAAGTTGCAATAAGGGGGAACTATGGTCCCTCAGGGCTTCCCTGGTGGCTCAGTGGTAAAGAATCCACCTGCAGTGCGGGAGACGTGGGTTTGATCCCTGCATCAGGGAGATCCCCTGAAGGAGGAAATGGCAACCCACTCCAGTATTCTTGCCTGCAAAATCCCATGGACAGAGAAGCCTGGGGATCTACAGTCCACGGGGTCACAAAGAGACATGGCTGAGGGACACATGCACGCACAGTCCCTCATCTATTCTAAATCTAAGTCAGTGTAAAAGCTCAGGATCCATCAATTTAAGGGAAATTTAGGTCTGGTTGGGGAAAGAATCTACAGCAACACTGTATGTACAGTAAATATCCCCCCAAACCTTCCCTCAGAGGTACATGTGCCCAGTTGCTAGGTTAACTATATACTGGGGAAAGAGGTATATCTCGATCTGTGGTCTCTGAAATGCAACCACATTCCTACACATAGAGCAGGGATAGGGGGTATATGGGGGCCAGATGATAGATGGAATTTTATATATAATGCATAATTGGGACAGATATTCTTAATAACTGGCAGAACCTTCACAATGATTCCCTGACCTTTTGGAGTAAGAGCTAGAATAACAGGAAGAGTTCTACGGGTGTCCTGACACTCTTCCTACACCTAGTCAAGATAATAAATCAGAAGCAATGTCACATCCCAGGTAGAAGTGCAGAACGTAGAACCATCATCAAAGACTTCAAGCATGTATGAGTGGCAGTCCTCATCAAGTCACTTGAGGGTCCCCAGCAAAAGCCAGACAGGACAGAGGACAGCAGACCATGACAAACGTAACTAGGTGATGACTCAAATTTCAGCTCTTGTGTCAGATACAGTATCTTCACTAGAACAGATCAACACAGCCTCCAGCACTTGGTATATGGCTGTTGCTCTGGCAAGTACATTCTTCTCAATCTTTGTGAGGAAGGAGGATCAAATGAGGTTCACTTTTTAACATAAGGAGGAGGAGCAGGATGCATTCGCTGTTTCTTATCTCTAAGAGCTTCCTCCTGCAGAGTCCTCGATGGTCTTGATATTCTGCAGACACCACATTTGCCCACCATATTGATAATATCTGCCAATTATACCTAGGGAGCAAGAAGTAAACTAGATGCCCTAGTAAGAAGCATGTTTGCCAGGAAGTAGGAGAAAAATTCCACAAAAATTAAGGAACCTGCTGCATTGATGAAATTCTTAGAGGTACAATGATCACAGTGGTCCCCAAACTTTCTGGCACCAAGGATTGGTTTCACGGGAAACCATTCTTCCGTGGACTGGAATAGGGGGTGAGGGGTGGGAGTGGTTTAGGGATGATTCAAGCATATAACATTTATTGTGTGTGCTGTTTCTACTAGGCCTTCCCTCATAGCTCTGTCAGTAAAAGAATCTTTCAGGAGACCCGGCTTTGATTCCTGGGTCAGGAAGATCCTCTGGAGAAGGAAATGACAAACCACTCCAGTACTCTTGTCTGGAGCCTGGCAGGCTACAGTCCATGGGATCGCAAGAGCGGACATGACTTAACGACTAAACCACCACTATTTCTATTCTGATTACATCAGCTCCAGCTCAGATCATCAGGCATTAGATCCTAGAGGTTGGGGACCCTTGATCTAGGATATGTTGGCAAATCGTCCTTAAGGTAAGGAGCAATTGTAATGCCTTGAAATCTCCACCACTAAGAAAAAGAAAAATTTCTTTGGATTTTAGGGGCAATATTGCTTTTAAAAATAATGTTCCAATTCATATATCAAGTAATTAAAAATCTACCCATTTAGAGTGCTATCCAGAGTGAAAGGAAACTCTGAAGCAAATCAAAAGTGTACTGTAAGCTGTCCTGCCACTTGGGCCATTTGACCCAATGAGTACAATGGACTAGGAATATCCATGGAAGATAAGATGGGTGTCTGGAGTCTGACAAGACCCAGTAGGAGAATCCAGGGTTCTGGAGCAATGCAATTCCTTCTGTGACAGAGAAATATTTGCCTTTCAAGGAAAAACAAAAACAGCAATGACAACAACTCCTGGAGAGCTGCCGGGCACTGATAGAAATTGAGCGAGTATGCGACCAGAGTTGCCCATATCATGAACGGGATATGAATAGATCCATCAAAGCATATGGCCAGTAGCACAGCAATAATCCTTGGAAGGAAAGTTATGACCAACCTAGATAGCATATTCAAAAGCAGAGACATTACTTTGCCAACAAAGGTTCGTCTAGTCAAGGCTATGGTTTTTCCTGTGGTCATGTATGGATGTGAGAGTTGGACTGTGAAGAAGGCTGAGAGCTGAAGAATTGATGCTTTTGAACTGTGGTGTTGGAGAAGACTCTTGAGAGTCCCTTGGACTGCAAGGAGATCCAACCAGTCCATTCTGAAGGAGATCAGCCCTGGGATTTCTTTGGAAGGAATGATGCAAAAGCTGAAACTCCAGTCCTTTGGCCACCTGATGTGAAGAGTTGACTCATTGGAAAAGACTCTGATGCTGAGAGGGATTGGGGGCAGGAAGAGAAGGGGACGACAGAGGATGAGATGGCTGGATGGCATCACTGACTCGATGGACATGAGTCTGAGTGAACTCCGGGAGTTGGTGAGGGACAGGGAGGCCTGGCGTGCTGCAATTCATGGGGTCTCAAAGAGTCGGACACGACTGAGCGACTGATCTGATCTGATAGAAACAATACATTCAGGATCATAGATTCTGAAGGCAAAAATAAATTACGTTACAGTTGACTCAGACTCTCAAGGCACCTAACCTTTGTTTCACTGACATCTCTCACTAATCCATAGAAGAGGACTATTCTCAGGTCTCATTCACAGATGGGGCTGCTCAGTAGATGGGGACCAGTTGCATAAGTGGGCTACTTCTGCCCTAACTGCCCCCATCCCTGATGAGTGGCCCTGAAGGGCAGTGGTGAAAGGAAATCCTCTCAATTGGCAGAATTGGGAATATAGCCCTTGGTGGTTCCCTAGGTGTGGAGGAGTAAGTGGTCTGAAGTATGGAGGTACTTGATAGATGTGTACTTTTGAACAGTGGCAAATAGCTTGGCCAGTTGTTCAGAAACTAGGAAGGAGTGAGAATGAAAGATTAGAGGCAAGGAAGTCCAGAGGAAAAGGCATGTGGATAAACCTATAGAAGTGTACTTTTATTTCTCATCAATGCCCATCAGAGAGCACCATTTCTGGAGAAACATGCTTCATGCTGGCAGGGATGAGCTCTCTGTGGAGTCAAGATGACTCCCCTCACCAAGGCTAATCTGTTATTCATCATTAGAAGCTGACCTTCCAGGAAAAAATAACCTAACACAGAGCCCTCTATAAAGCATCATCCACTTAGGTGACTTAACAGTCACTTGTTTGCACGGGATCACTTCTACCCTAAAGGTGGCTACAATTTACCATAGTAGAAAATGACACATATCTGGATACGGGTATGTCTTCCTATCCACAATGCCTTTGTTAACCCCACCATCCAAATATCTACAGGACGTCTGATCGACCTGCAGGTATCCTGCACAACACTGACTCAGATCAAAAGCCCTAAATTCATAGTAAAGAAGTCAGGCTAGGAGCTTCCTTGGTGGCTCAGTGGTAAAGAATCTACCTGCCAATGCAGGAGACACGGGTTTGAGCCCCTAATTCAGGAAGATCTCTCATGCAGCTAGCAACTTAAGCCTGTGTGACAAAACTATTGAGCCTGTCCACTAGAGTGCAAGAGCTGCAACTACGGAGCCCACGTGCCACAGCTACTGAAGCCCACACCCTAGAGCCCACATTCCACAAGAGAAGCCACCTCAGTGAGGAGCTCACGACCACAACTAGAGGGGAGCCCCTGCGCTCTGCAAGCAGAGAAAATACCATGCTGCAGCGAAGACCCAGCACAGCCAAAATAAATAAATAAAATTATTTTTAAAAAAGAAGTCAGACTAATATGTACATGGCCATGGGATCTTCTGGTCTCACCACCATCTATCAGAATGCTATAATGGTTGTTTGAGTTGCGCTAAGGCCCCAGCTCAGGGACACACTCCTGTGAGGTTGGAGCAAGGCTGTCCAAAATGCTGCTTATGTGCCAAGCCAATGGTTAACAATAACAGCTAGAATACACAGGTATAGGAATTAAGAAACACAAATTGCTTTGGCCTCTTTTACCATATTTGTAACTGAACAGAATCCTACAAGGACTCCCCAGAATAGATCCCACCCATGTCCTCCACCTGCCTTTTATCTATAGAAAAATTTTAGTCAAAAAAAAAGGAAAATCTAATCAGAGAAGTAAAAAAATGAAGAAAGGGGAACAGTCAAGCAAGACAAAGAATCCGCCTGCTAATTCAGGAGATGTGGGTTCGATCCCTGGCTAGGGAAGGAAATGGCAACCCACTTCAGTATTCTTGCCTGGAGAATCCCATGGACAGAGAAGCCTGGCAGGCTACTGTCCATGGGGTCACAAGAGTCAGACACAACTGAGCGTCTAAACCACCAGCCATTAAACAAAGTCAAGGACATTTAGTTCTTCCTCAAGGACTATAGATAATATTCTGAGCCATGTCCTTTGAGCCGTTTTGCAGACAATGAAATCCCCACCAGGTGGAAGATGTTAGCTATATGCTGCCCACAAGCACCCCAACCGGTTGCAACCAGAAGGTTGATAATACTGACTCCTACTTGCCTCCCTCCAACCAATCAGAAAAATGTCCATGAGCAGATCACGCCCTGCTCCTCAAACACTGTAAGATCCTCACTACCTGCTCCGGAGTGTGACCTACAGTTTTGAGGCATTAGCCCACTGTGTCCCTCTTCGTCTTACAAAGCAATAAAGCTATCCTTTTCTACTTCACCCAAAACTCTATCTCTGTGTTTCTATTCAGCACTGGTGAACAGAGGCCAAGTTTTAGCAATATATTCACAGTGATCCATTTATAAAAATTGTCTTTTATAAATTGTATTTCCTCACCCTGTAAACCTAAGCACTTCTAAAATGTACATCCTGATTGCCTATGTTAGAACTCAGAAGACACAAATTCCACTGACTTTGAACCTGAAGCTAACTCTTGATCATTTTAGGCTCCTCCTGCCTATAGATTAACAGGCAAAGAAAGGAATACTATACTGTTGGAGATAATTAATCCCGACTACCAGAAAGAGCAAGTGTTTCTACCATCTGAGGGGAGCATGTAGGAGTAGGTCTGGAATCTAGAAGATTCACTGGGGAATCTCCTGTAGTTTTTATTAACTATGATATTGTGACTGGACAATTGCAAAAACTTTGTCTGGACAAGGGTAAGTCAGATGAGAGCTCAAGTCCTCAGGAATGAATGTCTAGGTTATCCTACTAGGTAAGTAACTTATACCAAAAAAAAAAAAAAAAAAAAAAAAACCAAACAGACATAGAAAACAAACTTATGTTTACCAAAGAGATAAGGACAGGAAGGATAAATTAGGAGTCTGGGATTAACATATATACACTGCTGCTGCTGCTAAGTCACTTCAATCGTGTCCGACTCTGTGTGACCCCAGAGATGGCAGCCCACCAGGCTTGCCCGTCTCTGGGATTCTCCAGGCAAGAACACTGGAGTGGGTTGCCATTTCCTTCTCCAATGCATGAAAGTGAAAAGTGAAAGGGAAGTCGCTCAGTCATGTCTGACCCTCAGCGACCCCATGGACTGCAGCCTACCAGTCTCCTCTGTCCATGGGATTTTCCAGGCAAGAGTACTGGAGTGGGGTGCCATTGCCTTCTCTAATATACACCAGAATATATAAAATAGACAATCAACAAGGACCTAGAACAGGGAACCATACTCAATATTTTATAATAATCTATAAAAGAATCTGAAAATATATATATATATATATAACTGAATCACTGCTGTACACCTGAAACTAGCACAACCTTGTAGATCAACTTCAATTTAAAACACTTAATTTAAAAACAACCTAGAGGAGTGGGATGGGGTGGGGAGAAGTTTCAAGAGGGATGGGACAAATGTATACTTATGGCTGATGCTTGTTGATGTGTGGCAGAAACCAAAACAATATTGTAAAGCAATTATCTTTAAATTAAGAATGATGAAGTTTAAAAATTATCCTTCAATTTAGAATAATTTTTAATAGAAAATAGGAAAAAAAATGAAAATAGTGTCACAAGCAGGGTTGTAGTTGTTTTTCCAGAGAGTTGCCTGATAAATGTTTATCAACACACAAATGCTTTCTTTCTGTCCTTCTTCATTCCCTCTCCATCTGCTTCCTCCAATTCCATTACCAAAGACTCCATTACTTGCACGTGAGCCTTTGTATCAGGCTCTGCTTTCACAAATCTTGGCTAAGACAAATACCTACCTCATAGTGTTGTCAGGTTTAATTGCAATAATATGACGATGGCCAAGAATGAGCAGCCTAATCCTAGAAAAATGTGCCCACCTTAGATGGTTTTACTTATTGTCTCTTAAGGACAATGAGACAAAAATACTTGGAAATTCAACTGCTGGGCAGACTGAGGCAGGAAACAGATGTTAGGATGGAATCAAGAAGGGTTTCTTCCAGTCTGGTCCCTGGACAGGGTGACTTGGAAAGGTTGAAAGACAAATGTTCTGGGGGTGTCCTACTGAGGAAGGTTGGGTTTGCAGCATCTCTGGGCTGTTAGACTGTTGTAACCTTCTGGCTCCTCTGTTAAGTACTATGAAGCCTGAACTCCAGCCCCACCAAGGAGTGGCACAAAGAACCTGAGCTGATTCTTTGGTCCTGATAGAAAGCTAATTTTCAAGTATACCATGTACTGACTGAAACCCCTTCTGATTTTTGCCCCAGTTTTGTAGGCATATGAGTCAGGAAAATGGCTAGATGTGTACATGTACATGTCTGTGTTTTTAGGCTGAGTAAGCTGTATCCCTAAAGTTGTATTGTCCAAAATGGTAACCAGTCACATTGACAACTTAAATTTAATTAAAATGAAATAAAATGTTAAAGTCAGTACCATAGTCAACTAGCCACATTTTAACAGCTCAATAGCAAGTAATTTCAGAATTAATTACAGACATCAAATAATGAAAATAATGAAATAGGATGATGTGAGTTGATGGATATGTTAACAAACTTTATTATACCTAAAAGTGAAGTGAAGTCGCTCAGTCATGTCTGACTCTTTGCAACCCCATGGACTATAGTCCACCAGGCTCCTCCGTCCATGGGATTCTCCAGGCAAGAATACTGGAGTGGGTTGCCATTTACCAAGTAGCCATCATTTTGAAATATCTGTGTGTATCAAATCTTAACATTGTACACTTTAAATTCACACAATGTTGTACATCAATTATCTCTCAAAGCTGGAGAGAAAAAGAAGTAATCAAGTGCTCAACAACCACATATGGCTAATGTCTACCATCATGAACCACACAGATACAGAATGCTTCCATCATCACAGAACGTTCTTTTGTGCAGAGCTATAAAAGAGCTGCAGCACTTGGAACCCAGGCCTAGGTTGTTGGGGAACAAACATAGCTGAATGCATCAACGGGAAAGAGAGCTCTCCTCCCTAACTTGCATCTAGAATGCAGTTAATGAACCTCCCTCCTCCCACCAGAGCTTCCCTGGTAGCTCAGTTGGTAAAGAATCCTGCAACGCAGGAGACTGCGGTTCAATTCCTGGGTCAGGAAGATCCTCTCGAGAAGGGATAGGCTAGACCACCTTACCTGCCTCTTGAGAAACCTGTATGCAGGTCAGGAAGCAACAGTTAGAACTGGACATGGAACAACAGACTGGTTCCAAATAGGAAAAGGAGTACGTCAAGGCTGTATATTGTCACCCTGCTTATTTAACTTATATGCAGAGTACATCATGAGAAACGCTGGGCTGGAGGAAGCACAAGCTGGAATCAAGATTGCCGGGAGAAATATCAATAACCTCAGATATGCAGATGACACCACCCTTATGGCAGAAAATGAAGAGGAACTAAAGAGCCTCTTGATGAAAGTGAAAGAAGAGAGGGAAAAAGTTGGCTTAAAGCTCAACATTCAGAAAACTAAGATCATGGCATCCAGTCCCATCACTTCAAGGCAAATAGATGGGGAAACAGTGGAAACTGGCTGACTTTATTTTGGGGGCTCCAAAATCACTGCAGATGGTGACTGCAGCCATGAAATTAAAAGACGCTTACTCCTTGGAAGGAAAGTTATGACTAAACTAGACAGCATATTAAAAAATAGAGACATTACTTTGCCAACAAAGATCCATCTAGTCAAGGCTATGGTTTTTTCAGTAGTCATATATGGATGTGAGAGTTGGACTATAAAGAAAGCTGAGTGCCGAAGAATTGATGCTTTTGAACTGTGGTATTGGAGAAGACTCTTGAGAGTCCATTGGACTGCAAGGAGATCCAACCAGTCCATCCTAAAGGAGATCAGTCCTGGGTGTTCATTGGAAGGACTGATGTTGAAGCTGAAACTCCAATATTTTGGCTACCTTATGAGAAGAGCTGACTCATTTGAAAAGACCCTGATGCTGGGAAAGATTGAGGGCAGGAGGAGAAGGAGACTACAGAGGATGAGATGGTTGGTTGGCATCACCGACTCAATGGACATGGGTTTGGGTGGACTTGGGGAGTTGGTGATGGACAGGGAGGCCTGGTGTGCTGCGGTTCATGGGGTCTCAAAGAGTCGGACACGACTGGGCCACTGCCCTGAAATGAACTGAACCCGCTCCAGTATTCTTGGGCTTCCCTTGTGACTCAGCTGGTAAAAAATCCACCCACAATGCTGGAGACCTGGATTCGATCCCTGGGTTGGGAAGATCCTCTGGAGAAGGGAAAGGCTACCCACTCCAGTATTCTGGCCTGGAGAATTCCATGGACATAGTCCATGGCCTCTTAAAGAGTCGGACACTACTGAGCGACTTTCACTTTCACTCCTCCCACCAGTCAGGGAGAGCCATACTGGCCCCCCGGGACCATGAGCGACACCTTGTGGCAACAAAAGCAACAACCGTTAAAAGATCGCCTCTCCTTAAAGAGACCTGAATTGAGTTTCTGGTTTTCTGTCCTCTGAACACATGGAACCAGAGCCAACCTACTGTGCCTGAGAGAGATTATAAAATGCATTATTACTTCCCATGAGTGGTGAGCATGCCAAGTATCTTCTCATCTAAGCAGACCAAGAACCTTTCTAGGTGAATGCTATCAGTATGATCCCCATTTTAAAGATAAGGTAGCTGATGCTCAGGGAGACTGTTTAATCTGAGGTCATTAGCGATGGGACAGAGAAAAAGGCTGTTTTGTGCTAATAGATTGCATTTCCTAGTCGTGTAATTTGAATATTAAAAGGAATGTGACATCATTTTTTTCCCAAAATGATACAGTTGGATATAGCATGTACGAACAGAACACAGGAGAGGTGCTGCATGTTTCTTTCTCCACCCCTTTGTTGTTTGCTGGTGTTTCTCATTGAACTTGTATTATCCTCAGCAGTAAATCAGTCTCCCCTATTCACAGATTCCTATCCCCAAATGAACACATACAAAGACTATACTTCAGCAAGACTGTACAGTATAGAAAATTCCATTAAATTTGAAATCATAAATTTGCTACCAAGTTATCTTATACCCTATTTACAAGAGTCAAGGCATGTCATAGGTTCATTTGGCAGCCATTCAGAGCCTTTTTATAAATGTATAACTAAGAAACAAAATTATAGTATTACCTGCAAAGGTTTTTCAAGGTCTCCAATTGCCAATTTTTTTTGCAACTCAGGCATTGACTTCTGTTGCATGTCAAGTGCTCTTTTCGTGAGCTTCCCCCACCTGTCAATCATTCTAAGTCTTTAATTAGGGCTCTTCCAGGGAGACTCTGACATCCCAGAGAGTGATACTTCCACACGGCTCCTCACCCTCTTTCCCAAATCAAAAACCATGTGAGCAGACATGGTCAAAAGAGAAGCTTGCTGCTTGTTGGGAAATACTTTAAAGGGCAGATTTTTACAGTGTGGGTTGGGTGGCGGTGGTGGGGGGATGTGGAATGTGCTTTGGGAATGCTGAGTCATCAGAAGCAGGGCAGTAGGAACTTGCTGTGCCTGAGAAAATGGCTTCCAAAGCCCTACTCTAGTCAGCAGCCACTAAACATTGTTCTGATCATTTTGTGGGGGTAAAAAAATTATAGGTGTTGCCTCCTGGAAAGTCGATAATCAGCAAAAACAGAGTTGGACACTGCTGAAGGGGCTTCCAGGCACCAGCTGTGTCCACAGCTGCTCAGCCTCCCAGCTTCCCTGATGAACCAGCATTTTTGTTTTGGGCAAAGACTGTTTCATGTTGCCTCTGACTCAGAAAAGCCAATGAGATCTGAGAGGAGCAATGCGAACAGAAGCAGAGGGCAGGTGAGAGCTAGCCAAACCATGAGAGCTGTTTGTAGCGGGAAGGGCATGGTGCTAGGACTCAGAAGATGCAGTCTGCTTTCTTTTTGAATAATTCCTTTGTTTCTGGAGGACATGGTGGTTACTGGAAAAGTCAAAGTAGTGGGTAGGTACCACCCCTAGAGATGTGTGCTCCTCGCCCCTTCAAGTCTTTTTGAGATCCTAACCCAACCAGCCCCTTCTCTCTCTCTCTCCATTTCGAAATATAGATGGGTGCCAACTTTCATCCCAGCTCTATTCAGCAAGACTATTTCCTGCATTGCTGTGGCCCAGCTGCTCAAGTCCTGCCTGCAGGAGTCGGGGAAGGGGGTGGGGGAGGCACAGAAGTCCTCCTGTCTGGACATTACTGTGGCTACCACCTCTTTGCCATCACCTCTGATCTTGAGAGTCAGAAATGCTTCTCCCCCAAACAGACTTCTCCCATCAAATGTGACAATTCTCTCAACTTCATATGTCCTAAGATCTTACTGGAGTTCTCAAAAACTAGTTGTGAAAGTGAAAGTAGCTCAGTTGTGTCCGACTCTTTGCGACCCCATGGACTATACAGTCCATGGAATTCTCCAGGCCAGAATACTGGAGTGGGTGGCTGTTCTCTTCTCCAGGGGATCTTCCCAACCCAGGGTTTGAACTCAGGTCTCCCACATTGCAGGAGGATTCTTTACTGTCTGAGCCACCAGGGAAGCCCAAGAATACTGGAGTGGGTAGCCTATCCTTTCTCCAGGGGATCTTCCCAACCCAGGAATTGAACCGGGGTCCCCTACATTGCAGGCAGATTCCTTACCAGCTGAGCCACAAGGGAAGCCCAAGTATTTTTTTATATATATATATATATATAATTATATGTAAATTATGTAATTATATATAATAAATATTGTCATATTTATATATATCAAAACTAATTATACCAAATTATTTATGCGTTTGAGAGTGAGGGGACATAATTAGTATGCCAGAGCAACAGGCAAAAACTGGGACTGTCTCAGGCAAACCAACATACATTCATCATTTCCCCAAAAAAGCCACTTCGAAATGTGAGGTTTATAACCATCTCTGTGGGGAAGCAAGCTTGTCGTGAGCTAGTAGGAACAACTTATGGGGTGACCTTGTGCACACTTGGACTACTTTTGAGAGTTTCATTCTGAGCCCAGAAGCACAGCGAGGTTCAGCCAGGTGGCAGGGTGATTCCTACCTTCCTGAACTGTCGCGCTCTCCCAGGCATAGGAGGGCCTTCATCTTCCTGCCTTTGTGCAAGAATCTATCTCTGCCTGGGGGCCTGATACCCCAGGGCCCCCTCTCCTTTCTCAGGAGACCAGCATCCCCCAGGCAGGTAGCTTTCTTGTGGGCACTGTTTCTACTGCTAGAACCACTGCCCCAGCTGCAGGGTGGCCCTGATTCCCAAACCCAGAAGGTGTCCACAGAATTTGTCACTCCTAGTGGGCGAGGCAGGCTGGGAGACACAGTGTGAAAGAATGCATTACCAGGAGTACATCATGTTTTACAGAGCTGACAGGATCTGATTATTTTCCATTTATTCCACTGAAGTATAGTTGATTCGCAATGTATTCATTTCTGCTCCATAGCAAAGTGATTCAATTATATTAATACATATATACTGTGTTTTCATATTCTTTTCCACTATGGTTATCACAGGATATTGAATATAGCACCCTGGGTTATACAGTAGGTCCATGTTGCTTATACAAGGATCTGATATTTAGATTAGAAGCTTCTGGGCCCTATTTGTGGGAAAGGCAAAGAGCAAGAAGACTGAGGATAAGAGAGTAAAATTAAATTTTTACATGAAGCAAAATACTATAGTAATTTCTAAAATTATAGAAGTGCCTATCAGTGAAGTACCTGCCCCTAAAATACCCAGGTTTCTTTTCAATTTTTCTCATAATGGAGGTGAATGAGTGTGGTGGTGGAGAGGGGGTGGTGTCTAGCAGGATTTATACATTTTTCTTGACATGGAGAATTAAAAGTCTACAAGTGCTATTTCTAAAACTTAATGAAGCAAAAATGCAAAATGGAATTTCTGCCATGGTTTCAGCTATATAAAAACCATCTAGTCTTATGAGCATGAACCAGAAGGGAACAAGAAAAAATAAAATATTCAGATTATAGGAGTGTGAGGATGGTGAAGATAGCTTTCTCTATTTCCTTTCTTCCTATTATAGCAGCTATAACATTAAGAATAATTCAACTGAATGAAGCAGTCTTTAACACTAGGCGCTCCTAAAAGAAAAGAATCCCATTCATGCCACAGTTACAGGGCTTACAGCAGATGCTTGTGGCTCCCCTTGGGTTGCAGCTCAGCTGCGGGAACATCTTTCTCATACAAGCAAGAGCCAGGGGGTAGGGTTGGGTCTTGGGGAGGCATCCTGGAAATGTGATAGGAGCACAGCCAGAGCATCCCTAGCACGTGACCAGACGCACACCCACCCAGTCCTGCCCACCAGAGTCAAACCAGCTTACTGTCTTTCTCAGGCCATCACCCAGCCAGGAAGGACTGAGCCTTCAGTGACCTATTTCCTTCTAGAACCCAGGCAAGGCCAGAGTGACTTCATCCTATGTTAGAAGACACGACTTGATCAGACAGAGCCTTCTCTGGCTGAATCGTACTGACCTGGATGAATCTATTTCTTGATTCACGCTACATCTTGAGTCAAACTCTACTCACCATCCGAACACTGGCCTTGATTTATTTTGGGGGTGAAGATAGTAGCTGAAATTTTGGTGACCTTTTCCATGTAAGCCCAAGTAGAATTTGTGGGTTGGGAAGGGCTTTGTGCACTTTATAGACATCTATGTACTTTAGGTTCTTCAAAAGTAAAGATACTAAGTAATAGCTAAAATTTTAAGTGTTTACCATATACCAGGGACCATGCTAAGTGATCCCTCACATGATCTTATTTCCTCTCTCCCTAGGATGTCATGCCCTTCCCACTCCATCCTCTCCAACTCCTGCACAACCACCAATTGATGAGCTCTGGGGAGAAGGTACAATGATCATCCCCACACTGCGGATGAGGAAAGAGAAGCTTACATTAAGAAATTTACCCAGGGTCCCATGTAGGACTGGAAACCAGGCTCCAAAACCTGCATGCCTAACCAACATACTGATATATATCGAGGGACATAAATGATCTTCTGTCAATCACCAGCCTGTTTGAAGTTTTATTTTTTAGCTGTTTATTTTAGATCTGAAAGGAACCAAGAGATGACTGTTGTACATCTCTTTTATTTATAGTGGAAAGAGTCATCTCTGGGTCCCTGGTCAGTTCAGGATCTAAAGAACAAGCTATTATGATTGGCTGGGCCAGGTTCTGGGTCTTGGGGTGGTGGTGGTGGAGGGAGATTCCCTTAGGGAAAAACGTGCCTCCAGCCCCAAATCATAGCTGCCTGAATCTGTGGTTTTGGTCGGTTCCAGCTTCTCTGTGAACAGGCCAATTCATCCTTCCTTGGGGAAGGAAAGTGATTATCTATCCCCTCCCCTGGGACGATTGGCCCCAGAGAGCTGGAGTCTATAAATAAAGCTGGTCACCTCCACCAGACAGGCTAAGCCTTCAACTAGCTTGATATACCAAATGTCAGCACGGCTGAAGAAGAGTGAAGAAGAAGAGAGCGCTGCTGCCGCTCTTCTGACTCAGCGCATTACTCACCAGCAGTGACTAAGCCGCTTTCTGTGCCCCTCAAGGAAGCCTACCTAGTTTATTTTGCAACCAGACACCTTCTTGACCTAGAGGGTGGAGTCCCGGAATCAGTCCCCAAGAACAGTGTCCATTCCTGCAGTCCAAGTGGTTACCTTTAATGTAATAATAACAAGTAACAAAAACAGAGCACGTGCTGCGGTTCAGACACTGTGCTCCGTGCGTAACTGAGCAGGACGCTATGGGACCTTTCCGGGACAGACCCCACCCCCATATCCTCTGCTGTAGCGCCTCTCTGAAGTGTTAATACCTAGATAAGAGTATCTGGTGCATATTTCCTGAGTTTTCCAGATGCTAAAAACTACCGCCAAATGGAAGAAATTAATTACTTGATGATCAAGAGCACGTAGCCCCCTGGACCTTCTGGGGCCTAAGGATTGATGATGTTAACACCCTGTTATCTCAAATCAAGCAAACAAGAATTGTGCATAAGGGGAGGGAAGTTTAAAAGGGAGGGGATGTATATATACCTATGGCTAATTCGTGTTGATGTATGGCAGAAACCCACACAATATTTTAAAGCAATTATCTTTCAATTAAAAATAATTTTTAAAAAAAGAATTGTGCACATGTTGATCACATACCCTGCAACCTTCCTCCCTCACCTGGCCTTTAAAACCTTCAAAGTTTTTGGGGTTTGACGAAGCATGAGCCATTTGTTCTCCTGGCACGGCCCTGCAATAAATCTTTCTCTGCTCCAAACTCTGACATTTCAGTATCATTTGGCTTCATGTGCATTGGGCACATGAACTTGTGTTGTGTAGCACGAGCTGTACATGCACCATCTATTTTAATATTTACAATGATTCCGTAAGGTAACTTCCCTTACTACTAGCATCCCCATTCTACAGATGAGAACATTAAGGCTTATTGAAGCTGGACAGGTAATACTGTTTGACTCTCCATACCTGTTCTGCTCCCTACTCTGCACTGATTTGTCTGGCCTGTGTGACTGCATCAATAAGGCCTTGTCCCCCTGTGGTTCCAGTTGAGTCAGGCCAATGGGAGGCACTGAATTGAGGCAGGAAACTAGGAGAACGGAGGAATGGGCATTTTCCCCTCCTCCTCCTGCCTGCCGGGCCAGCTTTGGCAGTGGTTCCTGGACCATAACCCTGATCCAGCAGCTTGGGCCCCACCCTATTATACCACACTCGCCCCCGCCCCCAGGTTCAAGTAACTCTGTCCCTTCCTCTTCTCCCTTCTGGCAGAAACGTGACCACTCCCCCTGCTGTTAGTCCCTGGGGGCTTCACCATCTCTCACTGGTTACCTTAGACTTTCCCAGCCTGGGGTTGGTGGGGCAGGGAGGGAGGGGGGATCTCTGTTAAACTCTCCTGTTCAATTCTTTGAGGGTACCATCTCCTTCTGGCTGAGGCAGAAACTGAATTCCTCACTCGAGTTAGCCCAGCTCAATATGGTAAAGCTGGGATTAGGAATCCTGGCAGTCTGATTCCAGAACTAACTATCTATCAATATATTGGTTAAAGCCCCACATAAGGCCAACAATGACAGGAAAAAGAGAATCCAGATCATAATTTCAAACCCTCTATCCCTTGCTAGATGCCACTGTTTAGGCGAATATGATTCATAGTCAGAGCTATGTACTGGGCCTCACTTTCTCCCCACACTGTAAAGGTCACCCCAGTTTTCCCAGAGTAGGTAAGACCACTGTGAGAATGACCTGTCCAGAGGTCCAAGAACCTATCTGGGGAAGCTTTATCCTATCCAGTCCCCTTCTCCCACTTGCCACCCAGCCACTAGCCAAACACGATTCTCCTGAGGGATCAGGTGAGTTACGACACACTGGGTCCTCCTTGCTCTTCCACACCCTGCAAAAGTCAAGTCCAAATCACCCCCAAAGTTCTGGTGAG
The DNA here is from genome assembly GCF_029407905.1 of Bubalus kerabau. NCBI lineage: Eukaryota > Metazoa > Chordata > Mammalia > Artiodactyla > Bovidae > Bubalus > Bubalus kerabau. The sequence goes on from NC_073633.1 coordinate 75,256,945, forward strand.
TCCCATTCTCTCCCTAGCTCTGAACTCTGCCTCCATCTGAAATAACTCACTTTATACCTCCACTCTCCATCCCATAGCCCGGTTGGTGCTCTGGGTCACACTAGCCCAAACATGAAGCTTTTTATAGGTAAAACTGTCTGGACCAGCTAGGTGTCCATCACCTTACTCTTTACTTGATGTCTTCTTTCTGCATGTTTGTTTTTTTTTTTTTCCTCTTGCTAATGATTCCTTTACACCTAATTGCTTAAAGTAAATCACTTGCTAGTTAAAGCTTTATCAGGCACCTGGTGTTTCTCCCCTTTGAAACACTCCCTAACACTCCTTTTCTTTGCAAGCATTCTTAATTTCAGAGAGAAGGTCATAGTACAACAACCCCAGAGACCACCAGAGCCCATCTCTGGACATCCTGAAGCCAGCCTTGATGGGTTTTGAAACGTTTCATGAGCAGAGAACGCAGAGCCTGCACCTGGCCTGTCTCTTATCTAAAACCCTGTTTTAAGCTAACAATGTAAGTTTTACTCCCTGAATCCTTTTGGGGAGAACAGTCTTGAAGGTACTAGCCTGCTGCAGCCTCCTTTGCCTGGCAAAACAATAAAGCTGCTCTTCTCTTTTTCACCCAAAACTGTGTTTCCATGATTTCAATTTGGTGCTGAAGCACAGAGTCTGAGATTTTGGTAGCAAACTTAGTCCTCTAATTTTCACAAACACTTTTCACAGGGCATGTGTATATTTAGTAGACTTTCCACTAAAGTAACACAAACAACTTCAATTGAGCATTGAACATCTTTGTCTTTAAAAGACCTCTGGACACTCTTCCACCACCGATTGTTCCTGACTGCTTCTCCCACACAGAACCCGACTGTGCCCTGTCTTGCCCTCCTCTTGATGCGTTTTCCTCCTCTTTCCAAGAATAAAAAGCAGGGAAGTTAGTCTTTTTTTGTCGTTTTGGCTCCTGCACCCTCTTCAACAGAGTAGGTTTTCAAAGCATTTCCTTTAGCAAAGCTCCCTCTCCCTTCAAAACAAAAATTCTGGGAATTGGTGCTGAATTGGTCGTCACCATGTCACACACCAAGGTAAATGTTCACCTCCATAATGCAACTCGAACCTGCTTCACCTGCACTGTGCAGGCTAGAAGTCTGGAGAAGAGGGGCATATGATTTCACTTTCAGCAAAAAGAGTGAATTGTGAAGCATCTGAAGGAAAGGTGCAAAGCACAGAAGAGCCTGGTAGAGCCTGGTAAACAGCCCAGGATTCAGCCTGAAGAACTTTGGTTCTCCCTTTTTTACTAACTGGGTGCAATCAGACCACTGATGTCATCTTTCATTCCTATGAAATTTGATAATCTACTTAATAAGTAGTTCTCAGAATGTGTTCCTAGACCAGCAGCATCACCTGGAAACCTGTGAGAAATTCAGATACTCACACACATATACACGATTGATACTACATATGAAATAGCTAAGTAGTGGAGAGTTCTGACAAAATGTGGTCCACTGGAGAAGGGAATGGCAAACCACTTCAGTATTCCTGCCTTGAGAACCCCATGAACAGTATGAAAAGGCAAAATGATAGGACACTGAAAGATGAACTTCCCAGGTCAGTGGGTGCCCAATATGCTCCTGGAGATCAATGGAGAACTAACTCCAGAAAGAATGAAGAGACGGAGCCAAAGCAAAAACAACACCCAGTTGTGGATGTGTCTGGTGATAGAAGCAAGGTCTGATGCTGAAAAGAGCAATATTGCATAGGAACCTGGAATGTCAGGTCCATGAATCAAGGCAAATGGGAAGTGATCAAACAGGAGATGGCAAGAGTGAATGTCAACATTTTAGGAATCAGCGAAATAAACTGGACCGGATGGGTAACTTAACTTAGATGACCATTATATCTACTATTCTGGGCAAGAATCCCTTAGAAGAAATGGAGTAGCCATCATAGTCAACAAGAGACTCCAAAATGCAGTACTTGGATGCAAACTAAAGAACGACAGAATGATCTCTGTTCATTTCCAAGGCAAACCACTCAATATTACGGTAATCCAAGTCTATGCCCCGACCAGTAACACTGAAGAAACTGAAGTTGAACGGTTCTATGAAGACCTACAAGATCTTCCAGAATTAACACCCAAAAAAAGATGTCCTTTTCATTATAGGGGACTAGAATGCAAAAGTAGGAAGTCAAGAAACATCTGGAGTAACAGGCAAATTTGGCCTTGGCATACAGAATGAAGCAGGGCAAAGGCTAATAGAGTTCTGCCAAGAGAATGCACTGGTCATAGAAAAACCCTCTTCCAACAACACAAGAGAACACTCTACACATAGACATCACCAGATGGTCAACACCGAAATCATGTTGATTATATTCTTTGCAGACAAAGAAGGAGAAGCTCTATACAGTCAGCAAAAACAGGACTGGGAGCTGACTGTGGCTCAGATCATGAACTCCTTATTGCCAAATTCAGACTTAAATTGAAGAAAGTAGGGAAAACCACTAGACCATTCAGGTATGACCTAAATCAAATCCCTTATGATTATACAGTGGAAGTGTGAAATAGATTTAAGGGACTAGATAGGATAGACTAAGTGCCTGATGAACTATGGATGGAGGTTCATGACATTGTACAGGAGACAGGGATCAAGACCATCCCCAAGAAAAAGAAATGCAGAAAAGCAAAATGGCAGTCTGAGGAGGCCTTACAAATAGCTGTGAAAAGAAATAAGCAAAGGGAAAAGAAAAGATATACCGATTTGAATTCAGCTTTCCAAAGAATAGCAAGAAGAGATAAGAAAGCCTTCCTCAGTGATCAGTACAAAGAAATAGAGGAAAACAATAGAATGGGAAAGACTAGAGATCTCTTCAAGAAAATTAGAGATACCATGGGAACATTTCATGCAAAGATGGGCACGATAAAGGACATAAATGGTATGGACCTAACAGAAGCAGAAGATATTAAGAAGAAGTAGCAAGAAACTGTACAAAAAAGATCTTCATGACCCAGATAATCACGATGGCATGATCACTCACCTAGAGCCAGACATCCTGGATTGTGAAGTCAAGTGGGCCTTAGGAAGCATCATGACGAACAAAGCTAGTGGAGGTGATGGAATTCCAGTTGAGCTATTTCAAATCCTAAAAGATGAGGCTGTGAAAGTGCTACACTCAATATGTCAGCAAATTTGGAAAACTCAGCAGTAGCCACAGGACTGGAAAAGGTCAGTTTTCATTCCAATCCCAAAGAAAGGCAATACCAAAGAATGCTCAAACTACTGCACAATTGCACTCATCTCACACGCTAGTAGAGTAATGCTTAAAATTCTCCAAGCCAGGCTTCAGCAATATGTGAACTGTGAACTTCCTGATGTTCAAGCTGATTTTAGAAAAGACAGAGGAACCAGAGATCAAATTGCCAACATCCGCTGGATCATGGAAAAAGCAAGAGAGTTCCAGAAAAACATGTATTTCTGCTTTATTGACTATGCCAAAGCCTTTGACTGTGTGGATCACAATAAACTGTGGAAAATTCTGAAAGAGATGGGAATACCAGATCACCTGACCTGCCTCTTGAGAAATCTGTATGCGGGTCAGAAAGCAACAGTCAGAACTGGACATAGAACAACAGACTGGTTCCAATAAGAAAAAGGAGTATGTCAAGGTTGTATATTGTCACTGTGCTTAACTTATATGCAGAGTACATCATGAGAAATGCTGGGCTGGATGAAGCACAAGCTGGAATCAAGATTGCTGGGAGAAATATCAATAACCTCAGATATGCAGATGACACCACCCTTACGGCAGTAAGTGAGGAAGAACTAAAGACCCTCTTGATGAAAGTGAAAGAGGAGAGTGAAAAAGTTGGCTTAAAGCTCAACATTCAGAAAACTGAATGTTTTCTGAAGATCATGGCATCTGGTCCCATCACTTCATGGCAAATAGAGAAACAGTGGAAACAGTGGCAGACTTTACTTTTTTGGGCTCCAAAATCACTGCAGATGGTGACTGCAGTCATGAAATAAAAAGACACTTCCTCTTTGGAAGAAAAGTTATGACCAACCTAGATGGCATATTAAAAAGCAGAGACATCACTTTGCCAACAAAGGTCTGTCTAGTCAAGGCTATGGTTTTTCCAGTAGTCATGTATGGATGTGAGAGTTGGACTATAAAGAAAGCTGAGTGCCAAAAAATTGATGCTTTTGAACTGTGGTGTTGGAGAAGACTCTTGAGAGTCCCTTGGCCTGCAAGGAGATCCAACCAGTCCATTGTAAAGGAAATCAGTCCTGAATGTTCATTGGAAGGACTGATATTGAAGCTGAAACTCCAATACTTTGGCCACCTGATGTGAAGAACTGACTCATTTGAAAAGACCCTGATATTGGGAAAGATTGAAGGCAGGAGGAGAAGGGGACGACAGAGGATGAGATGGTTGGGTAGACATGAGTTTGAGTAAACTCCGGAGTTGATGATGGATAGGGAGGCCTGGGCGTGTTGGAGTCCATGGGGTCACAAAGAGTTGGACACAACTGAGCGACTGAAGTGAACTGAATGCAATACTGTAAAGCAATTATCCTTCAATTAAAATAAATTTTAAAAATAAAAGAATAAATCTGGAGGTAAAGAAGCTCCTCTGAAATAAGTCATATTGAAACAAACAAAATCCTTATAAATCATGCCAAGGTGAGCTCCTGCTTGCCTGCCATTAGAACTGTCATGTGCGTGTATGTTCCTTGGTTCTTTGTCCCGTCACAACAAAGATTTGGAATGACGGACATTAAAGCCCCCTCGGTGTGTCACGGCTTTCGGTTCTTAGATTCGGTTCTCGGCTCACAGGTCGTGAAAGGACCGTGTCATAGCTCTTAGACAAATCAGTGCTACAGCTCAGTGTTACAGCTCTATTTTATTTAGAAGATAGCAGGAAAATCCATCTTCGAGGCGTGAGGGCAAGTAGATCCAAAGACTAGAAGAGAACAGTGCCCCAGCGTGCGTGGGGGTGGGGCGGGGGAGAGCTAGCTTTGGCTCCTCTTTTTATATGTTTTTTTTTCCCTCTCTGGGCCTGTCCTATGTAAATTGGGCCTGCCAGGAGTGTTGTTTGTTCTACCTGAGGTCCTCACTCTGGTCCTCGGACCTTCCTTTGTTCTATTTTCGCGGGCTTTTCCCTTCCTTGTCTTTTAGCCACCGCCATTTTGGACTCCTTTTCCCTATTCTACCTACCTAACAGAACCATGTCAAAAATGCTTACTTCAGGGAATTCCTTGGCAGTTTAGTGGTTAGTACTCAGCGCTTTCACTGCTGTGGCCCAGGTTCAAACCCTGGTGGGGGAACTAAAATCCCGCAAGCCTTGTGGCCCCCAAAAAGTTTAGTTCAGCTTCTGTCTGTCCCTTCCCAGTGCGGGCAAACAAGACATGCTTTTTAAAACTATCTCAAACTTTCCCCTCTCCCACCCTCTTCTCTTATCTTCTCTACCCTTTGTGTCTCATCACTTACTGTCTGCAAGACTCAGGTTAGCCATGCCTTCTTGCTGAGCTTTCATGTCTCATCCATTTTGAGAATCAGTGATTCTCAAAATGCAGTCTCCAGACCAACAGCATTTGTATCACCTGGGAACTTGTTACAAGTGCAGACTCTCAGACCCCACCCCAGACCCACTGAATCAGAAATTCAGGGTGTGAGGCTCAGCTGTCTTTGTTTTAAAAAGCCCTCAGGTGATTCTCAAGCAGCTCCCAAATTTAAAAACTATTGTTCTCCACAGGTGGTTGCCAAAGGGGAGAGGGTTGAGGGAGAGATGAAGTTGGAGATTGGAGTTAGCAATGTAAGTTCTTCTAAGAATGGATCAACAACAAGGTCCTACTGTATAGCAGAGAACTATATTCAGTTTAGTCGCTCAGTCGTGTCCAACTTTTTGTGACCCCACGAACTGCAGCACACCAGGCCTCCCTGTCCATCACCAACTTCCAGAGTTTACTCAAACTCATGTCCATATCCTATGATAAATCATTATGGGGAAGAATATCAAAAGAAGAATGTGTATATACATTTATATGTATAACATATGCGTGTGAGTGTGTGTGTTGGTCGCTCACTGACTCTTTGAGACCCTATGGACTGTAGCCTGCCAGGCTCCTCTGTCCATGGAATTCTCCAAGTAAGAATACTGGAGTGGGTATCCATTCCCTTCTCCAGGGCATGTTCCAAACCCAGAGATCGAACCTGTGTCTCCTGTATTGTATGCAGATTTTTTACCATCTGAGCCACCAGTGAAGCCCCATAACATATATATAACATAAATATATATATACATATATATGTATTACTGAATCACTTACCTATATAGCAGTAATTAACATAATATTGTAAATCAAGTATGTTTCAACATGCTCTGTGCTCACTCAGATGTGTCTGACTCTTTGCAAACCCATGCACTGTCTCCCACCAGCCTCCCCTGTCCAAGGAATTTTTCAGGCAAAAATACTGAAATGGGTTGCCATTTCCTACTCTAGGAGATCTTCCCGACACATGGATCAAAACTGCGTCTCTTGCATCTCCTGCATTGGCAGGTGGATTCTTTATCACTGTGTCACCTGGGAAGGCCCCATATATCAATAAAAACTAAATAAAATTTTTCAAATAAAAAAAGAACTTCTGTTCTCAAATATTGCTATGATGCTGTTCTCTCACAAACACCATTTTGTGGTATCATTTGATGACCAGTTTTCTCCCCAGATGTCCAAAGCCGTCACACCCTCTTTATTCCCCTTCTCTGAAACATGGGAAGTTAAGATGCTTGAACCTGTTCCCTCTGCCAGTGGCTTCTTCACATCTCTCAGGTGATGGCACTCGGTAAAATAAGAGCATTAATTACCATATATTATTATTTTATTTGCATATTTTTGTCTCCTCGCTAAAGTGATAGAGCTCATGAACTAGGGACCACACATATTTGATTTGCTGTATCCCCAGAACTTACCTTCCTGTGCCCAGCATGGCCAGAACTGTCCAATAGAATATTCTGTGATGATGAAAATGTTCCACATCCTCTCTGGCCAATACAGTAGCTGCTAGACACATATGGCTACTTGGGCACTTGAATAAAGATAGTCTGACTGATAAACTGAGTTTTCTTATTAATTTAATTTTAATTAATTTAAACTTAAATAGCCATGTATGACAACTTCCCAACATAGAAAACACTATAAGTTCTAGGCACTCAAAAAAAAAAAAAAGAAATTGTATTAACTGGATGAATGAATTTCTTATCAAAAGCACTAAGAATGTTATTTTTTAAGTTCACCACTATTCATAAAAATATATTTATCAACTTTGACACATACAACTACCTTGCCTGCCAAAAATTTGTTTTTCACTCTAGGTAGGAACTGTCTTTTCCATTTCAGTGAAATTATTTTCAGGTTATCACCAGCAATCTAGTAAAAACTTTTAGCTGGGAGTGGGAATCAAAGGGTAGAAACCAGGCCTATTACATTGGCCTTGAATGTGAAATTGAATTAATTCCTTTCATAGAGTCTTTGGGGTGAAGGGACCACAAGGAATAACCAGTGGTCTCTTCCTCCCTCTGATGGACTCTGCTTACAGCCCTGTCCAGGTTGCCTGGAAACTCTAGAACTGCTAAGGACAGAGGAAACTGGATCTCCCCTCTGTCAGAGGAGATAGAGTGATGTGAATGGAAAAGTATTTGGGGGACTTTCCCAGTGGTACAGTGGATAAGAACCCGCCTGCCAATGCAGAGGACACAGGTTTGATCCCTGGTCCCAGAAGATTCCACATGCCTAGGGCAACTAAGCCTGTGCACCACAACTACTGAGACTGTGCTCAAGAGCCTGTGAGCTGCAGCCACTGAAGCCCACACTGCCTAGAACCTGTGCTCCACAAGAGAAGTCACTGCAACGAAAAGCCCGTGCACCACAATGAGTAGCTCCCAGTCGCTGCAACTAGGAAAAAAAAGCCTGTGTACAGCAATGAAATCTCAGCACGACCAAAAATATAATTAATTAATTTCTGAAAGTATTTGGATTATAATTCATCTTAGAAAGTCACTTAACCTCTCTGAGCCTCAACTTCCTGCCCTGTATAATGGAGATAATAATGTCTACCTCACACGGCTGAATATGTCAATTACTTGGCATGCAGAATGTATTTATTCCCTGCTTTCACAGCCAAAAATTTAACAAGTCCAAGAGAACTCTCTCTCTACTGGAAAGGTTTTCTTCTTTCTATAAAATATCCGTACCTTCTGTACTTTCTGAACATAGCCCTCAATGAACCTGATCCTGTTTTTCCTGTTCCTTGTCTTCAAGACTCTTAGGTTGCTCCTTTATCTTCAAGACTCAGGTACATAAGTTTATACTTTGGGGAATATTCATCATTATTTTGGTTAGTACTGGATGGTTTGACTGGAAAATCCCTTTTATCAGATATCCTGGAATATATCCACAGCCTAAACTACCTTTTCTTTAAAATAAAAGAGTTAAGCTAAAAATGAGATTCCAGGACTTTTCTAGCTCTAAAACCACTACATCCTCTGGTTACAGAGTTTTCTGACAAGGAAGTGTGTGGCCTCAATGTGTCATCTTCATTATTAGAGATATCAGACTACTACATTAGGCTCTGATGTCCTGAAATACTCCTGCAGTTTATACCAGATTACAGCTTCTTCCCTTGTTTTATACCCTCACTCATCTATCAACACTTTCTCCCTCCCTGTCTTTGTCTGGGTTTTCCCAAAAGCAGAAACTGAGACAAAGGCTTAAATGAAGTGAAAAGTGAAAGTGAAGTCACTCAGTTGTGTCCAACTCTTTGTGACCCCATGGTCTGTAGCCCACCAGGCTCCTCCATCCATGAGAATACTGGAGTGGATTGCCATTTCCTTCTCCAGGGGATCTTCCCAACCCAGGGATTGAACCTGGATCTCCCGCATTGTAGGCAGACGCTTTACAGTCTGAGCCACCAGGGAAGCAGTTTGTTTGAAAAAGTGATCTCAGGAAACAGGAGTACAGATGGAGGAGAGAAGAGTGGAGGAGGGAAAGGAACAACCAGGAGGCGTCATCAGATTGACTACTGTGATGGGTGACTGGCTTCCACTCTCACCAGGTTCCTGAAGTGAAGTGAGTTGGCTCAGTCGTGTCCAACTCTTTGTGACCCCATGGACCATATGGAGGCCCGCCAGGCCCATCTGTCCATGAAATTCTCCAGGCAAGAATACTGGAGTGGGTAGCCATTCTCTTCTCCAGGGGATCTTCACAACTCAGGGATTGAACCCAGATCTCCCACATCGTGGGCAGATTCTTTACCATCTGAGCCACCATGTAAGCCCAAGAATATTGGAATGGGTAACCTATTCCTTCTCTAGTAGATCTTCCCAACTCAGGAATCGAACCAGGGTCTCCTGCATTGCAGGCAGATTCTTTACCAACTGAGCCACCAGGGTTTCTGAAGGACCTTATAAATTTCAACTCCAAACTGGAGAAGAAAAGGAAAGCATTTTTCCATCAATCCCTCTCCCCATGGCCAAGGGTGGCCCCGCACATATCAATTCCCTCCTATTAATACTTGTGAGTTATCTGTGTCTGAGCATTGATCTGGTTTCCCTGGTGTGGTATCAGGACACTCCAGTAAGAGATAAATGAAAGGGTCATAGCACAAGGCTGGTATCTGTCAGGCTGCACCCACCCAAAGCTGCTCGAAGCCTGCACAGAACTGGGGAATGCAGTAGTGACATGAGAAAGAGGATTTGGAGTGTTGCCCAGGAGGTATGTAACACCACCCATTTCTTGCACTTGGTTGTGACCCCTCCGCTTTATATTCCCTCTAACATAGAGAGTCCCCTGCACGTTGGTGACCAGACATAATCTCTGCAAAAACAGTTGCTGCTGTTGTATCTGATCCCAAGACCATAATTATCTTCATCTTCCTCCTCCATCACCTATTCAGGCTTCTCTCCACTTTGGCCAGCATCTCGGTGGGTCTAGGTAGTTTGCTTGGAGAGTGACCTTGAGTATCAGAATTTCAGCACAATATACAGGTAAGAGTCTCCTGAAATACTCCCATACAGCAATCTCTTAATCTTTGACAACAGTTCCTGTGTTGATAATTCACTGACCTGAGCCTGTCATTTTATGTCCTTTTTCTAAATATCCCAAAGCAGTCTAAAATCCCAGCCACCTCAATCTTTAAAATACCAGAGCTCTCATACTGCCTCAGGACCACAGCTACCACAACCCAATACTTAGCCTCTGCCCTCACCCCATACCAGTCCACCATGGGTATTAATACTTGAGACATTGCTGGCCACGTATCACCTCTCCACCTACCACCAATAATGGGGTCCTTACTACCTCTGACAGGTGAGCCCACTTCAAAATTCCAGTCTCAACTTTTGCATCTTGGGTTCCCTGAAAGCAGAACCTGAGACAAAGTATTGTGTGCCAGTTAAGTGAAACAGGGAAGGAAGAAAGCCAACACAAGGATGAGTTTTCAAGGTGCACTGCAATGGACCAGTGTGCCCTCCTAAGGAACGTTCTGAGGAATCTCATGAAACGACCCTGAGAACCGGCCATGTAAACAGGAAATGGTAGGAGCGTGTATCCATTAGTTTCCATCCTCATTGGTTAGGACCCAGCAAGTTAGCCCTCCTGCATTGCTAGGCTGTACATGTGTAAGTGCCAAACAAGGCCCCAGAGTAACCCATGCCATGACATCAGAGCACGCCTGAGGTGCTGGCAGGTTGTACCTGCCCACACTGGGGGACATCTCTGCAGAACTGATGCTACTGCAGGGGCTAGAATAAGAGCTGGGATTTAGAGTGGTACCATGTGGTCCCAGTTTGCCCAGGACCATTCCAGGTTATGTCTGTTGTCCCATCACAATTCTTAGTGGTGTCTTCTTTCAGTCTCATGTGTGTCCCAGATTAAACCTAAGTATATGCTTACTTAGCGTTTCCTCCCTCCTTCCCTCTCTCTCTCTCTCTCTCTCTCTCACACACACACACACACACACACACACACACACACTGGAAAACCCAAGGAAACAAGTTCCACTCTGATAGTAATTGATGCAAAAAATACTAATTAAACTCAAAAGACTTGAGCTGAATGAACCTTCAATTTAGATGACACAATAAGCATGTGTTTTTCCCTAGTATTTCTCACAATACAAAATGTTATCTATGGGCTTCCCTGATAGCTCAGTTGGTAAAGAATCCACCTGTAATGCAGGATACCCCAGTTCGATTCCTGGGTTGGGAAGAGCCAATGCAGAAGGGAGAGGCAAACCACTCCAGTATTCTTGGGCTTCCCTTGTGGCTCAGCTGGTTAAGAATCCGCCCTCAATGCGGGAGACCTGGGTTCAATCCCTGGGTTAGGAAGATCCCCTGGAGAAGGGAAAGGCTACCCACCCCAGTAATCTGGCCTGGAGAATTAGGAAGATCCCCTGGAGAAGGGAAAGGCTACCCACCCCAGTAATCTGGCCTGGAGAATTACATGGACTGTACAGTCCATGCGCTCGCAAAGAGTCGGACACAACTGAGCAACTTTCACTTTCACATGTTATTTACTCTCATGGTTATTCAGTCTTACTGTCTAATTACAAAAGCTTACAATCTTGCCTCAGTAGCAAAGGCAAAGAAAGAAAAGCTTTCTCTAATCCCTTAGGATTTGACTAGCCCACTGGCATTTGTTTCTGGAGATTTGTCTTCTTTTAACTATGTTTTCATTTCTATCATATGGAAGTGACTGGACGTAAGTGGGCAATCTTGGAAAATCAAATACCAACTAAATCTTAATGAAAAAAAAAAAAAACCCCAGCTTATTCCTTCAAATCCAGCTTCAGGATTTTCACAAGCTCTTTTCTTTCTCTTTAGTCCTTTTAAAATAACCATGAGATATGTAGCTACAGGGAGGCAATAAGATAGCATGTAAATTATAATCCTGATTTTGTGTAAAAATAACAGTATGTCTATATAACATAAGTACACAGAAAAAAAGAAAAATATAGACTAAAATGTTAACAAATGGTTATCTTGGGGTGAGACTGAGGTGGTAATTATTTTCTTCTTATGCTTCTCTGCATTTCCTCAATTCTACATTGTTGCCTTGAGCCCTCCAGAACATGCCTTGTGTTGATATGGCAACCGTGAAAAACTTCTTTATTTTTCATATGCTTAAGAAGATAAACTACTTGATGATTTTCTGTGACAACTGTCAAAAGGCCACAGAAACACTCAGCATGGGACGTGGAACCTCCATTGCTCATGAGATTCTCCAGTCACATATCAAAATCCCAGTAGCATCCTCACATGGTCCAGCCTTGGGAGAGGCTTCCTGGATTTGTTTTCAAGAAAAACAAGATCCTGGGGGTGCAGTTGTTGTTGTCGCTGAGTCATGTCTGACTCTTTGTGACCCCATGGACTGCAGCACACCAGGCTTCCCTGTCCTTCACTGTCTCCTGGAGTTTGCTCAAACTCATGTCCACTGAGTCGGTGATGCCATCCAACCATCTCGTCCTCTATCACCCCCTTCTCCTGCCCTCAGTCTTTCCCAGGAGGAGCAGAGGGTGGGGTGATTGGATATAGGTGGTCAAAAGATACAAACTTTCGGTTATGAGATAAAAAAAGTACTGGGATGTATTGTACAATTTAACTACAGTTAACCCTGTTGTGTGAAAGTTGCTAAAGGCAGATCCTGAGTTCTCATCACAAGGAAAAACACTTTTTATAATTATATGAGGAGATGGATGTTAACTAAACTTGTGGGAATCATTTTGCTGTATATGTAAGTCAGGACATTGAGCTGTACAATTCAAACTTATACAGAGCTATATGTCAACTACAGCTCAATAAAACAGGAAAAAAGATTAGATAGCAGTTCCATAATTGTATAAAATTGGTTCTTAGGCATAATAATTGATTTCATTTCCTGAAAAAAAAAAGAGGAAAACAAAATCCTAAGTTTTGGTTCTCATGTCAAAGAATCAGAAACTCTCACATTGGTCTTTACAAAGCAAGGGAGTCAGTCGGATCGCAGATATAACCATACCTGAGGCACAATCAAAGGAACATAATCACCTAAAGGTATTCTGAGAGTTTTCCCAAATGTTTAAGTTTTATTAAATTCAAAGTTCTTTCTTTGGAGCCTACTATTAAAAGGTACAAAGAATGACCATATACGTACTCATATTTTTTTAGAAAGTCAAAGCTGCCTACACTCTTCTTGCAGTTTGCAGGTTATTTTTCTCAGACTGTACCAGCTGGGATAACACACAGTCCATCTCTCTGGAAGGGAGCATACTGGATTCCCAGAATCTGCAGGGTCTCAGAAATACCAGGACCCTGGTCAGCTTCTGTCTTTGTCTTTTCCTTCATCCCCTAAATTCTAACCACTGCCTAAGTCCCACTGCTTCCCCACTCTGAGCACTTGTGGAACCCATCCTCCTCTTCCACGTTCACTCCTGCAGCCTTGGTCCAGGCCACAGACATCTCCCACCTGCACTGGTACACAGGCCCTTGACCCTGATCTTACCAGTCCAGCCTTCCCAGAAACTCAGCCTGATTATATCACTGCTCAGCAAAATACTCTTCCATGACTTTCTAAATGCCCTCCAAAAAAAAGCCCTAATTCCTTGGCATGATCTAGCAGACCCTTCAGGATCAACATCGTATTTACAGTGTATGTGCTCACATCCCCTGCTCCCATCCTCAGCGCCCTAGCATCCCCAGTGCTCCAGACATACTTAATTACTCCATCTCTCACCACTGGCTTTTGCACATGGTTGCTCTGGCCGAAGCTTTCATCCCATTCTCCCCTTTCCTGACTAACTCCTACTCAACCCTCTAGCCTCATGTTTGATGCTTCCAGTCCTGGAGAAACATCTCCAATCTTGGCAGGGTTAGATGCTGCTTTTCTGAATTCCACTGTGTCCCTGTGATGAACTGGCCCATTTACTTCCTCCCTCACTAGTCAGTAACTCTTCCTGGACTTTTCATGCACTATCCTTGTTCCCCCAGCTCTTAACACACTGCCAGACACAAAACAGATATTTAATAAATACTGATTCCATAAGAAGCAATAACATCACACTGCTCTTGGTTTACCAAAGATAGACTCTCTAACATCCTCACTCCCCTTGACAGAGACGTTCAGAATTTGTTCAATTACAGAACCATTCCAGATTTTTTTCTCCTTTCTTTCATCTCTTAACACAAAGGAAGGAAAGAGGGAAACTGATCATTGCAAGTTTTTTATCAAAATCACTTTTTGGAAAAGAAAAGGCTGGAATCATCTGGTATCCAAACACCTTTCTGTTTCGGAAGACTGTGCTTACACTTTGCTGAATGTATACTTTGGTCTGTCTGGTCATGAAAAGTCTGAAAATACATGAACTCTCTAGCCATGCTCTGAGGCATAAAATTGGAGAAACGTCTCTAATGCAATTGGTTCCTTCATTTCACTGTGAATTAGGAAGACAATACTGAGATGCATAGGATGCTGGTTAATAAAACCCCAGTTTTCTGACCTCTTCAGTTCAGTTCAGTCGCTCAGTTGTGTCTGACTGTTTGCGACCCCATGAACTTCAGCAGGCCAGGCCTCCCTGTCCATCACCAACTCCCCAAGTCCACCCAAACCCATGTCCATTGAGTCGGTGATGCCATCCAACCATCTCATCCTCTGTCGTCCCCTTCTCCTCCTGCCCTCAATCTTTCCCAGCATCAGGGTCTTTTCAAAAGAGTCAGCTCTTTACATCAGGTGGCCAAAGTACTGGAGTTTCAGCTTCAACATCAGTCTTCCCAATGAACACCCAGGACTGATCTCCTTTAGGATGGACTGGTTGGATCTCCTTGCAGTCCAAGGGACTCTCAGTTCAAAAGCATCAATTTTTCAGCACTCAGCTTTCTTTATAGTCCAACTCTTATATCCATACATGACTACTGGAAAAACCATAGCTTTGACTAGATGGACCTTTGTTGGCAAAGTAATGTCTCTGTTTTTTAATATGCTGTCTAGGTTGGTCATAACTTTCCTTCCAAGGAGTAAGCATCTGACCTCTTACCAGGTTCATATTTTTAGGACCAGAGCAACAGACCTCTCCACCGGCTTCAACTGCAATAAAATCATTTAAGTGAGCACTACATTGGCCTTCCATTCTGCTTGCTCTCCGTTCCCTCACCTGTGAACCTTGAGAAGGAAAATAAGAGGATTTATCCCCCTGCAGTTAATTCTTCTGTTTCCACTCCTTTTCAATTCCTCCATCCTTATCCCACCAAAGGTTCACTTCTGAGCATCATCAGTCTTGAACCTTGAATCTGGAAACTAATCTGAGGATGAGAATTTATACACTATAATACAAATGATTAACAGTGATCATGTGTTTATTGATGCTGCTGCTTTTTGAGGAGGGAAAGTTAAGATCTTTGCTTTACTAAGTGAACTACTTGAGAGGTTTTAACCCCAATATTTTGTGTATGTTTTTAAACAAAGTATAACAATATGTGATTGGTCTCTCGTTTTTTTTTTTTTTTTTGCTGCTATTGACTGGGGGAAATTTCTTACTTCTTCTTTCTTCCTTCCTCACTTTACTATATACACATAATAGAAATTTGAGCTAATTAATAGGGAGTTAGATGCCCCAAATAGGATAAGGCCAATGCATTTATGATTGGAGAAGGAAATGGCAACCCACTCCAGTATTCTTGCCTGGAGAATCCCAGGGACAGGGGAGCCTGGTGGGCTGCCATCTATGGGGTCGCACAGAGTCGGACACAACTGAAGCGACTTAGCAGCTGCATTTATGCAGCTAACAGTGGCTTACAAAATGAATGTTGATGATTCTTTCTGCATATAGAACTTAAGCCACGGAATTATGTTTCCAGCTATGCTGACTGCCAAAGTTGATAATTATCAAAGCAAATAACTAGATGTCTCTCCTCAGTCCATCCCCAGCTTCAGTCTAACAGCTTCCTCCCAAAAGGAAGTGTGTTTCTAATGAGAGATACTAAATGTACAAATAAGGGGCTTTTAGTAAGTCAGTACTATTATTTTGTTTTCAAATTATTTTCCTCCTAAAAACTTATATTCAATTATTTGAACTTTGCATAACTAAGAAACTTAACTGAGTTTAAGCTTATTTACAATAACCAAGCTCCTTTCATCTCATTGATCTCGATTTCAATGAGATCCCACCCATGTCTGCTCTACCTAGTGCATGGTAATTTTCTTGGATGGAGAGGGTGGAGATCTATATAGATTTATGGCCTCTTCCCCTGCTAACAGTCTACTTCATTTGCATTCTTCTCACTTATCTTTATAATTTTTCCAAGCATCAGAACTTAAGCCTTCTCTAGCACATACTAATGTCTTGTGCCCTTTTGACATCTGCTTTGTATTATGATTTTTTTTCCATTTTCTACCCATAGTTTTCCCTTGTAACAGTACCTTCACATGCCCTCAAAAGCAGAGCTTTATTTTTTCTTCTTCAGTTGTAATCCTGCCTTTTCAGATTTCCTTGTATTCAAAACAAAGCCTATCTTGCCAAAAGGTCATGCAGCTAAAACCCTGTGCCAAGTAATGTATCTTGTTCCCAAAAGCTACTCTTTGGCATCTGGTAGCAACACTGATTATTTATACCCACAGAAATTACAATGCCTGTGGATGATCTGATGCATCTCCCTTAAGTTATGGATGTGATTCCCATTAAGGGGCTTTGTTTGCACTCCATGTGAAGAAGATATCTTTACAGAGAGAAAAGCACAAGGGATACCTCTATGACATTTTGACTTCTAAGTTTTAGCCATTTTAAAAAAAAATAATGATGAAATAAAGAACCAGCTTTGAGACTGTGCAGCCAAAAAGGTCAGGAAAAAAAGTACGAGAGGTATACCATGAGGTTAATCAATAAAAATATAATTTTCCTGTACATTTGTGGAATGTTAATTTTATAAAATTTGAGAATTTTCATTTTAAATAAATGTTCACTTTCAAGTCTAAAAAAAAAGAACCATCTTTGATTGACCATGTTAAAACTACTTTCAGTGTGTTCTAAAACTGTGCTTTAAAAAAAATTTCCCCATAACATTTTTGACCCGTGTAAGAGATATAGGTACTCTAAGAAAATGTTTCTGCAAGACTGCATCTGAGGCAGTTTATGAGCTGAAGCCAAGGCTAAAGCACTGCTCAGGGAATCTGTTTCCCTGGGATACTAATTAACTCCAAATATTGCATATGAATTAAGCCAGCAGCTACTGAAAGAAGCAACTAACAGAAGAGGGAAAAGCAGAGGTTTAAAAGGAAAGTACTGTCTTCTGATTAGAGAAAGACACCAGGGGCACAGGAGGAACCCTCTCCCTCTATCTCAGCATTCTACTCTTTAACAGCGGTTCCCAATCTTTTTGGCACCAGGGATGGGTTTTGTGGAAGACAATTTTTCTAGGGAGGGGGCTGGGGGATGGTTTAGGGATGATTCAAGCTCATGACACTTATTGTGCACTTTATTTCTATTATTACTATATCAGCCCCTCTTCAGATCATCATTAGATGCCAGAGGTTGGGGACCCTGCTCCAGAAGCCTCCACCCTTTCCCTCTTGCCTCCCATTTTCCCTGCTCCACTATGGCGGGTGTGATTGATGGATAGCTGACTAGGGCAGAGTCTCTCCCCGGGGGCCTGCTCTCCCTGTCCCTTTAATAAGGAAGCTGTTCTCTGCCTAGAGGTTCTAGCTGTCCTCACACTTGCCCAGATAGGAGAATCCCAAGCTCCTCCCCTGGAGATTCTGATTTAGTGGGTCTGAGAAGGGGCCTTGGAATTTATATGTTTAATAAGTATTCCAGGTGATCCTCAGGAGCCAGAGAATTTGGGAAACCCTGCCTACCCCTCAGAATAAGACACAGTCCCTGGCCCCACAGAAGGACACCTGAAGTTCTGACTGGGTCAGTTCAGTTCAGAGGGGAAGGTGTTAGCAATTGAAACGGCATCTGTCACCACCCTCCAACTCTAGACAGCGTTATATGCTTAGTTGTTAAATGTTTTAAGCTTAGTTTTTTGAATAAAGAGTTGATGTTTTATTTTTAACATGCAAATATAAGCATACAAAAACCCATCAGTGCCTGATTTACTACTTTCAACCTGAACTACAGCATAACGATTGGCAGGCACCTCCACTGGGGCAGCAACCCTAATCCCAGGTTTTGTTTAGAACACGACAATCTTCTCCGTTCCTCTGAATAATCCAAACCAACCACTGAAAACCACTGTTCCACAGCCACAGGCAGCAAGGAAAACACACTAGCTGAGCGATCCATAGAACCTTCCACTCAACCCAGGTGTTTAAATGGCTTTGTATAGCAAACTGCTAAGATTCTAAGTAATCTCTTTCTCTTTAAGCAGTCACCTGCCCCCATAAGAACTGTAGAGACATTTCTGTTTAGGCCTAAAGGCACAAACAAGTCACCATAGCCCTCTGGACAAGTGATAATATACATCTGTCATTGGTGACTTTATTATACTATAGTTTGAAGGTTCAACCTATTTACCGTGATCTACAGACTAAGAGCAGCCCGAGGCACGAGTGGCTATCAGTATCACACATGTGATACTGCATAGACAGGCCTATTGTGTTTTCTCTACAGCTTGTCAAGAACACAAAGGCAGTAATGATACACTGTGCTCACCTCCTCCTGACCTTAGGAACACTTACAGCAAGAGGCTGCTCTCAGAAAGGGCAAACGTATTCTCTGCAGTATCAGGATGTCTGTACTCATGAAATAACAAATTCCTGAAGTATCATGGTTCTGAGCTCTATTGTTAAAACCTGACCCTGAGCATGTGTGTCTATTCTAACATCTATTTGACTGTACAGAGCTTTTAAATTCTCTTGATCAAGTTAGCCCATTTGCTTGTATTTCTTGGCAAAAAGAATTATTTAATGAAATCATTCATGTAAGCCAGCTATCTCTTAAGAATGAATTCAAGAAAGGTTTCTCTATGAGTTACCTACAAGTGATACTTAAATTTATGTGATTATAAGGAAAACAGCTGATGTAGGAGAGAAAAAGAATTTGTGTGTGTATGAGAGAAATTAGTAAGACATTGTTCATTTAACAAAGACAGAAACTTGTGTTACGTGTTCCTGGGTCAAGAAGCTATTTCCTTAGAATCTTGGTTTTGAAGGACTCTGCAATGTTGTTGGTTCCTCTAAAGCATGTGGAAAAGGCACTGAGCTGAAGATAGGGGCACATGGTAAGGGGTCCAAGTGGGTTCTAGTCCTGATTCTTTCTGGGTATAATTTTGGATAATCATTTCACTTCTCTGCTTCAGTTCTGTCTTCAGTCAAATGGGAGAAAAAAAACATACACAGCTTTGAGGAATAACTGTGCAGCTTTCCTTGAAAACAGCAAAGCAGGCCCCATTAAATTTGAACAAGTTCTCCATACTGTAAAACATCATGGACAGTTTTATCAGGAACCTTTATTCTTCCACACTAATGAGCCAAGTCTTCACCCAAAATCACTTCCTGGACTTCCCTGGTGGTCATTGATTAGGACTTTGTACTTGTACTGCAAGGGGCATAGGTTAAATCCCTGGTTGAGGAAGTTCCAAACGCCATGTGATGAGGCCAAAAAAATACCCCAAAAACCTGCACTTCCTAAAAGTCCCAAATACCCAGAGAAAAGGAATTGCATTCCACGGGAAACGAGACATGATCTAGCGCAATCCAGCATCTCCACAGTGAGACACCTTGAGAGAGGCTGGTTTTTCATAAGCTCTGTCTTGTGCCAGGACTCTTAGCTCCTGAGCCTGCTCCTACCAGAGAATGTAGTTTTCTAATAAAGCCAAACAAGAACCAATGGTGGTCCAATCATACAAGGACCAAGATGGCAGATATAGAAAAGCAGTGCTCTGAATAATTCAGAATGGTGGCCACACAAGCACAGAGCCAAAGAGAAGAGCCAAACGCTCTGGGAGCTTACCTACCCTCCTTTTCCTCTTGATTTCTTCCTCATTTCTTCTTGACAAAGTCAGTGATATACTAAAAGGATCTCTCTTAATGATGAACATGTAAGAATCTATGGATACATCTGTTGGACTCAATTATACTATTTAAGCAGAGAAGGCAATGGCACCCCACTCCAGTACTCTTGCCTGGAAAATCCCATGGACAGAGGAGCCTGGTAGGCTGTAGTCCATGGGGTCGCTAGGAGTCGGACACGACTGAGAGACTTCACTTTCACTTTTCACTTTCATGCATTGGAGGAGGAAATGGCAACCCACTCCAGTGTTCTTGCCTGGAGAATCCCAGGGACAGAGGAGCCTAGTGGGCTGCCGTTTATGGGGTCGCATGGAGTCGGACACGACTGAAGCGACTTAGCAGCAGCCGCATACTATTTAAGAAAGCAAACTTACATGAAGACCAAGAGTCAATTTAATGCATTACTTCTAGTGCATTTTTTTCTTTGTCAAGAATGAGAATAAAAAGGAAGGGGGAAAATAATAAAACCAGGAGACTCAAGTACATAATGTAAGGTACGTACAAATCTACATATATCCTAATGCGCTGAGAGATCTTCTTGATGAAAAAGATTTCATTCCGAGTTGCTGCTAGGTTTGATGCGAATGTAGTGTGTGCCGTGGCCCACACAAGCCAAGGGTTCAAGTAGGCTGAGCAATCATCACAAGTTCTTCTTTGTTAAGATTTCTATTTCAGAGTCAAGTGTGCCTTGGCAGCAAGAACTGTTACACTTTAGCACAGATAATCCAAACCAAGGGAAAGACACTGTGGAAAAATACAAAATATTTACTCTATCTAACCTAGCAACTCCTACTGAACAACATGTATGCTGCATATTTACGAGTTGTAGCCCATGGCTGTGGAAAATTCACTACAGGATAAAAACAAATACTGCGCATCACAGTTCATATACAGCATGCCTTTTCTGCTCAGTACAAGAAAAATCTACTACCCAGCAGACAGTGAGACCAATGGCCCGACAGCCCCAACGTGGCAGAATGTTGTTCTCTTTTGTTTTGTTTTGTTTTTTAGCCCTCAAATAAAAAATAATAACATCACGTTGACTCTCCCAATTAAACTCCAGTTCAGTTCAAAATTCATCTTCAGAACTGTCGGCTAAGAGCATGACTCGATCTTGCATGCTGTTGAATTCTCTCTGCTGGGGAAAGAAAACAGAAAAGCATTACACTCCTGCTGCAGAGCAAAGCCAAGGAAGAGGTCCCCTTTAAAAGACACATGAACAAATGAAGCCGAGGCTGCACCTGCAGCAGCTTGTTGGAACCACTGGGCAAGTCAGTACCATTCATGCATCATTAAGCCCCATATGCTTTATTAAGCAAATTAGAAAAGCGAGGAACAGTTGGGTAAGTGATTAGGTTTTGCTGTTGCGGATTCCATACCTTTCTTTTATGCCTTTTGAAGCCGTTTCTCCTTCGGCGATTCATAACCTTAATGCTGTAGAGTGCTCCCAAGATGAACAAGGCTCCTGCTATCCCAACCCCTACGGGCACCAACATCCCAGACATATAGCCTGCCTGCATGGGAAAGGAAACCTGCATTAGGATGCTAAACAGACCACTGCCCTGGGTTTCCCAGTTCTGCTGGAGGGCAGCGGGGTTTTTACACACTTTGAATTCTCCTGTCATCTTTGTTCTAAAGTAGCACCTGGAATAAAGTTACTTTTAGGGAGAAGGCAACAGAGAGAGAGGTATGACTATTTTTGGATATTTCATATACATATAAATACTGCAATAAATCAGCCAGACCTGGCGGCACCTCCAGCCACTTGGTTATGCACATTTGTCAACATCAGGTTTTGGTGACAGAAATATAATTTGTATTAAAGATGGATGAAGTAGCCTCTGAAATTGCCAGGACTATTAAAATGCTATAAATTGCAAATAGCAGCCTGAGTCTAGCTCTGGGGGGTAGGGGTGGACACGGTGGCGGGGCGGGGGGCATTGCTCAGTGGAATATTGTGTTTCTTGGGGGACAAATGGGGGCCTTGACTTTGGTGGTTCCCCTCTTACAACCTTAGGTGCATAATGGTAGGAAAGGAAAGAGGAATGTGCTTCTACATGAGTGAAAGAGAGAGCTTCTAGAGACAGCAGGGAAGAGAAGGCCCTGCAGAGGAAAAAAGGATGTTAGGTTTTGGAGGCCAGGCAGAAAAGACAAGGATGAGAGAGAGTTGCACATAATGTAGATGGATTCATTTATACAGAAGAAAAAATCTGCCTAGTGAACAAGACCAAAGTTGAGGGCTGGCAGGGAATTCTGAGTGTCCCAGGCTCCAAAGAAAGAAAGTGACAGAGGCCAGATATATCACTGCTAACAGTGCTGGTACTTCCAAAAGAGCTTGGAGATTTCCAACATGGCGGTCTCCAACATCTCCAAGGTGTTATTATGGATACTTTGGTCCTAAGAGACCAGCGTGATCTCCACCCATCCCTGGACTTGAGTAAGTAGTGTAGAACCAACCCAAATTCAGGGCCAGGCCATCACCCTAAGGAAGGGTCATTTCTGCATCCTGGCCAGTAAGACACCTGAGAGATACAGGTGTATGAATAACCACAGCCCTTCATGGAGAAACACGACACTGGTTTATCTTCCATGACGACCCCTTCTAGAAGCCTACCCGGGAAAAAAAAACATAAACAATTAACAATTCAAAAAATACTATAGTGAGTACTTTAGACAGACGTTATTTTACAGGAGAAAAACTATGAGTTTGTTCACTTATGTAACTATTTCTAAAACTTTTAATATAGCACAGTATCTTTCAGAATAAGCCCAAAACAGAGAAGAACAAAAAATAAAAGTTTTCTAAAAAATGCTGAAGTAAGCGGGCTGTGATGCTTTCCCAACACTTCTAGAAGTAAATCAAAGGAACAGACAAGACCTTACAAAACTGCAGCATCCTCTTGTACACAGCCAGCTCATTCACTCATTCTGTTTTCCAGAGTCTTGAGTTAGAGCACAATATGGAATTTTTTTCATTAATTTGAGAACATAGCATCGTTCTTCAGCATACTGTTTTTCCCAAAGAAACAAAGCCCAGTCATTTTCCAACAAATTAATATGCTTTGCCAAAACCCAAACTTTTTCTAAAGTTCTTCTAGATCTACATAAGGCTTACAAAAGTATGTAATTTTCCATGTGGGAAAAAATTGGACAATAACAAAATCTGGGTGTTCTCACCAGAACTACGAGTTTCATTTTACATCACCATTCTCAGTGCATGGAAATACACATACATGTTAATGTATGATCAATTTTAAGCCCAGTAGATTAGACCTTATTAATACAGAGCTCTACATCCAAAGGATGATACTTGAGCTTTTTGGAAGCTGAACTCGATCAACCTGTGGGTCTCTTAACATTCTGTAACTCAAGCCCACACCAAAAACATGAATATTACAAAATGTGTCACTCTTTGCATATTTCTTATTTACACATTAAGGCTTCTCATTTCCAGAGCTTTAAATAATGTAGACTTTACAAAAATTCAATTAATCTCTTTCTCCTCTCTTCATTCCCTCCTGTGTGTGTGTGTGTGTGTGTGTGTGTGATCTGCCTGTGCTTTGAAATTACAAGTCATTTACAAGAAGGGAATAAAGAAACCTACCCTCTTCAAATGTAATTTAACCATTCCTCATTCAAAACTAAGTGAAGATAACCTCTTTTTTTAGAATTGCCATGACTTGTTTCCTGCAGAAATGAAAACAAATAAGATGCATCTGCATATAAAGCTATGAATTGTGCCCAGCACCTTTTCTCTGTTCAGAAATATTGCACGTGCCCATTCCTTCACACTATCTCCCTGAGAAGGACAGAACTGAACCCATGCATATTCCAACTGAGAATGCTGAATCTAATCATGAGGAAACATCCAATAAACTTAAACTGAACATTCTGTTTTCTAAAGTACCATATTCTTTAAAAATATCAGCATCAGGAAAGACAACAGATGGCTATACAAATGGCCCACATTAAGGAAAACTATCAAATCAGTCAATCCTAAAGGAAATCAACCCTGAATATTCATTGGAAGGACTGATGCTGAAGCTGAAGCTCCAATATTTTGGCCACCTGATGTGAAGACCTGACTTATTAGAAAAGATCCTGATGCTGGGAAAGATTGAAGGCAGGAGGAGAAGATGACAACAGAGGATGAAATGGTTGGATGGCATCACCAACTCAATGGACATGAGTTTGAGCAAGCTCCGGGAGTTGGTGATGGATAGGGAAGCCTGGCGTGCTGCAGTCCATGGGGTTGCAAAGAGTCGGATACAACTGAGCGACTGAACTAAACTGAAGCATCCTGACAACTAAATGTGTTATATGACCTAGACAAGATCCTGTACTCGAGAAGAATTATTTTATGAAGGCCATTTTGGGTCTGTTAACTAAGCCTGAAGTCCAGATGCCAGAACAGATAAAAAGTATGATGTCAATGTTAAATGTACTCAAGTTGATAACTGTACTATAGTTTGCTAATAGGATATTCTTAATCATAGGAAATATGCCCTGAAGTATCGAGATTTGGTGTAAAAGCACCGTGATGTATGCAACTTTCCCTCAAATGGCTCAGAAAAAAGGGCAGAGGTAGGGAGACAGCCAATAAAAGAGAAAACAAATGGAGCAGCATGGGAAGAACAAGTGCATCTGGATAAAAAGAACAGGGGCATTCTCTGTACTATTCTTATTCTTGTATCTTTTCTGTAAATTTGAAATTATTTCCAAAAAACAGTTTGAAAATTAAAAAATGGATTATAAGATAAAGTTTACTGCATATAGTTGGGTTTTTTTGTTTGGTTTTGGTTTGTTGTTTTGTATTTATGAGAAAGTCATCCTTTCTTAGGCTAATGTTTTTGTTCAGAAACATTGGTTTTCAAGAAAACGTAAGAAAAAGTAAAGTTTTCTGCCTAAAGTCTACTGAATTCATAAGTATCTTTATGAGGTTTGTTTAACAGTGTTTCTCAAACTTGAGCATGCATCAGAATCACCTGCAAGACTTGTTAAAACACAGATTTCTTGACCCCTTTCCCAGAGTTTCTGATTCAGTAGGTCTAGTTAGGGACCTGGGATTTTGCATTTCTAACAAGCTCTCGGGTGACACAACTCCACTGGTCCAGACTATACATGAGAATCGCTGCTGTGAAGTGTGTGTGTGTGTGTGTGCACGCATGTGTGTGCACGCATGTGTGTGTGTGCACTCAGTTGCTTAGTTATGTCCGACTCTTTGTGCCTCAATGGACAGTAGTCCGCCAGGCTCCTCTGTCCATGGAATTTTCCAGGCGAGAATACTGGAGTGGGTTGTCATTTTCTTCTCCTCCGTCTTAAGAGGGGAGGGATGTTGTAGCCTCCCTTTTTCCTCCTTCCTTCTGACTAGAATATGGACCTAAGTGCAATCCAGAACCATGAGATGACCGTGAGAATCAAGGTCACAAATGATGGAACATCAAATAAAAGGAGCCTGCACCTTCATAGCGGCGTTCCTCACTGACCCTGACTGCTCCCTCCAGACTCATAAATGAGAGAAAAACAAACTTCTCTCTTGGTTAAGCCACTGCCATCGGAGGTTGTCTGTCATTCAGATCTGATGGATGGAGGGGCCTGGTAGGCTACAGTCCATGGGGTCACAAACACTCGGACATGACTGAGTGACTTCACTTTAATATAGGAAGACTAAACAATAACAACAAAAGGAATAATTCAGAACTTTTGAGAACACCTACCACTCCTTCTAGAATCCAACTAACAGGGAAACCAATATCAGGAACAATTAAACGAAGCAAAACTGAATAGATATTATTGGTTGACTGAAGAGCTAGTTAAATATGTAGTTTAGTTTTCAATTCACCAGGATTCTGTGACTTTCATCAAAACAGCAATAGTTTCACTCTCAAATAGTTTCTGAAGGTAATGACTAACAAGACTTTTATAGATGATAGCTAGCTAGCCAGCTAGACAGAAGACGAGAAAGAGGGGGAGAGAGAGAGAGAGGGGAAGATAAGTATGTGTGTGTTAGTTGCTCAGTCATGTTTGACTCTCTGCGACCCCACTGACTGTAGCTCGCCAGGCTCCTCTGCTCATGGAATTCCCCAGGCAAGAATACTGGAGTGGGTTGCCATGTCCTTCTCCAGGGGATCTTCTCAACCCAGGGATTGAACCCAGGTTTCCTGCATTGTAGGCAGATTCTTTACTGTCTAAGCCACCAGGGAAGCCTAAGATACATATACGTGTGTGTGTGTGTGTGTGTGTGTGTGTGTATACACACATATATGTGTGTACACATATGCATTATTTATCAAGTAAGTGTATAACATTTTACTCCCAGAGGGAGGGGACTGGTTAAACTGAATCCCTCCAAGAAAGAGACAAAATAAGACAAATACAACAACATTGATGAACCTAGAGATTATCATATTAAGTGACGTAAATCAGAGAAAGACAAACACCACATGATATCATTTATACATGGAAGCTAAAAATGATACAAATGAACTTATTTACAAAATAGGAACAGACTCACAGACATATAAAAGAAACTTATAGTTACCAAAGGAGTTAGTGTGGGGGGGATAGAGGGAGGGATAAATTAGGAGCTTGGGATTAACATACACACACTACTATATATAAAATAATGGTCAACAAGAACCTACTGTACAGTACATGGAACTCTACTCAATATTCTG
Organism: Bubalus kerabau; assembly: GCF_029407905.1. Taxonomy (NCBI): domain Eukaryota; kingdom Metazoa; phylum Chordata; class Mammalia; order Artiodactyla; family Bovidae; genus Bubalus; species Bubalus kerabau. The sequence continues at coordinate 75,283,643 of NC_073633.1, forward strand.
TAATAACCTATATGGGAAAAGAATCTGAAAAACAATAGATACACATATATGTATAACTGAATCACCTTGCTATATACCTGAAACTAACACAACATTGCAAATCAATCATACTCCAATATAAAATTAAGCATATAAACACTACTGGATGCAAAATAGGCAAATAGCAAGGAACTACTATATTCAGAGACCTATATTCAATATCTTGCAATAACTTACAAAAGAAATAATCTGATAAGTGTATATATGTATAACTGAATCACTTTGCTATATACCTGAAAGTAATACATTATAAATGAATTACACTTCAATTTAAAAAATAGTTAAATACCTAGATGTCCATCAGCAGATGAATGGATAAGAAAGCTATGGTACATATACACAATGGAGTATTACTCAGCCATTAAAAAGAATACATTTGAATCAGTTCTAATGAGATGGATGAAACTGGAGCCTATTATACAGAGTGAAGTAAGCCAGAAAGAAAAACACCAATACAGTATACTAACGCATATATATGGAATTTAGAAAGATGGTAACAATAACCCTGTATATGAGACAGCAAAAGAGACACTGATGTATAGAACAGTCTTTTGGACTCTGTGGGAGAGGGAGAGGGTGAGATGATTTGGGAGAATGGCATTGAAATATGTATAATATCATATATGAAAAGAGTCGCCAGTCCAGGTTCGATGCACGATACTGGATGCTTGGGACTGGTGCACTGAGATGACCCAGAGGGATGGTATGGGGAGGGAGGAGGGAGGAGGGTTCAGGATGGGGAACACATGTATGCCTGTGGCGGATTCATTTTGATATATGGCAGAACCAATACAATATTGTAAAGTTTAAAAATAAAATAAAATTTAAAAAAGAAAAAAAATAGTTAAATAAAAATATAGACAAGGCATAGAACAAATAAACCTGGTGGGAGTTTCAGCTATTTTTCTTCCAATTTTTTAAAACTAAGACATAACTGAAAAAATACTATGGAATACAGTGAAGAAAGGGCTGGAAAAACTTCAATTCAGAAAACTAAAACCATTCACAAAATTATCTCTCTTGGTGAAATAGAGCAGGGAGAGGGTGCTAGGCCTTTGGGAAAAGATAAGAAGGAAAGGTCCACAGAAAGAGAAAATACAGCCTTTCTCTAAAGCTACCCAGATTTCTAAACAAAGTGGCGAAGCTATATATATACACAGGTAAGAAACTCTGCAACATTCAATTTCAAAACAGGCTATGCGCCAAAATTTATTTTCTTAAGTCTATTTTTTGTCCATTTTGGTAATTCAGAAGGACATTTTCTATAGAAACAATGACATATGGATCCCTAGATTAAACTACCAAAGCCTGTTTACTTTTCGTTGCACTATATTTTCCTCTGAAAAAATAGCAAGAAGCACTACCAATGTAAATATATTCAATTCTGAATTTTTGAGCTTCTCCTACCCCAAATCTTGCTCAGTCCTCTGATTATACCTCCCTCAGACGACTGGACCTATTACAGATGTGAAAATGGCTTCCACTAATGTCAACAGGTTTAAAATTCTTCTATATCACTTTAAATATGTATGAACATAAAATAATCTCATTTGTAAAAATTATATAGTCTAAATTTTACTGAGAAGTAGAAAAATAATACTGACAAGAATTAATATAATCATACAATTTTAACTACTAGTGAACATTTTCTCTTATCCTTTAACATTAAACTGTAGCAAAATAAATACTAATCATTCAAATATGAGAGAAACTGACCTCAAATCATAAAAAAGATATGGAATACTATCCACAGATGTATATTCTGAGACAGGTGAATTGGAAGTAACTCCTATCTGGCAGTTGAAATGATTTCCATTTAACTATACCCCCAGTGAAATTTGAGCTGGGTTGTAGTAATTAGATCTGACAGAGGCTACAGCAAGGAGTTCAAAATTCCACCAATATTTTTATGAGTAATTCCAGTTTGAAATTACAAGGCACTAAAAATGAAACCTTAGAGAGTGTTGAAAATTAAAAGAAAATGAAAAACATGAACCTGGAAGGAAGTTAATATTGTCAATCACAGTTGTTGATGACAGAATGAATCCAAGAGTGGAAAATATTTTTCTATAGTTGGCCTTTCTAGATAGGTCAGCTCATTGTCACTCAGTAAGCAGTAGCACTATGATAGACCACACAAAAATGGGCCTAAAGAGAGTGCTCAGGTGCTCGGGTATTTTTAATCTCACCTTCCACTATGGGTGAAGGATGCCCTTTCCATCACAAAGTTTTATTCTTAAGTCAGATCTGTCAATTTTTGTCCTTGGGTCAGAAAAATCAATGCCTTCCAAAATCCAAAGTATTTCTTCTTCATACAGGAAGATCAGATTTAAAAGATCCTTGCACTGGGACATAAAATGCCCACTAGAATGGGATTACACTCCTGAAATTCCCTAAAAGGAACTCCACCTTGATATGTCAAGGATGCTATCAGTTGTATATATCAGGAATTACATTCCAGAAGAATGAATGGCACTCCAAAGAATAAGGCATCCCTTCTTAAAGGGAAGGTCTTCTTTCTTGCTGGGTACCCGGAAGTGGTCCTGGATCTTTGCACAGGTTATCAGAATCAGAATAATGATATAAAACTCCATTATTCTGAAGATCTTTTATTTGACAAAGCTATGCCCTCTAAAATAAATCCAAAGGAAGAAAGTATTTCTCTTACCTTGTCTTTTAGCTTTTCCATCCAGCTTCTCACTAAGGAAAATAAGAGAAGAAAATGTAAACAGCCATCTTTTTACTTACATTTCATGTGTTAAGTTCATTTGGTAATTTATATTTCATGTACTAAGTTAATTTGATACAATGAATATTTTATTGTATGAAATACAGTGACAGGGTCAACAGTATTAACATAATGACAGTAATCATTTTTTATTCTCATTTAAAAATGCAAAAAAGAACACTAACATATCCCTCACATCATTGTTAAAGGAATAGAGAATATTTTTCATTGCTAAATGCATTTTCTATTATTTGGGGGGAGGTCTGGGGGATGAGTGAGAAAAACACCTTCAAAATATCAAGTTCATTTCTAACTGAAATTTTCTCTCTTTTTTTTTTTTTGAATGGGAAAAGGTATTTATTGGCAAATGATATATCAGATAAGGGGTTAATATCCAACATATACAAAGAACTCATTAACTCAACACCAAAAGGACTGACAATCCCACCAAGAATCTGAATAGACATTTTTCCAAAGATATATTGATACATATGACCAAGACACACGAAAAGATGCTCAGCATAAAAAAGCCCCCATTACTCAACATTAGGGGAATGCAACTCAGAATCACAATGAGAGAACACCTCACACATGTCAGAATGGCCATTACAAAAAGATAAGAAATAACAAGCGTGGAGGATATAACAAGTTGGTGAGGATGTGGAGAAAACCCCTGTGCACTGTTGGTGGTACAAATTGGCTCAAGCATTATGGAAAATAGTATGGAGAGTCCTCAAAAGCAGAACTACAAAAAGATCTAGCAATTCCACTTTGGGTATTTTTCTCCAGAGAAAACAAAAACATTAATTAGAAAAGATGCATGCATTCCTATGTTCATTGCAGCATTACTTACAGTGGGCAACATATGGAAACCACCTGAATGTCCAGCAACAGATGAACAGATGAAGATGTGGTATATTATGCACAGTGGAATGCTAGCCATAAAAAGAAAAATCTCTTGTGATTTCAATGTAACAGCATGAATGGTCCTAGAGGTTATTATGCTAAGTGAAATAAGTCAGAAAGAAAAATGATGTATGATTTTAACTTACACGTGGAATCTAAAAAGCAGCAAATGAAAAAAGGAAAACAAGAGAAACAGATACAGAGAAGGAATAGTGATTACCATAAGGGAGGGAGTGGTGGGTTGAATGGAGAGTAACAGGTACAGACTTCCAGTTACAATATAAATAAGTCATGAGGATGAAATGTACACCATGTGGAATATACAGTCAGTAATATTGTAATATCTTTGTCTGGTGACAGATAACTAGACATACCATAGTAAATATTTTGTAATACATAGAAATACTGAGTCACTATGCTATGCACCTGGAATTAACATAGTATTACAGGTCAATTATGCTTCAGATAAAAAAAAAAAGATAGTTCTTTGAAAAGATCAATAGAATTGATAAGCCTCTAGCCAAGCTAACTGAAAGAAGAGAAAATACAAATTTGTAAGATCCAAAATAAAAGTGGGACATTACTACAGATCCCATGGATATTAGAAGGATAATCAGGAAATACTACAAACAACCATATGTCCACATGTTTGGTAACCTAGGTTAAATGGAGTAATTCCTTGAAAAATATATCTGCAAAAACCTACACAAGAAGGAAAAGACTGAATAGGCCTATATCTATTAGAAACTGAATCAATAATTAAAAACCTTCCAGAACACCAGCAGGTCCCAGATAGGTTCACTGGTGAATTAAAACATTTAAGGAAGAATTTATGCCAATTCTATACAATCTCTTCCAGAAGACAAGATGCAGAAGGGAAGTTCCTAACTCTTTATATGAGGTCAGCATTATTCTAAAACCAAAACCAGATAATCTTTAAAACTACAGACAAGTATCTCTCATGAACACAAATGCAAAAGTTCTCAACAAAATATTAGCAAATCAAAACCAAAAATGTATGCAAAGAATCTATTCCAGATATGCAAGTTTGGCTTACCATTTGGAAATCCATTAATCTATCACATCAACAAGCTAATGAAGAAAAGTCATATGATCTTATCAATAGATACAGAAAAAGTATTTGACAAAATCCAGCACTCATTTTTTATAAAATTAGCAAACTAGGAATAGAGGGGAACTCTCAACTTGGTAACATCTACAGCTAACATCATACTTAATGGTGAGAAACTAGAAGCTTTTCCACTAAGAGCAGGAACAAGGCTGATGTCCTCCCACTATCCCTTTTCAACATCATACCAGAAGATCATTAAGAAGGTTCAGAAATTCTTGGGACGATGCAAGGGAGGCAGAACGTGACTATGAGGTCAGCTGGTGGACACATGGCTCCATCTGATGGCTTTGCAGCTTGCTCCATGTTCCTATAATTGACTCTGGAGGCCGCCTTGAAAGGTCCTGCCCACAGCTGAAACAGCTGTTGGGGCCTCTCCTTATCTTTTATTCCTCACCTTTGTCAGTTTTTAAGCTCAATGGAAATTCTGTAGTTGAATCAATGTTAGAGAGCAGAGGTAGGAGAGTGCAATGGGCAGGCCAGGGCTGCTGAGCTCTTACTAAAAGTCAATATTTTAGGCTCTTGCAGGCCATACAATCTCTGTCACAACTACTCGACTCTGCTGATGCCTCAAGCCATAGAAAATAGTACATAAATAAGTGGGTCTGGCTCTGCTCTAATCCACTTTATTTATGGACACCAATATTTGAATTTCATATAATCTTCTTGCATCACAAATATTTTTCTTTTGATTTTTTTCAACCAAATTAAAAATTGGAAAACATTCTTTGCTGATGGGCTGTATCAGGACAGGCAGCAGGCCAGATTTGACCCAGGGGTCACAGCTTTCTGACCCCTGGCACAAACACATTTTACCCAAGAAGCTAGTGTCTCCACTTACAATCTGACTTTAATAATAACATGTCCAACAACAGTGATGACAGCTAACGGCTTTACTCCTTACAAAGCATGTTCAGATGTACTGAATCATCTGATTGGCAAACTAATGATAAATACGAGAGTCGGATAAGATGATGCTCAGGGAAAAGAAGAAACTGAGACTCAAAAAAACTAAGAGACTAACCATGGTTTCCAGGGAGGAAAGAGCCACTGGAATTCCAACCCCCATCTGACTAACAACCTACAGGAATAAGACTTCCTATGTACCCATTTCTTTTGGCGATACCACCGCTGTTCTGCTCTCTCAGGTTGAAGATGTGGAGATATCTTTGGCTCCTCTATCTCCTTCAGTTCCCAGCTTCAATTTCTCACGGCAGGACCTTGGCAAGACCTCTTGGGTTTGTCCTGCTCTCACCAGTCCTTCTGACGGAAGACTCAACTGGGATTCAGACAAAGATGGTGGTGCTCAATCAGAATAATATAGGGGTCAAGGGAAGGAAGTGCAGGAAATTCAAGAACCAAGCCACAGATCATTGGAACTGACTCACTGGAAAAGACCCTGATGCTGGGAAAGACGGAAGGCAGGAGGAGAAGGGGACGACAGAGGATGAGATGGTTGGATGGCATCACCGATTTGATGGATATGAGTTTGAGCAAACTCCAGGAGTTGGTGATGGACAGGGAGGCCTGGCATGCCTGGCAGTCCATAGGGTCACAAAAAGTCAGACACAACTGAGCGACTGAACTGAACTGAAGCCCAAGACATAAAGTGAAATTCAAGCAAGAGAATGCTTCCACTTCGTTAATCCTTCAATAATACTTACAACATACAGTGCACTGGCCAGGCATTGTGGTCAACACTGTTTCAGTAGAAGGCATGGGGACCTAAGTCCAGTGAAAACAGGTTAGAACATCAGATCTATAAGACGTGGATGACAACAGCAAGGTAGGGGCTGAGAGTGAGGAACAGAGCAGAAGCAAGATGTCTGGAATCCGGGAATCAGCTGGATATTACATTAAAAAACTAGCAAAAGAGAGATTGGAGCAGACTGCTAGTGTGAGACCCTCATGGAGGAGGTGAGCAGGGGCCGGCTGACTACCTGTGAATGGCAGCCCAGGGGCAGGTTAGAGAAGAGGGAAAAGAGGCAGAGATGGCATCAGGGTCCAAGGCACTCACAAGTTTTCCAACTGTAGGAAATTCACTGCCAAGAGAAATGTTTTAACTCAAGCTTTATCAAGCCAGGTCTCACTGGCAAACTGTCCAGATCTTGGGTTCTTACATTTCAGAGCCCTACTTTAAGTAATTCTTAACACAGGAATTCCTCACTAGGGGAGGGAAGTCATATCAGCATGGGATGTGCACAGATAATCTGAAAAAACACATTCAATGGGTCTAGTTATGTGGTTTATAATACGAACTACAGAAAGAAAGTTGGGCAAATTCTTCTTGGGAAGTCAGTGATACACTAGAAACAGTGAGACGGTGTTTGAGGGGACATGGATCTAAACAAGGTTGAGAAAAATTACTCTTCAGAGTATGTGAACTTGGTTATGTTTCTCCAGCTGAGAAGGTGGGACCCCTAAGGATCACACCTTGTGTTTCTCAGGCATCCACCAAGGTCCCTGACATGCTATTGGTCAGTAAGTACTTTTTCCTTTTTCAGCAATTGTATATTGCTTTTAAATGAGTTCACAACTTTTGAGTAAACACGATTTTCTTTCACGGAGATGCTATAAACTGTTTCCAGCAAAATGTTTAAGGCAGTGTAAAATAAATTTAACACAATGATGGCTTTGAAACTTAGACATCAATAAGAGAATGCAAAAGCTAGAAGAGAGAATGTTGGAAAGATTTTTAATAAAAAGAAAATATGATTCTTTATGAAGAAGAGAACCAACAACTGCAGTTTTTTAACAGAGAGAAATCACACTGAAGAAAGAGGTATGAATTGGCATGACTTTTTGGAGCTGCAAGAAGTTGCAATTGATATCAAAAGCTTTTTAAAAAGTATAAACTTTGCTTTCAGAAGTTTCATTTGTAGAAGCAATGTACCTTAAATAGTTAATCATGGAAATGCATAAAATTTTTTTATTTAATTCTTTTCACTGCACCATTATTTATAATAGAGAAGAACATGGAAACAGCATCAATATTCAGCAATAATGGAATGGTTTAAACACTTAAAAGGAAACAAAACTTTAGGCTATGCCCACAGAGTGGAATATTCTACAAAATTAACATTATTTAAAGAAAAATAGTTAATGGTATGGTATTTTTTTTAATTTTATTTTATTTTTAAACTTTACATAATTGTATTAGTTTTGCCAAATATCAAAATGGTATTGTTACCATTATATATTGCAAATGAAAAAATAGTGTATGTATAATGTAAACTCAGTTGTGGATAAAAATGTTATGAGAAAAAAAAATTTATATGTATAATTGAAATGATGTACTTCAAAGGTTAACTGAAGTCATCAATGAGTTGTAGAATTAAGGATGATTTTTTGTTTTCTATACTTTTAAGACTTTCCAAATTATTTCTGATCTTTGAAGCCTATTATACAGAGTGAAGTAAGCCAGAAAGAAAAACACCAATACAGTATACTAACGCATATATATGGAATTTAGAAAGATGGTAACAATAACCCTGTGTACGAGACAGCAAAACAGACACTGATGTATAGAACAGTCTTATGGACTCTGTGGGAGAGGGAGAGGGTGGGAAGATTTGGGAGAATGGCATTGAAACATGTAAAATATCATGTATGAAATGAGTTGCCAGTCCAGGTTCGATGCACGATACTGGATGCTTGGGGCTGGTGCACTGGGATGACCCAGAGGGATGGAATGGGGAGGGAGGAGGGAGGAGGGTTCAGGATGGGGAACACATGTATACCTGTGGTGGATTCATTTTGATATTTGGCAAAACTAATACAGTTATGAAAAGTTTAAAAATAAAATAAAATTAAAAAAAAATAAAATTAATTGAAAAAATAAAAAATAAAAAAATAAAATAAAATTTAAAAAAGAAAACAGATTTTACCCCCAAAGGCTCTATAAAATTTTGTAAACCTTTGCAAATGGAGGTTAGCACTAGATTGCTGATAGTGGGGAGCAGGAGAAGGTGAGGCCCTTCCACTAGGTTAATTCCTCAGCCTATAGCTACAGATTCATTCTCATCCTACTGATTCTGTTTCTTGAAAATTCACTTAATCCAAGAATAAAAATATAGCAATATAATTAGGCCTGTGATCTCCTTCTGTAAGGAAACAACCAGATGCAGGGGAAGGTCTAATGAAAAGCAAAAAAAGTAGACTATGATTATTAAAACCAAGTTCTCCATCATACTCACCAGAGCCCTCTTGCATACAGGTATTCCAGGAACAACAATTTGCCCTCTCCTAGCTTGTTCAGTTACTAACTTGTGTCCAACTCCATGCAACCCCATGGATTGCAGCATGCCAGGGTTCCCTGTCCTGTACTATCTTCCAGAGTTTGCTTAGATTCATGTTCATCGAGTTGGTGATGCTATCTAACCACCTCATCCTCTGCCACCTGCTTCTTCTTTGGCCTTTAATCTTTCCCAGCATCAGGGTCCTTCATAGCGAGTCGGCTCTCCGCATCAGGTGGCCAAAGTATTGGAGCTTCAGTTTTAGTATCAGTTCTTCCAATGAATATTCAGGGTTGATTTCCTTCAGGATTGGTTTGATCTCCTTGCAGTCCAAGGGACTCTCAAGAGTCTTCTCCAGTGCCACAATTCAAAGGCATCAGTTCTTTAGCACTCAGCCCTTTTTAGGGTCCAACTCTCACATCCATACATGATTACTGGAAAAATCATAGCTCTGACTATACAGACCTTTGTTGGCAAAGTAATGTCTCTGCTTTTGAATATGCTATCTAGGTTTGTCATAGCTTTCCTTCCAAGCAACAAGTGTCTTTTAATTTCATGGCTGCAGTCACCATCCACAGTGAATTTGGAGCCCAAGAAAATAGTCTGTCACTGTTTCCATTGTTTCCCCATCTACCTGCCATGAAGTAATGGGACCAGATGCCATGATCTTAGTTTTTTTGAATGCTGAGTTCTAAGCCAGGTTTTTCACTCTCCTCTTTCACTCTTATCAAGAGACTCTTTAGTTCATCTTCACTTTCTGCCACTCGAGTGGTATCATCTGCATATCTGGGGTTGTTGCTATTTCTCCCGGAAATTTTGATTCCAGTTTGTGGTTCATCCAGTCCAGCATTTCACATGATGTATTCTGCATAGAAGTTAAATAAACAGGGTGACAATATACAGCATTGAGGTACTCCTTTCCCAATTTTGAACCAGTCCGTTGTTTCAAGTAAAGTTCTAACTGTCACATCTTGACCTGCATACAAGTTTCTCATGAGATAGGTAAGGTGATCTCGTATTTCCATCTCTTTAAGACTTTTCCACAGTTTGTTGTGATCCACAGAGTCAAAGGCTTTAGAGTAGTCAACGAAGCAGAAGTAGATGTCTTTCTGGAATTCCCTTGCTCTCTCTATGATTCAGTAAATGTTGGCAATCTGATCTCTGGTTCCTCAGCCTTTTCTAAACTCCACTTATACATCTGGAAGTTCTCGGTTCACAAACTGCTGAAGCCTAGCTTGAAGGATTTTGAGCATAACCTTCCTAGCAGCATGTGAAATGAGCACAGCTGTATAGTAGTTTGTAAAAAGGGAAGACAGAGAGGATAAAAAAGAAACTGCAGATTAAAAAACATTTCCATGTATCTTGTCAATTGTAAGTATGGCTGGTTTTTAATAGACTGTAGCTGAAAAGTCTCCCATACTGCTTAGAAGGGTATTCTTAATTTTCCTTTATGTCTGATAATAATGGTTTATTAGCTATATTTATCCCAGACACATGCAAATTCCCTTTCAATAAAGGGAGCCAGATGATATCATGATTTGGCTGAACTGATAATTATTTGTTGGGCATCTAATAAAAAGCTTGCAAGGTGGGTATTACTACCCTCATTTTACAGATGAAGAAAACGAAACTTAAATAAAGTGCTTAAAGTCATGTAGCTAAAAAGTGGTTGAGCTGCAATTTGAACCCTATGGCTGTAAAGCATACGCCTATCCAGTAGGCCAGTGGGTTGCTCTGGGAAGGGATGTGGGCAGGTGGGCCAGGATAACCGTATCAGGAGACACAGTGGGGCTTTTTCAAATTCTAGGGAACAGTGTGTATCAGGTCACTTCTGTTATTCCGACTCCTTCTTCCTCTAACATTCTCTTCCCTGTTTCCTCTCTCTGATAAACGTTCCCTCTCTGCCTCTACATGGGTCTGTCTCCCACTCTGTATCTCTTTATATAAAACTGTAGTCTGTGCTTCCCTCTCCCCCCACCCCTGCCTTTTTCCTCTCTCTATCAGGCTCTGCGTGTCTGAATGGCTCTGTTGCTCTCTGTATATGTCTGTCTTTTTCTCTCCCTCAACCTGCCCTGTGTGTGTGTTTATATGAGAATACCATCTCCTAGTTCCTTCCCAGCTACAGCATTTTTCCACCTCGGCCCTGGGTGCCAGCCCTGTGTGCCCTCCACTGGGAAACAACAGCACTAAATGGCAGAAATCCTGAAGGTTTAAAACTCATAATGAGCAGTGCTGAGGATATTGAGGATGGGATCAGAGTGCATGGAGATGTGGTGCAAAAAGAATACAGAAAGCAGGAGCAGAATCCTAGGGGAATGACAATGAGTTTTACTATGAACATGTGGAGTTTAAAGTATCTACACAGTATCCATGGGGCTGTCTCTATTGGCAGTTTAAAATGTGGATATGGAGAAACCCAGGCTAAAGACTGAGGTTTGGGTTTGACCAGTCTATTGATAGAAACTGAAGCTAAGAGCAGAGAAAATCACCCTGGAGTACAGAGTGTATATTAGACAGGGCTCTCCAGAAAAACAAAACCATTATGAGATATATAGATAGATAGATAGATAGATAGATGTATGTATATAAACTTATGCTTAGAGACATGTTTTATATACATAAATGTCACACACATACACACACACACACACTTACATATATAAAGGGATATATCATAAGGAATTGGTTCATGCAATTATGGAAGTTGACAAATCCAAGGTCCGCAGGGTGAATTGGCAAATGAGAGACCCAGGAAAGCTGATATTTTAGTTCAAGTCCAAAGATAGGGAAAAAACCAATGCTCCAGCTTGAAGGCAGTCAGGCAGGAGGAACTCTCTCTCATTCAGAAGAGAGTCAACCTTCCTATTCTAGTCAGGCCTTCAGCTGTTTGGATGAGGGCTACTCACATTAGGAAAGTAAATCTACTTTACTCCATCTACCAAGTGTTCATCTCATCCAAAAACACTCTTCCAAGTACACCTGGAAAAAAATTGTCTCGACAGCTTTTGGCCAGTCAAGTTGGCCCAGGCAGGTTGACACATACAATTAGCCATCCCAGAGTAAGACTGGACAAGACCAAGATCATAATGCCTAGGAACCCCAATATTTAAAGGCCATCAGAAGAGAATGGGAAGAGGAGAGACAGCAAAGAAATGGTCAGAGGGGCTCAGAAACCTGGACTGTTGATATGAAACAACCCAGCATAACTATTTCCCAGTGTTCATGAGGATGTTTTCACATTCTACTCATCAAATCCTTTGTCCAGGTACAGCCAAGCCCTGGCCCAGGCAGAGGCTGCCCTGCAGAGTTGCTGCCAGCCTGTGCAGGCTCCCTCTGCCTGAGGTTGTCCATCCATTGTAGGAGGTTGTGTGCAGCTGGCTAGAAGCACCAAGGAAATACTGCCCTAGAGGCCATCCTCAATCAACAAGGCCTGCTATTTGGTGGGCATATTAGTTTCCTATTGCTGCTACCCCAAATTTAATGGCTTAAAACAACACAAATTTCTGCTCTCACATTTCTAGAGGGCAGGAGTCCAAAATCAGTCTCATGGGCTAAAAACAAGATGTCAGCAGGGCTGGTTCCTTCTGGAAGCTCAAGGGGAGAACATGTTTCTTGCCTTTTCCAGCTCCTGGCAGCTGTCTGCATCCCTCAGCTCATGGCCTCTACATCTATCTTCAAACCCAATAGCACAGCACTTCAAATTTCTCTCTTTCTCTAAGCTCTGCTTCCTATGTCATATTTCTTCTCTGACTCTGACCCTCCTACTTCTCTCTTAGAAGGACCCTGTGATAACCCCTCCCTCTCCAGGTCCTTAACTCCCTCGTATCTGCAAAGTTTTCTGTGTAAAGTCACATATTCACAGGTGCCAGGGGTTAGGATGTGACCTCTTTGGAAGAACCATCATCCTGACTACCACATCGGGTAGATTCCTTCCTTTTCCTCATCCCTGAGGTGTGTCCCACACAGCTCCTCAAAGAATCTCCAGCAAGAAGGAACCCCAGCAACAGTCCACTCACGAGCTTGCCCCTTTGCACCGGCTCCCCACTCTCCCCGTCTTACTTCCTCACTCCCTCACCATGCTTCCTGGGGTCACTTCCCAAATAAACTCCTAGCACCATCTTGCTTTTAGGGAGAATGCAAACTAAGACACTTGTCTAATTCTGCCAACTGTACAGGCAGGCCTGCACTTTGGCATACCAATTTTATTCATTTTGTATATTAAAACAAACTCTCTGGAAAAAAACAGAAGTAAAAAAGCAAGAAAGACAAGCAAGCGGGCCAAATTCGGAGCAAAAGCCATCTTCATTTATCTAAATTAATTCTAATCAAAGACTTCAGGCTACTTGAATTTTAAAAACATACCCTTTCCATATATAGCATTGTGCAAGGTGTATTTCACAGCCAATTCCACGTAGCTCACATTCAATTTTGAAAAGGTTATAAATCAGATCTCTCTTTAATAATCAAATTTTCAACATCATTTACATCTTTCAGTAAAGTTTGAAACCTGATTTTTATCTTAATCAATGAAAAGAGAAATGTATGTTCCACCTAGAAAAAATGAAACATCAGAACACAGTCCTTTGTTCAAAGCATATGTAACTAAATTTCAATTACAGTGTTTCTGTAATGTCAAGAAATAAATGGAGACCAGCTCTTTTTCTTTCTTGTTATTTAATCATAAGTGCCTTTTCCAGCCCAAGAAACAGACAAAGCTTTTTTCCAACTTATATAACACATTTGAGAATAATAAAACGTACCAAGGTTTAAATGTTGTCTGCATGTTTTTTTTAAGAACCTTGAGTTTTTCCAGCTACAGATTATTCTCTAATGATGCTAAATTCACCTGCTTTAAAATCACACAGAAACCCTATCTATAATTATTTGCTCCTCACATAATTACAGAACAGTTAAGATTCTGATGAATAGAATGACCTACTTCTTTGCTTAGGGCTAAGTGAGCAGTAATCGTGCATCTAAGAAGCAATTAATTCTGAAGGCTCTGCCCTGATATTTACAGAGAAGGGTACAAAGAGCCCAGATACCCTAATCTCTACTTTCAAGTAACATTACAGATGTCAGTAGCTGATAGCAAAGTTAGGAATGACACTAGATACCTACTGGGAAGCTACCAAGGAAACATCTTGTAATCAACTACACATCTTCCTGGGATCATTTATTAATGATAACCATACTGAAAAACGATAAGCTGCATGTATGACTGTATGACGAGAAGGCTGTTATGAACTTCCACCACAGAAGGATATGGTGCATTAATGAAGAAGAAACTATTCCTCCATGTGTGTTCTTTCTCTTCCACAAAACGGAAGCATGATATACAACACTGCTCATCAAGGGAACATACAACTTGTCCATGTCCCTCCTCTTCACCAGACTGGGAAGGGGGGTAAAAATCACTTCACTTTGCCTAAGACACCCTTGAAAATCCTTCTGACACCAAGGTTTCTGATCTATGGTTTTACCACTAGGAAGCATCAAGGCCACACTCAGGTGACCTGAAATTTTCCCTGACTCACTCTTTTTTTTTTTTTTTTACTCGTTTCATACATGATATTTTACATGTTTCAATGCCATTCTCCCAAATCTTCCCACCCTCTCCCTCTCTCTCAGAGTCCATAAGACTGTTCTATACATCAGTGTCTCTTTTGCTGTCTCGTACACAGGGTTATTGTTACCATCTTTCTAAATTCCATATATATGCGTTAGTATACTGTATTGGTGTTTTTCTTTCTGGCTTACTTCACTCTGTATAATAGGCTCCAGTTTCATCCACCTCATTAGAACTGATTCAAATGTATTCTTTTTAATGGCTGAGTAATACTCCATTGTGTATATGTACCACAGCTTTCTTATCCATTCATCTGCTGATGGGCATCTAGGTTGCTTCCATGTCCTGGCTATTATAAACAGTGCTGCGATGAACATTGGGGTACACGTGTCTCTTTCCCTTCTGGTTTCCTCAGTGTGTACGCCCAGCAGTGGGATTGCTGGATCATAAGACAGTTCTATGTCCAGTTTTTTAAGGAATCTCCACACTGTTCTCCATAGTGGCTGTACTAGTTTGCATTCCCACCAACAGTGTAAGAGGGTTCCCTTTTCTCCACACCCTCTCCAGCATTTATTACTTGTAGACTTTTGGATCGCAGCCATTCTGACTGGCGGGAAATGGTACCTCATTGTGGTTTTGATTTGCATTTCTCTGATAATGAGTGATGTTGAGCATCTTGTCATGTGTTTGTTAGCCATCTGTATGTCTTCTTTGGAGAAATGTCTATTTAGTTCTTTGGCCCATTTTTTGATTGGGTCATTTATTTTTCTGGAGTTGAGCTGTAGGAGTTGCTTGTATATTCTCGAGATTAGTTGTTTGTCAGTTGCTTCATTTGCTATTATCTTCTCCCATTCTGAAGGCTATCTTTTAACCTTGCTAATAGTTTCCTTTGATGTGCAGAAGCTTTTAAGGTTAATTAGGTCCCATCTGTTTATTTTTGCTTTTATTGCCAATATTCTGGGAGGTGGGTCATAGAGGATCCTGCTGTGATGTATGTCAGAGAGTGTTTTGCCTATGTTCTCCTCTAGGAGTTTTATAGTTTCTGGTCTTACGTTTAGATCTTTAATCCATTTTGAGTTTATTTTTGTGTATGGTGTTAGAAAGTGTTCTAGTTTCATTCTTTTACAAGTGGTTGACGAGATTTCCCAGCAGCACTTGTTAAAGAGATTGTCTTTAATCCATTGTATATTCTTGCCTCCTTTGTCAAAGATAAGGTGTCCATATGTGCGTGGATTAATCTCTAGGCTTTCTATTTTGTTCCATTGATCTATATTTCTGTCTTTGTGCCAGTACCATACTGTCTTGATAACTGTGGCTTTGTAGTAGAGCCTGAAGCCTGACTCACTCTTACAGTTCTCTCTTCACATTTCTACCTACCTGATTTTCAATCCCTTGGTGAAAAAGAAGAGCTTGGTCTGCATACTTTATTTTTAATAGAAACTCCAGTTTCCAGTGCAAAGTCAAGTTTGTGTCTGTTGCTGGCCAGATGCATTGAAACTAACATTTGTTTGTGTGTGTTGCTGGCCAGATGCATTGAAACTAACATTTGTTTGTGTGTGTTGCTGGCCAGATACACTGAAACTAACATTTGCCATCTCAAGATGCAGGTGAGGCTGTGGCAACCAGAAAAACCATCAGGCCTACGTGTGCAGTTACGTGTGTTCTCCCTCAACGTTATGTGATAGATTGCTTCAGTTTCAAGGCAAGATCCCCACGCACTCCTCTCCTTCATATAAATGTTGGGACTTCCACCTATAAAAAGCCATGGCTTAATCATAGGACGAGACCAAGGGAAGGCTGGCATAGTGACCAGGTAACTCTGAAGTCTCATGTTTGCTGATGACCCTTATCTAAACTTTCTGACATGACTCTACTTGGTCATCACGAAGCTTCTACTTTTCTAGTGCCATGGATCAACCAACAGATGAAATCAATTAGAAGTGGAGCACTGAATGAAGAATAAAGTGGTTTTCAAGGCAGCTTCAGGGTTTGTTTCCAAAAATTCCATTTACCAGTTCCTAACACGACACTTCTCACAATAATGGGCAAATATCAAAGGTGCACTCTCAAGAGAAATGGAGGCAAATCTTTAGCTAAGAGCACCTCAGCATCGCAGTTAATACTCAAAGGCAAGCTTTTCTGCCATCTAAATGGATTATTCAAAAAGAAAGTTCCCCTGAGCTCTTGATCCTTAGGAAAAAAACCAAACTGCCTTGCCAGATCACTACAGGCCGTCAGGAGAACCTCCATCTTTCCCCTCTGAAATCCCTTAAGCAAACTTTGCATACACTCCCTTGGAGCAGCTGTTCAACATTTTATTAAATGGGGAAACATTTTATTAAAGCAGTGGAACCAATCTCAATATCCTTATTCTTTAATCATTTCAAACATACTTCTGTTTCGCCAAGTTCTTGAGATGCTAACCCTCCTGTCTGTCACACCTGCTTACTTTCACCTCATGCTGAAATGTCTCCTTGTGTGATCTGTAGTTTCTCACGGGAACGGGTATTTCAGTGGATGCTGTTTCCCCAGGAGTCTTGGGCAGCCTGCACTGCGGAAGTGTCCCTGCAGGTGAGCAGTTTCTGTTTGCCTGTGCTGAGCGTACCAGGGGCTTCGCCCACCCGGAACAGTGGTGTGTGTTCATTTCTGAGTTGTGGGGTCTTGCATGATGAAGGCAGGCCTGGAGCTCTCACATCTCTCTCGGCTCCTGCCCCAGCCTCAAGCTGTATATTTTACACTTTGTTTTGATTCATGCAAAATTTCTCAGTTCGTAACAGGAGACGGAAATCCATATTCAGTACACCATACTGCTAGAACTTGAAATCCAGACTCGACTTCTAACCACGTGTTTTCGCTTTTTTATTTATTGAGGCAGAATTCACAAATCATCAATCCTAAAGGAAATCGATCCTGAATATTCACTGGAAGGACTGATGCTGAAGCTGAGGCTCCAATACTTTGGCCACCTGATGTGAAGAGCCGACTCATTGGAAAAGAGCCTGATGCTGGGAAAGATTGAAGGCAGAAGAAGGCAGCAGCAGAGGATGAGATGGTTAGATGGCATCACTGACTCAATGGACATGAATTTGAGCAAGCTCCAGGAGATACTAAAGGACAGGGAAGCCTGGTGTGCTGCAGTCCATGGGATCGCAAAGAGCTGGACACAGCTTAGTGACTGACCAACAACAGCAAGAATTCACAAAACCTACAATTGACCATTTGAAAGTATACAATTCAGTGACATCTAGCACATTCCCAATGTTTTATAACCATAACCTCATCCTAAAATGTGTTTTATCAACCCAAAAGGAAACCCTATACCCAATAAGCAGTCATTCTCCGTTCTCCCCTCCCCCAACCCCCTGGCAACTACTAATCTGCTTCCTGTGTTTATGGACTTACATATTCTAGATATTTCATATAAATGGAAGCATACCATATGTGACCTTTTGTGTCTGGCTTCTTTCACTTAACTTAATGTTTCGAGGTTTGTCCAGATTGTAGCATGCCCACCAATGCCCAAGAAGCACAGAAAAAGGTACGGAACATCATTAGTCATTAGGGAATGCAAACCAGAGTCACAGTGAGACACCACTTCATACCCACTAGGAAGGCATACTGAAAACAAAACAAAAAATAAAACAGAGAATAACAGTGTTGGCAAGGATGCGGAGAAACTGGAACCTCACCCTGCTGGTAGAAATGGAAAATATAAAGCTACTGTGTAAAACAATTTAGCCGTTCCTCAACAAATTAAACATAAATTACCATATGACTCAATAGTTCCATTCTTATATATAGATATCCAAAAGAATTGAAAACAGCCCCTCAAATATTTGTCCATAACAGCACTAATGTTCATAACAGCACTATTCAAAGTAGCCAAATGTGGAAACAATTCAAATATACATCAACTGGTGAATAGATAAAGTGTGGTTAAATGATACAATGGAATATTACTCCACTGTAAAAAGAAATGAATACTGATACTTGCTGCAACATAGATGAACTCTGAAGACATTAAGCTGAGTGAAAGAAAAAAGACACACTAAGTGATGGAAGATGAGGCAAAGAAGCTCTGCGGGTCCTCTTGGAAGCTGGGTGGGTGCCACAGGGAAGGGAAAAGGCAGAACTCATATTCCATCTGCACACACTCCACTCATCGGGCCTCAGATCCCAAAGGAGACCCACCTGCCACACTTCCTACTAGAGCAAACACCCAACATGACAATCAAGCCAGGCTGCCTGGATGACTAGAAAACATAAGTCTCCTCTCATTAAAACAATTTCCCACTTAAATTATTTACTTCTCTGGAGTAATCACAAATTGTACCAAGTCAACTGCTACACCAGAAGCAGAAGAACCAGAAGCAAAATCTTGGGTAGGTTTTTTATTAATATACTTTCATTCAATTAGGAGAAGAAGTCAACATTTACTGAATATCTAATGGTACCAGGTACTGTATCAGAAAACATTTATAATGCCTTGTATATTTATGAATTAAAGTTAAGTCTGCAGCTATGTTTAAAAGGGAGGAAGAGAAATTGAATCGCATTTTTTCAACCGACATAATTAAATCCCAAAGCTCTGAGCATCAATTAGACACTAGAAATAAAATCTGATTATCTGAGACTCATTTCCATACAAACACTTTTATGAGTTGCCTAACCACGCATGGCCCTGAATTAGCCATCAACCAAAATGGATTTGTTTCTACCCAGCAACAAACAAACCTGGAACCCATTTACGAGTTTCCTATGAAGAAGCAGCCAGAGACCTTTTGTTTAATTGGCAATATAAGCATCTACATTATTAATGATAAGTTTATCTTCTTCTTAATATAGAAGTCTAAAGGCCATCCACACTGCAGCAAGTAACAAATGTGCACAAAGAGAACCTAAACAAACAGCATCCACTTTCTCTGTGGCCCAACGTTATGGGGAAATAGTTTCCAAGATTTGTGTGAGGTTTTATGTTCACACAGAGACATCTGCAATAGATCTGGGAGTGAAGTGCAGCTACTACGAACACCATAACTCTATGAAAGTTGCTTCCAAAATGGTAATGCAGTCTACGATAGATTAACAAACAGAAATTCAAGACCCAACTCATTCACAGAGCCAAAAAGAAATTAAAAAGAATAACTTGATTGTCTTACTTGTTTTCTCACACCATGTACCTCCTAGGAGGCTGCCATCTTTTTTCATCTTAGTAAAAAGAGCCTCCCTAGCTTCTTTCCAAGTAATATTTTTGAAGGGAAACTTCAAAAATATTGCTTAAAACCCCTTCAAAGCTTCTTCCTGCCTTTGGAGAAAAGTCTAAACATCTTCGTGTGGCTTATAAGGTCTGCATGATTTCAGCTCTTAGGAGTTAAGTGTGTCTTACCACCAAATTACACATAAAGTTACACTTTAACTTCTATCTCCACCTCCTCTTTCCCCAGCTTACTCCTCTCATTCTTCAGGCTCAGCTCAAAAGGCACTTTTCAGGGAGGTCTGTTCTGACCCCTACACAGGTCCCTCTCCCAGGGCACCCAAAAAATCCCGAGGTTCCCATATTGTTAAGGTCACGTGCCACACCGTAAGATAACCATAACTGTTTTTGTTTAATGACTGTCTTTCCTGTTAGTCGATTAAACTCTCCAAGGGAGGGGATGCCGGTGTTGCTCACTGCTGCAGCTTTAGCACCACCCAGGGCCTGGAGGGACACTGTAGACGAGGGTCACTGTCGAATTAATAAATCATCTTCCACAATAACGTATTCTCACGAGGACTGGGGCCACCATTCTCAGACATTTGGAGCCAGGTAAAGGATAACTGTGCTAATACAATTAAAATGGTTCTACTGAAAACCACCTGCAAGAGGGGTTCTAAACCATTTCTGTGTACTGGACTCCTCTGCCTGTCAGAGAGGACTAAAGACCTCTTCTTGGAATCATGTTAATAAATACATAAAATAAGATGAACAAAATGCTAAAGAAACCCTTATATTTAAATACCATTATCAAATTATTTTTAAAATTTGTGATACAATAGCGACGTGAAAGTCGCTCAGTCGTGTCCAACTCTTTGCAACCCCATGGACTTACAAAGTCCATGGAATTCTCCAGGCCAGAACACTGGAGTGGGTGGCCTTTCCCTTCTCTAGGGGATCTTCCCAACACAGGGATCGAACCCAGGTCTCCCACATTGCAGGAAGATTCTTTACCAGCTGAGCCACAAGGGAAGCCCAAGAATAATGGAGTGGGTAACCTCTCCCTTCTCCAGCAGATCCTCCCAACCCAGGAATCAAACCAGGGTTTCCTGCAATGCAGGCAAATTTTTTACCAACTGAGCTATGAGGAAAACCCAATACAGTAGTAAATATGCCTTTTTAGTCTCTCATTAAATAAGAAGATCGAGGAACAGATCCAATAACCACCATAATTTCAAAGTGATGATAAGCATAAATGACATATTAAGATACTGTGACAACTATTATGTTGATAGGAAACTATCTATAATATTTATTGGTGAGAAAGACATAGTTACTGCTAATACGACTACAGCTACTGGCTCCACCCATGATTAGACAGGACACTAAAATTCAGTTAGTGAAAACAAGCATGTAATTTTTATCATCTACGTTCATGGACCCCTAGAGAGATCTTCATGAAGGCCATGGAATTCCTTGCTTAGCTCTCCTGCTGTGGGAGAGTACGGATTACCTGCCCTCCACTCCTGGATCCATCACCACATCTGTGCATGTGTCTGTGTCTCCGGGTTGTTCTCAGACAGTGGCTGGGCATGGGGGTCAGGGTACCAGTGCAGGCCCAGGCCTGTGTGGCAGAAGGGTCCTCTAGTGGGCAACTTGGGCTCAAGAACTCACAATCAGCCTGGTCGAAACATCCTGAGAACTGAGCTGTCGTCTGCATCCTTTCCTACCAGGCCTCGCTCCTTGCACCCCTCCTTTCACAGAAGTCAGGCCCGCACTGTAGTCGGAAAGCCCTCCTGGCCCACTCCTGCCCGCTGGCCTTTATCCCTCCCAGGCGAACTCCCAATAAATCTCTCATATGCATAATCCCATCTTGACTCTGCTTCTCAGAGGACCTGAACTAACGATCCCTTTTAATCTAAGAAGAAAGAAAGGCCGAGTTAACTGATTTTATTCAGAACTGATTGTTCTGAAGATATCTGGGCATTTTACCAATACCTACTAGCTGATTTCAGAAACCACTATATCTAAATACCACTATCAAATAATTTTTTAAATTTGTGATACAATCTTAAGTATGCCTTTTTACTCTCTCATTAAATAGAAAGACTGAGGAATGGATCCATGCTGCAGGGACCTCACCATAATTTCAAAGTAATGATGAGTATAAATGACATATTAAGATACCTGTGACAACCATAATGTTGACATGAAACATGATTTTTTTTAATAGAAAAATTTTAAGCCGCTTTCCATAAACTCTTTGGCATCTAAAGGAAGGGCCATATGGGGTCAAGGCCAAGGACTAGCCTCCCTGAACAGAAGACAATGGATCGATCATCAAGGAGCCTGGAACAGGAGGAAGAGGGCTGAGATCTGCAGCCAGCACAGAGACTTTATTTAAACAATACAATTTGAAGTAAACACACTGTCAACCACTTAGAATATCCTCCTTTTCTCATTTTTGAGAGCACCTCTGACTCAATACTATGGAATGTACACATAACTCCACACACACAATAGAGAAGTTCATATACTGGATGGCTAGGTGTACTCAGAACTTCAGAGAAGATGCTGAGAAAATAGGATTGTGAAAAGTAAATTTTAACGCAGTGATGAGAAAAAGACTATTTATAGCACAGAGCATTTCTCTTCCCCATGCTCCCCTCTTTCCACAAAGGTGATAAAAACATAAAAGGTAGCATCAGTACCAAAACGGAAAAGAACACACCCAAAAAATGGTGTGGGGGGGATGTAAATATGTACATAAGAATCAAGATGACAGCAGTAAACACGAGAATGAAATTTCTAAGAGCTAAGGGGGAGAAATACGTTCTTAGCACCCAACACTGAAACTTGGAACATATTTTCTCACTGAAACCTTTCTGGGTACGTTGGTTAGATTCTGTAGGACCCTTACAAGAAATTCTGCTTCTAGTACATTGTGAGCTAAATCAGTAGTTACAGTTGCTGCAGGGACCTCACCGTGACAGATAACATGGCTTCTAAGGGGTAATGCCCTCTGCATTTCAAATCAGTTTGGGGAAATGAATTCACTCAGAAATATCTCATGTCAGCTCATGTAATCAGATAAATGATGCTATGGACTGAATTGTGTTCCTCATAAAAGATATGTTGATGCGCTAACTTCTAGTATTTTAGAATGTGACTTAATTGGAATTGCAGATGTAATTAGTAAAATTAAAATAAGTCAGGGACTTCCCTGACAGTCCAACGGTTAAGACTTCACCTTCCAATGCAGGGGGTGTGGGTTCAATCCCTGGTTGGGGAGCTAGGATCCCACATACCTCATGGCCAAAAGAAAAACTAAAACATAGACCAGAGGTAGTATTGTGACAGAGTCAATGAAGACTTTAAATATGGTCCACATAAAAAACAATCTTAAAAAAAAACAGTCGTAATAGAGCAGGATGGACCTTTAATCCAATATAACTGGTGTCCTTGTAAGCAGAGGACAGAGAAACAGAGAATACCACGTGAAAACAGAGACTCGTGGGGAAAAGATGGTCATGGAACAATGACGGTGGACACTGGAGTGAGCATCTCCAAGTTAAGGAGCATCTCCAAGCTAAGGAACATCAAGGACTCCCCAGATCCCCAGAAACTAAGACAGAAGCACAGAACAGACTCCCACTTAGAGCCTCAACGAGGAGTTCACCCTACCGACACTACGATTTCTCCTACGGCCCCCAGAACTGTGAGGGTGTATATTTCTCTTAAGTCACCCAATGTACGGTTCTCTGTTAATGCAGCTCAAGGAAATGAAACCTCCCTGTCCAGCCTGCCTGCCTCTGTCACCACCAAGTCCCTGATTTGTAAATCTCACAGCAAGGTACTGGGTTCCACGGGCCTTGAGTCCAGGCCAAAGGTGGATCAACACTTTTGGGAACTGGAACCCTGGTAGCAAAACTCAGCGTGCCAATGCTCTCTATGGACCTGAGTCTCTGTTCTGAGCTAACAATTTGCATTGCTGAGACGATCTAGTTCAATTCTGGCCTCAATACATTACACTTAAATTGTACTTTTCTTCCAAGAATACTTATGAAAATTGCCTCATTAATTCTCCCCACTCTTTTGTGCAGTAAGAAAGGGACAAGTACTATTATCTCAATTTTGAAGATGAAGACACTGAATCCTAAGATCCTAGGACCATGAAGAACATTGAGAGGTCATTGGTTCCAAAGAGGCCAAAACCTGTTGCTTCGCAGAATCACCTGAGCAATGCAGCAAAAATACAGATCCACGCGCCCAGCTCAGAAGCTTCAGGACACAGCCCAAGGGTCTGTATTTCTGACAAGTTCCCCAAGGAATTTTTAATAACCTGATTAGCACGATTTGTGAACTGGCATTTGGGAACCACTGATTGATCTTGTCTTTCTCAAGTATCAGGAATATATGGCAGATCCCTTTTACAAGGTAAGAATTCTTATGATGCTCCAGTGCTAATAAATTATTTTTATTCTAGTGTTACTTAAATAACTAAAACCCTAAGACTAGATATAAACCCCTAACCCTGATAGCTCTTTTATATGACTATAAAACCACAACGAACTCACAAATTAAACACAATTCCAATAAAATCGAAATCGACACCACCAGTCACTACGTGGCTGCTGCACAGACTGCAGCAGGACCGGCCCCTGACAGCCTGGCAGGCTCAGGCTGCGTGGGCTCCCTGAGACTCCATCCCCCTCCCCTCTGCTCTCTAAGAGCCACTGCCAGGCCTGCCTCCCTGCAGCCTGCCTGCCTCAATGTCATGGCCTTCACTGCATGAGAACGTGATCATAAACACAATGCAATCACGCGGCACACTCAGCTCTAAGGAATCATCCACGTAATCCAAAATATGCATGTCCTGATGGATGCACATTCACATCCGAATGCAAGCACAAGATTTAAAATTTCTCACAGTAAACGCGTGGACCTGCCTTTGATAAACATGGATCTAATCCACCTGCCTTCTTTCTGATAGAGTCAGAACCCAGTGGATGTGGGCTTCGATTTCTTGGTAATAGTTAACACTATATTGTGCTCACTATACAGCGGACACACATTCTAAAACCTTTTATATGAACTAACTTGTTTACTCCTCATATCCGCTATGTAAAGTGGGTACAACCATTGCCTCCACTGTGCAGAACTGGGCAAGAAAGAGTAAGAACTGGGAACTGAGAGAACTGGGCAAGAAAGAGTAAGTAATTTGCCCAAGCTAACACAGCTCATAAGGGCCAGACCTGGGATTCGAACCCAGGAAGTCTGGCTCCAAAGCCTGTGCTCTTCACCACTAATTACTTATACTTTCAAGTTAACGTATTCATATTCCAAGATTAACAGTAGAGTCTGACTTCTCTTGACTCCCAACTACTAAGAACTCGAGGCCCTGGTTCCAGGCTGGAACGACTTGCACTTACTAGGAGCCTGGGTGAGAGGTGGGAGGCTGCACTGCATAGAGACAGAAACAAAGGGCCTCAGGGACTCACAAAGTCAAAAGGCCAGGCAACCCACCCAAAGAGGCATCCACCCAGAAAAGCTGGGTAAAGCAGGAAAATCTGGGTGAATAACAATAGGGTGGAAACCAAGGAAACCAGATGAGTGAGAGGGTCTGAAGCAGACCGAGACAGAACTTAGAAATATTCTCCAAGGAGAAAAGGAAAACTCACGCAGCCTTGAAAGTGACAGGGAGGAAGATATTAAAGTTGCCAATTTAGCTGCAGTAGAATCCTGCACAAAAAAACCCGAGTCAGCTTAGTATGAACTTATACATGTTGCCCAGGAGGACCCCTCATAAGAGAAGGAAAGGCGACACTCGGATCTCTGTAGAGTTGTCACGAAAGCTCACAGCAGGAAAAACCCAAGACTCCCTCCTCAAAGCAAGTGCATCTTTCATCTTGTCATCTGCCAGGTGTTTAAATGAACTTTCCTAACTAATACTTACTTCTCACACTCTAAAAATACAAAGACATCAGGCTACATCTAGTTGCTGTGGACTCAATGTCAGATGAAGCAAAAAGATTAAATAGCACGCTTTTCAAAAACCTTATTTGGACATAATTAATAAGAGGCTGTCTTAAAGGAAAACTGAGCTTGTATGGTGACAATAAAAGATATCCTTGTAATACTGACCAGTATGGCTTTATCCTGCCCTTTGAATTATCTGAATGTTCACCTTGGCCATCAGCACTTTATGCCTGTCTGCTTCTGGAGAGATCTTAGCACTTCTTTTAATAAAAGGGCAATTTTCTTGACGGGAACAACAACAACCAAAAAAAAAAAATCACAAGGAAAATGTTGGAAATGAAACTGAAACTGAAAGAAAATAAAAAGAATGTGAAAGCATAATAAGCAAGAGGAGGAACAGGAAAGAGATGTATGACATACGAAAGCTACAGACAGGAGAGCAAAGCAGTCTTAAGTGACTGACTGACATTGAGTAAGAAGAGAGAAAGTCATTCAAATGCAATTTGGAAATGCTTTGTGCCCATAATTAAACCTTTTACTTCATAAATAAGAAAATCAACCCATTGGACTTTTGATCAAAATAGCAAGAAGCCTCACTGATGAGAGGGAAAGAAACTGAAGGAAAATCAAAGGAAAACTGTGTCACAGAGAACAGATGATCTTTCACTGCTGCAAGATACACGTACTTGTTTCTGAACTACAAAAAAATGTCATAATCATAGATACTCACATTTCACATTTTTTTTTTCAAAGAGATCTTTCCTCATCTGCGTCAGCAATAAGTTTTAGGTCTGATGGTTTCACATCAAAAGTAGCTTTTATTTTATGGTGCAAAGTAGAAGCAAAGATGTAGATCCAGAAGAAGCAATGTTTTTAACCTGATAAACCTACATAGATTTTCTGTTTTGACTCACTTTAACAATTTATTAAGCTTCCTCTGAGACCAGGCACTTGCTGGAGGATGAATAAAGAGATAACTAAGACCTAGTCTCTGCCTTCAGAGAGCCTATATCTCACAGGGAAGACTTGTGAGGATGAATAACACAAGTGGTTAAGCCCCTATGATGGCAAGGGCTGCTCTCACAAATAATGAGGGAAAGAACTAATTAAGGGGTGTTTTTACTACTGCCGAAGCTCAGGGAGAGCACTCAGTTCCCACTGAGGATATTCAAGGATGATGATTCAGTAACATGAGGTGTAACAGAGTAAGCTCACCATTCCAACAGCATAAGCACCTTCACTGCAGCTCTAAAGAAGAAAAACAACACTTTATTTTAAGTCTCAACTGCTGAGTTCTGATCCCGAATCCAAGTATGTTCCCCTTATGATTCAAAGTTCCCATGGCTTGGAGAGTGAGTGATTCTACCCAGAGGTATTTTGGGGAAATGCTTTTGTATCCATCTAGGTCCTCACGTAGATGATCAAAAGAACCGAACTGAACCTAGATTTCATAGTAATTTGTCCACATCTCTGGTCCCACAGCATGACATTCACCTTCTAACTGTTGGCTTCAAGTGCATCACTTTTCAGACGGCTTTTTCCTCTGTGTTTTGATTTTCCTACTGGCAAGGTAACTGCGGTTAGTACAACACTGTCTAACCCTGCAGATGTAGTAACGTGGGGAAGAGGGGAGACAGAGTAGATCCTTCTCCAAAGTCTGTGGAGGCTGAAGTAGACTTTCTGAACCTTGAGAACAAATGTATGGACACCAAGGGGGAAGTGAGGATAGGATGAATTGAGAGCTTGGGATCGACACATATCCAGTATTGTTCAGTTCAGTTGCTCAGTTGTGTCCGACTCTTTATGACCCCATGAACCACAGCATGCCAGGCCTCCCTGTGTATATAAAACAGATAACTAATGAGAACCTACTGTATAGCTCGGGAAACACTACTCTATGCTCTGTGGTAACCTAAATGGGAACAAAATCCAAAAAAGAGGGGCTATATGTATACGTGGGGCTTCCCTGGTGGCTTAGACGGTAAAGAATCTGCCTGCAATGCAGAAGGCCCAGGTTTGATCCCCAGGTTGGGAAGATCCCCTGGAGAAGGGAATGGCTACCCACTCCAGTATTCTTGCCTGGAGAATTCCATGGACGGTGAAGCCTGGCGGGCTACAGTCCATGGGGTCACAAAGAGTTGGACACGACTGAGCAACACTGTCACTGTCATATGTATACATATAGCCGATTCACTTTGCTGTACAGTAGAAATTAACACAACATTGTAAAGCAACCATATTCCAATAAAAATTAATTTTAAAATATATGCACAGAAACAAACCCACTATAAAAACTAAATATTAATAAGGGCATGTATTAGTAAAATGATACCAACCAAAGCCACTGGAACGGATGATCATGTAGAAATGAATACAGAAATAGAAAACAAAGAATATAGTGAATAAACAGATAATATACAGTAAAACAGGAGTCAGCCTGTATGAAAACTGATGTTAATTCATTTCCATGAATACAGAAGGAATATTAATTTGAATCTTTGACCTTGAGTTAAACAATCAATAAAACAAAATCTATAGTGGTCACTTAAAAAAAATTAAGCTCTTGGCTGCTTCACTTGCATTCAGTTCAGTCCAAGCAAGTCCAGGAAGGACCACATTCCTCAAAGCCCTATCTTACAGTATTCAAAACGTGCCTTCCTCTTTCTCCAGCCATTGGATCTGGGTGGAGCCAGTGGCAAAGAGATCAACCATGTGAGTGACTGCATTCTCCCACAGTGAGCAGCTGATCAAGGAAGAACATAAGGGGCTTCGCTGATGGCTCAGTGGTAAAGAATCCACTTGCCAATGAAGGAGACATGGATTCAATCCCTGGTACAGGAAGATCCCACATACCATGGATCAACTAAGCCCCTGCACCATAGCTACAGAGCCTGTGCCCTAGAGCCTGGAAGGCACAACTACTGAAGCCCACATGCCCTAGATAGCCCATGCTCCACAGAAGAAGCCACCACAATGAGAAGCCCATGTGCCACAACTAGAGAGGAGCCTCTGATCTTCACAACTAGAGAAAAACCTCGAGTAGCAATGACGAACCAGCACGGCCAAAAAGAAATAAATAATTAAAAAAAAAAAAAAAAAAGGAAAAATGGAAGGAGAGAAGGCAATACAATGAGACCTGCAATCACTCCTGGGGCAACAGTCCTGGGGGTGAGGGAACGAGATGCCCAGCTGAGAAACCAGAGAAAAAAGAGTTCAGCTGTTTGTCCACTCTCATTTTGTGTTGGAGCCTACTTCTTTCTTTTGTTTTGGTTTCACTGTTGTTTTCTCAAAATTATGATTACAAGCATACATACACACAAAATATAAAACTTACCATCTTAAACCTTTCCTAAATGTACAGTTCAATAGTGTTATACATATTCTGATTGTAACAATGGATCTCCAGAACTTTTTCATCTTCCAAAGCTGAAATCTATACCCATTAAACAACAGCTCCTCACTTCCATCTCTCCTTAGCCTCTGGCAGCCACCTGTTCTGCTTTTTTCATTATAAGGTGAGTCAACTTAGAAGGAGGGAACAGAGCTAGGTAAAGTGGCATTAAACTCCTCCACTTTATAATGACATCATGTCACAAACAGCAATGAACTAGGAATAAAGGACATTCATTAAGGATAATTTTACAAATAAAGGAAAGATTTTCTTTGTTCTTCGTATACTATAAAGTCAGGCAGCATCTCTTTCAAGAATGCAACTTTGGCTGATCAGACACCCGAAAGGGTCCAAAGTTCTCTTTGGAAAGAGACGGTTATTGAATCTAATAATATTTATCCCTGTGCTCCTGCCAATGATCTTCAGCAATGCAAAATCTGTGGCAGCTCAGCAAATAAATAATGCAGTTTGAAGAGCAGCACTAAAAGATGATGGTAAAACTAACCAAATCCATGTTGAGGGCCAATTGATGACTTCAGAAAATATCAAATTAATCAAACAGACTTGCCACAGCAAAAAAAAAAAAGTCATAAATTTTCAGCAGCAGCTTCATGCTCCCCAGGATGGGCCTGGCCAGGAAGCCAACAGATGCCACAAAACAGATACAGAGTCACCCTTACCAGAGGGATGCACTCATTCTACTGTCTACACATTCTAGAACGTCACTGGTCCAGGACAAGACTACTAAGTATTCAACTGATGCAATGTCCACACAACTAAAATTATAAAGGTTATAGTTCCAGCAAAGAAAAAAAAAGTAACTATACTTGCAGAGCTAATATATTCTTAAGGATAACATTGATGGAATAGAGCAAACTCTTTAGCCTCTTCACAACTTTTGATAAAATGGGTCATCATTTGTTACAACAATTGATGTCCTTTTCAGTTCAGGGCATCACCATTCTGGATTTAAATACTCTTTCTCCATATTCAAGGGGCTTCCCTGGTGGCTCAGACAATAAAGAATCTGCCAGCAATGTGGGAGACCCGGGTTCAATCCCTGGGTTGGGAAGATCCCATGGAGAGGCGCACAGCAACCCACTCCAGTATTCTTGCCTGGAGAATTCCATGGACAGAGGAGCCTGGCAGGTTACAGTCCATGGAGTCACACAGAGTCAAACACAACCGAGTGACTAACACTTTCACTTTCTCTGAATTCAACATACTCCTTCGGCCTCTGGAGGTCCATCTGGGCTTCTCCCTTGGTCTTCAGCCTTCCTTCACTCTACATCAGTAGACAGACACTGCCTATTGCTTCCACCCAACTGAGTTTCTTAGAGCATTCTTTAAAAGACATCCTAGGCTTGACTACCGAGTTAACAACTAAAATTAAACACATTAAAATTAAGAGAAAATTTTAGAATATTGTAAGCCTGAATGTTCAAAAAACAACATTCAACTTCTCTGTTTTATTCCAGCCTACTATCAAACTTCTGACACACTATCTTAAAAGTTCTCTGCTCCCTCAACTACCCTGACCTTATCCCAGGCTTCGGTCATCTCCCACTCAGGTTATTCCCAGCACCTTCCCAGATACAAACCAAGCTCCAGCCAGACTAGGCCCAATGTCATCTGCTCCTCTGACCCCAGTTTCTCTAACTCTCATTTTCTCCATAACCCTTTTGGTCATTCTTATATCAGCTAACTGTGTGCTTACTGGTTGCCAGCTCTGTGCTGAGTATTCCGCACACACGCCATGCAGTGCTCAGAACAACTCTACTGCCATTCCCATTTCACAAAAGGAAGCTGAGGAAGTGCTAGGTCCCTGGGAACTTTGTACAGATACTTGACATGCACTATCTCTTTTTTTAATTTTTAAATTGAAGGATAATTGCCTTACAGAATTTTGGTATTTTTTTGTCAAACCTCAACATGAATCAGCCATAGGTATATAAATATTGGTTCAAGAGGGAGGGGATATATGTATATCTATGGCTGATTCATGTTGAGCTTTGACAGAAAACAACAAAATTCTATAAAGTAATTATCTTTCAATTAAAAAATAAATAAATTTTTAAAATAAAAAAGAGGGAGGGGATATTTGCACTCTCTCTTGATTTCAGAGCTTTTCATCCCAGAATTTTCAGACCTGTTGTTGGTTGGTTTGCCTGCCTCTCAGCCACATTTGCTCAACCACTCTCCCACCTTGAAACAGTCCTCTCCTTTGGCTTCTGTGATATCATGCTTCCCCTTACCTCTCAGCTTACTCTTCCTCAGTCTCCTTTGGGGGTTTGACTGATTCTATCTCCTCTTTGGATTACTAAAGCTTCCCCAGGTCCCGTTCCAGGTCATTGTCCTTCTCCCTCTAAACTTGCTCCGTAGGCAATATCATCTATTCCCCTGGCATCAGTTACCATCCAGTACTGACGACTACAAAATGGATAGCTCCAGCTCAGTTTCTCCTCTAAACTCCAGATAAATCTGTCCTTCAAGGGCTTTTCATGTACCCAAAATTTAACCAGTAATCTCTCCCCCTCTCCACAACTTACTCTATCCCTAACTCGGCTCATACCCTTGGTCTTCTCCATCTCAGTAATGACATCATTATCCACCCAACTGCATCAGCCAGAAACCTATGGATCATCTTTAGCACTTTTTATCCATCTCTCCCAAAATCCAATAGCCATGAACACTTTTTGATTCTCTCTCTTAAATCACTCCAAATCCATCCATTTTCTTCTCTGTCCCAGCAAAAGCCAGCCTCCTTCTTGCCCAGCTGACTGTAGCAAGCTCCTCACTGGCCTCCCAGCATCTGCTCCTGCTCCCCTTTACTCCACAGCCACTCCTTGTACAGCATCCCCTACAATACATTCCACAGCCAGAGCAATGCCTTCAGAATTCAAATAGCACATCAGAACGCTTCTACGGCATATCACTGCTCACAGCATAAAATCCCAAATCCTTAACCTGGGCAGCAAGGTCTTGCAGAGTCTGGTCCCTATCAGGTTCACTAGCCTTCCTCTGCTTCCTTTTAACTCCAGGACATCTGCCTTCTTTCAGGTCCTCAAATACTTCTTCCTGCCTCTAGCCTGAACAATTCAGTTTGCTTTGCCTGATATGCTCTTCTTAACCCATACCCCCCATTTCTTACACATCTGAATTCATAAACACATGGCCACAGGAAGCCTTGTCTGATCCCCCTCAGGTCAGGACCCCTGCTATAAGATCTCTGGTTACCTAATCTCCTTATGGTCTTAATCAGAACAGTAATTTAAAGACTGGTGATTGCTTGACTAATGTCTATTCCCTTCCCTCCCACTAAAATGTAGGTGTTGAGAGGGCAGTCACTGTGTCTAGGAGCATGCTATGTTGTCTCTGGCACTGCAGGATTCTCACCTAAGTTGCCATAAATTTAGTTAAGAATGTTGACATGTGTTACAGGTCACATCAGTCACCATCCTCATGCTACAGCCATGCATGTGTCTTTGTGTAATGATTTTCATTTATATATATGTTATAAATATGTTATCATATGGTAGACTGTAAATTCTAGAGAGTCAAAAAGGTTTAGCCTCTTAAGAGTTGGGATAATGAGAAATTAATACTGAGACTCAATGCCCTGTGGAGGATGAAACCAAGAAGGTCTGGTGTGAATGATCACATAAACCAATTCACTTGTCATGTGGAGACTGGCAGCATATAGATTCTACAGCATTATCAAGGCCTCCTTGATAACACCACTCTTCTCAATGTCTACATCGGCCAGCAGAGGGATGAAAAAGGTTTTGAAGCTATAGTGAAATGCGCAATGAAGGGTTAGTTACTATCAGGTTAATATACATATGGCTTCTTGATGATATAACATCCAAAGACATTCTTTTTTTTCCTAAGACAATTATGGAGAAATGTCACTTGTCAGTAAAGCTATCAAGGCCTGCAATATTATATACAGTGTGTCTGTGACAGTTCAAACACAAAAATACCACACTTAAAACTTGGATAAAAATATAATTTTTCAGGCTCACCACTTATGTTCTTTGATTTCATTTGGGTCTAGTCCAGGACAACCAAACACACTCATTACTTTCCATCTGTCCTGGGTCAGACCATGAACGCACCCTCACCCTTTGACCTGGATTTCAAGAAATGCACAGACCACACTGCCACTGCTATATGGGAAAAGTGATGGAAGCTTAGTGATTTCAACTGAAAGGTGGCTGTGACTTCCTGGAGTCCTGAGGATGCTCAAGCATGTGCTAAGGCATACCTCGATGGAGAGGAAAATAAAGCAGCAAGAAAAAGTATTTCCAATGTGATCCTCTACGAGGCTACATTTTCTCTCATGTATTAATTCTGATAGAGAAAGCAACAAAACATGTCCCAGGTCAAACAGATATACTTGCTACTTGAAACAAAACAAGTATTCAGTGAAACTTGTCAATCATTCATTTAAAAAATCATTTAAGGGCTTGTGAAATACATGATATACTACCGTTCATGCTCAGTTGTGTCCGACTCTTTATGACCCTTTGGACTGTAGCCCACCAGGCTCCTCTGTCCATGGGATTTCACAGGCAAGAATACTGGAGTAGATAGTCATTTCCTTCTCCCGGGTATCTTCCCAACCCAGGGATCGAACCCACATCTCCTGCACTGCAGGTGGATTCTTTTACCTGCTGAGCCATCAGGGAAGCCCAAAACGCATGACAGTATGTTAAATTCATAGAAGAAAGTGAGGTGAAATAAATAGGGCTCTTGCCTGGATTTCAGGATCTCACCATCTTAAAGGGATCATATATGCAAATAACCTGAATATGAGGCAACATAATTACCTCATATTTAATTAATAGGAGCAGAGCATCTTTAAAGTGCTATGTTAATAGGAAACATTCCTTACATCCTTGCTCAAAGCTTGAGCCACAGACCAGCATCACTGCATCCTGTGGGAGCTTGTTAGAAATGCAGAATCTCAGGGGACACTGCACAGATTCTACTATGTCAGAATCTGCACTTTAAGCAGATCCCCAGTGATTCAAATGCTCCATAAAATCTGGAGAAGCACTGCTTTGCATTATTTGGCGCTCAGTCACTGCCCACCAGTAACAACATGATGGATGTAGACTTCAAAACAGGGACTCAGATTTTTATAGAATAAATGCTTAACATGCTGTTTCTAAAGTGAATCTCTGAGGGCTTTGTTTTAGAATTTAAATGTACAAAATGTGATTCCAAGGCTCAGCAAATTGTATGGCCCTGCATTTTAATATCCTATGAGTACTCAGACCCTTGTCTGAAACTCTAAAGGACTTAAAATTACAGCTCTATTCAGAGAGGTGAGAATATTTTCTTTCAAAGCTTCCTATGTAGCAGGTTGACCTTGTAGAAGCCACTGGAGGAGATGGAAACTTTAATCTAGATATTCAACCTGATGATAAAAAACTTTTAGAGGGAATGTCACTGAAGGCAACTGAGATGGGATTCTTCCCAACTCCAGAGCTGCTGAGTCACAGAATCATAAACTATGAGCATAGGAAAAAGCTTAGAGGTTATTCTCTCAGTTCTGCTTCCCTCCCAGAGAAAATCAGTCTGTGGTACTTCATATCTACAGTTTCTTCTTCCAGTGAGCTCCCAGGGACCACAATTATCAACCAACCAATCCAGCCAACCCAGAAATATGTTTTGATCTTCTGATACCTGCAAAGTGCTATAGGGACAGAAAGATAAACTTGTTCCCTTGCAAAGCTCATAGTTTCATGAGATGAAATAAAAGCTCCTAACAAAATTGCCAGAGTTATTTGACATGAGATGCACAGTGAAGAGATGCTTAAAGGAGAAAGAGATCCCTCGAGATACGAGGTCAGGCAGGGCTTCCCAGCACTGGAAGGAACCTTGGAGTTCATCAATCCCAGGTTCTTCCTTCCTGCTAAGGAAACGGAAGTGCAAGGGGTTAGGCACTTTAGCCAAAGTCATGATGCAAATCCCCAGATGAAACACAGTGAGAAGTCCAGGTCCTGGTCAACAACTTACCACACACACAGCCCTCGGCACTGCTAGCTTCCTGGACTCGAGCTCTGTGGCAAAGTGTTGGTTGTCCACCAAAATTCATTCTCCCCTTCTGTAACGACAGAACTGTATCTGGGCATGTGCTGCCCAGAAGCCCTGATTTTCTATTATTTTGCACTCAGAGCTGGCTCTGTGACTAAGTTGTAGCCAATGAAATATCAGTGAAAGTGACATATGTGACTCTGGGGCCCAGACGTGCCTCCTTCACACTCTCCTTCCCCTTCTCACCAACTGCATCCCCAACACCAACACCATCCTACTGAATGTCAGAGCAGCCACTTTAAAAAATGAATCTGTAGACTTCCCTGATGGTCCAGTGACTAAGATTCTGCACTCCCAACGCAGGGGGCCCAGGTTCAATCCCTGGACAGGGAACTAGATTCCACACGCCACAACTAAGAGTTCATGTGCCACAACTAAAGACCTGATACAGCCAAATAAATACATAACTAAATATCTTTTTAAAAAATGAACCTGCATCCCTGACATCTGTGGAAAAGCCTAACAACCTGGGATGCACACTTTGGACTTTCATGTAAGAAAGAAATAATCTTCTCTATTTTTTAAGCCAGGGAATTATTTGAGGATATTTCTGCTGTAAACGTCCAGCCTCACCCTAAGCAATACAGACTTTAATCAATATAACATAACCAAAGTGGGGTTCAATTAAATGGTATAAAAGCTGTAATAAGAAGTCTGATAGTTTCCTACTTAAGAAGTAGCTTATGGTTACCAAAGGGGAATAGGGATGAGGGGGGAATAAATTAGGAGTTGGTGATTGGCAGATACAAACTACTATATATAAAACAGAAAAACAACAAGGACCCACTGTACAGCACAGGGAACGATATTCAATGCCCTGTAATAAACCATAATGGAGGGCTTCACAGGTGGTCCAATGGTTAAGAATTCTCCTTGCAATGCAGGAGACACCAGTTTGATCCCTGCTCTGGAAGCATCCCACATGCCGTGGGACAACTAAGCCCGTGCGCCAAAACTACTCAGTCTGTGCTCTAGAGCCTACAGGCCACAACTACTGAAGCCCACACCCCCTAGAGCCCATGCTCTGCAACAAGAGAAACCACCCCAATGAGAAGCCCACACACCACAACTAGAGAGGAGCCCCCACTCTCCACAACTAGAGAAAGCCCGCACAGCAACAAAGACCCAGCTCAGCCATGAAAGTGAAAGTCACTCAGTCATGTCCAACTCTTTGCAAACCCGTGGACTATACAGTCCATGGAATTCTCCAGGCCAGAACGCTGGAGTGGATAGCCCTTCCCTCCTCCAGGGGATCTTCCCAACCCAGGTCTCCCGCATTGCAGGCAGATTCTTTACCAGCTGAGCCACCAGGGAAGCCCAGAACAACCATAAATAAATAAATAAACATTTGTTTAAAAACCATAATGGAAAAGAATTACATACACACACACACACACACACACATATGCTGTTGCTTAAGTTGTGTTTGACTCTTTTGAGAACCCACAGACTGTAGTCCGACAGGCTCCGCTGTTCATGGGATTTCCCAGGCAAGAGTACTGGAGTGGGTTGCCATTTCCTTCCTCAGGGGGATCTTCCCAACCCAGGGATCAAATGTCTCCAGCATTGGCAGGTGGATTCTTCACCACTGAACCACCAGGGAAGCCAAATATATATGACTCACTTTGCTGTACTCTAGAAACTAATACAGTATTGTACATCAACTATATTTCAATAAAATTTTTTAAAAATAGAAAAGTATCACTTTGCATTAGCTCAGTTCCTGTATGTGTGTGTGTTGATAGACAGGGACAAGTGAATAAAATAAGTGCAGCAGCTAGATGTGGTGACCAGAAACACTGGACCAAGAGACAAGAGAGCTGGTATTTTTCACAAGTTATAGCTCTGGCCAAACTATTTAGCTTCTCAAAGTCTGTGTCCTCTAAGGGAAAATGAATTACCTAAACCAGATGATTGTTAAAGAAACAGCTCTAGCAGTCTGCAGCAGACATACAAAGACCCAGCTGTTGCACACCACCACCTATAGGAACAATCTTTTACTCTCAAATCTGAACTGAGCAGACCTTACTGGGGAAATAAGGGTTGGGCAGGTCTAAAGACATAACATAGTATAAAAGTTAAAATGAGAAACAGAAAACAACCATGGCACACTCATAAACTCAAATGCATGGAGTTTCAGAGTGTCAGAGATCATTACCCTATCTCCTATTCACATCTGGTTCTCCATTTTTCTTTAGCAAAGGAAGACAGTCCAGAATGGAAAAGTAGGAAAGTTGTCTCTTTTCTACCACTGGTTTTCACTGCAGCCTTGCTCAAAAAGCAGTGCACTGAATCACTCTGCTGTACAGGTGAAACTAACATGTCATTGTAAATTAACTACATTTTAATTTTTTAAATCAGTAAATTAAAGACTAATCATAGAAATATTCTACCATAGGCCATAGCATTTAAAGAGAAGAATAGTCTTCAGGATAAGCCCTAAAGAGTCATGAAAGAGGTGACAAATTCCCACAGTGAGGCTCTTTAATGCTGAGTAATGTGGTGGACAGAGGCAGGAAGAGCAGACAATTTAAAGTGGAGTATGTAATCCATACATACATTGGAAAACTCAGCAGTGGCCACAGGACTGGAAAAGGTCAGTTTTCATTCCAATCCCAAAGAAAGGCAATGCCAAAGAATGCTCAAACCTCTGCACAATTGCACTCATCTCACATGCTAGTAAAGTAATGCTTAAAATTCTCCAAGCCAGGCTTCAGCAACATGTGAACCGTGAACTTCCTGATGTTCAAGCTGGTTTTAGAAAAGGCAGAGGAATCAGAGATCAATTGCCAACATCCGCTGGATCATGGAAAAAGCAAGAGAGTTCCAGAAAAACATCTATTTCTGCTTTATTGACTATGCCAAAGCCTTTGACTGTGTGGATCACAAGAAACTGTGGAAAATTCTGAAAAAGATGGGAATACCAGACCACCTGATCTGCCTCTTGAGAAATCTGTATGCAGGTCAGGAAGCAACAGTTAGAACTGGACATGGAACAACAGACTGATTCCAAATAGGAAAGGAGTATGTCAAGGCTGTATATCGTCACCCTGTTTATTTAACTTATATGCAGAGTACATCATGAGAAACGCTGGACTGGAAGAAACACAAGCTGGAATCAAGATTGCCAGGAGAAATATCAATCACCTCAGATATGCAGATGACACCACCCTTATGGCAGAAAGTGAAGAGGAACTAAAAAGCCTCTTGATGAAGGTGAAAGTGGAGAGTGAAAAAGTTGGCTTAAAGCCCAACATTCAGAAAACGAAGATCATGGCATCTGGTCCCATCACTTCATGGCAAATAGATGGGGAAACAGTGGAAACGGCCAGTCCAGGTTCGATGCACGATACTGGATGCTTGGGGCTAGTGCACTGGGACGACCCAGAGGGATGGTATGGGGAGGGAGGAGGGAGGAGGGTGCAGGATGGGGAACACATGTATACCTGTGGCAGATTCATTTTGATATTTGGCAAAACTAATACAATTATGTAAAGTTTAAAAAATTAAATTAAATTAAAAAAAAATAAAAAGCCTACAAATAACAGGGAATTCCCTGGCATCCCAGTGGTTAGGACTCCACACTTAACGGAATGGGTTCAACCCCTGGTTGGGGAACTAAGATCCTGTAAGTCGTACAGTGTGGCCAAAAAAAAAAAAAAAGTCACAAATAACAAATGCTGGAGAGCATGTGGAGAAAAGGGAGCGAGAGCTCTCCTATACTGTTGGTGGAATGAAAGTTGGTACAGCTGCTATGGAAAACAGTATGGAGGTTCCTCAAAAAACTAACAATAGAGCTACCATATGATCCAGCAACACTCTTGGGCATATATCTGAAAAATATGACAACTCTAAATTGAAAAGATACATGTACCCCTATGTTCATAGCAGCACTATTCATAATAGCCAAGACATGGAAACAATCTAAACATCCACTGAATGGATAAAGATGTGATACTTATGCAGTGGACTACTTACTACTCAGCAATAAAAAGAAATGGAATTTTGCCATTTGTAGCAACGTGGATGAACCTAGAGATTATCATACTAAGTGAAGAAAGTCAGGAAAAGACAAACACCATATGCTATCACTTATATGTAGAATCTAAAATATGGCACAGAGGAACCTATCTGCAAAGCAGGAGACTCATGGACACAGAGAACAGACCTGAGGTTGCCAAGGGTGGGGGATGAGACTGGGAGTTTGGGATTCGGTAGGTGCAAAACTATTATATTTATGATGGACAAACAACAAGGTCCTAATGTATAGCACAGGGAACTATATTCAGTATCCTGTGATAAACCATAAAGGAAAAGAATATGAAAAAGAATGTATATATGTGTATATCTGAATCAGTTTGCTGTACCACAGAAATTAACACATTGTAAATCAACCATACTTCAATAAAAATTAAAGAAATAAGAAAAAAAAAAGTTTTTATTTTTTGGGGCTCCAAAATCACTGCAGATGGTGACTGCAGCCATGAAATTAAAAGACGCTTACTCCTTGGAAGGAAAGTTATGACCAACCTAGATAGCATATTCAAAAGCAGAGACATTACTTTGCCAACAAAGGTCCGTCTAGTCAAGGCTATGGTTTTTCCTGTGGTCATGTACGGATGTGAGAGTTGGACTGTGAAGAAGGCTGAGCGCCGAAGAATTGATGCTTTTGAACTGTGGTGTTGGAGAAGACTCTTGAGAGTCCCTTGGACTGCAAGGAGATCCAACCAGTCCATTCTGAAGGAGAACAGCCCTGGGATTTCTTTGGAAGGAATGATGCTAAAGCTGAAACTCCAGTACTTTGGCCACTTCGTGTGAAGAGTTGACTCATTGGAAAAGACTCTGATGCTGGGAGGGATTGGGGGCAAGAGGAGAAGGGGACGGCAGAGGATGAGGTGGCTGGATGGCATCACTGACTCGATGGACATGAGTCTGAGTGAATTCCAGGAGTTGGTGATGGACAGGGAGGCCTGGCGTGCTGCGATTCATGGGGTCGCAAAGAGTCGGACACGACTGAGCGACTGATCTGATCCGATCTGATCTGATGTAACCCATCCTAGAGACACAAAGAGCAGGTTTTGTGGGGTATAAATGATCAACATGAGAGAGCTGCATTAGCACAGGTTAAAGCTGAGAGTCTTCAGGAACAGGAGAAGGCTGTATAAAATATTTAAATGGCTTTTCTGGTGTTTCATGTTTCCCACGGTACATATAAATCTGGGAGGTCATGCTCTTGAGGGACTCGCTGAATGACACTAGGCCACTTTGCCAAACACTTTGTCCTACATTAGACAGTGAGGTCACTGTAGAAAGCGGGGCAAAATTTCAGGAGTGCCATGGCAAGGATGCTCAATCTCATCACAGGGAGAGCTCTAATTTTAAAGTCAACATTTACAGCCAGTCTTTTACATTAAGTACGCCTTCCCAAGGACTGGGGAAGGGAGATTCAAAATGTCTCTTCAGCTGCTGCCTGCAGAAAGGGTTCCAAATGGTCTGTTGGAAATGACTCAACTAATGTTTAGAACACTAATCATCTCTAAAGTACCCTGTAAAAAACAATTCACACCACATCACTCACCAAAAATATGCTACTGAAAACCCTTTGAAGCAATAACTCTCTCTGCATTATGCATTTATGGGGAATTAATGACCAACCGGAATCTATGGACTTTGACCAGAACCAGAGCTATTAATGAACAGGAAAAATCTGACACTCTCTTGATGTTTCCAAAGCTAGCATCCTTCGATGTGTGCAGAATATAAAACCCTGGATGCTGCATTATACGTGAGTTCTCTGGTTATTTATGAACAGACTGGAGAACTCCCTTGTGACCACAGCTCCAGATTTCAAGCAATTGAAAACCTAAGTAACAGGATCTGTCAGGAGGATATTTACAGTCTAAACCATGTTGTCCACATACAGAAGACAAAGTGAGACTCCGACCAACTGAAACATAAAACTGCCCTACAGTCTACAAAGAGGAAAGATGCCTTCTATGTCTTCATAGTAAGTCCAATGGATTACAGTTCATTATAATCAATATTGAATTCGTTTTTGAATCTTACCTAATACAATCACAATTTCACCTTTCCTTCCACTTTTCCTGAGCTGTATCGTATTCACTCTTTCATTCATCTGCCTACACTGAAAAGGCTGAATAATTCATCTCCAGAGTCTCCTAAACAGGGTAGTAAAAGCAGCATGAATGAGTCAGCTTTGCAGTTACTTCCTCATAACTCTTTGTCACTAATAGGGAATAGCTTGTTCTTGGCTTTGTACCCCCACTGCACAAATTTGCTGTCCAACTCATGGAAGGCAATTTGGTCCTAATTCTAACAGAAAAATTGACTGCCATCAGCAAAGACTGATAAAAGTCTGGTAGACGTATAAAACTTTTGAAAATATCTTTTCCTTTCAATAACTAATAGTCCTCCAAAACTGTGGTTCGATCACTACAAACTGCAATTTTTGTGAGTCTTAGATCCAAATATCGCTAACAAGGAATAAATGGACAACTGTAACACAGATCTTGTAGATCATCCCTATAAACTATATCCAGTGAATTTGGGTTAAGGACATATATGAAGTTAAAATGCATTCCAATATACAGTAGGTGCAGACAAATACTGTTTGATTCCACTTTATACCTATAATAGTCAAATTCAGAGTTAGAAAAGTATATTCCAGGGACCGGTGGGGGTGTGGGGGAGGGGCTGGGGTGGGGAGTAGTGAGGGGGAATGGGGAGTTAAGTGTTTAATGGGGACAGAGGTTCAGTTTAGGAAGATGAAAAATTCAGGAGATGGATGGACAATGGTGAGAGCTGCACAATAATGTGAATGTACTTAGTGCCACTGAACGGTAGTTCAATATGGTTAAAATAGTATGTTTTTTATTATGTGACTTTTACCACAATAAAAAGAGATTTTAAAAAGACATATGAAAATAAGGCAGCTGCAAGGAGCATTTCTGAGTCAGAATATCATTGTCAAAATACCTTTCCAGCAGAAAAAGGTGACTGCTCTTCAGAGCAATGAAGAAAGCTATCTCAAGGGCTTTGGGGGCTGGCAAGGGGCTTTTCACAGAGCATGTTCAGCAAATGTACAAAGTGAAGATATTTCAGAGTTCCTGTATTCCCAAACTTCCTCTGTGTGTTTTTCCAATGGTCACAAGCCACAATGGACATCCATCTGTTAGCTTTATTTTCCCTGGTTCTCCCTCTCTGGGCCTCCCCAGCTGGGGCCACTCATGCAGCCTTAGCCTTGGTTTCCAAGGTAACGATAGCAGAGACAGCCCTCACCAACAGTCCATGCTTAGGCCCCTCAGCCCTATTTGGTGAGGCTTAAGAATTAATTCTCATTCCAGATTCCAGGTTGTACTCCCACCCCCGTGAGGTTCCTCCATGATTAACCTGGCCCAGGGCAGGCTTAGAGAGGACTCTAACTCATCCCTCACAGCCCTTACTCCCTAGCCCTGTGATGACTCGGTCCAGAGTCTCCAGATTTTCCATTCTGTTTGCCCAGTCTAGGACCAGAGACCTTCCCTGAGTCCCAGCTCACAGGACAGGCTCTGAAGTCCTGCCTGGAATATGTCAGGTCCTTCTCCACAGCTTGATCCTGGCATCCTACATCCTAGAATCCTTCTCATACTTGTAACCCACTTCCCCATGTAACACCACCCACAAACCACTTCTAGAGTCCCCACTCCCTTGCTCAGCCCCCCTCACTGGCTGCCTTAGACACAATCATTCCTGAGCTTAGGGCTGAAACTGTTGATTTCCGTCAGACATCATGTCTGGTTCCCTCCAGAGCCAGAGTCTAGTTTCTGCAAAAAGTGAATGCTTTTAAGAGATGCAGAAGTAAGTAAAATCATGGAACCTGGCAACCACTGACTATAGAGGCTGCTGCTGCTAAGTCACTTCAGTCGTGTCCAACTCTGTGCAACCCCACAGACGGCAGCCCACCAGGCTCCCCTGTCCATGGGATTTTCCAGGCAAGAGTACTGGAGTGGGTGCCATTGCCTTCTCTGGAATACAGAGGCTAGTGAGATTAAAACATCAAATATGACCAGATTAAATTTGGTAGGACTTTT
The DNA here is from genome assembly GCF_029407905.1 of Bubalus kerabau. Lineage (NCBI taxonomy): Eukaryota > Metazoa > Chordata > Mammalia > Artiodactyla > Bovidae > Bubalus > Bubalus kerabau. The sequence goes on from NC_073633.1 coordinate 75,327,008, forward strand.
CCCAGTTCCTTAAAAATACTCCATAGATCTATCTCTACACCAAAAGTTGGGAGGGTGGTGGGCAGCAGGGCTGCTGCATTCTACTCAGAGGACCCCAAAAGCAGGGCCTCATGTGGCAGCTCTCAACTAAGGGACTGGAGGATGAGCCAAAGGTAGATGTGAAAGTCATAAGAATCCAGCTTACACTGGGCCTTCTGCTTATATTATCTCATTATAATTATATTATATTTACTCCTTACAATCACCCAATAAGCACCATTTTATTAAAAAAAAAAAACACTTGGTCTCAGAAAGATTAACTTGTCCAAAGTGAGTGACTTGAAAAAGTACAAAGCTGAGCACAGAGCCCAGATCCGTTAGATTTCAATCAGTGGACTCTATCCACAGCTATAATGCCTTCCCAGGAGAAGCTCAGGCAGAGAGAGCATGACCACAAAGCAGTGGAATGCCAAGTCAGGAGGAGAAAGAGGCCAGTCTCGGCAAAGTAAGACCTGAAAAGGGAGGACACAGGTGGCAAATCGTATTAATGGAAATAAACGGACTTTAGTTAACAGTTACGTGCTAGGAACTATGCTAAGCGCTTTGGCTCTATTAACTCTTTTAAGTTTTACAACAGCCCCCCAGGATCAGCTCATTTTATTGATAAACACAAACTAAGACACAGAAAGTTTAAATAATTTGCCTGAGTTCATGCAGCTTGGAAGGGAATGGAGTCTGGGCTTGAACCCAGGCAAGTGGGCTCCAGTGTCTGCAGACTGAGTTCCTCCTTGGAGGTTCCTGAAGACCTCAGCAAGAACAGTTGTGAGTGGGGGAGGAGGGAAGGTAGCACAATCTGGCCAACTTGCAACTGGGTTATGAAGGGAAGGAGGGAAAGAAAGGGAAAGCTCAGGGGAGAATGTGTTCAGTTCCCAGGGCTGCCACAACAAGGCACTGCAAACACACTAACAGTAAGCTTAACTTGCGTGTGTGCATGCTGAGTCACTTCAGTTGTGTCCAACTCTTTGTGACCCTAGGGACTGTGGCCTGCCAGGCTCCTCTGTCCATGGGATTCTCCAGGCAAGAGTACTGGAGTGGGTTGCCATGCCCTCCTCCAGGGGATCTTCCCTATCCAGGGATCAAACCTGTGTCTCCTGCATTAGAAGGTAGGTTCTTTACCACTAGCGCCACCTGGGAAGCCCAAGCTTAACACAATAGAAATTTATTTTCTTCGTCGTGGAGGCTTAAATCCAAAATCAAGATATTGATATTCGCTCCAGAGCTCCTAGAGGAGGTTCCTTCCTCCCTTGCCTCTTCCAGTTTCTAGTAGCCCTGGGTGTCCCTTGCCTTGTGGCAGCATCATTCCAATCTCTGCCTCAGTCTTAGTGTGGTTCCTTCCCTCTGTGACTCTGTGTCTCCACACAGCATCCTTGGGTGGCTGTGTCTGTGCCCAAACTTCCCTCTTCTTAAAGGGACATCAGTCACACTAGATTATGATCCATCCCAATGAACTCAACTTGATGAAATCTGCAATGATGCAGGACTTCCCTGGTGCTCCAATGGTTGAGAATCTGCCTGCCAACGCAGGGTACACAGGTTCAATCCCTTGTCCAGGAAGATTCCACATGCCACAGGGCAACGAAGCCCATGTGCCCCAACTACTGAAACCTGCACTCCTCGAGTCTGTGCTCCACAACAAGAGAAGCAACCACAAAGCAACCACTGCAACGACAGAGCAGCCCCTACTCATCACAACTAGAGAAACCCCAGGCACAGCAACAAAGACCCAGCACAACCAAAAATAATAAATAAATAAAATAAATCTATGGAGACCCTATTTCCAAATAAGGTCATATCCCCAGGTTTTGGGGGTTAGGACTTCAATATATCTTTTTTTAGCGGGGAGGATACAATTCAACCCAAAATAAGAGCCAGGGGTGCGAGGGGAGGATTTTTAAAGATGAAGATGGGAAAGATGATCTATGTGCTCTTTTAAAATAACATTTTATTAAAGATCAGTAGGTAGGTCATGGTTCTTTCCAAATGAGCAGAAAATCTGATTATCTGTATCCGAAGAAAGGCTTCCCATGCCTGGCGTATCATTTTTAGTATTCTGCTTTAATTTAATGAGCTGGAGAAGGACACAGACTCACAGCTTTTGCCAGGAACATTCTGGCACAATTCATCTATCACAACTTCCCCAGCTCATATCTCCCCTGATCAATAAGAAAGCAGAATCGATGCCATGTCAAGCTGCACGGTTAACTCTCAATCACACAGACTGCAACAGAGACAAGCAGTTGTACAAACACTAAAACTAACAAACAGAAACTTTCCACCTGCCTGGAATTTGGTCAGTTTTTAACCAACATTTTTCTTAGGAGATTTTTTTTTTTTTGAAGTGCATAATCCCTCAGTTTATACCAAATAGAAGTAGGAATCCAAGGAATTAGCCTGGAAATAGTTAGGTTAGCAAAAGGAAGTCCATCTGGGAGTAACTGGTCAGTCTAGATAACCCATATACTTTTAGCCAAAGATTTGCTCTACTTAAAATAGCAGTGGTAGGTTGGTTCAGTACTCAAAATATTGGCATTAAAATTTTACCCTAAACAATTCCAACACAGGATTAGTTATCCTATAAAGAACTTGCCATTGATAGCATTTATGCATTCATTAACTTTTCCCAAAACATTTGTTTAATCATTATTCACTCCTTCGTGACTAGTTTAGCATAATATCCTAAGCACGGAAATTTAGCAAAACTCTAATTAAAAACACCTACAAAGAAGGGCTTCCCTGATAGCTCAGTTGGTAAAGAATCCGCCCACAATAAAGGAGACCCCGGTTCAATTCCTGGGTTGGGAAGATCCCCGGAGGAGGGAAAGGCTACCCACTCCAGTATTCTGGCCTGGAGAATTCTGTGGACAGTCCATGGTGTCACAAAGAGTAGGACATGACTGAGTGACTTTCACTTCACTTTCACAAAGAATGTGCAGGTAGTAGCTGTCAAAGTAGCACCGTGAGACACTTCTGATTCTATCTTTGCTCTTTAAATTCACAACCACTGCATTCACTACACTATTGGGAGCAAAGAATGACAACTCCCAACTGAGGCAGGAGACATCAACATTATCAAAGGGCAAGCATGCTCTTAAAGCAGACTCACAACTATTTATACAAATGGATGTTGTTCTATTGCAATAAGCAACTCAAAAAGCTACAATTTATTCCAATAATATCAATTATTACTCAAAGCTTTTTGAGGGAGTCCTTTCCTATGCTCACCACCAGAGTATGTAAAATATTCTTTTGCCTGCATGGATGTGATACTGCGCTAGGTTTCATTGATTTTGAAAGATTCGGGAACAATTCAGAGCAAAATCAGACACATGATATTGTTGATCAAGCAAGGTCATGTCATTTAGGATCAAAAAATGTTTCACAAGGGAGGGAGAGAGTGGGAAGAATAAAAAGGGTAGCACTGACATTTATACACTGCTGCTGCTGCTAAGTCGCGTCAGTCGTGTCCCGTCCCTGGGATTCTCCAGGCAAGAACACTGGAGTGGGTTGCCATTTCCTTCTCCAATGCATGAAAGTGAAAAGGGAAAGTGAAGTCGCTCAGTCGTGTCCGACTCCTAGCGACCCCATGGACTGCAGCCCATCAGGCTTCTCCGTCCATGGGATTTTCCAGGCAAGAGTACTGGAATGGGGTGCCACTGCCTTCTCTGATAACCATGTGTAACCATGTCTAACCATGTGTAAAACAGATAGCTCATAGGAAGCAGCTCGATGCTCTGTGACAACCTAGAGGGCTGGGATAGGGGGTGGGAAGGAGACTCAAGAGGGAAGAGATATATGTAAACTTAGAGCCGATTCACATCATTGTAGAGGAAACCGACAAAACATTGTCAAGCAATTATCCTCCAATGAAAAATAATTATTTAAAAAATGTTTCACAAAGATTATGTTGCTAGCCAGAGTATAGTTCACTCTTTATGTATGAAGCAGAACCCCTCAAAGGTTCAGGAATTTCTTCAGACTAAGTCTGGCTGACACTGGACCTCAGAGGATGAACTCTTAACAAACAATGCTGTTGATTTAAGAGGCTCTATCTGCATTGCCTGATGTGTGATTGCGGCCACTCTGTTCCCTCAAGGCTCCAGGAGACACTTCCAACCGGGCATTTAGGCTGGGCTCACTAGAAGCATCATCATTTATTGTCTTCCTCAAAGACCATCATTTTTCCCCAGTTTCCCTTGAGATAACAAACCAAATGGTGAGTCACTGTGGATTCTAGGCAGCACTGAAGGTATTCAGCAAACTCTCCACAGAATTTTTCCTCATGCCCCCACTGTCCTTCAGAATGAGCCTGTTTCTTTCCCTAATTTACTCTTCAATGCAGGATAGAAATGAGCCAGCTCTGCAGACAGATCTGAGAGGGTAGATGACCCATTTATAAAGCAATATGGCTCTGTGTTATCCCCATTTCCTAATACTCAAGTCCTTAAGAGTCCTGATACTCATCTTGAGCATAAGCAGACCTGTGATTTGATTCTAACAACAGAATATGGCAATGGTGATGGGATGTCACGTCTGTGACTATGTTACATAAAACTGTCATGTATGTCTTGCCCACAGACCTTCCCTCTTGCTGGCTTCAATGGAGCAATTGGCTACACTGTGAGGCATGGTGAGACCCATGTGGCAAGGAACTGAGGGTCTCCCCAGGCCAAAAGTCAACACTGTTGAATCCCTCGGTCATACCACTCACAAGAAATTGAATTCTGCCAACAACCATGTGATTCTGGAGGCAGATCTTCTCCAGTTGGGCCTTGAGATAAGACCACAGCTTCAGCTGATACCTTAAAGCTAAAATTCTGAAGCAGAAGACCCAAGATATGCCTTGCTCTTCATATTACTTCATCTCCACAAGCTTTCCCACCACATCAGTAGTTTTGCTTTTCATTTGCTTTGCATAAAAAGACCACTAAATTTTAAACACTCCCAGGATGATTCTACAATTGCCAATAGCATATATGTTTAGTAGTCAATCCTGATACTGGTGTATTAGTGTGTCTAAACATGTAATAAAATGCCACAGCCATGCTTGTGCATTCTTTGCCTTCACAAGTCAAGTGAGAAGGCCTGTCCTTCAGAGTTACCTTCGGGACTAATCGCTGAATCTAAAATAGATCAATCCACAGAGACAGGAAGCAATCTAGCGGTTTCCAGGGCTAAGGGAAAGAGGAATGAGGAATGACTGCTTAATGGTTCTTCTTTGGGGTGATTAAACTGTCTTGAAACTAGACAGAGGTGATTGTTGCACAATACTGTGAATGCGGATTCATTTTGATATTTGGCAAAACTAACACAGTTATGTAAAGTTTAAAAATAAAATAAAATTAAAAAAATAAAATAAATGTCACTTTAAAGCGGTTAATGAGGGACTTCCCTGATGGTTCAGTGGTTAAGAATCTGCCTTCCAATGCAAGAGACTTGGGTTCAATCTCTGGGTGGAACTAAGATCCCACATGCTGCAGGACAACTAAGCCTGCACATCATAACTACTGAGTCCCACACATCACAACTACTGAGTCCTGCACTCCACAACTAGCGAGAAGCCCACACAGTGGTGAAGTGGTGATCGCAATGAAGATCTCAAGAGATGCAATGAAGATTCCACATGCCGCAACTAAGATATGACACAGCCATAAGGAAATAATTTAAAAATAAAATGGTCAATGGTTATTTTATGTATATGAAGTTTACCACAATAAAATAAAGTATGCTTGAAAAAAAGAGTAAACAAGGAGAGGGCTTCCCAAGTGGCGCTAGTGGTAAAGAACCCACCTGCTAAAGCAGGAGACATAAGAGACACAGGTTAAATCCCTGGATCAGGAAGATTCCTGGAGGAGGGCATGTCAACCCAATCCCTGCATGGAGAATCCCATGGACAGAGGAGCCTGACAGACTGCAGTTCATAGGGTCGCAAAGAGTCAGACATGACTGAAGTGACTTAACATGCACGCAAACAGGGAGAAGTTAGGGACCAAGAAGGTTTTGAAAGATCAGAGAAATACTTTTTTTCTCAGGTCAGTCTGGTCAGTTTTCCATGAGGGAAAAATCAAAAGCAACTGTACTCTATATTAATTCTGAATAATATACAAATGGATTCCAAAAGATCATTGATGATAAGATTTACCATCGACAATAAAAATATACATTGACTTTAAGATTTATTCATGATTTTAGAAGCATTAAAATGCAAAAATTATTGGTATTAGAATCAAAGGAAAATACTATCACAAATAATTAATGTGTTGCTGTTGTTTAGTCACTATGTTGTGTCAGATTCTTTTGTGACCCCCATGGACTATGGTCAGTGAGGCTCCTCTGTCCATGGGATTTCCCAGGCAAGAATACTGGAATGGGTTGCCATTTCCTTCTCCAGGGGGTCATCCCGACCCAGGGATTGAACCTGTGTCTCCTGCTTGGCAGGTGGACTCTTAACCACTGAGCCACCTGGGAACTATAATGTCAACTATGGAGAAATACATAGAAAGACTGGAAGGCAATAGGTCATTTTTACTCCTTTGAGTAGACAGACTGTGGGTGAGTTTTTCCCAACTTCTGAAATGTGGCCAGATCGGGTTTCCTTTCATCTTCTCTGTACCGTCCCATCTCCCCCTGGTAGGAAGAGGGCCTTCTAGCCTCAGGCACCAACGTTATGCATTGTGAGGGGAACGTGATGGTAACAGAGAGGCTGGTTTGTCTCTGAAAACTTCATTTAGTCGACAAAACTTTATGGCAGGTCTATTATGTGGTAGGCAATATTCTAGACACCAGGAAGACAGTTGTAAATATGAAAAATCTCTGACAATGGAGCTTCCAGCCACAACCATAGAGTACAGCTAGAACACCAATGGAAGAGCGACAAAGGGGAAGGGGGAGGAGACCAAGAAAGAGGGATTTTTCATCACTCATGTAAGGAGTCAGCACAGCCTGACCGGCAACCCAGAGGAAATGGTAGCAAAAATGTGTGCCCCATTCTCTGGCCTCCAATTATTTTATGGCCTTCTCTGAATAAAGGTTTTTTGTGGTGGTGGACAGAGCTAGAAGCCTGCCCAGCTGTTCCTGGGCATAACGCCAGGATTATGTATTTTACCCAAAATTTTTGCTTTGAGCATATACTGCTTCACAGTAAACAAACAAAAATGGATGAAATAGACTTCTATTAACCCCTACGTTGCTCCTTTTAGCCAACTAAGCAGATGGTTTTAGAAGGGGTCAGGTCATTATCTGAAAAAATAATGACCTCATAAAAATGTATAAAATAAGAAATCCCAATAGAAGCTGAAATTTCACCTCAAGTAAAGAAATAAGAGAGAAAGGATAAGTGAAATAGAGTTTCTCTTTGGAAAGTGCTGGCTTTTTCTGAATTCTAATGGATTGTGTGTCATTGAAACATCATTTAAGTGGTCTGAATGATTTTTCTTTTTAGGATGATAATGGATGTGACATAGGGGCTAGAGGACTAAAAGGAAGCAAGGATGTGAGACAAGCAGATACTGAGAGAAGATCTTGCAAAAGCTTTTAGTTCTTTTTATTATTCACATCCCTGAAAATGGATATGTCTACAAATTGATTATAAAAATCAACTTGCCACATTTGGAAATGACATGGTAGACTATCTGTTCATTCCTTCCCCTCTAAGAAAACCTTTAGCTGCTGCTGTTTGTGCATTAAAAGATGGATTAATGTCTCCACCTTAAGCTTTTCCTATTGATCACTGCTCACTGACTAGGGTAATTACCTACACTGAGGTATGCTGTAGACTTGAAAGATGTTCCTCACTTCTCGGAACATCACATCACCAGGCCTGTCATGATTAGACAGCATTGTATTTGCCTTGCTCAGCTGAAACTAAGACATTTCATCCGTCTTAATGATGCCTATTTGACAACCAATTTGTTTGGGAATGAGCCTAATGATTTGTCATTGATGGACAACAGAAGCAGATTTCAGAGAACCAAGAAAAGAGACAATGACAAGTTGTGTTTGGCAAACTACCCTTGATACTCAGCCAGCAGATAAAAGTGTTATAGGGCAAGTGTTCTAGTTCTTGGATTTGAAGTCACATAGCCAAAATAAAGTTATCAACTCTTACAGCTTAAGGGGACTCTAAAGATCTAGTCCCTGGCTATCAGGTCAGGATCTACCTGAAGATATCAAACCCTTCCCTAGAAGATCAACAAGCCAGTTGCAGCTTTCAAGTATCTTTCCATAGTTACTGACAGTTCCATTGAGATGAGAAATACTGCAGTTACCACTTCCATCCAAGCATGTATACACATACATTCACTCCTTTATCTCAGTCAGTCAACAACCACTTTTTGGGACCTCCCTTGTGGTCCAATGGTTGGGACTTCACCTTCCAATGCAGGGGGTATGGGTTTGACCCCTGGTCAGGGAGTTAAGATCCCACATACCTTGTGGCCAAAAAACCAAAACACAGAACAGAGACAATATTGTAACAAATTCAATAGAGACTTTAAAAATGGTCCACATCAAAAAATAAATAGAAATGGTTCACATAAAAAAATAAATAAAAACAAAATTGAGCATTTAAAAAAAACTTTAAAACAAAACCACCACTTATTGAGCTGCTAAAATGTGCTGTATACTATGGAAGGTCTTAGGAATACAAAGATGACTAAGGCAGGATTCCTCACCTTCAGGTAGCTCACAATCCTGTAAGGCAGACAGACATTAACAAATACAATAGAACCCCATCAGCAAAAAGCCGTGCAAGTATAGAAAGTAACCAACCTATGAGAACTCTCCCAAATAAGATGACATCTGCCTCAGCTACTGCAGAATGACTTAAGCATATCACAGATCTATGGGGGAGAAGGGAGAAAAGGAATTCCAGACAGAGAGGCCTGGATATGCAAAATCTTAAAGACACATGGCAGAACACGACATGATCAGGTTAAGGAGCATTCAGTGTGGCAGGGAGGAGAAGTCCACCTGGAGAAGCAAACGCAGCAGACGGTAAGGTCACAGGAGGTCTGAGGCTCACATGTGCAGAGCTTTAAAGGCCAGAACAAAGAGACTCGGACATTCTCATAGGCAAATAAAGGAGTCAACACAAGGTTTTAATTTCAGAGGGACTAGGCTGTCTTATTCAAATTTACTGTTTCTCAGAAGTTGGCCTAACACCTTCTCTCACAATATATATATTTGTCCAGTGGGCTTGCTGCTGCTCCCAACAGACATAATCAGTCTTGTGTTTTAGAAGGATTTCACTGAAAACAGCACAGAAGTGGACTGGAAGTGGAAGAGACTGCAAAGGAGGAGACTGGTAAACACGTTCCTGCAATAGTCTGGGCAAGAGAGGATGCTAGCCTAACAAAGGCAGGATGGCAAAAAAGGGTATGTTCGATAGCCACTTAGGAGAAAATTAATGGGGCTTTGCTATCAACTGGATGTGGAAACTGAGGGAAACAAAGAGGAATCAGAGATAACACCCCGATTTCTAACTTAGACAATGAATGTTTCCAAGTGGTTTGGTACCTCTATCAGCTCAAACAGCAGCAAGTAGTCAATAGGATCAAGATCACAGGTGGATGGGTTCAGTTCAGTTCAGTCGCTCAGTCGTGTCCGACTCTTTGCGACCCCATGAATCGCAGCACGCCAGGCCTCCCTGTCCATCACCAACTCCCAGAGTTCACCCAGACTCACGTCCATCAAGTCAGTGATGCCATCCAGCCATCTCATTCTCTGTTGTCCCCTTCTCCTCCTGCCCCCAATCCCTCCCAACATCACAGTCTTTTCCAATGAGTCAACTCTTTGCATGAGGTGGCCAAAGTATTGGAGTTTCAGCTTTAGCATCATTCCTTCCAAAGAAATCCCAGGGCTGATCTCCTTCAGAATGGACTGGCTGGATCTCCTTGCAGTCCAAGGGACTCTCAAGAGTCTTCTCCAACACCACAGTTCAAAAGCATCAATTCTTCGGCGCTCAGCCTCCTTCACAGTCCAACTCTCACATCCATACATGACCACAGGAAAAACCATAGCCTTGACTAGACGGACCTTTGTTGGCAAAGTAATGTCTCTGCTTTTGAATATGCTATCTAGGTTGGTCATAACTTTCCTTCCAAGGAGTAAGTGTCTTTTAATTTCATGGCTGCAGTCACCATCTGCAGTGATTTTGGAGCCCCCAAATATAAAGTCCGACACTGTTTCCACTGTTTCCCCATCTATTTCCCATGAAGTGATGGGACCGGATGCCATGATCTTCATTTTCTGAATGTTGAGCTTTAAGCCAACTTTTTCACCCTCCACTTTCACTTTCATCAAGAGGCTTTTGAGTTCCTCTTCACTTTCTGCCATAAGGGTGGTGTCATCTGCATATCTGAGGTTATTGATATTTCTCCCGGCAATCTTGATTCCAGCTTGTGTTTCTTCCAGTCCAGTGTTTCTCATGATGTACTCTGCATATAAGTTAAATAAGCAGGGTGGCAGTATACAGCCTTGACGTACTCCTTTTCCTATTTGGAACCAGTCTGTTGTTCCATGTCCAGTTCTAAATGTTGCTTCCTGACCTGCATATAGGTTTCTCAAGAGGCAGGTCAGGTGGTCTGGTATTCCCATCTCTTTCAGAATTTTCCACAGTTTCTTGTGATCCACACAGTCAAAGGCTTTGGCATAGTCAATAAAGCAGAAATAGATGTTTTTCTGGAACTCTCTTGCTTTTTCCATGATCCAGCAGATGTTGGCAATTTGATCTCTGGTTCCTCTGCCTTTTCGAAAACCAGCTTGAACATCAGGAAGCTCACGGTTCACGTATTGCTGAAGCCTGGCTTGGAGAATTTTGAGCATTACTTTACTAGTGTGTGGATGGGTTAGACTTGGACTTTTGAGTCAAAAAGGAAGGTGGACCCAATACACTGGAAGTGTGGACAGACAAAAACCATAGGGGCTTCTACATAGCGACCTCGGTCCATTCAAAGCCCCTTTAGATAGATTAAAAAACTGAAGGTCAGATCAATTAAAAGACTTACCCAAGACCATACCATACATTAGAAGCAAAGCCAAAGCAATATAAGAAATTACCCCAGGGCTCCACAAATGATTTTACAATGTTTCCTTTCACAAATTAAGATAATATCAAACAGTTTAACTTCTTAAGCATGGAAATGGAAGAGGGGACATGTAGGTAAAATTAAAGACCTTGTGTACAACTCCACCTTTCACCATACTGTCTTTTCACTGTTTTGTTCAGTTCTTGCAATCTGTTCTATATCCTGGTACACTGGAACATTTATTTTCTTTATTCCAATGAAAATAGTTGGAAAGATCAATAGATATATGCTCATACTAGCCTTGAGGCCATGGCTTTACTAATATGACAAATACATATTTTTTTGAATGAATCAAATACAGATGACTGCAGACCCTAGAGTTACATTAAAAAAACAAAAAAGTTAGCTTTCAATTTCTTAACTGAAAAAAAGACATGAAAAGTTGTTACTAATTCACTGGAACACATTTCTGCTGTCTCTGCAACACAATTTTTTTTTTGTCCCTTTAAAAGGAGGCATTTAAATTTACTCACTTGTTTTTATTCATCCAAAAATCAATATCTGGGACTCTTAATAAATTGAATTTAGGGTTTCAAAATATAATTCATGAGTCACTGGAGATACAGCAAATATTGAACAGAAAAACTTCATGTCCCTTGCCAATATTTTTTTCTTTATTATCTGCTTAAAATGTTCAAGATCTAATGCATGGCCAGTGCTTTCCTCCAGCCAGGTCACATAATTGTCGCCAAAGTATAGCTCCCAGTTGTACTTTAGGCTGACTTCAAACCCTGATGGAATGTGAAGCTTTTCGTTCAATCCATACACCCCAGTGTGAAGTGAATGTAGAAACAAGGGGAATACAGAAAGCTTCAACATTCAATTTTACCTTCCAAACATCACACACCAAGAAAACAATCAAAAGTATTTATCACAGAATCTGACATATAAAAGGCACTATGTTTTCAACATCTCAAGGGAGAGGCAACTAATAATGTTTTAGATCTGTCAAGTGATCTTCAGTTCAGTCACTCAGTCGTGTCCGACTCTTTGCAACCCCACGAACCACAGCACACCAGGCCTCCCTGTCCATCACCAACTCCCAGAGTCCACCCAAACTCATGTCCATTGAGTCGGTGATGCCATCCAGCCATCTCATCCTCTGTTGTCCCCTTCTCCTCCCACCCTCAATCTTTCCCAGCATCAGGATCTTTTCAAATGAGTTAGCTCTTCACATCAGGTGGCCAAAGTATTGGAGCTTCAGCTTCAACATCAGTACACTCAGGACTGATCTCCTTTCGGACGGACTGGTTGGATCTCCTTGCAGTCCAAGGGACTCTCAAGAGTCTTCTCCAATACCACAGTTCAAAAGCATCAGTTCTTCGGTGCTCAGCTTTCTTCATAGTCCAACTCTCACAACCATACATGACTTGGAAAAACCATAGCTTTGACTAGACAGACCTTTGTTGACAAAGTAATGTCTCTGCGTTTTAATATGCTGTCTAGATTGGTCATAATTTTCTTTCCAAGGAATAAGCGCCTTTTAATTTCATGGCTGCAGTCACCATCTGCAGTGATTTCGGAGCCCAAAAAAAATAAAGTCAGCCACTGTTTCCCCATCTATTTGCCATGAAGTGATGGGACCAGATGCCATGATCTTAGTTTTCTATGTACCATAAAATCAGGAAGGAAGACATTTTTCTAAGTATTGGTTTGCCAAAAAGTTCATTTGGGTTTTTCCATATCTGTTACAGAAAAACCCAAACAAATGTTTTGGCCAATCCAGTATTTCAGATGGTGCTAATAACAAAGGAGGTAAACAATCACAGCAAGAACCTGTAAGACTCTTAAACAGAGTGAAGGAATCCAAGTTCTGGCTTTCTAGTTTGTACTTTGATGTATAATATGGGCACCTTCTGAAACACCATTTAATTCCAGAGACCATCCCTGACTCCACCACTCAGGCAGGTCCCCCGGTTGTTTTCTTTTCATCTAGTAGTTGCCATGTGATTACACTAATCTTTCTGTACCATAATTACTTCTGGGTGTTTGTTTTTTTTTTTTTTTTTTTGTATTGCTTCTTTAACTGCCTGTCTTTCCCACCCAACAGGAAGCTCCATAAAGCCAGACTGTCTGTACTGCTCATCGTGGTGAGCCCAGAGCCTGACAAGTACCTCACACACCACAGGCGCCTAGTATTTCTCAAGTGAATGAACTGGTAAATGAAAGAAAGATGGATGGAATGGTTTGCTGAATATACTTTTTGTCTGAAAAGATTTGCCCATATTTGGATATATTATTAAAAATAATAAAGAGTAATATATTGTAAAGGATTTGAGTCTGAGCTGGAGAAGAAAGCTAGATGCACACTTAATTTTATTAATAGCTACTAGTAGTACTCCTGTATTTTTCCACCAGCAGAATCCTTTTGACCAGTGTTTTTCTGGCATTTTAGCTGACTGCAGCGACATCTACTGACGAGTTGGAGGAAGAGCCATCTTTTTCACTTGCTGATTACAAGTGGTGCCTGAGACCAGACCTCAGGGCACTCGCTCAGGTGTCACGCTGACGTCCCACATAATGATTCTTACAGAATGTTATCTCCATTTTACAGATAGAAGATCGAGTGTATATTCCACTCATATATCCCACAGCAAGGCAGAGACAGAGCCCTCAATAGCGACTCCTGGCTCCTGAATGAGGAAGGGGATGATTGTCACACAGATGCCTCGCTAGAAGAAATGAATCAATAACTTAGCTCCTCTTTATCTGAATACCACCTCTACGTCTGTATTTGTCTTCAAGAATTCCCATCTTTTTGAGAATTTACCCCATAAAAATGTGGCAAATCCAAACTAAATGAATGGTGACAAGAAAAACTCAGGAAACCTAGAATAGTATAAGGAAACATCTTCATGCCATTTTGTAAAAATGAATAAAGTTCTGTTATTTTTCTAGTGCCTCTTGTTCACTTAAGAAGTCACTCTGTTAGCTCATCCCTGAAGCCAACTGCAGCTTATGCTATATAAAGCAGAAAAGATACTAGAGGCAGCACTGCTTGTGATTACAGCCAAACATATCCCAAGTTATACACTCATATACTTACAAAATTCCGAATCTTAGGACTGTGTTTATTGTCTGAAAAAGTAAAAAGTCAGACATCACCCACCCCAAGCTACTGTCCGCTCATCAGGTCATTCTGTCCTCTGATGCCCACTCGGGTATGTGCTCATTCATGCCTTTGAGCTCTAGAGCAAGTATTATCCTAGCAGGCAACCCACTCTTACTTCCTTTGTCTCCTTGCTTGATCTCAGAAAGGATGAACTTATTGACTTAACCAGGAAAAAAATCACCTTTCTAAAGCTGCAATCTACCTTTAATTAAAGACTTTTTTTCCTCAACTTGTGCCTAGAAGACATATGATGATGTGACAATTACTATGTGTGGTTTTCTGGGATGCTTGGAGGGATGGAAAACCTGTCTCACTGGTTTAAGCAGATGGAAGGCAAAGGACTTCAGAGATGGAAAAAGTAACCTTGAAACCCCACATCGAGCTTCTCTGCCAACTAGCTCTCAAGTCATGAACTACCTGAGCCTCAGTTTTCTTAGCAGTAAAGTAGGGATATCAATGATTCTGTTTATCTCATTGTTAGGATGACATATTTTAAAACATTTAGTAAACTATAAGAGGGCCATACAAATTTAAGGAAGTGTTCTCTCTTAAACCTCCAAACTGAATCACTGAGGAGGTTCTATCATACTTGCATTGACCTTGATAAAGCAAGAAGTACAGTACATGCGCAGAAGAATGCAGACTTTAAGACTGCAGAGAACTCTCAAATTTACCTTAATTCAAGCTTTTGCTTAAAATGAAATAATTGAGGGGATAACTCACGAGGACATCCTCCTGCATGGCAGGGACCCAAGTCTCCTGACTGCCAGCTCACGCTCCTTCCAGGCACCGCCAGCAGTCTCCCATCCCACCCAGCACGGATCATCTCCTCTCTGGAATACTATCATGTGCCCAGGTGTGCACACCTCAAACACAGAATATAAAACCAATAGGGAAAGATCAATGAATCACAGGCTATTCCACTTAGAGAAGAGAAAGCTATGGAACAACTTCATAAGTAACACAGTTGCAAATGTTCTTCATTTCCACTGAGGACCAAACAAGTGGGGATGGTGGTGATACACGGGTAAATGCTTAGCAACCAATTTTCCTGAGAAAAGGGGTGTGTGCGTGTGTGTGTGTGTGTGTATGCACAAACTTTATTGATATAAAGGATATATAGCACACAATGTACAAATACTTCCTGGGCATATATCTGGAGAAAAACATAGTTCGAAAAGATACATGCAACCCAATGTTCACCGCAGCACTGTTTACAACAGCCAAGACGTGGAAGCAACCTACCTGTCCACTGACAGAGAAATGGATAAAGAAGATGCGGTGTGTATATATGTATATATACCACACACACACACACACATATATACACACACATACAATGGAACACTACTCAGCCATTAAAAGCATGAAATACTGCCATTTGCAGCAATATGGATGGACCCAGAGACTGATACTGAGTGAAATAAGTCAGAGAAGAAGAAATATCATATGACATCCCTTATACGCAGAATCTAAAAAGAAACGATACACATGAACTTACTTATAAAACAGAAACAGACTCACAGATTTAGAAAACGAATTTGTGGTTGCCTGGGGGAAAGGGATAGAGAGCCCGGGATGGACATGTACACACGGCTATATTTAAAATGAATAAGCAACAAGGTCCAACTGTATAGTACAGGAAACTGCTCAATGTTATATAGCAGCCTGGATGGGCGGGGAGTTTGGGAGAATAGATACATGTATATATATGATTGAGTCCCTTTGCTGGCAACCTGAAACTATCACAACATTGTTGATCAGCTGTATTCCAATACAAAATAAAAAGTTTAAAACAATGTACAAATAGCACTAACAGACATAATATTCCCTATTCTAAATCCTAATATAGCCAATTGATTCTCACAGAAGGCTTTCATTAGTTTTTGCCAAACTTTTCTAGCTATAACTAACTTATGGTTGCAATTCATCTATGAGTTGACAAGTGGATTTGCACTTCATCCCACTAACTCTTTTTTCAATACATCTACTGTCATCAAATCTGATGTGTAATCTACTGTTCAGCCATTCTTCATCCTGATACTAATTATACTCATTAAACTGAAGCCAATCTCAGCGTTGGCACTAGAGACAACTACTTTTTAAAATTTAATCTGCATTGTTAAGACTTTAATTCTAGGCCATCAAAAAATAGTAAATCAAGCCCTGACTTGTAGCATTTATCCATTTCTATGATATAAATATTTCCACCAGAGCCAATTCCAAGCTACTGAGTGCAGAGTGGGGAAAACAGACACAGCAGCCCACCATGATACAGAATTTCAACCACACAGGTACAGCAGATGTGAACTGTAACTCAGTTGGTAAAGAATCTGCCTGCAGCGCAGGACCCAGTTTCGATTCCTGGGTCGGGGAGGCACCTGGAGAAGGAAATGGCAACCCACTCCAGTATTCTTGCCTGGAGAATCCCATGGACAGAGGAGCCTGGAGGGCCACGGTCTGTGGGGTCGCAAGAGTTGGACACGACTTAGTGACTAAACCAGCACCAACCTCAAGATCACAGGCATAACTAAAATGTAGCAGAATAATTAGGAAGTGAAAAGTTTTGAGTATTATTGTTGTTATTCAGTCACTAAGTTGTGTCCAACTCTTTGCAACCCCATGGACTGCAGCATGCCAGGTTTTGAGTATGTCTGATTCTATCTTTGATATAATTTATTTAAAGTTTATCTTATTAGTTAAATTAAAATTTAAATGTAAGTTTAATTTATTTAATAATAATTTGATTTTTAATAATGGCTGGATTTAACAACGAGCTTACAAAATTCCTGAAACTAACAACTGGCTCTTGCAATTCAGTAAGAGCTAGCTCCAACATGGGGCTCCCAAAACTGTAAGAGGGATGTGGGTTCATATATTAAGAGCAGCAATTTCATAGAGTGACCATATGATCCAGCAATCCCACTCCTGGCCAAACACTAGGAAAATATGAAAACTCCAAAGAAGTATATGCACCCCACTGTTCATAGCAGCACTATTTACAACAGCCAAGAAGTGGGCATCCAAATACCCTCCAAAAGATAACTGTTTTAAGAAGATGTGGGGTGTATATACAACGGAATACTTGTTGTTTAATCACTAAGTAGTGTCCAACTCTTTTGCAACCACATGGACTGTAGCCTGCCAGGCTCCCCTGTCCATGGATTCTTCAGGCAAGAATACTGGAGTGGGTAGCCATTTCCTTCTCCAGGGAATCTTCCCAATCCAGAGATCAAACCCACAGATCCTGCATTGGCAGGTGGATTCTTTACAGCTGAGCCACTAGGGAAGCCCACAATGGAATACAACTCAGTGACTAAAAAAAAAAAGAATGAAATACTGCCATTTGCAGCAACATGGATGGACCAGAGAATATCATACTAAGTGAAGCAATTCAGACAGAGAAAGACAAATACTATATGATACCCCTTAGATGTGGAATCTAAAAAATAATACAAAGGAATGTATATACAAAACAGAAACAAATTCATAAAAAAAAAAAACAATTTATGGTTACCAAAGGGGAAAGGGATGGAGGGGGGAGGGATAATCTGGCAGGATAGGACCAACAGATATGAATTACTATATACAAAATAAACAACAAGGATTTACCATAAAACACAGGAACTATATTCAATATATTGTGATAATTTATAAAGGAAAATAATCTGAAAATATACATATGTGTGTGTATATATATATGAATCACTTTGCTGTACACTTGAAACTAACACAATATTGTAAATCAATTATAACTCAGTTTTTTAAAAAGCCAGCATTTTCAAAACCAAATAAAGATGTGGGTTTAATTCCTGGTTCTGCCACTTGCTGGATGTATGAATTTTAAATAACTTCATATGTAAAATGGAAAATATATTACTATGTATATCTTAGGGTTATTGTGAGGATTATATCAGGTTTTCTGTAAAAAAAAAAAAGAATGAAATTAGAACATTTTCTCAGTCCACATACAAAAATAAAATCCAAATAGATTGAAGACCTAAATGTATTTAAGACAAGATACCATAAAACTCCTAGAAGAAAACATAGACAGAACACTCTTGGACATAAATTGTAGCAAAATATTTTTTTATATATCTCCTAAAGCAAAGAAATCAAAAGTAAAAATAAATAAATGAGACCTATTGATGCTTTTGAACTGTGGTGCTGGAGAAGACTCTTGAGAGTCCCTTGGACTGCAAGGAGATCCAACCAGTCCATCCTAAAGGAGACCAGTCCTGGGTGTTCATTGGAAGGACTGATGCTGAGGCTGAAACTCCAATACTTTGGCCACCTCATGTGAAGAGTTGACTCATTGGAAAAGACCCTGATGCTGGGAGGGCTTAGGGGCAGGAAGAGAAGGGGACGACAGAGGATGAGATGGCTGGATGGCATCCCGACTCAATGCACATGAGTCTGGGTGAACTCCGGGAGTTGGTGATGGACAGGGAGGCCTGGCATGCTGTGATTCATGGGGTCGCAAAGAGTCGGACACGACTGAGTGACTGAACTGAACTGAATTAAACTTAAAGGCTTTTTGCACAGCAAAGGAAACCATCAACAAAACAAACAAACCCAATCCGTTGAATGGGAGAAAATATTTGCAAACAATATGACCAACAGAGAGACAATATCCAAAATATATAATAGCTCACACAACTCACAATCAAAAAACTAACAATCTGATTTTAAAATGGGCAGAAGACCTAAGTAGACATTTTTCCTAAGAAGACATACAAATGGCTACTAGGCACATAAAAAGATACTCAACATCACTAATCATCAGAGAAATGCAAATCAAAACACTATGAGGTATCACCTCACACTTGTCAGAATGGCTATTATCAAGAAGTCTACAAATAATAAATGCTGGCAAAGATGAGGAGAAAATAGAACCCCTGCACATTACTGGTGGGAATGCAAACTGGTACAGCCACTGTGGAAACAGTATGACGGAGTCCTCAGAAAACTAAAAATAGAACTACCATATGCTCCAGCAATTTCAGTCCTGGGTACACACAAAGAAAATGAAAACATGTAGTCCAGTGTTCATAGCAGCATTATTTACAATAGCCAAAACATGGTAGCAACCTAAGTGCCCCCCAACAGAAGAATGGATAAAGGTATGGTGTATGTATGTATATGTATGTGTATGTGTATGTGTATGTATATATATATATCAATCAGTTCAGTTCAGTTCAGTGGTGTCTGACTCTTTGCGACCCCATGAATCACAGCACGCCAGGCCTCCCTGTCCATCACCAACTCCCGGAATTCACCCAAACCCACGTCCGTCGAGTCAGTGATGCCATCCAGCCATCTCATCCTCTGTCGTCCCCTTCTCCTCCTGCCCCCGATCCCTCCCAGCATCAGAGTCTTTTCCAATGAGTCAACTTGAGTAATAATGGGATATTATTCAGTCATAAAAAAGAATGAAAGTTTTCTGTTTGCAAC
Source organism: Bubalus kerabau (assembly GCF_029407905.1). Classification (NCBI taxonomy): domain Eukaryota; kingdom Metazoa; phylum Chordata; class Mammalia; order Artiodactyla; family Bovidae; genus Bubalus; species Bubalus kerabau. The sequence goes on from NC_073633.1 coordinate 75,346,697, forward strand.
AACATGGATAGACCTAGAGAGTATTGCACTTAGTGAAATAAATCAGAGAAAGGCAAATACCTTATGCTATCACTGATAAGTGATCTCTAAAACTAAGGCAAATGAATGAATGTAACAAAACAGAAACAGACTCACAGATATAGAGAATAAACTAGTGGCTACCAGTAAGGAGAAGCGAGAGGGGAAAAAATAGAAGTAGGAGATTTAAAGGTACAAACTAATATATGTAAAATAAATAAGCTACAAGGATATATGGTACAGCACAGGGAAATACAGCCATTATTTTATAATAACTTTAAATAGAGTATAATCTATAAAAATGTTAAATCATTATGTTGTATACCTGAAACTAATACAATATTGTAAATCAACTACTGTTAGTTTAAAAATAATCAATAAATAAAATCAAGCTTTCTGTGGTTACCATCATAGCCAAAACCTGGAACGTACGGAACGTGAAAGAAGCATATGTTATTTAAGTTGTTGAAGAATTTTCTCATCATTTAAGCAATGTAATGACTTTCCAAGGAAGATGATCAAATCCTCTCCTCTGAAAGTATATGGAAATTGAAGAAATGTCCATATGCATGGAAAGCACCGTGGGAATGAAGCCAGGGACAACTGATGCCCTAAGCATTAGAATCATTATTCTTTCTTAATACAATTATGTAAAGTTTAAAAATAAAATAAAATTAAAAAAAAAAAGAATCACTGCTATCTAGTATTATCTAAAGTAACAAAGGAACCCAGGAAGAAAATCAATTGCTTAGCCGTTTTATGCATTGGAGAAGGAAATGGCAACCCACTCCAGTGTTCTTGCCTGGAGAATTCCAGGGACGGAGAAGCCTAATGGGCTGCCGTCTATGGGGTTGCACAGAGTCGGACACGACTGAAGCGACTTAGCAGCAGCAGCAGCATGAGTATAGAGCAAGCACCCAGCAAATGAGAGCTGCTACTGATAATTTTACTTTATATTTATGTGCCCATAAAAGTGCTATGTAAACAGCAGGAGTTCAACAAAAACTTTGAAGAAGTGTGCATTTGGATGTGTTTTCTCCCAAGAGTAAGGCTGGATTTGTCCTGTTCTAATCTCATTGGAAAAGACCCTGATGCTGGGAAGGATCAAAGGTGGGAGGAGAAGGGGATGACAGAGGATGAGATGGTTGGATGGCATCACCGACTTGATGGACATGAGTTTGAGCAAGCTCCGGGAGTTGGTGATAGACAGTGAAGCCTGGCGTGCTGCAGTCTATGGGGTCGCAAAGAGTCGGACACAACTGAGCAACTGAAATGATACTGACTGACTGATGATGAATCCACTCTGAGGGCTTCCCAAGTGGCACTAGTGGTAAAGAACCCACCTGCCAATGCTGTGCTTAGTTGCTCAGTCAACTCCAACTCTTTGCGACCTCATGAATTGCAGCCCACCAGCTCCTCTGTCAATGGGGATTTTCCAGGCAAGAATACTGGAGTGGGTTGCTATGCAGGGGACATAAGAGATGAAGGTTTGATCCCTGGATCAGGAATATCCCCTAGAGGAGGGCATGGCAACCCACTCCAGTATTCTTGCGTAGAAAATCCCATGGACAGAGGAGCCTGGCAGACTACAGTCTATAGGGTCTCAAAATTTTTGAGTCAGACACGACTGAAGCGACTTGGCACACACACAAAATCCACTTGTGACTGGGACTCTCAGAGAGTCACGGCATATTCACGTGGCTCTTTTTTTAGAATTCATCCTGCGATCCTTAACTGAAGGGAGCTGGGGGTGGTTTGCTTGGCACTTTGCTCTTACGAGCCTCAGGGAAGTCCTAAAATTCCACACTTCTTAAAAGCACAAATAATAACCAAGGGAATGATCTGAGTAGCTGGGTTCATGGTAAGATCTGTCAGCATACAAGCCAAGGGTGGCACAGTTCATCCCCGTTTCATCCCCGTTTCTCCTCTGCAGCAGGTAACAGTCAGGTGGTTTCACTTTTGAAGATACGAAGGCAGAGAGAGATGAAATGCCCTTGTCACCATCATTAAGAGTACAAATAATTAAATTAAATCAGTAAAAAATTTAAAGCAGAGCCAAAACTAACTCGTGGTTTAGGGGTCTAGAGAATTCTGTCCCTAATGGAGGAAGGGGAGGACCAACCAACTGTACCTTTAATAAAAGCAGATACTATAAAATTCCTTTTTTAAAAGACCTCTAGGACCTCTCAGTCTCCCAAGTAAGGCTTCCTCATCTTCCCAAATAAAGCATATGTCCATTGGCCTCTTGCCCCTTACAGTGTGGTCCACAGCCCAGCAGCATCTTCATCTCGTGGGAGCTTTGTACAAATGCAGCATCTCCAGCGGCTCCTCAGACCTACTGAATCAGAACTCACACTTTATCAGCATCCCCAAGTGATCTGGATGTGCACTGATGTTCAAGAAACACCATACCTGCTTTTTCTTAAGGATTATTCTCAGCTGTAGGAGAAGGCAATGGCAACCCACTCCACTACTCTTGCCTGGAAACTCCCATGGACGGAGGAGCCTGGTAAGCTGCAGCCCATGGGGTCGCACGGAGTCGGACACGACTGAAGCGACTTAGCAGCAGCAGCATTCTCAGCTGTATAAAATTATTAAGACATTCACGATGCAGAGAAGCTGGATGTAAAATTGTATGAGGCTACTAAGTAGTACAAAACACTCACCACTTCCAAGTTCATGTCTTAATACTATAGTCTTTATGCTAAATGTCCTGAAAATAGTCACGCTGTGAGTTTTCTTTCTTAACAGCATTCTTTAATTATCCTACATATTCCAAAAGTTAAAATATATAATTAACACAGAGAAAAATAACACTTAGAGGCAAAAATATAGGTAAGACACAGAAACCTTACCTATATCTTGAAGGTGCAATATCTGAAAAGTGAAAACTCTGATCAATTATTTGTGTTGCCTCTAAAACAGGCAATCACTTTCCAATCTCCTCACACTAAAGTCATTAAACACAATGATTAATAAAGTATTGTATGGACAATCTCTGGGTCATGCTGGGGAAAAAAAGAATAAATCAACAAAGGCCACTAGAAATCTGTCAGATTTTTAAATAATTCAACTATTGTACTCTCAAGAGCACTGAGGTTCTCAAACATGTGCTTGGTAGTAGATTCCCTCTTCTCATACACAGTCTTAGTGGGAATTCCCATTGTATGCAAACTCCTTGAGAAAATATGGAGGAAAGCAGTCTTTCTTATTAGGTTACTTGCCTTCTCTGCCTATTTAAATCAAACTAACCTTTATCTAAATGAGCCTCTTTCACTTTGCCTGTATATATCTACTCACGTAAAGTTACAACAACCCTATGAGCTAACAGTTACCTTTTTAGAGTTAGGAAAACTAAGGCTCAGAGAGGTCAAAGATTTGTCAAGGAACAATGGCAGCAAAGAGAAGACTTGAATTCAGGACATCATGACCCCAAATTCTAGGCTTTCAACGGCCACCCTGCATGTTGTCTCTATGGCTGTCACGGCTCCCCTTGTTTGAAATTACTATTTCACCCTTCGGTACTTTCAGAGCATTTTTTCCCTGCATACGTCACTTCCCACCTCACATTATAGAGTTTTCATCCCCATGATTCTTATGCTCCTGGACAGCAGACCCTGTGTTCTGCACATCACTAATGATAGAGAACTGGGTTTTCCTCAGTTCTCTGGGGTTTCCTTCCTAGAGGAAGTGCTTCTGAAAATGCAAAGTGGTCACCAAGTTGGTTTTGCTTCAGCTAAGCTGCAATTTCCACCATGACCACAACCACCACCACTTGCTCCACCTTCAGCCAGGTGGAGCATGGCTAGTTTTCACTAACAGAATCTGAGTGGAAGGAAAATGAGTCCACTCCAGGCTGAGGCATTGCACATAGCTTTCCTTAAGTTCTTTTCCCTGCCACCTGGCAGGATACAGAGGATCCATGGAGGTTGCTTAGGCCCAAGAAGACAGTAGAGACACTTGGTAGAAGAGTAACTGTTGACTGGCGGCTCTGAAGAGGGCAAGTAACAAATCCACTGAGTTAAGCCACTGAGACTGGAATCGTTTGTCACAGCAACTGGGCTTCCCTGACAGATACATCTTCGCTTATCCAAAGTCTCCTATTCAGTTCTTTTAGTTAACAAGTACTCTTTCACAATACAAATGCTTCCAAACAAATTAGGGCTACAAGGGATTCTTACTTCAGTGTGCAAGAAAAAATTTTAACTTTGAAAAAAGGAAGATGATACTGAACATTCTTTTAATGGACTGTTGAAGCCTCTGAGAACTATCTGATTCCTTGCAGGGCTCTGAGTCACCTTTGGACTCAATTTTTTAACTTGTAGATAACTGACAGCGATACAAATAGTTCTTCTCCAGACAAGCAAATTAATTGTCCAGTGGAGAAACAGCCTTCATCCCTTGGAAAAAGTTAGTCATAGATCCATTTGTCAATTTACTTTAACAGTCCTTTTTCTTTTTGTCTGTTTGTTTTGGTTTAAAAGTTGGAGTTCATTTGACAATCCACAAGTGATATGCAAATTTTATGGATTAGTTGGAGCCAAATTTGAAACAGTCCTTGATTCCATGTAAATATGTGATTTTTTGTTCTTTCCTTTGATCCAGCTGTGTCTGCCTGGTTTCTTTGTTAATTAATGAGCTTTTAAAAGTCTTTGACACATGTTCATTCTATATCTGAGTAAGAACCATAATTAAATCTTCTTTAAAAATACATCTTTTAACAACTATGAATTGCTGATGGTCCCTCAAAAAGTCTTTATACCAAGTTCTTAAAGAAAGAGTGTTTTGATATAGTGAAATGGATTAAGGGAAAACTGAAGGCTCTTTAGATCCCAAGGGTAGTCCTGCATGGCCGCCACCCTAGTGATGAAAGCAAAGGTACAAAGTGAGGATGATCAGGGAGAAGGAGGAAGAAAAGTTTGAAAGATTTCACTGAGAACAAACTTCCCCCGCATCATGATTTTTCCTGTGGTTTTCCCCTACCTCCTTCTGATTAGTGGATTAAGTAAATGAGCTGTTTTTAGAACTCTCTGTGGTTTCTGAGGCTAGCAACAACTCTTCACCTTAGGACTCTGTACATGACCTCCGTCATCAGTCTGTATCCCACATGGTAGGGTTCAGAAGCCCAAGGCTGTGGTCCTATGGGACGCGCAATACTTAATCAAGCTTGTGATAAACAAACCTAGGTGGAACTCCTGGTGCCTGTGGTGGATTTCACATCTAATCTTCTGCTGCTGGAAGCCACCAACATTACTTGGAGTATTTATCCCCAAGGATTCATCAAAGCCATCCTGTTCCAAACAGTTGCTGCCCTCTTTCAAAAGGAACAGCTTGAAATTCAAATCCCATTATTTCAGAAAGATTTCAGCCCCGCAGGAAAACTTAGAGGTAGAAAGCGTAAATCAAAATTCTCTCAGCTATGAGCCCTCCTCTGTTTTATCAATAAATTCCTTCCCTGGGTCTTGATAATCTGGATGTTTGTAAAGTTTACTTTAAAGATTCTTCACATGAACTGAAACTAGGCATATCTTTGCTGGACACACATTTTTATTTTGTGCCAGATTCTGTGAAAAAAAAAGTATTTCTGTCTAACAGAAAATCAAGAATGCTCTTAGCTGGAAAAGCAGAATCCTGTGGCTATTAATTCTCAAATGCTGAAATGAAATGAACTGACTGACTTCAACCTCACCTGATCACTAAGCTAAGCTTCGAGGCTTTAGCATCCTCTTTTTATGATCTCAATAGAAAAGGGTAAATAACTGAACTGCTCCATTTTCTGAAATGCAGAAGTTAAGCAAATTCTTTCTCTGATCCAAATTAAGGAAGACAAAACTGGGGAGACTCCAAATATTCCAGATTCTTAACATAGCAGACCTATCTATAACATTTGATTAAGTAATTCACCTTAAATTAGCATCGTATAACTTCAAATCAAGAGATAAGGACACAGTTTTCACTACTTTCTCAATTCTGTTTTAACATAATTAGAAGCTTTTAAAACATCATCTTTGTTTTCTCTGTATTTTTCAAAGAGGACAATTTATACTCAATTTCCTCATTTCTGAAATTTTTTTTCAGTCCTCTCAATATTTCTTGTTTAATTCCCAGAAGAGCCTAAGAGATGTTTTCATATGTTAATAATTCCCAACTGAGCCTACGAGTGCATTCTGATTACAAGAAATTAGTTCAAAGCCTTCTCTTCAGATATAATGTGCCTTATTAATGTTCTTATTAACTGTTGCTGATGAAGAGATTATTTTCTGGCTTAGCTCCAAGAATCCTTTTTTAGCCCTCAAAAGGAAAAGTGACTGCTGAATTTTCACATAAGAAATCCATTTCTAATGAATGAAATGTTATTTTTTTCCAATTCTCTAATTCAATACAGTTTAATTATGAAAAGACAGATAAAGGAAAGCATTAAGCTTTTGGAAAGCATTAAGTCTATTATCCCACACAGATCATTAAAAAAAATAAAGATGAATAATGTGAAGCTGAGATATTTGGGTTTAGTTCCAGAAGTCTCTTCCTAAATCAACAAGTCCAAATGGGTTTTTTCTTTTTCAATCTTTGATACAAGAACATATTATATTATCTAGGCCCTTTTACAGGGCATTAAAGACATAAAAAGAGAAAATTTTTGTTCAAACCTTAAAGCATTTAAAACACTATATTGTTCAGTCGCCAAGTCATGTCCAACTCTTTGCAACCCCATGAACTGCAGCATGCCAGGCTTCCCTGTCCTTCACTATCTCCTGGAGTTAAAATTTGGTTCCAGTCACAAAGAAAGTGAAGTCGTTCAGTCGTGTCCGACTCTTTGCAACCCCATGGACTGTAGCCTACCAGGCTCCTCCGTCCATGGGATTTTCCAGGTAAGAATACTGGAGTGGGTTGCCATTTCCTTCTCCAGGGGATCTTTCTAACCCAGGGATTGAACCCAGGTCCCCTGCATTGCAGGCAGATGCTTTACCATCTGAGCCACCAGGCAAGTTCCAGCCAGAAGTTAGATACAAAAGGACAACTCAGCTCTCTGACTTGGGGAAGCAATGATCCAGTGGCAAAGAGAATCAGGTTTAATAAATTTCTCACTCCCATGTAGGTGATGCTATGACTTTTTATTTTTTGGTGGAAGTTATCAAAGGCCTTATCACTATTGAGCCACCTAATTAACTGCTTGGAAATTTTTTAAATGCTTGGTCCCTCTGAGAATGCAATCATCTGATTCTCATCTGATTTAGACTGTAAGGTAATGAAGGTAGTTGGCCCAATATATTTAAGGTCTGATCATTAAATGTGATCACAGAATCACTCCAAGCTCATTCTAAAAAACCATTCTAAAATGTTACATTTCTGGCAGTCCAGTAGTTGAGACTCTGTGCTTCCAATGCAGGGGGTACAGCTTCAATTCCCAACTGGGGAAGATTCCGCATGCTGCATGGAGTGACCAAAAAAATTGCTAAATTGCTGCCCACAAGAAAGAAACAGTAGTTACTCGACATAATGCAGGTGTTAGCTAATGCTATGATGGTAATCATTTTGCAGTATCCAAGTGTATCAAATAAGCATGCTGTACAAAATGTTATGTCAGCCATACCTCAATACTGCTGGAAAAACTAAAACAAACCTTAGATTATGTTATCATATGGATAGCATGCTATCTACCTGAAGTCATGGTATAATTAGTTCCTTACTGAAGGGTTTGTAGATGTAAAAACTATTTTGAGGTAAGTATAGCGAGAAGCAGAGAAAGTTAAGATCACATAAAGTTCTATCTGTCAGGTGATGTTTAAACTTAACCTCAGTTATAAGCACTATGGAAAACCCTTAGTATCTGATCAGTTATCATTTTTTCCACAAATCCAACTAACTCTGTTTAACCCACCCTTTCCCCTCCCCAAAACTGCTATCCAGGAGTTAAATAAGGGACTACTGTTTGATTGGCAAAGTGCAACAGAGCATTCCCATCCCTCTTCCCAATTGTGCTGGACGGTTTCTGGTCCAGCATGGCTACCAGCTGGAAGAAAAGCCCCTTTCAGTCAATCAATCTGAAGCAAAATGAGAGAGTGGAGTGGAAATGAGCCCTGCCAAGAACAGCTCGGGGGAGTTTCACAGGGACGGGCTGAGTGGGAGTTAGGGTTGCCAGCAAGGCTTCAGAGAGACCCTGGGGTGTATCCAGACAAAAAAAGGGAGAAAGCTGTCTGAGGAAAGAAGAATAATGGTAGAAAAATGTGGGGTCAGGAAACATCCGATGCATGTTCGGTCCCAGGTGAGGATGGAAGATAGACCCCAGACAGATCCTGGAGGTGCTTGAATATATCCATGGTATACTAAAGAGACAAATACATGTTTAAGAAATACTTCCTATCCCTGAACTGTTGAATCCCTGAGTTACCTGATGTAAATCTCTGATTCCTTATTTTTACATTCAGTCTCTCCTTCACTTATGCTGTGCTCTATTTTTACTTAATACCACCAGTCCTTTGAATTTCAAAAATAGCTCTGGCTTCCTGAGGCCAGCTGGAGAGGTTGGCAGTTCTTTTAGATCACACAGAACCTACTACTACAGTACTGGAGAGACCCAGCTGTGCAAAGATTAATATTTTAACAACCAAGACTGATTTCCCTTCCTCAACACAAGAACATCCCCAGGGAAGCTTTATGCAGAAGGGAGTTAGCTGCTTGCTCTGGACAGACAAAATCGCACACAGGGGTGGTTGTGGCTGCCACTGAGCTCTCCACTAACTCTAGTCTATGAGTTTTCCTCATTAGCGTTTGAGACTTAAGAGTTGATTTCTCATTCATTTTCCCCAAAGAAATAGGTGGAGAAGAATAAGGGAATTTGCAGTGTCCCACAGCTGACTCAGGCAAAGGGAACACTGTGTGTGTGTGTGTGTGTGTGTGTGTTTTAATGATCTGAGTTCTTCTACCACTCTTGGAATTAATGAATTTCAAAGCCTCAATTCCAGTCTGCCTAAGATTCTTGGTACAAAAGTCCTACATACAGCTGTGAAGAATCATTGTGTCCATCAAAAAAAACTTTAGCATAGCACACAGTCATCCTTGCCATCCATCCTTTCCACCTTCCAAAAGGCTTAACATTTCCTACATTGAAGAAACATGAAAGTTTGACTGTGGCCATTATATATAACTGCTCATCGGAAGTGTCATGAGCACCAAACAAACAAACAAACCAGAAAACCAGAATATATCACATTCTTTTCAGGTCAGAGTCTGGTTTTCTTGAGGTTCGACCAGGTCTCTTTTTGATTTCTGGTTCATGATGGGTGTCTGCCAAACACACCTGCGAGCACGGCCAGAAGTGGGGAGCTGGAAGAAACTCTATTCATATTTATATCTTTAACCTATTTATAACCTACCTCATGCTCAAAAGATTTATGGCTTCTAACAAATACCTAAAATATAACAGGATAAAAATAAATAAGTGGAAAATTTAGGAAATAAATGCATTTAAAACCTAAAATCCTGAGTTTGTCAAATGTTTCACCAAGGGGTCAGGGAAAGATTTTCTCCCTACATGCATGCGTGTGTGCTAAGTCACTTCAGTTGTGTCTGACTCTTTGGGACCCTGTGAACTGTAGCCTGCCAGACTCCTCTGTCCATGGGATTCTCCAGGCAAGTATACTGGAGTGGGTTGCCATGCCCTCCTCCAGGGGATCTTCCCAACCCAGGGATCGAACCTGCATCGCCTGCATTGGTAGCAGGGTTCTTAACCACCAGCACCACCTGGGAAGCCCCTTTCTCCCCTATAGGTCCCCAACTACTCCTAATCTTTGAGTAACTCAGTAACTCAAATGGAAAAACCTATGAGGAAATGATATCTTGCACTTGGAAGGCATTCTGCTCTGCAGATCTAATATGCCTTAAACACTCTCTCCTGAGTAAGGAGAGGCAGAGATCACGATCTCTAATTCAAACTTTAGCACCAGTGCATCTTGCCTAATGTGGAAAAAGGAGGTCTACATCCAAGTTCTGCTCCTTCTGTCTAGGAAAAATAATTTAGTTCTTTCCAAAGAGTGAATGGTATTACTCTCAAAGCCAGAAAACTGGGTAACCATCTCAGAACAGGAAGGTGCCTATCCATGGAAACTCACATCTGGAGAGGCTCACTCATTTCAGATGCAGGAGTCAGGGTACAAAATTTCCACAGTTCAGATTTCGAAGTCTGTCACGTGACCATGGACTTTCTGGGAAAATTAAACTATGGATAACAACTTTAAGTTTCATCTCTACATGAGATTAAACACAGAAAAAAAAAAGCTTTTTTTTTTTTTTTAAGACACAGTAATCTGCAAGCCAGGCTTCAGCAATATGTGAACCGTGAACTTCCAGATGTTCAAGCTGGTTTTAGAAAAGGCAGAGGAACCAGAGATCAATTGCCAACATCCGCTGGATCATGGAAAAAGCAAGAGAGTTCCAGAAAAACATCTATTTCTGCTTTATTGACTATGCCAAAGCCTTTGACTGCGTGGATCACACGAAACTGTGGAAAATTCTGAAAGAGATGGGACTACCAGACCACCTGATCTGCCTCTTGAGAAATTTGTATGCAGGTCAGGAAGCAACATTTAGAACTGGACATGGAACAACAGATTGGTTCCAAATAGGAAAAAGAGTACGTCAAGGCTGTATATTGTCACCCTGCTTATTTAACTTATATGCAGAGTACATCATGAGAAACGCTGGGCTGGAAGAAGCATAAGCTGGAATCAAGATTGCCGGGAGAAATCTCAATAACCTCAGATATGCAGATGACACCACCCTTATGGCAGAAAGTGAAGAGGAACTAAAGAGCCTCTTGATAAAAGTGAAAGTGAAGAGTGAAAAAGTTGGCTTAAACTCAACATACAGAAAATGAAGATCATGACATCCGGTCCCATCACTTCATGGGAAATAGATGGGGAAACAGTGGAAACAGTGTCAGATTTTATTTTTTGGGCTCCAAAATCACTGCAGATGGTGACTACAGCCATGAAATTAAAAGACGCTTACTCCTTGGAAGGAAAGTTATGACCAACCTAGATAGCATATTCAAAAGCAGAGACATTACTTTGCCAACAAAGGTCCGTCTAGTCAAGGCTATGGTTTTTCCTGTGGTCATGTATGGATGTGAGAGTTGGACTGTGAAGAAGGCTGAGCACCGAAGAAATGATGCTTTTGAACTGTGGTGTTGGAGAAGACTCTTTTTTTTTTTTTTTCTTTTTATAACTTTTTAATTTATTTATTTTTCCTTTTGGCTCTGCTGGGTCTTCACTGCAGCACAGGCTTTTCTCTGGTTATGGTGAGTGGGGGCTACTCCCTAGTTGTGGTGCAGTGGTTTCTCATCGGGAGAAGACTCTTGAGAGTCCCTTGGACTGCAAGGAAATCCAACCAGTCCATTCTGAAGGAGATCAGCCCTGGGATTTCTTGGGAAGGAATGATGCTAAAGCTGAAGCTCCAGTACTTTGGCCACCTCATGGGAAGAGTTGACTAATTGGAAAAGACTCTGATGCTGGGAGGGATTGGGAGCAGGAGGAGAAGGGGACGACAGAGGATGAGATGGCTGGACGGCATCACTGACTCGATGGATGTGAGTCTGGGTGAACTCCGGGAGTTGGTGATGGACAGGGAGGCCTGGCGTGCTGCGATTCATGGGGTCGCAAAGAGTCGGACACGACTGAGCGACTGAACTGAACTGAACTGAATCCAAGACCAAAAGATCATTACAGGCAAAGTAAATCTTCATTCCTGGGAATTCAATTCATAGAACACTTCTTAAAATCCTCTATCTCTCTTTACAAACAGAAGCTGCCTCACCCGAAAAGAACAACCAGCAGATCCAGCCTAGGACAGCTGTGCTCCAGGGGGTAGGACCCAGGTATCAATAATTTGTGTCACTCTCCAGGTGATTCCAAAGTGCAGCCAAGAATGAGAACCACTGGTCCAAGGGCTTTAGTCAATCTGCCGCTCACATTGTGCTGGACTAAGGTTTCTTTCTTTCTCCTTCCATACATATATTTAACCATGTTAGCCTGGCAGCTTCCTGAGCAACCTCACAATCCATAGATTAACATGCTATATGCCAAAATACACTGACATTTGTTGCTGTGAAGGATTGTTTGAAATCTCACACTTCCCACTGTCTTTTCCAGAGAAGCTTTTTCTTGCTGCCACAGCCCATGCCGCACTATATTTAAGTTCGACCTTAGCTATACATGAAGTGTTTTAAAAGGACAAGAAGGATGATGAGGAGAAGAACTGACACAGTTTAGGAAGGGTCTGACTTTCTCACAGACAAATGTTCAGTTTCTCTAAGGCCCAACCCCCACACCCTTTTTGCCAATTCAAAATATATTCTCTTTCACATTAAAATCATCCTAAATTACCAGGTAATGAAACTGATAATAATATACAAATGATAACTTCTTAATGTGGTTAATCTTAATCTTAAAGGTGGTGCTAGTAGTAAAGAATCCGCCTGCCAATGCAAGAGACTCGGGTTTAATTCCTGGATCAAGATCCCCTAGAGAAGGAAATGGCAACCCACTCCAGTATCCTTGCCTGGAAAATTCCATGGATAGAGGAGCCTGGAGGGCTACAGTCAATGGGGTCACAAAGAGTTGCACAAGACTGAGCAACTGAGCATACATACCACGTTCCAATGGAAGTAGCTTGCTGCTGCTGCTGCTGCTGCTGCTGCTAAGTCACTTCAGTCGTGTCCGACTCTGTGCGACCCCAGAGACGGCAGCCCACCAGGCTCCGCCATCCCTGGGATTCTCCAGGCAAGAACACTGGAGTGGGTTGCCATTTCCTTCTCCAATGCATGAAAGTGAAAAGTGAAAGTGAAGTCACTCAGTCGTGCCAGACTCTTAGCGACCCCATGGACTGCAACCCACCAGGCTCCTCCACCCATGGGATTTTCCAGGCAAGAGTACTGGAGTGGGGTGCCATTGCCTTCTCCGGGAAGTAGCTTGGAGACTCATTATCCTATCCAGATAGTAGATCTGCATTTTACTAAGGCCATCTCAAGACATATAATATTATTTCAATCCAAAGGAAGACTCTTAATATTGAAGGGTAGGCACCATATTAAAACAGGAAGGATGATATAAATTGGGGCTTGCACAAGCACTCCTTAAGTTACACCTCACAGATGGCTGCCCACTCAGAGAAACCGCTGGTTAAGTGATGATTCAATTCCACCACAGTGGAACTGCTCGGCCACTGGCCTCATATGTATGAGACCACTCTCTGCCTCACTGCAATTTATCTCTACATGTCAGCCTCTCTTTCCCTAAAATACAGCATACACTTAGTAGGTGCTTTATAAATATCTGGTGAAAAACTAGAAGCATGAATGCACTTCATTTTTCTGCTTTCCACAAACATCCCTATACTCTGTTAATTGAATATTTACCATGTTTTTTAAAGACCTCCAGAGAAAAATATTCTACTTCCTGAATCAGGAACCCATTCCAATATTAGATGGAGGCTTTTGGGAAAAAAAAGTGAAGACAGCTATAATTCTGCACTTAACTAATTAATGGAGTCTGGAAGCCTTATCTATTCAGAATGTCAAGCAAACCATAAAGTGGCCCAAAATGATCTCTTCTTGGAACAATACCATCCTCAGGCCCTCATCCAGAACTCATGAATACAAAACATATTTAGAGAACTTCCCTGGTGGTCCAGTGGTTAAGAATTTGTCTGCCAATACAGAGGACACGGGTTTGATCCCCAGTCCTGACTGTTGCAGAGCAACTAAGCCTTGTGCACTGCAACTACTGAAGCCCACATGCCTAGAGCCCTTGCTCCACAACAACAGAAACCATCGCAGTGAGACGTCCAAGCCCTGAAACAAAGAGTAGCCCCTAGCTGCCGCAACTAGAGAAGGCCCAAGTGCAGCAATGAAGATCCAGAACAATCAAAAATATTAAAATATATATATATATATAAAACAGACACAAAAACTCAATGTGCAACTTTTTTAAAAAATTAGATAAATTAAAAAATTTTTAACATATTTAAAATAAATATATTAATTTAACAAGATTGGTCACAGGAGTCTTAGAAGAAACATGGATAAGAATCAGCCACAAGAGAAGTAAACAGAAAAACACAGAAATCATAGATGATAGGTATGGTGGCTGACATGCAGCCTCATGGTTCCACCAGTCATGTGATCACATTCCACTTGCCAATGACCGTCTAGAAACTATCATGTGACCTAATTTCAGCCAATCAAAAGTGAGTATTCTACTGGAGGATTCTTGGAAATGCTTCTTCTCTCCTGAGAAAGAAACACAATAAAAAGACAGTCGTCTTCTTTGAACCATGTCTTGTCTAGGTGTGACACCTGAAACTGCTTCAAGTCATTACAGTTGTAAGGAGACCAGCCTGGGGCCAAAGTCAACATCCCAAGGGAGGACAGTGCAGTAAGACGAAAAACTGAGTCACCAATGGCTGCTGAGCTACTCAAGTCAACTGACCCAGAAGCTCGATCTCTGGACTTCTTGTTTTCAGAGAAAATACATTTCTTTACTCTTTAAGTCTATTTAAGGTTTCTGCTACCTGTAGCTAAAGGCATCCTAGCAGATTCAGAATGCACAAAGTAAAGAATCACCAGATATTAATTACATTGGAAATGTTTAAGTGTCAAAATGGATACATTGCCTCAACTTCGGCCATATTGATTTTATAGTTTTAAAAGAATAATCATGTGATTACAAAAGGATAAGAAGTAGTGTGGGTCACAGTATCTGCTCTCTACAGGTTCCTACCAATAAATCTGAAAATGACCTTGTTAGATCAGAAAAGAAATTGATTCTGCTTATGTAGAAAAAGAACTTCCTCTACAATACAATCAGTGCACCTCAGCACTTGGAACTTTCGCTCCTGAGTCTTTATCCTGACAGCCTACCAGTTCAGTCCACAATCACACCTCCCAACAGCAAGATCAAGAAACTGGGCTGTTTCCCTCCAAAGCTTTAGAGGCAATGTGTATGTGACAACAGAACACAGAAGTGCAAAGAACTAAGCCATGAATCTACTGCTTTGCCTTAGCAAGTAATCTAAGTTTTCTCCTCTTGTTTCTTCACAGAAAATGAAATGATAATCTATTCAAAGAGTGTATATTACTCTTAGCCAATTCCAACTACCCACTTCAATCTGTTCATTTTTAAAGGTGTCTATGGGTTTTAGCACTTGCTTTGGAATACCATTCATATTGTAAAATAGGATGTGATCATCTATAAATAAAACAACCCACTTAAAAGTAGAAATGAATAAGATGGTCAATTAAAGTAAAATTGCTTTAAATTAGATTACTTTTTAGAGGCCTCCATCTTTGCATTTTTAGTGATTCATTAAGAAAAAACTATAGTTAAGTTTACAACACTCACACTCACCCTACAGCTGCCATGCAGCTCTGCTTTCTAAAATGAAGCTGCTCATGAAATACTTATTGAAATCTGTATTAGTTTCTTATTTCTGCTGTAACAAATTAGCACTAAGTTAGGGGCTCAAAACAATACAAACTTATTATCTTATAGTTTTGCAGGTCAAAAGTCCAAAATGGGTCTTGAGGGACTAAAATCAAGGTGCCAGCAGGACTGTGTTCCTTCTAGAAGCTCAAGAAGAAAATTCATCTCTTTGCCTTTTCCAGCTTGTAGAGGCTGCCAGAATTCCTTGCTTCTGGCCACATCATTCTGACCTCTGCCTCTGTCATCACATCTACCTTTCTGACTCTGACCTGTCTGCTTCCTGCTTATAAGGACACTTGTGAACACACTTGTGTGACCTTCACAGAAAATTCAGGATAACCATTCCATCTCAAGATCCTTAACCTAATCATCAGCAAAGCTTTTTGCCAGGTAAGACAACATAATCATAGGTTCCAAAGATTAGGACATAAACATATTTGAAAAAAGTACAAGTGTTAGTCGCTCAGTCGTGTCAGACTCTTTGTGACCCTGTGGACTGCAGCCCGCCAGGCTCCTCTGTCAATGAAATTCTCCAGGCAAGAATACTGGAGTGGGTAGTCTTTCCCTTCCCCAGGGGTCTTCCCGACCCAAGGATCAATCCTGGGTCTCCCACTTTGTGGGCAGATTCTTTACTGTCTGAGCCAACTGGGGAGCCATTATTCTTGGTACCACAAAATCCATCACAAACAGGGGAGGGGTCCCTCTTTATCATGTGATCTGAGAGCATTTAGGAAACTATATCAATTAATACTGACCCAGAAGTTGTCAGTGGTTTTGAGTTACTAGTAAATACTCCTGTCCCCCCAAGAAAAAGATGGTGAGCTAATAAAATCTTAGACACAAGCACTACTAACCCAACCCAGTCTTCCCACAGTAGAGAACTGGAAGGACTTCCTTGTTTTGGTTCCCATGAAAATTAGAATGCTAAAAACATGTTGGCAAATTGAATTTTTCAGGAAAAGAAGTGGCAGCAAAAGGTAAGAGACATCCAGGAAAATGGTAAATTTTATAAAAAGAAAAGATCTGATATAAAACAAAATGTTAAGACTTGGGAAAATCACTTTTAAAAAAAGACTGATTAATTGATTTACTTAGTCTATTTATTTTTTGACTGTGGTGGGTCTTTGTTGCTCCACATGGGCTTTCTCTAGTAGCAGCAAGCCAGGGCATCTCTTTCTTGCATTGTGAGGGTTTCTCATTGCAGTGGCTTCTCTTGTTGAGAAGCACAGGCTCTAGGCACAAAGGCTTCAGTACGTGCAGCTCATGGGCTCAGTAGTTGTGGCACACAGGCTTAGCTGCTCCGAGGCATGTGGGATCTTCCCAGACCAGAGATTGAACCACTCCCTTGCATGGAAAGGCAAATTCTTAACCACTGAACCACCAGGGAAGTCCAAAATCACTTTTTAAAGTGACAAATCACGTTAGTGATAACAAATCACTAAATTGGTATTACTAATTTAAGAAACTTTAGCCATGCATGGAGGCTGGAATCAGGAGGCAAGACAAGGGGACAATTGGGCTATTCACCCTCCACCTCATGCCCTACACACCTTAAAATGTAACTGCTATTAACCAAAAACGGGAAAACCCAAATGTTCGTCAACAGGTGATGAGATAAACAAGATGTAGCATATCCATACAGTTGAGTACTACACAGCTATAAAACCAGAACAAATTAGGGACTTCCTTGGTGGTCCAGTGATTGAGAATCCGTCTTCCAATGTGGGGAACGCAGGTTTGATCCCTGGGTGGGGACCTAAGATTCCACATGCCTCGAGGCAACTAAGCCTAGGTGCATGCTGCAACTAGAGGAAAGACTACACATCGCAATGAAGAGCCCGCATGCTGCAACTACGACAGGATGCTGCCAAATAAATATAACATTTTTTTAATTTTAAAAAGGGGGAACAAATTACTGATACAGACAACAACATGGTTGAATCTCAAAATCATTATGCTAACTGAAAGAAGCTAGACACATAAGAGTATGTATTATATGATTCTACATATATAAAATTCTAGAAAATGCAACCTAACCTGTAGTACTAAAAGTAGATCAGTGGTTACCTGGGATTGAGGACTGAGAGAGGGATGGACTGCATAGGACATGAGGAATACTGGGGGGATAAAGGGGAAGTGATGGAAATTCTGCATTTTCAATGAGATGGAGGCTGTATGGATGTGTACAAGACTCAAATTGCATACTCTGAGTGCAGTTTACTGAATATAGTTTATACCTCAATAAAATTGATTTCTTAAAAATTTGGCTCCTTTTCAGTGGTAAATTTGTGTTGAGGAACATGGTAAGGCTAGAGCTCAAATGATCATGTTAGCCTTGAACTGTAGCCTCTACAAATCTTTCTAAGATTCACAGCTCCTCCAATTGCTTATCATTATTATAGATGGTATGCCAACTTTCCAAGTGGTGGAAATTGGCTTCCTAGACCACAATCCAGGAATAGAGGCCATATGATCTCCCTGCAGTACTTCTCCCTACAGAGAGGGTACAAAAACAACTCTCTCTCCAGGAATGGGGTACAGTCTCTGAATATTCACCCAATGCATATTTAAAAGACTGTCCATGATCCTTTCATGTTATAAATCTACTACCTGAGGAGTCACTTGACGTGTAGATTTTTGTGTTTAACCTCTGTAATAAGTTACATTGGTATTTTGCATTTTATTTCATTCATTTCAACCAGTGGTGGAACAGGTGCATTTCAGGCCTGTTCAGGCCTGAAGAGACCAAATATTTATTCACATGTCCCCAGGTCAGTGTTTGTGTTTGTTTTGTAACACTTTGATAATATTTTGATATACTTATGAGGTTTTAGCAGTTTCGTTTGGTATATTTTTTAAAGTAATTACTGCCCAATTACGTGCCAAATTTGTTCAGAAAATAACTTAGTAAATATAGCATTGTATGCACATATACTAATACCGTCTGCCTGCCCAGTGGAAACACATCCTTTATCACCTCCTCTCTTTACCATAAGCACATTCCACAGGAAATCCCAGCTACATTTCAACTACAACCTTTATGCCAACCTAGAGGGTGATAAACCCAGAATAACTTCTCAGTCCCAGTCCTCTTCCCTAAATTCAAGACACAAAATCTAAGACCCTCCTGGACGCCTCACAGGCTCCTCATATTCAACATGCCCAAAACTAGCTCATCATCTCCCTAAAATGCCAAGTTCATATTGCTCCCTTTATTCCCTTTTTTCATCAGAGGCATCACTCTCCACCTGTTCACCCAATCTAAAAACCTAGAAATCATCCTCAACTCTCCCTCTATTTTTCCTCAATCCCCCAAATCCATTAGTACCTATGACAAAAGCTCTCAGGTTGACTCTTTTCCATTCATCCCACTTGCTCTGCCTTACTTCATGTCCTTTATGTCTCACATAGACATTTCACGGATCTCAGAAGTGGCCTTTTTCTCCCTCCCCAATCTGATGCTCCTCCCCTCCTCCTCCACCGCACTATCACCAGAACAGTTTTCATAAAGGACAAGTGAAAACCTCTTGGCAGCCAAAGCTCTTCATGATGCATCCTTGCTTACCTTTCCAGCCTTGTCTGCTGTTACTTCTTTTTACCCACTTAACAACATTCTTTGCCAGCCCATCTGTATTATGCTCTTTCATCCCTCCAATGCTTTTGTGTATGTTCTTTCTTTGGTCTCTTTTCCTTGCAAGCTATCTCCTATTTATATATCCTTCAGGTGACAGCTCTGAACTCTCCAAGAGACTCTAGATGGCCTCCTTCTACACTTCTACTCCGCCCTCCTATAACCTATTTTTATCATAGAATTCACCCACCCTGCACTGAAACCTTTACGAATGGGCTCTGTTCTAATCAAGAAAAAGCATTGCCTTGTTTTTTTTCTGTGTTTCCAACACCTTATAAAGGAACACAGTAGGGGTTCTGCTTTTTGGACAAATTAATTAACCACATCGAAAGGACAGCTCACAAAAAAAACTATAAGGGAAGAGAAGATGACATTAAAAGCCTTACACATGTTCCCTTAGTTTTAGAGATTATGGAAAGAATTCCTCCTTAGACTGCAAATCTTGAAAGGTTTTACCAACTTCAGTTTGAGCTTTTAAAAAAGCAAGAGAGCTTGTTTTAAGCTACTCAATCCTGTGATAAACAGATAATGCGATTTTTCCCCACTCCATACTCATTATAATGCACTTACCCTTTCTCACTGCTAATCTGAAAGGGCTTTCATGGGAGGAGAGGAGGACAATCTTTAAGAAATCATATGTAATAAGATTCTAAATTGAAGTTTCAACCAAGGCACCTAGATACACTAGTATGATATTCCAGAGCAAAATCTGAGATCAACATCCAAATTTTTAATGAAATACTCTAAACACTGGTTATATGACTGTTAAATCAAATCTCTGCTGCACTGAAGGTATCCTTAGGCCTTTTAAAGACCAAGAGAGCTTCAGGGAGATTTCTTTGGAGTAGAGGTCACTTCCCCTCAGGTCAAGAGAGTGAGGCCTCAAACAATCACCCAGAGCTAAACAGCATCTCTCCAGAAAAAGTTAAGAGACAGAGGAACAACCCTGCTAACCAGAAGAGAGTATCAAGGTTGGGGTCAGCCTGCCTCCAGGGAGTCTCTCACCAAAAATCCAGGCCATGCCCAAGAGAGAGTAAGCTTGGGGTTGTCTGGACACCAAGTGATAAAAAGAGATTGTATTTGATGATGAAACACAACCACAAGAATGAGCAGAAACGTATTGGGATGGCTAAAAGCTCACTCAGAAGTGAAAGAAGAACTTCCCCAGGGAGGAAATTCTAAAAGGAGGGGATGACAAAATAGATTTGCTTTCTGACTCCAGTGCCACGCCACTTTGGGCAGCTGACTGGTTACACGCAATTCTGCCCCAATTGGAAGCCCTCCCAGAGCCAACAGCTGTCCTCCAGCTGGGAAGGAACGATGGAACTCTTTCCAAAAATTAAGGTAACCGTGCTCTTCAGGCAGATGGAGACTGGAACCTGGCTACTGAAGAGCATAAATATAAACATATCAGAGAAAGAAGTGAGAACTACTTCCCAAATGAAACATCCATAAAAAGAAAATCCATTTTGCTCCATAATCAATGCCAATGAAAGAAAGTTGTCGCCTAAGAAAAGTAAGATGAGGGGAGGGAGGAAGGAGAGAAACACACATGACTCTTACCCAGGCCCTGATTCTGCTGTTCCCACTGGATGGCATCTGGCACCTGGAAGGTGACTCCCTCCAAAGAGACCACGTTTTCCTGCTCTAAGCCAGGTTCCTGAGACGTGATGCCAGGGAGCGTGAACCCAGGCAGCTCGGTGTCACCCAAGGCCTCATCCAGGGAGTCAGCATCTTTATCTTCCTCATCTTCCTCCTCATCTTCTTCCTCTTCATCTTCTTCCTCTTCATCCTCTTCATCTTCATCATCTTCTCCCTCTAGGAAAGAAGAAAGCAAAAAGGACATGAAGAAATACAGGCAGTGCACACAAATGAATCTTTTGAAATGACCCAAACATGACAAAATAAACATGACTGGCCTTTTAAAACATATTTTATCATTAAAGCTGAGCAAGAAGAGCTTTGCGGGATTGCATGCCCATCCTACATTTTAAACTTTCAAAACCACAGTATGTCAGATAATTATCATGCATCATGTTTATTGGGAGTTAAAGTTCAGGTAATAGGGATTTCTGTTAATGTCATATTTATAATTAAAAGGGTAGCAAACATCATCTTCCTGTTTTCTGGAGATCATTACAGATCTGTCTGTTAGAAAGCTCACTGAAATACTAACAGAATTTAAAAGAAGTGTTCCAGTCTCTTTCTATCTCATAATACTAAACAAGAGAATTCATTATGTTGACACAGTTTTCTTTCTGCTCTTCTTCCACATCAGTGAATAGAACTCACAACAATGTTAACTGAGAGGTACATTAATCCACTCCTGCATCTGTTCTCCTTACAGAGGAGGGACCCAAGAAACGGGGAACGGTCACACGAGTGCTCTCAATCCAATTCTATAGGGGATCGGGAAATGACACATTGGTCAAGGACAGTCAGAAAAGAAACACGTGAGAAAAAATCACTATCATGACCATCATCATATGAGTTAAGTACATAATATGTCCATCTGTGACGCTTCAAGAGGTGTAGGTTTAAGGAACATAAGATCCCCAATTTCATTTTATTTCACGTATGTTAATTTTCTAGGAATACTCTGAACTCCCATCCACATTATGAAGGCACCCCTGAAGCCCTCAAGAAGGGCCCACAAAATCCACTGAAGGCCTTTTCCTTGTTCTCCCTCTTGGCTCTGAACACAGTGGTGACCGTAACATGGAACTCGCTTCGAAGGCTGAAGAGAAAACAGAGGATTAAAGCCACCTAAGAATTAGGAGACTCTCCTTCTTCCAGACAATTTTCTCCTTTTCAGCTATCATGTACAGATTTTCTTAACTTAAAAATATTACTTCTAATCTTTTTCATTCTTATATATCCTTTACCTTCATAAGATTTAATACCTGCCCCTATTCCAAAAATTAAACAAATATTTATCAAGCACCTAGTTCCAGGCACTAGGAGTACCACAATAATGCCTCTGCCTTCATGGAGCTGATATGTCACTCAGGAGACATACAGCAAACAAAGAGATATATAAATAGATATGCAATATACTGCACTCTGATTAAAACCAGCAAGAAGACAGAAAATGCCAGGTGCTACTATTTTAGATGGCAAGACCAAGGAAAGTTTTTCTAATAAGGTAAAGTTTGAACAGAGATCATACCAAAATAATGAATTCTTTTGTTTAATTTAGATCATTAAAGATTCCCAGCAGAGGAGGATGGGGAACAGAAAAGGCAAAGCCCTGAGGCATATGTCTGCTTGCTGTGTTCAAAGAATGGCAAAGAAGATTGGGCTGAGAGGCAGTGAGTGACATAGAGAATACATGAAGCAAGGAAATCAGGGGTAAGCAGAGGCCACATCTAAAGCAGACTTGTAAGGAATGACTGGCTACAGGGTGGAGAACAGGTTATCTTAGAGCAAGAAACAAAGCAAGGAGACACACAGGAGGCTATTGCAAAAATCCAGGGAATAGATGATGATGCTTCGGATGAGGGCGTAGTCCTAGAAAAAGAGAGAGGTGATCAGACCTGAGATGTAATTTGAAGGTAGAGCCCTGCTGATAATTACAATGTGGGATGTGAGAGGAAGATCGCACTTTATTAAAAATGAGAACTAAAGAGACAAATCAAGAATTTTATGTGAAATATATTAATTGGGTGATACTTGTGCCTATGACAGCCAAATGGAAATGCTGGAAGTCTAAGGAAGGTCAAAGCTAGAAATAAAAACCTAGGAGTCATCAACTTATAAATTATATTTAAGGCCTTGACACTGACTGAGATCATCAAGAGAATGAGAGTGGATGAAAGGGAAGTGGGCCAGCCCAGGCCCTGGACAATCAAACATTTAGAGGTTGGCCAGCAGGGGGAGATCCAGCAAAGGAGACAGAGAAGTGACCGCAGGAGAAAACCAAAACAAGAGAAGAAAACATTTCTGAGTAGGGGGCTGAGTAAGAAACGACGACTGTCCCTCTGGTTCAGACATTTGGGAAGTCATTCTTCAACTTGACAAAAGTTGTATTCCTGGAATGGTAGGGACCAAAGTCAGACTGAAGTGCTTCGAAAGTAAATTGGGAAAAAGGAAGCAGATATAAGTAGAGAAAACACAAGAAATTTGGAGAAGAGAACAGGGACATTAGGGGATAGCTGGAGGGAGATATGGGCTCAAGGGTAGGTTCTGAAAGCAGAAACTGTTAGAATTTGCCTATAATTGATAAGATCTGGCAGAAAGGAGTGAACTGATGATGCGGAGGGAAGAGCAGTAGGAGAAATGTCCTGAGAGATGAGGTGTGATAGAGAGATGACACACAAGGACTCCGGAGCCACTTAACTTACTATGCTGAGTGGTTTCAGACAAATTACTGAATTCTGGTGTGCCTCAGCCCCTCATTGTAAAACTGGTATGAGTCCTACCACACAGGGCTGTTGTAAGGATTACATTAGTTAATATATCAGGCACTTAGAACTAAGCCTGGCACATAGTGTCCACCATATAAGACTGGCTTCTCTGCTATTACGGAGAGGGGAGGGATGCAGTGCATGGGCAGCTTGGACACATCCACCTCTGCAGGGTTACAGGTGCAGGCCGGTGGCTAGATTTGGGGCAGGGAGCATGTGAAAGCTGTCATATTTCTTTCCTTGGTCAAATACAAAACTGGTGGATGTGGTCAGATTGCCAGGCAACCCTAAGAGTCCACGTGAGTCCATCTGTAATATTATAAATTTAAAGCAAACCATACTAAGATGATCAGTGTGTTTTTCTTCAGCCACATTACTGAATAGGTGGGTGGATAAGTGGAGTAGGCAGAGACATTTAACCAGGGCCAAGTTTTGCTACGAGAGCTCAACTAAGGAAGGAGCAGTAGATTGTGTGTGAAGAGAATGATTATAAAGATGAACCAGAAAAGGATACAGACTCCCAACAATATGATGTGTAATTTCTCAGGACCTAACCTAAAGCATGGTGACTATGATTAACAACACTGCATTATATACTTGAATGTTATTAAGAAAATAGATCTCAAATAGTATCACCAAACCAAAAATTGGTAATTACTTGAGGGGATGGAAGTGTAAACTAACCTTACTGCAGTAATAATTTTACAATATATATACATATGTGTGTGTGGGTATCAAATCATCACCTTATACATCTTAAACTTGTATATGTTATATGTCATTAATATCTCAATAAAACTGGAGGGGAAAAAAGATGGGCCAGGGACTCTAGTTAAAGAGAAGCTGAGAAGGACGGTGGATAGGATAAAGTAACAGAGTCACTGGATTATGGAGAAAACTATCAGGAATCATTAAGGCTTTTTGACAATTTTACTGACCATCCTCCTGTAGACAGAAATCGGTGATGAGCTAAAAATAAAACTTCTTTATTTTTAAACTTTGTAAAATCACTTTTAGTTACTTTTCCTCTCCACAAACCTAGACGGTTGTTCTTGATGGGAAAATCATGACAATATGATTCTAACCCCCTGAGAACGCAAAGGGGAAGCCAGAGCTCTGAGCCCTCTACGTCCAGCTTTTATCATTGAACCATTGTCCTCTGACCACCACCAACCACCAAGGATAACTTACACCTGGTCCTCAATGTGTTCAGTTAGCTCCTCCTCTTTAAAATACAGAGCTAAAACAAATACCATATATTAATGCATATATGTGGAATCTAGAAAAATGGTATAGATGGTATTATTTGCAAAGCAGAAACAGAGACACAAACAGAGAGGACACGATACCAAGTAGAAAGGGGTGGGTGGAACGAATTGGGAGACAGAGACTGGCACATACACACACTATGGAAATGTAGAGTGTTAGTCACACAGTCGTGTCCAACTCTTAGTGAACCCATGTAATATGGCCCACCGGGGTCCTCTGTCTATGAGATTTCTCAGGCAAGAATACTGGAGAGGGTTGCCATTCCCTTCTCCAGGGCATCTTCCTAACCCAGGGATCGAACCCCGGTCTCCGGCATTGCAGGCGTGTTCTCTACCGGCTAAGCCACCATGGAAGACAGCGTACACACACTGCTGCTGCTGCTAAGTCGCTTCAGTCATGTCCGACTCCGTGCGACCCCGTAGACGGCAGCCCACCAGGCTCCCCCGTCCCTGGGATTCTCCAGGCAAGAACACTGGAGTGGGCTGTCATTTCCTTCTCCAATGCATGAAAGTGAAAAGTGAAAGTGAAATCGCTCAGTCGTGTCCGACTCCTAGAGACCCCACGGACTGCAGCCCACCAGGCTCCTCCGTCCATGGGATTTTCCAGGCAAGAGTACTGGAGTGGGGTGCCATTGCCTTCTCTGATATATAGACTACAATGTATAAAATAGATAACTAATGAAAACCTACTATATAGCACAGAGAACTCTCCCTGGTGCTCTGTGTTAACCTAAATGGAAAGGAAATCCAAAAAAGACAGGATAAAGGTATACACATGGCTGATTCACTTTGCTATACAGAAGGGACTGACATAACAGTGCAAAGTAACTGTACTCTAAATTAAAAATAGCCAGCTAACCAGAGCTGGTTAGCTCTTTTTAATTTTATCATTATTATTTTTTTTAATTGGAGTATAGTTCCTTCACACTATGTCAGTTCCTGCTGTATGACCAAGTGAATCAGCCATACATATACATGCATGCATACTAAGTCACTTCAGTCGTGTCTGACTCTTTGCAACCCTAAGGACTGTAGCCCGTTAAGACCCTCTGTCTGTAGGATTCCCACAGGAGTGGGTTGCCATGCCCATCACCAGGGGATCTTCCCAATCCAGGGATCAAACCTACATCTCTTATGTCTCCTGCATTGTCAAGCAAGTTCTTGATCACTAGAGCCACCTGGGAAGCCAGGTGGTTGTTGTTCAGTTGCTCAGTCATGTCTGACGCTTTGTGAGCCCATGGAATGCTGCACACAAGGCTTCCCTGTCCTTCACTATCACCCAGACTTTGCTCAAGCTCATGTCCGTTGAGTTGGTGATGCCATCCAACAATCTCATCCTCTGTCTTCTCCTCCTCTTTTCTTGCCCTCAGTCTTTCCCAGCATCAGGGTCTTTTCCAATGAGTTGGCTCTTTGCATCAGGTGGCCAAACTATTGGAGCTTCAGCTTCAGAATCAGTCCTTCCAGTGAGTATTCAGGGTTGATTTCCTCTAGGATTGACTTGTTTGATCTCCATGCTTCCAAGGGATTTCAAAAGTCTTCTCTAGCACGACAATTCAAAAGTATCAGTTCTTCAGCCCTCAGCCTTCTTTATGGTCCAACTATCACATATGTACATGACTACTGGAAAAACCATAGTTTTGACTATAAGGACTTTTATCTGCAAAGTGATGTCTCTGCTTTTAAATATACTGTCTAGGTTTCTTGTAGCTTCTCTTCCAAGGAGCAAGCGTCTTTTCATTTCATGGCTGCAGTCACTGCAGTCATTTTAGAGCCCAAGAAACTGAAGTCTGTCACTGTTTCCATTGTTTCCCCATCTATTTGCAATGAAGTGATGGGACTGGATGCCATGATCTTAGTTTTTTGAATGTTGAGTTTTAAGCCACCTATTTCACTCTCCTCTTTCACTTTCACCAAGAGGCTCTTTAGTTCCTCTTCACTCTCTGCCATTAGAGTGGTGTCACATCTGCATATCTGAGGTTATCGATATTTCGCCTGGCAACCTTGATTCCAGCTTGTGCTTCATCCAGCCCACAATGTACTCTGCATATAACTTTAATAAGCAGGGTGACAATATACAGCTTTGACGTACTCCTTTCCCAATTTTGATTCTTCACCTGCATACAAGTTTCTCAGGAGGCAGGTAAAATGGTCTGGTATTACTATCTCTTTGAGAATTTTCCACATTTGTTGTGATCCACACAGTCAAAAGTTTTAGCACAGCCAATGAAGTAGAAGTAGATTTTTTTCTGGAATTCTCTTGTTTTTTCTATGATCCAATGGATGTAGTCAGTTTGATCTCTTGTTCCTCTGCCTTTTCTAAATCCAGCTTGTATATCTGGAAGTTCTTGGTTCACAGATAGTTGAAGCCTAGCTTGAAGGATTTTGAGCATTACCTTGCTAACATGTGAAATGAGCACAATTGTATTTGAACATTCTTTGGCACTGTCCTTCTTTGGGGCTGCAATGAAAACTGACCTTTACCAGTCCACTGAGTTTGCTGGCATATTGAGTGCACCACTTTAACAGCATCATCTTTTAGCATTTGAAATAGCTCAGCTGGAATTCCATCACCACTACTAGCTTTTTTCACAGTAATGCTTCCTAAGGCCCACTTGACTTCATGCTCCAGGACTGCTGGTTCTAGGTGAGTGACCACACCATCATGGTTATCTGGGTCATTTAGTTCAGTTCAATTCAGTCACTCATTTGTGTCCTATTCTTTGCGACCCCAAGAACTGCAACATACCAGGCCTTCCTGTCCATCACCAACTCCTGGAGTTTATTCAAACTCATGTCCATTGAGTCGGTGATGCCATCCAACCATCTCATCCTCTGTCATCCCCTTCTCCTCCCACCGTCAATCTTTCCCAGCATCAGGGTCTTTTCCAATGAGTCAGTTCTTCGCATCAGGTGGCCAAAGTATTGGAGTTTCAGCTTCAGCATCAGTCCTTCCAATAAATATACAGGACTAATTACCTTTAGGATGGACTGGTTGGATCTCCTTGCAGTCCAAGGGACTCTCAAGAGTCTTCTCCAACACCACAGTTCAAAAGCATCAATTCTTCAGTGCTCAGCTTTCTTTATAGTCCAACTCTCACATCCATACACGACTACTGGAAAACGCATAGCTTTGACTAGATGGACCTTTGTGGCAAAGTAATGTCTCTGCTTTTTAATATGCTGTCTAAGTTGGTCATAACCTTTCATCCAAGGACCAAGCATCTGCATGGCTGCAGTCACTATCTGCAGTTATTTTGGAGTCCAAAAAAATAAAGTCTGTCACTGTTTCCATTGCTTCCCCACCTATTTGCCATTAAGTGTTGGGACCAAATGCCATGACCTTAGTTTTCTGAATGTTGAGTTTTAAGCCAACTTTTTCACTCTCCTCTTTCGTTTTCATCAAGATGCTCTTTAGTTCTTCTTTGCTTTCTGCCATAAGGGTGGTGTCATCTGCATAGGGATGCAGGTTAGGGAAAGGGAAAATCATTAGATGATTCAGGTATGATCTAAATCAAATCCCTTATGATTATACAGTGGAAGTGAGAAATAGATTCAAGGGATTAGATCTGATAGACAGAGTGCCTGAAGAACTATGGACGGAGGTTCATGACATTGTACAGGAGGCAGGGATCAAGACTGTCCCCAAGAAAAAGAAATGCAAAAAGGCAAAACAGTTGTCTGAAGAGGCCTTACAAATACTTGTGAAAAGAAGAGAAGGGAAAGGCAAAGGAGAAAAGCAAAGACATACCCATTCGCATGCAGAGTTCCAAAGAATAGCAAGGAGAGATAAGAAAGCCTTCCTCAGTGATCAATGCAACAAAATAAAGGAAAACAATAGAATGGGAAAGACTAGAGATCTCTTCAAGAAAATTAGAGATATCAAGGGCACATTTCATGCAAAGATGGGCACAATAAAAGACAGAAATGGTATGGAACTAACAGAAGCAGAAGATATTAAGAAGAGGTGGCAAGAATACACAGAAGAACTATACAAAAAAGATCTTCATGACCCAGATAATCACGATGATGTGATCACTCACCTAGAGCCAGACATCCTGGAATGTGAAGTCAAGTGGGTCTTAGGAAGCATCACTACAAACAAAGCTAGTGGAGGTGATGGAATTCCAGTGGAGCTATTTCACATCCTGAAAGACGACGCTGTGAAATTGCTGCACTCAATATGCCAGCAAATTTGGAAAACTCAGCAGTGGCCACGGAACTGGAAAAGGTCCATTTTCATTCCAATCCCAAAGAAAGGCAATGCCAAAGAATGCTCAAACTACCACACAATTGCACTCATCTCACACGTTAGCAAAGTAATGCTCAAAATTCTCCAAGCCAGGCATCGACAGTAAGTGAATCATGAATTTCCAGGTGTTCAAGATGGATTTAGAAAAGGCAGAGGAACCAGAGATCAAATTGCCAACATCCATTGGATCATCAAAAAAGCAAGAGAGTTCCAGAAAAACATCTACTTCTGCTTTATTGACTATGCCAAAGCCTTTGATTGTGTGGATCACAACAAACTGTGGGAAATTCTGAAAGAGATGGGAATACCAGACCACCTGACCTGCCTGAGAAATGTGTATGCAGGTCAGGAAGCAACAGTTAGAACTGGACATGGAACCACAGACTGGTTTCAAACAGGAAAAGGAGTACACCAAGGCTGTATACTGTCACCATGCTTATTTAACTTATACGCAGAGGACATCATGAGAAATGCTGGGCTGGATGCAGCACAAGCTGGAATCAAGACTGCCAGGAGAAACATCAATAACTTCAGATCTGGGTTATTAAGCCCATACATGTACATACATTTCCTCTTTTTGGATTTCCTTCCCATTTAAGTATAGAGTTAGGTATAGAATGGAGTTCTCTGCTATACAGTAGGTTTTCATTTGTTATCTAAAGAAGAGCTAACTATATGATCCCAGGGGCTTCCCTGGTGACTTAGACGATAAAGAATCTGCCTGCAATGTGAGAGACCCGAGTTCAATCCCTGGGTTGCAAAGATCCCCCAGAGAAGGGAATGGCTACCCGCTCTCGTATTCTTGCCTGGAGAATTCCATGGACAGAGGAGCCTGGTGGACCCCAGTCCAAAGGGTCACTAAGAGTCAAACACGACTGAGTGACTAACACTTTCACTTTCACACAAAAGAAATCCCACTTCTGGGTATATATCCAAAGGAAATGAAACCTTCAACCCAAAGAGATCTCTGCACTTCCAAGTTCACAGCAGCATTATCCACAATAGCTACAGTATGGAAACAATCTAAGTACCAGTCAATGGATGAATGGATAAAGATGTGGTATATATTTATAAATATTTATATATATGGGATATTATTCATATTGTGCAATTTATATTATACCTGCAGGTATATGTGTGTGTATATATATGTGTGGAATATTATTTAAGCCTTCAAAAAAAAAAAGAAATCCTGTCACTTGTAACACGGATAAACCTGGAGGACATTATGCTAAGTGACATAAGTCAGAGAAAGACAAATACTACATGATATCACTTATATGTGGAATTAAAAGTCTAATTCATAGAAACAAAGACTAGAAAAGTGATTGCCAGGGTCTATGAATGGAGGTAAAAATAGTAAGAATTGGTAAAAGGATACAAACTTTCAGTTATAAGATGAATAAAGTTTGAGGACCTAATGTATAATATGGTCACTACAGCTGATAACACCATATTGTACAACTGAAATTTGCTATGAGAAGAGAACTTAAAATGTTCTCACCAAAAATTAAAAAGGCAAACATGTGAGATGATGAATGTGTTATTCTGATGGTGGAAGTTCTTTCACAATGTATGTGTATATCAAACCACCATGGTGTACACATTAAATATCCTACAGTTTGTCAATTATTCATCAATAAAGCTGTGGGAGGAGGACTACAGAGCTATAAATATAATGAAAGGGACCTCAAAAGTTATCTTCCTCCATCCTTTTGTATCCTGAAAAGAGAGCTGCATCGATGCAAATCTAGGCCACGGTTGCTGCCTCACAACACAATTTAGAGGACCTTGCTTAGGTCACGGTATCTCGATCTCTCCCATACTCACCCACCCTGGTAAAGTCTTCTTTCTCCTCCCTCACCTGAAATGCCTGACATGAGACATATAACTCCAAGTCAGACGATAAAACCGAGGAGCACTTTCTTCAGAAACACCAGATTGAGTAGTATACAATTTTTACATCATCAGAAAAGGAAGGGCCCTGATTGATGTGTGGGATGAAAGAAAAAAGTCTTCTTCTTTTACCACCAACCCTGACCTTCAACACAAAGAAGTTTATAAGGTTTCACTTTTAATACCTGAGTATATCTGAGGACATAGCGATAGAAAAGAAAGTGTCAGAGACTGTGTAGAGAAAAGAAGAGGAATACAAGCCTTACAGGAGTGAGAGCCCTCCTTCAGTTCAGTTCAGTTCAGTTGTTCAGTCATGTCCGACTCTTTGTGACCCCATGGACTGCAGCACATCAGGCTTCCCTGTCCATCACCAACTCCCAGAGCTTACTCAAACTCATGTCCATTGAGTCGGTGATGCTACCCAACCATCTCATCGCCTTCTCCTCCTGCCTTCAATCTTTCCAGCATCAAGGTCTTTTCAAATGAGTAAGCTCTATGCATCAGGTGGCCAAAGTATTGGAGTTTCAGCTTCAACATCAGTCCGTCCAGTGAATATTCAGGACTGATTTCCTTTAGGATTTACTGAATCTCCACTGGAGAAGGGAATGGCAAACCACTTCAGTATTCTTGCCTTGAGAACCCCGTGAACCGTATGAACTGTATGAGTTCTCCTTCAGTCTAGCCTTATTCCCTCGTTATCGATTTCTGCCAGGGAATTTTCTTATTTTTAGAAGGTTACATTCATTCTCTAGCTGTTAAACATCTTTAGTAGTATATCATCTGTACCCTGCCACAATTTTCAGTGGACCGTTGACTACTATTACAGGTCAGTAACAAAAAGGTATGATCACCTTCCTAATATTAGCAAAATAATGAATTTTATAGCAGCTTGACCCCAAAAGGTGGGAAACCATTGAATAAAGGAAGGATAATCTTGTCGTCTGTTGTATCACCAATGACTAACCCAGTGCCTGGCAAAAGTCACGACTCAATATTTTTTGAATGGATGGATGGATGGGTGAAGGCATAGTCAGTTAACTCTATCTATGCTTTTAACAACTGGCTGGATCTAAGGAAACACAGAGTAATAATAAGCAATGGGTAACACACTCCTCCGAGTAATCCTGCAATAAGCACAAAGGCAACATATCAAATGGACAGGTACAAAATAACCCAGAGTTGTATGCATTCAGCTTTCACTCATAAAAACTGAAGAAAAACTCATCTGTATTTAGCCAGTCTTTCAATAGATGCACCCAAGAGAAATAATGATGTCATGAACACTTCTGAAAACAAAGGACAACAAAATGAAATAAGCATTCAGCAAACTGTGCCAGAAACAATAACAAAATCTCTGATTTCAAGAACTGAAACTAAATGAAGAATTCATTCAAATAACACTATCAGGTTATATGTTAATGGCTATAGGGTAATGCCTTCTGGATTCTGTAATTTTGTTAAAATAAACCCCAAATTTTATTTTCATTTATCTGAATCCCAAAGAAGCATGTGGATCAACATAAAACATACACACACAATTATTCTATCTAAAGGTAGCACCAAAAACAAAAACAAAAAGAGAACCTGTAGAAAGCAGCATTGCTCAGGGCTTCCCTAGTGTCTCACTGGTAAAGAATCTGCCTACCATAGGAGACGCAGGTTTGATCCCTCGTCTGGGAAGATCCCACATGCCATGGAGCAGCTAAACCTGCGAGCCACCACTATTGATTCTGTGCTCTAGAGTCCAGGAGCCACAAGTACTGAAGTCTGCGAGCCCGAGAGCCCATGCTCCACAAGAGAAGCCACTGCAGTGAGAAGCCTGTGCAGGCATTATCCTCCAAATGTACATACTTGACTAAGCAGAGCAAGTTTTATAAATTCTGTATTACTTACAGTCTACTTGACTGGTGATATACTGCCTTGGGGGTTCAAATATCACAGCAGAGCCTCAAACGAGTTTGTGAGGCTCCAGATTTTTGACTCTCTAGGTCAGGCCTCTTTTCTTTATTTATTGCAAACATTTCCACCTCTGGTTACCAAAACTAAGTTTTCATTGCTTTCAGGGCCAGGGCCATGATTCCCCCGACAAAAATCAATAGAAGATATTGGAGAAAGTTTGTCTTGTGGTCCTGGTCTGAGTAATCTAATTCTACTGCAAAGTCCAGTTGCCATTCAATAAGCAGTTCCCACCAAAGATGCTCCATTTCTCTCATTCTATTTGTATCACCATTTAGACAGTTTTACAGCTCTAGAGGATAGAGACATAGCTAGCATTTCCAGAGTATTATTGATGAGTCCAAGGGGAACCCTTGGTTGAGAATTTGTCATCCCAATAATAGGAGTAGGAAGAACCCCACCAGTAACACTTGTTCCCCAACATGACCTGGCTATCCTTGACTTACAGTAATAGGCTCCTACCTGAACTCTCTGTCTCTTTGCAATTGTTTATTTTTCAGTTGCTAAGTCACATCCAACTCTTTGCAACCCCATGGACTGCAACACACCAGGCTTCCCTCTTCTTCATTATCTCCCAGAGTCTGCTCAAATTCATGTTCATTGAGTTGGTGATGCTATCTAACTGTCTGATCATCTGTCATCCTTTTCTCCTTTTGCCTTCAATCTTTCCCAATATCAAGGTCTTTTCTAATGAGTTGGCTCCTCGCATCTGGTACCCAAAGTTGAGAAGATCCCCTGGAGAAGGGAATGGCAACCCACTCCAGTATTCTTGCCTGGAGAATTTCATGGACAGAGGAGCCTGGTGGGTTACAGTCCATGGGGTCACAAAGAGTCAGAGACAACTGAGCAACTAAAACTCTTTGGAACAGCAGTGATTAATTTGAATCCTTATCTTTTGCCTATTTATTCATTAGGTTTAAGAGTCAAACTTCTCTTTCTCTTTACAAAGTTTATAATCAAAACTAAGCCACATAAATTAGGGCATGTGAAGATGAAGGATACAATGAAAAGAAATGGTGAATTCTCTGGGTGGAAGCTAAGCATATGAGTCTTTCTCCCATTTCCCCCATAAAAGGAATGGCTCTGACAGATTCCAGTGCCAGACTTTTAAAAGAAGAAATGTTTGTTGCCATGTGTTTTCCTGGGAGCCCCTATACAATATAATCAAAAGCCACTGTAGCAGAATGGTTTCTACACATAGAGTAAATAAAGCACTAGGGATGGTACTGCTTTAATTTTCCATTTTATTTTTATTTTCCAATTTATTTATTTAGTCTCACAACATTCCTTTATTTATTATATAGATGCAAAATCTGTTTTATGTATAATACTTGTACATAAATACTTGTACAATACTTATTATTTGGTCCTACCAAATAATCTTACCAAGGCCTTCTACTGGTAATCTTCCCCCCAAAGATTCAGATAAAATTAGATATTGTGCACTTCATGACTACCCAAATCAATAGAGATTTCACTACTGATTTCAGTTTGGGGGTCATACACACAAATCAAAATAGACACACGCGAGGTTAAGGCGATGAAAGTGAGTTGCAAGAAACCAGAGGGTTCAGAACAACTAGGCTGTGTATTTTGCTTGAGTTAGAGTCACAACGTGCGCGGCAAATGTATGGATCTCAGAGTTCACTTACTGTAGTGCAAGGGCTTCTCAACACCTATGTGTCTGCATGGCTGGGGGGCTGGCAGCCTGTGGACCTTCAAAGCATCACTGGGGCTCATTTCTTCTCGGTCTCTTCTGTTTTGGGTTCTGTTTTCAGTTTGTAATCAGCCAAGGTGGCCTTGGCGTCTTCAGCCAGCATGGAGCAGTGCAGTTTCACAGGCGGGAGGCACAGCTCCTTGGTGATATCTGTGTTTTTGATGGTCGAGGCTTCCTCCACCGTCTTCCCCTTTACCCATTCGGTGGCTAACAAGCTGGAGGCAATGGCAGAACCACAGCCAGATGTTTTAAACCTGGTGTCCACAATCATCCCCTTTTCATCCACTTGAATCTGTGATTTCATGACATCACTACACGCTGAAGCCCCCACCAATGCAGTCACAACATTTTTAGATGTCTTGTCAAGGGACCCCACGTTTCGGGGATTTTCATAATGCTCAACAACCTTCTTGTGATAGAGCCGAGAGAGAGCTGACAGCTCCCGGGCGGGCAGGCGTGGGGCAGGGAGCAGCAGGGCCAACGCCGCCCACCACAGATGGCCCGCTCCAGCCGTCTTGTGGGCTTGCACCTGCCTCCAATTTATTTTTAATTTGGGCATCAAATTGGGTGCAAAACTGAAAAGTCAGAAAAGAAAATGAATCTCATTTTAAGGAGTTGAAGCAATTCTCCAGCAGATGGCTCCCTGGGATTGGAAGGGGTTGAAGAACCCCAGAAACTACTGAAATAATGACCACAAAATTCAGCAGCTCACAATGTTAAGCTGATTTAGACGTTATAGAATTTCATTACATTTTTTAAAACTTCTTTAAAACTTAAGCATTTCTTCCAACTGTTTTCACATTTTTATCATGTAATATTAGATATATACAAGAGAATATAGATCATATTTATGCTGTTAAGCTTAATAATGAAATAAATCCCAGAGAACTCACATTCAGCTAAAAAAAACTGGAATATTATTAACACTTTGGCATCTATTTGCATATTCCTCTAACATCTTAACCACCTACTTCCCCTGAATGTTATAAAAAAATTACTAAATGATGAATTACTTTGCCATACACATGAAATACTGTAAATCAATTATACGTCAATTTTTTAAAATGTTTTAGAAAACAAGAAGAAGCATATAATGGAGAAAAAAATTACTGAATGTTTTATTTCAGGATCTCTTTTTCCACTCAAAATTATGATTTTAAGTTTCACACATCTAACAAAATACCAGTTTGTAAATTTCACCAATTTATGGTATTCCATTTTGCAAGCATGTCACTATTTATTGGAGAAGGAAATGGCAACCCACTCCAGTATTCTTGCTAGAGAATCCCGTGGACAGAGGAGCCCGGTGGCCTGCTGTCCGTAGAGTCGCAGAGAGTTGGACACGACTGAAGTGACTTAGCATGCATGAATGCATTGGAGAAGGAAATGGCAACCCACTCCAGTATTCTTGCCTGGAGAATCCCAGGGACAGAAAAGCCTGGTGGGCTGCCGTCTATGGGGTCACACAGAGTCAGACACAACTGAAGCGACTTAGCACTATTTATTTAACCTTATGTGAATAAACTTTTGAGTTATTTAGTTGTTGCCAATTTTTTGCTGTTATGCATAGTACTGTTATGAACATTCATATATGATCTCTAATAGATCTATTCAAAGGTTTCCTTAGGGCATGTTCCTAAAAGTAGACTTGCTCAGTCAAAGCAATAGAAGTGTTCAACATTCTAAATAATGTCTAGATATATTTCCTTAGCTCCACATCCTCACCAACCTTTGTTATTGTCACACTTTTTTTTAATCCAGTGTATATAAAATGGTATGTCACTGTGGAGATAATTTACATTTTTGTAATTAAATTATTTCTGAGGTTGTATATTTGATCATGTTTGTATATCTCTGTCTAATCATGTTTGCTCCTTCTTCTTTTGGGTTGTCTGTCATTTCCCTATTGATTTTTTGGAGTTCTCACTACTCTAGACACAATCCTTTATCAGTTACATGTATTACAAAATTATATGTATTACAAACACCTACCCTAGTTTTTTGTTATTGTTTTGGCCACGTGGCTTATGGGATCTTAGTTCCTCCGCCAGAGACTGAACCCATACCCACAGCAGTGAAAGACCAGCGCCTTAACCATCGGACCACCAGGGATTCCCAACCTTCCCCAGTTTTAGAAATTGTACGTTCACTGCCTTTCTAGTTAATTTCTTATAAAAGTTTTCAGTTTCAGCTGAATTTATCAACATTTTCCTGTGGTGAGCAATTTTTGGGTCATGACTTCAAAAAATCCTTCTGTACCATTAGGGAGTGAGATATTCTATAATTTTTCTCAAGTTTTTGAATTTCATGTTTCACATCACTTTTAGACCATATGGAATCAGTTTCTGTATATCAGGTTGTATTCACTCTGATTTAATTTTTTTCTATTTGGACAACCAATTGTCCCAGAACTTTTATGGGGAAAAAATAAATGCTTCCCCACTGCTCTGTAAAACCATCTCTCTCCTACATCAAGAACCCCTATAGAACTGTGTCTGTTTCAATGCTCTCTATTCTGTTCCACTAGTTATTTTAATTATCCTTGTCCATGACCATGTTGCCTAAATATATATAGTAAGAGTTTTATAAGTCCTAATATCTGATAGAGCAAGTGTGCCTCGCCTCTAATCCTT
Organism: Bubalus kerabau; assembly: GCF_029407905.1. Lineage (NCBI taxonomy): Eukaryota > Metazoa > Chordata > Mammalia > Artiodactyla > Bovidae > Bubalus > Bubalus kerabau. The sequence continues at coordinate 75,383,947 of NC_073633.1, forward strand.
TTCTTGAGCAGTGCACTGACTGGGAATTATTTCCTGAACTCTCGTTCTTCCATACAAATTTTACAAAATCTTAGTCAAGCCGTCATGGATCAATGAAATGGAAAAGTAAGATAATGAAATCTTACTTTTATTACTTCATTCCTTCTGTTTTCTTTGGGGTTCTTTTGTTTTTATAGCTTAAAGTGGAGGCTGCCTGGGACATTAATTCTCAGACTTTCTTCTTTTCTAATAGAAGCTTTAAAGGTTAAATGTGCTATGAGAAATCATTTCAGTTGTGTCTGACTCTTTGTGACCCCAGGGTCTGTAGCCTGCTAGGCTCCTCTGTCCATGGGATTATCCAGGCAAGAATACTGGAGTGCGGGACTTGTCTGGTGGTCCAGTGGCAAAGACACTGCAAGGGGCCTGTGTTCAATCCCTAGCCAGGGAACTAGATCCCACATGCCGCAATTAAGAGTACACATTCCACAACTAAGACTCAGGGCAGCCAAATAAAATAAATAGATTAAAAAAAAAAAAAAAAAAAGAATACTGGAGTGGGTTGCCATTCCCTTTAAATATCCATTTATCTTCATCTTACAAGTTTTGAAAGAATATTTCGCTAGGATTCATTTTTAATTACTCTTATATTATACTATAGGCCTCCCTGGTAGCTCAGAGGGTAAAGCATCTGCCCGCAATGCGGGAGACCCAGGTTCAATCCCTGGGACAGGAAGATACCCTAGAAAAGGCAATGGCAACCCACTCCAGCACTCCTGCCTGGAAAATCCCATGGACAGAGGAGCCTGGCAGGCTATAGTCCAAGGGGCTGCAAAATGATACATAAATTATTTAGAAGTATTTTTTTTAATTTTCAAAGGTATGAGACAATTTATCTTTTTATTTTAAATGTCTAAATTGAGCAGATATCAGAGAATTGGCCTGCATGGTATCAATTCTTGAAATCTGTCAAGATGGGTTTATGGTCTAGCACATGATCAGGTTCTGTAAATATTTACTGTGTGCTTTAAGGTATTGTGTATTCTCTAATAGTTTAGTACAGTATTTTTTTATGTCACGCATTTGTCTTAAATTTTATTTTGTTCGAAAACTTTTTGAGTTTTCGAACTAATCTAATCTGTTCGAACAAAACTAATCTGTTTGAAACCAACAGATTAAAAGGATGATACAGTTGGGCTTATCCCCAAAATACAAAGTTGTCTTAGCATTCAAAAATCAATCAGTATAACTCAACATATTAAAAGAAAAAGCATATCATCAACTCAATAGTTACAGAAACACAGATTCAGAAAAAGCACTTGATAAAATCCAATATCCATTAATGACCAAAAACAAACAAACAAACAAAAACAGAAGTCTCAGCAAACTAGGAAAAGGCAGAAACTTTCTCAACCTGATAAGACATCTACAAAAATCCCACAGCTAACTGTGATTGCAGCCATGAAATTAAAAGATGCTTACTCCTTGAAAGGAAAGTTATGACCACCCTGTTTACTTAACTTATATGCAGAGTACATCATGAGAAACGCTGGACTGGAAGAAACACAAGCTGGAATCAAGATTGCCGGGAGAAATATCAATAACCTCAGATATGCAGATGATACCACCCTTATGGCAGAAAGTGAAGAGGAACTAAAAAGCCTCTTGATGAAAGTGAAAGAGGAGAGTGAAAAAGTTGGCTTAAAGCTCAACATTCAGAAAACAAAGATCATGGCATCCAGTCCCATCACTTCATGGGAAATAGATGGGGAAACAGTGGAAACAGTGTCAGACTTTATTTTTCTGGGCTCCAAAATCACTGCAGATGGTGACTGCAGCCATGAAATTAAAAGACGCTTACTCCTTGGAAGGAAAGTTATGACCAACCTAGATAGCATATTCAAAAGCAGAGACATTACTTTGCCAACAAAGGTCCGTCTAGTCAAGGCTATGGTTTTTCCTGTGGTCATGTATGAATGTGACAGTTGGACTGTGAAGAAGGCTGAGGGCCAAAGAATTGATGCTTTTGAACTGTGGTGTTGGAGAAGACTCTTGAGAGTCCCTTGGACTGCAAGGAGATCCAACCAGTCCATTCTGAAGGAGATCAGCCCTGGGATTTCTTTGGAAGGAATGATGCTAAAGCTGAAACTGCAGTACTTTGGCCACCTCATGCAAAGAGTTGACTCATTGGAAAAGACTCTGATGCTGGGAGGGATTGGGGACAGGAGGAGAAGGGGACAACAGAGGATGAGATGGCTGGATAGCATCCTGACTCAATGGAAGTGAGTCTCAGTGAACTCCGGGAGTTGGTGATGGACAGGGAGGCCTAGCGTGCTGCGATTGATGGGGTCGCAAAGAGTCGGACACGACTAAACGACTGAACTGAACTGAACACCATATTTAGTTCCCTTTTATTTATTGCCATTATTGACATATTTGAATTTGTTCCTCTATGTGTCCCACTTTTTCTGTGCTTTTCCCTCTTGTTGTCTCATTTGCTATCTCTTGGTACTACACTGTTTGTAATATCTTTAAACTGATCTTCCTATTCACTAACTCTTATTGCATATTTAACCATTTAATTATCAAGAGTTTTCTCCCAACAATTTTATTTTTATTTCTAAATGCTTTATTCCTTTAACAAAAATCTGCTGGGTCATTTTTGTCAGTTTCTTACTATAGACAATTTTTGTGATTTCATCTTTTCTTTCTTTTAATCTTTTTATACATGGTTATTTCACACTCTGTTCTGATCATTTTAGTACCTGAGGTCCTGGATAAGGAGTAGGTCACTCAATTATTTCACTTTTCTGCTGACTCTCAGTCATGGCTGTTTGTTTCCTTGACAGTTTATCGATCTTTTATTATGAGACTACATTTGCTTGATTTTAATCTGTGGGAAAACAATGCATTTCAACTGGGCATGCTCTTCTCCAGCGAAGATTTACCTCTGCTTCTGTAGGGATTCAGGCTGTGACGCAAACCTGGAACTGCTTTATTCTCCTCTTAAAGACACAGCCTTAATGTGGGAATTTCAGCCTGGGTTCCTCTCCCTGCTACAAGTCCAGATGTTGACTCCTGGTATTACTATTGCCCTAGAGTGCCTTTCCCTTTCCAATTTGCTTACTCCTTACAGCTCACTTGCTAGGTTTCAGCTCACTTTGGGATGGATTGAGCTAAAAAGCACAATCCTTGAAGATTTTTTCTGACTGCAATGTCATTAATGTACTAAAGTGTGTGTTTTATGCAAGACCTAGTCATTTTGCTATGGCTGGGTCTGTCCGAGTCTTCATCAGAAACTGAAATCCAAAGAGTGAGTTTCCAAAAGTATCCACATCATCTACATTTAAAGTACGTCTAGTAAGTTAAATGAGAGTTTATTGGCTTTTCAAACACCATTTTCAAATTCCAGATTTCACTCATAAGAGCATCTGTAATTTGCAGTGTATTTTTAAATTAGATAAAATCTCAAATGTTATTGCTTATTAAATATTCTGCTTTAAATGTTTGTTAATTGCTTTAATTCTCTTTTTAAAATCCCCTCACAGTGATTTTTTTAAACCTCCCATATTAATCTATACAAATTTCTTGAAAACATTTTACTGAAGTTCAGACTTTCTATTAACTCTGTAATAGTGAACATGATCATTAGTAATTTCCTCCATTCTAACTTTCACAATATTTAAAAGGTACATACATGAAAAAATTTTATATCTTGTTTGAGACAAGATAATTTGTGCACTTCAAACACCCCCTTGATAGATATTCTGGATTCAACCCATATTTCATAAAGATGTTTAAATATTTTCTTCTTTAATTTAACATTACTTTCTGTAGAGGATTCTGCTCTTGATAATGTCATCTCCTATATCTGGTTAGCAAGCTAAAAAGATCAGTCTACATAACTAACCTCACATTTTCTGATCAGTACATAAACCCTTTTCAGCCTTGACCCCATATAATTGGTGTTCTCTGTTATCTTGTATAGATCCTGCCCCTAATTAAATTGAGTTATCTTAATAGAGAGAGCACTGAAACAAGTTATGTAAGTTCTTAAATCTAGCTTCTAGTCATTAAACAACTCACTTTGGATTCAGATGACAGACTCTTATATATTTCCCTTTGGAAAGTGAGACTACAGCAATATTGTTCTATTTATCAAGGGTGCTATAAAGAGAAACAGAGAAGCTTTAATATTATTGTATCTATAAATTCTGAGCCATCCAGAATAAAACCTTTCTCCACAGTAATTTAGTAAAGAAATATTAAGCAAACATATACAAAACTTATGCATAATAATCCACATAGGAACTTCCCACAGGGATGGGAATCCACCTGCCAACGTAGGTGACGTGGGCTTGATCACTGGTCCAGGAGGACTCCACATGCAGCAGAGCAACTAAGCCCATGCGCCACCACTTCTGAGCCCATGTGCTGCAACTGCTGAAGCCTGCACACTCTAGGGCTCGAGAGCCACAACTAATGAGTCCCTGTGCCACAACTACTGAAGTCTGCACACCCTAGAGCCAGCAAGCCACAATTACTAAGTCCACATGCTGGAACTACTGAAGCCCATGCACCTGGAGCCTGGCTTCAAGAAGAAGCCACTGTGATGAGAAGCCTGTGCACCACAAGAAAGAGTAGCTCCTGCTCTCTGCAACTAGAGAAAGCCCATAAGCAACAATGAAGACCTAGTGCAACAAAAATTTAAAAAAATAAAAAATATTTTTTAAAATAATAATCCACATACACTCAAAAGATAAATCATGGGTTGGTTAGGTTGATTATTAATTTTGCAAAAATATCTATGAAAGTAGATTTCCCTTCAAATTTTAAAACATGACTTAACTAATTCAAAATGAGGTTTACAAATTAATTAGTGGAAATGTGTTTGTTTTATGATACCTGTGCATATTTACCTTCTTGAAACCAGAGAGTCTGTCTTACTCTTCTTTGTGTCCTACCCACAGGATCAAGCATTGTGCGTTGCACAAAATAAGCCCTCAACATATGGTGATTGAAAAAAATTGAACAGAACTCTAATTCATTATCTTCCTCTTCAAAATAAGGCCTTCAAAGGACTACAGTATAATTTTTATTAATTTATATTATGCATACACCTCGGAGAAGGCAATGGCACCCCACTCCAGTACTCTTGCCTGGAAAATCCCATGGACGGAGGAGCCTGGTAGGCTGCAGTCCATGGGGTCGCTAAGAGTCGACACGACTGAGCGACTTCACTTTCACTTTTCACTTTCATGCATTGGAGAAGGAAATAACAACCCACTCCAGTGTTCTTGTCTGGAGAATCCCAGGGATGGGGGAGCCTGGTGGGCTGCAGTCTATGGGGTAGCACAGAGTCGGACACGACTGAAGTGACTTGGCAGCAGCATACACTTCAAATGAATATGATATCAACTTTTTAAGGAAAATCCATCTATATGCTTTTGTCACCCCCAGGTGGCAAATGAGAGTGGCCCATGAGGGAAAATGATCTTTGAACAAATTAACTCCAATAACGTTTCTAGGTTCAGACAATAAAGAATTCACCTGCGAAGCGGGAGACCTGGGTTCAATCCCTGGGTGTAGAAGATCCCCTGGAGGAGGGCATGGTAACCCACTCCAGTATTTTTGCCTGGAGAATCCCATGGACAGAGGAGCCTGGCGGGCTATAGTCCATGGGGTGGCGGAGTCAGACACATGACTAAGCGACTTTCACCTTCACTTTTCTAGATCAGGATCTCCCTCCTCTCCCCTTAGCATTTTTTCCCTCCCTTCCACTCTGGCTTCTCAAAGTGGTCTGAAAGAATCATTTAAGGGGCTTCCCTGGTGGTTCAGGTCCAGTTAAGAATCCGCCTTGCAATGCAGGGAATGCAGGCTCGATTCCTGGTCAGGGAACTAAGATCCCACATGCCGCGGGGCAACTAGGCCCTCATGCCACAACTAGAGAGCCAGAGCACCACAACTACTGCACGTGCCCTTTAGAGCCTGAGCACTGCAACAAGAAAAGCCCATGTTCCACGAGAAGCCATTACATCATAACAAAGACCCAACGCAGCCAACATAGCCCTCTGTTTGCGGAGCAGCATCATACTGAGTATTATTTGCTATAGGATGTGACAGAACGACCCTCAGTTCAGTTCAGTCCAGTCGCTCAGTCGTGTCCAACTCTTTGCGACCCCATGAATCGCACGCAGCACACCAGGCCTTCCTGTCCATCACCAACTCCCGGAGATGAACTATGAACGGAGGTTCGTGACATTGTACAAGAGACAGGGATCAAGACCATCCCCATGGAAAAGAAATGCAAAAAAGCAAAATGACTGTCTGGGGAGGCCTTACAAATAGCTGTGAAAAGAAGAGAAGTGAAAAGCAAAGGAGAAAAGGAAAGAAATAAGCATCTGAATGCAGAGTTCCAAAGAATAGCAAGAAGAGATAAGAAAGCCTTCCTCAGTGATCAATGCAAAGAAATAGAGGAAAACAACAGAATGGGAAAGACTAGAGATCTCTTCGAGAAAATTTAGAGATACCAAGGGAACATTTCATGCAAAGATGGGCTCGATAAAGGATCGAAATGGTATGGACCTGACAGAAGCAGAAGATATTAAGAAGAGGTGGCAAGAATACACAGAAGAACTGTACAAAAAAGATCTTCATGACCAAGATAATCACGATGGTGTGATCACTAACCTAGAGCCAGACATCTTGGAATGTGAAGTCAAGTGGGCCTTAGAAAGCATCACTATGAACAAAGCTAGTGGAGGTGATGGAATTCCAGTGGAGCTATTTCAAATCCTGAAAGATGATGCTGGGAAAGTGTTGCACTCAATATGCCAGCAAATTTGGAAAACTCAGCAGTGGCCACAGGACTGGAAAAGGTCAGTTTTCATTCCAATCCCAAAGAAAGGCAATGCCAAAGAATGCTCAGACTACCGCACAATTGCACTCATCTCACAGGCTAGTAAAGTAATGCTCAAAATTCTCCAAGCCAGGCTTCAGCAATATGTGAACTGTGAACTTCCTGATGTTCAAGCTGGTGTTAGAATGACCCTATACAGGTGTATTTCTTGTATAGTGAGAACAGTGTATATTGCCCATACATGAATCATGACATGCTTTTAACAGAGATGGGATTTCCTCTAAAGAGTGGGATGTACATAGTGTCAATTATGATGATTGTCTGGTTGTCAACTGCCTAGGGATAGAAGGTGTCTCCTTCATATTGGAAAGCAGGACAGATGATATTTAAGTGGGGTTGGGGATTCCCTACTTGGTGGTCGGCTCTAGAGGAAATCTGCATCTTTGTCTTGGCTCTTCCACATGGGGGCAGGGATGGGGAAGACAGAATGAGAAGTTACCCTCTGAATAGGAAACAAGTCAAGAGGTGTGAAGCCAGAAAGCATAGCAAGGTGCCTGAAAAACTGTTCCAGAGCTTTGGGTACCAAATATTAAAAACCTTCTCACAGCACGGAATGAGTCATGGGCTGGGAGCCCTGGGAGCTCCTTAGCTAAGGTAAGATCAGAGAGAAATTTGTACCCTGTAAGACTAATGCATTTTATGTTTCTTTCATTTTCTTGGTTTATTTGCTTTGTGTTCCCTTAGATTTGAGCTAAGTAGCTTTTAAATTTCTACTAATTTTAGCTGAAACAAGTGAGAGTTTTCATCTATGCTCGAGTTGGAGTATTAAAAGAAAAGAGGACGTAGAGAGCATATGAAACAGATACCTTGAGAAAACCCGGAGGGAGCAGTGAGGGGACCTCTAACCACCTGGAGAATCTCTTTCTCATGATAAAACCATGAAGATTCTTTATAATGTTTAAAAGTGTTTTTTGTTTGTGGGTGTGTGTGTTTGTTTTGGCCACACCATGCACTGTGCAGGATCTTAGTTCCCCAATGAAGGATGGAACCCACACTCCCTGGACTGCCAGAAAAGTCCCTCTTTACACCATTTTTGTAGAAGAAGTTTCCACAGAATGTTTTTTCTGGAGATGTTAAACAATTAAAAGAAGGAAGAATGGCTAAAAATAGAAAAAGTAGGTAAATGTAGGCAGAATCAATGTAAATGTTTAATATTTCCAAGTGTGAACAATTTTTAAAAGCTTGTAAGGCCAGTCAAATCAATGCATTATATTTTCCTTCTAATCTTTTCCTTTAGGGATATATATTCATTTTAATAAGTAGTCTGATGCCAAAACAGGGTCATGGTTATGAATATAGCCTGATAAATGCAGTTGGTAATATGCTCATATTATTTTATACATTGTTCAAGTTCATAATTATTTGTACTCTGCTGCAATAAAATTCTCAATGATTATATCAGAAAAAGGATAGTTACGTCTAGCCTCATACTGAAAAATCATGCTTTTAAAAATACCTTGATTTTCTGCAAACATATAAAATGTCTTTGAAATCTCCACATCCCACTGTGTTTGGGATCCCAAGCTACAAGCTTGCTTTGACAACTGCACAAACCACCACATATGGGAAGCCCTGCTTGGACCACTTCTCCCAGGATTGTCAACCCTGGAGTATGAGCCCAGATGAAACACTCAAAACCAATCCTTTTACCTAGAACTCTGAACAACCTACTCAGGACAGACCTGGCACTGTTTCCTATAAATCAGGTATTTGTTAGCCTGAGGCTGAGTACCTGGTTGCTGCTTCTAAAAACTATTCTTAAGAAATAATTCATCTCAATAATGACAAAGTATCTTTTGCATTGTGACATAACTAGGCTTATCATGGTGATAATTTTGAAATGTATAAAAAATATCAAATCACTATGTTGTGTACCAGGAACTAACATAATGTTGGCAGTCAATTATACTTTAAAAACAAACCCATAGAAAAAGAGATCAGATTTGTGTTTATCAGAGGCAGGAGATAAAAGGAGGAAAAGCTGAAGGAAGGCTGACAAAAGATACAAACTTCCAGTTACAGATAGGTAAGTACTAGGGATGTAATGTACAACATAATTAATGTAATTAACACTGCCGTATGGTATATATGTGGAGAAGGAAATGGCAACCCACTCCAGTATTCTTGCCTGGAGAATTCCATGGACAAAAGAGCCTGGAGGGCTCCAATACATAGGATCACAAAGAGGCAGACATGATTGAAGAAACTTAGTACATGATATATACGAAAGTTTTTAAAAAAGTAAATCCCAAGAGTTCTCATCACAAGGATAAAAACATTTAATTTTTTATCTACATAAGATGGTGGATGTTCACTAAATTTATTGTGGTAATCATTTCACAGTATATGTAAGTCAAGTCATCATCCTGTACACCTTAAATTTTCACAGTGCTGTATATCAGATATATCCCAATAAAACTGGGAGAATAAAAAAGAAAGAATTCATTTAACCAGCATGCTAAAATTATAGAAATATGCTTGATCATATACCCATAAAATAACTGAATGCTAGTGTGACATGTGTGATATATAAAGGACAATTCACCACCTCTTACAATGTTCTCTATACTTTCAGATCTCCTACCACTTACTTTTCTATAAATATCAAAAGAATGATGAGCATATACATACACACACACACACACACACACACACACACACAAACACATACACACACGACTCCCAAACATAAATAGCAATTTTGCATTTCTCTAAGCTAGGGTTAAGTTCTCTCTCCTAACTTTCACAGTCCTTTCTCTATAATTGTTTTGTTGCTGTTGTTGTTTGATTGCTTTTTGTTTGTTTATTTGGCTGCACCTGATCTTAGTTGCAGCAAGCAGGATTTTCCATGTTCATTGTAGCATGTGAGATCTCTAGTTGCATGCAGGATCTAGTTCTCTGACCAGGGATCAAACCCGGGCCCCCTGCATTGGGAGTGCAGAGTCTTAGACACTGAACCACCAGAGAAGCCCCTTGTAATTTTTTGTGATCCTTTCCCATCTTCTACCTTGTGTATCTGTTATTTATGTATTTATCATAAATCTTCTACTAAGATTTATACAAAATCTACTTATTATCTGAATCATCAAATACTTAAGTATACATATAAATGAATGAATAAACAAAACCTCTGAATATATACAAAGCTAAATCCTTTTGTCATCACGAACCATTATATGAAATTTCCTAAGTGTCTACGAATGAGTTTTACCTAACAGTCTAACTTTCCGGTGCTGAGCAACAAAGATACAAAAAAAAATGGGAAGAATCAATTCTATAACAATGTTACTTAATTGTGACTATATCAATAAATAAATGCCCTATGATAGGAAAGCATACCAAAAAACTTAAGAGTGAATGTTAGCTATCTTTCTTCAACAGCAGAATTTGTAGCAAAGTTTTATGCTAACATATCATAATATTGTGATTTTAACTATTTCTGAAATACCACTGGCTATGTGAGCATTAAGAGCAGACATATGTTGACTAATCTGAGTGCTGAGTAATTTACTGTAAGGAAATGGCAACCCACTCCAGTGTTCTTGCCTGGAGAATCTTGGGACAGGGGAGCCTGGTGGGCTGCCGTCTATGGGGTCACACCGAGTCGGACATGACTAAAGTGACTTAGCAGCAGCAGCAGCTTACAGAACACACAAGTACTTAAGAACAGAGACCTATCATAAATGCCAGAGAATGTATGATGATTTCAGGACAAGCCAACAAAGTGACTTACCATAACAGGTAATCAATGATTGAAATTGCCTCTGTTACTGAGGCAAAATTAAATCCAAAGCATTTTCAAGAAGAAAGGCCAAAATTTGTACTTATTCGTAACATGATCAGAGTGAAAAGCAGTATGAACCTCCTTAACCTCATACTACAGTATCACAAGTAACAGTGGACAGTTCAAATTTACAACACTCCACTGGATCTTTAATATTATACCCACATAACAGCTCCCCAAAATAAGTCGCATAAACTTGGCTTCATAAACGTGGCCTTGAGATGAGATCTTTGACTCCTCTTTGACTTTCTCATTTATCCATTCTAGCTGCCTTCTGAATTGAAAAGTTATTTGAGGATTGAGAAAATAATAAAAAAATATTCTCTGAAAAGAAGTGCATACTGGGAAAACCAAAAAAAAAAATGATTTTGTGAATTAAAGTGCAGGTGAAGAGCAAATATTTCTCTCATAAAAATTACATGAACTCTTAAGAATCCTCAATGGAGCTATTAAAGAAAAATATCTCTGAGGTTTCTCCACAATGCTGCTTAAAGAATGCTTTTCCCCATTCATTGCTGATTTACCAGTAAAAGAAAGAAACTAAGCATCTTGGTTTCAGTACCAATTATGAGGTCCCCCACACTGTCAAAAGATATGTCATCTGAACAAAGGCATGCTTTTCAAACATGACTTTCTCCTGGAATTCCTATGTTATTGAAATTCCTATGTTATTGTAGAGAGAATCCTAGGACGAGGCATAACTGAGAATTCCAGATATGAAAGGAGAGATATCACTATCACTTCAGCAGAGGAAATTAAGAGGTGCCGCAAATATATACATATATATAGGAAATGCCCACAGAGGACTGTGGAAAAAACACCCATGAAATTAAACACATACACACACAGATGTGTACACACAACTATTCATGAAGGGAGGAAGATGGATTGTCACTGAAATAGACCAAACAACAAGTGACAGAGAATGACAGCCTTCTGCCCCATGCATGCTGCCTCGCTGGGAAAACATGTCAAAAATACAATCTTTCAAAACCTAAATATAAGGACAGTCAAAATGGTCTTTGAAAAACAAGGGAAAAGCTGTCAGAAAGAGAAAATTGAAGTTAAATGATATATTTGGTCTCATTTTTTAATCAAGATATTACAAAATTAAACATGGTTTTCCTATTGGAATCTAGAATTAAAAACCTCTTTATATATTTTTTTCAAGTAACATGTCATGTGTTTACATATAATATGCATCATACAAAGGGGGGAATAATTCACCAGCACATCAATTACTATGCTGCTGCTGCTGCTAAGTCACTTCAGTCGTATCCAACTCTGTGTAACCCCATAGATGGCAGCCCACCAGGCTCCCCCGTCCCTGGGATTCTCCAGGCAAGAACACTGGAGTGGGTTGCCATTTCCTTCTCCAATGCATGAAAGTGAAAAGTGAAAGTGAAGACACTCAGTCATGTCCGACTCTTCGCGACCCCATGGACTGCAGCCTACCAGGCTCCTCTGTCCATGGGATTTTCCAGGCAAGAGTACTGGAGTGGGTTGCCATTGCCTTCTCTGTCAATTACTATGAGTTTGTTCTATAAACTCAGTAATAAACAGGCGTGTTGAAACAGATTAGGAAATGGGAATTGTTTCTTCTCTTGCAGAAAAGCAATAAGCTAAGAGGCTCATCTTGGGAGAGTCCAAGCAAATTCACCATGTTCCCAAGTCTGTCCAGTCAGCACCATGGGGAGCACCAAGCAGTTTCCCATTTCCCACCAGCTGGAAAGCCCAGGTATTGGCTTCCAGATATTATGGGACTAAGTGCTGGGAATGTGAGGAAGGCCCACCAATACCTTAATCACAACATCTGAGAAAACTTCATTTTTGTTCTCTTATTTCTCACATGTTCTTAAAACCTAGTACCTGGTATGCATAATAGTACTGAACTATTAAAGCCACAATCTTCCACCCTACAGAACTATTGTTACAGTTTTACAGCACAGATGAATTTCCATCTTCTGTGGAAATACAGGAAAGGCCAAAATTAAGTTTTCCAGTAGTCATGTAGAGTGGTGAGAGTTGGACCATGACGAAGGCTGAGCATCAAAGAATTGATGCTTTTGAACTGTGGTATTGGTGAAGACTCTTGAGAGTCCCAAGGACAGCAGGAAGATCAAACCAGTCAATCCTAAAGGAAATCAACCCTGAATATTCATTGTAAGGACTGATGCTGAAGCTGAAGCTCCAATACTTTGGTCACCTGATGCAAAGAGCCAACTCATTGTCAGCTAGGAAAGACCCTGATGCTAGGAAAGATTGAGGGCAGGAAGAGAAGGGGGTAACAGAGGATGAGATGGCTGGATGGCATCACTGACTCAATGGACATGAGTCTGAGCAAACTCTGGGACACAGTGAAGGATAGGGAGGCCTGGCGTGCTGCAGTCCATGGGGCTGCAAAGAGTCGGACATGCCTAAATGACTGAACAACAACAAAATAAGTTTGATTTGTTTAGATATCCTCAGTTGGATTTCTAAAATACATAAAGTAGAATTTCTTCTGATAAGAAATACTGAAATTTGATATTAGTCTCATTTGATATTAGTCTCAAAATATTTTAAAAACAGCTAACCCAAATGAAAATATTCCAAGTAGGTTTTCATAAGCAATCAGAAATTTTAAGCTGCCATTTTGGAGCAGAGAAATACATTAATATTCAACCAAAAAAATGGTATCAACCTAAACAGAGATCATGTTCAAAAATTAGTTTATATATATATATATATATGTATATGTGTATGTGTGTGTGTGTATATACTGTGTGTGCTGAGTTGCTTCAGTCGTGAACTCTTTGTGACCCTATGGACTACAGCCCTCCAGGCTCCTCTGTCTGTGGGATTATCCAGGCAAGAATACTGAAGCTGGTTGTCGTGCCCTCCTCCAGGGGATTTTCCTGACCCAGGGATCGAATCTGCCTCTCTTAAGTCTCCTGCATTAGCAAGAGTGTTCTTTACCACTAGCACCACCTGGGAAGCTTTGCTATTATTCAATTTTGAATTAAAAGTTAGAACACTTTGTCATGTTTATAGTCCAAAGATGCTGAATATAGCCCTGGTAGAATTATGCCTGAGATAAGTATAATGCATTTTTTATCATCCTGAAAGCATTTATTCCCTTAAAGAATACAAAGAAGTAAAGATAAACCATTATCCTTCAAAAATCAAATTGCATTTTTGCTGACAAGGTAAAAGACTTATTGAAATAGGCAAAGGGCACTATGCACTTATAGAAGCAGGCTTTCTTCAAGGCTTGAGAAATGTGAAACACACCAAACTTTCCCAGTTTACCAGTGCATACCTCTCAAGGGGGTGTTCTGCCTTCAGAGCCAACTGGAAAACTCCTCAGAAGCAGACCTCCTATGACAAGTTGAATTGTGCACCTGCCCCCACCCCCACCCCCCGGTGCAAATATATGTTTAAGTTCTAATCCAAACACTTGTGAATATGATCTTATTTGGAAATAGTGTACCGGCAGACATAATCAAGTTAAGATGTAATTAGTAGAACGAGTCCTAACCCAATGGCTGATGTCCTTACAAGACAAGGGAAATTTGGCCACAGAAACACAAAGGAAGGAGATATGAAGGAGGAGGAAGAAGCTATAGTTCTGCTGCCACAAGCCAAGGAATGCCTGAAGGACCACAAGCTGGAAGAGGCAAGGATGATCCCCATCCAGAGGCTTTGGAGGGAGCACAGCCCTGCCTACACCTTGATTTCAGGCATCCAGGCTCCAAAACCGCAAAAGAACAATGTCTGTTGTTTAAATCACCCAGTTTGAGGTACTTTGTTACAGCGGTCCTAGAAAACAATACACAACCTTAGTCATCATGTTGTAGTGATGTAAAGGAAAAGACAGGACAGGCTACCAAGCAGAAACGAATTTTTGGTTCATCTGGGCCATGCTGCTACTGCTGCTGCTGCTAAGTCACTTCAGTCGTGTCCGACTCTGTGCGACCCCATAGATGGCAGCCCACCAGGCTCCCCGTCCCTGGGATTCTCCAGGCAAGAACACTGGAGTGGGTTGCCATTTCCTTCTCCAATGCATGAAAGTGAAAAGTGAAAGTGAAGTCACTCAAGTCATGTCGTGTCTGACTCTTCGCGACCCCATGGACTGCAGCCTACCAGGCTCCTCCATCCATGGGATTTTCCAGGCAAGAGTACTGGAGTGGGGTGCCATTGCCTTCTCCTTTAAAGGGTAAACATTCAGAAATTTCGGGTATATGGTGTCTAAAGGGGCAGGTTTCTCGTTATATCTCATTGAGATAAATACCCAATTCTCTGGAGAAGTGTTCTTGTCCCCATGTGGGAAGGAAAGTATTCAAATAACCATATAGACAGATTTTAATAACATAATTAAATAAACATACACCTTAAACTAGAGAATTGTCTGTCATTTATCAAGACATCACAGAGATTCAAATTTGAAAGGTAGACAACTTTACCTCACATGATCTTGTTCTAGGTAAAAATAAACTATCCTCCCCTGGGTCCATTGCTATGGAAAAATTAAAATGTTTCACCCAGTCAGAGCCTCAAGCTGCACTTATATTCCTGGACAAGGTGGATAAACATGCATTGAAAATGAAGGCCTCTAGGCATCTACTGATTTATCAATTTAAATAAGTATAGTCACTTCTGCTTTCAGAGGGTTTGATAGACCAGCATAAAACTAATGACATTATTAACACATACTGCTGCTGCTGCTAAGTCGCTTCAGTCGTGTCCGACTCTGTGCGACCCAATGGACGGCAGCCCACCAGGCTCCCCTGTCCCTGGGATTCTCCAGGCAAGAACACTGGAGTGGGTTGCCATTTCCTTCTCCAATGCATGAAAGTGAAAAGTGAAAGTGAAAAGTGAAAGTGAAGTCACTCAGTTGTGTCTGACTCTTTGCGACCCCATGGACTGCAGCCTACCAGGCTCCTCCATCCATGGGATTTTCCAGGCAAGAGTACTGGAGTGGGGTGCCATTGCCTTCTCCTAAATATAAAAACTGCACTCCCTTTTACTTAGGAGAAAAGGTATGCTCATTCAAAATCTTGTCTTAAGCCCAACAATGTAGCAGAAAGAATATTTTTAAACCAAAAACGTCTTTCAAAGCCTTGACAAGGATCATAACTTAGATCAAAAGTGACAAAATATATTCTCAAAAAGAAGCTGGAACTGAATCATGTAGAAGAAAAGCACTAAAACTCCAGGACATCTCAGGCAAGTTAAGAAAATTCTCACACATCTCAATACAACTTCCATCATCAACTAAATTTAGAAAATTATTGCAGTTTCACAAGTATGGATTATTCACAAATCCAATTTTTTTCCCTCTGATTCAGTGAGCCCTGCCGGGAAAGCTGTCATCTATAACTCCGGTTAATTTGGGGAAACCTGGTCTTTCCAGATGGCATCAAGGAGGGCAGACAGCTAATATGAGTCTACATTCCAAGTTCTTATCTTAATGTGGAGAGCAAGAGCTATTAGCCTCTGAGCTTGCTTTGATCCATTTCTTAACCAGCACTCCACGGAATTCACATTCCTCTTAAAATGTCATGTTTCTCTGCCAGAAAACTACCAGCATTACCCTGAAAGTCTGCAATAGAGACTGCGAGCCTGCTGAAAACCTGGCTGAACCACCTTCCCTGTTACAGAGTAGATAAAATAACAGCACACCCTATGTCTTCAGTGCTTCAAACCCATGGCTAATTTAGTGCCCAAGAGCTTACCTATCTCCAAGATTAGTTTACAAATCACTGGGCATTTTTCAATCTAGCCAGGAGCTGTTCACCTGCCAAAGTGCTGATTAATTAAACAACCTTTCATTATATCTCCAGTTTTCTCATTTGTGGATGTGCAGCTGTACCCCAAACATCTTTTTCATGCTCAAAACCAACGTCTTGCAAAGCAAAATTTGGCATGAATTTCTCAGCCTTAAGAGGTGAGAAGGCTGCCCATCTCCAAAAAGTGGAACATCTAACTCAGAGATATAATTAAGGGAGAATGACCCAGCATTAACCAGTAGAGCACTGTTACAAAAATGCAATCCTCATTAAAATTTTTGCCCAAGAAAATCCAGTGGGGAAACTCAAGTTTTCCATTTAAACCAGTTTTTTCAACTCAGCCTGCACACAGAAATCATCTCAAGAAACTCTTGGAAATGTTGATGCCAGATCTCATCCCAACTGAATCAGAATCACTGGGAGAAAGAATCGGGAATCTTTTAAAATCCTTTAAAAATCCTAAAAAAAAAGAATCCTTTAAAAACTCCCTAAGGTGATTCTAACATTCAACCACAATTGAGAGTTACTAATGGAGAGCAGGGGTCAGTGAGTCTTTTCAGGCAAGGGCCATCCCATAAATATTTTTTCGTGGGCAGTTAGGCTCTGTCACAACTATCGGTTCTGCCGTGCTGGCACATAAATAACCACAGACAACACACAAATGAACAAATGTGGCTGCATTCCAACAAAGCTATAATTAGGAGCACTGAAACTTCGATTTTATAAAAACTTTTACATCTCACGAAATACTATTCTTGTTTTGATTTTTTTTTCCCCAATCACTTGGAAATGTAAAGATCAATCTGAGCTTGTCATACAAAAATAGATGTCAACCTGGATTTGGCTGGGCCACAGTCTACCGACCCCTCATCGACACTACAGACTGAATACACTTCTCCTTGATCTTTTCTCAAAAACAACATTTGCTTAGTGACTCACTGTATCTGTCCTAGAAAAGATCCCCTTCAAAGCATGGATACCTTCAGATTCAAGTTGGTCCAGGCCATAGGAGGCAGCTGTGTTAACATAGCTAAAGGATGGAGCCACAGTTCTTCTTTCAGAAGACGCCTCAGGATCAGCAAGCGCTGGGGAAGTGCTGGGTGCCTCCTCCGTTATTCCAGGGGGCGTCACTGGAGAACCCAAAATTGGTGTGAACAACTCCTCATTTGGTCCTGTGACTGTATCCATTACGTCTGCCAAACACAAGAGAGATGACTTGACCAAAGATGATCCGAATGAGAAATGTATATATTTAAATATATGTTTTTACTTTTTAAGCAAGAAATGACTAATGAAACCAGTATCTCACGTACAGTAGATTTGGCACTTAGACCAGTTCCATCTCCCACAATGCATCGATTCAGCTACCCAAGGCAAATACTTATCTTCCAGGAAAATACACTACCTCAAATCAGAACTCTGGTTTCAAATTTTAATCTCCCATTTATTCTATTGACAATATTATGGATTTTATAGGATTTTATATAACCTATTGGGGCTTCCCAGGTGGCTTAGTGGTAAAGAATTCATCTGCCAAGCACGAGATGCAGGTTTGATCTTTGGGTTGGGGAGATCCCCTGAAGAAGGAAAGGGCAACCCACTCTAGTATTCTTGCCTGGGAAATCCTATGCACAGAGAACCCTGGTAGGCTACAGTCCATAGGGTCCCAAATGAGCTGGATACAACTTAGCGACCAAACAACAACAACATAACCTATTATTAAAGATAGAAAATTAAACAAAATTTGTTTAAATATACACCAAAGATGACTTTGGTGACATAAAGAACCTGCCTGCCAATGCAGAAGACATAAGACATGGGTTCAATCCCTGGGCTGGGAAGATTCCCTGGAGGAGAGCATGGCAACCCACTCCAGTATTCTTGCCTGGAGAATCATAAGGACAGAGGAGCCTGGCGGGCTACAGTCCACGGGATCACAGAGAGTTGGACACAACTGAAGCGAGTTACTATGAGAAGATAACTTTCAAAAGTCACGTCAAAGAGTAAAAGTTTAGATCTGTGTCTGGAATATGCTCAGTTTTAAAGCAGTGAAATTAGCCCCAGGTATCCCCAAACCTAGAAGCTCTAGAATAGCAGCATTTTTCCAAGCCTAGTTTATCATCACAATCTTCTGAGGTAATTTTGAAATGTTGATTTTCATGCTTTCTACATAGCCCAACTTAACTGAATCAGAACCTCCTTGGTGATGAAGCCTGAGAAACCATTTGTGAAAGCTTCCAGGATATGGGTCAACAGATTAGCATATACATTGCTGTTGACGGTATAAATGGAAGCAATCATTTTGGAAAGCAGTTAGGCACTGCTTCCTAAAGTCAAATATTCATATGCCCTATTCCTACATATATACCCAAGAGAATCTCCTATACACATGCAATGGAGAGTACGTAAAAGAATATTCATGGCAGCTATGTTCACAATAGCGAAATCTGTAAACGACCCAAATGCAAATCACTAGAAAAGACTGGATGAAGATGACATAAATAAACCGTGATATATTTTCATAGTGCAATATTACAAGCAGTCAAACCAAAAGAACCACAGTAAAGAAATAGTAGCCATAGAACAGCAAGTAAAAAGAAAAAGTTAGTCCCCAAAAGGCTATCCACAGCACAATACTGCTTTTATAAAGTAAAAAACTAAAACTTTTAAACATATAATATCAGGAGTACATCCAGACACAATGAAACGAAAAAGAAGCCAAGGAAATGAAGATCCAGGTTAATGGTTAACAGAGGAGGAAGGGGTTTAGACAGGAAGGATCGTGGGTTACCTGTAGGTTACTGACAAGATCCTAGGGGTTTTGTGGGGAGAGAGGCAGGCATGCAGGATTAGGAGGTATTTATTAGTCAAAGATAACTCTGGTAATAAATAAAAGTATGATTTACTGGGCTGGCCAAAAAGTTTGCTCGGGTTTTTATACGATGTTATGGAAAAACCCAAATGAATTTTTTTGCCAATCCAATACTTAGGCCAATGATGAAACAGAGACATGAAGCCAAAAAATAATAACTAAATAATAATAATAATAATATTTGTAATTCTCAGGTGATTCTGATGATCACTCAGATTCAAAAACTTCACTGTCCTTAAGATCTCAGAGCATCTGAGGGTCTCCTATATATTAATGTAGAAAGTTCTCTGTATACATTTGTTAAAACCCTGAAAATTACCTATAAGACAGGTAGGCATTATTTAAAGATGAACAAACCAAGGCTTGGAGACATTAAGAAACTTTCTTGAAGCCACAATACTACTGAGGGTCAACGCTGGGATACAAACCCAGGTCTCTTCTGATTTCATTCCCTTGGTTCTTGCTGGTTTTACCCCCAGGCCATTTGCCTCACTCATTCTATTCCTTATCAACTCAGAAAAGATCCACCCCGAAAACGCTGAGTTCAATTCCCTCTGTTACAGACCTTCCACAGCAGGAGTAACTTTGAAAGAGACAGGGATGGGTGTCGTTGAAACCACAGTGGCCAGAGGCTCCCATCTTCTTGACAGCTGAGTAGCACGAGGAGCATCCGCTGTGGCAGAGGGCAACGCCTTCCCTCCCTGGGTCTCGTCCTCGCCTCTGGTGACCTCGAGGGTGGCAACCTGCTGTTCCTGTGTCACCAAAGACACCGTGGCTTCTGCTGCTTGACCAGCTGTTGTCATCTCTTGAGTGATGATGTCTTAAAAGCGAAGAAACAACATTTTTAAATAGACTAAATCCCTATACCTGAAAAAGTCACTATATAACTAATAATTTAAAGAAAAGCAGACTTCATTTCAGGGAATGAGAAGGCAGAGGGATGGCTCAGAAATGAACTGCCAGTAAATAAAAGTTTCCAGTGTTGCTGTTTTCAGGAGTGGTGAATCAATCTAAGAAGTGGTGAATCAATACAAGACAGAGATAAAGACAATAATACAAAACAAATAAAATAAAATTTAAAATAAGAAATCAACAGTTAAGTTTCCCTTATGAATATCAACATAATCAGTTTATTTAGAAAGACATTATACAGAACTAAGTTCAAAAACTTTCAGAAGCATTTCTATATATCAATATTCACATTTGCATCCCTGAAGGGGACAGAAAGTTGGCATTTTGAATTAAAGGAATACTAGTTACAATAACTAATGTTTACTGAGTTTCTATTATGTGCTATACACACACATTGCTAAGCACATGATGGGCATTATCTTATCCTTCCCTATGTAAGGGTAGGAAGGTACTAAATCATTCCATGGAAACCATGTATCATAGTGGTCAAGAACACAGGCTCCAGATCCAATTTGCCTGAGTATCCATTCAGATTCAGCCATCTTCTATCTGTGTGATTCTGAATGAATTACTTAATGTTTCTGGACCTTGAGCTTCCTTAAGTTGTAAAGTGGAAATAATAACAGTATCTACCCCATAGAGTTTTTACAAAAATTAAATTAGATAACACGTGTAAAACACTTAGTACACACCCAGTACTTGGTAAGTAGTCAATAAATGTCAGCTAGTATTACCTCATTTTACCAATGACTTAGGTGTAGAGAAGGTAAGGAACCTAAGTTTACATAGTTAGCCCTCTTAACCACTGTGCTAACTGTACTTATCCCTCAACAGATGAATGGATAAAAAGATGAGATACACACACACACACACACACACACACACACACAGGACATTGTTCGGCCATAGAAAAGAAATCTTGCCACTGCCCAAGGAACAACTTAGAGTGGCCTGTGTAGAAGATCTGCATTTGCTTTTCAACATGAAAAAGAATGAGATACAGCTGTGGGGTAAGATGTATCTATTGCAGGTCCACTTTCTTTACATTATAATCCCCCCAAATACATTATTAAAGACTATTTATAGTTATTTAGATTATAGACTATTTATAAAGGTTAATATTTGCCCCCTTCTTAGGGAGAGGTTATGTTGGAAATTTCAAATACTGAGCCACTAGGAAAACATAATTTCTAGAAGACATTATCATCTCTCTTTTTTTAAACAGTAATTTTAGATACTCAGCACATTACCATATGTAATAAAAAAAAAAAAAGCTCCTTCTTAAAAGCAGCTGAAAGATTTTTTCATAGTTTTTATTAATGGCATCATTGTTTTTCCTATTACTCAAAAACATTTCTCCTCAGAAATTATTTGCTTTAAAATAGTGTTTGTATATTTTTTTAGTACAAGCATTTCCATTTCTTGGTCCCCAATCAGTTTAGGCTACTTTTTCTTTGAACTGAAGATTTTTATATTTGAAGGACTGATATACCTGGCTATAAGACAACCTTACATGTGCTTCATATTTTCTCTTTGTGCCACTATTTTTTTCTTTTTTTCTGAAATAATACTAGTATCTTCAGCACCTAGGACAATGCTCTATTTGCCATAAAAATACATAGTTTTACCATTTAAAGCAGTAAGAATTCTCCATGTTGCCCTCATTTTTGAAAGTATAATGAACACTTCTAAGGAAAAAATATGTCAAAATAAATGTTCACTCTATGGTCACAGTTTCACAAAACAGTAAGAAATATAAAAAGGGCACAGCACTTCAAATAAGAGACTGCTGTTAAAGACAGAGTGAGAGCTAGAAATAGTAATGGGAATTTTTAAAGTAACATTCAAAATTTCTCCACATCTCTCATTCTTTCCAGTTCCCATAGAAAAAAAATATATACAATAATTATTATAGATTACTTTTAAAACCTGATCTTTTTTTTTTTTTGGCCACACCACACAGCATGTGGGACCTTAGTTCCCCAACCAGGGATCAAACCCGTGCCCCCTGCAGTGGAATCATGGAATCTCAACCACTGGACCACCAGGGAAGTGCCCTAAAACCTGATCTCTGAGTGAACAGCTGAAGAAGCAGATGAATCAGAGGACTGACTCTAACCCCAGGATCCTCATCAATTCATAATATGCAAAAACTCCAAGAAATCACTGTGTTCCCTGAAGAAGAGAATGTGCTAAGTAGTCCCTGGGCCCTAAAATGATTGGCACTTGAGTGGCTGACTTCTGAAAAGTACTTGTAATCACTAGGAAATGGACAAACTTTTGACTATTCTCTCACTACTGTCATCAATAATCTCAATTTTTCACATTATTTTTAACACTATGAAACAACCGAAAAAGTAAAAATTGAAAGGAATTACTTGACATTCCTCTCTCTCTCTACCAAGAATACTTAGAAGCCTTTTGATTAATTTGGACAAGGCAGGCAGGCAGATTGGATAATTCTAGTCTGGATGGTTCTCTATCTTCATTTACTCATTCAACAAAGAGATACTTATTGAGTACCTACTATGTGCCATACATTGTTCTATGTGCTAGAAAGAAAAAGAAGCTGCCTATTAAAATATTGTAGTTAAGTGAGGAAATTATGACTAAGTAAGAAGTATATTCGATAATTTTTTAAAAAATCATATAATTGCCAAATTTATTTTCTTTTTAAGTTACATTAGAAGAAGCTAAGGCAAATCAAGTATAAGAAGCATGGATTCAATTGTGCAGTAAATTATCTGGGACTATGTGATTTAATGCTTCAGGAATGTCTTAAAGTATTATGGAGAACTGAAGTAAACTTCTTGTTTGGTCATATCTAATATTATCCTGGTCATTTGGACCCAACTTTTTAAATGAAATTTAAAAACCAACTTACAAAATAGTTTTGGGAAGCTTCTACGAAAACTTCCAGTATACTAGGTCTTACAGTCTTTAAAAAAATAGATTGGATATGTAAAATTCAATTTTTATCATTTTAATTCAATCTCTATAACACTTTATAAAACACATTACTAATTTGATATTTTCCATTAATTAGTCTACTTAGCTGAAGTAACAGCTGTACATATTCCAAAACAATTTGGAATGAGCATATGCCTATTACACTAAGTTCTTCCTTCCCCATGCTGTTGTCTGACCAACTACACACAATCCAAGAAAAACATCATTTATCAGCAACAAATGCAAGGATTGACATCTCATAACATTCACAGATGAAAAGGCCAAGAGGAAGTAGAAAGTACAGAATCAAGCCAGCAGAGAGGATTTATCTGTATTGTGGGGGGTTTTCCCCCTTATTTCTAGATGAGCTTCTTTTTGGGAAAACAAAGTCAAAGAACTCACAGAGTTAACACTATGAGATAAATATTTACCTAAGGCTTTTTGGTAATATCAGGGATGTGAGTATTTTTTACAACAATGTGTAAATAAGTATCTGATGTTGTTGATTATACCATTAAAACATATAGCTATTTTTTTCACGTTTTCTTATATATATTTATACATTTTCATAGTAAAAGGTTTGAAAAATATTCATCTATACCAGGGTTTCTCAGAGCTACTGACACTTTGGCTCAGATAAACCTTTGTTGGGGGCTGTGCTATGCTCTGTAGAATGTTAGCAGCATCTTGGCCTCTACCTACTAGAGGCCCTCTGTTGTGACAACCAAAAATGTCTCCAGAAATAGGTAACGGAGATTAAGAGGTACAAACTTCCCGTTGCAAAATAAATGAGTCAAGGATATGTAATGTAAACTGTGGGGAATACCGTCGATATATATGTAACATCTTTGTATGGTGACAAGTGGTAACTAGGCTTACCTTGATGATCATTTTGTAATGTACAAAATATCAAATCACTAGGAACTAACACAGTAGTGTAGGTCAGTTATCTTCAAAAACAAAACAAACACCCATAGAAAAAGAGATCAGATTTGTGGTAAAAATTATCAGATTTATGGTAGGGGTGGTAGAAGGGGGGAATTGGATGAAGGTAATCAAAAGGTACAAATAAGTACTAAAGATGTTCAACATGACAGATACGGTGAATACTGCCATATGTTATATATGAAAATTAAGAGAGTAAATCCTGAAAACTCTCATCACAAGGAAAGAAAGTTTTTCTATTTATTTTGTTTTGTATCTATATGAGATGATGGATGTTCAGTAAACTTACTGTGGTGATCACTTCATGCTGTATGTAAGTCAAATTATGGGGGTATGGGGATGACAAATTATTCCCTGTTAAACACCACTGGTCTACATACAGGAGTTATAATTGAATGTATTTTATACAAATACATTTATGCAAGAAGTATTTTTATTTATTTACTTTTATTTTTCTTTAAAACTTAATTTACTTCTAAATTGTCACTTAAAAAAACATAAACCACCTAAAACTTAATACCATGTTATGTTTCAATTATATCTCAATTAAAAAAAAATCAAACAGAAACATTCCAAGTTAAACAAAGCTTACTTTTCTTTCTTTTACCTTTACATCTATTTCCCAATGGTTGATGCACCTCAGACTCATATTCGGAGATAGAAACAGCGGTCTCTAAGAACATGGCACTGTTCTCCTTGGTGGATTCCACAAAGTCTGCAGTATCCTGGACCAAGTTCATGACAGAGACTTTCGTATCTCCCATTGGACTTGTGGGAGTAAAGGAACTCTGATCTGATGCTCTCTCACCCCCATGTGCCATTGGCAGGGTGGTTTCCATGTGTGTTTCCATTTCAGGCAGCTTCAGACTCACATCTGCAGCCTCTGTCAAAGCTTCGCCCTCTTCCATGCCTTCCATACTGATATCGGGTGCTTGGGTTGTCTGAGATATTTCCATTCTCACCTGTGTCTCTGTATTGTCTCCAAGCTTTGGGGTCTTTATCTGGCTTACACTCTCTAATTTGGTGTCATCCCACTCATCACTTATGACAGGAGCAGCTGCAACAGCTGTGCTGACACTCATCGTGACTTCCGGGGCTCCCAGCAGGCTGTCAGTTTCTGGTTCAACACTCAGGATGGACTCAGAGGTTGGGAGCCAGTGCTTAGTGGCGGCAGTAGCCTGGGTATTATCAGCTGTCATCTGGGAAGGCTCAGTGCCTGCTGTGAGCTTAGAACCAGGAAAAGAAGTGGCCTTATGTTCTGGGTTTGCTTCAAATTTCTCAGTCCTTGGACTGGTGGTTAGCATTTCTTTAGTATCCACAAAGGATAAAGGTGAATGCCCCAGACTAAGTCCTTCCGGGCTTTCAGTTGCAAACAACTGATCATCCACATAGCTCAGAAAACCTTGTGTTGCTTCAGTGGTTCCTTCCACAGTGGGCTGAATGATGGTACCACGGGAGGGTTCCTCCCTCTCATCAATATTCAGAGAAGCAGTTGGCATGACAGGGTTGGTTAACGTGGCCTTGGAAGGTCGGCTTTCGGGAGACATTGTCTCTGGCTGGCTAGAACCTAACACTTCTTCCCCTGCTGGGACCTCTGGCTCAGTAGCAGTGTAAATGTTAGAACCATCAGCCTGCGTGAGCCCAGCTCCTACAGGAGGGGTTTCTTTGTTACTAGGGAATACTTTATTTAAAGACATTG
This sequence comes from Bubalus kerabau, assembly GCF_029407905.1. Taxonomy (NCBI): domain Eukaryota; kingdom Metazoa; phylum Chordata; class Mammalia; order Artiodactyla; family Bovidae; genus Bubalus; species Bubalus kerabau. The sequence goes on from NC_073633.1 coordinate 75,409,774, forward strand.
TTGATGGTCCTGCTAACACTATCATTGGATCTCCAGAGACTGGAGTGTACTTTGAAGTAACAGAGTCATTTTCTAGGTCATCTGTGTTTAGCCTCTCAGACTGTCCTTTTTCTGCATGAAGAAGTACTATCTCCCTTCTTTCCATGTTGGGGAAAGCCAGACATTGTGCAGCAAAGTTGAGAAGTAGAAGGCTACAGAAAGCCAGACAAATGTGTAATACAATTGGTCTGCTCATAGTGGAAGAGAAATGTGCACATAAATTGGTAGAGTTGACAATTCCAGTAATTGAGTCCTGCAGAAAAATAAAGCATATCAAACCATCATATAAATATATGTTGTAAATAAGCCCCTTTAAATTAAACCATAAGTAAAATAATTTCCTTGACTTCTGTTCAGAGATAGTACATAGGAGAAGAATGTTCTATTTCTTTGTACCTTTGAGACTTGGATAACCCAGTTCATTTTTCCCTATTGAATTTTCAGCTGATTTAACTTGCAGCTCTCTAGCAAACGGTACACACAGTTCAAGTACTAAGTTCATTGTTTTTAAAATATCTACTTGAAATAAACTACCCTTGAAATCACATTTGCAATATTCTTCCCAATTCTTCTATTAATCATGGAGTCAAATGACTGTAGAAATAGCAATACGTCCAGGGAAATAAAAAGGAAACCTTAACATTTATTTATACTACATTTACAGAACCTTTTAAGTATGTTTTAAAACTTATTAAATATCATCATAAAATACTGAATACCAGTTTCATTCAAGAGTTTTTAAAGTATATAAATGACTCACAATTAAAATTTATCTTTAAAATACTTAAAGCATTTGTTTTCTCTGCAACAACTATAAAAATTATAGGCAAAATCTTCATATCTCAAAAAAATTAGAAAAAGTAAAATAGTTAATGTAAACAAGTGCATATTTTGGGGGAAAAAAAAAAGCTCTTTCAGAGAACAAAAACACATTTTAAATTATCAACGTTTACTGAATACACATTTATTGTAAGATTAAGATTTATTTAAAAAAAATACTTACACTGTCATTACAACTAAAATTATATTGAAACTGCTAGTTTCCCCCCAATCTTAAGGGTTTTAGGACTTTTTATCTATCCCATCATCAGAAAGTTCTTAGATACTGCAGTTTTTCTAGAAAATTAAACTTAGGAATGAAAATTCTAAATCCAAAAATAAAAACCTTATCTTTATAAAAGTTATACTTTTCCTTTCTCCTATGTCTAATCATTAAACTCTCGGGGTTAATTAAGCTTATGATGTGCACACACAAAATATAAAAATTTATATTTTCATAGGGTCTTCTCCCCTTAAGAAGTGTGAACCTTCCACATGTTAATCCAGTTAGTCTTCCAGGCCTCTTTGAGACAGAGAAAAGGTCAAGTACTAAGGGCAAGATTTAGATAGCTGAAGAGAAAAAGGTTAAATTTATCTACACAAGGAAAGAGGAATCCATGGATTCGGAGCTGAGGCCTCTTGCTGAACTACCAGCACCCACTTGAATGAATTATCTTGGAAGCAACTCCTCCAGCCCCAGTCAAGCCTTCAGATGACTTCAGCCTCAGCTGCCATCTTGACTGCAACTTCTTGAGAGACCTGGAGTCAAAACCCCTCAACTAAGTTATTGCCAAGTTCCTAGTACACAGACCTGGGATGAGACCATAAATATTTATTGCCACCAATAATTTTTTACCTGAAAAAATTACTTTGGGAGAATATAGGAATGGAAAGATGCCATGAGATGCCATGTGCAAAAAAGGAACAGCATATCAGGGACCATAAATTTAGAAGCAAAAGAAAACTGAATCCAGAGATGACTAGAAGAAATGTAAGCCACCCACCCAAGAATCTTCAGATAGTGAATGAAGTTTCAGTGAAAGTCACTCAGTTGTGTCCAACTCTTTGTGACCCCATGGACTATACAGTCCATGGGATTTTCCAGGCCAGATACTGGAGTGGGTAGCCATTCCCTTCTCCAGGGGTTCTTCCCAACCCAGGGGTCGAACCCAGGTCTCCTGCACTGCAGGCAGATTCTTTACCATCTGAGCGATCAGGGACACCCTCAGATAGTAAAGGGGATGCTAAATTTCCTCATCTGTAGGATGAGGGGTTGAAGCATTTATATTTAATATTAAATTACATACAGGTAGCATACATTGTTTAAACACATTGTTTTAAAAGGAAAGAATCCAGGAATGATATTTTTAAAAGAGGGAATAGTATGTGAACATTCTGGGAATTAGTTATCCCCATATTTCAGATGAGCCATAATGCAGCCCAGTTCATAGCCAGGTAACAGAATTGGTAGCAGTATTTGGCTTGCGGCTTCTATTTTCCTTCCTTAAAACAAAAACATATGACAGCTGTATAACAAGAGTGCTCACAGCTGATGACACTACACCTTTGACTTCTGAACTATAAATTAGATAGTCAAAGATACATAAAAGCTATAGAACTCTCTGCTTCATTTGTGACCTGTTCAGAGATCTGCTCTTTCCTTAACAAATATTTTTCCAGTTCAATGAAATATTACCTCAGGAGACTGAGGATGTGGCCTAAAATCTGGGTCTCCATGGCACAACTTATGGGACCTTACTTAGTTCCCTGACTAGGGATCGAACCTGTACTCCCTGCAATCAACAGAAGCATGGAGTCCTAACCACTGGACCACCAGGGAATTCCCAGCAGCAGAGTTTAGAAGGACATAGACTGGCATGAGTAAAATGAATCATAGCTTTATTGTTGATAAAACATGCCATGTGATACTAGACAAATACCCTCAGTCTCTCCTTTGACAGAATAAGGAGTTAAAAAAATAATCTTTGAAATTCCTCTATCTCCATGATTCCATTTTCTTATTTTATCTATAAAACACACAAGAAAAATGCAAACGTTTTCATATTCCCACAACTTTGTCATCCAGCAAGCAGGGCACCCAAATGATTGTATGAATGCCTCACATTTTATTCATATGTTCTGGAGTCCTGTGGACTGAGAGGAGAATTTTATGAACAAAACAGATTTGGAAGGTGGTAGGGACAAACAAAGAAGATGTAATATCATCTCTATTGCCTTTCTAAAACAGATTTTCCCTTCAAGGTTTCATTTTCATCTAGACCTTAAACTTCAGAATTTTTGTGTGAAGGGAATTCTGCCATGGCTCTAAAAGACCTTCCTTCTGTAATTAAGTGTCAGCCACCTGCTTTCTAAATTCAATTACGACAGGAAAAAGTGGGGTGAACCGCACGCTTATTCTATGCCTGTGTATTGCAGCCATATGCTCCTTCTCCCTACTATTCAAAGTGATGCCTGAACTTTAAGAGAGGCAGAAAAGACAGCCTGTTGGAACGGCAGTAGGGAACACATCTGCAACTCAGATAAATTGGTAGATGACCTTCAAGTTCCAGATCTTTCTCTGTCTTTCCAAGCACAGCACAGGTTCACATAACCACTCCCATGAGTTTGGAGTCCTTCACTGGGAGCTGCATGATGGTAGAGAATAAATAAGGAAAGACTAACTCTTGTCAATTCAGTGACAATATTTCCAAACCTAAGTAACCGTGTGTAATCACAAGGTTATAGGCCTTTTCTTTTTTCCTCGACATTGTCTCCTTTCCCTGGCAAAGTGCCTGGCACAGAGGAAACGCTTAGTAAATACTGGCTGAACAAACAAATCAATGTCTATAGCCCGCTTTGCTGAAGGAGAGAGAGATTTCACTGCTTATTAGAAATTATGTCTTAATTATCTTCAATTAACTCAAATATCAGAATATTTAACAAATAAAATAAAACATTTCTCCAACTTTTCCTTTTACACTGTGACTTTGGCGGCTCCTTTCTTTTCACTCTATCCATCAGTACAAATTAATTCAGATACATGAACTCTAACCCAGTTGCTCACTGATAGTGGATATTAGCTTCTAATAGCTTAAAAAGCATCCTTTTCTGAGCCAGTCATAGCACTTTATCTGTCATTCACTATCAAGGTATCCTAATGGCTTGGCAGTCCTCTGAACAATTTACTGCGTTTCTGCCACCAGTGAGCAGATAAGCTGTTCTGTCAAGCATTATCTTTGACAATCTTAAATAGATACAGTCCAGAATCTCTTTGTCAAGTCTAGGCATATTCAAGTTTCAAAGACAAATGAAAGACAACATAAAAAAATACAGCCTTAGCCATCTTGTTAGACTTACTAATCAGGTGTTTTCAAACACTTGGTCAATATTTTTCCAACTAAACAGTATGCGGCTGTTGTTCAGTGTGTTACCGAAACGCAGACACAAAAGGGAATCGGCATGTTCAATCATTTCATCAGTGACAAAGCTAATTTTTTCAAAGCAAATTGAGTTTCATGTATAATATATAAGGAACATGAGCACTGCCCTAAGGGTACTCAAGACACAGGAGACCTGTAGAGTATGCCAAAAACAAAACAAAACGAAAAAAAAAGTTACAATCCACCTGATATTTTCCTTTTGCAGGATAAACACAAATGCCATAAACAGCTGGTGTGGGTTTTGGGGAAAAAAACTGCCCTTGATTTCCATTGTCTACTGGTTGTTACTTGGGTGCTACTTCAAACACACTATCTTCATCTAAACTGTGGTGTCATCTTGAACTCTTCTCTCCTATACATTCTAGGTTCACAATTTCTGCAGGTCCTTCCCTCATAATATCTCTTGGAATCATCCCTTCTTGGGAACACTGGATTGTCATTGTTTTACCTGCCTCTTAATTTATTATCCTGATCAGCTTCTCTCCTCTCCAATCCATTTTATACAATCTAGATGATTTAGTCTTAAGGAAAGAAATTACAATAATAAATCAAAAATGGCATGGCTACCATTCAGGGATGCCAAGTGTTTTAAGTGCCTTATATAAATTATTTTATTTAATCTTTTACAACAACCTAATGATACAGGCATTGTCGTTATCCTTCTCTCTCTCTCTTTTTTTTTTTTTTTTGGTGAGAAAACTACCAGCTTACAGAGGTTAATTAACTTACCTGTGTAATTATGTCTGTCAGTCATCAAGTTTCCTGTCTTTGCGACTACAACTCTACCTTCCCAAAACACATCATTTAATGTCCCCAAACATATAACTGCCAACCTCCATATCTATAACACAACTTCATATCATCAGTGCCCAGTACAAACCCATTGCCAGTTGGATATATTCCCCTCTTATGTGCCTTACTCATTTCAGCTTCCTAAGTTTTGCTCATGGCACTGTGCTAGCCAGAATGCTCTCTCCTTCTTCCCTGCCCCTGGTATCCAATCCATGGTCCACCAGGTCATGTCCTATTTACTGACTGTTATCACAAAACTGCCTGGCCCATTCTCTTCCTGCCCCTCTCCTAGCTTCTCCAGTATAAATCATCACATCTGTAAGTCTCGTCACCTCAACTAAGGTTACCTTCTTTGCATGAAAACACTAGTCTTTCAGCTTCCTTTGCCATATAATTGCTAATAATGGTAGACACATAGGAGAGGTATTCAATTTTTAGTGGTGTGAAGTGAATATAAATAACCATTTGAAAGTGAAAGTCACTCAGTCGTATCCGACTCTTTGGGACCCCACGGACTACACAGTCCCTGGAATTCTCCAGGCCAGAATACTGGAGTAGGTAGCCTTTCCCTTCTGCCGGGGATCTTCCCAACCCAGGGATCAAACCCATGTCTCCCACATTGCAGGTGGATTCTTTACCAGCTGAGCCACAAGGGAAGTCCAAGAATACGGGAGTGGGTAGCCTATCCCTTCTCCAGTGAATCTTTCCAACCCAGGGATCGAACTGGGGTCTCCTGCACTGCAGGCAGATTCTTTACCAACTGAGTTATCAGAAATAACCATTTAAGAATGTGAAAAAGAAGGTTCAGCATCTCTTTTACACTGTAAGATTTTCAATAACATTTCATGGCTTATGTTTTGTCCATCACTTAGTTGATTTTGGCTACTTATTCAATGTTTGATTTTAATAATAGTAGTAATTTGTGTATTCTCATGTCTCCTGTACTTCAGGTTTTTTCAGAGTTTATTTCATTAAAAAGAGACAGAGAGATCACAGAGGAACAAGTTTCAGAGCTTCAGGTCAACTTGCTTCCCAATTACCCCTTCACCTTTCAAAATCCAATTAAGTCATAGTAATTCTTTGATTGATAATGGAAAAAGAAACTCTTTCCCTTCTTTGTCTTAATATCTCCATTTTGTGTTTTTCCTGCTCCTTAATGATTATTTATCATTGTCTTACTTTCCTTTAACTGTTAAGGTTCTCATTGCCAACACTATCCCTTTGGTCTGAAGTGGAGCTTATCAAGACTCTGACCCTATTAAGCCAGCTGTGGCACACAGCATTAAGGTACCCCATCTCTGATTTACTGTGCTTTGGGTGACTGTTACTGGCCTGATTTATTGGCTTTAAGATGATCTGACCCTACTCATCCTTCACTATAAATTAAGTGCCTGGGATGACAGATGATCCTTTCAGTAGTATGTTCAACCACAGTGGAAGGAGACTGAACAGAGTAACCACAAAGTAACCCACAGGAGGAAAGAGGCATCCTGCTGACAGCAAAGAGGTAAGTAGGCTGGGGTCGAGATGGTTACTCGGGCAACTGCCAGCAAAGTGCTTTACCATTGCTGCAGACCACAGCTAAGTTCTACACATCAAGCCCACAAGCTTTATTCTCTACAATTTAGCAATATAGACAAAGGAAGATACCGGTGTGTATCACTCTAGAGCATCACCCTATTCCTGGTAAAAGAAGTTGGACTTGAAGATTTAAAAGTTGGCTTTGACTTCCAGCTCTACCTTGGGAAAATCACTGAAACTCAGTTTCCTCTTTGCAAAATGGAGATGATAATGTTCATTCTGTTTTCTACAAAGATGGAAGAGGGACCAAATCAGTGATAACAGACATAAAAATGGTTTGGAAAAAAGGTTTAAGTATCAAACAATTTAAGACATACTGTTGTTGTTCAGTCACTCAGTCATGTCTGACTCTTTGCAACCCCATGGACTGTACAACACTAGGCTTCCCTGTCCTTCACCATCTCCCAGAGTTTGCTCAAACTCCTGTCCATTGAGTCGGTGATGTCATCCACTCATCTCATCCTCTGACGTCCCCATCTCCTCCTGCCTTTAATCTTTGCAGTACTACCATGCACTCCCCTCAAAATAACAGAAATGTGAGCAGTCTGAAAGATCCATAACACCCTTTCCCCCTCAAGCTATTTCCATGGAGCTTCCCCTTTCAACTTTTCATGTAGACAAAGTGACCTGGGAATTGTCTGATGTCTGCAGAATTCCATCCTAATCAATCTTGATCAACAAGCTCCTGTCCATCCATTATATACAGTTCCTTTCAACAAACCAATGTGACACTTCATTTCTGTTCTTTGTAGTTCACAAACCTCATTTGCTTAAAAAGATCTCTAAATACTAGCTGGCAGGAGAAAGTAATCCCCAGGTAGACATTTCAAGGAATAAACATAATATCTAACATTTCAAGCTGAAACTTGATTCAGATACTTCTCTTATAATCACCAAGTAAACACTACGTGAAAAAACAGGACTGACTACACATCTAAATTAGAGAATAAGCTTTCATTTTACAGAGATCAAATTCAGATTATTCTCTCTGAATAGCCAGCTTCCCTAAGTGAGACTAAACAGAACTCAAGGGGAAAAAAAAAATACAATTCCTTACACAAGTTTTCAGGCAAACACCTGCTGAATAAATAGTGAATGAGTAGAAATTTTCCATAACAGGTAAGCCCATCCTCCACATTTTGATCCTATACTTATGTTTAGCATCAAACTGCTTCTGTAAAACCAAAGTATGACATTGAAAGATCTAGCAAGAAATGCCGAATATAATGTTAAGAACCTCCCATGAAAACAAAGACATCCACATCTTCTTAATTGGCTCTGTTACTGTAGCTACCTTAGACTTGCTGAGTCTTGGGAGTTTTGTGAATAAACACAATCAATATCAAGTATGTTGCCTAAGTGCTTGATTCATTAATATGACAAATATAACAACTGTACCTTATGCATAAGAGTAAATCAGTCTGCCCTTAAATTTCTATTGTGTGCAAATGTTCTGATACTGTGAAATCTCACCCAGTTTTGAGTTTCTTCCAATAGATGCTACAGTGGGATTCTGCTGGCAAGTAAGCAGAAAGTGGGTCAGCGACTGACTCTGTAGGTGTTTAAACAAGACTCCTTGGAGCCCAACAGTATCACTTGTGATCAAGAAAATTCACAAAGGAGGGGAGACATGCAAATTATGGCCACACATTTTGCTCCCTACGGAAAAAAAATCCTTCAGAGTTTTTTGGATGGTCTTGTGAGCCACTCCCCCAGTCCCTGAAGTTGCAAACTAAAACTTCCATAGAATGAAGGTAGACTTTTAAAATCAGCCTTTAAATCCTCTCCTCCACAGCAGCAGTACACTAAAATGAGGAGCCAAGATCCTGGCCGATCCTTGGCATCAGCTTGGGAAGGCAAAGATTTCTTTGAGAACTCCAAACTCTTGTGGGTCCTGTATTTTGAGCGCCTGGCAGATTTTTAGCCAGCCAGATTTTTCGCTCTACATGTTCGGAATGTACGCAAGTCGGGTTCTGTCAGTGACCCGGACGCACAGGAGGCATCTGGGCACCTCCATGTAGCACCTTACAATCATTCTGGAGTCTAACCCGCAGGCCCTCTTTCCAATCAAGTGACCTTTCCAAGGAGCATCCTCTTACCGTGTCCTGGGGGACCGGCAAGGAGGTTCTGTGACATCCCTGCGCTAAACACTCAACTGTTTGATCTCTGAAAAGTAACACATTTCGGTGACCACTGCAGCCCCCACTCGCTCCTCGGCTGCTGACCACTGACTGGCATCGGGGACATTGCAATCAAAGCTTTCAAAGGAGCAGATCTTAGTCTTCGGGAACTTCTCTACCACCGCTGTGAGACGGAGAGGGGAGGGAGAGAAGAAAGAAAAGCCCACACAAAAGCAGCCAGCCCTGCAAGCTCCAGCAGCACAAAGGCCCGCTCGCTGGTGCGGAGCCGTGAGGCTGGGCTGGAGCGAGGAGTGAGGCTAGTCCTCGGAGGCCTGCGCGCCGCGCCCCACGCTCTCGGAGCTGCCCCCGCGCACCCCGAGCCGGGGCACCGCGTTCTGGCGGCGGCGCGGGGCGCAGGCTTCGCGCGCCCGGGGCTGCTGAGCTCCCCCGACCGCACAGCTCCCGGGGCGGCCCCGTGCCGCCAGGGACTCCGGCTCCGTCTCTGCTGGCCGCCCCGTCTGCAGCAGCTGCCGCCCGAGTGGCGGAAGCCGAGCCCGTCCTCACCTGTGAACCTTCAGCAGAGGAGCGCGCAGAAGAGAGCGGCGGCGCCCGCGCTCGGCATCCCCGCGGCGGCCCCTGCAGCAGCGGCGGCTCCCTCCGCGGTCTGGAACGCCAGGGGGAGGGCGCTTCGCTTTGTTGGTTATTCATGAGGCCGCGACTAAGGCTGGGGATTGGGCGGCAAGAAGATGCGCCCGCCCCGGCTCGGCGGGCACAGACAACCCGAGCCGTCGCCCCACGCCCCTCCGCGCCCACTTCCCTGCCTCCGCTCGGGCGCTGGGGGCCGAGCCGCGGGGGCGGGTCTTAACCGCGTCCGGGCTCACCAGACACCTTTGAGACACCCAGCCCTTCTGCCTCTCTTCGCTCTCTCGGCTTCCGCGACAGTTCTTCCTTATTCCCTGGAGAGAAGAGACCAGGGCACTGTTTTCTCTAAAAGAGCCCGAATTTCTCTGGTCCTTGGTTGGGGCGAGGGGCGCAAGTCCGAGGCCGCAGGTTGTTCTTGGTGGAAACTACGGTTTTAGTCTCTTAGCCGTGCCCATAAGTAGGAACCAGTACAGTAGCCCCACACAAAGTGTTCCTTTCTCAGTCAGATAAGTAGTAACAAGAAGTACGGTTTATTGAGCCCGTGCTTCTGCCAGGCGCAATGCTAGGAGCTTCACTATTTGCAGTTGTTTAGTCCTTAAGTCGTGTCTCTTTCTGACACCATGGACTGTGGACCACCAGGTTCCTCTGTCCATGGAATTCTCCAGTAAAGAATTCTCCTGGAGTGGGTTGCCATTTCCTTCTCCAGGGGATCTTCCCGACCCAGGGAACCAACCTGCGTCTCCTTCATTGGCAGGCAGATTCTTTACCACTGAGCCGCAAGGGAAACGGCTTTTATTAATAATCTCCTCAGTAACCCTAAAAGATAGATATTGGTAAACCCCACTTAACAAAGGAGGGAGTTGAGGCTGAAGGCCGTGAACTTGCCCAAGGTTTTATGGCTAACGTGGGCCCCGGGAATTACCTACTTGAGTTCCTAAAGGATTCAATTTCCTTTACCTGATATTTCTAATATTGGATAGAAGGAGGTGTCAGGAATCCAAAAGCCATTCTGGAAGAACCCTCACAGCACTTTATGTTTGCAATCCACATGAATCATCTCTTCTACTTATTAACTCTCTGCTTTATAATAGCTTAGTTCGTTTTGTAGTTATTTGTAAACATCCTGAAGTCAGAGCAAGGTCTTGCACCTTTGACCTCCGTATCTAACACTGCACATCTTTGCACTATCTTCCCTATTCCACCTCTCTTTAAAATATTTTGTTTGTATTTCCAGAAAGGTAGTCAAAGAGTTCTTGAACGTGATTGAATTGAATCTGTAAGATCTGTTTTTGATATGTATTCAGTGTAATACAATATAATATATTGTACTGTGTGACCAGGCTTTCTACCTGGATTCAAGACCCACCAGGTGGATAAGCTACACATGCAGCCTGACCAGGAAGTGTTTTAACATTTTGTTTTTATGTCAGCTGTCTGAAATTCAGACCACATCTCATAAAAATAATGTTATATGATGAGATTCTCAGCTGGACCACAAAATTGATTCTATTTACCCAAATGCAGTTAAATTAATAGTACTAATTAAAAAAAAAAAAAACAGAATCAATCAGGTGGACCGAAGGATCAAGGAGAATAGGAGAAGCAAAGAGGAGAAAGGGATTCCAGCTCCCCATGCAGGGAGAGCCAGCCCTACACACAAACTTGAAATTTTCAGTTTCTCTGACATCTTCCTGGCTCCCTTTCTGCATCCCTCTCAAGGATCCTAGTGTTTTTCTAAAACACCTGTGATTTTCTTAAGTCCCAGCTACAGAACTCCACTTTCCAGGCTGCCTTATTCTCAAAGTATTCCATTCTCCAAAATTACCCTTCTCCCATAGTAGAATTCCTATTCGCCTTTTCCTTGATACAAATTATTTCAGCTTACTTTACAGTGATCTTATTGGAACCCATTTATACTCCTCCTTTAGCCTCCCCTCAATGGTTCGTATTGCTTTAAACAACTCTGATGAATGCAATTTATCTCAACAGCTGCTGTGGGTACATGGCAGTGATAATAAGATCCTTTCTTCCACTCCAGCACACACACAAACTATAAATCAGGGAAACTTACATTCTAATCAGTTAATCCACATACAATGAATGTTGTTAGTCTTTTACTAGTAAAGCAAGAAATTGTATGTGTACATTAAAAGAGTTTGGCAATACCCAAAACACCAATCTAGGTAACAAGAAAGGAAGCTCAGGAAGACAATTTTGGGGTTGCCAGACTTAGTAAATTAAAATAGAGAATCTCTATTTTATATTTGGAACATACTTATGCTAAAACGATTTATTTATCCAAAATTCAAATTTAACTGTATTTTATCTGATCATCTTTGCTGTATTAGGTCATCACCTGGTTCTGATTGATAAAAAAACCTCTGTATCAGAGAGGATCTGGTCACATGAAGAACTGGATAACCAACCCCAAGAGCCAGAAGTGGACAATATCCCTGTAAATACCACCCAGAAGTGAGTCTTTGCAATAGCATCTGAGCATTGTGGTGTCCTTGGTAAGGTTATCAGTAAATTGAGTAGAAATGCTCCACAGTACAGCACCTAATTTTCTTTACCAAGTACCAAGTACTTTATCTGACAGCTTGATCCCTCATGTATGTTGCCCATAAGGCACTGCTGAAATGAGTATATGTGAGCTGGATTGTGTGTGTCTGTAACCAAGGTAACATCATCAAGGGAAGTACCACTTAAGGGTTCGCATTAAGGGCTCTTGAAAACCAGCAGCAAGACTTCCTCAGACTCTGCACTGCTGTTTGATGAGGATGTTTTTTGTTTGTTTATTTTTGTTTTATTTTCATTTGAAATTACACCAGCGACAACCATGTGAGGCAACAGAACAAAATGAAATGAAAGAGGCACATAAAAAAAAATTCTTCTTAGAAGTCTGTGTTTCCCTGGAATCTCCTCAAAACATTTCCCTCAACTTTCTGCAAGTTCTTATTTTTCAGTGATTTTCCCTTCCTTTATTTTTGACCCCTTTAAAACTCCTTCCTTGGATTTTGTTGTTCTTATAAGTCTCCCAAGGCAGCCAACAAAGAGATCCAGCCGCAGAGGGAGGACAGGAGCTGCTCGAGTCACAGTCATTTGCATTTTGGCTATTTTCCTTCTCACTGTAAAAGCCTGTCTTTTCTTCCTGGCCTTCCTAAGTGTTTATGAACACGAGTTTTGCAGCATCTTGCAGTGTTCTTCTCCCCAGGTCCTCCCTGACTCAAATTCTCTGTCAAAGAAAGCAGAACCCAAATTCTGCTTTCTGTTTGCTTTTAATTTCTTAAGTTGAAATTCCTAGGAATAGACTTCCATATGCTAAGTATAATCAACTCACTCTGGGTATTCAATATTTGATGGTTGTGGTGATGATGTAGTAAATAAGGATAATGACATTAGAATAATGTTAATATGACGTTAGAATAACGTTAGAATGACGTTATAATAACATTAGAATGACATCAGAACAAGCTGTTGAAATTCTGATACATGTTTTCATTGCATTCAAAACCTTCAAACACTTGACAGGATCTATTTCAGTACTAATGAGCTGAGATTTCTACCTTGTACTAAATTATGTGTTTAATATGAAGTTTATTGGGAGGACAAGTCAGTAGAATAAATCCAATAAAATGATTTTCTTTAAGCAAAGTTTTGGAGTGGCAATTTTGTTTTAAGTATAGTTGATTTACAATGTTCTGTTAGTTCTGGTATACAGCAAAGTGATTCAGTTTTACGTATATATATATTCATATTCTTTTCCATCATTGTTTACTGAAAGATATTCAATGTGTTATACAGTAAGACTTTGTTGTCTATCTATTTTATATATAGTAGTTAGTATCTGCTAATCTCAAATTCCTAATTTATCCCTCTCCCACCCCCTTTCCCCTTTGGTAACCATAAGTTTGTTTTCTATGTCTGTGAGTCTGTTTCTGTGACAGCAAATTTTTGTACACTGTAGTTGCTTTTAACTGTCAACACAAAGTCCGTAATATTTACCTACCTTTATTGTTTAACTCTTATTATGCAAACACACAGATGAATCCTCTTGTTTCTCTGTTTTCCCCTAAGAAACCTATTATAATTGTTGAAGCAGAGTATTATATGCTTTATAGTCCCTTCTTTTTAAAATCTGTTATTTTCTATATTCCCTTATTAAGTGTTAGATTTCTTTAGGCCTTGAACTTTCTGATTCTGTTCTAACAAATGGAATTTTGACTGTTGCCTTGAAAAAGCAAGATAAGAGAGGAAAGAGCTACTGATGTAGGTACAAAAGCAAAATGTTCACCAGTACAGCTCTTTAAAAAGAAACTTTTTAGATAAAGTCATGGGTGAAAACATTTATAAGAAATAAATCTTCCTTTTTTCAGCCATAAATAATGTCCTTGTGAGACTGTCAGTAAAAAAAATAAAAAATAAGAGATTTGAACATCAAAGATCTAATGTCTTCTGTGGAATATACCCTTTAATCCTAAGTGAGTTGGTCCTCATGAATAACTCTATTCAAAAATGACATCTGTAACTCTAGAAAAGATAAGAATTGCCTTTTACAATGTCGAAGAGTTTAACTCCATCTTTTCTTTTTTTTACATGCCTAACGATAGCTAAATCAATGACTTTAATAGATTCATTACATTAAATAATGAGCATGAGATATTTATTATTGACATAGGTGTGCGTGTATGTGTGCTGTGTACTTAGTCGCTCAGTCGTGTCCTACTCTTTGCCACCCCATGGACTGTAGCCCACCAGGCTGCTCTGTCCATGGAGATTCTGCAGGCAAGAATACTGGACTGGGTTGCCATGCCCTCCTCCAGGGGATCTTCCCAACCCAGAATTGAACCCAAGTCTCCCACACTGCAGGCAGATTCTTTACTGTCTGAGCCACTAGGGAAGCCGTATAGGTGTACACACCTACTGCCTATGTTACAAAGAAAAATTTACTCCTTTATGCCTCTATCGAGGATAGAATTTTTAAAAATGGCTTTACTGGGAATGGCAAAACTCAGGCCCAAGGAACAACTCTTGTCAAAGAAAGTTCTTAGAGATGGAAGTAGATTAGCTAAAGAGATTATATATTCTCTTTTGTTCTAGGTTTCTAAAAAAGGATAAATTTTATTTTGGCTGGGATGTTGGTTTCTGGTTAAACACCATTAACTCAACAAGGAAATTACAGGGATAGGTTTAAGTGTGGGAAAACTACCAAATATATTGACTATGGCTCACTATATTGTTGTTCATTATCTGGTTTCCAACAAATGTTATCTCACATTTTAAAAATGTGAGTTGGGCATTAACATCAGACTCAGGATACATTATATCAGTCTGTAGCACACTGACAGCAAAAGCAGAGAACAGGATATGATGAAGGGTTATCAATACCATTACAATGAAGACATTCTTGAGACTCTTAATCAGAATAGTACCAACAATTTGAACATTTTGAACATTGACTTACTAAGGTTTAAATATGGCATGGATGTAAGTGCAAAAAGAAAAAAGATTTTCCTTCAGTATAGCACTCAACCTCCTGATAAATTCCTTGTCCGTATACATTTTAGTTAATTCTTCTGGCTACACTGTCTAAGAAACAGCATAATTGAGTCCAGGTTTCACAGTCATTAAGCAATGAGAAGCACATCATTTAATGTAGGCTATGCATTTATCTTGGCATTGAGTTTAGCTCTATGGTTAATCAATCAGCATGTGTTTTTGTTTTGTGAAAAGAATGTGGTTCTTGTAAAGATATCTAAGTCAAACTTAACTTTCCTCACAGATGTTCGTTTTAGCTGAGAGGAAAAGGTTATACACACAAAAACATTATGAATAATACATAATATAAAATTTCCTCATATGCTTCTTCAATAATCTAAAAGTGGCACTCATTTTTATTATCTTTTTTTCATGATACCACTACAGAGAGGAACTAGCTGATAAAACCTATGTGGAAGCCTATGCAGAAAGGCCATGCCCTGATATAGTAAGTACATGTGCTATATAAAACCATCTTCCCCTCTCCCCACTAAAATCGTAAGTTCTGAATTAAGACAGTGTGTTTTATATAGTCTCACATCTCCCGCAACACCTAGGGCAGTGCCTTGCCTTAACACCGCAGCTGTTCAAAAAGTATTTTTTGACTATTTAATTATGGCCATAAGCCTATTACCAAAATAAGCACTGTAATGCTAATCATTTTACAATTATGAAGCACAAACTAAAACTACTAACCGAAAAGGAAGTTTGACCAGTTTCAGAATGAAATGTATTAATCCCAAGCAAATTAGGAAGATATATCCCAATGGAGGGCTTGCCAGGTAGCGCTACTGGTAAAGAATCCGCCTGCCAATGTAGAGGATGTAAGAGATGCAGGTTTGATCCCTGGATCGGGAAGATCTGCTAGAGGAGGAAATGGCAGCCCACTCCAGTATTCTGGCCTGGAAAATTCCATGGACAGAGGAGCCTGGCAAGCTACAGTCCATGGGGTCACAAAGAGTTGCACAAGTGACTGAGTGATTGGGCACACACACCACATTTCAACGGCAGTGGCTTTGAGACTCGGGAATTAATTATTTTTTATATCATAAGAAGGAATTGTTCCTTGCTTGTATACATCCTATCTGAAACCAGGGGACTAGGCCAATTGATATATCAAGTCACCTTCCTACACAAGTCTGCAATCCTTTCATTGGTAAAGTTCACATTCATTTAAAGAGAAATGGCATATGAAAACAAGATACACCCTGAGAATAAGATTTAAAAAAAAAAAAAAAAACTGCTTCAAGCTGAATTCAGAACTCATATTCTATCCAGGCCCAAATCCCTTGAAATAGCCAGAGCAATAGGTTTTGTTTTTATTTGTTCTTTGTCATGACCTACAATATAAAATGGACATAAAAGATGCATTTTATAGAATCAGTTCAAAGCAATTCCTCCATAACTGGTGTATAAAAATAGCCAAAGGGAAAAAAATTTCCTTCAGAATCAGAGTGGTTGAAAATATATTTCACACAGAAAAAATTATTTACTTTTGGGTTGGTCTAAATCTAAGTGTGAGGCATCACCACAAAAGAAGAAATAAATTGGTCCCCAAAGGATACGTAGGATGATCACTTGATGTTCTTCCTTTCTCTTTTTGCTTTTAGGAGCTTTCTATAAGGGGTTAACAGGCCTAGTGACATGCCTTGTTTTCCTTCCATTTCTCTCTTTGTAAAAGGCATTTTAAGGCACTTATCATTGCCAACTAATATTCATTTTACGACTCTTCTCAGCAGTCATCTTCCATGGATGAGCACTTTTCACTCAAATCATATTCTGCTTAGCTCATCAAAAACATACGACTTCTTTTTTTCCCTGTCAGACTTCATTTTTCCTGTAAATTCTATTTCTGTGATTTTTTTTTATCACACCTTTGCTTGATTCCTAGATTCCATACTGCTGCTTTTGTAATTTACTGTCTTCTCCAGTGTGTATATTGTTCCTAGTTTTGAAGAGGCAAATCTGGGCACTTTGGCCCATCCTTTTTGATCTCATAGTCTTTTTTTCTCATTTTCCCAAGATCAAATGATTATTTTCAAAGCAATAATATGGAAATCAATATTCTGTCCCATAATTCTTTGCAACTGGGACTATAGAAATGTCACTGTCCCTGCCCCACATCTTCAAATGAACATTCTCAGGTTACAACAGTAAGTCTTCCCAAAGGGGAACTTCTGGAAAAACAAGCTATTTCCTCGGCTCATATTTCCCCCTTTTTGTAGGATGCCCCAGCCATCTATCCAAGAATATACTGGGGAGTAGAGGGGCATCCACCAAGAAGCCCACAGTGGTCGACAGCCATAAGATCAGAGACAGGCACAAAGGTACAGGTCAACACACTGGCAAAAAATCCGTGACAGCTTGGGAGTAACTCTTCATTTCATTCATGGTGGAAACACAAAACATCCTAGGATGCCCTCTTCCTGATAGATAGTTGCTATGGAGTCACCAAGTCCACAGTGCTTGGATTCTCTGCCAGTGAGCTATACCATAGACCTCAGAGTGATCATGTGGAAGGGATGTGTGATGAGAGTAGCAGCAGAAGCAGCCATCACCTTTTAGACTATCTCCCTGATAATTTGGTCAAAGGAAGATCACACTTCTTTCTGTACATTTCCAGATCCTAATTCCTTAGCCTTGTCACACTCTTGGTAATGCTGTGAAACTTTACCATGGACCACAGTTCCAAGGACCTCTGAACACAGTCTTGGAGTTAAGCCTGTGAACAACCCACGCTTCCCATGGATGATTGCAATATGCTGAGCATAATAAATGAAACTAGGAAGCTGACAGAATTTCCACCCCAAAATATTTCGTCCTATTGTTGGAGAAAGCAGCTCATACACTACCTGGAGGAGCACCTTCATGTACATCAGCGGCTGGGATGGTAAGACCAGGCCCAGGAGCACCTGACTGGCTGGGTCAGCCATGAGGGCACCTGCGGCCAGATGGACAGACAGAGCCACCAGAAAACCAGACCTGTCCCGAATCATGTGCCAGGGCTGTCAGCTTCACTGCGCCACCTCCCAGCCATTGTTAGAGTCTTGAATTCCAGTATGCTGCCATGTTTGAGGCAGCCTGAGGACGAGAGCCAGATTCCATGTGGTGCAACGCCCTATTCATTCATGAGCAGTTGACAGACCCACTACTTTGCCCAAGACACAATCTCAGCAGTTGGCTTCACCTCCTCTACCTGGGAGGAGGAAATGTGGCAGACAAGAAGGCATCATAGGCAGATGATTTAAAAAAAAAGATATGGGAGAAATAAAAACACTAGAATATAGAAACATTCTCCCCATCACAAAGAAAGAAACAAAGGCAAAGAGGACTACCTCCACCCTTTTGCTCCTTTTCCATTCCTTCCTCCAAGCCCAGGAGTTGGACTTCCAACCACAGAAATGGAAGAAGGAGGCACTTGAGTTAGGGGATCGAGCAGGAACTCTGAGGTTGCTGCTTTCCTTCTTGTCGCCTTCTTCAGGAGCAACCTTGAGGGCAGACACTGAGGAGGTGCAGCTTAGGTCTGGGGTGATATGCCTGAGACCTGCCCTTTCTACAGGAAAGCTCAGTGGGGTTGGCCAACTGTGGGATTTTCCTTTAAAACACATTGGGACAGTCACACTGGTTGTTAAAATAAAGCATTTATCAGTTGGTGAAAAGCCATGGTCCCAAGCTGTTACTCCAAGCCTTCCCCTTTGCTTCAACTCCTCCACCAACTCCCCATCATCCCAGACTAAAATGTGGGGGAGCAGGTAATGCCTGGCACAGACAGGGTCGCTTCTGATCAGTGAGTATCATGCTCACACCATTTGAATTATTTTTAATAGCTTCTCTGGTTAAAGCAGAACAGTGACATCTTTAGAGAGGGAATATGAGAAAGATCTTCCCCCTCCAAAAGCACATTTTCAGACTAAATAGTCCACAGTGGCATCTTTGTTTCAAAGTGGCTCTTCCTACTTTGGGTTTTGCCTGTGCCTTGTACAAGGAAGTAGAACTTACTGCATAATTTTTTTAATTTAATTTTTAATTGAAGGATAATTGCTTTACAGAATTTTGTTGTTTTCTGTCAAACATCAACGTGAATCAGCCATAGGTATACATATGTCCCCTCCCTCTTGAACCTCCCTCTCTTCTTCCTCCCCATCCCACCCCTCTAGCTTGATACAGAGCTCCTGTTTGGGTTCCCTGAGTCATAGAGCAAATTCCCATTGGCTATCTATTTTACACACGGTAATGTCCATGATAGGGCTTCCCTGGTGGCTCAGACGGTAAAGCGTCTGCCTGCAATGCGGGAGACCGAGGTTCGATTCCTGGGTCAGGAAGATCCCCTGGAGAAGGAAATGGCAATCCACTCCAGCACTCTTGCCTGGAAAATCTCATGGATGGAGGAACCTGATAGGCTACAGTCCATGGGGTCGCAAAGAGCTGGACACGACTGAGCGACTTCACTTTCACTTTCAAAGTCCATGATACTCTCTCCATACATCTCACCATCTCTTCCCTTCTCCCCCATGTCCGTAAGTCTGTTCTCTATATCTATTTCTCCATTGCTGCCCTGCAAATAAATTCACTGGTACCATCTTTCTAGATTCCGTATACATGCGTTAGTATATGATATTTATCTTTCTCTTTTCTGACTTATTTCACTCTGTATAATAGGCTCTAGGTTCATCCACCTCATTAGAACTGACTCAAATGTGTCCCTTTTATGACTGAGTAGTATTCCATTGCAGAGAAGGCAATGGCACCCCACTCCAGCACTCTTGCCTGGAAAATCCCATGGATGGAGGAGCCTGGTGGGCCACAGTCCATAGGGTCGCCAAGAGTCGGGCACGACCAAGGGACTTCACTTTCACTTTTCACTTTCATGTATTGGAGAAGGAAATGGCAACCCACTCCAGTGTTCTTGCCTGGAGAATCCCAGGGATGGGGGAGCCTGGTGGGCTGTCGTCTATGGGGTTGCACAGAGTCGGACTCGACTGAAGCGACTTAGCAACAGCAGCAGCAGCAGTATTCCATTGTGTATATGTACCACAGCTGCTTTATCCATTCACCTCTCGATGGACATCTAGGTTGCTTCCATGTTCTAGTTATTGTAAATAGTGCTGCAATGAACGCTGAGATACATGTGTCTTTTTTGATTTTTGTTTCCTCAGGGTATATGCCTAGGAGTGGGATTGCTGGGCAACATGGTGGTTTTATTTCTAGTTTTTTAATGAATTTTATGAATTTTTTAATGAATTTTTAATGAATTTCCATACCATTTTCCATAGTGGCCATATCAGTTTACATTCCCACCAGTGCAAGAGGGTTCCCTTTCCTCCACACACTCTCCAGCATTTATTGTTTGTAGACTTTTTGATGATGGCCATTCTGACCAGCGAGAGGTGATATCTCTTTGTAGTTTTGATCTGCATTTCTCTAATAATGAGAGATGTTGAGCATCTTTTCATGTGTTTGTTAGCCATCTGTTTGTCTTCTTTGGAGAAACGTCTGTTTTGGTCTTTTCCTCACTTTTTGATGAGGTTGTTTGTTTTTCTGGTATTGACTTGTATAAGCTGCTTGTATATTTTGGAAATTAATCCTTTGTCAGTTGTTTCATTTGCTATTATTTTTCTCCCATTCTGACGGTTATCTTTTCACTTTGTTTATAGTTTTCTTTGCTGTGCAAAAGCTTTTAAGTTTAATTAGGTCCCACTCATTTATTTTTGTTTTTATTTCCATTACTCTGGGAGGTGGGTCATAGAGGATTTGCTTTGATTTATGTCATCGAGTGTTCTGCCTGTGTTTAATGTGTTTTCCTCTAAGAGTTTTATAGTTTCTGGTTTTACATTTAGGTCTTTAACCCATTTGAGTTTATCTTTGTGTATGGTGTTAGGAAGTGTTCTAATTTCTTTCTTTTACATGTAGCTGTCCAGTTTTCCCAGCACCACTTATTGAAGAGGCTATATTTGCTCCCATAAGATATTCTTGCCTCCTTTGTCAAAAATAAGGTACCCATAGGTACGTGGGTTTATTTCTGGGCTTTCTATCTTGTTCCATTGGTCTACATTTCTGTTTTTGTTGTAGTACCATACTGTCTTGATGACTGCAGCTTTGTAGTATAATCTTAAGTCTAGAAGGTTGATTTCTCCAGCTCCATTTTTCTTTCTCAAGACTGCTTTGGCTATTCAGGCTCTTTTGTGTTTCCATATGAATTGTGAAATTTTTTGTTCTAGCTCTGTGAAAAATGCCATTGGGATTTTTGATAGGGATCTCATTGAATCTGTAGTTTTCATTTATTAGCATAGTCATTTTCACAATATTGATCTTCCTACCCAGGAACATAGAATATCTCTCCCATCTGTTTATGCCATCTTTAATTTCTTTAATTTTGTAATTTTCTGTATACGGTTCTTTTGTCTCCTTAGGCAGGTTTATTCCTAGCTATTTTATAATTTTTGTTGCAATAGTGAATGGAATTGATTCCTTTATTTCTCTTTCTAATTTTTATTATTAGTATATAGGAATGCAAGTGATTTCTGTGTATTGATTTTGTATCCCGTGACTTTGCTAAATTCACTGATTAGCTTTAGTAATTTTCTGATAGTATCTCTAGGGTTTTCTATGTATAGCTTCATGTCATCTGCAAACAATGAGAGCTTTACTTCTTTTCCAATCTGGATTCCTTTTATTTCTTTTTCTTCTCTGATTGCCATACTAGAACTTCTAAAACTATGTTGAGTAATAGTGGTGAACCCTTGTCTTCTTTCTGATCTCCGAGGGAATGCTTTCAGTTTTTCACCACTGAGAATAATGTTTGCTGGAGGTTTATCATATATGGCCTTTACTAGGTTGAGGTAGATTCTTTCTATGCCCATTTTTTTGAAGAGTTTTAATCATAGTTGGGTGCTGAATTTTGTCAAAGGGTATTTCTGCATCTATTGAGGGTATCATAGGGTTTTTATCTTTTTAATTTGTTAATATGGTGTATCACATTGATTGATTTGCATGTATTACAGAATCCTTGCATCCCTGGAATAAACCCAACTTGATCATGGTGTATGAGCTTTTTAATGTATTGCTGAACTCTGTTGCCTAGAATTTTGTTAAGGATTTTTGCATCTATGTTCATCAGTGATATTGGCCTGTAGCTTTCTTTTTCTGTGTTGTCTTTGTCTGGTTTTGGTGTCAGGGTGATGGTGGCCTCATAGAGTGAGTTTGGAAGTGTTCCTTCCTCTGCAATCTTTTGAAAGAGTTTCAGAAGGATAGGCGTTAGCTCTTCTCTAAATGTTTGATATAATTCACCTGTGAAGCCATCTGGTCCTGGCCTTTTGTTTTTTGGGAGATTTTTTAATCACAGTTTTTATTTCAGTGCTTGTAATTGGGTTGTTGATGATTGCTGCATAGGTTACCTGGAGATTTTTGGCCTTCTAGCCTAAGAGAGCAAACAAGTGTTCTAGAACCTATGTAGAAGTAATGTTTAGGAACCAAGAGGTGCATTAAGCTTCAAATTAGGATAATAATAGTTTTGCTAGCCTAGGATTGTTGGATTAAATGAGATAGTGTGGAAAGTACTTAGCACAGTGTCCTTAATGCCCATTATATCTTCAATAAATACTATTATTTGAAACAGAGTGCAGACCCAGTTGATGAGATATTGATTTTTAGATATAAAAGGAGCTATTTCTTGAGTTGATGGCTAATGGATTTTCTTTTTCTTTTGAGGACCTTTCTGAGAGCAGAAGTAAACCTATTGACATTCTGCTACTTAAATTTCAAGTTTTGATGGACAGAATTATTTTCTGGGCATAGATCTTTTAAGTAATAAGTTTGATATAATTCTGTAGCATTTTTTTGGAATTTCACCAAAGAAATTTAATCAATAAAGTTATCAAATTTAACTAAGGAGTTTGGATTATGTCCACCAGGATCTTCTCATTAACATAAAAATTTCCCCAAACAGAAATATTCTTAAATTGGGAGAAAATATTGTTTAATTTGCTGAGATTATGCTATTATTTAAAATAATTTGGCATTTTATGAAAATGAACTTAACTACAACCAATTACATTGCTTCAGTTCAGTTCAGTTCAGTCGTTCAGTCATGTCCGACTCTTTGCGACCCCATGAATCACAGCACGCCAGGCCTCCCTGTCCATCACCAACCCCCGGAGTTCACTCAGACTCACGTCCATCAAGTCAGTGATGCCATCCAGCCATCTCATCCTCTGTTGTCCCCTTCTCCTCCTGCCCCCAATCCCTCCCAGCATCAGAGTCTTTTCCAATGAGTCAACTCTTCGCATGAAGTGGCCAAAGTACTGGAGTTTCAGCTTTAGCATCATTCCCTCCAAAGAAATCCCAGGGCTGATCTCCTTCAGAATGGACTGGTTGGATCTCCTTGCAGTCCAAGGGACTCTTCAAGAGTCTTCTCCAACACCACAGTTCAAAAGCATCAATTCTTCGGCACTCAGCCTTCTTCACAGTCCAACTCTCACATCCATACATGACCACAGGAAAAACCACAACCTTGACTAGATTGACCTTTGTTGGCAAAGTAATGTCTCTGCTTTTGAATATGCTATCTAGGTTAGTCATAACTTTCCTCCCAAGGAGTAAGCGTCTTTTAATTTCATGGCTGCAGTGATCTGCAGTGATTTTGGAGCCCAAAAAAATAAAGTCTGACACTGTTTCCACTGTTTCCCCATCTATTTCCCATGAAGTGATGGGACCGGATGCCATGATCTTCATTTTCTGAATGTTGAGCTTTAAGCCAACTTTTTCACCCTCCACTTTCACTTTCATCAAGAGGCTTTTGAGTTCCTCTTCACTTTCTGCCATAAGGGTGGTGTCATCTGCATATCTGAGGTTATTGATATTTCTCCCGGCAATCTTGATTCCAGCTTGTGCTTCTTCCAGTCCAGCGTTTCTCATGATGCTTACATAGCTGAAAATAAGTTGGAACTGTAATAGTATCTGGCCTATTGCATGCATGCATGCTCAGTTGCTTTAGTCATGTGACCTTTGCGACCCTGTGGACTGTAACCCACCAGGCTCCTCTGTCTATAGATTCTCCAAGCAAGAATACTGGAGTGGGTTGCCATGCCCTTCTCCAGGGGATCTTCCCTACCCAGGGATCGAACCTGTGTCTCCTGCACTACAGGCGGATTCTTTACTGCTGAGCCAACAGGAAAGCCCATCTGGCCTATTACAGACATTCAATATATTTATCTAATTTAGGGATCTTAGAATACTTTTATAGTTTTGGAGGTATGTTTCTGCTCCAAATTCCTTATTTATCAAATGAGACACTGAAACTGCAAAAAGCTGCCTGATGCCTGGGAAAAGCCCATCCTGGCCTCTGGATCTGTAGCCTGGCCCTCTTCCTCTTCTACACAGTCTATCTTCAGTGACATGAACTGTTTCAAAGTGTGAGAAACTTGTCTTAATAGAAGATTTAGCCTTACAGCGAAGCATCATAATCTGTGTTGACACACCTCTGAGCCTGGGCTCCTCTTCTTGCCTCTGACTTGCACACTTATGTCACCTTTCTCCTTTGGCTGACTATGGATGCATGTTCTCCTTCAGGACTCACCTGGAGCATTGCCTCCAGGAAACTGTCCCTGATCACCCAGGCTGAGCTGAGTGCCCTTCTTCAGGCCCAGTCAAACCTGGACCCAGCTGTGTCATAGCATTCAGGTTCAGTGTAGCTGCTTCTTAGGTACTCAGTCTCTGCACTGGTGCTGAATGCTCTGCATTCAGGAAGCCTGCTTCCTGAATCCTATTCTGGCCTCTTATCACTTTCCAGCTTGCGTCCTCCCCTTATCCTGCATCATGCCCCTGCCTGTATTCCCCCTAAGTTTGTACCACTCCCCAACCTGTATCCCTCTCAGCTTTTATCCTCCTAGCCTATATCCCTCCCAACTTCCATACCCTCAATATATTCCCCATCAAGCAATATGACTCTCCAACAAGCCCATATCCCCAGCCCATATCCCTCCCAGCTTGCATCCCTTCCTATCTCAATGGACCCTAGTTTGCATCTTTCCCCACCAGACTGTGTACTCCCACCTTATCCCTCCAGCTTCTATCCCTCTGTGAAAGAAAAAATTCTAAAACAGCTTCCCAGATTCCCAGCCCTTGATATGCACACACCTTCTCCCATGTATTCAGTCCAATTTTAATTTAGGTGCTGCTGTGAAGGGATTTTGCAAATGTAATTGAGGTCCCAAATTGACATTAAAATAGATTATCTGGGTAGGCCTGATCTAATCACATGCATGCATGCAAGCTCGGTCATCTCTTACTGTTTTCAAACCCATGGACTGTAGCCCACCAGACTCCTCTGTTCTTTGAATTTTCCAGACAAGAATATTGGAGTGGGTTACCATTTCCTTCCCCAGGGGATCTTCTGGACCCAGGGATCAAACCTGTGTCTCCTGCATTGGCAGGTGGATTCTTTACCACCTGGGAAGCCCTGATCTAATCACATGAACCCTTTAAATCTGGGTCTAGAGGTTGGAGACAGAGAAATGAGGGAGATGTGAAGCATGAGAAGGTACAGGGAGGGAGGCATGATGGCAAGAATCGACGGATATCCTCTAGTTGCTAAGAGTGGCCTCTGCAAACAGCCTGTAAGAATAGGGGAGCCTCTGTTCTATAAACACAAGGAACTGAATTCTTCCAACAGCTGTGTGAAACCTGGAAGAGGACCCTGAGCTGTAAAAAGGAATACAGCCCAGCTGACACCTTAGATTTTAAACTTGTCATACCCTGAATGGAAAATTCAGCCACACCATGACTTGGACTTCTAATAAATGGATGCTGTTTTAAGCCACTAAATTTGTGATAATTTGTTACACAACAGTAGAAAACTAACACAACCCCACCCAGCCTGTATCTCCCCAGTGTGTATCCTCCTCAGTCTATATCCCCCACCGGGATGTATCTCCCCAGCTGGAATCATTCTGCAGCCTGTTTTGCACCCCCGCAACACCGTTTTCCCTGGCCTGTGTTCCTCCCAGCTTGTACTATTCCCCACATGAGTGCTCCCTGCCCACATATACATATGTCTGTCACGTGCAATGACCTCATCAACGCAGACACACACGTTCCAGTATCCCTAACACCAGCACCGACCCACATGCCCAGCACAGCACCCTAAGTGACTCGGCCCAAGGAACACCCTGGTCGAATCCACAGTCTACATTACCAGATGGAAATTTGTCTCCCTTCCAAGTCCAGTGAGCAGGGCTGGGCATCCCAGAAGGAAAACTGGTGTCTCTCCTCCTTTGCTCCCTTCAGCTTCAAGCCTATCAGCAGCAGCCAGTCAGCCCTCCAGGTGGCAAAAGGCATTCCCTTTCCAAAGGAAATAAACTGGTCTCAAACCCATTGGCCAAAATCCTTTCCTCTCTCCTCTCTAAGGATCTGAAATCCCTTTCCTTCAGGAGTATTGCTGACATCCTTTCTTCCTCTGAATTTCCCACCTCTGTTCCAGGGCCAAGCCTTGTTTCCTCTTCTTTTGAACTTTTTTTTCCCCCACCAGTGCTATCCCACAACTTACACTTGCAAGATAGTGCTTTCTCAGTCATGTATTCCTCCATATTATATCCTTGTACCTAAACTGAAATTCTCTCTGAGGTGTTTGGGATGAGTGGCATCATAAATAGCTAATTGTTGTTGTTTAGTTGCCAAGTCACATCCAGCTCTTTTTGACCCCATGGACTGTGGCCCAACAGACTCCTCTGTCCATGGAATTTCCCAAGCAAGAATACTGAGTGGAATGTCATTTCCTTCTCCAAGGTATCTTCCCAGCCCAGGGATCAAACCAGCATTTTCCTGCATTGGCAAGATTCTTTACCAGTGAGCCACCTGGGAAGCCCAAGTAGCTAATACCTATCTTCAAAAAGCAAACATTAGGTGAAGAAGATGGAATATCAGACTAGAAGGATAAATAATTTTATAAATAATAACCCTATGAAGTATAGTTATTACCTTTATTTCACAGGCAAGGAAATTGAGGCTCAGAGAGGTTAAGTAAGTTGTCAAAGGTCACACAGCAAGCAAGCAGCAGAACTGAGATACCAACTCAGGCAGTCTGGCTCCAGAGTCCATCCTCTTGCCTGCTCCACTGAACACTTAATATATGTCAGGATCCCTGTACCAAGCAGAGTATGTATATGATCTACATGACAAAGGAGGAGAGAAAGCAGAGACAACTGTGTGCTGAAGTGATAGGCAAATTTCCCACAGAGCAGTGCAGCTTGAGCTAGCATGACAGGAAACTTAGGACTCAAGGTTACAAGGGTAGGGTGTTCAAGTTGGGGGAATGGGATCAGCTAGGCCTAGGAGTGAGAACATACATTTTCTGGTACCTTAATTTGCATAGTAGAGTCGTAGGAAATAAAGCTAGAGATCAGATTGCCTAAATAAATAAATAAAGCTGGAGACCAGTCTTAACTACTGGACCACTAGGGAAGTCCTCTGTGTCATATTCTTATTCCCTGCCCCCCCCCAAAAAAAAGTTAAAATAATGTGTTACATTAAATGTCATCAGCAAAATGCTTGTGTGTGTGCTGAGTCGGTTCAGTCGTGTCTGACTCATTGCAACCCTATGGACTGTAGCCTGCCAGGCTCCTCTGTCCATGGGATTCTCCAGGGAAGAATACTGGAATGGGTTTCCATGCCCACCTTCCAGGGATCTTCCCAACCCAGGGATCAAACCCACATCTCTTACGTTTCCTGCATTGGCAGGCAGGTTCTTTACCATTACTGCCTCATCAGCAATATTCCTTTTAGCAAACTCTCAAAACATGAAAGAGACACATAGCTGTTAGTTCCCTTTCTATTTCCTCAGTGGGCAGCAAGAAGGAAGCAGCGGAGGTAACAGGATTTTCCATCAGGTATCTGGGCTGGGCCCAGGACCAGGGACACCAAGAGAAGGCAAGGGCTGGAGCATAAGGCTGGGTCCCAGGGTGCAGGGGACACGCCTTCACAGCTGGCGAACAGCTTGCTGGGATCGACCTGCAGGGCTTATTCACAGATGTTCACAGGAAGGTGAATGGAGTCAGCAGTGGGCCCCAGTGGAGGTACCAAACACCTGGAGATGACATGGAAAAGGAAGGGAGTTTAAACAGGAAGTATGTGTATAGAGGGAGGGAAGGGGAATGAGGAGGGATTTTGGAATAGAGTGGGGTTTACAAAGTGCTGAAGGCAAGTGCTTTCAATTTAAAAAAAAAAAAAAAGAGAGAGCCAAAATCGGAAAATCTTTGTCCAAGATTCAGGGACAGCCTCCCCTGAGGAAACTGGTGAGAAAAGGACCAGGGTTTGGTGACAAAACAAAGACCCAGTTATCAAAAGTGGGATAGAAAATGGGAACTAGGTTGGAGCTGGGTGACAAGATCAGAGCAGGAGCAACAGCTGGGACCCGGTGCTGAGTCACTGTGACCTGATGCTGAGTCAGTGGAAGACAGACCTGATTGGACCCAGGCTTGAGGGCACAGATGGGAATCCGGAGCCCTCGCTGTGAGCTGGGACGGACTGTGAGAGCAGCAACCTGAGTACTGAAAGGGAAAGGGCAAACGTTCGATGGAATCTTGCAGGCAGGTTCTCCCAGGCAATAGCAGATGACAAATTCTTTTCACCATTTTTGCCTCTCACTCATCTGGGGGGAGCCTGTTAAAAATGCTAGTGGCCAGCGCTCCTCAGACTTAACGAATTAGAATCTTTATTGGTAGGGACAAGTCATCTGGCTCGGGGGAATCTGATGCACACTAACGTTGGAAACGGAGAGGTTTAGATTCTAGATTTTAGAAGGATAGTCTTCCTTACCTTGATTCTGCATTTTTGTATTTGTCTCCCCCCTCACCATCTCAAGAAAGTAACTTGCCTCTAATAACCACATGCAGTTCAGACTGAGGTAGGTTCAGATAGATTCTTTTTGATGTGGCAAAATATATATAAGATAAAACATACCATTTTAAACATTTTTTAAGTGTAAAATTCAATGATATCAAATTATGTTGTGCAACCGTCACCACTATTTATTTTCTTTTTCATCACTGCTAACAGAAATTCTGTACCTTTTAACCAATGATTCTCTATTTCACCTGCCCCCAACTCAACTCTGGTGACCTCTAATCCACTTTCTGCCTGCACAGTTTTGCCTATTTTACTAGATATTTCATGTAAATGGAATCATACAGTATTTGTGTCTGGCTTCTTTTGCTTGGCATAATGTTTCAAGGTCATCCGAGTTGTAACATATATCAGAACTTCATTTCTTTCTATGGTTGAACAATATCCCATTGTAGGTATATCATGTTTTATTTACCCATTCATCTGTTTATGGGCACTTGGGTTCTTTCCACTTTTTGGCTATTGTGAATAATTCTTCAGTCAGCATTGGCATGTAGGTATCTGATTGAATGACTCTTTTTAGTGGTTTGAGTATATTCCGAGGAGGAGTGGAATTGCTGGGTTATATGGTAATATGCTAGGTTATATGTGTTTAATTTTTTGTTCTTGTTCAATCATTCAGTCGTGTCTGACTCTGCAACCCCACAGACTGCAGCACGCCAGGTTTCCCTGTCCTTCACCATCTCCCAGAGCTTGCTCAAACTTACGTCCATTGAGTTTTTAGGGAACTGCTAAACTGTTTTCCACAGAGGCTGCACCATTTTACATTTCCATCAGCAATGTACTATGGTTCCACTTTCTCCACATCTTAAATAACATTTGTTTTCTAGTTTTTAAACTATGATTATCTTAATAGGTGTGAAGTTGTACCTCTTTGTAGTTTTAATTTGCATTTCTACAGTAACTAATGATGTTGACATCTTTTCACGTGTTTACTAGCTATTTGTATACCTTCTCAGGGGAAATGTCTATTTAACTCCTTTGCCCATTTTTAAACTGGGTTGTTTGTCATTTTGTTGTCGAGTTGTAGGAGTTGTTAACATACTCTGGATTTTAAACCCTTATGAGATATATGATTTGCAAATATTTTCTCAAATTATGTAGGTTGTCTTTCACTTTCTGGATGCCTTTTGATAGACAAGAATTGTCAACGTTAATGACGTCCATTGTATCTACTTTTTTAAATTGTTGCTTATGCTTTTGGTGTCAGATTAAGAATTCAGTGCCAAATCCAAGGTCATCAAGGTTTACTCTGTTTTCTTCTGAGTTTTATAGGTTTTCCCTTATATTTAGGTTATTGATCCATTTTTCATTAATTTTTATATATGGTATGAGGTAGGGTGGTTCAACCTCATTCTTTTGCATGTAGAAATCCCGCTGACCCACAACTGTTTATTGAAGAGATTATCCTTTCCCTATTGAATAGACTTGCTGCCTTTGTCAAAGATTAATTGGTCATATTATTACTGTTTAATGGGTATAGAGTTTCAGATTTGCAAGATGAAAAGAGTTCTAAAGATGTGAATATACTTAATGTCACTAAACTGAATACTTAAAAATGGTTAAGATAGATTTTATATCACATATATTTTACTACAGTTTTTAAAAATAAATTGACCATAGATGAATGGGTTTATTTCTGAATTCTCAATTCTGTCCCATTAGTCTATATGTCCATGGGGTCGCAAAGAGTCAGACACAACTAAGCGACTGAACTGACTGACTGACTGAGTCTATACGTCTATCCTTATGCCAACAGCACGCTGTTTCGATTACTGTCGCTTTTAATAAGCTTTGAAATTGGAACGTGTGATTACTCCAATTTTGTTCTTCTTTTTCAGAATTGTTTTGGCCTTTTGGGTCCCTTGCAATTGCATATGAATGTAAGGACCATCTCTTCCATTTCTGCAAACACTTTTGGAATTTTGATAGGGATTGTGTTGAATCTATAAATAGGGGTATTATCATCTTAACAATATTAAGTTTTCTAATCCATGAATACAGAATGTCTTTCCATTTATTTCAGTCTTCTTTCTTCTTTCTTTCAGAAATGTTTTGTAGTTTTCAGCTAGGGTAGGTTCTTAAACTATAACGTTTTTCTTCCCTTGCTTAGTATGACTCACTTTAGATCAAATAAAAAAGGAGTAAAACTTACAGGAAGGCAATCAATATTTCCTTCATTTCGTTGGCACCCACCTATGAGAAAAAAAGACTTACAGATCACTCAGTATTAAATGAGCATTTATTGACAATTCTTTCTATTTTGAGCCCTGAACTAGGTGCTGGTTTCCATAAGTTTAAAATAGTATGAGTATCAGGTTGAAATCCAAGCAGTGATGCTATAATGGGAAATACTACAAAGCAGCCTTGGACAGAAAGCTGAGGGAACAGAAGCAAAGCAGAACTAAGGTCTGTAAGGAGTGTCAGAAAGAGGCTTTGAAGGTGAAGTGAAATTTTGGCAGCCAGAAAAGGGGAATGAAGACAACATTTGAGGGTGAGGATGTGAGGATTTGAGGGTCCAGGAAATGCTGAGGATAGCTGCTCATTTGAACAACTGTTAAAAAAAAAAAATTACGGTGCATTGTGTGTGCTAGGTTGCTACAGTCATGTCCAACTCTGTGTGACCATATATATGGACTGCAGCCCACCAGGCTCCTCTGTCCATCGGATTCTCCAGGAAAGAATAGTGCCCTCCTCCAGAGGGTCTTCCTGACCCAGGGACTGAACCTGTGTCTCCTACATCTACCTGGATTGGCAGGCAGGTTCTTTACCACTGGCACCACCTGGGAAGCCCCTAAGGCACATTATCTGTTAATATATTCCTTTCAAAAAAGATGATGCATTTTATTGTATTTTATTTTTGGCCATGTATCACAGTATATGGGATCTTAGTTCCCTGTCCAGAGCTCCCTGCAGTGAAATGGCAGAGACTTAACCACTGGACAGCCAGGGACGTCTCAAGATGATACATTTCAAAAGTGAGGAATAGAATAAAGGCTGCATAGTAAATAATGGTATTTTCATCAATGTTAATTTCTTGATTTTGATACTTGTACTATGGTTAGGAGAGACAGTGTTTTAGGAGGTACACTCTGAAGTATTTAGGGGAAGGGGGCACCTGTTAGCACAAGTTACTTTCAAAGGGTTCAAAGAAAATAATACGTTTGTATATAGACAGAGAGAAAATAATAAAGTAAAAATGGTAAAATGCCAACAAGTGGAGAATCAGAGTGAAGGGTGTAGAAGAGCTTTTGTACTGTTCTTGCAACTTTCTTATAATTCTGAAATTAATTAAAAAAAAATCTCCCCCCAAAAGTAATGATATCTCTTCTCTACAAATAATACAAATGGAGTTGTGAAAAAAAAGAACAAGTTCTGTTTAAAATGTTTTTATACACATAGAAAAATATCTGAAAAGACACCAAACTACCTGTCAGTAAGTACTTCTAATGAGTAGAAGTAGATTGAGAAAAGCAGTATTTAAATTTACTTTATACATTTTTGTATTGCAACTATTTTATTAAGAGCATGTATTAATTTTGTAATTAAAACTAAAACCACAGAAGACATTTTAAAAGACCTGGGGGTAATAATTAATGACTGAGGAACACCTTTGCATTGTATGATAATAGGGAAAGGGCGGTAAGAAAAAATATTTTTTAATAAAGAAAAATACATATCTTACATACATCAAAACATATATAAAAATCAGCAAATAGATGTGAACAGATAAACAATTGTTGGTACTTAATGAGAGTGGTTTTTATGTCCCTGAGAAGCTTTTCTTCAGAAACTCAGAAGTCAAAAATCTTACCACATTGTTCTCCCTGTTTAACGCTCCATTGGTAAGGAAAATCAAAGAAACTCTCTAAGTAATTTAAGCAAAAAGCCTACATCTTCACCTTAAATACCGCCTACATTTGCAGAAGCCAAGGTTGTTTTTGTTCATTTGACAACTTCTGTGGGATGACAAAAAAAATAAAATAAAATTACAGCCTGTTGTATTTTTCTAAGCCCACCCGAATGATCAAACTGAATTAAACACTCACTAGAATCACACACTTAAAAAAAGAGAGAAGTTCCATTTAGTATATGTATAGATATAAAGGGAAATATAAAAATGACATCAATAAGCCATTACCCAATATCCTGCTTCTGGCCCCAGAATAGAAGGACTACCATCTCACACTTTCCCCAGGGTTAGAAGTGGCTCAAAACAGAAGTGACGTTGATAAAGCGTCCTAAACCAAGGCCATGGATATGCTTCATCTCCTCAGTTCGACAGAGGACCAAAGGAGTTAGGTTAAGTCTTAGGGCATCAGCCTATGAGAAATATCGAATGGCAAGCTCAGAAGGCTCAGATCACTGGGGCTCAGTCTATTTTCTCCCAATTCCTCCCACTGCTGAATACCATTGTTATGGTCCCTCAGCCTCAAGGGTATAGGCTTATCTGTTACTGTCCTGGGTTGTTAACTCCCAAGACTCGGCAGAGGAGAGGGCTGGCTTGACTAATCTGTCCTACTTGTGATTCTTTTAATAAATGAGGACATTCTTCTGGTTGGATTCTTTTGTATCCAAGGGCAACATTTTTCAACTCTTGATACATTTTAAACTAAAATATGCTCAGTATATAAACTCTGGATATGAATATGACATAGCTTTCTTCTTTAGTAAAAGGAAAAGTTACAGAAGAAGATCCCCAATCACAGGTTGAAAATTACCTCACTTATTAAAATTCTAAATCCCAAATTTAATGACTGCGAATTTACTTTTTTAAAGATATTTACCTTACAGCTTGAATATTCATCTATTTATTCAAAATTATTTATTATCACTGTGAAAGTCAATAAAACATATTTCCTCCCTTAAAAATCATATACACTAATAAGCTTTTTTTTTTTTTACTTTTAAAAAGAGACCAATAAGAAATCACCTAAATATATCATCTTCAGTTCAGTTCAGTTCAGTTCAGTCATTCAGTAATGTCCGACTCTTTGCGACCCCATGGACTGCAGCACTCCAGGCTTCCCTGTCCATCACCAACTCCCGGGGGTTACTCAAACTCATGTCCATTGAGTCGGTGATGCCATCCAACCATCTCATCCTCTGTCATCCCCTTCTCCTCCTGCCTTCAATCTTTCCCAGTATCAGGGTCTTTACAAAGCAGTCAGTTCTTCACATCAAGTGGCCAAAGTATTGGAGTTTCAGCATCAGCGTCAGTCCTTCCAATGAATATTCAGGACTGATTTCCTTTAGGATGGACTGGTTGGATCTCCTTACAGTCCAAGGGACTCTCAAGAGTCTTCTCCAACACCAGAGCTCAAAAGCATCAATTCTTCAGTGCTCAGCTTTCTTCACAGTCCAACTCTCACATCCATACATGACCACTGGAAAAACCATAGCCTTGACTAGATAGACCTTTGTTGGCAAAGTAATGTCTCTGCTTTTGAATATGCTATCTAGGTTGGTCATAACTTTTCTTCCAAGGAGAAAACGTCTTTTTACCAGTTAGATAATATATTGTTTGGGGCAAGTTTGCTTAGTGACACACACGCACATGCGTGCGCACGCTCACACACACACAGACACACACACACAATAATAGAATCTTGCTTATGAAGAATTGTCTTGTATTGGTGACACTAAATTCAAATTCATTTTGCACTACACTGTATGTAAGTATCTAGCCATTTTATATTTTATTCTCCCAAGATCACTTTATTTTGACAGCATTTAATTTGTCTTAAGGTATATTCTAATCCAGAATAAATATTGGATAAATAGTGTCCTCACTGACATATTACAAAGCAACAGAAACCAGTTCTGAGCAATAGCATTGAAAGGAAGCTCATGTGTTTTCCTTCCCAGGTTAGGTCTTGATAGAATTTCAGAAGTACCATTTTAAAAATTGTAGCCATTGAGATAACCATCTAACCA
This sequence comes from Bubalus kerabau, assembly GCF_029407905.1. Classification (NCBI taxonomy): domain Eukaryota; kingdom Metazoa; phylum Chordata; class Mammalia; order Artiodactyla; family Bovidae; genus Bubalus; species Bubalus kerabau. The sequence goes on from NC_073633.1 coordinate 75,444,578, forward strand.
CTCTTAAAAAGCTGGATCTCTGTATTCTTTCTTTTCAAAAATGTATCCGAGGTGGATCAGAAATTAAGTGTATGACACCATAAATGTACCAGAAAAAAAGTGGATAAATTTTTTTATCCTCTTGCATTATGGAAATATTGTCTAGATATTACAGTTATTCCAAAAGCCATAAAATGATAAAATAGTTCACATAAAAACTACATTTCTTAAAGGTAATAATTACTTTAATAGAGTTGAAAGAAAAACTAAGAAAAATATTTGCAGCAAACATGACATAAAAGGACTGATTTGTTTAATAAACAAAGAGCTCTTATAAAAGCAGTGATGCAATCAAGGAGGAACTGGGAGATTGACAGGCTATTTCCATTCCCTGTTCTCTACTCTTTGATAAGGACAATTGACTTTTCTCAGTCTTATGTAAAGTACTGTTAAATCACAATTGCAAGCAAGGTCCTTAGCTTTAATCTTTCCAACAAAGCTTCTTGCCTTTGAGCTCTTCCTATATAGAAATTCTGGTGTTGCCACTAGTAAGATATCATCTCAGTAAAATAATTAGCAAAAACATAAATAGGCAATATAAAATAACCACATGTGGTTTTCAATACCAATCATTATTATAGAAAATTATATTAAAAATCATGCAGTACCATTTTTCATCTATTAATTAAGCAAATAATAAAAAGATGATACCTCATGCTTGAGAAGGTGAGAAAATGGGCATTCTTATTTACAACTGGTGGGAGTGTAAATTGGTTGTAATTACAACTTTGGAGGATACATAAAGGATATATCTATCTATATAGATAGATACTGAAACGGAACTAGCAATTCCACTTCTAAAATTTCTAGATATACTTGTCCCATAGATATACTTGTCCATGTTCACAAACATTCAGGGATGTTCATTAGCTTTTGATAATAGTGGAAAGCTAAAAAGAACCGAAATGTCAACAATAGGTCTCTGAAAAAAAGATACTATAGCTATTAAAAAGAGAGAGGTGAGAGTATATTACAGACTTAATTAGATTTCCAAGTTATATTATGTGAAAAATAAGTTTTAGAACCAGTGATCACATTTGTGTAAAATAATATGTATATATCTATACATATGTGGGAGGAAAGAGCACATTTTACATATTTCTGTACATATGAATATTTTCCAAGAAAAAAATGTTAATAAAAGATGTGGTATGGACCTAACAGAAGCAGAAAATATTAAGAAGAGGTGGCAAGAATACACAGAAGAACTGTACAAAAAAATCTTCACAAACCAGATAATCATGATGGTGTGATCACTCACACTCACCTAGAGCCAGACATCCTGGAATGTGAAGTCAAGTGGGCCTTAGGAAGCATCTCTACGAACAAAGCTAGTGGAGGTGATGGAATTCCCAGTTGAGCTATTTCAAATCCTAAAAGATGAGGCTGTGAAAGTGTTGCACTCAATATGCCAGCAAATTTGGAAAACAAATCAGTGGCCACAGGACTGGAAAAGGTCAGTTTTCATTCCAGTCCCAATTGCACTCATCTCACACGCTAGTAAAGTAATGCTCAAAATTCTCCAAGCCAGGCTTCAGCAATACGTGAACCATGAACTTCCAGATGTTCAAGCTGGTTTAGAAAAGGCAGAGGAACCAGAGATCAAATTGCCAATATCTGCTGGGTCATCGAAAAAGCAAGAAAGTTTCAGGAAAACATCTATTTCTGCTTTGTTAACTATGCCAAAGCCTTTGACTGTGTGGATCACAATAAACTGGAAAATTCTGAAGGAGATGGGGGTACCAGACCACCTGACCTGCCTCTTGAGAAACCTATATGCAGGTCAGGAAGCAACAGTTAGACTTGGGCAAGGAACAACAGATTGGTTCCAGATAGGAAAAGGAGTACGTCAAGGCTGTATATTGTTACCCTGCTTATTTAACTTATATGCAGAGCACATTATGAGAAATGCTAGGCTGGAGGAAGCACAAGCTGGAAGCAAGATTGCTGGAAGAAATATCACTAACCTCAGATATGCAGATGACACCACCCTTACGGCAGAAAGTGAAGAAGAACTAAAGAGCCTCTTGATGAAAGTGAAAGAGGAGAGTGAAAAAGTTGGCTTAAAGCTCAACATTCAGAAAACGAAGATCATGGCATCCGGTCCCATCACTTCATGGGAAATAGATGGGGAAACAGTGGCTAACTTTATTTTTTTAGGCTCCAAAATTACTGGAGATGGTGATTGCAACCATGAAATTAAAAGACCCTTACTCCTTGGAAGGAAAGTTATGACCAACCTAGACAGCATATTGAAAAGCAGAGACATTACTTTGCCAACAAAGGTCCGTGTAGTCAAGGCTATGGTTTTTCCAGTAGTCATGTATGGATGTGAGAGTTGGACTATAAAGAAAGCTGAGCACTGAATAATTAATGCTTTTGAACTGTGGTGTTGGAGAAGACTCTTGAGAGTCCCTTGGACTGCAACAGATCCAACCAGTCCATTCTGAAGGAGATCAGTCCTGGGTGTTCATTGGAAGGACTAATGTTGAAGCTGAAGCTCCAATACTTCGGCCACCCGATGCAAAGAGCTGACTCATTTGAAAAGACCCTGATGGGAAATATTGAAGGCAGGAGGAAAAGGCGACGACAGTGGATGAGATGGTTGGATGGCATCACTGACTCAATGGACATGGGTTTGGGTAGACTCCAGCAGTTGGTGATTGACAAGGGAAGCCTGGCGTGCTGCGGTTCATGGGGTCGCAAAGAGTCAGACATGACTGAGCGACTGAACTGAACTGAAAAGATGTTTTTATCCTCTGTACTTAAAAAAAGGTTTTTGAATATTGTCAAAAACTACAAAGCATCTTTGATTTTTTCCATGAAAATAAAACTACACATTTGGAAAAAAAAGTTGTTTAGTGTTTAAGGCAAAACATCTGCCAAGTGTATTTAGTTTGACATTTTTTCGTGTCTTGTTTACCAAACTAGAAACAAACTTCGAATCAGTTAACTGATATAATTAGAAAGAAGTGCTACCTTAGAATGATATGCTTAGTGATATATTTGCACTGTGGAATACATCGATCTGTAAATGCAAAAAAAGACTACAGCCAGGAGAAGAAGTGTGTAGAGTTAAGCAGCATGATACCCATTGAGACAACCCAGTTCTCCTTCCCCATTACCTTCTTTCATATGCGAGGGGGAATAGTAATCCAAACATCAAAAGTATTTATCTCTGGGAAGTCTAAAACTAGGTGGTCCTGACAGATTGTGTTCACCATACTAAGAAATCTAGAATTCATCCTAATGATAACCATTAAGCAGTTTTAAGTAAGAGGACGGCATGATCAGGATTGGGTTTTACAAAGATCTCTTGGGCAGCACTGTGAGAAATGTGAAGGAGAAGGGCGATATTTAAGGTAGAAAATTGCAATAACATAGGAAAGGGATGATGAGTACTTTTGTTTTCTAAAGAACATATCAAGTTACAAATGAAGACACTGGTCTGGTTGGACCCTGAGGCCCTGGGAGGAACTCTGGAGGACAGTGCTGAGGCAGTTTATGGAAGCCTTTGGCAGTGATGGTCAGGCCTTTGGAGGCAAAGGCAAAGACAAGGAGTGGTACTTGTTATACAAGGTGGCCCACTTGGCCAAGGCTATGGAGGTTACTTCCCTGAAGGACATTTCTTCTCTTTGCCCATCTTAAGAGTCTGAGGGTTTTTTCACTCCTTCCCAGGGAAATCCCTCAAGGTCCTGAAAGTCTTGTCCATTCTGAAACAGACCCAAGGAAGTATATGACTGAGGTTGAAGGAATTTGTGACCACTGGGTTGATCTGGCAGTCCAAATGCCCAAGAAAGTGAAACTATCATCCATGGTGCCACCATTCTGACCAAACCACCTTAATTCTGTGAGATTAACTGCAGAAGCAAGTGTAGAGAAAAACAAAATCAATCAGCGCTTTATTCTTGCCAGGATATTCTCTTTGTAAGGTGACAGGGCACTGAGTCTCATTAGGGGCACATCTTATTCTTGTTTCTAAAACAACTTACACTATCTCTCTGCTCTTGCGCCTAAGACACTGCTGCTAATGACTGATGTGGACCACTGCTGTAACTCTGCTAAGAGCTATACTTCTACGTGGGCAGCTTTGCTAAAGCCATCTTTGATGCCATCTCCAAGTCCTGCAGCTATCAGACCCCTGAACTCTGCAATGAGATTGGATTCACCAAATTTAACTCTCAGGGATTTAGTGATCATATAGACTCAAGTGACAGTGCAAAGAACCCAGAGACTCCTTCTGTGGCTACCACGTTCAGTTCTTGTAGTACAAGCAAAAGTAAAGAGTGAGAAAGATAATGAAGATCTGAACTAAGCTGAACTACTAGCGCAGCAGTAGCAAGGATAGAGAAAGGGTAACAGACTGAGATATACAAGAAAGAGAAATCATAGGCCTTCATGACTGACTGAGTGTGGGAAGTAAGAGGGAGGGAGACGTTGAGAATGATTACTTTGGGTTTCCAGTTTAGGCTCCTAGAAAGGAGGTCTTTCAAAACGATAAAAAAAAAAAGCAGGCTATGGAGCCACTTTTCAAGAGATTACAAATAGTTAAGTTTGGGATATACAGAGTTTAAGATGGTTGAAAGACATACACCAAGATCAATATGTAGTTGGATAATATAGCTTTTAAACTCAGGCAATAAATAGTACTGGGCTGAAGGTACAGATTGTTGGAGAGTGGGTAGGTGGGTAGGCATGATTATAAGATGGTAAATGAAGCTGTTGAGGAGAAAGAGATGACTCAGGCAGAGTGTGTAGAACTGAGAAGAGAAGTGAGCAAAAGATAACAATTCTTGAGACAAATGGTAGAGAATTTGCATTAAGGGTAGATAGAATAACAGAAGTCTTCAAAGAAATACAGACAAAATATGTTATAAATATTATATATGTGTATATATATAATGTTGACTCATTGGAAAAGACTCTGATGCTGGGAGGGATTGGGGGCAGGAGGAGAAGGGGACGACAGAGGATGAGATGGCTGGATGGCATCACTGACTCGATGGACGTGAGTCTCAGTGAACTCTGGGAGTTGGTGATGGACAGGGAGGCCTGGCGTGCTGCGATTCATGGGGTCGCAAAAAGTCGGACACGACTGAGCGACTGATCTGATCTGATCTATTATACATAATATATTATGTTATATATTATATATAGGGCATATGTTATATAACATAGAGAGAGCATAACATATATAGGGCATTATTATAGAAGCTAAAAGAAGAGAAAGCTTCAAGAATTGTTAGTTATGCCTATGATGTATTCGAAGCCAAAATTTTGAAGTACTAGGACCCCAATTTTTTTTGTTTTGACCATGCCACCTGCTTGTGGGATCTTAGTTCCCTGACCAGGGACTGACCCAGGCCCTTGGCAGTGAATGTGCCAAGTCCTAACCACCGGACAGCTAGGGAATTCCCTAGGGCCCTTGATTCTAATGTTTCTGTGGAAAGAACTCTTGGCTTTATAATAATCCACTTTTTGATGCAGTTCCCAAGAATATGTTCTGGGGAAAACAGGAGCCTATACAGACTTGCTTTTTTTTTAATTGATAAATTCTCTCTGTTAATTGACAAACAGATAAATTCCACATTTATATTTGTGCATTCTATATATGTTAATATAGATTATATATGGAGGGAATTATTAACTCTTAAAACTATTAACAGAATTTTGAATACATAATATAATTCTAAAATCAATTCCAAAAAAAAAAAAAAACCAGTATGAAAACTTGAAGAGAAGTGATGTATGTTAAAAATTGAGATGTGTCCATTGGATTTACCAACTAAAATCACTGATGTGTTAAGCAAGAGCAATCCTGGTCAAGTGGCAAAATCTATACTGCAATGAAGTAAGGAAGGGAAAACAAGGCATATGGTTGTTGCTAGAGAAGACAATCCAGTGGTCACGTATGGATGTGAGAGTTGGACTGTAAAGAAGGCTGAGCACTGAAGAATTAATGCTTTTGAACTGTGGTCTTGGAGAAGACTCTTGAGAGTCCCTTGGACTGCAAGGAGATCCAACCAGTCCATTCTGAAGGAGATCAGCCCTGGGATTTCTTTGGAGGGAATGATGCTAAAGCTGAAACTCCAGTACTTTGGCTACCTCATGCGAAGAGTTGACTCATTGGAAAAGACTCTGATGCTGGGAGGGATTGGGGGCAGGAGGAGAAGGGGATGACAGAGGATGAGATGGCTGGATGGCATCAGTGACTCAATGGATGTGAGTCTGTGTGAATTCCGGGAGTTGGTGATGGACAGAGAGGCCTGGCATGCTGCGATCCATGGGGTCACAAGGAGTCGGACACGACTAAACGACTGAACTGAACTGAACTGAACTGAGAGAAGACAATAGGTTGAGAGAGGATTTTCTTTTGGGGAAAGATGCTGCTAAGACAAAGACTAGGCTTCCCAGGTGGTGATAGTGGTAAAGAATCCACCTGCCAATGCAGGGGACTCAAGAGATGCGGGTTTGACCCCTGGGTCAGGAAGATCCCTTGGAAGAGGAAATGGCAACCCACTCCAGTATTCTTGCCTGGGAAATTCCATGGACAGAGGAGCCCGGCGGGTTACAGCGCTTGGGATGGCAAAGAGTCGGACACGACTGAGCACACATGCATGTGAACTGCTGAGAAAGAGAAGGAGGCAGATAAGTGAAGAAGTGTGCCAGCAAAGAGGAGCGGGGGATGAGGTCCAGAGCCCAACTGGAGGGATTAACTTTGGATAAAAGAAGGGCTGTCTCGGCCTCTTTCCCATGATAAGCAGAAAGTCATGCAAATGTATTTCTATGAGACATCCACCACCCACCAAAACTTTTTGATACAAAGCTTCTTGGTGCTGGAGCTCCAAATCAGATGGAGAGTAGGCATCTGCAATGCTGTAAGAGGTAACAAGAAAACTCTCTCCCTGCTGCCAAGTTGCTTCAGTCGTGTCCAACTCTGTGCGACCCCATGGACTGCAGCCTACCAGGCTTCTCCGTCCATGGGATTCTCCAGGCAAGAACACTGGAGTGGGTTGCCATTTCCTTCTCCAAAACTCTCTCCCTGGGTCATCCCATTTCACAACTTTGACAACTACCACATCTCACATGTTCAGCAATGTCAAAAGTAGAGTGAAAACCAAATCCTTAGTGTTCCTTAGTTGAGGTATAATTTACTCAGTAAGTATCATAAAATATTTATTAAGGTAAATATCATCAAATGCACCAATTTTAAATATACACTTAAATGATTTTTAATAAATTTATCAAATTATGCAAGTGTCACTGTTACCAAATCAGACCTGGGTCTGCTTGCTCATGCACAGTAAAGCCAGTCTACTAATACCAGACTGTGGAAGCAAGTGAAGTGGAAATCACTCCATCATGTCCAACTCTTTGTGAGCCCATGGACTATTCAGTCCATGGAATTCTCCAGGCCAGAATACTGGAGTGGGTAGCCTTTCCTTTCTCCAGAGTGGTGAAGGAAAGTACATTGTGTATTGCAAGGCCAATCAAAGAGTATGGACAGCTAATAATCAAAAGACCTAAACTCTCCAATGTATTTTAGGAAAGGGTTTTTAAAGACAAAGTGAGGGACAAAGTGGGAGGATGCATGATCAACTTGTGCACAATTCTCTGATTGGTTAGTGATGAGGCGACAGGGTGATGTGTCACAGGGATTAATATCATCAGTCCTCAGGCTCCAGCCAGTCTGGGGTCTACCTGTTCTTCAAGCAGTTGGCTTCTTCCCTCTGGTGGGGGTTTTAGTATCTGTAAAACAACTCAGAAATGTGTTAGACACTATCTGTGTCCTTCAGGGAGGGACTAAAGATTCTCTGACTCTACCATTTGGCTGTTCTATTTGTTCAAATTGTTACCAGTTCTTCTTACCCAATTGCTATCGATTATTATTACAAGTTCACATTCTTCTGGTCATTAATTCTTGACCCAGCATTTTGTGACTGAGGGCAGCCCTGGAAAACTTAAATTTTGCTACAAACAAGAGGCAAGCACAGGCTAAGGCCCATTTTCAGCTAATCCCCAATTCTACACCAGCCCTATGCAACTACAGATCTATTTTTCATGCCTATAGACTTGCCTTTTTGGACATTTTATATAAATCATACAATATGATTTGGGTGGTCTTTTTGGCTGGCTTCTTTCACTCAGTATAACTGACTTTTAGGCTTATCCCTGTTGTAGCGTGAACCAGCAGTTCACTCCTTTTTTATTGCTGAGTAGTATTCCTTTGTATGGCCACACAACATTTTGCTTAACTATTCACCAGTTGAATATTTGCTACATTGCTTTTGCTTCCTCCTTTGACCCTGAGTGACAGAATCTAGACTAACAATTTTCTCTTAGTTCTTTCAATATGCCTGTTTACAATTTTAGGGAGTGTGAAGCTAGGCTTTGCCAACTTTTTGGTGAAGGATAAAGTAAGCTGGGGGGAAGTGGTGAAGATAAAGATATTGTGATCAGACTCAGTCACCACATCAGTGTCTTACAAATTGTGACAGGATGTATCCCTGCCACAATCGCAGGAGGATAACTCACATACTCTGAAATTGTGGCCACTGCAATATACCAGGAAAAACAATAATGACAATGACAACAATAGCCACCACAATAAAAGCTACCAGGAAATAATGGGAAGAATGATGCTATCTGGGTGGCGGGGCGGTAAGGGGGGAGACCCAATGAGAAAAATGACATTAGTTATGCCAAAATAGGAATAAAAATGTTGTCCTAATATAAACATTGTCCTTCCTATATGCACTGATGTCCATGGATGATAAGTGACCCTCTCAGAACATATCTTGAGAGCTGTATGTACAGCCTAAATGGTTGAAGGCAAGGTTATCATAAAATGCATATATATCCCAATAAGTGATGCAATCATTTTGTATTTTTTACTTTTCTTTTTTAACTTTTACTTTTTAATACACAAAAGTATACAAACAAGTATAAAAAGCCCTCGAGTAGCTATCATCCAGATACAACAACCAGCAAACCATGGCCAATCTGCCCCATCTACAAATTAATTCTACCCCCGACACACACAAATTAATTCTGCCCTCCCATATTATTTTGCAGCAAATCTCAGGTATCATTTAATTTTATCCATAAATATTTCATCATGCAACTCCACAAGAGAATTTTTTGTAATAACATAGCCACAATACCATGATCACATCTAGAATGTTATAATTTCTTAACATCAATTTTCCAGTCCTTGTTCCTGTAATTCAAATTTGTAACTTAAAGCAACCAGCCCAGATGACAAAAGAACCTCTGTCAGACGAAGACTTGGAGAAGAGGGGCTCCATGAACGTCTTGATAGAATACACGAGGTAACATTTCCTCATATTGCCAAGTGATCTTGTCAGGCTGGGGTTTTAAAGGACAGAAGGGAATGTAAAAATAAGCTTGGAAAACATATGCCATATGGACATTAGAGGATTACTCTCCTCTTTTGGATATGAAATGACTAATTAACTATTTGCAGCTAAAATGTGTGGGATCTTTTTCAGAAAATGGAATATATCTTTCCCTCACTAAGCATATTGATTAGAGACATAATCTAGACTGTCTGGGAATAGTTTTTCTGTAGCAGAATAAATCACACCTTTATAATAAAACACACCCTTTGATGTACTGTTTAATTTTAGATATGTCTTGACACATTTATTTAAATATTTTGGCGCTGGCTTTTCTTCCCTTTAGGCATGCCTGATGTCCACATTTATAATTTAGCTGTCATTTTTTTTCTCAAAAGGTTGTGGGAGGCAATAGGATAATCAATCCCAAGTTTTGTCATATATGAGCAGTATGACCTTATAAAGTTACTTAACCTCTCTGAGCAAGAATTTTTTTCCACTTTCTTGGCCATTAAGGATTTGTGATGATTAAATGAAATGAAGAATCTAGCATTATGCCTGCATGAAGAAATCATAGCTATCATTAACAGAAGACGATTTTTCTATAATAAAAGTATATAATTTATCAAAAGTTCCCCCAATAACAGTTTTTTTTAGCTGTATTATTTCTTACTGTTGCTTCAACAAAACCATACTGTTACTACACACGGTCAGATAGCTAAGAAATACTTTACATTGTCTTGAATGTAAAAAAGGGCTTACAGTAATAGAATTGTAACTGATAGACACTCTTAAATCATTCTATTTTGAATCTACTTTTTAAAAATCAGTTCAGTCCAACCATCTTTATCTATTGTATCCTCTCAGAATAAAATACCAAATTTTTCTGTTTGAAACTGCTGCTGCTGCTAAGTCGCTTCAGTCGTGTCCGACTCTATGCGACCCCATAGACGGCAGCCCACCAGGCTCGCCCGTCCCTGGGATTCTCCAGGCAAGAATACTGGAGTGGGTTGCCATTTCCTTCTCCGATGCATGAAAGTGAAAAGTGAAAGTGAAGTTGCTCAGTTGTGTCTGACTCTTAGCGACCCCATGGACTGCAGCCTATCAGGCTCCTCCACCCATGGGATTTTCCAGGCAAGAATACTGGAGTGGGTTGCCATTGCCTTCTCCTAACAGACAAAAATAATCAGAAAAGGCCAAAAAAAAAGTCTCATTCTCTCATTTTAGAGACAATGCCCCCCAAATTTCAAGTCCTTAAGTTCTATTCCAAGCCTGATCCTGGCCTGAAGTACGCCTGGGGGAAAACCAGAAAACTTTCATTTTTTTCCCATCCATTTGTAGGCATAGAATGAAAATCATTTATAGTAGAATATTAATGAAATAGGTTGCTAGTTCAGCAAACATACTTTTATGCTCAATATATGGTTTATTAAAATCTGTGTTAAATACTTAAGCCAATTGTCTCTGCCTCTACAGGTTTAAATATGCTTTGGGCAACTGATTTTGTGATTGATGGTTTAGGATCTTGCCATACCTCATAGTTAGCAGTAAATCTTCATTATGTAGTTCCTCAGAAATGAAAAGTATGATAAATCAGCCCAAATGTGTTCTGACCTTAACACAGTTCCTGGTGCTATTCTCTAGTGAATTGCTTCCCTTTAGTAAAAGGGGACACACCACCATAATTCCAGCCTATTATAAGCTCTGATTCATTACTTGAAGTTTTATTACAATGTCATGAGTGTTCATGATATGTGGCATGGAATATTCTTTGAGAGGTCAGCTTCAAAAGTGCTACTGTGGTCAATCATGTAGATGGATAGCTGCATGCTGCGTCTAGAGCAGCTGTCTATGTCCTTTGCTAACCAGCTACAAGGTGAGCTGGCTGGCGGCAGTTCAGCTGGCTACTTTCCATGCTACTGTTGCCTGTGTGCTCAGTGGCTCAGTTGTGTCTGACTCTTTGTAACCCCATAGACTGTAGCCCACCAGGCTCCTCTGTCCATGGGATTTCCCAAGCAAGAATACTGGAATGGATTACCATCTCCTTCTCCAGGGGATCTTCCAGACCCAGGGATCAAAGCCAAGCCTTCTGCATTGGCAGGCAGATTCTTTACCACTGAGTCACCTAGGAAGCCCCAATGCCACTGTTATCCATTCAAAAAGTGAATGAGGGCCAGGCCTGCTCCATAGTCAATCCTATACCTACTGCTCGTCTCCAACCCCCTGCTGTCTGGGTGGAGGCACAGTAAATAAGAGGTCACTTTACAGTAATAAGTGTTAGTCACTTATCAAATATTTATCCAGAACCTCCTATATGCCAGGCACTAGGGATACAATAGTAACCTAAGCAGAAAAAAATATTTTAATGTGCTGTAATGTGCGTAGGGTGTCATGAAGGCCCAGATAAGAGGATCTAAATATACTAATAAACTAGGGGTCAGGGAAAGTTTTTCAGGGGAGGTGATACCTCAGCAGAGTTTGGAAAGATTAAAAAGATGCCAGGTGAGGAAGGCATTCCAGGTGCATTATGAGAGGTGTGAAGCAGCAGGGAAACTGGCAGGTTGGTATATAGCTGCTGCCTTATCTGAAAAACAGCAGAAGTCAAGCAAGGACTTCACTGGTGGTCCAGTGGCTAAGACTCTGCACTCTCAATGCAGGGAGCCTGAGTTCAATCCCTGGTCGGGGAACTAGATCCCACATGCTACAACTAAAGATCCAGTATGCCACAACGAAGATTGAGGATCCCATATGCCACAATGATGCTCCAGCACAGCCAAATAAATAAATCAATGATTTCAAAGAAAGAAAAAAGAAAAACTTGAAGCAAAAAGTGTCAGGATTGCATTCACATGTGAGAGTGCTCACTCTGCCTGCAATACAGAAAATGGACTGTGGAGAGGATGAAGAGGCCAATTAAGCAGCCAGTGTCATAACCTTGATTGCAGAGTAGAAGTGGAGCAGATTAGGTTCATACTAAACTTACTGCAGGACTCTGCAACTGATTAGGATAGGAAAAGATGACAGGTGACTAGGACACAGGTTTCTGGCTATAAATTCAGTGACTTGAGATATTGGTGCTGGTGAAAACTCTTGCTTATCAACTAAAAATTGAAGCACTTTTCTAATGAACTCAAGAAGCCTAAAGGTTAGGCCACCTTACCAGCCACTCTAGACCCAAAACTGGCCTCCGAGTTAAAGCCGGTGAGTTATTCCTGGAGACAGAAAAGATCATTAGCTTTGAGGAGGGCTTTGATGATGAAGAATGAACAGTTTGGTAACATGGGTTCAAGAATTAGTTATTGTTTTCATTTTGGTGACATAACCTGCAGAAGTAGTTGAAAAAGAGGTTAAAAATAAAGCTACATTATGAGATCTGCGATTATGATCACATCTTGTACTTTAGAAAAGATTAATTAGGAAGCACTAATAAAACGGGAACTATAAAGTCTCTCTGATAATGTAACTTAATGGTTGATTAAATCAGAATATTATTTTTCTAACACAGTGCTTGAGAAAACAGCTCCAAACTGTGATCAATGCCTTATTACAATTTCATTCTTAATAAATAAAGAATTACATCTTTTCCCAATGGATAACATTTTAAAGGTAATTTGTCACATACACATGATAATTCTCTAATTAACAGTCATCATTTATCTCCTGTACTGGATGTGCTCAGTTGTGTCCAACTCTTTTGCAACCCCATGGACTGTAGCCTGTCAGGCTCCTCTGTTCATGGGATTATGTCAGCAAGAATACTGGAGTTGTTTGCCATTTCCTCCTCCTCCAGGGAATCTTCCAGACCCCCGGGGATTGAACCCGCATGTCCTGCATCTCCTGCATTGAGAAGATTTTTTTACCACTTGAGCCAGTTAGGAAGCCCCATTTCTCTTATTGACTCTTGTAATAGCCTGCAAATTGGTTTCTCATCACCAGTCTCAGCCCCCTCCATTTCACCCTAGTCTACCCCACTTCACAATAAATGAACACAAACTGATTAAATTGAACACAAACTTGACATTGTCTTTCCCGTACATATTTTGAACAGTGACTAATAACTGTAGCATAAAGTCAAAACTCCCCAGAATATTAGTAAAGGGCTTAATGATTTGGGCCCATCACTTCTTGTCAATTGACAGCATAAGATCCTACATGCTGCAGACCATGGCCAAAGGGGGGGGAAAGTGATTCTTGTAGCATTTTCCCTTTTCTTTTAAAAACTTTACATGTATTAGCAAATGTATTTTCAGTATCTTGTATATCCCAACCAGTCATGAGTTTTCTGTTCATCACTGGAACCATCTGAGGAGGTAATTCTCATCACAGATGGACATTAAAGTCTTATATTAGGCTGGAGTTCAGACTTGAAAAACTTTTATATCACTTCAGATACTAAGATTGTACAGCTCTATGATAAATTAAAATTCTTTGAAATAATATAAAACTGTGTTATAATCTAACCATATAGTTTTGGCCTGGAGTCAGATAGTCTGGGTTCAAATTCCTGCTCTATTACTAACCGGTTGAAAGGCCTTGGGCACGTGATTTAATATCTTTTGGCTTCAGTATCCTCATTTGTAAGATGGAGAAAGTTATTGTGGAGAAGGGCACGGCAACTCACTTCAGTACTCTTGCCTGGAGAATCCTGTGGACAGAGAAGTCAGTGGACTACAGACCATGGGATCACAAATAGTTGGACACGACTGAAGCACACTGAGTACATAAAGCTATTGTGAGAAATCAATGGGATTACATTCAACAAATAGAGCTAGCAAATAGAACTCAACAAATATTAGCTCTAGGTATATGTAGGGGAGCGAAAGAGGTTATTAAAAGGACAGTATACAATAAGAAGAAGTCTGAGGGCAGGGCTATGGAAGAGAACAATTAGCTGTTGGGCAAAATGTTGTCCAACCCCAAATGGGTTGCACAGTATTCCCCCCAAATTCTTTTCCACGGGAAAACTTAAAATGTGATATTATTTGGAATTAGAATCTTTGTGGATAAAATCAAGTTAAAATGACATCATACTGGCTTAGGATCAGGGCCCTAATCCAACTGACTAGAGGGAAATTTGGACTCAGAGAACTACAAGAAGGAAAATGTGAAAACACTGGGAAGAGAATGTTGCATGAAGACAGAGATGCAAGAAGACCAGGTGACAAAAGAGACAGAGATTGGAGTGATGCATCTACCAGAGAAGGAAGACCAAGGGCTGTCAGCACCCACCAGAAGGTAGAAAGAGGCCAGAGAGCCTTCACAGAGAGCACGACCTTTCTGACACCTTAGTCTCAAACATCTAGCCTCTACAACTATAGGAGGATACATGTGTATTGTTTAACCTTTATTCTTGGTTGTGCCACAGGGTATGTGGGGTCTTACTTCCCTGACCAGGGATAGAACCTATGCCCTCTGCAGTGGAAGTGTGGCATCCTAACCACTGGACTGCCAGGGAAGTCCCCATTTCCATTGTTTCAAGCCACTCAATTTGTTGTACTTGCATCCCTAGAAAATGTTGTAATGGCATCCCTAGAAAACTAATACAGTTGATGAGCAGTCAGGGAAAACAGAACGTCAGTTGATCTTCTCAAATACTTTGAGAAGTGGCAGAACAGTTTACAAGATAAGAAAATGGATGATCAAAAGTATTAGACTCTTGACAGAAACAGAACTTAAATCCAAGAGAAGAGTCCTGTTCAAACACTCTTGACTCTGGTGAGCAAAATGCTTCATTCTTTCTCTTTTTGAAATTTCCTTCCTCATCACAACTCCAACTACATCCTCTTACCTCCAGCAACTCACTTTCAGGAAGACCACTGATTAGTGAATTCTACTGTTACACTGTACAAGCTTATACACTGTATGTAGCCTTCACTCTTACAGAAAGAACGTATCCCTCAGTAGGGAGGCTCAGGCATCTACAGTAAGAAAGACACACTGGGGAAAAACAGAAAACAGATCATTTCTCTTTCTATTGTCAGAGAGACAAGGCAGCAACCTACATCACTGACTCCAGTTTTCATGGGCAATTTCAGCAGAAAGAACAGAGCTGTGACATGACAAAGTTCTAAGTAGTCCATATCATACTTTCTATTGTGTATTCATATTGGCACAGAGGCTTCCCAGGTGGCGCTAGTGGTAAAGAATCCGCAGGTCAATGCAGGAGACATAATAAACCCCGGTCTGATCCCTCGGTCAGGAAGATCCCCTGGAGAAAGAAACGGCAGCCCACTCCAGCATTCTTTCCTGGAGAACCCCATGGACAGAGGAGCCTGGGAGGGGGCTACAGTTCATAATGCTGCAAAGAGTCGAACACGACTGAAGCTACTTAGCATGCACGGGCACTGAAAGATAGTTCACTAACTTTTCTCAGTTTTAAACAGGACCCTTGCTTCAGTGTTCCTTCCATTAAACCCCCTTGATAGTATTGTAGATGCTATTGTTTTTTAGGATTAAAATGAACTTTCAGCCGAATGACTACAAAATAAAATTTTGTCTTTACTTGTTCTTCTCTAAGGGATAAGTAGCATTCTTCTCTAAGGGATAAGGGATAAGGGATAAGGGTTTGAAATCAGAAAGTCTTCGGGTCCAATCCTGGCTTTAGATGGGGCACTGGGGACATTCGGTTCGAACAGGCAAGGAAGTAACCAACTTTCTGTGTTTCTTGCGAAGAATAAATGATAGGCAAAACACGTGGCACAGCAATTTCGTCCCAAGACGGCACGAATCAAAGCTTCTGGGGTCTTGTCTTCTCTAAGAGAGCTCGGCAGTGGATACGTTCTGACACCTAAGCCACAAAAGCTCTCCTAAGACCCTTACCCCAAGGGGCGGTCCGGAGAGAAGGACCCGGGCTTGGCTCCGCCCCAGCTAGGGGCGCCCGGCGCGCCTGATCGCCTCGGCCCTCGGTGTTTTCCACCCTCGACCCAACCTGTATCCAGAACAGCGGCCGCGTGCACTCGTAGCTCCCTAGTGCCTAGGACGCGGGCGCCTGCGAGGGTTCAGGACCGACGTGGAATGAGGCACAGCCAGGGACAGCCCGGACCCCGTGCGCCGCGCCCACGCGAGGTCCCCGCCGGCGCCGGCGCCGCCGCCCGTTCGCCGTCCCCCGGCCCCGCCCCCCGAGCGCCGAGCTCTGTCGGCTCCCGGGGTCGATAGGTCTCCGGGTATTTACCGGCCAGTTTGCTACCATGCCGCTGTACGAGGGCCTGGGAAGCGGCGGGGAGAAAACGGCGGTCGTGATAGATCTGGGAGAAGCTTTTACCAAGTGAGTGACTGCGTCCGGAAGGGAGGGCGGGTAGCCGAGCCCCAGGCCCAGCCCCAGCCCCAGCCCCGGTCCTCATCGCAGTCTCGGGGGCGGCTGTTTAGGCCTCCACTTCGCCCCTGGGACCTCCGCAAATGCCGGCCCCTGTTACCTGAACCGTGGGCGATGCGAATCCCGGGGATCCGTTGGGCGGTCTGGTTCTGATTCCTAGAGAGGCCCAAGAGGCTTCGAGAGAATGGCCTTCACTGCCGCCCCTGTCCTCACCCCCAAACTGAACGGACCCTTTGAGGTCACCTATGCAGGGGATGACAGCGATGACCTAGGGCCCGCTTATCCTAGTTTTATCTCCTTAGAAAGGTGGCAGCCGAACTGTAATGCTTGATGACGGCCTTCATTATTAAACATTTATTGAACGGAGATGCTATTGGTGCTGGAAATTCAAATGTATCTTGCTTCCCAAGAGTGGGACGTCGAATTAGGAAGACTGAATGCGTAACGATCCGAAACCCTGTAGACACTAGAGATCCTCTCTTGCCCCCGCCCCGCCCCCACAGCTTTTAGATTAAGAAATTTCCCATATTTTAAAAGGCAACTTGTAAACACTAGATTAGTGATTCTCAACCTTTTGGATGACATAAATCCTATTGATGACCGAAAGAAAGCCAAAAATGCACAAACCTTAAAATACTTGCACACAATTTCAGGGCTTGGTGGACCCTCGCAGTGGTCTATGGACTCCAGATTTAGAACCCTTGCACTGGTCTCAAGAAAAAAGGAACATGACAGCCAGAATTGCATATATATAATGGAAACTCTTTGAAAAAATTTTGTATATCCCTGAATAGTGCCTGACATACAGTGTGTGTTTAATAACTATTTGTTGAACAAGTGGTCAGAAGAGCCTGTTTAAGAAATTGGAGGAAAGTCCCTGGCGGTCCAGTGGTTAGTTCTTGGTGCTTTCACTGCTAAGGGCCTGGGTTGAATCTCTGGTTGGGAAACTAAGATCCCATAAGCTACCAAGCGTGGCCAAAAAAAACGAAAAGAATTGGACATCAGGTGCTCCATAATTGGATTAAACATAGTTCTTGGTTCATGATATTCTCTTACTGTTCTATGCATTGTTAAATTTATTTTAAAGGTTTGTTTTAATAGCATAGCAAGTACCTTGACGCTGACACCCAAAGATAATTACTTTACATATATTGAGGAAATGAGAAGTGGAATGCTAGTATATAGGAGGGTGGTTATTGACAAAGACAACAGGAAGGTGATGAGATGGGTTTATGCATCCAGCCAGTGGGTTACATCCTGGAGTTTGAGGAGCACTGAAACAGGTAAACCTGGGGGTGTAGCTAAAAGAAGATGGAGAAAGCTATTTGGGAATAGGAGGAGATGAGTACTGAAAACCAGACAGGACAAAAAGAGATAATATTGAGACTGAACTTACATGGTAATCGTTTTTAACAGCATTTTTAGCAAAGTTTTGTTTTATGGGAAACAGAAATGCAAATACTTAAATAATCAAGAAAGGAAAATATTTTATGCAATTTAAAAAATGATGGCAGTGAAAACTAATAGTTTGGGCAGAAGCTTATTTTATGAACTCATGTTATATGAACAGTGTGATTATAATTATGTCAGATATGCATAGTTTTAAAAATAGACCAAAGGAAACTTCAGTATGGAAACTAAATAATATTAGAATGATGGAATTATGAGTGACATGAACTATAGGAATGAAATCAGAAACTGGAGTACAGACTCATGGCTGTAGAGATGTGTTACCTAAAATTCAAATAAAATTAAAAACTGAATAGTTAATGCTACCGTAAAATAATACACTGGTTTATTTCACTAGTACTAATTCAAAGTGATTTTATTTTTTTTACCTTTAGTTTACTTATGAATGGGCTTCCCTGATAGCTCAGTTGGTAAAGAATCTGCCTGCAATGCAGGAGGCCCCGGTTTGATTCCTCGGTGGGGAAGGTCCGCTGGAGAAGGGATAGGCTACCTGCTCCAGTGTTCTAGGTCTTCTCGTTTGGCTCCACTGGTAAAGAATCCACCTGCAATACAGGAGACCTGGGCTCGATCCTGAGTTGGGAAAGTCCCCTGGAGAAGGGAAAAGCTACCCACTCCAGTATTCTGGCTTAGAGAATTCCATGGATGTCCATGGGGTTGCAAAGAGTAGGACACGACAATAGGTGATATTAACTTTTCCTTAGTTTTTTTTCCCCTTTGAATACATCAGAGATGTTTCTAGATGTTTTTGTGACCACTGCTTTGAAAAAAAGACACAAAACCTTGTTTCTGTGACAAATATATGGAAAGAATGTTATAATAGTTGAATGTATATCAGTTTTCTATTTTATTTGCAGATGTGGATTTGCTGGAGAAACTGGTCCAAGATGTATAATTCCCAGTGTGATAAAAAAATCTGGCATGCCTAAGGTATTTTTTTTTTAAACAAATTAGCAAAATAAATGCTGTTCTGTATAATATTTTTAAATATGACTTTAAATAAGATTGATTAGAACAGTGCTAAATGTATAGCTTAGAGTATAACCCAAGAAAACTTTTTTGATTATTTAGGTTTAATTTTGCATATCACAAAATTTACCTACTTTAAGCATGCAGTTCGGTGATTTTTGGTAAATATATCAAGTTATGCAGCCATTACCACAGTTCAGTTTTAGAACATTTTTGTCATTCTAATAAGATTGCTAATGCCTGTTTATAGTTGATCATCACTTCTACCCCACCATGGATGTTGTTTCTGTCTCTATAGATTTGCTTTTTCTATACAACTTGGATATAAATGTAATTCTATAACATTAAGAGAAAGTTTTTAAACTTAGTAAAATAATTGCATGAGCCTTGTAATGTAATTATAGAATCATTTTATTATCCTGTTCAAAAATATGAGCCAGATTCTCATTTCTTTATCTGTAATTCAAAGGACCTGTGAAAAACACATTTTTTAAAAGAAACTTTCTTGCCAGAGTTAATTTTGCAGATTAGGAGTTGTAGAACAATAGAAAGAATAATTTTGCATGCCATAAAATTTGCTTGTTAAAATCAAATACAGATATTTCTACCGTAACTCACTATTTGCATTCCTGAAAAACCTCTCCTTGATTGCAAACAAAGACAGGTTTTGGGGAAAAATAGGGTTGGAGCAGATAACTTAAAACCCATGTAACTTTGTAATCTGAGCCCTAGCAAAAACAAAAATTAATACCTCAGGAAAAAATTGGAACAACTTTAAGATACAACTGAGCTGAAGGCTCTCTTGGGGATATTTAAAATAAAATGAATAGTTGAAACTGTTGGTTGGTGGGTATTGAGACAATGAAGGTGCAGAAGTGAGCTCTGAGCCACTTGAGCTATTGTTAAGGTGGGACCAGAAAGAAATGCAGCCCAGTAAAAGGTCTTGAAAGGGTTCACTCTGGTATGGTAGCCCCTGGTACACTGGATCATTTAAACTTTTTAAAAATAAATCTGCAAGAATGCCCATTTCTGTGACCACTGAGTTGATGACTTCCTTTACCTTGATGAAGGTTATTATCATTTCAGCTCCTCTTGCCTAATATGAACTGTACAGCCTTCCTTATTATATAGACATTATTTCCTTATTTAATAAGTATGAGCATATTTGTTTTCATAAAAGTGCAAGTTGGAGCAGGATGCAGTGAATGGAGCCCTTGTGATGTATTAGTGGTGACTTAGCAGCAGCAGCAGCAGCACCCTGGTTTGGTAGTGTTTGCTTTAGTGGTAATGGTGCATGTTTTTATTTTACCACACATATTTATGAGCTGATTTACTTTGGGACTGTCCCTATATCAACTAAAAGAGACTGTATCAAGTGGAGTGGTACTACAAGAGGACAAATGTCAGTGTTTTGCGACTAATTTAACAGAAACTGAACCAAGTCTGGAGTATTGGATGAAGCCTTTGATGCTTTTTAGTTGATGGTGCTTTTTACTGATGATGCCAAAATAATGTCAGATGAAAAATGTAATGAGCACTGGTCTTTACTCACTGTGTGTACAGACTTATTCTGTAAACCAAAATGTTTTGTCATCTTGGACATGCCGGTTCTTAAAGATTTCTAATTTAAGTGATTAATCTATTTTTAATATTTACATCTATTCTAAATACAAATTGCTTTTGATTTATTATCAGAAAATCCATTTGTAAAATAAATAAACATGTTTAATTTGAGATTATTTTATTACTGTAAATTAATAAATCATTTTAATTTTTTATAGCCTATCAGAGTTGTACAATATAACATCAATACAGAAGAACTATATTCCTACCTAAAGGAATTCATCCATATACTGTATTTCAGGTAAAATGCAATTGTGTTTTCCTTGCCCCCCTTCCCCCAGCTTTTCCTAGTGCCCATAATAGTGATATTTGGTCATATTATTTCTAATGTGAAAGAAAAGGTTAATTTCCAATTGCCATTTTAACTTTTTCATTTTCAATCTTTTCAAAAGCATGTTTGAAGACTAGAAAACTGGCAAGCATAAGGAAATACTATGTCCATTAGTAAAGGGGATTGGATAATTTAATAACTGTATTAATACATCCATATCGTGAAACACTGTATTGTCTAAAAAGTTTTATATCCTTATGTACTGATACAGTAATGTCTTAGATATTCTGTTAATTAAAATCTTGTAGAACAGCATCTATGGGATGAATATTTCTGTTAAAATATATACATATACATACACAGTAATGATGGAAAAGGAAACGGCAACCCACTCCAGTATTCTTGCCTCGGAAATCCCATGGATAGAAGATCCTGGAGGGCTATAGATCATGGAGTTGTGAGGGTCGGACACGACTTAGCAACTAAATGACAACAACACACAATAATGAAAATATATGAACTACTATTGGTAATAGTTTCTGGTTAGAAGAGGTATAAGGTATTTTTGTACTTTCCAAGTTATAAACTTCTAGAATATTTGGAGTCTTGTGAGTGTATACTACTTTTGTAGCTTAAAAAAAGAACACATCCTTTTAATTACTCAAGTTAATATTCATAATAGGGTTTAGTTTTTGTTTTCTGAGATAAATGAATTAATATATGTAAATTTCCTGACACAGTACGTGGCATAAGAGATCAAAAATGTTGTCTTTCTGTGGCATATATATTGATATATACAATGGAATACTTCTCAGCCATAAAAAAGAATGAAATTTTGCTATTTGTAGCAATATGGATGGATTTTAATGGCATAATGCCAAGTGAGGGCTTCCCTGGTGGCTCAGACAGTAAAGAATCTGCCTGCAATGCAGGAAACCTGGGTTTGATCCTTGAGTCAAAAAGATCCCCTGGAGAAGGTAATGGCTGCCCAAGCAGTATTCTTGCCTGGAGAATTCCATGGACCGAGGAGCCTAGGGGGCTATGGTGCTTGGGGTCACATAGAGTTGGACATGACTGAGTGACTAACACATGCAAAGTGAAAAAAGTCAGACAGAAAGACAAATGTTGTATGTTATCACTTCTTGGTGGAATCTAAAAAATACAACAAACCAGTGAATATAACTGGAGAAGGAAATGGAAACCCACTCCAGTGTTCTTGCCTGGAGAATCCCAGGGACGGGGGAGCCTGGTGGGCTGCCGTCTATGGGGTCACACAGAGTCGGACATGACTCAAGCGACTTAGCAGCAGCAGCAGCAGTGAATATAACAAAAAAGAAGCAGACTCACAGACACAGAGAACAAACTAAAGGTTATCAGTGGGGCAACATAGGGGTAGGGGAGTTGGAGGCACAAACTTTTGGGTGTATGATAGGCTCAAGGCTATACTGTACAACATAGGGAGTATAGCCAATATTTTGTAATAACTGCAAATGGAAAATAACCTTTAAAGATTGAATAAAAAATTTTATAACATGAAAATACTCAGCGATAAACATTCTCTTTCATGGATCATAAAATGAAGGTATCTTTTTGTTATAAAGCTTCTTAAGTGAAGTTGGTACAGTTTCTTTAACCTTAACAAATTGCACTATGTAAAAAAATACAAACTTTTAAAATTGTTAAAAACTATCACTTTTCAGGCATCTATTGGTGAATCCCAGAGACCGCAGAGTTGTGGTTATCGAGTCTGTATTATGTCCTTCCCACTTCAGAGAGACACTCACTCGTGTTCTTTTCAAGTATTTTGAGGTACCTGTTTTTTATGTTGTTTTTAGTAGGTACTCAAACCTTAAACTAAAAGGTCCTCATTTTGTTTCCTTCGTTGAAAAGAGGAATTGGATGACAAAATAAACTGACCATCTGTTTTCTTTGTATAGTTATTATATGCATAATTAGCATTTTATCTAATATGTAGATAATTGGATAATTGAAGGTTCCTATTTATTGCTCTTTCTCTTACTTATTTTACTACAGGTTTTAAGTTTTGGGTTTTTTTTTTTTTTTTTTCTCCTGAAATGAAAACTTCTTTGGTGAAGTTTATGATATTTTTCTTCCAGGTCTCTCTAGTTTTCATTTTTTAGGTATGCTGACTCTTCTAAATTTTCCAGCTCTTACATTTTCATTTCATAGGCTTTAAATTCCTAGTAAATGAAGTATTCAAATAATGTCTCCCATAGAGTAAGTGAACAATGCCAGGAATGACTCACATTTTAAAAATCTTTGCCTTGCAAATTTAAAGTTTTTTTTGCAAGAGTGTATAAAATGTGTACAATATATATGAAACTCAGCACATATAAATGTAATTTTCATACATTCTACTGAATACAAAATATATCAAAAATCACAATTTATTTATGAGATAAGGGCAGTTAATTTTTCTAAGTTATAATTTAGTAGGACAGATAAAGAGAAACAGGTTACATACCCTCCTATCTCCTATACTTAACTGTACATACGCTATACATACCCTATACCCTATACATACCCTCCTATACTTAAATTTGGTTTGCAGTAGAGAGAATGCAAAACATAGTATGAAGTTACTTCATCTGTTATCTAAATTAAATAGATGATTTTCTGTATTTTTACTGGAACTTAGCGTTTGAGTTTTGTTTATGTTAGTGTTCTTATCTAGTATATTACCAGAATACCTGCTGTACTTAGGCAAGGGAAATATATCCATTATTTTGTTTGCTATTTGGTTATGATGGACTTCCATATTTTGATTGAATATTTATCTGATATTTAGAGTGTTAGATTTGGCAGGATTTTCACTGAAAAGTGTCACTTAGAACTAAGGATTTTTGTAGTTCTTGACTTTTGTTTTTAACTACTGTATTATAACATTTAAAAAATATAATTCATATTATAAACTTTGTGAGTAAGGACAGTTAAGAATTCTTTTTCTCTGTTTCTATTTCAACCATTTTATAGCACTAAATAAAGAATTAACTGATTTACTTGAATTCACACATAATCAAAATATACTGTAATACACAAAAACATTCTTTGAGTTCTATAAGTTGTTTCATTTTGAAATGACACTTATAAAGCATTTGTATTAACTCAGTTCTTTCTCTTTTGGAAGAAAAACTGAAAACAATAAAGGGATGGTCCAGAAACATACCTTCAAAGAAAATGCTAAATTTAAAAAATAAAGAGATGTCTTTACCATCATTTGAGTTGTGTTTATGTTAGTGTTCTTATCTGGTATAGATAGAAACAGAAATAGGATGGGGAACACATGTGCACCCATGGCTGATATATGTCAGTGTGTGGCAAAAACCACTGCAGTATTGTAAAATAATTAGCCTCTGACTGAAATGAATAAATAAATTTAAAAAAAAGAAATCAAGAAAAAAAATTACTAAAATTAAATCAATTAGTGCTTCACCACACAACCTGTTCACACAACCCGTGTGCACAGGCTGAGCAAAAAAAAAAAAAAAAATGATGATAAAAACATCTCTTTATTTTTTAAATTGAGCATTTTCTTTGAATGTATGTTTCTGGACCATCTCTTTATTATTTTCAGTTTTTCTTCCAAAAGAGAAAGAACTGAGTTAATACAAATGCATTATAATTGTCATTTCAAAATGAAACAACTTACAGAACTTAAAGAATGTTTTTGTGTATTAAGTATATTTTGATTATGTGTGAATTCAAGTAAATCAGTTAATTCTTTATTAGGTGCTATAAAATGGTTGAATAAGTATCATAATTATGAATTTTTTCAAATATATTTGAAATGTAAAGGAAACACCTTCAACTACTGACTTTCATTCTGGTTTTGTTGTTTTCTAGGTTCCGTCTGTCTTGCTTGCTCCAAGTCATCTAATGGCTCTTCTTACACTTGGGATAAACTCTGCCATGGTCCTAGATTGTGGATATAGGGAGAGCCTGGTGTTACCTGTATCTTTTTTGTAAACCAGCTAATTTTGCAGTTTTTACTCTAGTTTGAAATAGTTAGTTAGGCTTATTACAAATTGTTTTTGTTGCATCAAGCTATTTTGGATTATCATGTACAAATATGATATATGTGGAAAAAATTCACAGGATTTTGAAATTTAAATGTACTTTCTGTAGAAATTGTCATTATGGCTTGATCCCAGTATATACTTCAGAGATCAGACTTAGGATCAAAGAAGTTGGATAGGATAGTCAAGTTTTAAGATAAGTCATATGAAGAGTAATTGGAAACAAATGAGAAAGTTAAATCAAGAAAAATTAAAACTTAATGACAACATGAGATCTGCCTTCAAATAACTGAAGGGCTCACTGTCGAAAAGTAAATTCCTTTTTTTTCCTCTCAATTTCCTGAGGCTATCATGGGGACAGTATGGCATAGGTTTATGAGTTTGGGGTTTGGAATCAAATACATAAGTTTAAGTCTCAGCTAAGCTTTCTAGTTGTATGATGTTGGGCAAGTAGCTTACTCTCCCCTTGGCCCAGGTTTCCTCATCTGTGAAATGGGAATTATAATAATTGCACCT
The DNA here is from genome assembly GCF_029407905.1 of Bubalus kerabau. NCBI lineage: Eukaryota > Metazoa > Chordata > Mammalia > Artiodactyla > Bovidae > Bubalus > Bubalus kerabau. The sequence continues at coordinate 75,470,171 of NC_073633.1, forward strand.
CATAGGGGTATTGTGTGACTAGAGTGAGATAATATGTGTAAAGTATTTAGTATAGAACCTGGCACATAACTTGCACAGTAAGCGCTATAGTTTTTGTATCATTTGCCATAGGGAAGAACTCCATAGTAATTTCAGCTGTTACAAAACGAAATTACTGACTATAAACTGGTCCATTCCCAGTCATTAAATGAATTTAAGTAGAGTATAGATATAAATATTTCGTATAAATGTTAGAGTAGATATTTGCTACATTTGAAAAGGAATTTGAAGTGCGTAAGTGCAAAACTCTTGGAATTTTAAGATCTATATGTGTGTTTGTTAGAAGAAATAATCATGGGAAGGAAATCAAGGATCATTAGCTGCTCAGGAAATGAAATAGGCAATAGCTTTTTAAAATAGAAAGTATTTTGTGGGTAAGTCTCATAACAAAAAGTATTATTATATAAATGAGAAGCTGAAAGTTAAGATAGGTGGCTGACCCAAGTTAATAGAAGTGTCCAGCCAAGATACAAACCCATGTTAGTTTTCAAAGCCAGTGTTCCTACCCATAGACTTTTTGCTTTTCATAAATAATGTACTTTATAAAACATCAGGAAAAACATGTAAAATAAGGTAGCAAATCCATAGTACAATATTGTTCACTGTTCTCTCAGCTCTAATAGAAATACAGTGTGAGACATGTAATTTAAAATTTTTCTAAGAGCTACAAAGTTTACAAATACAAATGAAGGAGATGAAATTAGTAGTGTATTTAGTCCAATATATTTAAAATATTATCATTTAAATATATAATTAACATAAATTATAATGGGATATTTTGCAGGTTTTTTTTTTTACTCAGTTTTCTAAATTTGTTGTGGAATTTATTCTTATAGTGTATCTTAGTTCAGACCAGCCACATGTGGACAGTGACTACTTTATTGGACACCCAAGCTCTAACAGATGAGTTCTCTGTGTGTGTTGTTTACCATGTATTTGTATGTATATGTTTAGCTATTTACTTTGGAGAAGAAAAAAAGACTGATTTTTCTGTAACTCCTTAAAGAATTTAGCCGGCCAAGCTGATATAGAATAATAGTGCAGAGGTGAGGGAAACACATTTTTACCTCCTCAAATAGTAATATCCTTGACTACCTTATAGATATATGAAGGAATCCCAGTACTAAATTGTTGGGGAGCACTCCCCTTAGGAGGAAAAGCTCTTCACAAGTAAGTTTCTTGGCATTTAGCACATTGCTTAACCTGTACCAAAAAAGCAGATGTTAAAGAAATAAAAAACAAACAAAAAGTAACAACAACAAAACAAAGATGCTACTTTTTTGACAGTGATCAATAGAAGACTTGTAATGTGGACATTCATCGTTATTTATTCCATTCTTTACTTCCCTGGTGGCTCAGATGGTAAAAGCGTCTGCCTACAATGTGGGAGACCTGGGTTCGATCCCTGGGTCAGGAAGATCCCCTGGAGAAGGAAATGGCAACCCACTCCAATACTCTTGCCTGGAAAATCCCATGGACGGAGGAGCCTGGTAGGCTACAGTCCATGGGGTCGCAAAGAGCTGGACACGACTGAGTGACTTCACTTTATTAACCTTGAGTATGTTCATCTTTTAAGGGTAAAACCACTGTTATTTAAAGCATCATATTCTGTTATGAAGTGAAAGTATTAAATAGGAAAAGGAGATCAATTGCAATATTTTAATTACAGTAACTTTTTTTTCTTCTTCAGGGAGTTGGAAACTCAACTGTTGGAACAATGTACTGTTGACACAGGTGCTGCTAAAGAACAGAGCCTTCCATCTGTGATGGGTAAAATCATTTTAATCTATTTAAGAGTGGTTTACATTCAACTCATTTTTTTCCCCCTACATTGCATACTTACTCTCATTTTCTCACATCACTCTGATGTCCTGGCTCCAATTATAAGGTCATTATTGAGCTATTGTTAATCACCAGATCTAGTAGTTAAATTTTAATCATTCTTTCCAGAACTTTTGACATCATGGATTATCACATACTCTCTTTTAAAAAAAAATTTTTATTGAAGTATAGATTTACAATGTTATATTAATTTCTGCTGTGTAGCAAAGTGACTCAGTTATACATATATATATCTATCTTTTTTCATATAGTTTATCACAAGATACTGAATATAGTTTCCTGTACCATACAGTAGGACCTTGTTATTTATCCATTCTATATGTACTAGTTTGCATCTGGATCGTCATATACTCCTGATACTATCTCTTCCCTCAGCTTTTAGGACTTTTCTTCTACTTTGTGGTTTTCTTTTAGTTCTCCAACTATTCCTTCCTAGTTTGCTCTGCTCTTTCTTTCCCTGCTGATGTTCTTCTAGGGATCCGTTTTTTGTTCCTTTTTTTCTTCTACTGGCTTTTTAAACGTGATCTCATGTGTTCCCATAACTTCAGCTACATCTGTATGCTTTTGATTCTTAACTGTATCACTGAGCCTGGCCCTTCTTCTAAATTTCATATTTTCAGCTCATTTTAGATAGAAACTACATATGCCTCTAGGCATCTCAAACTTAAGGCTTCTAAAAGTAAACACATTATCTCTTCCCCTAAATTCATTTTAACAAATCATTGTTGTATTATTTCTTCCTGAGCTCACATTTTAGAACTAGTGTATCAATCCTTTGAATTCTTCCTCAGAAATCTATTTTTTGTCTCTTTTTTTTTCTGTCCTCCATAACACAGAACATTTGAAATCAAAGACATTGTAAACTATGTCTTCATTGCTTCTTTCTTGGAGCCTACTCTTTGGACCCATTTAGTCTATTTCATACTCTTGCCAGGAATAACTTTCACAGAATTAATTTGATAACATGCTTTTGCTTGAGAATTTTTGCTGGTCCCCACAGGTTAAAATCCAAATTATCAGTTTGATACACATGTTTCTTTACAATCCAACTTTATTCTACGTTTTAACTTTAACTTAGCTTTAGCTTTAACTACTAAACTCAACCCTTTGCCCCTTATTTCAGCTGTAGTAAATTTCTTACCTCTTCCAGGCTATAGTCCTGGCACCGTTGTTCTTCCATAACCCCATGCCTTCATTTATACTGTTTCTTTACCTGCAATGTTTTTCTTTACCTATTTGAGTTTTTGATCTCTTTCTTTGAGAGAAAGGTCATTTAAATTGTGAAGCCTTCCTCATTTCCCTAAGCAGAATAAATTATTCCCCTCTCTGTTACACCCTCAGCAGTATTAATTATAGTACATTTTAACTTTTTCTGTTAGTAGACTTTGAGAATCCCTGTCTTGTTTATTTTTCAAGTGCCTGGATGTTGAATAAATGTTGGAAGGAGAAGGGCAGGTTGTTAGGACTTTTATCCTTACATGTATTGTTTCCTGTTGTCTTTAGATAGTTAAGATAATAGCATTCTTTATTCTGTAGATCAGATTATTATTTATCCATTCCAGATAAACTTTGTTACCTTTTTAGTGTAGTTTAATGTAGCATCCTAAGATTTTTTTCTTTTTGGTTCATGGCATGCGGGATCTTAGTTCCCCAACCAAGGACACGAACCCATCCCCCTGTAGTGAAAGCACAGAGTCTTAACCACTGGATACCAGGGAAGTCCCCCAAGATATTTTTAATAAAAGTCTTCATTAAAATTGACCTTAACATTTCCTTAAAATTCTGAACTATGTGTTCTTAGACACTTTCTTTTCTTTAAATCTTTAATTGAAGGATATTTGCTTTACAGTGCTATCTTGGTTTCTGCCATACATCAACATGAATCAGCCATAAATATACATATTTCCCCTCTCTGTTGAACCTTTCTCCTACCCCCATCCCACCCCTCCCCTCTAGGTTGTCACAGTACTGGGTTTGAGCTCCCTGTGCCATACAGCACATTCCCACTGGCTGTTTTACATTTGGTGATGTGTATGTATCAGTGCTGCTTCTCAGTTTCCCCTACCCTCTCCTTCCACTGCTGCATCTACAAGTCTGTTCTCTATGTCTGCCTCTCCGTTGCTGCCATGCAAATAAGTTCATCAGTACCATTTTTCTAGATTCCTTGAATCTAGAAAATTTCTTGACTCTGTCATAGTTAGCCATATATTCCCAGTAGTTGAGGAATTAAATCATATCACTGTTTGCTGAAGGATTCACTTAGAAGGGAGGCTCCCCTGATGGCTCATTGATGCCTGCAATGTAGAAGACTCAGGTTTCGTTCTGGGTCACGAAGCTCCCCTGGAGAAGGGAGTGGCTATCCATTCCAGTATTCTAACCTGGAGAATCATGGACAGAGGAGCCTGGCGGGCTACAGGCCATGGGATTGCAAAGAGTTAGACAAAACCGTGTGACTAACACTTTTACTTTCCACTTAGGATCAGAAATGCAAATATATTTTAAATAGCTCTTATCATGGTTTTGGCAAAGATTAGATCTAAGTCCTACATATACTTGGGTATCCTTAAGTGACCTCTTTATTTAGTATTTAGAACCTTGTTCAAAAAAGAATGAATATACTAACTTAAAACTTACAAAGACTAAATACATTGATTTGAAAAGTATAGTTGAAAAGTAAATTATATGTAAAATATTATACTTATTATTCTAAATTAGCTGAAATTTAAATATGACTTTTCAAAGCCAGAGCCAATGAATGCCTCATTTGCAGTGTTTAAATGGCTGTGATTAAACCGCTAAGATTGAGAAGCTCCTTCCCAAAGCCAGCATCTACTCCTAACTAAAATAAGCCTTTTATTTTCAAGCTTGCCTTCCATGTTGCCTAGAGAAAACTTTCTCACATTACCAAATGTCTTTGGCACATGTTGGAGTTCATTTGAATTTTCCTAGAGAGTTTAGCACATGTGAAATGTTACAGTTTTTAGCACTTATTCTTAAATTTGTACATTCTTTATAATCTAGTTACATTTCTCTCATCTATATATAGCCAGGTTTAAATTGATTTGGAAATCTTTATATTCTCCATGGGATAAATTTTAACATTTAACATTAGGAGTCTTCAAACTTTTGATCACACACTGGTCTCACCAGTAAAAAAAATTTTGAATATGTACCTGCAATACATACTTATATTTATACTAATTTATAAAGTTTATGTATATCATTATTACTGTACTGTGAAACACAAAAGAATTTGGAAAGGACCATATAATAAAGGTAAAATAATAATTCCAAAGTCATATTTACTAATGTTAAATTTTTTTGCTCCCTTTCAAAAAAAGTGTGATTAAATAGTTTATTAATTTTTAAGGATTATGGCTTAGCATCTTAAAGATGTGGTTTTTAATGTTAATTCTTTCAGTTTCAGTAACTGACAAGATATGTAGCTCCAGATGGAAGAAGTGCATTGTTACCCTTACTAAATCATGGTTCCTTTTATAGCTATAAATTTCTGTCTTCCTTGACATAAATAATTTGTTCTTAGAAATTAATGAGACTATTTTTACATATTTAACAATGGATTAAAAATTCTGAGTTTCAAAGATTCTAAATTTTTGAGTCTGACTTGGAAAACTTGATTTATTGGCAACAAAATTACATAACAATAACATCCAAACATTATCTTTTAAAATCTTCCTAAAATTTCAAAGAAATCTATATAATAGGTACTTTCTCACTCATTTTTTAAAATGTCACATTTACCTTGAAGAAAAAAATTGTCTATGCATGATCCTTTTTACAAATATGTATTAAGTTAGTATGTCACTCACTGACAGTCATTCATTATCATAGGAAATATAAGCAAACTTGAAACTTCCCTTTTTGTACAAGAAAAGTAGGTAGCTCATTTTTAAGCCTTACTATTTCTTGTAAGTACTTTAACACAAGATAACCAGCAAATCTTTTTATGGTAGAAAAGATTTCCTTGGTCAGTTCCTATCCAATGCCATTTATTCTGCCATATTTTTAAGGTCTTTTTTTTTTTTTAATCAAATTTGTGAGTATTAGTCACATTCTTTAGTACTTTGTGTACATCTGGCTTCAACTTCTGTGCTTTGGCTTGACTTTGAATGCTGACGTTTCTTCCCTAAAAGTAAACCTGATTTTTCTATTTGTCTTTTTAAAAAAATTATAGTACTTTTTAATAGTTTGCTGAAATGGAAAATGGAAATGTGAGTGCAATTTAATAGACTGTTTCTGCTTATTAAAGTTCTATAGTTGTAAATAAAATTTCTGTTTTAGGTTCAATTCCAGAAGGTATCTTGGAGGATATTAAAGGTAAACTAAGTTCCTATTTTTTTTTCCTTTCATCATTAAGTATTCATTTGGAGGGCATGTTTCTAAGTATACAAAATGTATTAAATTTATAATGCAGTAGCCTAAAACTACTTAACATATATCCTGTGGAATAATGTATATAAAATTTTGGTTTTTCTTCAGATTTGTGGAAGCTTTTGGCATTATTTATTTTTTTTAATTTGGCCACACCACCAGCTTGTGGGATCTTAGTTCCCTGACCAGGGATTGAACCCAGGCCCTAGGCAGTGAGTGCACAGTTCTAAGCACTGGACTTCCTGAGAATTCCCTTTTGGCATTACTTTTAATGTACTATTACTTTTAATGCAAAGAATGTAATGTAAAGAATGTAATGTCAAGAAACTTCTCAGTGATAGAGATACAGAGTTACTAGGGAATTAGTAGTTTTCACTAATTCACAGTATGAATTAACAATTATACTGCTTATGGAAACTACTGATTTTATGTTGTTTAGCAGTTTTTTTTATCCTTTAGTATTTTAAATGCATTTTTATTATGTTAAAAAAATCATTTTACTGACTTCAGAAATTCTACAGTTGGGTAAATATATTAGATTCACTTTAATAAGATACATTATTAATATTCCTCCTTTGCTAGAGTGTATTTTTATGATAATGTTTAAATTGAGTTTTCTGGTATCTTGATTCACTGAAAGGAAATCAGTTAAACTATAATGTTCTTCATTATTAAGTGTCATGTAAAATTAATACTCTAGAATGTTTAATAGAGAATTAGATAATAAATTTTAAAATTAAATGGGACCTGGAGATATTCTGGTACAACTGGGTCCCTGAGGTATTAAATGATTTGTTCATTGTCACACAATAGGTAAGGTGAGAGCTAGGGCTGCAAAATACATCTTGTTCATCATTATATTGCTTACTTATGTGGCATAATTATCTAAAACCTCTTCAGTTATTATAAAACTTCAGTCATTTAATTCTTTTTGCAGAAGCTCAAATAATAGAGGAAATATCTCAAGTGAAATGAATAGTTTCTCTTCCATTCTTCCAGTCCTATTCTCCATAATGTAACAGTTGATAACTTCTTGGAATATTTCTTTCCATATAGCTTCCAACTTGTGAAAAGAAGTTTCCATTAGCCAGGCAAACATCAGATTGGCAAAAATTTGAAAGACAGACATTTAGTGTTGGTCAGATTATGGGAAAATTAATATATTGCTATTAGTAAGAATTGAAAACTAACCTTTTTGGAGGGCACTCTGGCATATTTATAAAAATTGAAAAATATGCACCCTCTGCAAGAGGGAATGTGGAATGAAATTTGATGCCTTCATCATAAGGATTACCATATGGCTTTTTATTTATTTATTGGGTACCCCAGGTGGGACCCATATAACTTTTAAAAAGGAGGAGATAGATGTATTGATTTGGAAAGGTATCAATAATATATGACGGGAAAAAGCATGTTGCTAGAAAATATGTGCAGTAGGAACCCATTTATATTAAAAACAAATATGCAATATGTACACTTACTCTCACAAACTTATTATGTTATTTATATAATACCTAAGTTTTTTTTCAATTATTTTAAAATCCTTAAGTGTAATTTATCTGTTCTCGGATTTTTAATTCAGTAAATTTAGTTTCCTTAAAGAAGAACACCTTCATATGCTAAGTATGTAAGATGTTGAGGATCTGAGTATTTACATTTCTTAAACAGTTAATGAAGACTTAAAGTTGTAACTTGAGCACTAGCTATGAGTCTAACATATTAGCATATTGTAAATTCCTTTTTAAAAAAAAAATTAAAGTATAGTTGACTTACAGTATCTCAGGAAACAGCAAACTGATTCAGTTATATATATTCTTTTTCTTTTCTTTTCTTTTTGCCACACCATGAGGTATGTGGGATCTTAGTTCCCCGACCAGGGATCAAACCTGTGCCTCCTACATTGGGAGCACAGAGTTTTAACCACTAGATTGCCAGGGAAGTCCCCAGTTATGCATCTTCTTTTTCAGAATCTTTTCCATTATAGGTTATTACAAGATATCAAATATAGTTCCTTGTGCTATACAGTAGGTCCTTGGCATATTTTAGATTCTTAACAAGTATATTTTGAATTAGTAAATGTAAAGAATTTTGTATAATATGATGTTATGTGAACATGTTTTGTAAGTAAGTACCACATCATTAGATTTCTTGCTCTCAATGTCAGTTTTGTCTCTTCTTGAAAAAATTTTTTATTTCTTACCTATTTATGAAAATAATTTGAAGCCACTTATTATAAAAGGTACTTTGCAGCAGAAATAATATTTAAAAGAATAAATGTTCAAAGTGAAAAAAAGAAGGTGATGTAGTGTGCAAAGAGGGAGAAAAAACCGTAAACTAAAGAGTGTTACTGCAGCTAAGGCCAAAATTTAGCTTTGTGTTCTGACCAACCAAGATTTTTTTTAATGTGGCTTTGTGGCAGGAACATGGAACATGTCTTATGATTCTGTGGTGAATGAAAGCTTTTTAGATGTGAATAGATGTGAATAAATTGTAAGCTAACTAAGGACAGAGTTAGTTTATAAAATCGGAAAGAACAGATGATTAACATGTTTACTTGAATAGAATGGTTTTAACTGGGACATTGACTCAATCATAAACCATAATGATGTCTCCTTTTCTTTTAAGTGCGTACTTGCTTTGTTAGTGATCTGAAGCGTGGACTAAATATCCAGGCAGCAAAATTTAATATTGATGGGAATACTGAGGTAAGCTGAAAAAGAAATGTATATTCTTTTTGCAGGTTGCACTTTGTATACTTATGCTTGTGATATTCATATTTCAGCGTCCCTCACCACCCCCAAATGTTGACTACCCATTAGATGGAGAGAAGATTTTACATGTCCTTGGATCAATCAGGTTAGACCTTAATTTTTACAAGCAAAATAATGAACTAAAATAAATTTTTGGCTTTAATATTTTTAAAGCCTTTAGTATTATTAATTTACTAATTATGTGTTTTTCATTAAGCTTCATCATTCATCATTGGGGCTTCCCTAGTAGCTCAGATGGTAAAGCATCTGCCTGCAATGCAGGAGACCCAGGTTCAATTCCTGGATCAGAAGATCCCCTAGAGAAAGAAATGGCAACTCACTCCATTATTCTTGCCTGGAAAATCCCATGGACAGAGGAGCCTGGCCAGCTACAATCAATGGGATCGCAAAAGAGTCGGACGCGACTGAGTGACTAACACACTTTATCATTATTTTTATTATTCAACTTTTTAAAACTTAAAAAAAATTTTTTTTCTGTTCTTCAGAGTAATTCAGAATTAGCCATTCTTTGAGTTGGAGGATAAAGTATGATACTTTAAAACAGGATTCATCAAACTTTAAAAAAATATATTTTTATTTATTTCTGACGGTGCTGAGTCTTCGTTGCTGTGCGGGCTTTTCTCTAGTTGCAGCGTGTGAGGGCTACTCTCTAGTTGTAGTGTACTCACTGTGGTAGCTTCCCTTGTTGCAGAGCACAAGTTCTAGGGCGCATGGACGTCAGTAGTTGTGATACACAGGCTTGGCATTTGTGGCTCCCAAGCTCTAGTGCACAGTCTCAGTAGTTGTGGTGCATCCGCTTAGTTGCTCTGCAGCATATGGGATCTTCCTGGACCAGGGATTGAACCGGTGTCTCCTACATTGGCAGGCAAGTTCTTTACCACTGAGCCACCAGGAAAGTCCTCAGACTTTTTCTATAAAGGACCAAATGCTAAATACCTTAGGCTTTGTGGGCCATATGGTCTCTTTTGCAAATACTTTGCTCTACAGTTGGAGTGCAGAATCAGCCGTGTGTGTGTGTGTGTGTGTGTGTGTGTGTGTGTTTTCAGTCACGTCCGATTCTGTGTGACCCTATGGACTGTAGCCCACTTGGCTCCTCCTAATTACTTTCCAGGCAAGAATACTGGAGTGGGTTGCCATTTCCTCCTCCAGGAGATCTAGGGAGTATGTAAATGAGTGAGCATGACTTGGATTCCAGTGAAACTTTTACAAAAACATACAGTGACTGGTTTTAGAAAAGGCAGAGGAACCAGAGATCAAATTGCCAACAGCCGCTGGATCATGGAAAAGATCAAATTGCCAACATCCACTGGATCATGGAAAAAGCAAGAGTGTTCTAACATCTATTTCTGCTTTATTGACTATGCCAAAGCCTTTGACTGTGTGGATCACAATAAACTGTGGAAAGTTCTGAAAGAGATGGGAATACCAGACCACCTGACCTGCCTCTTGAGAAACCTATATGCAGGTCAGGAAGCAACCGTTAGAACTGGATATGGAAAACAGACTGGTTCCAAATCGGGAAAGGAGTACATCAAGGCTGTATATTGTCACCCTGCTTATTTAACTTATATGCAGAGTACATCATGAGAAACGCTGGGCTGGAGGAAGCACAAGCTGCAGTCAAGATTGCCGAGAGAAATATCAATAACCTCAGATATGCAGATGACACCACCCTTAATGGCTGAAAGGGAAGAAGAACTAAAGAGCCTCTTGATGAAAGTGAAAGAGGAGAGTGAAAAAGTTGGCTTAAAGCTCAACATTAAAAAAACTAAGATCATGGCATCTGGTCCCATCACTTCATGGGAAATAGATGGGGAAACAGTGGAAACTGTCAGACTTTATTTTTGGGGGCTCCAAAATCACTGCAGATGGTGACTGCAGCCATGAAATTAAAAGACGCTTACTCCTTGGAAGGAAAGTTATGACAAACCTAGATAGCATATTAAAAAGCAGAGATATTACTTTGCTAACAAAGGTCCGTCTACTCAAGGCTATGGTTTTTCCAGTGGTCATGTATGGATGTGAGAGTTGGACTGTGAAGAAAGCTGAGTGCCGAAGAATTGATGCTTTTGAACTGTGGTGTTGGAGAAGACTCTTGAGAGTCCCTTGGACTGCAAGGAGATCCAACCAGTCCATCCTAAAGGAGATCAGTCCTGGGTGTTCATTAGAAGGACTGATGCTAAAGCTGAAACTCCAATACTTTGGCCACCTCATGTGAAGAGCTGACTCATAGGAAAAGACCCTGATGCTGGGAGGGACTGTGGGCAGGAGGAGAAGGGGATGACAGAGGATGAGATGGCTGGATGGCATCACTGACTCGATGGACATGAGTTTGGCTAAATTCCAGGATTTGGTGATGGACAGGGAGGCCTGGCGTGCTGCGAATCATGGGGTTGCTAAGAGTCGGACACAACTGAGCAACTGAATTGACTGACTGACTGACAGTGACTGGATTTGACTTACAGGCCATAGTTTGCTGATTCCTGTTTTAAAATACTGTCTAGTTAGAAAGAATTCATTCTTCCAAAGGTACTAAATCTTTAGGACCAGTTAGTAATTCACGGTTTTATTATTTATTTTTCAATCTGATGATGCAGTGTAAGTTGCCAGGAACTTACATAATTATACTGGTAACAATGTAATTTTTGTTTATACCCAAGCTATATGAAATTTGTATTATAAAAGTTTCATCTGTAAAATACTAGATCAGAAGATGCACAGAAAAGAATTACAGAAATATGGAAGATCCTGTTAAGATTTTGAGATAATTAGCATAGAGTTTGAGATTCAAAAAGGATTTACATAAACATACAGATGTTAAATATAGTAGATTGGGGAAACAAAAAAGTGAGAATGTAATACTCTTTGATAGTAACTTTTTATCATTTTACCTCTTATTTAAATTATTTTCACTAATTTACTGTTTTAAAATTTCTCCTGTTTACTGGAGCCCAGAATAAGAAATGAAGAAAATGAGTGTTTATTTTCTACCCTACTGTTTCATTGCTTAAGTGTGTGCGTGCTCAGTCACCCAGTTGTGTCCAGCTTTTTGTGACCCCATGGACTGTAGCCCACTAGGCTCCTCTGTCTGTGAAATTTCCCAGGCAAGAATACTGGAGTGGGTTGTTATTTCCTTCTCCAGGGGATCTTCCTGACCCAAGGAGAGAACTTTTGTCTCTGCATTGGCATGTGAATTCTTTACCACTGAGCCACTTGGGAAACCCTCATTTCTTAAGTACTACTTGTAAAATTATGTCTTTTCAATATCACATTAACTGACAAAGATTTGGAAAAAGAAAACTGATGCTTTGTAAGTATTCAGCTCAGCTGGTAGAAGCAAAAGTGTGCAGGCCTAGAGGCAGGTGGCTAACTATGAGTGAATGAGTGTTCAGCATGCTTAGGCCTCAGTATCCTGTATTCATGAGATGGACAGTTAGCAAGTATGCTGAATATCAGGAAGAGAATTTTATGTTTTGAAAAAGATTCAAAAAAACTTTAAAGTAGTATGCATAGTGTGGTCCAAATTTTATTTTAACAGTATATGTATATTTATATATATATAGTTTTGTATTGCATTGGTTAGGGTTCAGTTTGATTACCAGATATCCAAACCTGAAAATACTGGCTTCAACATGATAGAATTTGTCTTTCACTTAAAAGAAGTTCAGAGGTAGATAGTCCAAGGTTGGTATAAAAATTGCCACCAGGGACCCAAGTTTCCTTCCACCCATCATCTTTGGGGGCATAGCCCTTGTTCTTGGGTTCCAGGGTGGTTGCTGGTGTTAGCTACTACATGTGTTTTCCAAGCATGCAGTCCTAGGAAGGGAAAGAGAAAAGTGCTTTCTCTCCTTGTAAAGGAGACTTTCTACCAGTCCCCACTACCACTTTTGCCTCCATCTCATTGTCTGGTGCTTAGCTACATTCTGCTGCAAGAGAGGCTGTTAAATATAGTATTTCAACTGGGGAGGGGCTTTGTATCCATCTTAAAATGGAGTTTTATCTTTTTTAAAATTTTCTAATAATTATAGATTCACAGGAAGTTGCAAAGGTAATATAGATAGGTCCTATGTAACTCCTCAAAGTTTCTCCCAATGGATACATCTTATATAACCATAGTACAATATTAAAAGCAGTAAATTCGCTTTGGTACAATGTGTATATATTGTTCTGTGATTTTATCACGTGTAGGTTTCTCATTCACCACCACCACAATCAAGGTAGAGAAATATTACATCATAACAAAGATTTTCCTTGTGCTACCAAAAACAGAGTTCTTGTAATTTGAGAATGAACAGGAAAATGAGTATTTTATTAGGCAGCTAGCCATCTTTGCCATGTATTGTTTTTACCAACAAAGAAATACTTTTGGCTGGGTGGGGTAAGGTTTGTTTTTAAATCTGTTGTATCACTATTGATCTATTTGTTGAATTCCATTAACTTTTACAGACTTTCAGTCCTTTTTTATTATTAGGTTTAAGGTGGACAAAATATATGTAAATCTATACATGTGTGTGTCAGTTTCTCAGTCATGTTCAACTCTTTGCCACCCCATGGACTATATAGCCTTCCAGGTTCCTCTGTCCATGGAATTCTCAAGGCAAGATTACTGGCATAGGTTGCCAATCCCTTCTCCAGGGGCTGTTCCGAACCCAGGGATTGAACTGGGGTCTCCTGCATTGCAGGCAGACTCTACTGTTTGAGGCCCTAGGGAAGCCCCCAAAATCTATACATAGTGATAGTTATAGCTAGTACTTAGGGCATACCTTATATGTGCAGGCACTGTTCTATTAAGTCATTGAATCTTTATTGCAACACCTGTGAGGCAAGTACTGTTCTTCTCATTTACAAATGCAGACACCTTGTGTTCTAATTATTACTCTACATTCACATAGTACTGGTACTTAAAAATACGTCTGTAGACCTATTGTACTGTGTTGTGTTACGTGATGCCAACAAAACACTGTTCTTAATCTCATTAGAGATTCTGTTGTGGAGATCCTTTTTGAGCAAGATAATGAAGAGAAATCAGTTGCCACTTTAATATTGGATTCCCTTATGCAGGTATTTTTATTTTGTAAATGGTTTCTTTTTTATGACTACAGTTCTTTATAAAGAATTTTTAAAATCTGTATTTTTAATTTTAGCCATTGGTTACATTTTTTATGTGAAGTTTTACTGAGTTTTACTTTAGACTGAGATATGGTACCGACAGCATTTCAAACCCAGGGTAGTTTGTGCTGTAGATGTATCATGCATTCTTTCCCATGATAACAATACCAGATTTTTATTATGTACTGAGTAGTTTCTTCACATGCACATTTGTGTAATATTAAGGTTTTCATTCCACAGGGTATATATGTCTCTTTTATGTAATGACTGGAGCCATAGAACTCCTGTAAAATACTTTGGGAGATATTATCTACTTCTCCCACTCTACCTGGGGACTTTTTTGAAAATCATAACATCAGTGAAGGACTTTAACATTCCTGATGCTTAGAACTGTTGTGGAAACAGTGTTTCCAAGAATGTTATCTTACCTCTTGACAGCTGACTCTGGATATCATGGAAATAGTACCTTTGAAAAATTAGGTTTCCACAAAAAGTAATTTCTTATTATGTTCTTTGCTCAGCTCAGACATTCTACCCTGAAAATGAGAATACTCCCATATTACTACTATATGCCCTCTGGAATTTAAAATTCTACACTATTAGCTTTTAAATCTTTAAGGATTTATTTAAGTACATGGTAATATTATCATGGTGGTGTATTTGTCACATGAAAAAATCCCTTGTTAAAGAAACCTTGCTGTGACCCTTTTTTGTGATACAAATGATCACCTAATAATCTGTATATTTTCTTAAATTCAGTCAGGCATTATTTATACAGTTAAAGTTAATTCTTTTTTTTTTTTCTTTTTATTAACAGTGCCCAATAGACACCAGGAAGCAGCTAGCAGAGAATTTGGTAGTCATAGGTGGCACGTCTATGTTGCCAGGTTTCCTTCACAGACTACTTGCAGAAATAAGGTATTTGGTAGAAAAACCAAAATATAAAAAAACGCTTGCCACCAAGACATTCCGAATTCATACTCCACCTGCAAAGGCTAATTGTGTAGCATGGCTGGGAGGTAAGAATTTTTTTTATTTATTTTTTTTTAATTTTGTTTGTTCTAGCCTTATCTTGCAGCTTGCAGAATCTTACTTGCCTGACCAGGAATTGAACCCAGACCCCTAGAAGTGGAAGTGAAGAGTTCTAACCACTGGACCACCAGGGAATTCCCAAGAATTTCATTTTTTAAAATAATGATTATATAGTAAATGGTTCCTGAATGACATTACGAATGGTTATAGATGATTCATTATTAGAAATTGCCTACTTAGTTAATAGAACAATTAATTAATCAATTTTCTTTGACCATTTACTTTTCCTTACATTATTAATTTTCAGAATTATGTATCTATTTTCTCTTGGCATTAAAGTCATCCCACGTATAGAGTTTTGGCTAAGAAAACGAAGGTTATTATTTATTTTGTGTACAGAGTTGAAAATATTTCCACCGTACTCTATCTGCTTTTAAACATAGTAACACAGTCATTTTCACTATAATCTAGTTTAGGCCATTTAAGTTATTTTCAACACAAGAGTTATGGCTTACCCTGTTTTTCAAAATATAGGATATAGAACAGCTTAACTGGAATTAATCTGAAGATTGTGAATATGCTTTACTGAATTTTACACATTCTCTCTTGTCATATAATGAAGTGGATATATGTGTACATAAAATTTTCCAGTAAAAGTTTTCATTTCAGCTATAAATGTTTTATTTTTTTTTACCACACAGGAGCTATTTTTGGAGCACTTCAAGACATACTTGGGAGCCGTTCAGTCTCAAAGGATTATTATAACCAGACAGGCCGTATACCTGATTGGTGTTCTCTTAATAATCCACCTTTAGAAATGATGTTTGATGTTGGGAAGAATCAGCCTCCTCTGATGAAGAGAGCATTTTCCACTGAGAAATGAAAGTCTGATTAAAATTCAGCTTTGCTTCTTTTCAAGTATCTCATCAATTAGAAGCAAATTGTACAAAGTATATAGAATGCTGTTAGAGACGACTTTAGTAGAAGTGAAAGCATTTCTGTAATTATTTGTCACATTAATATTTAATCATTTTGACTGGTTTCTCTTGTGTAATGGTAGAATGGTAGCTGATGCTTATGAAATTAGTTATATTTATATCAATAAAATATACTAAAGCGGTTTTATTTTGGAGATTTGTTACATAGTTCAGTTTTCAAAAAAAGGAAAAGCATCTCTCCATAATTCACATAATCTGTCTTGGGCATCAGAGACTTCATTAATTTCATTATTTTCATCAATTATTTCATCTAAAGAATAATGTTACCATTTCTAGTTATTTCAAATATTTACATGGGTCTGTGTCTCAAGATCCTTTTGTTTTGATGTTTGTGTCCAGGTTATAATAATGCTACTTTTGGACTGATAATTTTGGGTAGTACAGTTAAGCATTTGGTAGGCAAAATGTGGAAATGTTCACTTTCTTAACTTTATAGTTTATGAATTTCTAAGGAAAAGATACTTCATTTTAATGCAAAGATACTCATGCATTTTTATGCAGCTGCTGTTTAAACATGTATTCATAATGTCTTTAATCTTTTGTGCTTTTTATTTTCTAAAAGCAGGGTTCTTTGTAATATATACTCAGTCATTGTTTAATTTTTATTTTTGTTTTTCTTCCTTTGTTTTTAATGAACTACCTCTTACTAGAATGTTGCTGGTTTCATTCTAAGTACCTGTGAAGATAGGAAATATATATGTATTTTCATAGTCCTGAAGACTGAGTAAGAATTTATACATTTTTTAGACTATATGTCCCAAGTCTGTTTTTACCCATAGTTTGATCATTTTGTTTGTCCTTTTTCTCTAGTCTGCCTAGTTTTGCTATGTGCTCTGTATATGAAGATACTAACACCAAGTAACATTTGAAAGAGTTGGTTCCTGGCATTAAGAATAGGAAAGGATTCATTTTTATCTTTGTGTGTGTGTTACTTTTTAAAATACATCTAGGTTTACTTTGTCACCGTGTACTATTTTAGTAGCCCCAAACTATGATTCATTCAGTATTTATTGACTCTCGGCTGTGTACCGTGTATAGTTTTAGATCCTGTAAATGCTACAACAGTAAGACATGGACCTCTGCCCTTGGAAGGGTTGCAGGTTAATAGAAGTGGATGTGTACACAGTGATACAAAACAGAATGTGGTATGTGCCATCAAGGGATCCATTGCTTGTTGCCGATGTATTTCTGACCAGTGCACCAGGGAAACATCATAGAGGAGGCTTCTGACCTTGTTCCTGAAGAATGAGGAGAATATCCATAATTGGGGATTACTCCAGCCTAAGTGAACTGATTGCCCTGCACAAAATCTTAAAGCATTTGGCACTGAGATGAGGCATTACTAAAATAATTTACAATTAGACCACAAAGAACTTGAAAGCGAAAACTGAAAATTCAGTTTCCCAATATATTTATTCCTAAAGTGAGACTCCTCTGTCCTCTCAACTTAGCATTTCCTACAGCACCTTTTCCCCCAAAGTAGTGCTCTTTCCCATAAGCACATTATCTGTAACAAGGCACTTACAATTTCACCTTCTGTTTGTTTCTATTCAGGTTTTATCTTCTTTCTGGAATGTAAGCTCCATAAGAACAAAGCTCCATTTCTTAACTTTGAAATCTGTAAGTGTACTAGGCCAGGAATAGGTGTACTACTAATTGTCCGTTGTATGGATTCAGTATTAACATTATCTCATGTAGTAAACATAAAATTGTCTTTTGTAGCATTTGGATGATTTATTAGGAGGTTTTCATTACTGAATAATATAAAACAAGGTCTCTAGCTGAAATACAACTTTATAGATACTGTAAAGTGGCAGACACCAGTGATTGAGGTTAAGAAATGGAGCCCTCTCTTAAGGGTAGAATTGTGTGTGTTAGAGATGGCAAGTTCTAGCTCCTGTGAATGTGGCCTTACTTGCAGGTGTAACCACATTAAGGTGGGATTATTAGGGTGCGCTCTAATAAGACACTAAGACTGGTGTCATTATACAAAAAGGAAAATGCCATGTGAGAGAGAAACAGGAAAATGCCATGTGAGAGAGAAACGGGAAAATGTAGCAACAGACCGAGATTGGAGTTAGGCACCAACAAACCAGAGAACACAAAGGGTTGCTGCTGCCACAAGAAAGCTAAGAGAAGGAGGTGACAGATTCTTCAAGAGAGCCTTTAACATCATGACTCTCCTTGCACTTTGATTTCAAGCTTCTAGCTTTCAGAATTGGGAGCCAGTACATTTCTTTAGTCACTCAGTTTGGGGCACTTTGTTTATGGCAGCTTTAAGAAACCAATACAGCCTTCTTAATTCACCAATTTTTAACACATATTTATTGAACATCTGCCAGATACTAATTTAGGTGCTTGAGATGCATTGGAGAGCAAAGACAAAAATCCTGCCTTTGTGGACCTACGTTCCAAGGATGTGAAAGTAAAGCAAATAATAAGAATTAGAAGATATCTCTATAGAAAAAAATAATGTAGAATGAGGTGAATGGGGGGGCTACTTGGCAATTAGAGTGATTGAGGGGCTTATAGTGACTCCGACAAATTAGGCAAGTATGACACAAGAAATGTATTTGGTCTCTACCTGTAGTTTTTGACACAGCTCCTAAAATCTTTGTGGATTCCTGCATGATAGGGGTGTTAGGAGCAGCTTACACAGAGCTTCTAAATCCCTTAGAATTTCCTGGGTAATAGAAGTGCCTTTTGTACTTCTCACCAAAAGGTGACTCTTGGGGGGCTTTTGGATGACTTTAGGATGAGAGCTGGTCACCAGAAAGTCTTAAGTCATGTTTTGAAGGAGAACTTTCAGCCCCACCCCTGCCTGCCCCATGCTCTAGGGAAAGGACAGGGTTTGGAAATTGAGTCAATAACTGATCACACCTGTGTGAAGAAGCCTCCATAAAAATCGCTGTCATACATTGTTCACAGAGCTTCCAGAATGGTGAACATGTTCAGGTGCTGGGAGAGTGGCTGCCAAGGAGAGAACCCTAGTCCCTTACCTTGGCTTATGCATCTCTCCCAGTTAGCTCTTCTGAGTTGTATCCTTTTCTGTGAGCCATTCTAGGAAATTAACAAACCTCAGGAGAGACCGTGGGAACCCCTGATTTATGGTGGGTTGGTCACAAATTGGGGAGGCCTGGACGTGGAATCCAGATTTCATAGAACATTCACTGTAGACAAGTTGGTCCCTATCCCACTCAGAACACTGAACACTTTTCGTCCTAAATGAGCGACTTTATCAGTTTAAGCTTTATCCCTCCTTTAGTCTGCTTTCCGAATGCTGCTGCTGCTGCTAAGTCACTTCAGTCGTGTCTGACTCTGTGCGATCCCATAGATGGCAGCCCACCAGGCTCTCCCATCCCCAGGATTCTCCAGGCAAGAATACCGGAGTGGGTTGCCATTTCCTTCTCCAATGCATGAAAGAGAAAAGTGAAAGTGAAGTCGCTCAGTCGTGTCCGACTCTTGGTGACCCCATGGACTGCAGCCTACCAGGCTCCGTCCATGGGATTTTCCAGGCAAGAGCACTGGAGTGGGTGCCATCGCCTTCTCATCATAGAAGGGCCCCTACTTCCTGACAACACCAGAAATCAGAGGGCGCCCTCATTTCCTTAAAGTGAAAGTGAAGTCGCTTAGTCGTGTCGGACTCTTTACGACCCCGTGGATTGTAGCCCACCAGGCTCCTCCGTCCATGGGATTCTCCAGGCAAGAATACTAGAGTGGGGTGCCATTTCCTTCTCCAGGGGATCTCCCTGACTCAGGGGATTGAATCCAGGTCTCCCGCATTGCGGGCAGACGCTTTAATCTCTGAATCACCAGGGTCATTTCCTTAGACCCTCTCCCAAATTCCCTAAAACACAAATCCTGTGGTAGATTCTAACACCCGCTTACTGAGACACCCCACAGGTCTCCCTCACTGCAAGGGGTTATAAGTCAAACTTGTTCAACTACAGGAGTTTGTTTATTGGTCTGTGTCAGGTGGGAGGAGAGAATGGTGAGCTTGCGCCATTGTGGGGTAACTTGCTCCAAAGAGGAACAGAGAAATACGGTAAAATTGTAGCTTGCAGGGAAACTAGGTCAAAGTTCTAAGTTTTGTTTTAAGATAGAGAATTAACAGCATGTTTGTATGTTGATGGGAAAAACCGAGAGAGACAAATTGGTCCTTTAGTAGGAGGAAAGCTAGCGGATAACACGCGGCGTACAGGAAATAGTAATTCTGCTTGGAACCTGGCCCTTCACCTACAGCGGCCGGTGAGTGAGATCCTGGAACGTGACTGGCTGTGGTGTGCACATTCTCTTCCTGATTATTTCGAAGTTCTTAGTGAAGAGGGTAAAAAAGCGGAAGTCCTACATTCCATAGTACTTAGTAATAATTGCCCTTTCGAAGTTTCACATCTCAGTTCTTTTGTGCTTTCGTTTCAAAAAGCCTCCCCTTCACCGGAATGTTAACTTGCTAATATTTATCCAACTGGATGGATAGATTCCAAATAAGTCCCACGAACAGTGGAAGAAAACCTGATTGTGCCCTGGTTCTCACAACAGCATGGAACATTTCTCACTGTATATTTCTCCAGAAGACATTTCCCCATCCCTACCCCAGGAAAGCCGTATATTGAGAAAAAACGTAAAATAAACAAGAGAGAACTTCTAAGTACTCCGACTCGCTGCTTTTCCATGGGATTGCTTAAGTTTTAGACAAGTTGCCAGTATTGAGGCTCCTAATTTTGTTCCTGATGCTGGGAGGGATTGGGCGCAGGAGAAGGGGACGATAGAGGATGAGATGGCTGGATGGCATCACTGACTCGATGGACATGAGTTTGAGTGACCTCCAGGAGTTGGTGATGGACAGGGAGGCCTGGCGTGCTGCGATTCATGGGGTTGCAAAGAGTCGGACACGACTGAGCAACTGAACTGAACTGAATTTTGTTTCGATTAAATAAAAAACCGTCCTCTCTCAGCAATAATACAGGAAGGCACAGTAACACAGAAAATCAATTTCAACTGTAAACATTGGCCGTTTCAGTTCCCTCAGTGAAGGAGGAGCTAGGAGAGGGATAGGTGAAAGGAATAGAACGTGTGCTTTTAAGTACGCAACCGCAATTTGAGAACTGTTTAATTTGCCAACTCGTCTTTTTTCCAGAGATTTGGTTAATATTGACAGTATCTAAAATCGGTTTAAAAAAACAAAAAAACAACCCTCGTGTGTTAAAATGCTGTGGAGAGACCTCGGACTGTTACATCAAAGTAAAAAACCAAAAAAGCTACATGCGCCCAACGTGGGGCTCGAACCCACGACCCTGGGATTAAGAGTCCCATGCTCTACCGACTGAGCTAGCCGGGCGCCTGAGTGAGGCGGTTGATTTTTCTTCTCTTAAAGTGTTTAACTATATTTGATTTTGTTTTCTTATATTTCTTTATTGGTATTAAAAAAAAATATGTCATGCTATGAGCTGTTAACTTCCAAACTGGTTTTAAAAATTCTTTAAAACAATTCTTGAACTGTACTTATATTTAGCAATTTTTAGCGTGGGCGTATCACAAGAGCACTGAAAAGTTACGTGTTTGTCATTACAGAATCACTGAATCTTTTTTCTGAAGTGTTTTAAAATATTTACTACCCGATAAGTTGTCTTCTTTACATAAACACGTATCAAGACTGTTCACTTTCTATCGAATGTCATAATGGATTCCTACCATTTTGGACACAGCAAAGTTTTTAATGAAGTTAGTTACACACGCGGAAGAACAGTGGAGCTTAGTTATTTCCCTTTAATATGATCTAGTCATGGAAAGCTAAATTGAGGAAGAGGAAACCGGTTCAGTTAAAATTAGCCTTCTTTCTCGTAATTGCCTGACAATTCAGAGATAAGACCTTCAGAGGCTCTTATTACACATCCATCCATCACAAAAGACAGGCCGAGAGGAAAGGATTGTAGAGTTTGAGTTCTATGGTAAAGAATTAATTCTAGGAGAAAAGAACTAATTTTGATCAAATTATGACAAGCTGAGATAATCTACAGAAACGTATATATTCTGAGATACTAGTGCAGTTCTCTAGATAAGGAAATCTGCAGATTTCTGTGATGGGAGTGGTATCTATTCTACTGCTCAGAACAGCAAGATAAAACCTAATTGTAAACCTGGAAGTCACAAAGAATTCTCAGGAATAATAATTTCTGAAAGCCTAAAACACAGTATTTACAAGTTAAACACATTGGGCATCATGTTTCCAGGGCTATTTTAATTAAAACAGAGTCATAAAGTATGGCATAAACTATGTTTAGATTCCTCAAAGTGCCCTAGGATTTAAGTAGAATATTTAGAATTTTCAAGCTTGAAATATTAATGCAATTATTCACCAACAATTTTTTTTTCTTGTAGTTGCAAATTCTGGTGTATTGTAACTATTTTATAACTTGGCAGAATGTACCTGGGAAGTGAATTTGCATTTATTTGCATTTTCAATTAAGTACCTACCATGTGCAAAGCACTATTCCAATAGATGGAAGTATAAACAGACTCTGATAACCTCAAAAGCCTTATCACCCTGTAAGAAAGATATATGCGTAGATTACATACTGATTTTATATGTACTATTTCCAAAAGTAACTTAAAATAATTAAAACACATCCATACTCACACTTTTTAAGTTTTATAATGAATCAGGCAAATAATCATGAATCTTAAGACCATAAACTCAATGCATTTTTCCAAGGTACAAGATAAATCAACAATCCAGCCCCCACATAAACAGTTCATCTGATAATGGGTTCAGAAAGAGCTCCAAATTCATAATTGTTAATGAATATACAGTAGGCCCTAGGCACTCAAATTGTGTTTATCACACACAAACAGGAAAGTTAATTAAAGGTTTCACTAGATCCTTAAACAAGTTTGGAGTACTAATTTACCTTCAAGGTGAACCCTCCTAGGACTATACTCTAGCTTTCTTCAGCATTGTCTTGGCCTCAAACCTGTATCTGTCTCCTGCATTGGTAGGTGAGTTCTTTACCACTAGTAACACCTGGGAAGAAGTCCTTTCTTGGCCTACAGTGTTCTAACTCAGGACTCTTCATGAGAAAATTGCAACTAGGATATTTCAGTGAGGGTTAGACAAATTAAACTGCTAGTCTTCCAAGTATATCCATATCCTTTTTATCCATTTATTCATGAATAAATACTTTTAATTATAATGCTTCATTAACAGGAAGAAGCAATTGAATTTCCTTTTCCATTTACTTTCTACGTTTAATTTTTCAGCAAGCCTGCATATCTAAAATCCATCCACCTATTTCCACCTCCACTGCGACGACTCTACTCACTCTCCATTACTGCTTGCACACTGGACTGCAAGATTTCCAACTAGTCTCTGTATTTCTATTCTTCCCTGTATTTATCTTTCTCCACACAGAAGCAAGAGACTTCATTTAATAATCATATCATTCTGCTTAAAAAACTGCTAATGATCTCATAGTATAATGCCAATAAAGCACAGAGACATGCTTCTAGTCTTTCTTCTGTAGTATAATGCCAATAAAGCATAGAAGTCTCTGTGCTTCTACTCTTTCATATATTTATCATTCTCCATATAGAAGCAAGAGACTTCATTTAATAATTATATCATTCTGCTTACAAAACTGTGATGATCTCATAGTATAAAGCCAAAAGGAAAGAGAAAAATTAGAAAATCACCATTTGGAAACCATTATCCTAAGAATCATCGGATACTATATTTAGTGGGTAAAAAGGTGGAGGAATAGCAGGATATTTACATAGTCTCCAGGTATTTTTGCATAAGATATTTATAAATTACAAAGGGCAAAACTGAAACTACAGTGGAGAAATCTAAAGCAAGTGATCAAAGTTAACATCACTGGTGGAACAAATTGACACAATGTGCCTCCTAACATAAGGTTCTAATATATAGAAGGTTACTTTTGTCGCATTCCTGACAAAAATGCATTTATCCAAATTGAATCATGAAAAATCATACGAACCTAAACTGTGGAATATCTTATAAAGTAAATGTTTTTTGTCAATAGCGTTAATGCTATGAAATCTAAAGAAATATTAAGAAAGTATTTTCCAGATTAAAAGAGACTAGAGACATGACAACTGAATACAACATGTGATCTTGGATTTTCTTTGACTGTGAAGGGCATTATTGAGGGATTTGCCAAAATCTATAAACAAAGTCTGTAGATTAAAAAAATAAAAAAAGGAATGGTACTTTTCTGATTTTCACAGTTATAGTGTGGATATTTAAAATGATATTCTTTTTGGGGAAATACACACGGAAGTATTTAGCAGTTTAAAAAATGCTGACGGCTTTCCACTTAAAATCAGATTAAAATTCGAACTATTATGAAATCCGATTCCATATTCACCTCTGATTTCATTTCCTGTCACTCTCCCCCGCTTAAGGCCATACTGACCTGACAGTTCCTATAATAAGCCAAGCTTACACTGAGAGAACAATCCCAAATTTCAATTTAAGTATCACCCATTCGGAAAGTCATTCCTTAAGTAACAGGTTTAAAGTTCAAACTTCCATTCTCTCTCTCTTTTTTTTACCAAAAGGTGCAACTATTTGCCTATTTACTCTGTTGCCTGTTTCTTCCCATTGAGTGTAAAGGATGAGGTGCTGTCTCTTTCATCGTTTCATCAGCAGGGTGTAACTTGAGTACTTGGGACATAGAGTTCAACAAATAATATTTAATCAAGCTTATCCTTAATTTTACTAGAGTTATACAAAGGGTACTAATCCTGTAAAATTCCGACCTAAGCCCAGAGGTGATACCCTTAGAATGCAAGAATGCAACTTTCTTCCTTCTTGTTAGAATAGGTGGATGATAGGGTTGCCTCAATATATTGGGTTAGAATCAGGCCGCCAATGGTGGAGGGAGACCTCTCCCTTACCGTTTTCTCTGGCCTTTTTAAGAGTATAAGAACATCTCTCCGTTTTGCTTTAAAAAAAAAAAATAAGGAAGCGAAAGAGAAGGATAAAAGATAAATAATAATTCCAGGAAAAGGACTGGCGCAGCTTCTCAAGCAACCAGAAGACAGAACCAATCTACGAACCCAAACCGAAGACGAAACAACCAGGAGCCTACCTAACCCCGGTGAGATTGCTTTTGTACATGCGCGTTACTCGCCAGGTGAATTTCCCCCTCCCCCCTCCCCTTTTCCCACAATCCTCTGTTCCGTGGACCAACGCTCCAGGAACGAGCTACAGAAAAGGCTATTGGTTGGAAGAATAGTCAATAAGAGAGCTTGTTACTAGTCTCTTGCTGTGGTGCTGGGGGAATCGCTTTAGGCCTGAAGCTGTAAGAGTCCCAGTGATTTTAGCACTATGAGCTCAATCGGCACCGGGGTAAGTTCTTTGTTTCTCTGTGTGATAGTCTAAGGATTAGCGTAGAAGGGAACGCTGACAGACCGCGGTGGGTGCGCGGACTCGGGGTCCTCTGGGACTGCCTGGGGGCAGGTGGGCAGCTTCCAGTTGTGCGGTGCCGGGAGGTCTAGGCCCGCGCCTGCGGTGACCGTGACTTGACGCTTCTCAGCTCAGGTGTAGCGGGCTTGGCCGCGCAGCAGTGAGATTTGGAGCCGCTCTAGGTTGCTGAGTCACTTTCTTTAGCCACTTAGGGAAACCGAAAGTGGAAACTCGTGAGGCCTGAAATGGTGTGTGTGCACGCGCTGTGAAGGACTTGGGCAACAATTAAGCTCTTGAGCACCACTGAGGCAAGGCGGCTCGAGAGTCCAAAGTTTGTGACTCCGCTTTCCAAGAACCTCTCCCCCACTTCCGCACCCTTGCAGTTCCTGGGGTGCTTCTGACTCCCGGGGATTCTCTGCCTTAGTTTCGAGGGTACCGATGGACCTCTCTTTATGAGTCCCTGGAACCTTCTGAGAACTGATAAGGAAAATAGTCAAAAAAGCGGAATCTGAAGAATCTTTAACATTTTTCCGTTGTCCCAGCTTTTCTTGTAGAGAAATAACAGCAGTGTGAGGTCTCAGTACCGTAAGCGTTAAATGATTAGCTACGGACTTAACCGCTTCTTTGAACAGACTGTCCAGGATTTTGGAGTTAGATTTGTTAACTTGTTCGGCCTACTAACTTTCCTTTGTTAAACGTACTGCATATATACAATCTTCGGCTTGCTCCTTTTATGTATTTCCCCATATAGAAAACATAGTGTTTAGAAATATTTATTGATTGGTTCCACTAGAGGCATTGGGTAATGGGTTTCTCAGTTCATCTACTCCCATTGTGCATAAGATTTTGATTCTCACCATTAGGCCCAAATACTGGTTTTCCAAGTTGGATAATAGGCGATTTATACTAAGGTTGTCATCCCGTTTTTGGATTAGTTGATGCTCAGTAATGCATGTTGTAGCAAATTGACTTTGCAACTACATTAATATTACCCTAGATTAATAGTATTCTGAAGGGTTCTACAAACCTTTTAAAAATATTTGATAATATAAATAGGTGAGAAATTTTGAGTATTACGGTGGTAAAGATCTTCGTTTAGCAGACCAACAGACCAATTACCCTAGATTAATAGTGTTCTGAAAGGTTCTACAAACCCTTTAAAAATGTTTGATAATATAAATAGGTGAGATGTTTTGGTATTAAGCTGGTAGAGTTAAAGATCTTTCTTTAACAGACCAACAAGCTGAGAGGCAGGAAGCACCACTATTGAAGATTTAATGCCTGTCTTGTCCCAAGAACTCCAGATGCGAAGACCTGTCTTGACATTTCTCTCCACTTGTTTGATAGGCATTTCAAATGACACGTCCAGAGTAGATCTCTGGGTTTTCTTCTTCCGTTGCCATTTTGCATCTCCTACAATTTACATTTCAGTGAATGGTTCAATTTTAGTCGCTTAAATGAAAAAAAAAAAAATCTATGATGCACTTCTGAGTTCTTTTTTACTGTATTCCTAAAGCCAATCCATTAGCAAGGTTTTTTTGACTGCGCCCTCAAAGGATAACACCTTCCATGTCTTTCTCTCTGGTCTAAGACACTCCGTTGACTATATTTCCAGTTGACTCCAGAATTACACACTTAAACATTCTACCATGTCTCAAGTGTATAAAGCCAAATTCATCAATACCCTATCTCTGCTTCCACTTTTGTTTTCTCTGTAATTCATTTACCAGATGAACAGCATTTAAAAAAAAAATTAGAACCTCTTCCCCTCACCCCACCCAAACTCCAATGACTTTCTATTGCATTTAGAATAAAATTTAAACTTCCTGCTCCAGCCTAAAATAAAAGACTTAGCATAACTTGGCCCTTATATGCCTCTAATATAGTTTACTCTTCTGTTTACCATTTATGGTGCTCAAGATTCAGTGGCATTATTTCCTTTTTCTTAATTTTGCTCCTCTTATTTCTACCCTGAGGTCTTTTATGCCAGATGCCAGGACACTCCTCCATATTCTAAATGAGTAGTTACTTGTCTTTTAGGTCTGGCTCAGCTTAAATAACATAAATATAATTTCCGTAGCAATGTCTTCCCTGATCAGGTAGTCTGTGGTATTCCCTGAGACCATAAGTTCACTTTGTCTTACTTTTCATTGTAGAACCTTTTATCTCCAGCACCTGAATCTGTTTGAGGTCTGATTTGAAAATGAAGGACTTTAAGAATGAGCAGTCTTTGTATTTTCTCATAGTGACTGACATTTAATAGATGCTTATTAAATATCTGAATGCTAAATGATGTATCCAAGCTCCTTTAATTCATTACTGCAACAGCTATGAGAAGCTGTGGTGCTAAAGAGAAGCCAGTGTTGTTTCTACCTTGGTAATTTTTTCAGAAATGAGCCATGTTCTGTGTGGGAAAAGTTCTGACTTTACCCAGGACTTCTGTTCATTGCTTGTCAATAGCAGAAATCTAAAGTGTGTAACTTTCTCTTAGCTGCTGTTCCTGCTCTGACATGCTTTCCCTTTCTCTTCAAAGCAAAATCTTCACTGAGATTGAACACACATTTCTGATGTGTAAGCCATTTAGGAAAAAATTGTTATTACTACCAAAGGTGCATCCTTCTAAGCTTGTTATTGCCTTTTCCTTGTAGTATGATCTGTCAGCTTCAACATTCTCTCCGGATGGAAGAGTTTTTCAAGTTGAATATGCTATGAAGGCTGTGGAAAATAGTAGGTAAGAAACAATGTTTTACTTGAAATTAGTGTGTTTTAGCCAGATATTAAATGTCTCCTTCTCTTTGTTTTTGGTAATTAGGCTTTGTTATGTTACTTTGGCACAAATAATACATGTCCTAAAATAATCTCAATTTATTAGTCATTTCCAGATTTCTCTTTAGGCCAGCTCTTTCCATGTGACTATATTTCCAGTTGACTCCAGAATTACACACTTAAACATTCTACCATGTCTCAAGTGTATAAAGCCAAATTCATCAACATCTTTGCTAGCCCCTTTTCCCTTTTTCAGATTCTTGACTTATATCGTTGGTTTCCTTGGCCAATAGGTTTGTAACTTTATTGTCTAATCTTTTATTTCCTTGTGTTTTCATTGCCCTGTGCAGTTGGTCACATGATCATCTCAGCAGGGATATTTTTTATTTTTCTCTTCTGCTGCCATACTCCAAAAGGTGTAGGACCACCAAGATATTTTCCTGTTGGGTTACTTCCTTCACTCTTTTTTTTTTGGTCTTAAACAATAATCTTTATTTTTACACAAAGCGTACAAAATGAAGTAGTTCCTTAAAGGGTGACTTGGAGCTAGAAAATCCACCCTGAGTGTGAAAGTGTTAGTGTTAGTCTCTCAGTCGTGTCCTACTCTTTGCAACCCCGTGGACTGTAACCCACCAGGCTCCTCTGTCCATGGGGTTTCCCAGACAAGAATATTGCAGTGGGTTACCTACCATTTTTTTCTCCACAATCTGTCTTCACTAAAATGACCACTATAATATCTTAGTTGAATTACTGGCTTGTTGACAAATTCTGAGTCTTATATTGAAGAATTTTTATAATCAATTATATGATCATTTAAAAAAAATCACTTCTAATTGAATAGTCTGCCAAGACAGGTTTCATTCTTAATTTTTTTATTGAAGTATAGTTGATTTATAATGTAGTTTCAAGTGTATAGCACAGTGATTGAGTTATACATGTATCTATATAATATATATAAGTAATCATTGTACTTTTGAATATAAAGCAGCTTTGGTATGAGATAAAAGATTTAAAAAATCTTCTTTCATGTCATTCAGATCTCTTGAAAAATTTTTTCTTAGGGCTACTAAATAAGCTGTGTTGATGTTTGAGCTCAATGTTTTGAATGTAATGAAAAGTTGCATAGTAGGAAAATGTTTTGAGAATATTAGAAAAGCCCATGTGTGGATGTAGTTTTCTCACTTTCTACTAATACCTTCAATATTCAATTATGGAATTTTCATGAGGTTATAGATAGTAACTGGTCTTTGCATGTGCTGGCACATAGCCCTCTGTGTGTGCATACTAAGTTGCCTCAGTTGTGTCCGATTCTTTGTGATCCTATGGACTGTAGCCCGCCAGGCTCCTCTGTCCATGGGATTTTCCAGGCAAGAATATTGGGAGTGGGTGGCCATGCTGTTCTCCAGGGGGATCTTCCTGACCCAGGGATTGAACTCGAGTCTCTTAGATCTCCTGCATTGGCAGGCAGTTCTTTACCACTAGTACCACCTGGGAAGCCTCATAGCCCTCAGTAGATACTGAATAAATATATGTTCATTTTTTGGTGCCATTTTCTTGGTGGTAGAAAGAAGATGTATAGATTTCTAATGGTTTATGAAATAGTATTTTAAAATTTTTGAACAAAAATACATTTTGAGTCTTCTTATGGGGTTTGTTAGTGAAGCTAGTTGATTTTGTGTTTAAATGTTGTATTTTTATAGATGTAAGTACTTACAAACTGTCAGTATCTGATAATACAGTAGAAGTGAGGCTGTTAAGAATTTTAGGTTGAACTGTATTTGTCATTGTGTACAAGGCCTGAAAGAGTTCAAAAGAGAGTCAAATTCAAGAAGAGTTGACATTTTTTCCCCTGTTGATAAAAGAAGATAGGCTCTTTGGCCAATGAGTTGGAGAAAGATTGAGGAAGTTTATTGTTTTTCTTTTCCTCCTTTGTGTCTTTGCATTTTCATTGGTGTAAAAAAACTGGTGGGAGATGTCTTGACTAAGAAGAACTGGAGATACATTTTGAAACCATCGGTAACTGAGAAAACTGAGATTAGCTGTGAGGTTTGTGTATTTTAGCAATTTGTTTTCTATAAATTATTTCTAAATATGACTTTAAACAGTTATATTTAATTTTGGGAAGGTCATGTGAACAGTTTCATTTAAGCAAACTTAAATATAATTTTAAAAACTGGAAACATTAAAAATGAATATTTTTTTACATAAAGAAAAACTACTTGGAAAGTTCCTTTTTTAAAGGGACCTATGTCACCTGATATGATAGAATATTGGATGAGGATCAGAAGATGTGAATTTTCCTGCTAACTGCTGCCAAATGGTAATAATATATAAGGTTCCAGTATTCAGTCCCCTGAATGTCACTTTTTTGTCTGTAAAACTGGGATGCGGACATCTAATCTAACTGCTTCCCATACCTTACCAGAAAAATGAAATTGGAAAATTTTTAAGTGTTTTGTGAGCTTGAAAAAGTGAATGTGAAAGTTGCTCAGTTGTGTCCGACTCTTTGCAACCCCATGGACTATACTGTCCATGGAATTCTCCAGGCCAAATACTAGAGTGGGTAGCCGTTCCCTAAGTGGAAAATAGAAAAATTAGATGTGAATCTTCTTAAGAGTGAGACATATAGACTGATGAAAACATTTAACCAAATAATTTTAAATAAGATTCTATGCCTGCATTGAAAGGAGATAAATTATTTTTTAGTTTATCATTATTTTTGCTATTTAGTTGGAGTGTAGTTTAGTGGCTTTACAATGTTGTGTTGGTTTCTGCTATACTGCAAAGTGAATCAGCCACATGTATACATATATCCTCTCTTCTTTGGATTTCCTTCCTATTTAGGTCATCACAGAGCCCCGAGTAGAGTTTTTTGGGCTGTACAATTTGCTCTCATTAGTTATCTATTTTATTCTTCAGTTCAGTTCAGTCGCTCAGTCATGTCTGACTCTTTGCGACCCCATGAACCACAGCACGCTAGGCCTCCTTGTCCATCACCAACTCCAGAGTCCACCCATACTCATGTCCATTGAGTCGGTGATGCCATCCAACCATGTCATTCGCTGTCGTCCCCTTCTCCTGCCTTCAGTCTTTCCCAACATCAGGGTCTTTTCAAATGAGTCAGCTCTTTGCATCAGGTGGCCAAAATATTGGAGTTTCAGCTTCAACATCCGTCCTTCCAATGAACACCCAAAACTGATTTCCTTTAGAATGACTAGTTGGATCTCCTTGCAGTGCAAGGGACTTTCAAGAGTCTTCTCCAACACCACAGTTCAAAAGCATCAATTCTTAAGCGCTCAGCTTTCTTTATAGTCCAACTCTCACATCCATACATGACTACTGGAAAAACCATAGCCTTGACTAGACGGACCTTTGTTGGCAAAGTAATGTCTCTGCTTTTTTAATATGCTGTCTAGGTTGGTCATAACTTTCCTTTCAAGGAGTAAGCGTCTTTTAATTTCATGGCTGCAGTCACCATCTGCAGTGATTTTGGAGCCCCCAAAAATAAAGTCTGACAGTTTCCACTGTTCCCCCATCTATTTGCCATGAAGTGATGGGACCAGATGCCATGATCTTCGTTTTATGAATGTTGAGCTTTAAGCCAACTTTTTCACTCTCCACTTTCACTTTCATCAAGAGGCTCTTTAGTTCTTCTTCACTTTTTGCCATAAGGGTGGTGTCATCTCCATATCTGAGGTTATTGATATTTCTCCCGGCAATCTTGATTCCAGCTTGTGCTTCCTCCAGCCTGGCATATCTCATGATGTACTCTGCATATAAGTTAAATAAGCAGGGTGACAACATACAGCCTTGATGTACTCCTTTCCTGGAACCAGTCTGTTGTTCCATGTCCAGTTCTAACTGTTGTTTCCTGACCTGCATACAGGTTTCTCAAGAGGCAGGTCAGGTGGTCTGGTATTCCCATCTCTTTCAGAATTTTCCACAGTTTATTGTGATCCACACAGTCAAAGGCTTTGGCATAGTCAACAAAGCAGAAATAAATGTTTTTCTGAAACTCTGTTGCTTCTTAGTAGTGTACATAGGTAAATCCTAATCCACCACATTTCCCCCTTTCCCCTCTTGATATCCATATATTTGTACTCCATATTTGAGTCCCTATTTTTGCTTTGCAGGTAAATTCATCTATACTATTTTTCTAGCTTTTCATGGACGGAGGGGCCTGGTGGGCTGCAGTCCATGGGGTTGCTAGGAGTCGGACACGACTGAGCGACTTCACTTTATTTTTTCACTTTCATGCATTGGAGAAGGAAATGGCAACCCATTCCAGTGTTCTTGCCTGGAGAATCCCAGGGACGTGGGAGCCTGGTGGGCTGCCGTCTGTGGGGTTGCACAGAGTTGGACACGACTGAAGTGACTTAGCAGCAGCAGCAGCAGCTTTCACTAGAAAACATTATATGTATGCATTAATATATGATAACTTGTTTTTCTCTTTCTGACTTACTTCACTCTGTGTGACAATCTCTAGATCCATCTATGTGTCTGCAAATGGCACAATTTCATTCCTATTTATGGCTAAGTGATATTCCATTGTATGTATGTATATACCACATTTTCTTTTTCCATTCCTCTGTTGATGGACATTTAGGTTACTTCCATGTCCTTTCTATTGTAAATAGTGCTGCCGTGAACATTGGAGTGCATGTATCTTTTTGAATTATGATTTTCTTTAGGTATATGCCCAGGAGTGGGATTGCTTAGTCATATGGTAGTTACATTTTTAGTTTTTTAAGGCACGTCTATACTATTCTTCTTAGTGGCTATACCAGTTTACATTCCTATCAACAGTGTAGGAGGGTTCCCTTTCCTCCACACCTTCTCCAGCATTTACTGTTTGTGGAATTTTTGTTGATGGCCATTCTGACTGGTGTGAGGTGATATGTCATTGTAGTTTTGATTTGCATTTATTTAATAACTAATGATGAACATTTTTTCATGTGTTTGTTGGCCATCTTTATGTCTCCTTTGGAGAAATTTCTATTTAGCTCTTATGCCCATTTTTTGGTTGGGTTTGTTTTTTGATATTGAGCTGCACGAGTGTTTGTATATTTTTGAGATTAATCCGTTGTCATTGCTTCCTTTGCAGATTATTTTCTCCCATTCTGAGAGTTGTCTTTTCATCTTGTTTATGGTTTCCTTTGCTGTGTAAAAGCTTTTAAGCTTCATTAGGACCCATTTGTTATTTTTGTCTTTATTTTCATTATTTATTATTATTTTTTGGCCGCATCTGTACAGCATGTGAGATCTTAGTTCCCCAACCAGGAATCAAACCTGTGTGCCCTGAAGTGTAAGTGGGAAGTCTTAACCACTTGACCACCAGGAAGTCCTAGAGATAAATTCTTTCAAAGAAAGAAATTCAATCTTGGGGATTTAAAAGTTAAATATTTTTGAGTACCTGTTTAGTTAGGGACAGGAACTACCAAAACAAATAATTAAGAACATATAAAAGGATACTTAAAACACTATTAAAGAAAACCTATATATGATGATCATAACTATTTTATAAAAGGATGCCCCTAGAAGGTAATATGCAAAAGAAAAAAAGGAGTTAAATTTTAATTTTTCGGTTTATCCTCATTGAGGGGACAAGATATGAAAGGAAGATTGTGCAACATAATTGTGAGGCTAGATTGTTTAGAACAAAAATGTACACAAAATTGTGGTCTTAGGACATCCTTATACTTGAAAAAAAATCATTAGAACCTTGACGAGTATTTAATTAAGTAGGCTCTTAGGTTCTATAAGTATTTACCATAATGCTCACCCCAAAGAGCATTTATTTATGCAGGTTATTGGTTCATCAGTATTTACTGTATTAGAAATTAAAACCAAAAAATAAAAAATACTTCTAAATTTATTTAAGTAACAGTGATAAAATTGCATGTTAACAAATAATTACATTAACATTTAAGTATTATTAAAATACTTAAGTAACAATATTTTTAATGAAAATTACTTTTCCAAAGTATGGAAAAAAAGTGTGGTGAAAGGAGTTGCGTTGTTTTACATTCTTGAAAATCTCAGTGATGAATTGAATCTTGATAAAAGGCAGCATCTCATAGTTGCTGCTGGTTCAGTACGTTGTAACTTTTGTTGAAGTTTGTGCAACAAATCAGGCTTCATATACATACATAGTTGGAAAAGAGAGGAGTCATTTAATAACCTTATGCATGTTTATACTGTACCATACTGGACAAATTTTAGTTTCGTAAAGGTTAGTTGCAGTGTGGAGTCTGAAAACATAATAATGAACCGTTCGTACTATTATTAAAGTGTATTGCACTGTCTTGTACTTTGCATGTTTTATCCATGCATGATTTGTAACATTGTATGTTGGTCATTTGGAAAATATTGGTTCACTGAGTTATAACAAACCTTCTAAAGTAGACATATTTCATTATAAACTGTTAGAAACATCACATTTTTTAATATCACCACCAATATGTTTTCCAAAACCCCAGTTTGTGTTTGAAAACTCAGATTTTCTCACTGGCAAGAAAATACTCTTTTGTTTTCCTTGAAGTGACAGGCTCGTTTTGTTCATTTTAGAGGAGAGTCTGCCACATACCTAAGTGGAAATAACCATAGTTACTATTCTTTGATGGTAAAAACAGATGTTCCATGAAGTTTATCAGTGCTTTTTCCTGTAGGCAACCATCATATTTTGATGTGCAGCAGAACAACTTTGGCTAACTTGCTTTTTGTTAGGATAATAAAAAGACAGATACTTAAGGATTAATGTCTAATAAAATTAACTACAACTTTATCAGGGACATTCTTAACTAAAAATGTTTAAAAAAACTGAGCATAGCAATAAAGAATACAATGAGTGGTATTTACTGCTACCGTTTATTGTCAGCCAGTATCATTGGTGCAAACATCCACACAATGGAGAAAGTCAAATGATGTTTCTGTATTTTTATAAAAATAATTTTGACCTGACAAATGACACTTTGAGAACTTTTGGTTTAGGGAAAAGGACATTTTAGATTCTGAAAAATGAGGAAGATGAGAAATTGTAATAACTGGGAAAGGCTGTCTGAGACTATTCAAGTAAACTTGTGAAAGTTTGTGGAATTTATTTAAATGTGCTGTGGTGAGCAGGAAGTGTATTCTGGTACCCAGGATAACTTCAATAAAGACTTGAAAGCAAAAATGGTGTTTGAGGGACGACAATGAGGTTGAATTCAGTACAGCACAGAATTTATAATATGAAATTGAATTAGCTAGATGGGCTTTGCAGATTCTTGGGAGTTAGGAAATTTGGACCAAGGAATTTAAACTTGAAAAGGTACCTGAAGTGTGGGGGAAGGAGTGTCTGAAATTCTTTACAAAATTTGTGCATGTGGCTCAATTCATTTTTCTGGTTGTTTCTGATAGAATTCTCTTTGTTAAAAGAATTAGAAGATTTAAAGTAATTGTTTTTTCTTGAAATGGTGGTATATAATTTCTCCACATTTTAATTGTTTTTTTGGTCAATTTTGTTTTAAACAGTTGAACAGAATGTTTATTCTTTTACACTTACTGTAAGCAACACATTGTTAATGCAGAAAAAGCAAAAGGAGGGAAAATAATTATAATCTTCCCACCCAGATTAGAAACTGTTAACTTTTTATTTTGTATGTAGCCTATCATTTATATGCATGTTATGTACCATTTTTAATGGACATGACTAGTCAGCATTTGTCATAAGAGAGCCAGCATATGCTAGATACTGTGCCACTTGTTACGCATTTTGTTAGCATCTTTTTTCATTTGTGTATTATTATCTTTCCTTGTCATGATACGAAATTTTGTTTCTTTTGGTCACATGATTATTTGTATGGATCTAATTCATCACACTTTAGGATGTTTGCCCTTTCTAGTTTTCAAATGTATTTGCTTTAAAAACTTGATATATTCTAAGAAACAGATTTGCCCGTTTTTTGTTTTTTTAACCTGAGTTTACAAAGTTTCCTTTATTTTCAGTTAAAAAAATTGATTTTTTTTCTACTTGTTTCAGTACAGCTATTGGAATCAGATGTAAAGACGGCGTTGTCTTTGGGGTAGAAAAATTAGTCCTGTCTAAACTTTATGAAGAAGGTTCCAACAAACGACTTTTTAATGTTGATCGACATGTTGGAATGGTAAGGTCACATTTAAAAATGTTCCTTTTTGCCTTGTCCAGTTTCTTGTGATGTAATTAATTGGACTATATAAAAATGTAATTATAAGAACCTATTTATTACTTTAGCATTGAGGCAAAAACAGATCAGAGAGCAGCCATAGAAATAATCAGAAAGACTGGTTTGTGAGCAGTTCACTGTCTAAAAGAAAGGTGCATGCGTGCATGCTCAGTTGCTCAGTCATGTCCAACTCTTTGTGACTCCATGGACTGTAGCCCACCACGCTCTTCTGCCCATGGAATTTTCCAGGAAGAATACTGGTAGCATTCTTATAACCCAATTGGAGATACATACGAAAAACCAAGTTGAAAAAAATGAGGAGGGGAGAGGAGTGAGAAGCTTGGGTAAAAAATCTTGGCAGCATAGATCACCAATCAAGGCACATGCTTGAGAGGCAATAAGTCTTTAGTTTTTTGTATCCTTTCTGGGGATAACTGTCACACTGAAGATGTTATCAGAAAGAGAATACCTTTATAGTAAGGTGGAGTATCAGGAAAGGATGTCTGACGAAAGGAAAAGTGAGCACATCCTTTTTAGTAGCTTCATAAGCATCACTATATTTATTTCATGCAGCTGACATAAATAGATTACTGAGGTATACTGAAGTCATCCTATATAAATATCAGACTTTATTCAGTAAGTATAACAGTCTGGAAAAAAGAAAAAAGTGATTTTTAACCCTGCTTTCTGAAAAGTCAAGGAAGAAAAGGGAATACATACTCTGTTTGCTAGGTACTATGCCAGAAGTTCTTTACATAAATTATCTCATGTAATCTTGACAAACCAGTGAAAGTAATATTAATCCCATTTTTACAGATGAGGAAACACTCAGCTGGTAACGAAATGTGCTGGGATTCGTATTTGAGTCTCCATGGTCTGTGTGTTACTCTAGAGCCCATTCTTCAGGGTGAGATTCTGTAGGATCCACTCATTCTGCTGAAGTATTGGTAGCTTTGTCATTAGTATTTCTAAATAAGATGTGTTACACACAACACAGAAAGGACGAGCAAAATATAACCAGTAATCTATAAAGCTACAGATGCGTTTTTTTCCTTCAATTATTTTTCTGAATCTGTTTTCTCTCCTGAACAAATTTATTACTGCCAATGAAACTGGTATGTTTTCCTGAAACTTGGCCCGATTGCAACCTAACTGATAGAAGGGAATTAGTGAATTCTGCTTTCTTTTACTTATTAAAAAAGATAGCTTTCGGTAGGTGTATTTTGAAAAAAATCATATATGCTTATAGGTAGTTCAGTGGTGGAAAGATTTTCCTAGAATTTTCAAATTTGTCCCATTTGTTATTAAAAACTGATGGCATTCCTTGCAACTGGAAATTGGCAAAACATTAGACATTGAAGAAGGTTGGAGAAAAAAAGGATTGATAGTCTGTCTCCACAATTGTCATCTTCAAGTGATTTGACAAATTATTAAACTTTACAGTGAGTTTTATCCAAAGCAATGGAAGATTATTTAAATCATGAAAATCACTACCTGGGTTACTCTAAACTCCAGTTTCCTCACCTGCAAAACTATGGTGGTAATAGTGCCTGTCCTCATGTGTAATTATGTAAAATGCTTAGCATGTTATGAGTGGATCAATAATGGATTAAGGATTTTCATAATCATTACTATTACTAGGTAGCAGTAGAAGAAAAGGCTATTAAAATTTTTGATAACATTTATTCTGAAAATCTTATGTCAGTGGTTTCCAGTACTTGTAACTGTTTCAACATTTCTGTTCTCATGGCTTCCCTAGACCAAAAGAAATACCCAGTGGTTCTGTGTATTATATATGTAGGTCTAAATAACTAGTTATGTTCTAAAAACTTAGTAGCTATAAAAACAAAACCTCACCATATGACAGTAAAATAAAAATGTTTTTATTTTCAAACAACTACAACTACTGTGTACTCTGCAGTTTCTTAAAGTTTGGAATTGGATTAGATGCTGTGCCTCACCCGACCCTGCTTCGTTTCACAATGATTTTTGCAGTGCTTATTTTCTATCATGGCAGCCCCAGCTTCTCAGTGATCCGATGGCATTGAAGGCAATGTGGAATGATCTGATGTTGAAACTGAACTACTTCAATATGTGTTTCCCCCAAAACTGAAAACACCCCACAACTCTGAGTTTACTGTAGTTCCCTGGGATATCTCAGTGTGTGGTTTGGTAATTGCAGTTCTAAGCCACTAAATTTGTGGTTTGTCATGTTTTGGTTTGGCATTACAATTTATTAGTACACCGAAAAAGAAAGGATTTGGTTTGAGGTTACGCCTTTTAAATAAAAACTTTTAATAACTTTTTAAACATAGAATGGCTTTAAATTAAAAACCAGTTCTAACCAAAACCCATGTTTTTTTTCTTCTTTGTGGTTGTTTTAGTCTTTATAATGAAGTGGGAAATAGGGAGACATGGAGTTTTTTTTAATGTGGTCATTTGACAAAAGAATGAAGTCACAGTTAGGAAATTTCCAAATTGTTATCCCATACTCAAGCATCGAAATTCCAGAATGCCTTGCAAAGATGGTGGTTTAGTCATGAAGTTGTGTCTGATTCTTGCAAAGACCTTTAAGCCAAACTAATTTATTCTAATGATGATGCTTGTTAAAAATATCAAGTAAGCCTATCATAGTCACATACTTTTCCTTCATTTGTGATAGGAATGTTAATTGGTACTTTTTTTTTTTTTCCAGGCAGTAGCAGGTTTATTGGCAGACGCTCGTTCTTTAGCAGACATTGCAAGAGAAGAGGCTTCCAACTTTAGATCTAACTTTGGATATAACATTCCACTAAAAGTAAGTTGATAACAGTTGAGCCTCTGGAACAGCAAGAGAAGAGTCTTAATAAACTCTTCTGTTTTACCCCCCACAGCATCTTGCAGACAGAGTGGCCATGTATGTACACGCGTATACACTCTACAGTGCTGTTAGACCTTTTGGCTGCAGGTATGAAATTTAGTGAGATATTCAGTGATATCTGTACTACAGTTACCTGTTTTCCCAGCATCTTATTAGCCTTTTATACCCTTAAGAAATGAACTTTCATCAGGAAGTACTTGAACTTTATTGTATCTATGTGAGATGATGGATATTACCTAAACCTGTGGTAATCATTGCATTTCACAGTGCATATAAATCAAACCTTTATGCTGTATACCTTAATGTAGTGATGCATGTCAATTATTTATTAATAAAACTTGGGGGGGGGGATTCTCTGAAATTAGATCCAGACATTTTCAGGAAGTTGCAAACTGATTTTATTAAAATTTTTTTAAAAATTTTATTTTTGGGTCTTTGTTGTTGTGCAGGCTTTTCTCTAGTTGTGGAGAGCAGGGGCTACTCTCTAGTTGTGGTGCGTGGGCTTCTCATTGTGGTGGCTTCTCTTGTTGTGGAGCACAGGCTATATGGTGCATGGCCTTCCATAGTTGTGGCTCCTGGGCTCTAGAGCACAGGTTCCATAGTTGTGGTCATGGGCTCATCTGCAGTATGTGAGATGTTCCCAGATAAGGGATCGAACCTGTGTCTCCTGCACTGGTAGGCAGACTCTTCACCACTGAGCCACCAGGGAAGCCCCGCAAACTGATTTTAAATAGAGTTCATTTGTTGTTGTTACGTAGTCAACTGTACTGACATCTCAGTTTTTTCATTAGTTTCCGTCTTATCTTCTGTCAGCAACAGGTAAAATGCTCTTAATGGGAATTGGTTGTTATGGTATTCTGCACATGAAGTAGTAATATAAGATGAGGCTGGTTTCTATTTATAATTTCAAAAAAATCAGTAATTCATATGATTGTTCAGTACCCTAATTTTAATTTTGTTGCACATAAAAAATGCATTGAATCAATTTGGGTTACTGCAGAAAAGAAACTGGAGGAATATTCGGGAATAGCCAAGAAAGAATGAAGGGTGGAACACGAGTTTGAGGTAGCTTCAGTGTGTTCATAGCAAGCATTTTGTTCCCTTGACTTTTTCATGTTTATGCCTTTAGCTCTTGGGCCCTCATATTATGTCTGTCTATCAGTACTCCTTTCCCTGCCGTGCTATCCTTGCAGGAAAGGTTGATTAGAAAGTTTAATACTAAACCAAGGCACATGAATTTTGAACAGTTTCAAGTATATACTAGTTTTTATCCAAACTATATTATCAAAGTGCTTACTGTCAGTTACATGGGTATTAGTCAATGTTTATCTTAGAAAGTAAATTGCATTTTTATCACTGTACTTTTTAATACTTTTCTGGTATTAAGAACCACGGTTTAAAATTATTACTTTTGTGCAGTTTCATGTTAGGGTCTTACAGTGTGAATGACGGTGCACAGCTCTACATGATTGACCCATCGGGTGTTTCATATGTGAGTTAATTTTGAATCTTCTGAAATTCTATTCCAGTTTAATGGTCTCTCACTTAAATCATATAGATTATATGATGTTTCTTTAATATTCATTTAACATTTTCTTATTTAACATTAATAACAAGAACCTTATGGGTGTGAGACAAAGCGAAGATTTGTGACTTTTTTTTTGGACTGTGCCACATGGCATGAGGGATTTTAGTGAACTGACTAGGGATTGAACTTGTGCCCTGTGTGTTAGGAGCGTGCATTCTTAACCACTAGACCACCAGAGAAGTCCCAGATTTGTGGCTTTTAATATGCTACTATAGAAACTGCATGGTTTAGTCGCTGAGTCATGTCCAACTCTTGTGACCCCAAGGACTGTAGCCTGCCAGGCTCCCCTGTCCCTGGGATTCTCCAGGCAGGAATACTGGAGTGGGTTGCCATGTAGAAAGTGCATAGTCAACATAAAATTTTGAATATGTGCTATTTTATTACCATAAATATTAGCAGTGTCTTTAAAATGAATATAATGCCCTCCCTTTTGAAGTCTTTTGGTTTTTTTGATGATGTTTTGGGTTTTTGTTTCGTTTTTCTGGTTGCACCACATGGCTTGTGGGATCTTAAGTTTCCCGAACAGGGTTCAACCAGGGATCTAACCCAGGTCCGTGACAGTGAAAGCCTGTGTCCTAACTGTTGAACTGCCAGGGAATTCCCCAGTACAAAGGATTTTAAGTGGGATTTCTTGGATCTTTCTCTAATAATCTTTTCTTAAAGTGTCTTCTGAGATTTTAATGGTTTTTATACTCATTAACAAAATTAAGCCTCTTTAGGTTTTGTCATTACATACAAGTATAGTTATACAAGTATGAATGGGCATACTTAATTTAAAGAAAAACCTTTACAATATAAATTAGAGAATTCCCTGGTGGTCCATGGGTTAGGACTCCATGTTCTCACTGCCTGCTGGTTGGGAAACTGAAAATTCCCCACGCTGCACTGGTGCTGCCAAAAACTGTGTATATACATTCAGAAAAACTGTGTATATATACATTCAGAAAAACTGTGTATATATACATTCAGAAAAACTGTGTATATATACATTCAGAAAAACTGTGTATATATACATTCAGAAAAACTGTGTATATATACATTCAGAAAAACTGTGTATATATACATTCAGAAAAACTGTGTATATATACATTCAGAAGGCTTAGAGAGTTTAACTCGTAGGGATTCTTTCTTTCTCTCCAAAGTCATTTCAGTTCATAAAGCTAATTTCTTTTCTATTTCTAGCCTCAGATATACCTCTAGCTCACGGTCTCTGTGTGTGTGTGTAAAATGATAGAATTTGTTTTCCTTTGGATATTTCTTGAAAATAATCCAGGTTATTCTATACTTAAGTTTGATATTTTAAACTTTTTGAGTCCCTTGTTATTATTCATTTTAGTAAATGTCTTTTTACTGTATTTCTCCATATGTGCTTTTGAATGTCATTTAGCATCCTTTTATTAATCTTTAAATAGAAACAGTAGTCATTAATAACTTATGATAGTATATTTAATAATACTTTTTGTTGTTGTCGTGTGTTCTTTTTAAATAGGGTTATTGGGGCTGTGCCATTGGCAAAGCCAGGCAGGCTGCAAAGACAGAAATTGAAAAGCTTCAGGTAATAATTTTTATTGTTTAAAATTCTGCTATACCATTATTCTCATGTGATTCTGCTATACCATTATTCTCATGTGGTTAAGTTTCATCACCACAGACTAAAGCTTTTAGTCCAAGTGTGGTCTGCCATTTTGAGTCAAGCTTTCTGAAGCTGCTAGATTAGTTGAGCAGGAAAGCTGGCAGCATATTATCTTTAGAGTTGTGTCATGGGTCCTTTTATGATTTTTATGGCTGTCTAATCTTAAAAAAAAACAATTTCATATAATTTCACAAAATCCTTGAGACCCATTCACCGAACCCTGTGCCCCTTAGGTTGAGAACTTTGGTCTTTTACTGTATTATTTCTTTCAACTAGGAAACAGCTTTTGTCTGAAGTCTTACACATTAAAGTCTGCGCTCCTTTGCTTCTCTTTCCTTTGTTCCCAACATCTATTAGTGTGGAAAAAGTTCCTTAAAAATTTGCTGGCTTTCCTTTTACCTATAAATTGATCAACTTGACATTGAAATAGTACCCACCAACTCTTCACTGCTTATCAGAAACTTCCTTACAAGACAAGCATATGATTTAGCAGTATTTTGGTAAATTACAGTGACAAAAATTTCTTGTACATTTAATGTTAATGCTATACTGGAACCTTGCTCAACTAATTCACTTATTCAGCTTTTTTAATGCTAGCCTTTTAGTGCTTGGAATTTAACACCAAGACCTGTAAAAGCCTAATTTATGTTTGGCATTTTAGGATTGATAAAATTGACAAAAGGACCTTAGAGATCACTTAGCCCAAGTCCAACCCTCGGTTAAAACACACTGGCTAGAGTCAGACTATTGCTTACAAACAATCCAAGACCTTTTAACTCTTAGACCAGTGGTCTTTTCTGTCATATATTCTTTCTACTAGGGCTTATAGGATATTGAGTGTAGTTCATTGTGCTATACAGTAGGACCTTGTTGTTTATCCATTCTATATATTTAATAGCTTACATCTGCTAACCCCAACGTCCTGCTCCATCCCTCCACTAGCCCCCTTCTCCCTTCTCCTTTGCAACTACAACTCTGTTGTCCGAGAGCCTGGTTTTGTTTCATAATTAAGTTCATTTGTGTCATATATTAGATTCCACATACTTGTTTTTCTCTTTCTGACTTGACTTTGTATGATAATCCCTAGTTGCGATGCTTTTTAAAGTTTTATTGGAACATAGCCATATTCAGTTGCTGGCTGCTTTTGCTCTAGTATAACAGTGGAGTTTAGTAGTTGGAATGGAGACTGAAAACCTTATCCCTATGATGAAAGTCTAAAATATTTACTACTTGGCCCTTTAACAGAGTTTGCCAGCCCCTGCTCTCAATCATTACTCTGGTCTGCTTTTCTACTTGTGTTCTGTTTACCAAGAATATAATTTTATAAAGTAAATTTTACCAACATATGTAAAAATGTATTTGACATTTAAGATGTATCGCTTCAAGTTTAAGTTTACCTTTGTATGTTACAATTAATCTACT
This sequence comes from Bubalus kerabau, assembly GCF_029407905.1. Taxonomy (NCBI): domain Eukaryota; kingdom Metazoa; phylum Chordata; class Mammalia; order Artiodactyla; family Bovidae; genus Bubalus; species Bubalus kerabau. The sequence continues at coordinate 75,514,233 of NC_073633.1, forward strand.
AAATATAGAACTTAACTTGTAAGGGCAAAAATATGAATATCAGTATTTTCCTTTTCTTCACCCCCAATTTGCCATGAAAAAATTTAATCAAATTCAATCAGAAAAAATACCATAATGGGGAGGGAGGAGGGAGGAGGGTTCAGGATGGGGAACACATGTATACCTGTGGCGGATTCATTTTGATATTTGGCAAAACTAATACAATTATGTAAAGTTTAAAAATAAAATAAAATTAAAAAAAAAAAAGAAAAAATACCATAAAATAAACATCTCTGTCTAGATTGAACAGTTGTTGCTTTCCAATATTTTTCCTATTTCTATCAGCTGGGGCAGCAAGATTTGTAAATATTAAAAAAATACAAAAAATAAAATATTAATAAGCCCAATTTAGATATGCAGTAGTTAAACTACCTCAAGTTTGGATTGCTGTATAACTGTTCATTATTTTTTCACTATTTTTCATCCTCCACATATTCAGAATATGAACACCAGGTTTGCACACTTAAAAAAAATTTTGTCAAATGTGTTCAGAAACACATATACTTAAGACAATTTCTGTACTGGTTACTTGCAGTACCTTTAGTATAACAGACTTTTCTGCCGGGCATCTAAAGGCTATTTTTCTGCCTTGATTTCCGTATGTTCACTTTTGCAGTTCATTTATCTTCCTTATAATCAAATCAGATAAATCTGTGTTCTAAGACTCCACTCAGATCTTGGTTCTTCAGAGCTTTCCCTGACATTTTGCAGTTTTGTCCTGAACAGTTTCACGAGGAATAATTTATCCCTGTTTATCTAGCATATAGAAGTATTTGGGAGAAGGCAATGGCACCCCACTGTAGTACTCTTGCCTGGAAAATCCCATGGATGGAGGAGCTTGGAAGGCTGCAATCCATGGGGTCGCTGAGGGTCTGGCACGACTGAGCAACTTCACTTTCACTTTTCACTTTCCTGCATTGGAGAAGGAAATGGCTACCCACTCCAGTGTTCTTGCCTGGAGAATCCCAGGGTCAGCGGAACCTGGTGGTCTGCCATCTATGGGGTCACACAGAGTCGGACACGACTGAAGTGACTTAGCAGCAACAGCAGAGTATTTGTGGTTTGTTTGCTTTTTATTATCCTGAATTCACTATAAAGAAAAAAAACATTTCTTGGTACTCTTTTTAAGTGTCAGGGTCTGCCTGTGAATAAATTCATAAAGGAGTCTAGATTTTTATTAACTTTAATATATTTCACAAAATTATTGGTGCCCAAGGCTTTTTTTGCATAATCATTAAAAAACATTAAACAATAAAAAACTTGAGTTCTGGTCTTTTTGAATTTCAGGTTATTTTCCTTGGTTTTATATTTAAGAATCTTATTTCAAGAGCAAACTGATAAAAGTTGCGAAAAGAATCTGAAAAGTTACACAAGTGGAAAGTGTTCTTCCTTTGACTCATAACATAATGAATATATATTTTATTTTCTGTAGATGAAAGAAATGACTTGCCGTGATGTTGTTAAAGAAGTTGCAAAAATGTAAGTTGAAATTTTCATTAGTATTGACAAATATTTCACTTGACCTTACCTTATACATTAATCCTAAGAGGCTGTTTTGTTTGGAAATTAGTTATTGCATTAATTTTAAGAAGGTGAATCCAACATTCTGAGAGGCTTCATTTTAAGTGACAGTGAATAGGATGGGAAAAAATAGCTTTTGATAAAATACACTTCTGTTCCATTGACAGAATTCAAGATTTGGAGGATATGGTGAACCTCTAGAGACTTCATTTGCTAGCTCCCGACTTAAATCTCACAAGTCCCAATAATATTAACCTTAGCTTACAACTTTAAGGTCTACAGCTGAAGTTCTTACAACAAGATGAATAGAGAAGTATTTCAGAACATCTAGAAATAGCTTAAGAAAGCCTGAAGTAGTTTATGTTACAGATACCTAGGGTAGAAAGCTGTGTAACAGTAGTAAGCAACAACAGTGCCAGTAAAATCTCAGTGACCATGCTTCAAAATACATTATTTTTTTAGATCAAAGAATGCAGGCATTTAGTATTTCAAAACATCTAATAAAATGCTGGTTTTATAGTCAGCTTTTCAGAGTTAAAGAGTAATAAACGTAATATTTCAGAGAATTCATAACACCTCTGTTCCACATTAGAACTATGTCGTCATGGTCAAGTCAGCAGGTTTTACATCTAATAATACATGCAAGGGGAAAAAAAGTCCAGGAGGGTCTATCATCTGATGATAAACCTATTATTTGAATGATACTCTTAATCTCTGTACTGATAGTTACAACAAAATATTAAAATCACAAGTGTTTTATAATTTTATACCAATCTACCACTCCTGCTACTGACACCCTCCTCCCTCTCTGCCTTTTTACCATAAGACCCTTGCCCTTTCTTGTGAAGGGGAATCCATTCCATTCTGTGATTGTCATTTATTAATAATGACAATCTAGAGGACACTGGCAACTAACATATAATAGAACTAATAAAAAGTAAATAATCATTGAATTGTGCAACAGTTTTCTTCCTTCATCAAGAACTCGTCTGGGTATCAGTTGTTACAACAGCTTTTATTTTTATATTGTTCTGTGTAGGAAAGCCATCCTTTCATCCTTTAATAAAATGAAGCACTATGCATCTTTTAGTTCTGGAAAGTTTAAGATACTTTCTTATGTTACAGCTGTTACAGCAAGGCTTTAGGAATATCCTCCAAATTACTTTTGCTACTTTGTTGTGGGAGGTGGTAAACTATAAAATAAAAAAAAAGCTTTGCTGATACTTGTTTTTACTTTTACTTTTTAAAAATAATTTTATTTTTGGCTGTGCTGGGTCTTTGTTGCTGCTCAGGCTTTTCTCTTGTTGTGCACAGGCTCCTCATTGTGGCCTGGTAGCTTCAGCAGTTGCAACTCCCAGGCTCTTAAGAGCACAGGTTCAGTAGTTGGGGCCCATAGTACAGTTGCTCTGCAGCAAGTGGGATCTTCTGGGATCAGGGATCAAACCCGTCTGCTGCATTGGCAGGCAGATTCTTTACCACTGAGTCACGAGGGAAGCCTTGTTTGTACTTCTACTTTTAATATTGTGTGACACTGCTTCCTTGTTTGCTGCAGTTTGTCTTGTACTGTTTAAAGGCCAGGTTTAGGGACATCCAGAATAGTAAAGGGGTTTAAAAATATTCCTGCCAAGAAAGTGCAGAATGAAGACTAATTGTAAACTAATAAATTGGTTTTTGTTTAAAAATCAGTTAATGAATGGAAAATACTGAATATCCTGGAAAGGCACAGATAATACCTTTCTCCCATTTGAATCTTCCTTATGAGACATCTTAGTTCTGTCTCTGAAAGAATGTATCAAAGTAAACAGCTTGGGTTGTATAAAGGTGGAAGGTATAGTGAATCCTTTGTAGTGTTTAATTTTTTATCAGTCCTAGTTAATTTTCATAATATAGACTATACTGTGTGTATAATTTTATAAATCCTTATATTAGGAAGGGGTGTTGATTTGCTGAGTGGGTGCATGAACTATGTTTGTAGACGGCCAAATGTTAATTTCTTCTTTCTGTTCTAGAATTTACATAGTACACGATGAAGTTAAGGATAAAGCTTTTGAACTAGAGCTCAGCTGGGTTGGTGAAAGTAAGTGATTACTCTGTACTTATTTGCTCTCAAGAGTCATGTGTACCAAGCCTAATTTACTACAGGTGCCATTTTTTTTTTCAATCTTAAAAAAAAATTAGTAATGGCCTGTACCCATAGAAAAGTACACAAATAACAAACAGCATGGATACATTAGTGTAAATGCTAATTTGGTCAACAAGTAGACCAGCCTGCCAAATTACCCTTCAGTTTTCAGTTCAGTAACTTCAGTCGTGTCTGACTCTTTGCGACCCCATGAACCGCAGCACATCAGGCCTCCCTGTCCATCACCAACTCCCCAAGTCCACCCAAACACATGTCTGTTGTGTCAGTGATGCCATACAACCGTCTGATCCTCTGTCGTCCCCTTCTTCTCCTGCCCTCAATCTTTCCCAACATCAGGGTCTTTTCAAATGAGTCAGCTCTTCGCATCAGGTGGCCAAAGTACTGGAGTTTCAGCTGCAACATCAGTTCTTCTAACGAACATCCAGGACTGATCTCCTTTAGGGTGGACTGGTTGGATCTCCTTGCAGTCCAAGGGACTCTCAAGAGTCTTGTCCAACACCCTAGTTCAAAAGCATCAATTCTTCTGCGCTCAGCTTTCTTTATAGTCCACTCTCACATCCATACATGACTACTGGAAAAACCATAGCCTTGACTAGATGGACCTTTGTTGGCAAAGTAATGTCTCTGCTTTTTAATATGCTGTCTAGGTTGGTCATAACTTTCCTTCCAAGGAGTAAGCATCTTTTAATTTCACGGCTGCAGTCACCATCTGCAGTGATTTTGGAGCCCCAAAAAATAAAAGTCAGCCACAGTTTCCCCATCTTTTGCCATGAAGTGATGGAACCAGATGCCATGATGTTCGTTTTCTGAATGTTGAGCTTTAAGCCAACTTTTTCACTCTCCTCTTTTCACTTTCATCAAGAGGCTCTTTAGTTATTCTTACCTTTTTGCCATAAGGGTGCTGTCATCTGCATATCTGAGGTTATTGATATTTCTCCCGGCAATCTTGATTCCAGCTTGTGCTTTTTCCAGCCTAGCATTTCTCATGATGTACTCTGCATATAAGTTAAATAAGCAGGGTGACAATATACAGCCTTGACATACTCTTTTCCCAATTTGGAACCAGTCTATTGTTCCATGTCCAGTTCTGACTGTTCCTTCCTTACCTGCATACAGGTTTCTCAAGAGGCAGGTCAGGTGGTCAGGTATTCCCATCTCTTTTCAGAATTTTCTGCCGTTTCTTGTGATCCACACAGTCAAAGGCTTTGGCATTGTCAATAAAGCAGAAATAGATGTTTTTCTGGAACTGTCTTGCTTTTTTGATGATCCAGCGGATGTTGGCCATTTGATTTCTGGTTCCTCTGCCTTTTCTAAAACCAGCTATCTGGAAGTTCACAGTTCACGTATTGCTGAAGCCTGGCTTGGAGAATTTTGAGCATTAGTTTTACTAGCATGTGAAATGAGTGCAATTGTGTGGTAGTTTGAACATTCTTTGTTCAAATCCCAAAGCATTGCCTTTCTTTGGGATTGGAATGAAAACTAACCTTTTCCAGTCCTGTGGCCACTGCTGAGTTTTCCAAATTTGCTGACATATTGAGTGCAGCACTTTCACAGCATCGTATTTTAGAATTTAAATAGCTCAACCCTTAGGCCTCTATTAAGTCAACAACCCTTACCTTCTCCACAAAGGTAAGCACTGTCTTGAATTTCAGTAGACAACTGGGCCCTTTCCAGTGTTTACGGAAAGGAATAATGCAGCTGTGGATGTCCTTTACATCTACTGTGGCATGCATATGTAGTATCATTTTAGAAATATATGTTAAGAGTGGAATTGCTGGATTATGAAATAAGCATTCATTCAATTGCAGTATTGGCTGCAATGTGTTCTGCTTTTCTAATACAAACAAAGCTAGAATAAATTTAGGAGGTACTGATGGAAAAATTCTGCTTAATAAGAGACTATATAAAGTTGTGAGTAGTTTACTTTGAAACATCCATTGCATACAGAATTATTGGGAAGTAACCTTTTTCTATTAAGGCAACCACAGGGCTTCAGGGACAGATTTTAAAATCTAATCGTGCTGTGAATAAATTGTTCAGTCGCTAACTCATGAATCTTTGCAACCCCATGGACTGCAGTATACTAGGCTTGTCTGTTCTCCACTATCTCCTAGAATTTGCTCAAATTCGTGTCCATTGAGTTAGTGATGCTGTGTAACCATTTCATCCTCTGCTGCCCTCTTTTCTGTTTGCTTTCAACCTTTCCTAGCATTAGGTCTTTTCCATGTCATTGGCTCTTCACATCAGATGGCCAGAGTATTGGAGCTTTGGCTTTAGCATCAGTCCTTCCAATGAATATTCAGGGTTGATTTCCTTTAGGATTGAATGGTTTGATTTCTTTGCAGTCCAAAGGACTCTCAAAAGTCTTCTCCAGCACAATTCAAAAGCATCATCAGTTCTTTGGCACTCAGCCTTCTTTATGGTCCACCTGTAACATCGGCACTACTACTGGAAAAACCATAGCATAATTTCTTTATTGTAAGTGCTTATGTAGGGGAAGCAAAAAGATGAAGTCAAAGAACCTGGTATTACCTATGGATTGGCTAGACTGTTTAGTCTTTTCAAATCACAGTGATTCTCATTTTTAATTCATTTATATATATGGCTTAATTTACAGTAACTAATGGAAGACATGAAATAGTTCCTAAAGATATAAGGGAAGAGGCAGAGAAATATGCCAAGGTAAGCCATAGCATGAAAACAGCTCAGGGTAAAAGCATCATGGAAATATGTTGAATTCTATTAAATAACACTTCTGAATTGAGCTGAACTAAAAGCAACTTTCTAGGTTATCCTCAATGGGGATAAAGTTGCCCTGGTTCCAAAAAAACTTTTTTGTGCATGTGAAAATGGCAAGGTTTTTTGAGAACATTTAATGCTTTCATACTGTGTGTATCCTATCAAGAATATTGTCATGGATAGAGCAGGATGTACTTAAGACATTCAAGTAAAATGTAACATTCTAAACCAGTGTTCCAGTTTACTTATAAGAATTTTGAATGACAGGCACTTAGATTCAGGTTGTTATAGCAGTGCTAAAAATTGATTTTAAACACTGTTTTTCTCTTACCAGGAATCTTTGAAGGAAGAAGATGAATCAGATGATGATAACATGTAACATTTACTTGTATATTAAATTTCTAATACAGTCCCATGTAACTATTTAGCCCCTTGGATTATTACTTACCAATTTTCATTAAATTTTTGTCTTATAACGATTCAAGTTTGGTTAATATTTGCCTGACAAAACTGGTGGGGGTAATTGAGCACTTGTTTATTCAGCATTAAGATGTAGCTTTATGCCTGTTGTAAAATTCCTTAGTTAAAATACTGTAGACAGAGGCTTTGGAATCAGATTAATTTAAAACCCATCGCTCATCTGTATCATATCCTGCTGGACTGTCATGTTTTGCATCTACCAGCTTCATAGGTAATTTATGCCACAGCTCATTTTGTGTTTAGTGAAGTAATTGTTGGTTAACAGCCACTGTTAACCTTTAGAATTTTATTTTTATTTTGAGGAGTGGATTTAAGGATTCGCAAAGTCCCTGTTGTGTCACTTAAAAAATTTCTTGATCTGTAAGTTCAAATTTAAAAAGCCAAAATTTTATGCTTAAAAACAGAATGCATATGTAAGTGCTCTCTAAACAAAAAGCTGTTATTGAGTGGAATAATCAGTTTTGTTGCCTTCAAGGAACAGTAGCACTCGTAGGAGGAACAATCTGAACTCAGGCCAAGTATGCTAGGTATACACACACCCTAACTGGCCTCATGCCAGTATCACTCCATTCAACTGTCATACTTTCCTGAGGTCAGAGTTTGGCAGTAGGGTGTTGCTGGACTTTGAGCATTTGTATAGTTCAAACAGCAAATCATGTGAGAATAGTTAACTACTATACAAACAACTGAAAACCAATTCTTATTATCATGACTGCTTTTATGTAAAATTATCTGCTACATTTTACAACTCATGTATTTAACTGAGAATGACCCCAGTGGCCTTGGAGAAACACCTAAAGAACATTAAATTGGGTAATAAGCCTAATAACCTAAGCCAGAGTCTGACCATTCTATACTTCCTACTTCCAAGTATGAATGGCACATGAATGTTCTCTTTTCATCATACTGTGAGTACATCTATTCTTAAATTCACACTGGAATAGCCAATCAGTTCAGTTCAGTTCAGTCGCTCAGTCGTGTCCGACTCTTTGCGACCCCATGAATCACAGCACGCCAGGCCTCCCTGTCTATCACCAACTCCTGGAGTTCACTGAGTGGTTCTAATGAAATTTAAATTTGAGCAGTTAAGCCACCTCAAAACATAATCAGATAAATCTAAAACCAAGCAGATGTATCTAGCTATATTTACTATACAGAGGATTAATAAATAATCTAGGTACAACTGCATGGGCACTTTGTAACTGAGGTATAACCAGTCTTGGGGAGAGAAAAAAATGGCAGGTACATTTTGCTTTCACAAGGTTACTAATTTATTTTCAGGAATCTCGATACTGATATCAAAAAAAAAAAAAAGTTTTAAAGAATACAGTTTTGGTTTACAGATTACAAATACTGGATTGGCCAGAAAGCTCCTTCAATTTTTAAGTTTAAAAAAAAAAAAAGACACATTTTTTCATTTTCACCAAGAACTTTATTGAAGAATGTAGTCACTGTTTTATTCCACTATCTTCTGACATTTTTTAGGCAACTTAAAATTCCAATTTACGAAAACTTTTTATCTTTTTGAGCCAAGAACTGTTCAGGTACCTTTTACAGTCTTCCAGGGAATTGAAATTTTTTCCATTAAGATAATTTTTTAAAGACCAAACTAAATGTAAATCGGAAGGCTTACTGTCTGGAGAATATGGAAAATGAATCAACTTACCAGCCAAGCTAAGACAGTTTTTGCCTGGTCATCAAACATTCAGTCTTGTGTTATCCTGATGGAAGACTATGCTTTTTCTATTGATTAATTACAGACACTTTTCATCAAATTTTAGCTAGTTTAGGTGGGAGCATCGTCCCGTGAGAAATCTCCCGTATGAAACTTTGCAAACCACTTGCAAGATGTTCGATCAGTCACAGCACCATCTCCATACACTGCACAAATCTTTGTTTCAGTAGCATTTTTACCTTTCTTGAAATAAAAAGGCACAATATGCTGAAAATGTTTTTCTTCTTCCATCTTCAATATTAAAATAGCTACACAAAAATTCACCCATTTTTATAACATTTTTTAAAGTGCAGGCTGATATGCCAGCTGTCATGATACAATGTAACAAGACTGTTTCAAATAAAGATTACTACTAGAGCCATCTTATGGAAAAAATCAAATACATTTAGACTCAAAAAACACTTATCTGATAAGACTATCCATTCACTTTCATTGCTATCATTCACAAGGGAATCTGAAAAATAAGAAAAATTAAGTTATAAATCCTCAATATATTTAACTTATTGAAACATTAGAATACTCAATATTTGAAGAGCAAATTCAGGTTACAAATTAATTCTCATTAATACATTTATCAAAATGCTGTTAAGTCAGAAGAAATCCACAATTGAAAAAAATCAAGTCTTAATGTAAAAACTCAAATATTGTTCCTCACCTTTTGAAATGAAACTCACAGTGAACCTTTTTTACTTTCCTACACTGTATGACACCATACTGTATTTATCATGCCTAGGTTATTTATTAACTGGTCTTTCCTAATGATTCCCCATCAAGTGCAAAAGCAATCCTTATGAAATGATTGACAGATTTCTCCCTCTCAAAGCCCTTTACATGTTTTCCACTTAATTGTTTGCCAAATTATTTTTTAAAAGGAATTCTAAGACATGAAACAAGAGTACAGCTACTCTTAATTGCAACCAAGTAAAAGCTTTTGTTCCATCACTGACCATGTGTGTGTATTTATTAGTGTTTACTGTAATACTTACTACAATAAATGTATTCCTCCCCACCTAGCCTCCCATGGGAGTTGTTCAAGAAAGCATCTTTGTATCTGTACTGGTGAGCACACGGTAGGCATTCAAATGCTAAGGTATGTATTTTTAAAAATGAAGTAATTCATACTAGTTAACTACAGGGTAAGATACACTTAAAAACACTAGTTCACAACTGTACTGATCAGAGGCTTCTAAATTAAGACAAGCATGGTTTATGATCTGAGCAGATCTGGAAAACCTAAACTCAGGAAATCCATAAACTCTGGAGGAATCATACCTGCATGGTAATGGGATTTTTCTTGGCATAAAACTAGGGCTTCCTCTCTGCCACCACTATAACCATGATTTCAGAATAAGCAAACCAGTATCATAATGAAAACCAGGGTAGTGGTTTATAACCTAATGTAGGTTTCATACTGGCTTTGCCACTTCAGCTTGGGCAAGTTACTTATTCCCTCATCTATAAAATAATTATACCCACTTACAATAACATTGAAAACAGGGATACTAAGGTATAAATTTAAATTTGTACAAGATTTTGTGTTGGAAATTAAAAATGCTGGTGAGAAAATGAACTAAAGTTATGGGAAGACTCAGTATTGTTGTCGATTCTCTCTAAAATGATTTATAGATTTAATGTAAAACCCAATTAAATTTGCAAGTGGTTTATTTGGAGAGTGTATGTGTGGGGTGTGTGTAAAGAAATCAACAAGCTATTGCTAACATTTACTTGGGAAAAGAAATTAGAATAGCAAAAACATTTTCTAAAAAAGTTACAAGGCCTATGCCATCTGATTTCAAGACTTACTATAAATTTAATGTAATATTATTAATGGAAAAGAAAAGTCTAAAAACAGACTCATTAAATACATGGTTGATTGTGACAGAGGTGAAAAGATGCATCAATGGAGAAAAACAGTGCTTTTCCACAAATGGTGCTGGAGCAACGGTGACATCGGTATACAAAAAGAAACTAACACCAAAAACCAAACCATACCTTGTACCATATGCAGAAATTAACTCAAAGTGATGGTAAGTCAAAATGTACCTCCAAGTCTAAAACTGCTGGATGAAAAAAAGAATCTTTGTGATCCTGGTTTAAAGAAGCGTTTTCAGATACTATAATACACCAAAAGGATGAAACAAATGAAACTGACAAACTGAATTTCACCCAAATTAAAAGCTTCTGCTCTCCTTTAAGAGGATGAAAAGGAAAAGACTCTAGAGAAAATAAATCACACCTGACAAAGGATACCTGACCACAATGTATACAAACTCTGAAAATTGAACAACCCAATTTTAAAAAATGGGAAAAAGACTCAAATTTGTATTACAAATAAAACTAATGTTCCTTCTTTACCATCCTAACACTGCAAGAGGTAATCACCATATTATATATATACACACACAGACACAAACCTTTCCAGTCAACAAATAACAATTCTTAAATGCTAGTGTAATTATAAAGACTGTTACAGAGCAAGGGCCCTAATACATCTTGAGTTTGTGTTTGACGTGTATGATTGGAATTTGATTTTTTACTATGTGGAACCATGAAGTGGAATTTTAGGAAAAATCATTTAAATAAGTAGTTCAACTATACAGTCAATATGGAATTTATTAAAAACTTAATTTTTGGGGAAAAGTCAATAGGCTTCAAGGCTAATGTAATATGGGAAAATCTGACATAGAAAAACAATAACCCACCTTTAGTAGACTGCGTTTAAGAGTCAGCAGCAATCAAGTGACAGCACAGTAAAGATTCAATGCAAATATTTAGATGTCTACAATATATTGCCAGGAAAAATTAAAAATAAAACTAAGTATTATGCAATTCTTCCCCCTTTGGGAAAAAGACCTTTAAAAATCACTAGCAAGATATATTAGAAATACATGTGCATGTATTATTACGTACACATAGCCAGTATGTATATACTGACCTCCAAACGTGTGTGCTTTGGGAAGGGGAAGTGATAAATCCTGACAAATAAGGAAAGGAATCTTGGACCGTTTCCTGGATATCTGGTGGATAAACTCTTCAACCACTGAATTTAGGAGAAAAACTAAGGATGTCAACAATTAATAGGAAAAAACCTGAGATGTCAATAATGGAAACAAAGTAAAAAGAATATTTCATGTAAGAATATGAAGAAGACATAACAAATGGTGCATGCAGCAGATTACTGTTTCTCCATCTGGTTAAGAGACCACCTGCAAAATAATTCTCCAAAGAAGTGAATTCATGAGATCTGAATTGAGTCCCATGAATCTATTTTGAACAAGTAACTGATGTAATGCTACTGAATACACGAAAATGTGAAAATCATTGATTTGCATACAGCTTAAAAAATATGGCAACAAATGGTTATTAAAGAGTTTTAAGAGATTAGATTTCTGATGTATAGCAAAATGGAGGATGAAGGTTTAGGGCATGATGGGTACTTGGGAAAACTTTCCCCTGGATTTTAAAGTAACATGTTTCAGAAACAGGAGCACATAACTAGATGAAAAAAAGAAATATCTGGTAGAAACTTCATAATAGATGGTTTCTAATATCTCATTGATTCAACATCAGTTGAACATGAAGGGGGAAAGCCAGGTAGCTGATAAGGAAAAAAAAAATGCGTAAGAGTTCAGAGATTAAAAAGCAACTTAAAAAAAAGGGCATCTTTTATGAACAGGTCAAGAGAGAAAAACAGCTCTCTCTGATTTAAAACAGGCCAGGTCAATACGGTAAAAGAAAATTTTACATGTGGGCTCAGTTCTGCCGTTGCAAAGAACCTGAACACAAGACTCCCTTACCAGCAATATGAAGGGATTCAGGTTTACACTGAAAGCATCTTCTACTGACATGTTCTATTAACACCTAATTTGAAGTTCAATTCATAGGATAAAAATGTTACTGCTATTTAGTCACTAAGTTGTATCTGACTCTTTTGCGACCCTATGGACTGCAGCCCACCAGGCTCCTCTGTCCATGGAATTTCTCAGCCAAGAATACTGGAGTGGGTTGCCATTTCCTTTTCCAGGGGATCTTCCTGACCCAGGCATCAAACCTGCATCCCCTGTGTTGGCAAGTGGATTCTTTACCACTGAGCTATCTGGATAAAGAATAAGTGACAGATAATTCTATTTACATAAATGTTATTTACTATTTTAACAAGAGATTAACATCATTTTATGGCAACCTTTTCCCCAAAGATATTCAATATTCACAAGGTAGCCCATTTCAATTAATCACTATTTGATCCTTCACCTGTCCCTACTGTAAATGGAATAAATGTGGCTGAATGCAGTTCTTACATATTTCTAGAGGAAAGGTCTACTAGAAATGAACACAGATAAAACTTCCTTCACAGGCAATACAATGAATTCACGCAACAGACTGAAATACGTTTGACATGGAAAGCCTAACAGGCAAGTCACCAGTGCTGGCACGTTTATACTTTAGCGATTACTTCTGACAACAAAGTTTTTCTTCCTTGTTGGCAACCCTTTCATGATAAGCCAAATGAAGCTTTCTGACAAATGACTTCATGTGAAGACAGGACGTGCCATCCCCTTTCCCCCAATCTAGGTATTTGGACAGCTTTCAAAATGAGTTTCAGAAGATATGCTTTCAGGCTTGTCTACTCTAAATCCATTCTTTTCCCTAAATGGAAATCTGACAAAACAGGAAGTACTTGGCAGCATAGAGAAGCAAGTCTTGCGGCTTCAGTTTTTACTGGTAACAGGCTAAGTTCTTCGTGACTGTGTAATAAAATGCAGAACTACAAATCTGAGAAGAAAACAACAAAACCCTGCCTTGGTTACCAAGCTTCCCTTGGCATTTTAAAGGTCTTAAAAAGACAGTATCACATGATACATAGAGAAATAAGAAACAGGAAGATGGTTTTCCTTTTGTTATGTTACTTCATTTAAGAATCCCCCTCCTTACCCTGTCTGACCAAAAGCTAAGCCACCAAAACTATACAAACACTGAAAGGAGTTTTATGTCTGGATCTAAAGACTAAGAAATACAAAGGCTCACCCTAACTACAAGTAAATATACACCCTTAAATGGGCTGTTAGGATTAGCAGAATCAATAACACACTATCAAACATACCGTAAGTAAAAAAGAATCCTCCCCCATGATTTCAAGTTGCCACCCTCTACACCCCATTTCACTGCTGCTGAAAACAACTAGAAGCATTTTCAGGTAACAGTTTGTACCTTCACTTTTAAGCTATCACACTTAAGGGTAGAGCAATATCTCAAAGTGCCTTGTAAATGCTAAAACCTACCAAATAAATGTAAACCACTGTTAGTCAGGTCCATCTTCCTACTCCTCAAAAGCAGGTTCACATCTGTAAGTTATAAAATTAATTTGCCGGTCACAACAGAGTTTTTTAAAAAGTGAACTACAGGAGAAAAAAACTATAGAGTGCACTGTACTTTCATTTGTTGGGTGTATGAGAAGTACACACACATACACAGAACAAAAACATCACTACAATGAAATCAATCAACGACCTTGCTTAGCTATAATTCCAAGTATCTGTTTTGTCAGAACACTTGTGAGATATAAAGCAGTGAGACTGGGTAAGGACATTAAAGCTTCTGTCAATTTGAACCCATTCAGCAGGAAAAGCAGCAAATTCCAAAAGTGCTAAAATAATCAAGTCAATGTCTGATACTTCTGATTTTCAGGGGTTGTTAAGTATCAGTTAACCTTTTAGGGATATAAATACTATCTCACCCAGTTCCTATTTTCAGCCTACTCCTCCTTTCATGTCTAGAGGCATTATGGTATTATGCTAAGAAAAATGTACTTGGAGAGAGAGATTATGGGTTCAATAACTGATTGAGTCAGGTCATTTGTATATTGTTACTGGCAGCAGATGTACCCTTAATCCTGGCCAAACTTTTCACAAATTTGGACCACTGAAAATGACTAGCCTTTATAAAGCAATAGGAAATCATTCTAACGAAAATCCTTGACCTGTGGATAGTCCCCAGAGTCATCTAGCCCACTATACATTCTGGAATCTGACCCAATTCCTAAACCTCAAGTGATCTCATTTTAAGTAACTCATCAGGCAGGTTGTTCCTAGTGTACAAAACCTGACAAAGCACATTTTTACTGGGATGCATTCTCCATTAACTATCACCTTTTAGCTTGCTATATTTTTTATAAACTGTTACTCCATAAATGAGTGCCTTCTAAGTGCCAAGGCCTGTGACAGGCTCTAAACCTACAAAGGTGAATAAGGTACAATTCTAAGATATCATAACTTATGAAGGACATTTAAGTAGACAAAAAGGTAATAAAGCAATACAGAAAATGGTATAAATTATGCAAAAGGAAATACATGAAATTCATGTGGACACATTACCTATAGCTGCAGAAATACCAAGAAAGCATCACTTAAAAAAGAAGCTTTTGAATATTTGACAATAGGGCAACACTGTAGATGGTGAGAAAAGAATGAATAAAAACAAAGAACTGGGAAAATACAGAGCTTATGCAGGATAGCCACGATAATTTTAGTGTGACTGTAGCAAGTAATACCTGAAGGGAGGAAGTATGAAGTTTTGAGAGAGGTTGATATGACCTTCAGGAAGGGGAGACAAGACAAGAGTCTAGATGCTTTATTTCTGTATAGAAATATAAAATTCTCTTGGAATGACAAACGTTATGTAATAGGACACACACACTAACACCACCACCTAATATCTAGCATCCTTATAAGTACTTTATATCTATTAACTCATTCAATACTAATCCTAACCAAGTCAGCTCTATTACTATCCCTATCTTATAGCTGAGGCAGAGGTTAAGAAATCTACCCTAAACCACCCATCCCCACAAAAAGCCTGGCCACATCTATATATTCTAAAGCTCAAGTATCTTCTTTGCTATTCCTGAATAATTTTAAAAATTGTAATTCTAGTGGGGATATTGGGGAGACCTAAATCTTCTAAGTAACTCAAGTGATTTAGTCTTTGAAATATACAAAATAAATATTTTAATTTTTTTCAAAAATGAAAACTAGCTAGAATTACCAATTTTCAATGTACTCATTTTGAAATGTATAGAAATATCGAATCACTATACTGTGTACCAGAAACCAACACACAGTAAGTTTGTCAATTATACTTCAAAAACAAACAAAGACATCAGATTTGTAGTCACCAGAGGTGGGGAATATGAGGAGGGGGAATTAGATAAGGGTAGTCAAAAGGCACAAATGGCCAGTTATGAGTACTTGAGATATAATGTACATGTTACCTTTCTTAGTTCAAGAATCATCCGTTTTTCCTCCATTTATTTTACTTAATAAGCCACTTCAACTTTGCTTTCCAAGTTGTACTTTAAAACTCAGAACTAAGAAAGCCCTAATAAAAGCACCAAAATATCTAATGGAATAATGGAATTAAAAGTCAGAATACAGGGAACTCCCTGGAGGTCCAGTGGTTAGGACTCCTCACTTTCGCTGGTTGGGGAAGTAAGATCCCACAGGCTGCATCACAAGGCTAGAAAGTCAGAATACAGAAAACAATACAAGGTCCAACATATGCCTTATCCCCTAGGGATCTCACAGGCACTTTCACAAAAGGAAGAACACACACTTACTGTTCAAGCTCTAACTAGCAGGTTTAAAACCGATTTCACCTTCCTTACCAACCAGTAGTCTCTTCTGCCTTTCCAAGTTTATTAACGGCACCATCTATTTCCCACTTTTTAGAATCTTGAGGTTTTTTTCCTTCTTGTTTACTTCTGTCATCAACTGGAAATCAAATGCTATCCACTCTCTTTCTCACAATCTCGTGCTCACCTATTCTTCTCTCCAAGCCCTCCTTACTCTAGTTTCACCTCATGCTGACACCCGCACAAGAGTATCTTCATGGTTTCTCTACCTGCAATTCCTGTGTCACTTCTCTAGTCATACTGGATACTGTTTCCAAGTAATTTTCCAATAATACATTTTGTATCTACTCAAAAACCCTCAACAAAAATAAAATGAAAATCAAAAGGGAAGTCTTTGTGCAAAAGTATCTGCAGCAACTTACTACTAAATATATAATGAAATCAAAAGAATTAGGGAACAAAATATCAAAACTCTCAAATATATAAATGGACAAAAGCCTTGAAAAGACAACTTGTCCATTGCTAATAATGAGTAAGTGAAATTATGGATAAAGGTCCCATTTCATTAGCTAACAACAAAAATATTAGAAAGAGTTCAACATATTTTGTACCTATTGAATCAGCAAAAATGATTATAATTAAAGGCAACCCACTCCAGTACTTTTGCCTGGAAAATCCCATGGACTGAGGAGCCTGGTGGGCTGCAGTCCATGGGGTCGCTAAGAGTTGGACACGACTGAGCGACTTCACTTTCACTTTTCACTTTCATGCATTGGAGAATGGCAACCCACTCCAGTGTTCTTGCCTGGAGAATCCCAGGGACGGGGGAGCCTGGTGGGCTGTCGCCTACGGGGTCGCACAGAGTTGGACACGACTGAAGTGACTTAGCAGCAGCAAGGCTGGTAGTTAAACTCACAGGAAAGGTGACAATGTAAATTATAACTCATTTCGGAAAACAACATGGCAACGTTTCAAAGAGTCATAAAAATGTTCACACATTTTTATGCCATGATTTAAACCCTTTAAATCAATCCTAAAAGAACAGTGCAAAAGACAGAAAATACTCTATGTGCATAGATGATAATTATAGCACAATTTTTCTATGGGTAAGCAATAGAAAAATAAAGTTAGACATAAAACAGTTTGATGGAAAACTTTCAGACATTAAAATTACTGTGGAGGCCGTGCAGTCATATTGACTACCTATTACAATATTAAGGAATGAAGAAAAACAAAAATTTCTCTAAGTCTAAAAAAAAGTATATGCGCAAAGACTGGAAGAAGCAAATTAAAAAATCTAATGTTAGGGTGGGATTAGAAGTAATTTTTAAATTCCGTCTTGTTTTGTAAAATCTGAAAATAAAACAAAAACATAATCACTTTCTGCTCACGTCCCAGCTCTCAAGGCCCTCTAGAAGTTTCCAAACCTATACAACACAACAAGCACTATATACAATTCTGATGTGCAACTAATTCTAGAAACCTTGACAAGTGGGCTTCACACAATATTCCCAAGGTAATCTTTAATCAGCCATCCTTTCCAAACTGGTTTTCTCGTTGTCCCAAACACAGCTTTTCTTAAGTACTGCATCCTTGTTCACAACCTTCATCAGCTTAGAAAGACTTCCTTTCTTCTAATTCTACATATTACATATCATTAACCTTGAAAAGTCTTCAATGATGGCTAAAAATATTTCTTTTTGTTCTGTATTATAAAACCAATTTGTTACAAAAAACAATTAGATTTAACTATACACTGAACTTTGACAAATCTATTTTTCTCATACGCCATGATTTAAATCAAAATAAGACATCTACTAGGGCAAAAGACCATATAGTTTTACAAAGGCTGCTTTGGCTGCAAATAAGCAAATTTAGTAACTTTTCAAAAAATAAGGACACCATTAGGAAAGCAGCTACACTCAACACAGCAATTTGCTCTATGACATTTAGAGATAACTGCACAGTGGGACAAATTCTATCATTTTTAAAGAGAGAGACATATAATAGTAACACGGCCCATCTTGATTACTAAAGAATATTTAAGTAAAATTGCATACCAGAAATATAATTTCAACAGATAGCAGATCCAGGTCTTTTAAAAACTGGAACACCTTTCCATTTTTCCAGAGTGAGGTTTCCTCTAGAAGACAAAAGGCTTTTTTGAGTATGCTATATGGCCCACACACACAGAATAGACTGTTTTGCTTTATTTCTGAACACTTATCCTGATGAGACCTTTGTATGTCAAGTGTTTTACCATAGGTTAAAAAAAAAAAAAAATCACAAAAACATTCACTGTGCTCTGTCATTAAAAATTCAGAAATGGGAACACCACCGATGGTTAAAAAAAAATTCATAGGGATGTTCTAATTTTGAGATTTCAGTCTAAAATATCACATGTGCGTGCTCAGTCCCTTCAGTTGTGTCTGACTCTTTCCAACCCTACAGACTGTAGCCCATCAGACTCCTCTGTCCATGGGATTCTCCAGCCAAGAATACTGGAGTGGGTTGCCATGCCCTCCTCCAGGGGTATTTCTGACCCAGGGATATCAAACCTGCAACTCACGTGCTGCAGATGGATTCTTTACCACTGAGGCAGCATGGATTCTTTACCAGTGAGGCACTGGGGAAGCCCCTAAGATATCATGACCATGAAGCTGATTTTACACCCTCGTTTGAATCCTTGACCAAATAAATAAAATATTCTGCTTTCAAAATAGTTTTTCTTCATAAAAGCATTATTAAAAACTTGACAATTTTGATTCTGTAGAAACATTATTCTAACAATTTGGGCTCACTGAAATAGATTACAAAACCCAATTCTATCAAAATTAATTTTCTTTCATTTATTCCTAAGATAATTTATAAGTGTTCAGTTAATATTCACCTCTAGTTACCTTCCACTAAAGTATCATAAAATCTTAAAAAAAAAAAAGACAAATGTCATGAATTTGTCTATTAAACTATTCTTAATGGTTCTCTAAATCTTTATTACATGAGCAATTACAATTCAACTCAGTACTAAATCAAGTATTTGAAACATTAAAAAAATTTGAAAGTTAAGCTGGCACTGGTGAAATACAAATTTTCAGAAGAGAATTACTGTTAAAGAAAAATAAGTCTGCTTATTTCACGTTTTCTATATAAAAGTACATAAAGATTCATAAGAAATAGTGATAGCATACATACAATATATCAGGTAGGGTAACCTAACAGTGATTAAACATGGTGAGAGAGGCACACAGAGGGTCCTGTGAGTACAAAAGCACCTGGGAATGACCCCAGTTCAATTCCTGGATCACGATCTGCTGGAGAAGGGATAGGCTCTTCACTCCAGTATTCTTGGGCTTCCCTGGTGGCTCAGCTGGTAAAGAATCTGCCTGCAATGAGGAAGAAACCAGGGTTCAATCCCTGGGTCGGGAAGACCCCCTGGAGAAGGTAATGGCTACCCACTCCAGTATTCTGGCCTGGAGAATTCCATGCCATGGACTGTATAGTCCATGGGGTTGCAAAGAGTTGGACACAACTACGACTTTCACTTCACCTTCAGGAAGGTTACATGGAAACACAGTTAATCTCAACTAACTCTACCATAAAAATATTTGTTTTTAGTAACTCGAAATGTCACTTTTGCATAACAAAATGTTTCACTGTACAAACGCCTAACTGTAATGGAGCAAAAAACAAATTTTAAGAATATACTCCTAAGGTCCAAAAAATTCTCATTTATTTTACTATATGGGTGACACAAAAGACTGATAATTTTACCTGACTGAACAGAGACCCAGGAGATAAAGCTCAAAAATAAAGCTAAATTATATAAAGAAAAAGGGGGCAGGAGAGGAAAGAGAGTAATAAAAGGAAAAAGTACAAGAAAAAAAGTAAGAGCAAACGCTTTGATGGACAGTGGTATGATTTCTTTGCCCTTTTATTTCCACTTCTAGAAATTTATTCTGAAGAAATAATCAGGCATGTCAGGAAATACCTAGATGCGTAGAAATTTTAGTCATAGACACCAGTTCTCAGAGAATATCTTTTGTAAAACACGCACAAGGATATTCAGACATATTATTGCTATTACAAAAATTAAGAGATCTGGTTACATAAAATATGGCATATTTATCCTACAGAACACTATGCAACCATGAACGCATATGTTCCCAGTATTTCCCACAAAGAAAAAAACTTGAATGACAAAATGAGCATGACTAGAATGACCTTTATTTTGTAAAACAAAACCAGAGAAAAAGAGAAATCTCTCTGAATAATATATAAGTACGGTATAAACTGCAATCACCTTTTGGTGGTGGTGATACAAGACACTTCACTTTTTTTCCTCTTTTGTTTTTTTGGTAATTTCCAAATGCCCACTGACAGGCATTATTTGGATCAGATAATAAGTTTTAAGTCAGGCAGTGGCATTACAGGTGATTACCCCCTGGGGAAGTTAAATAGTACTACATATTCCATAATTTCCTTTAAAAAAAAAAAAAGGTTAACTTCCAAATTCTTACTGAAACATCTTTTCTATATGCCACATTTTTAAATATGGAGGGAAAAAAATCATAAAAATTTCCATATTATTCCTTGATAAAAGTATTAAGTACTTAATATTCTAAAAATGGTAACAGCATGAGTGGGTAAACAAATTCATGTGTGTCCTAACTCTAAGACTTCCTTCTAAAGAATCACTGTCAGGAAGGGAATTACAGTTTCATTTGAATCCTTGACCAAAGACTTTTTAAACTACCACTCTTTGATTTTGTTATTTATGGCTCTACTTATTGATCCATAAAAAACTTTCCAGGCACTCTCCCCAATTCCAAACATTTTTACAGACATTAGAACTCACCTCAGGAATACTTGCAGAAGTCTGTCACTGAGCTGTTCTGTTTTCTTCAGACCAACTGCTAAAAAAGCCCAAATAAATCATTAAATCACTCGATCATTTCCTAGTCTGGAGCCCCATCAATACAACAATAAAACAAGTATTATGAGGATCATTTTAAGCAGCTATTCAAATCAGTGTAATTACGTGACTCAATAAAAATACTAATAAGCATTACATTTTCTTAACAAATCTGAAAAAACTGTTACGAGTGAAAAATTTATTCAGTTTTAGTAAAGATGTCCTCGAGTAAATTTAGTCAACGTGGATTACTGTCTATATTTTACATTTCCTTAATTATTTCAATCTTTAAAATAACTTGCCCAATAATACTCTATTCCTACCATTTCAAATTAGAGTTTTCTGAAACAGAGCACAAGATCTTGCTCATGGAGCAAAATCAATAGCTGCCCTAATAAAGTCCTATCGGGGAGGTCCTTTAATTTAATGTGTTTTCAGTCCCTGCAAATCCACTGCTCTTTCCTTTCGAAAAGCAGCGTGAGCCCCGTGCACTGTGGCATTACCCTTTTTCTATGGTTAGAGAAGCAGAGTCGTGCTAACAAGGGAATTCGAATTCCTCAGCACCCAAACTCAGCGTTTCCTTCTGTCTCTTCATTGCTTAACCGCGTGAGGAGCACGCGGAAACACCTTCCCACGCAGGATGGGACTAAGAACCCTCCCCTCCCCATCTTAACTGGTGAGGAACCTTCAGTCGGTGGCCTTGGTCGCAGAACATGACAAGCTGCCGAAACCACTTCCAAAGGGAGGACGCAATGCTCTGAGATGAGCAGAATCCCGAAAATCCCTCACCCTCCCCAGAGAAGCCCAAACAGTCAGGTCCGGAGGAGACGTGCACGTCCTCTCCGCCTCTTTCTCTGAGGCCGCGGGAGACGAAGCCTCGCCCCCTTCGGCCCGTCCCCCGCCCCGCCCGCGGCCAGCTCCCCACCCCGGCGCAGGGAGATCTCTGCTATGGCCGCCGCGCGGCCCCCTCACTTCCGGTGCCGGTGCTGCTAGAGCTGCGCCATCCCCCAGTCTACCGGACAACCACCGGTTTCAACTGACCTTTCTGAGAGATCCGGACTCTTCCGACCTTCACTAGGTGTTGTCCTGAAGGAACCGGCGGATGGTTGCCGCAGTTAAATGAATCCACGGGATAAAGATTCCGCTCTCCTCTCGCCAGAAACATAAAATGCGATACAGCTGCGGCCACCTCTGCCCAGACAAAATGGCGCCGAGAAGCTGGTTCAGCGCAGGCGCCTTGGAAAGACCTTACCCCGCCCCCGTGTAAGTCCTGGCCGCAGCTCCGGGTTCGGTTTCCATGGGACACTCCACCGCCAATCCTCGTGCCGCACTGCTCTTCCTGACCCCTCAATTGACCAATCAGTGCTCAGTCGAGCACATCCGTAGTCGTCTTTACCAATCATTTTTCAGGACTTGCTTACTCAATACCTGATTCTCCAGTAACGTTAGTCTTCGGGGACAGCCAATCATAAGTGGAAGATGTCCTACCTGCTGTTTTTCGCACCAATCCGTGAAGTTTCAGAGCTACATCCAATGAGGACGGCAGGTAGCGAACTCCAATCCGAAACTCTTCGGCGTCATGAGCAGCCAATAGGAGTTCGTGTAGAAGCGAGTCTGCTCAACAGCTTGTTATTCGGTGGATTGTGGCAGTAAATCGGGCGAGTGGGGAACCCGGCGCAGGAACTGCGAGTCTGCTCAACAGCTTGTTATTCGGTGGATTGTGGCAGTAAATCGGGCGAGTGGGGAACCCGGCGCAGGAACTGCCGCCGCGGCCGGGAGTGGTGCTTCCCGGACGGGGGCCCACGGGGGTCAGCGGGGCGGAGGACTCGGGAGCTGACAGCGAGCACTTCACTCACAGTTGGTAGGTGGGGAGAAGGGAAGCGAGGGTACTGAGTGGACGAAGCGGCACTAGCAGCTGGCGCTACTGCCCGGGGTCCCGGTGCAGTTGGAAGCTTAGGAGGTGGGGAGGGGGATGCTTGGCAAGCGGGGCGGTGAGCACCGGGGAAGGGGCAAGTCGTAGATCAGCGGCAGCAACTGCAAGAACAGCCTCCGCAGCAACCTCCTCGGCCGCTTCCCCAGGTTCCCCGGGAAAATGGCTGTGGGGCTGGTCGCGCCGCTAAGTTTGCTTCCGCGAGGCGAGAAGCGGACTGATTAGGGAAGCCGGCCCCCAACTCTGCGGTGCGTCCTCCCGGGTGGAGTCCGTGGCAGGACCCGAGGGGCTGGTGGCTGGTACCGCTCTGGGCTGTACAAAAAGTTGAGGCGGGCGCGGGGAGGAGGCGGCGGCTGCCGCTGTGCAGCTCCCCTCCCCTCCCACACCCTGTCCGGGCCACCTCCCCTCCTCCTCTCCGCCCCCCCCCCCCCCCAGCCCTCTCTCCCTCGCGGGTCTGCCCTCCCTCGCGCGCCTCCAGGCTGAAGGCCACGGCCCCTGCCCCATTGGGTGAAGAAGCGCTTCTCCTTCCTGACATGGTGCAGAGCGGAGGAAGGAGAGCAATGGCGCCGTGACACTCCGCTGCCGCCACCGCGGGCCCGGGGCGGGCCGAGGGGGCCGAGCGGCGGAGGCGGGGCGCGGGCCGAAGTCGGGGTATCCGGGGGGCGGCCGAGAGAAGGTTGGGCGACCGCGCCTGTTAGGGGCCCGGAGAAGCCCAAACGGCGCTCTGCCCTTCTCCGGAGCAACCCGTCCGGGGGCACTGAGTTGAGCATTCCGGGTCAAAGTGGCTAGCAAGGCGGGGGCGCGGTGGGCCGCTGGCGAACTCCGCGGTGGAACCCGCTGCCCTTTGGCGCCGGTGGGGTTCTCGCCGCCCTCTCGGCTCCTGCGTCCTGGCTGACCTCGCAGGGGATCTTATCCCTTCCCTGATGAGGGTTCTGCCCCTCCCCGCTGGCGTTTGTTTACTTTCTTTCCCCGGGTCGCTCCCCTCCGTTGACTGATTCTGTGCTGTCTTTCTCCTCCCCTTGGTTATAGAGACGGAGAAGATAGCTCGTTGAGCTGGAACCCCACAGATCGCCAGTGAAAATGAAGGTAAGTGGAGTCGAAGCTGCTCGGAACCTCGTGCCCTGAACACTGCCTGTCGTGAGGCTGGTGCTGTGGAATGTCATTTTTTTGGCTACTCAAAATTGATTCCTCTACTAAGCAGAGCTTTCTGAAAATGAGGACGTGTTGAATGGGTAAGAGATGATCATTGTGTCTAAACGCGGTCAGTTTGGTCCCTCTCCGAAGCAGTTAGCACTTTGGAAAGGCTGCTGCAGCCTTTCCATTGTTGTCCATTGGGCTAGTATTTTTAAACACTTCCTGTGTTGGCAGCAACCTTTGCAGAAGTAAAGCTTTTGTCCTGCTTTGGTTCTTTGGGGGATTTTTTGAATTTTTTTTCTTCCCCAGTGTCAATGAGATTTTCTAAAGAAGGAATGTGTGTATTGTGTTAGGGACATATCATTTCTTCTGGGGATAAAGTGAAATTTTGTGGCTAGAATATATTTGAAGGTGAAGGAAAACTAAATTTTGTATATTATTGTCATAACTAATAACACTTAATTTCTGTTCAGTACTTATAGTAAATATTTTAAACATATACCCAATCTAAAAAAAAAATTCTTCTGAAGACAACTGATATTGCAGACATCCTGTGATGTTTAAAGGGAAAGGAAGGTGTATCAAGCTGTAGTTCTGAGTCGTTGAATGTTTTAGGTCAGATAGTTATTTGCAAAAAGTATTCCTCATCAATTTGCATTATTCATAAATGCACTAACTTTAAATTTGATTTCTGACTCATTTACTGTTTCAGTGTATTGAACTCTGAAATACAGTATTTTCCCAAACTTCCTCTTGCTTTCCTATCTCCTTGAAGTTTTGAAGTGACAGTGTACCTTCTTTAATGTTAGTTGGGAAAATAGAATGAAAAATCATTTTCTACTTGAAAGTATTTCTCTAAACTGTACACTGTCACCGTTGCACTTAGCAATGTTGAATTTGTATGCATATACTTAACTTTTGAAAAAAGTTGGTTAAGTGACAGATTGAGATAGCAATTATTCTGTTACTATCAAGATTAAAATGAATGGAGGAATGGTATTTCTCACATCTTTCAATGTATCATTCTGATCATGACCATTTTCTGAAAGCAGATATTTCTTTCTGAAACTTAAAAAAAAAATACCAAGATTAGTGTAATAAACTTGGTACTACTACCATCAGTTCACATCTCTGCATTAATCAGATAATTTAGACTTGAAGCTCTAAAATGCAGCACTTAGCCAGTGATTTTTCTAAATAATGCTCTCTTTGTTAAAAAGATTGGCTTCATTAATTATCTATATTGTTACAGTGTATCCAAGATGTTGCCTTTATGTAACTATATTAAGCATTTAATTATGTACTTGTTAGTATTAATTTTAATAGCATATTTCTTTTAATTTGAAAATAAAATTTTCAGGAGGCCATAAGTGAATAACTTAAAATTCTATGAGACAATATAAATAGACTTTTTCTGGATTTTTAAATTTTTTCATTTCTTAAATATATTATAAAATTGTTGAATCATTTTGTACCTGGATGAGAAAACATTGTATTTCCCTACTGATACTGAATAGTTACAATTTAAAATGTTTTATGTTATCAAGATACAGTTTATTAAGTAAAGGATCGCTAATAAAGTGCTTTAGGAATATTTTTCAAATTATTAATGATACTAATAAGCAAATAATGTTAACCATCCTACTACTTGAAATACAGAACTTTTCAATGAGACTTGGGGTGGAGTTGGGGAAAACAGTAGTGACTTTCATCTTTCATCTTTCTTCTATCAGGCGGCGGATGAGCCTGCCTACCTGACAGTGGGGACTGATGTCAGTGCCAAGTACCGAGGTGCCTTCTGTGAGGCAAAAATTAAGACTGTGAAAAGGCTGGTAAAGGTTAAGGTAATTTTTCTTTTTAATGCAACAGCTTTATTAACTCAATTGAAGAGAATTAGGGGTGAAGAGACGGCAAATCAACACTTTATTTATTGAATCATTACTTCACTTACTAAATCATTAGTATGTGAATAACATATATAAAACTGTAGGAAAGGCACATTAGGAACTGGGAAATAAAGAACTCAAAATGAGAAATTATTCCAAACTGCTGCTATGAAAATACTGTACTCATGGTACTTCGCATTATTTGGATCTTTCCTGTTTGTGGTGGCTATAATCTGTTGTCTTTCCTTTCTTATTATTTGGGTAGAGGCGATTTCAAGTGGTTAGAAAAAGCAATAGATTACTAAAAACAAAACCGTGGGAATTATAATTTCAAGACAGCATTAAAAATGATTTAAGAATTCTATTTTTAAGATGCTTTTATGGCCAGAAAAACAGTTACTTATTCCTGTACAGTATTTGGAAATATAGAAAAGTACCGAAGGAGTAAAACCAATAGTTTACCTCAGAAATACTAGTATCATTTTTATGTTTCCCCCAAGTAATTTTTTTATATAAATGTTTTTAATCTTATTTAGACTACAGAAGTAATCCATGCTTATTATAAACATTTTTAATATTCTAGAGCTGTATAATAAAATTCATAGAAGTCCTTTTTGATAGTATGCCAAAGAGATTTGATGTGTTCTAGATTTGGGGCTGTGCCTTTCACTAACAAGTGTTGTTATTACTATTATTCATTGGATCATGCTCTACTTTCAGTTTTGTAGTTTGCTTTCCTACAAAAATTAAGCACTGTGAAAGGAGAAATTGTCTTGTTCTGTTTGAATACCTAGATTAGTGCCTTCTACATAGTGGGTGCTTAAAATGTGTTGAATAAATGAAATGTTGAATAAATGAATGAACAGTGGGTCTAGGACCAGCATCATCAGCCTCGCCTAAGAACTTGTTTAAAATGCAAATTCTCAGGTCCCTATCCCTGACATACTAAATCAGAAAATCTGAAGGTGGGGTCTAATGATTGTGTCATAACAAGCCCCCAGGTGTTTTTGATGCATGTTAAAGTTTGAGAACCATTGAACTAGAGGAATGAGATTTGTGTGGTGGGCAAATAGATTTATCTATGATTATTATAAACTTTCTGTTTAAATTTTCATCTGATGGTGAAACTTTTCTCAAGTATTGTTAGGATATCATTTGACATTCATTCATTTCTTGTTTCATTATATCCTTTTTTACAATATCAGCTATACACGATCTGCTTACCAAATATTTGCTTGGAATTCTTTTGAGAATTTTAACTTTTTGTTAGCATCATAGCTCTTTATAGATTAACTTACTGAATTTAAAATCAATACCATGCTTGTTCCAGGAGGTCTTATCATACATAAATTACCTAGAATTTGAAGTTTCTCCTTATTGGGTACTTGTCCCCTTTCAGTTTCCCTCTCCCATCAACCCCTCTCTGTTAATGTGCTGTGCTTAGGGGCTCAGTCGTGTCCAACTCTTTGTGACCCCATGGACTGTAGCCTGCCAGGCTACTCTGTCCAGGACATTCTCCAGGCAAGAATACTGGAGTGGGTGACCATGCCCTCCTTCGGGGGCTCTTCCCAACCAAGGGATCGAACCCAGATCTCCTGCATGCCTCTCGTACTGCAGGCAGATTCCTTACTGTCTGAGCCACCAGGGAAGTCCCTCTCTTAATAGAACAAGTTATATATGTAGGATGATCTGTAGTAGAAGGGAACACTTATTTGTTTTAGGTTTATTTTATAAAGGACCAGAAAATGTCTGTTTTTAGTTTGTTTACTTTGCATATAAGGGATAAAATTTGATACTGTTTTTATTTTTTGGGGTAATAAACTTGGTGACGATATGAACTTTTATGACTTGTTGATAAAAAGAAATGAAGGCAGTTTTAAGGTTTTACTGTAATCACTACAGATTATAAATCTTGTCTAGTTAATTCTGCAAATATTTATTAAGTGCTTATGATATGCATTGATACTTGCCAACTGCTGCAGATACAGTGATGAAAGAGGATTCTAGCCCTCAAGGAGCTCAAGGTTAATGGGAGAGAGGATAAACACAAACATGAGACAATGTGATAAGTATCATACCAGGGGTAACCACAGGATGCTAAGAAAGCATAGATTAAAGACATTTTTGTTACAGTGTTACCGTAAATACATTGTTTTAAAAGTAACATGTGAACTGTTGTGCAAAAATGTTTTTTAGGTTCTCCTGAAACAGGATAATACTACACAATTGGTGCAAGATGACCAAGTAAAAGGTCCTTTAAGAGTACGTATTTTGTACAGTTTAAAATCTAAAATGATTAGTCATAAATTCATACAGTGATTTATTGAATTTTACACATGTAAATACACTTTTAAATGTTAATTAGAAAACAACAATACAAATGAGGTGTTGTATAGTTAATATAAATTATGACATTAACAGTGTCTGTATGCTTAGTTTAAGAATGTTGAGAGTCTTTAAGAAGAGTATTTTAATACATATGAATATGAGTTTCACTGCTTTTTGTTTTGATTTCTTGGATTGAATACTTTATTTTGTTTTTCATATTGTTACCACAGAGGTTTAACTTGTTAAGTGTGCTATACTAATATAAGTCTGAATGTTCTGTTGTTCAGACTTACCAAGTAAATTATGTTGACTTAATAATTCAGTTTAATGAATGCCTACATTATGTTTTCCATCCATGTCTGGCCATTTGTTTATGTTATAAATCTTTGTTATGTCAAAGTACCACTTCAGTTAATATCTGATATACAAAGGTCTGGAAGCTGAAAGAAGTTCAACTGGTCCATCTCTCTGTATCCAGGTGAAACTTTATCTAAAAGGTCCCTTAAATATAAATGCTGAATCCAATAGTCAACATTTTTATGAAGGAAAATTGAAGTTATTTTTGTTATCTTTATGGTTTTTGGTTCTCATACTCCATAATTTTCTTATAGGCAATATGATATAGTAAAAAAAGCTCTGAAATAAGACTTAAAAGACTGGGTTCTCATCCTGGATTCTTTGCAGGTTATTTTCTCTTCCTGAGCCACAATTTTCAATGTATAAAATGGGGTAATAATAACTATCTTACATAAGCCTCAGTGTTTTGGGGCTGGAATTGCATGATAAATGTTAGAGCACTATAAATGATAAAGATCTCTGGGAATGTAAGGTAGACTTACCATAAACAGATATATTTTTTTACCTAGGTCATATGGTTGGTAGGAGTGATTTAGTTTATTTATTTAAATTTGATGATGAAATTTTGATTTTATGTTTTAGGTTGGAGCTATTGTTGAAACAAGGACATCTGATGGATCCTTTCAGGAAGCTGTTATCAGCAAGTTGACAGATGCTAGTTGGTATACTGTGGGTAAGTAGTTAGGTAATTTAATAGAAAGGATTTAATTTGGTGGGTTTCATATATATACCTCTGTTTTGTAAATACATTGAAACATTTTGATGGAGAAATATGTACTTTTTCTTGTCAATTTACTTGCTATAGATGGGTAAAATTTTAATGACACCTTGATGGTAATTATCAATTATCTCTTTACAATAATTTGGCCACTTAGGGTTATTTCTTCCAAGAGTGTACTCCTTTTTTAGGTTATCTTGGTATTTCCCTTCAAGAAAGTTAAATTCTATGGTTATTTTTCTTCCTTTAGAAAAGTCAGTACAACTTAGTCATCAGACTTTTAAACTGTTTCTGGAATTAAAATTGCATAGTTGCAGTCTTTTATTGTATTGCTGCCTGTTTTATATAAGGGTAATACAGATGTTACCACAGAATTCACAGACTGAAAAAGTCCTGGCCAGAGTAGATTCAAGCCTAGATGATCATAGCTTAATTTTTGATTTTCAGTGTAGTCAGAACTCTTAACACCTTTCAAAAAAGATATATATGCTGCTGGGTCATTCCCTGCCAGTAAAGAATCTGTCTGCCAGTATGGGAGACACAGGTTCGATCCCTTGGTCGGAAAGATCCCTCGAAGTAGGAAATGGCAACCCACTCTGGTATTCCTGGCTGGGAGATCCCATGGACAGAGGAGCCTGGTGGGCTACAGTCGATGGGGTCATAAAAGAGTTGGACACAACTTAGCAACTAAACAATAACAATATATGCTGCTAATGTACATACATTCTTAACATTTCATGCATACGCTTATGCTGACTTTAAAAAAACTTTAGTGAGTAGCAACAAGTGTCACAATACATATAAATGCAAACCTAAATGTAGTACCTACATAGTTGCTGTCATTGTGCTGATGAGAATAACAACAATTAATATTTCCAAGTCTCCTTTCAGTACTTTGAAACTACACAGTCTTGCAGATATCATCCAATCCTTGGCTTCACACTGAACATCTATGGCATTGTTTGGTTTATACATGTATGTCTTGGTATAAAAGATGTAATTATAATATTGTGGTTTCCCTGCAGAAGGAAAAGAAATGACCCTTTAGATTTATTTTTAGTTAACTTGATTTGTTGCTTTGGATAAAAATCATTCATCTCTGGTTGATGCTCAGAGATGTGAAGAACAGTCTTTAGTTGAAAATTGTACTTCCTGTGTCTTATACTGTGGCTTCTATTAATAGTAGCAATCTGCTCTATGTATCTATTATTTTCTAACCATTTTTATTGTTAGACCTCCTAGAAGTTGATATTGGTTCACAATGGTGCTATTATTCTGAACTATATGTTTTTAGGAGGGTTGGTTGTGGCCATTGATAGTTGTTAGAGATTTAAAACTAAGCTTAAAGTTAACTCTTATAGATTCAGTTCAGTTCAGTCGCTCAGGTAGATGCAATTTTGCTGTATTAAATAAAGCAGTGGTAAAAATTAAAGGAGTTGATACGTGCAGAAGCATGGGACATTATACGATGCATGTTCAGATACTAATATACATCCTATTTGGTACTTAATATCAAGGTTACATTCACAGTGCTTGTGAAGTTTTAATTATATAATGCTCAGCTTTTACAGAAGCAATACTTTTTTTCAGGTTTTCGCATTTTGGACTTCTGCGCCCCAGAATAATACTTCAATTATGAATAGTTATTTCTATCCTCTACATGAATGGCATTTTAGTATTAATACTTAAAAAAACTAGTTGATACTGAGCATTCTCTGTGGTGATTTTCTATGACAGGTAATTACAGAAGAAATTATATAATTTTTTTCCTCCAAGAGCTTAGAATCTTAATTGCATATGATTCATGCATTAAATGGTGTACATAAGACTCACATGGTGCTAGTTTAAAAAAAATGAGAATTTGAGGATCCCAGGTCTCTCCAATTTAGCAGGTCTACGATGGCAACCCAAGAATTTCTTTCATAAGTGCATTGGGTGAACCTAATGCAGGTAGTACACAGTTACGAAAACAGGCCACGTTTGTTAATACAGAAACTAATTTGGGATAAAAATGCAAAATAAGATTTTTGCATTTGTGTAGTAAGAGAGTGATCAAAAAATTTTAAGACGGTAAGAGGTACTGTTCTTTTAAGGAGACTCAGTGTAGCACTCCGCTATAAAGAGTGTTTAGATATTGAAGGATGCAGACCACATAAAGAAGGATCAGAGTTAGAAGATGGCAAAATAAAATGTGTGATCTCTCATGGATCACAGACTTCCTGTATTTATAATTGGGTGCCTACTTATCTGTTGGATTTAAATTCCCCTTTTGTAATTTTTCTTGATTTCTGATTCCTAGCAAAGTTTTAACGTAGGTAGAATCAGAAAGTTATACATAAGTGTTATTAATGTTCTCAATGATACTTTTGGTTTTAAAAGAACTTGAAATTATGTCAAACTACTAAAAAACGAAACCAAAGGGCATACCACTCTACTAGTTTGGATAAAATAGGAGTTATAATCATTAGTTATCAAAAAGTTATCTGAGAAGGTAATATTAACTATATAATACAGGTATTAATTTTTCCTATTATAACAATAAATTTTTAGAGATTATGGATCTACCATAACTCAATTTAAAAAATGTAATATTACCTTGCCCTCTAAGTGTTGAATGATGAATAACACCAGTTCATGGATTTTGGGGGCGAGGGAGTTTGAAACTTGGAAATATCTCCTCTTCCTATAATAAGACACTGCCTTTATAGTATAGTGCATTCATTTGGCAGTTCTTATCCTTGCATTAAAGATGAGGAATGTATGTGATTGTATTGTTAATCTGTCCAGTCATCAAAAATCCTGCCAAATACAACTGTCAGTGAGACATTCTTTAACTGTTCCTTTGCTTTTTTAGAATATAAAAATAACACACTGTATTTGAAAAATAAGGAAAATGTGAGGGAAACAGTGAAAAATAAGGAAAATGTAAAGGAATTAGTTGCTGTTTGCTTTAATTTATATATAAATGTACGTAGGTCATATATCAAGTTTAACACTAAAATCTTTTTAATCATATATTTTTGTAACAAATGTTTTTTGAGATTTGGGATTTTTTTGTACCTTGTACTTGTTCTGCATATCAGTTTTATCATATCTTATGGAAATTCTAAGTTAAAGGAGTAGAGGAGGGTTAAGATTAAACCGGTGAATGAACTGAGTTTTGTAGAATGTTCTCTAGGCTTAAGAGGCTTTTAATTTGATTAGAACCTCTTATGACAAGGCTTCCTTGGTGGCTCAGCTGGAGCCTGCAATGCGGGAGACCCGGGTTCGATCCGTGGGTTAGGAAGATCCACTGGAGCAGGGAAAGGCTACCCACTCCAGTATTCTGGCGTGGAGAATTCCATGGACTGCATAGTCCATGGGGGTCGCAAAGTGTCGGACACAACTGAGTGACTTTCACTTCACTTATGACAAATTTGTTATAACCAAAGTCAACAACAAAATGTTTTCAAAGTCAAGTGGTTATTCTACTGACTAGAAAAGTTTCACTAACAAAAAAAGTACTAAGTAACACTTCTCTTCAGTCCTGTGATAGGCTTTAACCCATTGTTTAAATATCCTTTTCTGAGACTTAGCATTCCCATGATATTTTATTAATATAGTTATACATTTGAACATTAATATCTTAGGTTTCCAGATTCATTAATTTTTTTTATATTAGCTGCTGAGTGACATCTGTAGTTATCACAAATGATTTTATGAGTAATAGAACTATTGTTTTTACCAAGGATGTCCATAATTTTAAAGTATTTATTATGGGAAATGTGTTGTTAATTGTAACTGCTAAGTCTCTTCAGTTGTGTCCAACTCTGGGGACTAGGCTGCCCAGTTCCTCTGTCATGAGATTCTCCAGGCAAGAATACTGGAGTGGGTTGCCATGCCCTTCTCCAGGGGATTTTCCTGACCCACGGATCAAACCTGCCTCTCTTGCATCTCCTGCAATGGCAGGTGGGTTCTTTAGCACTGTACTACCTGGGAAGCCCATATGTATATATATGTATATATTCTTTTTATATTCTTCTGCATTGTGGTTTATCACAGGATATTGAACATAGCACCCAGTGCTGTATAGTAGGACTTCGTTGTTTATCAGAGTCAGAATTCTTAACTTCCTTCCCAGTGTTCATTTTATGCCTCCGCTTCGTACCTATTTATTATCATTTCCATCCCCTCCTTAACTAAACTGTAGCTCATAGATTAACCTTCTAATTCTCGACTTCTTTATAAAGGAAGACAGTGATGCCTACTCTGCTGAGGCTGCTGTGTGATTAGGACATGGTGGAAGATTAATAAGTAATAGCCAATTGTATCTTTGAATAGATAAAGTTAATTTACTGTTATTGTTATCAGTTATTCTCCATCATCTAACAGTGCTGTGATAACAGGTAGATCTTTTATATTTAGTAGTTAGATTGGATCCCTGTTGCTTTTGTTTCTTTGAATTCTAACAATTTAAGGTTAGGCTTTGTATGCTTTTGCATTAGCTTTATTTTGTCTAGTGTGATTAAGGCTATCAAGTCTTAGCTTTGTTACTGTCATCAACTTAGGTTTTAGTATTTATATAAAATATACTGACATATAATTTTTGTACTGTTCTCTTGTACTCAATCATTAATATATTTGCATGCCATTTTTGGCAAGTATAAGACATTTTGTGCCTTGTGATTACTAAATCTTATACTCTTTTTTCTCTTGACATGCTGTAATATCCATCTTGAACCAAAAATAAACTAAATTTACTATATACACCAGCTAATTATTTCACTCTTATCAAAGTGCCAGAGTCAGTCTTTAGTGTCTTTAAATTACGTGTTCTTTTAGATGATACTTGTAACTTGGAAGTTACAGAGAAAACTTCATATGGATGGAACTTCTTCATGATTTTTATAATCAAGGATGTCCTGATTAAATAGGTCCACTATATTGTTGGGTTTTCTATTTGTCTTTTAGAACATCTCAAGAAGTTACGTGGCTCAACAGACTTGTATAAAGTACTCAAACACATATCTTTGTATAGTTTTATGAATTAAAAAAAGTTCTTAAACTGCTTCTCTTTTTCCCTTGAAGTTGGAAGGGTTCCTAGGTAAAACTATACACTGGTCGTTTGTACTACTGTTGTCTTTGGTTTTTATGTCATTTCTAACTATGATAAAGTATGCTGAAGTGAAAGTAATTTTTTTTCTTTAAAAATTAGATAGATTTCAAAGTGAATATAAAAAAGAACTCATAATATTAAATTGTTGAAATTTCTCATCAGGGCATTTTGATTTGGGGCTGCTGTTGATTGATAATAAAAATTGTGAAAAAGATTTTGTTGCATAAATTTGATATTAGTGATTGGTCTTAAACCCACATTTTCCTTCCTCACACCTCTGTGTCTTAAATGTGGTATATATTAGTGTATATGTGTGTGTCCATTGTCATCATTTTTGCTACTGTATTATATGGTTTGCATTAAGGAAAATTGGAACTTTTAGGTTTTATTCTTTAGCATACTTACATTCATAATAACATGAATTATTTTAAGTTTGATATAATTTCATGATTTTAAATTTTTAAAAGTGCTGTGGTTTATTTGTCAGACTTGATGATACCATATGAATCATAATTGTAATATAAATGTTTAGAGCACTGTTCATCAAGTGTAGAATATTGTGTTTTGTCATTATATCTGCAGGCAGTCATTAATTTATGCATCATTGACAGTATATTACACAGATGATTTTATGTAATCATTGAAAGTGAAAGTGAAAGTTGCTCAGTTGTGTCCGACTCCATGTGACCCCATGGACTATACAGTCCATGGAATTCTCCAGGCCAGAATACTGGAGTGGGCAGCCGTTTCTTTCTCCAAAGGATCTTCCTAACCCAGGGATCAAACCCAGGTCTCCCACATTGCAGATGGATTCTTTACCAGTTAAGCTACAAGGGAAGCCCTTGTAATCATTATAGTTCTTTAAATATGTGTATCAGAAGTTTTTAATTTTCTTATTTTCTCCTGAATGTAAGAGAATCTAAAACTAGATATCTTTAGTCTAAGAGGAAGAACTGACTGAGGTAGATAAATATTAAAGGGGTTGAGCTCTCTTATATAATTATGTTTCTAGCATGAAAAAAATAAGTTTATGATTTGAAGGCAGAGTGTTTACTAATAAAACAACCCTTCAAGAAAAATTCAGGATTTCAGTTACATAGATAGCATGGTAAAGATTCTAAGATGTTATTAAATTAAGATGATGTAGAATTTTCCTTTCTTAACATTAATCTATTGTGTCAAAATAGAAAAAATATAGAATTATAAAAATTAAGATTAAATCTTAAAATTAATGATAATTTTTTGTGTATGTATGCTTTCCTGTGTATATGCTTTTTCCGTAACATGTATAAACATTTGTTGATGTGTACATGGCATTTTAAATATCAGAGGTAAGGATTCTGTCTTCTTGTGTTTTATCTTTTCATAATGCTGGGTATCAGGTGTCTTCTGAGAACATTTTCTTTGTGAATATCAGATATTAAAATCAGTATATGTCTGAAAAATTAAACTTATAAAATTATCAAAATATGTATAGCTAGATATATAGAGAGCATGCATGTTTGCTAAGTTGCTTCAGTTGTGTCTGACTCTCTGTGACCCTATAGACTGTAGCCTGCCAGGCTCCCCTGTCAGTGGGATTCTCCAGGCAAGAATACTGGATGGGTTGCCATACCCTCCTCCAGGGGATCTCCTGACCCTGGGATTGAACCTGAGTCTTTTATGTCTCCTGCATTGACAGACAGGTTCTTTATCACTACCGCCACCTGGGAGCTGTTACATTCCTTACCCTTATATGCTGGAAATATTTACACATACTCTACAAGTAATATGATTTCTTTTTAATGTAATAGAAGTAAAAACTTGAGAAAGTTGCTGTGCCATTATGACTTATTTTTTAGAATTAAAGAAGTTTTTTATCTTTCTAATGTTTCCTTGATTCTTCTTTTACTTCTAAACATCTTTCACCCTCTTCTAGCAAAAGAAACAAGTTGAATCTTGTGACCTTAGAATTTGGCAGCAAGTATTTCTGTTACAGTAGGTTATCATGCAAGGAAGTAGAAGCAGTAGAGTAATCCAACAGCATTACCAGAAATTAAACAGTTTCTCAACGTTAGAGATACTCTGTTGATAACTGTTGCCAGAAAAACCGGGAATCCTTTTTTTTAAAACAAGGTTTTTGCTACTTCTTCTAGGATTAAAGGTAATTTAATATCTATGCTTTGACTAGGTTGTTAATGGTTTAAGAAGGTGGTTCTGTAGTGGTAGAAATTGAGGAAGTAAATGGAGACACTTAAGCAGTTGGGGACAGCCATTAACTTGTATTTGTTTGGTATCTGTAGAATGCAAAATATGGTATGTATAATTTAAAAGATTTTGAAGCATAACTAACATAATGGTTCTTAAGCCCCAGGTAAATAGCAACAGTAGCATTCTGTGCAGTTCTAATTTTATTTAGTGTGAATAAATTCTCTGATGTCTTGTTTATCGCAGTGTTTGATGATGGTGATGAGAGAACACTGAGACGTACCTCTCTTTGCCTAAAAGGAGAGAGACATTTTGCTGAGAGCGAGGTAGGGTGCCATGGATGAACATTTTGAATTGAACAGCAGCTACTAATATAGAGGCAAGAAGTGATTTAATTTGTCTGTTTCTTATCCAGACACTTGACCAGCTTCCATTAACAAATCCAGAGCATTTTGGAACTCCAGTAATTGCAAAGAAGATGAACAGAGGAAGGAGGTCCTCTCTGCCTGTGTGAGTGTTTTCATGTACTTTACACTTACCACAACATTAAACAAGTGGTTTTTCTACAGTGGCCAAATTTGTTTGGGTAACCTTTCCATAATATCTTGTATCCTTGTTTTAGACATTTTACCTTGAGCAGACCTTTTTCTTAATTCTTGGACAAAGTACTAGAAGTAA
The DNA here is from genome assembly GCF_029407905.1 of Bubalus kerabau. NCBI lineage: Eukaryota > Metazoa > Chordata > Mammalia > Artiodactyla > Bovidae > Bubalus > Bubalus kerabau. The sequence continues at coordinate 75,551,742 of NC_073633.1, forward strand.
TGATCAGAACCCCTTTTTAAAACAGGCTAGTTTTGTTTTGAGTTACTTTGCCAAATTATTTGCAATACAATGCGAATTCTTGGCATCCCTGGTGGCGCAGTGGTAAAGAATCCACCTGCCAATTCAGGAGACTCAAGAGACACGGGTTCAGTCCAGGTTAGGAAGAAACCCTGGAGTAGGAAATGGCAACCCACTCCAGTATTTCTGCCTAGAAAACTTGATGGATAATAGAACCTGGCGGGCTACAGTCCATGAGGTTGCAAAGAGTTGGATGCAACTGAGCATGTGCACGCGTATGTGTTTGCGCACACACACATACACACAACCACAGGTGTGCTTGTGTGTGCATGCCAAATGCTTTAATTGATATGATGATTTTCCTATTTTAAGTGAGAATAATGTGTTTTTTTTTTTTTTTTTTTTCAAATCAAGTTTTTATTGTCTCTTTAAAACATCATAACTGAGTCCATAGAACCATCTGCTATCTTGTTGTTTCTGCAGCAGGATCACTGAGATCTTATTCATCAGCCTGCTGAACTGTTCCTTTTTCAGAAACATAAATACCATCCAAAAATTTTCTGATATCCTTGTTTTTAACTGTGGTGGCTTGCTGAATCAAAGCAGCTGAATTTGACACAAGTTCAATGTCATTTCCTTCAAGAATCAACTCATCTTTCTGGGCTTGAGATACTGAACAGGCAACCCCTGGCCTCATTCGAACCCTGCGTATATATTTTTCACCCAAAAAATTTCGGATTTCCACAAGAGAACCATTCTCCTGAATAACAACGTTGATGGGGAAGTGGGCATATACCGACCTCATCTTGTAACGGAAACCCAGTGTAACACCCTTGATCATGTTCTGTACGTGACTACAGATTGTGCGAACAGTGGCCAGTTCCTTTCTGTTTCCCCACCATTTGTCAACACGGCGCCTCTTCTTTTTCTTTCCAAGGAGACTGAGTTCTACATTGATGTGATTGAAGTCCCTCCGCAGGGTGCCTCTGGGGCCCTTCACAATAACTGTCCGTCCCTTCAAGTTAATGTCGACATTTTCTGGGATGTCGACAGTCTGGTTGCTGAGAATGGTCTTCATTCTCGCAGTAGATGCGGCAAAGAGAGCAATAATGTGTTTTTTTAACCTATTTCAAAAACATTTCAAATTGAAAAATCGTAACCATAATACAATAAACTTTCATATACTCATCATCTTAGATTCACTGAATTATTAAAACTTTTTGGCATATTTGCTTTATATTTTATCTCTTTATATACATATATTATTATTTTTTAATAATAATAATTTTAATTGGCTGAACCATTTGAGAGGAAGTTGCAATCGTCATTACTTACCCCTCATTTGTGTAGAAATATAACCAAAGTATGATTATCAAATTCAGAACAGGTAACACTGATAGAATGCTATTATCTAAATAATATATAGTATATATTTCTGATTTTGCCAACTGTCCCAATAATAGTCTTTATACTATCTTCCGTTTCCAGGATTCAGTCCAAGATCATGCATTGCATTTAGTTTTTGTGGTTCTTAAGTCTCCTTTAATATAGAAGAGTTCCTTAGCCTTTTTTTCTTTTCATGATGTTGACGTTTTTGAAGAGTACAGGCCAATTGTTTTGTAGACTTTTGCTCATTGTGAGTTTTTCTAATTGTTTAGTTATCCAGATAGGTTAACTAAATAAACATTCTGATGCATTTGATAAGATCTTTTCATAACCTTTTAGAAAATTAGAGTGATTATCAGGCATCTGGCATGCATAAAAAGTCAAAGGGCAGGCTCTTAAAATGTATTTGGCACAGTAAGTACTTGATGATGATATAGCTTTTCTGTCCCAGTCAGTGGTTAGCATGAGAGTATGTCCTGATTCTCATTGATCTAGTGGATAGCTCAGAACTACTTCTGTGGGACCAGGGAAATATCTATTCAATTCCAGTGTGGATAAAGAAGCTACTACCCTGGGGTAATAACTGTATCAAAATGGTTTATGTTAAGATCATGATAAAGTTGTTCTAACTTTTAGTAACGAAGATGAAAAAGAAGAAGAAAGTAGTGAAGAGGAAGATGAAGATAAGCGACGTCTCAATGACGAATTATTAGGAAAAGTTGTAAGTGTGGTATCTACATCTGAGAAGAGTGAATGGTATCCTGCTTTGGTAAGTATAGTTTTTTTGCAAGTTAATTAGCCTTTAAAAATATTTGTTTAATATGGATTTTTAGAAACTTAAAAATATTTTGAGAGTGTTACATATATTTAGTTTGGACTTCCTTGCAAAATTAAGCATTCCTCCTCCAGTTCCACATACTTCACTGTCTTCTTTTGTTATTTCCTTTCTTTAGTTCTCTATAACCAAATATTTATTGGGGTCTTTCAGTTTTTCCTTCAAAATGTGTCCAGTGGTCTCTTTTTTACTCTGTTCCCATTACCTTTTTTAACCTGATACATACTGCTTACCTCCAGCATTGCTTAACTTGATGCCTCAATGCCTTCTTCACTAAATACAAACTAATTTTCTAGAAGTAACTTTTTATAAAGAAATTTTACAGTCCTGGTTTAATCATGATAGTCCCATTCTCAAAAAAAAAAAAAAACCCAGTACTGACTTCCATTAGGATCAATTTTGCCTTCTTAGATGGACCTCTGAGGTCATCCCTAGTTCTTAGTTTGTCCCATTTTCACTGTAAGCTGTCTCCTTAAGGCTCTTTCTTAACTGCTCCCCGTATAAGACCCTTCACTCCTCCAGTCCTTTACCCCTTAAATTGATTGGTATTTATTGAGGATTTGCAGTGAGTTCAGGTTTTCTTTAAGCACCTTAGAAAATAAAAATGTATGAGACTTGTAACACATTGGCCTCATGGAATTTACTATAAACATCTAAAAGGTAATGTTGTAGTTAAATATTATGTAGTAATTTTTAAAACTTGATGTAGACAAGAGAATAGAACAAAGAGTATTAGGGAAAGGAAGGCTACACCTTGGCTTTAGAAATGGCAAATCTTGGGTAGGTTGGTAGAGAAAACTAATCTTTGCTTACTTGGGGAAGGAATGAGAAGGTATGGGCAAGAGAATAACTTCACGAGAAGAATCAGTAAACTTGGTAATACCTGTCTCCTCTTCCTTTTCCTCTCCTCTTAAATATGTCTCAAGGGTCAGCTCAAGTCCTACCTTTTCTGCAGATTCTCTCCTAACCACTTCAACATAAGTATGCTTCTTCTCTGGGTTTTGATATCATTTATATCTCTAATAATAATTTTTGCATAAAATATGTCCCAGATTAGATTAGACTCCTTTAAGAAACTGAGGGCATTTTTTTTTTTTTTTAGGTTTCTATGTGCATGTAAATACATGACTTACTTCCTATGTAGTACATTTACTTTATATAGGAAAAGTCTGAAAGTCCTTTGAACCTTTCAGTTGTACAGGCTGACAAGTAAATGGGCTTGGATTCAGAATACTCAGATCATAATTTGCCAAGAGATTTAAAAATAATAAATTCCTTTACTCAACAGGCTTATCATTTCTGAGGTGAAAAAGATGAGTAAGAGTCAATCTTACATTTGATGATTTTAGTATAACGTAGGGATAATCCAAGTAACTGTAATGTAAGATAGTTTGCATACAATATTAGGTCTTCTTGTCCCGAGACCTTGCATTTATTTGAAAGAAATCCAAAAAAAAAAGTCTTTATGAAGCTGGTGCTTTTGAGCTGAGACTTGAAGATTTAAAGTTAGTCAGCAGAAAACTTTGCGAGAGGATTTTCTTAGAAGAAACAGAATAAGAAATAACAGGAAAGAAGGGGTTTCTTCACGAAACTATGCTCTGGGAATCCATTTTGGCTAAATATTAGATGTGAATAGGGGCATAATAGGAAATAAGACTGGGAAGGTAATTTGGATCGAGGGCAGAAGATAATTTGGATCTTCCTCCTAGTTATTTTTATTTTATCTTATGCCTAGTGGTATCACTGTCCTTCTTCTCGGTTATATTCTTCTTGTGTATCTTTTTGTATTTACCCCTCCATTTCAGTGTTAGCTCCTTGAGGGCAGACTATATTATTAGTCTAATAATTTCCAACACCAAACAAAAAAACATTTAATACCATCTGATATTAAGACAGCTGATATACCTTCTAAGACTTTTTAATTGTCTGGAGATACAATGTTTAATATGATAGCCATGAGTCCTATGTGGCTATTTAAGTTTAAACTGTTAACTAAATTAATATTAAATAGATTAAAAACTTCAGTCTTTCAGTTGTACTGGCCACATTTAAGGTGCTTACCCCCATGTGATTCATTGTTTCTGTATTGGTCAGTGCACACAGAGAACATTTCCCTCTTGCTTAAGGTTCTGTGGTTGGTGCTAGATTATCACAGAGGGGCTACTGTTGAGCAGGTACATTTCAGCAATTTATTAGACTTTAGTTTAATACTAAACTGTAGAAAAATAGATTGGTTAGTTACTAATGTTAAGACATTTGTTATTTTTAAATGTTAAAAACTTTGAAAGTTCATTACTCAGATTTTCTCTGGTCTGTTTAATTACTAAAAATTGTGCATGCCTTGGTAAGAATGGGAACTTAGGTGCTTATTTTAAACAGCCAGATTTCAAAATAGATCCTGATTCAAGCATATTTTAAAAAATTATAATATGCCTTATTTTCATTATAGCTCATACATTTTGTTTTAAACAATAAATGAATTATTATTTGGCTTAGAATAAATCCTAACATTTTTAAAGTCACATTATGATGTATATTCATTAATTATTCATTTTATAATATAATGGCTGGGTAAATTAAATATATCAGTTCAGTTCAGTTGCTCAGTCATGTCCAACTCTGCAACACCATGGACTGCAGCACACCAGGCCTCCCTGTCCATCACCATCTCCCGGAGTTTACTCAAACTCATGTCCATGGAGTCAGTGATGCCATCCAACCATCTCATCCCCTGTCGTCCCCTTCTCTTCCCGCCTTCAATTTTTCCCAGCATCAGGGTCTTTTCAAATGAGTCAGTTCTTCGCGTCAGGTGGCCCCAAAGTATTGGAGTTTCAGCTTCAACATCAGTCCTTCCATTGAATACTCAGGACTGATTTCCTTTAGGATGGACTGGTAATTAATTATTTAATTAGTATAAATTAAATATATAGAAAACCAATATGCTAAAGAAAACTTACAAATTGATAGTTTGTAAGTAATTTATTATTGACAGTGTGCCTATTTCTTGTCAAATACAATCCTTTTAAAAAGTTAGGGCATCCAGGATTATTATTTTAGAAAATACATTATTTCTTTGAATAGAGAAAATAATGATGAATATGTTCTTATTTTATATTTCAGGTAATATCTCCCAGTTGTAATGATGATATCACAGTGAAAAAAGACCAGTGTTTAATTCGGTCATTTATCGATTCTAAATTGTGAGTAATGAATCACTTAATAGTGTTACATTGGGAGGGAAAAAATGGAAATTAGGACTTTATTTTTAAAAGCTTAATCATTTTATGAACCTGAGAAGTTATTACCTAAAATCTTTTCATTTTTTATAATGTAGGTAGGTTATTTTTTACTTGAAATTTTTATATAGAACTGAATGTGAGAATAATATTTTTAAAGTTTTTAAATGCAGTATTGATTTTCTCCCTAATTGTAAGAATTCTATATTTTTATCATGTGTACCATTTCATATAATGAAAAGTGAAATTTACTTTTAATGGGATTTATATTACAAGAATAATTATTTTGAGTTTTTTCTGATTAAAAGTCATATTTTGAACTCCAATAAAATTTAATTTTAAAAAAAGTCAGATTTTTTAGAAGCCTTCCTTAAACTCAACTTTGCTTGTTTTCTAAAAAACTGTAGAATTATCTGTTTATTGAGTTGTGATTCTCTGTGAAAAATTTCATACCATAATGTATCTTACAATGATAAAATATTTTAATATTACCTTCTGTTGAATTTTTCTTACTAAATGGCATAGTAAATTTGAGAAATATGAAAGATCAAAATAGTATAAGGAAAGTACCATGCTGATTGAACCACCCCATTCTGTGTGCAAGAAGTTTGCATAAATAGAAATATTACAAATGTGAGGCTCTCAAATTAGTGTACTTTGAGTATGTGCATCTTTAGAATTAATATATTAGCTTTGCCTATATTACCTCTTGCCTTTTTTTTTTAAGAATTAGGATATACATGGTCTTTTTAAAATAATTTATAGGTAAAGTAATTTTGATTTTGAGATTTATATTTTCTAGGTGTTAACATGACTATTTAAGTGATGATTCTTATTTAATAATGGTTTCCCTCCCATTTATTCTTCTGTTTAATTAGTTATTCTATAGCAAGAAAGGATATCAAGGAAGTAGACATTCTCAATTTGCCTGAATCTGAGCTGTCTGCTAAACCAGGTAAAATAAGGATGACTCAGTCTATTATTTCATGGTGTGACACTCTAAATGGAAAATTTAGTGACTAAAACAAGACAATATTTTCTGGCACCATTTGAGCTGTTTTGAGTTGTTATCTGTTCTTCTTTGATGCCTTTTTTAGTTTCTAGGTAAAGCATTTGACCTGTAATACTTTTTATGTTTTACCATGAACATTTCTGACAGTATTAATATAATACTGTAACTTATGAAATATATTTAGATTTACTGTATCGTTTTAGAAGTAATAGCTGCATTTGAATCCAAATCTTCTGACTCTGAATGTCATGGCTTTCTATTCTGTGATGCTAATTGCATAACAAATGCTGAAATACATATTTACTTTTAGGGCTGCAGAAAGCAAGCGTCTTCTTAAAAACTAGAGTTGTTCCTGATAATTGGAAAATGGATATAAGTGAAATCCTTGAATCATCCAGTAGTGATGATGAGGATGGCCCAGCTGAAGAAAATGAAGAAGAGAAGGAAAAGGAGGCCAAAAAGGAAGAAGAAGAGATGGTAGGTGAAATTTCATGTTTGTAACATATAGAAACAGTTTAATACTCTATAAAAATAATCAGTTCAGTCACTCACTTGTGTCCGACTCTCTGCGACCCCATGAATCGCAGCACGCCAGGCCTCCCTGTCCATCACCAACTCCTGGAGTTCACTCAGACTCACGTCCATCGAGTCACTGATGCCATCCAGCCATCTCATCCTCTGTCGTCCCCTTCTCCTCCTACCCCCAATCCCTCCCAGCATCAGAGTCTTTTCCAATGAGTCAACTCTTCGCATGAGGTGGCCAAAGTACTGGAGTTTCAGCTTTAGCACCATTCCTTCCAAAGAACACCCAGGGCTGATCTCCTTCAGAATGGACTGGTTGGATCTCCTTGCAGTCCAAGGGACTCTCAAGAGTCTTCTCCAACACCACAGTTCAAAAGCATCAATTCTTCGGTGCTCAGCCTTCTTCACAGTTCAACTCTCACATCCATACATGGCCACAGGAAAAACCATAGCCTTGACTAGACGGACCTTTGTTGGCAAAGTAATGTCTCTGCTTTTGAATATGCTATCTAGGTTGGTCATAACTTTCCTTCCAAGGAGAAAGTGTCTTTTAATTTCATGGCTGCAGTCACCATCGATATTTTCCCTGTGGTTAGATTGTTTATTTGTTGCTGTCTTTTTCTAGCTCAGCTTTATTTGGAGGAGAAGGATCTTCATGGCTTTCAGCTTAGTAGGCAAATCAGAACTAATTTTTAGTGGGTAAGAGATTACAGGAGCTTCCCAGGTGGCGCTAGTGGTAAAGAACCTGCCTGCCAATTCAGGAGACAAGAGACATGGGTTCAATCCCTGGGTCAGGAAGATCCCCTGGGGAAGGGCATGGCAACCCACTCCAGTATTCTTGCCTAGAGAATCCCATGGACAGAGGAGCCTGGCAGGCTACAGTCCAGTCCATAGGGTTACACAGAGTTGGACACAACTGAAGCAACTTAACACACACATAAGAGATTACATAGAAGAACTTTTCAGGATAAATGAGCAACAAGTGCATTTATTAACATCTTTTCCAAATAACCAAGGAGGAAGACAATGTAACTTTTAGGTATATTCCATGTGTTAGTTAACTCATTTAAATTACTGCTAGATGGAGTGACTGTTACTATTCTACTTTAAAGAGAAAAGTGAGAGTCAGAAAGGTTAAGTAACTTTGCCGAGATGGCAGAGCTCAAATGTGGAGAACAGAGATTTGAACCCAGGTCTGCTTTGTCTGAACTTTGAAATCTCAACTCTTTTAGACATTTCACAGTATCTCAAAGATAATGGGGATTTAAAAAAATCATATCTAAACTGAAAGAATATTTTGTTTGGCAGTTGGATAAATCATAGAGAAGATTCAGATTCTGTTTTATAAGTGTTATTGGTTTTCTTTGTAATATCACATGTTCTTGAGAATGTATATGTAATTGTAGGAGATCATTCCTGAGGGTCCACATAATTGCTTACATGAATATTGTCGTCTATTTGTTCAACAATGTTTTGCTAAGTGGTATAAACTATTCAGTATATTTTTGGCTGTTTTGAGGTAAAGGGGCTTGGTGGCAGACAAAGAGAATGAGTTTACTGAAAAAGAAGACCTATTTGAGCATCAAAAATATTTGCTTGGAAAACATGGAGTGCTCGTTTCTTTTTAGCATACACAAATATGAATTTATAAAGCAAAATAAGTATACTTGTGTGTGATATAGGGTATACGGTATTTCTTTCCTTTTACTTCCCCTGCAGTATTTGGTTTTTTGCACTCTGAAATCAGAATGGCGGTTCATACTTACAGGCTGCCTACAGAGTTGCCATAGTAACGTGCTGTTGGTTTTAAGTGAGCATGCTCGGAAAGACAGGAAGGTTTTGCAGAGGCTTGGCAGGTTGCCAATGGAGGTTTGCCAGATGCTTTGAAATGGGCTGTCTTTCTTTTCCTTTCATGTAATGTCTGATTTTTATGTGGAAGAGAATGTAAGTAGTGCTGTATAACCCTGCGGATGCTATGCCCTAAGAGGGAAAGCAAATATTTGCAAGTCAGACTGAAAGATGTTCAGACACTGTACTGATTAAGTAGAAGGAGAATCTAACCATTTTGCATGTGAAAGAAAATGCAGCATATAGGTAAGATTTTTTTTTTCTATGTTACCATTTTGATTGCCAAAAATGAGGTTAAATAAGAATTTTAGATATTGATGATGTGGCTGATATGGTAGGACTCGTAACTGAGCTTAATTGTTTCATGTAAAAGAGACAGTAGGAATCTATTTTTAGAATATTAGAGGATGAAGGCTATTTTTCTGAAACATAAGATAGATTTTGAAATGAAAATGCTAATGACAGTTTGGCAAAATTCAGGATTTAAAGTCTAAATATTAAATGTGATTTTTGTATTTTTATCTGTATTTATTTATAGATTATATGTTTTCAGGGTAAATAGGCCACATTTTCAGGGTGTGAACTGTTGCAGTCTGGGTTTGCCTTTTTTTTTTTAACATTGAAGTTAGGATCTTATATTGCAAAATACTGAAATACATTAGTCTCTTTATTTTTGTTAATACTTTTAATTGGTATCCCTTTCAAAATGCATTTTCCCTACTCCCTCCCTCCCCCTCTCCCCAAAAAAACCCTGAAATTTTAAACAAAGAGGTTTAAAAAGGCTTTGTAGTAAGGTTAAAGATGATGGCCATAAAATAGTAAGTAATAAATAGTGCTCTTATTATAGCTATTAATTTCATAAAGGTCATAATGTTTTATTTAAGCTGTGACTAAATGTTCGTAAAAAAGACTAAGAGCAGAGGCAGGCTACCTATTGTTTGCAGGTAGTAAGTAAAGAAATTTAAAAAGGTAAGGACCTTTGTAAGGAGAATGTCTTCTTAAAATCTATTACTTAAATTATGAACCTGTTAAAATTAAGTGAACCAAGATGCTTTTCGTCTACTGAAAAAGAAAAAGCAAAATCACAAAATGTGGTCACTGATTATATGATTATTTAAAACTATTTTTCATATTTTAATTTTCTTAGCATATGCTTTATTGTATTGCCTAATGAAACTAATTTCTTTATTTTCTGTGGCTATACAAGTAGATTTTCTTGTGAGATTTTGGTTGCTTTGGGAAAAAAAATCAGCTGCATTTCATGCTCTTGGATTTAAGATTTGGATGCTGAATCATTCTAACCTGTCTTGAACAGTAATTTTTAAAATTTGATTTATTGTAAAACTGAAAAGCATTTTAATCTGTATTTAGCAAAGGAAAAAAGTGGGTATGGTATAAAAGGGAATTAAAATCTGATAAGCCAGGGCCTACCTGGCTTAGTCATTATAGGCCTTTACTACATGAGTGAGGCTAGGCTGTTACATTACATTGTATTTCATTCTTCCAAAATTTAGTTATACTGTACTTTTCATGAAGATTTAATATTGCTTCACAATGATAAAAAAGAGCTTTTATAACCACTATAACAGTACTTTAGCCTGCCATTTGGTGTTTGTAAATTTTATGCAGTAGAATCAAACAAGTGTTAGACACTTCTGCAGTGCTGATGGGCAGTGGACATTGTTTTTATGTTTGATACTTTGAGTACCCTAACATTGCCTTAATAAGGAAATTTTGAGATTTACCATGGAGGAGCATATTTTTTACCTAATATTATTTTGAATTTCTGAGCATTAGTGGTTTAGGATTTGAGTACAAGATACATATTTCATACTTGAGGCTTGAGGAAGAGGCTTGAGAGTCTGATAGGAAGTTAGTTCCTATCTATATTGATGACTTTAACTTATTGATAATTATATTGAAAAAGATTCTGAAGAATATTTTTGTGGGTATTACTAAAATGTCTTTTGTTAAGACATTTTTATATTAGAAAAGATATTACTGAATTTCCTTTTGAATTTTGAAACTGAAAAGTCAGTGTAAACATAAACAATGATATCAGGTATTCATATACTCCTGACTTATATTCACTTTGGATCAATGTAGGACAGTTGTCTAAGAATAAAATAAATAGGTGATTGTTTAGAAGACTGAATTTGACTAGTCTTAGCTTTTATCCTTTTGATTTGCTATAGGTAGGCTTATATGTTGGAACCTCCCAAAAATTTTCTCTGCTTTCATACTTAGTAATGAAAATTTGAATTTAGTGAATTTTTATAAAAAATGCTCTTTTTTGTTTAGAAGTATTGATTCACATTTTTCCAATTGTTGAATTTCTAAAAATCACTGTTACTTTTAATTCCTAGGATTATATTCCATTACTATAAAAATCATAAGTGCCTGATTTTTTTAATTCATGGAAATTTGAGTATTTAAATCAAGCGTTATTTGTGTGTGTTTATGCCTTTTTTAGATAAACTGTAAAGGCATTTATTAGTGATCATTCAAGATCACTTTAGGTATAAACCTATAGTAAATGCTTGATAACTCAGAAAAATACTATTAAATCAATAAAATTGATAGAAAAATATAAAGGTAGTGCTACTATTTTAGGTATATCTAATAACTTCAGCTGTCAACTAAGTATTTTTAAGCAAGTGTTATAAAGCCAATTTTCAATAAATAAGTGAAATTTTAGCTTGCATTCAAATATAACTTATTTGCTAAAGTTTAGCCTATTAAATAAGCAAGCAAAAATGACCTAATGTATTTAGCAAAACCTTTTTTTCACAGTGCTAGTATAAAACTTGAACCAAATTAGAATCACCTAATCAGATTAATGAGGATTGCACATTTGTACACACAAATACTGCTACATTTTTATGCATTTATAAAAAAATGTGTCTTATAGTTACGGTAGTATAACTGACTTTAAAGCCTTAGATTTAATAGCATCCGAACCACAGCTTGATGACTGAAAGTAAGATGAGCGAACCTTTTCAAATAGGGTGGGAGAAATTACTAATTTGTTATAGGCAAGTGGTTGTTAAACTGTTTTCTGAAATTATGAAACAGTGTCTTACTACATAATGAATGTATCATGCATGATATGTGGTTTTTGAAATTTTCTATTTAAGTGTACCCTACAGAGAAGAATTATACGACTGTAATTTATCATTAACAAATTTCCTTAGGCCTTCAACACTGTTAGTCAGTTCTCAGTTTCTATAATCATTATCTCCTTTATGCCAACAACCCTACCTCTACTCGGGTCACTTAAGAAAGAGATTAGGAACTTCACACTGGGAGCCAGCTCTAAACCGTGCCTGCCTGCTCTTCTTTCCTTAATGTACAGTTAATAATATGTTGTCCTCTTCTGTAAGATGAGTCCCTCTTTTTATGCTCTGGATCTCATTCCCTTCTTCCTTGTCTTAGCCTGTGATGTATCCCTTTTCTTCCCAGCATCTTTTTATCTATTCCTTTCTCTTGTATTCTTCTTATCAGCCTTTTAAAACGTGTTTACATCTCTTCCAACCTTCTGGAAACTGCCCAGACTCCTTCCATCAACCCCTCCACCTTATGGCCAGATTGCTCAGAGTTATATACACTGTTCTGTTTTCCTCTTGTACGTCACCACACCTAAAACAACTTTATTGAGGTCACTAGTGACCTCCAACAAATTTTTGTGCCAAGTTCAACAAATTTTTGTGCTAAGTCCAACAAAGTTTTGTCATGATTTCATTTGACTCCTTAGTAGTATTCAGCATCTTTGACTTAGTGCCTTCTAAAATCACCTGACATACATGATATTACATTTTTTTCTTGTTTTGTTGTTCATTGTCATTTAGTTGTTAAGTCATATTCAACTTTGCAACCCCATGGACTGCAGCACGCCAGGCTCCTCTGTCCTTCACCATCTCATGGAGTTTGCTCAAATTCTTTCATTTCTGGTTGACTTCCTAACTAAATGATGTATTGACTGCAAATCTATATGTGCATCAAAGATGTCCCATGTCCTTTTTAAAATTAATTTTTATTGGAGTGTAGTTGCTTTACAATGTTATATTAGTTTCTGCTTTTTATATCTCTTCTTAGAAGCTCCAGATGTTTCTATTAAACTTTCAATGAGGATTTCTTCATATTTTGTAAGTCCTCAGACTCAATATGTGCAAGACTGTACTCATCTTTTCCCCAAAATCTATGGTTTCCCTGTTTGTTCCTAATTCATTTGAATGGAAGCACCATTCACCCAGTTCCTCAAGCTAGATAAATGAAAGTCACCTTAATCTTCTCACTCTTGCCTCTTTCTAGTCTGTCACCCTAGTCTAAGCCACTCTTCTCTTTCAACCTAGCTAGACTGCTACAATAGCAACTTGTTCTTCCACATCTGTCCTTGCTTTCCCTACTCCAATCTATTCTCTGTACTGCATTGAAGTGGGTTTTTTAAAACTAAGTATATAAAAATGTGATTCCTCTTGGAATAAATTAAATTTAGGACACAAAATAATAAATAAAACTAAATGCCAGTCATTGATGATAAAATTGTGACTAAAATCAGCTTGTCTTTAACCTCATGGAACTTATTGAGTATTTTAACACATTGAAACTTTGAGGAGTACAAACACTCAGCATTAACACCTCTCTCTCACTCTCCTGCGTGCTCTCTTACTCTTTCTTTCAGGGGAGGGGTCATCTTTCCATCATCAGGTGGCAAGACTAATTCAGGCATTGATTCTCCTCATTGAGGACTGTGACAGTAGCTCCCGTTTCCCTTCCAATCCATCAAACTTATTCTTGGCAGAGAACTTTTAAAAATATAACTCTGACCTAATTCTTATTTAGCTCTCTCAAACCTCATATCTACGCACAGTGTCCAATTCTGATTCTCTAGTATATCATCTAACAAACCATATCATGACATGTCACATTTTGTTGAATTGACTGGTTTTATATTTCTCCACCTCCTGCCAGACTTGAGGCCCCAGAGTGGAAGGCCAAAAGTGCCTTCTCATTTTAATTGTGGTAGAAGTCTGTGATTCATCATGATCAAAAATGTTTGAGCTGTATTTGAGGACATACTATCCAAAGTTAGAAATTTCATAAAATAATAGTAGATAGGGTTTTCCTGATGGCTCAGCAGTAAAGAATCCACCTGCAGTGTGAGAGATGACGGTCTGATCCCTGGGTTGGGAAGATCCCCTGGAGGAGGAAATGGCAACCTGCTCCAGTATTCTTGCCTGAAAAATCCCATGGACAGAGTAGCCTGGCGCACTACAGTCCAAAAGGTCACAAAGAGTTGGACACAACTGAGTGAGCGCACAGATAGATACACAGCTACCTGTAATACCAGGTAGTGGCTATTGCTACTAACTAAAATTGTAAGTTTCTGGAAATTATGAACATATTCATGCCTCTTCTATATCCTTAACTCTCTTTTGCTGACATTTTACTGGATGCATAGTTAGCTTCGCATGTTTGACTAAATTAAGGGAAGAAGGCTCATCAGCAGTCTAGTGTACTCTACCTCCCATTATTACGACTCCAACTCCAAAACTCTTGAGGGATGCAGCACCCTCTGGCTCCTCACCAGGAGATAGACCCTGTAGGTGTGAGAATACTGTGAGCAGAGAAAGCACACTGGGATAGCAAACACAAGTCCTAATATTCTAGTCCTAAAGGCAGAGTCTTCTAGTAGGAGACATTGTTTTTCTACTGTACGCAATTTTACTCTAAGGTGACTAACACGATAGCTAATTTTTAAAAAGTGATTGTGTAAGAAATTACTTATTAGATTAAGCAATTTTGATTTTTGCAAAGACGCATCAGGTAAATTTAAAACTTTGTGTATAGCCTCATCTTATATTTTTTAATTGAAATAAATTTTCTCTCAGGCAGTTGCTTTTAACTTAAATTCTTTATTCATTTATATCTTGTTTTTACACCTGATGACTGCATTCTGAACTTAACAGTTTTAGGGCCATGGTTTCTCATGGACATAAACCACTCTTGATAGTCACTAACTTTTAATTCCAATAAATTTAAATTATTGACTTTTTATCTATAAAGCTATATTCTTCAGCATTAAAAATTTATCAAATGTTTGGTAAAACCTTAATAAATGTCAAATTTGCATTTGATGGGTTCATTTTATTTACTTGCTTTTAGAGGAAACTTTGGTTTCAAATCAGTGTCCTTTTTTAAAAAAAGTTTTTGCTTTTTACATGTACTGGATACAACAGTCTTTAAATTCTGTAAGATGATAAATACTAAAAATGAGGTATTAGTCTGAGGAGAGACTATTATGATTATGAGGGACAGGCAAAGCATAGAGCCAGTCTGGTATAAGTTGTTTTTGTTTTTCCCCATACCAGAATTCCTTAAAATTCACATCTGAAATAATTCATAGGCTGCCAGATTACTCAGTTGAGTTAACTCATTGGCAGTTGTTTTAATAATCTTGCAAAGGGGGCTTCCCTGGTGGTTAGTGGTGAAGAGTCCATCTGCCAATGCAGGAGACATGGGTGCAGTCCCTGATCCAGGAAGATCCTACATACTGTGGAGCAACTAAGCCCATACCCCACAAGTACTGAGTGTTTCGTGCTCTAGAGCCTGGGAGCCCCAACTGCTGAGCCCACGTGCCATGACTACTGAAACCCGTGTGCCCTAGAACCCATGCTCTGCAACAGTAGAAGTCACTGCAATGAGAAGCTCGTGCACTGCAACTAGAGAAAAGCCTGTGTAGCAACAAAAACTTAGTACAGCCAGAAATAAATAAATTGAGGAAAAAAAAACTTGCAAAAGCAAAATTTTTTAATTTACTTGGGGAAAAATTGCCACCTGTTGGTTTGAGCATTTAATATAGTAAACACCTCTGTTAACTCTGTAGTGATTATAAAGTCTGTATATTGCTAATTTTTGAGGCTTACTAGAACTTTGACTTAAGTTTCTTTATATTTTAATAAAGTGAAACTACTCCAATGTTAGAAATCTTGCTTAATGTAATAAAAGAAAAAAACGAGATTGTACTAAAAGATCTTACTCCCTTTCCCTTGACTGCCTGATGCTTTTTAAAAATTATATATTTTAATTGACCTAGATGGCATTATTTTTTTTAATATATTTTAATCAGCTACATATTTATTGATCTTGGCTATATTATTAGCTATTAAAATTTTTTTGAAAATACATGACTTTAGTGGGCTTATTGCTCTTTGAACTTGTGAGGTCTCAATGTTTATTGCTTGACACTGCCTTTGCTTTGAGTATGGCTTTGAATTCTTTTAGAACACAAAAATAGTGGTACTCTGAAATTAAATTATGATGATTTATATGGAAGAAATATATATATATATCCATGTTTTCTTAATTTTCCCAAATATCAGTTTTTAAGTAGTCTATCAGAAAGGGAAATATTTTATTAAAACCCATAATCCATTTGTCTGTATAATATTAGGTTTCTATAATTAGTAAAACATAACAAACAAATAGGTATTTGTAGGAATAGTTGTTTCTGCATGAATGTTTCCATTAGTTTTTCTTTTTTTTCCATAGAACTAAATTTTAGTATGTATTTAGTTTCTGTCCCTAAGAAATAATGTTCATTGTTCTATTTTAAGGGGTTGCAAAGTCAACTACAGAGGCCATGCATGAAAGACAAATGAGAAAAGCAGGCTATTGTGAAGCAAGAGGGACTGGTGGAGTCTGAGACAAAATAAAATTTATGTGGCTCATTTAAGTTTCTCTAAAACATTGTGCTATCCAAACAAATAACCTTTGCCATGTGACTTTTCTGCCTCTAGTTTATATTCAACAGTAACAAGTTTAATGTATGTGGATTATTTGAAAGTATCATGTTTGTAATTATTATGTTCATCTATCAATGTATTCACTCAGAACACATGGTATTTTGAGGATTTTTCTAAAAAACAACAAATGAGGTAAAAAACACTCTCACTCCATTACAGAACCTTTTCCACATGGCTAACCTTAGTCCCCATGGTGATAATTGAAGGGACGTTTCAAGTGATAGATTGGGTAAAGAGTAGAGACTGTGTATCGTGACAGTTGTATCAAACTAGCTGTATCAAAGTATGAATTAAAATCTGACATAGGATTTTGAAAAAAATTCATATTTTCTGGGTTCAGTAAAATATGGGGTTCACAAAACAAAAAATAAAAAAGAGGACAGTATATCCTCCTTCTATTCGTTGTTCTATATATTTATGTTTTACCTTTGCAGCCTGAGGAAGAACCTGATCCTGAAGAGAGGGACAACTTCCTCCAACAGCTTTATAAGTTTATGGAAGACAGAGGTATTTTCATGCTTATTATTTAAAAATAGACATTTCTAGGAATTCCCTGACAGTCCAGTGTTTAGGACATGGTGCTTTTGCTGTCATGGGCCCAAGTTCAATCCCTGATCTGGGAACTAGTGCAGCATCGTGTCCCCCCAACCCAAGAGGTAGACTTTTTTTTTTTTTTTTTTCTGTTTTATGTTCTATGTTTATGTATCATTTTTGCTTAAAGCATGGGTATATGGATTTGTATGTCAAGCCTAAGAATCAATTATAGTTGATAATAGTAATTAAGTATTGGGAATAAAGACATCTACTTTATTACTACTACTGTTAGTACTACTAGTATCTATTTTGAGTACAAATAGATACTGCAACTACTAATATCTATTTTGAGTACAAATGTAGAGGAAAAGTAGTTGTGATGTAGTTAAATTTTATCGCCTTGAGACTTATAAAACCAGAAAATATTATAATAATAATTGAGTAATAGAAAGTGAACAATCATAATGTAAATCTACATACCCATTATTTACTAATGCTGTTTTTGTGGCAAGTAATCTAGTCTGACCCTTGGTCTCAACAAATTAAACATAATGGATTAGCTCCTATCTAAATAGAGTAGGATTTCTAATAAAGTTAGAAGAAATAGAGCCCTTATAAATCATAGTTCGTGACATTATATCAGTCCTTGGAAATCCTCAGATACATTGGTCCTAGACATTTTGTGGCCTTCAGAAATGATCCTTCAGATTACTACCAACAGTCTTAACATTTGTGTTAAAGCAGTAAAAATGAAACCATGGCCTAAAATGTGCCCTTTTCATTGTGTGTGTTTTTGCCCAGGCTTCTTGAAGCAGCAGCATTATTGGCTACACCTTGCAGGCCCAAGGTTTGATTCAGTTTTATCCAAATTCAGTGGCAGTTAGAGAGGTGATTTTACTAGTTCTGGAAGTATAATAAATCTAAAGATCACCACAATGCTGTATAAAGAATATAGAGAATATTTTGTGTTGTCTTACCTAATTTGAGCATCTTTAAAATATATGCCTCTTATTAATGATATTTGGGAAATTAGAAATTGATAAGCTTTGTTTTCAACTTAGTATTTTCCATTGAAATTAACATTGTATTTCGGCTCTTCGATATTAAAAAGGTACTCCAATCAACAAACCACCTGTTTTGGGCTATAAAGATCTCAACCTCTTCAAGCTCTTCAGATTGGTTTATCATCAAGGTGGATGTGACAATGTAAGTAAGACTGTAATGAAAATTAAAATTGTCTAGTGTTGCACTGTTATATGTACTTTAGGTAATAAACACATTTTCTTAATGAACATAGAATATTAGTATAAAGATTATTTCCCTTTGCAAACGTTAACAAATAAAAACTTAATTTTCCAGATTGATAGTGGTGCTGTATGGAAGCAAATTTATATGGACCTTGGCATTCCTATTTTGAATTCAGCTGCTTCCTACAATGTAAAAACTGCTTATAGAAAGTAAGTAGTATAGTTTATTCATCAAAGAATACATAATTACAAGGAATATTTTCCATTTAATTTGTTAACAGTTAAATAAGAACACATCAGTCAAAGGACATTAAAGTTAGAGAAAGTACATAAAAAGGCTTAGTTTAGTGGATACTGTGATTGAAAGTTCAGTTCAGTTCAGTCGCTCAGTCATGTCTGACTCTTTGCGAACCCATGAATCGCAGCACGCCAGGCCTCCCTGTCCGTCACCAACTCCCGGAGTTCACCCAGACTCACATCCATTGAGTCAGTGATGCCATCCAGCCATCTCATCCTCTGTCGTCCCCTTCTCCTCCTGCCCCCAATGCCTCCAGTGCAACAAGTCTGCTTTACTCCATTTTTCATGTTTGGATTTTGTTTTCAAAATTAGAGATACAGGGAGTATCTTTAATTGTCTGAAATTACATGTTATAGAATTGTATCTTTTATAGTGAACAGCCTTCATATAAAAACTATGATAGCTGTGTTCCATTATCACAAGCTCAGATTTTTCAGGAAAGAAATTTTATTTTCTGGTCAGTATTTCTACTATCCTATATAAAACACCAAGAAACCAGTAACAGGAAAAGTACTTTGTATTAAAAGGCTTGAGTTTTACTTTTCAAAAAATATTTAATATATAGTTCTGAAGTGAAATATAATGACTAATATTTCTTAAAATGAAATATCATTTGTTTAGGTATCTCTATGGTTTTGAGGAGTACTGCCGTTCTGCAAATATTCAGTTCAGAACTATTCACCACCATGAACCAAAAGTAAAAGAGGAAAAAAAAGACTTAGAAGAATCCATGGAAGAGGCTCCAAAAGTAGATCAAGAAATGCCTTTAGTAGAAGTGAAGAGTGAACCTGAGGAAAATATTGATTCAAACAGTGAAAGTGAAAGAGAAGAAGTAGAATTAAAATCTCCAAGGGTGAGTACTTAATACTAATTTTATTTATTTTTTTAAGCATTATTTTAGTCTTTTTGATATGGGCAGTTTCAGATATATACAAAAATACTCCTATGAACCTAGTTTATTTTGTAGTATTTAGTTATGCTTCAGCCAGGCTAGCTTCACTCCCTTTCTCTAAATATATCACATATTATTTCTTTTACCTTAAAAACCATTCCTTCTCTTGTTCTCTATTTATATCTGTTCAAGCCATTCTCAAGTGAGGTCAGTCTCAAATATTCACTTCCTTTGAGTCTTTTACTAACGTGTCACCTCACTGAAGCAAATCCTGGTCAAGCATGCCTGCTCAGTCACTAAGCCGTGTCCAACTCTTTGTGATCTCATGTTTAGGTCTGCCAGGGTCCTCTGTCCATGGGATTCTCTAGGCAAGAATACTGGAGCGGGTTGCCATTTCCTCCTTCAGGGTATCTTCCCAACCCAGGGATCAAACCAGCATCTCCTCCTTTGACAGGTGTATTCTTATACCACTGAGCCACCTGGGAAGCCCCTATTCTGTTCAATCCCTCTAATGTTGCTGTGTCTATAATTTACTTATTTATTCTGTTTATTATTTATTGTTTCTTTTACCGCACTCTGGACTAGAATCACACTCCACAACAGCAGGGATTAGTGTTATTCCATTCATTCACAGATCCCAGGCATCTAGAATAGTGCCTTGCACATATTAAGGACTTACTAGATGGTTGAGTGAATGAATCTCCTGTTTATAATACCTGTGTCCTCAGCCAGGTGGGATCTTTGCTTTCTCTTTACTTACTCCACAACACACTGTACAGCTCTTTTGGCAGTTTTTCATGCCCTGCCTTCTTTCCTAGTCACATGCATCCTTGGTTTTATCTTCTAACTCTGCTCTTCCTCTCCATTAATATATAATTAAGTCAGGAATTGTCACCCACTGTTTTGATCATTGTCTGATGATGTCTACACAGTAGGTTTTATCAAATTTTAGAAATAGAAAAAAAAATTTACCACATTGTGAAAGGAATTCAGTTATTGTGATCAGATCAAATCAGTTGCTCAGTCGTGTCTGACTCTTTGCGACCCCATGAATCACAGCACGCCAGGCCTCCCTGTCCAGCACCAACTCCCAGAGTTCACTCAGACTCAACATCCATCGAGTCAGTGATGCCATCCAGCCATCTCATCCTCTGTCGTCCCCTTCTCCTCCTGCCCCCAATCCCTCCCAGCATCAGAGTCTTTTCCAATGAGTCAAATCTTCCCATGAGGTGGCCAAAGTACTGGAGTTTCAGCTTTAGCATCATTCCTTCCAAAGAAATCCCAGGGCTGATCTCCTTCAGAATGGACTGGCTGGATCTCCTTGCAGTCCAAGGGACTCTCAAGAGTCTTCTCCAACACCACAGTTCAAAAGCATCAATTCTTCGGCGCTCAGCCTTCTTCACAGTCCAACTCTCACATCCATACATGACCACAGCAAAAACCATAGCCTTGACTAGACCAACCTTTGTTGGCAAAGTAATGTCTCTGCTTTTGAATATGCTATCTAGGTTGGTCATAACTTTCCTTCCAAGGAGTAAGCGTCTTTTAATTTCATGGCTGCAGTCACCATCTGCAGTGATTTTGGAGCCCAGAAAAATAAAGTCTGACACTGTTTCCACTGTTTCCCCATCTATTTCCCATGAAGTGAGGGGACCGGATGCCATGATCTTCGTTTTCTGAATGTTGAGCTTTAAGCCAACTTTTTCACTCTACACTTTCACTTTCATCAAGAGGCTTTTTAGTTCCTCTTCACTTTCTGCCATAAGGGTAGTGTCATCTGCATATCTGAGGTTATTGATATTTCTCCCGGCAATCTTGATTCCAGCTTGTGCTTTTTCTAGCCCAGCGTTTCTCATGATGTACTCTGCATATAAGTTAAATAAGCAGGGTGACAATATACAGCCTTGACGTACTCCTTTTCCTATTTGGAACCAGTCTGTTGTCCCATGTCCAGTTCTAACTGTTGCTTCCTGACCTGCATACAAATTTCTCAAGAGGCAGGTCAGGTGGTCTGGTATTCCCATCTCTTTCAGGATTTCCCACAGTTGATTGTGATCCACACAGTCAAAGGCTTTGGCATAGTCAATAAAGCAGAAATAGATGCTTTTCTGGAACTCTCTTGCTTTCTCCATGATCCAGCGGATGTTGGCAATTTGATCTCTGGTTCCTCTGCCTTTTCTAAAACCAGCTTGAACATCTGGAAGTTCACGGTTCACATATTGCTGAAGCCTGGCTTGGAGAATTTTGAGCATGACTTTACTAGCGTGTGAGATGAGTGCAGTTGTGCGGTAGTTTGAGCATTCTTTGGCATTGCCTTTCTTTGGGATTGGAATGAAAACTGACCTTTTCCAGTCCTGTGGCCACTGCTGAGTTTTCCAAATTTGCTGGCATATTGAGTGCAGCACTTTCACAGCATCATCTTTCAGGATTTGGAATAGCTCAACTGGAATTCCGTCACTTCCACTAGCTTTGTTCTTAGTGATGCTTTCTAAGGCCCACTTGACTTCACATTCCAGGATGTCTGGCTCTAGGTCAGTGATCACACCATCGTGATTATCTGGGTCGTGAAGATCTTTTTTGTACAGTTCTTCTGTGTATTCTTGCCATCTCTTCTTAATATCTTCTGCTTCTATTAGGTCCATACCATTTCTGTCCTTTATTGAGCCCATCTTTGCATGAAATGTTCCTTTGGTATCTCTGATTTTCTTGAAGAGATCCCTAGTCTTTCCCATTCTGTTGTTTTCCTCTATTTCTTTGCATTGATCGCTGAAGAAGGCTTTCTTATCTCTTGCTATTCTTTGGAACTCTGCATTCAGATGTTTATATCTTTCCTTTTCTCCTTTGCTTTTCGCTTCTCTTCTTTTCACAGCTATTTGTAAGTGAAATTGTATTTAATAAAAGACACGGTGAAGTCATCTCTTGTATTTGCTCAGAAACCATTTTTTTAAACTGTCCATTTTACTTAGTAAGTGGCACTTTCTGTTGAATTTCATGAAACCTCCAGAGTACTTTGTTTCTTTTCTTAATTTTTAAAGATTATGATAAAGAAACATGACATTTGTTATCTTAACCATTTTTACATGCACAGTTCAGTGGCATTAACTACATTCATATTGTCTTATAACCATCACCATCATCTATCTCCAGAACTTTTTTCATCTTGGAAAATTGAAACTGCCTATTGAAACTCCTCATTCTTCTCTTCCCTGGCCTCTGGCAACCATCAGTCTACTTTATGTCACTATGAATTTGACTACTCTGGATATCTCATATAAGTGGAATTAGATAGTACTTGTCCTTTTGTGACTGGTTTATTTCATTCAGCAGAAGGTCTTCAAGGTTCATCCATGTATGGATTAGAATTTCCTTCCTTTTTAAGACTGAATAATACCCCATTGTATGTATTGTGGACATACTTGCTTGTCATTACATAAAGAGCTTCCTCATCTTATGTAAAACATCTGCAGACTATTGCATAGTATGGATGTACCATAAATTTACCTTCCTCAAAATTTTCTCCAATTTTTTATGATTACAGAAAGTACTGCAGTAAATATACTTATAAAAATGTCCTCCAAATTTATCTAAATATAGAGACTTGTAAAAATGTCCTCCTTATTTATCTGAATACAGACTTCTAAAAATGAGATTTCTGTGACAAAGGTACAAGTTATACAAATTTAAAATTTTATGGATAACAGATGCTTTCATTCATTTATCTACAAATTCTTAAAAGAGTACCTGCCCATGTGCCAGACACTGTTTAGATCTGAGGTTATAGACGTGAGTAAGACAAAGACCCTACCCTCATGGAACTTAAGTTCCTTTTTTCCCCCCTACTGTTGATGTTTAAATAGTACATAGTCAGGAACTAGGCAAAACATTTGTTATACTGAGATAATAATTGTATTCTAGTGCTCCCAAAGTTGTTGGCTCTTTTTTTCCCTTTAATCCTCACTTTATTTCAAGTAGGGGGGAATTCTGCCAGTGTGCAGAAGTTGACTGGAAGGAGAATTTAGGAGATAATGAAATGGCTCAACAGTTTCCTGGTCAGTTGAGCATGCAACTAGAGACTGTATAACAGCTGCTGAGGTTTTAACAAGTTACTGCTGGCCTAGTGAGCTCTCCAGATTCAAATAAATAAGCTCACTTTTTGGCCATTAATACAATTCAGTTATTTTAAAATACAGTGATAATGTAAGTTTTATCTTAGTAAACAATAGAGTTAGAGATGAAAGAACTTCCAGAAAATTAAGGGACTGATTTATTTTTCTTATTAACTTATATCATTGACACTTAGATAATTCTTAAAAACTTTTATTGTAGTCAAGAAGTATTAAAATAAGATAAAATAATATAGTGAACACAGAAAATTTTTATTTTTCATGCAGTATGTAGCCAGGGGACGTAATAGATTTGGACATAAGTAATTTACATGGGTTGATTTTTTACTTTGAGAGGAAGCAAAAAGTACACAGGAGTTGACGGGTTATCAGTATCACGTCTCAAGCTAGAAAGAAGACTAGTCATTGCCATGATGGTTTAAGAAAAAGATAACATTTTTCTATATTTTTTTCCCCTTTGTAGTGATAATTCCTTTTAAGTTTTCATCCTCTCTACTAGGGACGAAGGAGAATTGCTCGAGATGCAAATTCTATTAAAAAGGAAATTGAAGAAGAAAAAACAGAAGACAAATTAAGAGATAATGATACAGAAAATAAGGATGTAGATGATGACTGTGAAACTGCAGAGAAGAAGGAAAACGAACTACTACTGGGGAGAAAAAATACACCAAAGCAAAAGGAGAAGAAAATCAGAAAGCAGGAGGATTCTGACAAAGACTCAGAGGAAGAGGAAGAGAAAAGCCAAGAGAGGTACATTATCTTACGTTTGTTCTCCAGAAACGCCTGTCTGGGGTGCAGCAGCGCTCTCTGTTCCTGCTTAGAGGTTCAGGTTTGAGGGAATGCTTTCTTATTGGGACTTCCATTCCTCTTGTCTGATGAAGGTGAGACACATTGTGAAGATGATGTGTATCGCCTTTCGGAATTGGAGAATATACTGGTCGCACCATTTTAATAGCACTTGTGCCCTAAACAGTGGCCTCAAAGAAGGCTGCGCCACCCAGTCAAAAGAAAGGTCCTGCAGTTGACAGCAGGGAAGGGAGCTGGAGAAAAATGGAGGAAGTGGACAAGAGGAAACAGCGACAGCAAAAATTCCATTTTAAAAAAGGTACAATGTGGGAAAGCTAACAAACACATGGGTGCACAGTACTAGCAGATGTTTCTGTGTGTTAGCTTTATCTAAGACAGTTTTCTTTTCCAAGTTACTGTATTAGAATAAGTGGCATGCACCCCTGATTCTAGTTTGGAAAATTCATTCTTGCCCCACATCACATTAAATTTCGGCTTTTTAATGTTCATCCTGTTTGCTGTTGAGTGAAAACTGTTTTTTTTTTTGTTTTTTTTTCATGTATTATACACGTATGGACTGAATTGACTTAAAAATAACCAGAGATTAGGCAGTCCAGCTAGATCATGGTAATGTCCAACTATGTTTAGTGGCCATTTCTTTATTGTCAAATGGATTTACTAATTTTTAGACACTACTAAAAAATGAATTTTAACTCAGCAACAGCATAACACACTTACTTGTGTAGAAGCTCTCCTCCACAGTTATTTTTCAATGCTAAATTTTCTAGAGATTTAAGTTATTAGGCACAATTGAGAAAAGTGGCCTGCTGTTTCCAACTAGTGGCTGACACCCATCTGAAAATTAACCGTTGAAAAAATAACTGCAAAAATAGTAATGATTGGTGAGTGGGAGAGGTAATTTTATGATTCAGCATAAACAGGTACAGGAGCATTCACAGTCACATGTGAATTAGAAAAGTGAGTAAAGAAAGTTCTGTAGTGAAATACAATTAGGATTAGGGAAAGTAGGAGGAAATAATTGGAGTTGAGTATAATGATATGAGTGTAGTAATTCAAATATTTGGACAGTAAATTTAATAAGGTAAGGTGGACTATTTAAAAAGTAAGGCCTAACTATTGTTTGAAGATTTGTTAAAAATAAGCATCAAAATGTGTATGTTTTATAGTATCTATGTAATACACACTATATATATATGTGCATATATATATACATACACACCACGTGCTTTAAAAAGCCTTTATAATTGATATGTAAATAGAATATTTATTTTAGAGACATAAAGTTTCACAGACTTGAATATGAAGGACAATATTTCCTTTTATTAAATAAAACTGAATATACAAATAGTCTGTATTCTCATTTAATAGCAGGAATCCTGGAAATAGCCTTTTTTTTTTTTAATCTATAGAGACTTCTGTTTTAAGTAGTTTTTTATGGTGTTTTGAAATTACCTTATCAGAATATAATTGGAAGGTGCCCTTGTAAAGAAAACATTCCCACTGCTAATGAGTTGTCAAAGTTTCTTCATGTTGGCTCCCCCAGTGGTCCCTAAAATAATGCCCTGTGTTTATGACAGAAGATGGTACCTCCTCTTAAGATTTTTAAAACTCCTGTGCCACTAGAGTGATCTTTGATGCAAATCTGTTCTGAATTTTTGCTGGGCTAATAAAGAATGTTTGTTTAAAAATATTAAAAATACTTGGACCTCCCTATGTGAATCTCCTTTATATATGATTATCAAAACAAAAACTGATGGGAGAGGTGTAAAAACAAATAGGAACCAATGTAAGATATGCAAAAGCTTTGTTCTTCCGGTGCTATCCCACAGTGAGGACAAGAGACCTAACACCCAGATGTCTGTTGTTTCTTCATGAGGGTGGGGAAACCTTTATAAACTAGTTTAAAAGAGTTACTAAGGTAGTTAGCCCTTGTTCATTATTTTTCCCACCAAAAAAGTCTGGGTTAAGAACCACTCTGAATTGAACAAAAAGTACTAGTCAAGTAGACTTAAGACATTTCAGTTGCAGAAAGTTAAAAACTATCTTTAGGTCATTTTCACATACAAGGTAGCACTTGAATCCTAAAGACTTCTTCAAAGCATGTTGTTGTAATTCTGCTTTATCAAAAGTGATTTATTTGATTCCACATCACCATTAACTGTGATGACTGACTTGCCTTTAAGAAGTACAGATTTACTTTTGGTACAGTGCGCCTTGTCATAATAAATCAGTTTTCTACTAAGTAGTCTATGAAAATCTTCTCCTTCTCCTCCTTCTTCTCCTCCTCCACTGACATGTTATGAAGGTAATAATTAGGTTGTGACTCTTCTACATGTTGGATTCTTTTAGCATATATTATTTTGTTTTCCATTAAGTTATCAGTAGCATTATCAGTGTTATAACTTACTGCAGGGAAGAAACCGAAAGCAAATGTGACTCTGAAGGGGAGGAAGATGAGGAAGACACAGAACCCTGCCTAACAGGCACCAAAGTGAAAGTAAAATATGGACGGGGGAAAACGCAGAAGATCTATGAAGCCAGTATTAAAAGCACTGAAATTGATGATGGAGAAGTTTTATACTTGGTACATTACTATGGATGGAATGTCAGGTAAGCAAGAAATGTATTTTCTTATTTTGAAATTTGTTTTTGGTTCAGAAAGATCATTTTTAATGTTTTGAAGAACTAAAGCAAATAGTATATATGCACTTACACAGCACACCTTGCATTTGAATTTTCCAGGACTTTGAACATTCCTACTATTTTACTTCCTATGTCAATACTTCCAGCCAAAGATCACCAGGATCACATCTGTACCTGAACACACTGGGTTTGCTACTCATTTGCAGTAAGGGAGGACACCTAACTTAGGGAACCATGTGGCATGTTACTTAGAGGGTGGGTCATGAAAGCTCAGGGTACCACCTTTGGGAGTAGCAACAGCTCAGGGTTCTGTGGAAACAGCCTTTAGAGAGCTGGACCCACGGCTCCCAACATTGCAAGAGTTTTTGCTTGTTTACTTGCTTATTAAATTTATCAGAAATCAAGCCTGTATAGAGCACTGTAATAGGTCTGAATTGGAAAATTAATAAATAATGTTAGATAAGACTTAGATCTGAGCTTCTGTTAGGTGATTTTAAGAGGGTTTAGGAAATAGGGCGTTGTTCTAGACTGGATGCTGTCAAGAAGCAGGGGATAATTCTGATTGGTTATCTTAATCTTACCTGTAAGAAGGGAAGACTAAACCAAGGTTAATGCTATCTTTGGACTTCCCCCCAATGGCTCAGTGGATAAAGAATCCATCTGCAATACAGGAGACACAGGAGATGCAGGTTTGATCCCTGGGCCAGGAAGATCCCCTGGAGAAGGGAAATGGCAACCCACTCCAGTATTCTTGCCTGGAAAATCATGGACAGAGGAGCTTGGCGGGCTATAGTCCAATTGCAAGACTTGGACACAATTTAGCGACTAAACCACCCCCCACTACCACCACCACCACAATGCTGTCATTGGTAAAGCAGTAGAAGTCTCTCAGGGTATAAAGGATGTTTGGTCATTTTTGTGGCTTGGACAGTGTTCCTGGTTTTTTGTGTGTTGAGACAGTGGTCTTTTTTTTGTCTTGATACATCATGGTCATGCAACAGACCTGTCTGATGTTGATGTTCTGTAAAGTTGTTTATGTGCAACAGGAGAACAACATGCCCTAGCTGTGAGGGCCAGGACGACTCTGTAGCAACAGCAAGGCCCAGCTAATAGTACCAGGTCAGTTGCTGGATGTCAGGGACTACTTTTCTCTCTGTTCTTTAGGAAGTCTTTTGTGTTCACTGTATCTGCGGGCCCTATAGTTGCTTGGAGCCCAGAGGTTCCAGAATTTCCCTACATACTCAGTTCCCTCATCTCTGAGTTGGGAAATACAGAGAATCTACTTTATAGGGATTTTTGTGAGAAATAGTGCCAATTATATTAACATGAAAGTTTATATAGTTAGTGCCTGGCACTTAGTTAAGTGCTCAGCAAACGTTAATTGTTTTCTTTAGTGGGGGCATGTTTGGCTTCTGTCCTATCACATCATTTTAAAAAGAGTATGGATTGACTGAATAGCATATAAAACTTTAAAATTTCTTGCAAATCAAAACCACAATGAGGTACCATCTCACTCCAGTCAGAATGGCTGCTATCAAACAGTCTACAAACAATAAATGCTGGAGAGGGTGTGGAGAAAAGGGAACCCTTTTACACTGTTGGTGGGAATGCAAACTAGTACAGCCACTATGGAGAACAGTGTGGAGATACCTTTAAGAACTGGAAATGGAACTGCCGTACGATCCAGCAATCCCACTGATGGGCATACACACTGAGGAAAGCAGAATTGAAAGAGACACATGTACCCCAATGTTCATTGCAGCATTGTTTACAATAGCTAGGACATGGAATCAACCTAGATGTTCATCGGCAGACAAATGGATAAGGAAGTTGTGGTACATATACACAATGAAATATTACTCAGCTCTTAAAAAGAACGCATTTGAGTCAGTTCTAATGAGATGGATGAAACTGGAGCCTATTACACAGAGTGAAGTAAGTCAGAAAGAAAAACACCAATACAGTATATTAACACATATATATGGAATTTAGAAAGATGGTAACAATGACCCTATATGCAGGACAGCAAAAAAGACACAGATGTAAAGAACAGACTTTTGGACTCTGGGAGAAGGTGAGGATGGGATGATTTGAGAGAAGAGCATTGAAACATGTATATTACCATATGTGAAATAGATGACCAGTCCAAGTTCGATGCATGAAACAGGGCACTCAAAGCTGGTGCACTGGGATGACCCAAAGGGATGGGATGGGGAGGGAGGTGGGAGGGGGGTTTGGGATGGGGGGACACATGTACACCCGTGACTGATTCATGTTGCTGTATGGCAGAAACCACCACAATATTGTAAAGTAATTGGTCTCCAATTAAAAATAAATAATTTTAAAAGTAAAAATTAAAAAAAAAAAACTTTAAAATTTCTTTTCTTTTTTTCTCAGATCAGCTCCTGTACCCTTCACATTTCTGCCAACACTAAAAACAAACTTTCTTGTTCATCTCTCAGTAGTTTTGTATGTATTGAATTCAGGGATAAAGACTACACTTGACAACCTTAACAGACCTCCCTGCTTTGCACATGCAGCCCAGTGTAGCCTTCTTTTTTCCTCAGAGTCTACATAGTTCACAACCATCCGCTTTTACTTACCATCAGTGTGTCTGTTCTGTTTTCTAGACTATCCCCCTCCTAGCGTCCTTCTCTTTCTATCTCTTTAATTTTTTCCTGTATGACTCTTCTTAACAATCATTTTATTATATGATCATGTTCATCCTAACTGGTTATCTTCCTAACTGGTTACCTAGCTGGAATTCACATGATTAATGGTTTTTCATTGGCCTTCCACCCTGCTAGATAGATACTGGGATAATGCATGAGAAGATCATGTTTAAACCATAGTGTAGAGTCATGGTACTGGGTCAGCTGAACTTGTGCCTATTGGAACAGGGTCCTTCTTTTGCATGGGTTAACAGTGATTGGGTTACAAAGTGAAGGTGTGGTTTGCATCACCAGGGTGCAGTTCAAAGCAAGGACTGCCTGTAGTTTTTTTCTTTTTCTTTTTTTTTTAGCTAAAATGTACAGATTTTAGATTTTGGTTCATCTCTATAAATACCTGTAAATATACATTAAACATATAAATTATAGATAGCTGTATAAATATATACTTATGTAAAAGCTGTTATTTAGCTCTAGGAGGTTTAATTTCTTATTTGCCCCTTATTAGTAACTTGGACTGACTATATTAAAATCTAGAAGTTATGTCAGTATTATGGGAAAGGGGAAAATGAATTTTCAGAATAAACTTAAAATACCTCTAAAAGAAATTTCAGTTTTAGAGGTGTACAGTTCAGAATAAAATTTTTTTAGAAATACTGGAGGCTAGAGAGAGTTCTGGGAAGAAAAGAGTTGAAAAGGACTTCATAAAATAATCTAGAACTCATCATACTACAAGTTTGAATTTATCTCACTTGTTTTGCATTATTTGGTTACTAGAATGAATTCCAGTGCAGAATCAGCTTATTTAATTAAGCTCAGATGAGTGGGAGTTGTAGGGAAAAAGGCACCCTTGAATCCATTTAGTTTGCCTACCCTACTCTCCCTCTTAAACCTGTCTGCCCTGATAAACTCTCTTGCTGTGCCCTGTTGGTGGCAGGTACCCAAAACACCCAGTGCAGCGCCTGGCACACATACTGCCAGCAGGTGAGCACCCGTGCCCTTCACCTTTCTGCCGACATAGAACTCAGCCCTCTTCAGTATGCAAAGAAGGTATTCTTGTGAATTTTAAAATATATTCTTTATTTTAAGGTATGATGAATGGGTAAAGGCTGACAGGATAATCTGGCCATTGGACAAAGGTGGACCAAAGAAAAAACAGAAGAAAAAAGCTAAAGTATGTATACAGGTGCTATATCCTTTAGATAACAGGAGTTGTTCATATTGTATTAATACTGTGTTTTCTAGAAAACTTGTTTTCTCATATAATCATTTTGAGTCTTTCAAAGTAATTGTGAGTTTGCCCCTTAGGCCCCAGAAGCTAAAAAGTAAAAAATATGAACACATTTCCACACTATTTCAGGAAAGGTAAAAACCAGCTTCCCCTGGGGCACGGGCTTCAAATGCAAAGGCTTACGAGGTTCTCTAGAAAAGCGGTAAAGTAGGACTGAGCCTGACAAAGAAGAGGTTATGTCCCTCATCTAGAGAGGATAGAACTAACCACTCTGCTGTGGGATGCAGACTCAGGCTTGCCAGATTTTAGATTTTTTTTTTCTCTCAAGACAAGTGTATTTTTTAAAAAATAAAATCTGGTTTTTAAATGCTGGAAGCTAATACTAAGTTTTAAAGCATACATTGGCTATATGTTCTGTCCTCATCCACACCCTCAATTTTCAGCCTTTGCTGTAGAGATGATGACATACCTTTCTTTTCCTCAGGAAATAGTCCGAGACAAGGGGAGAGCTGAATAGTACATAGCTCTCTTATGTGCTGCCTCTGACCTTCACAATATAATTGCAGTGTTAACCATGTTGAAGTTGTAGAACATCATACTCATTTAAGTACAAAACATTAGAAAACTATTTAATTTTAATTTTTCCATAACTACAGATTACGAGTTGATGTAACTAATCTTTTTCAGTCACAGTTTTCCTTGGCAAAGTAGAGTATTTATTTTTCATAAAGGTACTATTTCTCATACATTTTATTGTTGTAACCTAGAACAAAGAAGACAGTGAAAAGGATGAAAAGAGGGATGAGGAGAGGCAGAAGTCAAAACGGGGACGACCTCCTTTAAAATCTACTCTTTCGTCTAACATGCCGTATGGTTTGTCTAAGACTGCAAACAGTGACGGAAAATCAGGTACCAGAAGTGCTCGAAGCAATAGGCCAGACAGCTCACCTCTGTCAAATGGAATGGAAGGTGCTCAATTTTGAGGATCATTGATTAAAAAAAAAAAAAATCAATCATATAAATAATAAAACCAGTTGTGTGAGAGATTCATAGGAAGTCATCTAGGTTTTTAATACATAATTTAAATTACAAAATTTGATTTGAACAAAATGTTTATTTTGCTGTACCCTATTTATTTAAAATTCAGTGATATTTTACATTAATTAGGAGTACCTTTTCTTGACAATATCAGAAATATTCTATTTTAATAGAGCATGGGTTGACAGGCCAGTATGCCACCCTGTCCTACGAAGCATGCACTGGTGTCTCCTGTAATCCACTGCTGTTCTGCTGCTGCTGCTGCTAAGTCGCTTCGGTCATGTCCGACTCTGTGCGACCCCATAGACGGCAGCCCACTAGGCTCCTCTGTCCCTGGGATTCTCCGGGCAAGAAAACTGGAGTGGGTTGCCATTTCCTTCTCCAATGCATGAAAGTGAAAAGTGAAAGTGAAGTCGCTCAGTCGTGCCCGACTCTTAGCGACCCCATGGACTGCAGCCTGACAGGCTCCTCCATCCATGGGATTTTCCAGGCAAGGGTACTGGAGTGGGTTGCTATCGCCTTCATCTAGGATCTTCACCATTGCTGTTCACCTAGGATCTTTCAGTAAAGCTGAGACTGTTTTTCAAAGAGAGCAGAAACTAAAGTGGTAGACACATGTTTTGTGATGAATATAAGTGAACATATTTTATTCTGCATTTACGTTTTTTCCAACTTTTCTACTTTTGTATATTTTTCTATGTAATTTAAGAAATGTTAAATATAGAAAATGTTCACATAAGAATTTTCCTCCCTTGAAAACTTCTGAACCACAGGATTGCCATGAATCCACCACGTGGAGCTTTTGTGCAAGTTAGAAAGGGCATCTTTCCTCCCCTTTACTGCCATCTGCTGGAAGGCTGATATAATACACAAATGCAAGATTTCCACAAAGGTGCAAATGCTCTTAGAAGCACGCACATATACAGCCTACAAAATTATACGTTTTCTTGCTAAACTGCTTCATAAAAGTAAAAAACTACCTTTTTAAAAAAATGAGACAAAATTCTAAATTCTGTATATGATAAAACCATAAAATAAAACTACATACCTTTTCACTTAAAAAGTACATTTAAGCTTTCCTTTTTGCACTGTAAAATATGAGCACCATGTGGGCAGAATTCTTGTATTTTACAACTTCTATATCATCTTATAACATTATTTACTATTTAAAAAGTTCTCTGACTTAAAGAGAATGGTTTTTTTTGCAGAAAGGTAACTGGCCTATACTTTCCTTTCTCTTAATCAGAGGAATATTTACATTTTTGAGAATTCAAGCTTCTCATTTTTACACATCTTTTCAGAATTAAGTAGAATGTCATACTCCTTTCTAAGGACATAAAATGGGCATTCCAGATTTTAATCAGTACCTCTCAAATCAAACCACTTCATACGTTAACTTCATATTTCAGTACTAGTCCTTTGATTTTTCTAAGGGTTGCTGCTGCTGCTGCTAAGTCGCTTCAGTTGTGTCCGACTCTGTGCGACCCCATAGACGGCAGTCCACCAGGCTCCCCCATCCCTGGGATTCTCCAGGCAAGAACACTGGAGTGGGTTGCTATTTCCTTCTCCAATGCATGAAAGTGAACAGTCAAAGTGAAGTCGCTCAGTCATGTCCGACTCTTCGCGACCCCATGGACTGCAGCCTACCAGGCTCCTCCGTCCATGGGATTTTCCAGGCAAGAGTACTGGATTGGGGTGCCATTGCCTTCTCCGTTTCTAAGGGTTACTGTAGCCTAAATATGATACTAGTAAAAATTGGAAAAGAGCTCTTTTACAGAATTGAGACAGTAATATTTTTCTATGTAATATATTTTCACATGGAGTTTACTTGAGATCTCCTTTCCCCCATTTTTGGCACAAATATATGGTTTATTTTATATGAGAAATTTCTACAAGGAGGTATTCAGAGGTACATGATTAAGAGTTTTGTCTTTGGCAGAATTTTTATTATAAATTACATTGGTAATTAAGTAGAAACTTGTGTAATATAATATTTTCTCTTGCAGACTCCTGTTCATCTGATAGTGAAACAGAAGACCTTTTAGAAAAGAATTTGATGAATGAAGAACTTTCTCCTGATATTAAAGAAGAATTAGAAAAAAATGAAAATTTAAATGATGATAAGCTAGATGAAGAAAATCCAAAGACTGCTCCACATATATTAAAAGAAAATGATAGGACTCAAATGCAGTCTTTAGAAACCTTAAAGTTAGAAGTTGGAGAGAATGAACAAATAGTACAGATTTTAGGAAATAAAGTGGAGCAAGAAGAAGTTAAGAAAGATGCAGAAAAATCTCCTAAAGGAAAGGGAAGACGAAGCAAGACAAAAGATCTTTCTTTAGAAATTATAAAAATTTCATCATTTACCCAGGATGAAGCAGGAACTGAACCCCATATAGATGCTCAGAGTCCAGAATTTTCTTCGTTAGACAGTAAAAACTTTTCTTCTGCTACTGAAGATGAAATTGACCAATGTGCAAAAGAAAAAAAGTTGAAACGAAAGATCCTGGGACAGTCATCACCAGAGAAAAGAATAAGAATTGAGAACAGAATGGAAATGACAAATAGCATATCTAGCATATCTCAAGAAAGGACCAGTGATTGCACTGCATCTGAGGGAGTGAAAAACTTAAATTTTGAACAACACTTTGAAATAGAAAATGAAGGAATGCCATCATTAATAGCAGAGCCAAACCAATGCGTTCAAGAATTGACTAATGAAAAATTCGATGGTCCAGCAGAAGAAACTGTAAATACTCCGCTAAAGGAAGAGGAAGATGCAATGCCTCTGATTGGGCCAGAAACCTTGGTTTGCCATGAAGTAGATTTGGATGATTTGGATGAAAAGGAGAAAACCAGCATTGAGGACGCAGTAGTTGAAAGCTCTGAATCTAACTCTCTTGTTTCTATTCCACCTGCCCTACCTCCTGTAGCACAGCATAACTTTTCAGTAGCATCACCACTTACTCTCAGCCAAGATGAGTCTCGAAGTATAAAAAGTGAGAGTGACATAACTATTGAAGTTGACAGTATTGCTGAAGAATCTCAAGAAGGTCTCTGTGAGAGGGAATCAGCAAATGGCTTTGAAGCCAGTGTTGCCTCTGGTACCTGTAGTATAATTGTTCAAGAAAGAGAGAGCAGAGAGAAGGGTAAGGACTCCTAGGGAGAAAATCAGTCTATATGTTAAAATTCAGAATTAGTATGCTAAGAGTTTTAGGAGCTTTGATCTGTTAAGTACCCTTCTTCCCTTCCTTCTTCTTTCCCTCCCTCCTTCCTTCCTTCTCTTTTTCCCTTCCTCCTCTCCTGTGTTTCTTCTTTTTCCTTCCTTCCTTCCCCCCTCTCCCTCTCTACCCCACCCTTTTTAAAAAACATATACATGGGAATTCATGTAGGCAGATGAATGAACATACTTGCTCTTGATTTTTTTTTCTAATTTTTTCTTTCCACTTATTTCAGGTCAGAAAAGGCCAAGTGATGGAACTAGTGGATTATTGGCAAAAAAGCAGAAGCGAACCCCAAAGCGAACAAGTGCTGTAGCCAAAAATGAAAAGAATGGAGCAGGTTGGTGCTTTGCAACACTGGCTTTAGTATGGTGTTAGTACTTTCAGCAGTTTTTTGGCCTGATCATCTGTGTCAGCTTAAAACTAAATTTGGTTTATTCTGTTCTGAAAAGTAGCAATTTTTCCATTAGTTTTTCATCTGAAAATTTGCTTGTCAATTTTATTTAGAGCTGAGATAGCTGTGGTTGTTTTTTATGCTTATTGCATTTCTTATGTAATGCAGTTTAATATTAGAGGAATATGTTTGGAAATCTTGAAAAAAATAACAAGAATAGAATAAAACAAATAGAATTTGAAAAACAGAAAAATGTTTTTCAAATACATCTGAAAACAGATGTATGTACAATAAAGAATAAAGTTAAGTTATGGGATATAGTAGGAAAAAACATGGTTGATTTTGACAAATTATAACTTTACATCCAACACATGTCTTCCTACAAGTCTGAAATGGAAATACTAGACTACGGTAGATACATATTCCAAGGAAGGAGCATATAATTTATTTAAGACAAAGGACATTTCAAAAAAAATCCTTTGAACCGTATTTCAAGTACTCAGTAATCAGATGTGGCTAATGGCTGAAAAGACAGGTATGGAGTATAGAGAAAGAGTGATAGAGATGAGACTAGAAAGATAGCAGGAATTGCAAAGGGAAAATGAATGAGTTTACAGTGGATGCATGGACAGACGTTACCTTAGTCAAAATGACCACCACCAACAACGGGATCAAGTTAAGTGACGTGCCGCCTGACGGGATGCACCGTGAAGAGTGTCGTGCACATCTGCGACATTCCTGTCAAAGACGTATGACCCGACTGTGATCGTGAGGACCCAGCAACAAGTTCAAACTGAAGGATACTCTGTAGAATAATTGGCCTGTAATTTTAAAAATTGTCAGGGTCACGAAAGTCAAAGAGGAACCATTCCAGATTGAAGGACATTTATGTGACAAGTAAATGAGGTATATAATTCTCACCTGGATACTATTGGTATAAAGAACATTATTGGGTCAAACTAGAGATACTTGGGGAGAAGGCGATGGCACCCCACTCCAGTACTCTTGCCTGGAAAATCCCATGGATGGAGGAGCCTGGTAGGCTGCAGTCCATGGGGTCACTAAGAGTCGGGCACGACTGAGCGACTTCACTTTTCACTTTCATGAATTGGAGAAGGAAATGGCAACCCACTCCAGTATTCTTGCCTGGAGAATCCCAGGGGGGACGGGGGAGCCTGGTGGGCTGCCGTCTATAGGGTCGCACAGAGTCAGACACAACTGAAGTCACTTAGCAGTAGCAGCAGCAGAGATACTTGTGTGGAGTCTGAGGATTAGATGACAGTAATATATCTGGTTGTTTAGGAGTGTGGTGGATTTAAAAACACATCCACAAATGTGTTGATATGCTTCTCTTCAAGAGGCAAAGCCCAGTTCCTTCATTTTGGGTATGGGCTGTATTTAGTCACTTTCTTTTAACTAGTAAAATAGAGTGGACGTGATGGAGTATAACTTGAAGCTCATAAAAGGCACAACAGATTCGTCTCTGCTTTCCTCTGGATCAGTTGCTCTGGGGAAAGTTAGCTGCTATGTTGGGAGGACAGTCAAGCAGTGTATGGAGAGGCCCACGTGGTGAGGAACCAAGCATATCCTTCCTACAGCCAGCAAAACTGAGGCTTCCTGATGCTCACTAACAGCCATGTGAGTGAGCCATCCTGGAGCATATCATTCAGCTTCAGTCAGGTCTTCAGAGACCAGAGCCTGGGCTAAAAGCTTGGCAGCAACCCCACAAGATTCCCTGAGCCAGGCCACAAAGCCACAATGCTTCCAGATTCTGACCCTCAGAAACCATGTGAGATACTAAACATTTGTAGTTTTAAACTGCTAAGTTCTGGCTAATTTGTAGATAACTAAAACAAGGAGAATGTTCTCATTTATAAGACATAAACACTATAAGGTTCTCAAATATGGCAGGGCAAGTTATCCTCAAATGGCAGAAAAACATTTTTTAGTAACCATTCTTCATCTTTTTTGTAAGTTTGAAAATTGTCTCAAAGTAAAAAGTTAAAAAAGGAAAAAAGAAAGGAGATCAGTTTTTCTTTTTGGAAAGAATCTTTGGCTTAACTGAGGCAGTGAAAGAAGGGATGAATGAAGAGAATTAGGACATAAAGTCACTGTGTGTGTGCGCTAAGTCGCTTTAGTCTTGTCCAATTCTTTGTGACTCCATGGACTGTAGCCTGCCCAGCTCCTCTGTCCATGGGATTCTCCAGGCAAGAATACTGGAGCAGGTTGCCATTTCTTCCTCAGAGCATCTTCCCAATACAGATATCGAAGCTGTGTCTCTTACGGCTCTTGCATTGGTAGGCAGGTTCTTTACCACCAGTGCCACCTGGGAAACCCAAGAATCGTGGAGTGTGTAGCCATTTCTTTCTCCAGGGGATCTTCCTGACGCAAGATCAAACCCGGATCTCCATTGCGGGTAGATTCTTTACCATTTAAGCCACCAGGGAAGCCCATAAAATCACTAGGACTCTATTATTAGTAGTAAGATATGAGGAACTGGTTAACTAACATATGGCATACAGGAGTAGCAGCAGATTATTGGAAGAGTAATTTAGGGAATGTTGTATTAGAGGTACCAAGTATTAGGGAAATAAGGCTCAGGAGCTTCGAAAAGAGTCTGGTTTTAGAAGA
The DNA here is from genome assembly GCF_029407905.1 of Bubalus kerabau. Taxonomy (NCBI): domain Eukaryota; kingdom Metazoa; phylum Chordata; class Mammalia; order Artiodactyla; family Bovidae; genus Bubalus; species Bubalus kerabau. The sequence continues at coordinate 75,590,133 of NC_073633.1, forward strand.
TAGTTGTTGAAGGATTACAAGATGATAAAGCTGCTATGTGAGGGTTGTAAAATGAGAAGAAAAAGGACCAGGAGTGGAATTATGTGGCATATCCCTTTAAATGGGCCAGGAAGAGGAGAATAGAAGCAGATTAGAGATAAATGAAAATCAGTAAACAGTTGTTGGTTTGAATAGGAAAGATGGTTCAAATGCAATAGAATATTCACGTGGGATTAAAATGTATTCATTGAAGTTGGTGAATAGTGTTAGGGGCCCTAATAAGAGCATGGGAAGGAGATGGATTAGAAGGTATGAAAATCAGGATAACAACGAATTTCTCTTTCATGAAATTTGACCCTAAAGAGAAGGAAAGAGGTACCAGCCAAAGGGGGAGGTTTTCCTCTCCTTCCCTCCTTCTCTCTCTAAGGGATGGGAAAGCTTTAAGCATGTTGGTAGACTCTGAAAAAAGAAGAAAAGATAAAATGACATTGAGGTGTTTCAGAGGAGCTGAGAATAAATGGTTTCAAGAGTATAGCTGAAGATATTATAGTAGTTTGCCCAGAATTACAGTCTCCTCTTTTTGAGGCTGAAAAAGTGCCAAAGGGACAGATACAGTAGGGAAGGGGCTGGGAAATATGGTGTGTAACCCACAACTTTGCCTTTTTAGTAGAAGGCACAGTTGGATTTTGAGAGTAAATATGGTGGAAGTAGGGTGTAGACTTTGAAATAAAGCAGAAAAGTTGAGAGAAAATTCTAATTTGTTATTAAATGAAAACCAAAAGCATCTCGCTCAGTGCAGATTTGGTGAGGAGATACAGACTTGGAACCAAATATCTGCTCACATTTTATTATACACATGTTAACAGCTGGGTGTTTATTTTGTGCTTCTTTATATATATAGTTTGGGTTGGTCCCCTTTTGGGTTGTTTTTATGTTTTGTTTTAAACATATATAGGGCAATACTATGCTTATTGTTTAACTTTATCATTTCATAATCTGTTTTGGATATTTGGTCATTTTTGTTCCAAAAAGAGATGGGAATACCAGACTACCTTACCTGCCTCCTGAGAAACCTGTATGCAGGTCAAGAAGCAACAGTAAGAACTGGACATGGAACAACAGACTGGTTCCAAATTGGAAAAGGAGTACGTCAAGGCTGTATACTGTCATCCTGCTTATTTAACTTATAAGCAGAGTACATCATGTGAAATGCTGGGCTGGATGAAGCACAAGCTGGAATCAAGATTGCCAGAAGAAGTACCAACAACCTCAGATATGCAGATAATACCGCGCTAACAGCAGAAAGCAAAGAGGAACTAAAGAGCCTCTTGATGAAGGTGAAAGAGGAAAGTGAAAAAGCTGCTTTAAAACTCACCATTCATAAAACTAAGATCCTGCCATCCGGTCCTATCATTTCATGGCAAATAGATGGGGAAAATGTGGAAGCACTGGCAGATTTTATTTTCCCAGGCTCTAAAATCACTGCAGATGGTGACTGCAGCTATGAAATTAAAAGACGCTTGCTCCTTGGAAGAAAAGCTATGACCAACCTAGAAAACATATTAAAAATCAGAGACATCACTTTGCTGATAAAGGTCCTTCTAGTCAAAGCTATGATTTTTCTAGTAGTCATGTTTGAATGTGAGAGTTGAACCATAAAGAAGGCAGAGTGTAGAAGAATTGATGCTTTTGAACTGTGGCATGAAGAAGACTGTTGAGAGTCACCTGGACAGCAAGGAGATAAAACCAGTCAGTCCTAAAGGAAATCAACCCCGAATATTCATTGAAAAGACTGCTGCTGAAGCTAAAGCTCCAATACTTTAGTCACCTCATGTGAAGAGCTCACTCATTGGAAAAGACCCTACTGCCAGACCCTTCCCCAGCATCGGGAAGATTAAAGGCAAAAAGAGAAGGTGGTGACAGAGGATGGTATCACCGACTCAATGCACATGAGTTTGAACAAGCTCCAGGAAATGGACAGGAAAGCCTGGCATCCTGCATCGGGTTGCAAATAGTCAGATACGACTTAGCAACTGAAAAACAACAATAATATATAATTCTTAGCCATTTCCCTTTTGGTAGGTATTTAGGTTATTTCCATCTTTTTATTGTTATAAAACTTAGCACTTTTGTGCATTTGTTTCTTTAGGATACCAAAAAGTGTAATTGCTGGGTCTGTTGCATTTTTAAAGTTTTTATCATTTATAATCTGAGTTAACTTTTTCTTCTTATAGGACAAAGCAGTGATAGTGAAGATCTTCCTGTCCTAGACAATTCAAGTAAATGTACCCCAGTAAAGCATCTTAGTGTATCTAAGCCACAGAAGCTTGCACGATCCCCTGCAAGGATATCCCCTCACATCAAAGATGGAGAAAAAGATAAACAGAAAGAAAAACATCCGAATTCATCCCCTCGGACATATAAGTGGAGCTTTCAACTCAGTAAGATGCTTATAGAAAACTTGAATGTATATCACAAAGTGATATGTCAAATGTCAAAAGTGATATGTTAAAATGTCAAAACAAGGAATAATAATTAGCAAATTCATTTATTTAGGTATCCTAAATATTGCCTTATCAATAATCATTACTTACTATAAATTAAAGAATCTGTGTCTTATATGTTAACTTCATAAACACTGGCGAAAGCTCTCCAGTTATGAAATGAGACATGTATGATTTATACAGATTGATGAAACTTAAACATCCTTTCTTGTATTGACAATTGGAAATAACTAAAACGTCAATACAAAGACACTATATGGGTGAACAGCTACAATTATAGATCAGAGATGCTGTATGTTGGATGTTTTCTTGTGCTTCTCTGATCATTCAGTGATATATCATTAAGTAATATATATTTAGTTAAGAAAATTTGGGATGTATATAGAAATCTTATTCATGAATTTAATGTCTTCTCTTTTTATAGAACCTTATTTAGTGTACTGTTAGGTTTTAATAAACTAAAGCTTTTGTTGATTTATGAGTCAGAGTTTTGAAAGAACTGCCATCTTTTTTTTCTTATAGAATTATTTTTAATTCCAAAGTAACTGTTTTTTTGCCTTTTAGATGAATTAGATAATATGAACAGTACAGAGAGAATCTCTTTTCTCCAAGAAAAACTACAGGAAATCAGAAAATATTACATGTCTTTGAAGTCTGAAGTTGCAACCATAGACAGGAGGAGAAAAAGATTAAAAAAGAAAGACAGAGAAGGTAATTTGATTATAATTTTTCTTCTCTCTATTTTTCAAATATATACCGTATCACTTTAGAAGATTTAGGCTTGTCACTTTTTGAATATAGTATATAAATTATTTTTAGATTGCTAGGTTTTCTTCTTTGTTGCTATTGTTGAAATGAGTCAACAACTGAATTAGTCAGAATGAGACTTTTGCTTTTGGTTTTTTAAAACATTATTTATTTTTATTTTTTGGCTGTGCTGGGTCTTCTTTGCTTTGTGTGTGCTTTCTCTGACTTCCACGAGCGGGGACCACTCTTCGTTGCGATGTGCAGGCTTCTTGGTCGGGTGGCTTTTCCTGTTGTGGAGCACAGGCTGTAGGGCACATGGGCTTCAGGAGTTGCAGCTCACAGGCTCAGTAATTGTGGTGCATGGGCTTCGCTGCTCTGTGGCGTGTGGAATCTTCCAGACCAGGGTTGAACCCAACCTGTGTCCCCTTCATTGGCAGGTGGACTCCAATCCACTGCTCCACCAGGGAAGTCCAGAATGAGACTTTTGAAAGGGACTATGAGCTGTTTTACAAAATGTGTGATTTTACTAAATGTGGGTTCTCAAGAAGAGCCTGCTCCCTCTGAATATCTCTCACTATTCAATAGACATTTTATTGACTGCCTATTAACAGGCATTATCTATTATGGGGTTCATCAAAACAAAGAAGCATATGGCTTCTTCTCGAGGAGATTGTCTTGTTGGGATTGTAAGGCATTTCCTAAGCAACTACTGCATAAGATACTTCAGCTCTACAACATTAATGCACATATACCATATGCCAGGCCTTCTTTCAGGTGGTGAAAGTACAGAGATGAATGAGATACAGACCTCGATCTAAAAGTCTTACTGTCCAGTGGAACTGTGTGTTGAGAGTCCTAAGAGTGATACACAAGTATAGGTGGAAGGAGAGATGACTTTGATATTATCATAAAGACAGTAGCATCTAAGCTAAACCTTAAAAATGTATAGGATTGGCTTTAGTTAAACATTGTCATGCTCATGTCTGCCCCAAGCCCCAAGCCCAGGCTTCACTAAAATAATATAAAGAAAACTAAAAGCCCTATATGTACAAGGACAAGAGAATGGGACAGCAGATTGGCTGTGGCCAACAGGAAGTGTCAGCAGTATGTCAGCACATGAGAGAATGCTAAAAGCCTAAGCTTGTTTATCCTTGTAGTGGGACAAAACAAGGAGAAGCTAGTTCATACTACATCACCCCCCAGAAAAGCTCTGAAGGCAATGTAAAGTGTGAGGCTGAAAAATGGGAGACTGGTTGAAATGGAAGGAGAAATTGGATCCTTTCATCCCACCCTGTGAAGCAAACTACCTTTTCCCCTAGCTTTAGCCAAAAAAAAAAAAACAACCCAGGAGGTTACGTTATTGGAGGCTGGAAGGCATCAACAGGCTTATAGACAGACTCAGGAAACCAACCATAGCTGAAGGTGAGGGTTAAGTGGTATTAAGTGGTAAACCAAAAAGACGGAGCTTGAGTAAAAGTTGCCAGTAATGAATGATGAGACTCCTATTCCTTTTCCAAACTAAGATCTCATCTTCTTAGCCCTCTGAAAGCTGGTAACTAAGCTTATGATTATTCCTGGAAGGAGACTGAAAGATTCCTCTAAAGAAACTGGTCAGTCCAAAAGAAATGATCTAACAGATACCAGCATTTGGAGGTTCCTGAACCAAAAAGCAAGTTCCTTGCCAATCACCACGTGTACAGTGCCCAGCATTTAAAAGCCTGACATCCTCATGTACAACTTCCAATTAGCTCAATGCTCCTTCTCTTAAATATGGAAGTGAAGATCAGATGTTTGAGGAAAGCCCCTACATAAAGACAGAAACCAAAATAGAAAATGAGAACAAAAAAGAACTTGCAACATGCCATATAAAAACAACTATAATTAATATCCAGAGTTACAGGAAGGATACTGCAGTCTTGAAACAAGAATGTGGTGGTGGTTTAGTTGCTAAGTTGTATCTGACTCTTGTGGTCCCATGAACTGTAGCCTGCCAGGCTCCTCTGTCCATGGGATTCTCCAGGAAAGAATACTAGAGTGGGTTGCCACTTCCTTCTCCATGAAGCCAGAATATGAGACTGTTATTGAAATTCAGAGAACATGAAGGATCTCTTAAAAATATGGTGGTAGGAATAAAAAATAAAAAGGATTAGATAACAAGGCTAGAGAAATACCAGTAAAAATAAAAAAGATAATAGGAGAGAATAAGAGTATAGGATCTGGCTGTAAGTGCAGATAGAACTTCTGAATCATAGGCTTTATAGAAAGAGAGCACTGAATAAACATAGGAGGAAGTTGTCATCAAAGACCTAAGAAAAATTTCCAGAACTGAAGGAGATGGATTAGAAGATTGAAAGGACTCATAAAGAATGGGAGGGGTTGTGGTGGGAGGGTGAGCAGGAATCACACCAAAGCAAATTATGAAACTTCAGAACCCTTTGGATAAAGGTAAGATTCTAAAAGCTTACCATATATGTGTTATTCTCTCAGTCATGTCTGACTCTTTGCAACCCTATGGAACTGTAGCCCACCAGGCTTCTCTGCCCATGGGATTTTCCAGGCAAGAATACTGGAGAGGGTAGCCATTTCCTTCTCCAGGGGATCTTCCCAACCCAGGGATTGAACCCATGTCTCGTACATCTCCTGTATTGGCAGTGGGTTCTTTATCACTAACACCACCTGGGAAGCCTTTTACCATATAAAGGTACATACAAAAAGATGGGCCTCAGAACAGCATCAGATTTCTCATGACAGATTTCTCGATGGTGTCATTAAAACTAGAAGCCAAGTTATGAAGATGACATGAGATCCAGCAAAGAAGGAATCCCATATAGGAAAACAATAAGGAAAATCTAAAGATGATGGTGAAGGGAAGCCCTAGAATGACTACTGCATAGCAAGCCTACAAAGCGGCTATTTCAGAAATAGGATAGAACAGTAGGGGAGGGCTCTAGGAGGGATGTCCCTTTAAGAAAAAAAAAAAAAGTAAATTACCTGATAGGCTTGCCCATCTCTAGAGAAGTTTTCTATCTATGGCACTTAAGGGATGAATTACTGATAGAATGGCCTGTATCATATGTGGTCTTGAAGCATTCAATTCTAAGTCCAGCAGTTCTCAATTCCTGGAAATACAGTGGAGCAAAAGGAAAGAGACTGACTTTCTTTCTTTGTCCTTTTGAAAAACTAAATAGCAAGAAGTCTTTACAGAATTTTTAAACACAAGAAGAACAAATCAACAAATGGAACTTTCTTCATAGAACTTTCAGTTGCTTTGAGTTTCCTAAAGGTCATACAAGTTTCAGACAACCAAGAATATAATTTTCTTATGGTCTTCTTCCCTTTTTTGATTTTTTTAATTTGTGTGTGTGTGAAGTGAGTTATTAAAGTGAAACATTGAGTGACTTCTAGCATACATATTGGAATTTGTAGTAATGAGTTAAATATATTGACAGTACACACACTGAGGGAGGTATACCTAAATAAAAATTAAAACTTCAAGTAAAATAGGAATAATTGAGCAAAGATTTGCAAAAGATAGAGCTCTGCAAAGAAGTGTAAACTAAAAAATGGCAAAGCAGCTGATGCATAGAATAGTGATCTTTAATCCATGCTTCTGGAGCGTTATGTCAAAGTCACTTGGGCACTTTTTCTAGTCACTCAGCCACAGTTCCATCCTGATCCCATGATTCTGATACCTGATCTAGATTACTGCTCTTTGCTTATGAGAGTCTTGTGTCCATCTGGTATATTGGGACAGGATCAAGATAGGAAGCCAATGGTTAGCTGGTTACAAGATATTTTCTAGGATGGGGAATTCTTTTAGGGTCCTCTAACCCAGAGAAAGGCAGGAATTTGCTACAGTGAAAACTTACCTCAGGTTGATCTTGTTTCTGATTTGGGGACAAAGGTGATTTTCTTTCAGGGATCTTTCAAGTAGGAATTTAAGAGTTTATACCTAGTCTTTATATTTTATGGTGCCTTTTTCAGTTACTTAGTGATTAGAGACTGATTCGGAGAAGGCAATGGCACCCCACTCCAGTACTCTTGCCTGGCAAATCCCATGGACAGAAGAAGAGCTTGGAAGGCTGCAGTCCATGGGGTCGCTGAGGGTCAGACACGACTGAGCGACTTTACTTTCACTTTTCACTTTCATGCACTGGAGAAGGAAATGGCAACCCACTCCAGTGTTCTTGCCTGGAGAATCCCAGGGACGGGGAGCCTGGTGGGCTGCCGTCTATGGGGTCACACAGAGTCGGACACGACTGAAGCGACTTAGCAGCAGCAGCAGCAGAGACTGATTCCACTCAGTTAAGCCAAACAAAATTTTTGCTGCTGTTAATTCCTTCATGCACCATTTGAGAAGGCTATAATGGAAGTGAATAATGTTTAAGAAATTTATTTCTAATTTGCCAGTGGTTGGGTATCTGTGTGTGATAGTTTTCTAGTCTAATGTAGCTTGTTTGATTCCACAGTGTCTCATGCCGGAGCCTCCATGTCATCTGCTTCATCGGACACTGGAATGAGTCCCTCCTCCTCATCTCCCCCACAAAACGTACTTGCTGTAGAATGCAGGTGATAAACGTTTTCTCTGCCTTCCCAGCAGTTTGCTGCCATGGACATAAATCCCCAAACCCCGAAATACAACCACAGAAAGCACTCAACTGGTTTGACATTGCTAAGTATATCCTGTACACTTTTCAAGGCTGGATTGTATCTACTCCTTTCTCTTTTCTTTTTTTCTGTTGCAAAAAATAAGCTGATTAGTAACTGAAGTTTAGGCAGCCTGCCATATTTGTCATAATTTTTCCTCTATAATTTTTTTTTTCATTTTTTCTTGTGAAGATAGAAAAAGGGCACTTAGCAAATTTGAAATTGTATAATAAAGCTTTCAGGTGTTACAGAAATCATAGACAAGCAAGTGCACATGGTAAACATCAAAATATTATCCAGCTAAATAGTTACTGCTGCACTTTCACTGAGATGTATTTGAACACTTGGTGAGTAGGGGGTTTATGTTGTGTTCTTTTTAATTGTTGTTGTTGGTTTTATTATTTTTGTGGAAGCACTTGCTATTTAGAACTGCCAAAGTATATGTTCAGCAGTGTGCCCAGGTTTAAGGTGTAAATGGGACAAAATAAATTGTGAAAGGAAGTGTAGTTGACTGAAAACTACAGTTGTAATAAGTCTTCCACTTTTTATAGGATTTTTGAGCACACAATTATGCAAATATTTTAATGTTTATTAATGTTTACAGTGGAATTGTGAATAAGTTTTCAGTGGACTATCTTATCCCTTGACAAAAATATTTTGTCTTTTTTCTATGTAATTTCAGAGTTTTTATTTTGTTACAAAAAAACAAAAATGAAATATATAACAACAATGAAGTTATTTAACAAGATTTCTAAAGCTGAAAATTTTGTGTAAAATAAGGTATTATCTTGCAACTTGTTAAATATATTTATTCAGACATTGGATGTTGTATTTTTATGTATTTTTTAAAATATTAATAAAATTGAAAAAAAGAAAATTCTAGGTTAATTCACTCTTCAAATGACAATAGCTCTCAGCTGTCCCTTTTGCAGGAGGTTGCATCCAGCAGCTTTGCCTGTATTGAAGGGAATCTGTCTCAGTCCTTCAAACAGTGTAGAACTATATAAATGGGCATCTGGATCATTAAAGTATGTCCTTGTTTAGAAACTTTGGCAGTCCTAGTATTTAAACCATTTTGAGGATCAAATTTTTGGTTGCCCTTAAAATATTTTGTCACCGTTTTTATGTTTGCTATACTGCCGAATAAATTTATATCTCCCAAAGTTGAGATGCAACAACTAAGTAAAGCAATTATGTATGCTTTGTTTGTGAATTGTTTCACAGACTGATACATTTTGTAAATAATTCTTCCAAAATCATGTACTTAAAGCATTTTTGCCATATACATTATGTAAAAAGGTGATTTTTTAAAATCAGTTTTTAAATTCATGTTTGTACATTGAAAGGGGTTTTTTTTAAACCCCCTTTTCTGTGTTTAATATGCTGTAGAGTAATAACCTAGATGCTCTAGACTGTATATCAGGATCTGATTTACAAGAACAAAGTCAGAGCCAAACACTAGTGATGGCATAGCATTACTGAAATCATTGTTTCTTAATTTCATTTTACCACATTGTGAACTTGTGATTCAGATTCCTTCCATTTTCGCAGAGAATTAAAAACAAAAAAGTACTCTTGTAAAATGCACTTTTCTGTCTTTTCTTTGCAAAGCAGAAGTATTCCAATGTAAAATAAAAATGGAGCTCAGTGGGCAGTATTAATAAAGGCCATGTTTTAAACATAGGCTTTATATTTTCAGTTTTCATTTAAGTGATTGTTTTTTTTTTCTCCAAGTGCCAGTAACTCACAGTTGGAAAATCAGACTTCACAAAACAAAGCATATTCAATACATTCTATGTAATCTTCAGTCTCTACAATTAAATATTTCTAGTACTTAATTATAAAAATCTTAAAACTGTGTCATTCTAATACAGTTGGAACCAAGAGGCAACCTTATATTCATACATTAGATATTTTAATGATTTATCAGCTTGAATATTGTCCTTTCTAATCATTATAAATCTGGTAATGAAGTATTGAGACCTTGCTACAGAGAGCAAAATTATATATTCACTGAATGGGTACATGAACACTGTTAAAATCCTTTTATTGGGGCCAGTGGCTGGAAAGGACTATGAAAGTAATTGAATTTTGAAATAGTATTGATGAGGTATTAAATTCAAACATTCACCATATTTTGAAATTAGTTAACCTTTGAGTAGATAGCTCTTCTATATGACTAAAAAAATAAATAAAGCTACTCTTTAATATGTAAAGTGAAAGGTGCTATCTATAAAATCAACTTTTTTGAAGATTATGGAGATTTCTGTTTTAATATTCCAGGTGTGCTTTTACTGTAAAATTTCTGGTTTTCCTGTTCTTCACTAAGGTATTGGTACTTAACACATTACATGCTCTGTCTTCTACAGAATTACTTTAAATTGGAAATCTTTATGCATTGTGCTATTAATTTCTTTATATACCTTTCTTATAAGCCCTGTAGTATAACATAGCTATCAGCATCATGTAAGCATTTTGAAGCTCTGAATTCAACCACACATAAAAACAATTATTTGAATTTATTCATCAACAATTTATTGGGTATCTTTGATGTCCCAGGCATTGTGTTAAGGCCCAGGAGACAAAACAGTGAACGTGACAGAAATAGGCCCCTGTATTTGTGGACTGCATAATCTAATGAGCTCTATGTTAAACAGTTACGCTATGTAATTCTTATCTATTGGCCTGATTATCATATGAAGTTATGGCGTGCCATCAGAAAAATGATACCGAGTCCAACTAGTGTGAAGGCAAACGTTGTCTGGGGAGGCTTTGCAGAGAAAGCAAACTGAGCCCCATTGAGGATTATAAATTGGTTAGACAAATAGGGGGAGAAATATGGAAAGTAAAATGCTCAGGCACACTGAGAAGTTGGTGCTAAGCACAGAGCTGAAGCAGAAGAGGTAGGAGCCAGGTCAAGCAGAGGTATTCAGGCACTGCTCAAGTCTTATATACTTGCCCATCTCTGCCTCTTGCTGCTTCTGTTCCCCCCACCACTCTCACCCTACATATTCAGAACTATTTTAAGAGCCACTTTTCAGGAAGCCTTTGCTGACTTCTTAACCACCCCCAGAATATCACTCTCCTTTATGCTCGTATATCATGTTCAATCTTTAATATTTTCTTGACAACTTACCTTGTACATTACATTAGTTTATGTATGTGACAAGATGTGTAGTTCCCTAAGGACTCCTCAGTCACAGGGGTATCCCACAAAGTGCCTGGTCCAGCACCTAATATGGAGTAAGATGGTCAAAATTATGTTTACTTAAATTAAGATTTGAATTGCCATTGTATTTTTACTAATGATGCTTATGCACAAAGTCAGACATTTAAAAGTTGTCTTTGGTGTTCTTTTCATAAAGTGATTTAAAAATAATATTTGAAAAGTGTAAAACTTGTTCAGCAGTCTAATCTCCAAAAAATATCCTTAAGCTGATGAGTTCTTTTTCCTCTTCTCTTTGTTTCGTCTTTCCTTTTTCACTACCCTCATATAGTTACAGATTTTTATGCCATTACAGGAAAACTACAGTATGTCATAGCGTTCATCATTAGTGAATACTGAAAGATCTTAAACAGAATAAGAAGAGCAGTGTTTCTAATTTTGGAATTTGTAATTAACATAATTATGAAGTCATCGTCATTCTATAATTTGTACCACACAAAATTCACCTTGAAAAGTTCTACTTTTGAAAAACTTAAGAAGCTTCCATGTAGATACAGTAAATGAGTACATAATAAGTAACTGGATTTCTTCTCAAGACTAAGTTACATTAAATAAGACGATCTGATTCAAATCACTTTTTAGTATATCTCATGGGCTTCCCTAGTGCCTCAGTCAGTAAAGAATTCGCCTGCAATATGGGAGACCTGGGTTCGATCCCGGGTTGGGAAGATCCTCTGGAGAAGGGCATGGCAACCCACTCCAGTATTCTTGCCTGGAGAATCCTTATGGACAGAGGAGCCTGGCGAGCTGCAGTCCATGGGGTTGCAAAGAGACCTAGCGACTACACACAGCACACGTAAAAATTATGTTTATTTATCTGAAATTCAAATGAACAGTTTCAGTGATGCAGTCATTATCTCCACAATTAACCCTATAATAGAGCTAGTTTAAGGCAGTTATGAACACAGACTTAACTGGTAGTATTCCTTTGATAGGACACCTTTACCATCAATAGTTAACTGCTTTTAGAAATTCTCTTTGATCCTTATCCAAACCTGCACTCAAATAAACTGCATTAAAATTAAAAACTTCTCTATGACAAGATATTGAATAATTATGAATAAAGCCACTATAAATATCCACATACAGGTTTTTGTTTGAGCATAAGTTTTCATTTCTCTTGGGTAAGCACCTAAGAGTAAGTTTTGTATGACTGTACCATTTTGCATTTCCACCAGCAACACACAGATTTCAGTTGCACTAAATCCTTGCCAGTACTGGATATTGTCAGGTGTTTTTGTTTTTTAGCAGTTCTAATAGTTGTGATATTTAGAAAGGTAAAGTGATTTGCCCATCCTCAGCTTATAAATCCTATTAAGGAGAATTTCAGACCCCATAAGTTCTGCATCCACCCAAGTGTTGGGGTGGATGCAGAAGAACTCAAACTCTTACTCCCTGCTATTTGAGAATACAAAGTGGTACAACTACTTTGGAAAAATTTCAACAGTTTATTAAGAATTTAAGCATATGACCCAGCCATTCCATTCTTAGAAACTTACCCAAGAGAAATGAAAGCATGTCCATACAAAGTAACAAAAACTTGAAATAACCCAAATATCTATCAGCTGGTGAATAGATTAATAAATTATTGCATATCCATACAATGGAAAACAGCTCAGCAGTAAAATGAAATAGATGAGACAGGTAACAAATTAGTTGACTCAATCAAGCTGGGTGAAAGAAGCCAGTCAACAAAGAATACATAGTTTATGATTCATTCTAAAAAATACATATATCAATCTATAGTGACAAAAAAGCAAATCACTGGGTTCTTAGAAACTTTGTAGGGGCTGTGGAGTGGGTGAGCTGGGAGGAAGAGATTATAAAGGGGCCAAGGAGACATCTGGTGGTTATGGTTGTATTCGTTATCTTTCTTGTTAAAATTATTTCATGGGTGTACACATGTGAAAATTAATGAAAGTGTATCCTTTAAATGTGTGCAGGCTGAACGTAAAACAATCTTCTAAAGCATAGGACCATGCAAACCCAAACCCAAGGTTTGTGGTTGGCTAGTTCAGAATTCAGGTTAATCAAGTTGGTGTTTTTTTAGCCTGGTGAAAGTAAGGAGAGATTTGTGCTTTTTCCCATCAAAATATGTTATGACACTTTTGAGGTTCCTTCATCTGACTGGAAATCTTAAGATCCTCCTGCTAACACAGGTAAAATAGGCCCAGTATATCATTTCTCAACGTTGAGTATAAACAGAAATCCTATTTTTCATTATTTAACTAAGCTAATTTATGTAACCTTTTCCTCTAATATCTGAACATTTCTCAAATATCTTTTTGAAGTACTGATGCTATTAAATTGAAAATTTTACTGTTAACAACTTTGAGCAGTCACTCCTGAATTAAGATTTTATGTGATCTTCATTTCTTGTTATTAGAGTTTATACTCTCATCCTGTATAAGTTGCTAGTTTAATAGTCAAAGAATCCTGCCTTATAGTTTTATTACACTTTATGATTCACTGTGTCTTCAGCTTCCATCTGTTTTCTCCATTGTCTCAAGGTTTCTTCCCTCTACAGCGCCAGTCACCTGCCTCACCTCTCTCTAGCCTCATCTTGGAACACACTGTCAAGCACTTAACCTCGCCTCTGGCAGTTTTGCTGAGTTACATATTAGTACTAAATGACATAAGTAAGAAGTAAGGAAATGGGTAATGTCTAAAAGAGAGTAATAATATTAAAAGGGCTTAACATGCAGAAATCAATGGTTTTTTTTTTTCATTCACTGGTTCATTTAACAGACATCAATAGACTGCTTCCTGTGTACCACGTTTTCTTTGGTGGAGTATGATTTTTAGCACAATAGACTCAATTTGCCAGTAATGGACTTAAAAATGAAGAACTATCTTTAAAATTGATAAGCCTCTAGCCAGGCTGATTAGAAAGGAAATAGAGAAGACACAAATCGCCAGTATCAGGAATGAGAAAGTGGCATTGCTGCAGACTGTCTATAGCTATTATAGGGATAATAGAGGAATACTATGAATATCTCTATGCTAATAAATTCAACAACTCAGATGAAATGGAAAAGTTGAAAGACATAAATTACCTAAATTCACAATAAATATATAACCAGATTAACACTATTATCAAATGGAATTAATGTTAAAAACCTTCCCACAAAGTAAAACTCAAGATCCAGCTTTACTGTGAATTGTACCAAATATTTAAGGAATACCTAATGTTAAAACTAAGGAAGACATGAATTCATCAAACTCTTGAAAAAACTGAGGATGAAAGAATGCTGCCGATTGACTCTATGAGCCCAGCTCTCCTCTAACATCAAAACTAGACAATGAAAGAAAGGAAAACTAAAGACCAATATCCTTGTGAATATATATGCAAAAATGCTAAACAGAATTTTAGCAAATAGAATCCAAAAACATATTAAAAGGAAAATACAATGTGAGTCAAATAGGGTTTATCTCAGGAATGTATGGTTGGTTTGATAGTCAAAAATTAATATAATTCAGCTTGTAACAAGGAACCATCAGATGCAGAAAAGGCATTTGACAAAACCCAACATCCATTCCTCAACAGACAGAATAGAGGGCAACTTCCTCAACCTGATAAAGGACATCTATCAAAAGTGTACAGTTAACATACTTAATGATGAAAGAAAAAGAAGTCCTAGGCATTCAAACTGGTGAGTTTAGCAAGAATGCAGGATGCAAGATTAATAGATGAAAATCAATTGTATTTCTACATCCTTACTGTTGTTTAGCTGCTAAGTCATGACAGACTCTTTTGTGACCGCTCGAACTGTAACCCTCCAGGCTCCTCTGTCTATGATATATCCCCGGGGCAAGAATACTAGAGTCGGTTGCCATTTCCTTCTACAGGGGATCTTCCTGACCCAGGGATCGAACCTGGGTCTCCTGCATCGGCAGGCAGATTCTTTACCACTAAGCCACCAGGGAAGCTCCATTAATATGTATTAGCAAAAAATAATCACAACAGACTGGTTCCAAAAAGGAAAAGGAGTACATCGAGGCTGTATACTGTCACTCTGCTTATTTAATTTATATGCAGAGTACATCATGAGAAACGCTGGGCTGGAGGAAGCACAAGGTGGAATCAAGATTGCTGGGAGAAATATCAATAACCTCAGATATGCAGATGACACCACCCTTATAGCAGAAAGTGAAGAACTGAACATGAAGGAAGAGAGTTAAAAAGTTGGCTTAAAGCTCAACATTCGGAAAACTAAGATCATGGCATCTGGTCCCATCACTTCATGGCAAATAGATGGGGAAACAGTGGCTGACTTTATTTTTGGGGGCTCCAAAATCACTGCAGATGGTGACTGCAGCCATGAAATTAAAAGACACTTATTCCTTGGAAGGAAAGTTATGACCAACCTAGACAGTGTATTAAAAAGCAGAGACATTACTTTGTCAACAAAGGTCTGTCTAGTCAAAGCTATGGTTTTTCCAGTGGTCATGTATGGATGTGAGAGATGGACTCTAAAGAAAGCTGAGCACTGAAGAATTGATGCTTTTGAACTGTGGTGTTGGAGAAGACTCTTGAGAGTCCCTTGGACTGCAAGGAGATTCAACCAGTCCATCCTAAAGGAGATCAGTCCTGGGTATTCATTGGAAGGACTGATGTTGAAGCTGAAACTCCAATACTTTGGCCACCTTATGCGAAGAGCTGACTCATTGGAAAAGACCCTGATGCTGGGAAAGATTGAGGGCAGGAGGAAAAGGGGAGGGACAGAGGATGAGATGGTTCGATGGCATCACCAACTCAATGGACATGGGTTTGAGTAGACTCCGGCAGTTGGTGATGGACAGGGAGGCCTGGTGTGCTGTGGTTCATGGGGTCGCAAATTGTCAGACACAACTGAGCGACTGAACTGAATCAGAAACTTAAATTGTAAAAGTATCATTTACAATAGCATAAAAACACGAAACATGTTACAATAAATCTGACAAAGGATGGGAAAGACTTAAAACTACAAAGAATTGCTGAGGTAAGACTAAGTACAGTTTTGTTAAAGAAATGGTGCTGAACGATAGGATATCCATATGCAGAAAGAATGAACATATACAAAAACTCAGAATGGACTGCAAAACCTAAAACTAACACTTTTAAAAAGAAATCAGGAGAAAATCTTTGTGACCTTGCACCTATCTGAGTTAGGTAAAGATTTCTTAAATACAACACCAAAAGCTCAATCCATAAAGGAATATGTTGATGAATTGGACTTCATTAAACTTAAACTCCTTGGCTCTTTAAAAGACTGAAAGAATGAATAATTCTTTTGTTAAAAGAATAAAAAGATAAGAAACAAACTGGGAGAAAACATTTGCAAAGCATTTATCAGATAAAGGACTTGTATCCAGACTATATAAAGAACTCTAAAAACTCAATAGTCAAAAAGGCAAATAATGCAAGTTAAAAAGAATAAATATTTGAAAACACACTTGTCTAAAGAACACACATGAATATCAAAGAAGCACATATAAATGGTGTTCATCAAGAGAATGAAAAGACAAGCTATAGACTGGAGGAAATATGCAAAAGAGACACCTGATAAAAGACTATGTCTTAGTCTGTTTGGACTGCCATAACAAAAATAAACTGGGTCACTTATAAACTAACATTTCCTATGGTTCCAGAGGCTGGGGATTCTAATATCAAGCTGCCAGCAAGGTTCAGTGAAAGCCTCCTGGAATAGAAAGGGATCGGTTACTCTGTGGGCCTATTGTAAGGGCTCTAAGTCCAATCATGAGAGCACCCATCCTCATGACCTAATCACCTCCCAAAAGCCCCACCTCCTAATACCATCATTAGGGATCAGGATTTTAACACAAGAATTTTGGGTGGACACAAATATTCAGATCATAGCAGACATATCCAAAATATACAAAGAATTCTTAAAACTGAACAATAAGAAAACAGATTTGAAAATGTGCCAAAGCCCTTAACAATCACTGAAGAAAATATACAGATGGCAAATATGCACATGAAAAGATGCTCCACATAACATGTCATCCTGGAAATGCAAATAATAAGATAAACCACTACAAATGTAATTAGAACGAAAAAATTCAAAACACCGACAATACCCTGTGTTGTGCCATGTTGACAAGAATCTGGAACAACAGGAACTCCATTTTTTTTAATTGGAGGCTAATTACTTTACAATATTGTAGTCATTTTTGCCATACTTTGACATGAATCAGCCATGGGTTTACGTGTGTTCCCCATCCTGAACCCCCCTCCCACCTCCCTCCCCATCCCATCCCTCTGGGTCATCCCAGTGCACTAGCCCTGAACACCCTGTCTCATGTATTGAGCCTGGACTGGCAATCACAACAGGAACTCTTAATTCATCACTGCTGGGAATGCAAAATGATACAGCCACTCTGGAGACAATTTCACTGTTTCTTGACAAAATTAAACATGATATAGCAATCCTACTTCTTAGCATATACTGAAATGGATTGAAAAAATGTCCACACAAAACTGGCCCAGAAAGTAATAGCAGCTTTATTCATAATTGCCAAAACTTGGAAGCAACCAAGATGTCCTTTAGTTGGTGAACGAATGAACTGTGGTACATGCAGATGGTTAAGTATCATTCAGCACTAAAAGAAATGAGCTATCAAACCATGAAAAGACATGGTGTAACTTTAAATGCATACTACTCAGTATAAGAAGCCAATCTGAAAAGGCTATGTACTGTACAGCTCAAAGTATATAACTTCCATTAAAAGGCAAAACTATGGAAACAGTAAAAAAAATTAGCGGTTGCCAGGGGTTGAGGAGAGGGATAAATAGGTGGAGTGTGAAGGATTTCAGGGCAATGAAACTATTCTGCCTGATACTATAAGGATGGATACATGTTATACATTTGTACAATACCAAGAGTGAACTGTAAACTACAGACTTTGATGTGCATGTAGGTTTATTGATTAAAATGTGCTATTCTAATGTGGGAGGGAGGACTTTGTGCTTGTGTGGGTTCAGGGGATGTATCAGAACCCTCTGTACTTCCTGTATAGAATCACAATCTGCTTGTGAATCTCAGTCTTCCTAAAAATTATAATCTACTTTTAAAAAGTGATCATTAAAAAGGGGATTAGGGAAATAAAACCACTAGATAAAACCACACTGAGAATCCACTACCTGCCTTTTACAATATTAAATTTAAAAAACGGTGACCATACCAAGTGTTGGCCACAAAATGGAGGAACTGGAACTCTCATAACTGGGACAGCCATTTTGGAGAAATGTTTGGCAGTTTCTTAAAAAATTAAACAGCCATTTCACCTTTCAGTTCAGTTCAGGGGCTCAGTCATGTCCAACTCTTTGCAACCCCATGAGTTGCAGCACGCCAGGCCTCCCTGTCATCACCAACTCCTGGAGTTCACCCAAACTCATGTGCATTGAGTTGGTAATGCCATCCAGCCATCTCATCTTCTGCTGTCCCATTCTCCTCCTGCCCCCAATCCCTCCCAGTATCAGGGTATTTTCCAATGAGTCAACTCTTCGCATGAGGTGGCCAAAGTATTGGAGTTTCAGCCTCAGCATCCGTCCTTCCAGTGAAAACCCAGGACCGGTCTCCTTTAGGATGGACTGGTTGGATCTCCTTGCAGTCCAAGGGACTCTCAAGAGTCTTCTCCAACACCACAGTTCAAAAGCATCAATTCTTCGGCGCTCAGCTTTCTTCACAGTCCAACTCTCACATCCATACATGAACACTGGAAAAAACCATAGCCTTGACTAGACCAACCTTTGTTGGCAAAGTAATGTCTCTGCTTTTGAATATGCTATCTAGGTTGGTCATAACTTTCCTTCCAAGGAGTAAGGGTCTTTTAATTTCATGGCTGCAATCACCATCTGCAGTGATTTTGGAGCCCAAAGAAATCAAGTCTGACACTGTTTCCACTGTTTCCCCATCTATTTGCCATGAAGTGATGGGACCGGATGCCATAATCCTAGTTTTCTGAATGTTGAGCTTTAGGCCAACTTTTTTACTCCCCTCTTTCACTTTCATCAAGAGGGTTTTTAGTTCCTCTTCACTTTCTGCCATAAGGGTGGTGTCATCTGCATATCTGAGGTGATTGATATTTCTCCTGGCAATCTTGATTCCAGCTTGTGCTTCTTCCAGCCCAGCGTTTCTCATGATGTACTCTGCATATAAATTAAATAAGCAGGGTGACAATATACAGCCTTGACGTATTCCTTTTCCTATTTGGAACCAGTTTGTTGGTCCATGTCCAGTTCTAACTGTTGTTTCCTGACCTGCATATAGGTTTCTCAAGAGGCAGGTCAGGTGGTCTGGTATTCCCATCTCTTGAAGAATTTTCCACAGTTTATTGTGATCCACACAGTCAAAGGCTTTGGCATAGTCAATAAAGCAGAAATAGATGTTTTTCTGGAACTCCCTTGCTTTTGTGATGATCCAACAGATGTTGGCAATTTGATCTGTGGTTCCTCTGCCTTTTCTAAAACCAGCTTGAACATCTGGAAGTTCACGGTTCACGTATTGCTGAAGCCTGGCTTGGAGAATTTTGAGCATTACTTTACTAGCGTGTGAGATGAGTGCAATTGTGCGGTAGTTTTAGGTATTTACTTAAGAGAATAGGAAAGATGTGTCATATAAAGTACTTATATACAAATACTTAAGCAGCTTTTTTTTTAGTCCTTTAAATTTTATTTTTGTAAGTTCTAGTCTCTCTGTCTCCTTTTTTTTTTTAAATGGTGATGGAAGTAAAGTTCAATGCTGTTAAGAACAGTATTGCATAGGAACCTGGAATGTTAGGTCCATGAATCAAAGTAAATTAGAAGTGGTCAAACAGGAGATGGCAAGAGTGAATATCAACATTTTAGGAATCAGGACAGGAATGGGCGAATTTAATTCAGATGACCATTGCATCTACTACTGTGAACAAGAATCCCTTAGAAGAAATGGAGTAGCCCTCATAATCACAAAAGAGTTGATTGCACCCTCTGTACTTCCTGCAGTACTTGGGTGCAATCTCAAAAATGACAGAATGATCTCTGTTCGTTTCCAAAGCAAGCCATTCGATATCACAGTAATCCAAGTCTATGCCCCAACCAGTAATGCTGAAGAAGATGAAGTTGAACAGTTCTATGAAGACCTATAAGACCTAGAACTAACACCCAAAAAAGATATCCTTTTCATCATAGGGGACTGAGATGCAAAAGTGGCAAGTAAAGAGAAACCTGGAGTAACAGGCCAATTTGCCTTGGAGTACAAAGTGAAGCAGGGCAAAGGCTAATAGAGTTTTGCCAAGAGAATGCACTGGTCATAGCAAATGCTCTCTTCCAATAACACAAGAGATGACTCTACACATGGACATCACCAGATGGTCAGTACTGAAATCAGATTGATTATATTCTTTTGCAGCCAAAGATGGAGAAGCTCTATACAGTCAGCAAAAAGAAGACCAGGAGCTGACTCTGGCCCAGATCATGAACTCCTTATTGCCAAGTTCAGACTGAAATTGAAGAAAGTAGGGAAAACCACTAAACCATTCAGCTATGACCTAAATCAAATCCCTTATGATTATACAGTGGAAGTGACAAACAGATTAAAGGGATTAGATCTGATAGACAGTGTGCCTGAAGAACTATGGATGGAAGTTTGTGACACTGTATAGGAGGCAGTGATCAAGACCATCCCCAAGAAAAAGAAATACAAAAAGGCAAAATGGGTGTCTGAGGGTGTTACAAATAGCTGAGAAAAGAAGAAAAGCAAAAGGCAAAAGAGAAAAGAAAAGACATACCCATTTGAATGTAGAGTTCCAAAGAACAGCAAGGAGAGATAAGAAAGCCTTCCTCAGTGATCAATGCAAAGAAATAGGGGAAAATAATAGAATAGGAAAGACTAGAGATCTATTCAAGAAAATTAGAGATATCAAGGGAACATTTCATGCAAAGATGGGCACAATAAAGGACAGAAATGGTTTGGACCTAACAGAAGCAGAAGATATTAAGAAGAGGTGGCAAGAATACACAGAACTATACGCAAAAAGATCTTTATGACCCAGATAACCACGATGGTGTGATCACTCACCCAGAGCCAAACATCTTGGAATGGGAAGTCAAGTGGGTCTTAGGAACCATCGCTATGAACAAAGCTAGTGGAGGTGATGGAATTCCAGTTGAGCTATTTCAAATCCTACAAGATGATGCTGTGTAAGTATAGCACTCAATATGCCAGCAAATATGGAAAACTCAGCAGTGGCCACAGGATGGGAAAGGTCAGTTTTCATTCCAATCCCAAAGAAAGGCAATGCCAAAGAATGCTCAAACTACCACACAATTGCACTCATCTCACACACTAGCAAAGTAATGCTCAAAATTCTCCAAGCCAGGCTTCAAGAGTACGTGAACTGTGAACATCCAGATGTTCAAGCTGGATTTAGAAAAGGCAGAGGAACCAGAGATCAAATTGCCAACATCTGCTGGATCACTGAAAAAGCAAGAGAATACCAGAAAAACATCTATTTCTGCTTTATTGACTATGCCAAAGCCTTTGACTGTGTAGATCTCAACAAACTAACTGTAGAAAATTCTGAAAGAGATGGGAATACCAGACCATCTTACCTGCCTCCTGTGAAATCTGTATGCATGTCAAGAAGCAACAGAACTGGACATGGAACAACAGACTGGTTTCAAATTGGGAAAGGAGTACGTCAAGGCTGTATATTGTCACCCTGCTTATTTAACTTATATGCAGAGTACATCATGCAAAATGCTGGGCTGGAAGAAGCACAAGCTGGAATCAAGATTGCCGGGAGAAATACCAACAACCTCAGATATGCAGACAATACCAGTCTAATGGCAGAAAGCAAAGAGGAACTAAAGAGCCTCTTGATGAAGGTAAAAAAGCAAAGTGGAAAAGCTGCTTTAAAACTCACCATTCATAAAAGTAAGATCCTGCCATCTGGTCCTATCATTTCATGGCAAATAGATGGGGAAAATGTGGAAACAGTGGCAGACTTGATTTCTTTGGGCTCCAAAATCACTGCAGATGGTGACTGCAGCCATATAATTAAAAGACACTTCTTCGAAGAAAAGCTATGACAAAGCTAGAGTGCATATTAAAAAGCAGAGATATTAGTTTGCCAACAAAGGTCCATATAGTCATAGTTATGGTTTTTCCAGTAGTCATTTATGGATGTGAGAGTTGGACTATAAAGAAAGCTGAGTGCCGAAGAATCAATGCTTTTGAACTGTGGTGTTGGAAAAGTCCCTTGGACTGCAAGGAGGTCTAACCAGGCCATCCTAAAGGAAATCAGTCCTGAATAGTCATTGGAAGGACTGATGCTGAAGCTGAAACTCCCAATACTTTGGCCACCTGATGTGTAGAACTGACTCATTTGAAAAGACCTGATGCTGGGAAAGATTGAAGGCAGGAGGAGAAGGGGACGACAGAGGATGAGATGGTTGGATGTTCATCACCAACTCGATGAACATGAGTTTGAGCAAGCTCCGGGAGTTGGTGATGGACAGGGAAGCCTGGCGTGTTGCAGTCCATGGGGTCACAAAGAGTCAGACACGAGTGAGTGACTGAACTGAACTGACTGAAGTGCTAGTCTTTTTTTTTTTTTTTTTTTAACTTTGGCCACACTGCATCGGGATCTTAGTTCCCCAATCAGCGTCTGAGCCCTGGCCACAGCAGTGAAAGCACTGATTCTTAACCACTAGACTAGTAGGTAACTCAGACAGTTTTATTTGTAATAGCCCCAGACTGGAAAAAAATCCAAATATCCATCAACAGTTGAATGGTTAACCAAACTTTACTATATCCATAAATCAAATATTATTTACCTATAAAAATGAAGCATTGATAAAACAACATGGGTGATCTCAAAATCATGCTGACTGAAAGAAACCAGACAATATACAAGGGGAACATATTGTATGATTCCATATGGCATTATTGCTGGAAAAACATGGATTTGAACTGCCTGGGTTCACTTACATGTATTTTTACAAATAATAAATGCTACATTACTGCAAGGAGATCCAACCAGTCCATTCTGAAGGAAATAAGCCCCAGGATTTCTTTGGAAGGAATGATGCTAAAGCTGAAACTCCAGTACTTTGGCCACCTCATGTGAAGAGTTGACTCACTGGAAAAGACTCTGATGCTGGGAGGGATTGGGGGCAGGAGGAGAAGGGGATGACAGAGGATGGCATCACTGACTCGATGGACGTGAGTTTGAGTGAACTCCAGGAGTTGGTGATGGACAGGGAGGCCTGGCGTGCTGCGATTCATGGGGTCGCAGAGTCGGACACGACTGAGCGACTGAACTGAATTGAACTGACAGTACTACATGAGCTGAGGTTGGTTGAATCTGAGGGTGTGGAACTACGGATACAGAGGGCCAACTCTGTTATACAATGTTCGACTGTGCAGAGAACTGGCACCTCTAACCCTCACGCTGTTTAAGGGTCAGCTGTATATAATAATCTAGAAAATGCAAACTATAGTGATGAAGCAGGGGATGATGGGGGAAGCAGGGAAGGATGAATGGAAGAACAGATTTAAAAAAGGGAACCAAAGAAACTTTTGGGGCTGATGGATATGATAATTATTTTGATTTTGGTGATGGTTGAGTGGATGCATGCATATGTCAAAATCCATCAAATTGTACACTTCAAATATGTGGAATTTATTGTGTATCAATTATGACCTCAATAAAGCTGTTTAAAAAAAGATCAATCATCCATTATAGAAGCATACTTTGGGGACAATTATTAACACTATCTCAATGTGGAAAAAGCTGTACTGGAATTCTTATCACCAAATCAGCAAGAGTGATGTCTATGTTTGAAAAGAAAAATCTACCCTTACCATAGAGACTTGCTGAAGAATTTTCAATTACTTTACTGCATGGTTTCTGTGGCAATTCAACTTCAGTGAGCTGTTTATTTGTATTTGTCTTAATAGTTCTCCTCCCTTTACATGTCACTATTTACCTTATCCCTGAACACTCAGCTGGGCTTCCCGGGCTGCCAATGCAGGAGACATAAGAGACGTGCGTTTGATCCCCAGATCCAGAAGATCCTCTGGAGGAGGGCATGGCAACCCACTCCAGTATTCTTGACTAGAGAATCCCATGGATAGAGGAGGCTGGTGCACTACAGTCCATGGGGTCACAAAGAGTCAGACACGACTGAAGTGACTTAACACGAACACCCAGCTAGTCTCCAACAGTTTCTGTGCTGCCAGCCCTCTCCATGTACCGCAAGAATTAGCTATGAGCTCAGTGAAGGATGAAAAGAGGGACAGGGGAGAATGATTTTATTAGAAGACAAGAGCAGGCAGCCTAAAAAAGACTGCTTGGAGCTGGATTCAATCCATCACTCAGATTCTAAACTAAAAATCACTAGCAGATCACCAGTAACACTGGACGCTGATGCTACTTTCTGTTTGTGTTTATAATCAGGTTTTGACAACAGCCCAAGCTTCTAAATAGAAGATTGAGTTATAGGAAGAAACATGCAGTACGCAAGAAAACTACCTACATGTGACTAACACCTGCTAACTTTTAAATAGTGAGGGCATGGGCTGCTGCTTAGCTCCACTGGAAGTCACAGCAGAGATGACCACCTTGCTGTGCACATACTAGTAACATCAGTAAACCGTGAGTAGCAGTTGAATAACCAACCAAACAGAAAAAGATAAAGCTAAGTTTTTACCTAGATTATGCCTTCTCTTTGGTTTAGTGTAAAAATCAAAACTTGTATTTGGAATGAAGTCTTACCTCCTTTTTTGCTATGTCTTCTGAATAAGCCAAGTATTAGAAAAGCATCTAGGCTAGTTAAGTGGCATGGGTCTCTCAGAGTTAATTCTGCTCTGGAACCTTTCACTGTCAGGTCCGGTAAAGAATCTGCCTGCAATGGTGGGAGACCCAGGTTTGATCCCCGGGTGGGGAAGATCCCCTGGAGAAGGGAATGGCTGCCCACTCCAGTATACTTGCCTGGAGAATCCCAAGGACGGAGAAGCATGACAGGCGACAGTCCATGGGGTTACAAAGAGTTGGACATGGCTGAGCAACTTTTACAAGCTTTTTCTAGGCTAAACTTATTCTTGTTGTTGCTGTTACTATTATTATTACCTCAACACGCTTCTTTGCTCCTGCTGTTGAGCTAAGGTGATTGGGTACTTTAGACTGCTGGGTTCCTTCGGTGACAAAGCAGACGCGGTTGGGGAGTATGGACTAGTGTCCAGGTGTTCGGTGGGCAGTACTCTGAACTTAGAGATGACCAGCGTTATGGCTCAAATTTGCAGTTTAGGGAACAGAGACCAAAGGAGGGTCCGTTCCCTCAGATAACCAGATTTCCGCATACTGTGGTTTGCCTTGGATGGGTGTCTGAGCTGAGATAGTGGGGCGCGTTTGGGTAAAGGGTTCAGAATTTGGAGTGCGACCGACCTGGATTGGAACAGAGCTCCTCCACTACTCCGTACTGTGAGAATCCCACAAGCTTCCCCTTAGACCCTCCATGTTCTTCGTCTACGCGCTGCTCCTCACGCCCGCGGCCCAGCGCACAGGAAGCCCCGAGGCCGGTATGGGCCCCGCGCCGACGCTCCCTGCCGGCTGGCCGCCTCCCCGCGCTCGCTGGCCCGCGCCCAACGCTCGGTTCGTGGGACGCCCGCGGCCGGATGCCCTGCGTCCGCACGGTCCTCGGCCTCCTGGCTGCCTGTGGCGCCATCGCCTTCCTTGGCTACTGCATCTACTTCGACCGGAGCCGGCGTGGCGACCCCGCGTTCAAGCGCCGCCTGAGAGAAAGTGAGTGAGACGGCGGCGGAGGCGCGACGGGCCGGGCTGAGCGGGCGGCGGTGGGGCTGACCGGGCCCCCGGGACGAGGCCGGGCCGCGGGGGCCGCCACCGCCTAAGGGCCCGCGGGGCGCACGCAGGCATCTGGAGGGCTCACGACCAGCACGTGCCACGTTGTGTTTGCAGGAAGAAGAGCCCGGCTGCGAAAGGCTGAGGGACGGGGCGCCCAGGTGAAGTGTTTTAGCGACGCTGAGGTGGCGTTACAGTGAGTAACTTCCCGCCGGTGCAGGTAGCGGCTCGGCCTCAGGGTCCCTGGCGGTTTCCTGAGCAGCCATTTCCCATTGCCTCGATGCCTGCCCTCACCCCGCTTCCGCTCGGGCAATATTTAGCTTTTATTGTCCGACATCGGGAGGAAGGAAGGAAGGGAGAACCATCTGGGATCGTGAAAAGGCAGTAATAACGTGGTAGGAAAAGGCACTTCTTTTAGTTTATAAAAAAGAAGAAAGAGGAGCCTTTGCCCTTCCTGAGCCGCGTGCGTGCGCAGTCGCTCGGTCCTGAGCCACACCAGACACTTAAAAAGAGACCCAGGTTTGCCCGGCCCGGTATGGTGCTGTACCGCCCACTCCTCTTCTACGGGGCCTTTCTTCTAGCTCAGAGACAGGATGTATCCTCTTTTTCTCCAAAATTGAATTTGATCAGTCGTTTTGAAGGATAATCACAATTATCTTGGTGATTGGTCCAACTTAACCAACTCACTTCATTTCTCAAACAGAGCGTTCTTGGGCTGTTCTGTGAAATTTTCATGCGGTTGATGCTCGTTTGAGCGCCTCGCATTTGAGTCGATGCCCATGTGAGGCACTGTTCTAAGTGTGGCAGAGGTTAGCAATGGCGAAAGAACATGCCCCATGTAACATGAGCACAGGGGATTCCCTGGTGCTGCTGCTGCTGCCGCCAAGTCGCTTCAGTCGTGTCCGACTCTGTGCGACCCCATAGACGGCAGCCCACCAGGCTGCTCTGTCCCTGGGAGTCTCCAGGCAAGAATACTGGAGTGGTTGTCATTTCCTTCTCCAACGCATGCATGTATGCTAAGTTGCTTCAGTCGTGTCCGACTCTGTGCGACCCCATGGACAGCAGCCCTCCAGGCTCCTCTGTCCACGGGATTCTCCAGGCAGGAATACTGGGGTGGGTTGCCATTTCCTTCTCCCATTCCCTGGTGACTCAGTAGTAGAGAATCCGCCTGGCAATGCTGGAGACCCGGGTTCAATCCCTGGGTGGGGAAGATCCTCTGGAGAAGGAAATAGCAACCCACGCCAGTATTCTTGCCTGGAGAATCCCATGGACAGAGGAGCCTGACAGGCTATAGTTGCAAGAGTCCTACGTGACTTAGCAACTAAACAACAACATCAGGAGCACAGAAGAGGCAGAGGATCACTTTCAGGGCAAGGTTATCATGGAGATGTTCTGCTTACCTATTGCTACTTTCATCTTAGAGCTTAAAACTTTATCTTATTTTACTCCTGAATCTTCAGTTTGAGTTGGGCAAGGTGGGGATATCACATTTTTGCTCCACGGACTTCCCCAGTGGCTCAGACGGTAAAGCGTCTGCCTACAGTGAGGGAGACCTGGGTTCGATCCCTGGGTCAAGAAGATGCCCTGGAGAAGGAAATAGCAACCCACTCCAGTACTCTTGCCTGGAAAATCCCATGGATGGAGGAACCTGGTAGGCTACAGTCCATGGGGTCGCAAAGAGTCAGACACAACTGAGCGACTTCACTTTCACTTTTCACTTTCATGCATTGGAGAAGGAAATGACAACTCACTCCAGTGTTCTTGCCTGGAGAATCCCAGGGATGGGGGAGCCTGGTGGGCTGCCATCCATGGGGTCGCACAGAGTCGGACACGACTGAAGTGACTTAGCAGACTTAGCAGCCCCAGGGCTACCTGCTGAGTCATCTGAAGGCTTACACCCTCACATATCGGGCAGTTATGCTGGCTTGCCACTTAGTTGGGACTGTTGCACAGAACAGCTACACAAGTCTCTTTGTGGCATGGTCTTCCTCACAGTATGGTGGAAGGGTCGTACTAGGTAAGCAAGTTTGTAATATATTTGTGTGTGTCTGTGTGGGTGTTGATACACACAATTGACCCTTGAACAGCAAGCAGTTGGGGCAGCAACACTACTCTCTGTCAAAAATATGAATACAACTTTATAGTTGGCCCTCTGTATTGGTGGTTCCAAATCTGAGGATTCAACCAACAGCAGATTCTGTAGCACAGTAGCACTGTTTATTGAAAAAAAAAAACACGCACATATAAGTGGACCTGGCAGTTAAAACCCATGTTGTTCAAGGGTCAGTTTAAATATGTATTTATTTATACATGTATTTGAGAGAAAACATGAGCCTGCCAGGTGGTGCCAGTTCTGCCTCATTGAGACCCACTCAGTTTTGGAGGCAGAGGAAATGGACTCCAGCTCTTGTTAGAGGAGGCTAGGTTTTGGAAGTGCAAGCAGAACTGGGAATATTGCTGTGGCTGTTTTTGGAACATGCAGTTCTTCACGGAAGACTTTGGGGGTGGCAGATCCTTCTACTCAGTAAATGTTTGACAAAGAAAGGAGTCACAGTTGGGGATGGTGGGAGGTGAGGTTGGAGAGCTAATTAAGGGCCCTGCATCTGGGAAGGCTTTGAAGACCTGAAGTTAAGAAATTCAGATTCAATGGGGGGAATTATTGAAGATTTCTGAGCAGGAATTGTTTTTAAAATAAGGGGAGGAAAAAACCTTGTTACGTTAGATCAGGCAGGAGTGTGCTAGATGGATTGAAGAAAAGGAAAGTTATTGCAGCAGTTCAGGTAAGAGGTAATCAAAGTCCTGAACTGTAGTGGTGTCAGTGGCAATTGGTGATGAGAGATGTGAGATAAACTTTCCAGAAAGAATAGGTAGTTCATGCTCGCTGATGAAAGGGCAGTAGAGAGCAGGAGACACAGATTTCTGGGGATTCAAGATGGAGTCTCATAGAGAAAAAAGGTACAGTTGACAAAGAAAGTAGGAGAGGGAGTATTCAAGGCTGGGCATGAGAGAGGAGATGCTTTCCCTGGGGCAGAGCCTGGGTCAATTCCACGTCCCTCTCCTTTCACTGCCCTTATAAATGGTTGAAATTAGTGTTTGTTGGTGTGATTATTTGATAAATGCTTTCTGTTTATTAGAATCAACTCCATCAGGGCAGACCTTGTCTGTGTTTTTACTCTCCATTGTCTCCCCAGTGCCTAGAACAATGTCCAGTATATTGTAGGCACCCAACAAATATTTGTTGAATATTGTTGTTTATTGTTCAGTCACTCAGTCGTGTCTAACTCTTTGCGACCCCATGGACTGCAGCATGCCAGGCCTTCCTGTCCATCACCAACTCCGGGAGTTTACTCAAACTCATGTCCATCGAGTCAGTGATGCCATCCAACCATCTCATCCTCTGCCATCCCCTTCTCCTCCAGCATTCAATCTTTCCCAGCATCAGGGTCTTTTCAAATGAGTCAGCTCTTTGCATCAGGTGGCCAAAGTATTGGAGTTTCAGCTTCAACATCAGTCCTTCCAATGAACACTCAGGACTGATCTCCTTTAGGACGGACTGGTTGGATCTCCTTGCAGTCCAAGGGACTCTCAAGAGTCTTCTCCAACACCACAGTTCAAAAGCATCAATTCTTCGGCATCAGCTTTCTTTATAGTCCAATTCTCATGTCCATATATGACTACTGGAAAAACCATAGCCTTGACTAGATGGACCTTTGTTGGCCAAGTAATGTCTCTGTTTTTTAATATGCTGTCTAGATTGGTCATAACTTTTCTTCCAAGTAATAAGCATCTTTTAATTTCATGGCTGCAGTCACCATCTGCAGTGATTTTGGAGCCCCAAAAAATAAAGTCTTTCACTGTTTCCCATCTATTTGCCATGAAGTGATGGGACCAGATGCCATGATTATTGTAGGCAGAGAGAAACAGCTTGTGCAGAGGCATAGACCTTGAAATTGCAATATTTAAAGTGTGTGGCCAAAGAGATAGCTGAGTGGTAGTTTGGTGTCTTATTGTGGAAGTCTTTGATGCCAAATTTAAAAGTTTTGATATTTTTCTATTGTGGTGGATAACCAGTGATGGTGACTTTATTTCAGGAAGTGGATGTAATTATTTCTTTCTGAAGTATGGGGTGGAGGAGGGAAGTCAAAGACAGGAAAATCAGTGGCAGTCCAGGAGGGAAATGATAAAGATCTGTTTATGTCAAATGAGGAAGAGGCAGAAGCAGGATTTTTCAAATGTTCTTTTATATAATCCTCACAACAACTCTGTTCTTCTAGTTTTATAGATGAATAAACTAAGGCACAGAGAGATGTCTCTTCCTACTTACAGGATCTCTGTTCTTCCTCACCCCAGCCCTTTTTATTTCCCACAGCATGGTCTGTGATTCATCTGCATTAGATTTACCTGGGGCATTTGTTAAAACAGATTATTTGACCCAAGCACCAGCCATTGTGATTTAGGAGGTCAGAGGTAGCCCAGTGGTTGTGCCAGCAGTAATTCTCAGGCTTCAGAATTTAAGAGTCATCTGAGGAGCTCATCAAAAATCCAGATTCCTGAGCTCTACTCAGAGAAATTGATTTGGTAGGTCTAGGTGGAGCCCAAGAAAACTGCAGTTTTAATAGCTCCTTAGGCCCATCCTTTGTGAAACACTGATCTCAGATTCTGCATAATCCCTCATCCCCCTGGAAGCTCCTTCTCTTCTCACTAAGTGAACTCAGATCTCTAGACCTGGGTCTCCAGATTTTGCCTGCCTGCCAGACTCTGTAGTCTTCGATGTTCTGTAGGCACCTCTGCTTTTTGTGTTCAGAAGTAAATTCATCATCTCATCCCTTGCCAGTGTTCCTTTTCCTGTTTCCCTGTGATGCTGATTTTGCTCTCTGTTGTGACCCCGCTCAAATATCAACCTCACCTTCCACAGTCAATCCCCAATTCTTATTTTTCTGTTTTGTGTCTCATACTCTGGGCTTCCCCAGTGGCTTAGCAGTAAAGATGGGGGTTCCATCCCTTGGTTGGGAAGATCCCTTGGAGAAGGAAATGGCAACCCACTCCAGTATTCTTGTCTGGGAAATCCCATGGACAGAGGAGCCTGGCGGGCTACAGTCCATGGGGTCACAAGAGTTGGACACGACTCAGCCACTAAACCACCCACAACCATCTCATACTCTTTTCCCTTTCTGTTTCCCTTGCTCCTTCACTACTTCAGGCTTTTATTACCTTTTACCCAGAATATTATAATAACTTCCTAACTTGTCTTACTACCTCTTATGCTGTCAGAGTAAATTCCTTGTAATCTGTAGCTCTGTAATGTAGCTCCATACTCTGCAGATGAAAGATGAACCCACTTAGCTTCGCACCATGGACCTGGCATCTTGGGTGCCTTCTATATAGATAGCCTGCTTTTCCTAGGAATTAGACATAATATATGGAAAGCTTTCAGTCCATAGCTGGGCTTCAGTAACTGGTATTTATCATTGTTGCTTCATTCACCATATTATAATCCAGCTATGTAAGATCACTTGAGATTTTCCCTGCAATTTTGTGTCAATTGTACTTTTTTTTTTTAATTAGACCACTCAGTCAGGATTTCTTCTTTAAAAAATTTATTTAATTTTTTTGGCTGCACTGGGTCTTCGTTACTGCATGTGGGCTTTCTCTGGTTGCCGGGAGCAGAGAGCTACTCTTTGTTGCAGTGTGAGGGCTTCTCGTTGTGGTGGGTTCTCTCACTGCAGAGCACAGGCTCAAGGCATGCAGGCTTCCTTAGTTGTGGCACACAGGCCTGGTTGCCCCGCAGGATGTGGAATCTTCTTGGACCAGGGATTGAACCTGTGTCCCCTGCATTGACAGGCGGATTCTTAACCACTGGACCACCAGGGAAGCCCACTTGTACTCTTTCTTCATCAGACTTTCACTGAGCTTCTCCACATCTCAAATGCCATCTTTTCTGAGGAACTTTCCCTGGTCTCCAAACCAAATGGAATGTGTTAATATTTTGAGCCTCAGAAGACACTGGACTTTGTTGTTGATGTGTTACTGATCTCAGGCACACTTATTTTTTCTCTTGGTTAGGCTCTGGGCTCCGTGGGGATGGGCACAGGAGTCTAGATCTGCTTCCCTCTCCAGCTCTCCTAGAGTGTCCTGCTCTTGTTCACTAAATATCTCTTGAATGAACCTTGTGATTGTCACCAGTGCAAGTTCGATGCATGATACTGGATGCTTGGGGCTGGTGCACTGGGACGACCCAGAGGGATGGTATGGGGAGGGAGGAGGGTGGGGGGTTCGGGATGGGGAACACGTGTATACCTGTGGTGGATTCATGTTGATGTATGGCAAAACCAATACAATATTGTAAAGAAATTAACCTCCAATTAAAATAAATTTATATTAAAAAAAAACAACAACAAAAAGAAACTTGTGATTGTGCTGATGACATGATCATCAGCATGTCTGCTGATAAAAGCTTAAAATATGATCTCATCTGCTGGTTCATCCTCTTTAAAAAAGATAATTCTTGGGGAAAACAAACTCAAAAACCCTCCGGATATAAAAGACTGAAGCTGAAGTGACTGTGGAGTGGATACTTTGATCATGGTTTGCCCACTTTAGCTTTAAAGACAGCTCTTAGCTTAGTACCAGTGATGACCCTATCCTGTGAACCTGGTCACTTTCTTCAAACAGGCTGTACCAAACCATAGCGTCCTTCTGAATATCACCAACTGCCCTGTCAACCCCCACCATGCCCTTTGCTAAATCAACAAGCAGTGTTAATACTCTAAGCAAGAAAATAGTTTTGCAACATACAAAGAAAGCTACCTTTGTTAGAGTTGGTTACAGTGGATTTCTCCTATGTGTACTTAGCAAGCTGGGTAAAATATGAAGTTGTTACAAGTTGTTCAAACTTGAATATGCCATGTTTTTCTTTTTTTTTTTTTTTTAGGAGGGTGGGATTCAACTTTTTTACAGTTATAACCAGAGCTAAATTAAGAAATTACCCTAGTCTACTGACTTTATTTCTCAGAGTTGTTAGATCTAAATGACAATATAACTCATGAAAATATATGGAAAAGTACAAAAGCTGATGTAAAATGGTAATCAGGGTGTCAAAGGATTAGGGTAACTGAAGAATGAAACTGTCCGGGCTGCAGACTGGCAGGCAGTGGCTGTGCTGGTTTAACAAAGTGCCATCTAGGAAGGCCATCAAATGTGCGTGGTGACAAATCACAGCCACCGTCTGCCATGTTTTTTTGCTTTTTTTTTTTTAGTTGCCTGAAATTATAACTCCATTTTAAGAAATTGTTTTAAATATAAAGAGCAACTGCATTTGTCATATTCTGCATTTAGAGACTAGATTCAAGATGTGCTTTTAAAATAAAAGTTAGCCTGCCAGGCTCCTCTGTTCATGGGATTTCCCAGGCAAGAATACTGGAGTGGGTTGCCATTTCCTTCTCCAGGCGATCTTCTGAACCCAGGGGTCGAACCCAAGTCTTCTGCATCAGGCAGGCGTTGGCAGCTGGATACTTCACTGCTGAGCCATGAGAGAAGCCCCCAGTTTTGGCTAGTAACCATATACCTTACATTTGTTACTTATTGTTAAATATTCTGTGACTCTTTTAGTTGTGGGATCCAGCAAAAAATGAAAAATTACAAGAATTTTTTCTGCAAGAGGTACGAATGGGAGAACTTTGGTTATCCAGAGGTAAGACTGTAAACGTACTTTTGTAAGCAGTTATTTATGATAACTGATGTTTGAGAAATATTTATGGATTGGTATTTTTATGTCAAAAAACTTCAACTAGCTAGATGTGTTAACCAGCTTGCTTCAGTTAGAGAAACTGTCCCAGCATTTTCACTTCATTGCTGTCCAGCTCCACTCTGTTAGAGTCTGTATTTAAGTTCATGTTGCAGTCTTGGAAGTGGGCAGAGAGAAGCAAAACCAAATACAAGAACACCTTATTTACTGTCAGATAAAATTCTAAGTAAGTGAGTTTTCCAAATGACTAAATGTTGTATGAATCAAAATGTAAAAAAAAAAAAAAATTAACTTCTTTATAAAAATTTTCCTGCCTAAGCATATTCTTAATAAAATACTTACTTACTTTGATGATAAAATTATTATGAGTGATCATTCAGTGTAATGATACCTGTGGGGGTACCCTGCACTTAATGACCATGAATTGTGTTTTGAATTATGACTTATCCCCACATACACCAAGATAGATTTGCGAAACTTCACAATGTTGTCAGGGAAAATGATGGTAGATAATATTTTATAAACATTGTATATAGTAATATCTTTATTGTGGTGTTTAACACTAGACAGAAAAATTGTTTTGAGGCTTCTTATGTAAAGCATAAATGATACTGTTGTATGCATGAGCACCACACCCATTTATGTCTTTTTTTCACGTGCTGCAAATTCCCATGTATACCACAGTGCCTACAGCTATTTCTGCTTCTCTTTTTTGTCATTTTTGGAGACTTTTTTTTCACTCTGCATTTAGAGGGTAACATCCTCCAGGATTTATAAAAGCAAAAAGTAAGT
Source organism: Bubalus kerabau (assembly GCF_029407905.1). Taxonomy (NCBI): domain Eukaryota; kingdom Metazoa; phylum Chordata; class Mammalia; order Artiodactyla; family Bovidae; genus Bubalus; species Bubalus kerabau. The sequence continues at coordinate 75,624,619 of NC_073633.1, forward strand.
CAAAATCCTGGAAAACTCATAGCAATATCCACGAATATTTTTTAATCCAATGTTTTAAATGTTTTAATCCAATGGCTTAAATGTTTTAAGAAATGAAAAAGCCATTCAAAGGCATTGCGTATTAATCATCATAATTTGTAATTTCAGTACTTTTATTCAGTACAAATGTTAGTGACAAAATGAATAGTTAGAGCTGACTTAAACGACGTAAATAGGAGTTATTTTATACAAGGTGATGAAACATAAACTTTAAGGACTTTCATTTCCAAGGGCCTCTTTCAAGGTTCTGGGAAGGTTCCTGCCAATCTTGTATTCTTAATTTCATATTCTTTTTCTTAAAAGGGGCCCCAGATTACATAAACTAAGGGCCACACAAATCTTGATGAAGCCCTGCTGCTGCTAAGTCACTTCAGTCGTGTCCCTCTCCGTGTGACCCCATAGACGGCAGCCCACCAGGCTCCCCCGTCCCTGGGTATACTCCTTTGTTATAGAGGCAATTAAAATACAAAGAACCTTTCACTTTTAACATTTTTTGAGTTGCTGCTGCTGCTGCTGCTAAGTCGCTTCAGTTGTGTCCGACTCTGTGCGACCCCATAGACGGCAGCCCACCAGGCTCCCCCATCCCTGGGATTCTCCAGGCAAGAGTACTGGAGTGGGGTGCCATTAGGACAGTATAAATATGGATAGGAAAATGATGAATTATAAATCAAAAGAAAAATAATTTTATTATATTTTTATTTAAGAGCTATCATGTAATATAGAGGTGAATATTACAAATATTGAGATGATGACAAAAATTGCAAACTTGAGTTTTTAAATTTTTCTCTCCAGGATAACATTATTTCTGTGAGCCCCTAAAATAATTAGCACTTTTAGGGTTATATACTTCTACTTTATTTCTAAAATTCTCATTGGTTGCTTATTCTTTAAATCCCCACCAAACCCAAAACCAATTAAATAAGAATCTCTGGGGTAGGACCCAGGTATCAGGATTTTTTTTTATTGAAGTATCATTGGTTTACAATGTTGTGTTACTTTCAAGTGTACAGCACAGTGGTTCAGTTATACATATATTCTTTTTCAGATTTTTTTCTTAAAAGATCTTGAGTATAGTTCCCTATAGTTCCCTTGTTGGTTACCTATTTCGTATTTAGCAGTGTGTATAAATTAATCTCAAACTTGTAATTTGTCTCTCCCCATTGGTTACCATAACTTTGTTTTCTGTTTGAGTCTATTTGTTTTGTAAATAAGTTCATTTGTGTCATTTTTTTAGATTCCATGTTAGTGATATGACAGTGTATTTATCTTTCTGACTTACTTCACTTAGTATGATAATCTCTGGGTCCATCCGTGTCACTGCAAATGACATTATTTTGTTCTTTTTTATGGCTGAGTAGTATTCCGTTGTTTATATGTACCACATCTTATTTATCATTTACCTGTCGGTGGACCTTTAGGTAGCTTCCATGTCTTGGTAAATAATGCTGTAGTGAACAATGGGGTGCATGTATCTTTTCAAATTATGGTTTTCTCCAGATGTAATATACAAGTTATTATTCTTTAAACTCCCCTAGGTTATTACAACACACTGGTTGAGAAACACTGTTCTAATGCAGTAATTTTTCAGCCGATTTTCTGTAATTCTTCTCCAGTCACTTCTGCCACCACTGCCCACCCAGTTTTCACTACTTTGCTGTCAGGTAGTTCTGTGGCTGTCTCAGTTGTTTTTATGTCTATGTAACCAGAGGGACCACAGAGCCAAAAATTTTAATAGAAATCTCTGATTAGCTAATTTGATTGGATTTAATTGTTGGTTGACCTAATTAACCAAACTAATTAGTTTTGGAGTTATGTTAGCTCCATCGACTTGAGAGCAGTCTACCACTTTTTCTTTCTTTAAAGGGTTTGATACAAAGTGTTTGTTTCCTACTTAGTTATATTAAATATGTCAAAATTTCAACTTTTGTTATTACAAAACATGTGAAAGAGGGGCAGCACACTGCAGTCTCAAGGTTCAGAAAATTAGGTGCTATTACTGATTCTGGCATTAATTAGCTTTGAAACCTTAAATTATTTCACTGATCTTTGCCTGATTTTCCTAAAACGAGGTAGTGAGATTAAGTGATTACATGTTTTAACTTAAAGTCCTATCATTAATGTCCACTCTTCACAAATTTTCATTCTTATTTTATAGCCAGTCATCCTAAAACTCATCTGTCTTCCCCTAGATACATAATTCATGGTTACACTAAATCATGTTTCAGCTCTTTAATAATAGTCTATTTTGTGAAAGTCTCATTTAGCTAGGATATCAAGATGTCTCATCTGTAATGTTTCATCAACCACATAGGTAAAAATAACTCATATCACTAATGACAGACACCAGCCTTTTTAAAATAAACTCAGTATTCCCTCTTGCACACCCAGATTGCAGAACATGAACATTTTCAATTCAAGAGTGCACTTGTAAATGGTAATTTGGGTCAGAAAGTTATTCACACTGCAGCCTGATCACAGTGAATCTAATAGGCAGCTCAACATTTCCCTGTTTATACTATTTATTCTTTTTGAGATTTGTTCATAGTCTTTAGTTTGATATGCTTTTGTAGTTTTAATGCTTGGTGCTTTCTTGATAATTTGTAGAATATATGTTTGAGGAACTTTAAAATCCTGCTCTAAACTTATCAATCTATTCAGGAGAGCATCGAATGGGGGTTGAACATCTCAGCAATGCCCTTTTGGTGTGTGGGCAACCACAGGAACTTCTGAAAGTTTTCAAACACACACTTCCTCCCAAGGTATTTGAGATGCTATTGCACAAAATTCCCCGTATTTGCCAGGTAAGCACATATTTATCTTTGTTAAATGAACACTGTAAATAACCATGTTGGGCTTGATTAGATAAAAATAGCAAAGTATGTGTGTGAATGACCCTAAGTTTTAAATGAGTAACATCTCTGAATTTTTGTTTGCTTTTCTTAAGATGAAACAAATTTCTTCTTTCATGTTCCTTTGACTATGATGGATTGTATATTTTGTTGAGTATTATACACGTTTCAACATTTCAACTTTAAAGTTAACATTGTTTATTTTTGTACTTTCTGTTATTGACTGACTGCAGTGTCAACAGAGGCCTATAAGTGGTATTCTTAGATAAATGACCTAATGGCCTATAGAATGAACATAGAAAACTGTATATTATCGAAGCAGAATAATACTTCTACTTTCCAATATGACAAAACACAGAAATCACTTTGGTAAATTTAAACATATAGGCTAACAAACTGCTTGCTGCGTGTACTTATATGTTAATCAGAACTTCCTGCAAATGCTTGGAATTGTTTAGCTCTGAGGTGCTACTTTAGTTTACTTTTTATTACAATTGATCACATGCAGTAGCTGAGAATATACTGTATACTGTTGGTCTGACTTGGAATCATTCATGGTGGATTCTCAGCTTTTAAACAAAATACAAAGCAACAGTCTCCACTAAAGCACAATAATCAACTCTTAAGCATTCCCAAGCTAGTGTCAGATGGAATGTTTCCTCAAGATATATGAAAATATAGCTAGGATAAGAATGTGTAGTGCCCACCGTGACACAAGAAAGGAGAAAAGAAAAGGATCATGCATTAAAATGATTAGCAAGTAACTATTTTATGTATTTACCAGCAATTTGAGGCAGACATGAATGAACAGGAATACTTGGAGGATGATCGTGACTGAAAAACACTTCAACGTATCCACAGTCCAGTCAGAATGCTATGGAATTATATAGTATAAACAACTGCTTGGTGATACTTATAGTAATAAAATTTCTTCTGTCTCATACATGATATTTTGCTTTAAAATTAACAGTTACAATTGAAGAAACAATGGTTTATTTTTCTAATCAAGTGACCAAGCTGCTGAATCTTAAGGCCTCAACAAGTGTTGCATCTTATTATTTTCATTGAACAATAAGACCTTCTATTTTGATTATTCCTGTATATAACAATTTTGTTTCTCCAGTTGTTTCCATTTGCCAGTCATGACAGATGGTTTAACATGGTGGCTACTGCTTTCAGAGGATTCTATCAGGTGAATCCTCATTTCCAGTGCAATAGCTGTTGGCAATCTTTCATCAAAAGTCCATCTGTTAGGACTTCTCTATCGTGGTTGGCCAAGGAGTCCTGCTTTGGCAGCCAGGGCTTCATTCTGCTGAATGTGATATTCCTGAAATCTCATAGATATTCGTTGAGTCATTTTTAAATACTTCTGTAAGCAATGTTCTGAACAGGTAGTCTAGAAATAAAAAGACCCAAGAGGCAACACAGAAATATTAATTAAAAATATTGCACATATTCTAAAAGAATAAACAGTGGGTACTTTTCTTTCTTCAAATATGTTTGAGAATTAAACGGTATCAATAAGTCACAATTGATCATAGCTTTCAACTGTTAATACCTTCATATATTTATAAAAATTAGTACATACTGAATGCTTACCAGTTTGTAGGTACTAAAAACAATGGTAATTCCCTGCCTTCTGGACTAGATTTTCTGTAGGTATGTTTCAGTAGTAAGGGAAATTCCACATTCCCATCTGTTATTCTGATTGTCAAAATGTAGGTCCAGTAGCAGGTTTGTTCCTTTTTAATGAGAAAGTCCATTCTCAATGTTGCTATTATTATTATTATAATAATTTTGGCCACGTTGTGCGGCTTGTGGGATCTTTGTTCCCTGACCGGGATTGAACCCAGGCTGTCAGCAGTGAAAGCACAGAGCCCTAACCACTGGACTGCCAGGGAATTCCCAATTCTTAATTTTCAACTTTTTACTTTTTAATAAGACTATTTTACTTAGCATCTCTCAAACTTTGTCATTTATTTAACAAACACTTATTGGATTGCTGTTTATATTAATATGTTAAGTTCTTGGCATTAAAATTTATCAGCATCTTCCACTGGAGGAAGTTTGTGTCACTTTTAGCAAATACATAAATGTTTTGAAGAGATTATTAAAAGTTAAGATTTGGAACTGGGATTTCAGAGTCCATCTATGCAATATGAGCCACCAGATTCAAGCTCTGCTTTTTCCAAAATTAACCTGAGTTCTCAGGGTTAGATAGGAGAGCTGTGTCAAGTTTCTCTAGCCTGGGCATCTTGACTAAAATCTAATTATTAAGAATCTTTGGGGAACACATGTACACCCATGGCTGATTCATGCCAATGTATGGCAAAAACTACTACAATATCGTAAAGTAATTAGCCTCCAATTAAAAAAAAAAAAAAAGAATCTTTGCTGTGGAACAATATTCAGGAAGTCCCAGGCATCTTCTCTTTAAAAAGTCTGCCATAGTTCAGAGTGGCTGTGATACTAAATTTGATATCATTCAATTCAATGCCACAGAGTCCTTGGCTGTTTAAGTTCCTTTGAGCAAAGGAACATATAAAAGATAGTCTAAATTCACTAACACATGAAGAGATGCTCAACATTGCTCATTATTAGAGAAATGCAAATCAAAACTGCAAAGAGATAATTACCTCACACCGGTCAGAACGGCCATCATCAAAAAGTCTACAAACAATAAATGCTGGAGAGGGTGTAGAGAAAAGGGAACGCTTTTGCACTGTTGGTGGGAATGTAAATTGATACAGCCACTATGGAAGACCATATGGAGATTCCTTAAAAAACTAGGAATAAAACCAGCATATGACCCAGCAATCCCACTCCTAGGCATATACAGTGAGGAAACCAAAACTGAAAAAGACACATGTATCCCATTGTTCATTGCAACACTATTTACAATAGCTAGAACATGGAAGCAACCTAGGTGTCCATCGAGAGATGAATGGATAAAGAAACTGTGGTACATATACACAATGGAATATTACTCAACCATAAAAAAGAACACATTTAAGTCAGTTCTGATGAGGTGAATGAACCAAGAACCTATTACAGAGTGAAGTGACTCAGAAAGAAAAGATAAATACCATATTCTAATGCATATATATGGAATCTAGAAAAATGGTACTGAAGAATTTATTTAAAGGACAGCAATGGAGAAAGAGACATAGAGAATAGACTTATGGACATGGGGAGAGGGGAGGAGAGGGTGAGATGTATGGAAAGAGTAACATGGAAACTTACATTACCATATGTAAAATAGACAGCCAACAGGAATTTACTGTATGGCTCAGGAAACTCAAACAGGGGCTCTGTATCAATCTAGAGGGGTGGGTTGGGGTGGGAGATGGGAGGGAGGTTCAAAAGGGAGGGGATATATGTATACTTATGGCTGCTTCATGTTGAGGTTTGACAGAAAACAACAAAATTCTATAAAGCAATTATCCTTCAATAAAAAAAGATAGCCTAAATTCATATAATAACTTGGAACAAGGAAAATGTTGAGGGGCATCCTATTTATATTGTTTATGATGACCTTAGAGAATTTTTAGTGAGCAACAGTTTTCATACCTCTTCAGGTTTTACTTCTCTTGTTGTGAAGTCTTTAACACAGTCCAAAAAGCAGGTTTCTGTAAGTTTATTGTAGGTTCCAAGAAATTCCTTAAACTACAAACAAATCAGAAGGTTCTTTAATAACAGGTTTTTAAAACAAATGTTTTAAATACTGATGTATCTAGGCAAAATATCCTGTAATACTTGAAAGGTTCTTTTACTACCTTCAATAGGTATAATATGATCTACAAAATATAGTCAGATTTTCTAGTTGAATATTTATCCTTTCCTGGATTACCTTTCAAACTATCTGAAAAATTTGCTTCATATCATTTAACATCCATCTGTGGAAATGAAATATAAATATTTTGTGAGATCACTGACTGACATGGTTGTATCCACTAATGCCTTTAAGTTTTGCAAAATCCCTTTTCCTTAATTATATTACCTTACCTGTTTTATCTGATCAGATTCTGGTATTTGTGCAGCCATATTCTTTTGGTACGTTATTAGTCACCTGATTTAAAAGTAAAAAGTTTTGTCAGTCTGTATACAAATGTTTTTAGGCTAACTGAAGGTAATAAAAACAAGAATAGATTATGAAATAGAATTGAAACAAGTCTACTTGAAATTACTGTTCAAATTTTATAGATTTCTAACTGATTATATAATTATATGCCATGCCTCCCAATTTCCCAGGTCATTAATAAGAACCTTATAGTTTAGAATTTTTTAATGTTAGCTAGCTATAAGACCCAAAATCCCTATATATCTAAATCTCCAATTTTAAGACAGTTTGCTCTGTTACTTTGCAAAGCCATGTGTTAAAGCCCCATTCATAGTAGAGTTTTATAGGAAAGAAATCTCTAGTATCTCTCTATAAGTACTTAAGTTAACTGTTCCACTGGTTGCTAACACAACTTAGACCTGTGGTATTAAAGATCCTTTTTACAAACACCATCTACTTAAGACCTACCAGAAACTTCTGAATATATGACACTTGTGATCTAACTTGGGGGCAACAGAGAAGTGACGATAAGGAAGTCAAAGAGCCTTTCTGAATTACTGGGATTTTCACATATCCTAAGTGGAGGACACAGGATCAGTTAATTCTGACACAGGAATGTGTCACATTACTTATTCTATCCTGGCTAGTTCTAGAACAGATGAAATATACAAAAGATTTGTATAAAACAAAGCTGTTTAAAACAGAAACAACATGTAAAGGAAGAAAAAACAAATGCTAATTATGTATACTGCAAACTAACAGAATTTATATGTATTTAGCTTTGAGTTTCCTGGTAACCAATACAAAAAAGATAAAACTGGATATGTATACCATTCTTAGGTGCTGCTGCTAAGTTGCTTCAGTCATGTCTAACTCTGTGCAACCCCAGAGACGGCAGCCCACCAGGCTCCCCCGTCCCTGGGATTCTCCAGGCAAGAACACTGGAGTGGGTTGCCATTTCCTTCTCCAATGCATGAAAGTGAAAAGTCAAAGTGAAGTCACTCAGTCGTGTCCGACTCCTAGCGACCCCATGGACTGCAGCCTACCAGGCTCCTCCGTCCATGGATTTTCCAGGCAAGAGTACTGGAGTGGGGTGCCATTGCCTTCTCCGACCATTCTTAGCTAATACTGTGAAAAAATATTCTCATTTTAAATAACAAATGCAATCAATGGTAATTCCATTCCAGCATTTCCAACCATGTATAAAACTTTCCCTCTTTTGCATTTAGTCTTCCCTCCTCTTTTGTCCCTATCCTGTATGTTCATGAGTATTATTGCCATTTTTAAAAGTTATCTTTTCCACATGCAAGGGGAAGCACCAGTTCTCTTCTATTTACTATCCTAGTCTTATTCCAAAGTCTAACTGTACTGTATTTTAGAGAATCTTTGGTTTAGCAGTAACATAATATAAACTATCTTTTCTACAAAAACTCTTTGGTATCTGCTACAAACAGTGCAGTAGCGGTTTTAAATTAGCCCAACAGTCAGGCAACCCAGTGTTCCATAAACACCTAAAAAGTTATCAAGAATGCTCTTTATTCCTATTTTACTTCACAGCTTTATAAATGAGATATATATTTTAACTACATAAATTACCTGAAAAATACCAGGAATTAACTAAAGATCACAACTTTTCAGGTATTGCTGTGACTATCATCATTGTTATGTTCCAGGTAAGATACTTCCATTGTAATTACCCTTTGCTCACTTAAGTCATGAAACACTGATTCCATACCCTCCAACTATGGGACACAATAGAAACCCAAACCTAATGATTACATCATTTTCTAATATCAATTTCAAACTTTTTTTACAGTTTGAGATCTTAACAGTTACAGTTTTGCTAGATAGATGTGGGTAGATGTTGGTAGATAATCACTCTAAACATTTATGTACCAAGTATTGTGCTAGTTATGAAACCAGCCATGCTTCTGAGGTAAGGTGCACTTTATGACTGCTATAAAATATCACTAACCAGTCAAAGAAACAGAGGATTCCGTTAATATATCATACAATGAGGTTTAGGATTTGTGCTTCTAGGAGGATGAAGTAGATGTGCTTTTTGCTATTTGTCTAAGTACAACTAAAACCCCTGGACCTTACATGCTTATCTTCTCCACCAAAGGGCTAGGAACGGGGAAGCCTGTAAAACAGAAAACTTTTAAACAATAACTGCTGTACTCCAGGCCAGCACAGAAAAAACTGTGGTCTTCATCTCTACCCAAATCAGCATATGCCAGGTAGACGTCTACCCTCACCAGGCTCTCTAACAAGACACTCCAACTCCCACACCAGAGTAGCATCAGAGAGGGGTTATTAGGAAACAGGGGCTTTAATTCTTACTGGGTATTAATAAGGACTGCTCCCCCTAACTGTCAGTGGAAACAGCATGGGGAGCCTTCCATCTCAGTTGTCAGTGATGAAACACCTTTTTCCCTTCCCTCTGGGGTGGTATCAAAGGAGCCCTAGCTGAGACTCAGGACCTGCCTGCTGCCCCATGGTAATGAGGCCATACCCTCCTGTGGTGTCAGTGGAGGCTCTCTGGGGAGCAGCAGTGAGGCGCTCCAGTCCCTCTTGGCCAGGGAGAGACCAATGACGGCCTAGTAGAGCCACAGCTCCCACTCTCACCAGCAGAAAGGAGGAACATTCCCCAGACCCCTGAAACGCACACACCCTTCAAGTGACAGAGTGAGGAACCTACACGCCTACCTTCACCTGGCAGTAATGAGATGCCCTCCTCTCCCCAGTGAAGCAGTGTCAGAGCAGCCAGCTATAAGAGAAAGTTTAAGCAAATCTAGTCTCAAAATACAAGATGCAAAATCTCCGTTATAAGGAAAAAACCTCATACCAAGAACTAAGATCTCAAAAAAAAAAAAAAAAAAAAAGTCCAACACTGAGATGAGAGATACTAGAATTATCTGACAAAGATTTTAAAACAGCTGTTATAGAAAAACTTCTTCAATGCACAATAAGAATGTTTAAAACAATTGAAGAAAATATAAAGCTCAGCAAAAAGTGAAAAATATGAAAGGAAAAAAACCCCAAATAAGCTCAACAGACAGAATCAACAGCAGAACAAGAATGGGGGAATAGAGGAAAGAATCTGTGAAGGAAGACAGAAAACAGAATTATCCAATCTGAATAACCAAAAAATATTGCATAGAATGAAAAAAAATGAACAGAGTACCAGGGATCTGTATGACTATACCAAAAGATTTAACATTTGTCTTATTAGAGTCCTGGAAGAAGAGAAAGAGGAGCAGGGCTGTTAAAGTACTAGAAGAAATAATGGCTGAAAACCTCCCAGATTTGGCAAAAGAAGTTTATAGATTCAAGAACTAAATTGTATTCCAAAAAGCATGAATACAAAAAAATCCATATCAAGATACATCATGGCCAAACATTTAAAAACTAAGGACAAAAAATTTTGAAATCTGCAAGAGAAAAAGAGACATCTTACCTATAGGGGATACACTATTAGGATGACAGCAGATTTCTCACCAGGAGACCCAGAAACCTGAATCTGGCAAAAATACCCTTCAGGAATGAAGGTGAAATCAAGCCATTCTCAAACAAAGGAAAACTAAGAGAATCCATTGCCAGTAGACCTGCCTGAAAAGAATTAAAGTTCTAAGCAGAAACGAAATTATAAAAGGAGACTTGGAACATCAGGGAGGAACAACACAGGAAGAAAGAATGAGTAAGTGCAGTACATTTCCCTTCTTGAGTTTCCTAAATTATATCTGACAATTGAAGCAAAAATTATAAAACTGTCTGATGTGGTTCTAATGAAATTAAAAGACACTTGCTCCTTGTAAGGAAAGCTATGACACAAGGTGAAAAGGCAGCCTTCAGAATGGGAGAAAATAATAGCAAATGAAGCAACTGACAAACAACTAATCTCAAAAATATACAAGCAACTCCTACAGCTCAACTCCAGAAAAATATATGACCCAATCAAAAAATGGGCCAAAGAACTAAATAGACATTTCTCCAAAGAAGACATACAGATGGCTAACAAACACATGAAAAGATGCTCAACATCACTCATTATCAGAGAAATGCAAATCAAAACCACTATGAGGTACCATTTCACACCAGTCAGAATGGCTGCGATCCAAAAGTCTACAAGCAATAAATGCTGGAGAGGGTGTGGAGAAAAGGGAACCCTCTTACACTGTTGGTGGGAATGCAAACTAGTACAGCCACTATGGAGAACAGTGTGGAGATTCCTTAAAAAACTGGAAATAGAACTGCCTTATGATCCAGCAATCCCACTGCTGGGCATACACACTGAGGAAACCAGAAGGGAAAGAGACACGTGTACCCCAATGTTCATCGCAGCACTGTTTATAATAGCCAGGACATGGAAGCAACCTAGATGCCCATCAGCAGATGAATGGATGAGAAAGCTGTGGTACATATACACAATGGAGTATTACTCAGCCATTAAAAAGAATACATTTGAATCAGTTCTAATGAGGTGGATGAAACTGGAACCTATTATACAGAGTGAAGTAAGCCAGAAAGAAAAACACCAATACAGTATACTAACACATATATATGGAATTTAGAAAGATGGTAACAATAACCCTGTGTACGAGACAGCAAAAAAGACACAGATGTATAGATCAGTCTTATGGACTCTGTGGGAGAGGGAGAGGGTGGGGAGATTTGGGAGAATGGCATTGAAACATGTATACTATCATGTATGAAACGAGTTGCCAGTCCAGGTTCGATGCACGATACTGAATACTTGAGGCTGGTGCACTGGGATGACCCAGAGGGAGGGTATGAAGAGGGAGGGGGGGAGGAGGGTTCAGGATGGGGAGCACGGGTATACCTGTGGCGGATTCATTTCGATGTTTGGCAAAACTAATACAATATTGTAAAGTTTAAAAATAAAATTACAAAAAAAAAAAAAGGAAAGCTATGACAAACCTAGACAGTGTATTAAAAAGCAGAAAAACTACTTTTCCAACAAAGGTCTGTATAGTCAAAGCTATGATTTTTCTAGTAGTCATGTACAGGTGTGAGGGCTGGACCATAAAGAAGACTGAGCACTGAAGAACTGATGTTTTTGATCTGTAGTGATGGAGAAGACTCTTGAGAATCCCTTGGATTGCAAGGAGATCGAGCTAGTCAATCCTAAGGGAAATCAACCCTGAAATATTCATTGGAAGCCAGCACTAAAGCTCCAATACTTTAGCCACCTGATGTGAAGAGCTGACTTATTTGGACCCTGAGGCTGGGAAAGATTGAAGGCAAAAGGAGAAGGGGGAGGCAGAGGATGAGATGGTTAGACAGCGTCACCAACTCAATGGACATGAATTTGAGGAAACTCCAGGAGATAGTGAAGGACAGGGCACAAAAGATCAGACACGACTTAGCAACTGAAGAACAACAAAATAAATGGGAAAGTAAAGGGAAGTAAGGCTTCCACGCTTCACTGAAACGAGTAATATGCTGACACCATTAGACTATGATAAGCTTTGTATATCTCATTTAATACCTAGAGCAACCATTAAAAGAGAACAACATAAGGAGATAACACTCAAAAACATTAGATTAATATAAAACGTATTCAAATAATCCACAGTAAGGCAAGAAAAACTAGAACAAACAAAACAAAAAAAGCACATTTCAGCCTTAATAAGCAATTAGATTAAATATAACTGGTGTAAATAATCAAGAGACAGATTGGCTGAGTGGATTAGCAAAATGACAAAATATATGTTGTCTACAAGAAACTGACTCCTGATACAGAGTGAAAACAAAAGGATGGAAAAAGATTTATCATGCAAACATTCATCCAAAGGAAATAGTGGATATATTAATACTAGATTAAGTAAGACTTCAGAGCAAAGGAATTTACCAGAGACAGAAAAGGACATTAAAGGTCACTCCATCAAGAAGACACAGTACTCCTAGATATGTGTGCCTTAAGCAACACAGCTGCAAAATATGGAAAGAACTGAAAGGAGAAAAAGGCAACTATAGTTGCAGATTTAAACCACCCTCTCCCATCAATTGATAAAATAACTCGACAAAATCCACAAGGTTATAAAAAACTTAACACCATTAACCAATAGTATACGATCTACATTTACAGAACATTTCACGTAATACCACAGAATACACGTTTTTTTATCAAGTGCCAATGGAACACATACCAAAATAAACCATATCCTGAGCCATAAAATAACCTCAATAAATTTAAAAGAACTGAAATCATACATAGTCTGTTCTTAGACCACAATGGAATCAAACTAGAAACCACTACCAGATAACTGGAAAATTTCCAAACATTGGAAAATAAACAGTACACTTCTGAATAATCCATGAATCAAAGAGGAACTCTCAAGAATTTTATTAAACTAAAATACAGCATACTAAAATTTGTGTGACACAGGTAAATCAGTGCCAAGAGGAAAACTGTATTACTAAATGCATATATTAAAGAGGAAATGTCTCATGCAACTTCCCTGGTGCTCCAGTGGTTAAGAATTTGCCTCCCAGTGCAAGGGATGTGGGTTTTGATCCCTGGTAGGGGAACTAGGATCCCATAAGCTGCAAGGCAACTAAGCCAGTGCGCTGCGACTACTGAGTCCGCCACTGCACCCAAGACCCAACACAGCCAAATAAGTAAATTAAAAAAAGGGAACTGTCTCAAGTCAACAGTCTATGTTTTTATTTTCTTTTAACCTCAAGAACCTAAAAAAGAACAAAATAAACCCACTTAAAGTATGTAGAAGGATGAAAATAATAAAGAACAGAAATCAGTGAAAATGAAAACAAAGCAACAAACAAAAATCAATGAAACAAAGATGGTCCTTTGAAGACTGTAATAGACCAACGTCCAGCAAGACTAACAAAGAAGTCACAAATTATCAGGAATAAAACAGGATATGGTAATATAAACCCTGCAGATTCAAAAGAACAGAACTATGAAGAACTTTATATATATAAATCTAACAACTTATTCATGAATTTAGTAGTATCCTAATATTAAAACTAGACAAGATGGTACATACAAGAAAACTACAGAAAAGTATCTTCATAAAATGGACATAAAAAATAGAAATAAAAATCCTTAACAAAACAATAGCAGATATAATCCACCAATATGTAAATGTGATCCACCATTTTAATAGATGGAAAAATAAAAGTCATATGATCTTATAAATTGATGCAGAAAAAACTTTTGATAAAGTCAGTACCCATTCATGATAAAAACTCTGAAAATTAGGAAAAGAGGGGAACTTCTTCAACTTGGTAATGTACACCTACAAAAAATCCTACACCCTACACCACACAGTTAATGGTGGAAAACTGAATACTTTGCCCTAAGATAGTGAGCAAAGCCAGATGTCTGCCCTTAATACTCCTTCTCAACATACTGCTTGAAGTTCTACCCAGTGCAGTAACTCGAGAAAAGGAATAAGACATACAGACTGTAAAGGAAGAAAATAAAACTGTCCCTCTTTGCAGATGGCATGATTGTGACACAGAAAATCCCAAAGTCCCCAAAGAATCTACAAAGAAACTCCTAAAACAAAATAGTTTAGCAAGATCACAGGATTCAAGATAAACGTGCAAAAATTGTATTTCTATATACTTTCAGTGAACAAATGTACACTGAAAAACAGAATACCATTTATAATCACTCAAAAAAGATTTAAGGGTAAATCTGACAAAGCATCTACAAGACTTGTATGCTGAAAACTACAAAATGCTGAAAACTATAAAATGCTGATGAAAGAAATCAAAGACTTAAATGGAGAGACACATTGTGTTCATGGCCTGGAAGACTCAGCATAGTAATGATGTCAATTTTCCCAAAATTGATATACAGGCTTAATGCAATTCCTGTCATGGTCCCAGTAACATTTATTATAAATATGAACAAGATTATTTTTAAATTTATATGGAAGGCAAATGGACTTAAATTCAAAAAAACAATAAGTAGGAAGAATCAGTTTGCTTGATTTCAAGACTTAACTACATAGCTATAGTAATTAATACTGTATGGTATTGGTGGAAAAGCTGACACATAGATCAACGAAACAGGACAGAGAACCAGAAATAGTCACACAAATAGGACCAAATGATTTTTGGTAAAGGTGCAAAAGCAGTTATGTGAAGACAGCTTTTTCAACAAATAGTGCTGGAATAACTGTATATCTATAGGCAAAAAATTTAACCTCAAAATAAGTCTTTCACTTTATACAAAAATTACCTCAAAATAGATTTGGGACTTAAATATAGAACATAAAACTGTGAAAACTTATAAAGATAGGAGAAAATCTTTGGGCTTTAGGGCAAAGAATTCTTAGCCTTCACATGAACAGCAAACTACATATCTGACCGATAACTAATAAATAACCAGACAACATAAAGAAGCCTGCAGACTCTAGTAAAAACACAAATACTCCAATTAGAAAATATGCAACAGACATTTCACCAAAAAGATTATTCAGATGATGAATAGGCACATTAAAAGATGTTCAACATCGTTAGCCGTTAGGGAAACAAAACCACAATGATATATAGCATTATACACCTATCACAATGGTTGAATTAATATACAACTATCATATGACCCAGCAATTGCACTTCTGGACATTTTTCAGAAAGAAATATAATAATAATATTATATTATTATAAGAAATAACAATAATATATTAATATTATAAGAAATATAATAGTATAAAACTTACAGTCACACAAAAACCTGCACATGAATGTTTATAGAAACTTTATTCATAACAGTCAAAAATTGGAAGCAATCCATATATTCTTCAACAGGTAGATGATTAAACAAACTGATACACCCATACCATAGAATACTCGTCAGCGATAAAAAGGAATGAGGTACTGATACACCAATAGCCTGGATGAAACTGAGAGAATTATGCTAAGTGAAAAAGGCCAATCCCAGAAGGTCATATATTGTGTGACTCCATTTATATAACATTCTTGAAATGACAAAATTATAGAAATAGGGAAATTATTAGTGGTTGCCAGGGGTTGAGGAGGGGCTGGAGGAGGAGGGAAGTAGGTGTTACTATAAAAAGGCAACATGTGAGACTTCTAAAATGGAAATGTTCTGCATCTTTACTGTATCAATATCAGTATCCTGGCTGTGATATTGTACTATAGTTTTGTAAGATGTTACCGTTGTGGAAGGCTGGGTAAATGGCACAAGGTATTTTTTTTTCTTAAAACTGTATGTGAATCTATAATAATCTCCAAGTTTGAGGCTGCCAAGCTTTCTACTCCCTGCCCAAGAATAAGATACAGTGTGCTGTGTGGTAAATGTTAGCAAATGATCAGAACTAGAGTTCTTTTGGCTTACTACTCCAAAAGCAGCCTAAAAACCGGTAAGATGACTTCGGTGGATAGGTGTTAAATGAAACCTTTGTTTTGTGAGAACTTAAATTTACAAGTTTGCAAATTATAATGCCCAAATCAGTTTTTATTACTATCCCAGTATTTCTTCAGTTAAAATTCACATATATGACTTTCTCAGGCAGAGGTCAGAGAGGCAGAAAGTATGAAATCTTTAAATGTTGTGTCAGTTTCAAAAGCTGGTAACACTGTGCTGACTCCTCATCACTTCCCCTTTCATATATAATTCATAATGACAAATGATTGTATTGGGAAGTCTTTGAAGAGATACAGATAAGGAACACCCCCAAATATTATTTGTTCTGGGTACTGTCTTCTAATATACAGTCCTTAATAGTATGCTGCTGCTGCTGCTAAGTCACTTCAGTCGTGTCCGACTCTGTGTGACCCCACAGATGGCAGCCCACTAGGCTCCCCCATCCTTGGGATTCTCCAGGCAAGAACACTGGAGTGGGTTACCATTTCCTTCTCCAGTGGATGAAAGTGAAAAGTGAAAGTGAAGTCGCTGAGTCGTGTCCGACTCAGCGACCCCATGGACTGCAGCCTACCAGACTCCTCCATCCATGGGATTTTCCAGGCAGGAGTACTGGAGTGGGGTGCCATTGCCTTCTCCGTCTTAATAGTATATATCCTCCTTAAAATGAAATAGTTTATCTTACTTCAACAGTAATAAAATCTGTTTCTTGAGAATTTGGAAAATAAATGTTTCTAGTACTCAAAGACCACTGTGTTAATATTATGATCTCCTTTTCTCTAGAATCATTCAATGATATATTTTCCAGTATCAAGATTATGGTATACCTAAGTGAAGGAACTTGTTCCTAGAAAATATTTGAGATAATTGAGTGAATAAATGATTTTCAAATTTACTTGCTAGTTTGGGTCTGACCTAAGTCTTCCAGCATTCTATTTTGCAGCTATTTAATCATTAGTTATGCTGACTGATCAAGTCCAACAGCCACACAAACCACCTGATGGTGAGAAGAGGTAGAAGCAATATAGCTGCCCTTTTATTTGGTCCCAATTACCTTTTACTACAAGCAAATGTTTGTTATTGTAGAGGCAAATATCCAACCAAGGTGATACCTCTGGTTATATGCTTTAAACCTGGAGAGGGAGGGAAGGGGTCTTAAGAATGATTACAGCAATGCTAAGAAATTTTGTGTCAAAATATATCATAAAACCAGGGAACTTAAGAGTAAAAAGAGATGTTAGTCATCAAGCTCAAACCTTTCTTGATGCATGAGTTTCCTTTCTGTTCTGGAAAAGGAGTTGTCCAATCTTCACTTGAATGTCTCCAGTAAGGCCTGATTTCTTACCTGAAAAAGGAAAGGATTACAGTATGACTGCTGAGGCTCCTTTAAGCTCTAAGTGTTTGATTAAACCTGAATTTCTTCTGGCTAAATCATATTTTTTGAAAAGCCTCTTCCTTTTCAATAAGCAAAATTAGTTTTCTCAGTCTGAGGTTATAGTTCTTTAGCATATGTGTTATTATGTATTAAAAAATACTTAATATCCTATTTTTCCAGGTAATATGTATGTTCAGGTGAACACACAAGGACCAACAATTCTCTGAAATTTCTGAGTATTAAAAAAAAGAAAGCTAGGGTGTGATGGGGAGATACCCTCTAGTCTTCAGAATTATATGCAGATTTGTAACATGTCTGCAGTCAAATTTCTAATTTTGTTCAAACTTAGTTTACAATAAGTGATTCTTCTGATGTCCCTAGCCACTGTCACTATAATTGATCTTGGGTTCACCATGACTGGTACTGGTAATTGGAAATCCTGTGATTTAAGCAGGATTCATGAATGGATAATAAAACTACAGGGTTGTAGGTTGTTGGCGAACAGGATATATCCATTGTAGTATCAAAGCATTTCACAGGTTACACAAAAAGAAAACTTTCCTTTAACACTGGGAGATCTGTCAATCACCACCTTAACCAGTGTGGTACCACATATGTGGTATTCTTGCCAGAAATGTTTGATGTGACTCTGATCATGAGAGAATAATTAGGAACATCCACAATGTGGGATAATGTATAAGATGACTGGTCTTTTCTAAAAATTAAAGTTATCAAGGAAAAGGAGTAGAAAGAGTTTTTCTAGAATACAAGACTAAAGAGTTGTGAATTTTGGATCATGAATCAAAAAAAAACCACTTTTGAGTTAAAAATAAAGACTTCTGGGGATAATCAGAGAAATTTGAATATGTTATTTTCTTAGGTGTGATAATCATATTGTGGCTATGTAAAAGTATGTTCTTAAGGAGATACATACTGAAGAAAATAGGGTTAAAGGTCATGATGACTGCAACTTTTAAGTGGCTCAGCAAAAAAAAAAAAATGTCTGAAAGAGAAAGCAAATAAGTAAAATGTTAACAACAAAAAGAAATGAAAGAAACCAGTCTTGTGAGCCATTTTTTTTGGTCCAGGGCTGTCTGTTCTTTATTTGATAGCTCAGATGTCTAAACCAATCTGCACTAACTTGCTATATTGATATAAAATAGGACTCTACGACATGTCCCTTTACTTTATATTATTTGCAGCAGGTGTAGGAAATTGTGCCTGATTAACCTTAGAGAGTAGAGGGCAAAGGTCACTTTTTATTTTACATTTAAAGTTTCACCTAGAAAATAAGGGTGATAAATCATCTCCAAAGTCTCTTACAGCTCTGACACTGTCATTATATGTTTTAATTCACGTAAATTATAAAACAAATTGTGAACAGGTACTACCTAAAAGCCTAAAAAAGGAAATATAACTGAAATTATAGAAACTCATCAAGATTTACAAGGTTCTCTAACGCTGAGCCCTTACTGTCTTTTAATTCTAGGATTTCTTCTATCAAAATAGACAGCTGAGTTGTAAAATAAAATTTTTCATTTAACTTTTACATCAGATTACATTTTAAAATCTTTTAGTAATGCGTAAAGGGAAACGTTTAAGTAATTCATCCTCGAAAATCAGATCAGATAAGGTGTGTTGGCACTGGTATTCTCTCTGGAGAGAAATTTTCAGTTAAAGGAGGGTCTCCTGCTTGTCAGCTCAAGGTCAAGGCGTGAGTGCCTTTCAGTCTAACTCACTATCCCCAAACAAGACCCCGATTCCCCAGATCTGAAGATGGCTTAGAGCCTCGAATTCCGACTCTCGTCCAGTGACACGGTTTCGAGGGAAGTCCCAAACCCGCTCTCGGTACGCGCTGCTCGGATCCACAGCCCCCAACAGCCCCAAGTACAAGAGGCGGCCTCCTTCAGAGACCCTGCCACCTTTCCCCGAGCGTTGCCGGCCGCCCCCCGCCTGGAAACCCGGGATTCTGTGGACAGAGAAAAGAGACCATACTTAAGGACAGACTCTCGCATCCGACACCATAAAAGGCTGGGGGGCTGCGTTGCCAGTCGACTCGCTGGGGGTGGGGGCGGAGGGTCTGGGTCAGGGCGGGCGCCTCAGTCGCTGGATGAAAGAGAACACGTGGGAATGGCGATGTCAAATGGCTCTTATACCCTTCGCCGCCGATTCGTTATAATGCCAGAAACTCTAGAGGAAAGAGTAGGTATCATAAGTGAATTTTAAAGTACCATGACAATGATTTTTTTTACTCTCTTCTTAGACAAAATTCTATATTTCTGACTTTCTCGCCAATGTCAACACGAATCTGTCGAAACTTTTTGTAAAACTAATTTACTTAATCCCGCGTCCCTAACGGTCTCCAGGAGCATTACTGTAAACAGTCCCTAATAACAAGAATGGTGTATAACCAGCTAGGTCGGGAGTTCTTCGGGTCCTAGATGAGACTCGGGTGTTATTCAGTGTTTTAAGTCTTGTGGGGCAATGTACTACTGGCTTTAATAAAAAATTCACACCCGTTTTAAGTGTTTGACGCCGGCAGTTTGTTTCCACCCGGAGAGGAATGGAGAAGCACCCGACAGTGTTTAGCTTTTTGGTTGGAGGATTTGGACGATTTCATGGCGCGCATGCGTGTTGTGTTTGAAGGGCGGGTTTAAAGGGAAGTAGGTGTTGACCAGCGGGCAACTGAACTTGTCAGATGAGACCTGTGACTCCGCAGAAACCGGGCTTTCGGGAGACATGGAAGGGTGAATTTAGGTGTCTGATTACTTCGGAAGGGGTGTGTAAGACTCTTTGGTTAAAGGAAGCTATTAAGCCTCTTATGTAGGTGATTTTGGAAAAACAGCATTTCGTTTTGCCTGCTTGATTCCCTCTCATTTAACTCGCATCCGCATCTGGTTTCCTTTGTACTGCCGTCTCTCCCGGAGTACTTTAGGGCAGTGCTCTGTGTTATTGTTATTATTGCTTATGTGGCCGTTCTCCTGTCCTCCTCACTTTCAGATTTATTGGCGTGGTGCATTAATAGGCTGAGTGGAATTAAAGGGTAATTATGTTCTAGTGGGATTGATGGGTAAATCAATCCTGGGTCAAATACCAAATTGAAATTTCCGGCTTTGTGGATAGTCTGTTTAGGCATTGTTTTATGTAAAAGTTGATGATTGCATGTTTCAAAATCACGTGAAATTCACCTTTTCTTTATCATACTCCTCCTTCATTTTTTCTCCCCTACCCCCGGGCCCCCTAAATCCTTATAGCGGTGAAAATTTTGTTCTGAAGTTTTATGGACCCAGAAGAACATTCTGTTCAGAACTGTGGGACTAGGTTTGTTACCAGTAATATGAAAGGCTCAGAGTTTTGCCTGGAAAAGAAAAAAAAGGTTAAAGTACCAGCGAGGAGACTTCGTGAGATAGTTTCTCCAAATCAGGGAGATAATTTGGCTTTGCTGAAAGATGAATTGTCCCGTGTTCCTCCAGCGTTGTCTGCAAATAAACGTCTTCCTGTTAGAACTGGGAAGAGCTTGAATGGAACGTTATGTGGTACGTGATTCCAAATAGTTTCAACCGGTTTTTGATTTTGTAAATCTTTAGTCTTTATTTTCATTTCGTTTTGTGTGTGTGTTTCAAAACCTAGAGGATTTTTAATGTTTAAATTCCTAAATACAAGATATGTCTCGCTTGTACAATCGTTAGAAGAGTGACCCCTTTTCCTGGGAAAATGGCCAGGCAGGAACAGTCTACATCGAATCATATTCAATAGATGGAATGAATAAAACATTTCGTATTTTATTTTTTCTTTGCGTGTTTTTTTGGCACACTATTCTTGTCCATATCTGTGATGGAGACACTTAACTAGTGTGACGTGCTTTTCACCAGTAGGGCTGGCTTTTTACCTTCTGTTTGGATAATGCTGTACAGTTTGGAATTGTAAAAAAGCACAGTTTCTGCCTTTTGATGGCATCCATAATCCAATTCACTTAACTTGTCTGAGCTCCCTGGAAGTAAAAATAACATGTTGCTTTACCCATTTCACTGGTAATCAGATTAATGAATATAAGTGCGAAAAAGAATAAATAAAGTAGTTTTTATGGTGCTGCTTTTGGCAGTTTCAGCATAACCTAGGCCTGCTGTTTAATTAGGCTTTACATCATGTGCATGTTTTCTTCCTGGCAAGTGCTTGCACCCATAGTTTGTCCTAATTCAGTAGTGTAGCTGGTTGTATAACTTTTTATACTTGTCTTATTGGATTGTCAGTTCTGAGCCCTTACTTTCCAAAATATCAGATGTGAAAACCTTCATCGGTGTGTATATATATATATGTACATTTTAAGCTTTTTGCATGAAGATTGGCTTCCAGTTTAGGTCTTGCATTAATATGGAATTTATAGTTCTTGAATTATGCTTATACAGTTTCTACAGGAAACATTCTAATTTAAAACTCACTAAAATTGATTCTTTTATTTTGTTAGGTTCATCAGACTTAACTTCTGCCAGAAATTATCAGCAGCCTCCAGTAGAAAATCCTGTGTCAGAAAGTGTAAGCAAAAGAATTCTTAATTACACTCATGTTAAAATTTTAAGTATTGTCAAGTAAGCCTTTTAAAAATTTTGATTAGCAATAGGCCTTGTTTTTAATTAAAGTTCACTCACCGAAGACATATTTTTACAAACTGCTAGGTAAAGGTAAAGGAGCTGTAACAACAGAATTTTAAAAAAGTAAAGTGGGAATTTATTCTAACTATTCTGAAGCCTTTTGTGTGCTTTTTTTTTTGAGAGCTATTTAAAAGCTAATGACATGAAATTCTCATCTTAACGTCATTTTTAATTTATAATGCTGAAAATATTTGTTTATAAATATGTTTGGTCACACAATTTAATTAGACTTTGACCGCTTATCATAATATTGACTGTATATCGTGAATTTAACAAGTAAACTAAAACGGGTATTGCAGCTATTTACTTATGAATTTTGTCAACAATTCATCATAAAAAGGTATAATTATGTGCTGTACTTGGTCTCTGAATAAATACCTAGCCTTTGGGTTGATGTTTTTTATTTCTTTTTTGAGGAGGCTTTATTTAAAGATTAATGGTATTTTAATTCTGTTATTTAATTTCTCAAATGTATGGATATGTTATTATTGTATAATTGAACATAAAAGGGTGATCTTTGGAAGATCATCAGGCAGGATTTCATTAGATTTAATATGGGCTAACAATTTGTTTTGTGTAGATTTGTCTAATATAAAATATACCTGCAGAGCAAACCTAGTTCTTTATCATTTTACCATGAACACAAACTGCAGCCTTTTTGCATTACGTTTTTATTTCATAAGTAAGGGCTAAGATTATATTCTCTATTGACTTGACCATGCTATTTTAAAGAGGAAATGAAATAAGTTTGTGTCCAATCTGCTCATATTTAGATTTGCTCCTCTTCATACTTGTTTCTTCCTACTGGTAAGAGTTACCTTTTCCTACTATAAGGAGCAAATCCTTATACATATGCAGAAAGAAAACAAAACCTTAAAATCAGTATAGAAAATTCAAAAAGAAGAAGGAAAAAAGAAATTCCACAATTATATAAAATCAAGTACTGTTAACATTTTGAGTTTTTTTCTATGTATATGTATATTTTATGAAATGGGACTATTTTATAACTAAGTAATATTAAAGTTATTGTTGCATGTCATTGCTTTTTTTCCTTAGGAGCTTTTAATAAATTCACAGAATTTCAGTGTATGTGTGTACCATAGTTTATATGTTCATATTCCTATTATTTGACATTGAGGTTTTTTTCCCCCGAAATTTTTATAATATGTACAGCCAGGTGATGAACATTCTGGTTTGTATCTGAGCTCACTTTCTTATATTAATTTCTAGGTATAAAATTATTACCTAAAAGAATATGCACATTTTTTGTAATATTTCTAGATTGCCTCCAGAAAAACTGTATCAATATGTATTCTCCAGCAAGGTCATGAGTAAAATTAGTGGATTTCCCTCCATCTTCATTTATATGAAGCATTAAAATTAAACAAACAAACATAAAGTTTGCTGTTTTGATAGGTGAAAAGGGCATCACATTGTTTGACTTTGTATTTCTTTTATTATTAGTGAAGGGGAAATTTTTTTCATTTATATTGCCACCTGTATTTATTCTTTTGTGAATACATATTTATGTGCTGTGCTTTTTCTTACTGTTTTGTGGGAATTCTTTGATTTCCCAGATGCATTCCACTGTATTGTTAGTCTCATTGGCTATTTTTAGGAATTTAACACCTATTATCAGCAGATAGCTTGTATCAATTTTTTTATTATTTTTTATTTTCTGTTTAATGATTTAGCAGGGGGAAAAATGTGTGCCTAAGGAAGGTGAAGCAATGTTAAATGAACCAAGTACTTAAAATGTCATGATGTCTTAGCAGTGAATAGAATCTTAGAAGTGAAGTCCTGGGGTACACACATGTGAGCAGAAATCTGTTTGGCTGTAGTTGTCATGTCTATAAAGAAGTCTTCTGAGACTACATTATAGCTCAGTGACAAAGAATACTGTGAAAATTAATTTCTGGTGTAGTGCCGTGCATTGGACATCCTTATAAACTACATTTGTCTCACCGTGAATCATGTTTTTACGTTTAACTATAGCCATTGAAATGTTACATGGGTTGCTGTGCTGAAAGTAGCAAATTGGGATTTGAATCTGAATTTCAGGACCACGCTTGCTTGTTCATTTTCCGATTCATTCACTTGTCTGACAGCTCATTACTCATTCAGCACATCTTTGAGTAGCTTCAGGGTACCTAAGCATGGTGGTGCTGGAATTAAGTGTATAAATAAACAAATAGTTGTGTTCTCCCAGGACACAGTAGTCACATAAGCTAATAAATGGTACTTAATAAATAATGAATCATAAAGTGGATTTATGCCTTTCATTTCTTCCTTTCATATCCTGAAGGATTTTTCTAAAGATGCTGCAGTGCAAGTGTTGCCTTTGAATAACATGGAAGAGAACAACAGACAAAAAGGTAAAAGGATAGATTTATTAATTTTTTTGGTAACATACCCATAATGTAAAATTTGCCATTTTTACCATTTTTAAGTGGCATTAGGTATATTCATGTTGTGCAAGCTATCACCACCGTCCCATCTCCAGAACTTTTCATCTTCCCCAACCAAAACTCTGTTCTCATTATATACTAACTCTATTCCCCTTCCCACCATTCTGCTTCCTGTCTCTATATATTCTATTATACCTCCATATGTGTGGAATCATATATAGTGTTTTGTCCTTTGGTGATTGACTTATCTCACTTAGCATGTCTTCATGGTTCATTTATGTTGTAATATGTAAGAATTTGGGCTTCCAAGGTGGTGCTGGTGGTAAAGAGACATAAGATATGTGGGTTCGATCCCTGGGTCAGGAAGATCCCCTGAAAAAGGGCATGGCAACCCACTCCGGTATTCTTGCCTGGAGAATTCCATGGACAGAGGAGCCTGGTGGGCGACAGTCCATAGGGTCACAAAGAGTCAGACACAATTGAAGCGACTTAGCACACATGTAAGAATTTTTTTGGTAAGGATAGAATTTTAGAGTTTTAGATATTCATTGATTTTGTTTTAGGTATTTATTAAACAAACTTACAATTTTTTCTTGTTTTCATTTTTAATTCGTTTTTCCTTCCAAGTTAAGCTTGGAAATCTCTGAAGTCCAGAAAATGATTTGTGATAGTAAAGGTAATTTTATTATTGCCAACCTATTGCATAGTTTGATATTTGATACCTGAGTATAAAGGCTGAATAGTCTTTGGTAAGATAATAGATTAAAAATATGCTTTGAAAAAATGGATTTAATGACATTTTTAAAGTAGTTGGTTTTGTTTTCAGCTAAGCAGTGTTCTCATTAGAGTTTGAACAAATGTCTCTAATTTGGCCCCAAGTGTTTCTACACAATTTTATTCTTACAGTCTCAAGTTATGACTATTATTACTCAAGTCACTTAATTTGTTTCTTGTCTTTTTAAATTGAGAAATCATATTGCTGAATTCCCAAACATTTTTTTTAATTAAAAATTTTTGAGTAGCTTATCAAAATGTGATACATTTCTAGGAATCTAAAGTATATTTTTGTGTTTTTATATTGCAGCAAATGACATCTTTATTTCTCAGTACACTATGGGACAGAAGGATGCTCTAAGAGCAGTTTTAAAACAAAAGTAAGTTTCATTTACAGAAAATGGGCGAGGCATTTCTTGTATTTCTTTAAAATCAGCTTTGTTTATGTTTTGCACCTAGGGAAAAAAGTTGTTTTTTCCAATATGTGAAATATATAAGTGTGATAATATGTATAAAGCATTTTTCATGATGCTGGGCATGTATAAAATACTCAATGGCTGTTAACAGCCAATGATAACAATGGCTGTTATTATTGTTGCTGTGGTTGTTGTTGAAGAGGTATTGTTGTAAGCACTTTATATGCATTAACTCGTTTAATTTTTTCAAAATCCAATAATACAGATTACATTACCATCCCAATTTCACAGAATCCCCATCTTATAGATAAGGAAACTGAGGCACAGAGGGATTGATTTTCCTGAAGTCATTGAGCACGTATTCACTGGGTTGGAATTCAAACCCAGGTAGTCTGTCTAAAGAGTACTCTCTTAGTCACTTCACTATACTACTCATAGCAGCGGTCACATATATGACCACATACATAATACTGCTTACTGAAAAAGGACATTTAGACTTTTTCTTAATCTCTGCTTAAGATTTGAGAAAGGGACAAGCTTAGCATCTGAGTGGAGTGAAGGAAAACTGGCTATTACTCTATCTAAATGCTTCCTTCCAGCTTTATCTTTACTGCCGATGAAATACAGAGTCAACCCTGACAACAGCACTGTGCTAAACATGAAAGAATGTATCACCAGGGATATTTTTAAAAATCACTAGTGGGGGTGGAATGAGATTTATGTTCCTGCGCTAAATATATTCTACTCCTGGACCAGAGCTCTACAACTACTAAAGTAAAGTTTATTCTTTTTTTACCTATAGTTATTCATAATATACATATTATACTCTGGGAAACACTAACAAAGTAAATACTACCTCTAAACCACAAGGTCCTGGAAGAGGGCATGGCAACCCACTCTGGTATTCTTGCCTCGAGAATCCCCATGGACAGAAGAGCCTGGCAGACTTCAGTCCATGGGGTTGCAAAGAGTTGGACATGACTGAGCGACTAAGCACAGCACAGCAAACCACAAGGAGTGTGATCTGAGCCAGCCAGAGTTTCACAGCTGGTTGTTTGGCTTAATGGTGCTTTTCTTTTTGACATTTGGTCAGCCTCCAGTTCCCAGTATGTAATAGGTGATTAGAAGGAGAATTTGAATGGTAAATTGTATTCTGGAGTTTGTGAATATATAAGAAAAGGCATAAGTAAGGATATGACGGAGGGGCAGTCTCCCAAATTCTGTACATAAACTAAAAATTTCAGATTACATCTAATTCATTGGAGAAAAAGTGATTACCATTTCCATCCAACTGACCCCAGGTAGAAGTGACTACTTGCAACCACAAGAGGGGCTTGATCAACTTGCCTTCAAGTCAGAACTCTCAGATCCGAGAGGGAGAAGTTGTTCATAAACAAGTGGACAGTGAGAAGTAACTGTGACTACTACCCCTCCTACTTGTTCACAGTAGGTGTCTCCCCATTTCAGGATGAACAAACAGAATTGAAAAAGAAAAACTAGGAAGGGCCTTTGAGAAGGTTATTGCAGTGTAGAGAATGGTATGAGTCAGAACCATAAAAATGACTCTCATGTTGGGTTAAAAGATAGTCTAATTGTGTCTCTAGAGAAACTTTGCTGTAGTCCGTGTCACTTGATTTTCTTTTTTTCTTTTGAGAATGGCAGATGGAATTTGGCAAAGTGATTCTAAAATTTACTTGAAAGGGTACACAGTTGAGAATGTATGCACATACTGTTAAGAATACATATATGTAGAATACACACAGTGGAGAATAGCTAATTTTGGAGAAACAAAAATGGAACGATGGAGAATCTGCCCTATTTGATGTTAGAATATGCAGTAAAGCTGTAAAAAAAAAAAAAAAAAAGAAAAAAAAGGCAATTGACTGGAATGAGCCTTTGAGGAATGACGAGTCTGTCTGGAGTGTCTAGAACAAGGGTAGAATGACCTTTCCTGTGTCAGAAAGGTAAGCAGAGTTATGAACTACACCAAAGAAGTTTGGACTTAAAGAGAAATGGCAAATCATTTAAAAGTTTTAAAGTTTGATATATATTTCTTACAAGGCTCACTCAGGAAAAAATGCATTAGAAGAGGGCTGGACTGAAGTCTAGGAAACCAATTGACTATGAACTTTTCAAAGATCTTTTAAAGAGATGGGTTAGATTGATCCTGAATCCATTGGTAAGTGGTAGGATGTGAAGGTGGGAATCATGCTGGCCTGGAGAGGAGTGCACAGGTTTGGAAGATAATTTGGAGATAGAATTGACAGGAATTGATGCTTAGATGTGACCATGAGGAAGGAGCTAAGGATGGATCCCAGATTTTTGGTTTGTATAAATGCATAGTCATGAATAGTATTCCTTGAAAAGGGGAGGTGTTGGGGCAATAAATTTCACTTTAGCCATTGGCAAGGGTTTGAGGTACCTATGAGACATCCAGGTGAAAAGCGTCTAATAGCAAATTGAACCTCTATGCCATATGCTCAATCATGTCTGACCCTTTGTGACCCCATGGACTGTAGCCCACCAGGCTCCTCTGTCCATGAAATTCTCCAGGCAAGAATACTGGAGTGGGTTGCCATATCCTCCTCCAGGGGATCTTCCCAACCCAGGGATCAGACCCATATCTCTGGTCTCTTCTGCATTGCAGGTGGATTCTTTACCCACCAAGCCATATAGATGTCAAACTGGCAAAAGATTTCTAAGCTAGAAATCCATGTATATAAGTCATCCGTATGTAGATAGTAATCTGAGCTCTGAAAGTGGTTGAATTGGCCTGGTGGGAGTGTGAGAGTGAAAAGAGATGGCTTAGGATAGATCTGTAAGAAAACCGAATCTTTAAGAGATGTACAGAGAAAGCAACATGATTTCTAAGTGCCACTCAGAAAGTTTATCCAGAGGTGAAGAGTGTGGTCTTAACAAAACTGAGGAAGTGAGGTTCTGAGTTTGATAGCTGCTCAGACATAAAGATAAGGACTGAAAAGCGTCCATTGAATTGAGCAAGAGGAGAGGAGGTATTAATGGCCTTCGTAAGAGCGGTTTCAGTGTGGTATTGAGATAGATGCCAGATTCAGAGGATTTAGGAGTAAAAAAAGTTCTAGAGAAAGACAAAAAAGAAAGGAATAGTTTCTTCTGAGTGGGTGAATTATGTGCATTTTTTTCTAGTTCTTTACACTTAGAAGTTCATTTGCTGCATTGAGCATTTACTAATTTGATAATAGGAAAATTTTAAAGCTTATAAAGAAGTTGATGTCTGGCCTTATAATGTTATTTTTCTTGTTGGTCAATTTAATGTGTTAATACAGAATGAGAGATCTTAAAGGATAAATCACATTCAGACTTCAGACAAATTCTAAACGATAGGGATTATCTGAATTATATTTTCTTAGTACACCACTCAGTCAGCTAAATGTATATTTAGCACCAGCTCAGTGCTCTTTCTTACTGCTTATGTGGTATAAAAACCCCCCACTCCAGGTTGCTTAGAGCTTAGTTGGGGAGAGAATAGGTACATAGATGGAGGAATGCATGATTAGAGCTGTGAGAGGAAACATTTGATACATTGTTAATTTTGTTAACATGTTCAGTTCAGAGGCTCAGTCATGTCTGACTCTTTGTAATCCCATGAATCACAGCACGCCAGGCCTCCCTGTCCATCACTAACTCCCAGAGTTCACTCAAACTCTCATCCATCGAGTCGGTGATGCCATCCAGCCATCTCATCCTCGACCCCTTCTCCTCCTGCCCCCAATCCCTCCCAGCATCAGAGTCTTTTCCAATGAGTCAACTCTTCACATGAGGTGGCCAAAGTACTGGAGTTTCAGCTTTAGCATTATTCCTTCCAAAGAACACCCAGGACTGATCTCCTTCAGGATGGACTGGTTGGATCTCCTTGCAGTCCAAGGGACTCTCAAGAGTCTTCTCCGGCACCACAGTTCCAAAGCATCAATTCTTTGGTGCTCAGCTTTAGTTTTGTTAAATGTCTATTCTGTGCAAGTGAAAGTCGCTCAGTTGTGTATGACTTTGCGACCCCATGGGCTATCAGTCCATGGAATTCTCCAAGCCAGAATACTGGAGTGGGTAGCCTTTCCCTTCTCCAGGGGATCTTCCCAACCCAGGCATTGAACCCAGGTGTACCACACTGCAGGCAGATTCTTTACCAGTTCAGCCACAAGAGAAGCCATTTAAACTGTAGGATGGCTGACTGTCAAGCCTCAGTTGTATGGTATTGGAAGTAAGTGATGTGTTAGTCCCTCAGTCATTTCTGACTGTGCGACCACATGGACTGTATCTCGCCAGGCTTCTCTGTCCATGGAATTCTCCAGACAAGAATACTGGAGTAGGTAGCCATCCCCTTTTCCAGTGATCTTCCTGACCCAGGGATCAAACCTGATACTCTTGCACTGTGGGCAGATTCTTTACCATCTGACCCATCAGGGAAGCCCATCGAAAGTAAATGAAAAGAAATTAATGAACGGAGAGATCAAGAGGAAGTGTTATAAGAACAGGCATATTTATTTTTTTGGCTGTGCCATTTGGCATTCAGGATCTTAGTTCCCAGGGTTGAACCCACGTTCCCTGCATTGGGAACTCGGAGTCCTAACCACTGGACCACCAGGGAAGTCCCCAAGAACAGGCTTATTGAAAAGGTAAGACTTTTGTTGAATCTTGGGAAGAAGGTTAGAGCAAGTTGGGTGAAGAAGATTGAGAGAAGAGTCTGAAAAAAAGCCTGGAGTCACCTGTGAGAGCAGTGTAGTGCAGTCAGTGAGAGCAGCGTGACTGGGGAGAGGAAACGGAAAGTACAGTATATGTTGGAACCTAGCGCAGGGCCAGAGGATGGAGTAAGTGGAATGCCAAATAGGAAATTAGCCTATTCAGTTGTCTGTAAGGAATGATTTTAGATTTTTAAATGGTGAAATCTGTGTGAAAAGTTTCTAAGCAAATAGAAACCAGAAGAATGAAATAGTTGGCAAGAGATGATGGTTTTGTACTGGAGCAGAATTATGAAGGGAGAAGTGCTGTTTTGAGAAAAAAAGCTTGATATCATGGGAAGGTCTGTGGGCATTGGCCTTAACTTGGCTACTTACTAGTTCTATGACGTGATCAGGTAAATCCCATTATCTCTGTGGACCTCAGTTTCTTTCTTCATCTGTAAAATGAAGAAAATTAGGGAAGCTGGGCTATTGGGTTCGCCTGCTTCTATAATTCCATGGCATGATTCCTGCAATTGTGATGAAATAATTGAGAAACCCTGATGACTCAGTTGGGTATGAGAAAGTAACTAAAGGGTAGAGAACTTAAGATAACTTCAAAATTTTGAGAATGTGAGACAAATGATGCTCTTAATAGAAATGAGGCAACATCAAAGAGGAGTAAGTTTAAGAGCTCTGTGCCTTCTTTAAAAATCAGAAGGTGGAAATCCAGCAGCTGGACATGAAGCACATTCCTGCTGATTTTACTTAGACTTGCCTTAGGCACTCTTCAAGTTTGTCAGTGTTTCTTTCATTTCTTTTAGGCCAAACACAGCACAAACTTGACCAGTCTTTTTTTTTTTTTTTAATAAGTGTTTAGTTAAATGCCTTATTGTGAATATGTATTTTCTGGACTCATCTTTTTTTTTTTTTTTTAATTTTATTTTATTGGACTCATCTTTAATCCAGACTGCTTAGTAATGTATTTTATGCCCGTTTTAATAAATTAGGTGACATTTATTAAATCTAAATGAGTTAGAAGTTTAGAAATTCTTTTCAACAGTTTTAATAGTCTCTCTTGGGTTGTCTTCCTTTGGGAGTAAAACTTGATACCTGAATACTTAGAGCCTTTGCTGTATGTTTTAAATTTGTACTTCTTTTTAAAAACGTTTAAAATTTT
Source organism: Bubalus kerabau (assembly GCF_029407905.1). Taxonomy (NCBI): domain Eukaryota; kingdom Metazoa; phylum Chordata; class Mammalia; order Artiodactyla; family Bovidae; genus Bubalus; species Bubalus kerabau. The sequence continues at coordinate 75,656,442 of NC_073633.1, forward strand.
ATTTTTATTTATTTTTGGTTGCACTGGGTCTGTGTTGCTGCATGGGGGTGTTCTCTGTTTGTGGTGAGTGGGTGCTACTCTTCGTTGTGGTGCCAGGACTTCACATTGTGCCTCTCTTATGGAGGGCATGGGCGCTGTGCATGCGAGCATCAGCAGTTGTGGCGCATGGCCTTAGTTATTCCATGACAGACGGGATCCTTCCAAACCAGGGATCGCACCTGTGTCCCCCTCATTGGCGAGTAGATTCTTAACCACTGGGCCACCAGGGAAGTCCCAGATTTGCGCTTCTTGACTATAAATCATTGTAATTGTGCCCATGTCTTTTTCATATGTGTAAGTCATATTTTCGGAAATTATCAGTGCCTTCTGGGAATTATCTTTTAATTTTCTTAGTGTGTGGTGACCTGAGCCTGAATAGATTTCATTAACCAAATGACTGATATGCTGACAGCAAAAAATAGGAATTTATCTTTTTAAAAAAAATCTAGAAAATTCACCTGCAGCAGATTGCCATTTGTAGGTATTCCTTCTAATGGTTCGGTATAGCTTACTGAATAGACTTTTTCTCCTTTTTTTTATTTCCAGAGCTCAAAGCATGCCTGTTTTTAAAGAGGTGAAGGTTCAACTTTTAGAAGATGCAGGCACAGAAAAGGACCCTGTTACCCAGGAGAATAGAATTTCACCCAGTGGAATTGACTCAGCTACAACTGTGGCTGCAGCAACCGCTGCCGCCATTGCGACAGCAGCTCCACTGATGAAAGTATATCTGTTTCTTCCTAGAGACTCATAACTTCTTTGTAAAATGTACCAGACACTGATTTTGTAATTGTTGTGTCCAGCCGTGACTAGGGACATTCTCGTTGTTCTCTGAGGTTATGTATTATTTCTCAGAAGTTATGAGACGTAACTCTCATCCCTGTGTTACTGCTAGAAAATCCTGGATTCCTTCGTTTTAGCAGTGGAGTATCTCATCTTGGGAGCCACTCAGTCTTGGGTAGCTGGGATGGCTGAACATCCTTATTTTAGAGCTAGAATTGACAATACAGATCATATATACAAAGCCCTCCATTTGTAACTGAGAAGGTTGAAAAACAGGTCAGAGTCAGCATCAAGTCTTAGAGCTAATAGGTGGGAGAGCCAAGATTGCTGACCAAACTCAGTTCATTCACTCAGTCGTGTCCGACTCTGTGACCCCATGGACTGCAGCATGCCAGGCCTCCCTGTCCATCACCAACTCCCGGAGTTTACTCAAACTCATGTCCATTGAGTCGGTGATGCCATCCAACCATCTCATCCTCTGTCTTCCCCTTTTTCTCCCGCCTTCAATCTTTCCCAGCATCAGGGTCTTTTCCAATGAGTCAGTTCTTTGCATCAGGTGGCCAAAGTATTGGAGTTTCAGCTTTAGTATCAGTTCTTCCAATGAATATTCAGGACTGATTTCTTTTAGGATGAACTGGTTGGATCTCCTTGCAGTCCAAGGGACTCTCAAAAGTCTTGTCCAACACCACAGTTCAAAAGCACCAAATCTTCAGCACTCAGCTTTCTTTATAGTCCATCTCTCACATGCATACATAACTACTGGAAAAACCACAGCTTTGACTAGATGGACCTTTGTTGGCCAAGTAATGTCTCTACTTTTTAATATGCTGTCTAGGTTGGTCATAACTTTTCTTCCAAGGAGCAAGCATCTTTTAATTTCATGGCTGCAGTCACCATCTGCAGTGATTTTGGAGTCCCCCAAAATTAAGTCTTTCACTGTTTCCACTGTTTCCCCATCTATTTGCCATGAAGTGATGGGACCAGGTGCTGTGATCTTAGTTTTCTGACGATATAAAAATTCTATGTGGCAAATTTGGTATTTTTTAAGAGAAAAAAGATCTAATTAAGGATAACTATTCTGCCTTATTTCTGTGATTCTAAAAATAAAGGCTTTAGAAGCATCAGAAATGTAGAGGGTAAAAGTTCTGGTTTGATAGTTTCTCTATACCAGTTCACTTTATATAACCTTTCTAATGAGCATGTTTTTGATGTCTGGATATTTTTGTTTTAGGTGCAGAGTGAGTTGGAAGCAAAGGTTAATTCTGTTACAGAATTACTCAATAAGTTACAGGAGACTGATAAACAGTTACAACGTGTTACAGAGCAGCAGACAACCATGCAGAATAAACAGGAGACACTACACTGTCATGATCATGAAAAACAAATGAATGTGTTTATGGAGCAACACATTCGGCATCTTGAAAAGCTGCAACAACAGCAAATCGATATTCAGGTATGTGTAATAAAGCGACCACACATCCCGTGACCTTTCATCACTCGGATCTCTAAGCTGATATTCATTGATTATTCCAGTAGTTCATCTCCTTAGATTGTAACAGTTTTAGTTCTTAAATAATGATTTGTTTGTTCATCATTCTTTTCTTCTATGTGGAAAAGAAGAACTCTGCATGTTCTAGTTCAGGTGTCTAGCTTTGTGAGACCTCTCCTTAAAACTGTTTTTTTCCTTCTTTCGTGATATTTCTTTTCATGGCATTTTAAAAGGGCTTATATTGCATTGCAGTTTTCTGTTTATATCAGTGGTTCTTAGCCTGGCAAAGTGCTTCAGAATCACGTGGAGAGCTTTATAAAAATACACATGCTTATACTGGTCAGAAATTCTGAAATAGCAGGTCTAAGATAGGCCTGGACATCCTTGAAAGCTCTCTAATGATTCTGATACACACCCTTGGATGAGAATCACCTAGTATACATATTTGCTTCTACATTTACCTAGTTAAAAAGAATGAACATTCTTATGCCTTTTGAATGAGGCACAGGGCTATTATAAAGAGAGTTATCCTCATAGACAGCTAATAGTATAGTATATTTATTTTGAAATTTCCTAGTCCTTGGATAGTACCCAGCACTCAGGTACTCAGATTTTTTAAAAAAGATTTTTTAGAATGAGTGAATGACCAGCATTGTAAATGCATTGTTTCTAATTTACCCCTCCGCGTCCACCCTTTATTACTGTGCAACTTGAATTTGCCAGGTGATGTCACTGCAGGAGATGCAAGAGACGAGGGTTGATTCCTGGGTTTGGAAGGTACCCTGAAGTAGGAAATGGCAACCCACTCAAGTATTCTTGCCTGGAAAATCCCATGGAGAGAGGAACCTGGCGGGCTGCAGTCCACGGGGTCCCAAAGAGTTGGACAGAACTGAGCACACACTCCTAGTACTCCTTAAAAACTTTTAAAGATACAATTAAAATATAACATTCAGAAGAATATACAAAAATAAGCTTATTATACTTCAGTATAAGATCATAGAGTGAACTCTAATATCCTATAATTTTTAAGACTTCCTAATAGGGTTTGTCTTGAAATCTTGATGTGATTGATATTATTTTAGTTTGAATGATTATGGCATATAAAATAAAGTTTTAGTAAGCACTCTGTACATTGCTAAAATTGAGTGTGTAGCACGTCATCTAGAGAAGCCAGGAGTGGGCCTATCAGAGTGCTGGTCCCCAGTCTACAGAAATCTTTGCTTCTCTAAGCCTTGATTTCTTTACCTAGAAAACAATTTTATTTTTGTTGTTTAGGATAGAATCAGGTTACACATTTGAAAAGCACATTGATTTCTTATTTTAACATAGTTCTAAGTGCCTTTCTGCCATTCATTTATCCTTCCATAAATAAACACATAATTTATTAACTATCATTTTTGAAGAATGAAATCTTTTGCTAATTCAGACATCTTGTTTGTGGAATTTATAACTACAGAGAAAATTGAACTTATGACATGTAAAGTATTTTCATAGTTCAGTTAATGCTTCAGTTCAGTTCAGTTCAGTTCAGTCGCTCAGTCGTGTCCGACTCTTCGTGACCCCATGAATCGCAGCATGCCAGGCCTCCCTGTCTATCACCATCTCCCGGAGTTCACTCAGACTCACATCCATCGAGTCAGTGATGACATCCAGCCATCTCATCCTCTGTCGTCCCCTTCTCCTCCTACCCCCAATCCCTCCCAGCATCAGAGTCTTTTCCAATGAGTCAACTCTTCACATGAGGTGGCCAAAGTATTGGAGTTTCAGCTTCAGCATCATTCCCTCCAAAGAAATCCCAGGGCTGATCTCCTTTAGAATGGACTGGTTGGATCTCCTTGCAGTCCAAGGGACTCTCAGGAGTCTTCTCCAACACTACAGTTCAAAAGCATCAATTCTTCAGCGCTCAGCCTTCTTCATGAAATGAAATTCTTTGAATCCATCCATCTGTTTTATGTAGAGGGATCTCAGCACACTTTTAAGAATTCTGTAAAATTCTTTTAAGAATTCTTTTTTTTTTTTTTTGCCTAGCATAAGACTCTTTTAAAATCAGTTTTATTAGTTATGATATGTGTACATTTCAGATATTTTAATAAATAGTGTTAAAACCTGTGTTTTCCATTTATATGTAAATTAATATTTTACTACTGCTACTACGCAAAGCTACGGTTTTATTTTAGTGCTTTCTACCAATGGTTTTTAAACCTTTAAATAAAATCTTATCGGTATTTAAAAGATGAGATGTTTTGGTTTTAAATTCTCTGGTTTAAGTAGAGGTCAAGGGCTAGGGTCCCTTTCTCCTGGTTCTCTCCTAGAGAGAGTGTCTCTAGGAGACAGTAGTGTCTCAGTGTTTCCTGAGGCATCAGGAGTGTCTGATGAGCCATCTCTGAGGTGAAAAGGAAGAAACTGAGGTTTAGAACAAATAGTCAGGGCCACACTGTAGAGCCAGACGTAACCCAAGTCTTTGTGTTATTGTATCTTTCCAGTAGCATTGCTCCTGCAGTGAGTAGTTGCATGTAATGTTTATATTGTTGTTATTTATCAAATCTAATAGATTGTCTTCAGGTCCTCTAATAAATTTCAAGATATTTTGTCATCTAACTCTTTCAGGTGATATTTGAAATTAACAAAGTTATTTTATGTTTTCTAGGCTCATTTCATCAGTGCTGCACTGAAGACTAGTAGTTTTCAGCCTGTTACTGTACCTCCTCCTAGAGCAGTGGAAAAGTATTCTGTAAAACCAGACCATTTGAATTTTGGTAGCCGTAATCTGTCTTCACATAATGTCTTTACTTCCAAACAAGGTAAAAATATGTAGTTCTCTATGAATAAAATATGCCAGCTATGAATGTTCTTTGCAGTTTGTAAGCAGAAAACTTATTTACTAGGTTATAAGAGACTCTTAATTTTATAAAATTAGGGATTTTTTTCAGCCAATTTCTAGATTATTTTGAAACTTGTTCAGCCAAGTTATGGATCATGTCGTATTTAATGGTTTTAATTAATAACTTTCATAAATTGTCAGAAGCATTTCTACATAAATTTAGAAAAGTTTAACTTATCTAGCAGACCTGGGTTTGATCCCTGGGTTGGGAAGCTCCCCTGGAGAAGGAAATGGCAACCCATTCCAATATTCTTGCCTGGAGATATTCATGGACAGAGGAGTCTGGAGGGCTACAGTCCTGGGGGTACAAAGAGTCATACACGACTGAGCAACCAACATACACACATATACACAGCATTGAAACTGCTTGTCAGCAGTTCACCAATACTCTGACAAACTGCATATTTACTGTTTTTCTTCATTCTGTCAGGGGAGAAACCACCTGAGTACAATTATAAACTATTTCCAAATATTTTCAAGGAGTAATACAAGTCTATTTTAATGAAATTTTAAAAATCTGTTTATAATAACAAAGGAATACACAGCTTATTTGTGTTAAACCTTTGGAATTTAAACTCTTATCAATAAATGTATCTCCAGGTTACTGATATTTGAATAATGAACCGATGAAAATCAAGAGCCTATCCCTTTAGTGATATATAAGATCCATGTAGTACATTATTCCTGACATTTGATTTGTTAGGACATTGTTATATTACAGACATATTAAAGGCTCCTTATACTTGCACAGTTGCACTCATGCTAGTAAAGTAATGCTCAAAATTCTCCAAGCCAGGCTTCAGTAATACGTGAACCGCGAACTTCCAGATGTTCAAGCTGGTTTTAGAAAAGGCAAAGGAACCAGAGATCAAATTGCCAACGTTGGCTGGATCATCAAAAAAGCAAGAGAGTTCCAGAAAAACATCTATTTCTGCTTTATTGACTATGCCAAAGCCTTTGACTGTGTGGATCACAATAAACTGTAGAAAATTTGAAAGAGATGGGAATACCAGACCACCTGACCTGCCTCTTGAGAAACCTATATGCAGGTCAGAAAACAACAGTTAGAACTGGACATGGACCAACAGACTGGTTCCAAATAGGAAAAGGAGTACGTCAGGGCTGTATGTTGTCACCCTGCTTATTTAACTTATATGCAGAGTACTTCATGAGAAACGCTGGGCTGGAAGAAGCACAAGCTAGAATCAAGATTGCCAGGAGAAATATCAATAACCTCAGATATGCAGATGACACCACCCTTATGGCAGAAAGTGAAGAGGAACTAAAAAGCCTCTTGATGAAAGTGAAAGTGGAGAGTGAAAAAGTTGGCTTAAAGCTCAACATTCAGAAAATGAAGATCATGGCATCTGGTCCCATCACTTCGTGGGAAATAGATAGGGAAACAGTAGAAACAATGGCTGACTTTATTTTTTTGGGCTCCAAAATCATTGCAGATGGTGACTGCAGCCATGAAATTAAAAGACGCTTACTCCTTGGAAGGAAAGTTATGACCAACCTAGATAGCATATTCAAAAGCAGAGACATTACTTTGCCAACAAAGGTCTGTCTAGTCAAGGCTATGGTGGTCATATATGGATGTGAGAGTTGGACTGTGAATAAAGCTGAGTGCCGAAGAATTGATGCTTTTGAACTGTGGTGTTGGAGAAGACTCTTGAGAGTCCCTTGGACTGCAAGGAGATCCAACCAGTCCATTCTAATGGAGATCAGCCCTGGGTGTTCTTTGGAAGGAATGATGCTAAAGTTGAAACTCCAGTACTTTGGCCACCTCATGCAAAGAGTTGACTCATTGGTAAAGACTCTGATGCTGGGAGGGATTGGGGGCAGGAGGAAGAGGGGACAACAGAGGATGAGATGGCTGGATGGCATCACTGACTCGATGGATCTGAGTTTGGGTGAACTCTGGGAGATGGTGATGGACAAGGAGGCTTGGTGTGCTGCGATTCATGGGGTCACAAAGAGTCGGACACAACTGAGCGACTGAACTGAACTGATACTTGCAAGTTGCTTTATGTCTCCCACAGATGTGTGGATCTTAAACTTTTGTGAAGTAATGTGAGTCATTTTTTAAGTTGTAAAGGGAGGAAAATGAAGCACAGAAAGTTTATGACTGCCTGCTCTAGGTCACCTGGCTTGAGAGTGGGATTGTCAGAGCTGCAGCAGGAACTCAGGTTTCTATGCTCACTGTTTATAGTTGTCAGTTTTGTGGGCTTTCCTGGTGGCTCAGTGGTAAAAGAGGGCTCAGTGGTAAAGAATCACCTGCCAGTGCAGGAGACAAGTGTTGGATCCCTGGGTCACCTGAACAATAGCAACAATGTGTTTTGTGCTCACTAAAGTGGGATCTCTAGATCAAAGTATATAAAAATTTTAAGACTTGCTATACTTAGTACTGGGCTTCTCTGGTGGCTCAGCTAGTACAGAATCTGCCTGCAATGTGGGAGACCTGGGTTCAATCCCTGGGTTAGGAAGATCCCCTGGAGGAGGGCATGGCAACCCACTCCAGTATTCTTGCCTGGAGAATCCCCATGGACAGAGGAGCCTGGCGGGCTACAGTCTGTGGAGTCACACAGAGTCAGACACGACTGAACAACTAAGCACCGGTACTTAGTACCAGATGACCTTCTCAGTTTTCATTGCCATGAGCAGTGTCTGGCTTTGCCATTTTCATCACAACTTAAATAGCACTGAATATTGTCATATTTTTTTCTTATTAGGTTTAAGTATAAAGTATTTATAGTTTATATTCTTTTGATTTCTAGTGAGGATGAAGTTATTTCTATATATTTGTTAATAACTTGAGTATCCTATAGAATTTTGGTTTTATTTTTAAAACATGGGGAAGAGTAATGTTATAATTTAAATATTTTTTTAAAAGTAAGTTAAATTTATTATTTTCTTAATTTTCTGTTGAAGCACCTTCAAGAGAGGTTGAAGATACAAGTTTTGATAAACAGAGATCTCCTTTGGAGACACCAGCACCTCGCAGATTTGCTCCTGTTCCTGTTTCAAAGGATGATAAAATATCAAAGAGGGAAAATCCTATAGAAGAAAAAGAAAATATGGCGCTTTCATGTCATACAGGTAATAAAGCAATTATGATTAGCACACACTACTTTTATTAGGGGCTTTCCTGGTAACTCTGTCACCGTGCTGTGCTTGGTCATGTTCAACACTTTGCGACCCCGTGAACTGTAGCCCACCAGGCTCCTCTGTTCATGGAATTTTCCAGGCAGATTACTTGAGTAGGGTTTCCATTTCCTACTCCGGGGATCTTCTCAACCCAGGGATCGAACCTGCATCTCTGGTGTCTGCTGTGTTGGCAGGCAGATGCTTTACCAGGAAGTCAGCAGTAAAGAATCTGCCTGCCAATACAGGAGACATGGGTTTGCTATCTGGGTCAGGAAGAGCCCCTGGAGAAGGAAATGGCAACCCACTCCAGTATTCTTGTCTGGGAAATCCCATGGACAGAGGAGCCTGGTGGCCTATAGTCCATGGGGTTGCAAAAGAGTTGAACACGTCTAAGCGATTAAACAACAAAAGCAACAACTTTTGTTAGGCCTATCTCAAGTTAGGAACAGATTTCCACATTTAGGATTTATAATTCCCTCATGTGGACTTCCCAGATGGCTCAGTGGTAAAGAATCTGCCTGCCAAGCAGGAGACACGAATTTAATTCCTGGGTCAGGAAGATCCACTAGAGAATAAAATAGTAACCCTAACCCACTCCAGTATTCTTGCCTGGGAAATCCTATGAACAGAGGAGACTGGTGGGCGACAATCCATGGGGTCTCAGAGAGTCGGACACAACTGAGCGACTTAAAAAACCAGCAAATGAACTGAAGTGGGACCTCTGTTCTTAATATTTTTCTTTAAGTGATACTAGGCAAATTAAGCTTCTTTTGATTCTTTGTAGGAGTTGGAGATAAACCTTTGTAATTATTCTATCTTCTGCAAGTTATTATGTAAACCTTTAATGAAAAATGTTATTAATAAATAAAAAATAATGCATTGTTGAAAGTAAGCTGATTATCATGTTTACTTATATAATTTTTAAGTGTGAGTTTGAATAATAAAACTAAGAAATTTAACCTTTATTATCATGTTCAGTTAGAAAAATGCTAATAACCTTTATAAGTGACAAGAAATAATAATTTGTTTTAGATCTTTATACTATTTATAGTAAAAGTAAGCAGAAATGTTAAGTATAAGCTTTCATTTTTGGAATTATTTAAATGTATTTCAATCTTGTCCTGGACATATTTAAAGACTCTTAAGTAATTTAAAAAATATAATCTTTATTAAGTAAACCAACCCTAACCACCCAAAAAATTGATAAGTAGTCTCATTAAAGATGAGGCTAAAAGGAAGATTCAACCAATACTAGTTATGAAGAAACTGTTAAATCTCCCTTTGACTGTTTATAAAAATATTTCTGTATACAGGGCTTTGCCATGATGTTACTTCTCATTCATACTCTTTTTTCTTCTGTAATGGAAATTAATTCAGGCCTAAACTTTTACAAGTATAGTTTCCATGAGTTATAAATATTTAGTTTTTGATGTATATGTAGTCTACCTTGTAGAGTGAAATGAGTAGATCATTACCATGTGAAACTAATTTAGTACAAATATGTGTGAGCTATTATATAAAAGAGGAATGAATTAGTACTTGAAAAATGATACTGTATTTCTTGTATTGTAGGAAGTGTAGGATTCTTGGAACAAATTCTGAATAACCATGATTCTTTGACGAGAATAAGTGAATCTTCAGACAAAACCTCACAAGCTAGGTCAAAAATGGGGTGGAATCCTGAGAAGAGAAACAGGTAAAATGAGATTGGAATACAAACTAGATTGAAGAGTTTTTTTTTAATATTTCTAAAATTTTTTCAGAAATTTTAATGGATTTATAAGATTGCTTTTAAAAATTGTCTTAGATTTAGTTACCATTTTCTTCTGCTAATATATCTTTCCTCTTTTCTGTAATTATACAATGTGTGTGTTTAGTTGCTCAGTCATGTCTGACTGTTTGTGACCCCATGGACTGTAGCCTGCCAGTTTCTTCTGTCCATGGAGAGTCTCCAGGCCAGAATGCTGGAGTGGGTAGCCTTTGCCTTCTATAGGGAATCTTTCCAACCCAGGGTTTGAACCCAGGTCTCCTGCACTGTAGGTGGATTCTTTACCATCTAAGCCACCAAATGAATACATCTAATTTTCTCAAAATGTAAATTATTTACTATTCATTTCTGATTAAATGATATCTTGGATTTGCTTCAATAATAATCCATTGCAGGGTGGGGAAAACCAGTTTGGAAGTATAAATGAAATGAAGACAGCCATGAGTTAGTTATTGATGTAGGTAAATAAGGGTAATGGAGGTCATTATACTACTCTTTCTACTTTTGTGTTTGAAACTTTACATTATAAAAAGTTTTTAAAAAGTCAAGTAAATAGTAAAATTCAAGGTATAGTCAGGCAATATGATTTTTTCTTGAATGTCATGAAAACTACAGTAACAAAAACTAAACAAGCTATGTTTTGTGTAATCTCATAAGGAGACATTGTACAATTTACATTGTACAATTTTAGTCTGTTACCAGTAGTGTAATTGCTGATCAAGTAAGATTTATGTCTGTCATGTTGTTATATGTTTTTATATATCTTAGGTCTTTTTTTTATTCCACTATTCCTCCATAGTGTCTTTTTTTTAACATTAAATAGATATTTTCTAGTATAACATTTTAATTCCCTTATTGCTTTTTTACTATTTTTTTTTTTTTGAGTTATTTTCTCAGTAGTTGCCCTAGGAACTACAATTAACATCTTAATTTAAAACAATCTAAAAAGAATAAAATAAAATAATCTAGTTTGGATTAATACCAGTTTAATTTCTATAGGATTCAGAAACTTTACTGCAATATAGACTGACTCCCTCCTCTCTTCTTTCTGCTATTATTATCATACAAATTGTGTCTTTATACATTATAAGCTTGTCTCTGGTGCTGCTGTTGCTGCTAAGTCGCTTCAGTCGTGTCCAACTCTACAGCTTGATAATTACTGTTTTACACAGTTGTCTTTTATATCAGATAAAAGGAGAGAGTTATAAACAAATACTCTAACACTGTCTTTTATATTTACCTATACAGTTAACTTTCACCCATACTCTTTATTTCACGTGGATTTGAGTTAGTGCGTAAAGTCCTTTTATTTCACCCTAAGGGACTCTTTTTAGTATTTACTATAGGGTAAGTCTGCTAGTGATGAATGCTCTCAGTTTTATTTATCTGGAAATGTCATAATTTCTATCTTTGAAGCATAGTTTTACTGGATGTAGAATTTTTGGTAGATACTCTTGTCCTCTTAGTGCTTTGAATATATCATTTTACTACCTTCTAGATTTCATGATTTCTGATGAGAAATATACTATTAATCTTACTAAGGATACTTTGTATATAATTAATCACTTTTATCTTTAAGGATTCTCTGTCTTAGGCTTTTGACAGTTTGATGTGTCTAAATGTGGATCTTTTTGAGTTCATCCTCCTAAAATTGTGTTGATCTTCTTGGATGAGTGAATTAACATTCATTAAGTTGGGGAATTTTTTGGCCGTTATTTTTTTTCACAGTTAAATAGTACACATGACTTTTTTTTTCTCCTTAGGTTATGTTGTCTGTTGGTATGCTTGATGGTATTTGACAGGTCTTAAGGATTTTAGTTTTTCTCGTTCTTTTTTTGCTCTGTTCTTCAAACTGTGCTCAGTCGCTCAGTCACGCCCAAATCTTTGCGGCCCCATAGACTATAGCCCACCAGACTCCTCTGTCCATGGAATTTTCTAGGCAAGAATAGTGGAATGGGTTGCCATTTCCTACTCCAGGGCATCTTTCCGACACAGAGATCAAACCCAAGTTGCTTGCATCTCCTGCATTGTCAGGCAGATTCTTTACCACTAGCACTACCTGGGAAGCCCATTCCTCTAACTGGATAATCTCAATTAACCTATCTTTAAATTTGCTGATTCTTTCTCTTACCAATTTGAATATGCAGTTTAGCCTGTCAGGCGAATTTTACGTTTCAGTTGCTATATTTTTCAACTCCGGAATTTCTGTTTTTTTAAAAATAGCTTTTGTTTTTTAAAAGAATTTATTTATTTATTTTTGGTTGCACTGGGTCTTTGTTGCTGCTCGTGGGCTTTCTCTGGTTGTGGTAAGTGGGGCCTACTCTCTGTTGCAGTGCACAGGCTTCTCATTGTGTCTTCTCTTATTGCAGAGGGTGGTCTCTAGGTGTGTGGGCTCCGTAGTTGTGGCATGTGGGCTGTATGGCACATGGGCTGTATGGCGCGCGGGCTCAGTGGTTGTAGTGCATGAGCTTTAGTTGCTTCATGGCATATGGAATTTTCCCAGACCAGGAATGGAACTCATGTCCCCCACAGTGGCAGGCAGATTCTTATCCACTGTACTACCACAGAAGTCCAGTAGCTTTCATCTTTTTTGGTATTCTTTATTTGATGAGACTTCATTCTTATTTATTTATTTATTTTGGTCTTGCTCCGTGGCTTGTAGGATCTTAGTTCCCTGACCAGAGATTGAACCCAGGTCCTCAGCATGGAGTGCTAACCACTGGAAAGTATGGAGTGGTGAAAGCATGGAGTCCTAACCACTGGACCACCAGGGAATTCCCAAGACTTCATTATTATTTTTGTTGTTGTTGTTCAGTCTCTAAGTCATGTCTGATTTACTGCAACCCCATGGACTCCTGCACACCAGGCTCCTCTGTCCTTCACTATCTCCCGGAATTGGCTCAGATTTATGTTCATTGAGTCAGTGTATCTAACCATCTTATCCTCTGCCAACCTCATTCTCCTGTTTCCTTCAGTCTTTCCCAGCATCAGGGTCTTTTCCAGTGAGTCATCTCTTTGCATCAGGTGGCCAGAGTATTGGAGCTTCAACTTCAGCATCAGTCCTTTCATTCTTTTGAAAAGTGAAAGTGTTAGTCGCTCAGTTGTGTCTGACTCTTTGCAACCTCATGGACTGGAGCCTGCCAGGCTCCTCTATCCATGGGATTTCCCAGGCAAGAGTACTGGAGTGGGTTGCCATGCTGTCCTCTAGGAGATCTTCCCAACCCAGGGACTGATACTTTTCTCTAATTATAGTAGCTAATTCATGGTCTTTCTCTAGTTAAGTCCAATATATGGAGTTCCTCAAGGATAGTTTCTACTGATATTCTTTTTCCTGTGTCTGAGCTATATTTCCTATTTCTTTGTATCTCACAACTTTTTGTTGAAAATTAGACATTGAAAATAATTTAATGGGCCAGTTCTGGAAATTAGATTCTTCCATCAACTCCCACCCTCCCACCAGGGTTTGTTGTTATTGCTGGTTGTTGTTGTTCTTATTGTTGCTCTTTAATGATTTTCCTGGACTAATTCCGTTATTTTTATTCTTTATTATGTGTAGCAAGTCTCCATTTGGTTAGCTAAGTTAGCTAATGATTGGAAGATTTCCTTAACTATTTTGAATGAGTACGTCTCGGTATCTTTGCCAAGGGGCTGTGTGTGTGTGTGTGTGTGTGTATACACTGGGGAACACCTTCAGTGCTCCAGCCGTTTGCAAGCCTATCTTAATCCTAACTTCCTACTCGTAAAGAGTTCATGGTCAGCCAGAGGTGAAAGATTATGCCCTTCTTAGGTCATTCTTTTGCATGCATAGAGCCCTGCATATGCATATGACCTTCTAGAGCCCTAGTAGTGTTTCGGAGCTTTTCAGACTCCATCGTGGGGACTTGCTGCGCAATTCAGTGGTTAAGACTCCACCTTCCAGTGCAGGGGCTGTGGCTTGGACCTCTGGTCAGGGAACTAAGGTTCCACATGCCACGGGGTGTGGCCAGAAATTAAAAAAACAAACAACTCCATTGTGGACATCTCCTTCCCCAGTTTTTTGCTTATTGTCCACCCTCTTGTTTGCTTCAACTGGTATGACTTCCTCAGGCAGCTAAGATGTTAAGCAATTGCCACTGTTTTTAAAAAATGACCCTGGGATGGGATTTCTCACTGAGTCAGATTTAAGGAGAAACCTTGTGAATATGACTTTTTTAAGAAGCTCCACACTTTTCCCACCCTTTTAGTGGCTGTGAGGCTGTTGGTTTTCACAGCTACATTGATGATGAGGCTGTTGATTTTCAAAGCTACTCAGAGTTGGGGAAAGGCCTCTGGGAATAGAGCAATTTAAAATATCATAGAGCTTGCTGTTCTTGTCAGCCATTTTTGTTAAGTAAGTGTTCCTACAAGCTTTTGTTTAATTTCCACCATTCTGAAAAAGCTGATTTGACCATTTTTGCTAGTTTTTCCAGTGTTCTTGCCTGGAGAATCCCAGGGACAGGGGAGCCTGGTGGGCTGCCGTCTGTGGGGTCACACAGAGTCGAACACGACTGAAGCGACTTAGCAGCAGCAGCAGCTAGTGTTTTGTTTGCTTTTATTCAGGAGTAGATTTTTAGAGATTATTACTCTACCATTCTAGAAGTGCTTCTGCACATTAGTTTCTTCAAAGCAAAACCATTTTCTGCTCTTTTCCTACTATTCTTAAACCAATCTGGTCAGAGTAATTTTGTTCCTTGTAATTTTTGTGTTTTGTATGTTTAACCACATAATTGACTGATTCTTTGTACAATTTTAATAGGACCCATTTAGAATTCATATAACTAAGAATGTATCAAAGATTTATATCATCAAATGTTTACTGAATTTATGGCAATTTAGAAAACTTTACTTTGAAATCTTTTTCAGCATTGATACTATAGCCACTCAAAGATTTCCTTCCTATGAAGAACTAGGAACAGCTAAAGTGACTGTGCAGAAGTCTGATGATCATGAACTTGATCAAAAGAGGAAAGAAACGAATAGCATACTCCAGGTAAAGTGTGAACAGTCTTGAAATTAATGATGAGCAAAGGTAAAAATTATGAAGAAATAAAGTTACCAAGACAAAGCAGGAGGAGGATGAAGACAGAGCACTGAAAGACATGTCAGCCCAACTTGTTTCCCTTACAAAACTTTTCCAAAAGCCCTCTTCAGGTGATTCCTACTTCTTACTCCTTGGCTGAGAGTGAGCCACGTGGCCAGCTGTCACTCTCAAGCTTCTGTTGGAGAGGAAGGAAGGCGGAAGGGAAATGCGAATGGCCCTTGTTTATCCAGTTCACATTGTCTGCCCTGGCTACCCAAAACCAATGTGCTCTTAATTTGTTTAGCTTTCTTCAGCAGATAGAGCTTTTATAGGCCACTGAACATTCACAGTATACATCTAAATGGAAAGAAACTTTAGTTGCCGAGTATTCTTGTATAGGTCTTCAATTTGACAAATTCATTCCTTAGACTGGTGTGGTATATGCCCCAAACTATACTAACAGCTCTTAAGTGGATTAAAATATGAATATAAGTTTTACATATTGATATTCTTGCCTTTTTATCTTTTAAGTTGAAAGAATCTCAGATGTCAGGGCTTGTGGATCTTCCACAGAATTCCATTAAGCTTCAAATAACAAATACAAGATCTGTATTGAAAGATGCTGAGAAGATTTTAAGAGGAGTACAAAATAATAAAAAAGTACTTGAAGAAAATCTGGAAGCTATAATTCGTGCAAAGGATGGAGCTGCCATGTATTCATTTATCAATGCTCTGTCCAACAACAGGTAGGACAGGATGTTGGCATCCCAAGGTTTTTTATGAAACTGCCAGTTTACAGGCTCTCTTCATTTTTTTTCTAAGCACTGCCTTTTGCTTTAATGTGTTTTGATGTTTAGAAAAGATTCTTCATTGCCTTTGATAGTGTGGGCTTATTATAAAGTTGGAATTTGGTTATACGCATGCTGCTATTATTTTTCACAGGTGTTAATTTTCCCTTTAATTTTTTTTTTCTCTTTTTGGTACATATTTACTGGAATCTACATATGCTTTGCAGGCATCCCTGAAACATTTGATGAAACTAATAACATTTACTTTTCCTTTTCAAATGAAGGCTATTGGGCTACACAATAGATTCAAAGCTAGATAGGAGTTCTGTTCTTAGGACCTTTAATGTTAATCTAAGAAAATTCTTTTTTCTCTTTTGTAGGGAGATATCAGAGAAGATTCGGATCAAAAAGACTGTAGATGACTGGATTAAAACCATTTCTGCAGAAATTCAAGTAGGTATTAAAAAGAATTAAGTGAATTCTTAAGAGATACCATTAATTCCAATTTATAAGTATCATAGCTATTCTCAAAATATTCCTTATAAGTCCACTTATAAGTCTTAATTTCACTCTATCACCCATTGTACTTATTAGTAATAAGGTCCATTTTATTCATCATGTGCTTTGTCTCGTAAATTGTATTGTGGCTGTTAACTGGAAAATTGTAGACAACTACTAAAATATGAGTGATTTCAAAGAAAATTTAGCAAAAGCATTTGGAAAAGAAAGTAGACATAAAAAAGTATACTTAAGAAGACAGCAGATTTAGAAGCATTGGCTTACCAAAGTAAAAGCATCAAAGTTACTTAAAAGGAGAATACTCCACAAAAATCTCTAAGATTACTGTGTTTAGAGAAGTCAGTTCCAGATGGAAAAATTTCCACTTTCTCACTTCCACACATCTTATGGTATATCTACAGACGTGAGTATTGCAAAAATTCAGGAGAGTTCTTTTTATTAGGTGGTCAGTAATTTAAAGGAAGTTTCTCAATATTTTATGTATTTTTAAGCAAACTAGACAAGTTAACTCATTTTTACCTGGAGGTGCAAAGTGTTTTTTTCCTGACTGTAAGATATGTGTATATGCTTACTCAGTTGCAGCAGGGTGAAGTGTTAGTTTGGTTTCCATAGCATTAAACACTAAAATACACTTTTTTTGAGGGGGTGGGGAGGTTGTGTGTGTGTGTGTTGTGTTGTTTGTTGTCTTTTTTTTCTTTTTTTATGGCTACACCATGCAGCTTTTGGGATCTTACTTTCTTGACCAGGGTTTGAATCTGGGCCCTTGACAGTGAAAGCATAGAGTCCTAACCACTGGACCACCAGGGAGTTCTCTAAAATACACTTTTAAACTCTGTTGTTTTAAGAATATGTATCTCTAAATACAGTTACAAAGAGTTTATATTAGCTGCTATGTGATGCACCAGAAAAAAAATTGACCTAAGGGTCAAAAGACTTGGAGTTCACGTCTGGTTCTTCAGATGACTAGCAATATATGTAACTCTGTAACAGTACATTTCATGCAAAATATGCTTCTTTTAACCTTAAAGTAACTTCTAATTTATAAATATCTCAGAGCTTTATTACAAAATTTTTACTTTTTGAAAACTTATTTTTTAATTTTTGAAGCTACTATATTCATATGGTTTAAACATCAAAAAGTATAAAAACCTCTATGATGAAAAATTGCCCTCTTATCCCTGAAGATCATCTACTGTTTCTCATTGCTCTGCTCCATAAAATACTAGTCTTTTAATTTTTTTGTTTATTCTAAAAAGAATTTTTATTCATATGTGAACCAATATCATTTATTTATAAAGCTTTTAAAACTGCTAAATCATATTTCCATAATAGTAGGAAAAAATGGGCTTCCATGGTGCCTCAGCGGTAAAGAATCCACCTGCCAGTGCTGAGGACACTGGAGTCATGGATTTGATCCCTTGGTCAGGGAGCTCCCCTGGAGAAGGAAATGACAACCTGCTCCAGTATTCTTGCCTGGGAAATACCATGACAGAGGAGCCTGGCAGGCTACAGTCCATGGGGTCACTAAAGAATCAGATACAATTTAGCAGCTAAACAACAACAACTTTGGATGTGAAGTGTTACCACTTGGATAGATTTTAAGTAATTTTAATTTTGGTTATGTTAAGGATGAACTGACAAGAAAAGATTATGAACAAAAGAGATTTGATCAGAAGAATGAAAGGAACAAGAGAGCTCACAACATGAATAAATATATTAAAACCAACACACAAGATAAAACTGTAAACAACTCTGTAATTCCAAGAAAACATTCTCAAAAACAAAAAGAGGATCATCTTCGAAATCCACCTATAAGGAGCATGCCTGCTTCAAGCTTACAGAAAGAGAGAAAAGAAGTAAGATCCTAATCTGGTTTTGTGATGTAAATGTTGCATAATTATTAAAGATATAAATAATGAAATGACTGTGAAAATGTTTTAAAAATATGAATGGCTATACAAATGAAAACCGTCTTTAACTACTGATATTTAGAGTTTTGATAATCTGTAATGTAGAAATTATTGCACAAAGTACACCATTCTTTTGAGTTGACATACTTATAATATTTCAGTTATACTGGATTTATCTAGAAATCATCTAGTCCAAAAATTAGAATTTTTTAGTTCATGGTATTCAATATTGTATTTCATCTTTGCACGTGTATATGTGTATGTGTGTATTTTTGTTTGGTTAATTTTCAGTTTAATAAATGTCTGTTTAGTACCCATTGATTGCATGGCAAGGTGCTAGACGCTATGGAGGGAATTTTTTGCCTGCTCTGAGTAGTAACTTTGTTAATGCCAAACATGGATTGTTGGGCAGATTAATAAAGCACCTAATTAATTCAGTGCTTGGTGCTTAGCAGATATTCAATAAATGCTACTTTTCTGTGGCATTTAGATTATGATTGAAGGTGGGATCAGAAATGTAGAAAATTATTTAAAGACTTGGTTTGTGTCATTTTACTGTACTTGAAAGTTACTACTTTCAGATGTAAAATGTGTTTAAACTTTCTTTTTGGTACTGAAAATATGCTTAGTAGTGTAAGAATCTTCATGTTTCTTGGGTAAATGATTTTTGTCTTTAATTTTCATGCTTTTGAAAACTTTAAAACTGCAGTTTGGAAATTGTCTCCAGAATTTAAGAGCCATTTGATACAAAGGATTTTCCTGATCTGATCATTCTTAATATAGTACCCTAGCTGGCAAAAGGAGGTTTTAGAAAAATGAGATAAGTGTTTGATGACTATTTTGCTGATGAGTTGAATACCTTTGTGTACTTAGGGATTTTTGAAAGCAACCACAGTGATGCAAGACAAGGATTATATGTTACAAATCTATGGAAAACCAGTTTATCAGGGTCATCGCAGCACTCTTAAAAAAGGACCATATCTCAGATTTAATTCTCCATCTCCTAAGTCCAGACCACAGAGACCAAAAGTAATAGAACGAGTTAAAGGTATGAAACCTCATTTTTTGTGGTATCAGTTTAATATATAAATTTTAATTTTTGCTATTTATTTATTAATACATTCAAATTATATCATGCTTAGGGATGGAAATATTTCCTTTCAGGAATGTAGGAGAAAATAGACCAGATTTGAAATATTGGGGGGAAAGTAGTATTAGATGGTATCTTCAGATAAACATGATAAAATTTATGAGATGATGACTCTTAAAGCAATTTCAATTATAATATAGGGAACGTAGACTATTCTTGCAGATCTTGCTCTATCATGTTCTTTATGGACAAAAAGATGAGCCGTATGCTGTACATTATCATAAAAGTGCGTATGGGCACTTTTAAAGTTTGGTTTATTCTCAAAGATCCTTAAGTAGCAGAAGTGAAAAATTTTTTATCATGTTTATATACAAATAAAAATATCTTTATTTATCACTATATGTTTTGATTCACACATACCATTTCACTAGTATATTTAAATATAGCTCTTAGTTAAGTATTGAATCTGTTGACTTTGGTTACATTTTGAAGTTTTTCAGCTTGTGCTTTAGTGGTCTGTAAGCCACTTTGATAATATGCCGTAACTTGTGGATCCCAGTTCATTTTCCTTTCTGATCCTGTCTTGTGAGTTGGTGGTTGCTTTATTTTTCCTTTCCTTTACAAAAGTTAATTAATCATATAGAGTGTCAGTTTATCTAGAAATCTTATAGATTTTATTTTAGTAGGCTTTGTGGATGATATTTACCCTAATGTTTCCTTGATTTATTAGAGCTTGCTGTTAACTTATATTTGTGATTTGGAACCTTTTGCAAAAAATGACCCAAGGTTTTAAAATACTTTCAAATCCAAAAATCACTGTATGAATTAACTCTTAATGATAAAGTGATTGAGAACCTATGATACAGCATCCTGTTTGGGCCTTGGTACCTGTTATTTCCCCTGCCTGGAGAGCTTTTCCCATAGACCCTTGCATGGCTCTCTCTGAGTTCTTTCAATATCTGTTCTTAGCTGTTAGCTCCTCAGAGAGGTCTATGTTGACCATCTCATCCAAAATATCATCACCTAACCCTCTCTATTCCCTTCCTCTGCATATTGCTCTTCATAGCAGTTTTCACTGTCTGATGTTGTATTTTTTATCAATTTTTTTCCTTAAGAAGTTATAAGCTACATGAGTACAGTTGGTTTATTCAATACTTGTATATGGCAAACACATTTTAAATGCTGAGAGAATATATTTTAAATAAACTTGTAAGAAAAACATTCATTCAGTTGAATGAATGAATACTTGAGAAGGCGATAAAAAAATTATAGGTGTAGTACTAAAATTTTTCTTCCTGGGATCATAAAACTATATTTACAAGTCCAGATTTATAAAACTACTCATATATTAAAACTAAAAATGTAGTAATGTCAGGTATCAATTTAGAAAAGATTTTAGTTTCTTTTCCTTTACACTTTTACTTAACTTTTGCAAGGTTTTAATAAGTATAGGATTTGATTATCTTTACATTATTTCCAAGGATAAAGTCTGGTTATTCAGAATAATGAGAGGATGAAAAAAATTTTCAATTCCAAAAATGATCTTTAACTTTTTTACACCTATTGGAAAAAATGTAAATGAGTTAAGTAATACATGCTGAATATTCTTTCAAATCTTAATCAACACTTTTTTGTAGTCATTATATCATTTCTTTGTTTTTTCTTTTTTTTTTTTTAACTTTTTGTCTTTATTTTTTGGTTGCACTATGCAGCATGTGGGATCTTAGTTCCCTGACCAGGGATTGAACCCAGGTTCCCTGCATTGGAAGCCCAGAGTCTTAATAGGGAATTCCTGTAGTCATTGTATCTTTTATACCATATTATTTGCACAGGTTGTTGCATCTATTCAGAGATTGAAAAACCACAGCCTGCAGGCTACATGCCTGTTTTTGTACATAAAACTCTGTTGGAACATAGGGACACATTCATTTATGTATTTGTCTCTGAGTGCTTTCATGCTACAATAGCAGAATTGAGATGTTGCCACTGAGACCACATGGGCCAGGAGGCTAAAATATATCCTATCTGGCCACTTAAGAAAAAGTTTGTCACTCCTTGATATATATGTTACTTGTATTTTGGGGTCCTGTAACCTTCTTACATAGAGTGAGATCTTTCTGTGAAGAAGAGTTGCTATATTTGTAGATGTTCAAACAATATTCTTAAATATCTGCCATTGATGATTATTATAGGCACTAAAGTAAAGTCTATAAGAACACAAACAGATTTTTCTGCCACGAAACCTACAAAGGTGGATTCTAAGTTGCAACATTCTATTACTACACTGTCTCCTGGTGATCAGCAGTATTTGTTCAGCCCAAGCCGGGAAATGCCTACTTTTTCAGGTACACTGGAAGGTCATCTGATTCCTATGGCAGTACTTTTAGGTAAGACCCAACAAAATATATGGCATAAATTTTAAAATTCATTCAGCAATAACATAACTTACAAATGGTACTGACACAGTAGTCATGTACTTTTCCTTTATGTGTTGCTTATATTTGTGAATAGGACTTCGGGATATGTTTTACTTTGTCTAGTAGCAGTGTCTGAAATGATGCTATATTTTCACTCACAGGAAACATTCTTACAGTATTTTATAGTATATTGCTGTAGATGAAATTAAAATAATGTTTAGACATGTCATGAAAGTAGTGAAAGTTGCTCTGTTGTGTCCAACTCTTTGCGACCCCATGGTCTATACAGTCCATGGAATTCTCCAGGCCAGAATACTGTTGGAGTGGGTAGCCGCTCCCTTCTCCAGGGGACTCTTCCCAACCCAGGGATCAAACCCAGGTCTCCCGCATTGCAGGCAGATTCTTTATCAGCTCAGCCACCAGGGAAGCCCAAGAATACTGGAGTGGGTAGCCTATCCCTTCTCCAGCAGATCTTCCTGACCCAGAAATGGAACTGGGGTCTCCTGCATTGCAGGAGAGCTACCAGGGAAGCTAGACATGTCATAAACATTCATAATAATTAAAGAATTTAAGGATTTTGATTGGTTTAATATCATCGTATCTTAGGAGAAATACATTGAATTACCTTTTTTGTACTTTTGGACTAAGCTATGATAAATAAAAAGTACGTAGCTGTGTGTTCTAAGAGTTTGTTATTAACTTATTTGAGTTCTCTCTGACCCATCATTGTAAAAGTTGAATAAATAATTTTTGATATCACCCTAGCTCTTCAAACGGAGAAGCCAATGGCAACCCACTCCAGTACTCTTGCCTGGAAAATCCCATGGATGGAGGAGCCTGGTGGGCTGCAGTCCATGGGGTCACTAAGAGTTGGACATTACTGAGTGACTTCACTTTCACTTTTCACTTTCATGCATTGGAGAAGGAAATGGCAACCCACTCCAGTGTTCTTGCCTGGAGAATCCCAGGGATGGGGGAGCCTGGTGGGCTGCCATCTATGGGGTCGCAGAGTCGGACACAACTGAAGCAACTTAGCAGCAGCAGCAGCAGCTCTTCAAATCTAGTTAGCTATTTTTTTTTTAATGTCATTGCAATTCTTAATTTTGATGAATTATTGTGAATATATATATAATATGAATATTTTTCACCATTAGAGAATTTTTTATTTTTGATATTATGGGTTAATGACATATCAACTTGGTAGCAGTCTGTTCAACCATGTCTTCTACTAAAATAATAAGCAATATTTATAAAGTCCTTACTGTGTACCAGGTATAGATCTAAGTACTTTATATAAATTAGCTTATTTAATCTACCCTATAAAACACATGGTAATGTACCAGTTTTATAAATGAAGGAACTGGGGCACAGAAGAGTTTATGGATTTCTCAGAGGCCACATAGTTAGAGTGGAGTAGATAGATTAGTTAGATTCAGACCCAGGCCATGTGATTTTTAGAGTCTGTGCTTTTAGTGAGAGCACTGCTCCCTCTTTACTTTGAAATATAGGAAACAAATGGAAATTTTTTAAGTGAAAGGTAACAAAAATTTTGATTGGCTATGATAGTTACCAAATAGTAGGCCTACATGATATGTGCTGGTAGTCAGACACTAACATTTTGTTGTTGGTTTTATTTCTGTCCATTTTTGCTCTATGAAAATTTGAGAATAAAAATAATGCAACACAATGCAATATATTTCAGTCTTGCCTTCGCCTCTTACAAACTATTATGACGTTCAGCAAATTATGTTTCTAAACCTCTGTTGTCCTCAACTGTGAAGTGTGGATAATATTAACACTTCATAGGCTTATTTAATTTAGATAGTGAATGTGAAGTGTTTAGTACATATGAGAGCCTAGTAAATGTTGGTCACTGGGGAAAGGCTGACATGGTGAGGATCATGACAATAGTGATGACAGAGGGAAAGATGATTGCAGAGGGAAAGGAAAGGTAGTGCTTTCCTTTCATATGAGAATTTAACCATAAAGATCTAGGTAATATATTAGAATTTTCTCTTTATTTCTGAAATGGTTGACTCCTTTTCTCCCCTGAATTTTTTAGGACAAACCCAAAGTAATAGTGATTCCATGCCACCTGCTGGGGTAATTGTAAATAAGCCACACCCTGTAACAGTGACAACTTCAATTCCACCATCATCTCGAAAAATAGAACCTGGAGTAAAGAAACCTAACATAGCAGTTGTAGAAATGAAGTCAGAAAAAAGGGATCCTCCTCAGCTTTCTGTACAGGTATGCAGTGTGTATGACCAGAAAAGTTTAAGAAATAAAACCTTTGGCATAACTTCAATGCTTAAAATCTGTTGTATTGCTTCATGAAGACTTTGCTTTCCTGATGGATCTTTCATTCTTTAAAACTAGGATATTTCTGTGATATCACTATCCTTGTTCTGCATGGTTTAAGCTACCTTTTCTAAGCCAGTGACTCATATCCTGGTGACTTGATGATATTCCAAAGGGAATAATTGAACAGTATGTTATAATTAATTTTTAAAAAGGCTTAATGTGTTTATATAATTAAACTTTAACCTTTACACAAACATATATGAGGACTTGAATTAATGGGGAGAGAACTTGTATGTGAATTTTAAATATTCAGGTTGTCAATTCTTCCTAAGTTAATGTATGATTTAAGTGAAATTGTATTTTAAAAATAAAAACCATTAATTTTTTCTTTAACTTGAACTTTAGGATCATTTTGATATTTGAAAGAACAAAGAGTTTAGTGTTTTGATACTGGTCCCATTTAAGAAATATTCTTAGTTTTTAAAAAAAATGTAGTATGTAATAGATACTTCATTAGTCAATGGGAAATAGGATTCTCTTAAAAGAAATGACGTATGTTATAATTGGTTAGCAGTGTGGAAATGGATCATTTTTAGACTCTAAATTTTTACTGTATGTAGCAAATGAGTTCCAAATAGGCAATAGGCTGAAGTATAGCTACAAAATATAAAAACAAGAATTAGAAGATAACTGCATGCAGTCCTTATCAAAACTGAAGCTAAGTCTGGATATGAGAGGAGGAAACTCAGATATGATAGAAAACAGACTTGATTCTATAAAATTTAAAACTTATATATGTAAAAAACTTCTAAATAAAAAGGGAAGTGACATACAGTGAGCACATATGAAAGGAATATAATAGGTTTATTTTTAAATATAAAAACCTCCATAAATTAGTAAGAAAACATAAGAGGAAATTCATATTCAAAGAATGTAAGACTCTAGAGGAAAACGAGTTTATAAGATATCAAACTGAATAATTTAAATCTTGCTAGTTACCATGGTAATGCAAATTAAGATAACAATCATATATCTCCATTTAAAAACTGTTCTTGCTGAAATACTTCTATTATCTAATTTCAGTGAAAGTTGGGTGACTGATTATGGTTTTGATGATGGAAAGAGATCTCTTTTGGATCGCATTTCAGTAGTAATTACCAAGAATCTTAAATAATTATGCTTTTTGGCTCAAGAAGTTACTCTTATGTCTGACTGTATATCATAATGAAATAATTCAAAGTCAGGGGAAAAAACCCTTACATACATATGAAATTTTTTGGAGTGATATATTTCTATCTATCAAATAGTGAGTATGTAAGGAATATCCTGAACGTTTACCAACAGGAAATGATAAAATAATAAAGGCATATGTACAATCATTTAAAATATAATTATGAAGTCTATATGGTAGTATAGTAAGGCATTTATGACCTGATTACAATGGAAAATCTGGAATGAAACAGTTTTAGATTTTAGCTATGCATAGTGGATAATAAAAAGATAAGGGGGATAGTAAAAATGAAGTTGTCTTAAGTAGGATTCTTTGTGTTTCCCTTTTATTTTCCAGTTTTTGTAAAATATGCTTTCATAATTTAAATTTGTTATCCATTGACTTTGCAGTAAAAAGTTAAATATGTTATTGATACCTAGATTCACAGATATGTGAGTCAAAGTGATGAACTGAAAGCTGGATGTTGCATTCTGTTTTAGGTATTACCCAATGTAGACATTGACAGCATCTCTGATGGTAGTGCTGAGGTCGGTCTGTCTCCTTCTGGTCCCAAAGAAGCATCTTCTCCTCCTTTGAGAACCTGGATACAGGTATTACTTAGGAATGTATCATATATCTTTGAATAATCTGATTATAGACTTTAACTGATATTCTGTGCAAAGTCTTCCATTATAATATATTTTAATTATTTAGGTTTTAAGGAAAAGATTCAAAACAAATTTGAAATTGCTTATGAACTTGGAAAAAAGAGTTTGATTAAGACCTTTACATTTATCAACATTTTGAAAGTGATCATCCTTAGTGTAACTTTTTGGCAATTTAAGCTGTAAGACTCATACGTGAGGAAATAATTTCTGTCTGTTTGGAGAAGAATCTTGATTTAAATGGGAATTATATTAGTTTTCCTGAATGTGAATTTTCTAATGACAATTAGAATTCATGTTTTGGGATGTTGCTTTGTCATCAAACTATTGACATGATGCAAAAATATGCATTTCTTTCTAGTAATATTTATTTGCTGCTTGTGATTGAATGACAGAATTAGGACTAGCACTGTAACTTTTCCTTGGGTTTCATCTGTTCTAAGCAAATTTAGTTATTGAGCATATAGTTTTAAGGAGAGGAAGAACATCAATTTTTCACAATCAAAAATAGTGAAAATAGAATGACCCCGAATGCCATTTGTGCCTAATTTAATTTTTCATCAGTATTTTTTTTAACTAGAAGTTTATTAAAACATATATAATTTCAAATAATAATTTTTTAGACTGTTAGTCATTGTGCTCTAAGGAATTGTCTATTGTGGTTTTTGATAACGAGGTTATATATTGTGAGGCCTGGAGGCTATATTTGTAAAATAATTGTTTTCTTTATTTTCTTATAAATTATTTGATTCTTTATCTGTCTTTTTGTGAGTTTGTGTATGTGTAAACTTATATATCCTTATAAACATTTTTCTTTAGGAGAAAAATCGCAATAATTAACTTGATCAGTTGACTTAAGTTGCTTTGTTGATGGAGTCCTTGATAGAAAACCTGATACCTAATTTTTTATAGCTATTGAAATGATAACTTAATGACTTGAAGACTAGCTTGGATTTCATTTACTAATTACATTGTTTCTGAGCAGGATATCAACATAAAAAATAGAAGCATGTAATTATAAGCTTATGCTGTGGGTGGTATTACAGTAAATTAGGTATAATTTGCAACAAAACTTTCTGAAAATGCTTTCTTAGGCTCCAGAATTTACGAAGGCAGATGAAGAAGAGATGAAGTTTCCAGGAATGAACTTTGATGAAGTAATTGATATTGTACAGGTAACAAAGCTTAGCAATCCTGTCAATTTATTTTTCTAGTATTTTTTCATGTGACTTGATTATCTTTTTTTTTTTTTTTTAACTAAATTTTTTTTTTTTGCTGCACCATGCAACATATGAACTGCCAGGGGATTCCCCTGAGACCTTTTTTTTTTTTTAGAGCAGTTTTGGATCACAGCAAAATTGAGAGAGATGTACAAAAATTATCTGTATGTTCCCTACATCCACACATGCATAGCCTCCCCCATTATCAATATATCCTAACAATTTTAATTTGTTAAAGTTGATGTATCTACACTGACACATCATATTCAAAGTATGTAGGTGACCTTATGTTGTACATTCTATGGATTTGGAAAAATGTATTCATTGTTATTCTGTTATACAGAGTATTTTCTCTGCCCTCAGGTCCTCTGTGTTCTATTTATCCTTCCCCTTACCCACCCCTGTCCCTAGCAACCATTGATATTCTTACTGTCTTTATACTTTTGTCTTTTCCAGAATGTCATATACTTGGAATCATATAGTATGCAGCTTTCTCAGATTGGCTTCTTTCTCTCAGTAATATTTACTTAAGTTTCCTCCATATCTTTTCATGGCTTGAAAACTCATTTCTTTTTAGCACTAAATAATATTCCATTGTCTAAATGGATCACAGTTTAGCCATTCACTTACTAAAGGACATTTTGATTGTTTACAAGTTTTGTCAATTATGAATAAAGCTGCCATAAGTATCTGTGACATAAGTTTTTAACTCCTTTGGGTAGTTATCAAGGAGCACAACTGCTGGCTTATCTGGTAAAAGTATCTTTCCATTTGTGAGAAACCGCTAAACTGTCTTGTCATCCTTGCTGTACCATTTTGCATTCTCATCGACAATGAATGATAGTTCCTGCTTTTTCATATCCTTGCCAGCATATGGTATTGTCAGTATTCCAGATTTTGTCTATTCTAACAGGTGTGTAATGATATATTATTGTGTTTTAATTTGCATTTCCCTGATGGCATATGATGTGGAGCATTTTTCAAATGCTTGTTTGCCATCTGTACATCTTCAATGAGCTGTCCGAAGGTCTTTGGCCCAATTTAAAGTTTGGGTTGTTCTCTTATTATTGAGTTTTAAGAGTTTTTTGGTATATTTTGGTTAACAGTCTTTATCAAATGTGTCTTTTGCAAATATTTTCTCCTAGTCTGTAGCTTATTTTCTAATTTTCTTGACATTCTTTTCAACAGAGCAAAAATGTTTAATTTGAATGAAGTCCAGCTTATCAGTTAGTTTTTTCATGGGTTGTCCCTTTGGTCTTATATCTAAAAAGTCACCTGATGCAAAGAGCTGACTCATTTGAAAAGACCCTGATGCTGGGAGGAGAAGGGGACGACAGAGGATGAGATGGTTGGATGGCATCACCGACTCAATGGACATGAGTTTGGGTAAACTCTGGGAGTTGGTGGTGGACAGGGAGGCCTGGCGTGCTGTGGTTCATGGGGTCGCAAGGAGTCGGACACGACTGAGCGACTGAACTGAACTGAACTAAAAAGTCATTGCCATACCCACAGTCATCTAGGTTTTCTCCTGTGTTATCTCTAGTTTTATAGTTTTGCATTTTAGTTTTAGGCCTATAATCCATTCTGAGTTAATTTTTGTGAAGGGTGTAAGCTCAGTGTCTAAATTTATTTTTTTGCCTGTGAATGTCCGGTTGTTCCAGCGCCATTTGTTGAAATGACTCTTTGCTCCATTGTATTGCCTTTACTTCTTTGCCATAGAATAGTTGACTGTATTTATGTGGATCTATTTCTGGGTCCTTTGTTCTGTTCCATTGATTTGTCTGCTCTTTTGCCAGATAAAACAACTGCCTTGATTGTTGTTGCTTTATAGTAAGTCTTGAAGTTAGGTGTTGTCAGTCCTCCAACTTTATTCTTCACCTTCAATATCATATTAGCTATTCAGGGTCTTCTGCTTCTCCATATAACTCTTAGAGTAAGTTTGTTGACATCTCCAAAATAACTTGTTGAGATTTTTCTTGGAATTACATTGACTCTGTAGATCAATTTGGGAAGAACTGACATCTTAATGTTCTTTAGTCTTCCTCTCCATGAACGTGAAATATTTCTCCACTTAGCTTTTTATTTCATTCATTTAAATTATATAGTTTTCCTCATAGATCTTAAGGGGCTTCCCTGGTGGCTCAGAGGTTAAAGCGTCTGCCTCCAATGTGGGAGACCTGGGTTCGATCCCTGGGTTGGGAAGATCCCCTGGAGAAGGAAATGGCAACCCACTCCAGTATTCTTGCCTGGAGAATCCCATGGACAGAGAAGCCTGGCAGGCTACAGTCCAGAGGGTCGTAAAGAGTTGGTCACGACTGAGCAACTTCACTTCATAGATCTTGTACATGTTTTGTAGGTTTTATACCTAAGTATTTCATTTTAAGGGAGCATGCTAATGTAAATGGTATTGCATTTTTAATGTCAAATTCTACTTGTTCATTGTTGTTATATAGGAAAGTGATAGACTTGTATATATTAACCTTGATTCCTACAACCTTACCATAATTGCTGTTTAAAAACAGGAGTCTTTTTGTTGTTTCTTTTTAGATTTTCTACATATATAATCATGTCATCTGCAAATAAAGGTAGTTTTATTTCTTCCCAATCCGTATACCTTTACTTTTCTTTTCTTGCAGATTACATTAGCAGGGACTTCTTAGTGCAGTGTTGAAAAGGAGTGGTGAGAGGTGATGACATTCTTGCCTTTTTTCTGATGGTTGAGTATCTTTTGACCATCAGTATTATGTTATAGTGCTTTGAGAAGCTTCCTTTTACTTTGCAGTTGAATATATTTAAAAATTATAAGGTTGTTTTTCTATAGTACAGTGTTTATGCTTTGTTGCTCAGTCGTGTCCAACTCTTTGAGACCCTCATGAACTGAAGCCCACCAGGCTCCTCTCCATGGAATTTTCCCGGCAAGAATACTGGAGTGGGTTGCCATTTCCTCTTCCAGGGAATCTTCCTGACCCAGGGATCGAAGCTGCATCTCTTGTGTCTCCTGCATTGCAGGCAGATTCTTTACCCGCTGAGCCATCAGGAAAGCTTTGTCACCTAGCTGCCTCCATGGAACTTGATTGTTAGTTGTTTCCCACCTGCATCTCATCTCTCTTGCTTCCTACTTCCTTTTTCTTTTTTATTCTCTTTGGTTTCCTTCTCTCCAGTCTGTTCCTTCTTCTGTTACATTTCTCTGTTTTAATTTCTAGATTATTGACAAAGTTACTGTGTAGTTCATATTGAGGAAAAAAGTTGGGAGGGGTCTGAGATCCAAGAGAAGAGCCCATATAGCAGGAAGAGTTATAGAAATGATAGAAATGGTTAAATACAAAGAGAGAAAAATTAGGAGGAAGTAAAATATTAGATTGGCACAAAACTAATTGTGGTTTTGCATTGTTAAACTTTGCCACTTGATATTGGAATACATTCTTAAATGTGGTTATGTTATACATCATTTTAATGCACATTTCTTGCTTTATGTTTTTTGTTAATGAATTATTACTTGCTCTTTATATGTATTTTAGACTATTGATGTTAGACAAAAAGCAAATTTGAGTGATTTTCTTATTCAAGTTCAAAATTGGTTATGAAGCAGTGGAGACAACTCACAACATCAGCAATGCATTTGGCCCCTGCTAATGAACTCCAGGAGTTGATGATGGACAGGGAGGCCTGGTGTGCTGCAGTTCTTGGGGTTGCAAAGAGTCGGACACAACTGAGTGACTGAACTGAACTTAACTGAATGAATGGTAATGAATGTAAAGTGCAGTGGAACTGCTAATGAATATAAAGGGCAGTGGTGGTTCAAGAAGTTTTGTAAAAGAGATGAGAGCCTTGAAGAGGAGGAGTGTAGTGGGCAGCCAATGGAACTTGACAACTAATTGAGAGTAATCATCAAAGCTGACCCTCTTACAACTACATGAGAAGTTGCCCAGGAACTCAATGTCGACAATTCTATGGTCGTTTGGCATTTGAAGCAAATTGGAAAGGTGAAAAAGCTTGATAAGTGGTTGTTTTGTGAGCTGCCTACGAAGGAAAAAAATTCATCTTTTTGAAGTGTTCCCTTCTCTTATTCTATGCAACAGTGAACTGTTTATTGATCAGATTGTGATGTATGACGAAAATTGGATTTTATACCAATTGGATTTTATACCAGCAACAACCATCTCCATGGTTAGACTGAGAAGAAGTTCCAAAGCACTTCGCAAAGCCAGACTTGCACCAAAAAAAGTGTCATGGTCACTGTTGGGTGATCTGCTGCTGGTCTGATCCATTATAGCTCTCTGAATCCTGGCAAAACCAGTACGTCTGAGAAGTATCCTCAGCAAATTGATGAGAAGACACCAAAAACTGCAATGCCTGCAACCAGCATTAGTCAACAGAATGGGCCCAGTTCTTCTCCACAACACCTGACCACACATCACACAACCAGTGCTTCAAAAATTGAATGAATTGGTCTATGAAGTTTTGCCTCATCTGCCGTATTCACCTGACCTCTCCTCAACCAACGACCACTTCTTCAAGCATCTAGACAACTTTTTGCAGGGAAAATGCTTCTACAACCAGCAGGAGGCAGAAAATGCTTTCCAAGAGTTTTTTGAATATGCTAGAGAAATAAACCAACTTATTGGCAAAAATGTATTGATTATAAGGGTTTCTATTTTGATTAGTAAAGATGTGTTTGAGCCTAATTGGAATGATGTAAAATTCAGGCCCTGAAACCACAATTACTTTTTGCACCAACCTGTATAAAGGATGGGAGAAATAGAACATAAAGACTATTTGAATAATGATGTGTCAGTAGACTTTCAAGAAGACATTTGTTCGTGTTTCTTAGACTTTCAGAACTAAGACTAGCTTTGTTTATCATAAAATAAAACCTTATTTTAAATATTAAGAGATATGTAATATCTATTAGTTACTTGCTCACTGGTATGTTTTCTCTTGTGAGCTCCACATGAATGTCTTGAAGGCAAGAATATTATTTATCTTTATGTTCCTAATGTGTAGAAGTGACATTAGACAGCTGTTCAATGTACAAATGAAAGAAACATTATAGAAATAGCAAAGAATTTGGACTTCAAAGAGGAGTGTGTCTGCCCTTGCTCTGCCACTTAATAGCTGTGGAATTCATTTTTCAATAGAATATTATTGAGTTACACTTTTTAAAGATCCTTAACTTTTTTTGAGGTACATACTGGATTATTTACAGATAAAATGATATGATATCTGTGATTTACTTCAAAATGATATGTGAAGGGGAAAGTGGATGGGGGAAGTATAGATGACATAGAGCTGGTCATGAGTTGGTAATTTTAAAGTGGGGGAACAGGTAGATGGGATTCTTGTCATTTATATATAGTGCTATTTTTTTAGCTTTAAATGTGTATCAGATCAGATCAGATCAGATCAGTCGCTCAGTCGTATTCGACTCTTTGCAACCCCATGAATCGCAGCACGCCAGGCCTCCTGTCCATCACCAACTCCCGGAGTTCACTGAGACTCACGCCCATCGAATCAGTGATGCCATCCAGCCATCGTATCCTCTGTCGTCCCCTTCTCCTCCTGCCCTCAATCCCTCCTAGCATCAGAGTCTTTTCCAATGAGTCAACTCTTTGCATGAGGTGGCCAAAGTACTGGAGTTTCAGCTTTAGCATCATTCCTTATATTTTTCATAACAGAAAGTTTAAAAATTCCAGAAATGACACTGGATCCTGATGTGATGGCACAATTAATGTGTAAAATAACCTAACTGCATTTTTGCTGTTCAGTTGCTAAGTCATGTCCAACTCTTTGAGACCCCATGGGTCTCATAGCACACCAGGTTCCTTTGTCCTCCACTATATGTTCCATAAGAGTAACAGCAATATTTGGAAGTATCAGTTTTACTATGATAATAAATTAATAAATATATAGGGGGAAATGTTAGTAATGTTTTATGCAGGAATAACCAAGTTCTCTAGTTTGTTTTTGACTATTTAAAATGAATATTGGGTTTTAAAAGACAAAATAATTGTATAATTAGAGTTTCTTTGATGTGATTTATATGACAAATGTATGTATTATAAATAGTGATACCACCAAATTAGAAAATAATATTTATTAATTTAGAAGTGTTGGTTAATTCACCTATTTACGTTCCCCACCTATACTTGTCATTCAGTAAGTGTTGAACAGTTACTTGAATATAATAGTTCTTTTTTTAATTATTGCCAGGAAGAAGAAAAATGTGATGAAATTTCAGAATACTCTGAACCAATTCTGGAGTTTAATAGAAGTGTTAAAGCTGTTTCTACAAAATATAATGGCCCTCCATTTCCGCCAGTTGCTTCTACTTCTACTTCTCAACCCACTACTGATATTCTGGATAAAGTAATTCACAGAAAAGAAACATTGGAAAATAGCTTAATTCAGTGGTGAGTTTATAGTGTTGGTGGGCTGAACAGAATTGTAGTAGCAAGTATAAATAGAATGTATTAAGTTTTGGTTAAATATCTTCCTTGTCTCTTTTTGTTTATTAAATTTTTTCTTTGCTGTACTAGTCACTGGACACTATCTGATGTGATGCTGAGGGTTTAACTAACTGTTGGAGGTATTATTTCTGTTCTTGAATATTTGTACATAGGCTGTCTATTATAGCAAAAGAGGCTATTGTTGAGTGACAAAAGAGCATTAAAAATGTTCACGTTCTTTGATCCAGTGGTTCATTTCCAGAAATTTATCCTAAGGAAATAATTAGTTCTACCAGTAGGCCATAGAATACTTATCATTTGTATTGTAGTGCTTACTGCAAACAAGGCACTGTTTTATCATGTATATATTATGTATATAAACTTATGAACTCTATTTTTATACTTACTTTTACCTGTGAGAAGCCTTAAAGAAGCTATGTAATAAACTATACAATTGACTATTAATACAGTTAGCAAGATTGGGTTTAAAAGAATATTTAATGATATAGAAAGATATTAATAACATACTGGTGCATAAATGAAGGAGGATACCAGGGATGCAACCATAGTTTAGAAGAGCTCACTCAAAAATGAATGTGCACGGGAAAAATATTGAAAAATAATACCGAATTGTTAATTAACCTTGTTTATTCCTGAATCTGAGATTGTGAGTGAGCTCTTTTTTTTTTTTTAGCTTTTATGTTTTCTCTGATTTTTCTACAATGAACATCTGTTACTTGTATAACAATAATAATAATAAAGAAGCGTGTTAGCGTCTCTGAAGAAATGTACAGAAACAATCTCCCATTGTGTTTCCTTTCCTTTTCCTCTCCTACTTTCCCTTCCTAATAATGACCTTGAAAATAAGTTTTTTTCCTTTTTAGGGGAAAACTGCCTGTGTTGCAGTATATATATTTACTCCTTTGAAGAGAGT
The DNA here is from genome assembly GCF_029407905.1 of Bubalus kerabau. Lineage (NCBI taxonomy): Eukaryota > Metazoa > Chordata > Mammalia > Artiodactyla > Bovidae > Bubalus > Bubalus kerabau. The sequence goes on from NC_073633.1 coordinate 75,691,087, forward strand.
GTGGCTGATCTTTTCTAGCTTTGATCTTGTTGGGGTTTTATACGTGCTTTCAGAGTAGGGAACCCAACATTTTAGGTGCATGATATGCCAGGTAGTCATTGACCTATCCTTATTTTGAATTTATGAGGTCTTTTAAACTTTTCATTAGACTGATCAGAAAGATTTTAATTTGATAAACTATCTTTAACACAGAGATTTGATGTGTTTTGCTAGGAGATATTTTTGAGTTTTTTCTTCTTTTCCAGGTTCAGCTTTCAGGATGACTACTTTCACATGTAAATTTTTGTGTCTGTGGGTACCAGTTATTTTTAGGGGTGATATTTCTAACCATTTATATATTTCAACTAAATTTAGGAATCCTTAACTTTTTCCCTCAGGGTAGAACAAGAAATAATGTCAAGAATGATCTCTGGGCTCCTTCCAGTCCAGCAGCAGGCCACAGCTAACATCAGTGTCTCAGTGAGTGAGGCCAGTGAGCCAGTGACTTCCGACATTGGTAAGTAAAGTGGAATCTTTTAGCTTTTTCTGTTATTAAAAGACAAAACCTTCAGGTCATTGCAAATTTATGTATTCTAGAAATCATGTAGTCCTTAGTTGACAAAAGATAAAAGTCCTTTTCTTTTCAGTATGACCTCTCAGTTCTCTGTAGAGGAAGTTATTTCTCCCTTACGTTCTTATGCCATACTGTAGCATTCAGATTATTCTACCAGCCTCTGTCCCCTTCCCCCTAAATCTCTCTGTTATTTCCTGTAGCACTTTGTGTATGTGTATCTTTGTTATAGTAACTATCAAATTGTATTATGATTGGTTTGTATATCTGTCTCACTCACTAGGTTTTAAATTACTTATAAATAAGGGTTTTTCTCATTTAGAGCCTAACTTTTAAAAAAATTAATATATTTATTTTAATTGGAGGCTAATTACTTTACAGTATTATAGTGGTTTTTGCTGTACATTGACATGAATCAGCCATGGGTGTATGTGTGTTCCCCATCCTGAACCCCCCTCCCACCTCCCTCTCCATCCATTCCTAAGGGTCATCCCAGTGTTCCAGCCCTAAGCACCCTGTCTCATGCATTGAACTGGACTGGCAATCTGTTTCACATATGATAATATACATGTTTCAATGCTATTCTCTCAAATCATCCCACCCTCGATTTCTCCCACAGAGTCCAAAAGTCTGTTTTTTATATCTGTGTCTCTTTTGCTGTCTCTCATATAGGGTCATTGTTACCATCTTTCTAAATTCCATATATATGCATTAGTATACTGTACTGGTGGTTTTCTTCCTGATTTACTTCACTCTGTATAATAGGCTTCAGTTTCATCCACCTCACTAGAACTGATTCAAATGCATTCTTTTTAATAGCTGAGTAGTGAACTCTGGGAGTTGGTGATGGACAGGGAGGCCTGGCGTGCTGCGATTCATGGGGTTGCAAAGAGTCGGACACGACTGAGCGACTGAACTGAACTAAACTGAATATTCCATTGTGTAAATGTACCACAGCTTTCTTCTCCATTTGTCTGCTGATGAACATCTAGGTTGCTTCCATGTCCTGGCTATTGTAAACAGTGCTGCGATGAACATTGGCGTACACGTGTCTCTTTCAATTCTGGTTTCCTCGGTGTGTATGCCCAACAGTGGGATTGCTGGGTTGTATGGCAGTTCTATTTCCAGTTTTTTAAGGAATCTCCACACTGTTCTCCATAGTGGCTGTACTAGTTTGCATTCCCACCAACAGTGTAGGAAGATTCCCTTTTCTCCACACCCTCTCCAGCATTTATTGTTTGTAGACTTTTTGATGGCAGCCATTCTGACTGGAGTGAGATGGTACCTCATTGTGGTTTTGATTTGCATTTCTCTGATAATGAATGATGTTGAGCATCTTTTCATGTATTTGTTAGCCATCTGTATGTCTTCTTTGGAGAAATGTCTGTTTAGTTCTTTGGCCCCTTTTTTGATTGGGTTGTTTATTTTTCTGGAATAGAGCTGCAGGAGTTTCTTGTATATTTTTGAGATTAATTCTTTGTCAATTGCTTCATTTGCTATTATTTTCTCCTTTTCTGAAGGCTGTCTTTTCACCTAGCTTACAGTTTCCTTCATTGTGCAAAAGCTTTTAAGTTTAATTAGCTCTGATTTGTTTATTTTTGCTTTTATTTCCATTACTCTGGGAGGTGGTTTATATAGGGTCCTGCTGTGATTTATGTCAGAGAGTGTTTTGCCTATGTTTACCTCTAGGAATTTTATAATTTCTGGTCTTACATTTAGATCTTTAATCCATTTTGTTTATTTTTGTGTATGGTGTTAGAAAATGTTCTAGTTTTATTCTTTTACAAGTTGTTGACCAGTTTCCATAGCACTACTTGTTAAAGAGATTGTATTTTCTCTATTGTATATTCTTGCCTCCTTTGTCAAAGATAAGGTGTCCATAGGTGCATGGATTTATCTCTGGGCTTTCTGTTTTGTTCCATGGATCTATATTTCTGTCTTTGTGCCAGTACCATACTGTCTTGATGACTGTAGCTTTGTAGTATAGTCTGAAGTCAGGCAGGTTGATTCCTGCAGTTTCATTCATCTTTCTCAAGATTGCTTTGGCTATTCAAGGTTTTTGTATTTCCATACAAATTGTGAAATTATTTGTTCTACTTCTGTGAAAAATACCATTGGTAGCTTGATAGGGATTGCATTGAATCTATAGATTGCTTTGGGTAATATACTCATTTTCACTATAAAGATTGTCCTGATCCATGAACATGGTATATTTCTCCATCTGTTTGTGTCATCTTGATTTCTTTCATCAGTGTTTTATAGTTTTCTATATATAGGTCTTTTGTTTCTTTAGGTAGATTTATTCCTAAGTATTTTATTCTTTTCGTTGCAATGGTGAATGGAATTGTTTCCTTAATTTCTCTTTTCTCATTGTTAGTGTATAGGAATGTAAGGGAAATTTGTGTGTTAACTTTATATCCTGCAACTTTACTATATTCATTGTTTAGCTCTAGTAATTTTCTGGTGGAGTCTTTAAGGTTTTCTATGTAGAGGATCATGTCATCTGCAAACAGTGAGAGTTTTACTTCTTCTTTTCCAATCTGAATTCGTTTTATTTCTTTTCCTGCTTTGATTGCTGTGGCTAAAACTTCCAAAACTATGTTGAATAGTAGTGGTGAGAGTGGGCATCCTTATCTTGTTCCTGACTTTAGGGGAAATGCTTTCAATATTTCATCATTGAGGATAATGTTTGCTATGGGTTTGTCATATATGGCTTTTATTATGTTGAGGTATGTTCCTTCTCTGTCTGCTTTCTGGAGGGTTTTTATCATAAGTGGATGTTGAATTTTGTCAAAGGCCTTCTCTGCATCTATTGAGATAATCATATGGTTTTTATCTTTCAATTTGTTAATGTGATGTATCACATTGATTGATTTGTGAATATTGAAGAATCCTTGCATCCCTGGGATAAAGCCCACTTGGTCATGATGTATGATCTTTTTAATATGTTGTTGGATTCTGTTTGCTAGAATTTTGTTAAGGATTTTTGCATCTATGTTCATCAGTTATATTGGCCTGTAGTTTTCTTTTTTTGTGGCATCTTTGTCTGGTTTTGGTATTAGGGTGATGGTGGCCTCATAGAATGAGTTTGGAAGTTTACCTTCCTCTGCAATTTTCTGGAAGAGTTTGAGTAGGATAGGTGTTAGCTGTTCTCTAAATTTTTGGTACAATTCAGCTGTGTAGCCGTCTAGTCCTGGGCTTTTGTTTGCTGGAAGATTTCTGATTACAGTTTCGATTTCCATGCTTATGATGGGTCTGTTAAGATATTCTATTTCTTCCTGGTTCAGTTTTGGAAAGTTATACTTTTCTAAGAATTTGCTCATTTCTTCCAAGTTGTCCATTTTGTTGACATATAGTTGCTGATAGTAGTCTCTTATGATCCTTTGTATTTCTGTGTTTGTTGTGATTTCTCCATTTTCATTTCCAATTTTGTTGATTTGATTCTTCTCCTTTTTTTTTTTTTTGATGAGACTGGCTAATGGTTTGTCTATTTTATTTACCTTCTCAAAGAACCAGCTTTTAGCTTTGTTGATTTTTGCTGTGGTCTCCTTTGTTTCTTTTTTATTTATTTCTGCCCTAATTTTTATGATTTCTTTCCTTCTACTAACCCTGGGCTTCTTCATTTCTTCTTTTTCTAGTTGCTTTAAGTATAAAGTTAGGTTATTTATTTGATTTTTCTCTTGTTTCTTAGGGTAAGCTTGTATTGCTATGAACCTTACCCTTAGCACTGCTTTTACTGAATCCCATAGATTTTGGGTTGTTGTGTTTTCATTTTCATTTGTTTCTGTGCATATTTTGATTTTTTAAAATTTCTTCTGTGATTTGGTAGTTATTCAGAAGCATGTTGTTTAGCCTCCATATGTTTGTATTTTTAATAGTTTTTTTCCTATAGTTGACATCTGATCTTTTCACATTGTGATCAGAAAAGATACTTGAAATAATTTCAATTTTTTTGAATTTACCAAGGCTAGATTTATGGCCCAGGATGTGATCTATCCTGGAGAAGGTTCTGTGTGCACTTGAGAAAAAGGTGAAATTCGTTGTTTTGGGGTGAAATGTCCTATAGATATCAATTAGGTCTAACTGGTCCATTGTATCATTTAAAGTTTGTGTTTCCTTGCTAATTTTCTGTTTAGTTGATCTATCCATAGGTGTGAGTGGGATATTAAAGTCTCCCACTATTATTGTGTTACTGTTAATTTCCCCTTTCATACTTGTTAGCATTTGCCTTACATATTGTGGTGCTCCTATGTTGAGTGCATATATATTTATAATTGTTATATCATCTTCTTGGATTGATTCTTTGATCATTATGTAGTGTCCTTCTTTGTCTCTTTTCCCGGCCTTTATTTCAAAGTCTGTTTTATCTGATATGAGTATTGCTACTCCTGCTTTCTTTTGGTCTCCACTTGCATGAAATATCTTTTCCCAGCCCTTCACTATCAGTCTGTATGTGTCCCTTGTTTTGAGGTGGGTCACTTGTAGACAGCATATAGAGGGGTCTTGTTTTTGCATCCATTCAGCCAGTCTTTGTCTTTTGGTTGGGGCATTCAGCCCATTTACATTTAAGGTAATTATTGATAAGTATGATCCCATTAGGAGAAGGCAATGGCAACCCACTCCAGTGTTCTTGCCTGGAGAATCCCAGGGACAGGGGAGCCTGGCGGGCTGCCGTCTATGGGGTCACACAGAGTTGGACATGACTAAAGCGACTTAGCAGCAGCAGCATGATCCCATTGCCATTTACTTTTTGGGGGGGATTCTAGTTTATAAACCTTTTCTGTGTTTCCTGTATAGAGAAGATCCTTTAGCATTTGTTGAAGAACTGGTTTGGTGGTGCTGAATTCTCTGAGCCTTTGCTTGTCTGTAAAGCTTTTGATTTCTCCTTCATATTTGAATGAGATCCTTGCTGCGTACAGTAATCTGGGTTGTAGGTTTTTCTCTTTCATCACTTTAAGTATGTCCTGCCATTCCCTTCTGGCCAGAAGAGTTTCTATTGAAAGATCAGCTGTAATCCTTATGGGAATCCCTTTGTGTGTTATTTGTTGTTTTTCCCTTGCTGCTTTTAATATTTGTTCTTTGTGTTTGATCTTCGTTAATTTGATTAATATGTGTCTTGGGGTGTTTCGCCTTGGGTTTATACTGTTTGGGACTCTCTGGGTTTCTTGGACTTGGGTGGCTATTTCCTTCCCCATTTTAGGGAAGTTTTCAACTATTATCTCCTCAAGTATTTTCTCATGGCCTTTCTTTTTGTCTTCTTCTGGGGTTCCTATGATTTGAATGTTGGGGTGTTTAATATTGTCCCAGATGTCTCTGAGGTTGTCCTCATTTCTTTTAATTCGTTTTTCTTTTTTCCTCTCTGATTCATTTATTTCTACCATTCTATCTTCTGCCTCACTTATCCTATCTTTTGCCTCAGTTATTTTACTGTTGGTTCCCTCCAGAGTATTTTTGTTCTCAGTTATTGCATTATTCATTTTTTAAAAAATTTTATTTTATTTTTAAACTTTACATAATTGTATTAGTTTTGCCAAATATCAAAATGAATCCGCCACAGGTATACACGTGTTCCCCATCCTGAACCCTCCTCCCTCCTCCCTCCCCATTCCATCCCTCTTGGTCGTCCCAGTGCACCAGCCCCAAGCATCCAGCATTATTCATTATTGAGTGACTCTTTTTTATTTCTTCTAGGTCCTTGTTAAACCTTTCTTGCATCTTTTCAATCCTTGTCTCCAGACTATTTTTCTGTAACTCCATTTTGTTTTAAAGATTTTGGATCATTTTTACTATCATTATTCTGAATTCTTTTTCAGGTAGACTCCATATCTCCTCCTCTTTGGTTTGGTTTGGTGGGCATTTATCATGTTCCTTTACCTGCTGAATATTTCTCTGCCTTTTCATCTTGATTAGATTGGCCTTTCTGTATGCTGGAAGTTTGTGGTTCCTCTTTTTTATGGAGGTTCCTCCCTGTGGGTTTGGTTGGACAAGTGGCTTGTCAAGGTTTCCTGGTTAGGGAAGCTTGCATTGGTGTTCTGGTGGGTGGAGCTGGATCTCTTCCCTGTGGAGTGCAAGGAAGTGTCCAGTAGTGAGTTTTAAGGTGTCTATGGGTTTGGTGTGACTTTTGGCCGCCTATATTTCAATGCTCAGGCTTATGTTCCTGCATTGTTGGAGAATTAGCTTGGTATGTCTTGCTCTGAAACTTGTTAGCTCTTGGGTGGAGGTTGGTTTCAGTGTAGGTATGGAGCCTTTTGGATGAGCTCTTGTCAATTAATGTTCCCTAGAGTCAGGAGTTTTCTGATGTTCTCAAGTTTTGGTTTTAAGCCTCTTGCCTCTGGCTTTCAGTCTTATTCTTACAGTAGCTTCAAGGCTTCTCCAGCCATACAACATGGATGATAAACCATCTAGGTTAGTGGTAAAAAGATTCTCCACAGTGAGGGACACACAGAGAGGTTCACAGAGTTACATGGAGAAGAGAAGAGGGAGGAGGGAGATAGAGGTGACCAGAAGGAGAAGAGGGGGAATCAAAACGGGAGAGAGGAATGTAGCTAGTAATCAATTCCCTATGTGCTCTCCATGGTCTGGAACAGTCAGAGAGGTTCACAGAGTAACATAGAGAAGGGAAGAGGGAGGAAGGAGATAGAGGTGACCAAGAGGAGAAGAGGGGGAGTCAAAAGGAAAGAGACAGATCTAGCCAGTAATCAGTTCCCTTAGAGGCTAACTCTTGACTGACACCTAGTGATAAAGTCATTTTGTCATGTTAGAAGAAACTTTTTTGAAAGAAGACATCTAGGAATACAAATCCAAAAGAAAACGAAAACCAATTCATCCAAATAATTGCTCCAAGAATATTTCAAAATCTGTTGAAAAAGCAACAGATGGAAAATGTCAGTCAAAATGAAACTGAAATAAAAAAGAACTAGAAGCTAAAGAGAAGGCAAAGCACCATGAAATATGCCTTGGAGAAACAGGCAGTTGGACTCCCATAGCTTTTGGTCAAGATTCTAGTTGTGGAGATGGTATTCAGCAATCCCAAGACAAGGAGACCAGTCCAGGAAAGCAAACAAGTATCTCCAAAGATTCATCCAGTTTATAAGGAATATTATCCAAACTGCCAGATACTTTTTCCTCATTGCTAGGTCAGAATGTCTTGATGGCGTATTTTGGAGTGTTTGCATTGTCCAGCAGTCTCTCCTGCTAGCACAAAGCAGGGCTAGTAACGGTCCTCTTCGCAGTCCATCACATGGGTCAGGTGGCGGTTTCAGGGAACTAATTCAGGCTTTGTCGCCCTAAGGAAAGATGGTCTAATATAGAGGGTGTTTAGATTCTGTTCTGTTTTCTTTAAAAGCATGTATGTTCACTTTTGTTTTCCTATGCTTGAGTAGGGCTTTTAGGTTTTATAACAGAGATATTCTGATTTTTTATCATGTTGAAACATGGAATTATGGGAACTAAAAAGGAGACATATTGACATATATTTTTGAATTTGGGTTTGGGATTATGGTGGTCTTTGCTGTGGTAGCTCCAGAGTAAATTGTTATTACTTACCTCTCAACAAGTGATCCCAAGATATCTGTACCTACCTTTTAGGGAATTCTGAGTAATGCTGCCATCAGTTCAGTTCAGTTCAGTTGCTCAGTCGTGTCCGACTCTTTGCAGCCCCATGAATCGCAGCATGCCAGGCCTCCCTGTCCATCACCAACTCCTGGAGTTCACCCAGATTCATGTCCATCGAGTCAGTGATGCCATCCAGCCATCTCATCCTCTGTCGTCCCCTTTTCCTCCTGCCCCCAATCCCTCCCAGCATCAGAGTCTTTTCCAATGAATCAACTCTTTGCATGAGGTGGCCAAAGTATTGGAGTTTCAGCTTTAGCATCATTCTTTCCAAAGAAATCCCAGGGCTGATCTCCTTCAGAATGAACTGGTTGGATCTCCTTGCAGTCCAAGGGACTCTCAAGAGTCTTCTCCAACACCACAGTTCAAAAGCATCAGTTCTTCGGCGCTCAGCCTTCTTCACAGTCCAACTCTCACATTCATACATGACCACAGGAAAAACCATAGCCTTGACTAGACAGACCTTTGTTGGCAAAGTAATGTTTCTGCTTTTGAATATGCTGTCTAGGTTGGTCATAACTTTCCTTCCAAGGAGTAAGCGTCTTTTAATTTCATGGCTGCAGTCATCATCTGCAGTGATTTTGGAGTCCCCCAAAATAAAGTCTGACACTGTTTCCACTGTTTCCCCATCTATTTCCCATGAAGTGATGGGACTGGATGCCATAATCTTTGTTTTCTGAATGTTGAGCTTTAAGCCAACTTTTTCACTCTCCTCTTTCACTTTCCTCAAGAGGCTTTTGAGTTCCTCTTCACTTTCTGCCATAAGGATGGTGTCATCTGAGGTTATTGATATTTCTCCTGGCAATCTTGATTCCAGCTTGTGCTTCTTCCAGTCTAGCGTTTCTCATGATGTACTCTGCATAAGTTAAATAAGCAGGGTGACAATATACAGCCTTGACATACTCCTTTTCCTATTTGGAACCAGTCTTTTGTTCCATGTCCAGTTCTAACTGTTGCTTCCTGACCTGCATACAAATTTCTCAGGATGCAGGTCAGGTGGTCTGGTATTCCCATCTCTTTCAGAATTTTCCACAGTTTATTGTGATCCACACAGTCAAAGGCTTTGGCATAGTCAATAAAACAGAAATAGATGTTTTTCTGGAACTCTCTTGCTTTTTCCATGATCCAGCGAATGCTGCCATAGTTGTACTAATTAAGGAGTAGTACTCTTTGAGAGGTCATATTTCCATCAAGTTGTATTGATCACTGTTTACATGTTTTCCACACAGAGCTTTAGCGATATAGTCATTTTAAGCCTAATAAAGTCTCTTTAGGATGTTTTACTGACATTCTATATTCATACAAGTGAAAATTACAACCTATTTGGAAAATTAATATACCTATAAAGCTGCTGACATCAAGCCCCTAAACTATGTTAAAAGTTTGAGGAGGATTATCTGTAGTGTTAGTAATGGATATATCTGAAACTAGAGAAGGAAGTAAGGTTTGTCTTCATTTTTATGAAGAAGCTGCCATTTTTCTAAATATCTCCCTATAGCCCTTGTGTTTTGTCAGGATCCATCACAGGGTTTTCCTGATCCCCTTCTCTTGGAAATGTAGATTTTTTTTCAGATGAAAACCTTTAAAGTGGCTGCAAATCCTTTTTAATCACTAAATTTTGTAGTGGTAGGGAAGAGGCCATGTAAGTAAGTTTTCATTTGAATGTTTTCTTCCCCTGTTTAGTTTCTCTAGAGACGATGTTCATTATGTGAGTTTCCATCTTATTGTCTTGCATAGTAAGTAGATTTTGTATTTTCATTTAATTCCTCGTTACACCATCTCATACACATATGTTCACATTTCTAAAATTATAGGAATTAAGACTTAGAATGCAAGCATGTTTTTTTCACACTTATTCTAAAGTTCTGTCATTTTTTAGTGGAAGGAACAAGCAGTGGTGCGCTCCAGCTTTTTGTCGATGCTGGGGTTCCTGTGAATTCAGACATGATCAGGCATATTGTGAATGAAGTTCTTGCTGAGACCATTGCTGTCATGCTAGGTGACAGAGAAGCAAAGAAGCCAGATCCTGTTGTTACAGGTGTTTCTGGGGATGTTTCAACAAGTGAAACACACTTGCCGGTAGGTATGACTCTTTTTCATGACTTGAAGTCCTGGCAATTTTTAATACCTTTGTTAAAGCACAGTAAAATGGATAGATTTTAAATTGGGTCATAAGATCATAGTTTGTGTTGGAGATTGTTTTATTGTAGCTATGATTACAATAAAAATTACCCTTGTATTTTATTTTAAAAACTCTAAAATCTTAGAAAGTATAATACACAGATTCATTTTGATATTTGGCAAAACTAATACAATTATGTAAAGTTTAAAAATAAAATAAAATTAAAAAAAAAAGTATAATACAGTGAACACCTGTGTATGCTTTATCTGCATTTACCAATTGATAACATTTTGACACCTTTTCTTTGTCTTTGTATGCTGTGTATTATATATTCTGGTTTTTTTTGGCTTCTTTGGGTCTTCATTGCAACACGTGCACTTCTCTTGTTGTGGAGCATGGGCTCTAGAGCCCATGGACTCAGCAGTTGCGATGTGCTGGCTCTCTAGTTGTGGTGCACAGGCTTAGTTTCCCCACAGCATGTGGGATCTTAGGTCCTCAACCAAGTATTGAACGTGCGTCCCCTTGGAAGGTGAATTCTTAACCACTGGATCACCAAGGATGTCCCTATATATTCTTTAAAAGTCATTTGACAGTTGTAGATATCATGATACTTTACGTCTAAAAGCATCAGCAGTATGTCCTAAGAATAAGATTCTTTATTACATATCCAAAGTACCATTATTACGCCCCCCCAGTTTAACATGAATGTGTTAATACTATGTAATATGGAGTCCATATTTGAATTCCTCCAGTTGTTCCAAAGGTATCCTTATAGCTTTCTTCTTTTTAAATTCAAGATATAGCTAACAATCACATGCATTGCTTTTGGTTCTTACATAAACTGATGTTTTTAATCTTTAAAAGAAAATATATTTTAAGGGTTTCTGTTGTTGTTTAATCAAACTTTCTATGTTAAATAGAGTTTCTAATCTATTATAGTAAGATGGAATTATACAAAACCACTCCCTGTGGGCAGGGAGGAGAGGAAGTATCCAGGTAGGAAAGTGGGAGGTGCAAACTATTGGGTTTAAGATAGGCTCAAGGATGCATTGTGCATTACCATATGTAAAATGGATAGCCAGTGGGAATTTGCTGTATGACCGAGGCACTCAAAGCTGGTGCTTTGTGACAACCTACAGGGGTGGGACAGGGAAGGAGAAGGGAGGGAGGTTCAAGAGGGAGGGGACATATGTATACCTATGGCCAGCTCATATTAGTGTATGGCAGAAACCATCACAATATTGTAAAATAATCCTTTAATTAAAAATTTAAAAAATTAATAAAAGGGTGTATTGTACAACACAGGGAATATAGCCAGTATTTTGTAGTAACTGTAAATGGACTGTAACCTTTAAGAATTGTATAAAATTTTTTTTAAACCAAAAAAAAGAAATTATGCAAAACCAGAATGTACTCTGTATTACCAACTCTTTAAAACTTCATAGTCAATTCTGATCCTGTAGATAATAAAGACATCATTTTATATTGGTGAAACATTTAAACTGACTCATTTAAAGTATAAACATAAAGTTACATATTTGAATTTTATGAAAATCCATGTCAGGTAATTGGTATAGTGTTATTAGTATGCCAGAGATTTGATACATAGTTTTGTTCCATGCTTTATTTATTAACTCATCAGTAATGTATGTAGTACAGATGTTGCCAGGGTTATGTTTCTGCCTATACTAATTAATTTTGTCTTCTGTCCATATATTGCATATATTTTTATGAGGGTAATTTAATGAAAAAACATAGAAAATAAGTATAAATCGGAAATATATGTAATTGTTAAGAGCATGAACTTTGGAGCTGGGAAGATCTGAATTTGAACCCTTAGTTCTGTTACTTTAGTTTTGAGATCTACTTTATACTATAGATAAAATTTTAGAGTTTAAATAATGACAGCTTTACCAAAATCTGCTTTCTGAATATTAAAGTGGCCAAGTTCTCTTCTCCCATTGGCATATTGTTCCTTATCTTAAGAATTGTCATGACTTCTTTTGCCTTTTAATCTTTTATAAATATTTTAAATTAGTTTTCAAATACTATAAAATATTTTGCTGGGATTTGTGTGAGAATTAATTCAGTTTTGGTTGGTTTAATTTGGGAAGAATTGACATCTTTATGATATGGTATCTTGTTGAGCCATAATACAAGATTTTGTGGAAGATTCAATGAAATGATGTATGAAAGAACTAACCTAGTTAAATACTCAATAACTAATTGTTTATCATTATTATCATTATTACCCATTACCAAGACTAGTAGAATATCTTTAAGTTTCTCATGATGATGAGTCAGTAGCGTTATATTTGAAAACAGCACTCTTATGCTATTGGCTTATGCAGTTAAGAAGAATAAAACATATGGTGTATTTCTTTCACTTAAAAAACAAAGCTAAGAATATGCAAAATGTTAAGCAATGCTGTGGATTTTTTTTCTTTTTTCTGCATCACATGGCTTACGGGATCTTAGTTCCTCAATCAGAAATCAAATCTGGGCCCCAGCGGTGAAAGCACCAAGTTCTAACCACTGGACAGCCAGGGAATTCCCAATGTGATAGAATTATTAATATGATTCATGATTTTTAAATTACATATCAATTTGCAACTCAAAATACACAATGAAGACCAATCACCCCGCTATAAAAGTATGTTTTAGAAAGGGAAAAGACAAATAGAAAATACAGAAAAGACATGTCTAGACAGTTCACAAAGCAAAACGAAATACAAAGCAAAAGGTGGTTAGTCTCACTGATAGTAAAAAAAAAAAAAAAATCATAAATCATTGAAATTTCATTTTTACATATCATATTGGAAAAACTCGAAGTCTGATTAATGCCATTGTTCAGCAAACCTTTGGGAAGCATAAATTCTCATACCTTCTGGTGTTAGTGTAAAATGACACTGGTTAAAAGGAAATTTGGCAATATGTATTCAAATTAAGAATTCTGTTAGCCCATTAATCAAGCAGTCCCACCTCTGAGGATTTATTCCGTATGTCAGTCAGTCAGTCAGTCAGTCCGTTCAGTCGCTCAGTCATGTCCGACTCATGTGCTTCCCCAGAATTCTCCACCTGACTCTGAAAAACACACAAGGCTTTCTGTATTCTGGTTTTTAAATCTCATGACATAGTTCAGTTCAGTTCAGCTGCTCAGTTGTGTCCAACTCTTTACGACCCCATGAATCACAGCACACCAGGCCTCCCTGTCCATCACCAACTCCCGGAGTTCACTCAAACTATTGTGCATCGAGTCAGTGATGCCATCTAGCCATCTCATCCTCTGTCATCCCTTCCTCCTCCTGCCCCCAATCCCTCCCAGCATCAGGGTCTTTTCCAGTGAGTCAACTCTTTGCATGAGGTGGCCAAGTATTGGAGTTTCAGCCTTAGCATCAGTCCTTCCAATGAACACCCAGGACTGATTTCCATTAGGATGGACTTGTTGGATCTCCTTGCAGTCCAAGGGACTCGCAAGAATCTTCTCCAACACCACAGTTTAAAAGCATCAATTCTTCGGCGCTCAGCTTTCTTCACAGTTCAACTCTCACATCCATACATGACCACTGGAAAAACCATAGCCTTGACTAGACGGACCTTTGTTGGCAAAGTAATGTCTCTGCTTTTGAATATGCTATCTAGGTTGGTCATAACTTTCCTTCCAAGGAGTAAGTGTCTTTTAATTTCATGGCTGCAATCACCATCTGCAGTGATTTTGGAGCCCCAAAAAATAAAGTCTGACACTGTTTCCACTGTTTCCCCATCTATTTGCCGTGAAGTGATGGAACCGAATACCATGATCTTCGTTTCCTGAATGTTGAGCTTTAAGCCAACTTTTTCACTTTCCTCTTTCACTTTCGTCAAGAGGCTTGATTCCAGCTTGTGCTTCTTCCAGCCCAGCGTTACTCATGCTGTACTCTGCATATAAGTTAAATAAGCAGGGTGACAATATACAGCCTTGATGTACTCCTTTTCCTATTTGGAACCAGTCTGTTGTTCCATGTCCAGTTCGAACTGTTGCTTCCTGACCTGCATATAGGTTTCTCAAGAGGCAGGTCAGGTGTTCTGGTATTCCCATCTCTTTCAAAATTTTCCACAGTTTATTGTGATCCACACAGTCAAAGGCTTTGGCATAGTCAATAAAACAGAAATAGATGTTTATCTGGAACTCTCTTGCTTTTTCGATGATCCATTGATTGTTGGCAATTTGATCTCTGGTTCCTCTGCCTTTTCTAAAACCAGCTTGAACATCTGGAAGTTCATGGTCCACGTATTGCTGAAGCCTGGCTTGGAGAATTTTGAGCATTACTTTGCTAGCATGTGAGCTGAGTGCAATTGTGTGGTAGTTTTAGCATTCTTTGGCATTGCCTTTCTTTGGGATTGGAATGAAAACTGACCTTTTCCAGTCCTGTGGCCACGGCTGAGTTTTCCAAATTTGCTGGCATATTGAGTGCAGCACTTTCACAGCATCATCTTTCAGGATTTGAAATAGCTCAACTGGAATTCCATCACCTCCACTAGCTTTGTTCGTAGTGATGCTTTCTAAGGCTCACCTGACTTCACATTCCAGGATGTCTGGCTCTAGGTGAGTGATCACACCATCGTGATTATCTTGGTCGTGAAGATCTTTTTTGTACAGTTCTTCTGTGTATTCTTGCCACCTCTTCTTAATATCTTCTGCTTCTGTTAGGTCCATACCATTTCTGTCCTTTATCGAGCCCATCTTTGCATGAAATGTTCCCTTGGTATCTCTAATTTTCTTGAAGAGATCTCTAGTCTTTCCCATTCTGTTGTTTTCCTCTATTTCTTTGCATTGACCTCTGAGGAAGGCTTTCTTATCTCTCCTTGCTATCCTAAAAACAATACCCAGTTGTGGATGTGACTGGTGATAGAAGCAAGGTCCAATACTGTTAAGAGCAGTACTGCGTAGGAATCTGGACTGTTAGGTCCATGAATCTAGGCAAATTGGAAGTGGTCAAACAGGAGATGGCAAGAGTGAATGTCGACATTCTAGGAATCAGCGAACTAAAATGGACTGGAATGGGTGAATTTATCTCAGATGATCATTATATCTACTACTGTGGGCAGGAATCCTTTAGAAGAAATGGAGTAGCCATCATGGTCAACAAAAGAGTCCGAAATGCAGTACTGTGATGCAATCTCAAAAATGGCAGTATGATCTCTGTTTGTTTCAAAGGCAAACCATTCAATATCACAGTAATCCAAGCCTATGCCCCAACCAGTAACGCTGAAGAAGCTGAAGTTGAATGGTTCTATGAAGACCTACAAGACCTTTTAGAACTAACACCCAAAAAAGATGTCCTTTTCATTATAGAGGACTGGAATGCAAAAGTAGGAAGTCAAGAAACATCTGGAGTAACAGGCAAATTTGGCCTTGGAATACGGAATGAAGCAGGGCAAAGGCTAATAGTGTTTTGCCAAGAGAATGCACTGGTCATAGCAAACACCCTCTTCTGACAACACAAGAGAAGACTCTATACATGGACATCACCAGATGGTCAACACCGAAATCAGATCGATTATATTCTTTGCAGCCAAAGATTTAGAAGCTCTATACAGTCAGCAAAAACAAGACCCGGAGCTGACTGTGACTCAGATCATGAACTCCTTATTGTCAAAATCAGACTTAAATTGAAGAAAGTAGGGAGAACCACTAGACCATTCAGATATGACCTAAATCAAATCCCTTATGATTATACAGTGGAAGTGAATAATAGATTTAAGGAACAAGATCTTATAGACAGAGTGCCTGATGAACTGGAGGGAGGTTCGTGACGTTGTACAGGAGACAGGGATCAAGACCATCCCCGTGGAAAAGAAATGCAAAAAAGCAAAATGTCTGTCTGGGGAAGCCCTTACAAATAGCTGTGAAAAGAAGAGAAATAAAAAGCAAAGGAGAAAAAGAAAGATATTCCATATGTACATATATGAAATAACTTGGGCTTCCTTGGTGGCTCAATGGTAAAGCATCTGCCTGCAGTACAGGAGACGTGGAGACACAGGTTCGATCCCTAGGTTGGAAAGATCCCCTGGAGAAGAAAACGGCAAGCCACTCCAATAATCTTGCCCAGAAAATACCATGGACAGAGGACCTTGGAGGAGCCCAGTTCATGAGGTCAGAGTCAGACACGAGTGAGCGACTAAACAAGAACATGAAATGACTCAAGTCTCAAAAAGCTAAAAATAGAACTACCATGTGACCTAGCAGTTTCACTTTTGGGTATATATTCAAAAAAACCAAAAACACTAATTTAAAAAGATACATGCACCCCAGTATTCACAGCAGTATTATTTATAATTGCCAAGCTATGGGAATAACCTAAGTGTCTGTCAACAGATGAATGGATAAACATGTGATTTATATGTACAATGGAATACTGTTTAGGCATTCAGGCATAAAAAAGAACAAAGTTGCCATTTCCAGCAACATGGATGGACCTAGAGATTATCATACTGAGTGAGGTCAGAAAGAGAAAGACAAATATCCTGTGATGTGATTTCTATGTGGAATCTAAAAAGATGATGCAAATGAACTTATAAACAGAGGACTTACAAATATAGAAAACAAACTTATGGTTACCAAAGAGGAAAGGTAAAGAAGGGCAAATTAGGAGTTTCAGATTAGCAGATATAAGCTACTGTATATAAAATAGATAAACAAGGACCTCTTGTATAGCATGAAGAGCTATATTGAGTATCTTGCAATAATCTATAATGGAAAAGAATCTGAAAAAGGTTTTTTATAAGGCAAAAAAATCTGAATCACTTTTCTGTATACCTGAAACTAACACAACATTGTAAATCACCTACATTTTAATTAAATTTTTTAAAGTGGGACTATAGCCAATATTTTGTAATAACTGTAAATCTAGTGTGACCTATAAAAATTATATAAAAATTTAAAAAATTCTAGATATAAAAAAATGACAAGATTGTATCTGGTAATTCTGTGGATGGGAACTAGTTAGATAGGACATGGATAGGAAAGGAGACTTAATTTTCAATATCATCTTTTTGGATTTTGAATTATTTGAATTACCTATTTAACAAATTGATTTTAAAAATTTTGCTTTTTCCTTCTCTAATACTTTTCATTTCTACATTGTCTTCATTTCATTTCCCCCTACTTCTTCTTATCCTTCCATTGCTTTTCGTAAGCTCTATTCTTTTGTACTAAAAGGTTGGTTTTTGATATTGTATTAATTAGTTAAAATGCTTTCTTTCTGTTATTTGGTTTACCTAGCTTGTGTGTGGGTTTGATCTTCAGTTGTTTTCCTCTCTGTATTAGATAAGGGGGCCTTAGATTCCTTGGGAGCCTAATTCTGAGGTAGAGCTGTTTCAATTGTCTGAGGCTTCCTCAGGCTAGTCCTGAAACAAATAGCTAGAAATTAGAGGACTCCATTTCTCACCCCCCCATCCATTTAAATTTTATGCAACTCTGAATAAGATCATTTTATTTTTCAAATTACCCTTATTTGGGAATTATAAGCATTACTTATCTTGTTTTATTTTAGGCAAGAGTGTGTACCCCTTTGGCTACCCCACAGCCAACTCCTCCTCGTTCGCTTTCATCACCTCCTAAGGAGCACGTGTTGGTAAAAACTCCAGATTCTTCTCCCAGTGTTTCAGATCACGATGTAGCTTTTCCTATGAAAAAAATATTGGCTGAAGAAGGTAGAAACTTTATTTCTATAACTCAGTTTTAATTTTTGCAACTATCATGGTTTGTTGTATTAGAGTCTTTGTAGATTAGTATACTGGAGAAGGCAATGGCACTCCACTCCAGTACTCTCGCCTGGAAAATCCCATGGGTGGAGGAGCCTGGTAGGCTGCAGTCCATGGGGTCGCTAGAGTCAGACATGACTGAGCGACTTCACTTTTCCCTTTCGTGTATTGGAGAAGGAAATGGCAACCCACTCCAGTGTTCTTGCCTGGAGAATCCCAGGGACAGGGGAGCCTGGTGGGCTGCCGTCTATGGGGTCGCACAGAGTCGGACACGACTGAAGCGACTTAGCAGCAGCAGCAGCAGATTAGTATACACATAGCTGTTGCTGATTAAGTTTTAGAAAATCACTTTTGCTGGAAGGGAAACTAAGGATTTGGTTGCCACTTTTTAAAGTATATGATCTGGTAGACATTTAGGTTAAGTTCACGGTAATGTTGAAACTGAAGTCTTTTCAAGGTTATTTTTTTGTACTTTACTAAACTAATTTGGGAATTTTCCCATTAAGGGCCTTAATTATTATTATTAATTATGGTTTCCATTATTTGTATGCCAAAATGTTAAAGGCTGTCTGAAACAACATGTCTTGCCTTCCTGTAGACTTCATATTAACTCTTTCTTTCTTTTTAAAACAACCTTTAGGAAATGATATGCCTGCCATCACACTTGTTAATACCCCAGCAGTCACCCCAGTGACTACACCTCCCCCCGCAGCAGCTCTTACCCCAACTTTGTCAGAGACTTCAGTTGATAAATTGAAGATGTCAAGCCCAGAGCTTCCCAAGCCATGGAGTGATGGAGACCTGCCACTGGAAGAAGAGAATCCCAACTCTCTTCAAGAAGAGCTTCACCCAAGAGCCATGTAAATGATAATATATTCACCTTCAGCAACTATACATTTTACCTTAAGTTGACTTAGATGACCTATTGAAAACATCAGAAATGATAAATAAAGGTTTATAATTCATGAGCTAATCTATAGGAGGAAGAAGTTTCATGAATTTTAAGTTTTTACCAAATTTATTTATTCCTTCAGTTCTCTTTTTTCAAACAAAATTTTTTGGGAAATAGGTTAAATTTGAGGGAGAATCAGATTAATTTTGGGGGGAAACAGATTAAAATAAAGATATCTATAATATTGTTAATAAAATAGAATATGATTTTTCCCCAATGTGAATCTTCATTTACTATGATAAGTTAAGTTTTATATTACCATGTATCCCCATGTAAGCTTTATTTTAGGGATGGTAGAACTTTCAAGACCATCTTGAAAGTTTGATCAAGAGATTAAAACATGAAAATGATTTTGGAAAGATAGATCTTGTTGGTTAATTATAGTAGTACAGATTATGTTAATATAGAAATATGTCTAAAGGAGACAGTATTTTTTAATCTATTTTTTTCGTATTATTTGGTTATACTGTGTGGCCTGAGGGATCTTAGTTCTCTGACCAGGGATCAAACGCTTTCCCCCTGCAGTGGAAACATGGTGGTCTTAACCACTAGATTGCCCGGGAAATCCCTATATCTATTTTCTAACAATGAACATAGGCCTTCACTGACCTGATAAATTCAAACCATGTCTCTTTCTTCTTAGTGTAATGTCTGTGGCCAAGGATGAAGAACCTGAGAACGAGGACTTCCCTGCTCAGCTTGCTCCTCCAAAGCCAGTTGCCCTTATGCCACTTCCTGCTGGCATCAAGGCTCCTTCCCCCATACAGATGCCAAGTTCAGATTCCTCCACTGTGGAGAGTACCTTGAGTGTTACTGCCACTGAATCGGAAACCTTAGATAGACCCATCTCTGAAGGAGAGATCTTATTTAACTGTGGTCTCAAAGTGGCTAAGAGTAAGTTAGCTTGTATCAATTGATTTCACTGGTTAAATTATGATCCTTCCTAAGTAATACTTTTCTGTGTGAAATGGTTTTACTTAGTTTGTAAGATTTAACATAGTATAGTAGAAAGAATATGGACTCTGCAAGTTAACTTTTCTAAACCTTAACCTCAGACTCTAAAATCTCCCTCAAAAATCCTACTTTCCAGAAGTATCACTCTTAAAAGTTTGGGGTATACTTTCCAGTCTTTTTTTTAAAATATGCATATATAGGTACCTAAATACATCTGTATGTTACTTTTAAAAATAGGGTCATATTATACATATTGTTATGAAACCTGAATTTTTTTAACCTTAAATACATTGTGGACATTTTCCTGTATTAATACATATAGTCCTACCTCTTTTTTTCAGTGACTGGCCATTTAGATTGTTTAGATTGATCTAGTGGTGCCCTAATGGTGGGCGTTTTCAGATTGTTTTCAGTGTTTTTATACCATACATAGCTCTCTGCTGAGTATCCTTGAACATATATCATATAGCTAATATATAACTGATAGCTTCCTTAAAATATGTGCCTAGAAGTGAAATTGCTGAGTCAAAGTAAGCACCTTTAAAATAGCAATACATTGCCAACATGCACTCCAGAAAGTTAAATCAGTTTTTAATCAGTTTTTAATTGTATCAATAGTATATAGGAGAATTTTCTCTTTTTCAGTTTCATAGTTCCAGTTGATATTTATAGCTCTTTTTAATCTCTGACAAGCTGATAAGGGAAGCAAACATCTCACTCATCTTTGTTATAAAATACACTTTTTAAAGAACTGGTGAGATTGAACGTGCATGCATGCTAAGTCTCTTCAGTCTCATCCGACTCTTTGTGACCCTATGGACTGTTAGCCCTCCAGGCTCCTCTGTCCATGGGATTCTCCAGGCAAGAATACTGGAGTGGGTTGCCATGTCCTCTTCTGGGGATCTTCCCGACCCAGGGATCAAACCTATGTCTCTTATGTCTCTTGCATTGGCAGGCGGGTTTTAGCTTGTGAATTATGATTTATGAACTTTGTCAGTATTTTTATTGTGTAAGTTTAAGGGTAATGTTTTACAACTTTATCGTGAGATTATTTACTAAATTTGTTTCTTCTTGTTTCTAAATTTTTGCATTTTAATTTCTAGTTTTAGGAGATGAAGGGCTGTATCTGGCAAACCTAAATGATAGCTTATCTAGTACTTTGCAAGATGCCCTTGAAATGGTAAGGAATGATTCACTTCACTTTGAATTCTGACATAAAAGATATCCTGATGAACTTGCTGCAACTGATCAGGGTTTTTCCTCAAATATTTGCATTATAGTCATAAAATTCAACAAAGAAATGTAAAGTTTCTTATACATCTTATTATCATATCTATATATTTCATTATTGTAATTGTAAAAAATAGAAAATTATAATAGAAGATTGTA
The DNA here is from genome assembly GCF_029407905.1 of Bubalus kerabau. NCBI lineage: Eukaryota > Metazoa > Chordata > Mammalia > Artiodactyla > Bovidae > Bubalus > Bubalus kerabau. Next base: position 75,712,411 of record NC_073633.1, read on the forward strand.
ATGAATAGAAAATTATTGTTAACCCCTGTGGCTCCAGTAGTTGAAACATGCAATTAATGTAATTAGATAATGAAAATCTCAGTGTACATTGTCATGTGGAGATATTGTAAATGCCTTTATAATGTTGCAGGCAGGACCTTCAATGTTGAAACCAGCTCTCTTATAATATATTTGTTATTTTTCCCTAACCATGATTATAATTCTTTATGCTAAAAAAATAACTGAATTTAGTTAGTTTTAAAAGAATTACTGAAATAGGACCCAGGGGCACTAACTCTTCTTAGTTATTATTTAGCTTTATAGACAAAAAATAGGCATTTAAAAATGTATTTTTATATAGATATCAAGTTATATATTAAATAATGTAAATACCACACAGAAATTATAATAGGGATTTTTTTTTGAAAACTGTTAAGGAATAGAAATCTTTACTTTTTATGTTTTCAAACAACCTAAGTGAGGAAGGGTTGTTGTGCTCAACTTTCATCTACATTTATCCATGTGTGTGTGTATGTGTGCTAGTTACTCAGTGTGTCTGACTCTTTTCAACCCCGTGGACTACATACTGGGCTCCTCTGTCCATGGAATTCTTCACGCAAGAATCCTGGAGTGGGTAGCCAGTCCGTTCTCCCGGGAATCTTTGCTGACCCAGAGAATAAACCTGGGTCTGCTGCATTGCTGGCAGATTCTTTACTTTCTGAGCCACAGGTGAAGCCCACATTTATCCATAGTCTTTGCTAAGCATTGCTAATATTATTGCTTTTAAAACTTAGTTGATAATTTTTGACATATGTATATGTCTGTAAGCCATTATCAGAGTTAATGAAATAAACATACTCATCATCCATCACTCCCAAAAGTTTCCTCAGGCCCTTTCATTATCCCTCCTTCTCATCTCTCATCATTCTTCTCATCCAATTTATCTCTCCCACCAACCACTGATTCACTTTCTGTAACTATAGATTAGTTTGCTTATCTAGATTTATATAAAAGGAATCACATGACATGTATTCTTTTTTTGCATGTGATTGCTTTAACTCAGCATAATTATTTTGAGATTTATCTGGGTTATAGCTTGTATCATAGTTCATTCCTTTTTATTGCTGAGTAGTGCTCTATTGCATGGATGTACCACTGTTTGTCTGTTCACCTGTTGATGATCATTTGGGTTTATTCCAGTTTGAAACTATTACAAATAAAGCTGCTGTGAACACTTGTGTGCAAGACTTTGTATGGACCTAGATGCTTTCATTTCTCTTTGACAAATAGCTAGGGGAGGAATGGATGGATAATATGGTAGTTATATGTTAATCTTTCAGTTCAGTCGCTTAGTCGTGTCCGACTCTTTGCAACCCCATACTGCACCCCCTGTTCATCACCAACTCCCGGAGCCTACTCAAACTCATGTCCATCGCATCAGTGATACCATCCAATGATCTCAACCTTTGTTGTCCCTTTCTCCCGCCTTTGATCTTTGCCAGCATCAGGGTCTTTTCCAATGAGTCAGTTCTTGGCATCAGGTGGCCAAAGTATTAGAGCTTCAGCTTCAGCATCAGTCTTTCCAATGAATATTCAGGACTGATTTCCCTTAGGATGGACTGGTTTAATCTCCCTGCAGTCCAAAAGACTCTCAAGAGTCTTCTCCAACACCCCAGCATCAATTCTTTGGTGCTCAGCTTTCTTTATAGTCCAACTCTCACACCCATACATGACTACTGGAAAAACCATAGCTTTGACTATACAGACCTTTGTTGGTAAAGTAATGTCTCTGCTTTTTAATATACTTTTGGTCATAGCTTTTCTTCTGAGGAGCAAGCATCTTTTAATTTCATGGCTGCAGTCACCATCTGCACTGATTTGGAGCCCCAAAAAATAAAGTCTCTAACTGCTTCCATTGTTTCCCCATCTATTTGCCATAAAGTGATGGGACTGAATGCCATGATCTGAGTTTTCTGAATGTTGAGTTTTAAGCCAACTTTTTCATCTCCTCTTTCACTTTCATCAAGAGGCTCTTTAGTTCTTCTTCGCTTTCTGGCATAAGGGTAGTGTCATCTGCATATCTGAGGCTATTGATATTTCTCCCGGCAATCTTGATTCCAGCTTGTGCCTTATCCAGCCCAGCATTTCACCTGATGTACTCTGCATATAAGTTAAATAAGCATGGTGACAATATACAGCCTTGATGTACTTCTTTCCCAACGTAGAACCAGTCTGTTGGTCCATGTCCAGTTCTAACTGCTGCTTCTTGACCTACATACAGATTTCTCAAGAGGCAGGTCAGGTGATCTGTCATTCCCATCTCTTAAAGAATTTTCCACAGTTTGTTGTGATCCACACAGTCAAAGGCTTTGGCGTAGTCAATAAAACAGAAGTAGATGTTTATCTGGAACTCTCGCTTTTTCGATGATCCAGCGGATGTTGGCAATTTGAGCCCTGGTTCCTCTGCCTTTTCTAAATCTAGCCTGAACATCTGGAAGTTCACGGTTCATGGACTGTTGTGCTAGCATGTGAGATGAGTGTAATTGTGTGGTAATTTGAACATTGTTTGGCATTGCCTTTTTTTGGGATTGAAATGAAAACTGACCTTTTCCAGTCCTGTGGCCACTGCTGAGTTTTCCACATTTGCTGCATATTGACTGCAGCTCTTTAACAGGATCATCTTTTAGTATTTGTAATGGCTTAACTAGAATTCTCTCACCTCCAAGCTTTGTTCATAGTAATGTTTTCTAAGGCCCACTTGACATTGCATTCCAGGATGTCTGGCTCTAGGTGAGTGATCACACCATTGTGGTTATCTGGGTCATGAAGATCTTTTATGTACAGGTCTTCTGTGTATTCTTGCCACCTCTTCTTAATATCTTCTGCTTCTGTTAGGTCCATACCATTTCTGTCCTTTATTGTGCTCATCTTTGCATGAAATGTTCCCTTGGTATCTCTAATTTTCTTGAAGAGATCTCTAGTCTTTGCCGTTCTGTTGTTTTCCTCTATTTCTTTGCATTGATTGCTGAGGAAGGCTTTCTTATCTCTTCTTGATATATTTTGGAACTCTGCATTCAAATGGGTATATATTTTCTCCTTTGCCTTTTGTTTCTTTTCTTTTTACAGCTATTTGTAAGGCCTCCTCAGACAACCATTTTGCCTTTTTTCACTTCTTTTCCTTGGCGATGGTCTTGATCACTGCCTCCTGTACAGTGTCACAAACTTCCATCCATAGTTCTTTAGGCACTCTGTCTATCAGATCTAATCCCTATTAGTCACTTCCACTGTATAATCATGAGGGATTTGATTTAGGTCATACCTGAATGGTCTAGTGGTTTTCCCTACTTTCTTCAGTTTCAGTCTGATTTTGGCAATAAGGAGTTCATGGTCTGAGCCACAATCAGTTCCCAGTCTTGTTTTTGCTGACTGTATAGAGCTTCTCCGTCTTTGGCTACGAAGAATATAATCAGTCTGATTTCAGTATTGACCATCTGGTGATGTCCATGTGTAGAGTCTTCTCTTGTGTTGTTGGAAGAGGGTGTTTGCCATGACCAGTGTGTTCTCTTGGCAAAAGTCTGTTAGCTTTTGACCTGCTTCGTTTTGTACTCCAAGGCCAAATTTGCCTGTTACTCCAGGTAGCTCTTGACTTCCTACTTTTTCATTCCAGTCCCCTATAATGAAGAAGACATCTTTTTTGGGTGTTAGTTCTGGAAGTTCTCATAGGTCTTCATAGAACTGTTCAATTTCAGCTTCTTCAGCATTACTGGTCAGGGCATAGACTTGGATTACTGTGATGTTGAATGGTTTGCCTTGGAAACGAACAGAGATCATTCTATCATTTTTGAGATTGCACCCAAGTACTGCATTTTGGACTCTTGTTGAGTATGATGGCTACTCCATTTCTTCTAAGGGATTCTTGCCCATAGTAGTAGATATTATGGTCATCTGAGCTAAGGTCACCCATTCCAGTCCATTTTAGTTCACGGATTCCTAAAATGTTGATCTTCACTCTTGCCATCTCCTGTTTGACCACTTCCAATTTGCCTAGATTCATAGACCTGACATTCCAGGTTCCTATGCATTATAGTTCTTTATAGCATTGGACTTTATTTCCATCACCTATCACATCCACGACTGAGTGTTGTTTTTGCTTTGGCTCTGTCTCTTCATTCTTTCTGGAGTTATTTCTCCCCTTTTTTCCAGTAGCATATTGGGCATCTACCAACCTGGGGAGTTCATCTTTCAGTGTCATACCTTTCTGCCTTTTCATACTGTTCATGGAGTTCTCAAGGCAAGAATACTGAAGTGTTAATCTTTAAGAAGAGCTTTTTTTAAGTTATCTGCCAAAATCTTGTGTAGACCTTTTCCTTCTATGTTTTATATTTTTATATTGCTATAAATATGTTTTGTATTACTGAGTAATATAAAATATACTGAGTTATGTTTTATATTGAGTAATATGCTTATATTTATATTTAACTGAGTAATACATTTTTTATTTACATTCATATTTAACTGAATAATATGTTTTATATTACGGAGCTTCTCTAATACCTCAGATGATGAAGAATCCTCCTGCAATGTAGGAGACCCTGGTTTGATCCCTGGGTTGGAAAGATCTCCTGAAGAAGGGAATGGTAACCTACTCCAGTGTTCTTGGCTGGAGAATCCCATGGACAGAGAAGCCTGGTGGGTTATAGTCTGCGGGATTGCGAAGAGTCAGACACTACACTTTCTTTCACTTTTATATTACTATAAATATTTCTGAGCATTGCTCAGGAAATGGCTAAGTACTCAGAGACAGTTTTATCCTTTTGCTTCTTGCTTTATGGTTTTTTAGGCAAAACCATAGTGGTACTCAATCTAGGGATACTTATCCCCATTGTGGAGAGAAGACTCTTCTATGTACTCCACTCAGTGCCTCAATATTGAGGTTTTCCAGCATGGCCAGTGGAAACAACTATAGTCCTTTGTTATATATAATGGTATTTAACATCAGTTCAGTTCAGTTCAGTTCAATCGCTCAGTCGTGTCTGACTCTTTGCAACCCCATGAATCACAGCACGCCAGGCCTCCCTGTCTATCACCAACTCCTGGAGTTCACTCAAACTCATGTCCATTGACTCATTGATGCCATCCAGCCATCTCATCCTCTGTCATCCCCTTCTCCTCCTACCTCCAATCCCTTCCAGAATCAGGGTCTTTTCCAGTGAGTCAACTCTTCACATGAGGTGGCCAAAGTATTGGAGTTTCAGCTTCAGCAATCAGTCCTTCCAGTGAACACCCAGGACTGATTTCCTTTAGAATGGACTGGTTGGATCTCCTTGCAGTCCAAGGGACTCTCAAGAGTCTTCACCAACATCACAGTTCAAAAGCATCAGTTCTTCGGTGCTCAGCTTTCTTCACAGTCCAACTCTCACATCCATACATGACCACTGGAAAAACCATGGCCTTGACTAGGTGGACCTTTGTTGGCAAAGTAATGTCTCTGCTTTTGAATATGCCATCTAGGTTGGTCATAACTTTCCTTCCAAGGAGTAAGCATCTTTTAATTTTGTGGCTGCAATCACCATCTGCAGTGATTTTGGAGCCCCCCAAAAATAAAGTCTGACACTGTTTCCACTGTTTCCCCATCTATTTCCCATGAAGTGATGGGACCAGATGCCATGATCTTAGTTTCCTGAATGTTGAGCTTTAGGCCAACCTTTTCACTCTCCTCTTTCACTTTCATCAAGAGGCTTTTTGGTTCCTCTTCATTTTCTGCCATAAGGGTGGTGTCATCTGCCTATCTGAGGTTATTGATATTTCTCCTGGCAATCTTGATTCTAGCTTGTGCTTCTTCCAGCCCAGAGTTTCTTATGATGTATTCTGCATATAAGTAAAATAAGCAGGGTGACAACATACAGCCTTGATGTACTCCTTTTCCTATTTGGAACCAGTCTGTTGTTCCATGTCCAGTTCAAACTGTTGCTTCCTGACCTGCATACAGGTTTCTCAAGAGGCAGGTCAGGTGGTCTGGTATTCCCATCTCTTTCAGAATTTTCCACAGTTTATTGTGATCCACACAGTCAAAGGCTTTGGCATAGTCAATAAAGCAGAAATAGATGTTTTTCTGGAACTCTCTTGCTTTTTCCATGATCCAGCAGATGTTGGCAATTTGATCTCTGGTTCCTCTGCCTTTTCTAAAACCAGCTTGAACATCTGGAATTTCGCGGTTCATGTATTGCTGAAGCCTGGCTTGGAGAATTTTGAGCATGACTTTACTAGCGTGTGAGATGAGTGCAACTGTGTGGTAGTTTGAGCATTCTTTGGCATTGCCTTTCTTTGGGATTGTAATGAAAACTGACCTTTTCCACTCCTGTGGCCACGGCTGAGTTTTCCAAATTTGCTGGCATATTGAGTGCAGCACTTTCACAGCATCATCTTTCAGGACTTGAAATAGCTCAACTGGAATTCCATCATCTCCACTAGCTTTGTTCATAGTGATTAAGGCCCACTTTACTTCACATTCCAGGATGTCTGGCTCTAGGTGAGTGATCATACCATCATGATTATCTGGGTCGTGAAAATCTTTTTTGTACAGTTCTTCTGTGTATTCTTGCCACCTCTTCTTAATATCTTCTGCTTCTGTTAGGTCCATACCATTTCTGTCCTTTATCGAGCCCATCTTTGCATGAAATGTTCCCTTGGTATCTCTAATTTTCTTGAAGAGATCTCTAGTCTTTCCCATTCTATTGTTTTCCTCTGTTTCTTTGCACTGATTGCTAAGGAAGGCTTTCTTATCTCTCCATGCTATTCTTTGGAACTCGGCATTCAGATGCTTGTATCTTTCCTTTTCTCCTTTGCTTTTCGCTTCTCTTCTTTTCACAGCTATTTGTAAGGCCTCCCCAGATAGCCATTTTGCTTTTTTGCATTTCTTTTCCATGGGGATGGTCTCGATCCCTGTCTGCTGTACAATATGACGAACCTCCATTCATAGTTCATCAGGCACTCTATCAGATCTAGTCCCTTAAATCTATTTCTCACTTCCACTTCATAATCATACGAGATTTGATTTAGGTCATACCTGTTTTTAACATCAGGCACTGATATATCCAATCCCTTCTCAGGTACTTGTTCCTGCAGCCTTATGTAATTGCCTCAGATGCATCTGCTGATCAGTAATCAGGTTAATTCTCAAGGGAATCATCTGCAGTTCTCCAGAGTTCTCTCTCTGCAGCTTTCACTTTTCTAGCAGCCTGTCTTCGGAGAAGGCGATGGCACCCCACTCCAGTACTCTTGCCTGGAAAATCCCATGGACGGCGGAGCCTGGTGGGCTGCAGTCCATGGGTTCGCTAAGGGTCGGACACAACTGAGCGACTTCCCTTTCACTTTTCGCTTTCATGCATTGAGAAGGAAATGGCAACCCACTCCAGTGTTCTTCCCTGGAGAATCCCAGGGACGGGGGAGCCTGGTGGGCTGCCGTCTATGGGGTCGCACAGAGTTGGACATGACTGAAGCGACTTAGCAGCAGCAGCAGACTGTCTTAGGAACTCTAGCCGTCTTGGCCTTCCTGTAGTTTTAGCTCCATCTTTTCAGCTCAGGCTCCTGTGCCACAGTCTGGAAGCCTATAAGCTGTAAGCTAGAGCAGTCATAGGCTTCTTCTGATTTGTTTCCCATTTCTCAGGGATCATTGTTTTTTGTTAACTGATGCCCTATGTTTTGAAATGCATTTTTTCACATACTTTGTCCATGTTTTAGTTGTTTTAAGCAATGTTTCTGGTCTTTATTACTCCATCTTGTCTGGAAGTAGAAGGCTAGTTACATTAATCTTTTCATTTGTTATCATTGTATATGATCATGATGAAACAGAAGGAGATTGGTATACTTTTGAAACATCATGTTCTTCTATCCTATTACAATCATAATGCTAGAAATTTCTTTAAAGCAACCCATTCAAGTGATGTAAAGTAGGACTGTATATTAAATTCACCAGTGGAGCTTTTAAAAAAGTGTGTCTTTGGCCCCACCCTCTGATATGTGGATTCAGTAGATCATAAGGGTTATGTGGTATGCATGTATGTGTGTGGGCAGTTAGAAGCCTAAACCTCTATATTTAAAAAAAGCATCTTAAAGGATGATATGCATCCTTTGTTAAAAATATGTTAGTACTTATTTTCCTTTGAGTTGAAGGAGGTTAAATCACTTATTTGTGTCACATAACTATATAGTCACAGATTTTTGTGGATACATAATACTTTTGCCTTTCGTTTTAAGCTATCAACTTAAGCTGTGTGTGCTAAGTCACTTTAGTCATGTCCAAATCTTTGCGGTCGCAAAGCTGGCTGTAGCCAGCCAGGCTCCTCCATCCATGGGATTTTCCAGGCAAGAATACTGGAGTGGGTTGCCATTTTCTTCTCCAGGGGATCTTTCCAACCCAGGGATCAAATCTTGGTCTCTTACATTGCAGGCAGACTCTTTCCCATCTGAGCCACCAGGGAAACCTGATGTTAAGTTCTGTCAAGCTAAGAACTGTAAATTTTGAGTTCTAATAGGGGCTGTATGAATTCTAAAGCTTGAGTTGCAAGGGGCTGGTGTTTGTCAAGTCCAACAAACAAAAAATGAAAGATGCCATATAGCGTCTTTACACTATTAAAGACACAGGAATGAAAGATGCCTAATCTGGAGATTCATATGTTCAAAATGTGTTAAAATAATTTTCTCTACTATATGTGGGAGTATGAAGTAATGAAGGAGCATTTTGATAAGATTTTAATAGGGCAGCTACTTTTCTAACTAATTATTATGAGTAATTGGTTGAGTCTATTCTGAAGAGAGTGGAAGTCACTTTTATAAAATAATACCGGGGGAAGACTAAAGGAGAAGTCTTTATTTTCAGAGAAGCATTAAACTAAGATTTGGCCTACTTCATATTGTCATTATGGCATTTTTATCCCTTCTTAGAACTGTATCTTGGTGCCAAAGCATGTTTTAAGTTTGTTCAAAGTAAATCGCTGACCTGAACCAGGACTAAATTATAACATCTTTCTTTTTCTGCATTTAAAACTAATTTAATTTCAACATTTTTACTAAGCCTAAAATCAGATATGCTACAAATTTATGATAGAATCACATGCAGAAATACAATCTTGAAAAGCTGAGACTAATTTTGAAGTTATGAATCAGTAGGCATTTACCTATGTACACCTGGGGGATAAAGACTTGTGCTCCAGAGTTAATAAACTTTATTTCATTAAACATAAGATACTTAGGTAAAATTACTATTAATGGAATCTAAAGTCATGTTAATACTGGTATTTACAAGGAATCCAGTTTTCTGGCTCTGTGGCCTACATTTGGGGAACTGGTCTATTTTGAGGTGCCAAGAAGTCTGAGCTGGGTCAGACTGCTCCCTCAAAAGCACTGGAGATCAGCACAAAGGCACAGGACAGTCAAAGGTCTGTAGGTGCCGCAGCATATTTCCGGAGGTTTTCATTTCTGCCTGTGGTCCAGGTTGCGCCATTGCAATGGTGCTTCAGCCCCATTGCCACGCTGGGGCACAGCTTTGTGTGCCGCATCCACAGGAAGCAGGAAAATGTGTGAGAAGAAACTTGACGATCCTGAATAAAATGTTATGAATCCTTGTCACTCAATCTCATGGGACAGAAGGTCTAATTTTCATCTTTTATAATAAATCTCCAATTCAAATGTAACCAAATTATTTTATACTGATGATTATCTTTGAGGCACACACAAAGGATTTTTAGTATAGTTGAATAGAAATGAGATCTAAATGATAGTAAAGAGTCCATCTTCTTGTATAAAGTGCCAATATGATCATATTCATAATGACTTAAGTTTTATGAATCATGAATTATTAATATGAAAAATGGGATTGTTTGGGGATTAATTTTTGTTTTTTGATTGTATTATCCTTATATTTTATTTAGGAAGATGATCCTCCCAGCGAAGGACAAGTGATTAGGATGCCCCATAAAAAAGTTCATGCCGATGCAATTCTTTCTCTTCTTGCTAAACAAAACCCGGAATCATTAGTTTCACAGCAAGCTGTGTATCATTCAGAGGTACTTTTTAACTTTAATTATTTTTTTCTGTTAGCTCTAAATACAAGAAAAAGATAACAAAAATATTCATAATTTTAGTTAAAGCATGCTAGTACTTCAGCTTATTCAGGGATCAGCCTTGTAGTAACTTTAACCTGAAGCCATAGAGTTATGATTTTTACAACTGAAAGGAATTTAGGCCATCAGTTCTAAACTTCATATTCTACAGATGAAACAAGCTGAAGCCCTTTTAAATGATTTGTGGGGATCAGTCGTTTGTTCTTTCTTTCTGCAGCCATTTACTGAGTATCTACAATATGCCAGACACAGCGTCGGAAAAGATATAAAGATGTTGAGGCAGGATCCCTACTTTTAAGCAGCTTACAGTCCTGTAGGGAAAAAAGAGCTTAAACAATTACTCTACCATGCAGTAACTGATCAAATAACTAGAGAAGTAGATTGAGCCAGATAATCGTTAAGAGCCTTGTAGGCCAGGGTAAAGCCATTGGAGTCCCTTAAGATATTGTGAGCAAGGGAGTCACAAGTTAAGATATTTAAGAAGGCATCAGGAGCCATGGACAAGTGAGGGAAAGATGGAGGCCTGTCAGAACACCATTGGAGTAGTCCAGACTGAGAACATGAACAAAGGCAGTTAAGTAGAAATGGAAAGGAGAGAGATTTAAACTTGAGTATGGAATTGGCACTAATTGGTCACTGATTAAGAGAAGTTGTGCTTGTGTAGTTGTGGACTTTGAAATGCAGAGAGAAGAGTGCCAGGTTGTGTGGGGAAGATACTGAATTTGATTTGAAACATTAGGTGCTTAAGGAAATGCCAGGTGGAAAGGTACAGTGTGGTCACTCAGGCTGGTTAATGATAGAGGTGGGACTTGGATTCTTGATTCTGTTTAGTATTCTTTCTGTTGTGTTTGGTTGTCTGTGCTTGAACAGGTGAGAAACTATCTTTAGATGAACTGGAGATCTGAACTCTGTATATCATCCAGGGAGATGGCTAGCTTTATTTTCTATTAATTTTTAAAGATTTAAATGCTTAGGAAAGATAGAGGAAAAAAGATATGGAACTTAGTAATAGAAAAAAAAATGTAAGTTTAACTTATTCCTTCTTGTTGAAAAACAACTAATTTTTCTGTGACTTATTTAGGTATTGATTAAAAATTGATTTCACTGGAAAGATATTATTTGTAATTGCTGCTACTGAGTTTGAGAAAGTGCTCTCGTAACTCTAGAAACCAAGCTGCTTAGTATAGAGACCAGAAGTCTGAGAGAAAAAGGAGAGAGAAAATGAGACACACAAATGGAACAAAAAATAGTAGAAAATAGCAGAAATGTCAGCATAATTTAAAAATTCCACTAACTTAATCCCTGTTTCCTTCTTTTTGGAAATCAGTAATATTGTTTGGGCTTCTCCAGTGGCTCAGAGGTAAAGAGTTCACCTACACTGCAGGTTGGATCCCTGGGTTGGGAAAATGCTTGAGAGAAAGGAAATGGCAACCCACTCCAGTATTCTTGCCTGGGAAATCCCATGGACAAAGTCTAGGAGGCTACAGTCTGTGGGGTCACAAAAGAGTTGGACACAACTGGACGGCTAACCGCCACCACCACCACCAATATTGGTCCATTTATTCATTCTGTTCTCAGACTTTTCCATCTTTTTAATGCTGGGAAATTTATCTCTACTTTTTCAGTTTTTTTCTTCCTCTCATCTTTTTCCCTCTCTGGCTAAAACTTACTTCCAGATATTAATACTTCTGCTTCTGTTTGTGTCTTCGATTTTCTATCTCTTCATTCTTTTTTACTCTCTTCTTGGAGAGTTCTTCAATCTGATCTGCCAACCACTAATTTGTTCTTTAGCCTACTGTTTATCTGACTTCTATGTTATTCATATTGGATATTCTCACTTGTGTCTTTTTTTAATGATCTTTTGCTTCACATTGTTAGTATTTTTCTTTATTCCTTTTGTATGTGTATATGTGTATATGGTTAATGTTTTTCACTTTTTTTTTTTTAACATTTACTCCTTGAATAATTTGTTTCTTTTGTTATTTGAATTCATGTTCTGAGGCCAGGGTGGGGGCAGTACGATAAGCTCTTCTGTCTGAGAATTAGTGTTGGGTATGGCAGAAAGTGAAGAGGAACTAAAAAGCCTCTTGATGAAAGTGAAAGTGGAGAGTGATAAAGTTGGCTTAAAGCTCAACATTCAGAAAATGAAGATCATGGCATCCGGTCCCATCACTTCATGGCAAATAGATGGGGAAACAGTGGAAACAGTGTCAGACTTTATTTTTTTGGGCTCCAAAATCACTGCAGATGGTGACTGCAGCCATGAAATTAAAAGACGCTTACTCCTTGGAAGGAAAGTTATGACCAACCTAGATAGCATATTCAAAAGCAGAGACATTACTTTGCCAACAAAGGTTTGTCTAGTCAAGGCTATGGTTTTTCCTTTGGTCATGTATGGATGTGAGAGTTGGACTGTGAAGAAGGCTGAGTGCTGAAGAACTGATGCTTTTGAACTGTGGTGTTGGAGAAGACTCTTGAGAATCCCTTGGACTGCAAGGAGATCCAACCAGTCCATTCTAAAGGAGATCAGCCCTGGGATTTCTTTGGAAGGACTGATGCTAAAGCTGAAACTCCAGTACGTTGGCCACCTCATGCGAAGAGTTGACTCATTGGAAAAGACTCTGATGCTGGGAGGGATTGGGGGCAGGAGGAGAAGGGGACGACAGAGGATGAGATGGCTGGATGGCATCACTGACTCGATGGACGTGGGTCTGAGTGAACTCTGGGAGTTGGTGATGGACAGGGAGGCCTTGCGTGCTGCAATTCATGGGGTTGCAAAGAGTCAGACACGACTGAGTGACTGAACTGAACTGAACTGAACTGAAGGACTAAAATCAGGCCACGGTCCGTTTAAGTGAATAGAAGAAGAGACGAGGCGATGAGCCCCAGGAAGGGGCTTCTCAGGCAGCACAGAACCACTCCTGATGGACCACAGCTGTTTGCTGATATTCTGCAATTCAGTTCTTCTGATGGTTGTTATGTCTTTAAAACCCTTAGGAAGAAGTTTCTTTGAGAGGTTTTGTATTCCTGTCCTTGGGTTCAAAGGGGGACAGAGTGAGGAGTGAATGCCTATGGGTTCTTGGTCAGATGTCGTCTGTAACTTTTCACCCCAACTGGGCCTTCATGCTCCCTGATACCATTACTCTGGGGCACTAGTATCTGCAGCCCAGATTGTTGCCAAGATCTTTATGGTTAAGGTGCAAGCAGTGATGATTTCCAGTTAATGAGGCAAAGAGGAAATGACAGCAGCTCTTTACATCAGTCATTCTTCTCACTGCACCCCCTGTAGCCACCTTCCTCCACAGGATGCAGCCCTTTTCCCCCACATATACCAGGTCAAGCTAGCAGTTGGTCTTTCCCAGTGTTTTTTCACAGTTTTTACTTAATTCTCAGAATCCGTGGCTGCTTCTCACTTCTGTAGTTACTCCAGCATTTTTGGGGACAGGGAGCTGGCAGCCTTTGTTAGTGTGTCATCTTGGCTAGACCAGAAGCCCAGAAGTTGGAAGATTATCCTTTCCAGTTTTTTTCTAAGCATCTAAACATTTGCATGTGCGAGTGTGTGTGCTCATGTGTGGGTAATTTTGAGGTATGTATATGTGTTATTCTGCCATCTCATTCTTAAAATTTAACTAAATCCTAAAAGACATACCATATCCTTTTTATCTACCATGTAGTATGCCCTAGTTTATTCTCCTACTGAAAAATTTTTAGACTGATTCCAATTTTTCTTTCTCCAAACTATGAAAAGAATAAAATCCTTTTTTGTACCATGAGGAATTGCCTCTCTACCAGACCACCTTACCTGCCTCCTGAGAAATCTGTATGCAGGTCAGGAAGCAACAGTTAGAACTGGACATGGACCAACAGACTGGTTCCAAATCAGGAAAGGAGTACATCAAGGCTATATATTGTCACCCTGCTTATTTAACTTATATGCAGAGTACATCAGGTGAAATGCCAAGCTGGATAAAGCACAAACTGGAATCAAGATTGCCAGGAGAAATATCAATAACCTCAGATATGCAGGTGACACCACCCTTATGCCAGAAAGCGAAGAAGAACTAAAGAGCCTCTTGATGAAAGTGAAAGAGGAGAGTGAAAAAGGTGGCTTAAAACTCAACATTCAGAAAACTCAGATCATGGCATTCAGTCCCATCATTTCATGGCAAATAGATGGGGAAACAATGGAAGCAGTGAGAGACTTTATTTTGGGGAGCTCCAAAATCACTGCAGATGGTGACTGCGGCCATGAAATTAAAAGACACTTGCTCCTCAGAAGGAAAGCTATGACCAACCTAGACAGCATATTAAAAAGCAGAGACATTACGTTACCAACAAAGGTCTGTCTAGTCAAAGCTATGGTTTTTCCAGTGGTCATGTATGGATGTGAATGTTGGACTATATAGAAAGCTGAGCACCGAAGAACAGATGCTGTGGTGTTGGAGAAGACTCTTGAGAGTCCCTTGAACTGCATGCAGATTAAACCAGTCAATCCTAAAGGAAATCAGCCCTGAATATTCATTGGAAGGACTGATGCTGAAGCTGAAGTTCTAATACTTTGGCCACCTGATACGAAGAATCAACTCATTTGAAAAGACCCTGATGCTGGGAAAGATTGAAGGCAGGAGGAGAAAGGGATGACAGAGGATGAGATGGTCGGATGGCATCACCGACTCAATGGACATGAGTTTGAGTAAGCTCCAGGAATTGGTGATGAACAGGGAGGCCTGGTATGCTGCAGTCCATGGGGTCACAAAGAATTGGACACGACTGGGTAACTGAACTGAACTGAACTGATAGAAGATAACAAGAGGTGGAATTTACTCAGAAGGCACAGGCATTTATAATTTAAATAGACACTAAAGCATTGCTTTTCAACTTTATGAGATTCTGACACCTCATTATGTATTTTTAATCTTAAATTTTTGCCAGTCTGATTAACAGTGATTGACATTAAATGTGTTTTCCTATGTTTTAAACATTTGTTTGTAATAAGAACTAGTAATAATGATATATTTGTAAGTTAAAATACTGCTTTGGTAAGAAAATAGTAGCCATTCTTTGTTGCTACTCTTTGCCTAGAGGGAGCATCTGGTCAGTGAGAGCAGGCTGAGGACAGAACTGCGTTTTGTGCATTTATGTGGATGGGCTGGGTGTGCTCCTGGAGATTATAGATAAACTTAGAGTTGACATGAGTCCGAGATTGGCGTATGATATAAAAATGACAAATGCTTATGTGGTATTAGAGCTTTGTGTGAATAGGGAAGCTAAATCTTCCACAGAGTATTAAGGTGTTTAGCAATTATAAGTACCCTTGAAAATGTTCATCAAAGAGAAGGTACTGTATATTGCACAACATTTATATGGTAGTGGTAGAGTAATATAGGTCTTGTGAAATATTTCTAAGGAAAATGTGTCTGCTGTCATCCTAAACTCTGCCCAAGAATCTCCAAGGGTTTCATATTAATTAAAAACCAATCTTTTCCTGTTTAAAGGATGTTGAGTCATTGATATTCTTTAAGAAAAGTCAGATTACAGAATAAGGGGAGCTATAAATCTGTAGAGGATAATTAGGGTAAATTGTAGAAAATTGTGAATGATGAGCTAAGCAGTTAGATTTTATTTTGTAGTCAACAGTCATCAGAGATGTTTCAGCAGTGATTTCTTCATATATTCTAGTTAAAAAAAAAAACCCTTGGTTGAAATTAAACTCCTTTTAAATAAAAAATATGAGAGCCTTCATATATTGGAATTTTTATTCAGTTCTTGATTAGTAAGCTCATTAATTAGAATATCTCCAAGTCACAACACGTGCTTGTGATTAGGTCACCTAGTTTTTAACACAGAAAGAATTTTAACACATCATTTTTAAAGTTTTTACTTTATATATTTGGTAAAGAAGCATATTTGTAGTTTTTGTATATTTTCAGCAAGAGTTTCATTATAAATTTCATTCTGACAACTTTAGCCCATTTTCATTTAGAAAGAACAAGAGGTAAAATTTCTATTTTCTAATTTTAAACTATATAAACAGTTTAGGTTGTGTGCCAGAATTTAGTGTTTTAAATAATAAAAAATTTCTTGTGTGTTTTATTGCTGTCTAATTTGGAGGTTGAATAAACAGATAATGGGTATTTAACTTCAGAAGAAATACTTCATAAGAAAAGCAAAGCCTACACTTAGGTATCTTATTAAACTAACTTTCATGTAATGTGTATGTGGCTTGATAAGCACTTTCTAAAATACTTTTCAAGCAATCAGGTGGTCTGCATCCTGATACATTTGACAGATATTTTTTGTTTTGACTTGATTTTAATGTCATGTTTATAACAGTGGTTTCTACTTTTTACAGGACTTGGAAAACAGTGTGGGTGAGCTTAGTGAAGGACAGAGGCTGACAGCAGCAGCAGCAGAGAACCTCTTCATGGGACTTTCTGCGTGCGTGCAGCAACCTGTGGCTAAGGCAGAGTCTTCAGATGCAAAATGTGGTCTGAAGCCATCATCTCAGCAGTGTGACATGGTTGCAGGTATTCACCAAAATACCCCTTCCTGATGTAGTGTCTGTTAGAATATTTACTTTGAATCCCATCACACTCTCTCTGTACTGTTTTCATGTCGAATGCTGTATTCTGTTTTGTATTATAACTACAGTAGTGTTCCTACTCTGAATTAAGAAAAGCATAACTGTTTTCAGGTAGAACCTTGCAAACCTTCTTTATTTAAAAGGGTATTCACAATTGAAAAATTTGATAATGACTTTTTCTATATATAGCAATGTTTCCCCAGATGTGATTCATGTAACAGTGTTGGTACATGACTCTCTGGGTGGAAGTTTTGGTAATATGTATATGTCTACTTTAGATTTTTTAGTAGTGATATTATTTTAATGTATATTGGGAAAAAGATGACTAGCACATGAAAACCGTCACATAACATCTTGTGTAGAACAGTGTTTAATTAAGTAATACTGTAGAAGTTCACTCTATGCTGTAGGAATTTCTGACTCAGAATTCAGTGCACTCAGTGTTATTTTGAAACTTTGTTAACTAAACTTTTTGCTGTAATAGTTTGAGAATAAGAGTAGAATAGAGAATATCAGTTTCTGGTATATGTAGTTGATGCTCATTAGGTCCTATAATAGAGACACCACAAACACTGAATTAGGAAATACTGAGCCACTCTTCCTAGAGGAAATCCTGGGTTAGGTTCCTATGAGCCTGTATATTATATTTATATTTATTATATTTATTGATATATACACAACATTTTTGACAATATATAACCTTGCTTTATGTATGTTTCTATTTAAAGGCACTTGTTTAATATACACTGTTGATTCATTAACACTGATTCTCATGAGCAACAGCACTATAACTCATTCCTGAATGAAACTTACCTACCACCTATATTTTTTCTGTAAGGCCCATCAAAGCTTTTTGCACTTTGGAACACTGAAGAGCACTTCTGCACTATGTTTTGGGGCCATTTTAAAGAGCAAAATCACCAACAAAACATATAAGAATGTGGAAAACCTGTCACTAAATAGACAGCAAAAAAGAATACTTGTTCACAGCGTAAGAGCTGATAAGAAAGCAGAGCAGCCTGTGCTCAGCCTCACCTGCTGAGTGTGTGTCGGGTGATTCAGGTCTCACTGCTGTGTGCATGCATGCATGTCCACAAGTCGCATGTGCTGAATGTTGATTTCAGGGTTGCAAATACATTGTATCAGGTGGATTTGTAGAAATGAAGTCTTCAGAGTAATGAAGATCAACTATATTCTCATTTATTGGTAATCTCATGTTTATTATTGCAGTCTCTTAAATGAAAAGAACTTCTGGAGTCATGCAGATTTGCCAGAAATCAGAAAGAAGTACATTGGTGTAGAGTATTTAGACTGTCAGTTTTATATTAAGCTTTCCACCTTATCGTTCAGAAATGAGAGACTCTCAGGACTGAATTTTCCATGGGAATAAATATAAATTAATACTTGAATTATTTATTTTATGCACATAGTAGGAGAATTCATTTTTAACAGTATTTTAAATTAGGGTTCAAAGTAGTATAAAATACGACTTCTATATCTGTATCCAGCTAACTGTGCAGATTGTGATTAAATAGAATCGACACTAGATGGCTCTCACAGATCACTTGAGAGCTGCTTGGTACTTGTGAACAAAGAGGTACTTACTGAATTGTTACCGAATAAAATCCATTAGGATGTATCCTATTTAGTCCCTCCTTATGGTATCACCTAGCTGGTTACGTACAGACCAGTACATTTTTAATTGTAGGTACTCTGTAGATATTTATTTAATTGAATTGAAAACAATAATAAGTTCATGGCAAATTAGATGGGGAAACAGTGGAAACAGCGGCTGACTTTATTTTTGGGGGCTCCAAAATCACTGCAGATGATGATTGCAGCCATGAAATTAAAAGACGCTTACTCCTTGGAAGGAAAGTTATGATCCACCTAGACAGCATATTAAAAAGCAGAGACATTACTTTGTCAACAAAGGTGCATCTAGTCAAGGCTATGGTTTTTCCAGTGGTCATGTATGGATGTGAGAATTGGACTATAAAGAAAGCTGAGTGCCACAGAATCGATGCTTTTGAACTGTGGTGTTGGAGAAGACTCTTGAGAGTCCCTTGGACTGCAAGGAGATCCAACCAGTCCATCCTAAAGGAGATCAGTCCTGGGTGTTCATTGGAAGGACTGATGTTGAAACTGAAACTCCAGTACTTTGGCCACCTGATGTAAAGAGCTGACTCATTTGAAAAGACCCTGATGCTGGGAAAGATAGGGCAGAAGGAGAAGGGGACAATAGAGGATGAGATGGTTAGATGGCATCACCGACTCATTGAACATGGGTTTGGGTGGACTCCGGGAGTTGGTGATGGACAGGGAAGCCTGGCGTGCTGCGGTTCATGGGGTCGCAAACAGTCGGACACGACTGAGTGACTGAACTGAACTGAATGTGGCATTAGATTAAGTATGTAGATGAGTCATTATAACAGAGTGGCTAAGAGCTTGAGCTTTTGAAGTTTTGGAAATCATTTTAAATTCCAGATCTGTATTTTTGGGCAAGTAACTTAATCTTCTGAGCCCAAGTTTCTTCATCTATCAAGTAGAGATAATATTAATGTACTAGTTATCTATTTCCGTGTAATAAATTACCCCAAAGTTTAGCAGATGAAGACAGGAAATATTTATTCTCTCTCACAGTTTTGAAAGCCATGAATCTAGGAGTGGCGTAGCTGCGTGGTTCCCAGGATCTCTCATGGGGTGTAGTTAATCTGTTGGCTGGAGCTGCCATCATCTAAGGACTTCAGCTGGGGCTGGAGGATCTGCTTTCCAAGCTCATTCACATGACTGTTGGCAAGATGCCTCCGTTCCTCACCACGTGAGCCTTACTGTTATGCTGCTCATGACATAGCAGTTCGCTTTTCCCAGAGTGGATGATCTGAGACACAGTGAGCACCCAAGATGGAAACCCATGGTGTTTTATAACCTAAAGTCAGAAGTGACATGTCATCACTTCTGCCACATTCAGTTAATAGCAAAGACCAATCCTGGAATAATATAGCAGGGGATTACAGAAAGGTCTGAATACCAGGCAACAATCGTTAGGGGGCCGTAGTGGAAGCTGCTTATCAGAAACAGTATCTGCCTCATAAGGTTATTAGAGGTCAGTCAGTCAGTTCAGTCGCTCAGTCGTGTCCGACTCTTTGTGACCCCATGAACCACAGTATGCCAGGCTTCCCTGTCCATCACCAACTCCTGGAGTCTACTCAAACCCATGTCCACTGAGTCAGTGATGCCATCCAACCATCTCATCCTCCATCATCCCCTTCTCCTCCCACCCTCAGTCTTTCCCAGCATCAGGGTCTTTTCAAATGAGTCAGCTCTTGTATATAAAGTAGTTAGCACTATACTTGACACATGATACTGTTTTGGAGAAAGTAAAAATACCTTCTCAAATACATTTAATAGAACCAGAAATTACACACAGTTGCCTAAAAAAAAGGTGCCTATAGAGGACTAGTTTGTCCCTCTTATTTTAAGTATTTTGTTACATATGGTCATTGTAGAAGAATGAGTCCCATGTATCATTATTTCTGCTACTGTCTAATCTCATGCCCTTCATGTTGATTTCTAATAGCTTCCTCTACAGAGGCTGATCTGTTCTTACCTTGCCTGTCCCCACTTCTCATTTTCAGAAAGTATCCTATTTGCAACTTACAGTCCTAGACCACTGTTTCTAATTCAGGTTGGGTTGAATAACAAAAAGATGCTAAATAAGGTTTGAAGAATTGTTTTAAGAACCCTAAAATGTGAACTGGTATTTTGAACAAACTCTGAGGACTCTGAGATTTACTACCAATTATAACTCTTCATCTGATCTGATCTGATCTGATAACTCTTCATTTACTCAGAAAATGCACTAAATACCTGCATGTACCCGTCACTGTATTGGTACTAAATAAGGGTTTTGAGAGGCAGAGGTAATAGCTGTCTGCTCTCCAGGAAGTTTACAAACTCATGTAGGATAATGTGAGACAACAATTACAATATTGTTGATTAATGCAACAACACAGGCTGCTATGGGAGCACAGAGGAGGAATAACCCACACATGAGGGCTCAGAGGAGGTTTCCCGGAAGAGCCAATGTGAAACTGAGTATTAGAGGAATTAGCCAGACTATGAAGTGTGATAAACATGTTCCAGTTTGTGCATTTACGTATTCAGAAAATATTTTTTGATTGCTTGCTCTGCTCTAAGGATATTCTAGGTGGTAGGAACATAAAACCTGGTAACACCTTATTCTTAGTGAATTTTTTCTCTAGTAGAGATAGTATATGAGAAAGCAAAAACATGCAATAGGTTATTGTGGTTATTGTTTAGCAGTCCAAATAGGATTGGGGTACAGGTCAGTTGTATCTGGGGAGGGCAATCAAGAAAGACATCATATGTGAGCTTACTTGAAATGAGTTCTCAATGATGAATAGGCATTTGCTGTGTAGTAAGTGTAGGAGAAACCTTCATGGCAGAATACATAATAAGACAAGGGGATAAAGTTGAAACGACAAAGAAACTTAAGCAGGGAAGTGTAAGTACTTTGTCACAGCTTTAGAGCTTAGGATATAATGAAATTGGACCAGTAAGCAGAAACCAGGTAGATATAGATGATAACATCCAGTGGTTTTTGGATTTACTCTTAAGATAGTAGAGATTTATTTGTGTGCAAAATGGAAAATAATTCCAATTGCTTTATATTTATTCCCATGGAAAAGTCATTTGTGAATTTCTGTCAATTCTGAATGTTTTATAATATCCACAGATCCATTAAGAATTGTATATAAATGAGTGAAATGATCAAATTTGCCTTTTATTTGGCAAGAACATGTGAGGTGCAGTGTGACGGATGGATTGGAGAGAATTAAGTCTGGAGGCACAGTTACAGTAAACTTGGTGAGTCATTATTGAGCAGCAGGGAAGTATAAAAAGGGAGATTTGGTAGACATTTGAGAAGGAGGGTGGACAAGACTTAATTTGGATATGAGAAATGCAAAAGAAGAGAGGGTCTAAGAAATCTCTAGGTTTCTGGCTAGAATGATTTGATAGTTGGTATCTCCATTCACTGAGGGAGAGAGGAGATATGGAGGAAAGATAGAATTAGGAGGAAATAAGAATGAGTGGAATTTGAGGTGCCTTTGGGTTTCATACAAATGGAGTAACTTACTAGACGTGCAAGAACCAAAGCTGCTGCTGGCACTGGCAAGTCAAGCAGACTGAGGCTACCATGGCTGCTTTTTCAAAGCAATAGTATTCTAGACAAATAAAATTAGGGATTTCAAATTATAATTAATTGAATTAAATTTGACTTGAATGGAATAATCCTTTGAGCATCCCTCCTAAAAAGGGATAACTAACATAATTACACTCAATGAGTGTAATTTTTAGAAGTGAGGTAGCAAATGCAACATTGTTGTCATTGTTGTCATGGCATCCTTGCCTGACCCCTTATCACTGAGTTAGATACCGTCAAATATTCTCTCTGTGTAGTCCTCTAATGTCACCTGCCTAATGTTGCTCTTATGACACTGATTTGTAATCTCCCTTGAGAGTGGGGACTTCATCTTGTCTGCTGTCATAGCTCTGGCATCTAGCAGAGAATGTAGCATAGTCAGTAAATAAAGGTTAAGTGATAGAGTGTTTTATGAGCGGAGAGTTATTATGTACTTTTAATGCTTTTGGGAGATGTTTGTTTATATACTTTTGGGTTTCTACATATAATTTTTTTATTTTATCACAGTCTATCTTATGTCTTTGTGACTAATTTTGTTCATTACACCCATGCGTCAACCACATATCATTTTATATAAAAACAAAATGTGATTATATTATATATTACTTTAAAGTATAGATTCTTTTTTTAATGTTCTTCATCTACCCTTCCTCCTCACATTTTTTCCTGTCCCACTTTATGCCTTATCTCAGGTAACACATGTTAAGATTCTGATATGTAACCTTTTAGGTTTTTTTTCCTTCTGCATATAATTATATATGATAGGTACATATGGTGTGTATATATTTGTTGTCATTTTTCAAGTTGAGATTATATCATGCGTTTTGTTTTCACCCAGGAAACCCTGTGGAAATTACTCCAGGTCAACTAGTATTACTTAAATTCATTCTTTTTATTGACTGCGTAAAACCTTTCAGTATGGATTTCCAGTAATTTATTCAGTTATTGCTTTGTTGCTGAATGTTTACTTTATTATCATTTCCCCCCACTATAAACAATGCTAGAGTAAATATTCACTCATGTATAGCCTAACATTGGAGAAGGAAATGTCAACCCACTCCGGTACTCTTGCCTGGAGAATCCCATGGACAGAGGAGCCTGGCAGGCTACAGTCCATGGGGTCACAAAGAGTTGGACGCAACTGAGCGACCAACAACAACAGCAACATAGCCTAGCAGATTGCTGCATTATATATTTAGGGAGTAGTTTCCCAGAAATAACAGGTCCAAGGGAAAATATATTTTAAATTTTAAAATAGATATGCCAAGTTGCTGTCTTAAAAGTTTAAACTAATTTTTCTTTATCAGTAATATATTACAACCTTTCCCCTGTATCCCTGCCAGATATTATTTTTATTACCTTTTTTATTTTTGTCAATTTAAGTATAAACATATGCCTGACTCCTGGTGAGTTTATATTTGATGATTATTTGGCTTTGCTCTTCTGTGAATTACCCATTTAAGTTCTTCCCCTGTCAGGTTATGTTTTTCTTATAACTTTATGTAAAACTTTGGCTCAGCTGGTAAAGAATCCGCCTGCAATGTGGGAGACCTGGGTTCAATCCCTGGGTTGGGAAGATCCCAACAAAGGGAAAGGCTACCCACTCCAGTATTTTGGCCTGGAGAATTCCATGAACTGTACAGTCCATGGGGTCGCCAAGAGTCAGACATGACTGAGCAACTTTTACTTATCTAAAAATACAGATTAATGTAAAAAAAGAGAGAGTGATTATTTGCTATACCTAAGAAATTTTCAACAGACTACCTGTAAGTGGAAAATATAATATCTATGGGGTCTTAAAATATCATTTCATTTGAAACAACTTAGTTTATGTGTAGAGCTTCAGGTCTATTTCTGTTGATTAAAATGAGATAGACCATACTGTGCTGTATTTAAAAGATGACCATTAATTAGGAAAAACAGAATTTTTCTGAGAAATAATTTAGCAAGAATGTGAAATAAGAAACAGTGAGTAGGAGTTGAAAGATGAGGATTTTAGTTCCTGTACACCTCTTAACTAGAATTCTGATTTTTGAACAATTGGTTAACTTTCCTGAGCCTTGGCTTTGTCAGTGAAAGACAGTTATAAAATTATCTGATCTTCTTACCTTACAGAATGATTGTGAGATTCAAATTAAATGAGATCATGTATGTGAAAGTGCATGGAGTTTAAAGTGCGATATAAATGTACAGTGATGTTATTAGATAAATATTTGTTTCTGTTCATATTGTCTTCTTTTTATTGATTTGATTGAGATTTGGATGAGGAAAAGAGGAGCTTGATTGTTTGAAGAAAAATATCTACAGAGCAGAGCTAAGCAATATCAACATTTTCTAGTCAGGAAATTGTCCTTTGCTTTAAGATTACATTTTAGATAGAAAGTATTCTATTGACTTTTATTGACCGAAAAGGTATTCTGGAGGGTTAGGAGTTGGTATGTAAGAGTGGGTGTTGTGTGGGGGCTGCATAAACAACTTGCTGATTGGAACCCTAGAATAATCCATAGATAAGTTTGAACATAGGTGCTTTTTGAATTTGCTATGACCTTTGGTTTTAATTGCAATGAAGGCTTGGTGACAGGCATTTTCTGTTGAAGTATTTCTATTTCTAATTTAGCAGGTGAGAAATATTGGTGATTTTAGCCAATTTTTCTTCCTTTAAGAAATAGTTTAACTTTTTGTTTACTTATTTGATAGCAGATGCTGTTTATGAAGATTTATGTGCTAGTCATGGTCCAATGAGTTTGGGAGAATTGGAGTTGCAACCAGATCCTCACGTTACTCTTTCCACAACACTTCTGACAGCACAAGAAAGTGACGTTAAATTATCAGAAGCCGCTGAAGACTTTCCTCAGGTACCCAATTAAGTACTTGTGCTTTACTTAAATCAGAATGGTAACAGTATTGCCTTAGCATGGTACACTATCAAGAGTACAGTCTCTGGAATCAGACAGCCTCAAATCATGCCTCCTTTTTTCTGTTTTTTTTTTTTACCTGACTCAAACTTGGCTATAAATCTTAGCTTATCCAGCTTCTAGCTGGGACCTGGAATACATACATAGCTTTTTTTCTAAGTCTTAATTTCCTTGTCTTTAAATTAAAAATTAGAAATAATGTATATAAAAATGCCTGTTACCTAGGTAGATAGCTATGTTCTATATTCCCATGCAATAACTAGCTTAGTAGTTTGTGCATAGTAGGTATTCAGTAAAAATTTATTATATTAAAATTCATGAATTCTTGTGTACTGAAAAAATAGGATACTCTCCAAGATGTAAAAAAAAAGAATGCCCATGTTAAATTAAATGCAATAGCATTTAATTACAATGCTATTACAATGTTTCTCATTGTGGATTAATTTATTCAATAAATAGTCATGGTATGGTACTGTATAGCATTGCAGGGTGTTGCAGATGAAAGCCAAAAATGTATAAGATAAAGATTGTTTATGGAATACCCTATTATGTAGGGTTTAATATTAATGACCTATGACCAAATAAAGATCAGGAAAAAACTAATAATAAATATCTGTTAGTCACTTCTGTAATAAAATAAAAGTTGTGACCTTGGGCTAGGCAAAAATGGCACCAAAAATTGTGTCCGTGAAAGAAAAAAGTTAATAAACTGGTCTTATCAAAAATAAGAATTTCACTTTAAGACACACTGTTAAAAGAATGAAAAGACAAGCTACAGATTGGGAGAAGATATTTGCAAATCACTTATCTGATAAAAAGCTTATATCTAGGATATATAGGGAACTCAGAATTCAATATTAAGAAAACAGTCCAATTAAAAAAATGGATGAAATCTTTGGATAGATACCTTACCCAAAGAAGTGAGCACATAAAAAGATTTTCAACATCAAGTAATCATTAGGAAAATGTCAGTTAAAACCACAATGAAATGCTACTACACACCCATTAGAACATCTAAAATTAGAAAGGCTAACAAGCCAAATTTTGGCAAGTGTAAAGCACTTAAACTCATATGCTGCTGTGGGAATGTAATATGATTCAACTGCTTTGGAAAACAGTTTAGCAATTTCTTAAAAAAATAAAACGTACACCTACCATATGACCCAGACATTTCACTTCTAAGTATTTATTTACCCAAGAGAAACTAAAACATGTCTACACAAAGACTCACACATGAATGTTGATAGCAATTTTCCATCCATGGGTCAGAAAGATCCCTCCAAGAAGGAAATGGCAGCCCACTCCAGTGTTCTTGCCTAGGAAATTCACCGACAGAGGAGCCTGACAGCTGCCATCCATGTTGTTGCAAAAGAGTCAGACACGACTTAGTGACTAAACAACAGCAAAAACTTTACACACACAAATGTCCATAGTTGCTAAATATACACATTTTGGCATATCTAAAAGATGGAATACTATTTAGTAAGAAGAAGCCATGGACTACTGATACAGAGTAACATAGATGATTTTCACAAGAGTTATGTTGAGGGGAAAAAAGACAGAACCCACACCCAAATAAGAGTGTGTACTTTATGATTTCACTTATATAAAATTCTAGATGATGCAAGCCAATCTGTAGTTATAGGAAGGAATACAGAAGGTTATGAATAAACTTTTGAGATTGATGGATTTATTCATCATATTATCTTGATTGTGATGATCACTTCATGGGTATATACATATGTCAAAATTTAGCAAATGATACACTTGAAATCGGAGAAGGCAATGGCACCCCACTCCAGTACTTTTGCCTAGAAAATCCCATGGACAGAGGAGCCTGGTAGGCTGCAGTCCATGGGGTCACTAGAGTCGGACACGACTGAGTGACTTCACTTTCACTTTTCACTTTCATGCACTGGAGAAGGAAATGGCAACCCACTCCAGTGTTCTTGCCTGGAGAATCCCAGGGACAGGGGAGCCTGGTGGGCTGCCGTCTATGGGGTCGCACAGAGTCGGACACGGCTGAAGTGACGTAGCATCAGCAGCAGCACACTTGAAATATATGCTGTTTATTGTCTATCAATTGTACCTCAATAAAGATATTTAAAAAATAAAAGAAAGATTGCTTTCCTTTATTTATTGGCCTGTTTTAAAATAAAACTGCAACGTGTTACCATTAGAATGGCTTCAAAAAAATTCATTTCTTAGATTTCCTTTATTAAAGGAAAAATAGACTGGTGATAATAATAGCATAAACTTATTTCTAGTGCTTATACTCAGCTGGATGCTGTTCTATGTTTGTTACATATTTAACTCATTTAATCCTTACAACAACCTACTGAGGTAATTATTATTATCATCCCCATTTTATGAATGAGGAAATCGAGGTATTTGAGCATTAAGTAACTTACCCAAAGTCAAAGCTAGGTAATGCCTTACCCAGATTTGAATACAAGCAGTTTAGCTCCATAATCTGCATGCGTGCGTGCTCACCTCTTTGTGATCCCCTGGACTAGAGCCTGCCAGGCTCCTCTGTCCACGGGATTTTCCAGGCAAGAATACCAGAAGGGGTTGTCCTTCCTTTCTCCAGGCGATCTTCCTGATCCAGGAATCAAACCTGCATCTCTTGAGTCTCCTGTATTGGTAGGCAGGTTGTTTACCACTGAGTTGCCTGGGAAGCCCCACAATACTCTGTGGTTAAGGGAGGCAGTCAATAGGAAGGTTCATAGGAACGTTCTAGTTGAAGTGGCCTGAGATAGTCATAGTACTCATCTTAGAAATACACATCAAAATAATATTTCCTTCAGGGCAGAAACCTACATAACAAAGGCTCTAAACTTAAAAGACCAGCGGTAAGGCTAGTTGTGACTATTGCAGCTTGAAACTGCTCATTCTTACCTGTAGATCAATAGGTCCCTGCCAGAACTGGAGTGGTTCCATTTGAGTCCATGTGGATAGGTTTCAGATTCTTCTCTGCTTGTATTTTGATAAGAGTTCAGAGACATCTTAAGTTTCTGTCAAATTGTATTTGGTAGCTGTTCTTAGAGACTCATTCATAACTAGACTCATAAAATAGGAAAGAAAGAATGGCTAAATTCATCACAATTTGTAATATGTGATTGTGAAGGAACTTTACCACTGAAAATTTTAAATTTGATTAGATTGTAGTAAGGAAAAGAGATGATGAGGCTTATGGTAGAATATACATTTCTTGAGTGACAAAGGATAATAATACCTCCTCAACACTTGTGAGAATTAAATGATGTTATTATATATAAAAGCTTTTTGAAAATTGCAGTACATTATGCAGATTTTCATTTTATGCAAAAATAGTTATATGGAAGTACTTACAGCCAAATTAAGTTTTTATCCTGTCTAAATCCATCATGTATGTATCTAGAATAGTTGATTTATAAGTAGCTCTGAATTCTCTAGTAAGAAATAGAAGCCATTTGCATATTTGAAATCTGTATATTATCCAAATCTTTTGAAAGATTTTATTTGTAATATCTTTTCTTTTGTAATATGTACTCCGTTACCCATCTGGTACTTAGAAAGCATGCATAGTATTCAAATTTTATATAATAAACATGTAAATAATTGCTCAGATCTTTTAAAAGTAACTTAAAAAATGATATTATGACTTCATGTCTTTAATTCTTTAGTACCAACAAAAGCAAGGCCAAGATGTTAAGCAAGTTGAACACAAGCCAGTTCAAAGTCGTTTAATACGTGTAAGAAATAAATCTGATATTTCACTTTCACAGCAGCAAGGTAAGACTAGTTTTCTTGTAATAGTAGTTGGATACTTGTGATACTGAACAAATACATAATGAGAATTCTTTACTTTTATATGTCTTATTATCTCTAGGGTTTTGTTTTTGTTTTTTCACATTTAGTCCATTGGGATTAAGACTCTCATCCTGTATTTGAGTATATATTTGTTAGTTCTTTTTATCAGTAAATGCTATTTCTAATAGATTTTAAAAACTCTTAGGTAGTATTTTTCTTTTAATCTTATTTTTTGGTTCTTGTACAATTGAATGTCAGTATCTTTTATCTATGTACAAGTCTGTAACATAGTTGTCTGTTTTAAATTATGATAAAGGCAGCAGTTATGGATATTCAGGAGCTTTGTAAAGGCTGTTTATATTGTGTGGTGATTTGATTAACAGGTGCAACTTATAAAACAAAGGACTCTCATGTTAAATGCTGTCATATGAATGAACTTTTCTGTATTGTTTGATTACGAAATGATGTGGCTGACTGATTCTAGACTCAGTATCACAGCATTTTGATGTTGTCTTTATGTTTCTACAAGGTTGCTTTGTTTGCCTTCCTGCTTCTTAGTCATTTAAATTTTATATAACTTAAATTCTGAAATTTGGCAGTAGAAATTAAGATGTTTTTTGTTTAAAAATTCTTCTATCTGCAAAAGTGTTAGGAGTATTTTGAGCAGTAGCATTTTTTTTTTTTTTGCTTTTGTATTTGTGGTTTTTTTTAGCTCATGTATTGAATGCCAGTCTAATTGCAAAGGTAACTAGGCATTTGGCATTTTGGGGAAGACCTAAATGAGAAAGAGCTTAAGATTATGTTATTTATGTTTTTACTTTTCTCTTTGTTTTCTCTTCCTTTCTTGCTCCAGCTTTTCAGAACTTTGCCCTCCTGACCACTTTTTTTAAACTTAACAATGGTACAATAATGTTAGTTATTATGTTGATATTATATTTTAGAACCCTATGGAAAATTGCATGTAAAGCTTTCCTCATTGTATTAAATCATAACTATGTAGATACGAGCAAAGGAATATGCCTAAGATAGTATCAAAACTGCCTTGATGTCCTACTGAATTCTGTTACCACTCATGGCCAATGACTGTATATTTAATTCAGTTTTCTAAAAAAACATATAATTTCTTAAATGTATAAATGAATTTTATCTCCTTGGAGAAGGTTGTATGTAATAAAACGATCATTTTTCTCAGCTGATAAGGAAAATATATCTGGGAATATTTTAAAGGTAAATCTCTTTAGGAAAGTGACATTGTTTTCAGTTTCATGAATATGAATGGCCACAAGATGGCAATATTTAAATTTTTGTTGATTTACAACAATGTCATTAAATAATGTCCAATTAACATTTAATGTCAATAAAAATAATAAAATAGAAGAAGCCAATGTGTTAGCTAGTGATGCAGTTTTATTTAGAAAGAATTTAGAATAATTGGATTTAATACATGTAAAAATTATTTTCATTTAATTTTACATCTAATACAAAGAATCTGCCTGCAATGCAGGAGACCCAGTTTGATTCCTGGGTCGGGAAGATTCCCTGGAGAAGAGGTAGGCTACCTACCCCAGTATTCATGGGGGTCAGACGGTAAGGAATCCACCTGCAACGCAGGAGAGCTGGGTTCCATCCCTGTGTTGGGAAGATCCCCCTTGAGGAGGGCATGGCAAACCCATTCCAGTATTCTTACCTGGAGAACCCCCATGGACAGAGCAGCCTGGTGGGCTACAGTCCATGGGCCACAAAGAGTCAGACGCGACTGAGTGACGAAGCACAGTTACAGTATAATACAGAAGTTAGGGGAGCAGGCCTATGTCAGCTTTAACCAAGACAGATAAATACCCAGTGGGCTATAGATAGAACATTTCAAATAGGAGTCGAGTGTTTCACTCTGTAATTGATATATATCTCCCTACTAAATACTTTTTGAATGAATATGATTCCTTTGGCAATAGTCAGTTACGACTTTTTTCCCCCATAAATTTTGTGGGTTTTTTTCCTCTGATAAAACTCTGATACATTGCCAAATGTTTTAGAGACTAGAAAAGTCAGAGTGCCAAAATAATCCTCTAGGGCTTTCAGGACTTTGACTGACCTTGAAGGAATTCAATCCTATCTTTCATACGCAAAGGGCCTTGAAGATAATGAAGGAAATTCACCTTATCAAAACCACATCTTTTCTGGAAGATAAATTCTTCTACGAATACTTGAACCCAAAATTATGGCTGTTTCAGGAAGAAGTATCATGTATTTCACTTTGAAATGTATAGTAGTTTTATGTGTGTGTGTGTAGAAACCAAGCCATTTACCAGCAATAGTGGTAGTTTTTCAGTGATCATCCATTAAAAATTGACTGAAGATAATGGTAGAACATAGATTCTAGCACTAAGCTTTTGGGAAATCTGTAAAGACAAGATTTCTCCTCTCTCCTGGATTATTACTTTCAGATTTTAACACAAAAGAGAAAAATTGATCTGAGTTCCAAAAGATGATATCTTTGAAATCTAACAGTAAAACTCTTGGCTTTGAATTCATTAAATGTATTTTTGATCACATGATATCACTTATCTGATTCTAAGCCCTGATTAGTTATCTAACAGTTTTATAGTGAAAGCAGCTTTTTAATAATTTAACAACTCATTTTCCCCCCCTTTCACTGTGCAACTTAGCTTTCCTCAGTACCAATGAAGTATTTGTATTTAAATTCATGTATTCGTTATGAACCCAGGAACAATTAAATTCTATTGTGATGTATTAAAATAGTTCACTTTAAAAAATACTTTTCTGTAGTTTTTCTCTTAAAATTTTAAGAACTTCATAGTAAATAATAAATTAGAAAGTCAAACATGCTTTGCTAGAGTCAAGGGGAAAATATTAGAGTATATGTTTTGTGGTTAAATAGTTGTCAAAGATGTTTAAAATTACAGCATTCTTCAGTTTTCTTATTTATAGATGATATATGTTGCTCAGAAAATATGTATCAAAGTGCTAAAAGTAATTAATATAATTGCAATAATTTATCAAAATCTGGTTACTTTTTTGTGGGAAATCACAGATAGGTTTTTTTTTTTTTACATTATGTATTGAATTGGGCTTCCCTCGTGGTAAAGAATCTGCCTGCAATGCAGGAGACTTGGATTCCATCCCTGGGTCGGGAAGATCCCTTGGAGAAGGGAATGGCAACCCACTCCAGTATTCTTGCATGGAGAACTCCACC
The DNA here is from genome assembly GCF_029407905.1 of Bubalus kerabau. Taxonomy (NCBI): domain Eukaryota; kingdom Metazoa; phylum Chordata; class Mammalia; order Artiodactyla; family Bovidae; genus Bubalus; species Bubalus kerabau. The sequence continues at coordinate 75,744,242 of NC_073633.1, forward strand.
GGCAGAGGAGCCTGGCAAACTACAGACCATGGGGTCACAAAGAGTTGGCTCAGTGGATATGAGTTTGAGCAAACTCCAGGAGATAGTGAAGAACAGGGAAGCTTGGCATGCTCTGGCCCATGGGGTCGCAAAGAATCAGACATGACTTGGCGACTGAGCAATACCAACAAATGTCTTGAATTTAATTCCTTTACATCTTAGCACCTTTTATACCTCACTACAGTGATTGTAACTTCAGATATGTGAGAATTAGGAAATTCAAAGCTTATATATATTTGGAAGCTATTTCTAACCACAAGTGCAAATGAAAATTTTTGCCTTTGTATTTGAAATATAGTTAAGTTACAATAGATCTCAGAATTACAATTGATTTTAGTAATTTTAAAATCACAGTTAAAAGTTTGTTTAATTGATTTTTTTCTCATAAGGTATGACAGTAATTTAAAAACCATGTGTATAGATCTCTTAGTAGTGTTCCCGGAAGAAGGGGCACAGACTAACAAGTCTGCCCCAAATCCATGTAACCAAATGTTTAACAAGCATAATCTGAGTAAATGTGTTTTTTACAAATGCATGCTATTACTGATTAATAAAATAGAAATTCACTTTAAAATGTTGCTGAATGTGGGGTTTCTGTTTCCCCGTAGGAGGAGGAAGGTGGAGAGTGTCACTTCTAACTATAATAAAATGTCAGATAAAGTATAAAATCATAGCATTTCTTGAACCAATCAGATAGCTTATAATGTAGAGCAAGTAGCTTAAAGTCCACAGAAAGGCAGACTTCTCCAGAGAGATGGGACGCAAGAACTGTGTCAACAGAGACTGTGCCACAACATAGTCACAGCACCATACAAGCAGATAAAGATGTTGACTGAGCTTTTCTTTAATGAATTACTAAAAGCCAAGCATAGAGCCATTGGTAGCTACTGATATAAAAGTAGTTCACTGCTACTTGGAATCTCTTCTCCATAGACCTCTGGAAAAAGAAAGAATGGGAGCTAGGACAGGAGACTGGAGAGATTCTCATTCACTGATACAGTCTTAGAAGAGTAGCTCCCACTGCCAGAAAAATGGGAGAACTCGTTCCAGCATAACCCTGATACCAAAACCAGCCAAAGACTCTACTGGAAAAGAAGATTATAAACCAATATCCCTCATGATCATAGACAAAAAATTCCTCTACAGGATACTGCCAAACTGAACTGACACTTTTTATTATTCAGCATTCAGCTGCATTTTCCCAAGTCCTTGCTGAACCTGCAGTTGAAAATGGCTTCAGTTCGGTTCAGTGCAGTTGCTCAGCCATGTCTGACTCTTTGAGACCCCATGGACTGCAGCACGCCAGGCTTTCCTGTCCTTCACCATCTCCCGGAGCTTGCTCAAACTCGTGTCCAGTGAGTCAGTGATGCCATCCAAAAATGTCTTATTCATCCTTAACTCCACCCTCCAGATCTTTGGTGCCCTGAATGTAATCTTTTTTGTTTGTTTGTTTTATGTAATTATGGTTGACTCTGCTGGGTCTTTGTTGCTGGTCAGGTTTTTCTGTAGTTGCGGCGAGCGGGGGCTGCTCTCTAGTTGCAGTGCGTGGGCTTCTCACTGCGGTGGCTTCTCGTTGTGGAGCACAGGCTCTAGGGCATGCAGGCTTCAGTAGTGGCAGCTCCCGGGCTCTAGAGCACAGGCTCAGTAATGTGGTGCATGTGCTTCGTTGCTTGGTGGCATGTGGGATTTTCCTGGATCAGGGATCAAACCCATGTCTCCTGCATTGGCAGGTGTCTTCACCATTGAAGCACTAGGGAAGCCCTGAACATAATCTTAGCAATAGTTTCCATTTACTGAAGCTTTATCAGGCACTTTATGTTGTCTCATTTATTCCTCATAATGCCACGCCACGCAGTTAGTAATTATTCCCATTTATATGAGAAATGATAAAGTTCATGAAGGTTAACTAACTTTCCCAAAGCACACAGTTTAGAAAATGAAGGTCTAGAATTCAAGCCCATATCTACTTGAGGGCAAAATTGATGTTCTTTTCCTTGTTTTATACCCTTTTATTGAGTGAACGCTTAATAAATATTTATTGTACGACTTAATAGTTTATGGCAAGAGCTGCCTTTACCAACTCTGTATTCTCCAGACTGATTAAAGTTTCAGAGAAAGTGATATATAGGATGGTTTTGTAGTTTATTTGTTAAGATAGGCTTTTCTATTTATGTAATAGACCTTGTTTCCCCGCAGAGCACTGTGCTTAAATACAGTCAGTGATCAATGTGTTGATTGAATTGAATTTGATGATCCAGTCCATTTTGCTTTTGACCCCAAACAACATTTAATTCTGTCATTTAGTAAAAAGAGAGAAAGAGGAAGAGAGGGAAAGAAAAGAAAGAAGAAGAAGAAGAAAATGAGAATAGTTTCTTATAATCATTTTTCAGTTGATAATTTTGAATGTAGACATGGTACAAACAGCCATAGTACAATAGCCTTGTCATTTTTACTTTTCTAAAAGATTTTGTGATTTCTTTTATGTACTAAAATTTTTCGTTCTTTGAGGATGTATTAGTTAAGCAAGGGGAACAGGCAACCAAGAATATGCCCAAAGTAGAGAAAGTTAAATTGGGTTACATGTTAGTCAGTGGGCAGTATTTTTGAACTCTAAATGAAATAGAAGTAGTGTGAGCATTCCTTCACTCATTCTTGATTTTTAAAATGGAGATAATTGTAAAATTTTACCTTTCATAAGGTACAGTTCATTCATTTTTATCCAGAAATTTTTGCACTAAAAGAAATCCCATACCCAATAGTATTCATTCTGTACCCTCCCCTCCCCCCAGATCCTGGCAACTACTAGTTTACTTTCTATCTCTATGGGTTTACCTATTCACATTTTATATACATGGAATCATACAGTATGTGGGTTTTGTGTCTGTCTTCTTTAACATGTTTTCAAGGTTCATTCATGTAAGGAATGTCATTACTTCACTCCTCTTTATAGTTCAATAATGTTCCATTGTATAGTCATTCTTAGGTCATTATTTTTAGCATCCTTTTTGTGTAAAGGACTGTGAAGGTGCTTTGGAGTTAGAGAAAGAAATAAGACAAAGCATCTTCTCTCAAAGGATAAGAAAAAGAAAAAGGAGTTGTTTGAGAAAAATAATTTCTTTAAAACACTGCATCTCAGAAATAATTGGTTGGAATGCTATTAAATATAAAAAGACAAACATCTTTTTGTAATCACACTGTCAAATTGTCACTTTTTCTTACAGTGCTGAAAAAATAAACATATGGCAGCAAGTGTGTTAGGTCAACTTGCTGATTGTCTTTATGTATATACATTTCTTACATTTTATGTGAGAATGTTTGGATGGAGGTGGGGACATAAGCCATATGAGAGAAGACACTCTTCTGGCACGTTAATGGATTTTTAGCATAGATGAGTATTTCCACTGTTTCTACCAGACAGAATTTACATCTTTTATTTAAAAATAGAAATATATGTGTGTATATATGTTGTGTGTGTGTGTGTGTGTGTGTGTGTGTGTAATCTGAGAGAGAAATGTGCATAACTAAGGCTAAGAAGATTGATAGAAAAAATCTATTGGAAAAGACACTGAAAATTATTCAAGGATTTCTACAACATTTTCACTTGCTGTTGCTAAAGTAATTTCACTTTCTATCTCTGAGTATTTTAATTATGGAAATTATTTACTTTTCTTATTGTTATAGAATTAATGATACATTGTGTATGAAGCACATAGATTTTTCTCAAGTCTTTGATAGTAAACCTGTCTCACCAAAAAACATATAGTAGGGTTGTTTTGAAGACTTGCCAGTATTCCAGAAACCTGTGCAACTCTTTCATAGTTCTTAGCCAGATTTCCTAAAACCTGACTTTAAAGTTTTTATGCTGTTGTTTATAGAAACCAAATTGATATAAAACATAATTTAAATTATTCATTAAACTTAGTAGCCTTTTTATTTAGCAGCCATTAATTAAATAAAATTTAACCTTCCAAAATAACCACAGAGATAAGTGTAGATCTGATAACATCCTTGTATTTTAATATCAGTGAAATGCTGAACTAGGAGTAGGAAAATTGCATGCAGTCAGATGAATAACCTTTGGTTTTGTTGAACTGGGAATGATCCCTCTGCTACCAAGAACCAAAGGTTATAATTCTGATTAGTGAAGCATTTGATCTTCTTACTCCAGATGTAGTAGTAGTTCTGTTATACTACATTCTACAGTAGAAGTGAGAAATAGATTTAAGGGACTAGATCTGATAGACAGAGTGCCTGATGAACTATGAATGGAGGTTCGTGACATTGTACAGGAGACAGGGATCAAGACCATCCCCATGGAAAAGAAACGCAAAAAAGCAAAATGGCTGTCTGGGGAGACCTTACAAATAGCTGTGAAAAGAAGAGAAGCGAAAAGCAAAGCAGAAAAGGAAAGATACAAGCATCTGAATTCAGAGTTCCAAAGAATAGCAAGGAGAGATAAGAAAGCCTTCCTCAGCGATCAATGCAAAGAAATAGAGGAAAACAACAGAATGGCAAAGACTAGAGATCTCTTCAAGAAAATTAGAGATACCAGGGAACATTTCTTGCAACAATGGGCTTGATAAAGGACAGAAATGGTATGGACCTAACAAAAACAGAAGATATCAAGAAGAGGTGGCAAGAATACAGAGAAGAAGTGTACAAAAAAGGGTTTCACGACCCAGATAATCATGATGGTGTGATCACTCACCTAGAGCCAGACATCCTGGAATGTGAAGTCAAGTGGGCCTTAGAAAGCATCACTATGAACAAAGCTAGTGGAGGAGATGGAATTCCAGTTGAGCTATTCCAAATCCTGAAAGATGATGCTGTGAAAGTGCTGCACTCAATATGCCAGCAAATTTGGAAAACTCAGCTGTGGCCACAGGACTGGAAAAGGTCAGTTTTCATTCCAATCCCAAAGAGAGGCAATGCCAAAGAATGCTCAAACTACCGCACAATTGCACTCATCTCACACGCTAGTAAAGTCATGCTCAAAATTCTCCAAGCCAGGCTTCAGCAATATGTGAACCGCGAACTTCCAAATGTTCAAGCTGGTTTTAGAAAAGGCAGAGGAACCAGAGATCAAATTACCAACATCTGCTGGATCATGGAAAAAGCAAGAGAGTTCCAGAAAAACATCTATTTCTGCTTTATTGACTATGCCAAAGCCTTTGACTGTGTGGATCACAATAAACTGTGGAAAATTCTGAAGAGACAGGAATACCAGACCCCCTGACCTGCCTCTTGAGAAGTTTGTATGCAGGTCAGGAAACAACAGTTCGAACTGGACATGGAACAACAGACTGGTTCCAAATAGGAAAAGGAATACGTCAAGGCTGTATGTTGTCACCCTGCTTATTTAACTTATATGCAGAGTACATCATGAGAAACATTGGGCTGGAAGAAGCATAAGCTGGAATCAAGATTACCAGGAGAAATACCAATAACCTCTGATATGCAGATGACACCACCCTTATGGCAGAAAGTGAAGAGGAACTCAAAAGCCTCTTGATGAAAGTGAAAGAGGAGAGTGAAAAAGTTGGCTTAAAGCTCAACATTCAGGAAACTAAGATCATGGCATCTGGTCCCATCACTTCATGGGAAATAGTTGGGGAAACAGTGTCAGACTTTATTTTTTGGGGCTCCAAAATCACTGCAGATGGTGATTGCAGCCATGAAATTAAAAGACACTTACTCCTTGGAAGGAAAGTTATGACCAACCTAGATAGCATATTGAAAAGCATAGACATTACTTTGCAAACAAAGGTCCGTCTAGTCAAGGCTATGGTTTTTCCAGTGGTCATGTATGCATGTGAGAGTTGGACTGTGAAGAAAGCTGAGCACCAAAGAATTGATGCTTTTGAACTGTGGTGTTGGAGAAGACTCTTGAGAGTCCCTTGGAATGCAAGGAGATCCAACCAGTCCATCCTAAAGGAGATCGTTCCTGGGTATTCATTGGAAGGATTGATGCTGAAGCTGAAACTCCAATACTTTGGCCACCTCATGCAAAGAGTTGACTCATTGGAAAAGACCCTGACGCTGGGAGGGATTGGGGGCAGGAGGAGAAGGGGATGACAGAGGATGAGATGGCTGGATGGCATCACCGACTTGATGGACATGAGTTTGAGTGAACTCCAGGAGTTGGTGATGGACAGGGAGGTCTGGCGTGATGTGACTCATCTGGTCCCAAAAAGTCGGACATGACTGAGTGACTGAACTGAACTGAACAGCTGCTGCTGCCGCTGCTGCTGCTAAGTCGCTTCAGTCGTATCCGACTCTGTTGGACCCTATAGACAGCAGCCCACCAGGCTCCGCCGTCCCTGGGATTCTCCAGGCAAGAACACTGGAGTGGGTTGCCATTTCCTTCTCCATGAACTGAACTGAACACTGCCCTATTCCAAATAACACAAACTACATTGACAAGTTAGTGTATTACAGATGATTTTCTTCCAATCAACAGAATAATCATTCAAATTTTTTGATTTTAGTTTTATATAAATAAAATACAAATTAGACTATTTCAATCAATGGATGGAAATAATCTAGTATTCTACTAAGCCAGTGATAGTGAAAGTTGCTCAGTTGTGCCCAGGTGTTTGCAACCCCATGGACTATACAGTCCATGGGATTCTCCAGGCCAGAATACTGGAGTGGGTACCCTTTCCCTTCTCCAGGAGATCTTCCCAACCCAAGGGATCAAATCCAGGTCTCCCGCATTGCAGGCAGATTCTTTACCAATTGAGCCTCAAGGGAAGCCCTCTACTAAGCCAGCTGTACCCTAAATAAAAGAGAAACTGGATTATTTCAATTCAGAATTAATTAAAAGAGAGAAGTAATATTTTTATACTTAAAGGATGTACTATCACTCGATAGTTTTAGTCTTTAATACAGTGTCTTTCAAATTTTGGCTTAATCTCCTGCATTTCTAATTTAAAATGTAGATTCCCAGCTTAACCCTGAGACTGAGTCTAGGCCTGGCAATCTGAATGCTAAACTAGCACCCCTGGTCGTGCTGATGAGGAAAGAGGAGCGCCCTTTGTGAAACACTGCCTAATGACTCCAGATGTTCATGCTGATGTCTGTTCTACTGTAGAATTAGAAGTACTACAGCATAGAGCTTATACTCTGGACTCAGACTTTCTGAGTTCAAATTCTAACTCTGCTGGCTATTCACTAGCTGGTGACTTTGGACAAGATACTTAACCTTTCTGTGCTTTTCTCATCTGTAATGTAGTATCTATTCCAGAAGGTTGATAGCTTGGTTGAAGACATGTAGTGCATGTAGAACAGGACTTACACGTATTAAAAGCTATGAAAATATTAGTTATCATTGGCATGACTGTCTCCAGAACGCCTCTTCTTTTTGAATATTCATGTTGTAATCCACTCTTCTTTAACAGATAGGTATTGAATCTGCATTGGTTCTGAGCTTTAAGGACGTTGGTGAGAAAATTCTAGAGATGGTAAAGTTCTATATATAGTATTAAGGAGATAAATTAACTTACAACAATTTTTTTTATTCTTCAGTGATTGTATTTAAGATAACCTAGGATTGTTTTACAAAATTTTTTTATTGATCTGCGTATCAGACAACTAAATATAGTGAAGCTTATTAACCAGGATGATTTCCAATTGATAATCTTATCTATTGACAAATGAGTGTTGTAGTGAATTGGATTGCCAGCAATTCTCTTGTTTTTAAATCTAAGAGAAACTGATAATGCAAGAGCTTAGTAATCATTTATGAGCTGTGGCATCCTGATTAAAAGTAAGGGTTAAAATTAGGGGCCATGTTGAACACACATAAAAATATTAAAATGGTTAAATTTCATGGCAAAAAACCCTGTAACTCAAATGGCAGAAGGCACTATAATTTCATCATCCATCCCAGAAACCTTCCTCATATATTTTTGAGAAACATTTTTCTCCTTTTTATTGTACTTACATATTTTATTTTATTAAATTAATACTTTCTTTTTTTTGTGGCAGATTCATTTTGATATTTGGCAAAACTAATACAATTTTGTAAAGTTTAAAAATAAAATGAAATTAAATAAAAATTAAAAAAATAATAAATAAATTAATACTTTAATGTTTCTTATCCATAGTACTTTTGCTTTTTACCACTATTAACACTATTATTATTGATGTTATATAGAATAAGGTTTTATCTATGTAACATGCCCTCAGTTTTTGCCTTTGGGCTCAGCCTTTCCACTATGCCTGTTCTAAAGAAAGATCTAACATCATCCAGGTATGCTTAATACTACTAGCTTTATTACAGAATCATGAAAAAAAAATTTTAAGTGGGAAAACTCTCCCAAGATTGTTCTTTGCTATAAAAAACAACATTGGTCAAATAAAGGCCAAATTTTTAACCATGTAATTCATATGTAAACATGTAATGCAAGCCTATGGCAGAGTTCAAAGATGTGTTCTACCAAAGCAAACCTGTAGTGATTTAGAAGCACAAATGAGATCATAGATACTGTTTGGAGATGGGAGTGACAGATTAAAATTTAGGTGCTTAGGACTATGCAGTTTTCTAGGCAAGTCTTACTGGTTTTGAGCAGTGTTCATGAAGAAGAAATTTTAAGGGAATTATCTTTAGACAGAGTTCTCATTGCTGGTCTAGGGGGAGTTCAACTTACTGCCTCTCATTTCCCTTTCTGACATAAAGTCAACTCCATTAAGGAATAGAAGGGATGACTTTTGGACTTCTGTGATGTCGTTCAGGAGCATTTGAGTACTAATCAGCTGGAACTAAGTTTTCTGAGATGGCTTTTTATTTCCTTTCATCTTCTCTAGATTTTTTTTTTCCCCTAGAAACTTCATTTGTGGGAGAAATTGCTGGGGAATAATAAGTGATCCTTGGAGTATAGGGATAGTTGTCTTATTCATTACAGAGCTTAATACTTTTGTCTTTCTTCCCCTAACTAACCTGGCCGGGTTGGGTAATGGGACAGGAGGCAGATGTTGTGAGGTAGTTAGTGTATCGGTTACTGGAGCCACTTCAGTCATGTATTCTTTCTCCCACCTGTACTGCAGCCTCCATTTACTCAGTCCTGTTTCTCTTGACTGGCTGTTCCTCAGGCCCTATATTTTGCCTGATCTATATGGTTAACTCATGTAAATACTGTCTTATAACCATCCAAGACCTCTGTGTCTCTTTGATCTGTGTTAATCCCCATTCTCTGATTTTTGTTCCTGGTCATGAAATTCTAATGGTGTTGATGCAGTTTATAAAATTATAACCTGTTAGCAAACTGTGCTGTGAGGCTTGAATGGAAGTTTGGCTATTCCCCAGTAATAACTTTTATTAATTTCATATGGATTTTGGCTCCAAAATAACATCTATTCTAGCCCTTCTCCCCAAACCCTTAATCCCAATGTTATCCCCTCAGTTCTCTTTTAATATATGCTTTTGCTTTTCCAACTTCTACTCTTTCAAATGTATTTCCAAAATTCTACTCTTTCATTTATAGCTACTCTAGCTCCAACTTCTTACAATTCTACATTAATCTTTTCATTTTTTTTTCCCTTTTGGGTTCAAGAAAGAATAGTGCTTTTTACCTCCTTGAAGGTAACTCTTCTACCTACAACTTTGATTCCCATCTCATTTCTACTCTTGACAAAGGGAGAGGGAGAAAGATGTAATCCTGAGAGATGAAAAGGCTAAGTGCAGAGAAAGAAAGGGAAGGAATAGGAAGAAGGGAAGAGGTCTCACTTTGAGAGAGTAGAGGGGAAAGGAAAAGGTAGAAGGGGAAGGAGAAGGTGGGCAAGGGAATGAATGTGGAATAAGAAGGATCATTCATTCTTATATAAAGAATGAAGGTGGGCTCAATGATTCTTCAGGTCAGCTGTAGCCACAAATACTTCATAATTCTCTTTCTTCTCAGCCCTCATCCTACTGTGCTTACCAGTGTCTCCTACATTTCCCTTCACATGCCTTTCTCAGTGTCTTCATTTGGAACTGTTGCCTCCTCTGCCCTCTTTCACCACCTTTCCATCCTAGAAACAAACATTTTTGGTCTACTCTCTATCCCTGAAGGGCCTATGCTATTTGGTATATATTTCACTTTTAGCCCTTGCATCATACCTTGTAGAATTATTTCCTTATAGCCTCTCTCTTTCTCTGGAAAGTAACTTTCTAAGAGACAATGGCCTTGTTTCATTCATCTCTGCACCACCTGCTCTCTAGCACAGCACCATAAATGGTAGTTTTCCATTAAGTGTTTATTGGATCAAATGTATGAGGTAGTCCTATTCTCCCATCTAGTCCAGGGGCCTGGTAAACAGTTTTCTTTCTTTTTCTATTCATTCTTAAGTGGTTGCTATAGGCCAGGTATTGTTCCAAACCTTGGAGAGAGTATGGTAAATGTATCAGGTGAAATCCTTGCTTTCACAGAGCTTACATCCTTGTATACATAATAGAAAAAAGTAAATTAATTTACAGCAATTTCAGATGATGTTAAGTGCTGTGAAAAACATGAAGGGTTTTTAGAAGTCCTAGGAGTCAACAGGCAAATGCGGAGTGACTAGTACTGCTGGAAAGCCAGCATGTTGCAAGCATCCTAGTAAAGATTAGATGGGGCAGAGGTCATCAATGAATGCTAAATGTACAGGAAATTTTAATGAGGGGCAGGATATTTGCATGGTCTTAAAGTGTCTCCTCACAGAAAGGGAAACGTAGGATAGTACGCTGATGGGATGATCAAAATTAGTGCAACCACGGAGGGCCAGATGAATACTGTGTGCCTCCAGTTGGGATTGCTGATGGCACCCCACTCCAGTACTCTTGCCTAGAAAATCCCATGGACGGAGGAGCCTGGTGGGCTGCAGTCCATGGGGTTGTGAAGAGTTGGACACGACTGAGCGACTTCACTTTCACTTTTCACTTTCATGCATTGGAGAAGGAAATGGCAACCCACTCCAGTGTTCTTGCCTAGAGAATCCCAGGGACGGGGGAGCCTGGTGGGCTGCCGTCTATGGGGTCGCACAGAGTCGGACACGGCTGAAGTGACTTAGCAGTAGCAGCAACCTGCATATGGTCATGGGGAAACACCATACCAACCTAAACACAGGGGAAAGTTAACCACTATGGATCTGGGCAAGTGAGATACAGGTATTCTTTATATTATTCTTGTAACTTTGCCCCAAGATTGAAATTCTTTCCCAATAAAAAGCAAAACATTTTTGAAAGGTATTCTTTATTTTAAAATAATGTCTGTCAATTTGTATTTCTATTAGTTTCAATTAAGAAGAACATAAAGCAGAGTGATAGTTAGTGAAGAAAGCAGGGTAAGTGGTTTTGCTTCTGTAGATCATTTGGTTAGGGGAGCCCTTTTTGAAGGAATGGCATTTCCACACAGAGTGAAGGGAAGGAGAAATGTTCAAATGTTTGGGGAAGAGTATTCCATGTAGAAATATGAAGGAAAAATGAAGGTGTTGTGGTGGGAATGAACTTGCCCGAGGAACAACAAGAAGGCCATTGTGGTTGGAGGGAAGTGTGCAAGGGAGCTGTGGTAAAACTGAGACAGGAGACGTAGGCTGCAGACCATGTCGAGCTCTGCAGACTCTGAGAAGGAATTTGGATTTCAGTCTGAGCATGATGAGAATAAAGATAAACTGGAGGACCATAAAGAAGGCAGAGCACTGAAGAACTGATGCTTTTGAACTGTGGTGCTAGAGAAGACTCTTGAGAGTCCCTTAGACAATGAAGAAATCAAACCAATCAATCCGAAAGGAAATCAACCCTGAATCCTCATTGGAAGGACTGATGCTGAAGCTGAAGATCCAATGCTTTGGCCACCTGATGCAAAGAGCTGGCTCATTGAAAAAGACCCTGATGCTGGGAAAGATTGAAGGCAGAAGGAGAAGATGGTGACAGAGGATGAGATGGTTGGATGGCATCACTAATTCAATTGACACAAACTTGGGCAAACTCCAGGAGATGGTGAGGGACTGGGAGGCTTGGCATAGTGCGGTCCATGGGGTTAGTGCAGTCCATGGGGTTGCAAGAGTTGGACACAACTTGGCAACTGAACAACAACAAATGAGGAGAATCCTGTGGAGGATTTGAGCTAGGAAATGACAGACTTTAATTTACATTGTTAAAAGTTTCCGCCAGCTTCTAGATGGAGAACAGACCTTAGGGAGACAGTGGTGGAGATAGATTAATTGGAAGTGTGTGACTGTCCCAATATTCCAAATGAGAGGTGATGGTGGCTTGGACCCTGGTAGAGGTGTCACGTTAAGGCTATGTATTGATGGCATATACCTAATAGAACTGAAGAATAAGTTGATTTCAAAAATTACTTACTAAGGCAAATTAGATGTAGAGTATAATTGAAACCAGAGTCAAAGATTCAGTTCAGTTCAGTTGCTCAGTCGTGTCCGTGACCCCATGAACCGCAGCATGCCAGGCCTCCCTGTCCATCACCAACTCCTGGAATTCACTCAGACTCATGTCCATCAAGTCAGTGATGCCATCCAGCCATCTCATCCTCTGTTGTCCCCTTCTCCTCCTGCCCCCAATCCCTCCCAGCATCAGAGTCTTTTCCAATGAGTCAACTCTTAGCACGAGGTGACCAAAGTACTGGAGTTTCAGCTTTAGCATCATTCCTTCCAAAGAAATCCCAGGGCTGATCTCCTTCAGAATGGACTGGTTGGATCTCCTTGCAGTCCAAGGGACTCTCAAGAGTCCTCTCCAACACCACAGTTCAAAAGCATTAGTTACTCCTAAATTTCTGGTCTGAAAATTACTGGTTGAATGATAGTGCTACTTATTAAAGTTAGGAAGATTGGGGTGAAAATCAGCCATTCTGTGTAGGACACATAGGTTTTGAGAAGCCTAAAAAAACTTCAAAAGATAGGCAGTTTGTTATTAGAATTCAGTGAAGAGGTTGGGACTGGAGATAAAAAGCTGAGAGTTGACAGTATGGATGCTATTTAAAGTTGTGGGTATGGATGACATCACCCAAAGATTAAGTAAAGGGAATGGGAGCATCCCTGGATTAAAATCTTGGACATCTGCAAGATTTGAAGATAGAGAAAGGAGAGGGAGCCAGCAAATGAGACATTACACCCAGTAAATGGTTATCTCACAGTATCAGGAAGCACCCTTGTTTGTTGTACATTTTATTGATGGAAAGCACTAATTATTCTTACTGAGTTAACATTTGCCTCTTATAACTTCTCACTTATTGGTTCTAGTTCTGTCCTATTGGGTGTTAGAAACAGGTCTTTCAATGGAACAATCTTTCAAATATTTGATAACAATTATAATCCAAAATCTACATGCTGTGTTCCTTTTGTGTTCAGTCTCTCAGTCGTCTATGACTCTTTGTGGCCCCATGGACTGTAGCCTGCCAAGGCTCCTTTGTCATTGGAACTTTGCAGACAAGAATACAGGAGTGGGTTGCCATTCCCTGCTCCAGGGGATCTTCCCACTCAAAGACTGAACCCACATCTCTTGCATCTCCTGCATTAGCAGGTGATTTTTCATTACTAGTGCTACTCAGGAAGGCCCATGTTGCTTTTACTATTTCTTATATTGTTTCCAAGCTCTTAACTAGTTTGATCACACTCTAGTCAATCTATCCTGCCCTAGAGTTGCACTAGGATAGAACAGTCACTGCCAAATATGGTAGATTTGTTTCTTCCCCCAAACCTACAGTGATGAAACTAAAATCTTGGACATTGTCAAGATTTAAAGATAGAGAAAGGAGAGGTGCTTTATAGCTGACAAAAAACTCTCAAGTGTTGAAGCTTTCATTCCCACAGTAAACTAGTGAATATGTAAAATGTTTTTACTAGTGTTGTTATACAGATGAGAAAACTGAGGTTTCAGAGAGGTTAAGTAGCCTCACTACTCTTGATTGTCTCGGTGTTCACAAAAGTTGTTAAAAACTGGTTTAATACTAAAGTTTTTAGTGTTCTAATAAAACTAACCAAAATTTTTTCCAGCAGCTTGGTGTCAAGCTGAGTTTTCTACTTTCTGTAGTTGATTTTTTAAATCATAATATTCCTCAACTTTAATATTATCCTGAGAAATTTCTCAGTTGGTCTTCCTATATTCATTTTGCTCCCCTATTTTATCTACCCAGAGCAAGAGTCACTGTTTAATATATTAATCAGATCACTTGACTCCTTGCTCAGACCCCTCCAAAGACTTCTTTTTGCACCAGCCTAGAGTCCAGACTCCACATCATATCCTAAAAAGTTCTGCCTGATCTGGCCCTTGTTCTTGGAAATCATTTCAAGATATGTTTATCAGATAAAAATAGTTAATGCAATTGCTTATTTTTTTCATACATATATGTGTGTTTGTATATATATATACCCATAAAAGTAAAAATGGGCAATGTCTGAAGAAATTTATATCAGTATACCTAATAAAAAAATGACACCAACTCCTTTTTCTTCATGGGTTAATCCAAGATCTAAGAAATACATTTACTAATAAATCGCAGACAAACTACCTTTGTTAATCATTTTATTAGAGTTGATTCCATGTGTTTAGAATAACTTTTAGCAGAATTGATACATTTATTGTTAATTCTTTTTGTATAAGACCAATTTTTTCATGTTTTCCTTTTCTTCTTATTACATGGGAATTCAGCTTATAAGCACAACCTGATTTTTGGATTTGATGATTAAATTTAGTCAAAACCATCATTCAGTACCGTTGCCAGTAATTTAGACTGTAAAACAATGTGTGTGAGTGTGTGTGCATGAACAGCGGAGTGGACGGGCCGGGGCAGGGGGTGCCCATGGCTGGAAATGCTGATGACTGCATTTAGTCTGCACATCAGGCTGTTACTCCACTTCTGTTTCTCTGGTTTACTTCAGAAATGCCTTGCAAAGGATGAAAGATCTAATGCAACAGGAAAGATGTCATTAAATGTTTGGCCTCAGTTTTTAGGGGTGGGAAGCATAAAAAAAAAAAAATCAGGATAGTGCATCAAATGCAAATTGGAAAACCTGGGTTGTGTCTCAAGTATCACAGTAATTTTCACAATTCCACAGATTCATGTCTTCTAAGAAACCATTTTTTATTATAAAGATACAAAATAGATTTACTGTTTTATACTATTTTATATTTTATTTTATATATATTTTATATTATAAAATATGTTCAAAGAATTGCATGAAAAGTGCTGTTACTTTCAGTTTCTGTGATGGGCTACTTGTTTATCACCTCAGAATACTGATTACACATATAAGGCTTTTTTGGATGTGTTACTAAATTAGTAGCAAATGCAGAGGCCCAAGTTGTGCTGGAATTTCTAATGGAAAATAAGCAGTTACCTATAAATTATTTTAAGCTAGAATGCTATTTCCTATCTTACAGAATAGCAGAACAGATGACTGTGGTGGAGTATATGCCTATAGAGTCCTAAAGTGAAATGTTATTGCCGAAAGTTATCTTAAAATCGAATTGTTAATCTTTATTATATTGCCAACTTAAGATAGACAGGTACCAAAAAAAGAAAGATGCACAGGTACTTGTTAGTGTGATGACGCTCACGCAGTTTAAGTCTGTAGAGAACTCGGGCACTTTTTTGCTGTGACTATAATTACGATAATACTGTCCCATCTAATAAAGTCTGAAAAAATCATTTAGGTAGAAATGTAGTTCCAGGAGCCTATGATTATTGCCTTCATATTTTTCTTCCTACATTAAAACAAATCAGACCTAAGAAGTCATGGAAATATTATTTTGGATATTTTCTAATTGCTGTGTCAGCATAATCAATCATTTTCTAAATTTACCAATTTCTTGAAATAGCTTAACCTATGTTCATAGCACTTTACAGGAAGCAGCACAAAATTAGTTTCTCTGTCCTCATATATTTCTCTCAGTGTCACAAAAGTATTTATTGTATAAATGAAATATTTGTCTTTGGCAGAAAGGCCTGTACACCAAACTGCAATTAATGAATATAAGAATTAGAAAGCAAAACTTTGTTTAGTCTGAGGAAAAACAATTCTTTAAACTGTAACCACATGACTGTTTCTTGTTTGCATCAACTCTGGGTGACTGTTATTGTCTTCTCTGAATTCTCTGGGGCAGGGGCCTGACTTTGTTGAATGAACCAATTGTTTCCCTTTGTGCTGCCCGTCTAGTAAGTTCCCATCTGGTTTGTATCAGACTGTTTTCACAGCCAGCAACTGCTGTCTTCTCTATATCCTGACACTTCAGGGCCCCACGCTCTCAAAGCTCTGCTGCCATGGCCTTGCTGGCAGGGCCCATACAGCTGCGCCTCACAGCTTGGAGCTATTACCCAGAGCAATGCTAACATAGAACTTGGACTGGCCCTTATTCCCACTGGTGTCGTGTGTACAGGGAGCAGAAATCCCCCTTGCCTCCCTTCCCCCCAACCCTGAAACTTACTAGTCAACAGAAATCTTTAAAGCTCTAATTTTAGGATATGAAATGGTGGTGTTCTTATTTTCTAGTGGCTTCCTGTATTTGAAAGCTCATTTTTCATTCTTTCACTCTTTTTTTCAAGTTGCCAGGTCTGGCCTTGGGGAAGTGAACTGGTCACTGTGTCACGTTTAATTTTTGTTTCCAAATTTAGTTAGGTGTGACTAGATACGGCAAAATCCACTGTAAAGGATTTTATACAAATAATACACTGTATTTTTAGTGATAGTCACAGGCCATAGTTTGAGAGGAGTTTTCATTAGAAAGAATTTCCATCTCAGAAAATGAGTTTTCTGTGTGCAAATTATAAAAACACTCAGATTCAAACTGTTAGGTAAATATTAGGGACCTGCTTTGCTTTCAGCTTTGTTTGCTATCAAATGTTGTTTATAAGGATGTGATAATAGTGACCTTCTAAACAATCTGTGGCCTTGGCGTGATTAAAGTTATAGGAGTTACTATTGATTAAGAGTTATAGTTGAGTTTAAATGTCATTATGATGTCATTGCTTTATAGATGTAAGCTGAAAGAGCAAACTTTTTTTGGTAGTCAAAATAAGTAAATAAATGGCTTTTATAAAATGTATTGATATTTTAGAAACGCTTTCAAGATTAGTTAAAATGAGATTAGTTTGAGCTTTCAATTAAATTGAACGGCTTATTGTTGTAGCATCAGGTATCCTAAGTAGTAAGTCAAACTAGACTTGTGAGAGTCAATCGAGAACAACAACAACAACCGGAACTTACCTACTTACCTTCTGCTTCTGAATAAAACGGCAGCCCACTTCAGTATTCTTGCCTGGAGAATTCCATGGACGCAGGAGCCTGGTGAGCTACAGTCCATGGGGTTGCAGAGTCAGATACCACTAAGCAACTTTCCCTTTTTTTCACTTTCTGAGTAATTTCAGCTCACAGTTGTTTCAAAATTTTAAGAAAAGAAATAGGAATTTGTCTTTGCAGTCAGCAGTGTGGCCCGCTGCCGATGCTAACTTGATGTGAAGGGCTGGCTGGTACAGTCAGTTACGTGGTGTTTCATTCATTGGAAAACAGTCTAACACAATAAGATGAAACTAACCTTATGGCAGAAAGTGAAGAAGAACTAAAGAGCCTCTTGAGGAAAGTGAAAGTGGAGAGTGAAGAAGTTGGCTTCAAGCTCAACATTCAGAAAACGAAGATCATGGCATCCGGTCCCATCACTTCATGGCAAATAGATGGGCCAACAGTGGAAACAGTAGCTGACTTTATTTTTCTGGGCTCCAAAATCACTGCAGATGGTGATTGCAGCCATGAAATTAAAAGATGCTTACTCCTTGGAAGGAAAGTTATGACCAACCTAGACAGCATATTAAAAAGCAGAGACATTACTTTGTCAACAAAGGTCTATCTAGTCAAGGCTATGGTTTTTCCAGTGGTCATGTATGGATGTGAGAGTTGGACTATAAAGATAGCTGAGTACCGAAGAATTGATGCTTTTGAACTGTGGTGTTGGAGAAGGCTCTTGAGAGTCCCTTGGACTGCAAGGAGATCCAACCAGTCCATCCTAGAGGAGATCGGTCCTGGGTGTTCATTGGAAAGACTGATGTTGAAGCTGAAACTCCAATATTTTGGCCACCTGATGCGGAGAGCTGACTCATTTGAAAAGACCCTGATGATAGGATAGATTGGAGGCAGGAGGAGAAGGGGACGACAGAGGATGAGATGGTTGGATGCCATCACCGACTCAATGGACATGAGTTTGGGTAAACTCTGAAAGTTGGTGATGGACAGGGAAGCCTGGCCTGCTGTGGTTCATGGGGTCTCAGAGTCGGACATGACTGAGAGACTGAACTGAACTGAACTAAACCTTTTAATTGATGAAATGAACCTGTTGAATTTTTTTCGACTTCAACCTTTTATGAAAGTATAATATACATACTGAAAAGTACCCATAGCTGTACAGCTGAAGGAACTTTCAGAAACTGATCACACTCAAGAAACAATATTGCCAGCATCTCCAAAGCCCCTTCACGTTCCCTTTCAGACACAGCTTCCACCCCCAGAAAGATAACCACCATTCTGACTCTTTTTGTTCTGACTTCTAGCAGCATAGATTAGTTCTCTTGGCTTTGTACTTAAAAAAAATGAAATCACACTGAATGTATGGCTTCTTTCATGGGGCAAACCTATTGTAATTTTTAAGATTCCTTTAGTTTTCAAACCATTATGGCATGCTTTTATAAAGAATTATCTGAGAGGAATTTGTTTTAGTAGCTGAGTCACAGGCTGTTCAACCAGCAGGAAGTGTCTTATAGATAAAGTTGTCTACTAAAACATCGAGTCTCTCTGTTTGCAACCAGATTTTAATGCTGGAATGTCCCTGTAGACATTCCTGCCACTAAAAGGCAGGAACTCTCTTTGTCATTACACTGCTCAGTAAGCACTTAAATAGTTTTTAATGAGCCTTAATAACTAAGTGTACGTTATTCAAATAAATCATAGTCTGCATTCAGAATAGGTGGGTCATCTATTTTCTGAATTAGCAATCAGCTTCCTGTCAGTTGAATATAAGCTTTTATGCTGCCAAGATACTATTTCTGAAAATGCTATTATTGGCAAGAGTTGTATACCTATTAGAGATGCAGCCAATGAGTAACATATTTGTTTGAAAAGTATTAACTTCTATATTTAATAATATTCCTAATAGCCCCCTTTTTTTCCTTCAGTGAGCACGCTAGTATAAAAGTTCCAGCTATTCCGATTGTTACTAATTTTAGATTTCTGCTTGTTAGATTTGGTTTCAAATTCTGGGTGTCACTCATTTAAAAACTCTTTGTTTTGTGGGTTAAAAAAATTCCTGTTTTGGAGGCCGTCATCTTTATATCCTTGTTTTGCAGTTAACAGTCCTATAGTACTGCATGGTTTTCTTAAATACATAAAGAATTTGTTTAAAACAGTAACATAACGACCTACAGGTTTAAGTATTGCTATATTAGTGGGTCTTACTAAAGGTAGTATTACAGAGTGGAAGATAAATTTTCAACCAAAAATAAAATTTTTATAATACAGGAGTAAAACATAAAGCCTAGGTTTGTATCCTTTTAAAAGGACCACTTTTTGAAATACGATGACTTGCTTTCATGTTGACACCATATAGCTACAAGATTTTGAAAGACCATTTAAAGTGCTGAAATACAGTGAATGTTTGGAAGAAGTATAGTGTACAGGTGGCACAATCCCCATGCCCTCAGTGTGCCCTCATTTAAAGCTTTTTCAGGAGTATCCCTACTTTGCCAGCCTTCAATTCTATTTTTAGATCTAAGATCATTTGTTTTTATTCCGTGGTAGTTTTAAACATTTAAATAAAGTTAACACATTTGCGTTTTGTGGTGAAGCTAAAAGGATAAATTGCATTCACAGGTAATTTATGACTCAATTTTTAGTCAATACTACCCACTCGGAATTTCCATAGAAATGTTAATAGAAATTTATAGATGAAATATTTAGAAATTTTCTCTTCTTTCTTTTACTTGAATACCAATGAATATTATGTTTCTTCAGTTTTGAACAGCAGGGTGAGGAAGTGTAAGAACTAACAAACTTGATAAACAGCTTTCAAATCCTGTTTGCCATGGTGTGGGTTGTGTTTGCTCCCTTCATTGTCACATACAGAGTGCAGTATACGAACTCCCAGTAAACCCTTTCGCCAGCAAGTGAGAATTATGAGGCAGCTACTTGGTATAGGAAAAAGTGACAGTAGTTAACTCTGGTATTGACAGAGTGGTCTTTTTTTCCCCATTAGAAATCATTGTAGAAGTGTTCTCTCCTAGTTTGGGTAAAGGAGAATTTTGTTTATGGTTATAGTAACAATGAAAATAGGTAATAGCTACATTTATGTGTACTTCCTTTATGTCATGTACTCTGCTAAGATCTTTAATCAATCCAGTTAAGTAGGTAATGTTAATAGTAGTCTTATTTCACATTTGACGAACCTGAGGCTCAAAGAAGTTCCATATTTTGCCCAAGGTTACACAGTTAATAAATGATAGAGCTGGGAGTCAAACCACGTCCAATTCCGAAATCAACGGCTGTGCTCTTGAACATACTATATATTTCCTTCCTTCATAACTTTTTTTAAAAAAGTAGAACAGATAATTTCTGATTATTCTTACAGGTCTCAATAGCTCAATATCTACCAAGATACATCCTAGTAGAAGAATATGAAAATGTTGGGTGGTGGGGAAAGAACCTTTTCTTACGAGTTGTAGTTCCACAGCTAACTTGTGACGTTGATTTCTTTGTCAGTGAACCTTTCTGAATTGTGATTTCCTTATTAGTAAAAATAAGATAATCTCTGAGCTCCCTTACAGCTCTACTGCTCTAATATGTGATCAGTATTTTTTTTTCTTTTTCTTAACAAAAAATCTCCCTGTCAAAATATGTTTTGGAAAGATTGCTTTAATGAGAGCAATTCTTTTGTCAATTGGAAAAAGTTAGAAAATAATCATAGGCTAAATAATAATAAAACAACCATTTGCTGAGTGCCTCTGTGGGCACTGCTCTAGGTTATTTAATTTACATATATCATTCTTGTTCATGATCATGAGAAATCTGTGAGCTAGAAGAGGAGATGGAAGCACCAAGTGGTGATACTTCACAGTGTGGCGTTTCTCCCAGACCTCACACAAGTCGGGACTATGATTTGCATTCAGGTAGCTTGGTCTCTGAATCTGTGCTCTTAGCCACAAGCTTTCAGCTGTCTCTCTAGTAAGAGTGTCTGGTTATTATTTACTTGCCAAAATTTTTTTATCTTACATACCAGTGTAGTAGGAACAGAAAAAAAGTAGGTTCTTTTTCTTAGCTTCCACCCTGTTTTGTTTAGTCTGAAAGGGGATGGTGTTGCTTATTTCTTACTATAACACAATAGGTAAGTTTGAATTCTGGGCTTTCAGGCAACCACTTCAGAGAAAACTGCCTCTTAATTTACTTGCTACAAACAAGTGGTTCTTCAGTGGAAGGGATCTCTGAGCTAGTATTGATACCTTTGTTTCTGTGTTTGTATACCAGATTCTATAGACTCTGAATTACAGAATCTGAAAAACGCCTAGCAGTAAGTTTTGTCCCCTCGCTCAGAAACTTAAAGGCAGAGGAAAAGTGAACGTAGATAGTATCTAATAGTAACATCATAGTAAGCGCTACTCCCTCTCCCTCCTCACTGCATCCCAGAGTACCGGGTTGAGCTCCCTGTGTTAAAAAGCAACTTCCTGCTATCTATCTATTTTACATATGGTTATGTATATGTTTCAGTGCTACTCTCTAAATTTGTCCCACTCTCTCCCCACACTGTGTCCACAACTCTGTTCTGTATGTCTGTGTTTCTATTCCTGTCCTGCAAATAGGTTCATCAGTACCATTTTTTTGATTCCATATATATGCTTTAATATACAGTATTTGCTTTTCTTTTTCTGACTTACCTCACTCTGTATAACAGGCTCTAGGTTCATCCACCTCTCTGGGGACCCATCTTGCCCTGTTAGTGGGTATGTAAATTAATATAGCTACTATGGAGAACAGTATGGAGATTCCTTAAAAAACTAAGAATAAAACTGCCATATAACCCAGCAATCCCACTACTGGGCATATACCTCGGAAGAATCATCATTGGAAAAGACACGTGTACCCAGTCTTCACTACAACGCTATGTAAAATAGCCAGGGCATGGAGGCAGCATAGATGTCTGTTGACAGATGAATGGATAAGGAAGTTACGGTATATATATACAATGGAATATTACTCAGCTGTAAAAAGGAACAAATATGAGTCAGTTCTAGTGAGGTGGATAAACGTCATTTATACTGATTAAATCCTTAAGTAAGCGAATCTGTGAAAACTTTTAGCTTTGGAAGAAATGGCCCATGAGCTTCTCTTATTTAATACAAATAATAATGCACATTCTCTCATGATCCTTTTCCCTAATTTTTGATGCATAAAGATAATAATCTATTAGGTAAAGTATTATCCTATTGAAAGTCATTAAAATTCAGCTGTTTAATTTCGTTTTTTACATTAAGGCCACGAGGTCAGGCTTCTGTTTGCCTGGTTTTATGAAACTAACTGTGGAAGTGCATTTGGTTTGTGGGTTTGTTTGTTTGTTTGTTTTTAAGTGGAAGAAACCATGATTATGCTTCACTGATTTTCTTATGAAAAAAATTTTTTAACTGTAGCTTCACCAGGTGATACGGATCAGACACAAATTGAGCCCAGTCTATACCTCACATCTTTATTTACAGGTAAGATTTTTTACTTTAAACGTTTCAATTTTTTTTTTCATTTCCTTCTTTCTCTCATAATAATCAACACAGTAGAAACAATAATTCCAATTTTTTATTCTTCTAAATATCTCCAAATTCATCCCAAGTATAAAATTCCCTTCATACACTAAACTCAACTCTCCAAAAGTTAGGGGACCAAAAAATCTATCATTTCCTCTATGAAAGTTTATAAAATGTTGAATTAAAAGGCTGCAGGTGTGGTATTCAGAGCACCGAGGCTAGTACTCCAGATAATTCCATCTGGGGGAGGTTATTTGTTGGGACAGGACACTGTTTAAACTTTGAAGTCAGTTTTAAACAAAGTGAAGCAGCTGGAACCTGGCATAAGAAGAAACAAATCTTTCACATTAGCTATTGCTTTTGGAGAAAAAAAGATTTGGAGTTGTTTTCACAGGTGCCGATACATTTATTCTTTCTATAGGAACTGCTGTATTTTTATCTTAAATTAAAATTTAAAAATAAGCATTTGTCAACTCATTTAAAAAACAGAAGCAATAGTAAACTTAAAAAATGTAATAGGATTTATATGTCTAAAACACATTTTGGGATGAGACTATAAAACATTTTAAATCACTTTTAAACTTGAAAGTAAGGAAAGAAATGTTTAATAGTGACTAATTCTGTGAAGCAGAGGCAAATCTAAATTTTCATACCATGTACTTAACATCAAATGACCAGATATCATCTTCATCAAAACTTGTAGTATTTGTTCTCAAGCACAGAAGCTATGATTGCAAAATCTGCAGGGCTGGGTTAAGTATGTGAGGAGAATTGAATACAGCAGGATAGTTTAGCAGCTGCTTAAGCAAGGAATTTAAGCAAGAGTAGATGAGCCCAGAGTGGACAGGAAAAATGCTTCAAGAACTCAATAAAGCACAGCTGAAATACTGTAACATTTTCATAGACAGCTGGGAAGCAACTGTGTTGCTGGAACTCAGGGCTAATCTTAAAGACAAAGATCTGGTCAGCATGAATCTAAGCAAGCTGTTAGCCATGAGGAACCACAGACTGTCTAGGCAGAAACAAATCAGCTTGGTCCAGCAATCATTTTAAGGCCCAGCATGTACTAGCATTATGCTGCAACTTTGCAGAGGTAAACAAGACAAAGTTGGTTTGCTCGTAGGGTACATTTAATAGGAGCAATAGACCTACAAACAAATAATAATAATATGAATCACAGTCCATGCTTTTAAAGAATATATTGTCCAAAGGAAGTTATAGACATGTAAATAATTGCAATGCAATTTCCTAAGTGCTGCAGTGGAGTTGCCATCCCGAGACTAAGGCATCAACAGTGTACAGGAGAGGAGCCCATGTATTTCACCACCGTGGCTGGAAAAACAACCCAGAGAATGTGCTTCATCTGCACATGTTCCTAAGTGTTTAAGGTCTGCAGACCCCTGAGAGACACTGATAGCTATGACTGCCTGACTCCCTTCCAGACTGTATTTATGTGAATACATATAAATATGAAAGGATTTCCTATGAAAGTAATTTGCATATGATTTCAGGGTATTCATAGATCCATGATCACCCATCCTTAGACTTAGGTTAAGATCCTTCATGTACTTAGGTTAAAGATTATTACAGTTTTTGTTACCTTTTTCATTTTATTTTTAAATGAGTTTATAAGAAACCCATCCTTATATGCACAAAGAAATACCCAAATCCAAACAATTTAAAGTCACTGTACTATCTATTCATCTACTCATAGAAGAATCCCATAACTTTATTTATGTGGCTTATGCCACATGCAGTTACTGAATCCAAGTAAGGAGTATCCGGTGCTGCATTTTTCTGTGAAGTTACTGAGGAATTTTTTTCTTCTTTTCTCTACTTGTCTCATGTTGTTTTAGGAGAGAACGCTTTGTTTGGATTCCTCTCAGTTTGCAAATAACAGAGACATAATAATGGGTTACCGGCTGTTTGAAGATTAGAGTCAGAATCTAAAACCTACTGATGAAATGGATTATCTAAACCTAAAAAACTTTTAGAAAGTTATATATATATGTATTTTTAAAAAACAATACATGTACAATATATAGGCAGATTCTTAAATGGACATTAAAAATCTTGCATTATTGCTTTATTAGAATAAATTAGTTTTAGATTTTCTGTTTGTTAGTCTTATAAGAAGGTAACAGAAAACAGAGTTTCTTTATGAATTTTAAATACTTTTAAAGCAAAAAAATGAATTTCAAATGTCTAGAAAGTATATTAAAGCCTGTCTTAGGACGCTTCAAATACATGGTCCCGCTCAATGACACCTCCAGCTTAAATGCATGCCAGGTTAGATGACGTACTGCCTACCCATGGAATCAGGGAATAGTTTTCCTTTTTTTAAAACAAATCTGAAAACAGCTGTTGAAACAATTACATCATAGAGTAATGATATGACTGTGGAAATTTAAAAAGTCAAGCTTTGAAACCATCAAACTACATTAATAGAGGTAGAAATTTTATGTTTGCTTTAATGATGATTTATTAAGATATTATGTCTTTTCTTAAAAAAATTAAACTCTGTGAGGACCATAACTGGATATGAATGTTATACTTTTTGCCTGTTAACAGTGATGCTTTTTAAAAAATGTTTCCAGCCTAAAAAGTTCACTTTTAAAGTTCTAAAACTCTGATTTTGCTTGTATAAATGAGCACTTCAAAAAATCTTTCCAAAATGTACATTAACAAACCCTTTAGATAAGATGATACATTTTATTTGATTCATTGATTAAAAACACAATTACTAGAGTTAAAATTAGCATAATTATTTGGAGGCCCTCTGGAACTGTGGGTTTTTTTCCTTAGTGTATTTCAGTGACACATTCTTATCCCTCTCTCATAAGTTGACCTACCTTTTGCAGCCAAACCTTAGGATAGTTTCTTTCCAGTTTCTTAAAAGCAAGTGCTAATCTGCGTTAAGTGCTTTTTGTGTGCCAGCACTATTCAAAACACTTTATATACATTATCCCATTTAATCCTCACTAAACCCTTGGAGGTATTGGAGAAGGAAATGGCAACCCACTCCAGTGTTCTTGCCTGGAGAATCCCAAGGACGGGGAAGCCTGGTGGGCTGCCGTCTATGGGGTCACACAGAGTCGGACACGACTGATGCCACTTGGCAGCAGCAAACCCTTGGAGGTAGGTACTCTAACCTATATTATGTAGGTAAAGAAACAAGGGTTTTGAAAATTATGTGTAACTTTCTCAAAGCCCCTCAGTACTCATTCTTCCTCTTGTACTAAGTTGCTTCAGTCATGTCCAGCTCTGCAGTTCCATGGCCTGTAGCCCTCCGGCTCTTCTGCCCATGGGATTTCCAGGCAAGAATGGAGTGGGTTTTCATTTCCTCCTCCAGGGGATCTTTCCCACCCAGGGATTGCACCTGGGTCTCTTATGTCTCCTGCATTGGCGAGTGGGTTCTTTACCACTATAGCACTCATCACAGCCTGACATAGTATGTTTGTTTCCTTATTTGTTTGTCATTTGCTCTTTACACCTATCTGAAATATGATATCAGTGAGATTAGAGCTTTTCTTCTCTTCAAAATCTCCAGAGTCTAGAACAGTGCCTGTTCTGGAACATAGTAGGTGCTCAGTTGATAGTTGTTGAGTGAACGAGTGGCTGTGCCCAGCTCTGCCGTGTCACAGAATCCACGTTCTTACGCCTCCCCTTCCCCTTTCACTTCTTTCCACATGAAAGCCTTACTGACAGTCTGGATGGAACCATTCTCAGGTGACTGAACAGTAGACTTCATTTGGGTCCTAGCCTTGACCAATCATAAAGGGATTTGTGCTTGAAACTTTATCACTGCTCCTCTCTTTAGGTGCCCCTACCATTACATACCACTTCTAAAATGGAATTTCTCTCAACCACCTTAAAAATAATGATTTTTATGTGGGTAATTAATGTATTTGGTATCAGGCAGAAAGCGATGAGTATGAATTAGATGAATTATACTAGACTCTTTCTTGAAAACCATCTCTTACCTTGTGTGACTCTTCAGTTTTGGATCTCCTTATCTAACATTTCCCTTTTGTGTTCCTCTGTTTTCTCTTTATTCACTTTTCTTTATCCTCTTATTTCTGTTATCATTTATTTTATTTCCTTCATTGCCTTCCACATCTTTTAAGTCCTAGCTCAACTGTTGCTTTCACTTAACTTAAACCAAGTATTCCTCTATATGTTTACTTCCACTACTAGGTTTGAAGCTTCTTAAAGATGAGGACTGTTTCTTCCTCACCTGTGTATCTTCTTAACACCATCTTGGCTCCACACATGCAATAGACTTTTATAGATGTTTAGTTAGTGTGCATATGCATCTGGAAAGGCCCACTCTGATATCTCTCTGCCTCAGTTACCTTTACCTTGTCTTTCTTCCAGAATTACTATCAGGATGAGATAAGATGATGTGGAAAAGATTTTTGCAAAATTTTAATTGCTGTATAAATATAAGATAGTAATTACAAGAATTAACATAACTTTATAATAATTGAATTTAATATGTTCCTTGAGACTTGGTGAAAGTGGAGAGTGAAAGTGGAGAGTGAAAAAGTTGGCTTAAAGCTCAACATTCAGAAAACGAAGATCATGGCATCTGGTCCCATCACTTCATGGGAAATAGATGGGGAAACAGTGGAAACAGTGTCAGACTTTATTTTTGGGGGCTCCAAAATCACTGCAGATGGTGACTGCAGCCGTGAAATTAAAAGACGCTTACTCCTTGGAAGGAAAGTTATGACCTACCTAGAGAGCATATTGAAAAACAGAGATGTTACTTTGCCAACAAAGGTTCGTCTAGTCAAGGCTATGGTTTTTCCAGTGGTCATGTATGGATGTGAGAGTTGGACTGTGAAGAAGGCTGAGCGCCGAAGAATTGATGCTTTTAAACTGTGGTGTTGGAGAAGACTCTTTGAGAGTCCCTTGGACTGCAAGGAGATCCAACCAGTCCATTCTGAAGGAGATCAGCCCTGGGATTTCTTTGGAAGGAATGATGCTAAAGCTGAAACTCCAGTACTTTGGCCATCTCATGCTAAGAGTTGACTCATTGGAAAAGACTCTGATGCTGGGAGGGATTGGGGGCAGGAGGAGAAGGGGACGACAGAGGATGAGATGGCTGGATGGTATCACTGACTCGATGGACATGAATCTGAGTGAACTCTGGGAGTTGGTGATGGACAGGGAGGCCTGGCGTGCTGCGATTCATGGGGTCGCAAAGAGTCGGACACAACTGAGCTACTGATCTGATCTGATCTGATCTTGAGACTTGGAAACTTCTTCAAGGTCCCCCCCACCAAAAAAAAAAAACAGTTACAGCTGTTGTTACATCATTGAACAATCTAATCGGTAATCTAATGCTCAGAGTAGAAAATAAAGGTACATGTAAAGCAGTTTTGTGAAATTGGATAACAGAGAAAAGAAGAATGTCTGGTAACAGTGTAGTATTTGACAGATATGTGAGTAATGGAAGGAATGAAATTTTTTCTTAATTGAGGAAAGATAGCATTTAAATTTACAGGTTGACCATTAATTTTGTTCTCAAGCCTTAGTTGTACCCTGTGTTGGTTTTTACTTTATTGACAAGGTAAACTCTGGTCTTGGATTACTACTCTTGGTCACTTGAGTATTCTATATCATGACTTTGTAAAATGTCAGAATATTTAAATGCTTATGTACTATGAAGATTTTTTTTTAAGTTCTTATTGTTTCTTAATTTTAATTTTTATCATATCCTGACAGAGCCAGATATCAAGAATTCTTTTCCTATTTAAAATACTTATTTAAAATGACATAAGAATTGCTTTCTTCTTAGAGGATTATGCTGGTGCATTAGTTTGTGATATTGATATAATGATACCAAATCTTATTTCCCTTTCCTCTTTTATGAAAAAAAAATTGATGTAAGTAACAAACAGGAATGATAATATTAAAATAATCATTTTTAGACATCAGAATATGAAAGGAATCTGTCTTTTACAAATATTTTGATCATCTTGGACAGCTATGATTGAGTCATCATTGAAATCTCCAAAACTGACTTCTTAAACTGTGGTCCCTATAAAAGTCTGATGGAAAATTTCGCTTTATTACTATGGAAACTATTTTAAAGACTGTTATAAAGTCAATTACAATGACTGTTGACTCAGAGATATCCGTAAGATTATTTAAGATGATTTGCCTTTAAGATGCTTATTATTATGATTATATGGTAAGTCCATGAAATTTGAAATGAGGGTTTTTGTGGTCTTAAACAGTACCAAGTTGGCATTCTTTATATTCTTAGGTAATGTACTTTTTAAACTTAGAGGAATGAATTAGGCTATCGGCAGATAGATACACATATGTAGTCAACTCTTTTTTTTTTTTTTTTCTTTTTAAACATATTAATGAATTCTTCATTTCGAACTGCCTTCCCTGCTTGGTCTTACCTACTGTTTATCATCTGTAACATGACTTTGGGCACTTGTATCCTGTCTTAGTCCATTCAGGCTCTTATAACAAAATACTGTAGACTGAGTGGCTTTTAGACAACAGAAATTTATTTCTCACAGTTCTGGAGGCTGGTCGTCCCCAGATCAAGGCACCTCTTCCTCGTTCTGTGTCCTCACATGGTGGAAGGGGCTGGCAAGCTCTCTGGGGCCTCTTTCATAAAGGCACTAATCTTGTATATGAGGGCTCCAGTCTCTTGCCCTAAGCACCTCCCAAAGGTCACACTTTTTAATACCACCACGCTAGGCATTAGGATTGTAACATATAAATTTTGGGGAGACATAAACATTCAGAAACTCCAGTACTTTGGCCACCTCATGCGAAGAGTTGACTCATTGGAAAAGACTCTGATGCTGGGAGGGATTGGGGGCAGGAGGAGAAGGGAACGACAGAGGATGAGATGGCTGGATGGCATCACTGACTCGATGGACTTGAGTCTCAGTGAACTCCAGGAGTTGGTGATGGACAGGGAGGCCTGGCGTGCTGCGATTCATGGGGTCACAAAGAGTCGGACACAACTGAGAGACTGATCTCATCTGATCTGAAACATTCAGATCATAACATATACTTGTAAAATATTGTCTCTAATTGTCTGGGAGTGGGTATGGAAAGAAGAGTGATTTTTATCTCTCTGACAAGATCTGAGCACCTTGAGAATAGAATTTATCCCAAATGCAATTCTCTTTTTGATCCCTAGTGTTAAGTACTCAGGTACACTTCTTTAGCTGAATGAGTTTCTCATTTTACAGGTGATAAGGCTGTTCCACTCTTCACTTCTCAAACATCACCTGCCAAGATGTCTGTGACACTACCCTCAGTGAACCTGGAAGACTGCTCGCAGTCTCTGAGCGTTGGCACTGTCCAGGGGGACGCGGACTCCTCAGGAGCAGATACCTTCTGAGTGCGAAGTGAGAGCCAGTACAATACTTGTCTGCTGGTTTTGAGGTCATTTTCCTTGGGCGTAGTCATCTCTCAGGCTCTTTTGGTCCTTCAACATATTCAGAAAAACAGTTTTAAATTTTGTATTGAAGTGGAAAGCGTAATTTGGGTATTTGGGTAACATTTTTAAATAAAAGAATTTAAATAGATATCATTGTGAGTCTTGTGTTATTTCTTAGAATCCTAAGGCAGCTATGGAGTAGTGGAAAGGGCAGAACTTTTGATATCCAAAAATTTACAGATATAATGATCTGTACTTAGTTGTGAAATTAAGTTGCTCAGTGTTATTCATCCCAAATTTTGTATAAGAGCAAATAATTGGTACCAATCTAATGCCTCTCAATAAGGAATTAATTGAAAAAGTGTTAGTACAACAGAATACTAGGTGTCACAAAAAAGAATTTTAAAATGTTTGTGTGTTGATACTGAATTATCTTTGAGATCTGTTGGGTTTTTTCAGTTTTAAAAAAAATGAATATGATAGTTGAATAGAAAAATGAAGGTATAGTTGACTCATAATATTATGTTATTTTCAGGTGTACAGCATAGTGATCCAGTATGTGTGCAGATTATATTCCATTGTAGGTTATTACAATATATTGGGTATAATTCCCACTGCTATGCAGTGAGTCCTTGTTGCTTATTTATTTTATATACTATATAATAATACCTGTTAATTTGTCCCTCCTCCTTTCCCGTTCCCCTTTGGTTACCACAAGTTTGTTTTCTATGTCTGAGAGTTTGTTTCTGTTTTGTATATGTTTATTTTTATTATTTTTAAAATTCCACATGCATGCTTTTCTCTGTCGGACATATTTCATTATGCATAATATTCCCTAGGTCTGTCCACATTGCTACAAATGGCAATGTTTCCTTCTTTTTTGTGGCAGAGTAATATTGCATTGTATATATTATATATACCACATATCTGAGATATATTGTTAAAGTGTGAAAAGCCACATGAAAAATAATATGTGAGTTATGCTACCATTGTTTAAAATGAGATGGGGATCAACCCAAATATATGGATGTACATACACACACACCTACATAATGCTTATGTATGCATTAAATATCTTTGGAAGGCTAGACAAGAAACAGCTAACTTGATCTCCAAGAAGGGAAATGGAGTGGCTAGGCGATAGAGAGGCTGAGTGATTGGAATCAAGGATGAGTGTATTTACTGTGGGTTCTAAATACAGTTGTAACAGGAAAAAATGGAGCAGGCTTTTGGTCCTGGACTTCTGTTTGCTGGGAGTTTTTAAATTACTGACTCAATTTCAGTACTGGTAATTGGTCTGTTCATATTTTGTGTTTCTTCCTGGTTCAATTTTAGGAGATTGTACCTTTCTAAGAATTTGTCCATTTCTTCTAGGTTGCCCATTTTATTGGGGTATGGTTGCTTACAGTAATCTCTTATGGTCCTTTGTATTTCTGTGATGTTGGTTATAATTTCTTTTTTCTTTCTAATTTTATTGATTTGGACCCCTTCCTTTCTTTTTCCTGATGGGTCTATCCAAAGATTTATCAATTTTATCTTTTCAAAGAACCAACTTTTTGTTTCATTGATCGTCTCTATTGGTTTTCTAGTCTATATATTGTTTATTTCTGTTCTCATCTTTATGATTTCTTTCTTTCTACTAATTTTGTGTTTTGTTTGTTGTTTTTTCTCTAGTTCCTTTGGTGTAAGGTTAGGTTGTTTGAGATTCTTTGTTTCCTAAGGTAAGCATATGTCACTATAAACTCCTCTCTTAGAACTGCTTTTTAGCAAAAGCATTTTTTATTTAAAAGTGTTGGTAACTTTTTCATCCTAACCATAGAAATCTAGCCTTTTTTAGTTTCAGAATAGAAGTATAATCTTTGATTTATTCCACTCCATATGTACTTGAGCTTTAGTTTTTTTTTTGGTGTGTCTTTGTGTGTTTCTGTATCACGTGGCTTGCAGGATCTCAGCTCCCCTACCAAGAGTGGGAATTGTGCCCCTTGTGGTGGAAGTGTGGAGTCCTAACGACTGGACTGCCAGGGAATTCCCTTGAGCTTTCCTTTAAAAAGTTTGGTATCTTTTCATCAGTATTTTGTTTGTTTATAGGATTATCTCTGGCCAAGTTTGCTTCTATATATTCTTCTGCCAACCACCTTCAATTTTTTAGAATAAAATTATGTATGTAAAAGTAAATTTTTTTTTTAAACTTTACAATATTGTATTGGTTTTGCCATATATCAACATGAATCCGCCACAGGTATACACATGAATCCGCCACAGGTATACACATGTTCCCCATCCTGAACCCTCCTCCCTCCTCCCTCCCCGTACCATCCCTCTGGGTCGTCCCAGTGCACCAGCCCCAAACATCCAGTGTCCTGCATCGAACCTGGACTGGCGACTCGTTTCATATATGATAAATTTTTTATCTTATATTTGATTTTATAATTTCCAACTTCTGGAATGAACCACTTATAAGACATGTTGTTAATAAGTAGACTTTATCAAGATCAAGACTGTTGTTGGGCTTACATGCCACGGTAACAGGTATTTAAAATGTTTCTTTGATCTAAATCCTAAAATACGTTTGCTTTTTGTGCATTTTAATAGAATCTTGAATAAATGTTTTTATTTTCAAATGATGATTACATCAGTATATTTCTGATCACTTACATATTTCTGGTCTCTTAATTTTTATTTTAAAATACTAAACATATATTTAAATCAGTTTTATAATTTTTCTATTAAAAACAAAAATTTTCTGAAAAATAGATAAAAATGGCACTTCTTAGTTGGTGGTGGGTTACTGCCCTTAATCCAAGAGTAATTCTGTAGTTGAAACATTTTTTGAGACAGCTTTTAAAAACGGCCTGAGGGTATCATTTCCATATAGATGAGTAACTTGATCAGTAATAAAGAATAAAGTTCTTGGTATTTCTGTAGTGTTGCTAAGAAGAAACTCACTAAAAAATTCTTTTCTACTGTACATCATCTATGTATCTGTTTAACAGAAATTAACTATAAGGCTTTTGGGCATACAGTGTGGTGTGGTTACTTATGGCCCAGGCTAGGCGACCATCTCAGGACTCATCATTCTCTCCCTCTGGTCACCTGCCTGTCCTGGAAATAAGGTTACTTATGGCTCAGGCTAGGCAACCATCTCAGGACTCATCATTCTCTCCCTCTGGTCACCTGCCTCTCCTGGAAATAAGGTTACTTATGACCCAGGCTAGGCGACCATCTCAGGACTCATCATTCTCTCCCTCTGGTCACCTGGCTCTCCTGGAAATAAAGGTCGATCAAAGAGTTCTGTCTCTTCCTTGTGTAGAATCACCATTTGTTCACCTACCATCAGTTGTTCAGTAGTTTTTAAAACTCTCTTAAGAATGCACTGGAGAAAAAGGAATTTTATAATTAGAAAGCTCATTGTTATAGTTCAGAAAATTTCAGGAAGTCAGTTTTTTTACTTGACCTAGCCCATGTCAGGAAAACAGATTCCAGGTCTTAAGACTGTCAAGCCTTTGAGAGTAATCAGCCCTTGTCTGTACTTTCTAAAGATATTATTTCTTCTTGTACTGAAGTGTTTACCTAGAAACAATAGGAAATATTAGCTAGAGTGCAGATGTACCCTGGTGAGACCAATAAATATTGTAAAGCTATGTTGATGGTTCATTAATTACTAAGAAAGCAAGCAAATTTCTTTTTCTGTTTTTTTTGTTTTGTTTTGTTTTTATTTTTATTTTTTTAGTGTGAATGGTCTTATTGAACAATTTCAGGCCTAGTAAGGGATATATTACTGATCTATCTCTTAAATTCAGAGAGCCCTAACCTAGGTAAAAACCCTCAAGCAAATCAGTAGACTCCTCCAACTTCTCCTGGGAGGTCACCTCTATTAGACCTCTGAAGAGACCCAGATGGTGAGACTGAACAGGATTTAAAATCTTGAAAGGAGCTGGTAAGAAATCCCAGAAATAGCTTTTGGTATGCATAGAGGTCACAGATAAAGAACAGGCCTGGCGCTGCACAATTGATATGATTTATATGTAAAGAGTTGAAAGTGTATGTCTTTTTCACTGAATCATCATGACATACGATGATAACTATATCAATCAACTCTTTATAGCCTACTTTTCCTGAACAAAGATATATCTTTCTTTTCTATTTTTCACAAGGTGTTAACTTAGAAATAAGTATCAAGTGAGGAAATATTTCTACTATTGGGATAGTTTAATGGGATTTCTTGGTAAGCCTTGTATATTTATTTCCCTTGATTGTATTTCTTAATACTTGCATGGTTACGAAAGTACTGTAGACAGGAGTATTTTAAAAGGTGATTGGGGGTGATTTTTCTCTCTGGATAAAACATTGGCTGTTTATAATTCTGTATAATTATAATAACCAGCCTGACTGTCTGGGTTGGGAGATAATTGTCTGTATGTTCTGAAGTATAGAGATGTTCAGATCCTGTTCTCCACAGGCTGTTTGCTAGTGTTAAACAGGAGAGGTATTCCCATGGTTCTAGTGACCCCTGGAGTTGTAAATGGTAACAGGTCCAGCAAAACGTTAGGTTGGTAGAAGAGGCCATGGTCTGACTCATTCTTTACAACACAGTGAGGACGGGGAACTGTATTCAATATCCTGTGATAAGCCACAATGGAAAAGAATATGGAAAAGAATGTGTATATATACATGTATTCAGTATCCTATGATAAACCACGATGGAAAAGAATATGAAAAAGAATGTGTATATATATATGTATAATCAAATCACTTTGCTGTATAGTAGAAATTAACGCTGTAAATCAACTATAGTTCAATTGTAAGAAGAGCAATAAGAAGGAAAAAACAAGGTGAGTAATATTTTGCTTCAAAAAAGGGAAGGGGAAATGAAGTAGAGTCGTAGAAAACAGAAGGAAAGCAATAGTCCATAATGACACGTTAACAATCTTATGAGGAGGGCAGTCGGTTTGATTGGCTATAACAAAATTCTAGTTTTGTTTCATTGTTTTGAGTGGAGTTTACACTTCTCAAGTTGTCTGCTTGATCAGAAGGTCTCCAGGAACCTATTTGTGCCTCGAGGCCATCTGCTTCTGGCGGCTTCTTTGCTTAGCATCAACTTGCAGTCAGTCATGGGAGTGAATGTGCATTGGTCTGAGTTTGAAGTTTATTTTCATTATG
Organism: Bubalus kerabau; assembly: GCF_029407905.1. NCBI lineage: Eukaryota > Metazoa > Chordata > Mammalia > Artiodactyla > Bovidae > Bubalus > Bubalus kerabau. The sequence goes on from NC_073633.1 coordinate 75,779,603, forward strand.
ACATATTGCACCCTGGGTGGACTGTTGCAGCTGCTGTCAAGAGGACCTGAAATGGCTCCTTTTCATAATTTCAAACACTTTTGCATCTATATCACTTAACATTTTCTACAAAACAAAACGCTTCCCAAACCAGGTGGCTTAAAACAACCATTTATTTATTCATGATTCTGTGGATGAGCCGTTTGGCTGGGATCGGCTGGGATAGCTTTGCTTTGTTCTTTTCCTCATGGTGTTGTCTGGCCTTACGACACATGCGTTTATAGTCCATTGATAGTTGATGGTCTCATCCACATGTCTGGCAGTTGCAGGACAATGAAGGTCACTGGGCCCATCATCTAGCGTATCTTCCCAACCCAGGAATCAAACTGGGGTCTCCTACATTGCAGGTGGATTATTTACCAGCTGAGCTACCAGGGAAGAGAACATCTAGCAGGCTAGCCCAAGCTCATTCACATGAGACTGGTTGAGAGTTCCTAAGAGCAGCAAGAGAGGGTAAGCTCCAATGTGCAAGCAGATTTCAAGCCTCTGCTTGTGTCATGTTGTTAACAATGCTTTTGTTGGCCAAAGCAAGTCATGTCCAAGGCCAGACTCAAAGAATAGAGGAGTAGACTCCCATCTCCTCATGGAAAGAACTACAGGCATATGCTGAGGAGCAGGCAAATGGGATCGGAAGAATTTGTGGCCATTTTTGCAATTTAATACACACTGTTATCTTTTCCAGTGAACCTGGTGACTGAGCTAGGAGGCATAAAAGGTGGGGATGATGTCTCCTTTAGAAAGGTGGCTTGTGCATGTTGAGGATAAGACAGTATACTAGATTGACTTCTCACAGTTCTCAGCTACATCTGCATGCAACAAAATAGAGTGATTAGAGGCATTATTACCAATCACATGGGACATCCTGTAATGATGTCCTAAGGAAAAAATCTGGATGAGCTCTGAGGAAGGGATCATGTGGCCATTAACAGTAGTGATGATATATGATACTAAGGCAGATTAAGAATTGCCACTTATTTAAAACTAGAGTCAGCAAGTTTTTTCAGTAAAGGGCCAGATAGTAAAACTTTATATAGGCCAAATATAATCTCTGTCATATATTTCATATTCTCTTCTTTCTCCTTTTTTTTTTTTTTTTTTTTTGTTTAAAGCAGATGTTTAAAATATGTAGGAAACTTTTTTTAAGCTTGTGGACCATCTGAAAGCAGTCTGTAGGCCAGATTTGTCCCATGGGCTTTGGTTTGCTAACCCCTGATTAGGACAGTTTAGTTCCAGTGTCTCATTTATTCTTTCTACCTTTCCTGCATCGAGAGTACAGTTTTTATGTAAGGAGAGGAATCCTGCAGAGTTCTGTTACCAGGCAATGCGTTCTGCTCAACCATTGGTCGGTGCCTCGGTGGGCCCACCCACTGGCAACCAATTTAACCCTTAGTGGTCCTGCTCAGCCATTGGACAGCACAGCAGTTGGACTGCCCAGAAGCAACTAACTATCAAACAGCAAGAGTTAGATGGTCAGACAACGGTGGAGTTGTAGTCGGGAGGTGGAGAGTGAGGTAAGAGTGGATCCCAGCCTTTTCCTGAAGGCCCTCCAGTTCACCCCGCACTGGCACAGTGGGTGACCTGGGAGCCTCAGAGAGCAGACTGGGGCTGTGTCCTGCAGGGCTTTAGAGGCCAGCCGCTAGACTTGGCCCAGGCCTTGAGGCACCAGTGAGCCTCTCCCCCATCCTGGTCTCTGCGACCTGATAGCAGTGGCCGTTTGGGATGCAGCCTGTGGACCAATCTCCACCACATGGGCAGCCTGAGGAGGCTGAGTGCCAGTTGGGTCCTGGGCACCTGGCTCCCTCAGAGATGACAGGTGGACAGAATCTGGAGACCTGGCCCTGAAGGAGCTGCCAACTGAGCTTTGCCTCCTCTTAGCCAGGACTTGGACCTTGGAGGGTCAAAGTTGTACCTTGGGACCTTGCCGTTTCTTGTCATGACAGAGAATAACATTCTTTTGGTAGAGATTTATAGGAACGTCGTTACCTGACCATGACCCAACTTCAAGAACAAAGGATCTGACACCAGGACGTTTGCAACAACTAACCACGTCCCTCCCTTACCTTTTGCTTTTAAAAGGGGTTTGATGAAAGCTTTCAGTAACTTTGGGGTCCATAGGGGATGAGCCTCCCATCTCCTTGCATGACTTTCTAATAAACCTTTCTCTGTTCCAGACTCTAATGTTTTAGTATTGTGTGGCCTTACTGTGCATTGGGCATGTGGATTTGGCAATGTTCAGTAACAGAGTTCCAAGATCACTGGGTAGGAGAGTAGGAATTTCCTGTGCTCAGAATACAAAGTCTAGCAACTGTAACATCTGCAGCTTCTCATCAAGGAATGGGTTTTTTCCATCCTGAAAACTTACAGGCTACCGATACTATATATTTAATAGCCTAGAGACCTGGGTAGTTGTATTTCCTGGTGACTCAATAAAGAATCTGCCTGCAATGCAGGAGACCCAGGTTTGATCCCTGGGTCGGGAATATCCTCTGGAGTAAGAAATAGTATTCTTGCCTGGAGAATTCCATGGACAGAGGAGCCTGGCAGGCTACAGTCCATGGGTCACAAAGAGTCAGACACAACTGAGTGACTAACACATACACACACACACACACACACATATGCAAAGGGCCTTGAGAAGGAATTTCTGTATTTTGGCTCACCCCTCTCATGTTTACCTGGGTTATGTTAGCACAGGTAAGACATAATTTTACCACCTCCTACTCAAATTTTGAAAAAGTTTCCAGTATGTATCTATTGTGCAACTTGATTTGTTCCTGATGCAAAAAATTACGGGAAATTTAATTAGCATCCACTGGATGGATTGTGGTACTCCTGAGCAGCTGTCAGGAGATTCTCAGAACCCATCTTCATGGAGAGAGTATCCCTGTAATTGACAATATTGTTTTTCTGAAGTTTGGGTTGATTGTTATGAATCAATCAATAGTGAGTCTAAGATTGAGCCAGTTTTCCTTCCAAATTTGGTTGGGGAGGCTTGTCAATTTGGTGGAACTCATGGTTGTGGCAATAAAAGCTTCTTGTTTAGAATGTGAGTTAGAAAGGGCATTCATTGGTTTCTGGGAGCATGTATTGTCTATGAGTGTCTATCTTAACTGACAGGTATTTTTTAATATTGAATAGCTTTTCAGTTCAGTTCACTGACTCAGTTGTGTCCAACTCTTTGCGACCCCATGAATTGCAGCACGCCAGGCCTCCATGTCCATCACCAACTCCCGGAGTTCACTCAGGCTCAGGTCCAGTGAGTCAGTGATTCCATCCAGCCATCTCATCGTCTGTCGTCCCCTTCTCCTCCTGCCCCCAATCCCTCCCAGCATCAGAGTCTTTTCCAATGAGTCAACTCTTCCCATGAGGTGGCCAAAGTACTGGAGTTTCAGCTTTAGCATCAGTCCTTCCAGTGAACACCCAGGAGTGATCTCCTCTAGGATGGACTGGTTGGATCTACTTGCAGTCCAAGGGACTCTCAAGAGTCTTCTCCAACACCACAGTTCAAAAGCATCAATTCTTCGGCACTCAGCTTTCTTCACAGTCCAACTCTCACATCCATACATGACCACTGGAAAAACCATAGCCTTGACTAGATGGACCTTTGTTGGCAAAGTAATGTCTCTGCTTTTGAATATGCCATCTAGGTTGGTCATAACTTTCCTTCCAAGGAGTAAGTGTCTTTTAATTTCATGGCAGCAATCACCATCTGCAGTGATTTTGGAGCCCAAAAAAATAAAGTCTGACACTGTTTCCACTGTTTCCCCATCTATTTGCCATGAAGTGATGGGACCGGATGCCATGATCTTCATTTCCTGAATGTTGAGCTTTAAGCCAACTTTTTCACTCTTCTCCTTCACTTTCATCAAGAGGCTTTGTAGTTTCTCTTCACTTTCTGCCATAAGGGTAGTGTTGTCTGCATAATTGAGGTTATTGATATTTTTCCCAGCAATCTTGATTCCAGCTTGTGCTTCTTCCAGCTCAGCGTTTCTCATGATGTACTCTGCATATAAGTTAAATAAGCAGGGTGACAATATACAGCCTTGACGTACTTCTTTACCTATTTGGAACCAGTCTGTTGTTCCATGTCCAGTTCTAACTGTTGGTTCCTGACCTGCATACAGGTTTCTCAAGAGACAGGTCAGGTGGTCTGGTATTCCCATCTCTTTCAGAATTTTCCACAGTTTATTGTGATCCACACAGTCAAAGGCTTTGGCATAGTCAATAAAGCAGAAATAGATGTTTTTCTGGAACTCTCTTGCTTTTTCCATGATCCAGCGGATGTTGGCAATTTGATCTCTGGTTCCTCTGCCTTTTCTAAATCCAGCTTGAACATCTGGAATTTCACGGTTCACATATTGCTGAAGCCTGGCTTAGAGAATTTTGAGCATTACTTTACTAGCATGTGAGATGAGTGCAATTGTGCAGTAGTTTGAGCAGTCTTTGGCATTGCCTTTCTTTGGGATTGGAATGAAAACTGACCTTTTCCAGTCCTTGGTCACTGCTGAATTTTCCAAATTTGCTGGCATATTGAGTGCAGCACTTTCACAGCATCATCTTTCAGGATTTGGAATAGCTCAACTGGAATTCCATCACCTCCACTAGCTTTGTTTGTAGTGATTAAGGCCCACTTGACTTCACATTCCAGGATGTCTGGCTCTAGGTGAGTGATCATACCATCATGATTATCTGGGTCGTGAAAATCTTTTTTGTACAGTTCTTCTGTGTGTTCTTGCCACCTCTTCTTAATATCTTCTGCTTCTGTTAGGTCCATACCATTTCTGTCCTTTATCGAGCCCATCTTTGCATGAAATGTTCCCTTGGTATCTCTAATTTTCTTGAAGAGATCTCTAGTTTTTCCCATTCTGTTGTTTTCCTCTATTTCTTTGCATTGATCGCTGAGGAAGGCTTTCTTATTTAACTTATATGCAGAGTACATCATGAGAAAAGCTGGGCTGGAAGAAGCACAAGCTGGAATCAAGATTGCCGGGAGAAATATCAGCAACCTCAGATATGCAGATGGCACCACCCTTATGGCATAAAGTGAAGAGGAACTAAAAAAGCCTCTTGATGAAAATGAAAGAGGAGAGTGAAAAAGTTGGCTTAAAGCTCAACATTCAGAAAACTAAGATCATGGCATCTGGTCCCATCACTTCATGGGAAATAGATGGGGAAACAGTGGAAACAGTGTCAGACTATTTTGGGGGGGCTCCAAAATCACTGCAGATGGTGATTGCTGCCATGAAATTAAAAGACGCTTACTCCTTGGAAGGAAAGGTATGACCAACCTAGATGGCATATTCAAAAGCAGAGACATTACTTTGCCAACAAAGGTCCGTCTAGTGAAGGCTATGGTTTTTCCAGTGGTCATGTTATGGATGTGAGAGTTAGACTGTGAAGAAGGCTGAGTGCCGAAGAATTGATGCTTTTGAACTGTGGTGTTGGAGAAGATTCTTGAGAGTCCCTTGGACTGCAAGGAGATCCAGCCAGTCCATCCTAGAGGAGATCAGTCCTGGGTTTTCTTTGGAAGGACTGATGCTGAAGCTGAAACTCCAGTACTTTGGCCACCTCATATGAAGAATTGACTTGTTGGGAAAGACCCTGATGCTGGGAGCGATTGGGGGCAGGAGGAGAAGGGGACGACAGAGGATGAGATGGCTGGATGGCATCACCGACTCAATGGACGTGAGTTTGGGTAAACTCCAGGAGTTAGTGATGGACAGGGAGGCCTGGCGTGCTGTGAGTCATGGGGTCACAAAGAGTCAGACACGACTGAGCGACTGAACTGAACTGATGATGAATTTAAGAATCATAATTCTTTTTATTGTTTTTTTCTGAGGTCTTAAATCAATAGCCTTTTCCATTAGTTTTATTAATTAGCAATGTGAACCTTGCAAGGACTGGTGCAAGTAGAATTAGCCCATGTTGTTAAAAAAATGGCATTGAATATGAGATCATTCAGGTTTGAGTAGTCTTGGGTAATTGAGGTAGGAGTTTATAAGAGTAGACTTGAATCTTTGTAGGGTCAGCATCAATAAACATAGTTCTTAGCCTTTGAATATGGTTCTTATTCCTAAGCTATGGCCCTTCTAGGATTTCAGTGGAATGTTCAAATTGTTTACTGGGCTCCTCTCAATTGGAGGGACTCTGTCTTTCCAGTATCAGGCAACTGTTGACATCTCAACTCAGCTCTTTCAACTTCCAGCTGTTGCTTTCCACTGGTTCCTTGGATTTTCACCCAGCACATGTGTAGTGCAGGAGTCAGCTAAGGATTTGAGAGTTTTTATGAAAATATTGCCCCCCCTCCCCATCTGTGGCTCTCTTCTTTATGGACTTCCCATGTACAATAAGTCCGCCTTTCCGAGAGCCCTGAACGCTGATCCTGACTGCCCAAGACCAGCAAAACTGCCCCTTTACTTGAGTGCATCCTTCATGCCCATAGGCATTGGAAAATACCTCGGATAAATGTGGATCTCAACAAGTGTGTTTTCCTTTTTTCAAGGTAGTAATATTTCTTGTCCCTGCCTGCTTTTGGTTCCTCCCCATTGCCTTCAAATGACTGGCTTTTATATTTTGTCCAGAGTTTGTAATTGTTCCTGTCAGGAGGGTTAGTCTGTTATAAATACCTTTTCATTACTAGAAGCTGGAACAGGAGCAGCACTAAAATGGTGAGGGAGAGGTAGGCAGACCTTCATTTTTTAAAATCTTTCCTTCCTTCTCTCTCCCCTCTCTACTATCAATCTTTCCACCATTGGCCCTCACCTAGAATGACCTCAGTAAGAAGAAAGGAACAAAATAGGCTATTGCTGTGAAGGGGTGGCTCGAGAATCTGGGGAAGAAAGATGGTCTCCCTCTGCATGTAAGTCTCTTCTCATCAGTGATATCCTGAAAACACTGGAGTGATTCCAAATCTGGCTCTGGACAGTTTAAAAACCAAGACACATAGGTCCCACCCCATACACACACACACAGAAGTCGCTCAGTCATGTCCGACTCTTTGCGACCCTATGGATTGTAGCCCACCAGGCTCCTCGGTCCATGGGATTTTCCAGGCATGAATACTGGAGTGGGTTGCCGTTTCCTTCTCCAACACCCACCAACAAATCAACAGCTGGTGGAAGGGCCCAGTGGGTTCTGATGGCTAGTTAGGCCCAGTGAAGAGGCAGGCCTCGGGTATTTCTTGAATGGAACAGTGGATGAATGCACATGCACGACTGGCGGTGGTGAGATCATTCCCACAAGTGAAAACTGCCTTCTCTTCCACAGCCCGTCTCCACTATGCTGAGTTGTTGAGGGCTTGTCCGAGTGCTGTGGAAAGTATCAGCTAGCGTGTGTTTTGACAGTGATCTATGATGCCTTGCTTCATGGGAAATAGTTCAGGAACAGCCAGGAAGTCTGAGGTCCGTTGAGAATGTGTTAAATGTGAGGGGTCCTGTTAGGTTTCTCAATCTCTCAACAGTCTTGAGGTTTGTTTGTCCTTGTTCCAGTTTATATGCTCCTGAAAAAGGCCTTTTCTTGTCCTGTGCCTGTCACTTAAAGATATCCTTTAACTCAGGAAACAAACCTCACTGATCTTTAGAAGTGTTTTACTTGGATCAAAAAACAGCTGAATACAAATGCTTTATGATGCTTGAAAAATAACACCCAGAGGTACAGTTCTAAAGCAGTTTTGAAGTCCTCCCCTTTTCATAAGAATCTTTCTCCTTTGGGAGGATAATTTTTTGAGAGGTAATAATCTGGCTCTTGGCATCAACCTAAGACCCTTTGCCATTAATTGTGAACAAAGCTCTTGGTTGTAAGATGAACTTATATCAGGTTTCAGGGACTTCAAGCTTCCCAATAAAAAGAGGGACAATTCACAATGAACTGGTAGCCTCATTCTGTAACTGCATTGGAAGATTTGGTTTAGACAGGACAACTGTCTGCAGAAGGGCTTACTTGATGAAAGGATGTGGTCCCCATCCTCTGAGTGCTAAACGTGGTATAAATTGTCCATAATAGATGTCTAGGAGATACATTGTTATATCTTTACTTTTACTGCAAGTTTATTGCAGTAGCACTAATCAGTGATGAGAAAGTGTGTGTGTGTGTGTTGTGATTTTTCTCTTCTGAAGGACAGTCAATAAACTACTTTTATTTTTAGCTGCTTCTCCTTTTTTCTTGGTATGCATTCACATCTGGATTTTCTCTTTTGGAATGTAACTTCCTGTGAAGCAGTGATGATGATTTTAAAGAAAAATGAATATAACACCTAGCATAAGGTCATATATAGTTTAATATATAAAAGTTTTTTTTGATATTTTATTAATGATAATCATATGTACCAATTTGGGGCCTTGTGAAATTATACAAGCAGAACTTGAATTGTAATTTTTTGCCACCTATTTTTGAAGTAGAAGAGCAGCTGGATAAAAGAGTATTTAGAAACTTTATCAACTTTTTTTTTTCTTTCACTTTTTGGTCATATAGCATGTGGGATCTTCCCAAAGCAGGGATCAAACCCATGTCCCTTGCATTGAGAGCATGGACTCTTAACCACTGGGCTGCCAGGAAAATCCTATATATTTTCTTCTTTTTTAAATTGAAGTATAGTTGATTTACAATGTTTCAGGTGTACACCAAAGTGATTGAGCTATATATATATATCCTTTTTTATGATTCTTTTCCATTATAAGTTATTACAGTTAGTCCTTATTGTTTATCTATTTTATATAACATTTTCTTTTTCATGTTAGATTTTTTCCAAAGTTTTTGCCCAACATTATTGTTTTATTAGATTTAATCATCTACGTGGACTAGAGAATTAATTAGAAGGAAGAGAAATGGAGAAGAATTAAAATGTTTTGACAAACAAAGAATTTTAAATGTATATTTTAAACTCAGATTGCATTGATCCTTTTCACTTCTATATGGACATAAAGCTTCATGAGAGGGTGGCTAAATTCCTTGTTTTTATGGGATTCTTCTTTAGTCTTTCCCCACTTTCCCCTTTCTCCCTTAGAATGCTAAATATTCTCCTTCTATGTAGACTAAATTAAGTACATCTTGAATTCATTTCTTAGAACATAAGAAATCTTTCTCTTACCCATAAGCTGTCAGTACCATTTATGTTTTAAATGAAAGGCAACCCTTTTCCTGAAGGAGGAACTCCAGCTTTCTTTGGGGATTATCTAAACAATGTCACGTGTCCTCTTTTCTCTACTCCATCTTCACATGAGAAAGCATAAATCATGTAGCCCAACAAATAAACACAATTGACATGTTATTTCTCTTTCTATAGCGACATCAGTTCTTTAATCTCCTACTTCTTGCAAACAGGCCTACTTTGGAGGACTGAAATCCTAATGTATACACAATGGTATTCTGTAAGTAAGAAAGGAAATTCTAATGGAACTGTATGTTAGAGAAATTTAATGTAACATGACTACATGAATACCTCTTGCTGTTTTGCTTCTCTCATCCCACTTGGTCATAAAACCCAGAAAGCATTCCTGCTGAAAGGAAAAGAGCAGCTAGCTAAGAGGAAAATCTAACCGTGAAGGGCTGGCAATGCTCAATGCCAAGAACCTGAGACTTTATTTCAGACATGATGTTTCATTGTTAAGGTTTTATAAGAAGTTAGCTTTAACCTATTAAGAAAAGGGTGATTTAGAAATAGGGAGAAAGGAACAATTTTCCCCCATTCATTCTTCTCTAGTATAAACAAGGTATGAGGCTAATGCTTTCTTGGCATAACATGAAGCTCTGAACTAACAAAAGAGGTGCAATTAAAGCTCACCTGGCCACAGAGGTCTTCTTTACATAAAAGTTAAATTCTAATGATTGGTACTGAGTGGCCAAGATTGGCTCAGAATATTGGCGGCATATTTAATTGATACAGAGCAGTTCTACCAAAATAAAAGTCATTAAACTGACTGGAGAAAGTCTACAAGAGGAGCAGCAAGGGGATCCTTTTTATGTGTTTTTCTTTAGGGGAAAGCACTGTGGATAGGGGTCTGCTGGTGTGAATGTTTGGTTTGTAAGCCTCTCAAGGCAATCCAGGGGTATCTTTAAGAGTCTGCTTCAGAAAGGCCAACAACATGAATCTTGTTCCCAAAGAATATGGGTTGTGCTATGATTTTATTGAAGCATATTTGATTTATAATGTATTAGTTTCTGATATACAGCAAAATGATTCAATCATACATATATATTCTTTTTCGTGTTACTTTCCATTTTGGTTTATTACAGGATGCTGACCATAGTTCTCTGTGTTATACTGCAGCACCTTGTTATTTACCCATTCTGTATATAATACTGTGCATCTGCTAATCCCAAACTCCCAACCTATCCCTCTCCTACCCCCCTCCCCTCTGGCAACTGCAAGTGTGTTTTCTATGTCTGAGTCTGTTTCTTCTTTGTAGATAAGTTCACTTGTGTCATATTTTAGATTCCTCATATATGTGATATCATATGGTATTTATCTTTCTCTTTCTGACTTCAGTATGATACTCTCTTGGTCTATCCATGTTGCTGCAAATGGCATTATTTTTCTGGTTGAGTTGTATTCATATATATACATATATATATGTCACATCCTCTTTATCCAGTCATCTGTCGATGGGACATTTAGGTTGTCCCCATGTCTTGGCTATAGTAAATGGTGCTGCTATGAGCATAGCAGTGCATGTATCTTTTGGAATTGTAGTTTTGTCTGGATATATGCCCAGGAATAAGATTGCTGGATCATATGGTAATGCTTTTTGTAGTTTTTTAAGGAACTCTCATACTGTTTTCCTTAGTGACTGCATCACTTTGCATTCCCACTAACAGTGCAGAAGTTTCCCTTTTCTCCACACTCTCTCCAGCATTTATTGTTTGTAGACTTTTAATGATAACCATTCTGACTGGTATGAAGTGGTACCTCACTGTAGTTTTGATTTGCATTTCTCTAATAATTAGTGATGTTGAGCATCTTTTCATGTGCCTCTTGGCCATGTGTATGTCTTCTTTGGAGAAATGTCTGTTTAGGCCTTCTGCCCATTTTTTGATTGGGTTTTTTGTTGTTGTTCTTATTGTTGAGTTGTATGATCTGTTTGTGTATTTTGGAAATGAAGCCCTTGTCAGTCACATCATTTGTAAATATTTTCTCCCGTCCTGTGGGTTGTCTACTCATTTTGTTTATGGTTTCTTTTGCTGTGCAAAAGCTTTTAAGTTTGATTAGACCCCATTTGTTTATTTTTCCTTTCATTTCTATTGCCTTGGTAGATTGACCTAAGGTCAATAGGTACGATTTACATCAGAGAATATTTCACCTTTTCTCTTCTCGGAGTTTTATAGTGTCATGTCTTACATTTAAGTCTTTAATCCATTTTGAGTTTATTTTTGTGTATGGTGAGAGGCTATATTCTGACTTCACTGATTTATAGGCAGCTGTTCAGCTTTCCCAATACCACCTGCTGACGAGATTGTCTTTCTCCATTGTATATTCATGCTGGCTTTGTCAATTATTAATTGACCTTAGATGTGTGGGGTTTCTGATAGGCTCTGTATTCTGTTCCATGTCTGTTTTTGTACTAGTACCATGATGTTTTGATTACTGTAACTTTGTAGTATTATCTGAAGTCTGAGAGGGTTATTATGCATTTTATCTGGTATGCTTTGGTCTAAATGATTCCCAGTCTTCAACCAACAGAGAGCAGGCGGTGGAGCAAGGCATTCTGAGACTCAGGTTTGGTTTGGTAGCTGCACTGATAGCATCTAGGAGAGCCAGGTTGCTTCCTGTGTAGAATAAATGAATCCTCTGTAACAAGCGGATGAAGTGAACTCTTTTTCCCAATCCAAGGCTGGATAATGAGCGGTAAGTATGCCTTTATTGTTGTGAGGTCTGTGTGTGTGTATGCTCAGTCATGTCCAATTCTTTGTGACCCCATGGACTATAACCTGCCAGGCTCCTCTGTCCTTGGAATTTTCCAGGCAAGAATACTGGAGTGGGCTGCCATTTCCTACTCCAGAGAATCCTCCCACCCAGGGATTAAACACACATCTCTTGCTTCCCCTGTATTGGCAGATGGATTCTTTACCACTAGCACCACTTGGGAAGCCCCAATTGTTGTGATGCACTAGACCCTTATGGAGGAATTGCAAAGGGGGTGGTGATAACTTGACCCTAATACCCACTTCAAAGATAAGAAACAGGCTGATGCTGGATGTTAGAGAGAACTTCTCGGTAGAGAAGTTTGGTTTGGGAGTGATGGTGAGTTTGATGGCGCCCAGTTCAAGAAGCTTCAAGCAGGCCACTTAAAGACCTTGTTTTTAGCAACTCCCTGGACTACTGTCTCAGGAACATAATGGTGAGACTCTGTGGCTATTACCCTGATACAGCAGGGGATAGAGAAAGAGAGCAACTGTGATATATTAGAACTAGCCGCACTTATCACTAAGGGGGATGGGAAAGTGCAGGGATGTGTGAGTGGTTTTTCTCTTGGACCAGAAGTGGACAATGTGGGAGAGAGCCCTGCTGGAGACATTTTATATCTTCCTAGAAGGATTACCTAGAAGGGTGATGTAACCCCAACCAGGGTTGAATCATGAAATTCCCTGGGGCTAAGGGGAAATGTAAAAAGAATCATCCATAGGGAAATGCAATGTACACGTGAAGAGCATTATAGTCTAATGTTCCCACTGGGATCACTGAGGAATTCAGAAATGCACAAGAAAGGTGGTCAACCTGAACTGTCCACCCAGTTTAGGAAGCATCAGCTTAAAATAACTCTACAGTCAGAGGAGATCCACCCCCAACTGATACTGGTGTCAGTCAAGTAAGATCTTTTGTGCTGATGTCCACTCACCCTCCCTCATTCTACAGCCTTTCAGCCTACTGAGTTGGGGAGAGCAAAACTGGGAAAGACAGACAAAGAAATCTGTCTTTGGAAGAGGAATCTTCCCCACTGCAAGTCTTCCTGCTGCAGGGCCCTGGTCTGTGAGAGGGGAGGAGGTTTGACGTTAGATGGGATTCAGAATTCTCACAATAGCACTGGGGATTTTGATTTTTGTGAATTTTAAAATATTTATTTGTTTATTTGGCTGCCCTGGGTGTTAGTTGCAACACGCGGGACTTTTAGTTACAGCATGTGAACTCGTAGTCGTGGCGCATGGGATCTAGCTTCCCAACCAGGGATCAAACCCAGGCCCAGTGCATCGGAAGTGCAGAGTCTTACCCGCTTGACCTCCAGGGAAGCCCCATTCTTTAAAAAATATTCATCTGGGATTTTTGTGATTTTTTTTTTTTCTCAGTGATCAGGGAATTTTTTGTTAATAGGGATGAATGGATAGCTCCTGCTTTTATTGTGATTTTACTTATAATCTAAGAATTAATAGTAATATAATAATCAATCATGTTATCATATTGGAGAAGGAAATGGCAACCCACTCCAGTGTTCTTGCCTGGAGAATCCCAGGGATGAGGAGCCTGGTGGGCTGCCGTCTATGGGGTCACACAGAGTCAGACACTACTGAAGTGACTTAGCAGCAGCAGCATGTTATCATACTATTGCTTATCATCTAAGAGTGAATGGATAAGCTGTGCGTTCACTTGAGTTGTCATCTGGGGATCAAGGAACAATGAACCTCAGACAATAGACTTGAAGTAGAGTTCTGTTCTGTAGACCAGCTCATGAATCAGTTCTGCTCAATCAACATGCCAGGCAGAATTAGGAAATTACTTTATAAAAGAAGATGTTTCACATCCCTCTGCCTCACTCTGACATAGATATTTTCTGCTCCTGAAGTGCATTTGGGTGAATAAAGAATCAAATAAATGATTTCTTGAGCAGCTGAAAAGATCATTAAAGAATTTACTGTCCATGAAAATGAAGGGGAATACGTAGCCTCTTCTTCAAGGTTCACAGACTATATGTTAAATGTTACTTTGTCTAGGATGCAGGCATGTTTCATAGTGATCATCCTCCCATTGAGTAAGAATCTGGAAATAAAAATTAATAGGACAATTTTTATGTTATAGAAGAGACATTATGTGTAGAGCTATCGATAGCAGGCACACAGCCACTTTTAATAAAGTCTCACTTCAAACATCCACCAACGCTTGATGAGCTCACTTATAGTTTTTCTTTTTTAATGATGTGTTAAGTTCTAAAATATCTAGTTAGTAACCTGTTTCTGAAGTAGGGCTCTTTAGAACACGACAAGGTAATCGGTTCAGAATAGTGACACTCGGCTGGCGAGTGTAGCTCTCTGGGGTCAGGTGGAACATCTGCTCTTAAAGAATGTAAACTGGTGAAATAAATTCTAAATAAAGATAAGGTTGTTCCTGCAGGAGGAAGAAGGAGACTAAGGAAACTGCTAAACTCTTGAGAAGTGTCATTTCCCAATGCCGTCCAGGGAGTCTTTTGAAGGAAGCAGTGATTAGTACAAAGGCTGCAGAGTGTCTGATAATTAATGTTTTATTTGTGTTTTTATTTGATTCATGTCGTCCTCTTAGCTTCATGAGAGCAAGAACTCCTTGTCTCTCAAATTTAAAATGCTGCCCAGGCCTACAATCATTTGGCCTCTTTTCTTTCTTTTTCTTTCACCATCAGAGATATTTCCCAGGAAAGGACATTATCTACTGTCTCTCTCATCAACAATTCCCTCTGCTAGGCCACACTCACTCCCTACCTTGGCATGTCTCTCTCAGGGTGTGGGGGTGACCCGAAGTTGGGGCGGCGGAGAGGGGGGGTGCAGGTGAGTGGCTCCTGCCCACACAGGCCTGCGGCGGCTTGGACAGACTCGGGAGACACTGGCTCTTTGGAGCAAATCCAGAAGCAGTAACGGAGCTCTAATGAATATCCCTTTTATTTTGGTTGGTCAGTTTTTCAAGAACATACTTCAAATTACAGAGAAATGTAAGCCACCTTACACTATATCAGGGCTGCTTGGTACAGTGAGAAAATAAATTGTAGAAAAGCGCCAGGGTTTATTCTGTATCCTGGGAACCCCTTCTTCTTCTTGTCAGCACTGACAGCCCTGCCAGGCTACTCTCCATTTCAAGAAGAGTAAATGGACTGTGGTGTGTGTGTGTGTGTGCGCGCGCATGTGCGTGTTTTCAGCAGGGTTTAGTCCATGAGGAGAAAGTATTCACAGAGAAGAAACAGAGCCTGTACTCTTGACCCTGCTGTTCATCTAGTGTCCATAGGTCCCCATTCCACATCTTCCTTCATCAGACTTTGCTTTTTAGGATCTTTGTATTTATAAACTATCCCTCCAACAAGTAGTGTTAAACTGTTTTTAAAAAAGTGAATGACTCTGGGTTTTATATTTTGGTTTTGTGGTTGGCAACTGAACTAGAAATCCAGGGCAGGTCTCCCTCCTTAGAACACATGACTAGGGGATTGGCCTTTCTTCCTTTAGAGAGACTCTTGGTGAAGAGAACTTTTAACAATTGTTCATCTTAAAATGCACCTTAAAAATTTCAAGAAACACATTAATTTTACTAATGGGAAGGCAGATTTAAAACAAAAGCAGTGAAATCTTTTCATTCCTTCCAGAATGTGGCCCAAGGTGAATACATTAAGTGTAGAGCTTGGGATTTACCTAATGGTTTTCAGAAGCCAACTCCATAGCTTTGATTAATGCTGCCTCGTAATACCAATGATGTGTACCCCAGTAAATCACTGGAACATTTTTCCCTGGTAATATATTAAAGTCATACATTAAGGCTACTGTGGTTTGGGTGATATATTGCTGGGGGGAAGCACACCCAACTGCCTAAAGGCCGTGTTGTACACACTTGGGTTGACTTAAGCCCAGCTCCTTTTTCATGAGTATTTCATTGAGTATATTCAGAGAACTTTTTGAGTACCTGCCCACCCCCAACCCGCACCACCGCCAACATTAAAGACATGGTCCTCAAATTTGCATGGGTACTTTGTTTCAAAGAACTCTGTTCAAACACAAATGCGTGTGAAAAACGTTGAGCAAGTTAAAAGTATGGGCTTCATAGTCCTCAAAATTGTTGGGTTAGAGTTCTAGCTCTTCATTTGATGGGCTATGTGGTCTTGAGTAAGTAAGTCATTTAGACTTTCTGTACAATGGGGTGTGTGTGTGTCTACCTCACAATGTCACAAAGAGGATGAGCTGAAATCCCAAATGTAAGTGGATAGCCCAGTTCTTGGCACCAAGTCAGTGAGTGAGGGCTCCTTTTGAATGTTCTAGCAGGGACCTCCTGACCAGCATTTTTGTACCCTACTTGGAGTCTTCTGTAACAACTGCTTTATTTTGAGCTGCTTTGGGTGACTAGGTTTATATAGGAGTCAAGGTTAATGATCCAGGTAATGGCCTTCCATTTGGAAATGGGATGGCAGAGTTGCAGGGCGGTGCTAAGTACCTCATCTGGCAGACTCCATTCTCCCTAGGCCACCTTCCTTGCTGGGCAGTAATGGGCAGCATGGCTCTGCGGTCTAAGCACAGAACATCCTGTGCCACAGTGTGGACAGGATCTCAGTGAGGGAGAAAGTAGTGACCATTCTAGTTCTTGTCCTGCGTTTTGGCTGTTGATGCTGGAGATTAAAGAGAAAAATGAAACTGGAGAGACAGCTTTTTTCACCAAGTTCAAGTGAAATGATTTGGTTTCAAGCATCCCAGATAATCTCTGTTAAACTTCAGTCCCAGCTGAGGCTGTACTGGTCTGATCTCACAGTCAGCAAAATCACAGTTACCTTTTAAAAATGCCCAACTTGGGTTGTTACAGAAATCTACCTATGCCTTGTGTGTACAACTTGTGGGTGTAAATCATACTTATTGCATTTGTAAAATAGCAATAACAGTACAAATAAGGAAGTTTTCTATAATTTCACCAGTCTGACTCAGCTACTGTTTTCATATTTCTAGAATCCTCTCCAAACTTTACCCTATGCATACACAATTTTATGTTTCCACTATTGCACAGTTACAATCATTAATTTTATTAGATAAGTAATACATGAATATACACATGTACAAATATGTACAAATTAAAAGTATAGACTTCCATAGAGCTAACAATGAAAGTCTATTACCTCACTCCAACCAGTTTTTGTTTCATTATGTTTTTTTTCAAAAATGTCATCATCTGCTAGTGTTGTCTGTGATTTCTTTTTTTTATTTATTCAGTAGAAAGACAGTGAGCTTGTTCTCATTTTATAGATGAGGCAACTGAAGCCCTTCCCCACTTCTTCCTGGATGAAACAGCAAATCTGAGAATGAGGGCCATGTGCTCAGAAAGGGCCTGGGTCCCTGATGACTTCCTTGAGCAGTTCTCTCAGCTCTGGCTTGCCTACATCTGGTTTTGTATTACATGAGAGAAATAACCAGCTACTTGGTTTAGTCACTGTAGAAGGGTTTCTATCACATGCAGCCAAACACATTCCCAACTGATACAGCTGTGTAGACTTATCCACTTACCATTTACTGATTTCCGGTCATGTGCCCACAGTGTACAGATTATGCACATAAGACTAATAGTTAACATTTCTAGAACAGTTACTGCGGGCAATACTTGTATCATGACCTTTACATGTCTTCTCATTTAGTGCTCCACAATAACCTCTAAAGTAGGTATTATTTTTCTGTATTTACAAATGAAGAAACTGAAACTCAGAGAGAGGAAGTATCCCACTCAATAGCACTCATCCAGTAAGCTCCACGCCTCTCGGACACTCAGCTGCAAGAAACTGCATCCCATTTATCCTTTAGGGACATAGGGACCGAATAGATTTTTTTTGAGATGCCAAACAATATGGTTAAAGAAATCCTTACACTGTGAAGTATGTATGGTTATTCCCATCTTCGAATGAGATTCAGAGAGATCAAATGCCTTCAATGCAATTAATTCAGCCTGACAAATATCCACGGAGCACTGCGTTCTGGAAACTTTCTCAGGTGCTTGAGGCTACCCGGCCGGAGGAAGCAAGGCCTGGCTCAAGTGAATGCTGCAAGGCAGGCAAGACTTTTTCTGGAATTAAAGCGGTTGCAGAAGTTGTGCTTTCTCCGGCTGGCATCAATTACTGACTTTCTGTCAGCAGAATATTCCAGATGGGCTGGTTTCTATAAAATCCCTAGGGGGAATCCCAGGGCTTAGGAAGGGGGAAGGGGAGGGAGGAAGCTGGCAAAAGAGACTGTTTGCAAGGGCTGCTTTTCAGTCTCCCCAAATCAGGTACAAAATCATGAACTGTCCCAGAACACATTCTATTTGTTAATTGTTCAGTTCTCCCAAGCACAGAGAGGAGAGAGAAAGGGAACCTTTGCCATGTGATTGGACTCAGATTTGTTTACCAGATCAAAGCCCTTGGGTAATGGAAACTTCAGAGGGGGAGAGGGCGGGCGGGGAGCAGTGCCGACAGCGTCTACTTAGCTGAATGCATCATTCTGTACGCTCTGGAGCTTGAACTGCACGGTTTGGAAATGCCAGCTCTCTTCAGGCTTGTCACAAGAGGGTTCTGGGGAGCTGGAACAGCTCAGGGACGCTGGATGCTAAGAATGTTTATAGAGGGAAGCTGCTGGACCACGTTCCTCTCCCATTCTGTAGACATCTCTTGTTTCTTAAGGGAAAAGTAACAAGTTCTTGGTTCCCCTAACAATTTTGAAATTGTTAACATTTCCTGATGATAAATTTTTTTTCCATTAATAAACAGAAGGAATTTATTTATTCTAGTTCTGGTTCTTCTAGTTCTTCTAGTTCCAAGATCAGGGTGCCAAATTGTGGGGTGAGGGCACTCTCCTAGTTGCAGAATCCTCGTATCCTCACATGGTGGAAAGAGGACTATAAACTTTCTGAAGGGTTCTCTGTATATCTCATGTCCTCTGGGGAAATACAGAACCTCCAAAAATTCATACACTGAACCCTATCCCCATGGGGATACATTAGGAAACTTTCAGGTTTGGGGGAGGTGATTAAGGTTAGATTAGGTCTTACGAGTAGGGCCCTAGTGATGGGACTAGAGACCTTACAATTTTATTTATTTTTGTATCTTCACTGTTGCTCGGGTTTTTCTCTAGTTGCGATGTGTGGGCTTTTCACAGTAGTGGCTTCTCTTGCTTCAGAGCATGAGCTCTAGAGTGCGGGCTCAGTAGTTGTGGTATGCTGGCTTAGTTGCCCCGTGGCACGTGGAATCTTCCCAGACCAAGGTTTGAACCCTTGTCCCTGGCATCGGCAGGCAGATTCTTAACCACTGGACCACCAGGGAAGTCCTCCTAGAGCCTTTATAGAAGGAGGAGGAGACAAGGAATCTCTGACTAAACCATACACTCTAATAGTTGTACTGAGAACCATTTATAATCCAAAACATTAATTATAAATGAAGAGTAAAAGGGAAGGAAGGCTATACCAAATTAATATCCTGGTCACCTCCAAGGAGGGAAGTTCAGTGGGAAGAGGGCCGGGAAGACTTTTACTTTAAATGTGTTGTTTGGATTTTTCTTATAATGAGTCTGTACTAATGTGTTACTTCTATAATTAAAATTTTTTTCTAAAAAAAAATTCTTACACAGTACATATTAAAAGTGGCTCTTGCCTTTAGTTATTTTAAACTACGAGGATTCTCATCAATCTTTTAAAAGGACAACTCAGCATAATGCCAGGTCTTGAAAAGTAATGTTTTTAAAATGACAAGATAGTTTGGGATTAGAATTCTCTTATAAAGTGGAGGTTGTTTGCACTGGGAATGGACCGATAATACTTTGCAAACAGCCGTTGAATGATTTGTGATTGCTAAGTGCCCAGAGGATGAGCAGCCCCCAGTGCATGCCTGGTGCTGTTATTAATGTATCTTTCATCTTTTGCCTGCTCTGCAAATGTTAACTGGTTCACTCTCAAGAATGATATAATAAATTCTTACTGCAGTTGGAACCTGAGGTATATAGGGACAGGTCAAGGGGATTTTTTCACTGTAATTTTTGTGGGAGCTGATTTAACAGTCAATAGAATAGTGAGGGTCTGGGAAAAAAGACTGCTGTTTGTTTTTTTTTAATTTATTCCTTTCTAGCTATACTGGGTCCTCGTTGCTGTGTGTGGGCTTTCTCTAGTTACGGCGAGCAGGGGCTCCTCTGTAGTTGTGTTTGGGCTTCTCATCATGGTGGCTTCCCTTGTTGCAGAGCACAGGCTCTCGGGCTTCTGTAGTTCTGGCTCCCAGGCTCTAGCGAGCAGGCTCAGTAGTTGTGGTGCATGGGCTTAGTTGACCTGCGGCATGTGGGATCTTCCCAGACCAGGGATCTAAACCATGTCCCCTGCATTGGCAGGAGGATTCTCGACCACTGGACCACCAGGGAAGTCCGAGACTTCTGTTCGACCACCAGCAGGATGACCTTTATGTTTTACATCCAGTGTCTCTGCCTCTGGGCCACACTTGCGACAAGGGCATCTCTGGTGAGACTGGGAGTCCCTGTGCCTCGAGTCCTGCCTGCTTGGGCCCACCATGAATAAAGTGTTTTAAAAGACCCTCTCCCTTTCAACTTGAGATTTTACTTTCTGTTAACTTTCTCTGTTTCCTCTGAAGACCTGAGAAAAGTACTGTGTCAGCTGTGTTATTACTAGGCAGAGTGACTTATGGCAAAAATTAGCCTTCATGGTGAATTGTATCTGCACAGGGAGAACTAAAAGCCTGAGGGAAGCCATAGCTCTGGGCTTACTGAGAGCAGTGACTCTCAAAACTGTGCAAGTTCTTTGAGTGCGCCAGGAGCAGCAGCTATTCCTGTGGAGTTGTTACAGGAGATGCTACCTCCTGTGGGGCATGAGGGTCTAGACCGGGGCAGGGATCCCACACGGACCTCATGTGGTCTCATATCCTTGCACTGGAAGCCTGGAAAACCAAACAGGAGAACCCATGGTGCCATATGGATTGTTGCATGGACCACTTCCCAGGGGAAAGGGAACACTGTTGCTGCCCTGCTGACAGGATTTCCTACCCTATATTCTGAATCTAAATATGCTTGACTGTGGTCTTGTGCATCTGGATACTGAGTTGAGTCTGAGAAGCTGCCTACCCAGGAAGTTTTTCAGATCCACTCTGTAGCCATTTCCTGAGGTCTTGGGCCTCTCAGGGAGTTGTTAGGCATCCAGACCTGGTTCCCTTCTGCTTCCTATAAAACCCACTGACCTCTGCCCCGCTCAGGCCACTGGGAATCTCTCCTTGAAGCCTTTTCGATATTCCCATTTTCCTTCCTGTTCTCAGTACTCTCTCTTTGGTATGTATAGTCCTTTAATAAGACTGGAAGAGCCATTGCCTTCAAGCATCTTTGTCTTCGGCCCTGCAAAAATTGCTAAGGCAAGGAAATACGAAAGGCTATATGTTAAGAATGGTGGGCAGGGGACAGAAAAGAAAACTCTAATTAATAGGTGAAAAATCCATGCTGCCACACTTGTCAATATTAATAATAAAAGCTCTTCACATTATATAGAGCTTGGTTCTTTGCAAAGTGTTTTCACAAACAGTCTCTCATTTCAGCCTGACAATATTATTAGTATAAGGGAAGCAGGCAGTGGCAAGCCCTTGGGAAGGCTTGCTTTGTAACATTTGCTTGTCACCATGGTGTAAATGCTCACACCATGGCCAGTTCCAAACTACCAATGACTTAACAAATCTGAATTTCTAGATATTTAACTTGGGAGTCACTTTGGGAGTCAGGACATAGATAATCATCTTAATTTAAAGGTGAGCAAAGCAAAGCTCAGAAAATTTGTCCAAGTCACAGAGATAATAAGGAACAAAACTAGGAACCTGAACTCATTTCTGCTATTCTGTGCCCTTTTCTTGAATCAAGTCCATCCTTCTGGTATAATAATAGTAAAAAACAAACAAACAAACAAAAAACCTGAATATATTTGCCACCAATGAAAAATACCTAAAAAAAAATCCCTTCACATGTCTACTTGATCATCAGTCTTATTTCTCGCCTCCATCTGCTTTAAGGAAAGATTCTCTCAGTGTGCAGAATCCTTACTCTCCCCATTCATCTGGGACCACACTCCACCAGTTAATTCCTCTGTTTTACATCTCTGAATCATGACTCTTCTTCCCTCATCTGTATCTCCATTCACAATTTCTCTAATCCAAGACTGATCCCCTTCCTTTGACTTGTTCACCATCTATTTCATGCTTCTTGACAAAGTCAGGTTTATTTCAACATTTCCACCCCTACCTTAAGTCACTGTTTTTTGATGTGTCCTCCCAAAGACCCCAGATCTCCCCTCTCAAAGGTCATCTGTGCCCTTCTCATGTCCAAGTTCGGGCTTTATTTCAGTCCTCCTCTAGTTTATTCTTCCTTTGGCACTTGATGTGCTAATGACATCCTTCTTAAAATGCATTTCTCATTTGGTTTTCCTTCCTGGTCAGGCTCCACAATTTTTCATCACGTCTTTGTGCATGGTCTTCCTCTTAGAAAAGGGAGCCTCATGAGCATCTAGACAGAGCCTGGGCTTCATGCTTCATTATTCAGTCATTGACTCCAGCACCCTCTCTCTTCCGTTTCTCTCTACCTTTTGCATCCAACCTGACACTTGGCAGAGGAGCCTGGCTACTTTTGGAACACCATCATATTCATTTCACTTTATCTGCCCCATGACTCTGTGAAGATGCAACACCCACTAGGCAGGTGTACCCAGATATTATATGAAAGGAAAACATCAAACTAGCCTGTGTTTCCAGGAGAAGTCCAGAACAAGTAGACCTGATGGAACTGGCATGTCAGCTCACCGCCTAAGTCTCATGGTTCCTGACTTTACTATTCTCACAAAATTCTCTTGGACCCTTTAGATCACCAGAGTTTGGTCTGTTGGAATAGGCTTTGAGAAAGGTCTGGGCTTGAATTCTGGTTCTGTCACTCACTAGCATCATGGCTTTGAGCATGCCCTGTAACCCTTCTAAGTCTGTGTCATCATCTGAAGAAGCTAAGACCCTGTTTGTGAGGAGACTGCGGGCTGTGAGATAAAGTATGAAAAGTGACAGTGTGGTGGTCAACAAATGGCAGGTCATTATCACTAACTAGGTTTGTGTTTGATGGCTCCCCACAGGCTCTAGTTCTCAATCCTAACCAATTTGGATAACCCCGCTCCTGGCTTGATCCACGATGCTCCTATCTGGAGCACCCACCCCACAGATGGTATTCCTGTCCAGACCCTGACCTTTGGCTCTTTGAACTCTAATTTATTCCCAAATTGAAGACATATAGGAAAGGAGTTTCACTCTATTTTAGCCCAGCTAGCTTTGCCAATCTCCCAGGTCCTCCTTTGCCTGATTTATGACCTAGTAGGGCCACAGTTTGGTTTGGAATTTCTAAATAATTTAATGTAAACTGGAATGCTTTTTAGGTAAAGTTTAATATACATGCAGGTCTAAGTTGGTTTGCTATTTCTTTTATTGTCTTTTGAGATCTGTGAGCAACGATCACTTCTTGGTTTGCAAAGAAATGCCTATCTCTTATGAGTTCCAAACCAGTGAGTTTCTGGAAGACAATTATGTTTAACCCAGAGGATACTTTTGTATTGTTTTGTTTAAGAACACGTTTCACCAGAAACTATAAAACTCCTAGAGGAGAACATAGGCAAAACACTCTCCGACATACATCACAGCAGGATCCTCTATGACCCACCTCCCAGAATATTGGAAATAAAAGCAAAAATAAACAAATGGGACCTAATTAAACTTAAAAGCTTCTGTACAACAATGGAAACTATTAGCAAGGTGAAAAGGCAGCCTTCAGAATGGGAGAAAATAATAGCAAATGAAGCAACTGACAAACAACTAATCTCAAAAATATACAAGCAACTCCTACAGCTCAATTCCAGAAAAATAAATGACCCAATCAAAAAATGGGCCAAAGAACTAAATAGACATTTCTCCAAAGAAGACATACAGATGGCTGACAAACACATGAAAAGATGCTCAACATCACTCATTATCAGAGAAATGCAAATCAAAACCACTATGAGGTACCATTTCACACTAGTCAGAATGGCTGCGATCCAAAAGTCTACAAACAATAAATGCTGGAGAGGGTGTGGAGAAAAGGGAACCCTCTTACACTGTTGGTGGGAATGCAAACTAGTACAGCCACTATGGAGAACAGTGTGGAGATTCCTTAAAAAACTGGAAATAGACCTGCCTTATGATCCAGCAATCCCACTGCTGGGCATACACACTGAGGAAACCAGAAGGGAAAGAGACACGTGTACCCCAGTGTTCATCGCAGCACTGTTTATAATAGCCAGGACATGGAAGCAACCTAGATGTCCATCAGCAGATGAATGGATAAGAAAGCTGTGGTACATATACACAATGGAGTATTACTCAGCCATTAAAAAGAATACATTTGAATCAGTTCTAATGAGGTGGATGAAACTGGAGCCTATTATACAGAGTGAAGTAAACCAGAAAGAAAAACACCAATACAGTATACTAACGCATATATATGGAATTTAGAAAGATGGTAACAATAACCCTGTGTACGAGACAGCAAAAGAGACACTGATGTATATAGCACAGTCTTATGGACTCTGTGGGAGAGCGAGAGGGTGGGAAGATTTGGGAGAATGGCATTGAAACATGTATAATATCATGTATGAAACAAGTCGCCAGTCCAGGTTCGATGCATGATACTGGATGCTTGGGGCTGGTGCACTGGGACGACCCAGAGGGATGGTATGGGGAGGGAGGAGGGAGGAGGGTTCAGGATGGGGAACACATGTATACCTGTGGCGGATTCATTTTGATATTTGGCAAAACTAATACAATATTTTAAAGTTTAAAAATAAAATAAAAAAAAAACAAAGTAGATAATCAACAAGAAAAAAAAAAAAACACATTTCCCTATGCTGAGTACTAAAAACATACTATCTCAGTAATTTCTGTTGGGAGGTGAATCAACAAAGATAGAATTTCTTTCCTTAATACGATACCATCTGTAGTTTTGTTCCCAGGTGGCCCAGTGGTAACGAATTCGCCTGCAGTGCAGGAGACACAAGAGACTCAGGTTCGATCTCAGGATTGGGAAGATCCCCTGGAGAAGGAAATGGCAACCCTCTCCAGTAGTTTTGTTTGTTCATTTGTTTATTCCTGTACCTTACTTAGGACTACAAAAGTTGTGAAGATGCTTAAATCAGATAATTGTGTATTTCTGAAAGGACTGAAGAGATTAAACATCTTTTATTAATAAATTATTAAAGAATGATGTATACTCAAATTCAAGCAGTCTAGAATCCTTAAGATATAACACTATTAGCATCACCTTTCAAGGATTTTTTTGTATGTGTACTAACAAACGCATGTCTGAAAAATATATATGTTTGTATGCATTATTGTGTGTGTATTCACATAATGCTCTGCAGCTTGCTTTTCTCAATTACAGTGGACTCTTGGAATTTCTCTGTCAGTAAATAAAATTTTGGCTTCTTTATTTTTTACTCATATGCGTAATACTGTCAGTAAACAGAGGTGCAATTTTGAGGATTTAAAAGCATATTTCATTATATTTTTAATGGAATAAATTGGCATGAAAAGGCAGGAAAACCAATTACATTTATGGTTTTAAAGTGAAAGTGAAGTCACTCAGTCGTGCCCAACTCTTTGCGACCCCATGGATAGTAGCCTGCACCAAGCTCCTCCGCCCATGGGATTTTCAAGGCAAGAGTACTGGAGTGGGTTGCCATTTCCTTCTCCATAGAGGTGCAATTTTAAATCAACTCATTCATTCTCATTCCTTACAACCACAGAACTTTTGGTTCTAATATGATTTCACTGAATAGTACCTAATTATTTAAATAGACAGCTCTTCCCATCTGATAATTCATGAATAAATAATTCATTATTAACTGAGGACTACCACAAACTTAGATTTCTACAAAAGAAGAGGCTTATTGAATTAGGATTTGTATACCTAAGCAGAAATGGCAAGGCATATAGGAGAAGACACTGCACTAGAGGCCAAAGATCTGGATTCTAGTTGTGATTCCTTTGTGTTGAACAAGGCACCAATATCACTGGGCTTCAGCAGTGTCAGTAAGTGAGGATATTAATGTCTACCTGCTTAACTCATAAGGTTCTTGTGAGAGTGTCATAAGATAAAATATACGCAAGCACTTTGAAAACTATCATTTTTGCTAATAAGTGTTATTTAATGATTTCAGTGAGTTTGAGCAATTGAGAATAAGTTGATAGTTGACACTAATGTTGAGATCTCTAATTATACCATGTCTCAGAGATTGGCCACAAATTCTGTGTGATATCTTCTGTTGAGAGGAGATGTCTAATTCTTTTCAATGTGAATTTTGACCTGTGGAATGCAGTGGAGGTAGTGTTCTTTGACCTCCAAGGCTAGGTCATAAGAAGCCTTATATAGTTTACACCTTGGTCTCCTGGAACACTGCTCTAAGTGAATCCAACCACCATTTTAAAAAAAGGCTAAATGCTCTGAAACTACCATGCTGTCAGGAAGCCTAAGCTAGCCACGATGGAGGGGGATGAAGAGACAGATGGCTGCCAGTCCCAGGTGTTCCAGCCTTCCCAGCTTGGGTTCCAAACTCATGAATGAAGGAGCCATCTTGGATATTCCAGCATTAGCAGACATGACGTGGTGAAGAGCCATCTTAGATACTGTAATACATATACAGACAAAGTACTTATGCTCAATATATGCAAAGAATTCTTGTAACTCAGTGGTAATAAAACGAAGGACCGAATTTCTCTCTCCCAGCCCCCTTGAGACTAGGGTGCAGACATTTTGTCGCTTAGCAATCAGATGCACCTTCTCAAGTCTTTCAGTCCTGAGCTGGTGATGTGAACATGCAGAACCATTTAAGGTCACGCCGGTGGCACTGAGTCTAGCAGCTGGTGACAGAGGCTGCAGGGACAGCAGGGTGTCCTCAGAATCTGTCCCGTTGATGACGTGGCTTTGACTTTGGGTCCTGCTGGCCAGCTGGAGTTCTGGCCATTTTCCCAGACTGATTCTCCAGCCTTCTAGTCCTGTGAGTCACCTGCTAACTTTCCAATAAGTTTCTTTTTCTAAGCCCAGTTGCTATGGTTTCCAACAAAGAGCTCTCACTAATTCGACAGAAAAACCTTATTGGGATATCAGTGAGAGAAGACCATATGTGCAACTTCCTTCCCAACTCAGCAATCTGTTTTTTTATAGGACGTTTATCATTCTTTTTGTGTTATCTAACCAAAGGACTAGAAGCCAAAAGTGTCTGTAAGTATAAGCCTGTCTATAGGGATGTTTGCCATTTAGTATTGTTGAGTTTTTCTCACCTTGGAAAATTAAAAGAGAAGTCATTCTAACATTTTTGGTATTCAAGTAGAAAGTATATTATGTCTTGCTGCTGATGCTGATGCTAAGCCACTTCAGTCGTGTCCGACTCTGTGCGACCCCAGAGACAACAGCCCACCAGGCTTCCCCATCCCTGGGATTCTCCAGGCAAGAACACTGGAGTGGGTTGCCATTTCCATCTCCAATGCATGAAAGTGAAAAGTGAAAGTGAAGTCACTCAGTCGTGTCTGACTCCTAGCGACCCCATGGACTGCAGCCTGCCAGGCTCCTCTGTCCATGGGATTTTCCAGGCAAGAGACCTGGAGTGGGTTGCCATTGCCTTCTCCGATACTATGTCTTAGAATGTTTTAAAAAAAAATACATTGTTTTGGTCAAATCCATCTTGTCAGAAGAGTGTCTTGCTTTATTAATTTTTCCCATGTTCCCAGAATAAGAGACAGCAATCGAACATCAGTTCAAGCCCCCTTACAACTCTGAATGAATTTTAAGAAGAAAAAATTTCAATGAGGGAAAGCTTCCTGCTGTAAAGGTGAAGTCTCAGAGAAGAGGAAGGAATAAGAAGTCAGAAGAGAGGGCCACAACAGGAGTGGAGAGAAGATGGAGACACTAAAAAGACATGAACTCTGGGCACAGACCCAGGATGCCTCTGTTACCATCGTGTTCGTACTCTTTAGATGGTGCCCTGAGACTCAGCTCTACTGCTCCAAACTGCCCAGGAACAGGTGAGAGGCAGGTGGTCAACTCAGTCATGGTCCAAGAGCCCTCATTGAGATGCTCTCTCCAAGAAGAAGGAGTACTGAGGCCACAGAGGCTCCAGTCTCAGCCCAGAGGTGAGGGCACAGTGAACGGCCACAGGCTACCACTCCCCTTGCATATAACACCCAAACCAAGTTGGCTGCTTACCTTCTCGCTAATAAAAACCATTATGTCATGTTTGCACACATGCATGCTCAGTTGTGTCTCTTTTGCGACCCCATGGACTGGAACCAGCTGCCATTTTCTCCTCCAGGGGATCTTTCTGACCCAGGGTTTGAATCTGGGTCTCCTGCATCTCTTGCATTTGCAGGCAGATTCTTTACCACTAAGCCACTTAGAATGTCGTGTTTGGTTTAGTTGCTACGTTGTGTCCAAATCATTGCAACCCCATGGACTATAGCCCACCAAGCATGTGATGTTTAATATATATTAAAAGACATTGGAACATATACATAAGTGATGAAACACAGTAATAAAATGGAGACCCTCCATCCCACTACCCAAAATAAGAACTAGAACGTGTGTGTGTGTGTTAGTTGCTCAGTCATGTCTGACTCTTTGCAACCCCGTGGACTGTGGCCCCCCCAGGCTTCTCTGTCCTTGGAATTCTCCAGGCAAGAATACTGGAGTGAATTGCTATTCCCTTCTCGACCCAGGGGTCAAACCCTGATCTCCTGCATCACAGGCAGATTCTTTACCGTTTGAGCTACAGGGAAGTCAAGAACTAGAACTAAAACTACAAGGAAGTCAAGAACTAGAATAGTGCCAGTATTAATATTAAATTTGCCCTTTCCTTTCTTTTTAAAATTTCTAGTATGGAGTGCTTAATTCTGTCAAAACACACATGTAGACTTGAGTGAACTGAAATAGACTAATACTGGATTATCCTGGAGTAGATTGCCACTTCCTACTCCAGGGAATCTTCCTGACTCAGGGATCGAACCTGCGTCTCTTGCATCTCCTGCATTGGCATGTGGATTGTTTACCACTAGTGCCACCTGGAAAGCCCTAAGAGTGGTTATTCAGTCTTTAATTACGTATTCCTAGTTATGCTGTTATTGAACAGCCCCCTTTTAGAAGTCTTCCTTATATTGAACGGGAATCTGTGTCCCATGACTTCCACCCATTATTCTTCGCTTTACCATTGGGAGGCACTGTGGTTAAGAGTGCAGATTCCAAGATACAGAGAGGATTAGCATGGCCCCTGTGTAAGGATGACACGCAAATTCATGAAGCATTCCATATTTTATTAAGAAAAAAAAGAGTGCAAATTTCAGAATTGACTAGATCTAAGTTCAAAGCTCAGTCACTTGCTGATTATGTGATCTTGGCAAGTTACTTAGCTTCTTTGTAACTTAGTTTCATCTTCTGTAAAGTGGGACTAATAATACTATCCATTTTATAAGACAAGCTGGATCAGACCATAAATGATGGCCTGGGTTTGAGGACTGTTGAAGTTTGCTTTGAATTATTGTAGCTTCTGTGTATTATCTGATCATTTCAGAATTACAGTACACTGTTGCTCACAAACCGGAATTATAGTGGTTTTTAAAGGATAGTGGTTTAGTTTTTCTTCAAGTATAAGGGAGTAGCCAGTCCAGAACTGGTATTTTTCTGCTCTGCCATTTTTAGTGGGTGGTTTCATGATTCAAGAAGGCCACTGAGTTCAAAACACCATCAGAGTTCCAGACAGAAAACTCAAAAAGGGAGACAGGGTACATGCCAATAGCCTTTCTTCTTTTTAAAGAAGCTTTCCTGTAAATCCTAATCAACAATGCCTACCTGTCATTGGACAGAGGTAAATCATGGGGCCATACTTGGCTGTAAGGCAAACTGGGAAACGTAGTCTTTTAGCTAGAACATTACCATCCTAAATAAAATTAGGATTCTGACACCAAGAAAGAAGAGAAAAATGGGTATTAGGCAGCTTGCAGTCCCTGCTAAGTAAATTAATCAAGTAGACACACACTGATAGAGAGTACTCTGCTTTACTTAAAGTCTACTGAGTTAAATGTTAATCACATCTAAAAAATGCCTTGACAGAAGTCTCTAGACTGGTGCTTGACTGAGTACTGTGACCCAGCCAGACTGATCCACAAAATCAGCCATTACACATACATTAAAGTTACAAACAGCTTTGGCAGCTCTGTGCCTCTGTTTCTAATGGATTGAAGTGGACATGAAGTTCAGTGAATCTACCAGCCCTGGAGGAACTTCCCGGATCAGAAGAGCCCTGAGCCTTGGCTTGCCTTTTGCATCTTTTCTGGCTGGTGGGGTGGGGAGGTGCAGGTGGCAGGAGGGATGTTTGATGCTCTGGTCACCTTGTTACCATGGAACGCAGCCTTTGTGTTAGTCACAAAATATTTACTTCCATGTTTTATTTCTTACTGAGTCCGAGAGCACTATAGGCCTAGTCGGAGCCGGCTGTGAGTCATGCATGGGTTCTGTCAGCTCATTCACCTAGACCTTTCCCAGGCAGGGGCTCAGCACAGGCCAAGGCTCACCCAACTCCACAAAGAGTTCATTCTCATTCCTAACAAACATTTGATAGTCACTCTCACATCCTCTCATAAGTATTTCTTCTCCTATACATACCTGGTTTCCATCTTAGCACTTTATAATCTTGGATGTACATTGTCATATTGGCGGGGGGTGGGGGGCGGGTCGTGGTGATGGGAGGGTGGGAAATGGGACATGTTAGTGCATTTCTCATTGTCACAGATGTTAGTGTGGAATGTAGTTAAATGCAGACTTTAAACAGCGGAGTTTTATAAGTTGAATAATAAAAGCAGTTTGTTTATAAGCACACGAATAGCACATGATAGAGGAAACAAATTCTGTGTTCACAGGGGCATTTCATTTGCGGGTGTACAGCTCCCTCCCACTTCTGACCTGAAGAAGTCTGATCTGGTGACAGCTCATTTTGCAGACATCACAACTGGAGCAAAGCCAGATCGGAGGAAAGGGGTGGGGGAAGGGTGGACTTGGTATTTATTATTTGGAGATAGGCTGTAACTAAGCAGTAGCTTTACTGCACTTTTCCTCAAAGCCTCCAGATATGAAATCCAGGTAGAATTGATAGGGTAGAGGCCGAAAGAGAGCACTATGATGCGCTTGCAGTTATGTCTGGTGATTTCTTACATTCTTACTTATGCCAGATAAGAGCATCTTTATTAATGGAGAGAAATAGTGGCAAGGGGTGGGTTGGACGGAATGCATTTCACAACTGTCTCTCTCTCTATATATATATACATAATATATAATCTTCAATTTGAAACTTCCCTTGGTTTCCATAGCCCAGCTGCAGAAGGCCACCCAATTAGTTAAAAAGAAAAAAGGTTTGAAATCAGGGCTGGGTTTCTTTGTGTGAACTAAAATAGAGGAAATGGCTACAATTGCCTTGCCAGGGGTGTTCAACCCTAAATTAGACTAAAAAAGCCATCATATAACATCAGACAACTTAAAAAGACGTAATAAGGGAACTGCCTACTTTGCACATCTGTTAGGAACATCTGGCTTTGGCCTGAGCCCTGGTAACTCTGACAGTTACCTGGTGGCCCACAGATTAGAAAAAGAGGCAAACCCTCAACCTGTCAGGCTCATGGCATAACCACCAAGCCCAAGGGCGAAAAGAAGCTGGGGCGTTTGAAGCTGCCAACATGGCCTGTGCTCAGCTCACATTCTGACTGCAAACTTGAAAGAGAGAGGCTTTTGGGGACTCAGGTGCTGGCCTCAGGATGCGGTCCGTCTGTACCTGGCCCCAGAGGGCCCTTCAGCACCAGCATCATCGTTGTTGGGGGAGGGGTGCAGTTAAGGGGCTGCATCCCTCAATCACAGCTCCATTTCTTTGGTGGTCTGTGTGTGCTTAGTCGCTCAGTCCTGTCTGACTCTTTGTGACCTCATGGACTGTAGCCTGCCAGGCTCCTCTGTCTATGGGATTTTCAAGGCAAGAATGCTGGAGTGGGTTGCTTGCCCTCCTCCGAGGGATCTTCCCAACCCAGGTGGTACTGGGTTGTTGAAGAGATGTGCCCTGTGGCAGGCTGCATTTTCCAAAGATGGCCACAATGATATCTCTCATCCCACATGCTAGTCCTCATCAAGAGGCAGAGTCTCACTTCCCTGCCCTCGAGTGTAAGCTGGCCACAGTGACATGCTTGCAGCCAGTAATGTGTCTTGGAGATGGTGACTTCTGAGGTTGGGCTTGGAAGGCCATGCAGCTACCCCCGGGCTTTCTCAGAAGGCTTGCTTTTTGGACATCCCTCCTCTGGTGCTCTATGTCAGAGCCAGCTGCCACGCTGTGGGAAACCCCAGTCACAGGAGAAGGCCACATGTGCATGCTCCTATTGACAGTCCCAGTGGAGGCTGGCCTTTGAGTCCTTTCAGCTTCATCCCAGACATATAAGGAAGGGAGCCTGCAGATCATTCCAGCTCCCAAATGAGTTTTGCAGCTGAGGCCCCAGACATCATGAAACAGAGACAATATACCCCTACTCTGCCCCATCCGAATTCCTGGCCCCAAGCATCCGTGGGCACAATAAAATGGCTATTAAATTGATGAGGGTCTTCCCAGCTGGCACTAATGGTAAAGGACCCACCTGCCAATGCAGGAGACAAAAGAGACAGGTTTGATCCCTGGGTCAGGAAGATGCCCTGGAGGAGGAAATGGCAACCCATTCGAGTATTCTTGCCTGGAAAATCCCATGGACAGAGGAGCCTGGCTGGCTGCAGTCCATAGGGTCACACAGAGTCGGAACCAAAGGAAGTTTCCAGTTGAAGATCTATATCGTCTACTAGGTTTGGGGTGGTTCATTATACAGCAATAGACAATCATAGCATGTCCATAAGACACTCTTCTGGAGGAATCTGAATGCTATTAATCCATACAACCCATTCACTCTACCCCCCTCCTCAACCCCAGGATCCTTCTAGGCATGCCCATCACTATGTTACACAAAGTATGCTTTGTACACAAAGTACACTATGTACACAAAGTACACTATGTACACAAAGTACACTGTGTACACAAAGTAGCCCTGTACCACTTGCTGCTTTTTCGTAAGAACAGGAAAAGATACCCATTCCTCTGAGACAGTGTGGTCCTGCCCCACAGCACAAGCCTGGCAGGCCAAGTGCATACTCTTAACCTGGTGATATCTTGCATCGTGTACTGTACACAGCAGCCCTGGAGAAGTGTAAAAGTAAGTCCCTTCTAAGGAATTTACATTCTTATCAATATGAAATATGTGTATTCTATAAAAGGAAAGTGTCAAATGCTAAATCATGTGCTAACACTGATTAGAAAAAGTTTTGTGCCCTGTGGACTGTAGCCCACCAGGCTCCTCTGTCCATGGAATTCTCCAGGCAAGAATATCAGAATGGATTGCCATTCCCTCCTCCAGGGGATCTTCCTGACCCAGGGATCGAACCTGGGTCTCCTGTATTGTAGGCAGATTCTTTACCATCTGAGCCATAGTGGAAGCCCATAGAAGAAGCACTGAACTTTTAAATAGAAGATCTGGGTAGAAGAACTGGGCTCAGGGTACATTCTGCTACTGACCAGTATTCAAGGCCTTGCTTGGTGTCTGGGAACAGGTGCCTGGGTTCTTTGAACTTTGGTGTCTTTCACCTGGGTAGTAAGACATGGCTCTTAAGTGGTCACTGTCAGATATTCCCCACTTATGGCACAGCGGGGTCTAAGGACTTAGAATTACTGCCAAAACCTGGACTCAATAACTCATATGCACATTTTATTTGTTCATATGGCTTGGTTCTTAGGAGGGAAAAAAAAATCACCTCAGTAGAAAAGTCTTCCCCAACCACCATCTTTAAAATATCAGAGCTCCGTGACCACTACTGTTCCCTCTCTGTGGTGGATTGGGGATGGCCACACATTCTTTGATCCCCTTCCTGTGGAGAGACAGGGTCTCTGTCACTTACATGTAGGCAGGTCCTGTGGTTTCTTTGAGCAACAGAATATGGCAGATGTGGTGCTGGGACAGTTTCCAGGCCCAGGCCTTAGGAGGCTGACAGTTTCCACTTCCTGCCTCTTAGAACAGTTTCTCTGGGAGTCCTGGATTTGATTACCTGAAGCTGCCATGCTCAAGCAAAGTGGAGGCACTCCACTCAAGAATTCCAGCTTAGCCCAGGCTTCTGGTCACCTCCACTGAGGCCGCAGACGCTCTGGACCTTCAAGACCAGTCCATCTGCCAGTTGACATCACTGACTAGAAGGACTCCCCCATCTGGGCCCTGTCTGGTCCGCAAAGGTATGAGATGTAGTAGAACAGTTCTTATTCCAAGCCACTAAGTCTTGGGGTGGTTAGTTACACAGCAGTTCCAGTTATCTGGAACACCACCCCTCAGTCTGCTTTGTTTTCCTTACCTCCAGTGGTGTCCTGGATCTGGCTCATACTGGCCTGTGAGAACAGAGGGTAACATTTTCAGGAATTCTGTGAGCTAGTTATTAAACAAAGCCATCACTTAAAATTAAATAGTTCAAATTACAATAAAATTAATTATGTTAAAAACAAAAGTAATAGATCCTAAAAACTCATAACATCCTAGTTCTTTTACTATGTTTTACCCTCACCTGTGCTTTGAGGTTATATCCCTTGTGTCTGTCTATGGTGGGGCTACTCTGCAATAGCGCATTACAGCTCATCTCCTCCCAAGTCCATGGTCAGGGATATCACATTGAGAGCTTGAAAGTGACTGTGTGTGTCGGCTAAGTCATTTCAGTCATGTCTGACTCTTTGTAACCCCATGGACTGTCACTGTTGCTGCTGCTGCTGCTAAGTCGCTTCAGTCGTGTCCAACTCTGTGCGACCCCATAGACAGCAGCCCACCAGGCTCGCCCGTCCCTGGGATTCTCCAGGCAAGAACAATGGAGTGGGTTGTCATTTCCTTCTCCAATGCATGAAAGTGAAAAGTGAAAGTGAAGTCACTCAGTCGTGTCCTACTCTTAGAGACCTCATGGACTGCAGCCTACCAGGTTCCTCCATCCATGGGATTTTCCAGGCAACAGTACTGGAGTGGGGTGCCATTGCCTTCTCCGATAAATACCACAGAAATCATCAAATGCCTTCCAGAGAGCTGGTTGTTAAATATGTCTGAGCTCGCCGTTACTGCTGTTCACTGTATTTACAACCAACAGATATGTTAGGTATTTTATTGAGTATTTCTTTATTGTTTCCTTCCTCAGTGGACTCTAAGCTTCCTGAGAGGAGAAACTTTGTCTTTTTTTTTTCACTGTTGTCCCCCCAGAACCTCAGAAAGCATCAGGCACAGAGGAGGCATTCAATAAGTATTTTGCATGAAGGCATTCTGCTCTGTAGCATATGTGTAGTGAAATTCATAGGTCATTTGCCACATCCTCTTCTCTGGAGACCTACTGGGATCACTCTCAGCAGCTGTGTGATCTGAAGTGCTGGCCACAGACTCGTAGTTCAAGCTAGACCAGTGAACATCCCTTAACCACACATTTGGAGTTAAGTGAGGGAATCCAAGATGAAGTGGGTGTGTGAGGATGAGGGAGTGTGAGCACAGGCCAGCAGTTGTGGAATGACAGGTACTTTAAAACTTGCGGGCTTGCAAGCTATAGGTGTCCTTTTCCTGTTCATTGTGGGGACTGAGTAGCAAAGAAAGCTCTTCTTCCAAGAAGACAAAGCCGTTTCTCAGAGAGACACAGTGATGAGTGATGGCTGCTTCCGAGGTCTCATGTATTCTCAACCTTGGGTCGCCCTGTATCTTATAAAATGTTCTCTTGGTGTGCATTCACTAACTTAAATTGATTTCTGCAACCCAAAACACCCTAACAAACACAATCTCTGTGTTTGTTTTACTATAATCTTTAAAATTATTAAAAAAAATATAGCCATGTGTTTCTCTGGGTCCTTTTGGTAGTTTTGGAAGGATAAGTCATGTTTAATCTCTATGGTCTGAAAACACGTACATGAAGTTTGTTGTTCAGTCACTAAGTCTTGTCCGACTCTTTGCGACCCCTATGGACTGCAGCTCAGGCTTCCCAGGTGATTCTAGTGGTAAAGAATCCAGCTGCCAATGCTAGGTTAAGATAAGAGATAATAATAAGAGAGATAAGAAATGCGGGTTTGATCCCTGAGGTGGGAAGATCCCCTGGAGGAGGGCATGGCAAACCACTCCAGTATTATTGCTTGGAGAATCCCATGGTCAGAGGAGCCTGGAAGGCTCTGGTCCATGGAGTTACAAAAGAGTTGGACACGACTGATGCGACCTAGCATGCACACATGGACTACAGCACCCTAGGCTTCCCTGTCCTTCACTGTCTCCCAGAGTTTGCTTAAATTCATATCCATTGAGTTGGTGAGGCCACTCAACCATCTCATCCTTTTGGCTTCCAGAAATTTGTCTTCTCAGTCACAATATGTTGGAAATTATGTAAAAGCTATGACAAACCTAGACAGTGTATTGAAAAACAGAGACATCTCTTTGCTGACAAAGGTCTGTATAGTCAAAGCTATGGTTTTTCCAGTAATCGTGTAGGAATGTGAAAGTTGGACCACAAAGAAGGCTGAGCACCAAAGAACTGATGCTTTCGAACTGTGGTGCTGGAGTAGACTCTTGAGAGTCCCTTGGAGAGCAAGGAAATCAAACCAGTCAATCCTAAAGGAAATCAACACTGAATTCATTGGAAGGACTGATGCTGAAGCTGAAGTTCCAACACTTGGGCCACCTGATGTGAAGAGCCAACTCACTGGAAAAGACCCTGATGCTGGGAAAGATTGAAGGCAGGAGGAGAAGGAGCAGACAGAGGATGAAATGGTTGGATGGTATCACTGACTCAATGGACATGAGTTTTAGCAAACTTTGGGAGATAGTGAAGGACAGGGAAGCCTGGCATGCTGCAGTCCATGGAGTCGCAAAGAGTCGGACATGATTGAGTGACTGAACAACAACAAAGGTTAAAATATACTTGTGGGTTGAAACAGAAACAGCTTCCTTTTGCATCAGTTTACAGTTTATATTGGGCCATGACTATGGAAAAGACACTAGAAACTGACTGTGTGCAGGTCCATATCGGAGAGAGTTTCCTGTAACTATTTCTTATTATATGGTCAGTTTTAGGCAGAAGGCAAGTCTGATTTGAGACAGTCTTTTTTACTGTGTCAGAGAAATCCTTGTCTAAGGACTTTTTCATGAATAAAGATGATTCATGGTGTTATTCTTTATCTTGCCACTTAACCTGAAATTTTTATCACAGGTAAATGACATGAGGGTCTTCTATGACTTGTATTCCCCACAATAAACACTTCATGGTTTTTCAGATTTCATTTTCCTCACAAGAGCCTACTTCTGTGCAGGGAGCACATTTGTTCTTTGCTCTTCCGCTTGACCACGGAGAGTGTTTAGTCTCCATGTTTGCTAAGTGAGCCCATTTTGGGAGGCAGTTTCATGATTAGTTGAACACTGAATTCATTCACCTTACTTGGATTTTTCCTCTTTGTTTTGATGTGGTTGTTTTTTTTTCCCCCTTCATGAAGAAACAAAACAATTCAATTCTGAATTTGTATTCTGGTGGCAACTTTTCTTGGTTTTGCCAGCCTATGTTTTCAAAATGAGGGTTTTCAAAGCTACTGCCCATTTCAGCACCATTTTGTCTAAACTGACTAGTATCCAAACAATTTTTTGTTGTTGTTGTTACCTACTTGTTAAACCATTTAAATTTATGTTTCATACCTCACTGAAGTCAGAGAAAAAAGGAGAGCACTTTGAATTGAGCCCCTGCTGGTAAGTTAAAGAGCAGTTCCCCTTCACCCAAGCTACCTGCCAAGTCCTTTTTACTCCTTTAACTTAAAGGCAGGAGGAGAAGGGGACGACAGAGGATGAAATGGTTGGATGGCATCACCGACTCAATCGACATGAGTCTGAGCAAGCTCCAGGAGATAGTGAAATACTGGGAAGCCTGGCTGTCCGTGGGGTCGTAAAGAGTCGGACACAACTGAGCAACTGAACAACTTAAAACAGATTGGCCACTTTCTTCACATGAGCTGCACCCTCCAGCATCATTCTGAAACCCACCTTGATGAAAGCTTTGAGCAACTCCTCACTTACTCTATTTGCTTTTCCTTGGCTGTTCTGAGTTGAGACACCTTTCTTTTTAGGTGCCAGAAACTGTACTGCTCTTTCTTCAAAATATACACAATTATTAAAAATACTTGAAAATATACACAGCCAAGTGACATAAATGCTTGTGCTCAACACACAGATTTAACAATACTTACTTTTTGCCATAATTGCTCTAGGTCCTTTTTCTTACAGAAATTGACTATTACAAATGGAAAGAAAGCCCCTTTTGCAGCCCTGTCTTTCCATTGTCTCTCTCTCTCCTCACGACTGGTTTTAAAATGTCACTATAAGAGTGATGGCTTCATGTGTTATATTCCTCAGGGCTTTCCCAACTGAGAGGCACTGTGATTTAGGCCCATTTACATCTCGACAATAACAAAGCCCATATTTGAAATGAGTATCCAGGTGCATATCCTGTGCTTTGTAGAGTGGCAACTGCATCTATGCTTTGTAGAGTGTCTGACCCACTGTGATGTCGCCAAAAATCTTGGCTTTCTCTGTCCACCAAAGGCAAATAAAAAATACAGAGACACAGTCTGGAGGAAATAGAAAGGTGGCTTTTAATCATCAGCCAACGGAGGGGAGACTGTGCCGCATGAGGAATCGGGGGATATATAGATATGGGCTCGCAGTCGGGTTGGTGATGAGGAGCGAACGTGTAAGGATCTTATATTCTTCTTCCTCTAACATTGTTTTAGAAACAGTCATAGACTTGCATCAGGCGGCTTGGTAGTTAGGTCCACTGTCTTTCTTGAACTGTACTGTGGCCTGCTTTCTGTAACATGAAAGGAGAAGCACTACAAGGTGTGTGTGTGTGCTAAGTCGCTCCAGTCGTGTCTGATTCTTTGTGACCCCATGGACTGTAGCCTGCCAGGCTCCCCTGTCCATGGGTTCCCCAGGCAAGAACACTGGAATAGGTTGCCATTTCCTCCTCCAAGGGATCTTCCCAACCCACGGAATGTCTCCTGCATTGGCCGCTGGGTTCTTTACCACTAGCGCCACCTGGGAAGCACCAAGTGGTCTGCAAAGAGAGTGCTGGAAAGGTGAGCACCCAACTCAGGATGTGATTATCATATCGGGTTAATCTTTATTAGTCTTTAGACTACAGATCAGGAAGAGTTAAAGTAAAACACATTCAGAAAAGGCCAAGAGAAAAAAGAAAACATTTTCCTCTTTTTTATTGCAACAACTGCAGTGGGGACTGTGCTACTTTCGTTTTCCAACTGAAAATTACCACCCTTTTAATAAGGTCAGTGAAGAATGGCACTGAAAGTTGCAAAACCAAGAATATCTGGGACCTCTACGCTAAAGGAAATTCCAGAGGCAC
Source organism: Bubalus kerabau (assembly GCF_029407905.1). Taxonomy (NCBI): domain Eukaryota; kingdom Metazoa; phylum Chordata; class Mammalia; order Artiodactyla; family Bovidae; genus Bubalus; species Bubalus kerabau. Next base: position 75,819,098 of record NC_073633.1, read on the forward strand.
TTTGGTGATTCAGCAAGGGGGAAAGAGCCAAAAGCTAAATCCCCTGATTCCCATAGATGTGTCCTCCCACATAGACGAATAGGTGGTTCTATTTCACTCTCAGATCTGAGCTGCACGAGGCAGCCTGAGTACTCACTTTCAAGAAGGTGGCTCCCATTTAAGACAAATGGAGATTCTGGAGAAAAATTGCAGACAGCCTGCCAGAGGGGATAATCTGTCTCCAAGTTGGCATCTCCCAAGTGTCTGATTCTAAAGCTATAAAACATGAAAAGTGTGAGGGAAACAGGCAAGCTAATTCCAATGGTGCATGTCTGAGCTGTCCAATACTTGCTGACTTTAAGAGGCCTTTGTACCAGGAGACAACTTGCCCTTCACCACACAGCACGTGGCCTCAAGGGCAGGCCCTTCCAGGGTCCCAGTCACTTGTCATCTGGGTGATTCCAGCCTTTGCCAGCTTTTGTGTGGGGCTGAGTCAGAGGAACTCATAACAATAATAGCAAACATCATAGAAAGCTTAACATGTGCCTGGCACAGTCAGAGAGGGTTTATATGCTTTATTTTGTTTAATCCTCATAGCAGCCCTTTAGGGCAGGTCCTGTGGCCCTGAGGTCACACAGGAATGAGCTGGAAGGGAAGCAGTGTGACCTGGAACCTGGGGCCCTGTGGTGGTGCTGCTGCGTTCCTCTCCACCCAGCTCTCATCCAATTACCATAAAACCACCTCGGCAGTCAGATACTTCTAATAGCTAAGTGTTTAGCAAAGGCTGCATTGTCTTTGGAGCCTTAAACACAGCCCTTTTAATTGGAATTGCTTCCTCATTCAGCTTCATATATCTTCTCTCCTCCCACACAAAAGAATCCATTGTATTGGTCTCAGGAACAAACTGGATGCTCCTTTGATATACTTTGCATGTAAATGTAAGGAACAAGACTCATCTGATTTCATTATATCCTTTATTGATGTGCCTGCAGCATTTTATTGTAGGTTTTTGTGACTAGAATTTCTAACAAAGGAGGGAGTGGGCTTCCAGGCTGGCAGCTCAAGAGAGAGGATTTACCACATCTGGCTCTAAAGGGACGCTCACTCGTGGCTGTTGTCATTCCTAAGCTTTTAAAAGGGCTGGATGTTTCAGGAGCTGCTGCTATTCTCTGACTGTAAAAGTGTTATCAAGAGCGAGACAAATGCTCCTTGCCACTGTAGGGGGGGTGGGGGACTTTTTGAACCTGCCTGAAAAGAGAGGCAGGATGACATGGTATCATTGGGGGAAATAAATGCGCTCTCATGCCAGGACTGACAGAGCTGGTACCTAATCCTTCCTACCTGCAATGACAGGCTCCTGGGACTACAGAATGGGGTTAATTATTCCCAACATTCTTCATTATAATTCTAAATGAGATGATGATTAGAAATAGTACCTAGTCATTGAACTGTTAATGCCGGAGGCATTCTCTTGCTGGAGAAACTAGCATTTTTTTCCTATGGTGTGTTAATTCCTTCAGCGCTATCTTTTTTTTTTTTTTTTTTTTTTTTAGGTTGAGTTGATCTTTTAAATAACTGCTGCTGCTGCTAAGTCGCTTCAGTCGTAACTGGAACCTCTACAACTCTGTTGTGCCAAGTAGAAACAGTTAACAGTGACTAAAAGCTGACTAAGCACCAGGTTCTTTATGGTGTTACTGCATTTAATCCTCACAGTCATCTTCTGAAATTGGGATTTTATTATTTCCATTGTATAGGTAAGAGATGGCAGGGAGTGACTAAGTGCCTTCACTGGTGGCACAGCTAGTAGGCTGAGGTTTTAGGACTTGAAGCCACAGAATCACACTGCAAAATGTAAGACAGTCGTCTCCGAAGACCTAGAGTTTTCTTCCCTTAACACCTGGCTTAGAGGTCTATCCTTATCTCATCTAGAAGCGTCTGGAGTCTAAAGCCTTCCTGATGACATCACTTCAGCCTTCTCTTTGTCAATGTTCCAGTTTAATCTGTTCATTCCATCTTTTAGCAAGGCACATCTAAGACTACCCCCCATCAGCCAAAGTTTTGTTCACTGAAGTAAAAAACAACCATTCAATATGAAAGCTGTGAGTTCAATCTTATTTGGAATTACTGAGGAATATAGCCCAGGAGACAACCTCGTAGATAATTCTGAGGAACTGCTTCAAATAGGTAGGAGGTGAGGTCAGCAAATATATGATTTTGGTGAAGGGGGTAAATATAATCAAGCACACATCTCAATAGAAGCTTGCTGCTAGTCACGAGGAGCAAATGTCTCTGTTAATTAGTTTAGTGCTCTTCTAGGCATAAGAAGATGAGACAAGGAAATGGCAACCCACTCCAGTATCTTTGTCTGGGAAATCCCATGGACAGAGGAACCTGGCGGGCTATAGTTCATGGAGTCTTGAAAAGTCTGACATGACTGAGTGACTAAACAACAGCAAACAAGGGATAAGAAGATACAAGAAATTGGGTGCATAATATTTTTCCTGACAGTATTTATTTGAAGGCCTGTTCTGCCAGTTTTTCCCAAAGACAGAGTGCCTCATCCTGATTTCCACCCTAACTCTTTTCAAGATGTGTTAAGTAAAGATCAGCGACAGGACTTCTGCAGCTAGTGACTTCATTTTGTAGAACCAGATAGAGAACCACATTCTTTAGTCTGTAGTTTCTATGGGCACTGCACTTCACGAAAACTAATTGAATGTAGTTTTTTAAAATCAGTTCTTCACTATTAAAAAGTGTTGGTATACAAAAGTACTTATCAATACAACAGAAGTCTTAGCTTGCCTAATTATATATACTACTAAAAGCTAAATTTGCTTTACTTAGATTTACTGTAGAATTCCTTCAAATACAGAGCTCCCTCATGCATTTAAAGTGAGATTCAATTGATGACAAAATTGATTCACAGCTTTTTAAGAATGAATGCATAAAGAAAGCAACCTGCTTCAAATAAATTCTTTCATATATATTCATATATTTCCTTTAACCTAGAAGCTCCATTGCTAAACAAGACTAAAGGTTTTTCAAGGCTTCCACACATCAGTGGAGCGCAATTCTCTTCCTGTTTTCTTTCATTCCATTTCTAAATTGAGTATCAGAGTGATAGAAAGTCAATCATCAGATAATACCTTTCAATAATTCCAGAACTCACACACTGCTTTCTTTTACCATTCTTTGAAAAAATATCTTAAGATTTTCTAACTGATTGGAGAGTTAGTGAGAGCACAGTAGGGTCTAAATACTGTTACCTTTCAAAGACACAGCCAAAGAATCAGAATCACTGACTAGTTCACACAAGCACTTTGGAAGATAATCAATAACCTTGAGATTATGTTTCTGTTTTGTTTGGGTTTTTTTTTTTAGCTCTGCAAAAAGAAGTTTGACTCAAATAGCAAACCAGTGATGATTATGGATGAGAGTCAGATGATAATCAAGTGAGTGGTGGCTTTTATTTCAAATCTAAAAAGCAGTTTATTACTGCTTTTCTTGCTCATGTTTCCCTGTCAAGTAGGCAGTCCCATGCTGGGGTTCCTAGCAGCTGAGCAGTTGCAGTTAGCTTTAATTATCATGTAGTTCGTGACTTCCTTGGTAGGTTGGGCTCCCCATTTGGTCCTCACCCCTAATTTTCTACCCCTCTCTATTAAGTTATCTATCACTGTATGGCAAATTACCAGAAACTAAGTGCCTTAAAACAGCATACATTTAGGATCTTACAGGAACTGCCTAGCTGACTTCTCTGCTCAGTTTCACAAAGCTGAAATTAAGGTGCCCTCTGAGGTTAAGGTCTCATCTGAAGCTTGGGGTCCTCTTCCAGATACATATAATTATTGGAAGTTCATTTTCTTGCAGCTATAGAATTCATGACCACTTGCTTCTGCAAAGCCAGCATCCCTAAACTCTAGGCTCTCTTTTAAGGAGCTCACCTGGTTTGGGCAGGCCCACCTAGGATAATCTCTTTTTGATTAGTTTGAAGTCCACTGATTACATCTGAAACAAACTGCTTCATTTTTGCCATATAACAATAACCATAGGCGTGCTGCCGCATTGCCTTTGCCATATTACACTGGTTAGAAACACGTTACAAGTCCCACTGACACTCAAGGGTGTGGTTCAGTGGGGGTCATTTTAAATTCTTCCTACCACATTCACTTTCTGGATAAGAACAGAAACGAGGCTCATGAGCACCCAGTAGCCACTCTTTCATGCATTCAGGGCACTTTAATGTAGGTTAATACTAAAGAAAATGTCTTATGTCACCTATTTACATCACTGAATCATGTCCCAAAGTCAAAGATCCCTATTTTGAGAGTTTAAGGGTTTTCCCTCATTGGGCAACTTTGACATTAACGTGACTTTAGATCCAGTGGAGGTGAAAGGTGGGTGTGGTCATTTTGGATGTTTAGTTGCTCCTTTCTAGGGGCTATCTGAAGAAGGAAATGGCAACCCACTCCAGTATTCTTGCCTGGAGAATCCCATGGACTGAGGCGCCTGGCAGGCTATAGTCTATGGGGTCACAAGAGTCGGACATGAGTTAGTGACTAAAGAGAGAGGGTGGGGTGGGGGGAGTGGGATATCAGGGAGCAAAGAAAGCTGAGTTTATTAGCAGGACTTTTCTTCAGCCTCAAATGGAAAAGCAAAGGTGTTTCAGGATAAAATCAATCCTTAGTCAAGTAGACTAAAGAGTGTCATTCAAAGCACAAGTGACATGTGTGTGTCAGTAGATTTTGTAGAGCTCACGATTCTAAAATTTGTTGATTTGGAGATGTGCTATTTGGAAGAGAGGATTAGAGGAGTACTCACATGTCTGTGTGCACATGTATGCATGTATATTTACACTTTCACACTTTCTCATTGCTATTCAAATATGACCCTAAAATAACAATAATACCAATCAGTTATTGAGAATAATCATGTTCTAGCCGTCTTACATGCAATATTGCTTATCTAATATTGTTAATGTAATACAGATAATGTTGGGCTTCCCCTACCTTTGAAATTTACATAAAATTGATTTGCATGTCCTAATTATCTGTGGAAATCCAATTTTCTCACCAAGATTAGGATCGATTCTTATGGTCACTGCCAGCTCTGATTTCATGTTCCTACTGAATTCTCACTCTCATTCATATCTGGCCTTTGGAGCTTTCCCCTTGTCTGTCCCACAGACCCATGAACCCCAAAAGATAACATAGGTCCAACAGGACTGGATACATAATTTGTAGGATCCAGTGCAAGAGGAAAATAAGGAGGTACTTGGTCAAAAAGGTTTAAGAATTTCAAGATGGTGACAGAACCTTAAAGAAGCATGTGGCCCTTCTAAGCTTGGGGGTATGACTGTACACATCATGTGTCCATGAAGGTAGTACTGTCCTAGAATTTCTGCAAGTACCACCCCTCTAGAATTTCTGCAAGTACCACCCCTACAAAGCAGTCAGGTGAACTACACATTTCTTAGAGTGCCTAGGATAATAATCGAAGAGCATTGCGTTTAGGGATCACAGCAGCTCACAGTGAGAGAACCTCAGAATAAATATTTCCTTCAAATTTCTGTCCATATCTACTAAAATTTAGTTTATAATTTCCTCTTTTTTCCCCTGATATCTTTCTAAACCATGGCCCATACCCAGGGTGCTCATCAAGGCATGCTACTGGGCAAAATTTGACCTATTCCTAAGAGAAACTGTCTCCTTCCCTAGGAATGGAAGTAGGAATAGTTGTATTTTAAATAGCAAATTATTCTCTTTTGTGCATGTTACTATTATTATCATTCTCATTTTGCAGTTAGGGAGTTCTGATGCTCAAGAGAACAAAGCGGGTGAAATGATATCTGGCTTCAATGCTTGCATTCCTTCCACTATGCTTGCTGCTCTCTAAATCTGGAAGGGTTTATGAGAAGTTACAAATTAGTCCCAGAATGTGCCAAGACTCTCTCTATGGGGTGCAGCCTGGTATAAATCTTTCAGTGGCTCCATTAGGACCAAACAGTTCGGACTGTTATACTCAGATTATCACGTGAAGCAAGGTCAGCCAGAGGGCTACCATGGAGGAAGGTTAGACTATGTCCCTCTTCCTTTCCTGGGTAATGTGGGATTTAAGGACTGTTCAAGATCCCTTTCTTCATCTCTTTGTAGAACTGGAGACCATCATTATTACCCTTATGGTCTATGTACAGTGAAAAACAGAGCTATCCTCTTGGGACTGTCAGAGCCACTCTTGTTACTGAATTTCCCTCTTTCTGCACAAGGGAGGAAGAGTCCTCCAGTGTGTGGCAGACATCCTTGGAGACATTCTGTCCATTGTTGTTGTGGTCCACGTACTGTGGTCAGTCCATTACTCAGTCTTAGGATAACCAAATTCAAAGCCACTTGAGCCATCAAACCATCTGTGTATTTAAGCTGGGTATGTGTGAATGTGCTACAGTCTACTTTTTGGGCTAAATTTCAGTATGAAATGCTGCCTTATGAATAGACTGCTTACATAATTTGTCACCCAAATGTACATTCATTAACCAACCAATTAGTTTTATTATGGTAAACCTATAAAGTCTGTTCAGAAAATATTTTCAAAAAAGAAATTATTTCTATAGAATAAAAATACTATATCAATGTATATTAAGAAAAATATTAAGTTACTTATATTTATTTCTGAACTTTAAAAGTGATACAATCTAAGTAATTAGTCTTAGGATATGTTAATGTGCTTTCTTTAGTTTCATAGTATTCTGTCTAATAACCATGTTGATTGTATTTTTCTGATGAATATTTTTTCAAAATGGTCTTGTTAAATTAAATATTCACAGGCAAATGCTCAAAATCATCTTAAAGATTACATTTTAAGGTTAATAAATTTTAAAATTGTTGACACCTTTAATTAGCTTCTGTTTGAGAAAATACTCTCTACAAATGCTGAGGCGCTTGTTAAGCTCAGAGCAAGCAAATTCTGCTAAGTAAAATAAGTTGCAATTTAAATTTTTAATTCAAATTTTCAAATGTAATATTTCAGCCCATGTATTTTCACAAAGACTATCTTTTTGTCACTATTTAGTTTATTTCAACAAATAATTTTATAAGAAAAAACTCATTAACGTTTTCTTGATTTACAAGTAGATTGCCAAATTTAAATGCCACTAAACTGTAGACCTTCTCAAGTTTCTTTCCATTCTGTAACTATAAATTTATCCTGGTAAAAAACAGAAATTTTTATCAAAATATACCTCCTACAAGATGAGATATTTCCAAGTACGATTACAGAATTTCAAATCATACCTGGGCATTATTTGAACTCTCCTTTCTGGGTTGTTGACTTTCTCACTTGGCTGTATAGGGATACACTTCAATATCTTTTTATTTGTCAGCTTTGTTTTTAGTAACTGCAATTTCATTAAACTTCAGAATCTGAACTATTTGGCATTCCATTCAATAAATACATCAATATTTCCAATTAATTTTCAATGAATTGGAGACCAAACGTAAAAAACTTGTTTACAAAAATGTAGACAGGAAGGCGAGAAAGCGTGTAGTACCATGCTGGTATACTTTAGAGTCTTCAATGTCAGGTTTGTAGTTCAGTACTGCTGCTGCTACTGCTGCTGCTGCCAAGTCGCTTCAGTCGTGTCCGACTCTGTGCGACCCCAAAGACGGCAACCCACCAGGCTCCCCCGTCCCTGGGATTCTCCAGGCAAGAACACTGGAGTGGGTTGCCATTTCCTTCTCCAATGCATGAAAGTGAAAAGTAAAAGTGAAGTCACTCAGTCATGTCCGACTCTTCATGACCCCATGGACTGCAGCCTCCCAGGCTCCTCCACCCATGGGATTTTCCAGGCAAGAGTACTGGAGTGAGGTGCCATTGCCTTCTCCATCAGTACTGCTACGTGCTGTTATTTAGTCATTAAGTCATGTCCGACTCTTTTGCAACCCTGTGGAGTGTATAACCCACCAGGCTCTTCTGTCCATGGGATTTTCCAGGCAGGAACACTGGAGTGGGTTGCCATTTCCTTCTCCAGGGAATCTTCCTGACCCAGGGATCAAACCCGTGTTTCCTCTATTTTGTGAATTGAATCTTCTTTTATTTGGATATAACTATAAATTATATGAGGCTTCCCTGGTGGCTCAGATGGTAAAGAATCTACCTGCCAATGCAGGAGATGCAGGTTTGATTCCTGGGTTGGGAAGATCTTCTGGAGGAGGGCATGGCAACTCTCTCCAGTATTCTTGCCTGGAGAATCCCCATGGACAGAGGAGCCTTCTCTCTCAGAAACTAGATTTCTGATACAGCCATTCAGGAAAAAAGTTTGGTAGTTTCTTATCAAACTAAAAATGCATTTACCTTACAACCCAGCAATTGTCACTTATCCCAGAGAAATATAAACTTATGGTCAAATCAAGATATATACATAGATGTTTATATAGAAGTTTTCTTTGTAAAAAACAAAAGTCAGAAACAACCTCAATGTCCTTCAACGACTGAACAAGCTGTGGTACATCCTTACCATGGAATAGTACTCACAAAAGAAAAGAATGAAGTATTGATCCATGCAACAACTTGGATGGACCTCAAGGGCATTATGCTGAATTTAAAAAGTGAATCTAAATAGGTCACATACTGCATGATTCTATTTCTATCATATTCTCAAAAAGATAAAATTAAATGGCAACCCACTCCAGTGTTCTTGCCTGGAGAATCCCAGGGACAGTGGAGCCTGGTGGGCTGCCGTCTATGGGGTCGCACAGAGTCAGACACGACTGAAGCAACTTAGCAGCAGCAGCAGCAAGCTTACTCCTTGGAAGAAAAGTTATGACCAACCTAGATAGCATATTGAAAAGCAGAGACATTACTTTGCCAACAAAGGTCCATCTCGTCAAGGCTATGGTTTTTCCAGTGGTCATGTATGGATGTGAGAGTTGGACTGTGAAGAAAGCTGAGCGCCGAGGAATTGATTCTTTTGAACTGTGGTGTTGGAGAAGACTCTTGAGAGTCCCTTGGACTGCAAGGAGATCCAACCAGTCCATTCTGAAGGAGATCAGCCCTGGGGTTTCTTTGGAAGGAATGATGCTAAAGCTGAAACTCCAGTACTTTGGCCACCTCATGTGAAGAGTTGACTCATTGGAAAAGACTCTGATGCTGGGAGGGATTGGGGGCAGGAGGAGAAGGGGATGACAGAGGATGAGATGGCTGGATGGCATCACCGACTAGATGGATGTGAGTCTGAGTGAACTCCGGGAGTTGGTGATGGACAGGGAGGCCTGGCATGCTGCGATTCATGGGGTCACGAAGAGTCGGACATGACTGAGCAACTGAACTGAACTGAACTGAAAACATGTTGATATTAGCCAAGGGTTAGAGACAGGGGTGAGTGCAACTATCAAGAAGTAGCATGAGGAAGCTCCTTATGGTGATGAAGCAGTTGTATATCTTGTGTATTGTGGTAGTGATTATATGAATCTACACAGGTGATAAGTTTGCATAGAACACACACACACATGAGTGCAATTTCCTGGTTTTGATATCACACTGTAGTTGCCAATGTTTTGAACACTTTGGTAAATTGTTTATTTTTGTTTTATTGCACTATGGTTATTTAGGATGATGACTGGAGAAAAACAGGTAAAGGGTACTATTTTTGCCCCTTTCTGTGAGTTTAGAATTACTTTCAAACAAAAAAGTTACATGAAGAAACAAAAATACATTTGCCCCCTCTTTTATGTTGTATTTGGTATTATGATATGATATCTGCTTGCCTGGAAAGGAAAAGTAATAATCAAATGATTTCAAATTTCAGTTCTTTTTTTCCTTTCTTTTTTTCTGTATTTCTTATTTGTTTTGTGGTGAGTATATATTATTAACGTAATATAAATAATGAGGTGGTAAAGTAAATGTTGGACTACTAATGTCAAGGAGGATTGAGATGAAGGAGCAGCTGCTGAGATAGTGGCCACCAGAAAGACATCAGTGGCTGTGTTTTTCAGTGTCATGTATAATAATACATAATGTATGACTCTCAATAGGTGCCCCATGATGGTTCACTGAATGAAAGAATGAATATTCAAAGGGTGCCAAACTGAATTCAGAGCAGGTGGAAAGAGGTTCAGAAAGAGGCTGGAAAGCCAATAGGTAGCAAATAGAATAACTTCCTCTTAAACCAGAACTCATAACTGAAATCTGTTTTTAAGCAAAGGACTGATAATCTCAAATGTGGAAGAAATCTAGATCAGAACTGACTTTGTGTGTGCTTAGCCATGACTGACTCTTTGTGACCTCATGGACTGTAGCCCCCCCCCAGGATCTTCTGTCCATTGGATTTTCCTGGCAAGAATACTGGAATGGGTTGCCATGCCCTCCTCCAGGGAATCTTCCTGCCAGGAATCAAACCTGCATCTCCTGCACCTTCTGTATTGCAGATGAATTCTTTACCACTGAGCCAACAGGGAAGCTCAGGACTGTTTAGACCAGGCTTAAATGCTAAACAAGGTCTCACTGGGTTCAGAGAATAAACCACTTGAACTGCTAATACTTCCTTGGATCTGGAGAGCCAACATTGTGTCAGGTAGGAAGGAAGCTTTGTTTTATGAAGAGCTGAGTGGGTGCCTGCTGAAGTCCTGCAAGGCATAAGCATCATACCTTAGAGGAAAGACCAACAGCTCTAGACTCAAGGAAAATTCCCTGTCTCTCAAAGCAGAGCTGTGTAAATTTCAAAAATGATTTGAGGCTTTCTTGGAGTAAGTCATTACCTTAATCCCACAGGTCAAGTTTAGCTTGTGACAAGGAAAGAGTGGAGATTGGATGCTTTACTGGGCCTAAGTAACATGAGATTGTCCAGCAAGGAGTTCTGTTAGCTCTGTGTTCACTAATGCTTGCCACACCACCAGTGATAGCTTGGGTCTTGCCTCAGTTTCTTTGTGATGCCAGGTGAGAGGCTCACCCTGTGTTCCGTGTGTGGTGTGAGCTCTTCATTGGTCACATGTGTCAATCGCAAAGGCACCTTTCAATGCTGTCTTCCCTCTTGTAGTAATTATCATTATGTAAACAATCTAATCTGAGTGTTGATACGTGTCGTTTCACTGAGCTGACAATACTGAATGTTGAGTGTGCTGTTCCACAGACCTGCTTCTTTCCCAGGTGAGGGGCGGCAGTGATGAGCATCCCTTCTGGGGCCACACAGAGTCCACAGATTTTCAAGGTCTTCAGAGGAGCATAGCAATTTTCAGGTCAGTAATAGGAAAAGGGGTACGTCAAGGCTATATATTGTCACCCTGCTTTTTTAACTTATATGCAGAGTACATCATGAGAAACGCTGGGCTGGATGAAGCACAAGCTAGAATCAAGATTGCCGGGAGAAATATCAATAACCTCAGATATGCAGATGACACCACCCTTATGGCAGAAAGTGAAGAAGATCTAAAGAGCCTCTTGATGAAAGTGAAAGAGGAGAGTGAAAAAGTTGGCTTAAAGCTCAACACTCAGAAAACTAAGATCATGGCATCTGGTCCCATAACTTCATGGCAAATAGATGGGGAAACAGTGGAAACGGTGGCTGACTATTTTTTGGGGCTCCAAAATCACTGCAGATGGTGACTTCAGCCATGAAATTAAAAGACACTTACTCCTTGGAAGGAAAGTTATGATCAACCTAGACAGCATATTAAAAATCAGAGACATTACTTTGTCAACAAAGGTCCATCTAGTCAAGGCCATGATTTTTCCAGTAGTCATGTATGGGTGTGAGAGTTGGACTATAAAGAAAGCTGAGCGCCAAAGAATTGGTGCTTTTGAACTGTGGTGTTGGAGAAGACTCTTGAGAGTCCCTTGGACTACAAGGAGATTAAACCAGTCCATCCTAAAAAAATCAGTCCTGGGTGTTCATTGGAACGACTAATGTTGAAGTTGAAACTCCAATACTTTGGCCACCTGATAAGAAGAGCTGACTCTTTGAAAAGACCCTGATGCTGGGAAAGATTGAAGGCAGGAGGAGAAGGGGACGACAGAGGATGAGATGGTTAGATGGCATCGCCAACTCAATGGACATGAGTTTGGGTAAACTCCAGGAGTTGGTGATGGACAGGGAGGCCTGGAGTGCTGTGGGTGGTTGATGGGATCGCAAAGAGTCGGACACATCTGAGTGACTGAACTGACTGACTGACTGACCCCTTTTTTTCACCAATTTAGAGTGAAAATCATAGTAAGACATACAAACATTTGTGATGGAGAAGCAGCATACTATAATTCAAGAGAAGAATTACAGATTTTTAGAATAATATTTGATGGTCCTTTGGAACATTTTTACAGTTGAACATTCATTTCCTGGGAGCAGGACTCTGTAAGCCTACCTAGTTTTACCAGCTAAGCCACCCAGTTTTGTTCCTAGTCTGTGGTCAATTGTCTTTCATGGTCAGTCTCCTGTCTGAGACATTTTGCGGATCTTCTGGTTCCAACTCTCACATTTATAATTCAGAGACGCATAGATCACAGATATAGGAGGGACAGAGCTGGTCTCAGAACTTGCCTCATCCTTTTCATTGCAGCGCTGCTTCTCCCAGGCTGCACACCACCTTTACAGGCTGTAGGACACCAGAGGACCTGAGTAAGGCCAGGGGACAGTTAAACGTGAAATTAATTTGTGGCGTTCAAAGCTGCAAGGAACAACGGCAGCCAGATATATTCATTCGATCCATTCAACGATTATTCACAGAGTACTTTCTGTGTGCCAGGGACTGGTTTATGTGCTTGGGATGCAGAAATGAACAAAATAGCAAAAATTCTCATCTTTGCGGAGGCCACGTTCTAGTGATAGTACAAGGAAATACATAACACTTACAGTCCTCAACACTGCACGTACATTAACTCATTGAATCCTCACAATGACTCTTCGAGGTCAGTATGATCGTTAATCACGTGTTGAAAGTAAAGAGACCAAAGAACCGGGAACAAAAATTAAGAAGCTTGCTCAAGGTTGTGTTTTAGTCGCTCAGTCATCTCTGACTCTTTGTGACCTAATGGACTGGAGCCCCCCAGGTTTCTCTGTCCATGGAATTCTCCAGGCAAGAACACTAGAGTGGGTGGGCATGCCTTTCTCCAGGGGATCTTCCTAACCCAGGGATTGAACCCAGGTCTCTTGCATTGCAGGCAGATTCTTAACCATTTGAGCTAGCTGGGAATTTTTATTCACTTGCTCAAGATTGTGCAGCAAGTAAATAAGCAACCCGGTATCCAGCCCTGGTTATTTGGTTCTGAATCCCTGCTCTAAGCCACTAAACTTGACTGCTTGACTCACGACTGAGGTTAGAGCCAATCTTCTTTTATTTATTTATTTTCCTTTGTAAACAATAGAAGCCTCCCTCTTTTTAAAAATGAACTTCGGGACATCCCTGGCAGTGCAGGGGTTAAGACTTTGTGCTTCCAGTGCAGGGGGCACCGGTTCAATTCCCAGTCATGGAACTAAGATCCCACGTGCTGTGCAGCACAGCCAAAAACAAGAACAAACCAAAACAAAAAAATGAGCTTTCTTGTGGAGTGCCAAAAAATGCCTTGTCCTGGAGTTTGCTCTTACTGGACAGCAGGAGCTGATCGATAACTGCCTGCTTTTAGAGAGCCTCTGCTCCTCCTGGGTCCCTAGCCCATTAGACCCAGCATCCTGCACAAAGGCTTTAGAAAGAGCTAGAGTAGAGGTACGGAAAATAGGAGGAGTGACTTGTCTACGTCAGTCTGGGAGGTTAGAGGTATTATCCTATTAGTGTCGTCAGAATAACTCAGGATTTTCCAATCTGTACCTCCGCAGTGTGTGTTTTGGGGACACTCTCCCATCCTTTGGGAATAACTGATGCGTTGGTGCTCTTTTGTGACTGATGAGAGAGGGTCTTATTAGGGGAACAGTGGGAGGTTGAAGACACATTGAAAACCCAGGGATGTGTGCCTTCTCATAAGGCCTTCTTTTGCCTCCTGCCTTGACTGTCTGTGGCCCTTCATGATGTCTGTCTGGAGCCACAGACAATGCCAAAAAGAGGCCTCACAGTCCTCGGGCTGTCGATCCCTTTGAGCATCCACTGAGGTCAAGTTTTATAGACCTCTAAGGGCTACTGGGACAGTATGGAGCGAGTTGCCTTCCAGCGGCACCATTATTTCACCATCTCTTAAAACAGTAGAATAAATATTACTACTTCTCTTCCCAAAGAACCTGCCTGAAGTTGCCAGATTCAAAGGGCAGTACCTGGGGTATTTTGTTTCAGAAAGTCCTGGAACGGAGCAGTTTATAAAATCATTTTGCCAAACCTTTCTTTTGCAGCCTCTCCCATTCCCAGCCCTCAGTAATAAGCTGGAGGTTTGGAGATCATTTGCTCAGGCCAGCCTGGAGGTAGCTTTTCCCCAGCGACTCCTCCAGGTTCCTTCTCACTGGGCTCTGCTTTGAATTGTTAATTTCCTCTCTGAAGGCACTTTCTGACTTTGTTAGCAGGTCTGACACTGTCTGGCTGCTTGCAAAGAGCAACCAGTGCCGATTAGGTGCCAGCACTGTTCTAGAAGTGGGAGACACAAAGGGGAAAAGATCCTGTTTCTAACCTCAAGGTGTCCGCAGTTCAGTGGGTAGACAGCCAGGCAAACATGAGATTACACTATGGTGTGATATCATATTATAATTGTCAAAGGAAGGCTGTCGTGGGAATGAGGCAGAAGGATGCCTCATTTGCTTGGGAGAAGCAGGGCTTTTTGAGAGAGGAAACCTACAGCTGAGACTTGGAAAGGAAGAACTTCAGGGATATATGTGTTAAGTTGGAAGAAAACCATTGCCAAGGGTTTTGTGGCATCATGCCATACATGGTATCTAAGGCGCTGAGCTGAGGTACCTAAAGAGAGAAACACCGGGTTCCTATACCTGCTTCTCCACCATCAGGGCAATCACATATTAGTTTAGAAATTGATCATTACTTCCTTTGAACCCTCACCAGAACCTCCTTGAGAACTGGTGCTTTTTTAAAAATTTCACTCTTTCCTGTCCCACCTCACCCCCAGAAACAAGTATAATAATTTTGCCAATTAGCACTAAATAATGGGAGCCGAGTTAAACAATGCAAGAATAAAATGGGAAATAAAAGATGGAAATTAGCTGGCCAGGTTGTGGGACGCCTTCCATATCAGTAAAGCTAAGGAATGTGGGTTTTACTTGGAAGCAGACAGAAGACTGATGAGGACTAGAATGAAGGAGGGACAGGTTAGCGCTAGAGATCAGGTTTAGGCCATCATCAGTATGCAGTGAAGAATCCATTGAAAGCAGCCAAATGGTAAAAATTCTCAGAGTAGAGAGAACCAGAAAAAAAAAAGAAATGAGAACTGCAAACATAATCTTGAGGACACCACAATTAGAGAGCAGACTCAGGAAAACCTGTCTTAAAGTACTGGCTTCCACGTATGTAGATATTAATAGCACCACCCAGTCTGTCCACTCCAAGGACTTATTGAAATAATACAAGAAAAGTGCTTAGCATAGTGCCTGGTGTAGAGCACTTAATAAATATTACTCTTCATTTTTATTATAAAAGAGTGATTTCTTTTTTGCATTGAGATTAGTTCGACTGATGTACAAATACTAATTGTTAATATATGCATTGATGATTTGTTGCCCGGTAACTACGATTTTTGAAGTGACAAACTCATTTCAATGTTTGCCTTTTAATTAAAATGGGTATTTCAGCATTTTTAAATTCATTTTTGAAGGAACCCCCTACTGAGCTGCAGCATCTCAGGCACAGCAGGCATATACTACCATTTTTAAAAAGCCAGCTAACGATTAGTGTCATAATTTTGTATTTATCCTGCTAATTACGGCAAAGACAAACCCCAGTTTGTCCACGACTGTGCAAACAAACAAAGAAGCCTCAGCACCAAGAGGCAAGTTACTTGCAAATTTGCATATTAATTACTGTTTACCACCTCTGCCCCTGTGGCTGATTACTTCTAACAAAGAGCAGACTATACAGTGACTTGGATTGTCTGAGACAACCTGAAATGCAGCCACTCTAAGCAGGGCTGGAGAAGGACACTATGTTTACTAATGGTGACATGAACAGAAGGGAACTGTCCATACCCCTGTCTTAAGGGATCTTTATGTGAAGAGTCATCAATTTCTAAGACTCTTTTTTTTTTTTTTTTTAATTTATTTGGTTTTGCCAGGTCTTAGCTGAAGCATTCAGGACCTAGTTCCCTGGCCAGGGATCGAACTGGGCCCCCCTGGATTGGGAGCACAGAGTGTTAACCACTGGACCACCAAGGTAGTGCCCCTGAGATTCATTTTAATAAAGACAATAGACAATAAAAGTGGTTCTACAGATTCTCATTCAAGTAAGACCATCTTTGCTAAGGACTTCAGAGCAGTATTATTTTTGATGCGTGCCATACAATGTGAAATATAATATCTACTAATTTTTGTGCTTTGAAATATTACTCATACATTATAATTAAACTCTGGTCACAGGACCTTGGAATAAAAGATTTCCTAAGGCTCTGGCACCAACTCTCAGGAGGACAGGGTGCTCTGGGGGGAGCCACCCAAAATCCAGTCCTGTTTTCCCCTAATGGTGTTGAATGGATTGGGACGCATTCATGTCTAACATGGGAATGGGAGTCTAGTGTGTACTGTAGAATTTAAACTTGGTTGTAATTGGAAACAAAAGCCACATTAGTTGATTTAAAGACACTAAAAGCCTGAAAGAAATTCTTTGTGCTCACAATTCGGAAAAAGCGAAAGTATCCTCCTCTTGAGACGAAGGCCCGTCCAACAAAGCCCTTGATGGAGACAAGAGAAAAATCAATGGAAAAATTTTAATCCTTACATAAGCATAATACATTATGCATGATAATCTTCAGAATTTGAAATCCACTTACAGGCAATCATCTGAAAAAGCAGGGGCTGGTTTACAAGGTGACTTCATTTTTCCTGTAGTTGCGTGAAAAATGTTCAAAGTGTAAGAACAGAAAAACTCCTTTCTGTTTTTACTCTCTGAAAGAAGAAAACAAATGCTTTTATGTGTAATGTCTCAATAGCCATTCCTTAAGAAAGTCAAAATAATATAACAGTAATAATAACGATAATGATAGTTAACAGTTATTAAGTGCTTACTCTGTTCCAGGCACTTAATATGCATGATCTCCCTTAATCCTCAAAATGAGGAGGGTTTTGATTTTTCATCCCCATGAAAACAGCTGAAGAGACTGAAGCTCAGAGAGATTAAGAAACTTGCCAGAGATCACAAAAGTAGAAATTGGAAGAGCTGGGATTTGAACCCTGGCAGACTGACTCCACGGCTACCATGCTATGTGGTTGTCATTTTATGTATTAGGAGACTGCTGTTTATTTTCCTAAGGCCTCAAGTTTTGTTGTAAAGTTGGAATTCTATTCTAGTTTTCTGAACTCCAAAATCCATTGTCTGATACTTTCTCGAATTAAAACAAAGCATTAGATTTGAAATATCCCAATATCTTAGAGTAGAGGTCAGTGACTAACTGACTAAATCTGCCTACTATCTGATGTTGTAGATAAAGTTTTTTTTGGAACACAGCCATGCCCAGTTGTCTAAGTGTCGTCTGTGGCTGCTTTTGTGTTACAGTTGAGTTGTTGTAATAGCGTAAGGTCCACAGGTTAAAATGTTTCCTATCTGGCTGTTCACATAAAAAGTTTGTTGACTCATATCTTATAAGAAACGTTTCTTTTCTTTTTCCTAACTAACCTATGGTCCATGTCTTCAGCAGTAGCAGCTTTGAGTAAGAGAGTAGGTATAGTGATGACTAGCCTGGCTAACTGTGCTTATTTTAAATCTGAGATTGTCTGTTGTTCAGTAGCTAAGTTGTGTCCGACTCTTTGAGACCCCATGGATTGCAGCACACCAACCTTTCCTATCCTTCACTATCGCCTGCAGTTTGCCCAAACATGTCCACTGAGTCAGTGATGCCATCAAGCCATCTCATCCTCTGTTGCCCCCTTCTCCTCTTGCCCTCAATCTTTCCCAGCATTAGGATCTGGGGCCAAGTAAATGCAAGGACAGAGGCTTTGTTATAACAAAGTGTATCTGGTCTTTGGTGCTTTCTCTCAACCTGCCGTAGAATCGAAGAAAAACAATTCCCTTTTGTGTACCCAGCACCTTCAAGACTGCCAGAGCTATCGTAGACAATTGGTCTGAATTGATAGTCAGAAATATCTTGCAATAGACCACAAATTCTGTCTCCAGTCAGTCTCCAGGATGGAGTTCAAGTTCAGTAGCCTGACAGTTGTGATCCTCTCCCCTCCCCCCACATATCCTAGCTCATTTGCCTATGCAACAATTTCTATTTCTTCAGGACTTAACTCCTGACCATTTGACCACTCAGAAAGGCCAGATTTGCTAGGTTGGCCAGATCACAGCTGGCTTTGGAAGAGGACTGATGTGATCAAAATGATGCTTATGATGTGCAAAAGAACCTGTAGGGGGGAGAGACTGGAGGCTAAGGGGTCAATTAGGAACCTATTTGAGGTGATAATTGTGTAGACAGGGGCAATGAGAGTAGAGAGGAAGGGACAAATTGGAGAGAGATTTGAAAGGAAGCATCTTCAGGAATCTGATGACTTAGTGATCTGAGGGATGAAGAAGATAGAAGTGTAACAGTAAGAATTTTAGTGTTAGTGACTAGTAGATGGTGTTGTCATTGACAAAAAATAGATATTCTCAGAAGAAAAGCAGGGTAAAGGGGGTGAAACAAAGTGTATCTGGAATTAAGATTGGGATTATCCTTCTGATAGTTGTGTGGAATAGGAAATTAGTGGCACTTTTGAATTGAGGCCTAGAGATTTTGACCTAATAAGAACTGCCAAACAACACTATAAATCAATTATACTCCAATAAACCTACAATTTTTTTTTTAATTGACAGATGGACTCATGCATTCATTCACTCAGCCAATATTTTTTTGAGCCACCACAGTGTGCCAGACATAGTTCTAAGCCCTTGGGATGTATCAGAGAACAAAACAAAGATTCTTGCTTTTATGGAGCATCAATTCAGTTCAGTCGTTCAGTCGTGTCTGACTCTTTGCAACCCCATGAATTGCCGCACGCCAGGCCTCCCTGTCCATCACCAACTCCCGGAGTTCACTCAGACTCACGTCCATCGAGTCAGTGATGCCATCCAGCCATCTCATCCTCTGTCGTCCCCTTCTCCTCCTTCATACATTCTAGCAAAAGAGACAAGCAATAAATAATGAATATCATAAATAAGTATATAGTGTAATAATGTGTTAAGTGTATGATTAGGCCGGGTAAAGATTAGGCAGGGTAAAGTGGCTGGAGGCTCCTGGAGCAGGTGAGGGCCTTTGCAACTTTTAAAGTGTTCCCAGACAACACCTAGAGCTCTTTTTCTATGATCTGTGGTTTGTTATTTGTCTTCTGACTAAAGGAACAGAAGAAAAAATGGTAGGGAATTGGCTACTGTGTGATGTTTTAATAAAGATTCTTTGTATGCCACATCTGGAGGCAATTTTAAAAAAGGGAAACTTCTTATGGTTCCCATTTCCTGAATGCGTAGCACTGCGATGAAATTTAGGTGAGTTGAGGCTGATAATTTTCGGCAATTTAAATGTCGTTGCCTTTCCTAGAAGGAAGACCTTTGTTTATAAACAGCTGGGTCAATAGAAGTTGTAGCCTCGTTATTCACATTCTTCTGATAGGCTCCCAGTCGGGACACAGGGTGCAGAAGGGACATACAGGGGTTTGAAGCATCATTATTTAGCTTCGGGGTTTTGTTCTTTGTGATGAGGGGGGAAAGGTACAGAACTAATTTCTCTCTTTCTTAGTAGACAAATTAGATGGGATGACAAACTTTTCATAAAGACTGAGAATTTAAGCAATTACCTAGTGATGCGTAGGAACATTATCTGCATTCTTCCCTTCTTGGATTATTAACAGAGTCCCCACTTGGGTCACATGCTAAACAGCTCTCAGTTTTCTGTGTTTCTTCAATAGGATATGATGTGCCAAAGAGCCACTTTAATTTCTACTGCCTCCCATTGCCAAGATGCTTATTTAGGGTCCGCAGAGGAGAGGGGATATTTAAAAAGGAAGGAGAGAGAAAAGAGAGGGTGACATGGTTTTTGGACAGTGTCTGAAGACACCATTGGTACAGATTAAGAGAAAGGTATGCATTGTAATTCTAAAATGGCCTCAGTTCTATTGAAAATAGAGAAACTTGATTCTTTGATGTGGAAATGAACTAAAATGGGAAAGGAAAAGGTCTACTTGTAAACTCTGGGCCTTTTTTTGTGTGTTGCCTTTTCCTGAGCCAGTGAAATTCCCCAGGTGCAGGGGGCAGCCTGATGCTTGAAGGGACACCCATCGAGCAGACCCAGGTTTCCCTCCCTTTGTGTTGACCGAAGCAGCTGCAGCCACAGCAGTTGGCAAGGTAAGATCCTGTCTCCTTGGAGGAATCCTGGGAAGAGCCCAGCATCAGTTTGCATCTTTTCAGCTGCAGGTTGAGTAGGACAGAAGGGCTGGGTACTGGAATAGTTTTTAATGTAAAACCTTCTGCACTCAGAGAACTGGGCTCACATACAGCCATCCTTAGAAAGGAATCATTTTAAAAAAAATTTTTACTGAAATATAGTTTACTTACAATGTTGTGTTAGTTTTAGGTGTATAGCAAATGACTCAGTTATATGTATATATGTGTGTATATATATATATATATATATATACACACACACACACATACATAATAACATTCTCTTCCAAATTAGGTTACAAAACATTGAGTAGAGTTTCCTGTGCTATATAGTAGGTCCTTGTTGGTTAACTATTTTATGTGTATTAGTGTATAGATTTTAATCCCAAACTCCTAATTTATCCCTCCCCTGCTCCCTTTGGTAACCATAGTTCATTTTCTATGTCTGTGAGTCTATTTCTGTTTTTTAAATAAATTCATTTGTGTCTTTTTTTTTTTTTTTTTAGATTCCACATATAAGCTATATCATAGGAAAGGAACTATTTTCAGTTAGAAGAGCCCTCACCAAAGAATGTCTTCAGAGGAAATGCATTTGTTTAATATTGCATTAGCGATTTCTACCCCTTGCACCTATCCAATTCAATGTTAATTAAACTCCTCATGGGTGCTTACGACTCTGTGAGGTGCTGCAGACTAAAAGGAAAGAGTAAGCTTGAATTAATGACAAAGTAAAGTGAAACGATTTTTTTTTTAGCAATCTTCGTAGGAATTCCATTACAAGGAAGCAATGAGAAAGCATGGACCCCACGCTAGTGATAGCCCCTGGCATTCCTTATCCTTTCACACACACATACCAACACCCAGAGATGTGCTCAGGTAGGAATGCTCTTTGGGTAAGAATACCCAGGGCTTTTTACACAGTGCCACTTGTCCTAGCTGGGCTACCCCATGGTGTCATCTCATTGATGAAATGCTGATTAAGTTGCTTTGTGCTCCATCATGGACCAATGGGTCATTCTCTGCTTCTTGTCAACTTCAAACAGGCTGGGCAGTCTGAGTTTGTTTTAACTCTACTGACCCCAAATGCCTTTTGTCTTTATCAGACTTTATTCTTATCTTTTCAGAAATGGAATAGTTTCTCTTTTTCCTGTTTCCTCAATATTTGCCTAAAAGATGCAAACTTACAAAAGATCTTTCTGAAAGTGAAGCTGACTGAAAAAGTACCCAATTTTGTTTCTAAATAACTATAGAATTTTCCAAAGACAGTCTGTCACAGATGGGGGATTCCATCTCAGTCTACCTTGAAAAGCAATCAAATTAAACAAACATTTGGTGAGTATCTGCTTTGTATCTGACTTTGTTCTAGGGGAGTTAGAAAGGAAAAAGGATTTATCCCTGCCCTTGAGGAGTTTAAAGTCAAATTGAATTAAGAGGCAACATTAATTAAGCCAAGAATTTACTTCTGAGTTTTTGAATTTGCATTCTTGGCTTCAGTGTTTCTGAATGGCCAAAAGGGTCCATTAAGTTTAATCTATGCAACATAGTAGATTTAGTTGTTCATGAAAAAGAGCTCTCTAACCCAAATAAAGGAAACTCAGTCTAGACATTGGGGATGCTTTAACTAATTTTCAAGCTAATTTGGCTTAACTAGTTCTTTTCCTAATAGTACTTCCTTCCAGACTCTATGAGCATTAAGCACTCACCCAGTCCGGCCACTTTCCCTGGAGAGGTAAAGCTGTATCAGGCATGAATCCAGCTCTCAAGAAGCTCACTGCCAAGCTCAGCAGGTGAGACAGAGCACAAGGGAAGAAGTCATTGGTGCACAAGAACAAGAACCATGGGACAAGTAACTGGGGTTGAGAGGTTGAGAGAATCACTCCTCTGCTTTTTCTTCAGAGTAACTTCATCTCCCCGTGTCAAAGTGTAGTGTAAGGATTGTGGGGAATTCTTTGTGCTTTTGGATGCAAGGTGTATTATATAAGGTCTGTAAAAAGTTTTGGGGCACATTTAGAAAAAGGTGATAACAGTGATAATAATATCTAATATGTATTGAGTGCTTATTATATTATAATGCCTGGCATTAACCTAAAGATGGGAATATAGCTCTAATCTGTAACTCTATTTTATATCTGTTGACCCCTGAATTATCAAAATATTAATTTCTAAAACTGCCTTTTTCATAATCTTTTTATAGTTGTTAACCTGGGTGACGGTTTCATGAGAATTCATTAATTCTCTCTACTTTTGTGTCTTTAAATTTTTCATAATCAGAGGCCACGCCAAAAAAGGAAGGGGCCAAATAAACTTCATTACCTAAATAATACCTCTGACAAATGATGAAGGCTAAGAAGTCAACAGTTCTTCAGTATTTACTATGAGCCAATCCTTCACATACTATCTGTGAACTAACTGTGATTGCATTTTACAGTTGAGGCAATTGAGGCTCAGAGAGGTTAAAGGACTTTTTAAGGAGTTGAAGGAGAAGGCAATGGCACCCCACTCCAGTACTCTTGCCTGGAAAATCCCATGGACGGAGGAGCCTGGTGGGCTGCAGTCCATTGGGTCGCTAAGAGTCGGACACGACTGAAGCGACTTAGCAGCAGCAAGGAGTTGAATGCT
Source organism: Bubalus kerabau (assembly GCF_029407905.1). Lineage (NCBI taxonomy): Eukaryota > Metazoa > Chordata > Mammalia > Artiodactyla > Bovidae > Bubalus > Bubalus kerabau. Next base: position 75,842,161 of record NC_073633.1, read on the forward strand.
GGCCAAAACTTATGTATGCTCTTTCCAGCATACCATCTTGCTCTCCTGGTCCATATGGTTTCTAAGGACAGGATCCCTGTGTTTAATCTTGGCAGCCCCAAGTGCCAGTGGGTAAAATCATACTGCTACACTTCAAAAGTCTCTCTCTGACGTAGTTCAAAACCAGATAAAGTGTTCTAAAAACAATATGACTATGCTTTAGGAAACATTTCAAAGAAAGATAGAGAAAACTGGCAAAGCAATGGTTAATGATAATTTGTCTCTGGGTGGAACGTCCTTAAATGTCCCTTCGCTGTGTGGGTGTGAATACGGAAGCATAACATTTGGGACTTTGGGGTAACCAACATTTATTTCCAGACATTTCACAACCTCTCTTTAAGGTTAGATATAAGGCCCATTTTACAGATGAGAAAAAGGAGGCTGAGAGGTCCAAGTTGGCAACACCAAGCGTCCGTTGAGCATTACCACGCCATGGAGTGTGGTGCAGCTGGAGTTCAAATCTGGCCGTCCTGTCCCTCGGTGAACATCCTCTCACAACAACAGTTAAGTGCTATGGTAGAATCAGATGCTTTCTTCTGTGCAAACACCATCTATTAAAGGCTACAGAGGGTCAACCAAATTCCTCTATGTGGCCTGGGAGCAGGGAAGCATTGGGTGTAACAAAATGGCAGCATTTCTTTGTCATGAGGCAAAACTTCCCCCACTCTGTTTGGATTTATTTGGTCTGCATGGACCAAACTGAACAGAAGTGAATTATCCCATCTGTTGTCAAAACCATCCTCCCTGACTTCAAAGAGTCCCAGCCCCCAGAGGGAGAGCCCCCCAGGGTGCAGAGAGAGATGGAAGCCCCTAGGCCTCCTGTCGCCGCTTCAGTCTCTGGGGGCTAGAGCCACTGCCTGTCATCCCAGCTGACTTCACTTTGAATCTGCAGCTCCTCACCACCCCCAGCCTTCCCCTCAGCTCAAACAGACGAGGCCCGATTTCTGTTTGAAGTGGATGTGCTACTCTTCACACGGTGGGCTCTCCACGGAGGTGCAGTGGGATTAGAGGAAACGGCTCCCCGTGGGGCGAGGCCACCTAAGCCTCCAGCGGCGGCTGCAACAGTCAGAGCTTTCAGCCACTCAGGGGGCAATAATGGCATTCTGGGCTTTTCCACAGGGGTCCCCAGGCCACCGAGGGATCTTAATTAAAGTGGCTTTGTGGGCCTTGGAGGCAAACACAGGCCCAGAACTCAGAGGGGGTTCTTGTTGTCAGTTCTGGTCTCAGAGGGACCTAGTTCATAGGAGCAAAGGAAATGAAACAACTGGGCCTACTGTCTAAATTCTAAAGCAAAAGTCTTGTTCACCTGAATAACCCAAAGCGGTCCCCGCAGAGCATCACCTGGTATTTCCTTTGCTGGTGTAGAAATGGTTGGGAAACCAAGCTGGAAATTGCTCAAAGTAGAGCTTTTCTGGTGGCTCACTGGTAAAGAACCTGCCTGCCAATGCAGGAGATGCAGGTTTGATTCCCTGGGTTAGGAAGATCCTCTGGAGGAAGGCATGGCAACCCACTTCAATATTTTTGCCTGGAGAATCCCGTGGACAGAGGAGCCTGGTGGGCTATAGTCCATGGGGTCGCAAAGAGTTGAACCCAACTGAAGCAACTTAGCAGGCACACACCATGCATTGGAGTGTTGCTTTCTCCTCCCTCAGATTATTCTGAGGAAAAGGTAATAAATAGATCTGTAAGGAAATTAGTTACCTTAAAGTTTAATTACATGTGTTAGTTATTACCTTTTCATGATGATAGATGAAAATTTTGAGTTATTTTGCTATAGGGCAAGTATCTCCCCATAGATATTTTAAATGTAGCTCTAAGCAAATATTTTTTAAAAAGACAATACAAAGTTAAATATAAAATTATCTTCTCTGTAAAAATATTTTTTATGAAGATCAATTTTGTGTGTGTGTGTTTGATTTCATTTGAGTATTACTCTCTGGATAGAATCATAGAATATATTTGTTTTGAAAATGTTATTTAAAAAGGAAAAATGAAGTCTGGGTGCCATTTTTTAATAGAATATCAATAATTATATTTTCTCATTACGATGATACAATTAGATAGGATTAAAAGAAATATTAGCATCCAAGGATAATTTATATTGATGCCTTTCCCTCTGTTCTTAAAGTATGAAATTATTTACACATCCCTCTAATTGGCAGTTGTTTCACAATTTGGAGATATATATACATATATGTGTGTGTATATATATATATATATACATATATATATCACAAATGTGTGCAATTGTTTAATTAGTGCCAATTTTCCTCCTAGACCTTAAGCTCCAAGAAGGTAGGGACTATATCTGATTTGTTTACCATTGTATGCCCAGTGCCAGACATGTCTTAGCTGCTCAAATATCTGTTGAAATACATAAGTAATCACTCAAAGAGATGTAATGTAATAATGACGGTATTTATTTATTTTTATAAGAGTGCCTGCTTTGAATTTTTTCTCTTAAGAGACTCAGGTAATAAATTTGGACTTTTATGATTTTAAGAAAGCACTAATGTTTATCTACAAAAAATTATGACTGAAAATAGTCTATGGATTGTCACATCAGGTGTGCAATGGTTTACCAGTTTATACAATTGAGACTTTCAAAAAATTGGTGACTGGTCCCAACAAATCAGAGTAAGGGTAAAATTTACTCTATATAATTGTTTAAAGAGTCTACTTGTAGCTGAAACACGTTTAAATTTTGCCTGGAGATGAAGTAGTCTTATTTCATGGTGTTAGTACCAGAGCAGGTAGTTCTAGGGAATTTGCACAATTGCTGTGCTACACATTTCATCTATAAAGATGACTAGCTGACATGGCAGAGCTAAGGGACTGAAGTTCAAAGTTGGTGTAGACATCTGTGATTGACTGTAGGGAATGCCAGGCACTGCCAGACAGATGTGTTGGCAATTCACCCCCAAACTTCATGGAATCACCTTGTGCTCACTCCTTCAAGAGAAATCTGGTGAAGGGGAACTTTAACAATGCTGAAAAAGAGCTAAACGATAACCTTTTCTTCCAGGAATAAGGAGGCCTCTGGTTGTGCACAAGTCAGTGAGAGTAGAAGCTGTCTCGTAGCCTTGCAGACAAGACCTGCATTGTCCAAGGTTGCTGTTTCCGCTGCCATTCCCTGGTTCCCCTCTGCCCTCAAAAGATTTGTAAAGTGGTCATGATGTTGCCCAGTTTTGCTACCAACTTTCTTTTCTCTTGATCTTTTGTTTCAATGTCTGCTTTCTTTCGTCTGTGTGCTCACTGAAGCCTAATTGCGGGGGTCAAGCTATAATTAGTTTATATATGAAGTTTAATTCACTGTGGCTCTTCTGGCATTAGACTCAAATGGGCTTTGATGTCTGGCTGGAGCTTTGATCCCTGTCCCTCGAATGGTGGTCATCACCCCAACTCAAAAGACTGCCTTTTATTTTTTTTCCTCCTATTAGGAGACAGCTTTTCCCAATTACATCATTTGTGTTTGTTTGGCCATAAAAGCTGGAAGGCATCATTTTGTTGCATTGCTCTATAGCAAAACATGCAATTGATGCTCCTTACTTTGCTGGGCTACAAAAAAATGTTCACTGCTGGATAAGGCATTTGTACAATGATGCTCAAACTTTGTGGGGGGTGCTGTTGGGAGTCGTTCTGCCCAAGGGCAAAACGTCAGACTGTGTCATCTGAGGGACCTTTCCTGGCTTTGCCCAGGAAATGTCTTTAAGTGTAAGCCACATGACTGTGATATATTCAGTCAAGATTCTTTTTCATGCTGGAAACTTTATCTTACTCTCTAGATCCTCCGGGTGGCAGATCCACCCCGTCTTTAATGTCACACATTCTGAGTGTCGATTAGCAGCCTTTCTGAGAAGTCAGCGGCCTCCAGGGAAAGCAAAAGAACTAAAGAGAGCTGAGCAATACTAGAAAAGAGATAACAAAGTAGCATTGGTGGAGGAAGAAGCACCAGCACTTGCTTTAAAAAGAAAAGAAAAGAAAAATCAAAACAGTAGGGCAAAGTGAGATCCTGTCGCTGACAGGAAGGAGCAGCAAACAGTGGGTGATTACCTTCAACTGCTTCCCAAATACCTGCAACCAAAACAAAGACTCAAAGAGGAAAGAAAGCCTAAGAAAGAAAGACTAAATTGGAGAGGAGAAATAGGCTGTTGGGTTAAAAAGAGAATAGGGGCAACCCAACCAGGCACACTTAATCTGACAACATTAGTTTTCCTGGAAAAACAATTACAGCGTTGAGCTCCTTGGTTCTAACTTCACTTGACAGCCTGAGTTTGTTTTAATTGGTGCATGAATGAACAGCATTATTTATTAATGTGTAATGGATACTTTGGAAAGCATAATCTCTTTTCCTATTTGTGACCATTTTATTGGTGGAGCCGTTTGAATAGATTAGTTTTAATATTTAAACTTGCTGGGAACACTTTTTCATGGACATGTACAAGCTGTTATGGCAAATGGTTTGCTTTGGGCTAATGAGCCAGCTCGAAGTTGCATTTGGTGAGGAGGGGGCTGGGGAGGTATAGAGGTTTGGAGACACAGTGACTTGTCTGTCTACTTTAACAAGATTTATTAGTACTGTGTAAAAACATGTTTCGGCTTTTTTCCCCCCTCTCGACTATATAAATATAGTTGTCAATGTGTGACATAACACAGGCCCCAATAATAGACTCCACCCAGCCAGAAGGAATCTAATTCAGAACTAGAAAGCAAGAAACTTGCCTATAAATGAATAGCACGAGACAATGACAGAGGACAAAGGGGCGTGGCATTTGGCAAAGAGGACCAGTCATTATTCTTTAGTGCTTTACTAAAATAGGAAGGAAAATTTAGTTCCTTTATTATCAAGTACTGTGTTTGGCACACAGTAGGCATAAAGCTTAGATGAGCTGAAGAGAATTAATTTTGTATGCTGATGAGCACCCAAGCATAATTCCATTTTTAGATTTAATATACAATCTAGTTAATGGTGAATCATGGTTGTAGTTATAGTTCCAATTATGACTGTGAGGGCAGCAATGGGGAGGTCAATGGAGAGTGGCTAGAGAATTCTTATTTTTGCTTTTTGGTAAATGTGAAACTGTTTTTTGCCAAGATTAAGTTAGTTAGACACTGTGTTAATGAAAAAACAATTTACAACCAACCTGAAGTTTCTTGAATGATTGCAAAGGCATTGTCCTGACTATAGTAATATTTACTGTTAGGTCACTCAGTCGTTCTGACTCTTTGCGACCCCATGGACTGCAGCAGGGCAGGCTTCCCTGTCCTTCACCATCTCCCAGAGTTTGCTCAAACTTATGTCCATTGAGTCGGTGATGCCATCCAACCATCGCGTCCTCTGTGGTCCCCTTCTCCTCCTGCCTTCTGTCTTTCCCAGCATCAGGGTCTCTTCTAATGAGTCTTTTCCAATAGTAACATTAAGAGAAAAATAATCACTGCCTTCGAGGAATCCTAATAATGTAATTGGAGAGAACAGATACACATAAATACCTATGTACCTAGTTATGTGTGTGCATAACCGGATAAATAACCATGCAAAGAGCATTTGGTAAGAATCAAATATTCATGCAGTTGACTGGAATTCAGAGGAGAGAAGTGAACTGATCTTGGAGGGAAGAAGGTTGGCCCACACAGAGGGGAGAAAGGAAGAATTCTTAACAGGGGTAAGAAGCTTAAGAAAGGTCTAAGAGTCTTAAATAATGATATAGAATGCATACAACATTGTGCCTGAACTTCAGCAAACTGCAACTGGCTGAATTCAATTTCTGAGGCTCTTGGATGTACTGCTTTTAAAACAGATATGGTACTTTTCCATGGACAAGCCGACGAGAGGCATTTCCAGACCCCATCTCACTGAAATGCCCTGAGACCGGTGTCCCAAGCATAGATGACAATATTACAAATGCAACCGCAGGGGAAAAGTTTGTTAAGTCCTTCTGGAGGAAGAAAAGAATGATACAACTTAACTCACATAACCTTTACTCTCTCTGTGCCTGTGCCACTGTAAACACACCATATATATATATATTATATACTGTATATTATTATAATTCTTATAACAGGCACCTTGTTAGTAGTTCCATTTTACCCTTGGGGAAACGGAGGCACAGAGAGGTGAAGTTACTTGCCTGTGCAGCTAGTCTTGGCAGGAAAGGGGATTCAAATTCAGGCAATCCGGTTTCAGAGCTCTTGTGCTTGCAGACTAAATAACCACAGTAAAAAACTCTTTAACAAAAAAACCCAAAGCGCGCACGCGCACGCGCACCCCCTAAGCCCGGACCTTGTAGAAGAATTGATGCAACCGCTGGCTGTACAGCGACATCCTCCTGCCTAATTTTAAATGCCTTCCATGAAAAGATTAAAACAACAGCAGCAAAACCAAGAGTTCAACAGTTTTCGGACAACGCTGCACTGTGCCTTGTAGGGCTTGCCTTTACAACTTGGAATCACAAAAGCCAACTCCAAGAAAAAGTCTTTGAATACACTCGCAGTACCTTACTTGGTAAGGTGGAAGAAACCTAAACCAGCCTGAGTGGATACGAACAGTGGACGTGTGGGGAAAGGGTTAACATGGTGGGCTGCAACTCGGTCGAGTTTCAGAAAGTTCTCTGGGGAGCCCAACTGCTGCGTCCCTTGGCGGACCCTGCCAGCGAAGCCGGCTGTAACAGGATGCTGGGGCTCGGGGTGCTCGCCCCTGGCTTTGTGCGATTATAAAGAACCAATAAGAAGCGAGGCAAAAACTGGGTGCCGTAAACCCGAAAAGGGGGCGAGTAGGCCCGCGGGGAAGAGCGGGGGAGGAGAGAGGGAGGAGCGGGGAGGGCCAGGCGAGCAGGAGGCCGGCGCCGAGCGAGAGCGGCGCCCCTGACACTAGAGGGGGAAGCCGAGGGGGAGCGGGCCTCGCAGCCGAGGGGCCGGCGCGGGGAGGGGGTTCGCCTGGCCGCCGCGCGTGACGTAGCGCCGGGCAGGGCGTTATCAGCTGCGGGGCCGCGGCGAGGGACGCGCGGCGACAGCGGACGGCGCCGCCCGGGGCCCGGACGGCTGCAGCCCGGGGCCGCGCGCGGGTCCTGAGCGCTCCGGGTCCCCGCCCCCGCCGCCGCGCCCTGCCGCCGGGAGGAATGAGCCCGAGGCCGCAGCCCTAGCGCCCGCTCCTCCGCCCGGGCGGCCCGGCTGCGGGGACGGGTGCGCGCGGCCGGGTTGGGGGCCATGAAGCCGAGTCCGACCGGGACGGCTAAGGAGCAGGAGCCGCCGGCGCCGGCCCGGGGAGAGCAGCGCACGGCGGAGCCTGAGGGACGCTGGCGGGAGAAGGGCGAGGCGGACACGGAGCGGCAGCGCACCCGCGAGCGGCAGGAGGCCACGCTGGCCGGGCTGGCGGAGCTGGAGTACCTGCGCCAGCGCCAGGAGCTGCTGGTCCGGGGCGCCCTGCGCGGCACGGGGGGCGCGGGGGCCGCTGCAGCCTGCGCCGGGGAGCTGCCAGGAGAGGCGGCGCAGCGCAACCGCCTGGAGGAGAAGTTCTTGGAGGAGAACATCTTGCTGCTGCGGAAGCAATTGGTAGGTCGTGTCCGGAGGTGGGGGCACGGTTGTCCCTGCAGACGGGCCGGGGGTCGGGCAGGTGGTCCGTGGTGGGTGCCTCTAGCTAGGAGCAACCCTCCGGCTTCCCGGGACCCCCGCCCGGCCCTTCCCTGACCTGGGTTCCTGCGGGTCCCCGGGGGCGCGAGGGTTGCCGACGCCCACGCGATCCCGGCGTGTGCCCGCTTTGTGTCAGGTGAGGGGCCGGAGACCCCGCGCGGACTGCCCGGGAGAGGGTGGCCGCTCTCTCCTCCGGCCCTGTCTTCGGGATTCTTGGAGTAGTCTGGTCGGAACCTCCAATCGCTCTAGTTAGACGAATGCCTACCCTCTCCCCGAAGGTTTGCAAACCCTCATTTAAAACAGCATTTCTTGGAGGGCTTCTTGGCTTCAGGTCCTCCCGCCGAGAGGGGACAAAAGCCGAGGAGGGGACTTGGGGGCGCGATTGACTGTCCAGTGCCGAATTTTACTATTACACGGAAGCGGCCGCGAGGAGCCCTGCCTGCCCCTCCCTGGGCTCCCCCACTCCAGCCTGCCAGCTTTTGCCTACTCTGCTGCTTAATTTCAGATAGAAGCCCTTTGTATAAGGCGGCTAAAACAGATGCACATGATGGAAATTTGGCTGGAGAAAGTGCCCCCTCCTCTCATAGGTACTGCTCGTTGTGACTTGAGGTGGAGGTGGGCGGAAGGGAAAACCTCCTTTCAGGGAGCATTTATCTTACTGGATTTGTGTCAGCATCTCAGACATTCTCTACCGTCTTCATTAACGGGGAAGAAAAAGAACTTTGACGCTTAATGTATTGATGAACAGCTTTGACCCAGCCTCAGAGAAATGGCGGCAGCTTTGTTTCCATGACCTCAAAAATGTAGTTTTGAAAACAAAAAAATCCTTATCTGACCATGTGATACTATCTGAAACTAGACACATACTAGATAATGTCTCTCCTGCTAACAGAGTGATGCCTTGTGGTTGTCAAGTGTTTTCTTGTATTATCTTTTTTCAGATAATTTGTCTCTTTTTTTGAGCATCAAAGTGATTTTACTTGTTTGGTTCATTTTTTTCCTGAAGAAACTCGTTCTAACAAACAAGCATGTTATGTGTCCAAGCTTTTTAAGTTCAAGGACAGACAAAAGGAACAGATACTCATATGCATCTGTTTTGTAAGGCTGTGTGGAAGTAGTGGTTTGTGCAATACCTCAGGTTTGGCATTTTGCTCTGGTTTTTGGTAGCAGACTGATTTGAGTCAATTGTTGCTGGTTGTGCCTGGTCATTGACATTCTGTGCATTGTCTTATACAACAGCACCTTCTTGTCTTCATGAATCTCACAATTGTGAGTGGCACATTCCTGTTCCCTGTAGAGGGGCAAGACAGCATGTCAGGAGAATTCCCGTCCAGTCAGTGTTTGTGGTACTATTTTCATTTGTAGACTTGGCATTTGTGATTTGAACCAGATGCCTTTGAGTTTTCTTTTTTTTTTTTTTGCTTTCCCAGCAATAGGAAGCGCTAGGTGGCGGTGTGACTTAGCACTACAGTCTGTCACCTTTGGAAACCCGAGTTGAGTTCAAATCTTGATGGACCTTCCCTTGAGGGTTTTGGATTCTGCCAGCTCACATTATACTTGGCACTGGCTATTAGTATTAGTTTCTCACTTTCAAAGGCCCTAAGACTGATTAAACCCCACAAAGTGACTAATAGAAATCAAAACTCTGCAGGACATTTGGCCAGAAAATCTCACCTAAGAAAGATTATAGTGTATTGTAGGAAATCTGTTACACTCTGACTTCAAATTAAAGAGTTTACTGTGAAGTACTGTTTTGTAATAAATTGGCTGTACACAGAGGGTTTTTTTTAAAAAAAAAAAAACTCAGTGGGTTTTTCATATCCCTACCTATAAAAAGTAAGTTTGTATATATATTAGCTGAAACTAAAACCAAGTCTTGTTTTTATGAAGAAACTTTATATCACCGCAAAATGTGAGAAAGTGGAATTAAACAGGACATATTCTTGAAGTTTTTCTTCACTTCAGGTCATCCAGTAAAATTTTGGTTTTGAAAAATTTAGGGAACTCTTCAGATGGTAATTTGAATACTTAGAGCCAACTTTGTAGTTCTTTGTCACCAAAATGTTTTTTTTTTTCCTTTCTCTGTTTCTTCCTCATCAGAATTGTTTGAGGAGAAGAGACGCTGGTTTGTTGAACCAGTTGCAGGAACTCGACAAGCAGATAAGTGACCTCAGACTGGATGTGGAAAAGACATCTGAAGAGCGCCTGGAGACAGACAGCCGCCCCAGCTCAGGTGAGTGTGGGGGCATGAAGAGAAACCCTGCTGTCATGAGTTGTCTCGGCTCCCTGTGCTTAGCATTCTCAGACCTGCAAAGGACAATGGAGTTTGTTTCCAGTACAGAGAGACTACAGCAAAACAAAACAAGAAAAGTCTGTTATTCAGTTGCATGACAGGGAAACAAAATCAGGCAATAAATTTATTGAAATATAGTTGATTTACAGTGTTGTGTTAATTTCTGCTGTACAACAAGTGATTCAGTTACTTGTATATATATTCTTATCTATTATGGTTTATCACAGGATGTAGTTTCCTGTGCTGTACAGTAAGATCTTGTTGTTTATCCATTTTCTTTTTTTTTTAATTGATTTTTTATTGGGAGAAAATTGCCATCCATTTTCTACGTAATGATTTGTATCGGCCAATGCCAGACTCCCAATCTATCCCTGCCCACCATTCCCCAGCAACCACAAGTCTGTTCTTTTATATCTGTGAGTCTATTTCTGTTTCACAGATGAGTTCATTAGATAACAACATTTTTAATAATGAGACTCATCTGACTGAAGTCCCCTGAGTTTAAAAATAAAAGCTTCTATGCAAATTTCTGGAAGCGTGATCCTCCTTTGAAACTTGAGAAAGTCAGAACAGGGCTAGAAAATTAGTCACACTTCAACTTCCTGAGACCACTTCAAAAGTTTTCTTTTTTCCTTTTAAACCATTTGGCTCCTTACATAGATTTGTTTTTCTCTTCAGGTTATTTTTTTCTGAAATGTTTGTGAAAAAGTTGACACTCTGACAGATCTGAGTCTCTTTCCTTGCCCATCTTTAAAGGTGGGGTCAAGGAGGAAGGTCAGTTTGAGAGTGAGAGTACTCTCAACTTTGAAACGTACTCATAGTTATGGGCTTTTTGCCTTTTTCTGAGGATTGCTGGAAACGAAACCCTAAAGTCAAGACACTATATCTCATGAACCAAAATTGCCATCTTTCCCTCCATATTCTCTTTTCTCTCTTTTGTACATGATTACCCCTTTTCCTTTTAAGCACAAATGTGTGTTTTTGCTTGACATGATCTTAATCTCAAATGATGTTTTGATTTGTAGGGTTTTATGAACTGAGTGATGGGGCTTCGGGATCCCTGTCCAATTCCTCGAACTCGGTCTTCAGTGAGTGTTTATCCAGTTGTCATTCCAGCACCTGCTTCTGCAGCCCTTTGGAGGCAACCTTGACTATCTCAGATGGTTGCCCCAAATCTGCAGGTAAGACTTTTTAGAATTGACATTTAAAAAATTTATTTTCAATTGGAGGATAATTGCTTTACAGCATTGTCTTGGCTTCTGTCATATAACAATTTGAATCAGGCATAAACATACATATGTCCCCTCTCATTTGAACCTACCCCCACTGCACACCATCCCACCCTTCTAAGTTGTCACAGAGCACTGCATTGAGCTCCCTGTGTTATATAGAAATTTCCCATTAGCTATCTGTTTTACATGTGGTAATATATATGTTTCAATGCTACTCTCTCAATTGGTTCCACCCTCTGCTTCCCTCTGTATCCAAAGTCTGTTCTCTATATCTGCTTCTCTATTCCTGTCCTGCAAATAGGTTCATCGGTACCATTTTTCTAGATTCCATATATATACATTAATATATGATATTTGTTTTTCTCTTTCTGACTTACTTCACTATATAACAGGCTCTAGGTTCATCTACCTTCCTAGAACTGACTCAAATGAGTTCCTTTTTATGGCTGAGTAGTTTTCCATTGTGTATATATACCACAACTTCTACAGCATTGATAGACATTTTTAATTGGAAGGGGTCAAAGGTCCTTAAAAGTTGTCTAGCTTCAGCCCCTTCTACTGATGAAAAACAAAGACAGAGAACTTCATCTGCTTTTTGCCTTTAGTGCCATGGCTACCTCTAGGATCAAGATCACCACTATTCCCAGTCCTTTTTGGGTGTTACCTGGCTTTATATCCTGATGGTAGCAAGATAGCTTATCTTTAGAAATCCTGTCCCAATATTATAGATCTTGAGCTCTGTTTCTGAATCTTTGCTGTTAACTTGTTTCCGTTTTCAAGATTACTTTAGATCTGCTTTCTTCTTCCTTTAATCATTTAAAATTAAGGCTTCCCTGGTAACTCAGTCGGTGAAGAATCCTCCTGCAATACAGGAGACCCAGGTTTGATTCCTGGGTCAGGAAGATCCCCTGGAGAAGGATATGGCAATCCACTCCAGTATTCTTGCCTGGGAGATCCCATGGACAGAGGAGCCTGGCAGGCTACCGTCCATGGGGTCATAGGAGTTGGACATGACTAAACCACCACCACCAAAGCTTACATCAAGTTAAATATATCTGTCAGCCTGCTTAAGACCTGCTTGGCTCTTCTGGTGGCAGTGGCCCCTCCGTGTTCTCCAGAATGCCTTGCATGATGGCAGCTCTCTCTTCTTTTAGCAGGTGGATGGGGTTAGATCCCCTTGACCATTTCCCCCTTTGGGGCTATTATTGCAGTAATCTCTAGAGAGAATCATGCCATTGTTGGTTCTGGAAGAGTTTCTCCATTTCCACTATGTGTCTCACACACTGCTGTATGCTCCACATACATTTCTCTGCTTTGAATCCTCCATACAGTTCTGCAAGGGGCAAGTGTTGTCAGCAACCATTTTATGTATCAGAAAATGGAGGCCCAGTGAGGTTAAGTTTGGTAAGTTGCTTAAGACTATATATATAGTGAGTAAGTGGCAGAGGCAGGGTTCAAGCTTAGGACTAACTGCTAGATCCTTGTTCTTCCACCACACTAAGGGAATTCAGAAAGTGTGTTCAACCTTCTCATCAAACAGGAGGAATTTGGTTTTACATGCCTTTTGTCAGAGGCTCCTAGTTTGCTGAATGGCAGAGTTGTTGCTGAAATTTGGGATATCTTCCTTAGTTCAGATTTAGTGTGATTCCTCAGAAGAGCAGAGAAAATACAGAGATTAAAGGAGGCGATAGGTTCTGGCACAAGTCACTATACCCTTGGTTTTATGTATTGTCCACTTAGGTATAGGCTGAATTTCTGAGGTCTAGGCAGTGCAAACATAACACCAAACAACCGAGGCTGCTAATCAGCTGGTGTCTCTGTAGTATGTGTTGTTAGCAGCAATCATTTGGGGAAGCACAGATCTGTGTTATCTAGAGTGTCTGGGTCTCAAGTTCATTGGTAATTGCTGCCTTTCATTCTGCAGATTTGGTTTCAGAGGGAAATTTTATAAACCCATTAAAGGTACTTTGGTATAGGTTTTCCTTAAGGACAGACTCCTCTATCCCAAATGTCACATCTTCTCATAATTGAGACAGTTGGGTTGGCCTTTGGGGGCTGGGATGTCTGTCTTGTTCCTTAACTCTAGAAAAGAGGGAACAGGGACGAGAGGTGTCACGTAGGTAAATGTGGCTTTGAGTAAGATAAGGATAGGCCTTGGGGTAGTGAGGAAGAATGAGCACAGATATTACCTAGAGAGATTTCCCCTTCTTACAACAAACTGTTTATTGGGAGTGGAAGTGGAATTGGGGACGTGACACATTTATTTTATAATAAACTTTTGTTTACAAATGAGTATCATTTCTGGGTCTAGACTGGCCCTGCCACCCAGACTGCTAATAATCATAGAAATTCACAGGGCTTTCCTTTAAACAATTAACATATAATCTAGCACATAGTAGGTTTTCAATATTTGAGTGAATAAATATAATGGAAAGCAAATTAAATAGGGGCAAAAACTTTGATCTTCTGTAACTAAAAGTCACTCAGAGGACTTGATATTTATAATATATACCAGGATAAGAGATCAGAATAATCTAATTAGGCAAGAAAGCTTGATTTCATTGTATTTTGGCATCTATGTTTTTGAGATGTGGAAATTTTATTCATTAGTGCTACTCCTCAATCTTTTAAAGCCTCATCAAAAATTCCTTCAAAAAATATTGTGCTTTATTTTTTAGTATCACTATTGAAAACATAAGGTGATTATTATTTAAATTTAGTCTTGATTGAAATTAGATTGGTTTCCCTGACTTTTCAATTGACAGTTATATTCAAACACATGTCATTAAGAATTAGGTCTAAAAAAAAAAATTCAAAATGAGGAGAAAGCCCATGAAAGTATAGTTTATCTCAAATACTTAAAGGGAAACCAGGAATAGAACACAGAAGGGAAAGTGGCCCAGAGAAAGAATGGCTCAAAAAAACGTTTATTTTTCCAGTTATAAATGCAGTACATATGTGAAAGTGAAGTCACTCAGTCGTGTCTGACTCTTTGTGACCCCATGGACTGTAGCCTACCAGACTCCTCAGTCCATGGAATTTTCCAGGCAAGAGTACTGGAGTGGGTTGCCATTTCCTTTTCCAGCATACTTTTATTGAAAAGTTAGAAAATAGAAAAAGAAGAATGTACCATTACTTGCTTTCCCAGCACTTTGAGATGCTACTATTAGCATGTTCACATGCTTCATTTCAGACTTTTTTCTTTGACTATATCCAGTCTTAGTAAAATTATACAATTATGATTTTCACTCCACTTTAAAGTGTTTTCCATATATTATTCAATAGTTTGAAAGCATTTTTAATGGCTGAATATTTTTCATTCAGAGTTGTATCTTGTTAAAAATTCCTTGATTATTTTTTCCCCCGAGTAGTATTGTCTTGTATTTGTTGATTCTTTGTTATTCCCTCACTACCCCTGAATTTGTCTTCATAGAAACTGGCCTGATCAAGCTGGTGCTGACCAGTTCATGTCTTCAGAGTGTACCTTTAAATGTTTTTCAGATCTCATAGGATGGCTGGAATATAAAGAAGGCCATTGTGAAGACCAGGCCTCAGGGGCAGTTGACTGTTCCCCCTCCACACCACAATCTAATTCCCTTGCTGTCATTGCAGATGTGAATCCCAAGTACCAGTGCGATCTGGTGTCTAAAAATGGGAATGATGTGTATCGCTACCCCAGTCCACTTCATGCCGTGGCCGTGCAGAGCCCAATGTTCCTCCTTTGCCTGACTGGCAACCCACTGAGGGAAGAGGAGCGGCTTGGTAACCATGCCAGCGACGTTTGTGCGGGATCTGAGCTGGACGCCGTCAAGACAGACACTAACTCACCATCTCCAAGCAGTTTGTGGTCTGCTCCCCATCCTTCATCCAGCAAGAAGATGGATGGTTACATTCTGAGCCTGGTCCAGAAAAAAACCCACCCAGTAAGGACCAACAAACCGAGGACCAGTGTGAACGCTGACCCCACGAAGGGGCTTCTGAGGAATGGGAGCGTTTGTGTCAGAGTGACTGGGGGTGTCTCACAGGGCAACAATGGGAACCTTAAGAATTCGAAACAGGTGCCTTTGCCCTCCGGAGGCATCCCTTCTTTGGACAGTGGGGCCTTCTCCCCACCAAAACAGTGGTCAAAAGAATCAAAGCCAGAACCTCTGGAAAGCAAGAGGTTGCCCGCGCCTGAAGGCTGTTCTCCAGGCACTGCTACCGAACTTCAAGGTAAGCATTTGCCCAAAAATGCCAAGCCCGTCTCCCAGGAACATGCGAGGTGTCCCCCTGCTGGGACAGGGGAGTCCTCTAAGGAAAGCGGGCAGATCCCAGCTGCCTCTCCGAAAGAGAGCCCTGGGAGGGTCCTCGCACCACTGCAAGAGAACAAAGTGGTCCAGCCACTGAAAAAGGTGCCACAGAAAAACAGTCCGCAGGCAGGCACTCTGGCGCCCCCTCCCGCCGCCTCAGCCCTGCTGCCCCCCACTTTCCCGGCGGAAGAGCGGCCGGCCCTGGATTTCAGAAGCGAGGGCTCTTCTTCTCAGAGCCTGGAGGAAGGGCCCCCGGGGAAGGCGCCGCCCGTCCTGGCGCCGCCTCCGGGGGTCAGGCCGCCCCGGGCTGCGCGCCCCGCGGCCGCCCCGAGGGGCTCCGCCGTGAAGCACCGGGCGCTGGCCGTCCACGGGCCGGAAAGTGCTCTGCCCCCCGTGAGGGAGAAGGCCCGGGTGGCCGGCAAGAAGTGTCGGTTCCCCGACGACACGGATACAAATAAGAAACTGCGGCGAGCCCCGGCTAAGGCGCGGCGGGGCGGGGGCGGCCAGCCGGACGCGGGGCTCCCCAGCCGGCCGCTGGGGACGGGCCACCGCGCAGGGAGCCGGGCGCACGGCCACGGCCACGGCCGGGAGGCGGTGGTGGCCAAGCCCAAGCACAAGCGCACCGACTCGCGGCGGTGGAGGTCGGCCGCCGAGGTGTCGTACGAGGAGGCGCTGCGGCGCGCGCGGCGGGGCCGACGGGAGCCCGCGGGGCTGTTTGCGGCCGGGCCTTACGCCAGCCCCTACGCGTACGCGGCCAGCGACTCCGAGTACTCGGCTGAGTGCGAGTCCCTGTTCCACTCCACCGTGCTGGACACCAGCGAGGACGAGCGCAGCAACTACACCACCAACTGCTTCGGCGACAGCGAGTCCAGCGTGAGCGAGGGCGACTTCGTGGGCGACAGCACGAGCACCAGCGACTCGGAGGAGAGCGGGGGCTTGATTTGGTCCCAGTTCGTGCAGACGCTCCCCCTGCAGCCGGTCCCGGCCTCCGACCTTCGCCACAACCCCACCAAAACCTTTGTCAAGATCAAGGCCTCGCACAACCTCAAGAAGAAGATCCTCCGCTTTCGATCGGGCTCTTTGAAACTGATGACGACGGTCTGAGGCACAACCTCCGTGTAGAGTGGGGCTTTCTAGTTCCCCACCAGTCGGTGGTGTCTTCCTTTTTTGTGTGTAATAATTTCAAGGAGTGCTTTCCTTTGGTTAAGAGAAAACCGAGGTGAATTTTTGTCTCATCTTCGTCACGTATGGACACTAGTGCCTTTAATGGAAGGTAAAGAATGTGTTTTTTTGCTGGTTAGAAGTGAATATTGAGTTTCTAATGGTGGTGACAGTGAGTGAATTTTGTGGTATCAGATGATTTTTCTTTGAAATGGTCTGAGCATCTGTGAAGGCACAGGTTTTGATGTTCAGGTATTAAGTGGATGAGACCTTTTGATCTGGAGGTCAGGTGGATGGCATTTGAGGACATGCATTTGCTTCTTTGGTTCTTCAGGGCAGCGTCGCCATGAGGGTTTTCCTGTTGGGGGTATCACATACAGTTGTGTGAAGCAGATACAAGGGGCAGTCGTGGTTTTCTGTCATTTTTTATATATTCTGCTTTTCTCAGATGTAGCCCCATTCTGTTTTCTTCTCAGAACTGTTTGGTTTACTGGACTCAGAACTTGAAGACCACACCCTACATCCAGAAAGGTGATCTGGATAGGGAGGCTGGTAATACCTTAAAAGGATTCGCTAAAACCTTTGCTACCCTTGGTGCCTAGGCCCTGGTTACAGTAACCCCTTCTAGGGCCATTTACCCAACATTGATGCCTTTTCCCCCCCTCTCTAATTTACAGGAGATCCAACCATTTCTCCCTTAGAGACTTGCCTTTGGTATAACTTTTCGTCATTGGGTGCAGAGAAATTCACTCCTAATGAAATAACTCTTGGGTGCAACTCCAAGCTCAGAACTGCTCACAGAGCACTGTGCCATCTAAACATTAGCCCAAACATATTAGTGCAATCCAGTCCAGATTGGACCACTGACCCTGTCTTGTAAGGGCTTTTTTAAAAAAAATTTTTTTGGTCAACAGTATTGTGTAAAATTGCTTTTTTATACCAATATATGCATGTTTTGTGCATGAGTAGTATTTGTTTTGATATTCCTGTTGATGTTAAATGACTGTATGATATAAACAGTATGTGTTTTTATATATCTTTGTGTAAATTTAATATAACACATTATATGCTGTAATAAACGATTTGTTTTCCTGCTGTTAAGTTTGTTATTTGGGTATAAAACCAGATGTTTACACCTATAAATCTTGTGCTGATTATTGTGGGATTTATATTAGGCCTATTCTAGCATATGAAATATTATTTACAATAATTAAGGCAGATTTTAAGAGTATTTGAATGGATGGTACATAAACAAATGAGGACAAGCAATTCACTTGTTGAGAATGGTTAAGGTGCTTCTTTAAAATTGAAGGTACGTTTAATAGAGCTCTTCTAAGGAAAATATTTCTGTGAAAACCTCCTCTCTTCCCCAACTTCTAAGTATGAAAAATTTTCAACATGGAAAAGTTGAAAGGATAGTACAATGAACACCTGTGTAGCCACCACCTAGATTCAACAATTGTTAAGATTTTTCCATGCATGGTTTAACATTCTATATAAATATATTAGATTAAACCATATTGCTGGTTTTGTGGGTTGAAGATAGATTTTGGTAATCTTCCCTCTCCCCACTACACTACTACTACATTATTTTAGAGTAAATTTCAGGCATCATGATGTTTCATTTATAAAAACCAGGTATTTCCTAAGAACAAGGCGATTCTCCTATATAACCACACCACCATGATCCCACCTAATGAAAATTGACAATAATTCTTAATATCAAACGTTTAATCTCTATTCAATAGCTTTCCAATTTGTTTCAAGATTTTTAAATAGCAGCTTCACTGCTCCCTCCAACCAGGATTCAGTCAGTTATACTCTGCATTTGGTTATAGATCCCTAGTCTTAGAATTTGTTGTTGTTCAGTTGCTCAGTCATGTCCGACTATTTGCAGCTCCACGGACTGCAGAACACCAGGCTTCCCGGTCCTTCACCATCTCCTGGAGTTTCCTCAAACTCACGTCGATTGACTTGGTGATGCCATCCAACCATCTTGTTCTCTGTTGCCCCTTCTCGTGCCTTCAGTCTTTCCCAGCGTCAGGATCTTAATCTTAGAATAGCCTCTCCATATTTTTTTACAATGACATTTAGTTGTTAAAGTCAGCACAGTTGTCTTGTAGAAGAGCCCCATTCTGGATTTGGTTGTTTCTTTGTGTGTGTGTGTGTTTTTTTTTTTTTTTAACATCTTCTAGTCCCTCTATTTCCTGTAAACTGTGAGGACTTGATTGGGTTTAAGTTAAACATTCTTGGAAAGAAAATTTCACTAGTGACCTTGCTGCTTTTATTGCTTCACATCAAGAAACAGAATATCAGGTTACCTACTATTACTGAATTTAAGAGTGATCCCTTGGTCAAGTTAGTGAGCAGAGCTTTCTCCACTGTAAAGGTTTTGTTTTTCCTCTTTGCAGATGGTTAATATTTGTGAGTGATTCTTTGGTACAGTGTGTATATCCTATTCTTCATAACTTTCAACTTAATGGCTTGAGTTTACTTTGCTGATCCTTGCCTGAACCAGTTATTGCCTTGGGGATGCAACATGGTGGTTTTCTAAATATCTTTCCTTCTACTTTTATTGGGTGACATTATACAAAAAGGAACTTTCCTTATTTTTTTCCCTTTCTCTCTTTAAACGAGCATGGTGAATTCGTGGATTTTTACTCATTTAATACTTTATAATCACTTATGTGTATTGTTCTTTTTGATGCTCAACATGTCCCAAATTTGGCCAGTGAGAGGATAAATTTCATTAAAAGGAGACTGGAGTCAGCTCAGTGTCATTCATGTATTTATTATGAAATTGTACTCTATTAAAATGATTTTTCAGATGCTAAATTTCAATGTAACAAAAATCGGGTAACTATCCATTTTTTATTCTGTCTTGGAAATGGTCTCTTTTTCTGTATTTCTCTCATCTCTAAGAAGGCTTTTAACTTTGAAACTCTGAGGCTTATAAAGATAAGGCTTTTTTTTTTTTTTCCAACAAGACTTCTTTTTTTAACAAGACACCTCAGACAATTTTTGAAAATGTAGAGTTGCTAGTCTTTTCATATTTGTATGTTTTTACATGTAGTCATTCTTCTTTGACTAGAATTTCTTTGGTTGCCTGATTAAATCTAAGCCAAGGACAAACAAGCAGATGATCTGACCATCTTTTCTAATGCTGTGTGTGATCCAATCTCTTTGGGGGCAAGTTATAAAGTTTATTGTGTAAGGCAACTGTGACCTACAGTCAGTTCTTGAATCATGTCCAGGTTGTTCTCAATAAGCACAGAAGGGGGACTCTTTCTAAAAACCAGCTTCTGAATAATTACATTTTAGGTGACAGAACACCAAAGAAAGAGAAGTGAGAAAAACAGGATTTTCAAAGAACCTTGGGTTTGTCCATCTCTGTCTGTTGCTTGACTTACCTGTAGCTAGCAGTTGTACTACTAGAAAATTGGAAAATTGGATTTTGTCCATTATTTTCAATGACAAGTATACCTGGTTTTGTTATTTCAAGCAAAAGAACTCTTTAAAATATTTTTTCTTTATTTAAATAAATTACAAATTCTCATTGTCAGAAGGAAAAACTGTCAGTTTATATTACAGATGTTTGCATTCTTAATCTTCCTCAAAGCCTACCCTTTAATAATGTTGGTGTGTATATTTCCATACTGTGTTATGTGTACGAACAAATATATTATTGTTATATTTTTTCTTCAAAACCAGGTTCCGGTCTATATTTATCATTCTGTAACTTATTCTTTCATGAATATAATTCTCTGCTTCTAGTGGGGTTCCAAGTAGTTCCTCACTGAAGAAAAAGGCACCAGATTTTATGGGGCTACTTATTTGCCCTACTTAGAAAAATTCTAATATTTAGCAATAAAAGTGTTACCCAAGTGCTGTACACTTGCAGACCTACTGCCTTTTTAGTTTTCTCATGTGTTGTTGTTCAGTGTCCGACTCTTTGCAGCCCCATGGACTGCAGCACGCCAGGCTTCCCCGTCCTTCACTATCTCCCAGAGTTTGCTCAGATTCTTGTCCATTGAGTCAATGATGCCATCCAACCATCTCATCCTCTGTCACCCCCTTCTCATGTCCTCAATCTTTCCCATCATCAAGATCTTTTCCAATGAGTTGGCTCTTCGCATAAGGTGGCCAAAGTATTGGAGCTTCATCTTCAGCATCAGTCCTTCCTATGAATATTCAGGGTTGATTTCCTTTAGGATTGACTAGTTTGATCTCTTTGCTGTCGAAGGGACTCTCAAGATTCTCCAGCACCACAGTTTGAAAACATGAATTCTTTGTCATTCAGCCTTGTTTACGGTCCAACTCTCACATCAATACCTGACTATTAGAGGAACCATAGTTTTGACCATATGGACCTTTGTTGGCAAAGTGGTATCTCTGCTTTTTAATATGCTGTCTAGGTTTGTCGTAGCTTTTCTTCCAAGGAGCAAGCATCTTTTAATGTCATGGCTGCAGTCATCTTCCTCAGTGATTCTGGAGCCCAAGAAAATAAAGTCTGTTACTGTTTCCATGGTTTTCCCCATTTATTTGCCATGAAGTGAAGGGACTGGATGCCATGCTCTTCGTTTTTTTGAACGTTGTTTTAAGCCAGCCTTTTCACTCTCCTTTTTCACTTTCATCAAGAGGCTCTTTAGTTCCTCTTTGCTTTCTGCCATAAGGGTGGTGTCATCTGCATGTCTGAGGTTATCGATATTTCTCCTGGCAGTCTTGATTCCAGCTTGTGCTTCATCCAGCCTGGCATTTTGTTCGCTGTATTTTATTATTTTTTACTGTGAGGTCACTTCAGTGGGCTATGATTGGGGGAAATCTTGTGAGGCTTGATTAAGGATTTTGTATACCGAGGAGCTTTGTCTTTTTTTCTCCTAGGTGCCTTAGGGACATATCCATGCTGGACCACTTTTAAGTTCATTTCTCTGTGTTGGGGTTACCTGCCCACAGAGGTAGTACAAGTGCAAATCCTAAACCCACATGGAAGTACGCTGGTTACATGTTCTCAGAGGAGACATTTCCCACGGCAGAAGAGCTTCTTTATTTTCATCCTGGGCTGGGAAGTGAAATTTTTTTCTTGGACCAACCCTTCGCTGAGGGTGTATCCCTTCTGTGCCTGTAGAAAATATGAAGAGGGCTCAGTCCCAAATGCCACAAGTCCTTGTCCTCATGTGCCTTGCTTCAGGGACCAGAAACTTCTCCCTCTACTCTCCAAAGGTAGACCGAACTTGGGTGCATTTGTAGTGAAGTCAATACACACGTATGAGGATGTTTGTTAATAGTTTACCCATCATTTCTAAGTGTTTTACAGTGAAATGATTAGGTTATCTAGCCCATCAAAGGGCTGGAAATAAAATCCATACAGGCACCCATTCATTGCCTTTGCCAATAAGTTGCATTCTCATTTCCTTCTTAGGTACAGTATTATCAAGGTACAACTGAAGTATGGTAAAATGCACATATTTGAACTTTACAATTTGATCAGTTTTGACATACTTATATAATTATGTAATCACCACAATCAAAACAATGAAACTTCCATCATTCTCAAAAGTTTCCTTGAGATCTTCGTGTCCTGTCTCTCTCTCTTGCCCTCCACCCCTTTCCCCAGAAAATCACTGATCTGCTTTCTGTCACTATAGAATACTTTGTGTTGTCTAGAATTCTGTGTAAATGAAATTAAACAGTGTGTACCCTCTTTTGCCTGAATTTTTCATTCTTCATAATGATTTTTAGGTTTATGTATATTGCTTCATGTCTCAATAGTTCTTTTCTGCTTTATTGCTGAGTTGTATTCTTCTATACAGATAAATAATGCTTTGTTTATCCCGTTTACTTGTTGATGGACATTTGGGTTATTTCCAGTTTGGGGATATTATAAATAAATCTGTGAAGAACGTTCATGTACAGGTCTTTGTGTGGACAGATGTCTTTGTTTCCTTTGGGTAAATGAAATGTGTTGGTCTTATGGTAGGTGGATGTTGTAGAAGTTGCAAAACTATATTCCAAACGAGTTGTACTATTTTACCTTCTTAGAAGTGACATAATGAGAGTTTCAGTTGCTTCGTATCCTTACTATCATTTGGCATGCTCAGTCTTTTTAGTTTTATCCAATTTAATGGATGTGTAGTGGTATCTATTGTAGTCTTAATTTGAACTTCCTTGATGACTATTGAAGAATGTTGAACACCTTTTAATGTGTTTATTGGCCATCTACCTATCTTCTTTGACGAAGTGTCTGTTCACGTAGTTTGTCTATGGTTTGTTGGGCTTCTCATTAATGCATTGTGAGAGTTTTTCTGTTTTAAAAATTTAATATAAAAGTCCTCTGATGAGTATTGTGAGTATTTTCTCCTAGTCCATGGCTTGCCTTTTCACTTTAATGGTGTCTTATGAGGAACAGACATCTGTAATATTAATCAAGTCCAGCTTTTTATTTTTTCTTTTATGGTTTGTGATTTTAGCATCCCATCTAAGAAATGTTTTCCTAATCCAAGGTTGTGAAGATCTTCTCCTATGCTTTCTTCTAGAAATATTATGGTTTTAGGTTTACATGTAGATCAAATGACATAGTCTGAGTTAATTTTGGGGATATAATGGGAGGTAAGGACAGATGTTCAATTTTCCAAACACATATTCTTTCAGTCTAGTACTGTTCATTGAAATGATTTTCACTTCTGACTTGGCACCTTTGTAAAAAAGTTGAAATATATATATACATATACACACACACACACACATATATATGTTTGGATTCTATTCTAGTTCATTTATCTATATGCCTATTTTTTCACCAGTATCAACTGCCTTGATTTTTGTAGCTTTACAGTAATTACTGAAATCAGATAGGGCAAGTCCTCTCAACTATGCTTTGTCATTTTCATTCTTTTAAAATCCTTTGATTATTCTTGATCCTTTTCATTATTATTTAAATTTTATAATCAGCTTATCAATTTCTACAAAACAACAAAACCCTGCCAAAATTTTTATTGGTATCACCTGGAGTGTAGTTCACCATAGATGTATTACCATCTTAAAAATAGCCTTTCTACCCATAAGTTTGCAATATTTATCCATTTATTTAGGTCTTTTAAATTTTCTGAAGCAATGTTTTATAGTTTTTAGTATAAAGGTCTTAGTCATCTGTTGTTAGATTAATTCTATGCATTCTATGATTTTTGGTGATACTGTAAATAGAAGTGTGAAAATTTTATTTTCTAATTGTCTGCTGGTGAGATATATATATATAAGAATACAATTGATATTCTATATTGACCATAAGGGCTTCCCAGCTGGCGCAGTGGAAAAAGTGCCTACCAACGCAGGAGATGCAAGAGATGCTGGTTCAATCCCTGGGTCGGGAAGATCCCCTGGAGAAGGAAATGGCAACCCACTTCAGTATTCTTGCCTGGAAAATTCCATGGACAGAGGAGCCTGACAGGCTGCAGTCCGTGGGGTTGCAAAGAGTCAGAATGATTGAGCACAACAATAACATTATTGACCTTAAACCCTGCTAAATTCATTTATTAGGTTTAGTAATTGCTTTGTAGAATTCCAATCCTAGACTTTCTGATATTGTCCTAAAGATCTGGAGTGTTGGAGAAGACTCTTGAGAGTCCCTTGGACTGCAAGGAGATCCAACCAGTCCATTCTAAAGGAGATCAGCCCTGGGATTTCTTTGGAAGGAATGATGCTAAAGCTGAAACTCCAGTACTTTGGCCACCTCATGCGAAGAGTTGACTCATTGGAAAAGACTCTGATGCTGGGAGGGATTGGGGGCAGGAGGAGAAGGGGATGACAGAGGATGAGATGGCTGGATGGCATCACTGACTCGATGGACGTGAGTCTGAGTGAACTCCGGGAGTTGGTGATGGACAGGAAGGCCTGGTGTGCTGCAATTCATTGGGTCGCAAAGAGTCAGACACGACTGAGCGACTGAACTGAACTGAACTGAAAGATCTGGAAACCTTGTTCATTTTTCCAATACTTTCTGTTTTTCAGTTTAGATGATTTCTATTGATCTATTTTCATTTTCCTTTGTTACCTATCTATTTTCTGCTATTTGGCCCATCTAGTGAATTCTAAAAAAAATTGGATATTGTATTTTTCAGTTTTAAAGTTTCCAGTTGCATTTTTTGTTTGTTTGCTTTTTGTTTCTTTTTTGTACTTTCTGTTTCTTTACTGAGAATCTCTATCCATTCATTTCAAATGTATTTTCCTCATGGAGAATAGTTACAATAGTTACTTGAAAGTCTCTGATCCTTTCAACATTTAACTGATCTTGAGGTTGGCATCTGTTGATTCTTTTCCCCTTGAGAACCGGTCATATTTTCCCGTTTCTTTGGTTGTCAAGTAGTTTCAGATTGTATCCTGAACATGTCAGAGTAATATTGCATAGGTTCGGAGTCTGTTTATAATCCTCAGGGGAATGTTGATGTTTTTGCTTTACCAGGCAGTTAATCTTGTTAGGCTCTGACCCTAAGTTCTTCTCGCCTTTGTGGGCAGTGGTTTAACTCTCAGTTCATTTATATAAACCTTTGCTGTGGTGCTTTGGGTCTGTTGGGTACCTGCACAGTTCAAGGGTTAGTCCGACACTTAGGTAGGTGGTTCCTATCTCATTTACATTCTCAGAGCTTTTGCTGATGTTGGTTTGAGTTGGTACCTTGCATACTTGACTCAAATGTTAGATTGAGCCAAGGGTTTCATACACAGAAGTGGGGGACCCCCTTTCTCTAGCTTTTTTCTCCTCTGAGGTTTCTCCTACTCACTCCACACCACAGGGTGATCATTTCCTGGTTTCTCTGGCTAGAAAGACGTTTTCTATTGGAATTTTAGCTGCCATTCCACACATTGCTTTGAAACTGGGACCAATTCTTAGGATGAAGCTGTATGAGAAAAGGAAAAAATGGAAAGCACACCCATCCCCCCATCCAACTGCTTTTGTTTACTTTCACAGTCCTCAGGTAGTTTTTTCTCCCCATATTTTTGTCAGAGTTTTTAGTTGTAATTAGTAGGTGGACTCGGAGAAGGCAAAGGCAGCCCACTCCAGTGTTCTTGCCTGGAGAATCCCAGGGACAGAGGAGCCTGGTGGGCTGCCGTCTATGGGGTCACACAGAGTCGGACTGAAGGGACAGTAGCAGCAGCAGCAGTAGGTGGACTAGCTGCCATGGTAGAACCAGAATCCACTGACCTATTTATTTTTAATATGGATAGATTTCAAAGATGCAGCAGAATCCTGAAGGAAAGCCAATCATATGCTTCCCCAAAATTCCCCACCCGACTCTGAAAAACACACAAGGCTTTCTGTGTTCTGGTTTTTAAATCTCATGGCATAGTAAAAGTCATTAAAAGCAAGGAAATACTTTACCTGGAAGAAGGTGTATTTAGGATTGGTATGGTCAGTTTTATTTTACTTTTTTCTAGGTGCAGACCTTTAATTTGTAGGATAGAAGGGAGCTATATAATTGTTTATTTCTTTGATTCTTTCCTTTGGGGCTGAGTGAAAAATAACTTTCTCTACACATGTGTATATTGCTTCAAAGGTAGCATAAAAGTGCCTTTTGTTTCCTTGAGTCATTTTGTTTAGTTTTAGACCTGTCACTTTTATTTATTTACCTGATCATCATATCTCTGACTATAATATAAATACAGTATATAATTACATTTTTGAAAATGGTTATTTACTTGTTGGCCCGCAGTGGTTTTTTTGGAGCTGTTACAGCCTATTTGTTAAACATAAGGAGTAGCAGCATGAAGCCCAGAGCTGATTCAGATAATTATTTTAAGTTGAGGACCGTAGCCCAGGTAAATAACAGCTGCTTTGGAATCATTACAGCTCAAGTGGTCAATGAATAATTTACCTTTCCTTTTAACTATAACGGATGAATATTTCAAGGTTACCAAAATATTAAAAAAGTCTTAAATATCCCTAGTTCATCTAGCTGTTATATTTTAAGGGAATGTTATGCACAGATACTCGGAGAAGGCGATGGCACCCCACTCCAGTACTCTTGCCTGGAAAATCCCATGGATGGAGGAGCCTGGTGGGCTGCAATCCATGGGTCGCGAAGAGTCAGACATGACTGAGCAACTCCACTTTCACTTTTCACTTTCATGCATTGGAGAAGGACATGGCAACCCACTCCAGTGTTCTTGCCTGGAGAATCCCAGGGACAGGGGAGCCTGGTGGGCTGCCGTCTATGGGGTCACACAGAGTCGGACACGACTGAAGCGACTTAGCAGCAGCAGCAGCAGCATACACAGATACTAGGATGTAGAGGTGCAGCCAGGAGAATTTTGTTGGGAGGGTGTGATTAGTGATGGGTAACATCAAAATCGGAGAAGGCAATGGCACCCCACTCCAGTACTCTTGCCTGGAAAATCCCATGGACGGAGGAGCCTGGTGGGCTGCAGTCCATGGGGTCACTAAGAGTCGGACATGACTGAGCGACTTCACTTTCACTTTTCACTTTCATGTATTGGGGAAGGAAATGGCAACCCACTCCAGTGTTCTTGCCTGGAGAATCCCAGGGACGGGGGAGCCTGGTGGGCTGCCGTCTATGGGGTCGCACAGAGTCGGACACGACTGAAGCGACTTAACTGCAGCAGTAGCAACATCAAAATGATCAGAGTGTGAACTTGGTTTTGGTAAACAACCCTAAAATCTATTTATTTATCAAAAAACTATGCAAAATGTGTTAAGGCTTTACACTGGCAACTTGGGCAGGGAATCTTGCAAAAGCAACTTTTCCCCATGGGATTTTCTTTCTGAATGTATGTTCTTTACTTAAGAAAATGCTTCCCACATTTCTGGCTTTCTATAGGTTCTGACATTTTGTGCTGAGTATTGTATGTAGCCAGGACCAGGAAATGCAGAGGTCTGTTTTTAAAACTGAAGGGGGCTTTTTTTCCATTGAAAATATTCTTTTATTATTACAAACACAGTGTATGTGTATTATAGAAAGTCTAAAAAATACAAATAAGCAAAAAGATAAGGCTATAAAAACATGATTTTTGTTATCCAGAGATGATTCCTGCCAACTCTTCATTGCATATCCATCCAAATCCCCTTCTAATTACGCTTCTATGTATTTTTGTTCCTCTGTTGTTCAGTTACTAAGTTGTGTCTGATTCTTCAGAATGAGATTATACCTTTCATACTATTTTGCCACTTGATTTTTAAAGACAAGGATCTCTACCTTCCCACATGCAATAAATGCACTTTTATTTTGTCTAATATCCAGTTCACATTCATATTTCCCCAATTGTTTAAGGGAACTTTAAAAATTTTTAAAAATTCGAAAATCAATCTTTGATTTCTAGGGACGTTATTCTAAATATTTGCCTCAATTGGTTGGATTCAGAGAATTCATGGGAGGTCTATGGCAGGCCTGATAGTTGGTATTGATAATCATGTGGTCAATTTGGCTATAGATTAATTGATTCTGATCACAGCTCTGGAGTTACCAAAACCAAAGATCAACCTGTGCTCTGGTGAATTGAGGGACTAAAATGACTCCCATTCTGTCAAGAACTTCTTAATAAAATTGAGAAAATATATAATGTGAAAAATAGAACAGTACTTAATATTTGTAGCATTTCACTTTCTTTTGTATTACTTTATATGATGCCTGATTAGGGTTTACCATGTGAGCAAGTTAGAACCTTTGGAAAGGACCCAGGTAATTGCTGACCATTAGAATGTATCCCATAAACAAGTTTTTTGGGTTTTTTTTTTAGTTTTGTCCCCTAAATGATATCACATGTCAGGAAAGAGTTACAGTTATTCCCAAAGAGCCAAAAGTAGTCCAAGGGAGGAACATTCTTTCACTGGAATCTCATCAGTTGATATTTAGAGGAAAGGATTTAGGAGGCTGAAAATATGGCTTGTTGCCTAAGATACACATATTTTACTCTTCAGAAACAAATTTCTGGAAGAGTAGCACTGTAACATTTAGATAAATGTGCCTAATTTTCTTTTTGTCCTTACATCCAAGTTTTTAAATATAAAAGTTGAAAATCTACAAATTAAATGAAATTGAGAAAATAGAGAAAAAAGGAAAATTATCATTATTTTATCTTCCTACTCAATTATTAGTGTTTTGATGTTTCCTCCAAATATTTTTCCTATGCATATACCATAGCTACTACCATATACATGTATACATATGTGTATATATACACAAATTTATATGAAAGTGCATACCATGCATATGTTGATGTAAGTACTTGCATGTTCATTTTATATACATATAGTGTGTACTTATATTTTTATATACAAATATATATATAAGTGGAGAAGGCAATGGCACCCCACTCCAGTACTCTTGCCTGGAAAATCCCATGGACGGAGGAGCCTGGTGGGTTGCAGTCCATGGGGTTGCTAAGAGTTGGACATGACTGAGTGACTTCACTTTCACTTTTCACTTTCATGCATTGGAGAAGGAAATGGCAACCCACTCCAGTGTTCTTGCCTGGAGAATCCCAGGGACGGGGTAGCCTGGTGAGCTGCCGTGTGTGGGGTCACACAGAGTCGGACATGACTGAAGTGACTTAGCAGCAGGAGCAGCAGCAGATATATAAGTATACATTATATGTGGGCTTCCCTGGTGACTCAGTGGTAAAGAACCCACCTGCCAACGCAGAAGCCACTGGTTCAATCCCTGGGTGGGGAAGATCTCCTGGAGAAGAAAATGGCAACTCAGTCTAGTATTCTTATCTGGGAGATCCCATGGACAGACAGAAGGGGCATGCAGTCTATGGGGTCGCAAAAGTCTGACATGACTTAGTGACTAAACAAAAACAAATACATTTCATGTACTAAGTACATAAACATATGTACTTAGCAATAGTCGAGCACTTTTCTCTGATTACTACAGCCTTTCTAATCAGCATTTGGTAATGGTTACATAGTATCTTCTTCCAGTGTTCAATAATTTATTTAGCCCTTCCACTATGGAAATATATTTTGTTCCTATTCAGAACCCAGTGTCTCCTGGCCCACCCACCAAGTATGCCGGAGATGCTCCGTGGAGGGTTCTTCCTCCCCTTTCCCTCCAGATCTCAGGGCATGGCTCCAATATCCACATTCTAGAATGTTCCCTCAAGGAGCCTGATCTCGGGTCAAGCCTCATTTCCGCTCTTTCACTCTGCTCTACTCTGATGGACTTGAGATTTTGAACTCTTCTTTCTCGTTAAGTCTGCCTTGCCAGAAAGTTGGACTCAAGTTCTGCGCTCTTCTCTGCCTCTTCCCAAACTGGTCTGCATCTTCCCATCTAGTCCCGGGTTTATAACTCTCGCCTGGGCCAGAGTGCTCGGCCTCAGCTCACCATTGGATGGGAATGAAAGTGGCAGGGGAAGGTCACTGGATCTTTAGTTTGTGCCTATTATAAATGACTCTGGGATGAACATTTTTTCATAAAATTTCCCCTCATACTTAGGATTATTTTCTTAGGATAGAATCCCAGAAATGGAATTACTGAATTTAAAATTATGACTGTTTTTAAAGCTGCGAATATTTGTTATCAGCTGAATATAGCTAATATTGAATAACCATTTCTGAGACAATATCTCATCTAATTTTTATACCAGTCTTGTGCACCTCCCCATCGTGGAGACATATATGGGTATGGGTAACACTACAGTGCATTGTTTTGGGTTGTCATCGTGGCATCTTCTTTGTTTATTCTAATTTAAAAGGCAACAATAGGCTTTGTTAATGTGTTTGCTTAATTCAGAGCGTGGGGAGTAGGTATAGTAGCAGAATAGGTTCATCAAGTAATTTTATTTCTTTTAAAAAAGAACTGTGTTTTTTTTTTGTTTGTTTGTTTGTTTTTGTTTTGAGCATTATTTGTACAAAAGATCCTCAGACATGAAGACAAAATCTGTTTTAAACCACAAGAAAAGGAGAGGGATCTTGGTTGATCAGGTATTTCAGCACCTAGTAGATGCCTAACTGTGTAGATATTGAGCTGTAATGTAGACTTCACAAATGGAGGACAAGAGAAGGACCCTGTCTGCTTTGGTGTTTCCAGAGCCAGGATGCTCAGTGCTGGACACTTGGTGGGTGCTCAGAAAATGTTTGTAGAATGAATGAAAATTTTATCAGTTCGAATTTGGGTCATCAGTGAGTGACAGAAACCCCAAAATAACAGTGGCTTAAACTGGATAAGGGGTTCCCAGGAGAAGCTAGTGGTAAAGAACCCATCTGCCAATGCAGGAGACATAAGAGACTTGGGTTCAATCCCTGGGTCAGGAAGATCCCCTGGAGGAGGGCATGGCAACCTGCTCCAGTATTCTTGCTGGGGAATCCATGGACAGAAGACCCTGGTGGGCTATAGTCCATAGGGTTGCAGAGTCGAACATGACTGAAGTGACTTAGCATGCATGCGAACTGGAAAAGTTTCTTTCTTACATAAAATAAATCTAGAGAAAAGCAGTCCAGGCTGTTTAAGGAAGGTTCATAATATCAGGGCCCAGTTACTTGTGTCTTATAACTCTGTATTCCTTGGCATGTTAACTTACTTTAGGGTCCCAACTCACTGTTTGAGCTCCGGCCATTGCATAAACATTTATAAGAAAAAAGAGAAAAGAAGAGCATGTTCCCTCTCTTTAAATTGCGTACAGCCCTTTTACTTATGTCATATTGGCCAGAACTTAGTCACATTGTCAATTCTAGGGTGAGGAGGTGATGAAATGTGGGCTTTGTTTTGGGGGCTATGTGCCTTAGGTAAAATCAGGAGCTCTGTTACTCTGGAAGAGGGAAAGAATGTATTTGGGGGACCACTAGCAGGATCTCTCATAGTGAACTTAAATCTTAGGAGGTGAAACTATGCACACATTAAATTTTAAATAATCACATAAAGCTTTTATATTATTGAAACCAAACAAATTGTATGGATGATATGAAGCACAGGGAGACCAACTGAAAGGATATAGTTGAGAACAGCGTCATAGCTGAGGGGTGGGACTGGGTACACAGAGGGTGGTAGGCAGAACTGGAAGCTAGTCCAAGGGCAGCAGATGTTTTATATTAGGTAGAGGTGGTAAAAATACAAAAATAAAATCATGTTGCTGATGAATAAAATCTATCTACTTTTGATCATGAAAAAAAGGTTATAGTAATACAGTTTCAAAATAAATATATTTTATTTAACGGGTACTTTTACTTCCTTGAAACAAATCTTTAAAGTCATGTTACTTGGACTTCCCCCTTCAAGCCTCCTGTGGTTCTTCTGTATTTAATCAGTGGTTCTACAAGGCCTCAATTTTCTTTATAAGGCTCTTCTGTTCTTTTACGGGGCACAGAGCACTCAGGGAATCCTTGTGGCCAATGGAAATTTCTTCCAGAGTTAGGGCACCATAGTTCTCCCCCCTCCCTCCTCTGCCCCACTTCCCACACCAGTTCAACAACTGTTGTCTCCTAAGTTTCCAGTACAAAAAAAAGGGGAATGAAAAACTCTTCCACGTATTTCCAGAGAGTTTCTTTCTCTTATTATTATTTTTTAAAAGCACACAGATAATACACATTCACCAAACAATGAGAAAACAGGGGTGAGCAAAAAGAAAAAAGTAATCTGTAATTCCACTCTCCAGTGTTCGCCACAGTTCATTTTTTTTTAATTGAAATATAGTTGATTTACAATATTGTTTGTTTTTGGTGTACATCAGTTATATATACACATATATATTCAGATTCTTTTCCATTATAGGTTATTATAAGATATTGAATATAGTTCTCTGGGCTATACAGTCGGTGCTTGTTGTTTATCTATTTTATATACAGTAGTTTGTGTCTGCTAATCCCAAATTCCTAATTTGTCTTTCCCTACCCCTTCTCCCTTTGGTAGTCAAGTTTGTTTCCTTTGTCTGTGGATCTATACATGTTTTGTAGATAAATTCATTTGAATTATGTTTTAGATCCCATAAATATCTTTTAATATTTGTCTTTCTTTGAATAGTTCATATTTTGTTATTAAGCCCTAAGAGAAATTTTAACTCCTTAAAAATATATTTACATAACCATTTATTTTAAAAAAACACTAGCAAATTAATGTTTTATAATTTGCATTTCAACTTAATAATCCAGTGTGAACTTTGGTCAAGATATAACTGATCATTATTTTACAGCTGCCTAATATTTTATTGGGAAAATGTGGAAGGACCAATTTTCAGTGATTCGAAAAGCCTGTGTGCTGTGCTTTTCATCAGGAAGTTAGAACTGAGTGGGAGCAGAAGGCTTGAAAGAAGGTCATCAGCAAAGGTTAGTCATACCCTTGCCCGAGGCTGAAAGACTGAATCTGATACCTGGACAACTGGTGCCTCCCAGAGGAGGCTGTCTGGAGAGGTGGCTGTCAGTGGGGATTGGTATCGCTCAGAGCCTGGGGCTCCCCCAGGAAGCGGCCTGGAGCCCAGGTGAGAGCCTCTTTGAAGGCAGATGGCTCTCAAGCCAGCTGGTGTTTGCAGAAAACCCTCATCTGCTGGATAAGGACCTGTCGTTTCTCCGGTTGGTGTTGGAGAAAAAGAGCTCTGTGTAACTGCTGTAGTTTTAGAACTTCTTTAGCTGCTACCTCATTCCCGTTACCTCACCCCTCATTCCACAGTTGCTTGCATTCCGCTACCACTATCTGATGGCCACGGAGAGCAATGACTTCATGAGCTAGGTATGTGTGGCGCTTAAGCTTTCCCACTCAGGAGCCTTTTGAAATAAAACTCAGATTAGCTAACTGCTAGGACTGGATAATCGAGTACATTTTTTAATGGTGACATAATGACTTTTCTCAGTTATTTCCTATTGTTTGAAGGGGGTCATTATCTCTCTGTGAAGCCACATCTGATATGGAGGCTGAAGTGAATTGCTGAAATACAGGCCCTTACCTCTGAATGGTAAGAGCCCACCTGCCTCCATCTAATGGGCCTTGCACCATCAGGACACTGAATGGATGCTGGGCGCTTGCAGGCTGCCCTGATGTTGTGCATTAAGGTTATATTCCTTATAATATGAGAGCTACATCTGACATAGTTTCTGTTCCACAAGAATAAATTTGTTCTTTCTTGAGAATAAATGACCTCAGGGATCGTTGGCTTTTAAGTGTTATAAATTTTTATGACATTATGAAAGGAATGGGGGCTATAGTAAGCCACTTAGTATTATATTTCCATTTTCTGGATAATGGATTAGATATAATGGCCCAGCAAATGTGAGTAGACTACAGAGAGACTAGAAATAGAATAGGACACAAAATATGCACAACAAAATCGCCTAAGAAAGTCAGGTTAGCTCTCCTCTGATATGACCAGTTGTTAAAATACAAAATACAAGGTAAATGCTGAGGAACAATGTTAATGATTGATGGGAAATTAAGTGAAAATAAAACCTGACTAAGTTCTTAGAGACCCTAAAACTGGAATTTGGAAAAGGTAAAGGTAGCCAGAATAGCAGAGACTCAGGCTAGATATCAAAAAGGAAACTAGGGAAGTGGATTGAGATAAAACCAGAAGATTCAGATGAGATG
Source organism: Bubalus kerabau (assembly GCF_029407905.1). NCBI lineage: Eukaryota > Metazoa > Chordata > Mammalia > Artiodactyla > Bovidae > Bubalus > Bubalus kerabau. The sequence continues at coordinate 75,876,317 of NC_073633.1, forward strand.
AATGCAGAGATGTGACCCTGAGGAAGAAAAAGAAGGAGAGAAATGCAGGAGGGAAGGAAAGAAAAAAGCAAGAAAGGAAGGAAGAGAAATAATTGCAAATATAATTTCTATGTGGAAATATAAATATTTCATAATGCTAAAGAAGTGTTTTTCATCTAGGAGAGCAGGGGTTTGAAACGAATTCACATATTAAATAGGATTCTGCGTGTTAAGAAGGATCATTTTTATTCTTTTTGATAGGAGAAATGGAAAGATAGTGAGAAAGATGCCTCATATTGCTAGGGGCTAATCTTTTTGCCTGGAAGCTGCTCTTACTCTTACTAGTTACAGAGTTAAAATAAGTAGCCTTTTTGTTTGCTTGTTTTGTTTTGTTTTTAGGGAAACTGAGGTCAAAGACAAAAGGAACTGTGTGATTTGGTAGTCAAGGCCATTGGCATCGGGCTATGTGTCCATGGGAGCTGGCATGCAGAGAAACAAAATACCCTGAGAAACAGATGGGGAAACAGCCAGAGAACCATAAAGCACTTTGCTGGACATCACATTGCTGAAAGTTGGCATAGCAAATTCTCTCATCATTTAAGCATTACGAAGGAGTTCAGTGACTCAGGGGCAAGTCATAGACTGACTGGCAGGAATCAACTGAAAGGATGTTCCAACGCTATATATTTAGATGTTGTCACTTTATGTCTGTCTCAGCCTCTGTTTCCACATCTGTAAAATGATGGCATTGAAATAGATGATTGTGGCCCTAGTGAGGGCTAGAAAGAGGGCTAGGGCTTTCGCAGTTGGGAAAGTTGAGTGTTTTATCTAAGATAATAGTGAATCAGTCTTCTAGGCAAAGCTAACTAGGAGTACCAAATCTATAGGAGTCATGAGGCTTAAGTGGTGGTGGGTCAAAGATAGAAGAGCGAGTTTCTAGGACACAGTCTCCAGACAGGGTCAAATGGCCAACTTTGGCATTTTGTTGTTAAGACCTTCTTTCTTGCTGTGCTCTGTACCTGAGCCATGTCAGTCCTAAAGCAGCTATATATGGGAGCAGCTGTTAAATACAGATACTGTATTTGTGAGAAAAGTTTGTAAGTATCAGAAAATAAGGGAGCCAACCTAAACAATAAAAAAGAAGTGATTATTAGCAGGGGTGCTTGGCACTTTGGTAACAGACTCAAAGACTGGAAGGCTGTTGGGACTTTCCATCCTGGTCTTTGTTCCTCTTGTATCTCTGCTTGGTCTGTTAGGCATAACCTTATTCTCATCAGCACTGTCAGTGCATAGCTGGAATATGGTGTCCCGTCTTGGACTTTACATCCTGAGGGTGCACATGAAGACTGTTCAAAGAAGAGCCATAGGAATGATTAAAGAGCTAAAAAAAATTTAGCCCTGAGAGGAGATGCTAGAGAACCAGGGATAATTCATCAAGAAAAAGTCTGCTGTTGGGCATAATGCAGTTATAAGGATATGATGGATTATTAGTGGAAGATGGTTGTGACTGATATTATTTGCCTTTACTAAGAATAAACTAAGAGGGGATAGACTCCAATCACAGCAAAGGGGATTCAGGCTGGATGAAAAATGGGGGGGTAAAGGCAATGGAGACTAGAAGCATCTTGATGACTTTCAAGGGAAGGCTGAGACCTCACCTCTAGCAGTTCTGACAAATAGGTGATTCTTATCTCTGTGGAATATTTGCTCTGTCTTCAGGCAATGAGATGACCTGGAAGGGCCTCCAGCCATTCTTCATTTGCGGGGACAGATATTTGGTTGGGTCAGAGAAGTTCTGATTTTTTTTTTTTACCTGCCATATCAGTGTTTGAGGGACTTCTTATGCACATTGGTATTGGCTCAGGCTTACAAGTTAAAACTGGACACGGAACAACAAACTGGTTCCAAATAGGGAAAAGGAGTACATCAAGGCTGTATATTGTCACCCTGCTTATTTAACTTATATGCAGAGTACATCATGAGAAACGCTGGGCTGGAGGAAGTACAAGCTGGAATCAAGATTGCCAAGAGAAATATCAATAACCTCAGATATGCAGATGACACCACCCTTATAGCAGAAAGTGAAGAGGAACTAAAAAGCCTCTTGATGAAAGTGAAAGAGGAGAGTGAAAAAGTTGGCTTAAAGCTCACATTCAGAAAACTAAGATCATGGCATCTGATCCCATCACTTCATGGCAAATAGATGTGGAAATAGTGGCTGACTTTATTTTTGGGGGCTCCAAAATCACTGTAAATGGTGATTGCAGCCATGAAATTAAAAGATGCTTACTCCTTGGAAGGGAAGTTATGACCAACCTAGACAGCATATTCAAAAGCAGAGACATTACTTTGCCAACAAAGGTCTGTCTAGTCAAGGCTATGGTTTTTCCAGTGGTCATGTATGGATGTGAGAGTTGGACTATAAAGGAAGCTGAGTGCCGAAGAATTGATGCTTTTGAACTGTGGTGTTGGAGAAGACTCTTGAGAGTCCCTTGGACTGCAAGCAGATCCAACCAGTCCATCCTAAAGGAGATCAGTCCTGGGTGTTCATTGGAAGGACTGATGTTGAAGCTGAAACTCCAGTACTTTGGCCACCTGATGCAAAGAGCTGAATCATTTGAAAAGACCCTGATGCTGGGAAAGATTGAGGGCAGGAGGAGAAGCGGACAACAGAGGATGAGATGGTAGGATGGCATCATCAACTCGATGGACATGGGTTTGGGTGGACTCCGGGAGTTGGTGATGGACAGGGAGGCCTGGTGTGCTGCGGTTCACGGGGTTGCAAAGAGTGGTACATGACTAAGCAACTGAACTGTACCATTACATCATCTTCTGTGTTCATTAGTCTCAAGTTGACAAAGTGTATTTACATTAGATTTGCAAATTTGAGATATATTTTTTGTTGGTTATTTAGAAAAATGAATTTATGTTAGGTTTGCAGCTTTGTCTAGCTGACACAGTGCATTTATGTTAGATTTGCAGTTTGGGGACATATTTATTGCTGTTTTTAGAAAATATTTAAATAATATGATGTCTAAGCTGCTTCTTGCCTTCGGAGCATCCAGTGGCTATTTCACAGATGTGAGTCTGAACTGATTATTTAGTTTTCAATCACATGATTTGGTTTTTCAAGTAAAAATAATTAATATATGCCCTTCAACTGTAAAAGAAAAATAATTACAATTTTTTCCACTTAACTGCTTTAAACTCAACCGTTACCTCATTCAGGTACACGTGACTCAAGTAATTGAAAGCTGCTCAGCTCACAGTGTGAGAGCAGAGGCGGGGAGTCACATTTTGTAATGAGGTCCTTAAAACCAACTCTACAAGTTGGCTGTTTTACATGTTAAATGAAAATCTTCCGATGAAGCAAAAAGTCAATTGAAACTTTCATTTAGTTTTTATCAGGAAAATGGCTTCAGATATTTCCCAGCTAAATGCACAGAAAAATTGTAAGGACCGGGGAAGTGTTTTGGGTTGTTTCATGGCTAGAAAATCATTGGAATAAAACTCGCCCTCTTATTTTGATTCCTTTCCCTGGTGCATTCAGCCCTCAATTGCAAGTCCCTCTCTAGGTTGGTGGTATCTTTGACCAGCTGGAAGTGGTTTTAGTGCTGAACAGGACTCTCTTCTAATAATACGAAGCTGTCACAAAAAATAAGGCCTTGGAATAACAATAAACTATGTCTGCATCTGATAATTACACACAGAATTTGTATGCACCACACATTCTGACACTAATTGAGTGTCTTGCTTCCAGATGGATGTCAGTTTCAGTCATGCTATGATGCCTTCTCCCATAGACTACCAACTTCACCACTATTATAGGCCCTAATGATAGAAATTTCATATTGATCTCCAGTTATTACAGCCCCAAGTGTTATATTTGGAATAATTTTGCATTGTTTCTCTGTAAGGTTTGGGTGAAATTACAAAGAACTGGGTTCAGGGGTCTGCTAGCCTTCCCCAGCCCCCATCATTCAGGTGCAGGGTGTCTTTGACGAGAACGCAGCCTGCGCCACAGCTGCTAACAAGGTCGGATGACAGTGGGCTGGGGAGGCTTCCAGGCAACCCAGGCTACTGTAAACAGCTTGTGGTGGATGCAGTGGGAATCCAGGGTGAGGAGAGCTGGCTTCTCTTTGAGCGGGGCAGGCAGCAGAAGGTCAGAGGAAAAGCCAAGGGCACAGTGAGGCCAGCAGAGTGGAATTCAGACATCTTCTGATGAACGGACTGTTATGGGTTGGGGCCCCAACTACTGCAGGAGCAGTGCTCACCCAAATCCTTCACCCCAGGTATCCTTGAAGTCCTTTATTAAGCAGGGCATTTCATCCTGATTTCAGATTATACCCCCAAGCACTAGTCTTGGAACCATTAGGTTTCTCCTTCATTTCTTTTTTAATGATAACATTCTCTTTCCCAGAAAGATGAGATGTTATTTTAATAATAGCTCAAGGCAAAGACTGAGCTTCTGTCCTTCAGTGTTGATCCAGCCATGGAGCCCTTGGGTACAAGGCCAGCCTAGATATTCTTCCTTCCCCTAATGGTGCTTAGGCTCTGCTTGCAGTTAGGTGGGCATCCCAAATCTAAGAGTAAGCAACTCAGTTGGGTTGAGTGCACCTTCAGTGAGGGAAATGCATACAGGTTCACTTAGACACAGCAAGCTCACCACATTACACTGAGGATGGGATTTATTCCCCCAACTGGTTAAAAGGAGAACTGCCTAAGATGATTGATCTACCCTGTAGACATTTTTGCAACAGATAGAAATAACTAGCACTTTCCACTGAGAGTAGGCAGTGTCCGAGTCCTATTACTGTACTGTGTTGGGCTATTCCTGTCCCTTGTCAGCTCTGGGGGCTTGGAGCACCCCCAGGCACAGAGTGGGATGGGACTGAGGGTGGGTGAGTACAAGATGACTGACAAAATCCTGAAGTAGATATACTTAACTTTCATCTCTTCCTGACGTCCGTTTTTAGATTGGCTGAAGATAGATGGCTGAGCTTTGAGAGCGAGGACAATGGCAAAGAGAGCAGTCTTATTCTTTAAGTTTTTCTTTTCCTGTTGTTTGTTTGTTTGTTTTCATTACTTTGGCTGCCGTGTGTGGCATGGAGGATCTTAGTTCCCTGACCAGGGATTGAACCTGTCCCTGCTGCATCGGGAACTTAGAGTCTTAACCACTGGAACACTAGGGATGCCCCAACAGTTTTGTTAAAAGGTGTTGGGGGGATGGTATTAGATGGCTTCAAGAAAGTTAAGGATTTGCTCCTAAATGTGGACTTGAAGCAGTGGACTTGGAGCCATGTATGGATGAGTGAGGGGTAAGTCAGCCCAGGACAAAGCACAGTGAATTACCGAGGCGGGTGTGGATTCACCTCTGCTGCCTGACTGATTCCTGGTGCCATGTGGTCTCTCCTTCTAAGTAGCTGACTGCATGTGCTCCTGTTTTGGAGCTGGCGAGAAGGTGTTTGCGGGAAGAAGATCCTGGGGAAGTCTGTACCCCAGGTTCTGGAATAAGCAGAAGACAGCCCTGCTCCCCAGCATAGTGACAGCTGAAAGTCACGAGGGAGCCTTCTGTTTGGGTGTCATGACCTTTCCTGTCACATCTCTGCATTGTGGCAGGTTGCTGGGGAGGAGATTGGTGTGACAGGCTCACCTTTCAGCATGCCTCAATCACACCATTTAGATTGCAGGCGGGAAGAGGCAGGAGAAAGAGGCGAGCTGGTCATGTTTCCTAAACACCCTCTTCTCTCCATCAGGACCAGGTCACAGAGGTCACCTGTCATGTGCGAACATCCTGATGATAAGGGGAGGCCTCTCCCTAATCCCTCGAGTGTGGCGTTTGCATGGGTTATTAAAGAAGGGGTGTTTATCTCACCTGGGCCATTGTCCACACACACACATCCCAAGCCCCCCTAACAAGCCCCTCAGCTAAGATGCCCCCTTAGTGAGAATCCAGCCTTCACAGTGGGGAACTCTTGATTTTTAATTATGCCGGAAACCACTTTCTCTTCTCCCTCCTTTTAAAAATGATAAATGACTTAAGGAGAAGCAGACACAATTGTGTGTTTTCAGTATCGTGTAGGAGATTTGGAGGAAGAATTATGATGGGTTGAATTTGAATTTGCTTAGCTTTGACTAAGATAAATTGTCACTAAAATCATAAGTTTGCATATTTTCACAATCAAGCCCATTTCAATTTTGAAACTAGCTATTCTTTATAGGGTTTTTTTCAGCAACAGGGAAGAAATGGGACGATAATGATCAGATTAGAAAAATACCATTAAAAGCACTGAGACAGTTGATTTGCTGGGTTGAAATATTTGGTTAGGATGCTGTTCTCCTTGCTTTCCCTATAGCAGGAAGTGTGAGGAAACTGTTTATGTGGCCACTGCTGTTGAAACTGAAATTATTCCTTGTCATAGCAAGCGCTATGATGTTCTACAAATAATGGAAATTGACCTTTGTTCACATCATTATACAAAATACATTTCTAAGTCATCTTCATAATGCCCAGATAAAGACAATGGACTTACTCTGGACAAAATTTTCCTAAAGATGATATATTTGTAATTAATTGTATGCATAGACCACCTCTGAAATAATATAGTAGAAACTGGTAACTTTGGCTCCCTCTGTGAAGAACAACTGGATGATTGGGAGAGTGGGCTATTATTTAATCATTTTAAAACTAGCCATTGGAATATTACCTATTAAAATGAAAACTTAAAAATTCTTTTAAATATTTTTCTTTACTGAAAAGTGGATACCATGCCATGACTATGTGTGGTTGACCCATTGTATATATTCAGCCCCCCTGGCTTGAGTTGAAGACAGGCACAGAGATGTAGGCTCAGGCATGAAAGGAGTAACAGAAGCAAAATCTATCAGAACGATTGTCCCAGCACATCTCCCCGGAACATCTATGATTGTACTTGGCTGCATGCCAATGTTAATTTAAATGTGAATTTAAGATCAACCACTACTTACTATTTATCTTATAAATGTGTTCCTAGTAGGACAACATTTAGAAGTGTTGATAAAGGAAGTCACCCATAATCTAACTGCTCAGAAATCATTGTTGTTAACCTTTTAAAATATATCTGTATAGGCCCTTCTCTATGTTTATCTCTTTACATATGTGACTGTGTCTGTGTGTATGGCCATGTGTGACGATATCAACTAAATTCCCTCTAAGGACCAGGCAGATAACATAAATGTGTAAACTTAGAGAATGATGAGGATTTTGCTAAGCTGGAGAATTTACACCTAGCCTAAAAGTACTCAAAGTTGTAAAAATAGGCTGCCAAATATAACAATCTGTAGGTGGGGTTTAGCTTGTAGGGCACTGGTTTGTTTCATAAGAGGTCACCAAGGTTATTATTTTCTTCTATATCTTTTCAGAGATATTCTCTCTGTGTGTGTGTGTGTGTGTGTGCATTTTATATGTGCACAGACACATGAATCCATTCCTTCCCGCTTCTTTTTGTTAAGCAAGTGGTAGCATGTCAGTTGCAGTTTTAACTCTAGACTCAGTTGAACCTTTTGGCTGCACTATCATCCTGTCTGTATTATCACTTGTTACCTCTCTTCTGATCTCCTCCTTCATTCTTTTTGATCTTCTTCTGGGGGTGTAGGGGTTCAACCCTACTATAGTATATTTGCATTTCTTTTATAGTAAAAAATATCTTCACTTTATACCTTATATAATTTCATACCCTCTTCTCTTCACTTTAAATCTTAAATTGTACCAAGTTCCGTTTTATTTTCTTCCCCCTGCCTTGTTAGTATCACCATCACTCATCAGTTATGATTATCTTCAGATTCTATTAGCATGTTGTTATGCCTGCTGCAAAAATCCTAAGAGATGTTAAATAGCACTAAGCCTGAGGTTGACCCTTGGGTCACCCTATTAGACTCAACCACCTTCCCTAAATTGAATACTATGTCATCCATCATTGTATATTCTAAATGCTCTTGCCAACAGCTTTTAGCTATAAGGAGCTCCTTTCAGTATCTACCATCTGCTACCAACCCCCATCTAACCGTGTAACAAATTTAATGAAGAATCTTGTTCCACTAATAAGATTATTAGGCATGATTCTGTTGACAGTGCACACATTGGCAGCTTTTCTTAAGAGCTTTTTAAAAAATTGCTTGGCTGCAGATAATTTGTATAAAAGAGCCATTTCTTCCAAAGCACTTAGAGTGAACAAAGTGAATAGAACTGAGTTCTTATCTTGATTTGATTGATGTATCATCTTGATTTAACTACTGAGCCTTGATTTCCTTGTTGATAAAACAGGGTTAATAATATCCACTCCAGTTATGTTACAGGGTTATTGGAATAAACTTACAAAACAAATGCAAAAACAACCTTGTTAATTGCTATGCATTGATCCTTTTCCACTCTAGGGCTGCTCCACAGTAAGCTGAGAAAATCAGTAGCATTGGATTTACACTTAAGCTATTTTAAAATTGCAATTTCCCCTTGAAACTTCTTACTTTCCTTTAGTCTCTTCCCTAATACTCTCTTTATACAGCAGGTGACTTTGACCTGAGATTCTAGGCAAAAGCTTTCTCCATGTCAGTGTCAAACTCCAAAATCCTAACTTTCAGTCTCTTTCATTGAAGAGGACAGACTCAGTCCTTCCTGCTGGTGCACCCTATCGTCTATTACCTGCCTTCTCTCACCTCGCTGACTTCGCTCTATCTTTCTTTTTAAAAAATATTTATTTATATGTTTGACTCTGCTGGGTCTCAGTTGCAGCATGAGGGATCTTTAGTTGTGGCATTCAAACTCTCAGTTTCGGCAAGAGGGATCTAGTTCCCCAACTAGGGATCAAAACTCGGCCCACTGCATTGGGAGTGCAGAGTCTTAGCCACTGGATTGTCAGGAAAGTCCCTGATCTATCTTTCTAAGGTATAATTTCCCTCCTCCTCTATTGGCTCTTTCTCTCCCTCAAGTGTACTCGTGTTCCTTTTTCTAAAATCCTTTCCCTAGTGCAGCTCTTCCCTCGAGACTAGCACTCATTTTCTCTTTCTTATCTTACCACTATATATCTGTTCCTCACAGTCCCTTCCCACTCACTCTGGCCTTAGCTTCTTGCGGTCCATCCTTCCATAATGTCCTGTGGCATCTGATGCCTTGAAGGCCACATTCTAATATCCAAACTTGCTAGTTTTAACTTAGTTCTCATCTTACTTGAATATTTTTTAACTTCATTTAACATTATTGGCAATAAAGCTTATTTGTTGTTCAGTTGCTCAGTCGTGTCCAACTCTTTGTGACCCCATGGACTGTAGCACAGGACTGCCAGGCTTCCCTGTCCTTCACTATCTGCCAGAGTTTGCTCAAACTCAAGTCCATCGAGTCAGTGATGCCATCCAACCATCTCATCCTCTGTCACCCCTTCTCCTCCTGCCTTCAATCTTTCCCAGCACCAGGGTCTTATCCAATAAGTTGGCTCTTTGCATCAGGTGGCCAAAGTATTGGAACTTCAGTTTCACCATCAGTCCTTCCAATGAATATTCAGGGTTGATTGCCTTTAGGATTGACTGGTTTGATCTCCTTGCTGTCCAAGGGACTCTGAAGAGTCTTCTCTAGCACCAGTTTGAAAGCATCAACTCTTTGGCACTCTGCCTTCTTTATGGTCCAACTCTCACATCTCTACATGAATACTGGAAAAATCATAGCTTTGACTGTATGAACCTTTGTTGGCAAAGTGATGTCTCTGCTTTTTAATATGCTGTCTAGGTTTGTTATAGCTTTTATTCCAAGGAGTAAGCGTCTTTTAATTTCTTGGCTCTAGTCACCATCTCCAGTGATTTTGGAGCCCAAGAAAATAAAGTCTGTCACTGTTTTCATTTTTTCCCCCCATCTATTTGTCATAAAGTGATGGGACTGGATGCCATGATCTTTGTTTTTTGAATGTTGAATTTTAAGCCAGCTTTTTCACTCTCCTCTTTCACCTTCATCAAGAGGTTCTTCAGTTCCTGTTTGCTTTCTGCCATTAGGACTGTATCATCTGCAAATCTGAGGTTATTGATATTCCTCCAAGCAATCTTGATTCCAGTTTGTGCTTCATCCAGCCTGGCACTTTACGTGATGTACTCTGCATATTATTACATTCTCAATTAAGGCTGGTTTCTCTTTTTTCTGCTTCTAGGTTCTGTTTCCAAACCTTGATGGTCTTATCAAATTACATGTCTTCTATGGATAATCCCCTAATACTAGGTTATATCCTAATTGCAGCCCGCATTTCCAGCAATCGACAAGACAGCTCCATATGCAGGTCATGATGAAGCCATTCAAACTCAACATTTCAAAGTCAAACTCCTCATCTCCTCAATGCTAATCTGTACACTTGTTCTCCCTATTTCCATTCAGATGGTTTTTACTATAAATTGACAATTACTACTAAAGCTGCAAAATGAGGAATTAGGTGGAGAGAAAATCAGGAAGAATATTAGAGTAGTAGTAGGCCAAGTGAAATTAGCATGAACCACAAGAGAAAACCAGGCAGGGGGCAAGAAACTGACATCATGCATTTTGCTTAAAATAGAGTCAGAAGATCAGGACTTCTTAGTATGCCAGTGTTTGTATTTTGAGTCTTCAGTCAAGGCTCCTGATTGGTAGATACAAAGCTTAGGCCTGCATCCCCAGTAATTTGTTGTTTTAAAACTGCTGTGTGATAAATACATCTCTTTTAGACTATCTAATTCCTTATACTCACATTTAAAATTTATGCATTCTTCATTATCCCTTCTTACTATGAAATATTTTAAACATACAGAGAAGTATAGATAACAGATACTTCATTACCATTAATCATCTTGCCACTTTGTCATATTTTTGCAGCCATTTGTAAAGCATTTTATCTTGAAATAATTTTAGACTTAAAGATTGCAAAAATAATATATCCTTCATCTTACATTCTCAAATGTTAACCCTGTGGTTTACAAAACTATAGCACAATGATTGAAACCATAAAATTAATACTGATACAATACTCTTAACTAACATACAGACCTTATTTATATGTTACCAGTCTTACCCACTAATGTCCTATATTGCCTCTAGGATAGCTCCTCATCTTCTTTTTTTTAATGATTTGATTTGACCCTTTAAAAAATACTGGCCAGTTATTTTGTGGAATGTCTCTTAATTTAGATTTGTCAGGGGAAACAGTGGAAACAGTGGCTGACTTTATTTTTGGGGGCTCCAAAATCACTGCAGATGGTGACTGCAGCCATGAAATTCAAAGACACTTACTCCTTGGAAGGAAAGTTATGACCTAGACAGCATATTAAAAAGCAGAGACATTACTTTGTCAACAAAGGTCCATCTAGTCAAGGCTATGGTTTTTCCAGTAGTTATGTATGGATGTGAGAGTTGGACTATAAAGAAAGCTGAGCACCGAAGAATTGATGCTTTTGAACTGTGGTGTTGGAGAAAACTCTTGAGAGTCCCTTGGAGTGCAAAGAGATCCAACCAGTCCATCCTAAAGGAGATCAGTCCTGGGTGTTCATTGGAAGGACTGATGTTGAAGCTGAAACTCCAATACTTTGGCCACCTGATGCGAAGAGCTGACTCATCTGAAAAGACCCTGATGCTGGGAAAGATTGAGGGCAGGAGGAGAAGGGGATGACAGAGGATGAGATGGTTGGATGGCATCACTGACTCAATGGACATGGGTTTGGGTAGACTCCGGCAGTTGCTGATGGACAGGAAGGCCTGGCGTGCTGTGGTTCATGGGGTCGCAGAGTCGGACACAACTGAGTGACTGAACTGAACTGAACTGATGTTGAAATTCATGGTATGCATTTTTAGCAAGAACAGCACAGAAGTGACTTTGTGCCCTTTTTGGTCCATCACATCAGGACGTTCTCAATGTTGATGTGTTCCATTACTGGTGATGTTCATTTTGATCACTTGGCTGAAGAGATGCTTTCCAGGTTTCTCCACTGAGAAATTACTCTTTTTCCCTTTGCAATTGGTAAGTATGTTTAAGTATCTTATGTAGAAATATACTGACTATGCAGATAGCCTGTTTTTCACTATATCTTAAGCATCCATTAAGGACTCTTGTGGCCACAATGATTATGTTGGTTTTTGCTCAATGGTGTTTTCATTCTCTTGATGTCAGACCATATCAACCCTGTATATGTTCTCATTCATGACTTTTATCTTGACTACATGTATATGGATCCATAAATAATCCATAATAATAATAAAATAATCCATAATCCATAAATAATGTAGTTTGGGCATATTTTATAGCACTAAGTGAAGTGAGCTCAGTCATGTCCGACTCTGCGACCCCATGGACTGTAGCCTATCAGGCTCCTGCGTCCATGGGATTTTCAGGCAAGAGTGCTGGAGTGGATTGCCATTTCCTTCTCCAGGGGATCTAATGTTTGAATATATATATATATATATATATATATATATTTAACTATACTTTTACAAATTCACATAGGTACATATGGCTCAACATCTTATTATTTTAACTGCTGTATAATATCCCATTGTAGGATTATATTAAATTTATTTATTTTTCATTGCTTAATAGATGTTTGACTGTACCCAATTTTTGTTGTTATGAGCATGTTCTTTTTTTAAATTGGAGAATTGCTTTACAATGTTGTGTTGATTTCTGTCGTATAGCAATGTGAATCAGCCATAAATATACTCCTGAACCTCTCTCCCACCTCCTCCCCGCCATCCCACCTCTAGGTTGTCACAGAGTAAATATATTCTTGTAAGCTATCTGCATGAACTGTTATGTTCCACTGGATTACATACTTGAGGTATAATTACTAGGCCTTAATGTATGCATGTTCTCAACCTCATTAGCTTTCGTCTCTAAGACGTTTGTTTTTATTTATGCTACTACCAGTCTTGTGTATCCCTATGTCTATACATCTTCACCAAATCTTGGTTTTATTAGACATTTAAGTTTTTGCTTATAGGAGTAAAGTGGTTTTTGTTGTTTTTATCTGCGTTTCCCTGTGTATTAGTGAGGCTGAACATGTTTTTTAGCCATTTCTCTCCTGTAAGTTGCTTGTAATTTTCTGCCCATTATTCTATTGGATTGTTGTTCTCTTATTAATTTGAAGATTTTTACAAGTTTCACCTACTGGCACTTTGCTAGTTATCTGTGATGCAAGTATCTTCTCTCAGTTGATGACTGGTTTTCTTGTCTTCTTCTTTTTTTATTTTTATTTTTTTTATGGATTGTTTTCTAACCTTGCTCAAAGTATCTTTTCATCCTTCTCATTTTAATTCAGTCTTCCAAGTGGGTTTCCTAATTGGGCATATTAATGAAGTAGCCTTTGACATACTACTCATAAATCAATTTCTTTTAACTAAATTTTTTTCACCTAGAGTTTGAAAAAACTGGATGAGTTTAAAATGAATTTTTGGACTCAAGGATCAGAAACGCATTCAGAGATGTTTGAAACAAAAACAAAAAAAGAAAGAAAGAAATCAAAAAGCAACTTTGATCCTGTCACAAGTGAAGTATAGCCTTCATCTATTTCTTTGTAATAGAATCTGAAGCTGGGAAGCAGGGCTCTTTGAAATATGTAATATCCAATTTAAAATTCACTGAATTTTAGAAATAAAGAACTAGAAGGAATCACAGGGACCATCTGGTTCAACCCTCTCATTTTACAGGAAATAGAGGCTCAGAGAGATGAAATGAAATATTTAGGGTTGAGATCTAGTTTCTTTGCCCCCAAAGATTCTGAATTTTGAAAGGATGGATTTAGCCCTTCATTCTCTCAAGGGAATGAGACTCTCACAATTTGACTTGGGCACACATAATATCCTGTAAGTTTCCCTCTTTTTTTGATGTATGACTGTCTCCCACCCCCCTGCCATTTACTATCACTCTTGGAATTGAATATAAGTCCTGGTCAAATGCTTTGGACATATAGCAATTCATATTCTGCTGAACCTAATGGAGATTATAAATCAGTCTGCAGAATGAGTGGGGGACTTCCGTTTTCTCTTTGTTTTCTTTCTTCTTTTTTTTCTTTTATTAAGATCCATTTCCCTTCTCTAGGGAGAGAATACAATAATATTCCTTCTCGGAATTAGGAAACTTCGGTTAGAAATAAATCTCTCCAAATGGTTAGCTGAGAGTCCCTTGAGCAAGACTGAAAGGCCCCCATATTTTTTCCCACTTATTTTTCTTATACAGAGTCTGCTTCTAAATGGCCTAAAGGTTTATTTTGGTTAAATCAGTTTTCTTTTCTAAATAAAGTGCTAAATGAGGGGTTATGTTTCTAGTTAGAGTCCTTCTTGGTGCTGAATGTCTATGAATCTAGGATAAGATACATCAAAAGGGCTTTGAGAAAAAGCAGAGCAAGCAACTGAATATAGAAATCCTTTGGGATCCCTAGTAATGACTATCGATCTTAACTGCCCGGTGTTGTTAAATCACCTCTGGATTTCCCTTAAGCTAGTTTATGTACTGATTGTCAGATTTCTCTGTGTCCTTTCTTTAAATTACAGCTCTCCACAAACAACTTTGCATGCTAGAAACCAGACAGCTACCTCCTCAAAGACATGACTCCTTTGTTGATTAGTGTCGCCTAATGATGACAGTGAGGAAAATGGTGGTGACAAAAATAAACTAGTCATGCTCACTACATGCCAGACGATGCTCCACGTATTTCATATGTATTAATAGCTCACTTAATCCTTACAAGCCGAGGAAGTAAGTTATCCTTATTTTCTGCATTTTATACAGGGAGGCATGGAGAGGTTATGTGATTTATCTAGAGTCACACTGTTTATCAGTTAGGATCCAAATAGATCATAGATGGTGCATAAAAATAGTTAACTTGGGAGGGTCTGAGTAGATGAGGGGAGTGAGCAGTCAATCAAACTCTGGAGGAGAGAGGTATGCAACAAGGTATGCTCCTTGCAAGGAGCAGTGATCTCTGGGGAGTAGAGGCACTGTTAGCCCATGGCAGCTTTGCAGGGAAGGAGCCAAGGGAATAAATACCTGAACCCCTTTCCCATCCCTCTGGGCTCCAGCCAGGAGTCTTCAGTGATAGACTTAGACAGACTTCATCAGAAGTTCCAGTTTACAGAAGCCCTGTTGATGTCATCTACACAGCCTAGCATCAGAGCAGAGATGCAGGGTTCATCTGGCACAGATCACACAGTAAGTAGCAGAGCTAGGATTTGAACTCAGGCAGTCCAACTCCAAAGTCCTTAACCACTATGCCATATAGTGCCTTGTAGAATGAGGAGGCACCGTAGCACACACTGACTAGCATGTAACTGGAATGTGTAAAATAACTAAGCTAAGAGGCAGTGGCCTGCTCTATAGCACAGGGAACTCTGCTCAGTATTATGTAACAACCTACATGGGAAAAGAATTTGAAAGAGGAATAGATACATGTATATGTATAACATGTATGTGAATCACTTTGCTGTACACCCGAAACTAACACAACATTGTTATACTCCAATATAAAAGAAAAAGTTTAAAAAAAGAGGCAATGATTGGTTAGTAAATCACTGAACAGGTTCACATACCACTAATATTTGTTGGTGTTTGTTCTGATGGCAAAAGAACCAACAGTACCATGTTGATTTCATTATTTATTTGTATGTGCTTAAAAATTCAGAGAGATTTGCAATCGCAAAGAGTTGGACACGACTGAGCGACTGAACTGAACTGAACAATTCAGAAAGGATTCCAAGCTATTGGACTCATCTTCCCCTCCATCATTAATCATGTAATCATCACTTAATCATATAATCACATAAGATCATAATCGTGATCTTTTCCTTTTAGGTTGAGGAAATCATGAATCTTTTCCTTTTAGGTTGAGCAAAAAAATCTACTGATTTCCTTCCAATTACATATGCTTTCTTGTAGTTGTATTCTCTTGTTGAATTATTCCAAAATAATTGGATTACTGCTCCCTTTTAGTTTTCAGTTTTGGGGGGAGATCATGTAAATTGAGCTGAGTACAGAATCAAATTTTATAATCAGTTACCAGTTGCTTCAAGAATCACTCATTGCTGCAATAAAATATTTTGATATGATTGGTGTTCTCCAGTTAGTTTCTATTTTACATAATAGAAAAATCCTGGGGCACTGTGTGATAGCTCTGGAGTACAAAAACTGGCATAAGGAATCTTTGATTCTGTATGAAAAGTAATTGAGGCAAGGAATAGCGGGTGAGTTCCATCCTGGTAAAGTGGCCTAAGGGCAGATTTCATATCAGAGGCTTCATCAAGGAGGCTGCCCAAAGGGAACACAATCTTAAGGACAGAGGACAAAAAATAGACTTAGGAGAAAACAGAGTGATGTTTGAAAAAGATATGTGTGTCTTTGATTTTCTTTTTTAAACGTTCATGTTTGAAAAACTGCCAGTGGGGATAAGAATTCTGATTCAAATACAACTGTACAAGTGGCAATTTATTCTGAAGTTTCCAAAGCAAAGGGTAATGCAAGAAAGGTAGTTACAATGCCCTCTCGCTTCTTTAAGTTATACGTACTATCAGCATTTGCCCAGCTGCTCCAGAGGGAAAAAGCCCTCGGACTCAGAGAGCAGGGAGTTCTCTTTAAATAAAGGAACTCACTGCGCAAGAAAAGAATCGCTAAGGTCCTATGGTTGAAGACCTTTCCTCTCAATTACAGAAAAAATAACAAAGCAAAGAATAGAAGTGTGCTTCACTCTCATTTTTTGAGATGCGAGCTACATTAAATTGCCAAAGAATGTGGAGGTCAATTTCAGCCTTATGGATTGATTGCAAAGCAATGGTGAGGTTGCTCAGGACTCAGTGAACTGTCACCAAAGGGATGACACGCTGGAGCACTGGTATGTTCAGTGGGTGGCACCCTGTCAACAAGGTCTGGGAGGGGGGAGCCACTCTGTGGCGTGTGGTGGGCTTGCTGTAGCAGGGGAACTTGTGGCCAGAGATTACGGTTCTGTGTTCCTACCTCTTCCCCTTCCTTCAGGAAGAGAAAGTTGCCAGCTGCTTCACATTCAAGCAAGGACAGAAACTAGTTTTGAAGCACCGTTTCCTTATTCTTTAACAGAATCGCTTGTGTGGCCCCACTGGAGTTGTGTGCGTAGATGAGTAGGTATTGTGATATGGAGAGAGAGATGGTTGAGGTGCCGGGACCCGACCTCACTCAGCCTTCCCAGAGTTGGCTGGCTCACTTGGGTGTGGCTATTTACATGAACTAAAAGAACTGATCACTAGGAGGGTAACACCCAGGGCTCAGGTCTTTGAGGAGGGGTCTGATGAGGAGGAAGAG
Organism: Bubalus kerabau; assembly: GCF_029407905.1. Taxonomy (NCBI): domain Eukaryota; kingdom Metazoa; phylum Chordata; class Mammalia; order Artiodactyla; family Bovidae; genus Bubalus; species Bubalus kerabau. The sequence continues at coordinate 75,893,590 of NC_073633.1, forward strand.
GTCACCTTGTCTTGAAGAACTACCAGGAGGAATTCTCTTTGGCATTCGTGGCAGGCAGCTAGAACTCCGGCCTCAGCTGTGGCATCTTGCTTCCAACTCTCTTCTCTGGATAGCTTTCTTGGCACTTCCCCTTCCTCTGCCCTGTATCTTCTCGGTTGATCGTGGCCTGAATTTCCATTTCCTCACGTATGTGAGAGTACCTATGAAGCCTCCCCACCTGACTCACCCTGGCTCCTGGTAGATGCAGCAGAGTAAGAAAATGAATGAGCCAGAATCCAAAGGGTACTGGCTGATTTCGCAGGAGGCCTCTTTATTGAACTTAAACATGGGGTGTGAACAACCAAGTCCTAAATCACTGCAGCCACTTTAGTCTCTGTGGTTCCTATGGGAACCAGAAACATCAGCCAGCTTCTCTGCACTAGGGACATGATTCATTAGTCATGCCTCATCAGCAGTGCCCAGGTTCAGTCAGTGCCTGTGCTAGACTGGACTTGCTTTCCAGATAAGTCAAGCGCCTGAGTGACTCCAGGACAGAGCGTAGAAAGGGTGTTTGGGTCATGGATAGACCAGAAGTCATGCAGTTACTGCCTCAATCTCTAGGAATTACTGGTGTGAGTTATTATTTTTTAAACTTTTTATTGGAGTGTAATTGCTTTACAATGTTGTGTTAGTTTTTGCTGTATAGCAAAGTGAATCAGCTATATGTGTACATATATCCCTTCTTTTTTGGGTTTCCTTCCCATTTAGGTCACCACAGAGCACTGAGTAAAGTTCCCTGTGCTATACAGTAGGTTCTTATTAGTTATCTATTTTATACATCAGATCAGATCAGTCGCTCAGTCGTGTCCGACTCTTTGTGACCCCATGAATCGCAGCACGCCAGACCTCCCTGTCCATCACCAACTCCCGGAGTTCACTCAGACTCACGTCCATCGAGTCAGTGATGCCATCCAGCCATCTCATCCTCTGTCGTCCTCTTCTCCTCCTGCCCCCAATCCCTCCCAGCATCAGAGTCTTTTCCAATGAGTCAACTCTTCGCATGAGATGGCCAAAGTACTGGAGTTTCAGCTTTAGCATCATTCCTTCTGAAGAAATCCCAGGGCTGATCTCCTTCAGAATGGACTGGTTGGATCTCCTTGCAGTCCAAGGGACTCTCAAGAGTCTTCTCCAACACCACAGTTCAAAAGCATCAATTCTTCGGTGCTCAGCTTTCTTCACAGTCCAAATCTCACATCCATACATGACCACTGGAAAAACCATAGCCTTGATTAGATGAACCTTTGTTGGCAAAGTAATGTCTCTGCTTTTGAATATGCTATCTAGGTTGGTCATAACTTTCCTTCCAAGGAGTAAGCGTCTTTTAATTTCATGGCTGCAGTCACCATCTGCAGTGATTTTGGAGCCCAGAAAAATAAAGTCTGACACTGTTTCCACTGTTTCCCCATCTATTTCCCATGAAGTGGTGGGACCGGATGCCATGATCTTCGTTTTATGAATGTTGAGCTTTAAGCCAACTTTTTCACTCTCCACTTTCACTTTCATCAAGAGGCTTTTGAGTTCCTCTTCACTTTCTGCCATAAGGGTGGTGTCATCTGCATATCTGAGGTTATTGAGATTTCTCCCGGCAATCTTGATTCCAGCTTGGGTTTCTTCCAGTCCAGCATTTCTCATGATGTACTCTGCATATAAGTTAAATAAACAGGGTGACAATATACAGCCTTGACGTACTCCTTTTCCTATTTGGAACCAGTCTGTTGTTCCATGTCCAGTTCTAACTGTTGCTTCCTGACCTGCATACAAATTGCTCAAGAGGCAGATCAGGTGTTCTGGTATTCCCATCTCTTTCAAAATTTTCCACAGTTTATTGTGATCCACACAGTCAAAGGCTTTGGCATAGTCAATAAAGCAGAAATAGATGTTTTTCTGGAACTCTCTTGCTTTTTCCATGATCCAGTGGATGTTGGCAATTTGATCTCTGGTTCCTCTGCCTTTTCTAAACCAGCTTGAACATCAGGAAGTTCACGGTTCACATATTGCTGAAGCCTGGCTTGGAGAATTTTGAGCATTACTTTACTAGTGTGTGAGATGAGTGCAGTTGTGTGGTAGTTTGAGCATTCTTTGGCCTTGCCTTTCTTTGGGATTGGAATGAAAACTGACCTTTTCCAGTCCTGTGTCCACTGCTGAGTTTTCCAAATTTGCTGGCATATTGAGTGCAGCACTTTCACAGCATCATCTTTCAGGATTTGGAATAGCTCAACTGGAATTCCATCACCTCCACTAGCTTTCTTAGTAGTGATGCTTTCTAAGGCCCACTTGACTTCACATTCCAGGATGTCTGGCTCTAGGTCAGTGTCACACCATCGTGATTATCTGGGTCATAAAGATCTTTTTTGTACAGTTCTTCTGTTGTATTCTTGCCATCTCTTCTTAATATCATCTGCTTCTGTTAGGTCCATACCATTTCTGTCCTTTATTGAGCTCATCTTTGCATGAAATGTTCCTTTGGTATCTCTGATTTTCTTGAAGAGATCCCTAGTCTTTCCCATTCTGTTGTTTTCCTCTATTTCTTTGCATTGATCGCTGAAGAAGGCTTTCTTATCTCTTCTTGCTATTCTTTGGAACTCTGCATTCAGATGTTTATATCTTTCTTTTCTCCTTTGCTTTTCGCTTCTCTTCTTTTCACAGCTATTTGTAAGGCCTCCCCAGACAGCCATTTTGCTTTTTTGCATTTCTTTTCTATGGGAATGGTCTTGATCCCTGTCTCCTGTACAATGTCACGAAACTCATTCCATAGTTCATCAGGCACTCTATCAAATCTAGGCCCTTAAACCTATTTCTCACTTCCACTGTATAATCATAAGGGATTTGATTTAGGTCATACCTGAATGGTCTAGTGGTTTTCCCTACGTTCTTCAATTTAAGTCTGAATTTGGCAATAAGGAGTTCATGATCTGAGCCACAGTCAGCTCCTGGTCTTGTTTTTGCTGACTGTATATAGCTTCTCCATCTTTGGATGCAAAGAATATAATCAGTCTGATTTCGGTGTTGACCATCTGGTGATGTCCATGTGTAGAGTCTTCTCTTGTGTTGTTGGAAGAGCGTGTTTGTTATGACTAGTGCATTTTGTTGGCAAAACTCTATTAGTCTTTGCCCTGCTTCATTCCATATTCCAAGGCCAAATTTGCCTGTTATTCCAGGTGTTTCTTGACTTCCTACTTTTGCATTCCAGTCCCCTATAATGAAAAGGACATCTTTTTTGGGTGTTAGTTCTAAAAGGTCTTGTAGGTCTTCATAGAACCGTTCAACTTCAGCTTCTTCAGCATTACTGGTTGGGGCAAAGCCTTGGATTACTGTGATATTGAATGGTTTGCCTTGGAAACGAACAGAGATCATTCTGTCGTTTTTGAGATTGCATCCAAGTACTGCATTTTGGACTCTTTAGTTGACCATGATGGCCACTCCATTTATTCTGAGGGATTCCTGCCCGCAGTAGTAGATATAATGGTTATCTGAGTTAAATTCACCCATTCCAGTCCATTTCAGTTCGTTGATTCCTAGAAAGTCGACATTCACTGTTGCCATCTCTTGTTTGACCACTTCCAATTTGCCTTGATTCATGGACCTGACATTCCAGGTTCCTATGCAATATTGCTCTTTACAGCATCGGACCTTGCTTCTATCACCAGTCACATCCACAGCTGGGTATTGTTTTTGCTTTGGCTCCATCCCTTCATTCTTTCTGGAGTTATCTCCAGAATCTCCAGTAGCATATTGGGCACCTACTGATCTGGGGAGTTTCTCTTTCAGTATCCTATCATTTTGCCTTTTCATACTGTTCATGGGGTTCTCAAGGCAAGAATACTGAAGTGGTTTGCCATTCCCTTCTCCAGTGGACCACATTCTGTCAAATCTCTCCACCATGACCCGCCCATCTTGGGTTGCCCCACGGGCATGGCTTACTTTCATTGAGTTAGACAAGGCTGTGGTCCTAGTGTGATTAGATTGACTAGTTTTCTGTGAGTATGGTTTCAGTGTGTTTTCCCTCTGATGCCCTCTTGCAACACCTACCATCTTGCTTGGGTTTCTCTTACCTTGGGCATGGGGTATTTCTTCACGGCTGCTCCAGCAAAGCGCAGCCATTGCTCCTTACCTTGGACGAGGGGTATCTCCTCACCGCCGACCTTCCTGACCTTCAACGTGGGATAGCTCCTAGTAATGTGTATATTTATATCCCAAACTGTATAGATTAATCCTTGTTTGTAGAGTATGTAGTCCCCACTCTCATAAAAGCTCCTCTATTTTTAAAGTTGTTTGTAAAATAATATAAAGAATGGTTAGACATTTTATCCTGTGCCAAGAGATTTAAATTCCTGGGAGGAATGGATTGAATGAATAAAATTTTAATATATGTATTTTGAAAGTAATTTTATTTACTTATTTTTGGCTGTGCTGGGTCTTTGTTGCTACATGGGCTTTTCTCTAGTTGCAGGGGCTATGCTCTAGTTTCTGTTCACAGGCTTCTCATCATAGTGGTTTCTCTTGTTGTGGAGCATGGGGGCTAGAATGCGTGGATTTCAGTAGTTGCGACACATGGGCTAATAGCTGTGGTTCCCAGGTTCCAGAGCTCAGGCTCAGCAGTTGTGACACATGGTCTTAGTTGTTCCGAGGCTTCTAGGATCTTCCTGGATCAGGGATCGAACCCAAGTCTCCTGCATTGGCAAGTGGATTCTTTACCACTGAGCCACCAGGGAAGCCCTAATCTATTTTTTAAAACCCAAGAACTATAGGACAAAGGTCAAGGAATAAAGATCCTTTATAATATTGCTGTCTTTGCAGATTTTTCTCTTTTTTTTTGAAATTTGATTCAGAAGCTGCCAGGCTTCTCTTGGAAAGGTTTCTGCTGGTCTTGACATTCTTCACTGAGCATTTGCGGGGAGCTGCTTGGTGTTGCCTGGTGTGCCTGAGACAGACAGCACAATGAACATATTCCTACTTGGCAGGGTGATTGATGCACTCAGTGTTAAGTAGGTGTGATGGGGATACCCAGATTGAAATGGTGCCCTGCCTTATGATTTGCACCTGAGCAGCAGAGCAGACTCAGAATAGGACTTTTCAGAGAGGCTGGTACATTTTCAGCACTAATGCTCTTTTCCCTGAGATCATTAGATCAAAGAGAAAGCTGGAGTATTAGGATTTAAGGACAATGAAACTGGATTGAATTATGCAATTGCATACTGTGCTGAGGAAAAAGAAATCACCAGGTATGCTCCAAACAACTGAGGGAAAATCAGCTTTCGTTACTTTGAAGAGAGTGGGCTTGAGCTCCAAAGCTCCTTCTTTTGTTTCCTTAAATTGGGAAGGAATGCTGTGATCTCTTCTGAGATGACCTCAAGGCACTGCATCTGAGTTTTAAGCAAGAGCTCTTCTAGAGCAGGTCACTCCCTCAGACATGGGTGTGGAGTCCTTTCTCTCCTGTCAAGTGAAGATTTCATGAGAGTAGTAAGAGGTAAGATAAGAGCAGAACTGGTGAGACATGCTGTTCATTGTGCACCTGTGGAGGGACCCATAGGAGGTCCAAAAGCCATGGGCATTTACAGGTCCTTTACGTGTCAGGCAAGAGGAAGGCTATATTATACTGTCCCTGCCCTCAAGGCACTCTCTCCTTACAGTGGTTTTGGAGACCTGAAGCTGCTGGTGCTTCAGTTTGGTAATATTAGGATATGATTAAAGATTAAACTCAAAGTATTTATTAGATATAAATAAATCTTGAGCCAAGTGACATGTTATTACTCTTCAGGTACTTTATCAGAAATTATCCTAGCCTTCAACAGACTTGAACCTGAGACAATAAGGGATCAGAAAATAATATCTGAGCAAATACTATTGAAAGCTTTAGTAATCAGGCAGCTAAGGCTGCTACTGCCTGAAGATTTTGTTTGCAATTAAGACACTATTGTAGTTCATGGAGGAAATCAGATCTCTCTAAACTTCCTTTCCTCCCTTTGGTCCCCAGCTGCAGAGTTGCTTCAGTGGCTTTCTTTGTAGTAGTCATTGGCTCTGAATACTTTCCACCTCTTTTCTAATTCGTTCATTCTTATATATGTTCGATATATGTGACATATTGTGCTAGGCATGGGAGAAGAAGCATAAAGCAAGGTTATGCTTCTTGACCCGTGGAACTTACTTTCTTGCTGGAGAGACAGATGTTAAACACATAATCACATATTGAGCTAAGTGGATGTGTTAACTGGGTGAAGGCAAAATACTTGTTGTAAGAGTGTATAACGGAGGACTTGCCCTGGTCTGAAGAAGCAGGGAAGCTTTTTAGAGTGAAGGATGTCTGAGCTGAACTTTGAAAGGTAAGTAGGAATTAACATTAGATAAAGGAATAGGGGTAAACATATCAGCCAGAAAGAGCAACTTGTGTAAAGGCCTGGAGCAGGAGAGATCAGGAAGGGGCTTGATGGAGATTAGCCTGTATCACTGCTATGATAATGAGAAGCCTTCAGTGGATTTTAAGTTTCACTGAAACATGAACTAATTTGCACTTGAAGCTTAGGTTACAGAGAATGGTCTAGAGGGAGGAGAGACTGCAGGCAATCATGCCAGTGCAGAGAAGAAATGAAGTCTCCTGAAACAGTGTGTAGGAGTTGGAGGATGTGAACAGATTTGGGAGGTGCTTGCTGCTGCTGCTAAGTTGCTTCAGTCGTGTCCAACTCTGTGCAGCCCCATAGACGGCAGCCCACCAGGCTCCCCTGTCCCTGGGATTGTCCAGGCAAGAATACTGGAGTGGGTTGGCACTTCCTTCTCCGTGGTGGGTGCTTAGGAGGTAAAATAAGACTTGGAGATTGATTAGGTCCAGGGGTGAGGGAAATAAAGGAGATCAGGAAGCCAGGCTATGGTAGAGAAGGATGAGGTTTGGTGGGAAGAAGGAGATGATGAATTGAGAGCTAGACTTGATGATTTTCAGGTGCCTCTGACACAAGTGGAGATATTCAGTAGACACATGCCCACTAGAAGAACATTGATAGCTGAATAACCCAATAGTCATTCCTAACTCCCTCTTTCCTGTCTCAATTCTCATGATCGAATAAACCAGAGGCATCCTTTTTCCAGTCTCACAGACAGAAGTGACCATGTCACTAAACTGTGACCAGTGAAACAAGGGGGAAGCATATTGGTGGATCTTTGAATTCCCTGATAAAAGGAAGAGATGCAAGAGAGGAATTGCTTCATCAAGAGAAATAAAAGCATATATTTACACAAAAATGTGTATACAAATGTTCATAGTAGCAATATTCATAATAGAAAGACAGTAGAAATAACAGGAATATTCAACAAAATAGGTGAGCAAAATGTGTCCAAATGTGTGGCAGATGATTTCAGTTTTATTGACTTACCAAGTCCCTCCACTGAAAATAGATTTTCAGTTTGAAACAGAAGTGGGGGAGAGAGTTATCAGAAGGAAAAGGGGTAAAGAATGGGATAAAGATATCAGTTAAGAGTTAAAAATGTGATATTATCTCAGATATGGCAATTTATAAACAGCATGCTCACTCCTTTCACTGTAAGTTGCCAGTCACCAACAAGATGAACAATGTGCCTTTCTTTAAGAGAAATTGGAATCTTCATATTCTGTATGTTTTCTCTGAGATATACTGTAAAGCAAATAGTTCAGACACATTGATTCTGCCTTCCAATGTGATGGTTCTCCTTAAAGCCAGGTGTTCACAGCTCCCCGTCAGTCCTCCCTGAGGTGGGTGACCTGTCTAAGCAACTACTTTGGCATCAGGAGGACTGAATCCAAATACCAGTCAGAGCCAGGGAAAATACACAATAAGCTCAACATCTAAGTGTCAATCGAAATGGTAAATATGTGACGTGCATATGCTATTAACACACACCTCTCTTCGCCCATGGCAGACATCACTAATCCATTGCATTGCTTTTTTCCTACCAGTTCCAGATGTAGCTTTGGAACCTTTCTCCAAAAGGGCCTTCAGACAATTGATCAGTTTAGCTCATGAGGAGAATCCAGGTTGCCGTTTTTGGTCCAGGAGGTCAACTTAAGAAGTCCAATTTTTTGTAACCATTAATGTATGATAAAACATTTTAGTGTTGTCCATTTAAGTCACTTAATACAGACACTTTGTCTTTGAACCCTTCCTCCTTATAAATTCTATCCTTTGTAAGTTGGGTTTCCCAGGTGGCCCTACTGTTAAAGAAACCACCTGTCAATGCAGGAGACATAAGAGATGCGGTTTTTCAATCCCTGTTTTGAGGAGATCCCCTGGAGGAGGGCATGGCAACTCACTACAGTATTCTTGCTTGGAGAATCCCATGGGCAGTGGAGCTTGGCGGGCTATAGTACATAGGTTTGCAAAGAGTGGGACACAACTGAAGCAACTTAGCCTCCTTTGTAAATTAGGGACAGTGGGTGCAGTGGAAAGCTATTGCCCTTTAGGTTAGAATGCCTACTAATGACTGTGAGTGAGCCACTTAATGCTTCCTGACCTCACTCTTAATCAACTGTAAGATGGGGAGTCTTCAGTAGAAACACTTCAGTGTGTCTGGACAGTGACATTTATGTAAAATTCATAATGTGTTGTCTGTATTTTTGGGTCACCAGCAACTATAAAACACTCCATTTAGCTTTTGAAAAATGATTTGGAAAGCTTTGCCTCAACTTGCCTATTCTTGGTCAGGTTTTTCTGACTTAATAGTCTTGTTAAGCACCACTTAAAATCTAACCAGAATCCAGGGCTCTTATTATCTCTTAATCCTTACATTAATTGCATATATATTAGACAACCTGGCTCTATTTGCTTAAAGTTTACACCGCTTTCCCCTTCATTGGCATTCAGCCGAGCATCTCTAGAATGCAGTCATTCTGCACAGATGAAGGGAGATGTGAGCTCAGCTCCCCTGAGCTGAATGCTTTCTCAGTTATACCCACTGACTTTTTTTTAAATTCAACTTTGGAATATTTAAAGTCAGACATTTGTTGACCTGCTACTTTCACATGGTTTCAGCATGGATGCTAACTCCAGGGTACTGTGGGATAAAGAAAACAAAATAATTTTGATTTCTTTTTTGCTGCCTTTAGCCCATTCCTCAGATACTGTTTTGGTACCATCCCAGGGATACTGAGTTTCATGGTTTAAAAGTAAACATGATTTGTCTTAGAAACAGAAATTTACATCTCTTTAGGTGGCATTTATAGGGTATAACTCCTAGTCAATTGTTTAATTAGAGTGGTCAGTAAATCCTGCTAAGTTTTACACATTACACAGGGTCAGAAGGAAAGTCAAGGTCAGTAACCAAAGTGAGGTGTTGACTGTTGCTTGGGTTGTGTCTAATCAGTAACCAAAGCAACCAACTGACACACATGTAATGGAGTGTGATTGTCAGACATTGGCTGAGCATCAGGCTAGGTCCTGGGGATGTCCAGCGTTCTGAAGGACAATGAGAGAATGAGTTTGTTTGGAGCCAGGGTTCACATAGGGTGTTAGAAGAGAGGACTTAGGACAGCAGGCTGGGGCCAGGCCTCAGATCCATTTGAGTTCTAGGCCGTGGCATTGGAGCTTTTTCTGGTGTGTGGACAGCATCTGTTGACTGCTTTTAGATGGTGTTAAAAAAAAATAATCTCTCAGTGTTGTGAGGGATGAACTGCAGTTGTGGAGAGACCAGAGCTAGGGGAAATATTTAGGACAGATTTAACTACAGTTTTAGTTGCAATATTAATTTTTTTTCTTTTTAAATCTAAGGGCAAAGAAACAAGTTAAATGCCATCAAGCAGATGGGATGAAGGAAAAACCAGGCAGCCAAGAATTTACCACTGTGAAAAGTTTTCATTTTGACTGACTACTTGTGAGAAATAAAGGATTGGATCTGGACTGTAATAGACTCGCATATCCACAGATCATCTGGGATTGCAAGTGGGTTTTAGCATTAAACCTGAGAGGTTCCCATGTGGAGACAATGTGCCCTTGTCCATCTCTGCATCTTCAGAGCACAGTGCCCGGTCAACTCTGGGGCTTGACACGTTTCCTTGAGTAATTGAAAGCCATTAAAGATAAGAATGGATAAACAACAGAATTGCCAGAAGAAAGATAAAAGAAGAGAATAAAAAGGCGATCCAGAGAAACAGGAAAGAGGTCATTCCAAATCCTCCATATGGCAAAAGCTAGAGACTAAAAGGTATCTAACTTGTCAACACCCACTGTATCGCAAGTGGCAAGGTCAGAGTCGGGTCTGCCTACCTTAGTGAAAGGGGAGTTATGATGAGGATTCCAAGGAAGATCAAGGAAGACAGGAAGTGACCTCAGTATAGTTAAGTCTTTGATTTTCTGGTCACCTGGTCATTTATTCAACAAAAGTTAACCAGCTCCTACTCTGAGGAAAGCTAAGCAGTTGGGATGTTTGGGTTAAGGCAGCATTTGCAAGTCATGACGGATGAACAAGCAGGATGTTAGCAGATAGGCAAAGTACTGGGGAACTGCTAGAGCAAACTACAGACCAGCAGCCTACAGAAGTGTGGTGTTTGGCTGATACAGTTACATGGCCTCCCTGAGTGGTCTGGGCTTCTTCCCAGAGTAACTATTGGGTTCCCAGGGCAAGTGTCACAGAGACATGAAGTGCAGGCTCCCAGTTTCTTAATGCTTGGGCCTGGAAATGGACCCAGCATCGCTTCCACCATATGCTATTGGTCAAGCAGTGTTACGGACTGAATTGTTTACCCCCCAAATTCTTATGTTGAAGCCCCAATCCCTTGTATCTCAGAAGGAGTGTGTTTGGAAATAGAGTCTTTTTAAAGAGGTAATTAAGTGAAAATAGGGTCATTTCAGTGGGCCTTATACCAATATGACCCGTGTCCTTACAAGCTGTGTGCACATAGAGGAGCAGCCATGGTGAGAGCATGGGGGAAGATAGCTGTCTGCCAGCCAAGGAGAGAGGCTTCAGAAGAAACCAAACCTGCCCACCCCTAGGTCTTGGGTTTCTAGTCTCCAGAACTATGGGAAAAGCAATTTCTGTTGTATAAGCCACCAAGTCTATGATATTTTGTTATAGCTGCCTGAGTGGACCAACACACCACTGAAGGGTTTGGGGTCGTGGTGGGGGTGACTCTGTCTCTCCCCTTCTCTCTCTGGGGCCAGCATGACTGTTGTGCTGAAGGCTAATAGTCAGAGGCTGGAGTCCAGATAAGCAGTTCTTTCAGTAGTCAGATGAATGGACAGGTAACGAACAGGTATATTTGAAATACGAGGACCAGACAAAGCAGACGTACAACTTCAAGATGTGAAATTGACAGTGTTTGGTGACTGCATATTTTAGGTAGTGGTTGATGCGGGGTTGCGGGGGAAGTTCCTCAGAGGGAAAGGCCAATGAATACCAGATGGAGAATAACAGGGTCCTATGGAGGAGGAGTTTGGTTGGCCACATTCCAGTAGAGTCTTCCATTGACAGAAATTGATAATGACAGGAAGTAATACAAAATGCATATGGGCGTGCCTCAGAAATTAGAGCCCCTTAATTAAGCTTCCTCCGTGTAGGCTAAGGCTCAGTTTCATGGAGTGGGGGATGGTTGGCAGAGGGCATCCTCTCCTTTTCTAGATAACCCTCTGCCAAGGGGGCCCTGAACACACCCCTACCACACCCAGGATGCACCAACCAGAGAGGGTAGCTCTGTGACCATCTCGGCTGGTCTCTGGCCTTACAGACATGTCCAGGAGCAGGGACAGAGACAGAACCTCCTCTGCCTCCCTGCTGCTGCCAACTGAGCCAGCTCTGAGAATTCCATCGCCATTCTATTGATGCCCTGGTTGACTTTGTTAATAAGGCACCACTGCAAAACAGCTATGATGGTAAAACCATAGGTATGGGGCAATATTTGACCAGGGAAAATAGATTAACATGGAATCTGTGATCATTCTTAGTAAGAACTAAAGTTGACCTTTTCTTTAGAAATATTAAGGGGAAAAGGGGGGGGGGGAATGAAGCAAATGAATAGAACAGAAAAACATACCAAGAAGATGTTTACTTCCTCTAGGAAAGGAAGTGTTTTCTGGTGCTTTGGAAAAGGCATTTGCATAATACAAAGCCCCTTCTGGCTGAGGCCAGCATGGCTCAAGCTACCGGCTCAGAGTTAATTGTAAGTCCTTTCTCTTCTTTAACTAAAGCAGTGTCTCTCCCACTGCACCTTTCTTGCTTCGATGCTGCCTGCACTGGAAACTGAGAAAATCACTTTTCCTCATTCATGAATACCATTTCATACTTTCTTAATTGAAGCAGATTCTCTTTCTTAAATACTGGAATACAAATTAGGAAGCAGGAAAAAAAAAAGGATGAAAAGAATTTACAAAACGTGAGCACAAATGAATGTCATTTGATCTATTCTCCCTCAGACCCTGCTTTTCCTAATTTCTAGTTTCTGCTAGGAGGCCTGAGCTGGGTGCAGTGCCCTGGGCTTCCATGACCTGTTGGCAGCCAGCTAGAGTGCTCCTCTTTCCAAATAGTATCTCTGTCAAGCTGCAAACCCACTATGTCTCACATGGCAACTGTACCAGGAATTCTCCCCCTAAAAGATGGAAGAGGTGATGTATTTTGATTAACAGACAAAAAAAAAAAAAAAGAGTCTGGATAGTTTCACTTAAGATTACAAACCCCACCACTCATGGTGTGCACATTAGAGTACCACTGGTGTTTTCTTTCCCTGACCCTTAGATCACCGGCCAGCACTTTTATTCCAACGTTTGGACGTGAACACAATGATGCCACTCTGGGCACAAACAGTGCTCAGCTCTCACTCTCTCTCCTTTTTTTTTTTTCTTTTTCTTCTCATATCTGTTTAAACCTTTCAGCTCAGCATGCGATGTGTCTGAAAATGGCTTGGATGTAATTACTAACAGTGTTACCTCTCTGCTGAAGCCTGTAATTCCCTCTTGATTAAGATGGCGATATTGATTTGGCTGGGAGTGCATGCAAATAAACCGTGACCTGCGGAGAGGTGTAGTTTTTCAGTTTGCTGTGTGTTTGTGATTGCAGGCTAGTAGTCAAGATTACCCCACCCATATGGTTTGACTGCAGTGTTTGCATGGATTAATACCTGTCTTCTAGGCTCAGATGGAAACTACAGCCATCAAAAGTTCTCATCTGGAGCCTTTATTTAGCTTGTGCCTATCAATCACAGCCATCTCTGCGCTTAACATTTATCAGAGACCTTCAAGAGGAATGGGCTCTCTCAGTCAGGCTGGCTGTCAAAGGTCATGGTACTTCAGAAGGAGACAGGTGGAGGAGGGGATTGAGAAAGTATGTCAAGGCGATGGAGTGATTTGGTAATTGACCACCACAAAAGAGTCTGTACTATATTCGCCAGTTAGGCATTGAAGCACATGATCTCTTAAAATAAATGACCACCAGTTCATACTCATTTAGGACAAAATTTGCAACCATCAGTCCTTTTACGGGCTAAGAAAAGGAAATGCTTCATGAGGACATAACTATACCTACCATTCAAACAGACATCATGTTAACCTGGAAAGAAGGATCAGATAGATGAGTGCCATTGAAAGTGAATCTGGGGCCTGTGGGTTGGCAGGGATTCCTTGGTGAAAGTAATTTAGAAAATATGTAATTTAAATGAAATAGGTGTCTGAATTAAAATAGGTGCTTTTGGGGGGGATTTTTTTCCCCCTGTGGTATTATTTTGTTCCAAATTAAGGAGACAAAAGAGACCTGACAACTAGATGTACCTAATAACAAAAGAGACCTGACAATAGATGTACCTGACAACTAGAGGTAATACCTGATCCTAGGGTGGTTCTTTATTGTTGTTGCTCAGAGGCTAAGTTGTGTCCAATTCTTAGTGACCCCAGGGACTGTAGCTCACCCCAGGGACTGTCCTCCACTGTCTCCCAGAGTTTGCTCAAATTCATGTCCATTGAATTGGTAATGCTGTCTAACCATCTCATCCTCTGCTGCTCTCTTCTCTTTTGGCCTTCAATCTTTCCCAGTATCAGGGTCTTTTCCAGTAAGTCAGCCTTTCACATCAGGTGTCCAAAGTATTGGAGCTTCAGCTTCAGCAACAGTCCTTCCAATGAATATGCAGGGTTGATTTCCTTTAAGATTGAACAAAGGTTGATTACCTTTCATCTCCTTGCATTACTCTTGATCTCTCAAGAGTCTTGTCTAGCATCACAGTTTGAAAGCATTAATTCTTTGGCACTCAGCCTTCTTTATGGTCCAATTCTCACATCCATACATGAACACTGGAAAAAATCTGTGGAATTAATTTGTTCCAAATGAAAGGAGACAAAAGAGACATGACAACTAGATGTAATACCTGATTCTTTATTAGAGGAGAAAAATGCTACAAAAGAAATCATTAGGTCAACTGACAAAGTTGGAATATGAAAAAGAGATTAGATAAAATTATTAAATTAAGATTAAAATGACTAAAGTTGACAACTGTGTGTGGGTGCATTGGAGAATATCCCGATTTTAGGAAATTTATGTGATGTATACAACTTACTCTCAAATGATGAAAATTATATGTATATATTATATATGTTGTATATATATGAACATGAGAGGGAGAGAAAAAGAGAACAAATGACAAAATAAATGGGTGAAATGATAATAGTACAATAGGATAATCTGGGTATTGGGTATAGGAGTGTTTGCTTTTTTTTGTTTTTTTTTCTATTCTTGCAATTTTTTTTGTAGGTTTGAAATTATTTCCAAATGAAAAGTAAAAAAAGAGAAAAGCTTGTCTAATTCAAAGCTTTTTTTCCATGGGATAAGTAAAAATTCTGGCCTTGCTTTTTTGGTGTCTTTGAAAAAATGTTTTTGGATCCCACCAAAAAAAGATACTCCACATCCAAGGGCAAAGGAGAAGCCCCCAAAAGATGGTAGGAGGGGTGGAATCATTTTTATAATCAAAGCCCATGCCCACCAGAGATGCTCAGAGGGCTCAAACAAAACTTTGTGCATACCAGTAGAACCCACAGAGACTGAGCCAGACCTGCCTTTGAGTGCTTGAGTGTCTCCTGTGGAGGTATGGGTCAGCAGTGGCCTGCCACAGGGGCAGGTGCTCTGAGTGCAGCAGACCTGGGTATGGCATAAGCCCTCTGGGAGGAGGTCACCATTAACCCTACCGTAGAGCCACCAGAACTTACAAAGGACTGGGGAAACAGACTCCTGGAAGGCACAAACAAAATCTTGTGTGCACCAGGACCCAGGAGAAAGGAGCAGTGACCCCTCACTGGCCCCCACTTGCCCATGAGTGTCTGAGAGTCTCCAGCAGAGGTGTGGCTTGGTGGTGGCCTGCTGCATGATTGGGGGCACTGAGTCTTTCAGTGCGCGCACAGTGCTTTTTGAAGGAGGTAGCCATTATCTTCATTATCTCCACCATAGTTTGGCCTCAGGTAAAGTGACAGGGAAGGAACACAGCCCCGCCCAAGCACAGAAAACTGAATTAATGATTTACTGAGCATTTCCCTGCCCATCAGAAGGTCCAGTTTTCCCCTCAGTCAGTCTCTCCCATCAGGAAGCTTCCATAGGCTTCTTATCCTTCTCCATCAGAAGGCAGACAGAATGAAAACCACAATCACAGAAAACTAATCAAACTGATCACATGGACCACAGCCTTGTCTAACTCAATGAAACTATGAGCCATGCCGTGTAGGGCCACCCAAGATGGAAGGGTCATGGTGGAGAGTTCTGACCAAAAGTGGTCCACTGGAGAAGGGAATGGCATGCCACTTCAGTATTCCTGCCTTGAGAACCCCATGAACAGTATGAAAATGCAAAAAGATAGGAAACTGAAAGAACTCCCCAGGTCAGTAGGTGCCCAATAAGCTACTGAAGAACATTGGAGAAATAACTCCAGAAAGAATGAAGAGATGGAGCCAAAGCAAAAACAACACCCACTTGTGGTGTTGGTGACTGGTGGTGGAAGTAAAGTCCAATGCTGTAAAGAACAACATTGCATAGGAACCTGGAATGGTAGGTCCATGAATCAAGGTAAATTGAAAGTGGTCAAACAGGAGATGGCAAGAATGAACATCAACATTTTAGGAATCAGTGAGCTAAAATGGACTGGAATGGGTGAATTTAACTCAGATGACCATTATATCTACTATTGTCAGCATAAATCCCTTAGAAGAAATGGTGTACCCACCATAATCAACAAAAGAGTCTGAAATGTAGTACTTGGATGCAATCTCAAAAATGACACAATGATCTCTGTTCATTTCCAAGGCAAATCATTCAATATCACAGTAATCCAAGTCTATGCCCCAACCAGTAATGCTGAAGAAGCTGCAGTTGAACGGTTCTATGAAGACCTACAAGACCTTCTAGAACTAACACCCAAAAATGTCCTTTTCATTATATGACCTAAATCAAATCCCTTATGATTATACAGTGGAAGTGACAAACAGATTCAAGGGATTAGATCTGATAGACAGAGTGCCTGAAGAACTACGGATGGAGGTTCATGACATTGTACAGGAGGCAGTGATCAAAACCATCCCCAAGAAAAAGAAATGCAAAAAGGCAAAATGGTTGTCTGAGGAGGCCTTACAAATAGCTGAGGAAAGAAGAGAAGCAAAAGGCAAAGAAAAGGAAAGATATAGCCATTTGAATGAAGAGTTCCAAAGAATAGCAAGAAGAGATAAGAAAGCCTTCCTCAGTGACCAATGCAAAGAAATAGAAGAAAATAATAGAATGGGAAGGACTAGAGATCTCTTCAAGAAAATTAGAGATACCAAGGGAACATTTCATGCATAGATGGGCACAATAAAGGACAGAAATGGTATGGACCTAACAGAAGCAGATGATATTAAGAAGAGGAGACAATAATACACAGAAGAACTATACAAAAAAGATCTTCAGGACCCAGATAATCATGAAGGTGTGATCACTCACCTAGAGCCAGACATCCTGGAATGTGAAGTCAAGTGGGTCTTAGGAAGCATCACTATGAACAAAGCTAGTGGAGGCGATGGAATTCCAGTTGAGCTATTTCAGATCCTGAAAGATGAAGCTGTGAAAGTCCTGCACTCAATATGCCAGCACATTTGGAAAACTCAGCAATGGCCACAGGACTGGAAAAGGTCAGTTTTCATTCCAATCCCAAAGAAAGGCAATGCCAAAGAATGTTCAAACTGCCACACAATTGCACTCATCTCACATACTGGCAAGTGAAAGTAAAAGTCGCTCAGTCGGGTCTGACTCTTTGCAACCCCATGGACTATACAGTCCATGGAATTCTCCAGGCCAGAATACTGAAGTGGGTAGCTGTTCCCTTATCCAGGCAATCTTCCCAACACAGGGATCGAACCCAGGTCTCCCTCATTGCAAGTGGATTCTTTACCAGCTGAGCCACAGGGGAAGCCCACATGCTGGCAAAGTAATGCTCAAAATTCTCCAAGTCAGGCTTCAACAATATGTGAACCGTGAGCTTCCAGATGTTCAGGCTGGATTTAGAAAAGGCAGAGGAACCAGAGATCAAATTGCCAACATCCATTGGATCATCAAAACAAGAGAGTTCCAGAAAAACATCTACTTCTGTTTTATTGACTACGCCAAAGCCTTTGACTATGTGGATCACAACAAACTGGAAAATTCTCTAAGAGATGGGAATACCAGACCACCTGACCTGCCTTCTGAGAAATCTGTATGCAGGTAGATCAAGAAGCATCAGTTAGAACTGGACATGGAACAACAGATTGGTTCCAAATTAGGAAAGGAATATGTCAAGGCTGTATATATTGTCTCCCTGCTTATTTAACTTATATGCATAATACATCATGTGAAATGCTGGGCTGGATGAAGCACAAGCTGGAATCAAGATTGCTGGGATAAATGTTAATAACCTAAGATATGCAGATGACACCACCCTTATGGCAGAAAACAAAGAAGAACAAAAGAGCCTCTTGATGAAAGTGAAAGAGGAGAGTGAAAAGTTGGCTTAAAACTCAACATTCAGAAAACTAAAATCATGGCGTCTGGTCCCATCACTTCATGGGAAATAGGTGGGGAAACAGTGGAAACAGTGGCTGACTTTATTTTGTTTGGCTCCAAAATCACTGCAGATGGTGACTGCAGCCATGAAATTAAAGGATGCTTGTTCCTTGGAAGACAAGCTATGACCAACCTAGACAGCATATTAAAAAGCAGAGACATTGCTTTGCCAACAAAGGTTAATCTAGTCAAAGCTATGGTTTTTCCAGTAGTCATATGGATGTGAGAGTTGGACCACAAAGAAAGTTGAGCACTGAAAAATTGAAGAATTGATGCGTTTGAACTGTAGTGTTGGAGAAGACTCTTGAGAGTCCTTTGGACAGCAAGGATATCCAACCACTCAATCCTAAAGGAAATCAACCCTGAATATTCATTGGAAGGACTGTTTCTGAAGTTGAAGCTCCAATGCATTAGACACCTGATGTGAAAGGCCGACTTACTGAAAAAGACCCTGATACTGGGAAAGACTGAGGGCAGGAGGAGAAGGGAGTGACAGAGGATGAGATGTGGGATGGCATCACTCACTCATGGACATGAGTTTGAGCAAGCTCAGGGATTTGGAGATGGACAGGGAAGCCTGGTGTTCTGCAGTCTTTGGGGTCACAAAGAGTCGACGGAAACGATTGAATGACTGAACTGAACTAATGTCTTGCTTTTCTCTTGTCTTCCTCTTTCTAACCGGACACTTAACTGGGAGAAGATGCCAAAACCTCATTTGTTGATAACATAGACGTTGGATTACTCAGAATGTATGACAAGAGCAGACACACTTTAGTAAAAATCAAAGTGCTAACAGGCTGCAAGAAACATAAATCATGAGTGTGCATGCCTGTTCATGTGGACTTAGCTGCCAGGAATACTGTAGAAATCCTTACTCCATTCTCTGCTTCTGTCTCCTCTCTGCAAGCTTCCTCCTAGCAGTTAGACTTACCTTCATCCAGTATTGGTTCCCTCTTATGCTGTCCTTATTCAAGCACTTAGAATCCCTCTGGTCCATCCTTTGTCCATTCTCATCTTCACATTCCTATAGTTTCCTACACTTCATATCCAAACAGAACTTCCCTTCATCTCTGCTGTCACTCTAACTCTACCTTCACACATGTCAACCAACCCCAGCTCTCTGATAACTTGTATTTTCTTCCTTATATATAATGTGACTTTTCTGACAACTTGTGAAAAAATGCATACTTATCACAGAAGAGTTGGAAAACACAGGAAAGAAAGAAAATGAATGAGTCACTGATAAGTCCACCAGTCCAGACAACCACTGTATTTTGATATATTTCCTTCTTTTTTTTTCCCTCCATACATTCGTAAATGTGTAGAGATTATATACTACATAATGTCTTTTCTCTTTTTTCCCACTTAACTCTCCACTGTGGTTTCATGAAACATCATTTACAAACATGATTTTTAGCTACAGGGAAGGACTTTAGGTTAATATCTGGCTGTTCTACAACATGGTTCTGCAACAGTGTTTAACTCATGCTATTATAAGTAAGGAGAGGGAAATTGCAACCCATTCCAGTTTTCTTGCCTGGAGAATTCCATGGACAGAGAAGCCTGGTGGGCTACAGTCCATGTGGTCACAAAGAGTTAGACACGGCTGAGTGACTAACACACACACATTATAAGTAAATCTATTTTTAAAAACCTTACACAAATTTTTAAAAAATAAATGACATAATTTTCCCTGGTTAAATTTATAGAAATTCAATAACAGTGCCAAGATGTGATTATTTACCAAGATGTGATTATTTTAAAGACTTTGCTACCTATTGCCCTGAAGAAGGATGAGATGCATTTACAGTATATTCCTGCCAAAAGTATATGTATATTTATGGCTTATGGCTTCCCTAGTAGCTCAGCTAGTAAAGAATCCACCTGCAATGCAGGAGACCCCAGTTTGGGAAGATCCCTTGGAGAAGAGATAGGCTACCCACTCCAGTATTCTTGGGCTTCCCTAGTGGCTCAACTGGTAAAGAATCCACTTGTAATGCGAGAGACCTGGGTTCGATCCCTGAGTTGGGAAGATCCTCTGGAGAAGGGAACGGATACCCACTCCAGTATTCTTCCCTGGAGAATTCCATGAACTATATCATCCATGGGGTTGCAAAGAGTTGGACATGACTGAGCAACTTTCACTTTCACTTTCCTGCCAAAAAGGCACATGGGTTTCACTGAACTCTGAAAGCATGAATATTTTTCATTTAAAAGAGATGTTTGTCATTCTGATAGTTGAAAAACAGTGTCTTGCTTTAATTTGTATCTCTCTCTTGGTTATATTTTTAGTGTGAACATTTGAACAGTTTTATACAATGTGTTTTGCCACTTTTCTCTGCTCACTTTTCTGCTCCACATTTCCTCAGTGCTTCCAGGCTGTCTTTACTCTTTTTGTAAATGTGACAGCTGTCCCCTCAGTGGTTGCCAGGATTAGTTTGGCTACTCTCCTTTGCAAGACTGCTGCCACTTTCTTCCTTTACAAACCCACATGCAGGCCTCATAAAGCTGTTCCCCAGTCGGAGGACATTGAAAGAGTTATGTTGTAGGGTATTTATGTTGCTTTCTTTGATGTATTGCTGCTTCATCTATAATCTAAGTTCTCCAAAGGCAAGGCTTTTGCTTTTTAATAAATACAAAATATTTCTTTGGGACTGGTTTCATTATCTACTGCTGTGTAACAAACCAATCCAAAACTCTGAGGCTAAGAACAACAATTTATTTTTCTCTCTCATGTATTTTTGGTGTGTTGTGTTAGGCTGTTTTTGCTTCAGGTCTTTCTTGCAATTGTAGCCAGAAGGTAAAAGAAACTAGATTTATCTGAAGAAACTAGACTTATTGAAGCATGCGCTGGATGTCCAAGATGACTTCTTGTCTCACACGTCTGACTCCTCATATGAGACAGCTGAAACACATAAGGCTGTCTGGGCTCCTCTCCCTCTCTCTCTCCTGTGGCTTCTTCACATTACTGCATTGGGCTTCCCAAGGCATGGCAGTCTCAGGGTTTCAGCTTCTTCCCTGGTGGCTAGCTTCTCCCAGAACAAGTACTGCAAAGAGATCAAGGTGGTATAAAGAAATTATCCTCCAATTAAAAATAAATTGAAAAGTGAGATCAAGGTGGAAGCTGCGAGGCTTCTTACGTTACAGTGTTAGCAATCATGGTGCATCTCTTCAGCCATATTCTGTGATTCGAAGGGAACCATCGTCTCGAAAGTGAGAGCCCTGCTTAAAGAGGAGGAACTACACAGGGGAGTAAACACCAGGAAGCATGGTTGGAGGGGCGTCTTTGGAGACACACTACCTCAGGTGCCTAGCAGTAATTGTATTACTTCCATATTTAGCATTCAATGAACTCTTATTAAATGAACAGCCTAGAAACGGGAAATAAATTGTTTAGTGAAAAAGCCATTTGACCTTAATTTCCTTTCTGATGGGGAGGGCCCAGGGAGTAAGCCATGAAAAATGAGACTTTGACGTAGCTGCAATCTAATCTCAAAGAGCAAGTAACCTCAAAAAAAATTCACTTATGGGTCTAATTGTATTCTACTGACAACTGGATATTTTATTCCAAGATTCTATTACCCTTAGTGATTTAACCAATATTTTCCTATTTATTCTCATTTTCTGCCTCTAAATAGGGAAGCTATTGGCTGGACACTAGGTCTCCCATCATGTCTGCTATAGCTAAACATTATAAATTTACTTCAATTCAGTTCAGTTCATTTCAGTTGCTCAGTCATGTCCGACTCTTTGCGACCCCATGAACTGCAGCACACCAGGCCTCCCTGTCCATCAGCAACTCCCAGAGTCCACCCAAACCCATGTCCATCGAGTTGGTGATGCCATCCAACCATCTCATCCTCTGTCGTCCCCTTCTCCTCCTGCCCTCAATCTTTCCCAGCATCAGGGTCTTTTCAGATGAGTCAGCTCTTCACATAAGGTGGCCAAAGTATTGGAGTTTCAGCTTCAACATCCGTCCTTCCAATGAACACCCAGGACTGATCTCCTTTAGGATGGACTAGTTGGATCTCCTTGCAGTCCAAGGGACTCTCAAGAGTCTTCTCCAACACCACAGTTCAAAAGCGTCAATTCTTTGGCACTCAGCTTTCTTTATAGTCCGACTCTCACATCCATACATGACCACTGGAAAAACCATAGCCTTGACTAGATGGACCTTTGTTGGCAAAGTAATGTTTCTGCTTTTTAATATGCTGTCTGCTGCTGTTGCTGCTAAGTTGCTTCAGTCGTGTCTGACTCTGTGCGACCCCAGAGATGGCAGCCCACCTGGTTCCCCTGTCCCTGGGATTCTCCAGGCAAGAACACTGGAGTGGGTTGCCATTTCCTTCTCCAATGCATGAAAGTGAAAAGTGAAAGTGAAGTCGCTTAGTCGTGTCCGACTCCTAGTAACCCCATGGACTGCAGCCTACCAGGCTCCTCCGTCCATGGGATTTTCCAGGCAAGAGTTCTGAAGTGGGGTGCCATTGCCTTCTCCAAATATGCTGTCTAATACGCTGTCTAGATTGGTCATAACTTTCCTTCCAAGGAGTAAGCATCTTTTAATTTCATGGCTGCAATCACCATCTGCTTCAGTGCCATTGAATATTCTTTTCTAATTCATAACATTAGAAGTTTGGTGTTGGTTACAGCAACAAGTCATGTTCTCATGAGAGAATTACATGTCAAGTTTTGTTTCTAAATATGGGTATATGAGTAGCAAGCAGGGGCAGCCATTGTGTCTCTGTCTGACCGAGTTAGGGATAGTTAGGTTAAGTCTGCTTTGGCCTAAAATATAAAATTAATCCATGCATTTCTCACACAGCAATAACTCCTGCTGCTGCTGCTGCTGCTAAGTTGCTTCAGTCGTTTCTGACTCTGTGCAACGCCATAGACGGCAGCCCAGCAGGCTCCGCTGTCCCTGGGATTCTCCAGGCAAGAATACTGGAGTGGGTTGCCATTTCCTTCTCCAATGCGTGAAAGTGAAACGTCAAAGTGAAGTCGCTTAGTCGTGTCCGACTCTTAGCGACCCCATGGACTGCAGTCTACCAGGCTCCTCCGTCCATGGGATTTTCCAGGCAAGAGTACTGGAGTGGGGTGCTATTGCCTTCTCCGTAATAACTCCTACTGGTCTCCAAATAGAAAATGCATGGTACTCTAAGATTTCATTAATTCAGTTAAAGATGACTTGTCATTAACTATGTTTATTTATATCTGGTATACAGCAAAATGATTCAATTATACACAACACACACATATATATGTATTATATATATATTTTTCATATTCTTTTCCAATATGGTTTATTATAGGATATTGAATATAGTTCCCCATGCTATACAGAAGGACCTTGTTGTTTATC
The DNA here is from genome assembly GCF_029407905.1 of Bubalus kerabau. NCBI lineage: Eukaryota > Metazoa > Chordata > Mammalia > Artiodactyla > Bovidae > Bubalus > Bubalus kerabau. Next base: position 75,916,973 of record NC_073633.1, read on the forward strand.
TATTTTATATATAGTGGTTAGTATCTGCTAATCCCAAACTCCTAATTTATCTTCCCCAATCCCCTTTCCCTTTTGGTAAACATGAGTTTGTTTTCTGTGAGTCTGTTTTGTGAACAAGTTCATTTGTATCATATTTCAGATTCCACATATGAATATGAGTGATAGTATATAGTATTTGTCTTTCTCTTTCTGACTTGAAGAAGTGAAGTCGCTTAGTCGTGTCTGACTCTTTGCGATCCCTACCAGGCTCCTCCCTCCATGGGATTCTCCAGGCAAGAGTACTGGAGTGGGTTGCCATTTCCTTCTCCAGGGGATCTTCCCGACCCAGGGATTGAACCTGGGTCTCCCGCATTCCAGGCAGATGCTTTAACCTCTAAGCCACCGATCATCTTTAGACCCATTCTAATGCCAATGCTGCAAATGGCATTATTCCATTCTTTTTTATGGCTGAGTGGTATTCTATTATATATATGACATAGCACTTCTTCTCTATCTTCTTTATCCATTTATCTGTTGATGGACATTTAGGTTGCTTCCATGTCTATTGTAAATAGTACTGCTGTGAACACTGGGGTGCGTGTATCTTTTCAAATCGATCTTTCTCTGGATATATGCCCAGGAGTGGAACTGCTAGATCATATGGCAACTCTATTTATAGTTTTTAAAGGAACCTCTATTCTGTTTTCCATAGTGGCTACACCAATTTACATTCCTACCAACAGTGTTGGAGGGTTCCCTCTTCTTCACATGCTCTCCAACATTTATTATTTGTAGGCTTTTTGTTGATATCCATTCTGACCAATGTGAGGTGATACCTCATTGTAGTTGAGACTTGCATTTCTCTAATAATTAGTGATTTTGAGCATCTTTCCATAAGTCTGTTGGCCATCTGTATGTCTTCTTTGGAGAAATGTCTATTCAGATCATCTTCCCATTAAAAGAAATGTATTTAGTTATTTCTTTTTGGCTATGCTGGGTCTGGCTGTGCTTTTCTCTACTTGTGGTGAGCAGGGTCTAGTGTCTAGTTGTCGTGCACAGGCATCTCATTGTGGTGACTTCTCTTGATGTGGACCATGGGCTCTAGGCCATGTGGGCTTCGTTAGCTGAAGTGCAAGGCCTCTGTAGTTGCAGTCCCCAGACTCGAGAGTACAGGCTCAGTAGTTGTGGCACACAGGGTTAGTTGCTCCATGACATGTGGTACCTTCCTGGACCAGGGATTGAACCCATGTCTCCTGCATTGGCAGGTGGATTCTTTACCACTGAGCCACCAGGGAAACCTTTCTGCCCATTTTTTGACTGGGTTATTTTTTTTTTTATTGTGTTGCATGAATCATTAACTATGTTTAAGATTATACCACATGCCTTCTGGGAACTTAGAGCAGAAAGGGCATTAGGACATATAAACCTAGAGACCAAGCCAGGAAGCCCACACAAAAGGTCATGTAGATGCTGCAGGCGTGAGATGCTACAGGGATTCGTAGTAGGAAGAAATTACTGACTAGGATGGCATCTGTCGGCTTCTGAAAGCGGTTTTGATAGATAAATTTGTGTAGTTTCAGAGCTGAAAACAGCCTCAACACAGAGCCCAACACAAATGGGAAAGGAATGGAGCTTTGTTTTTCTGGCAGCATATTCTAAGCATGCTTAGGTGGCCTGGGGAGAACAAAGCCGGTTAACCCGCTTCATGCCCTCTAAACAGAAACCAGACACCCAGAGGAGGAGCCCCACGGAAGGAAGGCGGCCTCCTGTCCTCGCAGTGTGTGCCAACATTTGAAACATCAGTAGGTGTGGTGGTTTCTCTGCTGTAGGTTTGCAGGTCCCTGGTGGGCGGGGAGGGCGGGCAGAGGAACAATTCCAGCACACATCAGGAAACAAATGTTCGAATGTTCATTTGGGGGCCTTGAATGGCACGCACTGGCTGGGCTCAGGAGATGGCAGAGCTTCTCAGCAGGGAAGCAGTTAATGTGTTACAGCACACTTTTAAAGCCAGAGGAATCTCACCGTCCGCTGCCCCCATCTGGGGCTGGCTTCTAGCTGAGTTTAGGGGATTTGGAAGGGATTTGAGGTGGGTGTGGTTCTGGTGGTTCGGTTTCTAGGAAAGAAAACAATCCTTTGCTTTGACCTTCCATGTGATTCAGATCAGTGCCTCCTTGGCGCGAGGCCTTTTCTAGGCAGTTTGCAGTGAGGGTAGCCCCTCGACTTCAGTTTCATGCCGCTTCTCTCCATCAGCGGCCTGCATTCTGTGTGGGGAGCCTGGGGATTCAGAGCTCAACCTCTTGACTCCTGTATTGGCTGAGGCTCGAGATGCTCAAAACCCAGCTCAGTGCCTGACTCCTCAGGTAATTGCTTTGTCCCCCTTCTCTGTATATGCTGAAGGTGACGAGGCCTCCTTTCACACGTGGAAAATGGCAAAATTGCAGGGGCTTAAGGAAGGACTTGTAACTAGTGATTGGATGGTCTGGAGCCACACTTTGGAATTGTCACCTGATCCCAGATGGCATGCATCATGCTCTCCAGAAGGAAGTTGAAAAGCAAGAATCAAAGAAACCAGGGACAAAGGAATGTACAATAAACTCCCTCACAAACCGGGGATTTGATTAATCTCGATGGAGTCATGAATCTGACTGAGGAGAATTCTGTTTTTTAAGTACCCCACGATGCGTGGTGCCCCTCTGTCAAAACAGAAATCCTATCATGTACTGGGTGCAGCCCTTTGCTCACCGCTCTGATGTTATAACATGATTGGACTGTGCACTTTGTAGCTAAAAAAGAAACCATTTTTACAAAGCATCCGCAATAAAAGTGTAGACGAGGTTATCAGGTAGCTTTTGAAATCTGAAAAGACTCAATATAAAAAAGATAATTTTTTGTTTTATTGCTAAGGAAACACAGATTTTGTTTAATCAATGGAGCATAAACAGGTTTAACTGCAAAATCAATAAAATTCGAGGTAGACAAGCCACCCTGAGTGATAAGGACTAACTGTTCCATCTGGAGTCAGGGTGCAGAGAATCACTGTGAAAAGCAGGAAGGACAGCAATGGTGCTTAGAATATAGGGGACATAAAAACCTTCAAAGGGACTTGCTAGAGATGTAAATTCCCAGAGATTTTGAGATGTCAAACTCATTTTGAGGGTAAAACCCCAGAATTTTAAGTACACACAGCAGGTAATACTGATTCTCTGCGGTCACAGGCTGAGATGTGAGCTAGAGTTCTAAAGTGGATTTTGATCTTCCCTGCAAAAGTGCCAACATAGAGACTCAGAATCCAGGGAATTTAAAACCAGTCATCAAGATCCTTCCCTGAAGCTCTCCCAACATCCTCACTGAGTCAAGCAGCCTATTAGTGAAGGAAGGTATTTGACTGTGAGCTACCGAAGCTTCGAAAATAATGATTTAAACCTAAGGAGGATTTTTATTTTGGGGGAGGGGAGAGGATAAATAAGAAGTCTCGAGGTAGGCAATCCAGCTGTAGCAGGTTGGATGATGTGTGATGGGCTAAGTTGCTTCAGATGTGTCCAATTTTTGCAACCCCATGAAACTGTAGCCCGCCAGACTCCTCTGTCCATGGGATTCTCCAGGCAAGAATACTGGAGTGGATTGCTGTTTCCTTCTCCAGGGGATCTTCCTGACCCAGGGATCAAACTTTCGTCTCTTATGTCTCCTGCATTGGCAGGTGGGTTCTTTATCACTTGTGTGACCTGGAAGCCCCTCCAAAAGGTATGTCCACATCCAAATCCCTGAAACTCTGAATGCTACCTTATTTGGAGAAACGATCTTTGTAGATGTAATTATCTTGAGATTATCCTGGATTCCTGGATGGCAGTGGCTGCTGCAAGCTCCTCACTGCCTCATTGACTGATTTGACAGTTATATTACTTTGTTGTAGAACATACTTACGTGAAACAGGATTCCTTGAGCCAAGATTTTGCATTTAGTGGTTCTCAATGTGGAGATATGTGCAATGTGGAGACATTTTTAGTTGTCATAACTCTGTTGGGGATGGAGTGGAAGATGGTGGTGCTACAGATATTTAGAAGGTAGAGGCCAAGGGTGCTGCTAAACATATTATAGTATATAAAACAGCCCCCAGGACGAAGAATTATCCAACCCTAGATGTCAGTAGAAATGAGTTGAGAAAACCTAATATAGTTCAGTTCAGTCGCTCAGTCGTGTCCGACTCTTTGCGACCCCATGAATCACAGCACGCCAGGCCTCCCTGTCCATCACCAACTCCCGGAGTTCACTCAGACTCACTGCCCATCGAGTCAGTGATGCCATCCAGCCATCTCATCCTCTGTCATCCCCTTTTCCTCCTGCCCCCAATCCCACCAAGCATCATAGTCTTTTCTAATGAGTCAACTCTTCGCATGAGGTGGCCAAAGTACTGGAGTTTCAGCTTTAGCAGTATTCCTTCCAAAGAACACCCAGGGCTGATCTCCTTTAGAATAGACTGGTTGGATCTCCTTGCAGTCCAAGGGACTCTCAAGAGTCTTCTCCAACACCACAGTTCAAAAGCATCAATTATTCGGCACTCAGCTTTCTTCACAGTCCAACTCTCACATCCATACATGACCACAGGAAAAACCATAGCCTTGACTAGATGAACCTTTGCTGGCAAATAATGTCTCTGCTTTTGAATATGCTATCTAGGTTGGTCATAACTTTCCTTCCAAGGAGTAAGTAAACAATAATAAATAGCCTTAAAAATAAAAATTAAAGAGCTTAATAAGTTAGAGAAGGAGACATATAGTATGATATCCCTTTATGTGGAATCTAAAAAGAAGTGATATGAATGAATTTACAAAACAGAAAGAGACTCACAGACTTATAAAATGAACTTATGGTGGCTGGAGGGAAGGGATCATTAATGAGTTTGGGATGGTCATGTACACACTGCTATATTTAAAATAACCAACAAGGTCCTACTATATAACACAGGGAACTCTGCTCTATGTTACATGGCAGCCTGGATGGGAGGAGGGTTTGGGAGAGAACAGATACATGTATGTGTTTGGTGGAGTCTCTGGGCTGTTCACCTGAAACTATCACAACATTGTTAATTGGCTAATAAAAATAAAAAGTTCAAAAGAAAGGAAAGACTTCAGTTAAAAACACAAAAAACTTTTTCTTAATGTCCTTCCAATTCTTCCATGAAAGTGGAGGAGGCATATAAGGCACAAGTTGGCTGCTTGCTCTGGATGGAATTATTATTGTTATTATTTTTGTCTGAATGAGGAATATTCTATTTCTAGGTAAGACAACAGCAAGTAAAGTTTTTTTTTAAATAAATAGTTTGTATTTTCACAGTGTTGTCTTGCATGCATTCTGCACAACTTTTAAATGGGCAGCACTTGGTGTTCCCACCACTGTCTGCATTAGTCATCCCAACAGCACTTCATGGGAGGGGAATGGCTGAGACCAGCCTGTCTGGATCTTCTGACAAGTCCCAAATGATCCTCTGACCATCAAGTGGGGTGGTTTGCTTCCTATTCAGTACAAGTGGCATCAAGGCTTTTGAGATAGCCAGTTATTAATCACTGTGAACACATCAGCACGTATTTGTCAAAGGGGTTAAAGCTGTTACACAATATAACCAGACATTTTTGAGAAAACTTGTGTAATGCCCTGAACTAATGGTATTAGTTTATACTGTGTGATTTTTCCTTTCCATTTGCTGGCCTCTTCAGTTCACATCCAGGTGAGGATCTCTTAAGTCGATTAACTTAAATCCAAGAGAGATAACATTATTGTCTGAAGCATTACAAACAAGCAGGGGAAGGCTTCATCTTTTAGGCTTCAGTTAGTTTACAATAAGTTGTATTCAAATCAGTTGATTGCATACAAATCAAGTGCATCAAATACTGTTCTTTGACAGTTTTCAAGTTGCTTCGTCATCTTTCAACTGCAGCATTTGCCCTTAGTCCTCCAGGGTTAAGAGACAGATCAATGAGATGTTTAATAATCGTTATACGTCCTTGGATGCTCCAAGAGAAAAAGTTGGTAAAAACATCTGTGGAGAATCCAGTCCTACACTGCCTGGAAGGATTAACCACATGAGACAACCCTTATGAATCATGTTTATTCCTCTTTCAGGCACTATTTGTATCCAAGCTTTGCAAAAGCCCAAATTCAAAAGATAAGTTTCTTTTCCTGAGTATTGTTATTTACATAACTCTAGACCTTGGAGTTTAAGCTCATAAAAGCCAGTACATAAATGTTCTTCTTAAGCTTTTTAAAATTGGAGATGATCTTTAGTGACACTAGAGCGTTTGCATTCTGGGCAGGGAAGTCTATTAAATCTCTGCTTTCAACTGTGGAATATAACCGAGTTTGGCTAGCTGCTTGATGATTAAGACTGAATTCTCTCTGGCCAGAGAGAATTTCTGCTAGGGTCTCTGACCCATGGTTAAGTAATGCAAATATATGTGGACTTGTATGGCAAATTATTCCTATACCAATGGAGAAATGTGTGGAATTGATTTTGCTTGTTTCTTAGTTTCCATGTAGATGAAACTTTTCTATTTCTCCTCCTGCCTTTTTCCTTCCTGTCTTGTTTCCCACCATGTCTGCTAACCCATTGACCTGATGTTGAGTGATTCCCTAGTTAAAAAAAAAAACAGACTACAATGCTACTTCTAGTTGCAGATGGATTTGCTCGGTCACATTTTTTACTCTGACTTAAGAAAAAACGGTTGTGCTTGGAAGCCTTTGGTTTGATAGGAAAGCCTTCTCAAAGTCCATACTACTGGGTGTCCTTGGGTTATCTTAGAAATTCCCATTTGGAACTTTTACAGTCTCTGTTATTTGTGCTGGTTTAGGATATCTCTTATCCAATTAACTGCAAAAGGCATGCATTTTAATCCCTAGTGCTTCAGTCAAGAAAGAGTTTCACAATTTGCACAGCTAGAACCATGTAATTTGGGTAAGTCATTTAAATTCTATGGGTCTGTTTCCTTATCTATAACATTGAAGGTGTAAAATTATATGATTCTATGATTTATTTTCCCATGTGCACATTTCCCTTTGTTGAATTGAAGATGAAGGTCTGTAGTGCACACCAGAACTAAATAAAATCCAGTTTATAGACTTGAGATAATATACTAGTTCCCCACCATTTATTTGATTTTGAAGTACTATATACCTTTCTGAAGTGAGTTCTTTTTTTTTTTTTTCATTTTAAAATTTATATTTTATTGAAGGATAGTGGATTTACAATATGTTCATTTCTGCTGTACAGCAAAATGACTCAGTTATACACACACACACATATATATATATTCTTTTTCATTTTCTTTTCCATTATGGTTTATTCCAGGATACTGAATATAGCTCCCTGTGCTATACAGTAGGACCTTGTTGGTTTTCCATTCTACATGTAATCGTTTGCATCTACTAGTCCCAAATTCCAAGTCCATCTCTCCCCCGACCCCCTTGGCAACCACATGTCTGTTCTCTATCTCTGTGAATCTGTTTCTGTTTCATAGATAGTTGTGTCATATTTTAGACTCCACGTATGTGATATCATATGGGATTTGTCTTTCTCTTTCTGACTTACTTCACTTCGTATGATAACCTCTAGTTGTATCTATGTTGCTGCCAATGGCATTATTTCACTCTTTTTTATGACTGAGCAGTATCCCATTGTACATATGAACCACATCTTCTTTATCCATTCGTTTGTCAATGGACATTTCAGTTGCTTCCATGTCTTGGCTATTGTATCTTTTTGAATTATAGTTTTGTTTGGATATCTGCCCAGGAGTGGGATTGCTGGATCAGATAGCTGTTCTAGTTTTAGTTTGAACCTCCATACTGTTTTCCATAGTGGTTGCACCAACTTATACTCCTGAGTGTAACTTTCACTTACATTTTCATCCATGAAATAGGGACAGTGCTACCTGTCTTCTAAGATTCTCATGAGAATCAAAGATAATTTTAATTAAAAAGATAATTTTAAAGCCTTGAAATAATGCCTGGAATTTAGATGCTCAATAAATATTAGTTCCTCTCTCCTTTATTTTTTTTTTTTTTGAAAAGCATTATAAAATATTTTATTACAAACTTGATCTTAGCTCTTTAACAAACAGCTCATCATTCTTAATCCTCCTTTAAATTTTAAGAACCTCAAGATTAAAGTTGCTAAATTGATTTCTGGATCAAGAACAGTTTTTTTTTTTTTGTTTTTTTTTTTTACTTAAAGACAAGCCCACAGAGCTTTGCCAGCAATCAAAGAATGATCCTTTTGCTGGTTACCAGGGAATGATAGAAAAAGCCAATAATGAAAATTCAAATTTTAAAAACCATCCTTTTTTTAAAAAAAAACAAAAACCAATTCCAGGCAACAAGCATTTTCCTGGGTGTTCTTTATCAACATCTGGGATTTATTTACAGTACTGGAGTCAGAAAGAATTGTTTCCTTACCGGATGCCAACCTTACAATGGATGTGAAAACCTATGGCCAAATACTTGAAAACACTCATAATTGCACAGTCAGTAGTGGGCCAGTGCCTTATGTGAGGTAAATCACTGATAAGATGAATTTCCAGTCCATCATGGCTTATGCTTACAGACTTCAGCCACCCTGTCACATCACTTATTAGACAAGTCACCACTGATCTCGCCTGTAAATGAAGCCTCTCAAGGGCAATGGTGAAGAAAATCTAGATATTTAAGAATTAGGAAACCTGGCCAAACCACCCAAGATGGTGAATTCTGAAAATGTAATTTTGGCATCTCTGCCAGATCCCTTTTTAACATCATGTGCATCTCCTGGGATCCAGCAAAAATGTTAAGCCACACTGCCCTTGTGCCTTTTAATATACCACAGTGCCAGTTAAACTAGTATTTCTGTTGCTTGGGGAGTTATTTTCATGAGTGATTCAGCAAATCTTAGAACAAAGGACAGGCCAAAGACCAGACGAACATAGACTAAGCTGCGGAGCACTGAGCAGAGAGGCTTTTGATGAAAAAAGTCTTGCATACTGAACTGTAACGATGTGGACAGTACAGGGTAACCAGAGATGGAGCCAGGGCCTCACCACCATGGAGGAGTGTCTGCTGAGGCTGTAGGAGTGGCTCTGCGCTGCAGGGACAGCCAGCCCCATTCGGCTTCTCCTTGAAACACAATTGCAGCTGTATTCTGCATCACTGGAAACTGCAATATAATATTAAATCTGTTGGTCTATGGATGGCTGTGCATGTGTTTCTTGGGACTTGCGCCTGACGTGTTGGCCAGAGGCTGGGAAACCACCACAGCAGTGCTCAGTAACCTGACGCAGGATGTCTTGTGTTCTGAGGTGTTTACCTAAAAACTACTGCCCAGATGTCGGTGTCTTCGAGCTCATAATGTGGTTCTCTCAAAGACGCTTCAGAGCTAGTAGTGTGGGTGTTGAGGGAAGCATAAACTATTACAGGGAAATCTCTCAGAAAAGAAATCCAATAAAAGTGAAGATAGCCACATCTTTAAGACTATCTCCTCCACCAGATGAGCTGTTCGTCTAGACTAGAGGTGGCAAGGTTTTTTTTTTTTTTTTCTGTAAAGGGCCAGATAGTTCAGGCATACCTTGCTTTAAGGTTTCTGACAACCCCACATTGTCAGATGATAGCATTTTTTAGCAATACAAAATTTTAATTAGGTGATATACATTGTTTCTTTAGACACAATGCTATTGTACACTTAATAGTCTACAGCATAATGTAGGCATACCTTTTACATATACTAAGAAACTAAAAAGTTCATGTAACTCATTTTGATGTGGTTTGGAACTGAATCTGCATCTCCGAGGTACACATGTAAATACTGTAGGCTTTGCAGGCCATAATGTCTTTCTTGTAAATGCTTAATTCTGTCAAAGATCATATGTATGTGAATGGCTGTGGCTAGTCCAATGAAACTTTATTTACAGAAAGAGGTGGGCCACACGCTGTAGTTGGCAGATCCTGGTCCAGTGCTCTGAGGCTAGCAGGGAAAAAGGAGGGTAGGGGTGGATGGTGGATTGACCTAAGAGGCCCAGTTCTGAGAAGCCCACTTCTAGGGCCACACAGCTTTCATTTTTGCCATCAGGACAGACAGGTTTGCTGATAAGAAAAACGAGTACTGCCAGCCCTGCTGCATGGTGCAGAAGGGGCAGGGCAGGTCACCAGGTTCAAGGCTCTCTCCCTTAGGAACTCTGGGATCCCACAAAGCCCGCCTTTTTCTGTGCTCTAGCACCTTCTGAGCCAGAATGTCTCTGGTAAGAGGTGAGCACCCAAGTTCCTCTTCCCTTCTCTTGCGGAGGACAGGTGCTAACATGTGACCAGCTGACCATGCTGGCTCTGGCAGCTCTGGAGTTCCCCATTTCTCTGTTAGTGCAGCCCTAACGTTCTCCAATACATGGCGGCCCCAGACCTAGCTGTGTGAAGGCCTGGGGGAACAGAGGGGGCCGTTCCCATCAACATCCAGCCTGGGCCCCGGGCTTGAGGGGAGAGGCGCCTGCTGTGAGAGGCCCCCGCCGTGAGAGCTCCCTTGGTACACGTGGCCGTCGGGCTGTACACTCGCATTCCTCTTTAAAGCTGCTCTGGGCTGGGCTTGCAGCCTGTCTGTTCCCTTTGTCTTGACACGTGACACAACAGGCTGTGAATCCTCGTTCTTGGCAGGCAGGGCAGGTCAGGACGAGCTGGCGGCACTGGGGAGTGGAGCAGAGTTTATAGTGGTCCCAGGGGATGCCACAGTAGGAACATTCTGACACTATGTCATTGTTGAAGGATAAGGCGTAACGCTCATCGAAAACAAACAACTTCCCTTTGTAGAAACCATCAGGAAACTCCTCCAGGTACTTGTGGATGCCACCCTTGAGCTGGAACACTTCCTTGCACACTCCCTTGGTCTTCAGGTAGGCTGAACCCCGCTCACAACGGATGCCCCCAGTGCAATACATCAGCACCCTCTTCTCTTTGAAAAGTTCTAGATTTTCATCAATGTAGCTAGGGAAATAACTGAATTTCCTGATGTCTGGGGCTAAGCAGCCCTGGAATCGTCCTATTTTGCTTTCATAGAAATTTCTGCAGTCCAATAGGATAGTATCACTTTCTTCTTGATTTGCCTGAGACAGAAACTTTTCTACTTCTTTATGAAATTCACCTGGGGATAAATGGATTCCAGGCTTCTTATAGGAGATCTTATTGGGACTGATCCCCATGGGCACAATTTCTTCAAACACACCAACACGCAATTCTGGAAAACAGCAAGCTCCTCCTTTGCTGGTCTTAAAATCATCCTTACACAGGTAATCCTTAAACAGTGGGCAGGAAAGCATGACACTGACATAGAGTCTGGTGGCCAGTCTGCTTCCACCAACAGTCCCATTGATTCCTTCCGTAGCAATTCGAACCTTGCCCGTGAGGTGCAGGTGCTGACACAGAGCTGTCTGCCAGGCACAGACCCAGTCGGGGTCCTTCAGGTCACAGTAGCAGTAATAAAGTAGCACCTCCCCTTCATCGTTGCCCTGGCCACGTATCAGCTCATCAGGGTTAAAGCAGCTTGTATCAGGGAGCCAAGTAGACACTTCTCGGTTACGGGTAAGGTCCTCTTTGAAAGGGTTCCTTTTGTCTGCAGACTCAAGACTCTTGGAGGTACTCGATGTCACAGCCAGCTGCTTTAAAACAGAAGCGGCCTCACGGCAAATCTCATCAGCATGCTGTGTTGCCACGTGTCTGTGGATGCTGGTTGGGTCTGTAAATAGTTGCTGGCAGCAGTTCCACCATTTTTCTTTACGTTCACAAGGAGGTGCTGGAACTTCTTTAGTTTTAACGAAAAGGGCAAATGCCTTTTTCTTTGCAAATGAGTATTTCTTCTTTGCACTGACATCTAACTCTGCTTTGAGGCTGCTACTGGGATTCATAAGACTCGTGTCTTTCAAATCCAGGTCTGAAAACCTTAAAACACAGGCCTCCAGGTCATCATCTCCTTGGTCTGGTGAAGTGGAAGAAGGCATCTGGTTTGGCTCCAGCCGTGGGGTAGGGTCCTTTCTGCTAACTATCACCCGCCCGTCCTGATCCTTTCTCAGATCTCTCTTCACCGAGCAGTCTCCGCCTAGCAGTTGCCACCGCTCGCAGCCCTCGCACTCCCAGCCCCCTCCTGTATTTAGGAAGGCTCCTCTCTCCTTTAGAGTTTTAATTATAAAACTCTCAAATGCCCTAATTTTTTCTGAGTTTATGAATCCTTCCTCATCAGATATATACTGGTATGACTGCCCCTCTTCATTGAGGAGAGGCCAATTGGAACAAGGTGAAACCAAGCCCAAGACATATGTCTCTTGCTGCAAACACATCTTCCTCATTTTTGTCGCTAAGAGCTTTAAGTAGTGAAAGCAACTGGATTTAACAGGAAAAAGCTATCGGCCAGGTTGACTCCTGTCAAAGGCTCCATGTCAATAAACATTTATAAGAAATGAAGCTTGAGAAATGTGGCTTCATTCCAAGACACGTGTGGCAGTGGCAACTTTGTGCCTGGTATTAAGATCTTTCAATTTGGCATCAGTTTCCCTCCAGTACAGAAGTAATTGAAACCAAGTACCTCTGAAGAATTTCATAGGTGGTGATACTGACTTGTTTTAACCAGGAAAACAGTAACAAAGGAAGAGATTTCCTTCTAAAATAAGACTTCCTTCTGCCTTAACAACCCAAGAATCCTCATCTTCTTGCTGAAGATGAACTTGCCATTCTTCATGCCAGTCAAATGTAGCTGAGATTTATTTTGGTTATAGAAACTTTGTATTTTCAGACTTTGTTATGCTGATGGAATTGTAGGATTCTGGAATTGAAAGAGAGCTCAGAAAGGCCTGTCTGAATCCACCTCCTTCCCCTCTTGCAAGTGAGTGAGATGAGATCAAGTTGCATGTCAATAGAGCAGTTAGGGCCCAGAGCAGAGATTGAACCAAACTCATCATACTTTTAGGAGAGTTACGAATCAGGGTAGCAGAGTCAACCACCTAACCAATGTGGGGAAGAGGGGGGCTAAAGAAGGAGCTAAGAGAGGGGGACAGAGAAAGAGCTAGAATATAACAAGTAGGGTCCTGGACCATTGCTCCAAAGAGGGCATATTTGTGCCTCACAATTTCCAGGTGTCTGGGGCAGAGGAGGGTCAGGCCAGCTTGAAAATTCAAGCAGATGATAAAGTCAGACCTCATCGTTTTTCACAAAAGAAAACTGCTGTACTTAGAAGCTAAGACATAATGCTAATTGATATAGCTGGTTGGTGACAGAAGGGATTAGCTCTAGGGTCCCCAGATTTCTTATTTATCTCTCTTTCCAGGACTCATTTTTTCTTTGTTATTTAGTTCATGGACCCCCATTTATACTCGAACCATTCTGTGTATTACAATAATTCTGTGTTCCATTTTCATTTCTTGTTCAAGTTGAGGAGAGGATGATAGTCTGTTCAGAAACCTTCCTATTCAGAAATGGATTCTTCACAGAACAGCATTTATAAAGATGGGATAAGAGTAAATTTAGAAATTGCAGTGTAAGATTATTGTTTTCTTATAATTTTTCACAGTCCTTTTTCCTGAGTTGAAAGAGGGTTTTATTTTCTTTTCATCTTTTACTTTTCTGGTATCAAGGGCAAGTTACGGAAAATTATTTTAAAAATCTTATTAGACTATCTTTATGAAATCATTTGTATTGTAAGGATACCAAACCAGGAAATCAACCCTGAATATTCATTGGAAAGACTGTTGCTGAAGCTGATGCTCCAATATTTTGACCACCTGATGCAGAGAGCCGACTCATTGGAAAAGACCTTGATGCTGGGAAAGATTGAGGGCAGGAGGAGAAGGGATCCATAGAAGATGAGATGGTTAGATAGCTTTACCGACTCAATGAACATGAATTTGAGCAAACCTTGGGAGATAGTGAAGGACAGGGGGCCTGGCATGCTGCAGTCCATGGGGCTACAAAGAGTTGGACATGACTTAGCATTGGAACAGCAAATTGATATTTATCTTAATAATGCCAACTTATAAATTCACATTTCAAAATAATTAGTTCAGAAAAGTTTGGTTAATATAGTACAGTGTATACTTGTCTTTGTAGCCTCTTCCTCTTCATTAAGTGAAACTTTATTAAAAGGACAGGGTTATTAGGAATTTAAAAAAGAGATAAACAAAGATTACTGGTGAAGTAACATCACCAGATGAGAGATAAAATTTGGAAGATAGAAGCAGTTGGATGAGCATCAACTAACCTGGCAGAGTGTAGAACACTGAAATCCTATATGAGCAGACGGAAAACCAACAAGAAGCACCCCAACTTGTGCTGTGGAACCCCAGAAAGTCTAAAGAACCAGAAGCACAGATTCTCTCTGACAGCAAAGGTGAGGTGTGAAGCAGAAAATGGATTGGTCAAATCACCACCACCAGCAGATTGACTGACAACAGATTGGTTGAATCTTTACCAGCTCTACCCCCATACCTCCTGTTCAAAAACAGCTGCTCCTTTTTTCTTTTTTAATGTTTACAATGATTTACTTTAGATTTTGTATAGAACTGTGTCTCCATACATGCTTGAAATTGGGGAAACGTTGGATTTAAAAATGCTCATTTGGGAATTAGTTTAATCCAGCAAATATCTGCTTGTTTACTGTGCTAAGTTGATACTGTATGACTGAGGCAATAACTCTTTCCTTCTGAGTCTCAGAACTAATTGGGGAGAGAGACAACCAACCTAATTATAAATATGGCAGAATGTGCTCCAGGGCTGGGAGAGAGGCGTGGGTTACTACATGAGGATCACAGAGGGAGGAGCCTGCAGTCAAGCCCAGGGGAGGTGCCAAAGGTCTCAGAGAGGAGGAGGCTTTGGGCTGGATCACAAACTATGTATCTGGGGAAAGTGAAAGTGATGTCGCTCAGTCGTGTCCGACTCTTTGCGACCCCATGGACTGTAGCCTATCAGGCTCCTCAGTTCATGGAATTTCCCAGGCAAGAGTACTGGAGTGAGTTGCCATTTCCTTCTCCATGGAATCTTCCCGACCCAGGGATCGAACCCGGGTCTCCCGCATTGCGGGCAGACACTTTATCATCTGAGCCACCAGAGGCTTTTCTAAGGAGCCAAAAGCAGCATGAGGCACACTTAAGGACAAGGTTTTTAGCTTCTGTCTCAGATCATCACTCTGAGAGTTCCACACTGTCTGACTGTAAAGCTCTAGAGAAACGTCAGGGACTATTTTTGTTGTTAGTGAGTTGTTGCTATTATCCTTTAATCAGAGGGCTTAAAGGGATCTTCTAGGATAAGCAGACTGGCACAGATAACCTTCTTTGGGGTGTCATTCCTTGAATATTCAGGAACTCACTTGAGGGCGACTCCACTGGTAGAAATATGAAACATCAGGAAAGTCCTCAGAGAGCTACCTTTTGGGGCACGTGGGGCTTAGTGGGGCTTAGTGAGAGGAACCCACTCGGGCAGTCACATTGATTATAACCTCCAAGGCTGCTTCTCCTGCTGTAGAGAGAATGGCTGTAGTAAGAACTGACAGAACTCCATGATCTGTTGTGGGGCAGGAAAACAAGGACCATGGTGTATATAGCCTGGCATCCCCAGAGCCCGTGTTGGTAACTTGCCACCTAGGAATGAATACTACTGAATTTCCCCTTCTTACTGGTAGAAGTTAGTAATGATCTTACCCTTTCTACTAACTTAGCCTTTCCAGAGCAATTAATTAATTCAACAAATAATCACTGAATACCTTCCATGTGCCAGGCACTGTCATGACTCATTCTTACCTCTTTAAAAAGCACATCTGCCTCCTTGGGTTCCCTGGGTTTTGCAAGGATGATCCTGTTCCTAAATTATCTTGCTAAAAGTCCCCTGAGTCTTGGATAACATGAACTCAAGTCACAATATTGTATTTGCCAGATTTTATGATTTAAAAATTTATTATTTGACTCTTCAGTTCTGAATTTTATTGGCTACTTATAATGATTTATGTTCTACTTATTTACCTAACCATTTGGAGTTCTAAGAGTTGTTTCATGAGCATCAGAACTGACTGGTCTGGATTAAGTAGCCATTTTAAAAGTTCCTAGTATTTGCTACAAATCTCAAACTTAACAAGTGCAAGGTTTATTTTGAAATCACAGCGGTGAAATTGTATGGTCTTCAGTGTCCATGAGGGAACAGCTTTCCCTTGCATTCTGAACCACAATTTATTATTGTTTAAATCAATGCATGACTCTTTGCATACCAGCCTGTACTTTGGGTCATACAGACTTAACCTCAGAACAAAATCACTTTGTTCAATGAAAAACAGGGCCCCTCTAGTTCTCTGGACCCCTTTCCATGTATTCCATAAGAAAAAAAGTTTATTTGACTGCACGATAACCTCAAGCATAATTCCTCATAGAAATAAACCTGACAAATGTCTTACCCACCCTGCCTCAGAGGGGAACTTAATGCCAACTGCAGGTTAACTCCTGCAAGGCAGGTAGACAGTATCCTAAAAAACAATAGTTTAGGAGAGCAGGCTCTTCTTAACAAAGTAGTAGTAAAGAAACATTCATATGTGTTCAAAGTTCTTTTACATACATTCTCAGTTTTATCCTTTCAATAGTTCCCAGTCTTTCATGATATTTTGCTACTAAAACTATTTTCCAGAATCAAGGCAACTATTTCAGATTTAAATCCCCTTAAAGCGAGGTGATTAGTAGGTGAACAGGGTTTGAAAGTTTCTGACATGTCTGTGGTTTATCCCTCATTTTCAAGCAGGCGTTTGTCCAAGAGCCCCCTTATTCGGGTGTCATCTGACAGATAGGTGCTGCTCCTTAAGGGACCACTACATGAATTTGGGTCCACTTTGGTATAATATTTTGTCATCTTGCTTGGCCAAAGGTGTCTAAGGTATGATGGAAAAACACTTCTGTGTGTTTCTCCCTTGTCCTGACACTAGGAGCACACTCACTGTGCTTCTGACAGTAGGTGTGTATTTTTTCCCTTACCAAGTGATTCTCTGTGAGACCAACTGTGTGGCTTACAATCACGTTCAATTCTGACACCAACAGGAGTTAGCTGAGACCCCACAGGTTAAGGGCTCAGTCACATGAGAATGTCCCCCTAATTCAGACACCCATCCAAAGTGGTAGTAGGTCCCCAGTTACCTGCAGCTTCTATGTAACTTGGCTACAAAAGGGAGGTCCCCATGACTTCCTTCTTGGATTCAATTGTTTAGTAGAAATTTCACAGAATTCAGGGAAACACTTATGTTTGTTAGTTTATTATATAATAAAGGATCTTATAAAGGATATAGATGAAGAGGTACATAGGGTGAGATCTGGAAGGGTCCCTATCGCAGAAGCTTCTGTCCCCATGGAGTTGGGGTGTCACCCTCCTTTTATGCAGATATGTTCACCAACCTGGAAGCTCTCTGAACTCTGCCTTTTGGGGATTTTTATAGACGCCTCATCACATAGACATCATTAATGGGTCATTAGATCAATTTCCAGCCGTCTCCCTTCTCTGGAAAATGGGTGGGGCTGAAAGTTCCAAGTTCTACTCATAGTTTGGTCTTTCTGTCAACCAACCTCCATTCAGGAACCCACCAAGTGTCACCTCATCAGAACAAAAGACACTCCTGCTGCTGCTGCTGCTGCTAAGTCACTTCGGTTGTGTCCGACTCTGTGTGACCTGATAGACGGCAGCCCACCAGGCGCTCCCCCGTCCCTGGGATTCTCCAGGCAAGAACACTGGTGTGGGTTGCCATTCCCTTCTCCAATGCATGAAAGTGAAAAGTGAAAGTGAAGCTGCTCAGTCGTGCCAACTCCTAGCAACCCCATGGACTGCAGCCTACCAGGCTCCTCCGTCCATGAGATTTTCCAGGCAAGAGTACTGGAGTGGGGTGCCATTGCCTTCTCCCTATTACCCAGAAAATTCCAAGAGCTTTAAGAGTTCTCTGTAAGAAACTAGTGTCAAAGCCAAATATTAGGGCGAAAGATGCTCCTATTGCTCCTATGATGTAGAATATTTCAAAGGATTTAGGAACTCTGTTCCAAGGACTGGGGGCAGAGACTAATATATGTATTTTCTGTTGTTTCACACAGAAGAGATGACTTTATTTAAGCTATTTAAACTTTGTAACAGTACAACTCCAGGGCTCTATATGTCTACTGTTTTGGATCCAGTAGCCTTTGGGGATAAGACTAATGCTTTATAAAATTGTGATAAAGGCACACACATCTTTGCTCCTTGTCCTTCCACCTCTGAAATGGATTGTCAGTCCCCCAAGGCCCTCTTGGTCTGGTCTCTCTGATCAGTTTGTTGCTCTCCCTGTCATCTGGGGTGTGTGCAGAGTAGGCACTCAGGGTTTTGTTTGTCCAATACATTCTTTTTGTTTGAGAACAGTACCCTCCTCCCTTACTGAATTTTTTTTTAGAAATTCTCCTCCCTTCACTCTCCATGGGGTTCCAGGGAAAGCTGCCATCTTTCATGAACATATATTATGACCCTCATGGCCACAGGTGATTAGCCCAGAGCTGGCACTGACTGAGTCTGGGCCCATCAGATTCCTTCCCTGGGAATTTAAAAACCTGGCATGAAGAAGAGAGTCAGTCCCTCTCTGGAGGTTCCAATGGTGGGTGGTAAGGCTCAGAAGAGCTCTTAGAGTCTTGGCGTGGAATTTCTTGCCATGCAGAGGATACCAGTATGCAGTGAGAAATGGTCTGCTTTGTAGACAGAATCAGAGCTGCGAGATGGAACCAGGGTATGTGTCTCTGGTTCCAGGTGCTCCTAAGCAAAGCTGGATCCTAGCCTTTCTCTCAATTTGGTCCTTTGACTCTTCCTTGGACTTCATGGTCTAATGAATTCCCTTTTCAGTTCTCCTGGTTCAAGTTGATTCTGTCACTTGCAATCAAGAGTCCTGTCTGATAACCCCATACCCCTTCCCCCAATCCCTTCCTCTAGCATTTGAATGATACCTATCTTGCAACTCATTGTTTCTGGGCTCTAAACATCAACTATCTAATTTGGTTAGATAACAGTTACTTACACAGGGTTTAGAGGAAATGGTGTTCCTGCTAAACTCTAGAGGCACTTCCCTACTTTGTTATCATCAATTATTGATACTAAAGTGGGATTTTCAAGCTTGGCAGAGGATTGTTAAGAGGTTTGGTGAGGTGTCTCACATTACAAACAAATTAATGGGGCCTGCCATTGCATGAACACCTTCACCTTTTGGAGTATAGGTTTGTTGACTGGGCATACTTTGCTGGACATACTAGAGTATTGAAGAAATATGAACCTGAAAGAAAAAGTCTCAGTGTAGTTTTGCTAAACTGTGTAATTTATGCCAATACAATTTCTTGATAATATCTGGGTCAGATTTTAAGGAATTCTATCTGTTCTATCTGATGACTTCCTTAATCTTGCTTACCTGTGCTCTGAATGCTGTAACCTTTCAGGTTGACTCAACTTTCTAGGAGTAAAAACATTAATACTGCAAATGAAAGAAAGTGAAAGGAGTGAATCGGGTAGAGAAGGGTGAAAATGTAGAACTTGAAAAAGACAGAAAGAGCAGAAAAGGAATACAACAAAGGAGATGGGAAAATGAGTGAAGGACTGATAGGCAAGGATCATGAAGCAGGAATTAGGTTAAAAGAAGAGGACAGTGAAACCAAAAAGACGTTAAGTAGGGAGCATGAATCTTCTTCACCTATTTTGGAAGAAATGGAGAACTTCCCATGCTTCCGGAAGGAAAAAAAGTCAAAAGTAACAGCAACGTTCCAACCCACGGTTTCCTGTCCAGCTGGAGTGAGTGGTTAGTTAAGGAATGAACACCAGCAGTATGAGCCCAGTAGCCTTTCCCACTCACTCACAGTTTAGGTTGGTTCTTTTTTTTTTTAATTAAAAATTTTTTAAATTTATTTGGCTGTACTGGGTCTTAGCTGCTGGGTGTGGGATTTTCACTGAGGCATGCAGGATCTTTACATGCATCATGCGGACTCTAGTTCCTTGACCAGGGATGGAACATGGACCCCCTGCATTGGGAATGCAGAGTCTTAGCCACTGGACCACCAGGGAAGTCCCTCTGGTTGGTTCTGATCTCTCTCAGGCCATGATCATCTGAGCCAGAGGAAGTTCTTTCCAGTTTGGGACTGGATCCAGTTTCAGCTGTGCTTTTGGTCCAGAAAGATGCTGCCGGGAACAGTGTCATATCCCAAGTGCCATTCCCTGGCCTCTCCTGGTGGGAATGACTTAAAGACAGGGACTCATGTAGTGCTCTGGCAAGCTTCCTTTTGACTTAGAACTCTGGACACATATCTGCCCATCTGTTTGGAAATGTAGCTCCTAGTTTAGGTTCTGGAGTGAGTGAGCTAAGTTCCAGCTTCAGAAGATGATATATCTGTCCTGCAGGCTCATGTTTTCTCCTTTGTTTTCCTTTCTTTGCCATCTAGTATTGGTTAGAAGAACTGTTTTCCTTACATTTTCATTAACTAATGCCTCCACTGGCTTGTAAAGCACAAAGAATCAGCTGATTCATCTAGAAAACAGCTTCATGCTCTCTAAACACTGTGGATTCAGCAGAAATGCAGTTTAATCCTATCACCTCCCAGACAAAGTCAGTCTTTCACTTCCTTCTTGAAGGGTGAGCAAGAACAATATGAGTGTTTCAGTGGCTTCAGGATAGTTAGGAGCAGAATGTTACAAGCCATGGAATATACAAAACCTTTGCCAGCCAATATGTTTGATAGATGATAAATGTGTTTGTAAAGTAAATCCGCACTTGGGCAGGGACCCATTATCAACAGCTGCAAAGCTCAAAGAGGATATCCTGCAGGGAGACTTTCACAAACATAAAAACACATAAATAAATACCAGGGTTGTTTCAGATGGACTCTGTCACCACGAAAAATTCACTTTTCAGAGATAAAATATCATCATGTGAATTTCATTGCCTCAAGAATGACCTTAGCTATGTTATTTATGGACTAGAATTGAGGACTGTTCCTTAATATACCACTTTATTGAGCTGGAAATCAGATGGTAGAGGTATTGTTTGTTTTGTGTTGTGATGGAGCAGCATGATGATTCTAACTTCTAAACCAGCTCTGTTGTAAATAACTCAGATGCGATGTGGGTGGGGTGGAGGGTGGGAAGCACTGCAGGACATATTTGTCAGTGAAATGGTTAGTCTCGTAGAATTCTAGAAATATTGAAAGGTGGCTATAATTACTGACATGTATTTTTATGAAAAATCTGGATTGGAAAGTTAGATCCAAGACTTAATGGTAATGCAATGGCCAATCTTCATGGATTTAGTATCCCAGTAAATCTGCATTTTGTTTTATTCATTCCTCCAAGTTAGAAACCTGAGCAAGAAACTTCTTTCTCCTGCATTTCCCACATCCAGTCAGTCACCAGGCCCTTCATTTCTACCACTTAGTTATTTATTGAGTCTAGCCTCACCTTTTTTTTTCTTTCCAGTTTTATTGAGATATAATTGGCATGTAACAGTGTATTAGTTTAAGGTGTGCAACACAATGATTTGATACATGTATCTATTTTGAAATGATCACCCCAGTAAGTTTAGTTAACATCCATCACCACACATAGTTAGACATTTTTTTTTTCTCTCTTGTGATGAGAATGTCAAAAATCCACTTTCTCAGCAACTTTCAAACATGTAGTATAGCATTGTCAGTTATAGTCACCGTGCTCTACATTACATCTTTCTGCTGTGTGCTCAGTCATGTCTGACTCTTTGTGCCCCCAACGACTGTAGCCCAAAAGGCTCCTCTATTCATGGAATTTTCCAGGCGAGAATACTGGAGTGGGTTGCCATTTCCTATTCCAGGGGATTGTCCCTACCCAGAGATTGAACCTATACTCTTGTGTTTCCTGCATTGGCAGGCAGATTTTCACCTCTGTGCTACCTGGGAAGCCCACATTATATCTCAAAGTGGGGTATGGGTGAAATGGTGAAGATAGTCAAAAGGTACTGACTTCTAGGTAAAAGATACATTACATCCCTAGAACTTAATTATCTTATACTTGGAAGTCAGTACCTTTTGACCACCTTCACCATTTTACCCATCTCCTACTCTCCACTCTGGCAATGACCAAACAGTTCTCTGTTTCTATGAATTTGGGTCTTTAGGTTCCACACATAAGTCAAATTGTACAGTGTTTGTCTTTTCTCTGACTTATTTCACTTAGCATAATGCCCTCAATGTCCATCCATGTTGTTGCAAATGGCAGGATTTCCTTCCTTATTTTTTTAAAATCAGTTCCACCTCTTAATCTCCGCAGCCAATGACCTTGGTTCAGATTATATGAGATGTTTTTGACTGGGATTCCTCCTTGTTTTCACAGCCCTTGTTGCACCCATCCAACTTACCTTCTAGCTCAAGAGATCAAATGCTTGCGTAAGGTATCTATCTCAATGCTCCCCATCTCTTTGTAAAGGAGAAAAAAATTCTAAATTCCTATATATGGTATATAAAGCACCAAATCATTAGCCTACCTAATTACTTCAGTTATTGCTCCTTCCATAGGCACATTCATATGAATCTAACTAGAATTTCCTGGGGAAAAAAAATCACGACTTTTTCCTGTCCATTACATTAGTGTGTGGTGTTCTCTGAGCTTTGGATGGCCTGTCCACTCTCATCCCAGCCTTCTCTGGCCTACCAAACTCCCAGTCCTCCTTCATAACTTGATTCCAAAGTTTTTTCCAGTCTCCTCGCTGAAGCATTTCTCGATGACCCCTGCACAGTTAGGGAAGCATAATGAATGTTTATTTACTTTGCTTTTCAGCACTTGGACACCTGTTTTAGGGGCACAATTTTACATTTATGGCACCCTTTCCCCATTTCAATCCATGTGCTTCCCACTTGTTCATATGAGACTGACTTCATCCCTGGGCCTGAGGGGATGTGGAGCATGAACACCTAGTGTCTTGGTGAAAGTGGAGAATCTAGAGCTTTCCTGTCTAAGGGAGACATGGAAATAAACAACCAAGGTCTTCCTTCAGTTCTGTTGACCGAGCACATTACATGTCTGGCATAGCATTATATGCCTAGAGAAAGAAGGGATAAAAATTAGAGGAGCAAAAGTAGAAGTGCACAGGGAAAGGATAGAAATGGTTTCCATACTACACAGGGGAAGATGGAATTATTGCTGGATCTTTGCTTCTATTCAGATACAAAGAAAAGAAAGGGCTGAGTTGAGAAAGGAAGAAGAATGGAGGTTTATACCCCAGGCACTCACAATAGTGAGGGCCAGGGAAAATATTGCCTTCTTGTTTATAGTTTCAAAAGATATGGAGTCAGGAGTCAAATGAACCTAAACTTGATCTCCCTTAGTCATGGTTCCCGTGGAAATTGATCATGAACATAGGCATTTTTACAACTTTCACAAGGAGAGTCCTTGACTCTTTAGAATTTATTAATAGGTGAAACCAAAGCAATATAGCTTTGTGAGGTGACAACCTAGAGCCTAAGTGTTAATTTAATAGGTCAGTTTAAGAATGACAGCCTAGTGATCATGGTGATGCTCAACAGCCCTGATGGCCCTCCTCCAACACTGGATTTGCTCCAGATGCCCCCAGGAACTCTGATAGTTTGATAGTACATTATTTCAAAATTCCCCTGGATTAAAGAAGAGGCCAATGACTATTAAATATCAAAGACTATTAGATATTTCAGTTCCTTATTCCTGAAAAAAGAGGTCCTAGAGTCCACCGTTAACTAGTCAAACACACATGTGGAATCTAGAAACATTTCAAATGGACTATTTCAGATCCAAGTACTATATTCTACTTCCTTCCAAATATTCAGGGTTACGGGGATTAGAAATTCAACTTATCCCTAGGCTTAAATACTTGGGACATATCATGTGATCGGCCATCTGGGTAAATAAGACTCTGTCTTTTGTCCCCTCTCTTTTATAATCTCTCTACCTCTTTCTTAGCCTTATAGTTCCTTAGTGCTCTTTTTCTTTATTCTTCTTTTCCCCCCACCTCCTTCCTGTCTATATTTTGTGTCTAGTCTCATAGGAGGGTTGTCTGACATTCCTTGTTTTCCTGGGAGTGGGAGCAAGATTGAGGTGGGGTGTTCTGGATTCTAAATGAGGAGAAAGGATGGGAACCATTCTTGTTGGAGGTAATCTTAGGGGAGAAAGTTTAAATAATTGGATTGTGAATGTTAATTTTCTGCTAACAATTCCCCTTGTTATTCTATTAAAAGAGTTTCTTTCTCCTACTTACCCTTTAGTTACCCTACAGAACCCAGGTAACTTGGTAAGTACCAGAATCCAAGAGAAGGTGTGTTAAAAGTCTGCTACATGAGACAAGTTAACTGCACAAAGGATCACCATGCTCCTGAGATCTAGGAAAGATTTCTTTTAGGCTTTTACTTGGCCACATAGCCTTGTTTTATGGCTTTTGAATTAAAATTCCTGAACTGAGAAATCAGAGTATGAGAGGCTTATACTTGGTTTCCACTAGAGAAAGGAATCATGCTCTTGGAAAGGAGAGCAATATCTTCTTGATTTTCTACCATCTCAAAACAGATGGAACCCTTGCTCAGCTTTATTTTTGGCTGTGCAAGGGCTTCCCAGGTGGCTCAGTGGTAAAGAATCTGCCCGCCCAGCAGCAGACGCAGGTTTGATTCCTGGGTTGGGAAGATCTCTTGGAGAAGGAAATGGCAACCCACTCCAGTATTCTTGATTGGGAAATTCCATGGACAGAGGAGCCTGGAAGGGTACAGTCCATGGAGTCATGAACAACATCAACCACAAGCAGTTAGTATATGGAAGTTGAAAGTGACTCCCATGACATGCATTATAATTATCCCATTGTGTTTTAACTACATTTTTTAAAACTTATTTATGACTTCCCATTAGACCTGGGCCCCTGGAAGGCTACCTTTTTACCTCTACGATCCCCCTGCCCAGTGAATGCTTGAAGCATCATTGGTGCTTTGGTGAAAGCAAAGTTGAGCAAGGGTTCCATCTGTTTTGAGATGGTTGAATGCAAGGGTGAAGCAACCAAGCAATGAACATCAAGAATGTTTATTTAAAGTTTTCAGAATGGATTTGGGGACATTTTCTTGATTTTCTCATGTGTAGAATACCTTTATTGACAAAGCTTTGCTTTTAAAGAAGCAATGATAAAAATAAATATAAAGAATCTGAATAAACTGAAAAAAATAGTCTCTGTTGAGTATATGTTTCTCAAAATGTGGCCAGCAGACCTCCAGCTTCCTCCTGAAAGCACGTTTGTGGTGCACATTGCTGTTTTTCTCTCTCTTACTCTATCTGTGCTCCCCACCCCCAAGTATTTGCCTACAGTTTATTAAGTATAATTTATTCTTGCTTCAAACTGAAGGAAGCATGTAGGATTTGTAGTCATCATTTTGAGAGGAAGAATCTGAGGTCATAGAAATGAAGTGCCTTGTCCTAATGCCCACTGAATCCCTGGACTCAGACCTTCAGATCCTGCACTAGTTTTCACACTCACCCCCTCCTTTTTAAAAAAATATTTATTTACTTTTGCCTATGCTGGGTCTTCATTGCTGCGTGGGCTTTTCTGTAATTGCAGCAAGTGGTGGGTACTCTCTAGGTGTGGTATACAGTCTTCTCATTTTGGTGGCTTCGCTTGTTGCAGAGCAAGGGCTCTAGGGGGAGCCGGCTTCAGTAGGTGTGGCTTGGGGGCTCGTTACTTGCAGCTCCTGGGTTCTAGAGAACAGGCTCAATAGTGGTGGCGCATGCGCTTAGTTGCCTTACAGCACGAGGGACCTTCCTGACCCAGGGGTTGAACCTGTCTCCTGCATTGGCAGGTGGATTCTTTACCAGTGAGCCACCAGGAAAGCCCACCCCATTTCATTTTGAGCATCCTGTTTGAGGTTGAACAGGGTGCTCGTCCCTGATCCATTTTTTAGTTAGAATGATGTGGAGATATATGGCTTTGTTTTCTGAAAAGCAAATGTAACTCAAGGATTTTTAAATTTTGTACTTTATTAATGTGATGACTGCAAATACTCATCCAGATCAATGAATATTCATATTAAAAATTGTTTATCCTCAGAGATACCAGCTGTTTATAAACTTTACCCAGGAAATTAAAAAGAAAAGGATAGGATGTATATTTTATAAGTACTTTCTGTATACACACATTATTGTTTCCTTTTTAGTCTTTTCATGGTGGGCTATGGAATTATTTTGCTGGATAAATTATGGAACAATTGCTTGGTAAGCTCACCAAAGGAGAAGTTAAAGTGGAAAAGGATTAGTTTCTAGGCATACAAGCTTTTCTCTAAGTCACAGTCAGCTGAGCTTGATATTTTTAAGGCTTAGCAGTGACCAAAATGTATCCTATCTGCTGGATGGGTGCTGAAAATGTGCCCATACTGGGAGAAGTGTTCCCTTTTTACCTTTATCTCTTCTATTCTCTCTTCCCTCTCTTCTCTTGGGTTCTCTCCTCTCCCCTCCCTTCTCCTCTTCTCTCCTGTTTTCTAAAGGATGCTTTGTATGTTAAGGAAAAACACTTATCAAGGTATTTTTTGGAGTAACATCTTGTTCTTCTTTCATGTGTGGACCCGTTTGTGGCCCAGGCAGTTAGGCTGTTTGATGCCTTTCATTAAGTTGCCCCAAGACACTCAATCTTTGGGTAAGCTGCAGATATCCCGATCCTACAAGAGAAGTATTCAGATTTCTAAGTTTTCTATTTTCAGTGACTACATAGGGTCAAGTATAATAGTTGGGGTGAGGAGTGTCTTTTGGCTGGAGAAATGAAGGTGGGGATAAGAAATATTTCACTGAGAATAATGTTAAGGTGGGATTAGAATTTTATGTTTTAAATCAATTAACATTTTTGGAAAACTTATAATAACTCAAGAAAGTAGTGCTTCACCTCAAGTGGCTTACTGTTACACTCTTTTCTGTTGCTTTTCTGTTTTCTTGTATAAGAGTTTCAATAAAATGGATGTATCATTGACCTTCCTCTATGGGTCACTGGAGGAAAACAAAGGAGTCATAAAGGAGTATTTCTATTCTTGCATGAAAAGTGCTATAATGCTACAAAGTACTGCTCTGTTATTATAGTGGGAACCAAGCAGTAATAGAGCATTATGGTGAGGTTTCTTGGAATTTTTCTAATGCATGTAGATTTGAAGATGCAGATAGGATGTAAGTTTTTTAAACATTAGGCCATGGCAATAAATAGGCCTCAGTTCTTTTGATAATGCACAGAACTGGGTATATTTGTGCGTGCATTTTGTGTGGGCTTTTATTTCAAAAGGTACATTTATTTTTAAAATTTTGACAAATAAAGTGCTTCTTGACTGTTGGTTAAGGCAGGAAAAAAATGATGGCATGGTCAGTCATGTATGCCATGATTACTTATATTCACAATAAATCCTCTTAAGATGTTCCTATGAAAAAGTTTTTCCATATGATATAATCAGTTTTATATGTCTATCATTTAGTTTTATTCCTAATAAATTCTCTCTTGTGAGGTTTTTTTTTTGTTTATTTTTGTTTAGCTGCTGTTTCTTGGAATAATGTTTTAAAAGGAATTTACTATATATATGTATATATATATACATATTTATATAGAATTTAGTATTTCAAAATTTTCTTATCCTTTTTTTTTCCTTAAAAGTCAAAACAACTCTGAAGATGAAAAGAATCTCTTTTCCAGATTATCCAGGAGTAGAATTTGGGATTTTTATCTTAGGAGAAATACATTCAGAAAATAGAAAAAGAAAAACAACACAACTCCCAGCTGGAGTGAGAAAAATCAAACCCTTACAGACATTTCTGTCTCTGGCCAATTGGTGACTTTCCAACAGGCTCTGTCTTTTGAAATCTGTTTTTTTTCTCTTCAAAATTAAACCTCAGTTGTGTCTTAAATAGAAACTCTCCACCGTTCTGTCCATCGTGACTCTCTATAAACTTTCTTTCGTGAAGGAAAAAGAGAGTGTTTCTGAGAGTCTTGGAACAGTCATCCAGGTGATTTCACTGTTGAATTCATATTGCTTGCATTCTCCCCTGTAATATTTCCTTAGCGTAAAATAAATTCTATAGTGAAACCTCATAGCAAAAGAAATCTTTCTGGAGAAAAAGAAGTCTCACTAACTGTTTATTGTAGCACAATATAATACTCATGAAGTGTTTACAAGTGGCCTTTAAATTTCATATTATTAATCATTCCTGATGTTCTGTTTGGCTCCTGAAACTTTGGTCTTATGAAATGTTGAAGATACTCATCTATGAAGAGAAGGCCACCAGTACAGCTGATAGACAACAGTAATGAATCTGTCTGTATGTATTATGTACAGTCCCTTTAGCTGCCAATGTGCAGGGAGCTGTAGGGAATATAACAGATGACACAGCCCTTGTCTATAAGAAATTGGTATCTGGAAGGAGATTCAGAGGCAAAGATTAGCAAGTTCTGGAGGCAGAAATCTCAGCTTTAGTCATAATAGCTAATGGGAGAAAGGCAGGCAAGAAGCAATTCTTAGACTTTAGAAGACATGTGTAACTGAAGTATTAGAGTCTCACTTTTAACACGACATTCTTTGACTTTACTTTTGTAAATTAACAATCACTATATTTTGCTTTTCAAATGGCTGCAGCTTCCTTTTGGCATTGTTGTGAGTTGATCCCCTTGTGTCTCATATCTGTCTCCTAAGGACCCAGGAGCTTAGATAATGAGTGTTTGCAAGTATCACCAGTAATTACTACCCTCCTCACTTGATAGATCTGCTCTGCTGTAGGGCAGGTGAGGGGTTAGTAGAGACCACTATTATCAGAAATAATTAGTCATTTAGCCAGAGGGGAAAGCTTAGTGGCCTAACCATGGGCTTTACCCATCCAGGTGGGATTAGGGGCTCTGTTCTCAAGGGGGTCTATGCAGCCTCTTTATCTCAGAACCAGCAAGACTGCTATTTGCTTCTTTTGGCTAAGAATTTTCCTTCCCTCAAAAATCTTTGAAAAGTCACCAGGGTACCAGCTGGGAGAAGCATACCTGACTCTGGAGGAACAAAAGCATTTGCCTCCTTCATTAGGGTGCTCAGTGGTGTTTTCCTACAGTCCTTCTTGCAGCCCTTGGTTTCCTGGATTGACTGTTCCAACACACATGCTCAGGGAGCCCCCAAAGATTACACAGACATTCCTGCAAGAGCAGCAGAACTTTGGCTGGAGGGCCAGACATGCCGTCAGATCAGATCAGATCAGATCAGTCGCTCAGTTGTGTCCGACTCTTTGCGACCTCATGAATCGCAGCACACCAGGCCTCCCTGTCCATCACCAACTCCCGGAGTTCACTCAGACTCACGTCCATCGAGTCAGTGATGCCATCCAGCCACCTCATCCTCTGTCATCCCCTTCTCCTCCTGCCCCCAATCCCTCCCAGCATCAGAGTCTTTTCCAATGAGTCAACTCTTTGCATGAGGTGGCCAAAGGACTGGAGTTTCAGCTTTAGCATCATTCCTTCCAAAGAACACCCAGGACTGATCTCCTTCAGAATGGACTGGTTGGATCTCCTTGCAGTCCGAGGGACTCTCAAGAGTCTTCTCCAACACCACAGTTCAAAAGCATCAATTCTTTGGCACTCAGCCTTCTTCACAGTCCAACTCTCACATCCATACATGACCACTGGAAAAACCATAACCTTGACTAGACGAACCTTTGTTGGCAAAGTAATGTCTCTGCTTTTGATTATGCTATCTAGGTTGGTCATAACTTTCCTTCCAAGGAGTAAGCGTCTTTTAATTTCATGGCTGCAGTCACCATCTGCAGTGATTTTGGAGCCCCCCAAAATAAAGTCTGACACTGTTTCCACTTTTCCCCCATCTATTTCCCATGAAGTGGTGGGACCGGATGCCATGATCTTCGTTTTCTGAATGTTGGGCTTTAAGCCAACTTTTTCACTCTCCACTTTCACCTTCATCAAGAGGCTTTTTAGTTCCTCTTCACTTTCTGCCATAAGGGTGGTGTCATCTGCATATCTGAGGTTATTGATATTTCTCCCAGCAATCTTGATTCCAGCTTGGGTTTCTTCCAGTCCAGCGTTTCTCATGCCGTATGTAGTATTAAATTTCCATGGACAGAGAAGATGGAGAGTGGGGTCACATAGGAACCCCAGATTGAAGGACATAAGGACAGATGTGCTGACATACAGCACTTCGTTTAGGATAAACCTCCTTCTCACATGGACATTTCTATGTAGGATGCTCCAGAGTGGATATTCACAGGTACTTGTTTAATGAACACTAATAATTTTTGAACTAGCACTCTCCAATAGAAATAAAATGTGCGTGGCATATGTAATTTTAAATTTGCTATAAAGTAAAAAGAAATGGGTGAAATTAATGCATTTTGGTAATGTATTTTATTTAACCCACTATAGCCAAAATATTATCATTTCAGCATGCAATCAATATTTAAATGATTAATGAGATATTTTATATTATGTTTTCTTTTGTACAAGGTCTTCAGAATTTGATGTGAATTTTACGCTCACAGTGCATCTCAGTTTGGTCTAGCTATGTTTCAAATGCTCCACAGTGCCATATGGATAGTGACTTCCACATGGCACAACATCATTCTAGGGCATGGCCTTGTAGGCTAACTGGTCTTCTGCATGAATGAAGAAAGCATCTTATTTTTAAAAATTGAATGATAGCCACAAATGACAGCATGACCTCCGCCCCCACCTCCACAGCCATTGAATAAAACCAACCAACCAACCAAACAAAATCATTTATAATAAGAACAGCCTGCTGGGTTCTCAACAAATTTGAATTCGTCATAATGGGGTCCAGAAGTCGGCCTTGGTGAGATAGCTAATTCTTTTCCACAGAAGCTGTAGTGAAGATTTTGTGACCCAATTATTCTACCCGCTGAATTCTATGTGGCAAGCTCCAGGGTGACAATGCCAGTGCATTCATTTATCCCTAGTTGGAGATTCTGGTAAGTGAAGTAGAGAAGGCCAGCTAGTGTTTCCTGTACTCAGGCGGCCACATAGGCCCCTTGTACTCAGTGGCAGAAAGCCAAGTTGAGTTTATTTTCTTGTCTGCCCTGCACCGAGACTCAACCCAGATGGCTTGGCCTGTCGACCAGGGTCTGTATGCCTCAGTGCCTTAGCCGAGGGATGGCACATTGTTGGAATCCCTGGAGGGATGGGAATGGTGAGGGGATTTGGAATAAAAGATGTCTGCAGTAGAATGAAAAATGATTGTTGGCCTGCCAGCCTTGTCCTTCTCCATACCCAAATAAGCAAAGTGGGTATTTTGAACAAATTTTGAAAGCGCTTGGGGAAAGAGGAGCCTTACTAATAAGCAAGCTGTTACAGCAGGAGTTCACCAGGCGCCGTTGTTCTTCTTCAGGAAACCTAGATAATACAAAATGATGGGTTTGGTTTCTGTACTGTTGCTGGAGTAAGTACTTGATTTGTAACAAGTTGTGTACTGCTCTTACAGATGACTTTTTGGTTTTGCTTTTCTGTCACAAAGGAAATTTTATAGAAAACTGGAAAATTTAGAAAAGCATAAAGGAAAAAATTCAAAATTCTCATTCTCACCATCCAGTAATGTACCAATATGAAGTTAAAAGTCATTATTTTCTTGAGTTTTTTTTTTCCCTCTTCAAATGCACGTATATTTAAGAATTAGTGTTATAGGTAAGTCTGTGCTTTTTTTCACTTGACATAGCATAAACACTTTACCACATGTTATTTTCTTTATAAGCTATACATTGAAGAATGTATTACGTGACAATGTATTCATGTTTTCCCTTGTTGTGAGACTTGTTTTTTCTAATCCTTCCTAAGTGGCATGCAGAAAAATTTTAGTTTACCTGATTTAAATCTTAAATAGCTTGGTTTAAAATCACTTAGGCATTTATAGTAAAAATAATAAGCTGTAAAGAGAAGTTAAAAATTTTAAATGCTTTTTATTTCATAATTCCTTGCCTTGTACGCAGGAACTTTTCTCTTAAGTGGAATTGTGCTGTGTCTTGCGTAAAAGGTGGTGTGCAAATCAGTGAAAACTGCTTTTTCCTGGTCATGCACTTTCTGAGTTATCAGACACAACAGTGGTGAATAGTGTATGTCCAGAACAAAGCGCACTGCCTTGTACTCTGTCGTGACACGTCTGCCTCAGACTCAGGAGGGATCTAGTTGGTGGTGCTTGTTCTTACAAGGGCATTTGGTTCTTAAGTGCAGGTTTCCTGGAGAAATTTTTTTCAAAATAAAAAGTGCTGATGATATTAACTAAATGGCAAGAGACTTGTATTTATTGATTTTCCAGCTTTTCATTATGGAAAATTGTAAATAAAGTAAACAATAGTATAAGTATACTCATGTACCCATCATCCAGATTGGGCAATGATCAATATTCTGCCACACTTGCTTCATCTATATCTTTATCTACCCCTCATACCTACCACTTGATTCTGTCCTGTAACCCATGTCCCTATCATGATATATATCACACATTCTGAGTGAGTGAGTGTTAGCTGCTCAGTCGTGTCCAACTCTTTGCAACCCCATGGACTGTAGCTTGCCAGGCTCCTTTGTCCATGAAGTTCTCCAGGAAAGAATCTTGGAGTAGGTTGCCATTTCCTTCTCCAATAAAACATTCTATCTCCCTAGAAATTTCCTTCATGTCCTTTCCCATGCAACCATCCTGTCCATCCCCCCTTTTCAAGGGGCAGCCACCATTCTAATAATTTTCACCTTAATTTCCTTTGCCTGTTTTGGAATTTCATGTAAATGAAATCATACAGTGTGTACCCTTTGTGAATGGTCCTATTCACTTAACATTGTCTGTGAGAGCCATCATTATTGCGGCATGTATAGTAATTTGTTTATTTTTATTGCTCAGTAGATTCTTTTGTGGAACTACATCACAATTTGTTGACTCATTCTCCTGCTAACTTATAATTGGATCATTTCCAGTTCAGGGGATATGAGCATTCTTGTGTAAGTCCTAGTGGACCTATGTCTTCAACTCTCTTGGGTAACTATTAGGCCTGGAATTGCTGGGTCAGAGGATAGGTCCACTTTAACTTTATAAGAAGCTGCCAACTCCTTTCCATTCCTGCCAGCTGTGTATGACAGTTGCAGTTGTTCAGCATCCTTACCAACATTTGCTGTGTGTTATCTTAATTTTAGCCGTTCTGGTGGTGGTGAAGTGGTATCTTGCTGTTTTGTTTTGTTTACATTTCCCTGATGACTAACAATGTCAGTTTCTTCCATGGGCTTATCGTCCACTTGTGAAGTGTCTGTTCAAGAAAAACTTTGTGTTTTTTTGTGGTTGTTGTTCCAGGCTAAACATGTCCTAGGGGGCTTCCCTGGTGGCTCAGATGGTAAGGAAACTGCCTACGATGTAGAAGATCCAGGTTCAATCCCTGGGTCGGGAAGATCCCCTAGTGAAGGGAATGACAACCCACTCCAGTATTCTTGCCTGGAGAATTTCATGGACAGAAGAGCCTGATTGGCTATAGTTCATGAGGTCGCAAAGAGTCGGACACAACTGAGTGACTGACACACTTTATGTCAGGCACTGTTTCTTTGTGCAAGGGCACAGAAGGGGAGTGTATTTCTCAAAGTAGGATGCATAGGAAAGCTCTGCAAGGTCGCAGCTTGCTTCTGTGCCTTGTTGCCCCTCTTCCAACTTTGCGGTATCATTCATTTCCTAGGACTGACCTTCTGACTTCTTCCTTGACTGAGATTATGATTCCCTTTATCTTTACTTTGTCTGTTTAGGGCAGGTTTCACTGGAAAGACCATTGCCAAGCTCCTTAGTGCTAGGTAGCTTTAACTCAATACGTTAGCATCTCAAAAGGTCCATTGAGAACTCCGGATCCCATTCTAATCCAGAGCCTTGAAAATTAAAATATCTCAATTAACTGTTTTGAAATGTTGGAATTGAGTCAAGAAGTAACACAGTTAAAGATTGCCAAGTGACACTGACATTATAGAAACTTAAGAGCATTTGAAGAAAGCTTGTGATTTATTTCTAAATCACAGTGCTGATCCTACAAGCTAAATAATGCTTTTCAAACTCTGTGGTGAAGGATACATTAAAAAAAAAATTGTTAGTCCATTATAGACCAATACTTTCATAAATACAGAATGTTGCAGCAATGTGAACTTACTAGGTTTCTATACATGTACTTTCCATTTCTCCTTGCAGATCGTTAATAGTTTATAGACCAAAAGTGTCTTTGGGCCACTCTTTGAGCAGCCCTCATTCACAGCACTGATGCTGGAGTCAGACTGTTTATGTTTGAATCCTGTCTTCATCACTTGTTAGCTGGGTGGCCTTGAGGAAGCTTTTTATCTTGGTTTCCTCATTTGTAAGGTGGAAATAATGATGATACTAACAACACCTATTGCATAAGCTTGTGAAGATTATATGGGTTAATATATGGAAAGCCCTTGCAACAGTGCCTGGTATAGAGTAATGCTGGGTGAATGTTATCTATTATTATCACTATCATTTCCTAAGTCCAATGTCAGCTAGGACATTTTCACTTATAACTGACAGAAACCCTGTTCAAGTTAACTTAAACAGAAAAGGCATATGTTGGTATTTGTAACCAGGGACACATATGATATTATCTAAATCTGACATTTCTCTTCTTTTTTCAGTGTTAGTTGTATTCTCAGATAGGCTCTTCCTGTTGGTGTTGAGATGGTCACTAGCTAGCTGCTCCTGGCTCATATCTTT
Organism: Bubalus kerabau; assembly: GCF_029407905.1. Lineage (NCBI taxonomy): Eukaryota > Metazoa > Chordata > Mammalia > Artiodactyla > Bovidae > Bubalus > Bubalus kerabau. The sequence continues at coordinate 75,951,676 of NC_073633.1, forward strand.
TGCTTATTAGCCCAATGGAAAGAGAGTCCCACCTTCCCATTTTCCCCAATTTTAGGTGATTACTTCTATAGACCTGGCTTGGATCATGTCAAGAGACCCTAAGGACAACAAAAACTAATAATTAAGAACAAATAACCTTCCGAAGAAAAATACAGTGCTATTATTAGAATAAGAGAGGATGGCCATTTCTGTCCATTAATTGAGAAATGAGTTAGAATCTATTGTATCTTTGGGCTTCTCAGGTGGTGCTAGTGGTGAAGAATCCACCTGCCAGTGCAGGAAACACAAGAGATGTGGGTTTGATCCCTGGGTCAGGAAGTTCCCCTGGAGAAGGAAATGGCAAACCACTCCAGTATTCTTGCCTGGAAAATTCCATGGACAGAGTAGCCTACAGTCTATGGGGTCACAAAGAGTCGGACGTGACTGAGCACACATATGCACAGTACACATATTTTTGGAATGGATGATGGTTTCATCTATGGTGGAACTTCTAGGAAAAGATATCCCATAAGAGGAGAATACCATTTATTCTCTGAGAGATGTTTGCAGCGTATGAGGTAGAAGGGTGTAGATGCTGCTGCTGCTGCTAAGTCGCTTCAGTCGTGTCCGACTGTGTGTGACCCCATAGACGGCAGCCCACCAGGCTCCCCCGTCCCTGGGATTCTCCAGGCAAGAACACTGGAGTAGGTTGCCATTTCCTTCTCCAATGCATGAAAGTGAAAAGTGAAAGTGAAGTTGCTCAGTCGTGTCCGACTCTGAGCGACCCCATGGACTGTAGCCCACCAGGCTCCTCCATCCATGGGATTTTCCAGGCAAGAGTACTGGAGTGGGGTGCCGTTGCCTTCTCCGAGGTAGATAGTGACCTAATAAAAAACCATGATTTGAGTCTTCTAAAATATGGTCTTCTAAACAACAGGATATAGTGTGTTGGAAATATTTAGTAAAAACGGTCCTATAAAATTAGCCAGCACGAATCAGAAGAGCTTAAGTGGTCACCAGTAAGACATTCAGGTAGTCTCATTGTAGAAAAGCTGGGTCCAGTGGTCACATAATGGGGCACCTGCAATGTGAGGGAAATACATCAGTATTTTGCTCAAATAATATGAGAAGGTGAGTGGGTGCTGATTGCATTGCATCATTTGTTGGGAAAGTCTGTGCCAAGAACTCTGCAGGTTCTTTGTATGATGTGATGGAGGAAATGATCAGAGTTGTGAATGTTCTTCTCATTTGTGCTCTTAGTGCTTGCCAGGTTATGAGAGGTTGGGAAGAAATTGGTTGGTTCAGGGTATGGAAACTTAGTTTATTTCTCCGCAAGCAGATGGCTAGGTCATGGAAACTTGGTGGAAAAATGGGATTTATTGAGTTGCTTTCTTAGATCAAGGGCTTTGGGGGATTAAATGGCTCCAGGAGACCCACTTTATTGGATCCCAGAGACTCACAAGGCTGTACTTTCTTCCTGAGGAGAGAAGACATCTGAACCCATTCTACTTGAAATTGCCGAGGAAAAAACCCCCAAGACTTTCTGATATGGTTAAGAAAGGGTAGATATTCACGCTCATACACCACAGGTAACTGGTTAAACACTCATTTTCCATTGTTGAACTGTTCTGAGCTCCCCAGAATCATAAAGTTTGAAGAACTAGATGGCTATTTCTTTTTTTTTGTACTGGAACTCAGTTTATTTATTGGATGGTTATTGACTTCCCCCTCCCCTCCATCTTTCCCTCCCCACAACCCCACCCCTATGCATGGCTATTTAAGAGAGATAACCCCCATTTACAGACCAATATTAGAAGTTTTGGTTCCTTTGAATTCAGTTTGGAGGACTAGGATTCTGAGTTATTCAAAAATTTCCTGGGGATTCTGCTGAATGGTATGATTTGAGAATCTCTAGTTAGTCTCTTAAATACAGCTTCTCACTGATTTGATTAGCATTTATTAATAATTAGAATAAGACCTCTGTGTGCTTCTATTTAGATTAATTTGATGGAACTGCTTTAGGAGCTGCTTTTATAGTATTTCCAAGACTAAATATTTTTGATTAGTTAACAAGTTATATTTTACTACTGTTGTCAATAAAAGTTCGTGTGACTCCCTTCTGTCCCTCTGTACATACATTCATGGGTTTCAGACTCTGTGATCACCAATGGAGAAAAGAACTGAGATGTTTTGGTTATCATGGGACCTCTTTGACCATAGCTACTTGGATGTATTCTTATCTTTGTTCCTAGATTCTCAGGTGGGTACGCATGTTTTATTACATGTTATTGTACAGAATATTATAAGTAACTTGAGGAACAAATTATTAAAGATATTTAGCTAGTGGTTCTGGAGACTCAAAGCCTGGAGAAAACAGATTGCTTCTGATTAGTGTGGAAAACCAAGGAACTGAGTTTGATGTTGGGGAGGACATTTCAGACAGAGAAGCCATGAGTAGGCACTTCGAAGAGGATAAGCATGGTGGATAGTCATGGAACAGAGAGCAATTTGGTTTGGTGGTTGTATAACAAGATATAGATAATGAATGGATTTCAGTATTTGAGCAGTTAGGAACTGGAAGTTTTAGGAAGTGACATGACCAGAGTTCTATCTTTGGAAGATTTATCTGGCAAAAAGACTTTGTAGGGATGGGAAGTGGGGGGACATGAAAGAAGACACTGGGAGATTACTGAAATAGCGACAGTGAGAATGGAAAAGAGGCAGAAGATTTAGTGTCCACCAAGAATTTGAGCTCTGATGGTAGTAGTAGGAATAAGAAGAAGGGAAGAGAATGTGAGAATCTCTCATTGAGAATCTATAGTATTTGGCCATCTCTTAGATCTTAAAGACTAAGAATTGTGAGATGACAAAAATTAACTCTATATGAATGGGAAAATAGTGATATCCTTAATAGCAATAGAAAAATCTGGGGAAAGACTATTAGTTTGAGATAGAATTGTTACTTAGAAAATAGTAGGTGGAAATGCTCAGTTGCCAGATGGAAATGTGAGTCTAGAGCCAAGAAGTCATCTATCCAAAATATGATAATTGAAGCAATAGCAGGAGAGGAGATCATCAAAGGAGGGAATGTCAGGGGAAATGGGAATGGAGCAATGATGAGTCTGAGGCCATTCACATTTAGCGGTGAGAAGAGGAGAAAGAATCTTCAAGGCAGTCAGAGGAAGATCAGAAAGGCTGGAACAGAATGAGGCACTATTGCATTTTGAAAGTCAGAGGGAGCTTTTCCAGATGAAGCAGGTAGGCAACAGTATTAAGAATTGAGAAGGACCAGGCATGAGATAAAGTAGTCAGAGAGAAGGTAATTACATGGCTCCAGGTGACCACAGAGGGAAATGGTTTTAGGAGAGCAATGGGACTGCAAACAGTGACTACAAGCACCTCAGTTGTAGTGAGCACTTCAGGCAAGGAACGAAGGTGCTTCTTTCAGGAAACTGGTGGTGAAGGAAATGGGTGGGACACAGAGGAAAGGACAAGGAACTAGGACTGTAGAACTGATTCATTCAAAGAATTGATTCATTCAAAAAGTTGAATACCAAGAGTTTATTAGAAGACTGAGAAGATGGACCCAACAGTGGGGGAGAAGCTGATATAATATCATGTCTGGCTCTTTGTGACCCTATGGACTGTAGCTTGCCAGGCTCCTCTGTCCATAGAGTTCTCCAGGCAGGAATACTGGAGTGGGCTGCCATTTCTTTCTCCAGGAGATCTTTCTGAAGCAGGGATCGAACCCGGTCTCCTGCATTTCAGGCAAATTCTTTACCATCTGAGCTACCAGGGAATCCCAATGATATAATTATGGTAATTTGTGGTAGCCAGATCTCAGGAGGCCAGGCGGAGGTGGGAAAGGATGTAGTGAAACATGGGGACTGAGCACTGTTCCTTCTTCAGAGACAGGCTGGTCTCACAGAAATGCTCTCTGCTCTCAAGGATTCCCACCTAGTAAAAAAAGATCAGAGGTGCACCAAATAACAATGCTGCAGAAGGTTTTTGCTACACACCACCCTGACCCTACTCAAAGCAGTATTTCTAGAGATTCTTGTTCTCCCTTTGCATCCAAAGCCATGAGTAACATAAACAGATTCATTCTCTTCTGGGTCATACATTCTTCTTCCCCGCCACCCCCCAAAAAACTTTATCAAAGATGGAAAATCATCTCTATCTCCAGAACTCTAGTAGGATCCTATATTTTTTTTCCCAGTGTTTTGGTAGCTTGTGTGATCATAGAGACCTATCCTTGCAGTGGGAAGTGATGGACTGAATGCTATTCATGAAAATTGGTACTTACCTTGGGAAAAGTTAAGCAGTTTCCTCGAGCTCTAGTTCTGTTCATCTATAAAATGAGAGTGATAACTAGTAATTTCAAAAGGTGGTTGTGAGCATTTGATGAGAAACTGTGTATATATATAGAGGGAGAGAGAGAGAGACAACATGAGAGAGAGAATCTCAGTTACACTCACACCAGTAGGTACTCTATAAAAGGTCTTTGAGAGAAAGTTCAGTGAGTGCCATGATGGCAGGCTGTATCTCACCTCCTGTGCCTGTGATAAGGGGGGACAGACATCTTCTTTGAAGACATATTCTTTGCAGATATCTTTCTTGAAGACTTATCCTGTCATGTTAGTCTCTTGCTGGATCACTTTCATCTTCAACAACTTTTGCCTCTCCTGTGTCCCTTCCCATTTTGGTTTCTTTTTCTGTGTTTCATTGCTCTTAGGATGTACATTTTGAAATGGTCACTAATTCCCTGTTCACAATGAATTTGTTAACCTTTCAAGGAATGTTTGAATTTTAAGAGAGGATGGTGAGAGGAGGGTAGTGATCGACACTAGGGACCAAAATGCTCCTGGGAGGCAGAATCTTCACATCAGTGTCTCACATAACATTTCTGTCAAACCTGCAGTGTGGTCCATAGACATGCATCTTCAGCATCACCTAGGAACTTGCAAGAAATGTAGATTCTCAGGCCTCGTCCAAAACCTTCAAGTCAGAATCCAAGATGATTTATATGCACATTAGAGTCTGAGAGGCACTGTTTTAGGGAAAGAGCCATTTCATAAGGTGGTTGTGAGGATTTAACGGGAAAGCATGCACAGAGCACCCAATACATGCAGGTGTCTTAATGGGTACTTAAAAAATACTCTTTGTAAATCCCAAGATGGCAAAAAGGGTCCTCTGTCTTCAGAGCCAGTGATGCAAAATGCAGATAAAGAAAGAAAGAACAGTGTAGCACTCCTTAAAGCACTAAAATAGGAAGTCTTTTTTTCCCTCCTGTGGGTTTTTTTTTTTTTGGCCAGAGGAAGGGAAAATAGTAAATGTGGAGGAAGGAGTGAACATAACTGGCAAATAAGAGTGAGAAAATATGGAATGGAAAAACAAGGTATTTAGGAATGAAATACCTTGAGGTGATGAAAGAAGAAATAAACAAGGGGAAAAAGGCTCTTAAAATGCACACTGCTGAAAATTTGGAGGTAGGGAAAACTAGAGTTCTCTGGAATTGGCAGGGAGGTATGAGTGTGTGATGTGTAGAGAGAGAGACAGCCAAACCCAAGTGATTTAGCCTAAGGTTGGCTAAAAAACCCTTCATGTAACATGCTAAGCTTGTGTTTTGAATTTTCACTCAACGACATCTTTGTACAGAAGAACAGCATGGTTTGGTTTTGGGCCCCAGTGACTGGAATGAGTGGGAAGCAAGTGGCCAAAGGAGAGACTGTGAGGTTGTGCTGAGGTGTCAGTAAACACACAGGCAAAGTGCTGACTCTCAACAACAGACCCTTTTTGGGGGTCTAGATGACTGGTGAGTCTACTGGTAATTACATCCACACTAATATTAATAGATGGGAACTAAATCACAACCCCTCTGCCCCCTCCATTCAAGGGATGATTGCCAGCATGGGGTGAGTTAGGGACATGGTGCTTTCTCCACCCTGAAGACAGTAGATAGTGAGGGATGGTGGCCAGCATTAGGAAGGGCAGAAAGGAGTATTCTGCTTTCCTTCTGTCCCACCTGAGCCCCTGTCAACGAAGGATCCCAGGCAGGATGGGGAAGAAGGAGGGTTTGGTGATGCAGGAGAAAGAGACATTAATCCTCAGCTCTGTGATGACGTGCTAAGACAGCTAACTTTTCTGAATCTCTATTTCTGAATCTTTGTAAAATGGGTCATGCCTCTCCAGAATGTCATGAGGTGAATTAGTATCAGTTCTAAAAAATATTAGCCTTAGGTCAAGATGGGGACTTAGACATCTTGTAGAATCAAATCTCTTCTTTTTGTAGGTGAAAACTGAGACCAGGACAGTCAAGTAACTTGCTTAGGGACACGCACAATTACTTACCAACAGATATACGAATCACTACCAGGTCTCCTTAGTCCGAACCTAGGCCTTAAAATATTTAGAAGCTTATTCTACTGTCTTCTATGTTAAATTCTGGAGATAAATGTGCTTGCACTTTAATTTCTGGCTTGTTGACTTTTGTGAGCTAAGGCCGGGATACTTAATGATAAGTGTTTTAGCAGCTGTTGATTCTGAGTCCGACTTTCCATTTTACTGAAAGGAATAAACTTTACATTTTATCCAGATTTGAACTTTTGGCTTGCCTCATTTTTTATTAGCCTGGAAATTCCGGTTAGCTCAGTGCTCTTTACTGTTGTGGACATTTGTTGGTGCCTTGGAAAGAGCATGGATGGGCTTTGGAATACTCAGCCTGGCAGGATATATATATATATCCTGCCAGGCTGTGAGATATATATATATATATATATATATATATATAGAGAGAGAGAGAGAGAGAGAGAGAGAGAGAGCGAGCGAGCGCTTTATTATAAGGGATTGGATTATGTGATCATGGAGGCTGAGAAGTCCCATGACCTGCTGTCGGCAAGCTGGAAACCTAGGCAAGTTAGTGGTATAATTCAGTCCAAGTGTGAAAGCCTGAGACCCAGGGGAGCTGGTGGTGTAAATCCCAGGCCAAGGACTGGAGAAGATTAGATATGTTCCAGCTTAACCAGTGAGGCAGGAAAAAAGGGGCAAATTCCTTCTTCCCCACCTTTTATTTTATTCAGGCCCTCAGTGGATTGAAGAATGACCACCCACATTGCAGAGGGCAAGCTACTTTACTGAGTCCAATTCAAATGCAAATCTCATCCCAAACACCCTTACAGACATACCCAGAAATAACTAATCTGAGCACATAAAATTGTTACTCTTTCTAGTCAGGCTCCAATAAGCGTCCTCCTGCTGGGTGGTTTGCGCCAATCAGAAAGCTTTAGGGCTGCTTCCCTGGTGGTTCAGTGGTAAAGAATCCACGTGCCGATGCAGGAGACACAGATTCGATCCCTGATCGGGGAAGATCCCACATGCCATGGGGCAACCAAGCCTGGGCACCACAAGTGTTGAGCCTGTGCTCTAGAACCCAGGAACTGCAACTACTGAGCCCATGTGTTACAACTACGAAAGCCCGAGTGCTCTAGAGCCTGTGCTCCTCAGCAAGAGAAGCCACTGCAATGAGAAGCCCGCACACTGTGAATGGCGGGGGGGGGGGGGGGGGGGGGCGGCGCGGGGAGGGGGGGGCCGCGGGGAGGGGGGGCGCGGGGGGGGGGCGCGGGGGGGGGCGCGGGGGGCGGGTCCTGTCAGCTGGAAGAGGGTGGAGTTCTCACTGGGCAGGCGCATGCGTGCTGCTCAGGCTCCAGTACCGGTGCCGCCATCTTGAATTGACTGTAACTTCTGCACACATCCCCACAGAGCTGAGGTGCTCTTGCAGCCGTTTAGCACCGTAAACTCTGGTCTAAAGTGCAGGGTTAAGGTCTCTGCACTCTGACTTTATCAGCAAATGAAACTAGACGGAGCACAATGGGGAACACATGTACACCTGTGGTGGATTCATTTAGATATATGGCAAAACCAATACAATATTGTAAAGTTAAAAAATAAAATAAAAAAAAATAAATTTAAAAAAAAAAAAGAAGAAAGAAAGGTTCCACTATTTTATTACCCAGCTTCTATCTTTATTTCCTAGGACTTGTTAATGGGCTTTGCCAGTGACAAAATTAACTATCACAAATAGGTTCTTTTGGAGCTGATTGATAATTATTAGAAATAATGTTTTAAACGTTCCTAGAAGAGGATCTGGAATATAATAGGAGCTCCATAAATGTTAGCTATCACTATCAGTAAATCCTCACTGAGTGCTTAACTGAGTGAAAGGTGATGGTTAATTGGGAGCTCAACCTCACAGTTAGAGACAGAATACTTGCCAGGTGTCTTCACTGATCTGCCAGAGTGTTTACAGGTGGCAAGACCAGCCTATCACTGGCCCCAACCAAAAACTGAGCATGAACCTCTGATTGCAGATAGTTAAAAAAAAGTCAGCCATATGCTATAATGCCTTGGCCACCCTTCTCTCCTGTAGTTCATCTGGGTTGTCCTGCTGTCTCCCACACTAGTTTATGTGACTGCTCTATCATCAGAAAATTCTCTGCAACCCTTTTCTAGGGAGAAGGTAAGTAGGCAGTTGTTTTCCTGGGTCATTGTTATTTCTTTGCCTTCCTGAAACTCATTTCTTTTGCATCTCAAACTTCAATTTCTTGTTTCCATGGGAAGTCTCCTGTTTGGTCCTCATGTGGGTAGGCTGGGAGTAAATTCTAGCCAGATAGGATCAAACTAGAGAAGTGGCTGCTTTCACAAAGAAAAAGAGAAGTGATTGGTTCACTTTCTTTTATTTATTTACTTATTTTTTTGAGAAAGGATGATGTATTTTTATGTTTTGCATAAAGTCAGTAGTTTGGGCTTCATCCATATTGATCAGTGGTAAAGGGCCTATTTATGTGGTGCATCTGGGAAATGACTTTGTGACCGAAATAGGAAGAGACATGCTCATTGTACCAGTGAGCAGAGTGTGGTTTTCCATTTTGTCCTGTGATTGGTCTCTCTGTCCAGGGAGACACTAAATGTAGCTCTAGAATATGGAGGAACAGTGCATTGTATTCAGTGAAAAACCCTGATCTGTTGGTCTTGGAATAATGGTGTGAAGAGGGATGTAGAGTAAATAATTAGAATGTAATCTAATATTAGCAGCTATGGACTGGCTTCCTGTGAGGTGGATTTAGGGATGCTTCGATTCTTAATACCATCAACATGCAGTTGAAATATACACACACATCAGAGGCTGGGTCACAGCTGGTATGTCATGGAGTATTTTCAGGAAAGGAAATAAGGGATTTACAGGGGGCAGAAATAAATAAGCCACATTTCCCCTTGTCTGTGTCATGCCAGACAGGGAGACTGTATATTTGTAAAATAATGTATTTCACTGTATATTTTTTAAGGTCTTAACATGCACAGAGGAAATGCTATGCATTTCCTTTCAGATTTTTTTTTTTTAATCATTGCCTTCAAAACTTAGGGTGAAATGCCCTTCAACTCCCTAAGGCTGGGTGAATCTCCCATTAACTCTGGGAGTTAATGTATCAAGATAGATTCTCACCTGCAGATCTGAAGACCAACAGAGTCAGCTTGGGGTTATCTTGCCCTCCATCAAAAGCTTGATTTGAACAGAGAATTGAGAAATACATGTTTACATTTCAGAAGCAACTCCATTTAATATCCTACATGACATTTAGGGCTTAAGGAAATATATGGAATTGCTTATGGGAGGCATCAAGCAAAAAAAAAAAAAAAAAAATCTGATTTTCTTACACTCCAAGTAGGGCCAAGAGAGTGGATTTTGCAGTTTTGTTCTATCTGCACAATGGTGTCAGGCACTCAGCACACTTGGGAACATAGACTGAGCTGTGACTAGCAACTAGTGTGATTGATTTATGTTTAAGTGGACCCATAAAAACTGTGGTAACCATGAGGCAATTCTGTAAGGGTCACAAACAAAGTTAGCTCTATGATAGCTTGTCTCAGAAAATATCATCAGTACTGCAGTGGTGTTCTGTTTGGGCTGTTATATTGATTGCCCCAGTCTGACGAACTTCTGGAAAGCTCGTTGATCCATTTCTCAAGCAGGTTCCCACTAGCCTTGATTAATTTGTTCTCTTCCAGCTGCATTCCACTCCTGATTGCTTATGGAGCTCTTGGAAAGCCTGCTTGGTGGGTGGTGAATGTTCAAAACTCCAAGCCATCAATCTTTTAGAAACCAGAAGATATCCTCAGATTATCTTCTCTTCAACCGCCAGATTTTAGGGAGATAAACCTGAGGACATCTCTTACTGGTGTCACCTGGAGCTGATTTGGGCCCCCTGGAGGAATCAAGGGTGGGGCTGGGAGATAGGCGGCATGCCTGAGTAGAGCTTGTTTCTCAGGCATTGCTTTGGAAGAGACTATCAAAACACAGAAGTCGGTTTATGAGTTTGTACCTTAGCAATCTCTCATGTCCAAAGGGGAGCGAGACTGCTTCTTCTTTTATTAAAAAAAAAAAAATTTATTTATTTGTGGATGTGGTGGGTCTCAGTTGCCCCATGTTGTTCTTTGTTGCGGTGCACAGGCTCACTTGCCCTGAAGGCATGTGGGATTTTTGTTACCTGAGCAGAGATTGAACCTGTGTCCTCTGCATATGGGAGGTGGATTCTTAATCATTGGACCTCCAGGGAAGTCCTTAGAGCAGCGGTCTTTAACCTTTTTGGCACCAAGGACCAGTTTCGTGGAAGGCAGTTTTTCCATGGATCCGAGGGTGGGGATGTGGGGTGGGGAGATGGTTCAGGTGGTAATGGGGGTGATGGGGAGCGGCAGATGTGGCTGTGCTTGCTCGCCGCCATGCATCTCCTGCTATGCAGCCTGATTCCTAACAGGCCATGGACTGGTACTAGTCCTCATCCCGGGGATTGGGGACCTGCCCTAGACTGTTTCTTTCCCTGGCAAGAACTAATGTTTTACGTAGTGGCAGAACAAACAAAAATGGCCCTCAGTGAAAATCCAGTGTTCCCCTGCCCTTTCCTTCTTTGCGCAGGAGTAGCAGTTTTAGTGAAGCAAAGAGGAGGTTCTTGTACTGTAGGTGAGCTGAGTGTCCTTTGGGTGGAAGAAAGAGGGTCTTGTTGGATAAGGAGAGACCGTGGGGAACCCTGGATGGGAGGAAGGATGTTATGATGGAGAGGACAGAGCTGCACGGCAGGTTTGCCCCTCTTACCCCATCCCCAGAGATAGTAAAGCAACCTCGGGGTGATCACACACCATGGCCTGCCTTGTCCTAAGGCACTCAGGCCCGTGTCAGGACCTCTCTCCTGGCAGAGTTGTGCTGTTGCCTCGCCCTTTGTGCCCAGGGCACTGCTGCCTTGGCATGGCCTCACCACTGGTTTGTGGAAGGCCCAGGGAAAGTTAATATTGCTCAGCTGAAAGTTTGGAATCTAGCCAGTTTCTCAGGCTGTTCTTGGGAAGTCCCTTGTTCAGGATTTGTCATTTGGGATCTTGTTGGAAATCTCTCCCTTTCCCTACTTCTCTCTGAAGTTATGTCATACAATCCAGAGGAGTCACTTATACAGTTATTCACCTCTTCTCCTAGAAGAGAGATACTGAGAATTACTCGAGTGTCTCAGCTTTGAGACACTTGCCAGGTTCCACTGTCCATGGGGTTTCTCAGGAAAGAATACTGAAATGGGTTGCCCCTGAAGGGATACAGTGGGGAGGGAGGTGGGAGAGGGGTTCAGGATAGAGGGGATACATGTATACCTATGAATGAATGAATGAATGTGTGCCTGGTGGTATCTGACTCTTTTTGACCCTATGGACCCTATGGCCTGCCAGGCTCCTCTTGTCCATGGAATTTTCCAGGCAAGAATACTAGAGTGGGTTGCCCTTTGCTTCTCTAGGGGATCTTCCTGACCCAGGGATCAAACCCCTGTCTCCTGCATCTCTTGTATTGTAGGTGGACTCTTTATCACTTCAGCCGTCGGGGAAGTCCATGTATACCTATGGCCGATTCATATTGATGTATGGCAAAAATCATCACAATATTGTATAGTAATTACCCTCCAATTAAATAAATAAAAAAGAATACTGGAGTGGGTTGCCATCTCCTTCTCCACGGGATCTTCTCGAGCTAGGGATCCAACCCTCATCTTCTGTATTGCAGGTGGATTCTTTACCACTGAGCCACCTATTTATAGCAAGATACTAATCCAAAATAGAGGGCCACTGTACCTATGAATGGATCCCTTAGAAGAAGAATCTCAGGAGGATCGGTAAGAACTTTTCATGTCTCAGAGCCAAGAATATACAGGAATACCTTGAAGATACTGTGGGCTTTGTTCCAGACCACTCAATAAAGAAAACATTGCAATAAAGAAAGTGACAAATTTTTTTTGTTTCCCAGTGCATATAAAAGTTATGTTTACACTATACTGTAATCTATTAAGTCTTTAATACCATAAGTTGAAAAAATAATGTTCATACCTTAATTTTAAAATAATTTATTGCTAAAAAATTCTAGCTAACATCTGAGTCTTGAGGTTTTTTTCAAAATTGGAGTCAATCCTTTCAAACCTTGCTGCTGCTTTCTCATCAACTAAGTTTGTGTAATATTCTAAACCCTTTGTTGTCATTTCAACAATCTTCACAGCATCATCACTGGGAGTAGATTTCATCTCACTTTTCATTTCACTTTCTTTTTGCTCGTCTATAAGGAACAACTCCTCATTGTTCAGGTTTTATTATGATATTGCAGTAATTCAGTCACATCTTCAGGCTCTATTTCTATTCTAGTTCTCTTGCTATTTCCAGCACACAGAAGTGTGTTATTTCCTCCATGAAGTCTTGAACCCCTTAAAGTCATCCATGAGGATAGAGATCGGCTTCTTCCAAACTCCTGTTAATGTTGGTATTTTTGCCTATTCCATAAATCACAAATGTTCTTAATGACATTTAAGAATGGTGAATCCTTTCCATAAGGTTTTCAATTTACTTTGCTCAGATTCATCAGAGGAATCATTGTCTGTGGCAGCTATACCCTTACGAAATATATTTCTTAAATAATAAGACTGAAAAATTACTCCTTGGTTCATGGTTGCAGAATGGATGTTGTGTTATCAGGGATGTTCATCTCTTTCTGTAATTTTGTTGTCCATCTCCATCAGAGCTCTTGGGTGACCGGGTGTGTCATTAATGAGCAAAATCATTTTAAAAGGAGTTTATTTCTGAGCAGCGAGTCTAAGCAGTGGGGTTAAAATAGTCAGTAAACCATGTTGTAAACAGATACACTGTCATTCAGGCTTTGTTTCCTTTATAGAGCACAGATAAAGTAGATTTAGCATAATTCTTAAGGGCCCTAGGATTTGGACACCATTAAGTGACTAACAGACACACACACCGTGTTATGTGGGTCTTCCCTTGTGGCTCAGCCAATAACCAGTCTCTGTGCAATGCAGGAAACCTGGGTTCGACTCCTTGGTCAGGAAGATTCCCTTGGAGAAGGAAATGGCAACCCACTCCAGTGTTCTTGCCCAGGAAATCACATGGACAGAGGAGCCTGGCAGGCTACAGTCCATGGCATCACAAGAGTTGGACATGACTGAGCGACTAAACCTACCTAAGGTTTTCAAAATGGGAAATAAGCATTGTATTCAATTTAAACTCACCAGCTGCAGTAGCCCCTAGCAAGAGACAGCCTGTCCTTTGGAACTAGGCATTGACTTCTCTCCAGCTATGAAAATCCTGTATGGCATCTTCTTCCAATAGAAGGCTGTTTGGTCTACACTGAAAATCTGTCATCTAGTGCAGTGACCCTTCTAAATGGTCTTAGAACTCCTGGATTCCTTGCTGCAGCTTCTGCATCAGCACTTGCTGCTTCACTTTGCACTTCTGTGTTATAGAGATGGCTTCTTCCCTTAAACTTCATGAACCAACTTCTGCTAGCTTCAGACTTTTCTTCTGCAAATTCCTCACACCTCTGTCTTCATAGAATTGAAGAGAGTTAGAATTGAAGTTGGTTTGGTTTGGTTTAAGAGAATGTTGTGGCTAGTTTGATCTTCTATCCAGATCACTAAAACTTTCTTCATATCAGCCATAAGGCTGTTTCACTTTTTTATCATTCATGTGTTCACTGGAGTAGCATGTTTAGTTTCCTTTAAGAACTTTTCCTTTGCATGCACAACTTGGGTACTCTTTGGAGCAAAAGGCCTATATTTCAGTCTATCTCAGCTTTTCACTACATTAATGGGTTAAATTTGCTGTCTTATATGGGCCAGTTTGTGGCACCTCAAATGATGAAAGTAGTGACATCAAAGATTACTAATCATAGCTCATCATAACAAATATAAAAATAACTTAAAAGTTGGAAAAATTACAAAAATTACCAAAATGTGACATAGAGACATGAAGTAAAGAAATGATGTTGAAAAAATGGCACCAAAAGACTTGCTTGATACAGGGTTGCCACAAAACTCCAACTTTTGAAAAAATGCAGTGTCTGCTCAGCATGATATAATGAGGTGTGCCTGTAGTCTGACTGGCTGCATTTGGATTCCTCAGAGAAGTGGCTTAATATGTGTTCTATGTGTAATAAATGACAAGGACTTAATGTAGTTCACCCTGAAGTTACAAATGTGGCATCTGAGTTTGCAAAAGGAATTCTAGAAGTCAGTTGTCATTGCATTGTAGTGACTTTCATTCAAGAATCTTACAGCCCCGGCAGCTCATGCTCATAGCATCTTGATGAGTAGGTGGCACATAGGAATGTCCTTGTTTTGCAGAATGGAGGCAGAAAAAGGAGTTCTTAGGTACAGACAATCTGGATCTGTGCCCATTTTTTATGAATCACAGACTTCCGGAAAGCTCACTTTCCCAGCAGGGCTTCTTCGCTCCAAAATAGCAAGTATTGCCACTGGTAACATGGAAAATTAATGGTGCTCATATTATTCACATGGGGTTTAACTGAGAGAAGATCTCAGGTTTCTGAGCAAAAGTTTGGCTCACAGACTAATTATATTCAATATAGTGGGGGAAAGAGTGCAAGAATTTCTATGTTGGCACTAAAATAGTATAAGAAATACAATCAGTTCAGTTGGTCATTTTTCACACAGCAGACAGCAGACTAAACAGTCCTAAATCAGGCAATTATTTTAGTAATGATAATTTTAGTTTTTCTTGAGTGATTTGAAAATGCTCAATGAGAGATTTCTTCCTAAGCCATTCTCTTCCATTTAGCTGTAAGGAATCATGACTGCTGACCTCTGAGATAGGAGTGAGCAGAGGGCAGGCTCTGGGTGACTTAGAACCAGACCACCCTTCTCAGAGAAGGGACTTCACATGGCTGTCCTTTGAGTTAGCTCACTTTGCTCTTACTCTGCTAGGTTTTGTAAACCAGGCCAAACATGAGCAGGCCTCCTTGGGTCTTGGGTAGCCACAACAGCTCAGAAGGCAGATATACAGAAGCGAATTTTATTTGCTGTGATAAGCAAGAACTGTGGGGTTTATGGAGTGATAATCAGATTCTGTTAAATTTGCTTCAGCATTGCCCAAGACCAGAAAAATAAACATAACGATAGAGGCCAATCTTTCACTTTGCTGCGTCCGAGGCTGACAAAATTGTAGATGAATAAGAGATCGTGAACTATTGGGACTTTTTTTTTACTCTGTGTGAAACATCATCCTGAACAGTAGTTTGATTTTATTGTGAAGAATAAATTCTGAACGAGTCAGTGAGAGAAACAGTAGGGAAGCAACCTGCAGGGGTTTTTAACTTTCTCTCCTACTGTTCCAAAGATGCTGTTGTTAGATTTATACTCAGTGCAACGGCTTAGTAAATACTTGTGGAGTAACCACTGTTTCTTTTTTAAATTTTATGTATTATCATTTCTGTATACATGACCCTTTATAAAAAATTAATTGCATGATAACATGAACTTCTATAAAAACCCTCATGCATGCCAGAACTAGAACATAATTAACAACTTATATCAATTACTCTTCCTTATTCAGTCTTTTTCTCCTATTCCTGGATGCATTTTCTTACTTTTTTTTGGTTTATGAAAATGTATTATTTAGTTTTATTAATTTTAAAAATTAATTTATTTTTTATTGAAGGATAATTGCTTTACAGAATTTTGCTGTTTTCTGTCAAACCTCAACATAAATAAGCCATAGGTATACATATATCCCCTCCTGAAGCTCCTTCCTGTCTCCCTCCCCATCCCACTATTTATTAATCTTTAAACTTTATATAAAGGGCAGAATACTACATGAAGTCTTTTGGAATTTGTCTTCTTCACTCAAAATTAAGATACTACAATTTTTCCGTTGTTGAATGTAGTTGTAGTTTGTTTTCTCTGCTATACAACATTTCATTATGTTGACATATTACCATTTATTTATTCATCCTACTGTGGATAGGTATTTGATTATTTCCAGGTATTTGATTACTTGTGGTATTACACTGTTCAATGCTATAAACGTTCTCTCCTGGTATATATGTGGATTTCTCTTGGGTGCATATATAGAAATGGAATGCTGAGCTGCAGGGTATAACATGGTCAAATATAATGCCAGTTTGTTTTCAGGAGTTTTTATTTCTTAAGAGCAAGTATGGTTCATTCTTCACATAGCATGCAACAGATCTGTTCTCTCTGAGGTCTCATGAGCATCGTGAATAATCTCGAGAGTGAATGCTCAGTGAAATAGAGTGGTGGGCAAATAAGGCAATGTGGAAAATTTGGCAACGTTTTCAAAGAGGCCTTGTCAGACAGATGTTTCCAGAATTTAAGTGATTCAGAGAGTTGTTTACTTTGGATGAAAGCCAGTGTCTTCTGGAGTTGGTGAGGACTGATTTGGATGGAGAGGGATCAGTAAAGCATCTATTGCTGAAGTTCTGACAAAGTGAGGATTGGAACTGAGAAATGGGTGAAGTCAGAAGCAAGGCGTCTGCAAACTCGATCACCACAGTTGACTACTCTTACCATGTAGTGAGGCTTCCTGCTTTCAGCAAACAGGGCCACTGCACAGGTTTATCAACTGCTCTCACCAAAAATCCAGAGACTCTCAATACTGCTGTTTGTTTCAGTCTGCCAGGGGCAAAATGCCATGGGGGAAGTGGCTGACTTGTCTTCCTTTTTGCTTGTGGAATGGTTTGAAAATGTTTGGAAGGGGAATGTCTAGATCTACCAGGGCCTCCTTTATCCTAGGTGGGGCTGCTTTTCTCTTATTGATAGTTATCTTCCATATCCTGGGGCCCAATGAGAAACACCACTTTCTCTCTCTCTTCCCCCTCCTCCACCCCAGATTTCTAAGGGCCCATGGCCAATGATCTGTATGTGTGTGCGTGCTAAGTCGCTTCAGTAGAGTCCAACTCTTTGCAACCCTATGGACTGTAGCCCTCCAGGCTCCTCTGTTCTTGGGAATTCTTCAGGTAAGAATGCTAGAGTTGTTTGTCATGCCCTTTTCCAAGGGATCTTGCCAATCCAGGGATTGAATCCACATCTCTTATGTCTCCTGCACTGGCAGGTGGATTCTTTACCACTAGCACCACCAGGGAAGCCCTAATGATCTGTATTCTGTCAAATCAAAGGAACCAGCTTTCTTACTTTTCTCTGTTTTCCTTCCATACCATAGACATCTTTTCAGTGGATGCAAATTTGAAACAAATCCGTGCTATTGCATATCTAAGTTGAGACTTGTAGCTGCTAGGTTGGAGTGAAGTTTCATTTAGTAGGGGAAATGGGGTTGCTGGCTTTGACTCTTTTCAGGGATCCTTAAGGTCAGAGACAGACCACCCATTGGTTTTGAAGGGTTAGTGTCAGACATAGTTCTGCTTGGAAACAAAGGCATTGTAAGATTTAAGAGTCTTGGCATGGTCTATTCTGCAAACCTCTTTGAGCCAGGTCAAGGAACTACCTTTAGGTTTCCTCCTAGCTCTCCCATGCCTTCTTCCCCCTTCACATGCCTTCCTCCCTTCCCTGTCCCTTCTTTCTACTCTCTCTCCTTGCTTTCATTTCTTCTGGCAGCTAGTGGAGAACCCAGAAGAAAACAAGGAGTTAAGACAGTCATGAAGTTGGACAGTATTCTGTTCATACTTATCTGGGACTTGGAAATAGAATAATTAGCCTGAAAACTGTATTAAATGATGAAGCCTCTACCCGTATTTTATGTTAGCATTTAGGGTGAGGGGGTGAAATTACAAGCTGTGTGACTTGCAAATGGAATAAGGCAGATGACTAATTTTCTCTGTGCTTAATGCCAATAGTATTACCCAAGAAATAGCCAGCACCATGCCAGGTTCCCTTTCTTCATTCTAGTCACCCCATCTTTAAGGCACAATGTAGTTAAACTCTTACAGAAGCCTTATAAGGAAATTATTATTATTGTGGCCAGTTTACAGATAAGGAAATGAAGGCTTAGAAAAGTTAAGTACCTTGATATATCTGGGTAGGGGAGAAGCTAGTATTTTAACCTTAACTGCAAGCCTGGCTTGCAAAGTTTGCTTGGAAAGGTTTGCTGTTGTTAGAAGGAACGGGGCCCTGGAACCAACTGATGGAGAAGAATCCTTAATGTTTAGTATCGAGTTACCAAAGGCTATGCATATGCGCTTTACCCCTGACAGCAGGAGCTCACCGTGATCCCAAGCTTTTACTCAAACCACAAATGACCTGCTTCATTATATTTCTTAATTCAAGTCAGGAATACTTTATCTCGCTCCATGAAACAAGTCCATTAAATTATGGGTGTAATTGTTCCTTCTAAACAATAGGAAGTAACACCTCTCACCTTATAGCACATGTTGTGCTTTGAGGAAAAAATTGGCTTCTTGTAAGCTGAATATATTAAGGGGTGTGGTATTTTAATGAGAACCTTGGTAAACACGTAACTGTTCTGAATAGTTTATTCCAAGTTCAGAGTATCGCCCACACTCATTTGGGTTTTATTCCTACTTCCAGCCAAATGCCATGAATCAAGGAGTGTTCCTGGCAAGGTCTATGCTCAGTTACAGGCAACCCTAAAAGGCAGGAGCGAAAGTGTTGCTGATAGAGAGCAGGTTTGGCCAGCAGTGGCCGGGCAATTTCAGAATATTTGCTGAACACGGTCCACAAACCCCAAGAGTCCCGAGGGGAGCTCAGAAAACTGAAAGAAGGGGCCCCACTCTGTGTCTTCTGAGGAAAGGTCATCATACGAGTTACGAAGGAGGCTTTTACCAATGTTTCTAGTTACTGTTTTTCTATTAAATGTTACTGTTTAACAGAATAACCTCCTGGTACTGACTTAATCAACAAAAATTTAATGAGATCTTAAACTGTTGAAGAGTCAAGTGTAGAAGAGGAGATAGAAATTCTTACAACCAACTGTGATTGACTACCTGTAAGAGCTAGGAGGTCAAGAAGATTTGTATTTTAATTGCAAATTAAAAAAAAAAAAAAAAAAAAAAACTGTCCTGCAATTTTCTTCCTCAAAGCACTTGTTACTCAGTTCCTAAGATGACTCATATTCTACATTTCTTTAATCATTCTTTTCCGTTTTGCCTCACAGAAGCAATATCCACTTTACAAACGTGTTTTGTTTGAAAAGATTATTTGTAAATTGGTTCTTGGGAACTAAAAATATATTTCCCATGAAGTGTTACAGTAGCAATTAGAATCTCAATTGACTATTAATATAGTAAAACATATTCTAGTAAATCATATATAATTATTTTTATAGGAAAATGAGTTCCTCATTCTAATTTTAAATCAAATCTCCACCTAATTAATCAACCTCTCTGGGTTCTTTGTCATTCCAGTCAGAAGCAGAACAGTTCAACACAAAAAAGATCAAGTGTTTGTGTGGAATGTAATATACACCCAGTGAGATGTCACAAAGAGTGCCGCTTCAGCTGGATATTTTGGAGAATGTTTAGGATTTGAATTGGTGAAAGGAAAAGAGGAAAGCATTTCAGGCAAAATGAGCAAAATCGTGGAAATGGGGGTAATCATGAATAGGAAATGGGGTATATTAATGGCAAGCTCTGGCGAAAATAAGAGTTGTATTTGAGAGTGTGTTGAAGACCATGCTTGGGGTAGCTCAGCAGTTGGATGGCTTCGAATGAGGGATTTGGAATTTAAGAAAGGAAGAAAGTGTTCAATAAATATATGTTAAATGAATGTCTTACTTATACTAACATTGGTCTCTATCTTTCTTTCCCTCTTGTTTATTTTATCTTATCTTCTCCTGTTTCTTTCTTCCCAGGCCTCTCAAGCCTTCTAATCACTTTGGCCTCTTCCCAGGTTATACAGGATTTTCCCCATCTTCCTATGCAAGGGGATGGGAGAATTTTACTTATTCCTTATCAGATGCAGTGATTTTTGTGGAAGTCTTCTAATGAGGCTGTAATGCATCACATCTCCATTTTTTGGCCCTTCATTTCTGTTGTTGTTTAGCCACTAAGTTGTGTCTGACTCTTTTGTGACCCTCTGGACTGTAGCCTGCCAGACTCCTCTGGCCATGGGATTTCCCAGGCCATGAATATTAGAGTGGGTTGCCATTTTCTTCTCCAAGGGATCTTCCCAATCCAGGCATCAAACCTGTACCTCCTGCATTGTTGGTGGATTCTTTACCACTGAGCCAGCCTGGGACGCCTCTTGTGGTTTCTGAGTGAACTGCTAGTCAGTGGGCCCCTCTTGCAAGGGCCCAGCTGTCCAGAGCTCTGTAGCTTTGCCCACATGGCAGGTTTTAGCAAAGCTCGAATTAGAAATTGGAGGGATAAGCATCTGTATCTTGTGACTCTGATCATGACATTGGCAGTGGAGAATGTATAGGAACTCTAGGAAGGTCTTCCCCAGGCATCAGCATTCCCCTCAGTCCCCCTATGTGTCTGCCCCTTCAGTCTTTCTGGCTCAGATGCCAGACACTTTGCTTTTATTAGTGCCCCCAAATATTTCTTGTTCCTTCTACATTCCCCCAGCTATAGTTTCTATTAATTTGAAAATTTTAACCTGTTTCCTAGGGTCATCTGGAAGAATTAATCTGTATTAGTTTTCAAATTTCAGTACCTGATTCATGATGGATTCCTCATTTGGGGAAAAAAAAGTCATTTCAAAATTCCACTGTTTTTGGTTTCATTTTATTGTTTTGCTGTGGTCTTGATCATAGTAAAAAGTACTGATGGAACTTTAGTAAATAGAGGGTACTTTATGGGCATAGTAAAGATACTTTCTATATCCCATGCTGGGGCCTGTGGCTTTTAATTTATGGATGCTTTGGGGGATTATGGAATAAGATATTTGAACTTGATATAATTGAGCTATATCTTGGATGTTTATGTGCTCCATCTATGTTCTTATCAGAACCCTGTTACTGGACTGGAGTTGCCGCTCTTCAAAAGTCATTCATTTCTTTAGGGCATGCTTATGTTCTCAGTTGTGTCTGACTCTTTGCGACCCTGTGGACCATAGCCCACCAGCCTCCTCTGTCTATGTAATTCTGCAGGCAAGAATACTAGAGTGGGTTGCCATTTCTTTAGGGCAGAGTCCATTTAAAATGCAGGAACCTGTGCTTAATGTGAATGTGAATATGTTATATGAATGTGTTTTACTCATTCAACCCTGAATGCGAATTAGTTTCAGATCCTTTGGGCTGTTAGACCCTTGAGACATGGGCTCAATGAGTATAAGAAGGTACCACAAATGTTCTTGAATTGGTCCTCAGTTGTTATTCTCAACCTGGGGGCTTTGATATATACACATTCTTGGTCCTCACTCTTGGAAACTGTGGTTTGATAGGTCTGGGTATGGCCTAACCTCTGCATATAAACTCCTCAAGTGGTTTGACTCCTGGTTGAGGTATCACAGCCACTGATACTGTAATGTCTTTCCCTAAGCAGACAATCGTACTGACTGCTTGAAAGGGGGTTCTAAGCCCAAATGGATGGACAGGCCTGGGTGGGATTCTGCACCAGGGGCCTTGTTTTGAAATGGAGCTCTATGTTAAAATGGGAGCAGTCTTTAGAGAAGGTTTCTGGCCAGTTTGGATTACTCACTGGGGGGATAATATTTGCTGCCACTAGGAAAAGGGAGAGATTTCTTCCCACTTCAGACGCCTCCTTTAGATGTGCCAAATGAGTGATACTTAGGCTCTTCACTGTGCAGAGCCACTGGGGAGAGGAGGAGCCAGTGGCTGGCAGCTGGCCCTGAAATTAGCATCATAGTGTAAATACATCAGCACCTACATGCCAGCAGCTTCAGCGGCTTTTGTGACACCTCTTCCCTGGGACATTTCTACCCAATAACTGTTGTACCTGCTGTTTGTACATTGGTCCTTTCATCAGGGCCTTCTCTGAGCCGCATGGTCCCCAGATTTCTCCAGTACAGAAATAAATTTCTCCAGCATAGGAAAACTTGGTGGGAGAAGGGAGTCTTGAACAAAATTTTTCAGTAATCTCTCTGGGGATGGCCTATTGCATGACTTTCTCTTCTTACTTTCTCCACAAAATCCATATAGCAAAAATAAAAACAAACTCAGCCCTCTTTCTGGATCATTATAATTTGAAGGGTTGGCCCAGGCTGGGTGTAGATGGAGGAAAGGAATCATGATTTAGAGCAGATGTGCTATTCTTATGTAATCTGAGCTTCAAGTACCAAAGGAAAATTTCTGAATCACTCAGGCCCAAAACAGCACCTCTGAGGGTCTGTTGTTTTGTCTTTTTCTTTTTTTTTGGACAGTCATCTTCCTTCCTACAGCAACCTCATCCCCACTCCAGGCCTCAGGAGAAAAGGCAGTTGTGAACTCTAGCCAACAAGAAATCCCGCAGGGAAAGTTCATCAGAGCTGGGTGTGAATCTACCTTCTGCCCTGGCTGCAGGGGGAGGCCAGCAGAGAGGTCATACCTCCTCCATTCTCCTGCCTCTGTCCACTTGCAGTCTTTTAAAACCACATTCCACTGAGGACCCAAGGAGAGATATTCCAGACCCTTGGAGAGGAACTGTGGCATGTTTGTCATTGTATCCCAGCCTCTGCCCTGGGTTTTGGCACACAGTTTGGGCGCTTAAAAATGCTAGTTGAATAAGTGGTAATGACCATTCCACATTCTGGTTCTGGTTGAATTAAGACTGATTATTTTTCCATTTCATACCTCCCAAGCTTTCCTCTTTATCTCAGCAATAACCTCCATTCCCTGCTCACTTCCCTTAAACAGCAAGTTTGGGCTCTTGGAGCAAAATTACTTTTCTTACGGCCTTGATGAAGAATTGCAGCTTGTCACGTATCGGACCTCACATTTTTACCTATTTTTTCTTAGTAGTGCTTTGCCCATTACTGACAAGTTGAGACTTGTGAAATGTCCCTTAAATAAGCCAAAACATGGTCTCACCAACATGAGCAGCATTATTTTCAGTCCTAGCCTCCAGCCAAGTTTCTTGGATCAAGGCCAGCAAGCACACATTCTTTATCTGTAGAATGGGGATAAATATACCACTTCATTTACCGTGAGGAGACAAATGTATTTAGCAATTAGAGTAGTCTTGTGTCTGAGTGTGGGATCAGGATCCAGCCTCCTGGATGTGGATTCCAGCTCCATCACTTTCTACCTGTGTGACCTTGAGCCAGTGACAGTCTCTTAGTGCCTCAGTTTCCACTATGGTAAAATAAGGTACATAGTGGTATCTACCACATGGGATTGTTGTGAGGAATAAAATGAAAGTATGCATAGTGTGTGAGATTGGTGTCTGGCATGTGGTGAGGTCCAGGAAATGTTAGCTTTGAATTAAGAGCAGACACTCCTTGGATGATGGCAGTCGAGGATCATAATTTGGCCAAATGGGAATTTTATCTAGGATCTTCCTACCCTCCTGCCCAAGCAACAGTCTGAACTACTATGACTGTTTTAACTTTGTCATTTAGAATCTACTCAGAGTCTAGAGTAGACAAGAGTAATTGTTCACTTCATTACCTTTTCCCCATTTTGGAAAGAAGTGCAGCTTCTTTTTTTAAGTTGAAGTGGTACAAAGGAGCTGTCAACAGATTGGAGGCTTAATGGGTAGGGTTTTGGTCTGGGTTAGGAAGAATGTGTATATTTTCTCTGTAAAGAGATAACAGATAATAAATAATCTGTGGCCACCACACGATCTTCCTGTTTAATTCTTTAATTTTTTTTGGAGGAGATAGGTGGAGGAGAAATATATCATGTACACAAAAGACAGTGTGATGCATATAAATAGTTTAAAGCAGGGATTAGCAAACTGCAGCGTGTGGGCTAAATTTTGACTGTGGCCTCTTATGGTAGAGCCTGTGAGCTAAGAGTGGCTTTTCATTTTTAAAGTGTTATGGAAAAAAACAGAAGAAGATACACGAAACCTTGTATATGGCCCTAAAATACTTAACTATCTTGCCCTTTATAGAAAAAGTTTGCCAACCTCTGTTTAAAGAATACTAATAAATCACCCCTCCTCCCATCTCCAATTATCTCATGAAATAGAACACCACAAATATCTTTGAAGCTTGTGGGCACCCCTTCCTGACCACATCCAAAGCCCTCCCCCAGAGTTAACCGTAATTCTGAATTTTATGTTATTCATTCCTTTGCTTAAATTTTTTATCCTACACACACATATATATTAATATATATGTATACAGGGATATTATTTCATTTTTTCTTGACCTCTGTATAAGTGGAATAATACTCTGTATTTTCTTCCATCACATGGTTTATTCTTTCAAGATTACCTTTTTTTTCAATTTGAGATCATCTAGGTGTATGTGTGAAGCTAAAATTCATTAATTTGTACTGCTGGGCATCTTTGTGTGTGCATATCCTCTGCATATTTATCTCTTCTATTCTTGATGGACATTTGAGTTTCCATTTTTTTCCTATTATGAACACTTGCTATCAGCATTCTTATTCCAATTTCATGGTGCATATGTGCAAGAGGTTCTGTAGATGTGGACTCATTGCGTCATTGGTATGTTTCTTTAACTTTACCAAGTGATACCAAATGGCTTTCCAAGGTGATTGTATAAATTTCATTCTGTTGCAGTTACCGAACATTGCATAATGAACTGTCCCAATGCTTAAAACAACAATATTCGTTTGCTCATGATTGTGCATGTCAAGAATTTGGGAAGAGCTTGGCTGAGTGATTTGTCTCTGATCCACGTGGTGTAAACTGAGGTTCCTGGGGCTGGAGGATCCATGCTAGGATGGCTTTCTTTATTCATGTATCTACATCGTGGTGTTCTTTGGTCTCTTCCTTCACATAGTATCTCAGCCTCCAGGGCTTTTCCACATGGGTTGGATTCTCAGAGAATAGTGGCCTCAGGACAGTCTGAATTCTTAAATGGTAGCTCAGGGTTCCAAGAACAAATGTGCCAAAAATTGGAAGTGGTAACTGCCAGTCTCTTAAAGCCTGGACATAGAAACTTGCATAATATCATTTCTGCCACATGCTGTTGTCAGAGTAGTCACAGAGCCTGCCCAGAATCAAAGGGAGAGAAACACATATCCTCCATATCTTTGGGGGTGAGTATACTAGACAGTAATAATTTGTGGCCTCCAACTTTGCCACACATTCCCTGTGGTCAGGTATGAGAGGTCCTATTGCTATACATCCTTCTTAATACTTGGTATAGTCAAGCTTTAGAACTGTTGTCTCTCTGGTGACTATGAAAACATAGGAAGAATGTTTTAAAATATCATTTATCGAATATTTACTGTGTGCTGGGCACTGTGCTAAATGCTTTGCATTTCCCCCCTCCTTTTAATCATAACCACTATTTGAAGTAGATACTATTACTTTTGGAGAGGTTAATTAACTTGCCATAGGTCAAGTAGCTAATAACTGGCAGAATGTAGACTTGAACAGAGATTTACCTGACTGCTAAGCCCTTGCATTTAATTTTTCCTTTCCATCCCTAGATGTGAGCTGAGATGATGATTTGAGGCCGAAGTTAAACTATGAAGAAAATGTAAAATATTAAGAAATGATGATTAACACATGAAGTAATTAGAAAAAAAATGACTTAAAATTTTTTATTCCTCTAACTTGGGAGCACCATTTCCCCCTTCCTCTGTCAAGCAATGAAAAAAAAAAATTGTTTGATTCTGAAAATGAAAAATAAGAACAGAACAAAGCAGAGCTTTTTAGTGCTTAATAGGAATTAGTATTCCAGTTTTCAGAGATGAGCTGGAACTGACCTCATGGTACATAGAGCATGGTGGAAGAAGCATTTTTATTTCTTTCATCTAAATCAAGGGAACACTGCAGTTTTTGTGATTTGACCAGCCCAGAAGGGAAGAATGTGAATCTCTTGCCAGAGAAAATTTTGGATCACACTTTCCTTAGAGCCTAAATCAGAATCTCGTTGGTCATTTTTCTATATCTTTGCTATATCTATTCCTGATGAATCGGAACAAAGCTGGTGCCTCATTAGCACATCATTCACCAGCCAGACATTCACAATAAAAAATCCACTTTTTGGTAGTGTGGGGATTCCCAGGGCCAGGACCAAAGCCCCACGATGTTACATGGAGATGTTTCATAGTGATGGAGCTTTGGGACCTAACTCTCCTCCCCCTGACTTCATGACTTAATTCATGGTATGGATTCACTAGTCCTTGAGGAAAATACATTTCTTGGATTTCTACTGGCAAATTAATTGCTTAATGCCTGGCATTCTGGAATTCCAAACCATTGGGGATCATTCTTTAGATACACCATTTTTTCCCCAAACTTTAATCTCTTTCACTGACTGAATTAATTTCACCCATCCATTCTTCCTCAACCTGTTCTTTTCTAGGCATCCCTCTTAATTCACTTTCCCAACACTCAGTGCCCTTGAGAAGTCTCAGTATGTCTTCCTCAACTTTACGGCATCTCACCTTAACTAGCTTCTGTTTAATTGAAAAATCAGTATTCCTGGTTTCCATTTGCATTATTGCTCTGAGTGTTGCACAAAGTACTTAGAGTGTTATCAACAATGTTTGCTGCTGCTGCTGCTAAGTCGCTTCAGTCATGTCCGACTCTGTGCGACCCAATGGACGGCAGCCCACCAGGCTCCCCCGTCCCTGGGATTCTCCAAGCAAGAACACTGGAGTGGGTTGCCATTTCCTTCTCCATGCATGAAAGTGAAAAGTGAAAGTGAAGTTGCTCAATTGTGTCCGACTCTTAGCGACCACATGGACTGCAGCCTACCAGGCTCCTCCGTCTGTGGGATTTTCCAGGCAAGAGTACTGGAGTGGGGTGCCATTGCCTTCTCCAATCAACAATGTTTACCCAAGTTTGAATATCACCCCAGAGGGATGGATTCTGGGTTATGTATGGGGCCATTCATCCTTTGTTTCCTTTCCCAGTCTTGAGAAGTTTTGGATTAGTGGTTCTCTAGTCTGGCTTTACTTTTTGCTGCCCTGTTATATGTTGAAAGGACTGAAAAGTTCTGACCACATGGAAAGTCTCAAGCTCATAGAATCACACACACACATACACACACACATATTATTGACTTAAAAATAGCAAAATCAGAAATTCTTTTATGTTTAGAATCTCATGCAGAGTGTTATTTAGGATCTGTTAATATATTAGTGGTTTTAAAAAATAATAGAACTTAAAGGAAAAACATTTGAGCTTGAGGATAACACACTATCCACTTGATTATAGGGGACCCGGTTTTTTCATGGTGACATTCTCAGCCCTGATAGCTTTTTTCTCCTCATGATTTAGTAGCTATCTTAGTTCCTGGAAATGGATTTTCAATTGTGGTGACCTCTAACGGCGATCACATGACATGTGAGTTGGGGGGAGCTACAAATGTCTCCCGTGGAGGTGGTGATGCCAACAAAGTGTGAAAGAGAATCTACCCTCTCTGTAAGTCAAAGCTAAGGATTCACTTGAAAAGATCCACCAAGTATTAAGAGCTTTAAACTTAATTTTATTTTAACATCAATAGAAATAGGAGCTTTTCTACTTAGCTTGGGGAAAAATGTCTGATAAGCTTTTCTGGGGACCTAAAAGAAATGTCTCTTATTGCCAACACAAGCAAAATATGTAAAGGGATATTTTTCTACCTTGAGGAAGAAATGTTTCGTAGACAATCAGGGTTTCTTCTTGCTACAACTCTATGATTTTTTGTAGAATGGAGTCTTTACTGTGACATATTGAGTCAGAATTGGGGGAAATAATTTTTTCCTCCTGGCTTATGATGGTTATGAGGTGAACCCTCTTTAAACTTTCAGAGATGTCAGAAACAAAACACAACAAAATGTTCTCTACAGGCCCCATTGGTCTCTACAAGCCCCATTGCCTGATTTGGGAGAAAGATGATTTAATTCAGAGCCAGCCACTTTCAAGATTGGTGGAACTAGATCTTATTGTATAATGTGTTCCAAAGGGAAGTTCCTTTGGGGGCAATGCTGGAAGCAGGATGCCTTGAGAGCCCAGACACTGTGCTGAACTCACATGGATGCTCCAGCAGATGGGCTATTCCTTTTAAGTCTCCTCCTCCAGGCTACTCTGTATGCCTCTGACTTATCCCCAACCCCCCCCCCCCAAAAAAAGCTATGAATGATTTATTTGTCTTTGCTTTTGAAGTGAAATCCTACTGTATTTAATGTACACCCATTGAATAAAAGCCAATTAAGAGCCAAGTAAGAGTGTTTTGCCAATTTAAAAATTATATATTTTTGTGAATATGGATGAACTAGTCAAATAAAATTTAATTTGTCAACACTGGTGCTCATCTCTATTTAAAATAACATGTCTAAAAGGACTTCCCCAGTGGCTCAGCTGTGAAGAATCTGCCTGAGATGCAGGAGCTGCCAGAGATGTGGGTTCAATCCCTGTGTTGGGAAGATTCCCTGGAGAAGGGAATGACAACCCACTTCAGTATTCTTGCCTGGGGAATCCCATGGACAGAAGAGCCTGGTGGGCTACAGTTCATAGGGTTGCAAAAAGTTGGACACGACTATAGCAACTTGGCATGCACACACATCTAAATTAATAAATTAATATGAAAATAGTAGTTTTTCCACTCCCGGTGTCCAGAAACAATTTTGTTTAAACTCTTTATATGCATGTTTTTTCCATGACCCATTTTTGAATGACTTAACACAGATTCCTAGGGCTCATCATTCTCACTTCTGAGTTGTTTGAAAAATAGCACATTTGAATCCCTGTTTAATGTGATCACAAGAACCACTGTGCCAAACCTCATGTACTTATGTATTTGGCTAATATTAGGTAGTTGGGTTTTCACTCTCATGTATGTTATATATTTGTGATCTCCAAAATGAAACCACTTTATTGATTTTAAAAATTATTTTTAAAGCCTTGTTTATTTTTAACTGCATTCAGTAGTTGCAAATATAAATCTTAACCTATGGGAATAAATTACTAAATTTATGTTAAATTGCTTTTTTAGAAAAACTTACCAACATATGTAAGTATCTGAACAAGCATGGACTATGGTGGTTTTAAAGATTTGGTGTCTTCTCCATTCCATCCCCAGCATTTTGTAGTTAAAAATAAAATAATTGAGAAAACAGCTTGTTATTTGAAATATTTTGTAAGGAATCTTATATAAGACAACTCCATTTGTGAGGAGTTGAAAGGAGGAGGGAACCCAGGAGGGAGGTTTCCTCTAGGAGAGAAAAGAAAATCTTTGCCTTGCAATAGGGCATTTGTAACAAGAGAAGGGATACAATAATTCTATTTTCCTCTTTAAAGTGTTCATTTAATTTGCTTATGTGGAAGTACCTGTTAATTCTGTTCCTTCTCTTCCATTCTGCTTATAGAAAAGGTCGATAAACTTGTGGAATGGTACTTAGAGAAGGCCCCTCTGCTTACTTCCTCATGTTTCTCTTACAGAGTCATTTTGAATTCCCTTTAGAAAAAGAGACAGGGAGGATTACGTTTGCTGAGAAAACCCTTTTGAACCTAGCACTTTAGACAGAGAAAGAAACTGGATCATGTTAAAGCAGTTTTAATTGTTGAAATACCATTAATTGTTGAAAACACCATGAATAATGAAAGCCCAGTGGTGCACCTGTTAGGCTGCATGAACCATTTTCTATGTGATGTTATGGAGTAACCTTAGATAATTTCTTGATTTGGTCATCACCATCTTTGTCATCATTTCCATCACTACTGTCATTCACTGGTCACATATGGTGCCATGGACTGCACACATCAATTGACACAAATCATCTCTCCTGCATTGCACAGCTACATTCCAGCTTGCTTTTGGTAGGAATATTTAGAGAGGAAGACAGTTTGCATGTAATAACAGTCTTGTACAGCTCGGTGGCTTGTTTTCAGCCCCTGTCAATCATGGCAATACTACAACCCACAACCCTTCAGGCTCTGAAGGGAAATATCCTTATCAGTCAGTTCAGTTGCTCAGTTGTGTCTGACTCTTTGTGACCCCATGGACTGCAGCACTCCAGAATTCCCTGCCCATCACCAACTCCCCAAGCTTGCTCAATCCCATGTCCATCAAGTCAGTGATGCCATCCAACCATCTCATCCTCTGTCATCCCCTTCTCCTCCCAGCTTCAATCTTTCCCAGCATCAGGGTCTTTTCCAGTGAGTCAGTTCTTTGCATCAGGTGGCCAAAGTATTGGAGTTTCAGCTTCAGCATCAGTCCTTCCATGAATATTCAGGACTGATTTCCTTTAGAATTGACTGGTTTGATCTCCTTGCAGTCCAAGGGACTCTCAAGAGTTTTCTCCAACACCGTGGTTCAAAAGCATCAATTCTTTGGTGCTCAGCTTTCTTTATAGTCCAACTCTCACATCCATACATGACTACTGGAAAAACTATAGCTTTAACTAGATGGACCTTTGTTGGCAGAGTAATGTCTCTGCTTTTTAATATGCTGTCCAGGTTGGTCATAGCTTTTCTTCCAAGGAGCAAGCATCTTTTAATTTCATGGCTGCAGTCACCATCTGCAGTGATTTTGGAGCCCAAGAAAATAAAGTCTGTCACTGTTTCCATTGTTTCCCCATCTAATTGCCATGAAGTGGTGGGACTGGATGCCATGATCTTAGTTTTTTGAATTTTGAGTTTTAAGCCAGCCTTTTCACTCTCCTCTTTCACTTTCATCAAGAGGCCTCTTTGCTTTCTGCCATAAGGGTGGTATCATCTGCATATCTGAGGTTATTGATATTTCTCCCTGCAGTCTTGATTCCAGCTTGTGTTTCATCCAGCCCAGCATTTCACATGATGTACTCTGCATGTAAGTTAATAAGCAGGGTGACAATATACAGCCTTGATGTACTCATTTCCCAATTTGAAACCAGTGCATTGTTCCATGTCCAGTTTTAACTGTTGCTTCTTGACCTGCATACAGATTTCTCAGATTATATAACTATCCTTATACAAAATGACTAAGACAGGATTTTTCTGTCTGTATCACTCTCTTTTCATCTTCCCCTTGCTGCAGACCTCATTCAAAGACCATTTCTCCCTTAACTCTCCTCCTTTCCTTCTTACTCCTGCTTTCTTTTAGGATTCTATTCCTTCTGTTAAGGCTAATCTGAGGAAATTGCTTTTTTATGGAAAGGATTTAAACTTGGAATTTTGAAGATTTGGCCCTGAAGCTTGAATTTCACCCTTAAGAACCCTGATGCTGGGAAAGATTGAAGGCAGGAGGAAAAGGGGACGACAGAGGATGAGATGGTTGGATGGCATCACTGACTTGATGGACATGAGTTTGAGCAAGCTCAGGGAGTTGGTGATGGACAGGGAAGCCTGGCATGCTTCAGTCCATGGGGTCACAAAGAGTTGGACACGACTGAGCAACTGAACTGAACTATCTTAAATAAATTGCTTTAATTTAGTTTGCTTATCTATGTTACAAGTAGTGTGGGAATAGTGTGGGAATTAAGAGATAATGTATATTGCTGAGGCTTAGGGGTGAGTCCCTGGTAGCTCAGTAGGTAAAGAATCTGCCTGCATGCAGAACTGGGTTCCATCCATGGGTTTGGAAGATGGAGAAGGAAATGGACAACCCACTCCAGGATTCTTGCCTGGGAAATCCCAAGGACAGAGGAGCCTGGCAGGCTACATTCCTTGGGGGGGTCACAAAAGTTGGACATGATTTACCAACTAAACACCACCAAGGTGTGATTATGGTTCCAGGTGTCGTTTTCATTATAATGTGGTATTTAATGAGTGTCTGGTGATGGGCATTTGAGCTACAGAAACTTATAAGGGGCACAGGATATGTGTCCAGAGATGGGCTGAGTAGAGACCCATCAGCACCCCTAGAATAAATTATGGGTGGGAGGTGTTTGTTGCTTATCTACACCTGCCCAGTCTTAATTCTCAGATTAGAACCATAGACCCTTAATGCTCAGACCTTTGAGGTCTTCTAGGTGCAGATGAGGTAACTGAGGCGTGGAGAAGTCAATGGTTTTGCCCAAGATGATGTAATTCACTAGCATCAGAGCTAGGGTGACAGCCAGATGTCATCTCTCCCAGTAGTGGAACTGACAATTAAAGACCAAGCTTGCAAGTATCCATGTTTAGTCTGAAGGAGGCTTGTTAAATTCCATTTCCTCCTTAACAGCTCCTGATGGAAGCTTTTAGATATCTAATGGTTGCTTTTTTGTGAATCCTCTGGGTGAAAAGATTTAATAAGAGCTTTAAAAAGGGAGCCCTCTGGTCCGTATACTCCTCACCAAAGGCTGGTTAGGACTGCACTAGGTTGGAGCTGGTCCCGTGGACCCCAGGGGCCCTGCCCAAGGTCCTCCCTGATACTCATGGAAGAGTGATTGGATTCAGTGGGTGTCTAAAGTTGTATACTGACTTTCATATGAAGACTCTTGTCTGAAATTCTTAACATTTTTACAATAAAATGTTTCAAGAATGCAGTAAAGCATTAAAAAGCCGTAATGAATAAACAGCATTAACTCATTGCAGCTTCTCAAATCTTTTATTGTTTTGCCATATCTGTTTCACATCACTTTTAAAAGAAAAACCAAAGAAGTAGAAGCACTTGGAACATTCCTTACCTTACTTTTCCTTTCCTTCTTCCCATGAGGAAACCACTATTCTGAATTTGGCATTCATCATTTCTCTTTTGCATATTTTACACTTTACATATGTGTCCATATACATATGTATTTATCCATAAATAGTATACAG
Organism: Bubalus kerabau; assembly: GCF_029407905.1. Classification (NCBI taxonomy): domain Eukaryota; kingdom Metazoa; phylum Chordata; class Mammalia; order Artiodactyla; family Bovidae; genus Bubalus; species Bubalus kerabau. The sequence goes on from NC_073633.1 coordinate 75,984,695, forward strand.
TTGTCCCTTGGTATCTGTGAAGGATTGGCTCTAAGAACTGTTCCCCCATATACCAAAATCCAAGGATGCTCAAGTGTCATATGAAATGGTACTGCACAGCTGTTTTTGCATATAGCCTATGTCAATCCTTCCATGTGCTTTAAATCATGACTAGATTACTTATAATGCTTAATACAATGTAAATGCTACCTAAATAGTTGTAAATACAATGTAAATGCTATATGAATAGTTGTCAGTTTGAAACAAAATCAAGTTTTGTTTTGGAACATTCTGGAATTAAAATTTTTATTTTTTTTTTTATCTGTGTGGGTTGAATCCATGGGTGTGGAACCCTGGGATACAGAGGGATAACTATGTAGTTAAATTTTGCATGTTTTAAACTTTCTATAAGTAACATTAGACTTTATGATTCTCATACTCTGCTCATTTTGTTCAATATTACGTTTGGGGGATTTATCCCTGCTGAAACGTGTCGTCCATATATTTCAACTGCTATAATTTACATTGAATGGACTTGCCACCACTTCTTTATCCATCTTTCTGTTGCTTACCTGTGTCATTGTACTTTCCTAAATCATTATTTCATTTTGTGACTCTTTAAGAATTAGGCAATAAACCTAAAAATAGCTCACTTTTTAAAAAAAAATTATTTATTTTTTAATTGAAAGATAATTGCTTTACAGAATTTTGTTGTTTTCTGTCACAGGAAAATGTAGGTCACAGCAGAGAATCTGAGTGGGGTTTTGAATGGTTATAGTGTGGATTGTATTCTGGGTGGTATGAAGACCCCTCCAAGCTTTGTGAGAGATACTTTGTTTTTATAATGCTGCTCCTGCTAAGTTGCTTCAGTCGTGTCCGACTCTATGCGACCCCATAAACGGCAGCCCACCAGGCTCCCCCGTCCCTGGGATTCTCCAGGCAAGAACACTGGAGTGGGTTGCCGTTTCCTTCTCCAATGCATGAAAGTGAAAAGTGAAAGTGAAGTCGCTCAGTCGTATCTAACTCGTAGCGAGCCCAGGGACTGCAGCCCACCAGGCTCCTCCGCCCATGGGGTTTTTTTGAATAATGCTAGGTTTCCTTCTTTCCTAAAGCATATTTAAAGCAGACCTTGGGGTGACTTTAAAGATGAGTTTTTAATGATTTTTTTTTTCTTAAACCGTTTCTTCCCCTTGTTCTTATTTTCTTCTTTGCTCTTGTTAAGGGGACCCAGTTGGACCTGAGTTGTTGCCCAGGAACCTTGGGGTGATTCATGCTCTATTTACCACATATTCTTGAAAAATCAATTAAAAGGAGGAGGGGGGAGGGCTGTAGGAGTTTAGTTTGGTTGTTTGAGGGAGGAATATCAGGAGCGACTATTTCCCCTCCTCATGTCCCCCCACCAAAGAGCTTCCCAACTTCTCCCTAACCCAGGTACCTTACTCTGGTATGCCTTCTCTGGGCACAGGCTGGTTCAGTGTGGCTTTATCTCCTTGAGGTCCCCTTCTGTCCCTCCTTGCTCTATTTCCTGGATCCAGAAACCCCACTCAAGTTATCCCATCTGGTTACAGCACGCCTGAGATCTCCGTTTAACTATATTTAGTGAGGCTGGGACTGCGTGTCCCAAGGCTCTTTGGGGAAAGCTATTTCCAGGAAGGCAGAGGGCCAGTGCCGGTTGGGGGGCGTTGGTAAAGCAGACAGCACAGCTGCAGGGGTCGGTTGTAAAAAAGATTAAACCTGCCTCACAGCTGAGTGTATTTTACCAATGTAAATGTTGATCTCCTTTTTTTTAAACCCTCAAGGGACCCCAAGGAGAAGGAGGTGTGGGATGTGTCTTTGGAAACTTTACTAGGCAAGAAATGCTATTACTGAAATGCAGCTGACCCAAAACGAGAAGCTTTGAGAGCTGAGAGAAGGTCACAGAAAGGTCAAGAGGAAGGAAGGTGGGGGAATGAGGGGACTGAGATGGAATATTTCAGGCACTGTAAGCTTTTAAATAAATAGTCCCAACCCTGCCCTTGGCTTATCAAGCCCTCCTAACCTTTTGAAGTTTACTAATCTTGCCACCCTCAAACTTACTGTGTTCCAGTTGATAGAGACCGGATCTGGTTTGAACTGTCCTGTTGTCTCAGAAATGAAGGCAAATTGATGCTTTCTCGTTATCAGGAGGGCAGTATGTATCTGTGGGGACCCGGGGCCTGCTGAGAAAGTCCAAGTAAAATTAAGTGCCCTCCTGACCTCCTGATCACATCATCTCCCTCTGTTCTTGGAGCTGGTATTTAAGGCCTGGGACGCACAGGGGGCCCCTGGCTGGGGACTTAGGCTTTCTCCTGCAGTTTCTCAGTTTCTCTTCCTGGTGTAAACTAATGACTTATCTATGGTGTTTCATCCAAGATACTCCTGACTTAACTGCACAATTGTAAAAACCAAAACAATGGGATCCAGGCGTGATGAGCTGTGGTGTAGAAACGGTCAGGGGATTGAAAATATTTGAGAATCATTATTTTCCAGTTTTTTTTTTTCCTGCTGCCATAGTCTGTTTTAAGATACAATGAATGATGTTTAAGAAGGGTTAACATTTTCTGACCACTTACCATATGACCAACACTTTGCTAAACCCTATATGTGTATACTCATTTCATCTTTCCAACAATCTTATGAATAAATCTGATTTTACAGTTGAGAAGACTGAGGCTTAGAGCAGTTCAGTAATTTATCCAAGGTCACAGAATTGACTGTGGAAAACCCAACGTTTGAATCCAGATCTGAAAGGATCTGGAGCACATGTTTTTACCATTACACTGCTATGGTGTGGACCACCCTTCTGTATGTGGTACACAGCATGTTGTTGTCATTCAGTTACTCAGTCCTGTCCAACTCTTTGCCACCCCATGGACTGCAGCACACCAGAATTCCCTGTCTTTCACTACCTCCCAGAGTTTGCTCAAACTCTTGTCCATTGAGTTGATGGTGCTATCCAACCATCTCATCCTCTGTTGCCCCCTTCTTCTCCTGCCCTCTGTCTTTCCCAGCATCAGGGTCTTTTCCAATGAGTCGGCTCTTTGCATCAGGTGGCCAAAATATTGGAGCTTCAGCTTCAACATCAGTCCTTCTAATGATATTCAGGGTTGATTTATGGGATCAAATTTTAGTTTGGTGAATAAGGATGCCCAGTTGATTTTGAAATAGTCTTTCTTATATTAGTATTTTATATGATGTCCACAGGACTTTGTTCCTGGTATTAAAATTAAGAGAAATCTTTAGATGTTCTAGAAATATTTTTCATCATCAAACTGACTGCTTAAGTCATAGATCCGTTCATTCTATAGATTAGGTATCTAGTATGTGCCAAACCCTGTGCTAAATTCTAGGGAGACAGTGGTAAGAATAGCAGATGTGTGTATGGGACTATGGTGCTGAGGTCTAGTGTAATCAAATAATTACAAAATTGTGACATTTCACTTGGGATAAATGCAGGGCAGGAGAAGGGGTCCAGGGTATGAGTGTTTATGCTATGGGGTTGTGACTAGTCAGAGAGGTTGAGGAAGTCTTCCTAGAACCTGATGCAGGTATTTGTGGGGATACCCTGTGACTATTTGGGGTTCTGTTTTGGCTGCTTAGCAGAGGAGCACCCTTTGAGATATTCCTTGGATATTCCTTTTACTTGGGATCAATCTCTTTAGTCTGCAGAAAAGATACTCAAGGTTTTGAGAAGTCCAAGCCATTCGTAAAATCAGCTGAGCATTTCATATACTCAAGCATACCTTAACATGGAATGCCCAGGAAATAGGAGGCTCTCACTTGTCCTGTCTAAAAATGGATCTGACTGTATGTCTGTGGAGGGTGGTTCTAGTAGGGACTCATGCAGTTTATCTTGCTATATCATGCACAGGAAGCCAATATCTAGAGTAATCTATTATTTACAGTAAGTCCCCTACATACAAATGAGTTCCATTCCAAGAGCGTGCTCTAAGTCCAATTTGTTCATAAGTCCAACAAAGTTAGCCTAGGTACCCAGCTAACAAAATCAGCTATGTAGTACTGTACTGTGGTAGTTCATAATACTTTTTACACAAGTAACACATCAAAAAACAAACACAAAAAATAGACTTTTAATCTTCAGTGCAGTACATTGAAAAGCACAGTAGTACGGTACAACAACTGGCATACAGGGCTGGTGTTGAGTGAACAGGCCAGAGCAGGCTGGAGGAGGAAGAGGAGGCAGGAAATGGTAGGGCTGAAGGATTGTCAGCAACAGGAGATGGGGGCAAGTTCCAGCTTTACTCGTGCCTGATGTTGATGGCACAGTTTCTGGGCCTGAAATAAAGATAGTGTATCCTGTACTCTCTACGGTATTGTACAGTAAAGTACACAGAGTGATGCAAGCCTGTGACAGTGTATACCACATGTGTGAACTAACTTACATGAATGGACATGTGAATGTATGCTCCACTCTTTGAAAGTCTGCAGCTTGAAGGGTCTTATGTAGGGGACTTACTGTATTTATTTAGGCTTTGTGAAGATATATCCAGTGAAGTTACTTCCACAAAGAACAGTAGTCCTAGAATCCTGAAATGTTAACAGTGGGAAGATGTTAGTGAGTATTATTGGAGGAGGATTTTTGTGTTGGTTTCCAGCTTCCTATTTGACCAGTGAGAGAAGTAAAGCCCAGTCAGTGGTCAGATTTTCACAGCTAGACTTACTCCTTTATCACTGACCTGGGGTTGTGGATACCATGGTGACCTAGCCAGACGAAACTCCTGCCTTCATTGAGGTACATTTTAGTGGGTCTCCCAATTTCCCTGTCCCTGCTTAGTTCTCTTTCATAACATATTCACTTTCTAGACCCTAGTCTTCACTGGAAATGACTCCTTGAGGCAGGAAGTAATTATTTTGACTAGTGACTCTCTTGAAGTTTGGAGCTCAGCTATACAATGACCTCACATTGATAATGTGAGAACCTTCTATATAGGAAAATGAGGCAGATATTTTCCCTAATGCCGATACAGTTGTTCTCTTGAAAAATCAAATGTTACCATCCCATGGTAAAGTCATGTTCTTTTTTGACCCCTGGCATTGGCTAGTATGGGTTTCTGCTGAAGATTGATGGAAAATATTGATTTTTAATTGCTGTTTTTTATTTATTGTCCTTAGAGTAAAAATAATAGATTCTGTGTGAAGGTGTTAGTCTCTCAGTCATGTCCAACTCTTTGCAACATCATGGACTGTAGCCCACTAGGTACCTCTGTCCATGGAATTCTCCAGGCAAGAATCCTGGATTGGGTAGCTGTTCCTTTCTCCAGGGGATCATCCTAACCCAGGGACTGACCCTGGTCTCCTGCATTGCAGGTGGATTCTTTACCATTTGAGCCACCAGGGAAGCCTTCTAATAGACTCCATAAGAGGTTGAAAAACATCATCTATTTTTCATTAAAGTCATCTAGGCCTGATATCTCCTTTTCACATAGAAATTTAATTTAAAAATTTCTGTATTAAGTGAGGAATTACACATGAAGAGGTTCCGCCCTCCAACCTGTCATCAATATCTGTTCCTGTAAAGTAGTACCTACTTTCTGTGTAATTGTCACTGGTTTTAAATTAATTGACTTTCTTCAGTGGATGACTTTCCTACTGAGGCCACATACATTTTTAGAGTTGATGACCCTTTAGTGTTGCAAATAGATTTCTGTATATCCCAAACCAATGTAATGCAAGCCTAATAATAATAATTATTATATATATATAATATATATATATATATATATAATGCTTACTATGGGTTGAGAACTGTTCCAACTACTTTAATAGAACTCATTTTAATTCTCATAGTAATCCTTGGAAAAGTAATCATTATTTTATCCATTCTACAGATGAGGAGATTATGATAGAAGGTTAAGAACCAGGATGTTAAGTCATCTGCTATAGTTCTATGATAACTGTAATTCCTCATTTCATTCTCAAATCTTCCAACTAGGATGAACCCATCTTCAAGTCAGTTGTTTGTTGTGAAAACTCACACTGATTTTTTTCAATCTCTGAAAGTCAGAGCTGATAATGACTTTGGCCGCCAACTGGTTTTTCTGCCTTCCCATGTGACTCTTCACCAAACTTTCCAGGGAAATCAAAAGCTTCAGGTGAAAGCCCCAGCACACTTTTCACCAGCTTCAGTTGCCTTTTATCTAAATCTCTCTAATGATATGCTCCTAATGAACTGATCTTTGCCATTGAAATTCTGATTTTGTTTTGCTTTATATTGTTGTGTTGACTCTAAGGGAGGTCTTTTAACACATCACAATACCCCTTACCCCCTTTGGGGCTTCAGACTGTGCCACATTTTATCTGGCCAGGCTGCTGGCTTTTGGCAAGGATTGATGAATGGATGGGATTCAGAGGTCAAAAGTTCTCTATCCTAGCTGCTCAAAGTATGATCCACAGGCCAGCAGCATCAGCATCATCTGGAAACTTGTTAGGAATGGCGCCACCCAAAGCATGCATCAGACCTGCTGATGGAGAATCTTCACATAGCAGGTTTCCCATGAGAAGTTTGAGAAGTACTGTTTTATTGTGAAGCTGAGAGAATGGGATTGGTTGGGTTAATTTTAGGATCTTACCCTTTTCCACTTTTGTTTCTCTCCTTGAATCCCCATTCCAAGTGTCCCGGACAGATCCTAGCTTTGATAATTTCTCTCATTAATATGCTTGTCTGTAAGTCTTAAAAGTGAAAATGAATGTTTCCCTTTGGGTTTTACACCTGTTCTTATTTTGTGAAGTGTAATGGCTCCAGACAACTTATATTTTAAAAAAATTCTGAAGTGCTATGTCTGTTTCACAGTGTGACACTATTTATTTCTCGGAAGTTTTCAAGAAATATTATCCTTGTTTTCTCATACTTCATATTGGTTGAAAAGAATTGTTTTCTTTTCATAAGCCAACAACAATACAGCTGCTTTTGATGTGAGATTAGAACCAATATCTCTGAGCCAAGTTATTTTGCTTTGAAGTCCTGTAATTGCAATTTGATTTTGACTAGACATATTTCATATCTAAACAAACCAACAGTTAATACTTCATTGGGAGCATTCTACTGTTGGGATATGTTTGGAGTAGCACTTGACTTATCAAAGTACTTATTTATTTTTCAAGTGGAAAAAATATATTACATCTTTAACCATATTTTACAGTTCCCAGGGTTTAAGTGAGAACTCTCAGATTTGGGTTTTAAATTTAATTTTAATCTTAAAAAGAAAACTATAGTAAGTAAGTGAAATGGACCAGGCAAAGGCATGTAGCAAATTGGCATAATCTGGATGACAGAGCTGAAAATTTTAGGATTTAGAGAAAATCTAGCTGCAGATAGGATTTTTTGAGGAAAAGAGAAAAAAATTCACAATGCCTTTTGGAATACTGCTATGATTGTTTATGCAGGCACTTATTAGGCACCTACAGGATACGCAGTCCTGGATTGCTACAGTTCTGGAGAACATATGTCCTAGGTTTTCTGGAACGGTCTTAATTTCATTTTTTTCTATGTCCTGACCATGTGTCTCAGTTTTTGATCCAGCAAATATGTTCACAGCAGGGGATGTAGAGAGCAGAAGGTAAAAGAGTTGACTTTCAGTGAGGAGACATGACGTCCCTGTTTTCTTCTCAGATGAGCCCTCGTTCCACCTGGAAAGTATAGGAAATGGTTTGGAAAGCACACCAGGCTTGGAAAAATTTATGCACATGGACAGATTTTTTGGCACTCTGTACCCTGGCCACCACCCTGGCTCCCCTTTATCCTACCCTACTCCAGAAGAATTTAGTTATTTGCAAAGCTCAATTATAGGCCACATTAAACTTCCACTTGCATTGGGCCTTAGAGATTTTTGCAAGCAAATTTTGCAGTCAGTGAACCAGGCATCAGGCAGTAAAGTATACACAATAAAATTTTTGTTAATTTATGTACGATATTAACAGTTTAAATCTGCCTGATTTTATAGCCAATTTAGATTAGCTAGAAAAAGGAATTTAAAGATAATGTGGTTAATCTAAATGTAAAGAAAATTACAAACATCTTTTTAAACAATGTCATCTCAACTTTCTTCCACATCAGTACCCTCCTAATTCTCCTCATTTTATTAAAAACAAAAACAAACCTATATAGTTGGTTACAAACAGCAGTGATGCCCACTTTGAATTTATTCTGACATTTATTTCTCCTCTGTAGTCTTTGGTGGAGATGCTCATGTGTGGAACAATGGAGGGATTTATTAATACTTGCTGGTTTAAGAGGCAAGAATCTGCAGGTGAGGAGGTTGACTGGACCTTGTCTCCCTTTTCATGTTTAAAGGGAATACTGCAGAAGAGTGATGTGCCAGCCCCCTCTCTGCTGGCTTGATATGTTGAGAACAAAAAGGCCAGGAACATCCAGTGTAGATACAGCATCCTCACTTTCATTTGAAGTGCTTCTAGTTCTTTCCTTGCAGAGTTATGTGCCGTGTGTCTTTCCTCCACACACTTGGAGGTACAGCTGCAGCCTCCATCTCAGAGGAAACACAAACTCCTTCAGAGTGTTGTGGAGCAAAGTGAATGTGTTGAGGACCCAGACATCTGGGTCCACACTGGGGCTTCATTGCTTTCTTGTTTGGTGTGCTTTGGTAAGTCAAGCTCTATAAACTCCAGTTTCTGCATTGTAAAATATGCACAACAATGTAGATTTCACAGGCTCATTGTACTAAATGAGAGAGCATACATCCAATATACTTAGACAACTACAAAGAAAGTCCTTGAAGATTATTTTTCCCTTAGTGAATGCATCTAGAAAATCCTAGAAGTGTTAGTCTCTGAGTCGTGTCCAACTCTTTGTGACCCCATGGGTTGTTCTTCTGTCCATGGAATTCTCCAGGCAAGAATACTGGAGTGGATTGCCATTCCCTTCTCCAGGGGATCTTCCCAACCTAGGAACTGAGCCCAAGTCTCCTGCATTGCAAGCAGAGTCTTTACCATCTGAGCCACAAGGAATTGCTGCATGCTATGCCACCCTCAAATGGGGCATATCCAAGGAGATACCTCTGCATGGAAAAGCCTGAAAATCATTCATTCATGCCTCAGCTCCTTCTTTCGGCATATATTATGTATCAAGCATTTGGAATATAAAAACAAATAAGACACAGTCTACTCCTGAGGCATTCTTCATGGGCCTCTCACAATATTAAACCAAACAGCAAAGATTTCTTTTATGGTCTCAAATTTCTGCCCTGCCACCTGAAATCAGCTCCTTGCTTTCATTTCAAGTCCATTGATCAGCACACTGCACTGACAAGCAGACTATTAAAAAAAAAAGACTTTATTTCTTTATTAATTTTAATTCATATTGTTTATCACTGCTTATCATCTTCAAAGAGAATGATTGCTTATGGAAATTTAAATCTGTACATTCCAGGAAAAAAGATAGAAACATACTCTTCTCTAATACTTAGTGATACCACCTGTGGTATTTATAGTTGGTATTGCATTGATTAATACGGCCTGGTCCCTAGTATGACCCAGTGTTAACTTGAGTGAAGCACAGTTCTTTCTCAGAGGGTAGTAGTATAGCATTTACTATTCTACTGCCCTGTAAACTAAGATTTGAATTAAAAAAAAAAAACTAAGAGTAGTATCATTTGTAGCCTTAGGGTGAAATAGGCACTTCCCAGCATGATTGTTGCAGGAGAGTGGAACTGGACTGAACAGCATAGGCTTTGGCATCAGACACATAGAGTGAACGCTCCCAATTGGGCCACTTGTGCTAGTGAACAACTGAACGCTGTTGGTGACTTTGGGCAGGTCTTTCGATCTCTTCTGGCTTCTGTTTCCTCCTGTGTAAACTGAGCATCCCAACAAGTACATAGCCCTCTGCCCTTTGGTGAGGATTAAGTGGGATATTGCCTGTAAAAGGCCTGGCCCATGGGAGCAGCCATTGTGAAGTGGCTGTCCTCATTGAGTCAGGTGTGGGGACCCAGGAGGATGGAATTTGGGATGAATGGCTTTGCCTTTGGAGATTAACATTCCCATTATCATCACATATATCAACCGGCCAGTCTTTGAGGGTTTATGGCCTTGCCATCTTCCTAGGAGGCACTGCTTCCTCCAGATGTAGTTCTTAACCCAGAGGCCGCCTGGAGGGATTCCTGGGGTGTCATCTATTAACAGGCTTCTGGTTTTATATACCCAGGAGGAAGGAGGCAGCCATTCCCTGGAGACAGGGACCACAATTCCAGGGCTGCTGCACTCCCTGCCCCCATCTTACATTTTATTTAACTTTAGGCCAGGGACGAGGGCCCTCCGCCTGCAGACGGGAGCTGTTTCATCTTAGCTGGGTCAGAGGTTAATGGAGATAAGTAGTATCTTCTTACCAGGAGGCCTCAGGAAAGCCCTGTGTGTTGTTGGAGTTGAATCAGAATCTCAGAGATTGAACAGACTGATATTCTCCTACCTTGAGGAGGGGGCAATGAGAGAAAAGTGCAGCAGACCAGGCAGGAGGGCGGGGTGACTGGAGGTCCGTGTCAGTCACTGAATGGCTCGGGGTGAAATAGGATGACTGTTTCACAAAAGAATCTGAAGTCTGGGATCAGGGCTTTTCACTGTACTGATTGGGAGCTCCCGTACAACCCCGAGGTGACATAAGGCAGGCCCATCTCCTGCCTCCCGACCACAGCGGGCTTGTTGGCACAGACTGTCGCTGCTGAAGCTTGGAGCCTGGCTGTCCCTGTGGCCCACGGGAATGGCAGGCTGGGGTCTGATCCAATCCCTCTGGTCAGGTTCTGTCTGGTCAAAGTCAGCGTGTCTGGGGAGTGTATGGTGTTTAGACTTGGGATTTCTTCCCTGAGATGAAGTGATTCTAGTAAGTCAATCCACATTACCAAAGAGGGGGACTGTACTTTAACAATGTTTTGAAATACCCAGAAACCTCTTCTCTTTTAAAGGTCTTTCCTGGTCACCCACCTAAAAAATATTCTTCCTCTGTATTCCTAGAGTACTTGGTGTCATTTCTTCCTATGCGTCCATCATTGGCTCACTGTATGCCAGACTTGCTCTCATTTCTTGCTTAATGTCCTAAAAGGGACTGAAGCAACATCCCTCCCAATATTCCTCCCTCCCTTTCTCTTTCCTCCTTCCTTCCATTACAGTATGCATTGGACATCTGTATGCCAGGTACTACCAAGGTCCTGGGGACAACGGTGAATAAAACAGGCATAGTCCCTGCCCCCGCAGAGCAGATGTTCTAGAGGACATGCTCACTTACCTTTCCACTCTGGGAAGCAGGAGCCATACCCTACTTCCTCTGGGCATATATCCTGAGATTTACAGTTCAGAAACTCTTGAGACCAGTAGATGAGTGAAGTGGGCTGAGTGTCTGGGAAGCACTAGGGAGTGGTGGTGACTTTGACAAGCTGGAGACTGGATAGTGGTTGACAGCCATTACTGTCAGTCTAGCTGCATTTGGCCATCTGGAATGTGAATCCTGTCTTGCTGAATATTCTCTTATGAGAAGCAGGAAATTGGAATTCTAATGTGAAATCTCATTGTTAACTGTTGAAATTTAATTCAATTAACAGATCCAGGAAAATACATCTGGGGGCCAGATGAAGGGCACAGCTGTCAGAGTGTTCCTGTTGGTAGGGATTTACAGCTTTGGGGTGTTGGTGAAGAGATGCGATGCTGTCTCTCAGCCTGGCACGCTACAAATCTGTGCCGACTCACAGAGTCCTCCTTCTGTCCATCCCCTCAAGTCCAGCAGTCACCTCTTGGCCCCTCTCTGTTACAGAGACATGCTTATCACTTGCCCATCCTTTCAGCTCCTCCCACATTCTCCAGTGAACACATACACAGCAGTAGGGGAGCTGAAATCTCTAAGGAGAGAGAAAATGTGACATTTTCGAGCCTCAGGGGTGGCAGCGTTGCACTGGGGTTGCTGCCTTTGTTTAGGAGAGACACAGACCTGGGTGTGAATCTTGGTACAAGCAGCCACTGGATGTATTACTTCACTTCTCTGGGCCTCAGGTTCTTTATCTGTAAAATGATCATAATATCTGCCTTGCAAGGGGGTGATAAGAATTATATATATTAAGGCCATAAATTATATATATAAAGATTAAAACATATAATCTCCTTAGTGGTATTCAAGGAAGGGCTAGAGAACTACTTAACCCATGGAGGGTTGTGACCTAGACAGAGCTGGTCTGGTTTTGTCTTGGGGTTTGAGTGAGAGTAATGGAGTGGTGGTGATTAAGGACATAGTGAGGGGCTTTGTGGGAAGCAAAACTGGGAGATAAACAGCAGCTCATTTACCATGTGGACTGGGTTCATGTTTAGTGATGGCCTTGAATGTATTCGGTATTTTTAATCTGTGATTAGGGCACTGCTGAACTCATGGAGGCAGAAAAGTGTTCTTTCCATCTCCCTCATTGGTCATGGCTGGCTTTCTCTGTGTTTTAGACAGGCTGCATAGTTCACGCAGGATGACAAGGAAGTTGCTGGTATTTTGAGTGCATGTGGCGGGAACGTCAGAGGGCTCTCTTTCATGTCTTCTTTGAGGGCACATTGGAAAGCAAGGAGAATGTTAGAAACATTGTCTAGGTTATGGAGCTAGAATTCAGTCCCTGGGAGATGCCTCAGGCAGCTGATAATTCACAGCCTCTGGGACAGAGGAGCCTGGTGGGCTGCCGTTTTTGGGGTCGCACAGAGTCGGACACGACTGAAGCGACGCAGCAGCAGCAGCAGCAGCGTCACCCTGTTACGTGTGTCTGTATGTGTGTATGTGCACATACATTGTGATTTTCTAAGGATGTTGATGGACCAAGATATGTCTGAGAAAATAAGTACATTGGGTTGAATAAGGGACTGGGCCCTTGGCTTCAGAGGCTCTAATGCCTACCACTTAATCGCTGTGCTCAGTTCCTCAGTCATGTCTGACTCTTTGTGACCCCATGGACTGTAGCCCACCAGGCTCCTCTGTCAGTGGACTTCTCCAGGCAAGAATGCTGGAGTGGGTTGCCATCTCCTACTCCAGTGGACCTTCCCAACCCAGGGATTGAACCCACATGTCCTGTGTCTGCTGCATTGGCAGGCAGATTTTTTTTTACCACTGTGCCACCTGGGAAACCCATCATCACTACTGGCTCTTTAATCTCAGTCTTAAGATGAGATTTCTCAGATAGAGAGAAACCTCTGAGAGCTTGTGATAATGAGGATTTACTCTGCTGTCTTATAACATGGATACCAAATAAACAGCATAGTTGAAAAATGGTGCCTACCAGACCAACGGTGGGTAATCTCTCTGCCAGCATTGGGATTTAGTCAAACAGGAAGCTCTGGGGAACACGGTACACCCATGGCAGATTCATGTTGATATATGGCAAAACCAAGACAATATTGTAAAGTAATTAACCTCCCATTAAAATAAATAAAATTAAAAAAAGGAAGCTCTGCTGCTTTCTAACTGTGATTCTCCAAGACCATTCAACCTGTTTGGGTGTCAGTTTCCCTGTTAGTAAACTGGAGTTGCTACTACCTCCAGGCCATGGCAAGCATTGCATAGAAGTGGATGGACCGTACTTTCTATGTGATCTGCATTCTTGGGAAGACATGGATACTCTGTGTATATGTGGGCCTTTAAAGTCAGGGCTGATCCCAATAAGGCACAGAAGCATATAAGAATGCTACTTGTATAAAACTGAAGAAAAAAAATTTTCATTTTCATCCCAAGCCCCACCCCTCATGCTCCCATGAAGAAGCCTAGATATAACATCTCTGGAGCTAAGGGACCGAGAGGGATGGAAAATGTGCGTGGCAAACAGGATCTATATCCAGTTGGCTGCAGAGAAAATGACCAGCTGGGCAACCTTCTGGGGTTTCTGTAGGGGGTGTCTCCCTGAAAGATAAAGCTCCATGCACCCCCTGGTGTAATGATCACACTGGCAAACCCCCACTCTAGTCCTCATGGCTACCAGGAGCCAGGGAGTTGAGATGAAGACTTGGGGCTGCGAGCCTCCTGACACTCATACTGGTGACTTCCTCCTATAAATCAGCCCGTGACAGCTGCATCCACTTGCACCGCCCGAGGAGAGGAAAAGAGACCCTGTTGCTAGACAGCAACACAGGCTCCACAAACATCGTGGGATCAGAGGGCAGGGGCTCAGCCCAGGCACTAGCCAAACAGGCCTGCAACCCCAGCATGCATGTTTATTTTCACAGTGGCAATGCCTGTCTGTGCCACAGGAAGGAGGAAGACTCCCCCCCTGCCCAGACCCCTTTTCTCTGCATATGTAGACCACTTACTGGTCATCACCGCACAGGCCTCAACTGCGGTGAGGCCCACTGACCTGCTGGCTAATTTATTTATTCTAGTTGCACATAGAACTGCCTGCTAGGTATGAGTTTCCAAGCTGGTGGGAAGTGCATTGCAGTCTCATACAGAATATTCAGCTATTGGATTCTATTTGAATATCTGATGAAACAAGAAAGGCTAACCTTGTGCTGCATGTTCACACCCCTCACTCCCCATGCACCCTGCAGTCCCCAGCTCTCACTTCCATCCAGGGTCTTCACTTTGCACTCAGCATCTGATCCACCCAACATGACAAACAGGCCATGGCGGCTGTGAAGCTGAGCTTTCTTTCCTTTGATTTGAATCCAGCTCCCCTAAAATAAAAGCACTTTTCTAACATTCTCTTATAAAAATTTCAGTATGTTAAATTAGAAAGATTTTGTACAGTGACCCATTGGTAAACCCACATCTGTGTTCTACTATTAACACATTCCTGTTCTATACATCTATTCGTCCATCAATCCATCTTATTTTTGACACATTTCAAAATAAATTGCAGACATCTGTATACTTCCTCTTCATTTGTCATGTAAATATACCAGTAACTAACTAGAGTTCAATATTTGTTTGCAGTTTTTTCTCTTAATATAAAACCTACAATGACATGCACATATCTTTAGTGTATGTTTGAGTTGACAAATGCATACATTTCTGTAACCACAGCCCTATCAAAATATAAAACTTTGTAGTTACCCAGAGAGTTCCTTCATGTCCCTGCCTAGTCAATACTCACCTCTACTCCCTCAGAAGCAACTACTGTTCTGACCTTATGTTAGGTTTGCCTGTTCTAGAAGTTTTCATAAATACATATACACTATGCTCCTTTGGTGTCAGCTCTCTTTCACCAGCATAATGTTTTGAAGTTCTTCCATGTTGTCGTCTCTATCAGTAGTTTCTTTCTTCTTATTGCTGAGTATGTTTATGTTGCATGGATATTCCAGTTGTTCACTCCTTCTCTAGTTTTTGGGCCTGGGCTGTATTCAGTTGTTGGGTAGTGAATATTCAAGTCATGTTGTGGACATATTTTCATTTCCATTATATAAATATCTAGAATTTTGTAGATTTGATTCTATAAGAAACTGTCCAGCTTTTTTTTTTCCCCAAAGAGATTTTAACATTTTACACTCCACCAACAGGGTATGAAAGTTCTGGTTGTTCCACATACTGGCCAACATTTGGTGTTGTCAGTCTTAATTTTAGCCATTCTGCTGCTGCTGCTGCTGCTGCTGCTGCTGCTAAGTCGCTTCAGTGGTGTCCGACTCTGTGCAACCCCATAGACGGCAGCCCAGAAGTCTCCCCCATCCCTGGGATTCTCCAGGCAAGAATACTGGAGTGGGTTGCCATTTCCTTCTCCAATGCATGAAAGTGAAGAGTGAAAGTGAAGTAGCTTAGTTGTGTCTGACTCTTAGTGACCCCACGGACTGCAGCCCACCAGGTTCCTCTGTCCATGGGATTTTCCAGGCAAGAGTATTGGAGTCAGGTGCCATTGCCTTCTCCAGAGGATCTGCCCAACCCAGGGATCAAACCCAGGTCTCCTGCATTGTAGGCAGACACTTTACCATCTGGACCACTAGGGAAGTCCTAACTCAAGGATGTACATGTTAAAAAACATAATGTTATTGCACACTTCATATACTATAGTATAGTGTAAGCATGACTTTGATATGCACTAGGAAACCAAAAAACTCATGTGACTGGCTTTGTTGTGATAGTCACTGTTTATTACAGTGGTCTGGAGGAAACCTGTCAAATCTCTGAGGTATACCTATATATGTAAATTTATCTCTCCAACTTTAACCTTTCTCCTGAAAGGAGAGACCTCATCAGAGCTAAAAGCACAACTCTATTTATGATTATTTGGTAATTCTGCATCACCTTCTAGAGAAAGCCTATCAGAGCTAACAGGTTTTTTTTTTTTTTTTTTTTTTTTGGAATATGGTTGATTTTCTTTGCCGTCTTAGTTTTAGGTGTACAGCAAAGTGATTCACTTATACATATTTGAATGCCCAAACTGAGCCTAGTTTTGTACAAAGCACTTGATGTGCATTTTCTCATTTAATTTCCACAGCAGTATCTATGAGCAAGGTGGTAGTTTTACATTCTTTCTTAAGGTTAAGCAACTCACCTATGGTCACATGAGTTGGTAAGTTGTGGAATTAATATTCAAACTTTGGCAGTCTGACATCAGAATTCAAGTTTTTCATTTCTGTCTTGTTCCTTAGTAATATGACCTCCACTTGTTTTCTGAGCATCAGATCTGAGACTTCCTAACTCCCTGCTTGCGTCACTCTGCTTCAGTCACACTGACAAACTTCCTGTAACTTGAAGCAAACCGGGTTCTTTCATTCCTTTTTGACTTGGCAAATGCTACTACCTCTGCCCATGACTGTTGCGCTGCTCACCACCTTGTCCACCAGTTGAGTGCATTGTCCAGAATGGGTCCAGTCATCACTGTCCCTGTGGAGCCTGGAAACAAGGCTGTCACTTGTTCTAAATGCCAGTTTTCTGTAGCATGTGTGTTTTGGAGTTGTTTTGGCCCTTCAGCCTGTAAGTTACTTGGGACAGGACAAGACCCTGTTTTGTTAATCTTGTTCTTCAAAAGTTAGGTGAGGGTCTCTTGGGTGGGGTTCGCTGGGAAACAGACTCTGAGAATAGTGCCTAGGAGGGTGAGGTGGAGGAGAGCTGAGCTGAGCGCAGTCACTTTAGGAGCGTCAGCTCGTCCGTGAGGAGCTCTGGAGATGGGATTGTCTTTTGTATCTGTCCTTCACTGAGGCAGACGGTCAGGCCTTTTTCCCTGTGACTATCAGTCATTAGATGTGGGCTGCCCTGGAAAGGGGTGTGACTTTAGGTGGTTCCTAGAGCAATTGGGGAGAGGAATTTAACCGTGAACCTGCAGCACCCAAAATACTCTGGGAGCTCAGAAACCAGCCCCTTGACTGTGAAGGGGAACTGGGTAGCATACCACCACATGCGTTGCACTTAGCAAATGTGTAGGAAGAATGAACATGTGAGGGAGTCTATTTTGCAACTAGATTAAATATATCATGTGGCCTCTAATGCATATGATGGTCTTTGAAAAACAGAGGGAACATTTGAGAACAGTTATCTTAGTAGACTGTTCATTGATTGCATCTGTATTAAGAAAATAGGTATTTGATTTTACCAGGATAGAAGAGTTCTTCACATGCTGAACATTGCTTAGCCAATACGTTTGAGATACCTGGAGGGAGCAAGATGTGTGTCCCCAAAATGAAAGTCTTTAATTTGATTTGTAATCTGCAGCATATTAAAAAGCAGAGACATTACTTTGCCAACAAAGGTCCATCTAGTCAAGGCTATGGTTTTTCCAGTGGTTATGTATGGATGTGAGAGTTGGACTGTGAAGAAAGCTGAGCATCGAAGAATTGATGCTTTTGAACTGTGGTGTTGGAGAAGACTCTTGAGAGTCCCTTGGACTGCAAGGAGATCCAGCCAGTCCATTCTAAGGGAGATCAGCTCTGGGTGTTCTTTGGAAGGAATGATGCTGAAGCTGAAACTCCAGTACTTTGGCCACCTTATGCGAAGAGTTGACTCATTGGAAAAGACTCTGATGCTGGGAGGGATTGAGGGCAGGAAGAGGAGGGGACGACAGAGGATGAGATGGCTGGATGGCATCACCGACTCGATGGACATGAGTTTGGGTGAACTCTGGGAGTTGGTGATGGACAAGGAGGCCTGGTGTGCTGCAATTCATGAGGTTGCAAAGAGTGGAACACAACTGAGCGACTGAACTGAACTGAACTGAAACAAGCTAAGTGATAGGACCTGTATGGAGGCATGCTTATTAGTTATTACTAGATTCTGAGAACATGAATGTGACTTTAGCACATCCTTAACCCTTACTTTGGAGAAGGCGCTGGCGACCCACTCCAGTACTCTTGCCTGGAAAATCCCATGGACGGAGGAGCCTGGTAGACTGCAGTCCATGGGGTCGCTAAGAGTCAGATACGACTGAGCGACATCACTTTCACTTTTCACTTTCATGCATTGGAGAAGAAAATGGCAACCCACTCCAGTATTCTTGCCTGGAGAATCCCAGGGACGGCAGAGCCTGATGGGCTGCCGTCTATGGGGTTGCACAGAGTTGGACACGACTGAAGCAACTTAGCAGCAGCAGCAGCAGTAACTCTTACTTAATATAGTCACTTGGGATTAAATGGACCTGTTCTAGCTTTTTCTGGTGATTTCCTTTCTCAGCTGGAAATCAGTGTCTTGAGATCCCAGTGCGCTTTGAGTGTTAGGTGTAGCTTTATTCCATTGAGTTGATGAGTCATTCATCAGTAGTCCCCCCTTTCCATTCCTGTAGTTTTGTTGATTTAATCCTAGGATGTGGTTTGGTTGCTTTATAGCCCCTTTAAGATATCATCCGGAGAAGGCAATGGCACCCCACTCCAGTACTCTTGCCTGGAAAATCCCATGGATGGAGCCTGGAAGGCTGCAGTCCAAGGGGTCGCTGAGGGTCGGACATGACTGAGCGACTTCACTTTCACTTTTCACTTTCATGCATTGGAGAAGGAAATGGCAACCCACTCCAGTGTTCTTGCCTGGAGAATCCCAGGGACGGGGGAGCCTGGTGGGCTGCCCTCTATGGGGTTGCACAGAGTCGGACATGACTGAAGTGACTTAGCAACTTAGCAATAGCAAGGTATCATCATCAACTAGAATTATTTTCCTGGTTCCTCTGTCCCAGGAGGCAGAAGTAGCCCTTTGAGTTAAGACTCTGACTCCGGAAGCCAAAGAACCTTTGACCTCAAGCTGCCCTGTGGAATCTGAGCCACCTCTGGAGAGATGCGGAATGACTGAGCTTGTTAATGGGCTCCATCCTTTTGTCATGTAACCAAAATTGTGGTCATTTAGAGTATGGAATTGTTTATGGACCTGTATAAACCCATACACCATTTATCACTATAAATGTAACAGGTGCTTCCCAGGTTGCCAGCTGAAGCTATTTTAGGGTCTTCAAAGTGGTAGTAGAGCAGTATTTTTCAGCCTCAGCTCTCCTCACAAAGAACTGCAGAAACTTCAGTCTCTCTTTAATTCTTCCTTTGGGTTTGAGGCAGGGAAGGTTGTGGAGAGAGACTGATAACTTGAAAATTGCTGTCTTTCTCTACATTCTACATAGTCGTCTGACTTTCCATGGACAGCACCAGCAGTAGAGCATCCACTTGTAATTTTGTAATGCTCTTATTTGTCTTTTGCATCTCATTGGAGGGGAGGTCTCAATATTCAATACCAGTGGCATCATTCATTCATTCAACAAGCACTTCAATTGAATGTATATTAGGTACTAGCACTAGGTGGTCCATGGTGGTGGTTTAGTGGCTAAGTTGTGTCCAACTCTTGTGACCCTACAGACTGTAGCTTGACAGGATCCTCTGTGCATGGGATTTTCCAGGCAAGAATACTGGAGGGCGTTGCCATTTCCTTCTCCAAGGTGGTCAGGTAAACCTATAAACAAAACAGATCCAGTCCCTCCTCTCATGGTACTTACAATCCAGTGAGGATAAGGAGATGCTCCATGAACAAATCAGTACAAGTCAGCTTGTGATATGTGCTGCAAAGGAGAGTGAAGCAACAAAGGGCGTAGAGCAGTGGTGGAGGTGAGTGCTATTTAATACAGATAAAACGATACTGGAGCAGAGATTTGGAGAAAGTGAGGGGGTAAGCTGTGTGACTATCTGAAGAAAGGGAATCCCGGGCAAAGAGATAGCAATTTTAAAGTACAATCAGGCTTGACATATTTAAGGAAAAGCAAGAAGACCAACAGAAATGGAATGGAATGACTGAGGGAGAGGAGAGCAGTAGAAGTAAGGGCAGATCACAGGGCACCATATAGACCATGGAGGAGCCTTGAGTCATACTCTCCTTGAGACAGGAAGCATTGAAAGATTTCAAGCAGCTGGATGAGAGGATTACGCTTTTAGTTTAACAGAAGCGCTCTGGCAGCTGTGTGGAGGATAGACTGCAGAGAGGTGGGGCAAAAAGATGGGAGAGCAGTTAGGAGGCCGCTGCAGTTGTCAAGAGGGAAGGTTGATGGCTTATAATAGGATGGTAATGGTGGATGAGCTGAGAAGTGGTCACATTCTGAATGTATTTAGGAGGAAAGGTTAACAGAATTTGGTGATGGATTGAATGCGAGTGTGAAAGGAAGAGTGGATGACTCTAAGGATTGTGGTTTTAGCAGTTGGTTAAAATGGAAAAATCATTTACTGGGGTGAAAACAACTGAAAGAGGTTTGAGTAGAAAAGCACCTTATATTTATTTTGACATATAAAATGTTGAGTAGGTGCTGCAAATATGAACTTGGTGTTAAGTTGAGATGTTGGGGTTGGAGATATAAATTTGGGAGCTACAGCATGTAGAGAATATTTCAAGCCAGGGTGAAATATTTCAGAGAGTGAATAAAATGAAATCCAATGAAATCATCTGGAGAGTGAGTGTAGATAGAGAAGATGTGAAATCTAATAATGAGGTCTGAAGCCTTCAGGTTCAGAGATCAGAGGAGACTGAGAAAGAGTGACTGTTGAAGCCTTTCTAAAAGTAGCATTGAGGAGTGTTTTAAGAAGAAAGATCAACTAAGTCAAATATTCCTAATGCATTAGGTTAGATGAAGACTTTACAGTGAGTGTTGGCTTTGGCATTAGAAGGTCACTGGAGACCTTGTCCTAAGCAATCTTGGTGGATTGGGGTGAATCTAAGCCATACTGGTGTGAATTCAAGAAAGAATTGCAGGAGAAGTGGAAATAACAAGTACATGTTAATACAAGCCTTTGTTGTAGTTTTGCTCTAAAAGAAGGACAGAGAGATATAGCTAGAGTTAGTTGAGGTGCACACTCTAGTTATGAGATGAATAAGGTCTGAAGATCTACTGTATAACATGGTAGTCACCAAGGTAGATGATAACACTGTATTGTATAATCGAAATGTGGTAAGAGAGTGAAAAATGGTTTCATATACACAAAAGGGTAAATACATGAGGTGATGAATGTGTTAATTAATTGGTAGAAATCCTTTCTTAATGTTATGTGTATCAATTAGAGTCATTGTGTTGTACACTTCGAATACCTTAGAGTTTTGTCAATTATGTCTCAAAAAGGGGCTTCCTTGGTGGCTCAGACAGTAAAGAATCCACCTGCAATATGGGAGATCCGGTTTTGATCCCTGTGTTGGGAAGATCCCCTGGAGGAGGGCATGGCGACCCACTCCAGTATTCCTGCCTGGAGAATCCCATGGACCGAGGAGCCTGGTGAGCTATAGTTGATGCAGTTGTGAAGAGTCAGACACAACTAAAAGCAACTTAGCATTCACACATGTCTCAAGAAAACTAGGGGAAAAAAAAGAAAAAGAAATAGGCCTGATCTGGGAGCACTGCTCTGTGAATCGCTGCAACTTGACTCACTTAATCAGACCTGGGTCTTCTGTCTCCTTCTGCTAATCCTCCACAATGAGGCCTCTTACAATGACTTTGACTTCTGTGGTTTGATTTTGTTGAGGGCTTGAAATAGAGACTGTCTGAGCCATTGCTGGTGAATTCAGAGGAGCAGAAGGGAGGGAAGAGAGGGGGTGACGGATGCTCTTGTAGCGCTGAATCTTGGAGGCAGTGATGAAAGAGATTCCTCAGAGGTGTTGGCATCAGTGTTGGGAGGCCGAGTGTCTCTGCTGCTATAGGGTGGGCAGCTCTGCTCCCCTTTGAAGTTATAGAACTAGGAAGAGAGTGTCTATAGAATCTAGAAAAAGGCCTCTCCAGAGCAAAGGATGCTCTTGAATTCTTTGAGCCACACTTACACTGGCATTATTATTAAATCTGCCCCCTGAACAGTCGGTGTTGAGAGGTAGAATGGTGAAAAGACAGTAGTCCATTTAACAGAGGAGATGCTTTCAGCTCCTGTTTTAACCCTCTTTCACATTTGTCATCACTCCTTCAAGTGCAGCTTTTTCACAGATTGGAAAGGAATTGTCTGAAAGAAAGGGCACGGGAGGCAATAGACTGAGCATATGAGTACAGGTGGAGATGAGGTATGGGGCAGGAAAGGCCATGAGGGACAGTTCCAACTCCTGCACAAATCTGTTCAAAGGGCTAATAATGTGCAATCTAGCCTCCCTACCATAGCTCAAGTCTAGACCTGCCCTGCTCCTTCCTACTCAGACCCTTATGAATATTCTTTCTAGAAACAGAACCCTCCCATGATACCCATAGTTGGTTCCAACCAGTATAGGCTAGAGAAAGTCATTGGTAGGACTTGGTGATCAGAGTGGCAACCAAGCCCTGGGTGGTACTCTCTCTCCTTCCCTCCATCTCTGTTCCTCACCTTTCAGCTGCAGTCTCTCCAGAGACCATGAGGTCCTGATGCTGAGAGCATCATCTTTCCTCTTTCCTCCCCTCTTTCTTCCTGTCCTAGCTGAGCTCACTTGATCTTTACTGAAGCACACATACAGACATAACCAAGACTCCTAATCTCAAGAAGAGCTCTTAAAAGAGTTACAAGGCCCCTAGAAATCTCATTAACTTTCCTCATGTATCCAGATATAATGAAGCCATATCCATAGCTAGAAAATCTCCTCAGAGCACCCTGGGAACTTAGAGGCTTGCGATAGATATATGACTTGGTCAAGGAGTCTGAACTGACCTGCTTATTCTTATTTCCCAACATGTCTCAAACCTGAGACTAGAGATAGCTGTGGCCTCAAGGAGAGTGAAGAACTTTCTGGAAAAGAGTTCAATGATATACCCATCTTCCAACAAACACAACATTCTCCACATATGTAAACACTACATTCCCCCCCACCCCCAGTAATGCCCTGGAACCAGACATTTCTGGGACCTTGGTAAAGGATGAACAATACAAGAATAAGAACCAATGTCTTCCATACAAGGTACAGAGTACATAGACCAAAGCCACAAATGGTGGCCAAAGGAAAAAGAGTTCATAAGCAGATAAGAGAATAAGATTCAGAGATGTTTTCAGGAGAGTAAGCATGATGCAAACCTTGTATGTTTTATTGTTGTTCAGTCGCTCAGTCGTATCTGACTCTATGCAACCCCACGGACTACAGCATGCCAGGCTTCCCTGTCCTTCACTGCCTCCTGGAGCTTGCTCAAACTTATGTCCATTGAGTCAGTGATGCCATCCAACCATCTCATCCTCTGTCCTCCCCTTCTCCTCCTGCCTTAAATCTTTCCCAGTATCCGGGTCTTTTCCAATGAGTTGGTGGCTCTTTGTATCAGGTAGCCAAAGTATTCGAGCTTCAGCTTCATCATCAGTCCTTCCAATGAATATTCAGGACGAATTTCCTTTAGGATTGACTGGTTAGATCTCCTTTAAGTCCAAGGGACTCTCAAGAGTTTTCTTCAACACGACAGCTTGAAAGCATCAATTCTTCAGTGCTCAGTCTTCTTTATGGTCCAACTCTCATAGCTATACATGACTACTGGGAAAACCATAGCTTTGACTGTATGGACCTTTGTTGGCAAAGTAATGTCTCTGCTTTTTAATATGCTGTCTAGGTTTGTCATAACTTTTCTTCCAAGGAACATGTGTCTTTTAATTTCATGGCTGCAGTCACAGTCCACAGTGATTTTGGAACCCAAGAAAGTAAAGTCTGTCACTGTTTCCATTGTTTCCTCATCTATTTATCATGAAGTGATGGGACCAGATGCCATGATCTTTGTTTTTTTAATGTTAAGTTTTAAGCCAGCTTTTTACTCTCCTCTTTCACCTTCATCAAGAGGTTCTGTAGTTCCTCTTTGCTTTCTGCCGCAAGGGTGGTGTCATCTGCATATCTGATATTTATTATATATCCTTGGGGGCTCAAACAGTAAAGAATCCACCTGCAGTGAGGGAGACCTAGGTTTGACACCTGGTTGGGAATATCTGCTGGCGGAGGGCATGGCAACCCACTCTAGTATTCTTGCCTGGAGAATCCCCATGGACAGAGAAGCCTAGTAGGCTATATATAGTCCATTGGGTCTCAAAGAGTCGGACACGACTGAGTGACTAAGCACACATATATCTCATGGTATATATCTTACTGATATTTCTCTCAGCAATCTTGATTCTAGCTTGTGCTTCATGCAGCCTGGCATTTTGCATGATATACTCTGCATATAAGTTAAATAAGCAGGGTGACAAAATACAGCCTTGACATACTCCTTTCCCAATTTTGAACCAGTCTGTTTTTCCATGTCTAGTTTTAACTGTTGCTTCTTGACCTGCATACAGGTTTCTCAGGAGGCAGGTAAGGTGGTCTGGTAATGCCATCTCATTAAGAATTTTCCAGTTTGTTGTGATCCACACAAAGGCTTTCTCTTAGTTAATGAAGCAGAAGTAGATATTTTTGCAATTTGATTAAATGGTTTATAGGAAGAGAGGATTATTTCTTTCACATTGGAATGCAAGTTTCTTCAAGACAAGGTCATGTTTTGGTCATTTTATCTCCTCATCACCCCAGTGCTTTGTGTAAGTTTATCCAATAGTTGTTGCCTTTATCCAGAGCCTCAAAATAATTGACACAGATTCCATGTGAAACATTCTAGGCATATCTCCATGCTAGCCCACCATCTGAGCTTATGGGTGGAAGGAAAATAATTTCTGTGTCAGTTCAGTTCAGTCGCTCAGTCGTGTCTGACTCTTTGCAACCCCATGGTCTCTGTCAGGGTGTCTCTAAAATTATGCAGAACTGGCATGGAGAGGATTATCAGAGTGAGAAATTTTGCAGTTAGGCTCTCTGGGGTCTTTTTGAAGAAGGTGTTTATAACACATTTTGCTGACTGCTTCCATAAATTCCAAGAGTGCTGGTAATTTTACATCAAAAAATAAGAAGTGAAAATGAAGCAATTTGGCTGTGAGAACATCCTTGAATTTCTAATGGTTGCTTCTGACTGTAATTTGTCTCTGAATAAATTTTTACCATTTGTATTGTGGTATGAAAAAACACACACCGTAATACTTTAGAAGACAGCAATATCTAAAAACATCTCCAAGTTTAGAGGGCAAGGAAATTCTCTGAAACAGATTTGGCCAGCACTCTTGAGAACACAGGGAGGAAACTTTTCATTCCCTAAGAACACTGACCTCAGCCCTCTTTCTGTCTTTGTAGTGCAGATATTGGATTTGGAGGCATTTGGAGGGTCATTAATTAGAAGCTGGTGCTACTTATATGTAGGGAGACCATGTTTGGATGAAAGTTCCTGAAGTTTTGGATGAGGCCAGCTCTCATACATTGTAGTTTCTCTATTGTTCTTTATTAATTAAAAAAAAAAAAACCTGAAATAATAAGATCAGCAAGAGCAGAGAATTGGAATAATATAATGGGTAACATTTATTGAGTTCTTATAAGGTGCCAAGAACTATTTTATGTGTATTAAGTCATTTAATCCTTACAACATCACTATGTTTAGAGATGAGGAAGCCTAGAAACAGAGAGGTGAAATAAGTGGACCAATGCCAAGGCCACATGACAGCCAGGATTAACTCCCACGTTTAGCCTGATGCAAAAACTGAGCTCCCAACAGAGCCATACCACTTTCCCTTAGTGCCAGACTAACTGAAAAGGTGGGGGAGCCAAGGCCATAGGGCTGATATTTTGTGCTGAGCTCTGGCACCTAGACCCCTGAACAATTAACCCAGTTAGAAAAATTAAAAAAAAAAAAAAAAAGCTGAAACTGAAGAGTGTACCCTGGGATCCAGGGCCAGGCTGACAAAGCCAGTTTGGGGTAGTTTAAGACTTTTCCCTTTCCACGGCCAGATCTGTTTTAGATCGAACCTTCCATCTGGTTCTGATTTGCAAGATGGTGCTCAGTTTTTCAAACAAGCCATACACTGGCATCTCAGAATTCCATTCCAGCTAATGCTACTTCAGTTGTGCCACAATTCCCATGGCCAGGGTATATATTTAGCCCCTCTGTTTTTATTGTTGTTGCTAAAGTGGAGCACAACGTTCATTCTTAATGTTGCGTGTTGTAATATTTTTACATGCAATTTTCTCCTTGAGTTTATTGCTCCCAACAAAGGAGTTTGTGGGTATGATTATTGTATTATGTTTATAATTGAAAACAGCTGACTTCATGGATTTTTACATTTTACCTAGTTTTCCAGCTGGGTCTGACTTTGGCTTGTCATGTGAGGCATGAGGGAGGTGGTTTTGGGGAGAGAGTGGGGGAGGGTGTCAAATCACTGCTTTCATAGCCAACAATGGTAAACTAGCTCCAGAGAGAGAAGGAGAGAGAGATTTTCCCAGTGCAAACCTTTCAGAGCCTAAGAAAGGTTCTGGTGAGCAACTTTTAATATTAGAAAGGAGAGAGAAAAGTGTTAGTGAATATGCAGGTTATGATGCCAGAGCCACCATTTTATGGAGTGCTTGTTACAGGCACCGTGCTAAGTGCTTTAATGCATTATTTCCTTTAATCCTCCCAGCAACTCCATGTTGTAAATGAGACAGCTGAGGGAGAGAGGGTCAGGATGAAATGCAATTGAGGGAGCTGGGATTCAAGCCTAAGATTTTCTGAGGTCAGAGGCCAAGCTTTTAAGCAACCATCCGACTCTTCCTCACCCTGGGCTTTCCTGATTATGTAAGGTTTTTAGCTGGAGAACCTTGCAAAGGTACATTCAGAAGGACACCTCAGTCCTGCTCCATCTCCATGGAAAGATGAGTGCCACCCCTCCTTTAATCTGACAAGATCTCTTATTGTCAACCCATATTTCCCCTACCTGCATCACTTGTAATAGTAGCCTTTCCCTGTAAGCCTACCTCAAAGCCTTGGGGAATTGAGAAGGGCAAGGTGCTCCCATTGATAGGGTTCTTCTACATGGGAAGGATTTACAGATGCTGAAGAAGTGAGCCATAGATGGTCTCCTCTGTGCACTGTTCTTTTTGCTGGATAGTTTTAGCACTGTGAATTTTTGGAGGTCATCTTTTGGTCCAGCTACTTACTCATAAAGTGAATTCTCTGTGAATTATTCAGGATTACAGCAGTTGCTATGTTTGTGTCCCACCCAAATGTTGAAATCCTAATGCCCAATGTGATGGTGTTAGAAGGTAGGACCTTTGGGAGGTAATGAGGTCAAGAGGATAAGGCCTTCATAAGTAGGATTAGTGAACTTATAAAAGAGATCCCACAGAGGGGAGGAATCCTTAGCCCTTTTTGCCATGTGAGAATACAAGAAGTCTGCCACCTGCAAGAGGGCCCTGATCTAGCCATGCTGGCATCCTAATCTTGGACTTCCAGTCCCCAGAACTGTGAGCAGTACATTTCTACTGTTTATAAGCTGCTCAGCGTGTGGTATTTTATTATAGCGGCCCAAATGTACTAAGACAGTAGTAGAGATCTCTAATTTGATGGTCTGTCTTTTCTCAGACACATTCTCTTGCTGTCATTGAGTAGACAAAGGAAGATGTGCCAGAATTTTAATGTCGATTCAGCCTTAAAAAGAAACCATTTTCCTTATCATTTTTTTTTCTGTGTGAGTGATTCCTGAAAGAGGCTAGCTTACTAAGTTGCTTGGCACTTGTAGTCTGCTGTTCTCATCTGTCTCTGCTCTCTTGGTTCTTGAGCTCACGCTTGGCAAGCAGTGTTAGGGTATCTTAGAAGAGGGGCTGAAAACTTAGAAAGTATGTACAATTCATGAGTTTTCCTTTGTTTTTGCTTTGTGCTCTGAAAGTGACATTAAAAAATTGATGAGATTATTCTTGGCTAGAGTCTATCCTATAATTTCATATAATTATTTCATATTCTGTATAACATAACTGATTTTTTTAGGTAAATGTATAGGACTTAATAACTTGCAGTCTTTATTTCTTGTAGTAAGAGACCTGGATGATTTTGATATTCTTTCTTGGCTCTTTCATCATAGATTTGGCCACAGACTTCCCATATTCTCTTGATTTAGAGAGATACTTTCTGTTCCCTCAAAAAGTGTTTATGTCTGCTTCTTCTTTGTAGAAAGGAAACAAAAACATCTTGATTTTTTTTCCTTAGTGGACAAATTATTCTTTAAAATACAGACATTGAGTATGATGCCATTCATCAATGTGTTTCTTCCACAGTGGTGAGAACTTCACTCTGTCTTTAGTGTTGGGGTTCTCTCTCTAGAGGAGATAATTCAGTTCCTTCTAGGTATAGTATGTTTGTATTCAGATGACTTCATGTGGTTTAAGCTATGGACTTAAGATCCAAAGGGCAAGGCTTTCCCCTTCAATGAGGATATACCTTATTATTAGGTTGTTGAAAAAGTAATTGTGGTTTCAGACTGTGAATTTTAAATCATAACTAGGTTCAAACACATCTTTATTAATCAAAATAGGAACTATGGCAATCAACAGATTTTTGCAAATGAGAAATAACTTGGTTTATTCCTGTAGCATAAAAATCCATGCTTGGGATTCGATGAACTCTTGGAAAACATTTTCTGCATCCTGCTGGTTGTGGAAGTGCTTTTCCCACAGAAAGGTATCGAGATGCTTGAAGAAGTGGTCGTTGGTTGGCAGGAGGTCAGGTGAATATGGTGGATGAGGCAAAACTTTGTAGCCCACTTTGTTCGACTTTTGAAGCATTTGTGTGTGACGTGCAGTCAGGTGTTGTCATGGAGAAGAATTGGGCCCTTTCTGTTGACCAATGCTGGCTGCAGGTGTTGTCTTTTTCAGTGTATCTCATTGATTTGCTGAGCATACTTCTCAGATGCAAAGGTTTCAGGAAGTTGTAATGGATCAAACTGGCAGCAGACCACCAAACAGTGACCATGACTTTTTTTGGTGCAAGTTTGGCTTTGGGAAGTGCTTTGGAGCTTCTTCTCAGTCCAACCACTGAGGTGGTTGTTACTGGTTGTCATGTAAAATCCACTTTCGTCTCATGTCACAATCTGATCTAGAAATGGTTCATTGTTGCACAGAATAAGATGACACTTCAAAATGATGATTTTTTTTTCAGTCAGCTCATGAAATACTGACTTATTGAGTTTTCACACCTTTCCAGTTTGCTTCAAATATTGAAAGACAATAGAATGGTTGACACTGAGTTCTTCAGCAACTTCTCATGTAGTTGTAAGAGGATCAGCTTTGATGATGGCTCTCAACTCTCACCGTCAACTTCTGATGGCTGGCCACTACACTTCTCATCTT
This sequence comes from Bubalus kerabau, assembly GCF_029407905.1. Classification (NCBI taxonomy): domain Eukaryota; kingdom Metazoa; phylum Chordata; class Mammalia; order Artiodactyla; family Bovidae; genus Bubalus; species Bubalus kerabau. The sequence continues at coordinate 76,014,177 of NC_073633.1, forward strand.
CAAGGCGCTTGTCTCCTTTGCAAAACTTCTTGAACCACCTCTGCACTGTATGTTCACTAGCAGTTCTTGGGCCAAATGCATTGTTGATGTTGCAAATTGTCTCCACTGCTTTATGACCCATTTTGAACTTGAATAAGAAAATCGCGTGAATTTGCTTTGTGTCTAACATCATTTTCCTAGTCTAAAATAAGTATAAAACAGACAGCAAGTAATAAGTCATTAGCCAAAAAAATAGAGCAAGAACTGCATGTTAAAATTATGTATAATGTAACCACATGTATTAAGAATGTATTCCAATATCAAACGGAAAATTTCAGCAAAGCAAAACCCGCAATTCCTTTTGCACCAACCTAATAACATGTTTCTCACCAAAGTGAAAGGAAGAATTTTATTCACCAGAAAATTTTCCATAAAACTTATTAATTAAAATGAATCAGAAGAATTCCCAGAAGACTTCCACCTCAGGGAGTTGAGGAAGGATCAGGTGATGTGTAGTTCTTCAGCCCAGTGGCCAGGAGTGGGTCAGTCCTGGTGGTAAAACCTGGCTAGAAAGCCAGAGAAAGTGCTCACAGCAAGTGGAGGAAGTGAACAGAGAGAGTAGAGTTGTGAGGCAACCTTGAAAATGAGAGAGAACAGGAAAAAGTTTAGCAGCTAGACTGGGCGTGCAATTGGGGGATGCAGACAAAGGTCTGAATATGATTTCAAAAAGTGTTCTAGTTGGTGCTCTGTATAAAACTCCTGGATGGCCCATTAAAAAAAAAAAAATCTGCAGTCAGTATCTACAGTGCTGTCTGAAGATTAGGAAGTCTAATTTGTGTGTCCTTTGAATATAACTCCTAGCTGAGACTGAGCCATATGAGGCTTTGGGGATCATTTAGGTTAAATTACTTATTACAAAATATAAACAAATTCTTTAGTAAAGTATCTGCATTAATGTCAGCTAACCACAGTACCGTAGCATTTAAAGGTAGTTTTGAGCAAGGTTAAAAGAAACACCCACAACTAGGCATAACCAAGAACTTTTACATCAGTCTCTTATATCACTTCTTTTGCATACTCATTTGAAATCTTGAAGGAAGTTTAGTAGAACAATTTATAGAGCTCTAGGTGGGATTAAAAAACCAAGAAGAAACGCTGAAACAACTAGACATGAGCAATGAGAAGCTGTTTCCAGGGACAGAAGAGGGGAGGGAAGGAACAGTACTTGTGCGATCCACTGAGAGTTCAGGCTGTGGAAAAGGAGCTGCCTGACAAGAGCCATAGTCGGGGAGGGACCCAGCTACTGCCAGAGTGGTAGGGGGTGGTGGGGGGAGCAAGCAGGGGAAAAAACACCCTCATCTCTCTCTTTTCCTACCCCCTGATCTCCTGCCATTACTTTCCATTAGCTGAACACTGCAGGGCACTGGAGCCCAAGGAATCTAAATAATACTATCTGTAAGTGTCAGTTGTCTGGGGAACTTGGTGGCCAGAGAACGGAGAATGGCCTGAGGTGGTACAAAGATGAAGGAGAACCAGCTCCCTCCATATCCCTCTAGTGAATGTTGACTGTTCTTTAAGAGAAGCCACCTGATTTTTGAACCTCTCTTAGCACATCCAGGCTCTATGGCTCTAAGACTTTTATAACTCTACCCATGCTAAGCTTTACATTCCCTAGAGTTTTTTGTTGTGTTTGTTTTTTTTTTTTTCCCTGCAGAAACGGTAGTTTTCAAACATTTTTCCTGTCTCAACACGCATGAAAGACAGAACATAGTCCCGGGATACATCAACACACATTAGCAATGCTGGTGTGCAATTAAAATGTGGTTCTCACTGGAAGAAAGGAGCTTGATGCCCTGAGAAAAGTATAAGAGAAATCTGCAGTGTTGGTGGTACCATTTGAAATAGCCATTCCAAATGATTCTGATAAGCCTCTGCACTCCTCTGAGGATCACTGTACCTTAACCAGGAGTCTGTTGATGACAAGAGTTTTTTTCATTCTGATAGGCAGGGTGGAGTTTTTACCACAAATGTTGGTTTTCTACCAGTGTCAGTAGTAAAAATGCTTGAGAATTAGAGTTCCATAGACTTGGATTTTGAATTTTCTTCTAACTATGTGATCTTAGGGTAGTCAGTTAATGTCTCTGAGATTCAGTATATGAACCTGTAAAGTGGGCTTAACTAGACCTACCTCCCCGGGTTGTTGAGAACTGAAGCACTTTATGAATGGGGAAAATATTAGATAATTATTATTGGGCTTCCCTGGTGGCTCAGAGAGTAAAAAATCCACCTGCAATGAGGGAAACCTGGGTTTGATCCTTGGGTTGGGAAGATCCCCTGGAGGAGGGCATGGCAACCTACTCCAATATTCTTGCCTGGAGAATCCCCATGGACAGAGGAGCCTGGCGGGCTACAGTCCATGGGGTGGCAAAGAGTTGAACATGACTGAGCAACTAAGAACACACACACATTAATTTTATAATTATTATCATGATGTCTTTATAGACATAGGAAAAGTTTGCTTTTTCTTCCTTGCAGCTGCCCTAAAACTGAAAAAAAAAAAAAAAAAAAGAATATTTTAATCGCTTATGGAATCACCCCACTGTGCATCTTTTGTATCAGTTCTTTTCAATCAGAAGAGGGCATAGTCGTCTGGCCATTTTTATAGTCCTTGTTCTATTTTTTCAGTCCTGAACTTAAATGAATGAGTTTTGGATTAATATCAGTCTTTTCTTAATTACAATCACTTCTAGCTTTCTTGGGGCTTCCCAGGTGGTGCAGTGGTAAAGAATCCACCTGCCTATGCAGGAGACACCAGACAAGGGTTCAGTCCCTGGGTAGGGAAGATCCCCTGGAGAAGGAAATGGCAACCTGCTCCAGTATTCTTGCTTGGAAAATTCCATGGATACAGGAGCCTGGTGAGCTAAAATCCATGGGGCTGCAAAGAGTCAGACATGATTGAGCACAGAGCACTAGCTTCCTTTGAGTTTTATAGCCTAACACTTCAAGCACAGACATTGTCCCCCTTAGAAGGTGTAATTTTTTAAATTTCAAACTTCAAAATGTGTTTATGATACTAAATTAAAAGTAAAATGGCCACATCTCCAAGAAGTAACATTATAGGTGAAAATATGCTTATTGTTCACTTTGCCTTAATGTTGTTGCATTGCTTCTATAATTAACAAGGCAAACATCTCTTTAAATCAAACATAGTTTTTTAAAAATGATTTATTGAGTTTTGTTAAAGCATGAAGATACACATGTAAAAGTTTGCAACAATATTAAGGCAAAGTGAACAATAAGCATATATTCACCTATAATGTCAGTTCTTGGAGATATGGCCATTTTACTTTTAATACAGTATCATAAACACATTTTGAAGTTTGAAATGTAAAAAATTACACCTTCGAAGGGGAACAATGTCTGTGTTTGAAGTGTTAGGCTATAAAACTCAAAGGAATCATGTCTGACTCTTTGCAACCCCATGGATTTTAGCTCACCAGGCTTCTGTATCCATGGAATTTTCCAAGCAAGAATACTGGAGCAGGTTGCCATTTCCTTCTCCAGGTGATCTTCCCTACCCAGGGACTGAACCCTTGTCTTGTGTCTCCTGCATAGGCAGGTGGATTCTTTACCACTGCACCATCTGGGAAGCCCCAAGAAAGCTAGAAGTGATTGTAATTAAGAAAAGACTGATATTAATCCAAAACTCATTCATTTAAGTTCAGGACTGAAAAAATAGAACAAGGACTATAAAAATGACCAGAAGACTATGCCCTCTTCTGATTGAAAAGAACTGATACAAAAGATGCACAGTTGTGCATCATTTAACAATTGTGAACATTTTTATCCCATTTTCTCTTACCCTAGAATAAGAGTATTATGCATTGTTACTACAGATTTTTCATAAACAATTTTGATGGCTGGATAACATCCCATCAAGTGGATATGACAGTTAACATTAGACATTTGTGATTTGTTTCTACTGATCTTAATATATGTCAAATTGAATTGAATTATAAGAAGAATTTAAGAAGGAAAGAGGAACTTCTCTCCAGTTTTCAAAACTTATTCTGTTTTACCTGGATCTTTTCCATGTCTCATTAAAATTTAACTAATTTGTTTTATAGCAGCTCTTGGAGACTCTAGCAGTGTGATAGACACATCCCTTTCACTTCTGATCACACAGACAAAGCTGTAGTACCACTCTAGCAGAGGCAGTGAGCCAGAGGTATGTGTTATTTTTGGAGTTTCCCTAGAGAAAGGATGAACTTTCTAAAGTCTGGGCTTAACAGCTGTTTCTGTTACACACTCACAAATGTTGGATATTGGGATTCTGGATGGCTTGTTTTCATTATTCAAGGAAAAAATTCTCTTTCCCAAGATATCTAAAATACTGCAAGTATGAAGTCCAAGAATCATGGGAAGTTAGGAAGTTCAAAGATTATCTATACAGCATTTTTAATATGTGACATATCTGCCATGTTTTTTCCATCCTAAACACATGGCAGACATTACTAATCAATCACTGTTTCCTGAGACAGCTTCAGACTCCTTCCCAGGATAGTACTACTATAGCAATCTATCATAAACAGTCAAGAGAACAAACCATCAAGAGCTCATTGAACCCCCTTATTTCATAGGTAAGGAAACTTGAAACATTTTATATTCTCTGCAGCAAAAAAGAGTGTTTCTGCTTGATTTGTTAAGCATCCACAAAAGATTACATTTTAAAAGGATTCTCAGATGATTTGAAAGTGCATTGAAGTTTGAGAAGAACTGATTTAGAGCACTGGATTGAAGCTGTCACAGGTGAGAACAGATTCAGAGAGAAGCTGTCTGGCAGCCATATGCAGGACCCTAAGGGAATCAGTACCTTGGAGAGGGCATCACTAGTGATGACCTGGTCCTCAATTTCACAGGTCCAGAAGGTTAATTTGTCAATTACATAGAGATGACCAGCCCACAGGAGAGAAGGTCTTGTTAATGAAACCTACAAGCTTTGGCACACAAACCAGAATCCCTGTTTGTGGTATGAACAACATCTGTCAGAGTAATTCCATATAGTTATGCATTGTTTTAGAGATCTTCCTCCTGATGAAGTACCTCCATGCAAATCAGAGGCCTAAATGTCACAGATGATAGCAAAGAGAGGAGGCATTTTTGAAGGATGGTTTCCTTGAATTAGGGTTGTTTCTCCTTTAAGAGAGGCAATGGCACCCCACTCCAGTACTCTTGCCTGGAAAATCCCATGGATGGAGGAGCCTAGTAGGCTGCAGTCCATGGGGTCGCTAAGAGTCGGACACGACTGAGCGACTTCACTTTCACTTTTCACTTTCATGCATTGGAGAAGGAAATGGCACCCCACTCCAGTGTTCTTGCCTGGAGAATCCCAGGGACGGGGGAGCCTGGTGGGCTGCCGTCTATGGGGTTGCACAGAGTCGGACACGACTGAAGTGACTTAGCAGCTCCTTTAAGAGAACTTGATAAATATGAAGACATTTTCACCATTATATCGCCTTTAAAAACTTTACACCAAAGCCATCCTCGCCCCATGCTAGGTAGGTGTTAGTGACTTTTCTATCAACTATATTTCAGCTACCTTTCTGGGGATATTTGCTGACCTCTCCAGTTTCAGGAATAATATACGTATAAGCTATTTCATAGGGGTGTCTGCTTCTACAGCTGTCTAAACTCCATATGCATTTATTCTTACTGGCTTCATTCTCTAAGGAGGCATTTTCCTAAGTCTATAAATTCTAGGAGCTCCTTTTTTTAGCTCCCCAAAATGACTATTTTAGTCAAATCTTGGGTCCCCAGCTGATTTGGGGGCAAACTGCTTAGGCAATAAGTATTTAAGTTACCTTTCTGAAAAGCAATGATGAGAAAGTTGGAAGGATTTATAAAATGGGTCAAAGCCTTAACTATAAATGCTCTTGGAGAGAGCAGAATCAAGATGGTCTTTAAAGCCAAGGCATTATTCTCTGCCAGATGGGAAAAGGCACAGTATTATGGTCATGAAGGGCTCTTGTGGATCTACATGGTTCTGTTAACTTCATCTAAAGCCAGACTCCTTGGTTTGCCAAAAGTAGCTACTATAGACCAAAACGCTAAAGAGCACTTGGGGATACTATAAATTTGCTTGACATGCGTCATTTCCAAACATTTCCTAGTCCTTGGGGGGTGGGGGGAGGCATTCTGCTTCTCCAACAAGTGAGAATGGGAGGACATATTCTTGGAGAGCTGCATCTATTACAGTACGTTGATTTCCATAATCAAAAGACAGCCTTTACTATTTTATATCATTAGACAATAAATCGCTCTTAATGCTTTGCAGATCTTTATCTCTGGATACATTTGGAACATAGTTACATACCTACTCATAACGTGAAGGAATTCATGATATGAGGCCTCTTATTTAGCTTTCAGAAGTCTCAAATCAGATCTGAAACTTAAGAAGGAAACCAATCAATTGGTGATTATAATATGAAAGTGAGTGTTAGTTGCTCAGTCGTGTCTGACACTTTGCCACACCCCATGGACTGCAGCTTGCCAGGCTCATCTGTCTGTGGAATTCTCCAGGCAATAATATAGGAGTGGGTAGCCATTCCCTTCTCCAGGGGATCTTCCTGACCCAGGAATCAAACCTGGGTCTCCTGCATTGCAAGCATATTTTTTGCAGTGATTATTTAATATTCAGTTCAGTTCAGTCGCTCAGTCGTGTCCAACTCTTTGCAACCCCATGAATCACAGCACGCCAGGCCTCCCTGTCCATCACCAACTCCCGGAGTTCACCCAAACTCATGTCCATCGAGTCAGTGATGCCATCCAGCCATCTCATCCTCTGTCGTCCCCTTCTCCTCCTGCCCCCAATCCCTCCCAGCATCAGAGTCTTTTCCAATGAGTCAACTTGTCGCATGAGTGGCCAAAGTACTGGAGTTTCAGCTTTAGCATCATTCCTTCCAAAGAAATCCCAGGGCTGATCTTCAGAATGGACTGGTTGGATGTAATTGCTGAATCAACGCAGAGTTTGCATATCCTAGGAGCCCAATTCCATTAGCAGTGCTTTCTTATTCAACAAGGTAGAGGTGTGGATTATTTAGCTAGTGTTTTAGTACTGTGAACACTGAATTGCAGGGACAGCCCAGAACCAGAAGGGGAGTTTGCTTTTTACCTGGTCACTAGCTGTGGTCACAGGTGAGACTCAAGTGAGACCACACAGTAAGCACTTTGCAAAGGTGGAAGTACTGATTAAATGCAAGAGAATTTGCAGCTAAATGAAATGTTTTCATACCTCCCGTTTCCACTCAGCTGCCTAGGAACCAGTGAATTCCTTTTCTCAGTCTCCTTTAGGAAATAAATATGTTGTCTGAAAACATTGCTCTTGATCACTGTATCCACAGTAGAGGTGTTTCCCCCATTGTACTCCACACATTTGTTTTTTCATCTTTGAGGAACAGTTTTAGAATCTGAAGCTGGACCTGTGCCTTTACTGTCTCCTTCAGTGTATTGATGCTCACTCAGCCTTTTCCTGATAACCTCATCTGTTTGTGTGAAATTCCTATCCAATTTATAGTTAGAACTCAAGGTTAAGTTTCTCCTTAAAGTCCAGTTTCTCCGTTAAGTTCTTCTGAATTCCTAGAGTCCTTTCAGCACTTACTGTCAGGTTTAAGAAGTGTGCCTTTGCTTTTGCTTTCTAATGGTTTCATATGCGTAAGGCTCTTCCATTAAACTGTACATTAGTTAAGAGCAAGAGTTTCTGATCCATCTTCAATGTTCTCTTGTTTCAACTGTGTTTTTGTTACAGTTATAAAAATCATATTTCATGAATAAGACAATGAGACATGTATGAACTCAATATTTGCCAGTGGGGCAGAATAATTGAAATTTGGGTTATTCTCAAAAATCCAGAATGTATCATTTCTGTGTTTATTCTGCCACTTGTACTTCCATTATAGCCATACCTCTGTCTGCCCTGCTAGACTTTGAGCAATTGACATTAATAAAATAATATTTATCTCTGTATTGCCATTGCCCACCATTGTTGCCTACATTGTCATCCATTACTCATTAAAAAATTTTTTTTTATTTATTTTATTTTTGTCTGTGCTAAGTCCTCATTGCTGCACAGGCTTTTCTCTACTTGTGTCGAGTGGGGTGGTGGTTGTGGTGCACAGGTTTTTCATTGCAGTGGCTTCTGTTGTTGCAGAACACTGGCTGTAGGACACATGGGCTTCAGTAGTTGTGGCTCATGGGCTCCAGAGCACAGGCTCAAAAGTTGTGGTGCACAGGCTTAGTTGCTCTGCGACATAATGGGATCTTTCCAGACCAGGGATTCAACTTGTGTCTCTTGCATTGGAAGACAGATTCTTTACCACTGAGCCACAAAGTGAAAGTGAGGTCGTTCAGTCCTGTCCGACTCTTTGCGACCCCATGGACTGTAGCCTACCAGGCTCTTCCCTCCATGGGATTCTCCAGGCAAGAGTACTGGAATGGGTTGCCATTTCCTTCTCTAAGGAAGCCCCATTATTAGTTTTTATTTGGCGCTTCTGTGCCAGACACAGCTTATTCCTCACAAACCTAATTTTTAAGATGTAATGATGTTCACTTATCTCCATTTTGAGAATGAAACCTCACAAGGGCATAACGAGGAGGCACACAAATAACTTTGGAGTAATGAATAAATCGATGATAAAATGAGTGATGAACAAGACATCCACATGGAAATATTCTGCTTATACAATTGGAAAGATAATCTTGGAGACTCAGATCATTTCCTTTGTGGAGGCAGATTAGGGAATGTGAGGATGTGAATGCTCATTGTCATTCTTTAATTACATACACAGTGTGCTTCTTTCTTTGTGGTGTTTTCTTTTGAAATAGCATTTGGTTTGTTCATGTTCAGGGATCCTTCAGTGTTAGAAATGATCAGTTTACCTGTATTAAATTAAGAGGTTTGTGAAGGGACTGTGTGGGAATAAATGGGAGAGGAGAGAAAGGACTAAGTAGAATCAAGTGGTTGTGGAAATATTTATGTTGTTATATATGTTTAAACATACCTTTATCTATGGGATTCTGGATTCATTAGTGAAATATAAATGCCACAACTAACTAAAATTAAATTTTTGGATTAAAATTAAAATTTATTTTAAAGGAAAGCAAGAAAAGGTTTAGAAAAAGTTGATTATTGCATGTCTTTCATGAGTAGAAATTATTTGATAGACTTGAGTATTTCAAAGACATAGAATTTGCAAAAAAAGTTTAGTTTTATAGATATGATTGCCAATTGGTAATTTATTTTTCTGGAGGAAAGTAGATGACATACTCTTAAGATTTTAGAAGGCTTGGGCTATATAATTCTTATTAAAATAGCCTCTGAAATTACTAAATAGAGGGAGAAAGCAAATTTTGCAGCAGTGTAAAACTCTACTACATGTGGTGTACCCTAAGTCTATACAAGCAAAAGTTTGAAAATTCTTACGACCTTGAGACAGCTGGTCAATTGAAATCTCCCATGTATAATGGTACAACCGACATGTCACAATACATCAGTGACTATGCTTAAATCTCCACTGGAGAAAAGTATCAGTTCAATTCAGTTCGGTCTGTCATTTGTGTCTGACTCTTTGCGACTCCCTGGACTGCAGCACGCCAGGTCTCCCTGTCCATCACCAACTCCCAGAGTTTACTCAAACGCATGTCTGTTCAGTTGGTGATGCCATCCAACCATCTTATCCTCTGACGTCCACTTCTCCTCCCACCTTCAATCTTTCCCAACATCAGGGTCTTTTCCAATGAGTCAGTTCTTCGCATCAGGTGGCCAAAGTATTGGAGTTTCAGCTTCAACATCAGTCCTTCTGATGAATGTTCAGGACTGATTTCCTTTAGGATGGACTGGTGGATCTCCTTGCAGTCCAAGGGACTCTCAAGAGTCTTCTCCAACACCACAGTTCAAAAACATCAATTCTTCGGTGCTCAGCTTTCTTTATAGTCTGATTTTCATATCCATACATGACTACTGGAAAAACTATAGCCTGGACTAGGCAGAATTTTTGTTGGCAAAGTAATGTCTCTGCTTTTTAATATGCTGTCTAGGTTGCTCATAACTTTCCTTCCAAGGAGTAAGTGTCTTAATTTCATGGCTGCAGTCACCATCTGCAGTGATTTTGGAGCCCCAAAATATAAAGTCTGCCACTGTTTCCCCATGTATTTGCCATAAAGTGATGGGACTGGATGCCATGATCTGAGTTTTCTGAATGTTGAGCTTTAAACTGACTTTTTCACTCTCCTCTTTCACTTTCATCAAGAGGCTCTTTAGTTCTTTGCTTTCTGCCATAAGGGTGGTGTCATCTGCATATCTGAGGTTATTGATATTTCTCCTGGCAATCTTGATTCCAGCTTGTGCTTCTTCCAGCCCAGCGTTTCTCATGATGTACTCTGCATAGAAGTTAAATAAGCAGGGGGACAATATATAGCCTTGACATACTCCTTTCCCAATTTGGAAACAGTCTGTTGTTCCATGTCCAGTTCTAACTGTTGCTACCTGACCTTCACACAGATTTCTCAAGAGACAGGTCAGGTGGTCTGGTATTCCCATCTCTTTAAAGAATTTTCCACAGTTTATTGTGATCCACACAGTCAAAGGCTTTGGTATAGTAATAAAGCAGAAGTAGATGTTTCTCTGGAACTCTCTTGCTTTTTCGATGATCCAGCAGATGTTGGCCATTTGATCTCTGGTTCCTCTGCCTTTTCTAAATCCAGCTTGAACATCTGGAAGTTCACGGTTCATGTATTGTTGAAGCCTGGCTTGGAGAATTTTGAGCATTACTTTACTAGCATGTGAGATGAGTGCAATTGTGTGGTAGTTTGAGCATTCTTTGGCATTGCCTTTCTTTGGGATTGGAATGAAAACTGACCTTTTCCCGTCCTGTGGCTACTGCTGAGTTTTCCAAACTTGCTGGCATATTGAGCACAGCACTTTCACAGCAGGAGAAAAGTATACAGCAAAGCAAAAGATGTTAGTTTTTGCTTAATGGAATGGGGCTAGTCCTCAGGCATTGGAACACCTAATAACTACTGCATAAAACTGAGGATAGAAAGTTCTGTTGTTTTCTTGAGATGTGCTCTGCTCCAGTCTGCTCAGTTTTGCTTGATATCTTTCAGTTTGGGGGTGTGGATTAATCATCTCAGTCTGGGTTCTATGAAGAGAACCCAGGTTCATGCTTGTTCATCTTCCTCCAAGGTTCAAACTTATTGCTAGGTTTGGGCTTAGTCAGTTCCTCCTTCAGAGTTCTAGTGATGGAGCTGTGAAACTCAGTCCATGGCTAGGGTGGTAAATGGTGAGAACAGATCTTCCTAAGATTCAGCTAGCACTGGCTTTGGACGCATCATGAGCTGCTCAGCTGCTTGATAGATATCGAAATAATTCCAGCTGCTTCTGCTTGGCTGACATTGAAGTTGACTGTGACATGTCAGTCTTCACTGAGTGTTGTGTTCTGAGGAGGATGCATGGTATAAGAAAGTAAAGACTGTATTGATACTGATCTGGAGAAAGTATAGAGAAAGAAAATGGAGGTGAGTGTAAGGTTTAGATACTAAGAAAATAGATAACTTAAAAAAATAATTTATTTTAATTGGAGGATAACTACTTTACACTATTGTGGTGGTTTTTGCCATACATAGACATGAATCAGCCATGAGTGCACATGTGTCCCCCCATCCTGAACCACCATCCCATCTCTCTCCCCACATCACCCCTCTGGGTTGTCCCAGAGCACTGGCTTTGAGTGCCCTGCTTCATGCATCGAACTTGCACTCGTCATCTACTTTACACATGGTAATATGCATGTTTCAATGCTCTTCTCTCAAATCATCCCACCATTTCCTCTCCCACAGTCCAAAAATCTGTTCTTTACATCTGTGTCTCTTTTGCTGCCTTGCATATAGGTTTGTGGTTATCGTCTTTCTAAATTGCATATATATATAGATGACTGTTTTAAGGGCTCAGTTTAAAAGATTCCTTACATTTGGTGGTATAATTGACTGAGATTATAGGGTAACTGAGGATAATCCTTTCTTTGGCTAGAAATTTGTAGCATTAAACTCTGGAAAAGGGCAGGAAAGAGGAACAACGTGTCCAATAGGAAAACACTAGCTCTACTTGAAGAGTATTGTAGGATATCAGTATTCCTAGAATTACATAATGCATTGGTTAGGAGTGAGGTCTCTGGAAACAGACTGATTGGGGTTAATCCTGGCTCTGTCACTTAATAGTCCACTGAACATGGGTAAGTTATTTACTTATTCACCCCTCTGCTGAAGTTTTCTCATCTTTAAGAGAAACTAAATGTGATAGTGGATGCAAATGCTTGTTTAGTCCAATACCCAATATACAGTGATGACTCAGTTAAGTATTTTCCATTCTGTGGCAACCCACTCCATTATTCTTGCCTGGAGAATCCCATGGACAGAGGAGCCTGGCGGGCTACAGGCCATGGGGTTACAAAGAGTTGGACATGACTTAGCAACTAAACCACCACCATTCTGTCCCTATAACTGGTTCATCAGTAGGTTCTGTCAATTCTGCCTCTAAAATTTTTGTTCAGCCACTTCTCTCTGTCCCTGTTGCCATCTACCTTTGGCGGTCATCCCCAACTAGACTTCCTCTTCTTCCTGATGGTCCCTTCAATAGCCACAGTCAGAACTGCCGCTGAAATCCTTTAAGACTTCCTTCCATTTTATGCAGAAGAGAATTCAAGTTCCTTCTAAGGCCATCAAGACCCTAGGTAATCTGGCCCCTGCCTACATCCCTGACGTCATGTCATACCACGGTACTCCAGCTGCACAGGCCTCTTTCTGTTCTAGAACAAGCAACACTTGTTGCTGTCTCAGGTCTTCTGGATTTGCTGCTGTGTCGGCCTGAAATGCTTCATCCTCATCTATTTGCATTGCTGGCTTCAGGTCTCAGCTCAAATGCCACCATCACAGAGAGGCCTTCTCAGACTACCCCAGCTTGTGGAGGATCTCCCTCCCCTATGTGTTATCACTATCACATCTTTCTGTAATTATGTCATAGGATGTATTACAACTTAACCTGCCTTCTCATTTATCTACTCGGTTGTTTTTATTGCTTCCTCCACATTACAGTGATCCTCCACATCACCGCTATATCCTCATTGCCTAGAATTGTTGTTGTTCAGTCACTAAGTCAGGTCTGACTCTTTGGGACCCCATGGACTGCAGCAGGCCAGGCTTCCCTGTCCTTCACTATCTCCCCTGGCATATAAGAGGCATTCCATAAATGTTTGCTGAATGAATGACAATTGTTAGTTGCTGTTATTTCCATAATTACACGTTATCCTTTGCATCATGTCCGAGTCATTCTTCTGTTGGCAATATGATTTGGGAGTGAAACACTTGGCAGAATTTAAATGTGCTCACCTAGAGTCAATCTTTACTTGGATAGGGAGGAGAGGGAAAGGGAAAACAAGTCTCAAGGGAATATTTAAATGCTATGACTGTTTTGAAAACTGTGAAGAGCTGGATATAGGATGAAGGCCCATCCCATCCCCCAAGGGACCACAGTAAAGCACATCAAGTTAGATTTTAGAATGTCTTGAAGGCAAAAAAAGCAGCCTTCATGAAGTAGGCTACTGGCCACTGTGTATAGTTTTTTGTGACTATATTATTATATATGTGTGTAGTTGGTTTGCCTAACAAATCTTCACAGCCAGGAACATGTCTTCTGATCTTCATCCTTAGGAGCACTCTTACTGCAGTAAGAGTGAGTACTCAGAGTCCTCATGGTGAGGATTTGGTAGTTTACCCAAACTGGTGGCACCTTATGATGACCCAGTTGATGGTTATTTCTTTGATTTCTTTCCCGTAAAGTTATAGTCCCCAAGAACCTGTGTATTTCAGCAATGTTTCTTCATGTCCCTCTCTGCTATGTCTGTGAGGTACAACAGTCTATAAATTTTCAGATTGATTTTATTTCAAAATACACTCTATGAAAATTTTGCTGTTGAGTGGCCTTGGTGACAATGACTCTGATTTGTGTGTCTATTCAGAAGCTGGGTCTCTTGGTACAAACATACCTTCACATGTTGGACTGTGTGAACTCTGCCATCCACATTCCTAGAAATTGGAGGAGTCTGCTGCTTTTGGATGGAGAAGGCAATGGCACCCCACTCCAGTACTCTTGCCTGGAAAATCCATGGATGGAGGAGCCTGGTGGGCTGCAGTCCATGGGGTTGCTAAGAGTTGGGCATGACTGAGCGACTTCACTTTCACTTTTCACTTTCATGCATTGGAAAAGGAAATGGCAACCCACTCCAGTGTTCTTGCCTGGAGAATCCCAGGGACGGGGGAGCCTTCTGGGCTGCCATCTATGGGGTCCCACAGAGTTGGACATGACTGAAGCGATTTAGCAGCAGCAGCAGCAGCTGCTTTTGGATTACACAGAAGGCTGGCTTGTCTTGGCTTTCTCCACTTTTTCTTCCTGTAGCCTAATTTTGAGGGAGAATTTTCAAATTTTTCTTTCAGCCTCAAATTTTCACTCTTTCAAGTTTCTCTCTACTCTCCTTTGCCCATATTCGGTATTAGTACCAGAAATCTTAGAAATTTTGATTGGCAGGTTCTTTTGACTTGATACATCAGTTCAGAGAGGGCTTTGTTCTTATATAACTATATTCAAAGTACAGTTACTGCCTTGAGAAAGTAATTGAAATCACAATAGGCACCATGAAAATAAGGACTGGACCAAAATGACAGCAGGGGAAAGCCCCTGGAGTTCAGCTAAGTGACAAGAGAAATTAGTAATAGATGTTTAAAAGGAGAGTAAATCTATCATGCGTGGCCATATCAGTTGTTCTCGATATTCTTTAGGGCCCCACAGTTTTATGGCCATTGCTTCTAAGTATATGTATTCTCAGGGTACTGTTCAAATGACTCAACAACTAGTGTAGCTCAAGCACGGATGGGTCAAGATGGGTCAAAGTGGACGCCTGTTTTAATGCTGCAGCAGAGTACTGGACTAGGTTGACTCCTTCATTATTGGATGGTGGGAGGATCCAGGGAGAGGGCCCAGGGGAGTGGGGGTGCTGGGAATATGGGAGTACAGTGGAAAGCTTGGGGGAGCAGCTACTTACCAAGAAATATGTCAGTATTTCAATATTTTGACAACTGGTATGACTGTGGGCTTCCCTGGTGCCTTAATCAGTAAAGAATCTGCCTGCAGTACAGGAGATCTGGGTTCGATCCCTGGATTGGAAAGATCCCCTGGAGGAGGGCATGGCAACCCACTCCAATATTCTTGCCTGGAGAATCCCCATGGACAGAGGAGCCTGGTGGGCTACAGTCCATGGGGTCACACAGAGTCAGACATGACTGAGTGCTGACTTAGTTAAGCACAGCACATGAGTGCATCAGCTGGACTTCAGTCCTACAAGTTCTTCTATAGTCTTGGAAACTGCATCTGTCAAGTTACAGTTGACCTTCCAGCCAGGACTGGCACTAAGGGCTGTATTTTGTTTATCTCACCACAATACTCTTTGTCCTATTAAGATGGACACAAACTTTTACAAACATTTGAACCAAATAGACTTACTGTTGCAGAAGGAGAAGCTACTGGGAAGGAACGGGTTGGGGAGGGGTGGGAAGCTTTGGCTATCAATCACTCATCCCAGCAGAGATTTCAGCAGAAACTTAATAAGCCAGTCTCCGTAGTGATAGCAGAGCTCTTAGGCACAGTTCAGACTAAATCAGAGTGTAGATGGAGGCCAGCTGCTTTTGATAAATGACTTGACATGGCTGAGTGTTCTACAAAAAGAAACCTTCAGTACTGCAAATGTGCACGGGTGATGTCATGAGTCCTTCAAATGGATGAAGGCTAATGGATCAGAAGTGAGCCTGATGCCAAAAGAATGGCTTCACTGAGAGAAAACTCAGGTTTGAAGTTACACAAGGCATCCTGCAGAATTTCTCTTCCTCAATGCCTTGGTTCAGTGCACTGTGTCAGCTTCAACTAGAAAACACTTAATATTCTTAGGTGTTTTTAGCCTAATGGATTTGATACACAAGTATTTCCTCAATCTAAGCTTTCCAAGGTGGATAATTGCTCTGGAGATTGTTAACATTATGATCAGAGATTAATGAGACTGGCTGGTAAATCCCAAACACTTGTTACCCTTGGCGAACTTTTGTGATCCCTACCAATAACTCATTGTGTATGACTGGATCTGGGTGGAAGATTTGACTTAGTGGGTTTGACATTTAACCTTTAAAATGAATGGCAAGATTTGCAGGTGCACTTGTTCCACAAGGTAGCTAATGAATGATGTATATAATTTTCAACGTAGATCTAAGCCTGGAGAGATTTGACAAATATAGTTTCTGCTGAAAAACAATGAATGTTCCTAGACATCTGTGCAGGCTCTAGTTCTTAGGTTTTGTTGTAGGAGAAAAGATTGTAAGAGATGATTCAACTGAGAGTTGTGGTCATCTACACATTTTTGGAGATAGATTATACTAACTCCTAACTGGCTTAGTTTTCCTGGAGTCAGGGTAAGTTGAAATACGTAGTTTACAATAGTAGGTGAGTTAGCTAAGGGACTAAATGTAGGTGAAAGAAGGATGAATCAGATCTTAATACAAATTGCCTGAATAGTTGTGCAAATTGTAAGTTGGATAAGATTTATTTAAAACAAACATAGCCCAACAGTTCACTGAAGTGCCTTCCTCAACCTATATCCAGAAACAGCATTTTTGCTTTTGGAAGATATGGTAAAATAGTAGCTTGGACTGGTGCCCAGACTGCTCCAAGATAAAGTAAAAGGAGAGTGTGTGTCTTGGACTGGAGCCATTTCCCTAGAAGATGCAAACCCAAGGCAGAGTCTTAGAAGAATCCTTTCTTATTATAATAGGGTCCCCTTCACATATGCTTTAGCAACCCTTGATTTCCAGGGGAAATGTGGATTCTAAACTCTTCACCCTGAATAAAGTTGCTGCTCTAGGGCATGCACGCTATGTGACTTCTTAGATTTTCATGACTGCTTTCTTTCTGTCTTGGTTGCTACTGCACCCTCACCTGCTTGCCCTGTCATTTTAGACTTGAATGAAATGTTACAGATGGGAGATCTGGAATCCTGAGGGAGACTCCTGAAGGGCTGGATTATGCAACCAAGAAGTGAATGGGGGTAAGCTTCCCCTGGGGGTGAGCCTTAAATAGAGAGAAATGGAGTTGAAAGAGGGGCTGGAAAGATAAATTCTGATTCCATTCCATCTTCTAAGAACTGCTCTGGGGAACAGTTACTCCTTACAGCCCTTCTGGAGAAATCCCATGTGCCGTGTGAACATGGCTGCCAAGGGACCTGCTGGATCTCTTCCTGGGTCATAGCTGTGGGAGAGGGGGGTGGCGAACTGCATTATACTGCAGTGCTTTGTTCCTTGAAACTCATTTTCTTCTTTCCCTTACTGTCCTGGGCTTCCATCTCCCAAAGAAAGTGTTAGCACTTTCAATGTGTTACGAGGCTCTGCCTTCTAGGATATCATGGCTTTAGATACTAGGCTGATCATTAAACATTTTACCAGCTCATTAACAGATTTGCCTAATCAATATGTGACATTATCCTTCCTAAGGTCAGACTGAAAACTGATTTAAGTCTTTTTAATATTCATAGTTTCAATTTGTGCAGTAACAGTCAATACCAGCCCTTCTCAACCGTAGTTCAACAGAATTAACCCTTAATTCCTAAGGCACCTATAGTATGTAATGAATTAATTTCTCTTCTATGCATCTAGAGTGTACCATCCTTGGAAGTAAGCAGTTACTTAAATCACTTCCTGCAGGAATTAATTCTCTTGAAGAATCCTGGTTGTGAAGGGCTGATCTTCACATTCTCAGGTATTTTCCTGAAATGGCTTTTATTCATGTTGTTACTAGACAAGATAAAAATGTATTCAATTCATTTATGTTTTTCAATTTTAGTCCTGTTGACAACTAACAAAGGAAGTGAATTACTTGATTCATATTTATTTAATAAATACTTAAATATCTCCTAACAGCCAGGTTCTAGGAAAGCAAGGAAGAGCAAGGCTTGTTCTCTGTTTCCCAGAGCTTAGTTTACTGGGAATATAATATAGATAAATATCACACTGTGTGCATAACAGAAATACATAGAACGTGACTTGAGAACAGAGGAGCTTAGATAATATTCTCTTTTCACATTGTATTTTGCTCTACTTTTGTACCATTCATAGCATTTATAACTTGTTGTGTCCTAGGGAACATAACTAAAATAAGCCATCTGTAAGAAAACTATGATGAAATCTTCTTAACCATTTATATGACATTATTTTTTTTTTCTGGGTACTCAAAAAAAAAAAAAGCTGAGTTCTACACGGTATCAAAAGGAAAAGAGGCTGAAATGTACCAAATCATCCAGTCTGGAGTCTAACAGCTAGGTTACTCACAATGAAATTTTTAGTGCAGTATGTTATTTTTTTCTGATACTTCTCATTAAACAAAGGTAGACTATCAAAAGTTCTCTGCATTGTTTTTCAGAGCCTGACTTTCAAAATAAAGTGATTATGCCAGTCACAAACACTGGGAGATCAGAAGTTTGGTGCCAAAATTGAGAGTGTCTGTCATTTGTATCTTTGGCCAAAGAAGTGGGTCTTCAAAATTTTTTGCTAAGATCCATTTAAAATCTGCTTGCATAGTCATATCTGTACAAATTACTTTGCTGGTTCTAAGGTAGAAGAAATTTATCACTGAAATTTGCAATTTTAGAAAATACTTGAAAGCATTTAAAATTATATAAATAGCTCTGGCCAAACAACTTGAGGAGAGGTGGTCCAGTGTGTGGCTTTGAGCTATGTTAATTTATATGCCTCTAAGGAAGGGTGGAGTTCATTGCAAAAACAGTGCTGTTCAAGAAAAATAAAGACTCATGTCTGATGTATAATTTTTCAGATAACAGAATTATAAATCTCTGGCATTTATAAATTAAAGTTGTACTGCAAAGGTAAGGAGGATGAATATTCTTATTTTGAGTAATGATGAAAATTAAGAGAAGAAAATAGGGACAGGCTTTTTGGTACTGAAATACAATTTCATTCTCAGATCTTAACAAAATTAAGATTCTCTCATGGGACAGTCAGTGTGGGAACTGACTGTAGGTAATAAGGCATACCTGGCCCTGGGGATGGGTAGTGGGGAATGTATCAAAAGTCTTTTTGAAATCTGGCAGAAGTCCTATTTTTTTTTTTTAATGCCCTAGAAGGAAGGATAGGAATTGCAACACATTAGTCACAATAAATAGACCTTGTCCCTAAACACCCACGAACTTCCCTCCTTATTTTTCATTGTGCCCATTGTTGAGCTTCATCTCTGTCCGTGAATGCAAATGTTTCACATTCTGGACCTAACTGGGGGCCACAGTTGGAAAGATCATCTATCCTAATCAAATCCTTATTAAACATACAAATCTTCTTAGTAGTCACTTTTTTCTTAGACAAATATAGGAGAGGATCCATTGTTCACTTCTAGAAACAATTCCATGAGAAAGATAAGTAACAGAAAATCATTTCAGTGGTGATTTTCTGGAATTTTGGAATTATCCCAAATTTTGCTGATTGGCTTCCCTGGTGGCTCAGACAGCAAAGAATCTGCCTGCAATGCGGGAGACAGGGAAGATCTCCTGGAGAAGAAGATGGCTATCTACTCCAGTATTCTTGCCTGGAGAAGCCATGGACAGCGGAATCTGATGGGCTACAGCTCATGGGGTCACGAAGAGTCAGACACAACTAAGTGACTAAGTATGCATTTAATATCAAGGAAAAATGAGTTCTGGATTCTCCTTCCACCAAATGAAGTCTTCTTGTTTATCAATCTCTCGTCCGATTTTGGACACAGGGACACAGAGAGTACATACATACAGGCAGTTTTTGTTTGACTGTTCTCTTCTCAGTAGCAACTCATTCTCCAGCCAGCAATCCAGGAGAAAGTCATTTGGAGTTATCCGGGTGAAAAAGTCAGAGCTTTTTCTGTGAGGAATCAAAGCTTCTGTTCTTCGGGCTGCATGGTTAGCCTCTCTAGTTAGTCTTCCCCTTAAATCAATGAAAAAGTTCACAGAATGAAATGCTTAGTGCTCTCTTGGTCATGAGCCAGGGATAGCTGTGCCTGCAAGCAAAACAAATTCTCAACAAGAATTTGTAAACAAGGATCAACTGACTAATGCCTGGTACAAAATGATGTCTGACATCTGTATTTCTGGTGGAAATTTGTGCAAAGGAGCAAAATTATTTTTTTTCTTCTTGTTAACACTCTTTTCCCTTAGATGACTGTTGTGTTCCCTGGATGGGTATCATTAATTTGGAATTTGGGTCTGAAATGGTGTTAGGCTGCTTTTGCCAAATAATTCTTTTCCCCTTGTTAGTTTTATCCTCTTTTGTTTGTTCCTGTTTGAGACCTTTTAGAAACTTTATTTTTGTTCAGAAAGAGACATGATACCACAAAGACCTACTAATTGTTTTCTTTAACATGTGGCTTATTATCCCTGAAAAGCCTTACAGCACCTCTAGGTCCCCATGGGAAGTTAAGAACAAATGGCAGGAGACCAGGCACTCAGGAAGAAAACTTTTGGCTAAGCAATATTGACTCATTGATGTTTAATAATAATACTACCAATTGCCTTTTAATGAACATATACCATGCAATAGGCACTGTCAAAATGCTTTAAAAAACAATTTAAATTATATCAAGCCCTTAGTATGTACCAGGTACTATTATGGTACCAGAACTGGTAGCTCAAAACAATAGAAATTATTCTCTCATAGTTTTGGAGGTTAGTAGTCTGCAACAAGGAGTCAGCAGGCCCACCTTCTTTCTGAGGACTCTACGATCGAATCTATTCCATGGCTTTCTTTTAGTTTCTGGTGTTCCTAGTATTCCTTGCAGCTCCTTGACTCCAATCTCTGCTTCAATTGTCACAGGGCCATCTCCCCTCGGTGTGTCTCTTTCTTCCTAGGGTGTTCTCCTCTCTGCACATGTCTCTGCCCCTCTAAGCAGAACATTAATCATATAGGATTAACCCTGGTGGCTAAGATTGTGAAAAACCTTCCTGTAATGCAGGAGACCTGAGTTTGATCCCTGGCTTGGGAAGATCCCCTGCAAAAGGGAATGGCAACCCACTCCAGTAATCTTGCCTGGAGAATCCCAAGGAGAGAAGAGCTTGGCGGGCCACAGTCCATGGGGTCTCAAAGAATCAGACACAAATTAGCTACTAATACATTTACTTTCATTAATATATAGGAGGAATCTCTAATGACAACCTAATGTTGTTGTTGTTCAGTCACTAAGTCGTGTCTGACTCTTTGTGACCCCTTGGACTGCAGCATGCCAAGCTTCCCTATTCCTCACTATTTCCCAGAGTTTGCTCAAATTTATGTTCATTGAGTTGGTAATGCCATCCAACCATCTCATCCTTTGCCATTCCCTTCTCCTTCTGCCCTCAAACCTTCCTAGCATCAGGATCTTTTCCACAGAATCTACTCTTCACATCAGTTGGCCAAAATATTGGAGCTTCAGCATCAGTCCTTCCAATGAATATTCAGAGTTGATTTCCTTTAGGATTGACTGGTTTGCAGTGCAAGGGACTCTCAAGAGTCTTCTCTAGCACCAGAGTTTGAAAGCATCAATTCTTCAGCACTCAGCCTTCTGTATGGTCCAACTCTCACATCCATACATGACTACTGGAAAAGCTGTAGCTTTGATTATCCAGACGTTTGTCTGCAAAGTGTTTTCTATGCTTTTTAATACACTGTCTAGGTTTGTCACAGTTTTCCTTCCAAGGGGCAAGCCTCTTTTAATTTCAGCTTGGTTCTCAGATGGGCTGACTCAAAAAGAGAGTGCAAGGGAAAAATGGACCTCAGCTTCTCTACAGTGCATATAGAGGTCCTCTTGAAAGGTAGTGCTGAAAGAATATGTCCCAGTGGGAAGAACTTGCCTGGAATAGAGCAGTCATGGTGGTAAGGATGGAGGCTATGCATGGGCTCCAAACTGGGGACTCATGCTTAGTAGACCTAGCTACTGCCTCAGCATATGCCCAACTGCCAGAAACAGACACTGTCTCTTGAAGAAATCAAGCAGTCTCTTGGTAGCAAGTTGACTACACTGGACCCTTTTCACTCTGAAGGCATAGGATTTAAATAAATAAACAAATATCCATATTTAAACCAGGTTCAAGTTTATCTTATGTGCCTTCAGGGATTCAGCTAGCACATGCTCTTGAGATTTCTTTGAGATACTTGAAGCAACACATGGCCAAGCAGGAGTAAGAACATGGAAAGTGTCTCCTTCTTGACTTGCATATGTGCCCTCAGGATTTGTTGTTCTCCCAAGTGGATACAATTATCTGTCTGATACTTTTAATCTTGGGTTGAGATGTTTATAAAGAAATATCATGGACCAAAAGTTGTGTTTAAATTAACAATCAAACTCTGGGGTTAGGAAGGATGGTGTGATGTGGAAGGCATGCAGAGTCCCCTGAATGTGAGCACTGCTAATTGGTCTACTTGTTACCTTAAGCCTTGATCAACTCTTGAGCTTACATCCCTATATTAAAAAGATTCTTGAGATCCAGAATAGGACAATGGAAATGATTAAAAATAGAGAAATGAGGTTAAAAAAAGAAAAGTTAAAGTTAGAGCTGTTTTAGCATGCCCATCTTTACCTGTAGAAGCTAACTGTAGATGGTAGGAGAGAGGAGGGGCTTTACATAATTTAAGAATTATAGCTTAGGCTGTGCTGAATGAGAGTGATTATAGATACTGGCAGTCATTGTTCAACTAAAGGTGAAAATGAAGAAGGAAGGGCAGAAAGACCTCTTTCAGAAGAAAGAGATCTTCCAAAATTTGTACTCTTCTCCATGGCAAAGCTGCAGGAGCAAATAGGGAACTGTGGGAAAGGTGGATTCCAGGAGGAAACTCGGGACTGGAGAAAACAGGACACAGCAGAGTCTGAGCTGTGAAGCCAGTCTCTTGGGACTCTCCGTATTCAGTTTTCTGAACAGGGATCCTGATCTTTAAACTCAAAAGTCTGGACGTGAACTAGCAAAGGAGTGTGAAATAAAGGCTTGAGCATGAGGTCAGGGAAGATGTGGTATATGAAATATGGTTTCCTAGGGAGAACTTCAATTTGTTGGTTTTTGTGACTTAAAAATAGACAAAAAAGCTACTGGTCTTTTTTTAAAAAGTGATCAGGATCATTCATAATTTGTTTTAAATTAGACTTTCCAGCCTTTACCACTCCATGCCATTGTCTTCTGATGATAATGACCTACGCATCATCTGCCCACTGTTTTCCCCTCATCATGCAGAGTCACTCCCTCTGTCAGGAGTACCTTTCTCTCCCAGTCCTTGTGGATGCCATCTCCTCACCTTTCAGAGAACCAGATGAACTATTTTTTTTTCCCATGCAGTGCTCCATGTTTTCCACACCCAGAGAGTTGGCTGATCCTCCTTTGTATCTACCTCTGTTATATCTTTGATAGTATGGCATTAGCTTGATTTGTTGTATCTCTGTTCCTTCACTAGATTGTGAGTTCATGAGGCCAGGGACTGTCTTATTTTCATTCTGGGTCAAATATTTGGCATATAGCAAGTGACACAATAAGTGCTTCTTGAAAGTACATTTAGAATTGAGTAACTCTGAAGGAGGCTTACCAGGTGTCCTTCAACTTAAATCACCAAATAAGAAAAGCATTTTTACAAGCATAGTAGAAGCATGAGTTTGCACAGGGAAGATGTTTATTAAGAATGTGTAAAATAAATATTATGTAACAGTACAGAAAATATCTTCCTGGGAATCTAAGACCAAGATAAAGAAACCTATTTATCTCTGCTAACAGAGATATAGTCTGGCATTCATTTTCTTTTCTGTGATTCTGTGATTTAGGATCACAAACTCCACACAGTGAACAACTGATAAACTAGACCGGAATATAGTTAATGAGAAGAAGCATTTTCTTTATCTTGCCTTCTTTCCATCGTGTTACTCAGTTAACTATTTCCAAGATCAAGTGTTGGTCATAGTCAAGGAAAATGGACAAAAATGGGTTGTATGTTTTGATGGGGGAATTCTTTAGTTTTTTTAAATCCCATATATATGGTTAAGCAATAATATTTGTGTTAGCTCATTTATGTCAAGATTTTCATAGAATCAAATCTTGGTCATTTAGACTACTAAGTTAAACTACTATATAAGTGAAATACTGTAGAATATGAAAGCAAATTCAGTCATCACTTTTTGAGCATCATGAAAGGAAACAAAATACAACAAAATATTAATGGAGAAATCCAGTTATCATGTTTTAATAAATATATTAAATATATTATATATTAAATAAGTATATTATACTTGCTTTTAAAGAGCCTAAATCTTTTTACATGTAAATAACCACTATAAAAAGTACTTAAAAATGTAGTGCTCACAGGAGGATTAATGTGTTCTCCTTTAATTTTAGTAATATATTTATTTGTATACACTATGTATTAACTTTAACAGCTTCTTTTGTCCTAGATGTTCAAGATATCAACTTCAGCTCAATTCTTGTCTAGTTATTAAGAACATCAACAAAAAAAGAAGGCTAACTGAATGGATTTTTAATAGCGCTTGTGTTTATTCTGACTCAACCGTGTGCAGTTCCTCCACTATTGACTCGTATCAAGGAAACAGCGAGTGTGTTGAATTATTTGGAACGTTCAGAGAAGAATTTGACCAGCAGGCTGTCATACAATGTAAACAGCATGAGGGCCTGTTGGCTTCATGGAGGGGATATCTGGTTTCTCAACAGGTTCTGGAGGTGGAGAACAGAAGGAGCTGAAGGGCTTTGGCCTGCCGTGCAAGCAGATAATGGCACTTCAGCTGCTTCTCTACAAAGGCAGGAGGTCTGACTTAGCAATTTGGTGAGAGAGTTCTCATTTCTTAATATCTATATCATTAGTTGACAGATGGCTCTCTGTCTGAAATCTTATTTTGAGAAGCTACCTCCTGCTAGATAATCCCCTTAAACTGTAAATCACTAGTGGAATGAATTTCAATTCCTTAAGTTCTGGATGAATATACTAAAAGTTATCCCCTGCTGCAATTTGCGGAGCACATTGTTGTAATATTTATTGGGCATTTACTATGTCTCAAACCGTTTGCTAGGAACTAGGTTATGACAGAAATTAAGAAAGACACTGTCCTTATCTTTCAATGACAGTCAATAAATTAGGTTGTGGGTACAAATACTCTACTTTTCAAGAAGATTGTGACTGAAGTTCTGTCCTTGTTCTTCATCTTTTTAGGTGAAAAAAGAGGCATTTTATAGGTTGTAAGAACTTTTTTTTCCTATAAAAATTGTAGTCACTTTTTTCTCTATCAGAAGTGTAGTCAACCTCCCTCGTTAGCTGTTTCAGACTATAGCTTCTCAACTTGGGAATAGTCACAAGGGAGGTCAGAGAGAACTTCCCTTGGAGTTTTGAAGGCCAGTTGTTACAGATGTGTCTAATAAACCACAGCCACGACTTAGCAGCAGCAGCAGCAGCAGCTTCTCAGTCCAGCCTCTTGGCCTTTACTGCTAATGATGGGAGGATCTCTTTTATGTTGTTTTTTGCCACTTGTCAATGATATTGGGAATAGGAAGTTCTGCCTAAAAATTCAATCTGGCTCAAGATAGATGAGCATGGCATGGGCAGAGCATCCCAGAGGTGTCCTGGGGTTCCTTGAGATACTATGTAATAGATGAGGTATGTGCTAAACCCTGCTTCCTCTCCCCTTTGGAAAGCCAGATCTAGGGCCTGGGGCAGCCTCTTACCATAAACGGCCCCAGTCCATTTATCCTATGGTACCATATGAGCTTATCATATCATGAGTTTATTATATACCATGATCAAAGTTGGGAAGGACTGTCTTAGGTTATGACTCAGGGGCAAGGAATTCTGCTGTTAGGAAAGGCTTCAGGACATGTGCCAACGTCCAGCCTAGTCAGGCTCCCAGGAGTTGTTAGGAATAGGGAGATGATGAAAAGGGAAACTAAAATCACTGTGCATAAGAACATAAAGTAATCTTTCTGTTGTGGGCAGGCAACAGCTTGGCAGATTGTTTGTTTGAAGAAAATATTTTTCTTTATTCATATTGATTTGGACTGTACTGCTTTGGAGAATTATTTTTGTTCTTTGGATGTGTATGTCTGCATCATGCATGTTTTGTCTGGAAGTTATGTATACATTCTAAAAGACAAAAGGAAGAATCTGGAGACCTGTTACCTTCAGATCACTCTGTAGAGAGATCTCCATGGGGGACTGTATTTAAAATACCAAATCCCAATCTGGATTATTAGCCAAAGCACATTTTTGATAAATAATCCCAGGATTGGAAAGGTATTGCCAGGAACTGTGGAGGCCCACAAATGTCCTTGGTGGGGTATCAGATTAGTACTAGAGAGGAAACAGAGATTCACTCTGGGAAGGATTGAAGAAGTAGTTCTCTCTCCAAGGGGTAAGGGAAAGATGGGCTTTAATACAGGGGATTGAAATGTGGAAATGGGTTATATCCTGAGGAGAGTCCCTAAGAAGGGTTTACCTTGGTAAATTTCCTTAAACACTGAACAGTGCTGCTTAACATAAGTGTTACTTTTATTCCTGCATTGCAGTATCCTCTATCTGGCCCCATACTCACAGTAGTCTAATGCATCCATACCACCTGGTGTGTTAGGTAAGGAACTAAGGAAAGGTTCTTGTCCTGACCCTCTCTCTCCAGGCCAGCCTGGTGGAGGCAGTCTCATGTCAAATATGGTTCTCCTTATTCCCAGCCCGCAGGGGTTCCCAGGAGCGGCACAAATGGAGGCCCAAGGTAGCCTGGAAATCAATGAAAGAAAGTAATGAATAGACGGGGATATGAATCAAATCTCCCTTCTCCCTCGGTGTATTATAGGAAGGTCAGTCTAGAAAGAGGGAGGGGGTGACAGGAGGTAGATAGCAGCTTGCTTACTCAAGCTTTGTGCACACACATCTTTCCAGGGCCCTTTCTGAAGGATACCAGCTATCTTCATGTCCTGAGTTGATGTTGTATGTGAGTGTGAGGCAGGAGGTGTCAGCCTTTCTCAGCCAGATATATGGAATGCTGAGAACACTTAAAATAGAAAATTTTATATCCTGCCATTATATTTCAGGAAAAAGTAATGTGATGGTTAGTTTTACCAATTGGCTAGGCTATGGTGTCCAGTTGTTTGGTCAAACATAACTCTGGATGTTCATAGAGGGATGAAATACCCTCTGTGAGGGTATTTTTTATGATATGGTGAACATTTATGATGAGTTGACTTTGAGTAAAACGTTATTCTCCATAATGTGGGTAGGTCTCATCTAATCAATTGATTTTGCTCTAAGACTACACCATAGACACCGTACAAATCCCCTGCCTGCCAGACTGCCCTGCAGATTTCATACCCAAGCCTGAAATGTCAACACTTAGCTGAATTTCCAGCCTGCTGTCCTGTCTGTCTTACAGAAAGACTTGAGACTTTCCAGCTCTCACAATTTCCTGAGCCAGTTTCTTAAATCCACCCCCCCTCAATCTTTCTCTGTATATGCATGCATGCTCAGATGCTCAGTTGTGTCTGACTCTTTGCTTCCCCATGGACTGTAGCCCACCAGTCTTCTCTGTCAATGGGATCTTCCTGGAAAGACTACTGGAGTGGGTTACCATTTCCTCCTCTAGGGGATTTTCACAACCCAGGGATGAAACCAGTGTCTGCTGTGTCTCCTGAATTGGCAGGCAGATTCTTTACCTGAGCCACCTGGGAAGACCCTCTCTGTATAGAGGTATACTCTATCTATCTCTCTCTCTATATATCTATCCATCCCTGTAACTATGTATATCTATATCAGTGCCTTTAACTAGAGCTCTATCTATCTTTCCGTCTATTTATCCTATTGATTCTGTTTCTCTGGAGAACCCTGACTAAACCAGGAAATCTAAAAGGGAATGAAATCGTAGTGTGTTGCAATGGAAATAACTCAACATCCTAATAGATTCAGTATATTTTGCTGAATTCCACCTAGAATTTGTAAGAACATGCTGCCAAAACCTTTTGTCTGCTTAAGAAAGCATATAGAACTCTGTCCTCCGTCCAGGGCTTCTGGTTAAACATCTCCTGAAAGCATTGTCTACTTGTCTCCATCTCCTAGATGCCTATTCATGGGCTAGAAAAAGGCAGTGCTCAGACCCTTATGTCATCCCGTGTTGTCTTTGTCCCATTAGCAGCCGCGTGTGGCGGTCTGTGGTGAGTAATTGGATGATCGCTCAGGGAAGTGCACGTGCTAATGGTGCGTGGCAGCTTTACAAACACTGTCTGTTTGAGTTAGACCTGAATTGTCCTCTGATTTAAAGATTCTTCTGTGACAATCAGAGCCTTGGGGATGATGTTGGCCAGAAAGAATGTGCATGGCCATCACTGAGCCAATTTTATAATTCATCTTTTAATAATCTGTAACTGAAGAGCTGAGTGAAATTCATCAAACCCTGCCTTGTTTCTCACTGGGGAGCTTTCTGTGTCTTGTTACAGAGCCAAAGCTGTACGCAGCTGTTGGAGCTGTCACTGGTATTCTGGTTCACCCAAATATTGATAATAATTACTTTGGCTCCACATGGAAAGCATTTATTCCAATATCTGTAATGGAAAGACTGTTATTATTGATATTACAGCTTTACAGTGAGTCTATCAGAATGTGGATATGACATTCATAAACTATATTTGGTAAAAGCTGTATGTTTCTCCTACTTTGTACACAGGACCCTGGGCTGTATTGTTGATCATCTGTTCTTCATAAATATAAGGAGAAGTTCTTACCAGATAATAATAAATAAACCTGTAGAAATGTCCAAATGGTGGCAGGCTACAGCCATCCTCAATGTCCCACAACAGCCTGTTAGGATAAGCAAAATCAAATAGCCAAGGCTTTGAGTCTGAGGGGGGTAAGTAGCATCATGAATTTTCCTCACCCTGTCATTATTCCTCTCTTGGCTTTCCTGGGTTACAGTCACAAGCTGGTCACATCACATTTATGCACCTTTGTGTA
The DNA here is from genome assembly GCF_029407905.1 of Bubalus kerabau. NCBI lineage: Eukaryota > Metazoa > Chordata > Mammalia > Artiodactyla > Bovidae > Bubalus > Bubalus kerabau. Next base: position 76,043,277 of record NC_073633.1, read on the forward strand.
GAGAGCTTTGGAGTGGAGCCTGGGACCGGTCCAACTGGGAATGACCAGCTTATCATCACAGGAATGAAAAGCTGCTTTGACCCTTGTCAGCCACATCCCCGGGAAGCCGTGTGCTTGCCCAAACCCACGGCTTTATGTTTCCTTCTTACATGTTCCCTTTTCTGTTCTCCTTGCCTTTCTTACTTGCTTGCCCTGGGAGGTCTTCTGTCTCTTGTATCAAACTCTTTGTTCTTCATGATGTGGGACATGTTAGTTGCTCTGATCAAGATGATTTTCTTTTGACATTAGTGTCTGACCACCTCTAAGAGAATGACTAGGTTCCAAGCCTTGACTAGGTGGGCTCTGAGTAGCAAGGAACTCAGGAGCAACTTAGCCACATGCTTAACAGATGGGGTGACTTGATGACCACCTTTTTCCAGAGGACTAAGGAGATCTTAATGAGAAAGCTCTTGGGGTAGGTAGGATTTTATGTCAAAGACTTAGTTGTAAGAGAGCAGGAGGGAGACTGAGTCCAGCTCTGGAGCTAGAATGAGTCTCGAATCACAGCCCAACTTCTGTAGCACTTCTGGGCTTAGAGGAGAGAGACTGCTGCTGCTGCTGCTAAGTCGCTTCAGTCATGTCTGACTCTGTGCGACCCCATAGTTGGCAACTCACCAGGCTCCTCTGTCCCTGGGATTCTCCAGGCAAGAATTCTGGAGTGGGTTGCCATTTCCTTCTCCAATACATGCATGCATACTAAGTCACTTCAGTCATGTCTGACTCTGTCTGACCCCATAGAGGGCAGCCCACTAGGCTTCTCTGTCCACAGGATTCTCTAGGTAAGAATACTGGAGTGGGTTTCTATTTCCTTCTCTGAGGAGAGAGACAGCTGTAAGTAAAAACCATGCCATGACAGTCTGTGACACATTGGAGCTCAGTGATCTATGGCACAGGGACCAATATAACAGAGTATAACACAAAGGAAGGTAGCCTCTAGTCCTCCACAGGAGGGCTGCTGGGCCTGGGGCAGCTGTGAGCAGTAGCAGTCCCCAGGCTGCCTGGTGTGCCAGGCAGGCAGCGTGGGTGCTATAGGAACCAGCACACATGAGCTCCTAGAAATACATGGGTGGGGAGCAGTCCTCAGGCAGCTGGAGGTTTCTTATTAGCACACAGGACTGGAGTCAGCAAAACTGGAAGATGCATGCTAATGTGTTGGACCATAGTTGGACCATAGTTGTCCAACAGTATGGTGATCTCTGTGGGGGGAGTCTGAGTTCATTAGACTGTTCTTGAGTGACTGGACAATATACCTTGGGCCTTCCCTTCACTTGTGTTAGGTGTTCCATCTTGGGTGGTCAAATCCTTATGCCATGTATCCTGAGTCCTTTGCCAGAAAGGCTGAGCTAAATTCCTTAAGAGAGGCTTCTGGATTTCCTAAGTGAACCCTGCATCTTGATCTTGGCTAAAAGCAAGAATAAGAATAATTTCTGTCTTAAAATTTTATAAATAAATTTATAAAATTTAATAAAAATTTCTGTCTAAAATTTGACCAGATTTCCAATAGCCTATTGACTAATAAAGACATTTGTTTCCAAGAAAGAGCTTTTGTGACTTAAGTGTATTTACTGCAAAGAAAAACTGGAGAAAGTTTAGGGGATGCATTGAATAATAGCTTTAAGACAGAAAAACACTGGGTAAAAAAGAAAGTGATGAAAAGAGTGTTGTGCTTGGCCAAGTCAGCCATTTAATGACAAACCTCCTCTTGTTTAAACTGGGAACTGTCTATTTTGGCTGATTAAAGTAGTCTCTAAGAATATTCTTAATTTCTGAAGGCTTTGTTATAAGAAAGCCAAAATAATCAGAGTTTATTGATCCATTTCAGAGCACTTCTGTTTTCCGATGGACTGCCTTGAGGTTCAGAAAGATGCATGGTGTAATTTCATAGGAATCCCTTATAATGCAGTATGGAATTATGCTCACATGCTCTGAAGTGTTTCTAAACAGCTCTGGCCACATCTTGGATATTCATTGTCTGAGAATGTATAATTTATGAAATTGTAATGAGATGGTAGAATTTTGCTGTAAAGGATTCTCAGGGAGTTGATCTACATTCGCTTGTAGTGTCAGTTCTTTTCTAGGATAGCTGCTGCTGTACCTGCCCCTCCAAAACCACCATTTTCAGAGCTTTTAAAGTGGGAGCTCTTCCAACTTGGGTGGTGGTCTGTCATACTGTGAAGACGTTGTTGACCCATGGAACTTTTTCCTGTTCTTTGATCTCATGAGGTTGGGGTCTGCCTTCTGTTCTATTTTTGTTCTCAGCTGGCTGTCAGTTCCTTGCTAAATTTCCAAGTGATTATTAAGGGCTTAGCTTAAGGCGGGGGGTACTGACCTACCCCTCAAAAATACTAGGTGAGGAACTCCCCTGGAAGTCCAGTGGTTAAGAGTCCATGTTCCCAATGCAGGGGGTGTGGGTTTGACTCATGCATGCTGCGTGGTGCGACCTAGAAAAAAGGAAGTTAGGTGAAATTTGGTGCATCTCTAGTAGGTGAGCATATTTCTGAAATTTTAAATCATAGTCTTTAAGAATCTTTTTTAAAAAAACTTAAAAACCAAGGACTTAAGGAACTGTCTTTATTGACGTATCTTGGGAACTCTAGGCAATATGACTGATATTTGAGAGGGCCTGGGAATATTGAACAGCACCCCCTTTTTCGAGGTTAGCAGTTAATTCAGGTCCATGATGCCCTCATGGACCCAGGTTTCCTCTAGTTTTCTGCATTTTCATGCTCTGTATGTGGCCTTCCTCCTTGTGATGTAAATCATTATGCCACCTATAGCATCATGTCTGGGTTCTGATAGTGGCTTGACAGCAATCCAGTCCTTTAACCAGTTTTCAGTTTTTCTGTCACCCTGTGAGGTTGGGCAAGCTGTGGTGTCTTTATCTGCTATTGACCAGCTTTCGAACAACAACCTTTAAATTCCACTATTCACAAGACTGGCTTCGCTTGTGTGTTCTTCCAGGAGCTAACAATTTTTTCTCAGTCCTTTATATGAATCAGTGTTTTGGCCTTCTTGACTCATGTTTTGCTTCTAGGTGTACTTGAGCTGTTCCAATCCAGAGAAGTCGGATTGATACAAATGAATATATGATAAATTGAATACTGTTTTAAGATTTAAGAGTAGCAAATTTGTAAAGATTTTTTTTTTTGGCAAAGCCTTTGTATGATAAAAAACAAACAGATAATTCATTTACTTGGGGAACCCAAGTTTTTCATGTATTAACCCCACCTTAAAATGGGGAGATCTTCTATAGTACAGTCTGCTCTGAACCAGAACTTTTATCTGGAAAGTCATTTGGGGCATCAGATTTACTGCCCTCTCCCATGCTGCTGCTTCTTCTGAATACAATCATCTTTTTCTACTTGGACATTGATTAAAGAACTCAGAGGAGCATGACCATAGATGTGATCTGTGAAGAATATATAGCCTGTTCAAAAAGGGAACTCTTGGAAAATTAGAATTACTAGATTTTATTTTTTTGATGGAAAACATAAAAATGCCTGTAATTGGAAAAAATAGGTTCCTGGTGGCAATGTAATTTTAATATTTCATGTATCTTTATGGAAGGCATGAAAATTTGAAAATAAAAGTATCATAATCTTCAGTATTTTCCTTAATTTTGAAGTCAATTTTTAAAAAAATAGACATTTGCATTTCTGGATTACATTTGTATATATAAATCTTTACAGTTTCCTGTTCCATTTTTCTTTTGTTACTATGGTTCATCCCAGAGAGCATTTGAAGGCACCCACCTTCAGATGGACTGACTGAGGCAAGGATGGGGTCAGGATAGGGAGGAGAGTGAGGAGCTGGGATGCACAGCCCATCCTATGCTGGAGGTCATGGCTAGAAGGTGGATGGGGGATGGAGAGTGGGAGGAACCTCAAGGTAGTAAGTACCCCAGGGAGGGGGACCATTGTGCTAAGAAAATTGGGAAAGGCTTAGAAGAGCCAAATTAAAGAAAATAAAAAGGGGCAAAAAGATGAGAGATTACTGTGAAGTATAAAGGAAAGAAGGAGTGGATGTTATAGGGCAGAGGGTGGGGATGGAGAGTCAGAGAGAGCTTCCAGGAACTTCCCTCATGGTCCAGTGGCTAAGACTCTGTCCTTCCAATGCAGGGAGCCTGGGTTCGATCCCTGGCCAGGGAACTAGATCCCATATGCTGCAACTAAGTTTTCTTGTGCCGCAACTAAAAGATTCCACATGCCACAACTAAGACCGGGTGCATTCAAATAAAGTAAATAGTAAATTTTTTTTAAAAAAAAAGAGCCCCCACTTACTCTGCCATGGTCACTTCTAGTTCATCATCAGAGCAGGTGGGGTGAGATATAGTGGGGCACAGAAATAGACTTAGGGTGAGAAAGAAACACAGAGAATGAGTGAAGGATGTATAACGTATATGAAAACAAATGTCAGGTGTGAAGTGATGAGCTGGCCCTCTGTGGCATTAAGAGTAGCAAGTGATCAATAGAAGACTGAAAAGAGAGGGTTGGCTTCAAAGGGCAAGGAAGTAGTTTTCTAGAGTGTTCTGCTTTCTTTTTTCTCTCTCTTTCTTCTACTAGGAACAGGGATGAGAGGGCTATGAGGAGACCCTCCTGCAGGGGACAGGTGAGGCTGATGTAGGACAGCCCTGCTGGTGGCAGAGACAGTCTCCCAGAGAGATCCTGTGGGGACCAAAAGATTATAACCCTACTATTCCTGCCTTTGTGACATCGGACAAGTGGTCTAACTTCTCTGAGCCTTAACTTTTTCATCTGTAAAACAGAGATGAGAATGTCTACCTCCTGGGGTTACTTCCATAAATGAGATATTGTGCAATATGCTTGAGTTGGCCCATGAGTGTTTGGAGTCAGTTATTGCTCTGTTGGGATACCCAGGATAGCCATTGAGGGGCACATGGCTCCTTGGGGACTGGAGAGGCCTGGTCCCAGTTACCTGGTATCTGAAGGCGATAGAACTTGAGAATGTCACTTATCTCCAAGTGCCCTGCATTGTACTGATGCTCCTGCCCACCCTTCATAGTAAGCACCTTGGAGTGAGCCGTGTGTCACTCACACTTGGCTAACCTGCTTACTTACTTTACAATCCAAGTGTGTGCAAAGTCATACAAAGTCTGTTGACTTCTAACTCCTAATTTTGACAGTAATACATACAGTTGGCTCTCTGTATCTACAGGATTTGCATCATGGATTCAATCAACCATGGATCAAAAATATTTTTAAAATAATTCCAAAAATTCCAAAAAGCAAAACTTGAATTTGCTGCATACTGGCAACTGTTGACATAGCATTTACATTGTATTAAGTATGATAGGTAAACTAGAGATAATTTAAAGTATATAGAAGAATGTATGTAGGTTTTATGGAAATACTGCACCATTTTATATAAGGAATGGAGCATCTACAAATTTTTCTATCTGTGGAGATTTTAGAACCACTTCCCCACAGATGAAGAAGGATGACTATACTTTCTCTGAAATATTCTCCTTGATATTTTATACCTTCTTGCTATGGAATCAATGATAAATAATGGTAAAATAAATAGTAATGGGATTGATATTTTGAGGCCCAGAAAATTTAAATACTACCTTTCAAATTCTCTAAGGCTGGCTTGACTATGTTTTCTTTTTTTGGGGGGGGGACTTCTGGAGGCATTCCCATCATATCCCTATAGTAATTATTCGTTTTTACTTTAACTTGTCTGCGATGAAGTTCTGTTGCTTAAAACTAAGGAACCTAAAACAATGAGTAGCTAGACATAATACCTCTGGACCGCAGTTTTCTCATCTGCAAAATGAGCAGTGTAAGCTAATCTATAAGATGCCTTTGATTTCTGTAATTTTAAGTGTGTGTGTGTGTGTGTGTGTGTGTGTGAATGTAGGAAGTGACAGCAGGGTCTGGGCCATCATGAGATTCTATCTGCTGCCAAATAAATGCTGAATGAACCACAAATGATAAATGGAATTAGAAACTGTAAATTTTGGACATTAAACACTCAGAGGAGGTTGCCAACTTGATATATGACATGGTTACATAAGCATTAGAAATACAGCTTTTAATAACTTTCATCAAGTCACTTTTGAACTTTGGGTGTTGGTGAGGCTAAGTGTGAATGTAGCAAAGAAGGGTTTCTAGAGTGTCATTTCAGGAAAATAAGGAAAAACAATAGAAAATTGGTAGGTATGATGTTCCAAAATGAGGCAGTTTCAGTACCATCTGATTGTCCTTGACCCCTGATCTGGGACAGCTCTTTTCAAATAATTTCTGAGAAATGAGTGGTGCCCTGTCTTGGAAGTGGGAGGGATGGGTGCACTGCAGCTGTCCCTTCAGAAGAGAACAAGCAGGTGCAATATGGCATTCTGGCCTCTTGATGATGATTTATGAGCTTTGGGCTTCAATTACCATGTGCTTGATGGAGATTTAATTTGTTATTGTTTTAGGAATGTAGTTCCAAATATTTGAAAAATAAAACTCAGCTCTACCTTAGTAATGGTTTATTTTTAACGGATCTTAGTGCTAATCACTTTTGATGGGTGACTTCTGTTACCTTATATCTGGGCTGAAAAAGCTGTTGCTGTCTCCGTTTTTTAACTGGAGTTAACTTTCATCCATTCTAAACTCAAGTTTGTTCCTTACCATACACATTAAAAAGCCATTAATTTACCAGTTATGCAAGGATGGACACAATAAAGGATAGAAATTGTATGGACCTAACAGAAGCAGAAGATATTAAGAAGAGGTGGGAAGAATATTCAGAAGAACTTTAGAAAAAAGATCTTCATGACCCAGATAACAACAATGATGTGATCACTCACCTAGAGCCAGACATCCTGGAATGTGAAGTCAAGTGGGCCTTAGGAAGCATCTCTATGCTGGTGGAAGTGATGGAATTCCAATTGAGCTATTTCAAATCCTAAAAGATGATGCTGTTAAAATGCTGCACTCAATATGCCAGCAAATTTGGAAAATTCAGCAGTGGCCACAGGACTGGAAAAGGTCAGTTTTCATTCCAATCCCAAAGAAAGGCAATGCCAAAGAATGTTCAAACTACTGCACAATTGCACTCATCTCACACGCTAGCAAAGTAATGCTCAAAATTCTCCAAGCCAGGCTTCAACAACACATGAACCGTGAACTTCCAGATGTTCAAGCTGGATTTAGAAAAGGCAGAGGAACCAGAGATCAAATTGCCAACATCCGCTGGATCATCAAAAAAGCAAGAGAGTTCCAGAAAAACATCTACTTCTGCTTTATTGGCTACACCAAAGCCTTTGTGTGGGTCACAACAAACTGTGGTAAATTCTGAAAGAGATGGGAATACCAGACTACCTGATCTGCCTCCTGAGCAATCTGTATGCAGATCAAGAAGCAACAGTTAGAACTGGACATGGAACAACAGACTGGTTCCAAATCAGGAAAGGAGTACGTCAAGGCTGTATATTGTCACTCTGCTTATTTAACTTATATGCAGAGTACATCATGAGTAATGCTGGGTTGGATGAAGCACAAGCTGGAATCAAGATTGCCAGGAGAAATATCAATAACCTCAGATATGCAGATTATACCGCCCTTATGGCAGAAAGTGAAGAAGAACTAAAGAGCCTCTCGATGGAAGTGAAAGAGGAGAATGAAAAAGTTGGTTTAAAGCTCAACATTCAGAAAATGAAGATCATGGCATCTGGTCCCATCACTTCATAGCAAATAGATGGGGAAACGATGGAAACAGTGAGAAACTTTATATTTTGGGGCTCCAAAATCACTGCAGATGGTGACTGCAGCCACGGAATTAAAAGATGCTTGCTCCTTGGAAGAAAAGTTATGACCAACCTAGACAGCATATTAAAAAGCAGAGACATTACTCTGCCAACAAAGGTCTGTCTAGTCAAAGCTATGGTTTTTCCAGTAGTCATGTATGGATGTGAGAGTTGGACTATAAAGAAAGCTGAGCACTGAAGAATTGATGCTTTTGAACTGCAGTGTTCAAGACTCTTGAGAATCCCCTGGACTGCAAAGAGATCCAACAGTTTCAGCTTCAGCTGAAGCTGAAACTCCAATACTTTGGCCTCCTGATGCGAAGAACTGACTCATTTGAAAAGACCCTGATGCTGGGAAAGATTGGAGGTGGGAGGAGAAAGGGATGACAGAGGATGAGATGGTTGGATGGCATCACCAACTTGATGGATATGAGTTTGAGTAAGCTCTGGGAGTTGGTGATGGACAGAGGAGCCTGGCACGCTGCAGTCCATGGGTTCGCAGAGTTGGACACGACTGAGCAACTGAATTGAACTGAACTGCACTCATTTACCAATAAGCTCTACTTGAGTTCAACCTATAGGGTATCACTGTCTGACTTATATGGGTAATACTCTCTTAACCCCCACACTGTCTTGTTAGTGGCCAAGAGCCCAGATTCTGCTGTTGGACTCAGTTCAGTTCAGTTCAGTCGCTCAGTCATGTCCGACTCTTTGCGACCCCATGAACTGCAGCGTGCCAGGCCTCCCTGTCCAGCACCATCTCCTGGAGTTCATTCAAGCGCACGTCCATCAAGTCGGTGATGCCATCCAGCCAACTCATCCTTTGTCGTCCCCTTTTCCTCCTGCCCCCAATCCCTCCCAGCATCAGAGTCTTTTCCAATGAGTCAACTCTTCGCATCAGGTGGCCAAAGTACTGGAGTTTCAGCTTTAGCATCATTCCTTCCAAAGAACACCCAGGACTGATCTCCCTTAGAATGGACTGGTTGGATCTCCTTGCAGTTCAAGGGACTCTCAAGAGTCTTCTCCAACACCACACTTCAAAAGCTGTTGGACTACCTGGGTTCAAATCCTAGCTCTGCCATTTATTTATTTTAGTATCTCTGTACCTCAGGTTCCTCATTTATAATATGAGGATAATAATGTTGATTGAATGTGTAACTATATGCCAAGCCCTTAGAACAGTACCTGGTACCTGGCAAATGCTATGCAAGGGTTTATTATGACTATTCTTAATTGGAGACAGTGACTTCTCCATGCAGAGAATGGGCTTAAAACTCAAGTTTCCCCCTCACCCAACCTCACCCAAGCAAAATATTGCCTTGAGACACAGTAAGGTAAAATTTGTTTGATGCTTTTCCAAGAATGACTCCTGATGGCAAGGACTGGGAAATTTAATGATGAAAGGAGATTTCTGAAAAAGAACCATAGACCGTCTCTATCTCACAATCTTCCACTTCTAAGGAAGGAGCTGCAGGGCAGGTTGAGCGATCTCCTGCTGCCATCCCTAGGGAGCCATGTAAGCCGGGGTTCCCCATGGAGACTCCCAGTAGGACTGTGACACTATGTTCCTTCCACAACAATGGTGCAATTGTAGAGGGGGTTGAAATAAGCCATCCTCTGACTTTTCACAGTGTGTCGGTAGAGAACAGAGTTTAAGAGAAGGAAATTACCCATCATTTTTCATTATCGTGGGTATCACTCACCCACTACAAAGAACACAATTGAGGCAGTTGTGAGGATGCAGAGCATCAGGCCCCAAACCAGCTGGCAGATCAGAAGGGGTGTTTTCTGGCTCAGCGAAGCTGACGTTAAGTAAATTGTTAGTGCTGACTCCTGCAGTGATGAGTAGAGCTTTTGGCAATAGGAACTCAGGGTGGGGAAATGAAGCTTGATATATAGGTTTCAGAATCATAAAGAGATTTCTCAAAGTGACTTTTTCTTTTCTAACAAGGATGACTTGAGAAGTTTGTATTTACATTGTCTTGTTGCATCTTGGGGCAACAGTTCTCCACGGGTCTCACATTTCTGTATGTCTTGTGAGCAGACATGCTGGTTGTCCTTTGTTCTGGACAGCCTTTCCAAGACTGTTGGTGATAAACCTGAAAGACAGTGCTTCCCACTGGAGCAAAGTGCAGGCTTGCTTCTTGTCCAGTATAATAATGATTGTGTCTGCCTCAGGAGAAAAGGGCAGGCACTCTCTCTACCTGTTATAAAAGATCCCTTCAGCTTAGGATTCCTCTCATGTAATTCAGTGTACTGTGTGCGGGTGTTGTCAGCCCCTCTTCACATGGCCTTAGAATTGGGAATCGGGGCTTGAGGAGCTGGCACGAATGCATGCTAGTTCTCTGGCGACTGCTCTTGCTGTGAGTCATTAGTTGTCCTTCATCTCTGATCCAGGAGTCCTGTGTCTTCCACCCACAGCCATGAAACTGTAGTCGGCTAACTTGTTAGCTCACAAGTAGAGTAAAATCTCCAATCCTTTATAATTTTTGACATGTATTCTTTCTGGCTTGTTGAGGTTGTGGAGCACATCTTAGAATGTCAACCATTCAAGCAACTGAATGTGATCCTCAATGGCGCACATTAACTGTGTGAGTCAATAATCTCTTTTTCCTGCCAGTTTTCTGGTCTTTGGGGGGAGCTTTTTAGTCTTGTTTAAAAGTTGGATATCTTTGCTAGGATTAAAATTTATTACTATAATTTGTACATTATCATGACTTTCTTGAAAAAAATCTATTTCCCCTCCCCAAGATCCACCCTGGCTTTACCCTTCTAACCTATCTAGTAAAGAATCCAAACTTTCTGAGAGTCTCTTCCTGGAATACAGTTATGTATTTGCTTAGTTCCATAAATAGTAATTGAATGAGGCTTTGTACATCCGATCCAAAGTTTGTCTTAATCCGAATCTCATATGCTTCTGCTATATCATTCTACTTTTACATAATAAGAAGAGCAACCACAAATATTTATTGAAGAGTTACTCTGGCCAGGCACTGAAATAAGGGCTTCACATATATTCTCTTCCTTAATCTTTATAATAACTCCATGAGGTAGATTCTTTTATCATCACTTGAACACAGATGGAAAAAAAGAAGGCTTAGAAAGTTAATGTGTATAATATAACAGCTAGTAAATGGTGAAAACACAGTGGGAACCCAAGTCTGTCTTCTTCACCACCAGAACACACTGCCTCTCAGGGAGGTGCTGCCTAATTGGTCTCCAAATAACATAGTAAATAAATGAGGTTTTATTGGAATAAATTATGCCACCCACAAAATATTCATCTTAGGTTTTAAAGGTGACCTAAAGTTGATTGCAATGAAGTGAAGATTACATGGTCTTGATTCTCTATTGCAAAGAATCAAGAAGAATTGGTAATGCTCCCTGTTACATTTTTCAGATTTTTTTATTCTGGAATTTGATAATGTTTTAAAATCAGTCTGGAAGTGTTTGTCCTCACCAGTGATCAATTCTGAATAACTTACTCATCTCGGCTTGGTCAAATTTGGACTATCTTGCTTATATAGTGATGATAATGTAGTACACATAATTTAACCATAATATAACCAGGAATCTGTTTTCTATTCATTTATACCAGTGCCAGGTATTAATGACTATCAGATGGTCCACCAGCTAAGAATTATTTTTGTGTCTTTGTTTGGTTACTAGCACAAGCTTTATCTTGCACGGTATTCATTTCCTTTGTTAGATTTCTTAAGTTCTGTTCAGTAACTGATGCATCATTTGAGTTTTTTTTGTATGTCATAATATTTATGAGCCATTATTCCAGATAAAAAGAAAGAAAGCCTTATTGAGGCACTTGAGATACTTCATGGTATTAAAGCCACAGCAGAGTCAAAAAACAGAAAACAATAAAGTAGGTCAAGTGTGGGTCAAAGCTCAGCTCCTCCATTTACCATTGGAGTAATTTTGATAAGTTTATAAATCTTTAGAAGCCTCGGGGTTTTTTTGTTGTTAAGTGTAATAATATTGACTAACACATGGCGTTTTTGCAAAGATTAGAAATAATGTACTTAAGGTAAATGAACAAACTAGTTACTCAAGAAGTGATCATTGTTGTTTTTAAGGCAATTATTGTTATTATTAATGTGTATCATTGCTAGGTGGCTAATATGTGCAAGATATTGTTCAAAACACTGTACATGGATTTTAATTCATTTTTTCTTAATAACCCAGTGAGAAAGGTAATTATTGTTTCCCCAGATCACACAATACGTGTCAGTACTGGAATGTGAATTCATTTCCTTTTGACTCCATAGTCTATACTCCTGATAACTACAATAATAAGAAAATTTCATCTGTAATAAAATAGCCCAGTTACTGATATTTAACAAAACACCAAGGAATGTAATGCAATTATGGTGTTGTATATGAAAATACGTGGACCCATCTACTCACTCTGTGTAAACCATATCTCTAATGTAAAAACTTCTCACCACCCACCTCTTAGATTACCTTGTACATGTTTACGAATGTAAATGAATTACAAGTTTAGTTAACTCATGTGATATTAAAATATTAGATTCTACTGTAAAGAGTGAGTTTGAGTGTATCCCAGTGTATGAGGAGAACGCTGTCAAGGGCTGCACTGGCCTTTCGTATATCAGTGGCAGTAGTAATGTGGTGGGGTGTATGTTTCTGTCCAGTGTATCTCTGTAGATACATTTAGATATGCAGCTGTAGAGTCTCACTAAATAATAATCATTAAATATTTCCTTTCTTTCCCAAGCAAATATGAATATTTCTCTCACTTTTTACCTTCATGAAACTTCAATTAAGATTCTCTGGGTACAAAAAAAAAATAGATATTTCATATCAAACATTTAATTCATACAATTTCAAGCTTTAAAAATGAATATATTTGGCCACAGGTCTTTGTTAATTTGAATTTGGGGCTTCAGGATCCCTCCCCACCATCTGAGGTGCCTGGCTTCCTCTGTGGCATAGTGACACTGTATTTCTATGGCAACTGTCTTAGCATTTTACAAGACTCACAAGAACCCATTCCTACATGTTAAAAGCACCAAACAACTGACATTTAATATTAATCCCATTATTACCTCCACTGTTTCCCCTCTATTCAAACATTTTCCTTTGATTAGTGCTTTACTAATTTCTGAAAATGTAATATTTTCTTGTTTCATTTTGTTTCCTTTGCTTAGAATGTCCTCTCTTTTCTTTTCTCCTATTGCAATTGCATCTACCTTTCCAGGGAGAGCCACAAAGTCAATTTTTCTGGAGACTAATCCCAGTATTAATCAAGCTGGAAGGTTTTCCTGCCTGTATAACATTAAAGTTTTCCTGATAATAAGGAATAAGGCATGTTACCTAAATATCTTCAGGTTGGTGAATCATTTGTGCATTTTGATTCTCCAGAAAGAAATTGTTACCTGCACAGCTTGATTACTGTATGGTGCCCAAGAGAGTCCTTCACAATCAATAGCAGGTATCTGATTTAGGTTTCTTGAAAGAATAAATAAACAAGTGATTTGTTTGAAAACATAAGAGACAGACATTGTCTGGTACGGCAGGAAAACGACAAAAGACTGGGCTGGAGACACAGCCCAGATGACATGGGAAAATAATTTAACCTTTCTGAATTCAGTTTCTTCATCTGTGAAAACATAAGTGATCCTGCTTCTGTCCTTGCCCTGTCTACTTATGGGATTGTTGTGAGAACCAAACAAAGAAATGTGTGCACACCGAAGTACACCATACATGCTGACCTAAGTGATTAGATGCCTGGACAGCTGGACAGCCCACCTGACACTTTAATAGGAAATCTACACACCATTATCTCACTCCATCCAAGAATATGTTATCAAACTCTTTCAATGTTATGTAATAAAAATGGTTCACTTAGTCCCTCATCTGTTTTTCCTATTCATTCATTCTGTAAATATTTATGAAGCACCTATGATATACCAGGCACCATGGTAGGCATTGGGGGTAATAAACATGTAAAGACAGATGTAGTTCCCTACTCTCAGGGTCCTTGCATTCTTCTGGAGGAGACCCAAAATAAGCCTGCAAATCGATGAGGATAACATTAGATAGAGGATAAGAGGTGGTAAGCAAGTAAAGCAAGGACCTGCTAGCAGGTACGTGGGGGTAGGCATCATTAGCACTGTCAGAAAAGGCCTCTCTGGGTGACCAGGAGGCAGATAAGGCACAAGCTCTACAAAGGCTTGGGGACAGCAGGTACAAACCCTCTGAGTTGGGACAGGCTTGGAGTGTTCAGAGAGCAGAAGGAAGGCAGTGGGCTGAAGCAAAGCGAACTGCTGTAGTGTGGAGGTAACGGATGGTGGACAGGAGATCTCTTTCCATAGTTCAATCGAGAAAAAAGCAAGACATTTTCTTTGCCAGTAAGGATCAAAGAATTTAAGACTGGCTTAATTCTGGTGAAAACTTAGCTCATTGGATTATACTATAAGGTATTTATATAACCATGCTATTAGAGACTTTTGAGCTTTATTTTCTTGTATTATTTTACCATTATTAAAAGCAAAAGGATCTTAACATTGTCCATGATTATTATTATTTTACCAGAATAATTTTTTCTTCTCAATAAGTTATCATTTTGGTGATTTGCACGCCCCTTAGTGTAATTTCATTATAACCAATATTTAGTGGAAAGTCTGAATTAATATATTTAAAAGATATTTAATTTTATTGCATTCATAGTATTTTTTCAGTAGGAAGTGCCAGTTTCTCTGTAGGTACTAGCTGAAGGGAAAATATACAATCCTTTGTGGAATCCTCTTGGAATATAAACATGCACAGACACACAAAATTAAATTCTTAGGTGATAAGCACTGTGATAAGTGTTGAGGAAAAGAGGTTATATGGTAAAATGAAAATTCTTAACAGTAGGAATTGACCAAGTCAGAAAGGTCAGGGAAGGGATAAGCTACTTGAATATTATACACTAGTTGTTGTTAAGTCACTAAGTTGTGTTTGACTCTTTATATATACTAGGATATATACTTATAGTCCCATTTTAATGAGTGGATTAGAATGATCTTAATAAGTTTCTGTTCCCACTGCAGCCTTCCCTTTCCTTAGACATATACTGCATGCACATAAATACATACTGAAGTGACTTGAATCAATTTGGTCCCTTAAGTATGTAAATTTTCCTTTGTCATCTGCTTCTACTTTTAATTTGCTCAGCAAATCAATATCCTCTCCCCTCACCTTTTTCACCTTCACAAAAGAGAAGTCAGCCCTGGTATGCACACATTGCCACTAATTAAAGATCCCTGATATTGGTTTATGGAGAGATTTATCCTGCACCCGTCAGGTCTTCTCTCCTCCTGTACATGCTGCCCTAGACATTTGGGACCCAGTTGCCAGAAGCTTCCAAATGCTCTTATATCACCTTTCTCCCTCATCACCTTTCCCACACACTGTTACTCTGGTCACCTAGGTGCCTCAACCTGCCACAGTCCTCGCAACTTCCTGATGCTGAAACCACACAAGCAGATGGCCCAGCTCCCTCCAGGCAGCAATTCTGTGCCAGGCATCAGACTTCCAGCCTCATAATGTGGGCTCTATCAGGCTGAGCACATAAATGCTCCAGCCCATTCTTAGCTGATAGAAAGCATATAAAAAAGGACTTTACAAACCAAGGCATGAATAATTTCATGAGCAAAGCTGCAGTGTGGCGTCCTCGGTTTAAAGCTGAAAGCCTTTCTAATGTGTTGCCAGAGGATTAAATGCTATCGCCGTGTTTCAGGCAGTAATTTTCATTGAATGCTTCACTCGGGATTTGGCATTGGAAAAGAAAGAATCCTGCACGCGCCAAACTGAAATTAGAAGGCAGCGCACTGCTGTTGGAAGCTTGGATGCTGTTGTTTTGAGGGCATTATCTTCTTTTCAGGTGTTTCCCTCTCTTCTTTGTCTCTCCATCTCTCTCTTTCCACAGATAGTTACCACCTTTCCAGTTCCTGATAAACCCTTGCTATGTTGCCTAGAACTTTTCAAGAAAACTCTTCTTCATGTTGATATTTATAGCAGTGGGTTTGCAGTATTAGAAGAGCAACACCTTGTGTCAAACAGCATAGAAAATCAAAGATTAACATAGGCAAAGGAAAAGGTCTGGGACTCTTGTCTCTCACCTAAAACAACTTTAAAAAAAATGTCTACAGCACAACCTTTGGGCATAACACCATGGCTTTGGATTGGTCACTTTGAGTCAGGGAGAAACCTGAGTGTCTGCATGTCACTTAAAGTCCTTTTAGGCCCTGGTTGATCAGGCCCATTGAGTCCAGTCCACCTTGAGTTCACTTCAAGGAATGGTGACCAGAATTTCCCCAACTTCTACAGTCAACTCCCCTTTCCTTTGTAATGTTTGCTACCCTCATTTCTTTCCTCTAGTAACGGAAATAGAATTGTTTAATCTTAATGGCTAGCACCCAAATTCCTCTTCATGAAATACCTTTTTCTTTCTTTCCTTCTTTTTTCTTCTTCTTCTTTTTTTTTTTTTTTTGCTGCACCACACAGCTGACAGGATCTGACTTCTGTGACCAGGGATTGAACCTGGGAACTTCAGCAGGGAAAGTGCAGAGTCCTAACTACTGGGCAGCCAGGGAATTCCCCATGAAGTAACTTCCTTTGTCAAGAAAAGGTGCCATCATTTTTGTAACAATTACAGGCAGAAGATGAGATGCAAGGCTGGGGAGCAGGCTGGTGGCAATCAAGGAAGGCAAGAGAAATGGTGCCTGATAAGTGAGGAACACAGCCCCAGACCGAGAGGCCTGCAGACTGAGAGTGTGGAGCGAAGGGCCTTGGGCCCCAAAGATGGAGGGGCTGCAGCACTATTAAGAACTGTAATGCCAGTGTTTCCATTGGAATTTCTGAGATGGAAATGCTCCCTCCATCCCCCTCCCAATACCTTCAGTAAAGAAGGTGATGAAGGGGCCAAAGGAGGGCCTGGGGTTCAAGTACTGGTAGCACAGCACAAAGCGAGCCTGCAGCAGCTGGCGGCCAAGGAGGCTTCACAAGAGGTGGGCCCTTAAGGGGCTTTGTGGAAACACTGGGGTGGAATCTGGACTGCTGCTGGCCACAGAATCAGGAGACTTAAGCCAATTTTTCCTGGATTTCCAAAGGACAAGAGAACCTACTATAGACTTTGCGTTATACTAGATTTTCAAGGGGCCTCCAAAGCAGTACTTTGTAATAAGCACTATGAAAATGAATGCTAGTAGTTTGCAAAGATCCTGGCTTGCAGCCAGGCAAAATGAGGGCAAAAATATGCTTAATGCAAATAGATAACTAACAGAAGAATTTGTTTTTGTTTGTTTTTTAATTATCTGGGCTGGTTCATCGTAGAATAAAATGATATTCCATTCTGTTTATATAAGCATTTTTCTATTGGCATATATTAGAATCCATGGAAAATCGGTCAGAGAAAATCCAGTTATAATTCTTCATGGGTTCATGCTCGAAGGAGCATTCTTAGGAATAATAACTTTCAGAAAGAAATATGCTGTATTTCTTACTCCACATACTTTCAGGGAACATTCTCCTGCAGATGGCTTCTTTTCTGGGTTTCATCCTGGAGCTCTTGTTCCCCTCCATCTCTCCTCTTCCAGTCACAAACTCACGGGTAGCATCACCTTACGTGTGGACAGCCACCCCATAGTGGTAGCCTCTCTTCCAGAGATTGCATGGGATGGTCACTCTCTCCATGACCTGCCTCACAGTCCTGGCCTCATCTTCTCCCAGAGATACTCTCATCCAGCTTCTCCAAGTAGGTGGAAACCTACATGAAGAAAAGTTCAGAATAACCCAAGGAAGCTTTCTTTTCTCCCAATGCATAGATAATAGAATCTCAGAATGGGAAACTCTTTGAATGGATTTTCTTCTGTTCTATTTGGGGAGAAAAGGATCTTCTGTTAGCATAGAGGGTGGCTTTGTCAGTCTCTTTAGATCTGGGTGAAAAAGAATGCAAGGTGTGTGGTTGTGTGTGAATGTATTTGAGTCAGTGTATGTGTGTGTTTGTGTAGGAGGATGATTGAAAAAGAGGGGAAATTTAATGACTTATCTCAAGGATGAGCAAGGATTTTTCATGCAAGACAATTATGAAGCCGATTTAAAACCAATTATCTTCTGTATCAGTACACATAATATCCACAACAGCATTTCAAGCATTGTTTTTTTCCCACTATTTTCTCACTAAAGGGTTTCAATTTAAGGGAGTCAAATATAAAAATGACATAAACGGTACAAATTGGAGAACTGGGCTGTTATCCTGTGCCTTTCTACGACGTTCACTTTAAAGCTGGTGGAACTGAGAGGAGGGATTTGAGGAATTTGGGAGTGAGGATGTGACTTGGTGCCGATGTTCAGTCACAGATCAGGCAGTGATCGTTTGAGATCTGGGAAGGCAGAGGACAGAGCTATCACTTGAGAGAGTGCTCAGACAAGAATGGATTTTAAATGGTCCGTGAACACCTGCCTTTACTTGTCAATCCACAATCTGTGCCATTTAGGCTTCTTGGTTGCGAGCAATAGACACCAGCTCTATTTATTTAAACTAAAAGGGAATTTGTGAGAAGGATCTTGGGACTCACAAAATCACTGGGAAGCTGAAGAACAAGTCTGAAGCATGGGAAGCACCAGCCTCCTCAAGACAGGCAACAGAGCTTCAGCATCTCAGGTCCCCTGCAGAACAGGCCACTCTTCACACTGCCTGCATAGCTGTTAGACGTGTGACCCCAGCCATCCCAGCCTTTCCTTACAGCCTTGGGATTCAGAGTTCTGGGCACAAACATTCCCTTGGCTCAGCCTAACTCAAGGGGCCCCTCCTCCCTGAGAAGGCTGCACAGGGCTGGGGGAGAGGAGACCCTGCCTCTTTAAAACATCCAGGGTGTTCATTAATATCCATGATGACAATTTCCCTTCTCACCACTACCATACAAAATAAAGCTTCTCCCCAAAGGTGATTGGAGTGTAAACAGGAAGACCCTAGGAAGTTGAAGGCTGTCAGACTAAAAAGTGATTCAAGTCAACCACATGCCTCGTTACTCAGCCACAAGGGCCTGGGATACTGTGGCACATCCTTATAGGCTTCTTCCTGGTTGAGGTCTCTTCTTCTCCCCTCTGCTCCAGACCTAGTCTGCAAAGCCATATTTCTGGATGCAGCTGTCCAGGTAGGGTCACAGCAATGGAAGGCTGACTTCTGTCCACTCACCTATAAATGAAGATGACTATCTCAGTGTGTTATTGTGAGGATCAGATGAGTTATTTGTAAAGTGCCTGGCATTCAGCAGTGTTCATTAGATGTTCTGTCATTTTCCTCATTGTATTGTCTCCCAAAAGGCAGTATGCTTGTGGGTGTGTACCGGTTGTCTTTTTATTTATTCAATGAATATTTATTGAGTGCCATTGTTCTTATTTTTATTTGTTTATCAAGGACTGATGAAGACTTTGTCCAGGAGTGTTACCACATAGTATCAATACCTGTGCAACTCTGGGCAAGTTATTTAACCTCTGAGATCCAGTGGGATTCTCTGCAAAGGGGAGATAATAATCACACCTATGTTGAAGAATTCTCCTAAGCATTGAATGAGTTAATCTACATAAAGTACTTAGCACAGTGCCTAGCAATGAGAAACACTCAATTTGTGTTAACTATGAGTAAGAGCTCAAAGGCTTACATTTTTTTCTTGAATCTGCTTATGTATTCAGCCTCTTCTATGAGAGTAATATATTCTACAAATTTGCTACAGGCTCTTTGTTCTCCATACAGCTTATTTTCTAAAGACCAAAGTATCCCCCTTGTAGACTTAGTGTGGGAAAGACCTTAGGAGTGTTACAGTTCAACCACTTCATTGTGTGAAGCAGGAAGTGCAGGCTGCTCAGTGCAAGATTTGCTGACTTTCAGCCTGGTGCTTCATCTAGCCCATCTTATTTCATTATCAACAGCAACAGAATTCATTTCTGTTTCTATGGACCCTCAATTAAAACAAGAAAATCAGAGGTTGGTGTGAGGCAGGATTCAGCAACCATGGGCTTCTGCTATATATTTCACCATTTCTCTTCCCACTGTTTGTGATGGTAGTGGTCTGGCTGTATGCTAGGTAATGCCTATCACACTCATCTTATCTAGTCCTTGCCATCTACCTATGGCAGACTGCCACAAGTAGAGACAGATGGGGCTCTTAGAGAACTTTGGCCAGCTTTTATTTCCTATCATTCTTTAAGTGGTTACTTATTATTCTACTATTCCCTGTAGTCTCTGACATTACCAATTCCCATGCTTTCTCAGGGAATTAAATTAGCTTCAAATTCTTTTTCTCATGCTATGGTAGCTTGCATTTTTCTATGTTGACTGTAGCTTATCATTTTCTGGCTTTATATCCAATTCCTTCAGATTTGTGCATTTGAACACAATCTTTCCCTACTCAAAACAAAACTTCTATTAATATCAATAACCTAATGTTCATTCTCTATTCCAAGTCATTAATAAAATTTTTATTGAGACCAGAAAGAATCTCAATTGGATACCAGGCCATTTATCCATTTCCTTTGTTTCAAATAGTTTAGCCAATACTTAATTTATTTGGAAATGTTTATTTCTAAGCTAATTCAAATTTGCTTCAGATAACATTTATTATATGTTATATCAGAATTATATTAATGCCCTCCCCCATATAATTCTGTATTGTTTCCTAAATAAACTTTATAATTATGCCAAGAGCAGCTATATTATTTTATCTGGAACAGCTTGTTTTAATAAGTGGCCAAATTACTTTGCTATTACTTGGGATTTTAAAATTACTTTTCGTCAGAGTAATTGTTTTAAATCAATAGTTGTATTTGGAATAATATTTTGAAGGTTATAGTTTTCATTTTTCTTATGCTTTTAAAAAATATGTGAGCCACACAGTTCCCTTTAATCAAAAATTTGCAAATTACAAGTATCAACATATATCCATACCAAATTAAAAAATTAGATAATTCTTTGCAAATTGATGCCTATATAGAGACAGCAAATTCTTTCCAGTGATTTTTTTTTTTGACCTTTAGAAATTGAAAATTTTCTGCTTTTGTTGCACTTTTACTTATAATAAATCTCAAATTAACCCTCAATTTTATTTTTAAAGGCAGATTTTAAAATGACTGAGCCTAGTATGTAAGCTTTTAAAGTATGTTGTCACTCATTTTATACATGTTGTGTATATTCTCTGCAATTCCCATTTTCTAATATACTTACTAAAAGTTAGAATTTCTTAGGTGGTTCTCTTCAATGTGAGGCTTAATGTAATCACCAAGTACAGATTTTCTTTGGGCTTATTTTCATGCTCACTAGCTCAAAATTGCTCTTTTGGGACTTTTTGATGCCAAATGATGGGTTGTGAATAGTTTAATGTGTTCATGTAGCATCATGAGACTCCATCTATATTGTCAGTCTCATTTCTTTCTATCCCTGGAGGTTTAAAAATCAGAATCGACTGCAGTTTCTTTTTCATGTGTTCAACTACATACTATTTTATTGAACTAGAGTTTTTTTCCAATTTATCCAAATAGACTCTACACACTTTGCAAAATCACAGTCCTTATGTATCTAATAATCTAGCATTAAAAACGCTTTCTCTATATGCTATGCTATCTTTCAACTTCCTTTCTGTTACTTTAAATTCAGTATTCATCAACTGACATCATGTTATGAGGAACACTTAATTTTTAATGTGAGGTGATTAGGTCATATTTTCAACTTTAACTCCATATTTAGCTTAAGTGCCTCATATCTCTTGCATATGAGAATGTAATGACCTGGCAGTTTTCTTTTTCACAGAATTTAAGACTCTTGATTAAGCTTATATTGTTACATAGCATGAATAATTATAGTTGAGGTTTTGGAATTAAATGTACAGATGATCTTGTTTCTTGCCCCTTAGTTAAATGTGCGTGTAAGTTCCCTTCCCTCACCTGGCATTTTATTAAATGTCTAGCATTTTGTTAAAATTAAACTCTCCTCTGAATAATCCCTCCCTCCCTCTCTACTCTTCCTCCCTTCCTTCCTACCTTCCTTGTTTTCTTCTTTCCTTTTTTTTTTTAAAAAAAAAAAAAAAACAGTGTTATAGTTAAAAAAAAAAAAATCAGAGGTACATGAAGTTTAGTCAAATACTCACTACCAAGGAGTACCCATATGTAGAATGGCCTTCTGCTAAGAAAAAGACCAGGATAAAATATAAAACTAACCCCTTCCCTGTGTTGCCTGGTCCAGCTTCGCAAGGTGGTACTACTGGTGTCTTGGGCATCAGGGGGGTCTGTTGAGGGTTGGCACTTTGCTGTGGCACTGTGCTGACCACTTTTGGGGAATCTGAGCTTCCTTGAAATCCAGCTCCAATTTAAAAGTCACTGATTACCATCACAGCTGAAAATGCCACACATTTCTGTTGTGGTAAACTATATGTAACATGAAATTTACATTTTTAAACCATTTTTAGAAGTGCAGGTCAATGGCTTTAAGTGCTTTCATTGTTAGGCAACTATCACACCATCCATCTGTTGATCTCTTTTCATCTTGCATTAGTGAAGCTCCATGCCTAGTAAACAACAGTCCGCAGTCCCCCGTTCCCCCAGACTTTGGCTACCTCCATTCTACTTTCTGTCTCTATGAATTTGACTTCTGTAGGTTTTCTGCATACCTCATATAAGTGGAATCATATAGTTTGTCATTTTGAGACTGATTTACCTTGTTCATCATAATTCCTTAAGGTTCATCTATGTGTAATATGTGTCAGAATTTTCTTGTAAAAGCTGAATAATACGCCAATGTAAGTATATATCACATTTTGTTTATCTATTCATCTGTCAATGGATATCTGGGTTGTTACCACCTTTTGACTTTATTGGTATGGTTCAATATCTGCTTGAGTCCCTATTTTCAGTTTTTTTGGGGGGATATATACTCAGAAGTAAAATTGCTAGGTCATGTGGTAATGGTGTGTTTGATTTTTTTGAGGAGTCCCCAAATTTGTTTCTACCTGCAAGATGATTATTCCTCCTATCATATTCCACGTTTGGAAAAATTTTACTCTCTTTTGATTTCTGAATTAATTTTTTTTTTTTTTACAAGTACAAAATCCCTAGTTAAATAAAGGGCCAAATTTTATGACACTTTTAGTTTAGTAAGTTTTTTTGAAGAGCGTAAAATTAATCTTTAGGAATAATAAGCTATAGCCTCCTTGCCATAGCAGTTTAACAGTGGAAAGTCTTTAGCTTTTCAAAATTATAATTAAAAAAAGAATTTTATGCATGATTATCCTTTTGTAATGTTCAATATCTGAAGTTTTCAAAGTATTTTTTTCTATTCATAGAGCATTACATTGTAAGGAAACATGTAGATGTGTGATATCTTCATGAGTCAAAATTACAGAGTTGTCCTTTTAAAAATAATGCATTGCTAAAAATAATTCATTGCTGAAGGTCTGAACTTAAAAGTCCACTCAAAGATGATTATCTGCATGGTAAAAAATGCTGGGAATAATCATGATTTCTTTTAATGAGTTGCCTGATTGCATTTTAGGATTTGATTTATTAATAATTTTCTGACATCGTAGAGACATTATGGTAAAATTGTGTTGATTTGTAGTTGAGTAATTAGAATTTGTGGTATTTGTACAAAGGTCATGAAGTTGGCTTTTTTGCAAAAGTTGTTTGGGGGAAAATAAAAGCCTGTTAACAAGACTATAAACAAAATTCCAAAGGAAAATGATTGCATATTGAAGAGAGCTGAAGTGTTTTCAAGCATTTAAGAAATAGTAGAGACAGACTGCCATTTTAGTGTCCTGTAGAGGCTAACAATGCTTCTGCCAAAATGATAACATGCTAGCTTCAAGCCATTCTTCTTGATTAATGCTTTAATAGGCTTTTTGCTAGGCAACATTTGGTTAGCCCAGTTATTACACGTCTTTATATAAAGCTACATTTATTGAATATCCAGCTTTGGGGGGATAAAAGGGAAAATTACACTTTTCTTGAGTTGGCTCTGGCACTATGTTTAGCTTAGTGCATTATAGATGCTTGAAATTAAAGCTTTCATTTTGAATTGTCATAGTACTTTTGCTTTATTTTCTGAGTATAGTCTATGGTCATAGCTACTGATGAAGAATGGGATCTGGCTAATGCAAATTTGAAAGAAGGAAGAAAAAACTGGTTGGAGTCCCTGTAGATCAGGATTGTTGGTTTTGTGATAGACATTTACCAACATCTGTTTCAAAAGGAAAATAGAAGCCCACCCTAGAAGTCTGAGGGTCATCAGGAAATAGACAAACATCAGGATATTATATTAAAGCACATCTGTCTCCACTTTGGCATGGCAAGCCTATATTTAGATATTAAGAGCTGTGTTTAAAAAGGCTGATAAAGTGGATTCCATGCTCATTTTTTGGTGAACTGTGTTATTTTTCTTTTTTACAAATGTGTGCACTTGATACCATACTCAACATATGTTCTACCAAGACCAAATTTAAAACATAGAAGTGTGGAATTTCTCTCTTTTTTACAGCCTGGCTTATAAACTTCAGAGCATACCTTGAATAGTTTATGTATCCTTGGTGGGATGTCTTCTCACTGTTATTTTTCCTGGTGCATATACATGCATGTCTGTTTTGCTATCTTTGCCCAGGGCCTCCTCTGTTTGTGTGCTGTAGCACCGATCTTTAATTTCCCAGTCCTATGAAGCCTTGGTGTTACCCTGGAGTATTGGTTCCTGTTTGAATCAAGCCTGGTAGCTACCTTCTGCAGACCTAATTCTTTTATCTGCGAATTGTCATAGGAAAAAACCATTAAACCTGAGATCTAGGTCAGCTCTTATCAGCTGCCCAGGGTTCTGGGTATAGATTTGGGCTGGTGGAGGTAAGTGCCCACTGTTTTTGGGCACTTTGCCAGATTTTGGCAAAGTTCAGGTAGTAATAAAAAAGTAACATTCGTTTCACAGTTCTAGACTTGAACAGTCTATTATGGGTTGGGTTTCCAGTTAACATAGTATAATTTTTGATTATTACACGTAAAATCTATTTGTATTTTTCCTCGTCTCTTCATAGGCACTGGTATGCTCTGTCTTTTTGAGGAAAATTAAGGTGATTCCCTGCCCCTCTCATCAAAATTTATCCCTGGAAGCCTGATGAACCAGTTAGGAGAATCTGGAGTTTCTCTGTAAGTTTTTTTTTTTTTAATGTGTTTTTATTGGAATATCATTGAATTACAATTTTGTGTTAATTATTGCTGTACAGCAAAATGACTCAGTTATGCATATATTTTATACATTCTTCTTCATATTCTTTTCCATTATGATTTATCATAGAGTATTGAATATGGCTCTTTGTGCTATACAGTAAGACTGTGTTTATCCATTCTATATATCAGTTTCCATCTGCTAATCCCAAACTCTAAATCCAACCCTCTCCAAATCTCCTCCCCCTTGGCTACCACCAGTTTATTCTCTGTGTCCCTGTTAGGTTCATTTGTGTCATGTTTTAGATTTTACATATAAATTATAACACACGGTATTTGTCTTTCTCTTTCTGACTTACTTCACTTAATGTAATAATCTCTAGTTGCATCCATGTTGCTGCAAATGGCATTGTGTGCACGCATCCATACTAAGTCTCTTCAGTTTGTCTGACTCTTTGCAATCCTATGGACTGTAGCCCACCAGACTCCTCTGTCCATGGAATTCTCCAGGCATGGATAGTGGAGTGGGTTGTTGTGCCCTCCTCCAGGGGATCTTCCTGACCCAGGGATTGAACCTGCATCTCTTATGCCTCCTGCAATGGCAGGCAGGTTCTTTACCACTAACACCACCTGGAAAGTTCACAAATGGCATTATTTTGTTCTTTTTGTGACTGAATAGTATTCCACTGTATATATGTACCACATCTTCTTTATCCATTCATTTGTCAATGGACATTTAGTTTGTTTCCATGTCTTGGATATTGTGAATAGTGCTGCTCTGAACTTATGAGTACTCTATAAGTTTGGAAGGAACAATTAAAGAAGTACTATTATCTTTATTTTCTGAAAGAAAATATTACTGCTATTATATCTTAAGAAAGGGAGAACATCTCAATCTAGTGCTAATATGTCTTTAACATATTTTTAAAACTTCTTTTAAAAAGAGAGAGAGCAGACCTCAGGCTCAGAGTCTTAAGAAGGCAACTGTTTCCAGTGAGAATTAAATAGCATGATCATGTTTTTATTGCTTTTATTTCTTTATGATTTGCCTCTGTTTATGGTAAATAGCAAAGTTAAAAATTTTTTTCTTTAAATCTTTTGTTGGACTAGGAGTTGTTTGATTTAACGCTTATAAGAATTCAATGTGTTTGATGCTATTTTAAACTGCCTTTTACAAATGAAAACATTAGTGCTTAGGAAACTTAGGTAACTTGCCCAAGGCTGCACAAACTGTGGAAGCCTAGAATTCAGATTCAGTTCTGTCTGAATCCAGAGACTGAACTCTGACCCACTCTTCTACATACGTCTTAAACATTGTACTCTGAACTGTCCTCACCAAGACCCCAAGACCTCCATAAAAGGGGGAAAGATGCAGCTTCAAGTTTCGTCCACTGATATTCTGCTGTTGTTCTGTGGGAAGAACAAAGATTTACGGAGGCTCAGTTCCTCCTGGCTCCTTATTAGTTGTTTAACAATGTCATGTACTTAAAATCAAGGCAGTAACATTCTCATGATGTCTTTTCCTTTTTAGAAGTGGGACTAAGTTAAAATAAAACTATTTTTCCCCACCAATGGTATGTTTTCATATGGAGAGATAAAAGGAGTTGAGGGAGGAGATTAAAAATACTCAGTCTAATTTATGGTCGTTCAAGAACAGCTGAATATACTGAGAAAAACCTTAGGCTGTGAACCGGGGAGGAGGTCTGCTTCCTCAACCAGCACAGCCTCAGTCCTTTGTGGGCAGATCTGAAAACTGCAGGGCTCTTCTGTCGCTTCACAGACCCAAACTATGGTTAAATTAAAACAGGGAGTTTCACATAGCTTTTCAAAAACCAAATCCATCATATATTTCTTAATCTCATGTATACACATGAAAAAGTGGAGCTGTTCTGATTTCTAAATTAAGGAGGGAGGGGAGTTTAGGAGTCTGTCCACTGAGGTTTAATTCCAGGTTTCCCCATTTGCTATCTGTGTAGTCTTAGGCAGTTTCTTAATTTTTCCAAGTCTCGGTTTCCTTGTCTATAAAATGGGGATAATGATATTCACCTCATAGAGTGGTTGTGAAGATAAGCGTAAAGAGCTTCAAACAGCACCTGGCACATGAACCATTTGTGATTTTACTTTTATTGGAAGCGGAGGGGAAGATTTAGAAAGTCAGTATTTAAGAACCATTTGCCTGAGTGATCTCTAAAGTCTCAGAATTGTATGTATGCTTTTATGTTAGATTTTTCTAGGATGTAACTCAGAAAGCCCAGTGTAATGAGAATCATTAAACTAGTGCACTCAGGAGGGTTTTGTGCTTGTGTGCCAACTGTGCTCTAAGTTCTAGGAAAGGTTGTTGATAACTCTGTGCCTATCACTGCTGGACTCTTTTTCTCAATGAGATCTTCTCTGAGAGGCTGAAATCAAAATGTTTTGGAAGTGATAGCAAAAAAAAAAAAGTCTAGACTTTGTTGATTATCTTTATTTGTGGTGAAAATGTCCAACAACCAGAGAATTGCACTGGTGTGACCCGTTGTGTTCATTGATTCTGTCTTGAAAACAATAGTGTGTACATCACTGAACATATTGCTCAAGTGTTTAATTAGCTGAAGTCCCTTGATTTCATCAGTATCTCTGAGTCCTCGACCCCTGACCTTTTTGGCTCCAGAAAGACTGCAGGTACAGGTCTATTTGCTGTCAAGAAGCTGGTATCGAGTCTCCTCTTTGTCCCACTCCTGCCCCCTCTTCAGTAAACAATACATCCTAATATAAAATAGATGGGATGACAGCTTATCAGGGGAACTTCCAAGATCCCAGAATCTCTGTCTCCTTGGAAAATTACTAAACCACATTTAATACTGTAGTAATCAACTTCCTGAATCCCCACATGAGCCTGCCCTTTTGGCATTAAGCAGCACAGCTGATATGATCTATGCTAAAGACAGAAGAGAAATGAGGACCTCTAGCCTACTGTCTTAAAATAAACACAGGCAAATCTGTTGGAGGAATTCATCACGTTTTAAAAATCAAAAGGACGTGAAAATAAGTACAAATAGATAACTGTGGATGGAGAAAAGATATATGCCTTTGGCAGAAATTCTTCATTAGATAGGAATTAGAATAGATGCTAAGAAGAATCAAGATGTTATATATGCCCTATCTCCGGAAGTTAATTATAATTTTAAAATAATTCAGTGGAGTGGCTAAGATTATAGGCTTTTGAGGCAGGCTGCTTGAGTTGGAATCTCAGCTGCACTATTAATTAGATCTGTGATTCAGAACAAGTTGCTTAATATGATTTTGCTTTTATACCAAGAAAACAGAGTTCTAGTTATCGATTACTGTATAACAATGCAAGGATCTTTTTATTAAATCTCGTGATTTCATGAGTCAGAAATTTAGCAGGACGCTACCAGCACTTCTTCTGCTCCAAGTGGCATGGACAGGGTCAGTTGGTGGTGTTCAGCAGGCAGCTGCTCTGATCTAGAGAGTCCAAGAAGAATTCCCTGGGAGCCTGGTTCCTCCCTGGGGATGGTTGGAAGGTTGGGCTCAGCTGTGCCCCTTTCCTGCTCCAGATAGGCTCAGAGCTTCTCCAGGAGGTGTCTCCTGTAGGGCTGTTGTGCTGATGACAGTGGGGGCCTCAGGCTCTGACAGTGATTGTACCGCAGATGGGAAAGAGCAGCTCTCGTGATTTGGGCCTGGAGACTGGCACTCCTTTCCACATACTATTGGC
Organism: Bubalus kerabau; assembly: GCF_029407905.1. NCBI lineage: Eukaryota > Metazoa > Chordata > Mammalia > Artiodactyla > Bovidae > Bubalus > Bubalus kerabau. The sequence continues at coordinate 76,071,995 of NC_073633.1, forward strand.
CAAAGTGGTCACAGTGCTTGCCCAGATTTAAGGGAGGGGGCTGCAATCTCCTCAATGGAAAGAGGATTAAAGAATTTGTGGCTGCTCAACAGCATCCATCATAGACTAAATGTTCGGTAAGTATTAGATGTTATAGCATCTGTCCATATGTAGTATTACCTCATATAATATACATACTTATATTGATACAATTGATAAAATACATATTTGTGTACTATCTGACCTGTACATAGAATGTTATATTTTTATATGTTATATATATAAAATATGTTATATGTTTAATTATATTTGTATAATTCCCAAAGTGGTGGTGGATGTGAGCACTAACAGTTGTCAAGTTATTTCTGTATCAAATTTCTTAGTATTTGTGTGGTGAATCACTTCCCTAACTACAGGAAATAAAATAGTCCCTGAAGGAAAAGTTCTTTTATTTGGTTGGTTTCTTTTAAATACAATTACACGTAACTAAACACAGGAGCAACTGACCTGCTCCCATGTATTGATTCCTGAGTAGCTGGGGGCAGAGGCACCCAGCCCATTAACCTTTGGGAGAAGAGCTAGAATATTAGGCAGAATGTTTCACAGGGAGCAGAGAATAGTTGGAGAATTATTTTATTTTAGAAATTATTTTACACTTTTGTGCTTTTGAGTATCAACTTTAAGAAGACACTGTGTAATTAATAATTGGAGCATAAGCTTTCACACTGAAAGAAAGGGTTGGTCTCCTGCCGGGGTCCAGCCCCAGCTGATCCAGGGTATTCGAAGGAGAGACGGCTAGGCGAGGGTCAGGGAACAACTGCTTAATTAAACGTTAATTAAGGAATAGAATAAGGATAGCTCAGTAGGAAAATTCAGTGGAGAAAAGCGGCTGAAATAAGGATAGCTCAGTAGGAAAATTCAGTGAAGAAAAGAGGCTGAGTAGCTTGGTTTACGCGGGGGACCAATAAAACTTCAAGACAAGAAGCTTGCACCACTTACGTAGGCCGCAGGCGTCCTTCCGTTCTCCCGAAGGAGAGGAGACACTGAGGCTTCCCCGGTCGGATCTTAGAAGCCCAGGCATAATTAGTAAGCATGGTGGGTTCCGCGCTCCAGATGGAGACTCAACCAGAGTGAGAGAGAGAGAGACATGGGGAGACCAGTCTTTCGAGGAACTGATCCCAATTCTTTATTTTCCATGGTCTACTTTTATACACTGAGGTGTTATGCAAAAGTCACGCGGGGTCAGCAGTCCTGACTTTTATCAAAGTCAGGTGCTTCATACAAATGTATACAGAGGTCTTAGGGGTGTTACATCATCTTCTGGCCAGGGGGCCTGCTGACAATTTACGACCCTCTCCTTGTGACAGCGGTCAGTCAACCAGGACACTTATTTCTCCAGGGGTGATTATTCTTAAAACAGACGCCACCCAAATAAAGTTACATTCCTATAGGGTGAGGGTGTAGTGGGTTTTAGTTAAGGAAAGAATTTACTTAGCCTAAGGTCTAACGTGATTTATATCAAACGTTAATACTTATTTCTTCTATATATTCATTAATGTGTGTAAGGGCAGGGGATGTGGAGACTTAGCAGTAAACATCAGCTCAACAAATGAAAAACCCTTCACCAATATGATTTCTAATCAGCCCATTATACTTATACTAATAATTTTCTAACTTTTCTAAAGAACCTGTTTTTAGAAGGTTTAAAGCATCTTGTGCCTCTCATGGTTGGGAGGCTGTGAGCAATCACATGTGGCCGGACAAGCCTATTCAGGCAGGCTAGAGGATTTCCAAAAGAGTTTGTAGGTTAAACACTGTCACACCCAGGAATTATTAACTGGAGCTGTAAGCTAACTCTTTTTCCAGAGAGAGGTAGTGGGAGACAGCCCCCCGTAAAGTCAGAGGTGTAGGTGAGAGCACAAAGTAGTAAAGTAGGCAGGCTCTGGTTTTGGGGGTAGATGCTCGAGAATTTCCAGGGGGACTCCTGAGGCTCGATCCCGCCTTTGCGTATGCCGAGCCTCCTTCCTCATGACCTTTGTCATGGGCGGAGTGCCTCACGCTGGCTCCAGGCAGTGATAGAATTCCAGTTGAGCTATTACAGATCCTCACTCAATATGCAATATGCCGGCTCCCGGCAGTCTCCTAAGAAGAAAAGTTTCCAAATACAAAACAGGGTCACATATGAAAAAGTTATTGTGACAAATGTGCCATAGTGCTATATGAAGGCCTAAGATCTAGAAAAGAAATGGAAAACCCTGTGTATATAATTATCAGAGAGAACCTGTACTTATTAAAAGAAAAAAGTGATAGAGAATAGGGACATTCAGAGAACCTTAAGAGTTTTAAGAAGGAATTACTGAGTAATGAGCCATGAAATTAAAAGACGCTTACTCCTTGGAAAGAAAGTTATGACCAACCTAGACAGCATGTTGAAAAGCAGAGATATTACTTTGTCAACAAAGGTCCGTCTAGTTAAGGCTATGGCTTTTCCAGTGGTCATGTATGGATGTGAGAGTTGAACTATAAAGAAAGCTGAGCGCCAAAGAATTGATGCTTTTGAACTGTGGTGTTGGAGAGGACTCTTGAGAGTCCCTTGGACTGTGAGGAGATCCAACCAGTCCATCCTAAAGGAAATCAATCCTGAATATTCACTGGAAGGACTGATGTTGAAGCTGAAACTCCAATACTTTGGCCACCTCATGTGAAGAGCTGACTCATTTGAAAAGACCCTGATGCTGGGAAAGATTGAGGGCAGGAGGAGAAGGGGACGACAGAGGATGAGATGATTGGATGGCATCACTGACTCAGTGGACATGGGTTTCGGTGAACTCCAGGAGTTGGTGATGGACAGGGAGGCCTGGCGTGCTGCATGGAGTTGCAAAGAGTTGGACACAACTGAGCGACTGAACTGAACTGACTGAGCTTCAGTAGAGACGTTATTCAGAATATGTTGCATTATAAAGCTGGGCAAGTAACATTTCTGCATGTGAGATGGAGTTCTTGTCAACAAAAGGGTATGAGAAAGAAGAAAATCAGGTTTAGGGAACTCCAGTACTCTTGCCTGGAAAATCCCATGGATGGAGGAGCCTGGTGGGCTGCAGTTCATGGGGTCGCTAAGAGTTGGACACGACTGAGCGACTTCACTTTCACTTTTCACTTTCTTGCACTGGAGAAGGAAATAGCAGCCCACTCTGGTGTTCTTGCCTGGAGAATCCCAGGGACAGGGGAGCCTGGTGGGCTGCCGTCTATGGGGTCGCACAGAGTCGGACACGACTGAAGTGACTTAGCAGCATACCAGGATAAAATTATTTTAAAAGTTGAAACTTAAAAGCCCCAACTAAAGAGTAATTCCTAACAGTTAAGTAATTCTCCATTTTTCATACCCAACATATCCAGATGGATTTGACTTACTATACCATGCTGATGTGAAAATCATTCAAAATTATCATCTAGAAAAGAAAGCCCAGAAAATCATTGGTTACAGCCTATGGACTTGCATGATTCATGAACAATCCATGGTCTGTGTCTTGCTGGGTAAAGTGTCTGGTCCTCCCATCCTCTCTGGCCTCCCTGAGGCCTGCCTGATCATTGTGACTTTTGTTCCTGCATTTACTTCTGATGTTTATTAGATAGTAGAACTTAATTTCTACCAACTGTGCTCATGATCTGATTGCCTTCATTAATTTTTGCTTTTCAATTGGTTTGTCAGATTTTTTTCCTGAGTGATTTATATGAACTCTTTGGCAAACTGGCCCTTTCTATGTTCCTAGTTTGTTGTCATTTGGCTTTATTTTTTATATATTTTTATCCAAAGGTGTTTATATATATATAATACCTTTATATATATTACTTAGAAAGCATTTCTTATTCTAAGATGATGAATAAATCAATCTATATTTTCTTCTGTTCCTATCATAGGTTTATTATTTTTAAATCACTGATTAATCTGGTTTTTTGGTATAAGTTAATAAATCTCTGATTAAGCTGGATTTATTTGGTGTGAAGACTGAGAAAGGCATTTATCTTCTTAATGGTTAGCTAGTTTTCCTGTTGTCGGAGAAGGCAATGGCACCCCACTCCAGTACTCTTGCCTGGAAAGTCCCATGGACGGAGGAGCCTGGTGGGCTGCAGTCCATGGGGTCACACAGAGTCGGACACGACTGAAGGGACTTAGCAGGAGCAGCAGCAGTTTTCCTGTTGTAACTTACAGATTAATTCATTTTTCCTATTTTGATTTTAATATGCTAAATTGTCATGTGATTTAGTCTATTTCTAGATTCCTTTGATGTTCTCATTTCCTCTTCAGCACCAAAGTGTTCTTAATTATTGTAGTTCCATAATATATTTTATTATATGCTAGGGCCATCCCCTTCATTGCTTTCCTATATATAAATAAGATCAAGTAAGAGAATATAATGGAAGAAAAGATTCCATTTACAAAATGGGTAAGAAAAAAGAAATGTATAGACTCATATAAAGGATAAATTTAAATTATGCTGAGAACATACGAAGAAACTTAAAAAGACGCCTTGATCTTAGATATGAAGGCTCAGCATGAAGCTGTCTGTTCTTCCTTAATACATCCACAAATTTAGTACAGTGCCAATTAAAACATTCACAGGATTTTGAGGAAAACTTAACAAAATGATGCTGAAGTTCTCCTGGAGGAACAAACATTTTATCCTATGTGAAATAAAGTAGATAAAGACAAATGATCTCACATATGCTGAATCTAAAAACAAACTGGACTAGCAAATCAAAATGAAAACATTCTCACAGATACAGAGAACAATTGAATGGTTGCCAAAGGGGAGGGATGTGGGGGGATGGGCAATTAAGTGAAGGAGATTAAGAGGTACAAAGCTTCAGTTATAAATAAATCACAGGGATGTAATATACTGCATTGGGCATATATTCAATATTATAATAACTTTATATGGGGACAGGTGGTTACAGATTTATGATAGAGATCATCTCATAATGTATATAAAGGTTGAATCACTATGTTATACACCTGAAATTAACACAATATTGTATATCAACTATATTAAATTAAAATAAAGAATGGCCAGAAAATCCCTGTTCATTTTATATAATCTTATTAACTTTTAAAATTCTCCCCATTTAGGTTTTTAAAAACTTAACAGAAGTGACTCATGCCTGTGGCAAAATGATTGCCAGCATTACAGAGGCATAACAATGACCCAAACCTCTGAAAGTGATGGAGAATTCTAGGTGCTAGGCCTTGTTCTGTGTGTTATTTAGAGGAAATGTTCATGATTTCATTTCATCCTTACGACACTCTTATCAGGCAGGCATCCTCATTCTATTTATTTTTATTGAAATGTAGTTGATTTACAGTATTATATTAGTTTTAGGCATACAGCATAGTAACAATATTTTTACAGTTTATGCTTCATTAAGTTGTTATAAGATTATGGCTCTATTTCCCTGTGCTATATAATGTATCCTTGTTGCTTATATTTTATACATAGTAACTTGTATCTTTTAATCCCATAATCCTAACATGCCCCTACCCCTTTCCCTCTCTCCTCTGGTAACCCACCAGTTTTCCATATCTGTGAGTGTGTTTCTGTTTTGCTATCTACATTTGTTTGTATTCTTTTTTAGATTCCAATACAAGTAGTATCATATAGTATTTGTCTTTCTCTGACTTATTTCTCTAAGCATCATATTCTCTAGGTCCATCTATGTTACTGCAGATGGCAGAATTTCATTCTTTTTTATGGCTAGTAATATTTCATTCTTCTGATCTCTTCATTGGTTGATGGGAAAATGGTTTTATTCCTTATCTTGGCTATTGTAAACAGTGGTGTTATGAATATTGGAGTGCATGTGTCTTTTCGAACTAATGTTTTAGTTTTATTTCTGGGTATACACCCAACAGTGGAATTGCTGGGTTATATGGTAACTCTATATTTAGCTTTTTGAGAAACCTCTGTGCTGTTTTCCACAGTGGCAACACCTTGGAAGGGTTCCCTTTTCTCCACACCCTTTCCAGTATTTATTATTTGTAGACATTTGATGCTGGCTATTTGGAAAGGTGTGAGGTGATATCTCATTGTTTTAATTTGCATTTCTCTAATAATTTCTCATGTTGAGCATCTTTTCTTGTATATATTATCCATCTGTGTGTTTCTGAAAAATGTCTGTTTAGGCCTTCTGCCCATTTTTTGATTGGGTTGTTTCTTTTTTTGATAGAATTAAATGAGCAGTTTACATGTTTTGGATATTAGACCCTTGTTGGTCATATCATTTGCAAATATTTTCTCCCATTCTGTAGGTTTTTTCATTTTATCAATGATTTCCTTTACTATGTAAAAGCTTTTAATTATGTTGAAATATGTTCCCTCTATATTAATTTTGATGAGAATTTTTATTATAAATGGAGGTTGAATTTTGTTAGTTGTTTTTTATGCATTTATTGAGATGATCATGCAATTTTATTCTTCCTTTTGTTAATGTGTATTACATTGATTGATTTGTGAATGTTGAATCATCCTTGTTTTGCTGGAAAAAGTCCACTTGATCATGGTGTTATGACCCTTTTGATATATTGTTGGATTTAGTTTGCTCAAATTTTGTTGAGGATTTTTGCATATATGTTCATCAAAGATATTGACCTGTAATTTTCCTTTTTGGTAGTGCCTTTTTCTGGTTTAGGTAACAGGGTAATGGTGACTTTGTAGAATGAGCTTGGGAGTGTCATGTCCTCTTGAATTTTTTGGAGTAGTTTGAGAAGAATAAGTTTTGGTTTTTCTTTATGCATTTGGTAGAATCCCCCTGTGAAGTTGTCTGGTCCTGGACTTTTGTTTACTGGAAATTTTTTCTTACAAATTCAATTTCACCACTAGTGATTCACCTGTTCATATTGTCTGTTTCTTCTTGATTCAATCTTGGCAGATAGTGTGTTTCTAGAAATTTGTTCATTTCTTCTAGATTGTCCAGCTTGTTGGCATATAGCTGTTCATAGTGTTTTCTTATGATTTTTTGTTTCTCTGTGGTATTGGTTCTGATTTCTCTTGTTTCATTTCCTCTTTTGTTTATTTGGGTCTTGTCTTCATGGTGAGACTGGCTAAAGGTTTATCAATCTTGTTTATCTTTTTAAAAAATCCACTATTGATTTCATTGATCTTTTCTGTTGCTTTTTCATCTCTATTTTATTTATTTCATCTCTGATCTTTATTATTTCCTTCCTTCTGCTGACTCTGGGCTTTTTTTTTCTTCTTTTTTCTTTTATTAAGTCCTTTAGATGGTAGGTTAGGCTGTTTGAGATTTTTCTTGTGTCTTGATGGGCTTCCCAGGTAGCTCAGTGGTTAAAAAAAAAAAAAAAAAATCCTCCTGCCAATCCAGGAGATTCAAGACATGCAGGTTGGATCCCTGTCCGTGGGTTGGGAAGATCCCTTGGAGTAGGAAATAGCAACCCACTCCAGTATTCTTGCCTGGAGAATTCCATGGACAGAGGAACTTAGTGAGCTACCGTCCATGGGTTTACAAAGAATCAGACACAACTGAGTGACTGAGCACACACGCACGCTTGTTTCTTAAGGAAGGTCTCTATTGGTATAAACTTCTCTCTTAGAACTGCTTTTTTTGTATCCCATAGATGCTGGAAAGTTGTATTTCCATTTTCATTTGTCTTGACATATTTTCTAATTTCTTCTTTGGTTTCTTCATTGACTGACTGGTTTTTTTAGGAGCATGTTATTTAATCTCCCTGTGTTTGTTCTTTTCCCATTTTTCTTTCTGTGATAGATTTATAGATTCATATCATTGCAGTTGGGAAAATGCTTGATACAATTTCTATCCTCTTAAATTTGTTGAGACTTGTTTTGTTTTGTGACCTAACCTCCATTGATGCATCCTGGAGAATGTTCCATGTTCACTTGAAAAAAAAAGTTCATTATGCTGTTTATGGATATAATGTCCTATAGATATCTATTAAGTCCAACTGATCTACTGCTTCATTTAAATTCATTTTTATCTGAATGATCTGTCCATAGATGTAAGTGGGATGTTAAAGTCCCTTACTATTATTGTATTGTTATCAATTTCCCACTTATGTCTTTTATTATTTACTTTATATATTTAAGTGTGCCTATATTGGATGCATCTATATTAACAAGTGTACTTCTTGTTGTACTGACCCCCTTTATCATTATATAATGCCGTTCTTTGTCTTTTATTGTAGACTTTGTTTTAAAGTCTATTTTGTCTAACATGAATATTGCTACCTCCATGTTCTTGTTGTTTCTATTTGCATGAAATAGCTCTATTTCCTCACTTTCAATCTGTCTTTAGTGATCAAGTGAATCTTGTAAGCAGCATATTGAAGAGTCTTGGTTTTTGTCCAATCAGTTACCTCATGTCTTTTGACTGAAGTATTTAGTCCATTTGCACTTAATTATTTATAGGAATGTACTTATTGCCATTTTAAAACTTGTTTCTAGTTGTTTTTGTAGTTCTCTCTTCATTTCTTCTTTTTGTTTCTTCCCTTGTGGTTTAATGATTTTCTTTAGTAGTATGTTTGTGTTCCTTTCTTTTTAGTCTTTGTGTATCTAGTATCGGTTTTTGATTTGTGTTTGCCATGTGCTTGGTATACTTTGACCTATAACTGTATACTTGTCTTAAACTGGTAGTCGTTTATGTCTAAGCACATTCTGAAAGATCTACATTTTTTTACTCTCATCCTCAACATTTTGTGTTTTGATGTCTTATATTATTTGTTGTTGTTCAGTTGTTCAGTCGTGTCCAACTCTTTGCGATCCCATGGACTGCAGCAGTCTGGACTTCCCTGTCCATCACCAACTCCCAGAGCTTGCTCAAACTCATGTCCGTTGAGTTGGTGATGCCATCCAACCATCTCATCCTATGTTGACCCTTCTCCTCCTGCCTTCAATCTTTCCCAGCATCAGGGTCTTTTCCAATGAGTCGGCTTTTAGCATCAGGTGGCCAAAGTATTGGAGCTTCAGCTTCAGCATCAGTCCCTCCAATGAATATTCAGGATATTCATTTTATTTTTTATACCTTTGTGCTTATCCTTTAACTGTTTGTTGTATTTATATTTGCTTTTACAACTTTTTGTATTTTAATCCTTGTACCAGCTTATTTAAGTGGTTGATCCTTAGTCCTTAGTATATATTTGCCTTTCCTAGTGGAATTTTCTCTTTCCTATAGATTACTTCTTTTCCACTTAGAGAAGATGTTTCTTATAGGGTAAGTTTATATTTAATGATCTCTTTAGTGTTTGTTGTCTGAGAAGTTTTTCGTCTCTTCTTCTATTCTGAATTTTAATCTTGCTGGGTATAATAACCTAGGTTGCAGGTTTTTCCCTTTCAGCACTTTGAATATATTGTATTACACATTTATGGCCTGCAAAGTTTCTACAGAAAAATAAGCTGATAGCCTTTATGGGGGTTCTCATGTATTTGACTCTCTTTTTTTTTTTCTCTTATTACCTTTAGGATTCTCTCTTTATCTTAAAGTTTTGCTATTTTAATTATGACATGTTTTGGTGTGAGTCTGTTTGGGTTCATCTTGTTCACTCTGTGCTCCCTGTCCCTGGATATCCGTTTCTTTCTTCAGATTTGGAAAGTTTTCAGCCGTAATTTCCTCAAATACATTTTCAGTCTCCTTCTCTCTCTCTTCTCCTTCTGGGACCCCTATAATGTAAATGTTGGTATACTTAATGTTGTCACAGAGATCTCTTAAATTGTTCTCATTTTTAAAATGTGTTTTTCATTTTGCTGTTCTGAATGGGTAATTTCCATTATTCTAGCTTCCAGATCACTTCTGCATTCTTCTGTGGCACTTAGTCATAAGGGATGACCTTATATGAGAGTGTCCCTGTACAGAATGCAGGTGCCCAGTGTCTTTTGTGGAAGAGCTGTGTTTGATATGGATACACATACCATTTTTCCTCAGGGTGCACTGGCAGTTTTTGCCTTGGTAAGAGATGGAGCTGGAAATGCAGGGGCTAGAGCTGGCACTAGGTATGAGGCAGGAACTCCCCTCTGCTCAGTGGCCAGCGTTGCCTTATCAGGGGTGGGGTCTGATTCCAAGTTGCTGGAGCAGAAGCCCTGAGAGTTGAGCCTGAGCTAACTCTGTTCCCTTTAAGTGTGTGCTTTGCCGCACTTCCCAGAGAATTCGGACCATTGCTCCAGAGATAGGAAATACTGAAGCAAGTAGGGCCCATGTGGACTTTTAGCTTGGGTTGGCCACAGACAGAGTTCTGATGCACTGCCTCTGAAGGCCAGTGCTCCACGCAGATGCAGCCTCAAAGTGCAAGTCCCCTTTGTCCCTTTTAGCTGGTCACTGCCCTCACCTCTGCTGCCCTCCCTTTATGGAATTGCTCCTCAGGGCAGGGGATCACAGGAACCTGGGAGTCATAGAGAGGACCTCTCTATACCCTGCCTCATGGGCAAGCCTGCATGTATGTGCTTCTCACAAGGAAAGTCCAGGCTTCCCACAGCCTTTTGGTTAATCCCAGCCATCCTCCAACTAGCGAAGGCGACTCATCTCCCCTCCACAAGACCCTAGTCCTGGAGTGTCCAACATGCGGCTGGAACCATCACTCCCAGGGCAGATGTCACTTGTGGAGTCTCTCTTTTCCTCTGAATCCTCCTGGGGCACTGGTGGTAACCCAATCGCTGTTATTTCCTTTCTGATTACTTGTGTGTCTTTCTTTCGGCCTTGGTTGTACAGGAGTCCTTTTGTCAGTTGATAGTTAGTTTTCAGTGAGAATTATTCCACACGTAGATGTATTTTTGATGTGTTTGTGGAGGAGATGAGTGCCACATCCTCATTCTACCATCTTGATCCAACCACCTAACATTCTCATTTTATAGATGAATAGACTGGGCATGGCGGAGGAAGAAATGGCAACCCATTCCAGTATTTTTTCCAGGAGAACCCCATGGACAGAAGGGCCTGAGGGGCTACAGTACAAACCCGCAAAGGGTCACACACAACTTAGCAACTGAACAAAAACAACAAGACTGGGCACAGAAGCGTTAAGTAACTTGCCCAAGGTTACTTAATTGCTAGACCTGCAGACCCTGGGTGGTTTTAAACCAGTACACCATTTTGCTTTCCACTAAGTAAATAATAAAAAAGGAAAAGTTCCTCCTACACTGCAGCCTCATTTGCCAGATTCCTTGTTGGGTACCTGGTTCTTTTATGTATGCATCATCGTATAAAGCATTCTTGTAAAATAGGGTAACTTAATATGCATGATGTCCTGACTTTATTGCTATACACCATGTAAAGGATTTCTCCAAGTCAGCACAGATAGAATCATTACGTTCTTTATAGTAGTTGCTCAGGATATCGACATTCCATAATTTATTTAGCAATCCTTTACTGATGGGCATTTAGGATGTGACCTCAAATTGTTCATATGTTTCCTCTTTCCTCTAGGAGCTGTTGTTAGTTCTCATTATTTCATTGTGACCCTCGTTTTAGTCTTCTCTCATTTTTCATTAAAGGCAGGATCCTGGACATTCTCAGTTGTCTTATGAGAACCTGCCAGTGAGTCTGTTAGACCCAGGCCTCCTTTCCCTTCAAAAACAAGGCAGCTCATTTTCAAAGTTGTATTTGTTCAATAAATTATTTGAGGGCTGTCCTTTCTTTTATTAATTCTCAAACATTAGCCTACATCCTTATGTGCATTTTTATTTTGCCTTTAAAATAGTTCCTCGGAATATATTCTATGTTCTAGCTGCATTTTCTCTTTCAGTGCTATTTGGTGGGGGTTTTTTTTTTATTGTTTGAAGTTATCATAAATAATTAATCCTCATCATGGAGATTTATTGACTCTTCCTGATGAGCAGGCTTTATGTTAAAAGCTTCATATTTATCATTTCATTTCATTCCTCATAACAGCCCAGGCTAGAGATGGTAACATAGGATAAAAATCTCCCTTTCTTCCTGTTTACACATAAAGAAAAACTGAGGCACAGAGAGATTAGGGAAGTTCCATAAAAAAGAAAGAAGAAAAGCAATTTGGCTTAAGCTGTGGGGTTGGGACAAAAACCCCACGGGACTAAAGTTTTAAACCCAGCCTCCTAACTTTGGTGAGTTGTCTCTCTTTTAAGTTAACACTACTTTCTCTGCTTTTTGAACACTGAACTGTTCATTAGAAGAAATCTCACTCTTTCTTTATCTCCCTTCCTTCTCTCATTACCTTGACTATTTCTCAAACATTTCTCATTTGTTCATTTATTTGTTTTTTGGCTTCAATTTGCATCCTTTTCCCCTTCCTTCATGTCTTTCATTAGCCATTACCACAGCTGGGAGCATTTATGTATTTTTTAGAAAGACTTTGGCTTTCTTCCTTCCTTTGCGTTTTCTTTGTATCATTTTTAAAACATGTCCCACCATTCTCTTATCCTTTCCAAAGCCAGAAGATCTTTCATCAGCTTGACCATTCCTCTTACATATTTATTTCTTCTTGTTTGAAGAAAATTTGATCTCCTGCCATCTACCTCTGTAAAGTATCCCTCATTTTGGTAAATTATTTTCAGTTATTTCCTTATCATTAATAAAGTAGCTCTATTTCTTTCATAGCTCTTAAGCTTTCCTGGCGCAGTTCCTTTAGGGAGACTGTTAGCATGTGGGCTAAACAAGTGACTTTTAAGATTTTGTCTTTTTATTGAGGGATTCTAAATGTCTGTATTTTTGAGTCACTTTAATTTACTTCTGATACTATCACCTATTCCAAAGTCTCATCTGAAATTACTTCTTGCTGCTGCTGCTCTTAAAGTTACTTGTAGGAAATGGAAGTCACTACTCTTCTTTCTTCCGCTTTCCAGTTCATCCTTATGATCACACATATTCTCACACAAGTCTTATCTTTTAAGCTTCCAGACTGTATGTTTAAAAAGAGAAAAAAAAGAAAGAAACCTAACCTCCAATCTCATTCTATGTTGACCAGAATAATGAAGCTCTTTTTTTTAGGACTTTCATTTACAATACACTTTCTTATTTATATTTAGCCCTGCTTTCTCATCCTAACATTTATGTGACTGGGAGGCTATGTGAGACACTGGAAAAGATCAAAGCTTTGGAGAAAGACAGAAATGGTTTTGAACCTGGCTCTGCCATTTACTATCCTATGTGACCCTTAATAAAATACTGAATGTTAGCCTATTTTTTTTTCCTATTAGTGGGAAGAAAATGTACGCTGTGGTCTTTGTAAGGATGAACGGAAATGAAATAAAAAATGCAAGCACAATACATGGCTTTGGCAGATGCTCCGTAAATGGGAACTGCTCTTATTAGTGTTGTCATGATTATATGTTATTAATGGCCTTCTGGATTTACATTCTGTAACTCAGACTTCATTTGTTCCTTTAGGTTGTTCTTTGCATTTTCTTTGTCCTTTGCCCCTTCTTTGATTCTTTGCATCTTACCTTCCACTTGTCAGGTTTTATTTCACTTTAAAATACTCACTTTATTGAGGTATTATTAGCATGCAAAAGCCTGTGCATATTTAGCGTATATGGCTTGATAAGTTTGGAGATTAGTATACACTCATGAAAACATCCCCAGAATCTAGGCTATAAACATATCCATTACCTCCAAGTTTCCTCCCCCCTTTGTGAATAATTATTATTCTACAATAAGAACACTTACCACGAGACCTACACTCGTAGCAAATTTTCTATTTTCCTTCTTTCCATGATCATATGATTTTTTCCTGCCTTTGTCCTTTTATAACTTTTTGGGGATGCTTTTTTTTTCCCTTGTCCGTTTCCTCCTTTGTGAACATGTTCTTTTTACCATCTGGGAGTAGCAGTTCTATAGTCCTATGCATGGACATGGAAGCAGAGCCTTGTTTTGATTGAAGCTCTGAACACCTTCCTTATAGCTTATTTATTTATTTCTTTACATCACAGTATTCTTTAATTTCCCTTTTGATTTCTTATTTTAGATTAAGAAGTCCACTTTTTAAGGATTATTTGAAGTCCAGTTTTTATTTCCAAACATATTTTTTTTAACAATCAAAAATTTTTATCTGATTATCTTTTTTGTTTGTTTGTTTTATTTCTGTCATACATCAACATGAATTAACCATGGGTGTACATGTGTCCCCTCCATCTTGAATCTCTGTCCCATCTCCTGCCCATTCCCACCCCTCTAGGTTATTATAGAGCCCCAGTTTGAGTTCACTGAGTGATACAGAAAATTCCCTTTGACTATCTATTTACATATGTTGTGTATATGCTTCCATGCTACTCTCTCCCATCATCTCACCCTCTCCCTCTTCTTCCCCATGCCTGTTCTCTATGTCTGTGTCTCCATTGCTGCTCTGTGAACAGGTTCATCAGCACCATCCTTCTAGATTCTATATAAATGCATTAATATATGACATTTGTTTTTTTCTTTCTGACTTACTTCACTTTGTATAATAGGCTCTTGGTTCATCCACCTCATTAGAATTGACTCAAATGTGTTCTTTTTTATGACCGAGTAGTACTCCATTGTATATATGTGCCATAGCTTCTTTATCCATTCATGTGTCAGTGGGTATCTAGGTTTCTTTCATGTCCTAATTATTGTAAATAGTACTTCAATGAACATTGGGGTATATGTGTCTTCAGTTTTGGTTTCTTCAGGGTATATGCCTAAAAGTGATATTGCTGGGTCATATGGTGGTTTTATTCCTAGCTATTTAAGAAATCCCCATACTGTCTTCCATAATGGCTGTATCAATTTATATTTCCACCAGCTGTGCAAGAGGGTTTCCTTTTCTCCACACCCTTTCTAGCACTTGCTGTTTGTGGATTTTTTGATTATGGCCATTCTGACCCACGTGAGTTGATATTTAATTTGCATTTCTCTAATAATGAGTGATGTTGAGCATCTCTTCATGTGTTTATTAGCCATCTGTATGTCTTTGGAGAAATGTCTGTTTAGGTCTTTTGTCCACTTTTTGATTAGGTTGTTTGTTTTTCTGGTATTGAGTTGTATGAGCTACTTGTATATTTTGGAAATTAATCCTTTGTCAGTTGTTTTATTTGCTATTATTTTAGAGGTCCTGAGACAGAGCAGCTAGCTAAGCTGCACTCTAATTCCTGACCCATGGAAACTGTGAAATAATACATGTTTTAAGTTACTCGGTTTGGGGGGTAGTTTGTTATGCAGCAATGTGTAGCTGATACATCAAAAGGGAGGAAATGGAATATATATCAGGATAAATATAAAATATTCTTCCTCTTATTTTTTTACAAATCTTTACAAGAAAATTGAATGTGTAAGGCAAGCATAGCAAGAGTGGATTGTGATTTTATACCAGATTAAAAAATGAAATGTATGGAAGTTTTGTATTTTTGGTGGTCTGGGGACAAGGCTGGGTGTGAAGAAGGGTGGGCTTACAGAAGAGTATGAGGAAAGTTTGAGAATGATGGGTATGTTCATTATCATGATCTACAGTGATGGTTTCAGAGGAGTATGCTAATGTCAAATCGCATCAGTTTTTTACCCTCTAAACATCAACAACCTCAGATATGAGGATGATATACTCTAATGGCAAAGAGCAAAAAGGAACTAAAGAGCCACTTGATGAGAGTGAAGGAGGAGAGTAAAAGAGCTGACTTAAAACTAAATATTAAAAAACTAAGATCATGGCATCTGGCCCCATTACTTCATGCAAATAAAAGGGGAAAAGGCAGAAGTAGTGACAGATTTCCTCTTCTTGGGCTTTAAAATCACTGTGGACGGTGCCTGCAGCCATGAAATCAGAAGGCAATTGCTTCTTGTCAGGAAAGTGATGACAAACCTAGACAGTGTGTTGAAAAGCAGAGACGTTACTCTGCTGACAAAGGTCCGTATAGTCAGGGCTATGGTCTTCCCAGTGGTCGCGTGCGGTTGTGACAGCTGGACCATAAAGAAGGAAGAGTGTCGAAGAACTGATGCCTTTGAACTATGGTGCTGAAGACTCCTGAGAATCCGTTGGACAGTAAGGAGATCAAACTAGTCAATCTTAAGGGAAATCAACCCTGAATACTCATTGGAAGGACTGATGCTGAAACTCCACTATTTTGGTCATCTGATGTGAACAGCTGACTCATTGGGAAAATCCCTGATACTGGGAAAGATTCAAGGCAGAAGGAGATAGGGCATCAGAGGATGAGATGGCTGGATGGCATCAATGATGCCATGGGCATGAACTTAGGTGAACTTCTGGAGATGGTGAGGGACAGGGAGGCCTGGCGTGCTGCAGTCCATGGGGTCACAAAGAGTTGGACATGACTGGGTAGCTGAACAACAGCAACAGCATTGGAATGACCCCAGTGTGATTTATTCAAAACTCACCAAGTTTTCAAGAGAATTGTTCTAGTGAAATCATCACTAGCTTGGCTTAACGAGTCAGAAAAAGAGACTTCCCTGGTTGCCCAGTGGCTAAGACACCATGTTCCAAAAGCAGGATGCCTGAGAAGTTCCAGCATGGCACAACTAAAAGATCCCATGTGCTGCAACAAGGATTGAAGATCCCGAAGCTAAGACCCATTGCAGCCAAATAAACAAATAAATGTTTATATAAAAAGAGATAGAAACAGTACAAAAAAAGAGGCTTGATGTTAATGGAGATCTTGCGAGGGTGAATGTATTTTGCATATGAGAGGAATGTAGTCAATAATTTGTGGCCAGAGAGCAGACATCCTGAAGGTTTAAAAAATGACCCAGTGGTTATTTGATATATTCTCCACTGAGAGATGTGTACAGCCCTTTGCCCCCTCCTTTTGAATCTGTGGACTCCAGCTGTTGGACCAGTAAAATATGACATGTGCCAGTCTTTGCGCATAAGCCTTAAGAAATGGACAGCTCTTACTTGCTGTCCGTAGAGGTTCTTGCTCTTGGAAACCAGCCACATCAGTTTGAAGAAGCCTCCAAAGCCTATGGAAAGGCCTACCAACTGCGGACCTCAGCCCCAGGATTTGTGATGCTGGCTGAGCCCCCCGATAGTAGTCAGTATTAATTTGTCATCTTGTAAATGGATCCACCAGCCCCACATTGAGCCACCCCGGCTAATGTCATGAGGAACATCTCTGAGCTGTCCCTTCCAAGTCCTGCCAAATGCCAGATTCAAAATTAAAGATAAAAAAAGACATGTGTTAAGTTATTAAATTTTGGAGTGATTTGTTACATAGGAGTAGATAACTGGAATGTCCCATTTTGTAGACGAGAAAATTGAGATACTGAGAGATTAAATCACATGCCCGAGGCCACATAGCCAGCAAGTAACAAACCCTTATGCTGTTGTCTAGGCTTTTATTCCATATGTTCCAGAGCTTCTCTTGTGTCAGTGGCCTTCTTCACCAAGTGGTATCCAGTTGTTATTTTTTCCTCTTTCTGGAGTCAGCCTGTGGAGAAGAATGTACTTGTATGTATGTGTACACCAACATTCTGGTTTATAGATCTCTGGGACACTGGACCCAGTCCCAGGGCTTTTGAACCTGCAAGGCTGAAGACCAGACCCTACAGCTGGCTGGATGAGCACATCAGCACATGCAAAGGTTGCACACTGAGGCTGGTGGCCAGTGCCTTCTCTGGTACACAGGATGGCAGGTCTTCAGTCAACTGTTCAGTTCAGTTCAGTTGCTCAGTCATGTCCGACTCTGCGACTCCATGAACTGCAGCATGTCCAGGCTTCACTGTCCATCACCAACTCCCAGAGCTTACTCAGACTCATGTCCATTGCATCGGTGAAGCCATCCAACCATCTCATCCTCTGTTGTTCCCTTCTCCTCCCACCTTCAATCTTTCCCAGCATCAGGGTCTTTTCAAATGAGTCAGTTCTTCGCATCAGGTGGCCAAAGTATTGGAGTTTCAGCTTCAGCATCAGTCCTTCCAATGAATATTCAGGACTGACTTCCTTTAGGGTGGACTGGTTGGATCTCCTTGCAGTCCAAGGGACTCTCAAGAGTCTCCTCCAGCACCACAGTTCAAAAGCATCAATTCTTCGGCACTCAGCTTTCTTTATAGTCCAACTCTCACATCCATACATGACTACTGGAAAAACCATAGCTTTGACTAGACGGACCTTTGTTGGCAAAGTAATGTCTCTGCTTTTTAATATGCTGTCTAGGTTGGTTATAACTTTTCTTCCAAGGAGCAAGTGTCTTTTAATTTCATGGCTCCAGTCATCATCTGCAGTGATTTTGGAGCCCAGAAAAATAAAGTCTATCACTGTTTCCACTGTTTCCCCATCTATTTGCCATGAAGTGATGGGACCGGATGCCATGACCTTAGTTTTCTGGATGTTGAGTTTTAAGCCAACTTTTTCACTCTCTTCTTTCACTTTCATCGAGTCTCTTTACTTCTTCTTCCATTTCTGTCATAAGGGTGGTGTCATCTGCATATCTGAGGTTACTGATATTTCCCCTGGCAATCTTGATTCCAATTTGTGCTTCATCCAACCCAGCATTTCGCATGATGTACTCTGCATATAAGTTAAATAAGCAGGGTGACAATGTACAGCCTTGATGTACTCCTTTCTGATTTGGAACCAGTCTGTTGTTCCATGTTTGGTTCTGTTGCTTCCTGGCCTGCATACAGATTTCTCAGGAGGCAGGTCAGGTGGTCTGGTATTCCCATCTCTTTCAGAATTTACCACAGTTTGTTGTGATCCATACAGTCAAAGGCTTTGGTATAGTCAATAAAACAGACATAGATATTTATCCAGAACTCTCTTGCTTTTTTGATGATGCAATGGATGTTGGCAATTTGATCTCTGGTTCCTCTGCCTTTTCTAAATCCAGCTTGAACATCTGGAAGTTCATGGTTCACGTACTGTTGAAGCCTAGCTTGGAGAATTTTGAGCATTACTTTGCTAGCGTGTGAGATGAGTACAATTGTGCAGTAGTTTGAACATTCTTTGGCATTGCCTTTCTTTGGGATTGGGTGAAAACTGACCTTTTCCAGTCCAGTGACCACTGCCGAGTTTTCAAATTTGCTGGCATATTGAGTGCAGCACTTTCACAGCATCATCTTTGAGGATTTGAAATAGCTCAACTGGAATTCCATCACCTCCACTAGCTTTGTTCATAGCAATGCTTCCTAAGGCCCACTTCACTTTGCATTCCGGAATGTCTAGTTCTAGGTGAGTGATTACACCATCATGGTTATCTGGGTCATGAAGATCTCTTTTGTATAGTTATTCTGTGTATTCTTGACACCTCTTCTTAGTCTCTTCTGCTTCTGTTAGGTCCATACCATTTCTGTCCTTTATCGAGCCCATCTTTGCATGAAATGTTTCCTTGGTATCTCTAATTTTCTTGAAGAGATCTCTAGTCTTTTCCATTTTGTTGTTTTCCTCTATTTCTTTGCATTGATCACTGAGGAAGGCTTTCTCATCTCTCCTTGCTATTCTTTGGAACTCTGCTTTCAAATGGTTATATCTTTCCGTTTCTCCTTTGCCTTTCATTTATTTTCTTTTCACAGCTATTTGTAAGGTCACCTCAGACAACCATTTTGCCTTTTTTCATTTCTTTTTCTTGGGGGTGGTCTTGATCACTGCCTCCTGTACAATGTCATGAACCTCTGTCCATAGTTCTTCACATACTCTGTCTATCAGATCTAATCCCTTGATTCAATTGGTCACTTCCACTGTATAATCGTAAGGGATTTGATTTAGTCAACTGTACTCCATTATAAAATAACAATTAAAAAAAATCCTCACTTCTACAATTCATATTCATGCATCTCCTTTTTGTTTCCTGAATTCTGTAGTTCTTGCAATTTTTTCCCCCTTGCTTTTATGAGTTTCTTGTTATTCCACCTGTTTCATTCTCTGATCCCTCTACTCTTCACTTCCAAATGCTAAATTCATGTTCTCTACTTTTCTCATTTTTTCCAGAAGCCTCTTCTCTGCCTTATTTTACAGCCTCTGAAGCCTTCTCTAAATTCATCTTGGCAGATGTTGCTGGCTCAGTTGTTCATTTATGTTAAGTGGCCCAGCTGTCTAGGCCTCATCTCATTTTGTTGTGAATTGGACCGTTTGCATAAATATGTTTCAGTTTTATTCTTGCAAATATTGTGTAACATTCTATTTTTAAAAAGATGCAAACCTAGGACTTATTCTCTTAAAATACCTAACTAGATTTTTATGTAGATTGCCCTATCTTTTGGCTTTATCCATTAATCAGTTGACCTACTTACCCATCCATCCATCCATCCATTTTCCATTCTTTCTTCTACCATTTCTTTAACTGTTTCATCATACCCTTCCTATTTCTGATTGAAAAGTTCATCATGGGGATTTAATCCCACCCCTCTTGCAATACTTTTTTCTCATGTGTATTTGCCACATACACATTTCAAATGTGTTGTTACTTTCCCCGCAACTGTTAAAACTTCACAATGTCCTTTTACCTGAGCACAAATTGCTTGTGTTCATAATCGTCTTTGAAGAACTAGATCTTCAGCCTTGGCCTGCTAAACAGAATTGCCACAAAAATTATTTTTGTAAACTCAGTCTTTTTCTCTGAAATAGGCTTAAAGTAATCTAGTTATGTTGATGATTTGGAGTTCTTCTACTTCCTGGAATTTACATAATTACAGATGACACCCCTTGAGTCCATCCTGATTCCATTAATAACCAGAGTTCCTACCTCACTCTCTCTTTCTGGGGAACTGCTCTCATCAATGTTGAGTGAATTTACACTGCAAATCTCCTCTCAAAAGCCTTCCTGCTGTCCTCCCTTTACTGATCTGGCTTGCCTTTTCTTATCTTCTACTGGGAGACAAAATTGACCAACAGCCTATTCTGCTTGGCTTCTTCCTGGGCTACTCTGCCCTTCTTCTTTTTATTTTATTTTATTTTTTTAAAGATATATATATATATATATATAAATATATATATATATATACACACACACATTCGGAGAAGGCAATGGCACCCCACTCCAGTACTCTTGCCTGGAAAATCCCATGGACGGAGGAGCCTGGTAGGCTCCAGTCCATGGGGTCGCTAAGAGTCAGGCACGACTTCACTTTCACTTTACACTTTCATGCATTGGAGAAGGAAATGGCAACCCACTCCAGTATTCTTGCATGGAGAATCCCAGGGCTGGGGGAGCCTGGTGGGCTGGCGTCTATGGGGTCGCACAGAGTCGGACACAACTGAAGCGACTTAGCAGCAGCAGCAGCAGCAGCATTGCCTTGAGATAAATGCAATCAACTTATTATATTATTAAGTACAACTAGTTTTTCTCTGTCTTTCAGAGCCATTAAAATATTTTTTAAAAGATAAAAGTAGAATATTTTGAAGTTATGAGTGACTCCATGTCAAAAATCTTTGAATAGCATTTCCATTTGAATAAGCATATTTTGATTCTGTGTGATGGTTGGATAAAAGAGGATGAATAACTTTTGTGAATTTTGACTTGTAGAAGATAATATTTTATTTTTTCATTCATGGTAAATTTTTAAGGGAAAAAGGAGAATATTTTTCTTTCCAGTGAAAGCTATATAGCTTTTTTATTCATAATATAATTTTATATTGACTAACCCACTGAAACAGTGGATGTTCTCTTAGAAAGAATGTATAAAATTCTTTCACAAAAGAAAGGGAATATTGCCATAAATGACATCACTGAGAAAGAAACACCTGGAGAGCAATTCATCCTTTGTGATCCCTGGAGACTGGGCATATGCTTAAGTGTAAAATTGGGAGGCCTGAGAGCACTCATTTCCTGGAAGCTGAGAAGTGGCTTCAGTCTTCTGTGTTGACAACAAAGCCAGAATCAATAGGCTGTTTTATTAATTTATTGTAGGTTGAGTTGCTTTTGCCTCCGGGCATTCCTGTGTTCAACTGGAGTTTTTGCCAAAAAAGCCAGGACTCGCTTAATCTCTTCTTTCCTCATTAAATTCACAGCTTTGGTTAGTCACAGATCTTGCAGATTTTGGCTGTGTCTCTTCTCCCCAGTTTTGTCTCAGCACCATATGGCTTTTGACAAAGTCAGGTCACAGGTCCAACCTAAACAGTTTAGGATTATCAAAAGCCCAGGTCACTGAGGAAATAACCCTAGTGTGTCCCTGCAGGTCTGGCAGCTGGGAGTGGAAATAGGGCACGGCAGGCAGTACAGTGCGGGATGCAGGCCCTGTGAAAGTGGGAAGGAATATTTGTGGATGTGGGGGCTGAGGGGGGATTCAAAGACAAGATGTATCTGATTCTGAGCAATATTTTCCAAGTCTATGAAAAACACTTTGCTCGCATTCATTTCTTTCTAAGGATAAGGAACTTTCACCTGGATTTAGAAGAAATGGGGATTCAGAGTCTGGTTTCAATTAGCATGTTTTAGAATACATAGGGAGTGTTTTCCATACTGTTTCCATAGCTAACATTTGATGTTCGGGGCATCACTGTATCATATATGTGCGGACGTGGGAATGTGAATGTCAAAATCCTCAGGGTTGGGCTGGAGGTGGTTGCTGTTTGCCTGCACTGGGTTTCTGTGTTCCACACTTCAGCCAAATGTGCACTATTTGGGGCTTGCAATTTCCTTCCAGGCAAGATTTAGGAATGTCTAACATAAGGAGAAGCGGGGAGAGGAGTAAAGTGGAAGGAGCCAAATATCCTCCTGCCCCACACATCAAATGTCACTTGACTCCATAAGACCTAGAGAACCAGAGCAGGCTGCCAACTTTCCTACCAAGATCCACAACAAATTGTGAATCCTGAGCCAAGATGAATCTAATGTCGGATGGAAACCAAAAAGGCCAGATGCATCTTTTTCTGGTCTTCTTGTTGAAGAGACCAGTGATATATACATCCAGGGCGTGATTTCATGAACTAGCAGAAGATGTGGCCTTAAGTTTATATCAATATGAGAGTCATAAAAGCCAGAAGCAGACAAAGCCAGCAAATAAAAGCAATTTTGTTTTTTAAATCCACTGATGAATTTGAAGTTCAGAAAGGAAAATCTGCTATAAGTGCTATTGTTTTGAGTCACTGTTAGTTTTCAGTAAAGTTATGATAATTAACCAGACTACCTTCCTAACAAGTTGATGAGTGGACCTCAATTATGTATGCACTTCTTTTAAAGGTATGGAAACTGATGAGTAAAGGGGTTGGCTTTCCCAAGGTTACCTTTAAAGGTCAAGCCTCAAGCAAGTCATTCAGTTCAGGCTATTCTCTGCTTAGAAACCTGCAGGGGCTCACTTCTCTCCTGGACTGCACTAGCCTGACAACATCTGGCTCTAAGCCACTTTTCTAATTGAATTTTCCACTTTTAACTCTTCCTTTTCTCTCCAAGTTCTGTGTATCTAAGTCATGTTGGTTTATTCACTCTTCTCCCAGGTACTAAGAACTCTTTGGATCATGGATTCTGCTCATGTTTTCCTTCTGGAATTGAAATGGTCTACAGAGGATAAGATGGTTAGATGGCATCACCAGCTCAATGGACATGAGTCTAAGCAAATTCCAGAGGATAGTGAAAGACAGGGAAGCCTGCACAAATAGTCAGACATGACTTGGTGAATGAACAACAACAAGCTTCCTGTTAGGAACCAGATCAAGTGTCCTGACTTCCACAGAGCTTTCCCTTATTGGCCCATCCAGTCTAAATTCCTAGCACAGTGGGTCAGAGCATGGGCTTGGGCTAGACAAGCCCAGATTCAAGTTCTTTCTGCCTTACCAACTACCTATATGACCTGAGTTTCTCTGTCCCTCATCTGTAAAAAGGATAATATATTTATAACCAACAAATAATATTAATAATCTTGGGATGAACTCAACAAATATCAGTTTTATGAAATTAAATTCTAGGAATAGAAAGGAAATTTAAATCATCAAAGTAGCTAGATATATTTCTTTTTAGCCTATTCCAGAGAAAAAAAGAAATTAGGCCTATTAAAATAATTTGTAGCAATTTCATTTAATTTCATTTGTTCATTGACTTACTAACCATTTATTGACTAGCTGGTGTATGCCAGGTATAGTACTAGGAATCTGTATGTAGCAGTGAATAACATACATAACTGATTCTTTCATGGGGTTTATAGTTTAGTACTCTTGCCTGGGAAATCTCATGAGCAGAGGAGCCTGGTAGGCTACAGTCTACAGTCCACGGGGTCACTAAGAGTAGGACACTACTGAGCGACTTCACTTTCACTTTTCACTTTCATGCACTGGAGAAGGAAATGGAACCCACTCCAGTGTTCTTGCCTGGAGAATTCCAGGGACGGAGGAGCCTGGTGGGCTGCCATCTATGGGTTCTCACAGAGTCAGACACGACTGAAGCAACTTAGCAGCAGCAGCAACAGCAGCATAGTTTAGTTAGGAGGCCAGACAGTTAATAAAGTATCAATTATTATGCAAGAGAAAAGTAGAATATTGGAAAATAACAAAAAGAGGAGCTGAATATCTTGGATTCAAGTTATGAAAATAGCCTCCTTACTGGCCTTTCTGTCTCTGTTGTTACTACTACTCCTTTAGAGATACATTGGAGCCAGAGTGATCCTTCTCAAGATAAATCTATAATACTTATAATACTCTTCCCTTATTCAAATCCTTCCATAGTTTCCTAGTACTCGTGCAAAGCTTTATTTAAATGGGACATGGCACAAGTTTCATCTGCTTTTCTCAGACAAGTTATCTTTTCCCATTTTTCATCTGGTGGACCTGACTGGCACAAGAGAATAATTGCCTGTCCTTGGGGGCTTAAGGGTACCATCCGAAGCTTTCCACGATAAGTTCTAAATTGCATTGAAAACCCCTGAAGAGTTAGGCAGATTTTACAGTCCACTCCACAATATCTGAGTTGTTT
This sequence comes from Bubalus kerabau, assembly GCF_029407905.1. Classification (NCBI taxonomy): domain Eukaryota; kingdom Metazoa; phylum Chordata; class Mammalia; order Artiodactyla; family Bovidae; genus Bubalus; species Bubalus kerabau. The sequence continues at coordinate 76,096,768 of NC_073633.1, forward strand.
TTTTTTTTAATAGGAAAATAGTGTCATGGGTTTTCATACCTGCTGTTCAGTAAACTATGCTTCTAAGGCTGGAAGTATTGTTGTTCACTCACTAAGTCATGTCCAACTCTTTGCAATCGCATGGACTGTAACATGCCAGGCTCCTCTGTCTTCCAGAGTTTGCTCAAATTCATGTCCATTGAGTTGGAGATGCTACCTAACCACCTCATCCTCTGTCATCCCATTCTCATTTGATGGCTTCCATCTTGCCAAGCATCAGGATCTTTTCCAATGAGTTAGCTCTTCGCATCAAGCTGGAAGTACTCCTCAGCATATCCTCCTAGGGCTTGAGATTGAGAGAAAGGGATAAAGTTGGAACTCATAGCATGAAAGATGGTGGACTTCATGGGTTGATCTCTATTGTTGTTTCCCTGCCTCTGCTCCCCTGACTCCCATTATGAACCAGCCTGCCTGACTTCATGATGTTCTTCCCTGCAGTGCTCCTCTCTGTGAGTTCACCTGTACAGTCTGCCTCCAATGCCCCTCCTCTCCTTTTCTACTTAAAAAATTCCAACTTACCCTGGAGACTCAGACTCCCAGAAAACTGAAATCTAAGCTTTCTGCAGCATTCTCAGGCCAAGTTAAATGCTTTGGTCTTCATGATGCTATTGTACCTTCTTCACATTTACAGTATCACACTCAGCTTGCTGCCTTAGTGATTTGGTTACACATTCTCCTTCTCCATTGATGAGGAGCCTTTGGAAACCAAGGGATGTGCATCTTTGTGTCTCCAGTTTCTAACCAGTTCTTGAATACATAGAAGTAATGATAATAGCTGGCATCATTGAGCTTTTAGGTCCCAGATATTGTTTCACACAAGTAAATTTAAAAAATATATCACTTAATTGACATGGAACTCCTGTAGTGTATTATCTCCATTATCTCCATTTTATACATGAGAAAACTGAGGTACTAAAGGAAAAATAACTTGTGTAAGATCGCACAGTCCTGCATTGGCAGGTGGGTTCTTTACCACTGAGCCACCACGGAAGCCCCTCATTGTGGTTACTGATGTTAATAGAGCAAAGCGATGATGTAAACTGCAAACAAAAATTTATATTTGACTCTGGGATATTGATTTTAAAAAGGAAAGATACTTTGAATCACTGTCAGTAAAAGTAAAATTTGTTTAAATTTTCTGGAAAGGATTTTGAAAATATGTATCTGAAGCCTACAAATGTATATACCCTTGGATCTGGCAATTCCACTTGTAGGAATTTATCTCAAGTAAATAATAAGCATGTGGGGATTTAGATTCAAGAATCTTCAATAAAGTATTTATATGAGCAACTCAGAGTCTAACAACAGAGAATTTTTAAAAAAACATTATGATTTAATCATATAAGATGGGCTATCAACTACTAAATAACAGCAAAGTTGGTATTATGGGCAATATATTAGATTTATAAAAATGGTAGATTTAGTATAATTCATTTTTCTTAAAAAATAGAAAAAATCTGGAAAATCATATACTAAATGCTATCTTTGTGGAGTAGAATTACTAAGGTTTTAAATTTTCTTTCAGTTTATCTGTATTTTCAAATTTTCTACATAAGCCAAGTATAATTTTTATTTATGACATCTTAAATTTCAAGACTAAAAAAATCCCCCAAATTGACAGCAGTTGGCTCTGTCCTGTGTACTCAGTGATCACTTGCCTTGGTACTGCTTGCTCTGCCATTGTTTGGTACATTGGAGTGTCTGCAATTAGCAGAGAGATGAACTCGGCAGCCCTGGGCAGGAAGGCTTTCATGAGATGGTGAACAGGCACTTACTCTGCTCTCGAGGCTATGAAATGATGTGGGGAAAGTCTGTAGTAATTACTCAAAGCCTTGCTAACAAAGGGTTGGAACCTTGCCACATGTATCTGCATCATACAGTTTTCCTTTTTGAATACTATAATTTTATTTAATCTTAAAAAACAAATTCTTCTTCTTCTAAAACTGTTCAGGGCTGGTCCATATTGGTTTAAAGAGTTGGACAACATGCATGTTGGTTCTTCAATGTCATCATTTATGAAAGAAATTCTCAGAATTGTCAGTCCAGTAAAGGAAAATAAGCACTAATGTGTGGCGTCAGAAAAAGAGACAAGAGCTCAAACAAAAGAACTGTGTAGGGTGGCATGTTCCAAAGACCCCTGAAATAGCCTATGTCAGTGGTACAATCACCTTTTAAAAAGTGAAATCTTTCTCAATCTGGAATCAAAAGCTTTTTTCCCAATCAGCAAAAACTTCTCAAGCACCAGCTTTGCGCCAAACACTGACAAGTAACAGAGCAAATAGATGATGACTGTTACCTTAACCCAGGGAGAGGGATGAATGAATTTACTAGTGTGCTTGAGGGCATCTGAAAAATAACAGATACGTTGGGATTAGATAAAGGTGATGTTAGGCTTTGGCTTTAGTAAGACCAGGGTTTTTCTGCCTCTGTGTCATATGATTTTGAAAAAGTTCCTAAACTTCTCTAAACCTCAGAATGATGACAATAATGACATTTACTTAACTGGTATGGTGTTGGGGAAGACCAGAGGAGACTATGTGCGCAAACTGTATTTTGGTTTGTGCTCAACAAATATTAGCTATTAGTAAAATTATTTTATATTTTTTGTACGTACGGTCCACCCTTTTCCCCATGAGAGCTCTGCATCAATAAAGTGACAAATTTCAGGTAAGAGTCTCCCTAGCTGATAGCTACTAGCCCAAAGGGACCTCTTTCTGCTGCTGCTTGCTCTTTCTTCCGCTTAACAGGTTTCCAAAGAAGCCAATGAGTGCTTCCCTCACAAATAGGCAAAGACAAGGGCATGTTTTTGTTTGGGGCACAAAACTGATGAGAGACAACTGTTTTGAGGTCCCAGAAAAGTCATGTTCTAGTAAAGAGGAACAGGACATGACCACCTGGGAATGGAAGAGGTGTCAGTGGGCACTTGAGGCCCGTGTAATTTTGAAAATGTACTGCCTTTTCATTCTTCTGTATAAGCCTACCAAAGCAAGAGTCACAAATGGAAACTGCTTGTTTATGAATGAGAATGTTCCCTGAAGAACATTTGGTTTCCAGCTCACATGAAACTTTTAAAAGCTATGCATTTATTATTTAAACAGGATGGCAAATATAGGTCTTCTGTTTTTACAGCAGGTGTAATGAAGGACATTATGACATTAAAGTGCTCCAAAACCGGCTGAGGTGGTCACCCAAAAGGAGGTCGTTCCTTCAGGAAATAAAATTGAATGACTTCAGCTGCACCATTTTGTTTCTCTCTCAGAAGCACTTGTGTTTCAGATGGAGAGAGAAACGCAGTCTGTGGGTGACCTTTTAGTAAGTCCAGCCACCACAAAGTAGATGGGTGCCCTCATTTGTCACTTAAGTGAATAGTCCAGGGCTCGTTTAGAGTACAAGTAAGTTTCTGACAGTGGGGTAGAATGTCAGACACAGTCTCATGGTCTGCATTTTAGCCTCCGCTTAAAGACTGCCCTGCTGCGAGAGGGCAGTTGTCCTATGCGTGTCATAAGCCCAACTGCAGAATATCTCTGCCTAGAGCATTTTGTACCTCATAGGAAAATGTCACGTCCTCCACCTACATACTTTACATAGCAATGCCCGGAATAAAGAACATTTAAAATGTCCCAAAGTCAGATCACAGTTTGTGAAGTTAAGTATTTACTAGTTCAGTTAAATTGAAGAACTCTTAAGTTTTAGCCAGAGACCCAAGTTATGGAAGCTTAGTCAAGCAGTATTTCACCACAGTGAAAAGTGCTGGGTTTGTGTAAGAAATTCCCTTACAGATCTCATTGGTTGTCACTTAAAAGGGATAGTGTGAATAATCTTCTCTCAGCCTGACCAGCTTCCTTGTCATCTCAGCAGTTGGATATGGGATGAATGCAGGGACTAGTTGCCACAGCAACAGCATCTTCCAGGAAAGGTGATGAGAGAAATCATTTCTCTCTGAATGCTAATAGGTTGTCACTTTCATCTTAAACTGGCTGTTTCCCACTGTTTTCCTGATTGCCATGAAGCCAGGGAGATTATTTACAGATTAAGGCTGCTACTTGATCTGATCATCTATGTCCTAATTTATGCTGTATCTTTCAGGAGAAGAAAAAAAATAATAGAAGCAAATGATAAGGGTTATGTTTTCAGAAATTTAAGGCTTATGACATTTATTCCAGAGAAGTAAGATTTTTCTATAGTGCCTAGAAATCATTCTTTAAGCAAAAATCATCTAGTGTTGAATGGGATACAGTCATTTTGTGAAAGTTACCAACCCTGCAGAGGCTGGCTCTGCTTGCCTGCTCTGAGCTTGGAGCCAGAAACCAGAGGTAGCCCTCTCACTAAAGGCAGAGTGAGGTTGTGAAGGAGCTCATCCTATGACAAAATGTACACACGAGGCTACTTTTTAAATCCTGGAAATCACTTGGAACAAAAGAATTTTTTTTTTTTTATCATTTGCTTGAAAACACAAAGTTAAAGACATATTCACTAACAGAACTAAGGAATTATGCAAGTTTCTCCCGCTTTATTACTATTGTTGAGTAAACTGTGATTGTGTAATGCAATAAGGAGTTAATGGCAGCGTGGATCACTCATTTCTTAGAGCATAGAAATGATTATTGGGAAAGCATGAGATGAATTAAATACAGTGTCCAGTTCTCTGGATTAGCTAGGGTTGAGCCCTAGGTCTGTTGTATACTCTCTGAGTCTCAATTTCCATATTGGAAAAATCAGGAAAAGAACAGTCCAGTGTTAAAGAGTGCTGATTAAATCACATGAAACAATACATGGGAATTGCTTAGCACAGTGCTCGGCATATGGTGGCTACAAAAGAATTATACATTATTATTACTATTTGCTGGACATGAAAGATCTCTGATGCCCTTGTACTTTAGGTAAATATACTGTCTAAAGCCGGAGAAGGCAATGGCACCCGACTCCAGTACTCTTGCCTGGAAAATCCCTTGGACAGAGGAGCCTGGTAGGCTGCAGTCCATGGGGTCGCGAAGAGTCGGATATGACCGAGAGACTTCACTTTCACTTTTCACTTTCATGCATTGGAGAAGGAAATGGCAACCCACTCCAGTGTTCTTGCCTGGAGAATCCCAGGGACGGGGGAGCCTGGTGGACTGCCGTCCACTGGGTCACACAGAGTCGGACATGACTGAAGCGACTTAGCAGCAGCAGCAGCACTGTCTAAAGCACAAAATTATGAAGAGGTGCTTAGCAGTTTCTACCCCAAATATTAGGGTCCATCAGACTGCAGGAATACCTGACCAACCCCTATATTCTGTCCTGTGAATGGCTTGCAAACAAGATTAGATTGATACAAGTATGCTTTAAGTAAAATTTGACTTTGAATACTTAGCATTCACTAAAAACAATGTTGGAGCATTTTTAAAGACATCAAAGAATGTCTATGACACACTGCTAAGTTAAAAAAGAGGGTTACAAGACTATATATAGCATGGTCCCATTTTAGGGGGATGGAGAAAAATACATGAAAGGAATATTTATACATATAATACATGTACTTCTATGTGCAAATATTTATGCACACATATACAGACATAATCACTGGAAGAATATTCTCAAAAATTTTAATGAATATTTCTGAGTCTTAGAATCATGAGTGATTTTTTAAAGTTTTTATCTTTTATGTATTGTATTTCCTACAATGAAATGTACTGCTTTTGTAGTTAAAAAATAGTCACTCTAGAAATGAAACTGGAACTGACCCTAAAATGTGAGTTAAGCAGAACTTCCTTGTCTTTCCTATTATGATACCATGCCTGTGGCTGGAGAACAGAAGCAGAAATCCCTGTGGGGCTGGCACACTCGCTGGTGCCTCGTTAGAATTACCCCTTATATTCTGGGAACACTGAAGTCAACTGCTTCTGCTCTTGGGCTTAGGGCCCAGGAAGACTGAGACACAGGTGTCACCTTGTCATCCCGAGGTCTTCCTCAAATGTTTCCTCTTTGAACAGAGCCCCAGTTAATCTATTTGTGCTGATTTCTCTATACGACAGCTGTTGAGTCTTGGCCCTTCCTGACTGCTCACATGATTGTGATTGCCCAATTCTGAGCCCAGGGAAGTCTCTCCCCCCTGAATCTGCAGCCTGTAAGGATGGAGCTGCGAAGTTAGCAGGAAAGGGTCTCCTTTCCTCTCACCTTTGGGTCTGTGTGGTTTTCAGTGGAGACTAGATGAGCTTCCTTAAGGAGAAGTAATGCATTAGACTCAGAGGCACACTTGGACATAACAAGAGGTTATCTGTCCAAAGTGGCACCCTGGGCTCCCTGTGCTGAAATCCAATTACTTTCTACTCATGACCTACATCTCACTCACCATGAAGCTCTGTGAAACTGCAGCCTGTGGCTCAGAGGGAATTTCTATGTTGCCTTTGTGAAGGTCGGCAAACCTGAAGTTGTGAACTCAGAAGTCTGCTAATGAGACTGAGTGCTTAGAGAAAATAACCTGACCCACTGCCTCCAGTTTACAAATGATTACCAATTATCTTCTCTCATATTGAGCCTGTGGCTCAGCAGTGAAGAATCTGCCTGCCAATGCAGGAGACTTGGGAGATGTGGCTTTGATCCCTGGGTCATGAAGATCCCCCGGAGAAGGAAATGGCAACCCACTCCAGTATTCTTGCTTGAGAAATCCCATGGACAGAGAAGCCTGATGGGCTACAGTCTACGAGGTTACAAAGAGTCAGACATGAGTCTTCGAGTGACTAAACAACAATAACTACAACACAAGCAACAGTAATAATAAAAATGACAATAAAGTTAACAACATTTTTTAGTATCTTTATTATGTGCTTTGTATTTTCATTTACAGGTGAGGAAACTGAAGCATAGAGTGGTTGTGGACTCTACCCAATGTTCGGGTGCTTTGAGGCACACATCCAATTTGGCTGATCAAAGGGGTTGCCTTTTTAGGCAACTGAGTCCCTCAGTTATATTCTGTATCAGTGAGATTACTGGGTGTGACTCTCAATTAGATGATCCACTTCTATGCAGTGTTTTTCTTTTCTTGCCTATTAGCTCAACTGATAGACCCACATGCTGAGTGATTAGTTTTATGTTCAAGAGACTCTGTAGGAGTTATTTTTTTACTTGCCAGATAATCACTTTGAAAATTTCCCCCAAGTTAATCTCCAATTAGAACATATTCAAGTTGATGATGATCTCTTTTGAGACTGATCTTCATGCTTTTGAAACAGCTGATAAATGTTCTTTCATCTGGTGGCAGTTACTAATAGTCATCCTAAGCTTTCCCTTTCCCATGTACCCCCTCCCAGCTATCCCTTGGCATTGCCTGTGATAATATCTCTTGGGTGTATGATGATCATTTCTATTATTACCTCCAACTCCAAGGATAGTAGTTCCTGAGAAGTGGAATCTGGGAGTTCTTGAAGTGACTAATACATTTCTTATAACTTCTTTTTCTTGTCTGATCTTAATTTATAAGTCAGTAAGGCCATCCCAGTTACTGGGTGCTTTTGGGTTTGGTGGAGATAAAACTATGGGGAAATAATTAAAGTTCTTTTTTTTTTTTTTAAGTGAAAGAGATGATGGTTCATTTGAAATGTGATAATGATAGAGGATGCCATTTAAATTGTTCTGCAAAAATAGGCCCATGTGTCCTAATATATGAAACACTTTGATTAAGAGCCTTAAGGAAAAATTTGGCATGTGCTGTATTAACAAAAGCAAACTTCACTTGCATCTGCCAGCAACAGAAAGGCAGATTCTTGTGGTAATATCTCTGAGTTATAAGCAATGTCATAATAACACTTGTAATTTACAATGTCACTGGCTAAAATAGGAAACAATTATAGCGAATCGTATCATTAATATTTTAAGAAACTGAAATCTAATGTTGCTAAATCAAATTCCTTTGATTCCACAGGGCGCTGAGCATCAGATTGCACTGTGCTCTGAGCATGTCCTCATTAAGCCTGCTGTCTATTGCATTTTTATTGTTCCCCTGGGAGGCTTATTGAGTTAATGCTGCTAGTAAGAAATAGTGTTTTTCCACCCTCCCTGATAACTGGCCTCCCAGATAGGTCTGTAGCCAATGAGCATGCTAGATTAGGTTATGACTATTTGTCTTTGGCACCTTTGTGAACAGTGAAGGCTATTAGAAATCAGTGTAAAGTATGGTGTAGCTATAAAAAAAAAAGGTGTCAAGTCAGTGTGGGTCAGTGTGAGCTTCCCAGTTAACCCAGGGGTAAAGAATCCACCTGCAATGTTCAAACCCTGTGTCCTAAAGATCCCCTGGAGAAGGAAATGGCTACCCACTTCAGTATTCTTGCCTGGGAAATCACATGGACAGCGGGGCCTAGCAGGCTACGGTCCATAGGGTCACAAAAGAGCCGGACATGACTTAGTGAATAAACAACAACAAGAGCAAAAAATGTAAATATCTAAATAACCTCATTGTAATGAGGAATGCTACCATACATCCAGGATGAGAGTACTACAAGACAAAAAAGGCAGTAGCGTTAATGTTTTAGGTTGATGTTCTGTGTACATCGTGCCTTCATCACTACCATCACTGTCGTTTACTATTGATCTGCTCAGTTCAGTTCAGTCGCTCAGTCATGTCTGACTCTTTGCGACCCCATGAATTGCAGCATGCCAGGCCTCACTGTCCATCACCAACTCCTGGAGTTCACTCAAACTCACATCCATCGAGTCGGTGATGCCATCCAGCAATGCAGGAGACCCCAGTTCAATTCCTGGCTCGGGAAGATCCTCTGGAGAAGGGATAGGCTATCCACTCCAATATTCTTGGGCTTCCCTGGTGGCTCAGATAGTAAAGAATCTGCCTGCAATGCAGGGAACCTGGGTTCGATCCCTGGGTTGGGCAGATCTCCTGGAGGAGGGCATGGCAACCCACTCCAGTATTTTTGCCTGGAGAATCCCCATGGACAGAGGAGCCTGGCAGGCTACAGTCCATGGGATCACTAAGAGTTGGACATGACTGAGTGACTAAGCACTACACACTGAGCATCCATTGTGAGCTAGGCACTAGCAAATTATTGTACTTGCATTATTTGATTTTATCCTTACCAAACCTTATAATCTAATTTTATTGGCCCCATTTTACTGGTAAGAGAACTGAAATTCCTGGTTGTTTATAGACTATGCTGCTGCTGCTGCTGCTGCTAAGTCGCTTCAGTCGTGTCTGACTCTGTGTGACCCCATAGATGGCAGCCCACCAGGCTCCCCTGTCCTTGGGATTCTCCAGGCAAGAACACTGGAGTGGGTTGCCATTTCCTTCTCCAATGCATGAAGGTGAAAAGTGAAAGTGAAGTTGCTCAGTCATGTCCAACTCTTAGTGACCCCATGGACTGCACCCCACCAGGCTCCTCCATCCATGGGATTTTCCAGGCAAGAGTACTGGAGTGGGGTGCCATATACTTTTAGTTAAATGGTTAAAAGAAGCTGAGCTAGGATTTGAACCCAGGTCAGTTGGGTTCATGAACCTTTACTATGAACTGTTGTGCTCTACTGCCTACTTTATAGAAAAGCTATAAATCTGAGGGGGGAAACTCAATTTAGAATAGATATAAAATTTTTGTTCATCCATTCCTACCTAGAATTTTGAAAGTTAAAAATTAGGGAAAAGATTTTAAAAGTATTGGAAGATGACTTTTTTGGGTGATAATCTATCTCATTTAGGGCATATTTTTTCTAATCCTTGTAACAAAATGATAAATTATGTTATCAAAGAAAATTTTTTATCTATAAGGAAACAGAGAACCAGAGATTATTTAAGATAGTCAAGTCATCCAACTAGAAAGCTATGATACCAAGATTTGAGGCCCCATCTATCTAATTCCAAATCCTGGGCTCTTTCATCTACCTCCTACAACCTCTGCTCACAGTGTGTGTGCATCTATGTGTATTATCTGTATCTCTGAGAATAGTGGGTATTATATGAGTTTTCTAAGAATATCCAACTAGCTCTGTAAAAATTTTGCTATTAAAAATTTCTTGAATTTGGAATAAGCTTCAAAGTTTGCCTTCTTGGACCAGCAACTTGTTTGGTGCCTGGGTATGTCCTACAGTGACTCCATCAAGTGATTCTTCAGGCTATTTTTGAATACGTCAAATGTTGGAAAGTTTATTGCCTCCCAAAGTAGTCCTCCTGTATTCTGATATCTCTTACTAAAGAGCTTCCATCTTTGCCTCCCCTTTTCTCCTCTCTATTGGTTTTGGTTTCAAACCTTTGAAATGTACAGAACAAGTCTAATGAATTTTCCACAAGAAAATCATGTAAATATTTAAAGATGACTATCATGGTCCACTTTGAATCTCTCCTAGTCTTCAAGGTACACATCTCCCATGTTTTTCAAACATTATTCTTGTGACATAGATTCAGGTCTTTCTTGCTTCTATTTACTCTCCCTTGAAGGATCCTCATTTTGGCTATATCCCTCTTAATGCACAATGCTAGGATGAATCACTATTCTGTAAGTGTGCTCTTAATCAGAATAGAGTAATTGAACATGTCTGCAACTTTGGTTTTCTCTGCATACCATATTAACATCTTTGGTGACCTCTCTCTGAACATTATCTTACATGGAGCTGCTAAGTTATACTTCTAGCCTATGAATGTGTGATTGCTTTTTGGACCTAAATATTGAACTTTTACCTTTATCCTTATTCAACTATATCATGTTATGTTTGCCTTTCACCTAAGTGTATCATTCAACACGTTTATCAACTCTTCTATGGTAGTCAGTATCCAATGCAGGAGGCAAAAAGTTCTCTAGGTATTTCAGCAGGAAGGAATTTAAAGCAACCAATTAGGTCCTTAAAAAATCATTGGAAGAAGTAAAAGAATAGATTGTAAGTTGAATCTTCAGAAATAACTCCTCAAATGTTATACAACTGACCCAACAGACTTGTTCCTTCCTCCAAGGCTACTTCTGAAGTGATGAGTTGAAGAGTACAGAGTCCTAGCTGTGAACTAGGAATGAAAATGCTGTCATCTCTAAGGCCATTGCAACTCCTGATGCCTTAAAAGAGATGCTGTAACACTGCTTCAGAAGAACTTTGCATCTCCACAGACTCACAAGGCATAGAAATAGAAAAAAGGGGGGAAAGGGGGGATCTGCATCATTTCTACCTTATAAATTCCACAACAGTTTCTAATTATTGGAATGGAATTTGCACCCAGAATCCTAGTTATCAGAGGTATTTGTTTTGTTTCAACTCTCCATCATCTTCAACCAGCAGAAAGGTGAAATGGAGATTGAAAAGCTCAACCCACAGTATCTATCACAATGCGCAAATGTATTGATCCACAAATATGATATTATGTAGCTTCAGATGAGTGAGTAGATTGTGTATATGTGTGTGTACGATAGAGAGAAAGAGATGATATAAATAGAGAGACACCTGATTAAGTCATTAACAAAAATCTTGGTAGAAGCCTTTTGGCATTCTGTAAAACTTTTTCTGTAAATTAACATTCATGGGTGTCCATGGGCATAAACAGGTTGCATTTGTTCAGGTACATTTTGTTACGTTGAAGAGCATCCTACTTGCCTTGTACACGTAAAGGTTTTTAAGAGGAGCTGCATGAACTTGAGAAATGTTGGTTGTCCTGTTTGGCTCTCCTGCCCTAGACTTGTCAGCCTCTCGGAGGGAGGGGTGGAAGCCTTTTCTTGATGCAGAATATCCTTTTGTGTTCTCTGTCAGTGTTACATTGCACCACTGCAGAAAGCACTAGTTACGTTATATTCCATGTTCTATTCCAGGGCAACATGTACCCACAATACTGCATAAATTACATTCTTTGTAGTTGTGCACTAAGTAGGTCATTTGTTTCTGCCAGCTGTGGTTGAGCTGAGTCATTTTCATGCTATCCAAGGAAACTAGACCTGTGTGTTTGTGTGTGTGTGCGCGCGCATGCACGCTCACACACATAATGTTGGTCTTTCATATTTCTCTCATTTCCCAGTCTAGTGACCTTGTTCAAAAGAGATAGAAAGTTAATCTGATAAGATTGCTTGGTTCTCATCACTTCTGATGCTTCTTTTAACTGCTTCAAACTATCCCTGTAATGGTATGTTTATTGCTCTCACATTCATGTCAAGATCTCCAAGGTCAGTTATAGATTTTTCCTGTTTTGAAAAGTTCTGCATGACTTTATCACCAGTTTCTTACTCATTTCCTCCTCTCCACTTCTTGTGGAGTTAATTTCCCTCACCGCTCACCACTGCCTGTAGAGGCAGTACTGCCATAAGCACATATGATCCCTTAACCTAGGTTTTCTCTTAAGCAGCAGGAAAGGTTGGAATGGTAGAGAGTTAATGACCCAGAAGGAGCTTTCAGAGTTGGAGGAAATGCCCTAACTTCCTTGAACCTTAGACAGGACTACTTGGCATCCTCCAAGTGGCAGGATGGCACCCCAGTTGCCTGTAGAGATCATCTGCTCAGTACCCATCCTGTATTACACTCTTCTTTTTTCTGTCTCTCTTTCATATTTCCTTACCTGGCTCTTGCTTTCTGGAATCACCTCCCAAATAAAGCCCTTGTATTCAAATCCTGGTCTTTGACCTGCTTCTGAGCAACCTGCAAGGAGATCAAACTAGTCAATCCTAAAGGAAATCAATCCTAAATATTCATTGGAAGGAATGATGCTGAAGCTGAAGCGCCACCTGATACAAAGTGCTGGCTCATTAGAAAAGACTCTGATGCTGGGAAAGATTGAAGGCAGGAGGAGAAGGGGGTGGCAGAGGATGAGATGGTTGTATGGCATCACTGACTCAATGGACATGAGTTTGAGCAAGCTCTAGGAAATAGTGGACAGGGAAGCCTGGCATGCTGCAGTCCGTGGGATTGCAAAGAGTTGGATATGACTGAGTGACTGAACAACAACAACTCAAATCCTGGTCTTTGACCTGTTTCTGGGGAACCTGCCTTAGGATGCTCTGTATTTCAAAATTGCCAGTTGGAGTTGGGGTGACCACTCCTAATCATAGAATAAGCTGGGAGATATTCATTGGAGTCAATGCCTTCCTTACAACATCCCCCATCTGCAGTGGTCTTCTTTTCTCCTAGCTGATATTCATGCTATCCTTTTCCATCTGAAGATCATCCTTCTAAAAGCTAAAAGAAGCACAATAAATGTCCATCAACTTTTTTAATACTTTCCTGTAGCCATCCTACAGCTAACCTCTCAAGAGAAGATTTATTACTGTTCATTTTTTGTGCTTCCCAGGTGGCACAAGTGGTACAGAACCCATCTGCTAGTGCAGAAGACACAAGAGATGGGGTTTGATCCCTGGATCAGGAAGATCCCCTGGAGCAGGAGATGGCAATGCACTGTAGTGTTCTTGCCTGGAAAAATCTCATGGAGGGAGGAACCTGGCAGGCTACAGTCCGTGGAGTTGCAAAGAGTTGGACATGACTGAGCATGCACAGCTTATATTCTTTGTGCTTAAGTATGAAAAAAACTTTCCATGTATCATCTTTGGTGTTTTCCTTCATTTCCAATTCAGTTAATTCTGAAAGCAGCCTATTTTTTTGACACTGTTCCAAATCTGTGGTTTCTTCTTCTAATTGCTTTTGGTAACACATCTTTCTTGCTATCTTTACTTTTTTAACATGCTATTGAAAAAGGTTCGATGCACGATACTGGATGCTTGGGGCTGGTGCACTGGGATGACCCAGAGGGATGGTATGGGGAGGGAGGGGGGAGGAGGGTTCAGGTTGGGGAACACATGTATACCTGTGGTGGATTCATTTTGATGTTTGGCAAAACTAATACAATTATGTAAAGTTTAAAAATAAAATAAAATTAAAAATAAATAAATAAATTCTAGCATGGTTCCTCTCCAAAAAAAAAAAAAAAAAGAAAAATGAGTTCATTAGAGAGTTCCTTATGGTTTAAAAGAGGAGAAAATGTCTAGAGAGTATTTACTGAGAATTGTTGATCCATATACTCTGATGCCAGTTTGTTGCTTTAGGAGTAAAGAACTAAAGGTTGCTCCGAAAGCATGTTGCTACTCCCTCCTCTCCCCTCCATCAGCCCCACCTAATGGTCTGAGTTTTATGGTCTAACCCCATTTGGCCAGAGAAAGGTAGAGGGTCCCATAAATCCTATGAGAAGAATGTGAAAGAACATTATTATCAAGATTTTGATACACAAGCAAATTTCAACACCTTATAGAGCATTCACTTATCTACTGAAGTTTACCAGCTAAGTCTGTTTATCCTCTGTTGCAGGCTTTTCTGTGGTGTAGGGGACTGGCCTTTGGAAGCAAAATTTTTCCATTAAAAATCTCAAGCCTGCTACTGGTTACTGAGAAAACGACTCAGTGACTGGCATCTTGCCACACTTTGTAATCCTCTGGAAATTGCATTTCAAGAACACGATCTCCTTTTTGTGACAGGCAATTAAATAACACATAACTAACTGAATTTAAATTGCATAGGTGTTTTGATTTTTTAAAAATACTAGGAACACTTTCAATTTAGAAATATTTTTTATGTTTATGATATATTTTTGTTAGTCCACCAAAGACTAAAATTCTTGTCTAGTTCTGTTTATGAATCAGGACTTGGGTAATAGTACTGGACGTGTTAGGATCAGGTCTATCTTTCTGCTGAGGCAGGCTGTGAGTGGCAGTATGGTAACTATGGTATTATTATCAGAAAGAGGCAACTGTTCTTATTTGAAATCATTAAGAAATCTGTGGCCCAAGAATTCAGGTTCAATTCTTATACCTGGAGAAAATATACGGTTTTCCTTTAGAGTTCTTTAATGGAATTCGAGCTTAGTGGAACTGGAGTTGTATTGGCATAAACAGGACCTCTGTGGTCCCAATCACACCCCTCCCCCACCTGCTTCAACCCCATTGCATACTGAATCTGTCACATTTTATGAGATTTTACTCTTCCCGATTGGCATTTCAGGAAATTAGAGTTGGCGTTTTCATCTAATAAAGCTTTGCAGCCTCATCCTCTCTGAGTAACACTTGCTTTCCACTTGGCTTTTGGGAACAGCTGAAAGAGTTGTGGGCTTAGCAAATGGTAGAGTCATCAAGGCTTTCCCAGACATACTTGAGCTCTCGAACACCCTGAGAATGGTACTTTAACAGAGAAATGTGTTTATTTATTGCCACTGGGTTCTGTATAATAACTAGAAGGTTAAGGAGTCTCTGGCTTTGGTCTAAGCTGTTTCCAGTATCAATGGATTTATGAATTTTGTCTTCAAGATTTCTGCAGACCTGACTATGAGAGAAGTCCTTCATTCACAATCTTTGTTCTCTGGTTCAGTAGTTTGATGGGTTATCTCAATGTACATGGTCAACTACCATATACTTGATACACTGCAGAACTGTACTGTGAGTTCCAGAATAATTGATCTTTGAATCTTTACTTCACTAATACATGTGAAAGATTCAAGAGTTTAATTATATCCAAATACATTTTGAAATTTTTGATTTATGTTTAGATTGCACCAATAGAAGATCAGAAAATGTGATCAGGAAAAGTGCTAATCTTTTGGAAGACAATAGAGTTTGATGGCAATGGCATTACAGATTAAGTTAAAATCCAAAGGCAAGTGTTTTGCATTTTGTGACTCAACAAATTACATAAGATTTGTGTGCTTGGGACACAGACATGATGTCTAGTTGCATGGGGAGACAGATAAGTAAACAGCAAAACACATTAGTATGATGAGCTCTGTAATAGAGATCAAGTCCATGAACATGTAAAACAAAGACATCTAACTCAGTTGTTGATTTAAACAATAAACCTTTTATTGAGTGTCTATTATGTGCCAAGCACTGAAGTACTTTGTATGTATTATATTTAATCTTCACTACAAGTCTAGGTACTCATTTATTTCATGGCAAATAAGCCTAGTTGGGGGCACTGATATTGCCATCAAATTTGAGTGCCACTTTTATTGGCATCCTTTTACTTGCCAATTATCATGAGATGAGATCATAGCAAAGATTTTCTGACATACAAATTAGCTGGAATTACAGTTATACTTGCTATAAGTCATTTCTCCTGATCCAGACAAAGAAGGACAGATTACAAAAGGAGATCTGAGTTAGTTACTTAGTGGCAAGCTGTGATTCCAAAACCACAAAAGTAGGCAAAGGAAATATGTTTTAGCATGGCCTCAGGTCATATGGTATGAACATTGCAGGGATTTCTGTTTTGTTTTGCAGTGTAAGTTCCATGCTGTAATCAGAAATACATGGTACATGTTGAACAAAGAAAATGCGTACTCAACAAAGTGTAGAGAAAAAGCCTAGAAACGTGTAGTCGCTTACTAGGCAGAACAGGGCTACATGTGTCCCCATTGTAGAAGGCATTCTGGGTGTGTGTGTGTGTGCAACCGCATTCACACATGAGGGTAGTTTTATTGTCACTAGTATCAAAAATGCTAGACAATACTATGCAAATTATAGCCTTTCAATGCCAGAATGCATTGTCTTAATTTTTTTGTTGTAGTCACTGAAAGTGAACAAAACTAAAACCCTAATATAATCCTTTCCTTTCCAAGCTGTAATTTTGACAGCCATCCAAAGGCCAAGGATTCTGAAGTGTTTTATTTCTTTCCAAATCTGCAGTGGCCACCTACCTTTTCTGAGATTCCATTCCTCCCAACAACCAGGAGTTGTTTTGGGGCCAATATATTCCATTCATTACTGACATCCATCAAAATGTACCTTTACTTCACAATACAAGTAGAAATGTATTTACAACCTAATAATCAGGTGGACAGTTTGTTAGGCAGAAGTATAATTCCTGAAGAAAGAGAAAGCAACACTGAATTCTTCCTTTTCTCAGATAAATACCACTACATAAAATTCTGAACAGATCCAGTAGTGGATAACAGTCTAGGATTGATAGAAATGAAGCTTCCCACATTTACGTCTCTTATCTTTTTCATATTTTCTCATTTCTGATATTTCTGGCTCATTTTCCTTACCTCCCAGCTAGAATTGCTGATGTCCATTTTATAGAATCATAGAAAGAATAGTTAAAAATAAACTTAGAGCAGATGGTCTTCCTTTGATCCTCTACCCAGTCCACACATTCACTGTCTCCTCTGTCATTCCTGCAGGTGGTCATGAAGCCTGCGGCTGAATGATCCAGGTGAGGAGGAAACTTAAAACTAGTTTTCAGTTTGAATAACTTTGCTTGTAGGGGCTTCCTGTTGCTCAACCAAGTTTGCCTCCTCCTTAAAATATATTTGTTAATAGTATGTTATGCCATGCTATGGTAAGTCATTTCAGTCATGTCCAACTCTTTGCGACCCTATGGACTGTAGCCTGCCAGACTCCTCTGTCCATGGGATTCTCCAGGTAAGAATACTGGAATGGGTTGCTGTGCCCTCTTTCAGGGGATCTTCCTGACCCCAAATCGAACCACACCCAGACACAGGGATCGAACCTGTGTCTCTTACATCTCCTGCATTGGCAGGTGGGTTCTTTACCACTAGTACCACCTGGGAAACCCTTAATAGTAAGTTACCTCCCTGGATTTAATTCCACTTATACACGATAGCTGCTTCTCCAAATATTTAAAGCCACTTCTGGATGAAATGGTTGGATGGCATCACTGATTCAATGAACGTGAATTTGGGCAAACTCTGGGATATAGTGAGGGACAGGAAGGCCTGGCATGCTGCAGTTCATGAGCTTGCAGAGTCGGACACAACACAGTGACTGAACAACAACTCTTGTCCTCTCTGGTTTTTGTTTACTTACTTGATCACCCTCCTCCTCACCCCCTGAACTAAACTCTCCATTTCCCTGAAGTTTCTCATATGATGCAGTGAATGCATACTCTACTTCCTTTGTGCCCAGAGTTTTGGAGAGTGCTCAACTGCCTCATTGGGCTGTCAGATCTCTGGTTTTGCTCCTCAGTGCAGGACTCTGCCCCTCCCCACACCTTGCTCTGCAGCCACAACCTTTGTCTCAAGTTGACTTTATTCAGTTTGGGGGTGTGTGTGTGCATGTGTGTATGTGTGCTCAGTTACATGCAACTCTCTGTGGCTCCATGGCCTATAACTCGCCGGCTCCTCTGTCCATGGAATTTTCCAAGCAAGAATACTGAAGTGGGTTGCCATTTCCTACTCCAGGGATCTTCCCAACCTAAGAATTGAACCCACATATTCTGTATTGATAGGCAGATTCTTTACCACCAGCACCACTTGGGAAGCCCTGTATTCCAGTAGTCCTCCTACTTTCCAGCTTTTCTTCCCATAAACTTGAGGTGAGCTACTTTGAGTCTCTGCGGATGATTTGTCATTGTTGTTCAGTCAATAAATTGTGTCTAACTCTTTGCCACTCCATGAACTGCAGCATGCC
The DNA here is from genome assembly GCF_029407905.1 of Bubalus kerabau. Taxonomy (NCBI): domain Eukaryota; kingdom Metazoa; phylum Chordata; class Mammalia; order Artiodactyla; family Bovidae; genus Bubalus; species Bubalus kerabau. Next base: position 76,115,157 of record NC_073633.1, read on the forward strand.
AGGCTTCCCTGTCTTTCATTATCTCCCTGAGTCTGCTCAAACTCATGTCCATTGAGTCAGTGAGCCATCCAACCATCTCATCCTCTGCCACCCGCCTTCTCCTCCTGCCTTCTATCTCTCCCAGCATCAGGGTCTTTTCTAGTGAGTCAGCTCTTAGCATCAGGTGACCAAAGTACTAGAACATCAGCTTCAGCATCAGTACTTCCAATGAATATTTGGGATTGACTTCCTTTAGGATTGACTGGTTTCATCTCTTTGTTGTCCAAGGGACTCTCAGAAGTCTTCTCCAGCACCACAATTCAAAAGCATCAATTATTCGGCAATCAGCCTTCTTTATGGTCTGACTCTCACAGCTGTACATGATTACTGGAAAAACCATAGCTTTGACTGTACAAACCTTTGTCAGCAAAGTGATGTTTCTGCTTTTTAATAAGCTGCCTAGGTTTGTCATAGCTTTCCTTCCAAGGAGAAAGCATCTTTGATTTCATGGCTGCAGTCACCATCCTCAGTGGTTTTGGAGCCCAAAGAAAATGCAATCTGTCACTGCTTCCACTGTTTCCCTATCTATTTGCCATGAAGTGATGGGACTGAATGCTATGATCCTAGTTTTTTAAATGTTAAGTTTTAAGTAAGCTTTTTCACTTTCCTCTTTCACCCTCATCAAGAGGCTCGTTATTTCTTCTTTGCTTTTTGCCATTGGAGTGGTATCATCTTCATTTCTGAGGTTATGGGTATTTCTCCAGAGAATCTTGATTCCAGCTTATGAGTTGTCCAGCCTGGCATTTTGCATGATGTACTCTGCATAGAAGTTAAATAAGCAGGATGACAATATACAGTCTTGACATACTCCTTTCCCAATTTTGACCCAATCCATTGTTCCATGCTGGAATAAAGATTGCCAGGAGAAATATCAATAACCTCAGCTATGCAGATAACACCACCCTTATGGCAGAAAGTGAAGAGTAACTAAAGAGACTCTTGATGAAAGTGAAACAGGAGAGTGAAAAAGCTGGCTTAAAACTCAACATTCAAAAAACGAAGATCATTGCATCCAGTCCCATCACTTCATGGCAAATAGATGGGGAAACAATGAAAACAGTGACAAACTTTATTTTCTTGGGTCCAAAATCATTGCAGATGGTGACTACAGCCATGAAATTAAAAGATGCTTGCTCCTTGATAGAAAAACTATGACAAATCTAGACAGCATATTAAAAAGCAGAGACATCACTTTGCCAACTAGTCAAAGGTCCGTCTAGTCAAAGCTATGGTTTTTCCAGTGGTCATGTATGGATGTGAGAGTTAGACCATAAAGAAAGTTGAGCACCGAAGAACTGATGGTTTTGAACTGTGGTGTTGGAGAAGACTCTTGAGAGTCCCTTGGACTGCAAAGAGATGAAACCACTCAATCCTAAAGGAAATCAACCCTGACTATTCATTGAAAGGACTGATGCTGAAGCTGAAGCTCCAGTACTTTGGCCACCTGATGCGAAAAGCTGACACACTGGAAAAGACTTTGATGCTGGGAAAGATTGAGGGCAGGATGAGAATGGGACGACAGAGGACAAGATGGTTGGATGGCATCACTGGCTCAATGGACATGAGTTTGAGCAAGCTCTGGAAAATGGTGAAGGACAGGGAAGCCTGGCGTGCTGCACTCCATAGGGTCACAAAGACTCGGACATGACTGAGTGACTAAACAACAACAAGTATGTTATGCCTGGTGTCTATGAGAGGAGGAAATTTAGACAATGACAGACACAGAGGGATAACCATGTTAAGACACCGGGATGGGAAGCCTATCTACAAGCCAAGGATAGAGGCTCTCAGATGAAACCAACACTTCTGACACCTTAATCTTGGACTTTTAGCCTTCAAAACAGTGAAGAGATAAATTTCTATTGTTTAAGCCATCCAACCTAAGATATTTATTATGGCAGCCCTGGCAGACTAATATACTTCCCATCCTTGGAGCTTTTATAAAATAACGGCTTCTTAAACTTCTTAACTGTGATTCAGTAGGATTGGGTGAGGGGAAGTTAATGCATATTTTCTGCCTTTCATCTTAACTGGAAGCCAGAGTTACTTTTGAGCTGCTGTATCTGTGGATGGTTGAGTAGGGAAGTTTTGGTAGGAGGCCTAAGGTTTGGTTCATTTTCATGGATAACTAGCTATAACTCTCATTTCTTAAAATTGTTACTGTGTGCCAAGTCTTTACATATAAATATCATCTCATTTAGTCACTCAAACATCCTAGAGGGAGGAGACTGTTATTATCCCTTATATTATTGCACATTAGAAAACTGAACCACAGAGGAGGATGGCTAGGAACACTGATGGTTGAGAAATTGCATCCCAGGTTCATCTCTTGATTAGATATCTGTAAAATTTTAAATTTCGAATTGGTTTCATGTTTAACAAAGAGTCATTTAACAGGAGAAATTATTGAGCTGATATTTGAGGCAATCTGTCATTGATATAATCTCTACTGCTAAATTAATTGCTAATCTCCTATTTTTTTTTTTTAACATTTGGCTAGCATCACTCAGAACACAAATTAGACAGATTTTCATCAAGTTGCTTTTGAGGGACAGTATGTGTACAAATGAAAGGAAGTAGACAGTTCTCCCTTATCTTTCATTCACTTCAATGAAGTTCCATCTATGTGCAAACCATTGTTCTAAAATGACTATGATATATCTCCTACCTTCCAGGGAGATGGGACAGGCAGAGATGACCCTGGAAAGAGAGATATCCAGGTTTTTGTTTTTTTTTTTTCCAGTCTGTTCCATGGTCCTAAAGATAGAAAAATACCTTAAAACTTTTCTTTAGTTGTTCCTTGACCTTCAGCCCCATTCACTTGTCTCCATTCCTTTAAAATATTTCAACCCTCTGGACACATTCTAGACACATTTTCAGTAACAACTCCACTTTTAAAGTTTTAAAAGCCAATCAGATATCTTGTAGCTATTTTATTCCACTGAATCTTCTTCTTGACTCACAATATCTTCTGGCCTTGTGACATACTGCCATTCTGTCTCAGTCTAACAGTTTTCTCATGAGTATCCTTCATTTCCAACCCCAACTTGGATTCACTTGTGTGCTTTCCATAATTTTCTTATATATTACCTCAATTCTTTCCTATCCTAATGCTTCCATTCTAAACATCTATAACGCTTGAAACTTTTATGATTCTCCTTTTGCATTTCTATATCCATTAATTTATTCTACACCCATTTAATTTATTGAGCACCAGTAATTGGATATACGGAGAAGGCAATGGCACCCCACTCTAGTACTCTTGCCTGGAAAATCCCATGGGTGGAGGAACCTGGTGGGCTGCAGTCCATGAGGTCACTAAGAGTTGGAAACAACTGAGCGAGTTCACTTTCACTTTCACTTTTCACTTTCATGCATTGGAGAAGGAAATGGCAACCCACTCCAATGTTCTTGCCTGGAGAAACCCTGGGATGGGGGAGCCTGGTGGGCTACTGTCTATGGGGTCGCACAGAGTCGGACATGACTGAAGTGACTTAGCAGCAGCAGCAGCAGCAATTGGATATAGTGGTGAACAAGATCAACACAGATGTTCCTCTCAAGGAGCTTACATTTCTGCAATGGGAGATGGTCAATGCATAGATCAACTTAGCCTAATGAGAGGAAAGCACACACCTGGACAAGTGGAGGGGCCAATGCACATCTAGGTTTCCAGCTTCAGTGAGGCACCCAGAAATGCTCAACTGCTTACACTGTCTTTGGTTGGCACTGTCTCCCATTCTTCGTGGCAACTACTTGAACCCCTCATCTTGCCCCAACATATTTACTATCATCAGATCATCTCTCCTGAGAGATGTATCATCAGGTGTACTTCCCTGATACACCATGGTTTTCAGTCATGAACTCCATCAATTTCACAGCTCTTCTCCCTCCAGAGACAACTTTTATATCCACATTTGTACCTCTCTCCTTCTCTCCAATCTGGGACCATGAGATTTCCTTCTTCTTGGTCAAGGACAACTTTTTCACCTAGCTTCTTAATCTTGTTTAGTCTGATCTCAGGGCCTTTGTTTATAATTTTTCTCTTATATACATTATCTACAACCCTTCCCCATTAGTTTCTTCCTGCCAGCCTAGAAATATACTCAGTTTCTCATGTTCATCATTTAATAATAATGGCTGTTATTTATAGAGCATATGCCCCATGCCATATACTATCTATGCCTCATCCTATTTAGTCCTCACAACAACTCTCCAAGCTAGTTATTACTATCTCTATTTAACAAAATTGGAAACAGGCACAGAGAAATCTAGTTGCTGCCTGATCTCTTTCTTTTACATGCAAGCTTCTTAAAAGAGTATCTCCATCCCTACTTTCTTTAGTCAGGCATTTGCCCCCACTATTCTACGGTGCTTAAGTTCACATCAACCTTTGTATTCCTAAATCCAGGAGACATACATGAATACTTGGTCTTCTGTCTTGGGCAACATGAAAAATATTGCATGAACATACATGAGCAACATCATGTGGTATTATTATCCACTGGGAATTTTTACCTCCTTTAGCTTTCATAATATCACTCTTTACTGGATCTTCTTATTTCATAACTGTGCCTTCTCAGCCTTTTCTTTAGACTTCTTTCTCTTATCCTCCCTCATGTGTCAACATTCTCTGGGATTCTTTTCTCAGTGTTCTCTCTCTCCATCTCTCTCCCTTTCTCAATATTCAGGGTTCTCCCTGTATGATCCTTAGTTTCATTTTCACTCCTAAAACTATACCTTTAGCTCTGGTGCTGTTTATAACAAAGACTTTAAAATACCTTCTGAAATGACCACCATAGAGGTCTGTGTTGACCTCAGTAAGTGCTATTTTTATGGCTTTTCTAACTTAAAAAAAAATTGAAGTATACTTGATTTACAGTGTTTCAGATATACAGCAAAGTGATTCAGTTATATATATCATGGGCTATACATATTTTTTCTGATTCTTTTCCATTACTATAGGTTATTACAAGATACTAAATATAGTTCCCTCTGCTATATAGTAAGTCCTTGCTGTTTATCTATTTTGGTAAGTACTATTTTGGTACAGTGAAGGGACAAAAACCAGACAGGACAGGCTGAAGAGTGGAAAGTAAGTGAAGAAATGGAAAAAGCAATGATAAACAACTCTTGACAAACAAGGCTAGGAAGGGAGGCTGTCTTAGAGGTAGGGCACTTCAAGAAACCTTTTTTTTAAGTTGAGCAAAGCATGAGATTTTTAAAATGCTATTGGTATTTGAACACCTATCCTGCTCAAACTCTTCCAGAAGATTGAAGAGGAAGGTAAACTTCCAAACTCATTCTATGAGGCCACCATCACCCTAATACCAAAATCTGACAAAGATGCCACACAAAAAAAGAAAACTACAGGCCAATATCACTGATGAACATAGATGCAAAAATCCTTAACAAAATTCTAGCAGTCAGAATCCAACAACAGATTAAAAAGATCATACATCATGACCAAGTGGGCTTTATCCCAGGAATGCAAAGATTCTTTAATATCCACAAATCAATCAATGTAATACACCACATTAACAAATTGAAAAATAAAAGCCCTATGATTATCTCAATAGATGCAGAGAAAGCCTTTGACAAAATTCAACATCCACTTATGATAAAAAAAAAAAACCCTCCAGAAAGCAGACAGAGAAGGAACATACCTCAACATAATAAAAGCTATATATGACTAACCCACAGCAAACATTATCCTCAGTGGTGAAAAATTGAAAGCATTTCCCGTAAAATCAGGAACAAGACAAGGATGCCCACTCTCACCACTACTATTCAACATAGTTTTGGAAGTTTTGGCTACAGCAATCAGAGAGAAAAAGAAAGAAAAGGAATCCAAAATGAAAAAGAAGAAATAAAACTCGCACTGTTTGCAGATGACATGATCCTCTACATAGAAAACTCTAAAGACTCCACCAGAAAATTACTAGAGCTAATCAATGAATATAGTAAAGTTTCGGGATATAAAATTAACACACAGAAATCCCTTGCATTCCTATACACTAATAATAAGAAAATAGAAAGAGAAATTAAGGAAACAATTCCATTCACCATTGCAATGAAAAGAATAAAATACTTAGGAATATATCTACCTAAAGAAACAAAAGACCTATATATAGAAAACTATAAAACACTGGTGAAAGAAATCAAAGAGGACACTAATAGATGGAGGAATATACTGTGTTCATGGATCGGAAGAATCAATATAGTGAAAATGAGTATACTACCCAAAGCAATCTATAGATTCAATGCAATCCCTATCAAGCTGCCAACGGTATTTTTCACAGAGCTAGAACAAATAATTTCACAATTTGTATGGAAATACAAAAAAACCTTTACTATCCAAAACAATCTTGAGAAAGAAGAATGGAACTGGAGGAATCAACCTGCCTGACTTCAGGCTCTACTACAAAGTCACAGTCATCAAAACAGTATGGTACTGGCACAAAGACAGAAATATAGATCCATGGAACAAAATAGAAAGCCCAGAGATAAATCCACGCACCTATGGACACCTTATCTTTGACTAAGGAGGCAAGAATATACAATGGAGAAAAGAAAATCTCTTTAACAAGTGGTGCTAGGAAAACTGGTCAACCACTTATAAAAGAATGAAACTAGAACACTTTCTAACACAATACACAAAAATAAACTCAAAATGGATTAAAGATCTAAAGGTAAGACCAGACTATAAAGCTCCTAGAGGAGAACATAGGCAAAACACTCCAACATAAATTACAGCAGGAGCCTCTATGACCCACCTCCCAGAATATTGGAAATAAAAGCAAAAATAAACAAATGGGACCTAATTAAACTTAAAAGCATCTGCACAACAAAGGAAACTATAAGCAAGGTGAAAAGACAGCCTTCAGAATGGGAGAAAATAATAGCAAATGAAGCAACTGACAAACAACTAATCTCAAAAATATACAAGCAACTCCTGCAGCTCAATTCCAAAAAAAAATAAACGACCCAATCAAAAAATGGGCCAAAGAACTAAACAGACATTTCTCCAAAGAAGACATACAGATGGCTAACAAATACATGAAAAGATGCTCAACATCACTCATTATCAGAGAAATGCAAATCAAAACCACTATGAGGTACCATTTCATGCCAGTCAGAATGGCTGTGATCCAAAAGTTTACAAGCAATAAATGTTGGAGAGGGTGTGGAGAACAGGGAACCCTCTTACATTGTTGGTGGGAATGCAAACTAGTTCAGCCACTATGGAGAACAGTATGGAGATTCCTTAAAAAACTGGAAATAGAACTGCCATATGACCCAGCAATCCCACTGCTGGGCATACACACTGAGGAAACCAGAATTGAAAGAGACACGTGTACCCCAATGTTCATTGCAGCACTGTTTATAATAGGCAGGACATGGAAGCAACCTAGATGTCCATCAGCAGACGAATGGATAAGAAAGCAGTGGTACATATACACAATGGAATATTACTCAGCCATTAAAAAGAATACATTTGAATCCATTCTAATGAGGTGGATGAAACTGGAGCCGATTATACAGAGTGAAGTAAGCCAGAAAGAAAAACACCAATACAGTATACTAATGCATATATATGGAATTTAGAAAGAAGGTAATGATAATAGAACAGTCTTTTGGACTCTGTGGGAGAGGGCGAGGGTGGGATGATTTGGGAGAATGGCATTGAAACGTATAATATGATATGTGAAACGAATTGCCAGCCCAGGTTCGATGCATGATACAGGATGCTTGGGACTGGTTGGTGCATTGGGATGACCCAGAGGGATGGTATGGGGAGGGAGGTGGGAGGGGGATTCAGGATGGGGAACATGTGTACACCTGTGGCAGATTCATGTTGATTTATGGCAAAACCAATACAATATTGTAAAGTAATTAACCTCCAATTAAAATAAATAAATTTATATTTTTAAAAATGCTATTGGTATTTGGAAGGATGTATTAGAGCAGGCAAGCTGAAAATGCAGAACTGAGAAGAGAATAGATGGCTACAAGGAGAAGGGTTGTTCTCAGAAGGAGAGATGTCTCCTTCATCAGAAGGAAGGAAGATGATGGAGATATAAGTACATTTATTGAGGATGAGGGAATTCCTTTCTTTGAGGCAAGGTTACATGGTCGGAGTGGTGGATATTGCTATAGATGTCTTTGAAAAATGCAGTTTGCCACAGGGTGAGACATGGCACTGGGGAACAAAAAATATACCACCTACTTAGCTATTTGAGAAGATAAAGAGGCTTATCTGAGGGAACAGTGTGGGAGTGGGTATTCTTGAGCAGAGCCAGCTTTCAGTCAATGCACAGAAGTAGAGGAAATGCTTGTAGGGGAGGCTAAGGTGCTAGAAAGCAGTCTGATGATAGAGTGGGGACTTGGGAAGCTCAAGGGAGGAAGGGATTAAGGTATCAATTTGAGGATAAGAAAGGATAGAGCATTGGGGTGAAGGTAGTGGCTGGAGAATAAATCAAAGGAGCAAGAAGCTTAGACTTTTGGAGTTGACTGATAAGAACAAGGATGAGAAACATGAATGGATTTAGTCCTGACAGTCTCTGTTGGGAGGTGGGCACTGGACCCAAAGGGTGGGTGCCTTAGCTCCATGAGTTGTGGCAGTTTTAACCAAGTCTCAGAGATTTCAGGGTAGAAGGCTTGGAGGATATAAGGGCCTCTGGGTCTGGGTGTCTTAGAGCATCAGCCTGGTCTTGCCGTGCATTCCCCAGTAGAGGGGAGCCTTTGAGGCCAGAACTCTGCCTTACTCACTTTGATATCCCGGCCTCTAGCACAGTGTTACATGTATCCGGACACATAAGATGGTTGAGTAATTTGAAGAATTAATGATTGAGCATGGATTCAAGTCCCGGTCTACTGAAGCCAAAAATTCCAAATTCTGTATGCCACCTTTCAATTCTCTGTTCCCAGGGCCTGTAACTGGAGCACTGAAGGGATATTTCCTCTTAGGTTATGTGTGAACTGCACAAAGTGTTGATAAAAAGCTGCCAGTTTCCCAGGGAGTTTAATCAACATAAACATTCACATCAGATATTTCAGGCCAAATTACTTGACTAAATATAATTACTTGAAATCTACTCCACTCCATGCTGCCTAAGGCATATGGCTTCCCTTCAAAATGTAAAAAAAACACAAACCTTTCGGATGAATGCTACGCTACGGGATTTGTGACAATGTGCTTGATTAACAGCTGCTACCAATTAAACAGATATCTGTGAAAAAGATAACTCTCTGAGAGCCAACCCGTGCATATAAGATATGCCTAACAATTTAAGGCCATGGGAGCAGATGGGCATAGTCTAAAAATGTGTTTATGAGATTTTGTTTAGGAGGAAAAAAGAATGTCGCTTTGGTATCAATTGCTACTCCCATCCATTGCCTACAGTACAAATAAAAGCCTTTCATGAATATATTCAACTCTTTGTACATCTGTCAAAAGTGAACTGTCACAAAATAATATTTTCCTATTAATTCAAACTTTAGGCAAGCCCTGCTATCAGGAAACACAAATGTATTGAATTGGAGACTATACAAGCCCCAAATGAGAGAGGAATTATTTGCGCTGCCAAAAAGGTTACAGATGTACAAAAGATTTACACAGGGTTCCTTCCTTCAGTAGTGAGTTTTCCTTGGATATTTAAAATAAAACTTGATTTATAAAATTTAAAAAATTTAAAAAATTATATCCATAAATTTTTTTCAGGGAGCACATTTCTGTGATACATGCACATCACAGTGAGAGGCATATTACTTAGCAGCAGCCTCACACTAGTTAAATTTGTTGGATTCACTTAGATTTTCTTCATATATCTTTCAGGATCTGAAATGTTTTTGTTCGTTTCAAACCTTCCAAATTCAAGACTGGTAACTCTTAAATTATCTCATGCCACCACAGTGATCTTTTAACATGTAGTTCCATGATGGAGGTGTGATTTATTCCTGTAGATAAAATACCAGTCTGGGAAGCATAAAACTAGCACTGCTCACCTCTCAGTAACTGCTCAGTTATTTTGGCAACACACTCGACTTCTCTGAACTCAGTCTTCTCTTTTAGAGAAAGGATAATAATTATTTGCCAGGGACTTGCCTCATAGGGGTGTTAAGCATTCATGAGACTAAGGTGCTCATGAACTATTACAGATAGTGTTCAGAAGTTTTGTAGTTTTAGATTTCTGGAGGAAAAACTGGAACCAGGCAGTTGGGGGGAAGGTATTGAGACAAAATGGCCCTTTAAGTTGTATATCTAAGGGTTGGAAAAATTGTCTTAACAATCTTAACAAGTGAACAATGTTGTTTTAATAATATTTGGAAAAAATCCTGCCAAGTAGTATGATCATACTGGTGTTTCATTTCTGATGTCCAACAACATTCTTGCTAGAGGATAATATCATATGACCTTTGGACTAGAAGGGTAAGGTGACATAAGATTTTGATAAATATTATGATTTCTGAGCCTGCCTCAAAATTCTCCAGTGTTTCAGTTCCCCTGGCTACCCTTGCAGATTTCAAATCCACCTTTAAAAAGCTGCTGTATCTGACTTTAAGTCCACAATGTGTCCTTGTATGTAGCTGAATTGCCCTCTGTAAGATGGAAGACCAGTAGCTTAACCACAGCTCCTTTTAATACTTCCTTTAACAAGGCTTAGTAGCCAAGAACCTGCATTTTACTTTTAGTGTTAAAAGTCTCAGAAAACTTTAGAAAAGCCAGGAATCAAAATGTAGAAGATCAAGCTCATCAAATAGTGATAAATCATAATGCTATTCTAAGACCAGCTTTCCCTCAAGAAGCATTTTGTTCTTTGCTTATGTCAATGTGTAGGGATTTCTGAACTTTACTGGGGGATAGTCTAACATGCTCCCTCTGAGGGATGGAATTGAAGTAATAGTATAAGGGGGACACTGTGTTCCTTTTCTTGGTACGATGGATGGGAGGGTCAAAAGAATATCTCACCTGTCAGCCAGGGATTGATCCCTTGTGACTTATTTGCTTTCTGGTCTTTGCTCCTGTCAGAATCCAGGCATCTGCTGGTGACTGAGAGGCATGAAAGAAATGGACTAAGTCTTCCCTCAGCTGAGAAAACACAATACAGGTCCCCAAAGAATGTTCACACAGTTGTTCACCTCAGGTTGAAGTGACAGTATCCTACCAGAGCCCAGGGTTCCTTTCCTCACTGACTTGTCCCCATGTACTGCCCACAGGTCTGGGGCCTCTGCTCATGGACACTCCAGATGCCTCAGTAGCAGACAGCATCCCCCTTTGACCTTTACCCTCATTCTTTTTCTGCCTCCGCAACTTGCTCCTTTGGCCTTGTGGCCAGTTCTCTCCCTTTAAAGCATCTTTATCCTCTCTGTTACAGCCTCTGGCATAAATGGTCCTTCTCTCTCTGAGCTTTGACAGGACCAAGTGCAAGCCCAGGTACTACGGATATGGTGGAAGAGGAAAAAGCTGTAAAGGAAAATCAGACTGCTTGTCTATAAAAGTTCTTTTCTAGTGTATATTCTGTACCTCATTATACTAAAAGTGTGTCTGGCTCCTGCTCAGACTAGAGTTCCATACACAGCTTTCCCTCTATTACTTTATTATTGGGTTGCCCAAGCTCCAGGAAAAGAAGGAATAGGGGAGGAAATTGTAACAGCCACAAAGTGATAATGTATATTTGTATAACACTGTACAAATAACCCAGTTCTTCCTTAAATGTAATAGATATCTATTAAGTATTTGTACTGAATTTCATACTGCTTTCATCTTAAATTTCTAGCTAAAAGGCCAGACTGCTTATGAATCTTCTTTTCATAAACTAGACTGTTCTTTCACCAGAATGACATAGCTGGAACAGGAGCTCAGAACTTCTAACTCTGTTCAGTGTTCTAATTTTTGTGATTAATCACATTCCCAGACTTTATTAATGGTGGATTTCTCTTGTTTTGAGAGTCTGCCATAAAAGTTTTCAGTACTAGAAATCAGGCTTGCTTTTTTCTCCCTTCAATCCCTCCTGCTTCTTCAACTTTCTTCTCTAGATTTCAAGTTGGTGTATCAGTCATTTGTGTTGGTGAGCCATCATTTCATTTTATTCAGACCACCTTGATTTTCAGGTCTTCACTTTTCTTTCCCCGGTCTATTGTCAGGCCTCCAAACTGGTGCTCACTGGTTCCATAAGCAAAATAAATTCGATTTTAAAAGCCTGTGACACTGTCTTCTTCAGTGGTCCCCTTTCATCTGTAGCAGTGTCCCTGACCTCTGGAGTGACATTCTTGTGGGAATAGAGAGGTCATGCTTAGGTTGTCTATGAGATTCGTTGAATTTTGAACTTTAATGTCAATGAAAAAATCTCTAAAAAATAATATAAGTATATTCTGGACCATTCAAATGACTATTTTATCACTGTCATAAAATTTCCATCTGTGTTGCAGATATCTTTATGATCTTTTTGACACCAAGATGTGTAACTTTAAGTGTCATGAGTTAATGAAAAATGAACAGAAGTGGACTTAATCTGTAAAGATGAGTTTGATTCACATGAAGGCCAAATGCAGTGACAGCAAATTGAAGACAGGTTTTCTGTACAGTGGCTCCAATAGAGGAAAGTGTGGGGAGAATGCAGTTACTGCATGTCATATTGTAGACTCACTAATTAACAAATGTGAGCAACAGCCACCACCAAGCCAAACCAAAAGAGCTTTAGCTCTTTGTAACATTTTCTCATAGTGAGCAGTATGATAAGGTCAGTAAAAGGTTTAACCCAATAAATATTAATTTAAACTTTGTTAGTTTGTACTTTTCCTGTGGAATTAATTGTCATGGCTTTCAGTTCAGTTCAGTTCAGTTCAGTCGCTCAGTCATCTCCGACTCTTTGAGACCCCATGAATTGCAGTACCCCCGGCCTCCCTGTCCATCACCAACTCCCGGAGTTCACTCAAACTCACGTCCATCGAGTCGGTGATGCCATCCGGCCATCTCATCCTCTGTCGTCGCCTTCTCCTTCTGCCCCCAATCCCTCCCAGCATCAGAGTCTTTTCCAATGAGTCAGCTCTTCTCATGAGGTGGCCAAAGTACTGGAGTTTCAGCTTTAGCATCAGTCCTTCCAAAGAACACCCAGCACTGATCTTCAGAATGGACTGGTTGGATCTCCTTGTAGTCCAAGGGACTCTCAAGAGTCTTCTCCAACACCACAGTTCAAAAGCATCAATTCTTCGGCATTCAGCTTTCTTCACAGTCCAACTCTTACATCCATACATGACTACTGGAAAAACGATAGCCTTGAGTAGACGGACCTTTGTTGGCAAAGTAATATCTCTGCTTTTGAATATGCTATCTAGGTTTAGATTCACATAAAACCTATAAACAAAGACTTTAAACCTAGTTTTCTAGATTTTTCTCTCCTTGTGGGGTCCCTCCTTGTGGAAAAATTATACTTCCCACCCTCCTGACTTTAGGTTTGGCTGAACCACTTGATTTGCAAATAGAATGTGAGTGGGAGTGATACCTGCCGTTTTCAAGGGAAGCCTTCAGAGCCAATGCAGGTCTGTCTGACCCTCTCCCTTTTTTCTTTCTGGCATGAGCCCAGCAATATTACCAAAAGGAATTGCTCCTTCAGCCTGGATCCTAGAATGAGGATTATGTAGAACCAAGAGCTCTGGCAAACTATGAAGGACACATACAAGTAGGAAATTTTTGTGCATGCATATACATACACATACGTAAAACATATACGTGTATGTGTATATACACATGTATATATGTCAATATCTCATGATTTAAGTTAACACTGAGGATTGGGAGTAATTGTTTCCTTTAAGAAGAAGTCTGCAAACCACTGAAACTGAGACCTGTAGAAAATATCCACATTCTTTAGCTTTGTAAGTCTCTTTGACATCCAACCTAGCCTATCTTTCCAGTGTCATTTCCCTTTGCCCTATTCCTCTGTCATCATTGTTCCTAAATCATCTTCTGTTCATTTAAGCATTTCTACCTTTGTTTATCCTTTTTCGTATGGGAGAAACTTGGAAAAATAATCACAGCCTGATTCATTTTGTAATGATAACCGAAACAGTCCCGGGGGAAGCACAGCCTGTTTCAGCTGCTGTGACCATGGAGTTGCTAACAAGTAGGAGCCCTGTGTGGGCAAATGTCCCCACCTTCCTGAGCTCAAGCTAACTCACCTCACATAGAGGTGGCAGCCAGTAATGAAGCCCCTAGACAAGAGCCCCAGCCTCTGAACAATGGAGTGTTTGGCTGTATTCAGTTTTACAAGTCCCTTATAAAATGTCTCCTGATAAACTGTCTTTGAGTTCCCACAGACTGTGTAAATAGGAGGTTATGAGTTATCACATCTGAAGCCTGCTGCTACATTTCCAAATTATCTCTCTCTTGGATAGCTCAGGGACTGTGGTTAGGCAGATTAATCCTAGGAGAAGTTAAGTAATTGTAATCTAAGAGAATAGACTCTATGCCCTCAAGGCCCTGCAGCTACGCACGTCCAAATCTTGCATTTAATTTATATTAAGCATGGAATTAATAAGAGTCAGTGGTAATAAAGTGTCAGAGAAAGAAATGGAAAATAGATATCATAAAATATTTATGTAATAAAAAGTAATCCATTTCACTAATATAACCCACATTTTTTTTTTCCTGATAGGTAGGACCTAATAATAAAAGCATTTAAATCACTGTAAGTAGGAATTACTATACTCTCTGTGATACATGAAAAATCCAAACACAGTCCACTTACCCAAAACACAAAATCCTGAAATAAATGATCTTTGACAGAGAATAAAATGTCCTTCTGGATACCTGTCAATGTCTAATAGCAAATTCAATATCTATTCAATAAATTATCCTTCGAGGAACATTGCTAAAAAATTTTGTAATGAAAGCAGCTGGCAGAAAAATTGAAGTGTAATTGAGTGACATCTTTTAATCATGTATGTAGGTTGGAGGTGGGTAATATAAACAGGAAAGGCAGCTCCAGAATTTCTATCCTATTACTCATGTTAAATGGCTGTCTGTATTGTTTTAACCACTGCAAATCCGTCAAGGTTTTATACAAAGGCAAGCTGGTTTTGTCTTGGAAGGATGAAGTATAAATGACACCTTTGTATATTCAACTGTGAGTTTTCTATCTTTTGGATGGCATATATGTCATTTCAATTAAAAAAATTTCTCTAGAGAAGCTGTAATAAAATCATCTCTAAATGGAAGGAATATGATTAGGGAATGAAGGATCATTTAATTGCAGAAGTTTGGAGAAGCTTGCTTTGTGTGTGTGTGTCTGTGTGTATTTCAGCATCTACCACCATCTTCTGATACCTGATCTGAACTAAAATGTTAAAGGCTAATAACAGCATTTGCATTCTTGAGTGAGTGCCTTTGGTGCCACTTTCAAATGCTCAGTACATGTATATGAGAAATACTCGTTTGAATGCTTCTCCTATTGTAAGTTACCTTAATAGAGTTCTCTATGATAGGAATATGGAAAGAGACATGTTATGACTCTGAAGCTGCCATCTCTGTGCTCTAATTTTTTGTTGATAGCCCTTTTTTTCAGGAAATTACACTTAAGTTGTTCTTCATAATTACCTCCAAGTCCGTGCTGCCCAGCAACATTATAACAAGATGCTTTTGATCCTTTGATAATTAAATGTTCCATTGAATGGTAAGAAAGACAGATCTGCCTTGTATTAATTTCTCGTCTAAAGAAAAAGGAGGTTAATGACAACTTCAGGTAGTATTAGGTAGTGTTACTATAAGATAATGAACTAATTGCCATAGGCTGGGTCTAGTGCCTTTATGTCATGAGTGAGCAAAGCACATCATCATTCAGATTTTTCTTTTAGAAAGAATGCATCTATAATCCTGTGTGCCAATTGTCTTAACAGTTTTATTTGTGGTGACTAACTCCATTCACTATCTAGATTTTTTCTATGAAAATAGTACTCTATAAGTGCCTAAAACCAAGCCCCTACCTGTAAAGTGGACACCTGGTTGCTGTGTTCAGAACTGGCATGCCCTTTCAGAAGCTGTGGCCTCTTAGAGGTCCTTAGGAAGAAGATGTGATGGTTAGTTTCATGTGTCAACTCAACTAGGCTATAGTTCCCTGTTGTTTGAGTGAGTGAGTGAGTGAAGTTGTTCAGTCATGTCCGACTCTTTGCAACCCTGTGGACTGTAGCCTAACAGGCTCCACTGTCCATGGGATTATCCAGGCCAGAATACTGGAGTGGGTTGCCATTTCCCCCACAATCCTGTGAACCAATTTTTAAATCTCTTCTATGTACCTTGTCTAAGGAAAGGTAGACACAGGTGACTTACAAATCACCAGAGAGTTTATTGGACTCGTGATGCAAGCAGGTATCATGGACTTAGCTAAACCTAGCTGCCAACAGTAAGTTTTCACATCATTTTATTTTTATTTTTTATTTTTTGGACTGGCAACTCGTTTCATATATGATATTATACGTATTTCAATGCCATTCTCCCAAATCATCCCATCCTCTCCCTCTCCCACAGAGTCCAAAAGACTGTTCTATACATCAGTGTCTCTTTTGCTGTCTCGTATCAGGGTTATTGTTACCATCTTTCTAAATTCCATATATATGCGTTAGTATACCATATTGGTGTTTTTCTTTCTGGCTTACTTCACTCTGTATAATAGGCTCCAGTTTCATCCACCTCATTAGAACTGATTCAAATGTATTCTTTTTAATGGCTGAGTAATACTCCATTGTGTATATGTACCACTGCTTTCTTATCCATTCATCTGCTGATGGACATCTAGGTTGCTTCCATGTCCTGGCTATTATAAACAGTGCTGTGATGAACACTGGGGTACACGTGTCTCTTTCCCTTCTGGTTTCCTCAGTGTGTATGCCCAGCAGTGGGATTGCTGGATCATAAGGCAGTTCTATTTCCAGTTTTTTAAGGAATCTCCACACTGTTCTCCATAGTGGCTGTACTAGTTTGCATTCCCACCAACAGTGTAAGAGGGTTCCCTTTTCTCCACACCCTCTCCAGCATTTATTGCTTGTAGACTTTTGGATCGCAGCCATTCTGACTGGCGTGAAATGGTACCTCATACTGGTTTTGATTTGCATTTCTCTGATAATGAGTGATGTTGAGCATCTTTTCATGTGTTTGTTAGCCATCTGTATGTCTTCTCTGGAGAAATGTCTATTTAGAGTTCTTTGGCCCATTTTTTGATTGGGTCATTTATTTTTCTGGAATTGAGCTGTAGGAGTTGCTTGTATATTTTTGAGATTAATTGTTTGTCAGTTGCTTCATTTGCTATTATTTTCTCCCATTCTGAAGGCTGTCTTTTCACCTTGCTTATAGTTTCCTTTGTTGTGCAGAAGCTTTTAAATTTAATTAGGTCCCATTTGTTTATTTTTGCTTTTATTTCCAATATTCTGGGAGGTGGGTCATAGAGGATCCTGCTGTGATGTATGTCGGAGAGTGTTTTGCCTATATTCTCCTCTAGGAGTTTTATAGTTTCTGGTCTTACGTTTAGATCTTTAATCCATTTTGAGTTTATTTTTGTGTATGGTGTTAGAAAGTGTTCTAGTTTCATTCTTTTACAAGTGGTTGACCAGTTTTCCCAGCACTTCTTGTTAAAGAGATTGTTTTTAATCCATTGTATATTCTTGCCTCCTTTGTCAAAGATAAGGTGTCCATATGTGCATGGATTTATCTCTGGGCTTTCTATTTTGTTCCATGGATCTATATTTCTGTCTTTGTGCCAGTACCATACTGTCTTGATAACTGTGGCTTTGTAGTAGAGCCTGAAGTCAGGTAGGTTGATTCCTCCAGTTCCATTCTTCTTTCTCAAGATAGCTTTGGCTATTCGAGGTTTTTTTGTATTTCCATACAAATTGTGAAATTATTTGTTCTAGCTCTGTTCACATCAGTTTATACACAAAAGCACCCTCATCACTGAAGCATGTTTAACAAGTGCTCCCAATTCAAACCATCTCTTCACGCGCACTTGCCCATCCCATTATAAGCAGGTGGCAATGTGTTCCCTAATGCAGTCTTTGCCACCAGCATGGAGGTGCCAGTGTTCAGTGTCCTCATCAACAGCAGGTGTATGAACCAGTGGCCATTCAATATGGAGAAGTAGCCATAAAAGTTAGGGGCTTCCAGATTCTTGACAGCAAAGGCCCTGCTTAGCATTGCAGTGTTCTCTCCAATAGCTTTCTTGTCTCTTATCTCTGCGCAGCTAAATGTCTTAAGAGTCTTGCCTACAGGCATGATTTTCATGTCTGTATTTGCTGCTCACTCTGTCAACCATTGCAATATGGTCCTAGACTTTACCACTCTATAAACACAAACCCTCCTGCTGTTAATCCAAGTATACTTAGTCTTTATTTTACTTAATGTCTTAATTTGATCAATCCACTTCTCTTGGCCACACTCTTCTAACAATCTCTTCCTTTGTCTTCTGCAATCAGTTCTCTCATAGTTTGTATCCTCTTCATCTAGATTCATTGCTTCAGCATTCTTCAATCCGAGTGGTCTGTTATGGGTTGAATAATGTCTCCTAAAAGATGTGTCAAAGTCCTAACTGCTGGTACCTGTGAATGTGACTTTGTTTGGAAATTGGTTCTTAGTAGATGTAATCGAGTTAAGATGAGGTCACTAGGATAACTCCCAATCCCGTATGACTGGTGTCCTTGCAAGAAAAGCAAATACTATGTGAAGATAAAGTCACACTGGAGAAGAAAGCCTTGTGACCACAAAGACAGAGATTGGAGTCATGTATCTCCAAGCCAAGGAATGCCAAGGACAGCCAGCAAATATCAGAAGCTAGAAGAGGCAAGGAAGGATTCTGAGTGATTTCACAGTGAGCATGGCTCTGCCAACACCTTGATTTCAGACTTCTAGCCTGCAGAACTGTGAGACAACTTTTTAAATCTAAAGTTGTTTCAAGGCACCTGGTTTGTGGTACTTTGTTACAGCAGCCTTAAGAAACTAGTACAAGGTCCTACGAGATGCTCTGAGAATCGAAGTACTTTTAATATGTTTTCTATTGGATCCTTCCTCTGGTTAATAACATCTAGGCTCTTGTGTGAGCAATTTTCTTAGTGGAAACAGGGTAGGCATGCTTAGACAAGCTGACATAAGTACAGTCTGTCATTCTAAATCACACTGCCTTGTATTGAGAAGCTGTAATGTACAGCAACTCAGGCCTCCAGGAGCTGGGCCTTCCACTGCCTCTGTCTGCAGCATTCTATACATGGATTTGTCCTGAATAGGTCATATCAATCTGTCTCTTGTTTGCTTATGGTTCCTGGGGATCTGACAATGATGAAAGACCCATATGTTCCCAGGAAAGATTCTCGTGGATACATTTCTTCTGTGCAGGCTTTCTAGCTCAGTCACTCTCTGCAGCTGAATTTCAATTTATAATACATTCCGTGAGAAGCATGTCCTTGGGCAACTCTGTCCCCAGTGGAATTGTCTGATGAAGTGGGCTCTGGTAACCACTCAGGAGGCTGCATATGCTTTGATTACTGCTCATGAGGTTTCTATTTCTTTAAGGAGCTTAATGAGATTTTTCTGGGGGGCAAAAATAATAATTTTCCATTTTTTAGTAGCTCTGCTGATAGGAGTAAAAATTGCACATCCCTTTCACAGACCATGAAACAATGCTCCTCGTTTATTTCTTTTGTGAGGTAGAAAGTGAGATGTCTTCTGGCCCGTCGTATCTTAAGAAATATCGAGAAAAGCATAATTAAATATAAATATTAATTATCTTTTAAAAGATACATAATTTAAAACATGTCATTTCTGAGGTTTGCCAAGTATGGGATGCTGAGGGTACTTTGAGTAGAAAGCAATTTCAACAGCCAAAAAAATGATGTTGTAGCTGAAAAAAAATGTCTGCATTCACTTACTTTTATTTGGACATAATTATAGTGGAAAGATAGTCTTTTTAGTAAATTCTAACTTATTAAAAAAATTTTTTAGTAAATTCTAACTTATTAAAATGTTTTTTTTCCCTCTCCACAATTCTTCCTTGATTTATTTATTTATTTTTGGCTTCTGCATGTAAAAGCACTTTTATAACTTAAGTGGTTCTGAGTTCATGGTTGACAGCCAAGTGTTTTAATAACTTTCCCCCTTAGTTTGATGACAAATGCATCACTGAGTGCTCGGCTGCCTGGAAGATCACTAACAGTGGCATTCATTTCTCTGAGGAGGCTGGGAATATAAAAAATATGCAATCAGGAGCATTCTAAATGCAATAGCAAATTTAGCTGATGGAACGTGCAGAATACTAATGGAACATGCACCGCCAGCTGAGCCTGCTGTGCACTTGGGCGTCGCAGGCTGAGAATAATGACCTTGCTCAGGACTTAAGCAGAGTGGGTCGGTACAGTTGGTGACAAATAGATGCCTCTGATTACACTCTAGACACCTTCCCTCTCCTGGGAGCTTCACATCCTAGCTGTGCACAGGAAAGCTGCCAGCTCAATTCAGGTCACATATCAACTCAGTTCTGGGTGTGGGGCCCAGAATAGGGCAAAGGGGGGAAACAACTTGCAAAGTTCACAGCAGTCTAGCTTCAGAATATCTGACTCTGCCCAACAGAGCCCCGAAATTAATTTTAAAAATTAAATAAAACACCTGTTCACTCCTTTCCCTTGCTGCTCCAGAGTCTTTAAACATTAAAAATATGGAATCTCTGAAGAAACATCTGCCTTCTACAAAGAGCAAAAAAGGACTAAATGACTGCCTTACAGTGAAAGGAGAGAAGTGAATGAGGTCTTTGGGAAAAATTCCCCAAAGCACCTTTTGCCCCATGTGGGTACTGTGTAGAAACACAAAAATGTCATTATTGACAGTGATCACAGTTGCCTGAGTACCTTCCTGATTTTCGTGCCACAGAGCTCAGAGATTGCTCCTATTTGTGTACTCATTTTTTAGATGAGGAAACTGACACTGTGAGGCTCAGTTTCTCCAATGTCAAGCAGCTCGTGAAGGCAGAACTAGGATTTGCACACAGGCTGAGGTGGGTCTTAATTGCTATATTTTATTTCCATTCTAGTCTTTCAAGCAGCTTTTACTATTGGAATAATGTTACTGTTTTCTCCTGGAAATTCAATTCAGGAAAAACATACCAAAAATTCTAATGATACCAATGTGACAGAGTCACTATCTTATGGTCAGTAAAACTAGTAAAAAGGATCAAAAATTTATTTGAATTTTAAAAATTTAAGTTATGACAGAGTTATTTTGGAAGATGGTACTTAAGTGCATTTCCTTGTTTATCATCCTGCTGCTGGTTAGGATATAGAAGAATGTGAAAAACCTTACTGCCACTGAGACAAGAGGAAATCATTGGCTAAAAAAACAAATCACACTTTTTTTAAAAGCTGTGGTAAGCATCGTCCAAAATGGCTGCCTGCAATCCCTCCCTGTACCTTGTATGGTTCCCTTCCACATTTTACAGGAGTTGGTCCACGGGTCCCAAAGAATATGATAGATGCAGTGGGCTTCCCAGGCGGTGCAGTGGTAAAGAATCTGTCTGCCAATACAGGAGACATAAGAGACACAGGTTTGATCCCTGAGTTAGGAAGATCCCCTGGAAGAGGAAATGGCAACCCACTCCGGTACTCTTGCCTGAAAAATCCCATGGACAGAGGAGCCTGGTGGGCTGCAGTCCATGGGGTCACAACTGAACACACAACACACTCATAAATGGGATGTCACTTTCAAGAACAGGTTGTTAAAGACTTTCATTTGGTTGCTGTCTTGCAATCTTGCTCTGTCTTGGGTCATTCACTCTGGGGGAAGCCAGATGCCATGTTGTGAGAAGCCCCATGAAGAGCCCCGCAGGGCAAAGATTGAGACTTTTTCCAACAGCCATCAAGGAACTAAGGCCTCCACCAGCAATCTCAGCCCTAGTTAGGCTCTCAGATAACTGACAGCCACAGTCTCTGCTGACAGCCTGGTACAACTTCATGAGGGATCTTGAGCCAGGACCACCCAGCTAAACCACTCGCAATTCCTGACCCTCAGAAACTGTGAGATAATATTTTTTTTTAAGCTGCTAAATTTGGGGAGTAATTTGTTATGCATTAATAGATGACTAGTGCAGCAAGTGCTGTGGACCCGAATAATCAGAAGAAGCTAAGATCCAGAGGCCAGACCCTCCTAGGAAAGCCAAAGAAGGAACTTACTACTTGTAACTAAGTATAATCAAAAGAATACACAACAATTTTTATTTGAGATGAGAGCAAATCACAACCAACTTATTGACTCCATGGATAAATAATTCTCTTTTTCCTTCTAGTAGTAGGAAAATTCTGTATTCTGTGAAACTTCTGCTAATCAAGGAGCCAGAAAATAAGTTTCCTTTTGGCTTTGCCATTGACTGCTGTGGCGTCAGCTTTCATAATGTTCTTATATATTTCAGAGGGTAATGATAATAATATTGACCTTCCTCTTCAGAGTGATGTGAAAAATTACTAATTATTGTTGGCAAGATACCCCAGAATAATAGAATACTCTGTGAGTATTACATAATAGCAATGAACAGTGCAACCATCTCACAAAGTTGGTAGAACATGCCTTCGTAAGTCATGAAGTCTCGCATAATATGTATCTCTTTTGTCCTTTACATCTTGGGCCATGACTTTATAGTGAATCAAAGGATGACTTCAAAGAACCACATTTATTCTGCCATGATTCTCTTTTAAGATCACGCCATTCCGCAGAAAGTCTGGTTTGAAAATATTCTCAGACTGTGGACTTCTTCACCTTCATAGCGATGTGGATTGACTGCATGAAAATGAAAATGAAGTCGCTTAATCGTGTCCGACTCTTTGCGACCCCATGGACTGTAGCCTACCAGGCTCCTCCCTCCATGGGATTCTCCAGGCAAGAGTACTGGAGTGGGTTGCCATTACCTTCTCCAAGGGATCTTCCCGACCCAGGGATCGAATCCGGGTCTCCCACATTCCAGGCAGACGCTTTAACCTCTGAGCCACAGCCTATTGTTTGTACAGAAATAAATCACTATTATTGCAACTGACTCAGTGACAGCCTGCTGACCAGAGCCTGGTCTCTGATGGAAGCAGCTATGCCTGCTTGATCTCAGCTACTTTGTTACTTTCCCATTAGTGTTTAGCCGAAGGCCACCTGTGAGGCTCCCCTCCTACTATGACTGATGTAGGGTAAAGTGAAGAAGGATTAAGACTGTCTATCACAAATATCTCATCCACTGCCAAGAAGCATTAATGCAATGACTTTAGAGTAGAGTGATTCTCTGGGGCTAAGGATTTGTTTCTTTAGAAGGCTCCCTTTGCATGCAGCCGTGCTAAGTCCCTAAGTTCATTTCCAGCTCTCTGACACACTATGAACTGTAGTCTGCCAGGCTCCTCTGTCCATGGGATTCTCCAGGCAAGAATACTAGAGTGGATTGGCATGCCCTAAATTCAGAGACACAAAAATCTAATTGTAAATGAAATTGCATGCTTATAACAGAGAATTTGAACCATAAAAATTATACAAAAGAAAATACTTTTCTTCCTTCCATCATTATACATATTTATTGTTAACATTTTAACCATATTTCCTTTCAGTAATTTTCTCTACATGTTTAGAAGTTTTATACCTAATTTTTTAAATAACATTATATTACAAGGGCTTTCCCATGTCATCAAATATTCTTTGAAAACATTATTTTTAATGGATGTGTTGTAGCCATGCATTCCGGGAAACAAACTCACTCAGAAGGACAATGCAGATAGTGGAGTGCAGTTTATTACACTGGTGAGCCCAAGGCAGAGTCTCCTCTTAGCCAAGGACCCCGACCAGTTTTTGTGAAACCTTATATACTGTGGTGTTGGAGAAGACTCTTGAGAGTCCCTTGGACTGCAAGGAGATCCAACCAGTCCATTCTGAAGGAGATCAGCCCTGGGATTTCTTTGGAAGGAATGATGCTAAAGCTGAAACTCCAGTACTTTGGGCACCTCATGCGAAGAGTTGACTCATTGGAAAAGACTCTGATGCTGGGAGGGATTGGCGGCAGGAGGAGAAGGGGACGACAGAGGATGAGATGGCTGGATGACATCACTGACTCAATGGATGTGAGTCTGCATGAACTCCGGGAGTTGGTGATGGACAGGGAGGCCTAGCGTGCCGGGATTCATGGGATCGCAAAGAGTTGGAGACGACTGAGCCACTGAACTGAACTGAACTGAACTGATATACCCTAAGTGTCTGTGCCCAAACCCACCTCCCCAAATTCCCTGAAAACTAGTCTGAACAAAGGAAAAGAAAGATACAATCAAAGTTAACTTAAGGCATTCATATGCCTTAAGCCTAGGTAGTTAACAGTGGAAAATTATCAATAGGCCTGTGGTCATACCCCAATAAGCATAATAGAATTTATGATTCTATTCAGTTACACAGATAATTAGGGTATTCTTTTAGGCGACTGAGAGTCTAGGTACAAGCCCTGGGGTTCTTCCATGGGGGTGGGGGGGGGGGCGGGGGTCTGGTTTTCCAATTGGTGCGTCGTTTCCATAGATACTGGGCATATAACTCAAGGTCCACAGTCTGGCCCAAGATGGAGTCCTGCTTTCAAGATAGAGCCTATTCTGTCTGTTTCCTCCTTCAGATGCATGGTATTTTGTTGTATTGAGTTATTATAATTTATACAATTCCTTATTGTTGAGCATTTATGCTATTTTTTATTTCTTGTCTGTTAAAATAATACTTTTGCACATTTTTGTTTGCATTTCTGAGTATCTCCTTAGGGTAACTTTCAGAAGTTGAATTATTGGGTCAAAAGATATAAACTTTTTTGGGGGAGTCTTAATACATTTAATAAAATACTTTCCAGAAATTTGCATTCTTATCAGGGTATCTCATACTGCTGCTGCTAACATCTAAACAAGTGGAGTGATGAATATTATCATTATAACACCTAAACTCAATATTATCATTGAAAAACTGTTTACAGTTTGGATAGGTGTAATGGTATTATGGGTTAATTTTAATTCTTTTAATCGGTAGTAAGATTTAGCACAACACAGCACAAGGTTAAACTTTTTAATGTGTTTATTGGTAATTTATCTCACATAAATTACTGATTGACTTTCTTGGTAGTTTTCAAGTGACGGAGCCAAGCAACCTGGTGGAATAATTCTCAGGGGTCAAGAAAAATAATCTGGGAACAGAAGGAGATGGGTTTCTTTAACTGCACTAGTTTCCTCAAATTTGGAAATTTGCATGTTCTTTGCCCTTCGGGTTCTCATGGAAGTGGCTGATGGGACCCTGTGGATGGATTTCTCTCCTGAGATGTGTCAGTAAAATGAATGAAGGAATGCTGAGCAGGGAGAACGTCAGACTGCGTCTCCAAAGTAACAGTTTATAACAACAGTTAATGTGCTTATTGAATTCTTTACATAAATTATTTAATTTTTCCCAAACTCAAAGATGGGGTATTATTATCCTTAGTGGATAGATGAAGAATTGAGGCTCTGAAAAGTTAAATAATTTGCCCAAGTTCTCAGAGTTAACAATAGGTGGAGCCGGAATTTAAACATAGTGCATTCTGCCTTAAATCCACTCTTAATCACACAATGAGGCAGCAGTAGGCTAAGACCAAAGTGCATGCTGGCTGTTTCCTGTCTCCAGGCCCTCCCTGCTGGCATTTTGCCAACTATCTCCTTGCTCAGAAGCTTGCTGATCCAGGTGGAAGGGCAGAGGATATTCAGAAGGTCTTAAGAATGATGACTTTCTGTTTTGGGAAATGGTACTTTGGATAAGACTGGGATAGTGAGGACTAGGAAAGGAAATCCTTCACTTGTTTAGATGTTCTGCAGAATAAGTAATGGTCTCAGGGCTTTTAAGTATTCTTTCTTGTCTTTCTGAGGCTCTTGGGACTCTTCCAGCCTCCATGACTGTGTGCACACAGGGTTGTATATATTGGGGTTTTAGGGCAACCAAGTTGGGACAACCTCATAAAGCATGCTGGAATGATGGAAAGAATAATTCCCCTGGAGTCATGTACAAGAACTTCCACAGAAGCAATAGTCTCTTTGATTATTTTTTTCTATAGCTGGTGAAAGGAATCCTATGTTAGAGTTAAGCATGTGGTTGAACTGCTATTGAAAATATGTTAAGCCACAGAAAATAACTTGGGTTAGATATGTAGGAACGCTCTGTCTGGCTTCTAAACTCTTCGTAACAGCTAGTTTATCATTATACTGCATGGGGAATGTCTATGTTTATGGCACATTAGAAATGTCTTTGTGTGTCAACTGAAGGGCAACATGCTAAAAAGGGAAAGCAGAGTGAACCAGAGACATAAGGAAGAGATTATTCTTGCTCTGAAAGCAGCAAAGAATAAATCTTTTTTTTTTTTTAAATACACTGGAATACTTTAAACATGTCATTTATGTTTCTTGAATTCTTCCACAAAATCTACTTTTTCATCACCTAAAAAAGCATTAGCTCGGCTTGAGATCTGAATGTGGCATAGATTTACTGCTCGTATTCAGTTGTTCAGGTCTCCTAGCTGTCCACCCTATAAAAGCAACACTCTAAATTTGTTAAAGCATCATTGATTTTCTACTCTAACAAGCTTGGGAAAAGACTAGTTTTCAGTGCAAATCTTTCATTTAATTAAGTATATTTACAAAATCTGTCTATTTTTATGAATATGCTTAATACGTCCCTTCTTAGATTTTTCCTAAGAAGTTTAAACTGTGCCCATTCAACTCTTTTATGTACAGTATACTCCTTTCTGTTCAGAGACCCTTAATATTAATATATGCTTTAGGCGACTATGTAATAGGCCCCTCCTAACTGGCCACTTTCACAGCCTCACCATTTTCCAGTTGTTGTTTTTTCTTGCCCTCCTCTGTGTTTACCCTCCTTGAGTGTTAGAGGAAGGTCTGTCTGATGAGCAGTTTCCTCGGTGAGAGACTTCTCAGGACTTGTTTTCATAAATAGCTAAAAATTATTGAGTGTTAGCTATGTTCTAGGCACCAAACCAGAACTTGGTGTGGATTGAAATTAAAAGACGCTTACTCCTTGGAAGAAAAGTTATGACCAACCTAGATAGCATATTGAAAAGCAGAGATGTTACTTTGCCAACAAAGGTCTGTCGAGTCAAGGCTATGGTTTTTCCAGTGGTCATGTATGGATGTGAGAGTTGGACTGTGAAGAAAGCTGAGTGCTGAAGAATTGATGCTTTTGAACTGTGGTGTTGGAGAAGACTCTTGAGAGTCCCTTGGACTGCAAGGAGATCCAACCAGTCCATTCTAAAGGAGATCAGTCCTGGGATTTCTTTGGAAGGAATGATGCTAAAGCTGAAACTCCAGTACTTTGGCCACCTTATGTGGAGAGTCGACTCATTGGAAAAGACTCTGATGCTGGGAGGGATTGGGGGCAGGAGGAGAAGGGGATGACAGAGGATGAGATGGCTGGATGGCCTCACTGACTCGATGGACGTGAGTCTGAGTGAACTCTGGGAGTTGGTGATGGACAGGGAGGCCTGGCATGCTGCAATTCATGGGGTCGCAAAGAGTTGGACACGACTGAGAGACTGAACTGAACTGAACTGATGAAGTGAAGTGAAGTGAAGTTGCTCAGTCATGTCCAACTCTTTGCGACCCCATGGACTGTAGCCTATCAGGCTCCTCCGTCCATGGGATTTTCCAGGCAAGAGTGCTGAAGTGGATTGCCATTTCCTTCTCCAGGGGATCTTCCCGACCCAGGAATCAAACCCTGGTCTCCCACATTGCAGGCAGACGCTTTACCGTCTGAGCCACCAGGGAAGCCCTGACAATAATATATATAATAATATAATGCTCACTATAGCCCTATGAAATTGGTATTGTTAATATTCATAGTTTGCTCATAAGAACACAGAAGGTCAGAGAGATATATGAATTACATTGCCTGTGATCAGTCATTGTAAGTGCTATCTGTCAGTAAAATGCTCACTGTGGGCCTGGATCTGAATTTCTTAAGCCTCACTCCAGAGCCCTGCTCTCTTCCTTGGGAATGGAAGGGGACGGTGTGGGGGGGTGGGGGGGTTGGGGTTGAGGTGGGGGGACAGGGTTGTCTGGGCTCATTGCCCCAAGGCAAACAAGCAATGGAAATTTCCTAGGCTTGGTACTAAGGAACAAAGAGGTTTCCTGAGGGATTTCCTAAGTTCCAGGCCAAGAAGATTCTGGACATAAGGTGTAGTCATGTGAGTGAGATTGCCATTTTCAGAATCTGAGAAGTGTGGGGAGATCAGCTCTCCCCCACACTAGCCCTCAATGGGCTGGATGAGACCCACCCATATTGAGGAGAGCAGTCTGCTTTACTCTACCAATTCAAATGTTAATCTCTTTCAGAAATACCCTCACCTACACAACCAGAAGTATTTAACCAGATATTTGAGCATTTAGTGGCCTAGTTATCTTAACATATAAAATTACTCATCACAAGTCCACTTCTTGTCAACTTGGCACTCATACACGTCTCGGTAGACCATACTTAACCTCCAAATAAAGACAGGGACAAGGTCGTAATTCCACCTAACATAATACAACTATCCTGCAAACTGAAAATGCGCTAATGCCTCACCCAGAAGAGGAGGTAAATTGTTGAGTCATGATTACTCTTTTTGATATCCCGTAACTGAAATATGATGCAAACTTAACAACACTTAAATACTGGGATATAAAGTTGACATCTTATGTTGTATGATAAGAGAATAAGAGAGGGAAGAAACAAATATAAATGTGTGTGTATGTGTGTTTGAGTCCAGAATAAGTATTCTGGATACCCAAATCTCTGGGTGCAGGAAGCATCTAACACTAACTTATCACTGGCTGTGAACATTTGACTTGCTTTTGAAGTGATTAATTTTTATTTTGGACAAACATTAGGGGCATAAAATTACATTCTGGCATTTCTGCATTTACTGGCTAGAATACTGTCTCTTTTGTTTGTAGCTTTTTGTATGGAGTATGGAGATGAGATGAATCTTGAGGTGTTTAAGACAATGGAGTCAGCACTTAAACAGGATTTAGTGTGTCTTCCGCTTACATCTTTTTATCCCTTCACAGGTTGCTCTCCTGATCTCCTCTCCCTAAGGCTGTTGAGGCTAAATACAGTCTCTAGAAAAGATGATGGAGAAGCACTGGCAACCCACTCCAGTACTCTTGCCTGGAAACTCCCATGGGCGGAGGAGCCTGGTAGGCTGCAGTCCATGGGGTCGCGAAGAGTCGGACACGACTGAGCGACTTCACTTTCACTTTTCACTTTCATGCATTGGAAAAGGAAATGGCAACCCACTCCAGTGTTCTTGCCTGGAGAATCCCAGGGATGGGGGAGCCTGGTGGGCTGCCGTCTATGGGGGTCGCACAGAGTCGAAGATGACTGATGTGACTTAGCAGCAGCAGCAGCAGCAGAAAAGATGAAATAGAGGCTGACTTTTTTTGGCTTTTAACTCTTTTATTATATGCATTCTTAGAATATAAGATTTGGGCTTTTATAATATATTCTTTTTTCCAGCTTTCTTTTTTTAAAAATTATTTTTAATTGAAGAATAATTACAATATTGTGTTGGTTTCTGCCATATATCAACATGGATCTGCCATAGGTATACAAATGAGGGGCTAACAACATTTTAACTCTTTTCCTTTTTTCTTTTGAACACTTCTTCCTGAGTTTCCCTCTCAGTCCCTGAGGTATCTCTTGACAATCTTGGCCATATTTGATATCATATTATTGTTTCTCTGAGTCACATATATGTCTTATCAAAGCCAAGTCATTTCTTTTCCTTGAAAAATTTAGGTGAAATACTTTGTTAAACATTTGTATTTAGTTTTCTGTAACCCCAAATTTGTATTCACCTGCTTTTTCTTTAATAGTTTATCCAATTTTCCTCCCTAATAACCACCCCCACCATTTTGGCTATTTTTACAGTTAACTATAATGAGGGTGATATTTAATCAAAATTTTATTGAATTGATTTGCTCTGGAGCTCAAAGCTAATGGAGACAGGGGAGAAAAAAAGGTGAAAATGTAGATTTTACAGGTAGTATTCTTGGATTTTATTCTAACACTGGAATTGCTTTATCCCGGATGTGTGAGATGTACGTTTCACCATTCTGGCCTTAGTTTCCCAGTCTGCAAAATAAGACCTTTCTTATCTTTTAGGGAAGCTATGAGGATAATATGATAGCATATTTGAAAGAGCTCTGAGCACTTAGCATGAAAGACATCATAATCTGTTTCCTATTATCTTGTGTTATAAAGGGGACTAGCATAAGGAATAATTTAGGACCTCAGTGCTACAAAAATAATTACATACACTTATTCAACCTGTCTTTTACTCTTCCTCATATATGTCTATTCTATTAATGTCTGTCCTGGAGCGGGTAGATAGGGTGGAAACACTCCTAGACTGGTTGGCATGGAAACTCACCCCAGAGCATACTGGGAGCATGCAGGCAGTCCTTGGACCCAGCTGTGTAGCAGGTGTGACAACACCCCTCCCTGTGAAAAATCACTGTGGAACTAAGGAATGCCTAATTTGACTAGAACTAGAATAATAGAAATATAATTGAGTTGTAAATACGCTGTTATCCCTTCTCTTAAAAAAAAATACTTGAATACCTTATGACAAGATAGGCTTTAAATCAGTCTTTCTTGGCACATCATCATCTGCCTTATGGAAGTAATCCATTTAAAGGAGCACTAACAGGGTCTACCGTCTGCTGCGATAGATGCTTTTAGTGATGTCTGCCCGTCCTGTACCAGTACACTTTCTCTGGAAATATCCTCTCCCTCCAGAGTGCCAAATGTTTGTATTGTGATCCACCCTGACTGGATTAGAACTGAACACTCACTTTGGATATACAATATACCTTTCCCCTAGAATGGGGAATTGGAAGTGTTGATTTTTAAAAAATCATTTAACAGATGTTTATCGAGCAGTTTCTGAGATATGAAATTCTAGCATGGGAGAGAGATGGGGTGGAACAAACATGAATTTGCTAATATATTTTATACAAATTAATTTGGTTTTGGCTGCGCTGGGTCTTCGTTGTTGCACAGGCTTTCCTATAGTTGGGCTGAGTGGGGGCTACTCGCTGGTTGCGGTGAACGGACTTCTCATTGCGGTGCTTCTCTTGTTGTGGAGCATGGGCTTTAGGGTGCGTGGGCTTCAGTAGTTGTGGCTCCCGGGCTCTAAAGCACACGCTCAATAGTTGTGGCACACAGGCTTACTTGCTTCATGGCACGTGGGATCTTCCGAGACCAGGGATTAAATCTGTGTCTCCTGCATTGGCAGGTGGATTTTTTTTTTTTTTTTTTTTTTTTACCTCTGACCCACCAGGGAATCCCGCTGCTGTTGTTGAATAGCTGTAAAAAAATAAATAGGAAGTGGAAGGCAGTTTGAACTGAACTCAAATCCTGCTTCCCTCTTGGATAAGCTCCAGTACTTGTAGCCTTGCACAAACTCCAGTGCTTGCCTGAGTTTTCATTTGATTATTTTAAGCCAGTTTTTTTTTTTTTTTGGCGGGGGGCGGGGGAGGGGGGGGATGGGGTGGGGGGATGGGGGCAACCGTTTTTCCTGATTTTGTTGAGATATAATTAAAATATAATGTGTGTAAATTTAAGGTGTACCAGTGTTGATTTGGGGAGAAGGCAATAGCACCCCACTCCAGTACTGTTGCCCGGAAAATCCCATGGATGGAGGAACCTGGTAGGCTGCAGTCCATGGGGTCGCTAAGAGTCAGACACGACTGAACAACTTCACTTTCGCTTTCCACTTTCATGCATTGGAGAAGGAAATGGCAACCCACTCCAGTGTTCTTGCCTGGAGAATCCCATGGACGGAGAAGCCTGGTAGGCTGCAGTCCATGGGGTCGCACAGAGTCGCACACGACTGAAGTGACTTAGCAGCAGCAGCAGCAGTATTGATTTGATACATTTGTATATTGCAAAATGATTACTACCTTAGCATTAGGTAATATCTCTGTCCCATAACATGATTACCATTTCTTTTTTGTAGTGAGAACATTTAAGATCTATTCTTTTAGCAATGTTCAAGTATACAATACAATATTATTAGTTGTAATCACCATGCTATACATTAGATCCCCAGAATGTGTTAATCTTATAACTGGAAGTTTATACCCTTTGACCAGTATCTCCTCATGGAAAGAATGGTTTTAATTTTATCTAGATTACTTGCTTAAACTATGCCATGCTCAGAAAGTATGCCAAAGATTAGTTAGGTGGATTTTACTGTTAATTATTCACAAGGTTTTCTTTCCCACTAATTTGGAAACTTTTTGGTAGCAAGAAATTTTAATTTTACTCATCTGAACTCACCTGAGCACAACGGATTATGACCTTTGACCTATCCACCAAGAGCTATGAACCTCTTGGGGGTTGGATCATTCCTCCTAGAAAATTGGGGGCTCCGGTTTACACAGAAAAGTCACAAGAGTTAGGAAGAAATGGAGTATCAATGAGGATGGTGATTATATTAGTCAGATTCCTGGCAGGAAACAGTTGGCACACCTATTGTGTAATTTGAGAATTTAATAGAGGACCATTTATAAAGGCCACAGTGCAGGGAGACCACAGGGATAGTGTAACACCCTACAGGTAGAGGGTTGTTGTGACGCTCTCATGCTCAAATGGGGAAGGGCAGGAAGTGGTTCTGGAAACCAGGAGAGGAAGAGAAAGTGAGAGCATTAGAAGAGACAGGGAAAACACGAGAGCTCTGTGGAGATCAGATGACCTTGCATAGCTCCACAGACAAGAGACTGGGAGAATAAATTTCTCTAGTAAGGTTAAGTCACCCTCTGCCTTCCTGCAGTCACACAAATCACAGAATACTGTTAAAACACTGGTTCATGTCTCCCCTTCTGCTGTGGGTCCTTAAGGGCTCCTCTTTCTGTTGCACTCCATTTGGTATCCTTAGCACTTGCCATAGGGTCTGGCACAGACTTGGTGCTTAGAAAATACTTGATAAATGAACAGTTTTCCTGCTTTCAGTTATGCCCATTTGTCTCCCACATTTCCATACACCCTCCAGACTAATGGTTCAAAACACAAACTCTTTGTGATCCTCACAGTCCTGGACCTCTCCTGTGGCTTTCCAGTGAGCACAGCATGATTTCAAGCTCTCCAGCCTGTCTGCATCTCCATGTCATCTACCACTCCTCGCTGGCTCCCATCTTCCTTCCCACCCGCTGTGGAAATGCACAGAGCTCCCAGCAAGCTATGCTTTCCCATATTTTGTCACATTTGCATCTGTTCTTCCTTCTGCCTGGAATGCCTCCTCTTTTCCAACCCTCTCTAATGACTTTTGCATCCCTCCCCCTAGGCCCCTACTCTTTTCCACCAGAATAGTTGGCAAAGTCATATATTTTTTTAAAAACTTATTTTACATGGCATTTCCTCTATGATAATTTCCTCAAAAACTTTCCTTGGAATGCAACAAAGTTTGCTCATTTTTACCTCTATGAGATTCCCGACACACTGTGTTGAAATGATGTATCGATTTATGTGTCATATTATCTTTCTTATTTCTTAGAATCTGACACATGCCATATGATTAACAATTGTGTCTTGAATGAATATGTGAACAAATGAATGAATCCATCAAATTCTGACTCCTATGGTTCCCTGGACCATGTGGAGAACAACTGCCCCCTTCCTCTTTGGTGGTTTCTGAGTTCTGCTTGTCTGTGGCACACAGGGGTAGACCAAGTCATGTGGGGCATGGTCAATGGAATTAAGTAGGAAGTGAATGAAAGTAGAGAGCGGTGTCCTTAAAGGGGAAGGGACTGCCCCTCCTTTCTCCTTTATGCTGGCTCTGTTGTGAATATGTGGGCTGCAGTGGGAACAGCCACCTTGGAGCATGAGTTGGAAGTCACAGGCAGAGTAGAGTGGGATGACAAACCAGGGGGAGTCTGGGTCTCTGATGATTGCAGAGCTGCCATAGCAACTCTCAGTGATCTCTGAAGACTTAAATATGAGAGAAATAAAATTCTGTGTTGTTCAAAAACATAATTCTATGTTGTGACTTTGGGGGTTCTACCATTTGCAACCAAAACAAATCCTAAAGAAGGTATTTACTAAATCATTTCTACTGGACTGAGCCTGAGTCAAACATCATGAAAAAAGAAATAAGGCAAATCATATCTTACTTTTCTGTACCTACTGGTCTTGTTTCAGTTTTCTTTTATGACTTTTTAAATCAGTTTGTAGAGAGGCTAACTAACTGGCCTAAGTTTAGATAAGCAAGGACATCACTATTTGTAAACAGACTTATGTCTTATTCAGTTTCAGAATTTCATCTTACCGTGACCGCTGACTTTTAGTTGACAGTGTACTTCTGTACTTCTTCAGGCTTCCCAGGTGGCGCTAGTGGTGAAGAACCTGCCCGCCAATGCAGGAGACGTAAGAGACGAGGGTTTGATCCCAGGGTTGGGAAGATCCACTGGAGAAGGGCATGGCAACTCACTCCAGTATTCTTGCCTGAAGAATCCCATGGACAATGGGACCTGATGAGCTACAGTCCATAGGGTTGCAGAAAATTGGACATGACTGAAGCAATTTAGCACACACACACATACGTCTATACTTTAGTATCACAGAAATACTCGGTGATTGGTCTGTGCTGCCAAAAAGCATTTTATTTTGTTTGTAGCGAAGGATGCTGCCTCCGTTGTCTGGGAGAGACTGATTTATGTTTACCTATTTATCTCAGTGATATTTACCACTCCTTTAAATCCGTGCCCACATGTCCCTCTCAGCACCTCTTGATCTGGCCCTTAAGACAGATGCATCCTATGCACTGTAACCTCTTGTTCTTGCTTTTCAGTATTATTTAAAATTGTTTTGGTCTTGGTTCATGTCTTAACAGGCAGAGGATGGGCAGCAGTTCAGAAAAAGAGAATCATTATCCGCCTATCTGGCAAAGTTCAACTTACTATGTGAATTGGGATTTTTGTGTTAGAGAAAAAGCTGAGGAGGTTTTTGATTAAATGGATTTTTCAGGGAGTTTTCCATGAGGAATCAGCAGCCTGTGGTTATGTTCTGCACCTATTAAAAGATGGAGTTGTAAAACTGATGTGTATGTAATCTCTTTTCAGGTTTCCATGGCAACAGTGGCAGCAATTCAGTGAGTAGCTTTTCCATTCTTCCTTCGTGACCTTCAGGCTATAAAATCGTTTCAGTGAAGAAAAAAATTGTTCTTCCTTTAAAATATAATATATTCATTTAGATTCATTCTAATGAGACAGTTTTGAGACTAAAAATAATCCCAAGACGTGAATCCAGTAAGTGTCTCTGCTCTTAACAAGGTGTAGGACCTTGGGCAAGTCAATTACTCTCTGTAAGTCTTGAGTTCCTTATCTACAAAATATGAACAAAAATATATCTACCCTACAGGGCTGTGGGAAGACTGAAAGGATACACACGAACTATTGAGCACAAACCACGGTTTATGTTAACTCTTGGTCATTACTCTGAATGAACATTTAGCCAGCTGGGTCATGATGTTAGATTTTAAGGTTTCAGTATGAATGTCCTGACATATTCCTTTTAACATCAGCAGGATTTGAAGAGATATTTCTTTTATCATTCTAATACAAAAATTTGTGCTTTTTGGGGTTTACCTGTGTCTTTATAAAGTACCTTATTTGTAAATAGCATATATTGGGATTTTCTATTCAGTAAGACAAACTCTGCCTTTAATTGGAATGTTTAGTCTATTTAAATTTAATATGATTATTGATATGATTGGTATAAATCTCTTTGGTTCTTGTTTGTCTGTTCTTTATTCTTTCTTTCTTGCCTTACTTTGGATTAATAAACGATTTCTCCATCTTGTATTATATCTCCTTTATTGGATTTTTAATTACAACTTTTGTATTCTTTCTGTTTTAGTGGTTGCTCTAGCAATTACAATATTCACCTATTCTATTTACCATCCTTAACATCTTTGTCAGAGAAGGCAATGGCACCCCACTCCAGTACTCTTGCCTGGAAAATCTCATGGACAGGGGAGCCTGGTTGGCTGCAGTCCATGGGGTCCCTAAGAGTCGGACACGACTGAGTGATTTCACTTTCACTTTTCACTTCCACGCATTGGAGAAGGAAATGGCAGCCCACTCCATTGTTCTTGCCTGGAGAATCCCAGGGATGGGGGAGCCTGGTGGGCTGCCATCTATGGGGTCGCACAGAGTCGGACACGACTGAAGTGACTTAGCAGCACCAACATCTTTGTACTATTGATTTTGCATATTTAACTGTTGCATGTGTTACAATGTTGTTATTTTACTTTACATAGTCATTATCTTTTAAAAAATTTAATTTAAAAATGGCCTTTATACCTAGTCACATATTTACTGTCTTTAGTGTCTTACGTTCCTCCTATAAGGCTGGTATAATTTCTGTTCACCTGGAATAACTTCATTTGTCATTTCTTTCAGTGCGGGTTGGCTACCAGCATATGCTCTCACTTTTCATTTATCTGCAAATGTCATTTTGCCTTCCTTTCTGAAGAATATTTCCATTGGGTGAATACTCTAGCTTGAAAGATTTTTTGTTGTTGTTGCTATTGTTTGTTTTTTTGTTGTTTTTAGCATTTGAAAGTTTTATTCTTTGGACTTATCCTGTCTCTAATTTTTAATATTGTTCCTTTGTATGTAATGTGTACTTTTTCTTTGACTGCTATGAATATAGCAGAATATCTTATTTTGTCAGAAATATTTTATCAGAATATCTTATTTTCTTTGGGCTTCAGCAGTTTATAATGAGCCTTGTTTTGGTTTTCTTTGTATTTATCTGTTTGAAGTTCACTAAACTGATTAGATCAGTTGATTGATGTTTTTCAGTGTATTTGGCATATTTTTGACCAATATTTGTTAACATATTTTTATCTGCTGTATTCACTCTGTCCTTCTGAGGCTTCAGTCAATCAGTTCAGTCGCTCAGTCGTGTCTTAACTCTTTGTGACCCCAAGGACTGTGGCATCCCAGGCTTCCCTGTCCATCAACTCCTAGAGCTTGCTCAAACTCATGACCATCAAGTTAGTGATGCTATCCAACCATTTCATCCTCTGTCGTCCCCTTCTCCTCCCGCCTTTAATTTTCCCAGCATCAGGGTCTTTTCCAATGAGTCAGTTCTTCGCATCAGGTGGCCAAAGTATTGGAGCTTCAGCATCAGTCCTTCCAATGACTATTCAGGACTGATTTCCTGTAGGATTGACTGGTTTGATCTCCTTGCAGTCCAAGAGACTCTCAAGAGTCTTTTCCAACACCAGTTCAAAAAGCATCAATTTTTTGCTGCTCAGCTTTCTTTATGGTCCAACTCTCACATCCATACATGACTACTGGAAAAACCATAGCTAGTGATTTTCAAAAAATATTTAAAATTTGGTGAAATTTAGTATATAATATTTTTCCTTTTATAGTTCATGCTTTCAGTGTCCTAAACACTCTTTGCTTGAATCAACATCAATTTTATCCCATGTTTTCTTCTAGACAGTTTGTAGATTTAGTTATTACACTTAACTTCTGTGATCCATTTCAAGTTAATTTTTGTGTATTTTTTTAAAATTTTATTTTATTTTTAAACTTTACATAATTGTATTAGTTTTGCCAAATATCAAAATGAATCTGCCACAGGTATACATGTGTTCCCCATCCTGAACCCTCCTCCCTCCTCCCTCCCCATACCATCCCTCTGGGTCATCCCAGTGCGCTAGCCCCAAGCATTCAGTATCGTGCATCGAACCTGGTATTATGTGAAATTAGCATTAAGGTTTATTTTTCCAATAGGGATATCAATTATACCAGCCAATTTTTAAAAGGACTATCTTATTGAATTATTTTGGCTCCTTGTTAAAGTCAGAATATCTTATTTTCCTCTTCATTCTTTTATATCTTCCTGCCTTTCTTTCTCCCAACCCTCACTTCTATTCATCCAATATCCATTCCACCACCAATCCATTCACTCATTTCTCTACCTAGCTATTCTCTCTCTTGCTCCAAGAAAAACTGTCTTTATCTCACAACTCTCAGCTTTCATAGACAGAAAACCCTTAACCTTATTATAATTCCATAAGCAATAGAGGAAATAGAATTTGTAGCTTTAATTTTTTAAGAATTGTATTGGAGTATAGTTGATTTACAATGTTGTGTTGGTTTCTGCTGTATAGCAGAGTGATATATCCACTTTTTTTAGATTCTTTTCACACGTACAGATCACTACAGAGTATTGAGTAGAGTTCCCAGTGCCAAGCAGTAGGTTCTTCTTAATTATCTATTTTATATATATTAATAGTAGTGTGTATGTCAATCCCAATCTCCCAATTTATCTCTCCTACCCTTTTCCCTTTGGTAACCATAAGTTTGTTTTCTACATCTATAACTCTTACTGTTTTGTAAATAATTTCACCCATCCACTTATCCATTCATCTACCTACCTATCCCCTTTCTTACTCCAAGAAAAAATTCAAGTCTTCATATTACAACATTCAGCTTTTGTAAACAGAAAACCCTTAACCCTGTTATATTTCTGTAAGCAATAGAGGAAATATAACTTGCAACTTTTAATTTCAATCACGTGAAATTTACTAGAGGATTTTTCTAGGATGGTTACTTAAGCCCCAAGGCAGTATTTTGCCTTGAGCAAATTTTTAAAAAATGAAAATATTGGGCTGTGATGTAAGGAAGTCAAGGCTATTTTCATTTAGTGCAAAATAATGCCAATTGGATTTAGATTTGTGGAGTGATCTAGTGTGGGAAAGTCCGTGTAAAACTCATACAGTTTTAGGATTACCTTTTAAAAAACATTCCTTCTGAAACTGCTTGAAAATTTGTGAAAATCTTCTTGACAACTTGAAGAGCCATTGTTGAAAAAAAATTGCTATATTTCACTAGCATTCAGGTTTTTTATGGTTCCTTACTGCCCTTAATTATAGTATAAGACAGTATCAACTTCAAATATCAAAAGGGGGAGGAGGAAAGAAGCCATCTGGAGTTTGTTTCTGTTACAAGCAAGATTTCTAGTTGTACTTTTGCTAAATCTTTACTGCTCATTCAAAGGTTTTCTGTTTGTAAGATTGTTGTTGTTCAGTCATTCAGTCACGTCTGACTCCTTGCGTCCCATGGACTGCAGCACACCAGGTTTGTAAGATAATTGTACTATAATATTGAGTATGACCTTTTCTTTACAGAGGGATTTATAGTTTGAAAAACACATTCATACCCATTATCTTGTTTGATCCTCATACCATTCATTCATTCATTCAACAAATATTTATTGAGTATCTATACTGTGTTGGGCATCAAAGACACAATGGTGAAAGAGATGGTTTTAAATTTTATCTATTTGCTGATGTTGCCCAAATTTATATCTCCAGCCTCTATATCTTCCCTTGAACTTCTGAGTCAGTATATCTAACTTATTCAACATTTCCACTTGAATTTCTAACAGGTATCTCAAAGTTTATTAGTATGTTTAAAAGCAAACTCCTCATCCTGCCTTGCTCTTTCTCTTGTTAACCTTATCTTCAAGTAAGCTCCTCATCTCTATTCTAGTTTTTCAGGTCAAACCTGAGAAACATTCTTGATTTCTCTCTCTTCTCCTCCATCCCCACCCACATTTAATCTGTCAGGAAATCCTGTGGCCTCTACCTTAAAATATATATCTGGAACTGAAGCCGTTCTCACTACCACCATTGGTACTATCCTTTCAAAGCACCTTTATTTCTTCTCTGGATCATTGTTTTAACCTCTACAGGTCACATTGCTTCCAGTCAATTCAAAAATTCAATTCAAAGCAAAAATTCAATCTGTTCTCCATGCAGCTGCATAGTGAGACTCAAAAACCAAAAAGTCACTCCTTTACCCCAAACCAGCCCATGTTTCCATCTCACTTAAAATCAAACGTCTTTAGCATGAACTACATGTTCTTCCATGAGCTGGGCTTCCTTTACATCTTCTCCCTCCGGGCCCCTCACTTATTGTTCCAGGCACACAGCCCTTGTTATTCTTGGAACCAAGGGGAGCGGGTGCTTTCCTCTAAGAACTCCCACTTTCTGGAATACACCACATATCTGCAGGTCTTGCTCACTTACTTCTTCCAGGTCTCCTTTAAAATGTGATCTACTCAGAGAGACCCTCCCTGATGACCCTATATAAGTTACACCGAACTATACATTTCATTCTTTTACCCTGCTTTGCCTCTTGTGCTCAGTCACTCAGTCATGTCCAACTCTCTGCGAACTGATGGACTATAGCCCACCAGGCTCCTCTGTCTATGGAATTTTCCGGGTAAGAATACTGAAGCAGGTTGCCATTTCCTCCTTCAGGGGAATCTTCCTGACCCAGGGATGGAACCCATGTCTCCTGTGTCTCCTGCATTGGCAGGCAGATTCTTACCACTGAGCCACCTGGGAAGCCCTTACCTTTCTTTCAGTTCAGTTCAGTTCAGTTGCTCAGTCATGTCCGACTCTTTGCGACCTTTTTTTATCCTTCTTCAAAGCCTCTGTTACCACTGGATGCATTATATATTCTTTGCTTATTTGTCAAGACTCTGACTGTTCTATCAGAAAATAGGCTTTTTAATTCCGTACTTAACTGATGCATCCCCATCGCCATGAATGGTGTCTGGCAACCAGAAGCCACTTAGCAATACTTGTTGAATGAATCATCAAAGACAAATGTCCTTACTCTCAGAGTGCTTATATTCTAATTGAAGGAGACACTCAACAAATAAAAAAGCAGAATTTGGGGAAGGAATTGAAACTAGGTAATATAATAGAAAGTGGTTATGTGATTGGAGGGAGACACTTTGGATAGGATAGCTCCCTGTGAGGGGTTAACATTTATACCAGGGGTGTGATAACAATAAGAAATCAGCCTTGAAGCAGGATTGTTGTTTTTTCACTATATAAATCAGGAAACCAATACTGAGAGAGACTGTGTGCCTTTTTGCATCTGTTGAATAGTAGAGTGAATTCATAATCCCAGACTTAGACTGTAATTGGTTGTCCTTCTTAGTAAATTTCAAAGCCTTTCACAAGTAAAATGGCTAAAATGCGATACTAAAAAAGTAAAACAAACAAACACAACAAACACACAGTCCACCTCTCTGCTAGGACAAGAATCCCCACTCAGGCTAGGCAGATTGATAGCTGGTCACATAGAAAGCATACCTTTTTTTTCTCTTTTATTTTATAGTCAACCTTTGCATTTAAGGCTAGTGAGCATGCAGCTCAGCTCTGAAAAAAGGGGGGAAAGTCCCTGATTGTTCTGAGATAGCTACTTCTCAAAAGTCATTTTTATTAATTCCACGAACTAGTCCCAGAGGAGTGCCTCCCCTGGCTGTACAGTACTGAGCCTGTCTTCATGTTTCTGGAAGACTCCAGGATTTTTTTTTTAATGGTGAAGTCATGCTGGGTGTTTTCAAGTCTTCAGAGCTCTCTCAGGCTTTTTCTCAAAGCACAGAGACCCAGTACAAGGCCGAATCCGCTTGGTTTAGTTCCTGCTTCCTGCAGCAGATGGTGATCCTGCCTTTGAGACACTGAGGCTCCCTTTTGCTTTGCTAATAGCCCTTGAGCCTTTGGGAAAGCTTGATTGATAACATCTTTGGAAAAAAGTAAAAGAAAAACCTACTGAGATGACCCTTCTGGCAATAGCTTGAGCCCTACCTTGGAATATACCCAATAGCTCAAAACTTTGAAGAGCAGAAGCAAAAATTCAAACATTTGCTAACTCCAGCGCTTAGTAATTCACCACCTCACTATCACATGTTTTCTTTCTCTAGCTTTCGTTTTTATATACATAGCTTAACTAATTTCTAGGCTTGTTTCCAATGATGTGATGTAAAAGGGGAGTTGGGAGGGGAATAAGGAAAAGAATGCACAATTCCTCAAGTGAGAAATGAACTTCAGCATGAACACAGGAAAATGAATGCTCTTTTGCCTTTTTTAAAAAAAATTCTTTATTTCTGTTGTTGTTGTTTAAAAAATAAGAAAGATTAACTGTTAGTTGATGCTAATAAGGCTAGTTTAGGTGTTACTGAAGAAGAAAAGAGAGGAATAGGGGCTCTGCCAGTGAGGAACAGAAATTGACATGTTAGAGGAGAGGAACAGGAAATGGGTAAGGAGAACAATCAGCTGATAATGTCCCCATGCACAAAAGAAAGAAGGGGAGTGGTGGGAGCACACTTAGCATCTCAAAGTCTGATGCTGGTAGGAAAGGAAAGTGTATCAGAGGAGAGGAACTCACACAGATTTGAGATGTAGAGAGGTGTGTGTGTGTGTGTGTGTGTTTATAGGGGAGGGACGCCATATGAAACTGCAAAGCAATATGTGAAACTTGAATTGGTTTTTCTGATGGGGGTGGGAGACTGCAGGTGGGTCTTTTGGCATACTGGAAATAATGGTGCAATGTATGCTTGATGGAAATAATTTAGTGAAAGCACATGATTGCTACATGCAATTAGAACTTGGAATAAAACATGATTGCTGTTTTCATGTTTGCATATGAAGGATTATATTATAATTAAATGGAATAATAACAAGAAGTATGTGGAAATTATCTTCCTGGCTTGTGTGAAAGAAATAAGGACAAGTGGACCTGAAGCAGTGGGGGAAGCCCTCTCTATAGGCTGTTTGTTCCAGAAAATGCTAGTTCCTAATAGGAAGCTAAAGCTATTAGCGAGTTAGCTCCTCAAGTAAGGGAACTGCCAGGATCCTGGCTTAGAATCATCAAAGGACTGAGCTTTTATAGTTTAGGGAGAAGCGTGAGCTCCTATGATTAGGTTGAGATAATTTTTAGAAGAGGATTATCCTGTCAGTACCAGACTGCGCCTCATCTAAAGCAGGTTTCCCTGTGAAAGCTCTGGTCCTGGTGGCATATAGACGTGATCAGGGAAAGACTGTTCACTTATATCCCTACCAGCTAATGAACCGGACTTTTCTTGTCTTGCTATATTTATTTTATTTTATTTTTCCTGAAGCTAAGGAATAATTGGTTGACTATTCCTCATTAGTAGTTAACTATTTATTATTCACCTAAGTAACTTGGTTCTTATGACACAAGAATGAGAATTTGACACCCACA
The DNA here is from genome assembly GCF_029407905.1 of Bubalus kerabau. Classification (NCBI taxonomy): domain Eukaryota; kingdom Metazoa; phylum Chordata; class Mammalia; order Artiodactyla; family Bovidae; genus Bubalus; species Bubalus kerabau. Next base: position 76,158,327 of record NC_073633.1, read on the forward strand.
GTAGGTAGTTTATAGTTAATATTTGGTACATGATGTTATTATTAAACCAGATAAGTGATTAAGGAAAAAGAACATGATTTGGGGAACAGATATGTTGAGTTAGAGGTGCCAATCAGTTCAGTTCAGTCGCTCAGTCGTGTCCGACTCTTTGCGACCCCATGAATCGCAGCACGCCAGGCCTCCCTGTCCATCACCAACTCCCGGAGTTCACTCAGACTCACGTCCATCGAGTCAGTGATGCCATCCAGCCATCTCATCCTCTGTCGTCCCCTTCTCCTCCTGCCCCCAATCCCTCCCAGCATCAGAGTCTTTTCCAATGAGTCAACTCTTCGCATGAGGTGGCCAAAGTGTTTGAGTTTCAGCTTTAGCATAGTCCTTCCAAAGAACACCCAGGACTGATCTCCTTTAGAATGGACTGGTTGGATCCTTGCAGTCCAAGGGACTCGCAAGAGTCTTCTCCAACACCACAGTTCAAAAGCATCAATTCTTCGATGCTCAGCTTTCTTCACAGTCCAACTCTCACATCCATACATGACCGCTGGAAAAACCATAGCCTTGACTAGACAGACTTTTGTTGCAAGAGGGCATCAGAGGGCAGACACACTGAAACCATAATCACAGAAAACTAGCCAATCTAATCACACTAGGACCACAGCCTTGTCTAACTCAATGAAACTAAGCCATGCCCGTGGGACTACCCAAGATGGGCGGGTCATGGTGGAGAGGTCTGACAGAATGTGGTCCACTGGAGAAGGGAATGGCAAACCACTTCAGTATTCTTGCCTTGAGAACCCCATGAACAGTAAAACTCAGCAGTGGCCACAGGACTGGAAAAGGTCAGTTTTCATTCCAATCCCAAAGAGGTGCTAATGGAAACATCCAAATTGCGGTGTCCAGGAGACAGTGGTATGCACATCTCTAGAGTTCAAGGCATAGGAATGGATTCGGATAGGCATTTAGAAATCATCAGCATATGTGGGTGTTGAAACCAAGCCAAAGGAGTGAATGAAATAACCTAGGATGAATGGAAGAGTGAGAAGGTGGTCAAGGATGAGTCATTGGGACATACCAGTTTTTAGGGTGAGTGGAGGTACATGATCTTAAAAAAGAGAAAGAGAAGAAGGCAGAGATATAGTAGAAAAAGCAGGAGAGGCTAGTGTCAGAAAAGCTAAGAGAGCAGTTTCAAGAAGTTAAGAGAGAGTGACAGTACTGCAGAGAAATCAACACAATAAGACTGAGAAGAAAAGACCAACATTCGAATGGATGAGATTTCAGAATGATAAATGAGATCAAAGAGCCAGATCTCATAGGTTAATATCTAATTTCTTAAAATGACTCAAGCCAGCATAAGTCTTCCCAACAAAATTAAGTTGGACCAGTCTATATATTTACTTTTCTCTCAACATCTCTTATTTATTTTTCTAGCTCCTTCTTTTTGGCTACTCTTGCTGTTTTTCTGTTTGGAACCCCTGGTCCTTCATCTCAGCTTTCCCTGGGAGTAACTTACAATTGTCTAGTAAAGAACTTCCAAGTAAGGACCTCTCTGGACCACCCTGCTTTCTGCCTCTTTGGGCAGAGGAGAAAATGACCCTTCAACTAACAGGTGGTTGGGCAGCTTGTTTAGTGGGGCTGGAGGAGCCAGTCAGGACTAATGAATGGTGTGATAAGAGCAGGTGTCCAAGAAAATACACTCTCGTAGCCCTCACTTCCTGAAAGGTGAAGGGATACTCGCAGGACAGGAAGGGACACATGTGCCCAAGCTGCTGCCACCGTATGATGCTGGCCTGGTCAAGGAGGCTCACCAATCTCCTTGTCCTCCTTGTGGGTTTGGAGTGGAGGAGTGGATTCTGAGAAGTGGATTCAAAAACAGCAGATGGGACATGGTTATAAAATAACATATTAAGAATTACTTCAGAATTTATCCATCTGCTCTAACTTTATTCCCAGCCTAGGCGTCTCCTCTCCTTGAAAGGAGGATGCTTGTTCCAGGAATGCCGTTATGACTCTGAATGCCTGTGGGGCTCTTCATCCCCTTCAAGACCCCCTTCATCTCCTTTTGTATGAGTTTTCTACTGCTGCCAAATAAATGACCACAATTTCAGTGACCTAAAAGCAACACCCATCTGTTACTCACAGTTTTGAGGTTCTGTGGGTTGGCTAAGTTCTTAGCTGGAGGCTGTGGGAGAAGAATCCACTCCTAAGCCATGTGGACTGTCGGGGAATCCAGCCCCAGCCCTGGCTGCCAGCTGGGGCTACTCTCATATTCTAGAGGCTGCACCCATTCCTCATCACGTGGCCCTTCTATTTCCACACGAGTGATGGTGTGTCCAGTTCTTATGCTGGCAACCTAATTTCCTCATCTGCCACCAGCAGAGAAAATTCTCTGTCTTTAAAGGCATCATGTAATTAGACCTAGTTCACCAAGTGATCTCCGTTTTAAGGCCAAACAATTAGCAACCCTAATTACATCTGCAAAAGCCCTTTTGCCATGCAGTGTGACATAATCACAGGAGTGATATCCCATCACATTCACAGGGGAGGGAATCACACAAAGGTGAGAATCTTTAGGGGCCATTCTTATAATTCTGCCTACCACATTTACACTGTCTTCCATCCTTTTAAATGCCACCGGTAGTGCCAAAGTCTGAGTGGATCCACTCTTTTGGACATAGTCAAAAGTCATGTGGTGAATAAGATGAGGCATCAAGCTTTTATTTTTAAAATGGATTTGAATACAAAGTAATATGAGTGTTTTGCTTGCATGACCCATAAAGAAGACCTGAAAGTAATTTCAACATGGAAGTTTTCTTATTTCACATTTGATTATGCTACTGAAAAGAAAATGCTTTTCATGGGAACTTATATGTTAAAAAAAAAAAGAAACATTTGAATGGAAGCACAAGTACATACATATATGAAGCCCAGTTCTCCAGTTTTAGATAGACTAGTCTCTGGAGTCCAACATTTATTCACCAGCAATGGAATTTGTGTCTTAATTTCCCTTTCCCTCCCCACCTGCAAGAGACACTGGGCCAGAGGAGTGAAATTCCTGTCTAGCTCAGCAGTTCTAAAGAGGAGCAAACCCTCCTGGGCACTGTTTGGAGAGATAGTCAGAGTCAGGCTTTTGCATTTCGGTGGAGTTTGGACAGACCATACATCTACTGCAGGTGGGTGGTCTAAATAATAGGCAGACAGTTTAACTCCTTGGGGTCTTGGGTCCTGGAAGACGCCTAACATTTCAAAATCAACTTGGTTCTGGAAGCAAAAAAAATCAGAATCAAAAGTGATTTTGTTAAAACAAGGAGAAACAGCTGAAGCTGAGGTCCCAGAGAGAGATGTTTTTCCTCAGACTTCCTTTATTTGATTTTCTTCAGCCAAAATTAAAAAAAAAGTATTTAAATAAATAAATAACAAAGCCTACGTGTTGTAACTAGTATGTAAGAAACTGTCTTCCTGAGGCTCTTCCCTCCCTGCTCTCAGCTTTGTAACCTCCGTAGTGAGAAGGAGGAGGGGCAGAGGAGGAAAAGAAAGGAAAGCGTCCACAGACCAAACCCATAGGATAATGTAACAAAGACCAAATTAGGGGGGAAAAAAAATCAGTGGACTTCAGGTTTAGTAGCACATAATGCGGAGAAGGCAATGGCACCCCACTCCAGTACTCTTGCCTGGAAAATCCCATTGATGGAGGAGCCTGGTGGGCTGCAGTCCATGGGGTCGCTAAGAGTCGGACACGACTGAGCGACTTCACTTTCCTGCACTGGAGAAGGAAATGGCAACCCACTCCAGTGTTCTTGCCTGGAGAGTCCCAGGGATGGGGGAGCCTGGTGGGCTGCTGTCTATGGGGTCACACAGAGTCGGACACGACTAAAGCGACTTAGCAGCAGCAGCAGCAGCAGCACGTAATGATGTCAAATTCTATGATGATGTTAGGCAGGTAGAATAGGGAAAAGGAGTCCAAAATGGCGGTGCTAAAAGACAAAGAAGGGATAAGCCCAGGAAAACAGAACAAAGGAAGGTCCGAGGACCGGAGTGAGGACCTCAGGTAAAAACTCCTGGCTGGACAAAAACAAAACAAAACAAAAAAAACATATAAAAAGAGGAGCCAAAGCTCGCTCGCTCGCTCTCTCTTTCTCTCTCTCTCTCCTGCGCACTGGAGTGCTCTTCTCCTCGCGTCTTTGGATCGATGTGCCCTTACGCCTCAAAGATGGATTTTCCTGCTATCTTCTGAATAAAATAGAGCTGTAACATTGAACTGTAACACTGATTTTTCTGAGCTATAACATGGTCCTTTCGAGACCTGAGAGCTATAACATGGTCTATCCAAGACCTGAGAGCCGTGACATGCCGAGGGGGCTTTAATGTCCGTCAGTCCAAATCTTTGTTGTGACGAGACAAAGAACCAAGGAGCATACACTCATGTGACAATAAAAAGTAAGAAGCAAGACATATCTGTCAGAGACGAAACCCACCTTAAAGAATGAGGTGATATAACCCCTATATTAAGGACAGAATGTCTTAAATTGGCAAGGGTGGGACTTAAAAGATGTGCATTACGTAGCAGAAAGGAAGATATAATGTCTGATTAAGAAGATGAATGTGCCTTCAAGAGACTGGCTGGGTATAATATGGAAATGTTCTTTAATTTCCAATCCAGGAATCAAGCTCTAATCTCCTACATTGCAGGCAGATTCTTTACTATCTGAGCCACCAGGTAAGCCCTTAAAAATGTATAAATTTGTTGTGTCTGACTCTTTGCAACCCCATGGACTGCAGTCTGCCAGGCTCCTCTGTCCATGGGATTTCCCAAGCAAGAATATCAGGGTGGGTTGCCATGCTCTCCTCCAGGAGACCTTCTAAACCCAGGGATGGAACCCACGTCTCCTGCGTTGTAGACAGATTCTTTACCTGCTGAGGTAAAGAAATAAGGTGGAAGCCCTATACATTGTGTGTGTGTGTGTGTGTGTGTGTGTGTGTGTGTGTGTTTGTATGGGCTTCCTTGGTGACTCAGTGGTAAAGAATCCACCTTCAATGCAGGAGACACAGGTTTGATCCTTGGTTGGGAAGATCCCCTGGAGAAGGAAATGGCAACCCACTCCAGTATTCTTGCCTGGGAAATCCCATGGACAGAAGAGCCTGGAGGGCTACAGTCCATGGAGTCAAAAGAGTCAGACACGACTTAGTGACTAAACTACCACATATATGTATATATATTTATTTTTTTAGATTGTTCATTATTTGCATCTGACTGAGTGAAATTCTCTCTCCACCATCATGTACCTTATGTAAACTGATACTTTCTATTTTAATTCCATCAATGAGCTGGCCCCAAAATATCTTGTCCAAACCTTCATGGAAACATATTAAATAAAACATTTTATAAAAATTAATTAAACATTAAACTTACTAAACTCTTTTTCTTGCCAATTCTTTTTTTTCCTGTCCCAGAATAAAAACTTCCAAATTTAAGACATCATCTTCTTAGTAACAGAACTTCAAGCAACTCAGTGGGAGGAAAATCTGATCTTGGGTGTCTTTGAAACATGAGAGTTAGAACTTAGTTTACCATTTATTTAAAAATTACTTTCAAAATCTTCATGACCTAAAGATGTAGCTATCAATAAGAAGTGAGTAATGAAAATAACTTAGTACGATGTGAAGACTGAAAATGTGGGTTTCCAAGCCAGACCCACTTACAAAGCCTGGCCCTGCCCCTTAATAGCTACATGTCCTGGGGCAATTATTAATACTTAACCCTTTTGAGCCTGTTTCCTCACCTATAAATTGGGTATAATAATAATAATAAATATGGTGATATATAAAACTAGAGCACAGATTCATGTTAATGTTTGGCAGCAACAAACACAATTCTGTAAAGCAATTATCCTTCAATCAAAAAATAAATAAATTAAAAACAAAACAAAAAAACTAGAATACAATAAATGCTCAAATATTAGCTACTAATATTATTTTCCTTACTCTGAAGACTTTAAAAACAATTCTTTAAAGGTTGGGTTTTTAAATTTTGGTGATTTATCAAAAAGAAAAAAAGAATCCCATAAGAACTGGATCATTAAACTTTAGTAGATGAAACCTCTTTTGCATGACCCCATTAGCCTCAACCCTGAACTTGAACCTTTGCCTCAAGGGTCTGGAAAGAATTTCATCCTCTATTGCTCTTCCAAATATCCCTCTCACTCACTTCCTTTCTAATACACCACCCACCAGTTCGTCAACATAGCATTGACAGCCATCTCTGTTTGTCTTGGCTGAATGATTTTCCTGAGTGCTATTAAAGGCATTAGCCTTCACCTGTCCTTACTGGGTTGTTTGGTTTATAATGGCCTGGAATGCTCTTACACTTATCCTTTTGGAAGAGGTTAACTTAGCACCCAGGCTTTGCCCATAAATGATTGTTAGTTACAATGTCTTGCCATGATATACAACCCTAGCAAACAGGAAATGACAAAATGGTACTAAATGCCTTTTTCTATGAGAGTGAAAATTCACTGCCCCATTTCAGAAAGGTGAAAGAAAAAGGACAACATTTTTGTATATGTTTTTACAGGAATATGTGCATGCCGTCACTCAGTTGTGTCTGACTTTTTGAGACCCCGGGAGCTGCAGCCGGCCAGGCTCCCCTGTCCATGGAATTTTCCAGGCAAGAATACTGGAGTGGCTTGCCATGCCCTCCTCCAGAGGATCATCCCAACCCAGGGATCAAACCTGAGTCTCTTGCGTCTCCTGCATTGGCAGGCAGATTCTTTACCACTGAGCCACCTGGGAAGCACCTTTACATGTTTGTGTAGGTTATTTCATGGAATACTAAGAAAGTGGAGTAGAGTTTTTTGGTGGCATGTTTGTTTTTATAGAAAAGCGTTTTGTTGGACACTCTCAAACAGGAATTGGCAAACTATGATCCATGGGCCAAAATGGCCCTCTTCCTGTTCTGTTAAAAAAAAAAAAGTGATATCAACCGCAGTCAGGCTGGTTTGTTTACAGACTATCTGTAACTCCTTTTGTTATACAACAACTGAATTGAGTAGTTGAAACAGAGACCATGTGGTCCACAAAGCCTAAGATATTTGCTCTCTAGCCCCTTATAGAAGAAGTATGCCAACCTTGTGCATTTAAAACAGAATAACACTTCCACAAATCCTCTGTTGGTTTGCCTGGTATGTTTTGCACATCTGGTGTGGATAGAGCAGCCATACTGCAGTTTCTTGCAACAGCCTGTCTATTGTTATTTCCCTATTGTCCCCAGATATACACATGAGAAAATTTTAGACTTATTTGATAGTATGTTTTGTACTTTGGTTTAAAAAATTACAGCCCCCACCCCAATGGTATAAATGCCAGGTTTCCCAAGAGGCATGGAAAAGCAGAAATTAGCAGAGGCTACAATGATCACTGTGTTGAATCACTGTGATCATTATTTGTCCTGAGGCTTCCTAGGTATTTTGAAAATGTCTGCTTATTGGAGTTTAGCTTTTCATGTTAGAACATAGGTGAGGATTTTCATTTTCTTCAGCCAAAGAGAAAGCAAGGGAATTTATATCCGAGAATGGTTCTCCAGTCTTCCTCCTCCCCCATGCCTAAGGCTATAAAAACATGTTTACAAGAAGTATTTTTCTGGCAAACAAGATTCTTGACATGAATAGGACCTAAAAATGTTATTATCTTCTACAAGATAACTTGATAAGAGGGCACTTGAAGAGAGTGCTTTATATTTGTTCCCTAGCATTTTTCAGTGCTTGTGGGATTTATGGTGCTAGGTAAAGGAAAGTCTGTTGAACTAAACCAGATAGCCTAAGGACAGAAACAGAGATAAAAGAAAGAAGGATATTGCTGTGAAAGGAAAGATAAACTCTCCAAAAAGTCTGTATTGTTCCAGTGCATCCAATAAATGAAAACATACAATTTAAATAGAACATTAAAAACATGTTACAGAAAAACAAATCTTGAAAAGGCAAAAGCAACCTGAAGATGTGTGAAGGTGAGGTATGGCTTGGATATTATTCTTTAAGGGCACAGCTAAGTATAACGTTATTTCAGGTTGCTCCCAAACTAAAATGCCTGCCTCACTAACAAAGTAATTATTTTTTTCACTTAAGTGCCCCACCTACTCTGTGGAATTCCCTTTGCTGCCATCAGGAGAACAAGCTGGAACTACTTGGAGAACTTGTAGGCTATAAAATTAGAAAGTTCTAAAACTTTGAAAAAAAAATAACAGCTTGATTAAGGGAGTTGGTTTGGGTGTGTAATTTTAGGTTATGATCCTTATCCCATCCCAAAAAACATGGAATGCTGGGCCTAGGTTTAGGGAAGTGGTGCAGTCCAATTCTAAGATAAGAATGTAAAAAATGCTGTTCTTTGAAGGAAGGGAACCAAAACCCAGGTACATCCTCCAACTGGATAAATAAGGAGGAAGAGTGTAGACCCAGGACCTTTCAGAGGTAAAAATGCAGACCAGCAGTGAGCAGAGGTGTGAAGTGGCAGGTGGAGTTTGGTAGAATATTTGGGGGTGGATGAGAGTGGGGAAAAGTACATAGATGGACACTTCTGCTAACAAGTCTGTAGCCACACCCAGGAGAATCCCACACCTGCTTGTGTTGTACCAAGGTCTAGTCGACCGTCAGAAACCACCACCACTTATGAATTTTAAAAGAAACCAAAAAACCAAAATCCAAACCAAACAAACAGAAAATCTTATTGTGAAGAATTGGCTAAATATTGAAGAACTGAAAAGGTAAAAATAGAACACAAATTATCAGAAAGCTGGCAACTGATGAAAATAGCGACTGTTTCTGAGTCTGGAGAAACTGAAGAAGGGCCCCCATTGGGCTGGAAGCTCAGATCTCAGAGGAGGGAGCTGTGTCAGTCTGCTCAGGCTGTTATGAAAAATTATCCATGACTTGGACACAGTGTTCTGGAGACAGGAGTTCAAGATCAAGGGGACAGCATGGTCAGTTTCTGACAAGAGCTCTCTTTCTGGCTTGCAGTTAGCCACCTTCTTGCTGTGTGCTCACATAGCTTTTCCTGAGTGGGCACAAGTGCAGAGAGAAAGAGACTCAAATTAGGGTCCCACCTTTATGACTGTGCTTCCTTTGTGGCTCAGCTGGTAAAGAATCCGCCTGCAATGTGGGAGACTTGGGTTCAATCCCTGGGTTGGAAAGATCCCCTGGAGAAGGGAAAGGCTATCCACTCTAGTATTCTGGCCTGGAAAATTCCATGGATGAGTCCATGGGGTCGCAAAGAGTGGGAAACAACTGAGCAACTTTACTTTATGACTGCATTTAACTTTTGTTGTTGTTGTTCAATCACTAAGTCATGTCTCACTCTGCAACCCGATGGATGGCAGCAGGCCAGGTTTCCCTGTCCTTCACTATCTCCTGCAGTTTGCTCAAACTCATGTCCATCGAGTCAGTGATGCCATCCAAACATCTCATCCTCTGTCATCCCCTTCTCCTCCTGCCTTCAATTTTTCCCAGCATCAGGGTCTTTTCCAATGAGTCAGTTCTTCACATCAGGTGGCCAAAGTATTGGAGCTTCAGCATCAGTCCTTCCAATTAATAGTCAGGGTTGATTTCCTTTTGGATTGACTGGTTTTATCTCCTTGCTGTCCAAAGGACTCTCAAGAGTCTTCTCCAACACCACAGTTCAAAAGCGTCAATTCTTTGGTGCTCAGCCTTCTTTATGGTCCAACTCTCACATCCGTACATGACTACTGGAAAAACCATAGCATTGACTTTATGGACCTTTGTCAGTAAAGTGATGTCTCTGCTTTTTAATATGCTGTCTAGTTTCATCATAATGATTCTTCCAAGGAGCAAGTGTCTTTTAATTTCATGGCTGCGGTCACAGTCCACAATGATTTTGGAGCCCAAGAAAATAAAATCTGTTACTGTTTACATTTTTTTCCCCATCCATTTGCTATGAAGTGATGGATCCGGATGCCATGATCTTAGTTTTTGGAATGTTGAGTTTTAAGCTGGCTTTTTTTCACTCTCCTCTTTCACCCTCATCAAGAGGCTCTTTAGTTCCTCTTCACTTTCTGCTATTAGAGTGGTATCATCTGCGTTCTGAGGTTGCTTATATTTCTCCTGGCAATCTTGATTTCAGCTTGTGATTCATCCATTTCTAACCCTGAGCCAAGATCAGTTACACTGAAAATTTGGGTGCCTTCTGGAAATTGTTACTAATTCTTACAGCAAACCTATGAGGAAAGATATTGTTATCCCTGTTTTGCATATAAGGAAACTGATGCCTAGAAAAGCTACGCATGTAGTTGAGGATCTACTGTGAGTAGGCTATGCTAGGGATTGAAAACACTCTTCCCTGTACTACTCTGGCACCAACTAGACTGTCATAACTCAATTATAGATTACCTACACTTAGTGAGCTACTATGGGAAGCTAGCCACTATTTATAGCACCACTTATATGATAGAATAAATTTCAAATGACCAGTTGGGGACTGCCCATATTAACAGTGATAAAAATGTCACCCAAATATTTTCAGTAGAATTTACACTTGTTGACTAAGCAATACAGCATGTTCATCTAAAAGTTTGATGTCTAGATTAAGCAGAGACCTCTCCATTGCAAATATAACTGCTTTAAAAAAAAAAAAAAAAGGTTGTTGCCACAGCTCAGATATAACTGAATTTCTCTGTAACCCACGGGGTCAATGCACAGTGGCCTCCTGTGGGTCTCACTTTTGCTTCCACTTCTTGAGGCTTCTAACTAGATCAGAATTTTGAGGTCTCCACCTTTGGGACCTTGCCTATGGCCTTGGCAACTCCTTGGAAGGACTGCAGGCCCTCAACCTGCAGGCACCTTCTACATCCCCTCTTGGCTCATGAGAAAACCTTGACTCTTATCTGTGCCTTGTTCTGGCTTTGCAGATTCAGAGGGAAGGTGTCTACTGGACCAGGCTCTCTCTGCCTAAGTACTCAGACCCTCCAGGTGCACTCAGCAGTCACTCTCCTGAATTAGTGTGTGATGCATTGTGAGTTAGTGCCTTTAGCACTCAGGATGGGAAGTAGGAGCCAAGCCCTTTAGCAGAGGATTTTCCAACCTGACGTCCTGGCCCCACACCCAGCAGGGCTTTCCACCCTGGTTGAGGGGTGGGGGTGGAGATGCAGATGAAGAGCAGGCAGGAAAGCTTCCCACCAGCATCTAGATGCTCCTGATTTCTCCCTCCAGCTCCCCTGCTGCCCAGGAAGGGAACTTATCTCTCTCCTGTGGGGTGAGAAATTGTAGTTATCCCCTATCCTGCATGATTTCCTCCACAGCTCTGTGCTCTCTTCTAGGCTCTGGCTCACTCTTCCACTCAGCCCTTTGGAAATAAAAACCAAACCCCCTCTCTCTTATACTCTTAGGTTTCACAAATAAAAAATGTTTGGTTTTATGCCTGCCACGACTTTTAAAAAAACCAGTACGTCAGTGGAAGTCTTTGTCTCTGTTTCTGCCCTCCTCACGTGGCCGTGAATGCCTTGGATCCAGGCCTTGGAGAGCTGAGAGGCAACACGGGTCCTTTTCAGAAAGGAAAACCTCTGCTTAAAATCTCCATATATTATCCCATTACATTAGAAAACAGAAACCAGCTTAAGCTAGGTTGAAGAGTAAAGAAAGGAGCTGATTGGTAGAAACCCCACTTGGTTCTCTTTGTACCTGGCTGGTCTCCCTTCTCCACTCTTGCTGGTTCTTCCTATCTCCCTGGATATAATCATTAGACAGCCCCAGAGCTCTTCTCTTTTCTATCTATGCTCCCTAGAGGATTTCTCTGAGACTCACAATCGTTCAAGTCCTACTATACACAAACCACTCCTAAATTCATGTCTCTGACTGCAGCTCCATGTTTATACAGCCAACTATCTACTTGGTGTTATTTTTAAGGCTGTCTGAAAACAGTATCCAGCTTAGCACATCCAAAACCAAATGCTGGATTCTCTAAAACTCGCCCTTTCCCCCCATTTCTGTTGCCTATCCCTCCAGTTATCAGACAGGTGACTCCTGACTTATCCCTGTAGAGTTTGTTCACACTATATCCAGGGTGAGCATTCTAAAATGTGATTCCTTTCCCTTAACTACTTGGATCAAAGCTCTTTGTTTCCTGTCTTGCTCAAAGTAAAAGCCAAGGTCCCTGTCATTATACTCGAGTTTCCTAAGGTCTGACCTTAGCCGCTGCTGTGACCTCTCCTCTGGCCCTTCTCTCCCTCACCTCTCTGCTTGAGAAACACAAATCCTGTTTCTCTCTCCTCCTTAGAGCCTGTGCATTTGCTGTCCCCTCTGGTGCCTCAGATGGTAAAGAATCTGCCTGCAATGCAAGAGACTTGGGTTTGACCCCTGGTTTGGAAAGATCCTCTGGAGGAGGAAATGGCAACCCACTATTGTATCCTTGCCTGGAGAATTTCATGAGCAGAGGAGTCTGGTGGACTACAGTTCATGGTATCACAAAGAGTTGGACACGACTGAGTGACTAACATACACACTCAGTACACTCAGGTGTCTGCTCAAACGTCATCTTGGAGAGATACCTTCCCTCTGTATTCTTTATAAGAATCCAGTTTCTTCTCCCAAAAACACATCCCCTGTTTTCCTAATCCTGTTTTATTCTTTTCCATTTGTTATGCCATAGTTTTATTCTCCAGTTGTTTATTGTCTGTCTTCTCATCTCCTATACAATGCTCACTTGAGTACTAGCTTTTTGAAAGTGGAGGCTTTGTTTTACAGTAATCTCATATTCTTAACATAAGAACTTATCTGGTATTTATTAGAAATGCAACAAATATTTCTTGAAATAAATAAGAGAACATGCAATAAAATTAGGATATATCCATTAGACATTGCTTCATGATAAATTTAATTAAATTAAAACATGAACATATTATTGCTTGTGCACCTATGAATCATATGGATGGATCTGCTGCTCTGGGCCAGGCTTGGCTGATCTTGTCTAGGTTAGCTTATGCATTGTGATCAGATGGCAGATCCAACAGAGGCTGGCAGGACTGGTATAGCTTCAGTGCCTCACTCACATGTGATTGACTGCTTCCTATCTGGGACTAAGATAATAAATGGGTAGCATGTCTCTGATTATTGTAAAGGCTACACTGAACTTGTTCTCATAGGAAGCAGAGAAGAGGAAAGAGACACAGACAGGGAGAGACAGATAGACAGAAGGGAAACTTGTACATCATTTTGACCACATCCCATTATTCAATGCAGGTCAGAAGGTCATCCCAGATTCATGAGATAGGGAACATATTCTACCACTGGAGGAACTAAAGATCACACTGGTCCAGAGAGGGGTGAGAACAGGGGCTATTTACACAAATATTTTGCTATGTAGAGTATCTTACAGAATCCAAGGAAGAGTTTAACAACCAGGCCTAAGAAATTTTAACATTCAGCTGTGAATGTTAATCACAGTCTTCCTAAATTTCTAACATGAAAGGAACTCTGTTTCCAATTCCCAGATTCTGAATCTCACAGTTCAAATTCTAGATTCCCAGGGGAAATAATTGGCCTAGTTTGGGCCAAAAGTTCTTCTTGGCCCTTCCTTATTCCATGTCACACCGGCTAGAAGGGAGGATTATATTTAGGCCCTGTGGATCAAGGGGCAGTTCCCAAATAGGTGGAATTTATCAGGGAAAGTAGAGGAGGATTCCCAAAAGGATCTATCATGACATCTAAATAAAAGTTTTTGAAATCCTTACCTTTTAAATTTATTGCCTTTAAAATGTTCAAGCTTCCATGTAATATGTGGAAGAAATTTCTGTGAAGAGAGCCTTGCTAGGGGGAGTATGGTAGATTTAACGTAGTCTATAAGAGATGTTGAAAATATATAAATAAATTGAATTACCAACTAACAAAAGATGGTTCTAGGCTAGTATAACATAAAACTTATGGTATTATTCCATATTTCTCTTGCTTTTATTTGAATCTATGGTTTTTATTCGGAGCTACATCTTTCTCACGCTTTGTTAAATAGGTTTGTTGAAATTTTCTCCAGTATTGGACCTGGCTTACTGGGTTCTGAATTTATGAAGCAAAGAAATGAAGAAAACAATAATGAAAGATATTAGGTGTCTTAGTTTTTTATTGTTGCTATAACAATTACCACAAATTTAGTGTCTTAAGACATTTATTTTGGTATAACTCTAGAGGGCAGGAGTCCAAAATGGGTTTCACTGGACTGAAATCAAGAAGTTGGCAGAATTGAGTTCCTACTTGAGACTCTAGGGGAAAATCCACTTCCTTGCCTTTTTCCAGCTTTTAAAACCATCTGCATCCCTTGGCTCATGGTCCCTTATTCAGATCACTCTAACCTCTGCTTCTGTTGCCATCACATTTCCTTCTCTGACTCTGACTCTGTTACTTCATTCTTTTGCTTATAAAAGACCCTTGTGATTCCATTGGGCCTACTGAGATAATCCAAGATACTCTCCCCATCGGAAGGTCTTTAATTTAATTAAATCTACACTATCCCTTAAGCCACATAAGGTAACATTTCACAGGTCCTGGGGATTTGGACCTGGCTGTCTTTAGGGGGCCATTATTCTTTCTACCACACTAAGTAAATATAAAACCAGACCAAACTATCCTTGAGTTATGTAGATTCTACATTTTTCCAAATGTAGAAAGCTCTTACTCATAAAGTCTTTATGGATCATTGGGGTCTTCAACAAGTCAGGGTTATTATACCTATGCATTTTTAATTGTCTCCTCAAACCCTCAGAAATAGGAGTAACCTAGAAGTTGTTAACTTGTTATTATTATATTATTGCAGAAATAGTACCATTTCCAAGTATGCATTCATCATCTTGTAATTGTTGCTAAACCACTCAATTGCTGTGTGGTTCAGGAATTATTCCGCAGCACTGGCAGGCAGAACTGCCACTGTCGTCAAGTCTTTCAGACCCTCTTTCATTTTTGGCAGAGTACTTTTGCTTTAGCTTTCTTCATTCATCACTGAGAATCATAATGCTTCATAAAATTTAAACCCTGTATCTGAACCTTCCCAAGAGACCGGCTCTACACAAGTTCTTTACCAATGCCTATGGCCCTCTGCTTCTAGGTCATTATAGCACTCTATGGGTCCTCAGTAATCTTGCAGATGGTTTGTCTGGCTTGAAAATATTCACTGCAATTTAATTCACATTAAACTGGCCTCCAGGTACTAATGTGGTACTTAGAGGAATCTTGCTAAACTAGTTACTTTTCACAGAATACCTGCCTTCTATAGAGTCATGTGTTCCAAAGTATCTGAAAAAATTTGTCCTCCCCTGAGGACTTTGTTCTGTCTTTTAAAATCCAGCTCGTCCTTTAAGGGCCACCTAGAATCTCATTCTAGGAAATTCTCCCGTTGAATTCCCATTCTGGTGATTGGGGCACTTGGTGAGGTTCAAGTGCCAGTGACTGTGTCACCCAGATTCCAGTGTGGTGGTGATGGTGGGGTATTTGTGGTTGTTTTCACCACACCATCAGGCAGTCCTCTGACGCAGCCAAGTGTCCTACAGCTGAACTCGGTTCTGATGCTCTCCTGTGGGGGAGCCTAGAGTGAGAGAGGGCATCAGAGTCCACAGGTTAAGGGCTCAGTTCTACAAGACTATCCCCTCCTCCCACTTATTTTCTATTTTCCACCTTTTCACCCATCTAGAAAATACAGTTTCAGGACTTGAATCCAGGACTTTTTGAATCTAAAATCTGAGCTATATTCTTTATGTTTACTTTCTAGCCTAAGTTGCCTTACAGATTGCTAGCTGGTCTTCTCATTTGCCCTGGGAAATTCACTGAACATTCATGGAACAGAATGCTTGCACTCGTAAAATACACTTATTTATACATTTATTTAAGTTGTCTTTTCTTCAAAACTAGACTATAATCTATTTGTGGGCAGAGATTATGGCTTCCTTTTCTTTAAAGAGTTCATTGCTCCTTGCCTTGGAAATTTGCAAGTAGACATTCCACTTTTTCATACTGAGAAAGTGAAATAAGTAGCGTGCACGTAAACATGAGCAGTAAGTGTCCTAAAGTGCCAATTATATGATTATGCCTAGTTTTCATCTCTGAGGGGCTGCCAGGATCACTGATGCGAAGGATAGGATCAACGAGCAATGCTCCTATGGGACTGCTGGGGCTCATACCTGTTGTCTTCATGTAATTTAGTCCTGTACATTCTCAATGTGTCCTGGTTTCAGTAACAACTTGAATGATCACCCTAACTCTGTGGGCGCAGGAAAGGAAACTGGCAGTATATGTGCAATGTATTTGCCACCCATGCTGTTTCAGTTTTATAAATGTTGTAAGAATCCAGGGAGAAGTGTCTACACAGTAGAGATGAACTTCCTGGACTCCAGCGATGCAGCCGAGATGAGAGCTGCATGTATATGGGTCCGTGTATATGGGCTGGCAGAGAGGAGGATGGGGTGGGCACCTAAATGACTATCCTTCTTTACAAGTATGTTGGATCCTGGGCAAAACACTGTTATAATAAGTAATTCCCCTGATGGTGAAGTTAGGAGTCACTCCAGAATTGACCAGGATCTGAACTTAAAGAGTCCAGTCTTTGATGATTTCAGCTGAGAGAAGGTATGGGAAAGAAAAGTTGCAGGAATACAGCATTTCTTATCTAGGGTTTGTGTTGCTGGAGAGATTCAGAACATAGTAGCTTCTAGAACATCAGCAGATACCATATGACTCAGTCATTTAGACTAAATAGATAGCAAGAGTTCACTGATTATTTGCATTCAGACATTACACAGAGCAAACAAGCAATGATTCTGCATTACTATCTCTTCCATAAATCATGGGTGAAGAGGTCAGTGACTGTTTGCACTGAACATACAAACTGTCCACTGAGTTTCCTTCAGAACCGATATACAGAGTAGCACAGTGATGAAGAGCTTTGGATATGAGGAGAGAGACAGACCTCGGTTAGAGTCTCAAATCTCGATTTACTTGCTGCATGACACTGAACAAATAACCCAACCTCAAAGCCTTAGGATCCTCATCTGTGAAATGAGAAAATTGAGAATGATGACCACAGAGGGTTTCAGGGAAGATTCAACAAGACAACAGAGAACCTGGCATACACAAGTGCTCAATAGATGCCGCATCACCAACTTGATGGGCATGAGTTTGAGCAAGCTCTGGGAGTTGGGGATGGACAGGTAGGCCTGGCGTGTTGCAGTCTATGGGGTCGCAAAGAGTCAGACATGACAGAGCCACTGAACTGACTGACTGATGCCACTTGTATTGAAGGAAACAGTTTCCTCTCTTTCCTCACATCAGCCAGTATCCTGTCTCCAGGGCTTGCCCAGACCCCCCATGCCCCTCCATCATATGTGATGCCAAGGTCCCTTAGACGTGGCAACTTCCATTGTGATCTGAGGCACTGGTCAGTCAAGAAGCACTCAGTATTGCCAGACAGCTGGGAGTGTCCCGGCTGTGCATGGGAAGCTGGGAACTGGCCTCGGGGATAATTGTGTTGGCCGCAAAGAGGTTGCTGTTTCAGCTTTCTCACAGCAGCGATTCACTGATGGCACAGAAAGAGCCTTTTTGTCCACTCCCACTACAGACACATTCCAGCTGTTTTCTTCTAACCACTGTTGTCCCCCACCCTTAGATAGCCAGAATATTTCTCTTAGGTGTATTTATTTCTTCTTAAAAAAGAGAAGAATAAGAAAAGGAGGGTGATTCTATTCTGGTCACTTCCCCAAAAGTACAGGAGCTAGATAACTCACCACTCGTTCACATTACATTTTCTCTTCTTTTCTCTCCTTGTACCTCCAAGCTCTGGACGACATGAGGTGAAAGCACCCTGTCAGCCTTGGACTTATGCCACAGCCATTTTCCCTCATGACAGCTCATAAAATGCTGCACAATCATTCCTGTATGAATGTATATGAGAAACTACTGAGACAGTGTAAGAAAGTCATGAAAAAGGCAACCGGTCCCCTGCCTGAGTCTTTGATGGGTCCCATTGGACAGAATTTCTCCTGAACTGTAGCGACGGATGCTACCCTAGGGGAGGGGAACTGAGCTTGCAGGTGAGGGTAAGGCAGAGTTTCTTTGGCCGCTGCAGCCTTCAGAACCTAGTTTTTCCCACTGTCCACTAAGCTGGAGATTTCATTTCAGATATATTTTTTTCTTTAGTTTAAGGAGTCAGAGCATGGTGAGGGAAGATGTGATCTCTGTGTGCCCTCAGACCCGTTTCTCTCCTGCTGCTCTACTGTCTAAGGCAGTGGGGCTGACGCCTGCCTACTGGATGACTCCCAGCCTCCTGTGTCAGCTGGCTTCTGGCTTAGGACAATGTGAGAACAGTAGGAGGTTGGGGGTTGCAGGGGGACGGAGCACACAGTTCAGCTCTCTGCTGTGAATGCTCTCTTCAGCATGGCTGCATGCGCCCTGTGACTCAGCTCCCCTGGACAGCTCCTTTGAGGTGCCAGTGTCCTGTGACTTTGGCTTTGGACGCTGGAAACCCCGCTGCCTCCCTTTGGCTTTCTCTGCCATTGCTCATCTCCAGTTTGCCTTGCTTGCCTGTTTGACTCTCAGCTCTTTTTTCACCCTTGTACCTAATTCCCTGCATTGATTTCCCTTTACTAAGAAATGATAAAGTCGTTTCCCCGTTGGACCCTGACTGTTCCCTGTAGGCAGCTGGGAGGAAGTCAAGCATATTTAAATACTTTTCAAACAATAAATGCAGTGAATGTTTGTTTCTAGATCACCTTGGCAATAAGTCAGCTTACTTAATGCAAACATTTGGAGGCCGTTATAATTAGACCTCTGCTGTTTGAATGATGTATGGTAATTTAAAAATTTGAAAGTCAAGAAAAATGTACTAGATATGTGATGGAAAAAGATAAAAAGGGTCCCCAAGATCTCCCTTTATGTTAGTTCTCAGAACTCATGGGCACTGCCTGCCTCCACTCCCCGCCCTCTCTCTCTGAGGAGAAAAAGGGCAGAACATGGGCAGATGTGGGCAAAGGGTGCTGAAACTGCCCCGCTTCTTTTGTTCCTTTGCCTTGAGGCCTGGGTGAGTGAAACAGATCTGTTTGTGCCAAGAAAGCTATATATTGTGGTAATCAGCTCCCTCTTTTTATTTCTTGGCTCCATCAAGTCCTCAGTCTATTGGAGTCTGAGGTTTTGGTAAAAATGCAAAAACATACTTTCTATTATGATCTGTAAATTTTCAGAGGGGAACCGTCATAAATGTTCAATACAGCTTTTATACACAGGATGCATAAAGTGCAGTAAATATATACACAGACATTTGTGCTTTGCTGCTCTAAAAAGCATGCTTTTAAAACTAGAATTTCAAAGCAGCCTACTCGAGGACATTTAATTCCACCTGGGACATGGGTGGTGTGAGACCTAGTGGCTGCTCAGACACTGTATTGAATTCATGCACCTTTAGCCACAAGGAAGGAATTCACAGCAAACCAACTTCTTAGTATAGTTCCAATAAAATCAGAAGCATCCAGGCCAGTTATAAAACAAGGCCTTCATTTATAGAGGAAAAGTGTTATAGAGAGTGACATTCAACTGCTGAAGTGGTCACCCTGATTCGATTGATAACAACAGACGGTTGGAATTTTCTGGGCCCTTTTACATGTCCCAAATCTTCTCAATGAACAAAACGGATGTATAAATTGTGTTACGTGTGTGTTAACAAAAATTAACTTATTCACCACTGCATCCAAAAATAAATAAATAAAAAGGTATTATTTCAAAGAATCATTTGTGGATTTTAAAAAACTGTTTTTCCACTCTCTGACATACATCACAGCAGGATCCTCTATGACCCACCTCCCAGAATATTGGAAATAAAAGCAAAAATAAACAAATGGGACCTAATTAACCTTAAAAGCTTCTGCACATCAAAGGAAACTATTAGCAAGGTGAAAAGACAGCCTTCAGAATGGGAGAAAATAATAGCAAATGAAGCAACTGACAAACAACTAATCTCAAAAATATGCAAGCAACTCAACTCCTACAGCTCAACTCCAGAAAAATAAATGACCCAATCAAAAAATGGGCCAAAGAACTAAACAGACATTTCTCCAAAGAAGACATACAGATGGCTAACAAACACATGAAAAGATGCTCAACACCACTCATTATCAGAGAAATGCAAATCAAAACCACTATGAGGTACCATTTCACACCAGTCAGAATGGCTGCGATCCAAAAGTCTACAAGCAATAAATGCTGGAGAGGATGTGGAGAACAGGGAACACTCTTACACTGTTGGTGGGGATGCAAACTAGTACAGCCACTATGGAGAACAGTGTGGAGATTCCTTAAAAAACTGGAAATAGAACTGCCTTATGATCCAGCAATCCCACTGCTGGGCATACACACTGAGGAAACCAGAAGGGAAAGAGACACGTGTACCCCAGTGTTCATCGCAGCACTGTTTATAATAGCCAGGACATGGAAGCAACCTAGATGTCCATCAGCAGATGAATGGATAAGAAAGCTGTGGTACATATACACAATGGAGTATTACTCAGCCATTAAAAAGAATACATTTGAATCAGTTCTAATGAGGTGGATGAAACTGGAGCCTATTATACAGAGTGAAGTAAGCCAGAAGGAAAAACACCAATACAGTATACTAATGCATATATATGGAATTTAGAAAGATGGTAACAATAACCCTGTGTACAAGACAGCAAAAGAGACACTGATGTATAGAACAGTCTTATGGACTCTATGGGAGAGGGAGAGGGTGGGAAGATTTGGGAGAATGGCATTGAAACATGTAAAATATCATGTATGAAACGAGTTGCCAGTCCAGGTTCGATGCACGATACTGGATGCTTGGGGCTAGTGCACTGGGATGACCCAGAGGGATGGTATGGGGAGGGAGGAGGGAGGAGGGTTCAGGATGGGGAACACATGTATACCTGTGGCGGATTCATTTTGATATTTGGCAAAACTAATACAATCATGTAAAGTTTAAAAATAAAATTAAAAAAAAGAATAAAAAACTGTTTTTCACCTCCTATCTTTAAGAGACACAGAATAGCACACAATTCAAGCAAGGGCTTTCGTAGTTATGCTGCTTGGGATTCTTCAGCTAGTAGGATGCTTGTGTGATAGGATGATCTGTTGAGACATTATTTTCCCTTTTCTTTAATTTCAGGCAGAAAGGCAGTTTTCTGTGTTCTCTCTCTCTTTTCTGTGTTCTCTTAACTCTCTGTGTTATCTGGTGCCAACAGTCTTACTTCATTAAGGTGACTATGTCAGGGGTGTGGGGTGCAGGGTAAGTGTGCAGGCCTTCTAACTGACACATCTACGACTGCACATCCTCCATTAAAGTGGGGAGACAGTGGCAATTCTGTGACATTTCTGGAACTGAAATGCACAATAGCAGCTTATTGGATGAAAAAAGTAAGGTCAACAAAAGCTAAGTAACTGGCACAACGTTACACAGATGGTAAGTGGTACAGCCAGGATCAAAAACTTTATGACAAAAAAATAATATGAATTAGTAGTGTTAGCTATAATGTTGCTATTGTTATCTCTATATATTAGCCCTGTGACCATGAGTTCCATCCTTGCAACTCACTTTCCCTTGTGTGCTCCATGAACATATCAACACCTTTTGGCATATATAGAGGTGCTGTATGTTAAATTATATTTAAATACATAAACTTAAAGTAGCCCATCAATTCTTTTTTTTTAAATTAAATTTATTTATTTTAATTAGAGGCTAATTACTTTACAATATTGTATTGGTTTTGCCATACATCAACATGAATCCACCATGGGTGTACACTTGTTCCAAATCCTGAACCCCACCCCCCCACCTCCCTCCCCATACCATCCCTCTGGGTCATTCCAGTGCACCAGCCCCAAGCTTCCTGTATCCTGCATCGAACCTGGACTGGCGATTCGTTTCTTATATTATATATGTTTCAATGCCATTCTCCCAAATCTTCCCCCCCTCCCTCTCCCACAGAGTCCAAAAGACTGTTCTATACATCTCTGTCTCTTTTGCTGTCTCTCCCATACAGGGTTATCATTACCATCTTTCTAAATTCCATATATATGCATTAGTATACTGTATTGGTGTTTTTCCTTCTGGCTTACTTCACTCTGTATAATAGGCTCCAGTTTCATCCACCTCATTAGAACTGATTCAAATGTATTCTTTGAGTAATACTCCATTGTGTATATGTACCACTGCTTTCTTATCCATTCGTCTGCTGATGGACATCTAGGTTGCTTCCATGTCCTGGCTATTATAAACAGTGCTGCGATGAACACTGGGGTACACGTGTCTCTTTCCCTTCTGGTTTCCTCAGTGTGTATGCCCAGCAGTGGGATTGCTGGATCATAAGGCAGTTCTATTTCCAGTTTTTTAAGGAATCTCCACACTGTTCTCCATAGTGGCTGTACTAGTTTGCATCCCCACCAACAGTGTAAGAGTGTTCCCTTTTCTCCACATCCTCTCCAGCATTTATTGCTTGTAGACTTTTGGATCGCAGCCATTCTGACTGGTGTGAAATGGTACCTCATAGTGGTTTTGATTTGCATTTCTCTGATAATGAGTGATGTTGAGCATCTTTTCCTGTGTTCGTTAGCCATCTGTATGTCTTCTTCTATTCTATTTTCTCATCTTTATTTACCATAATCAGATAATACAAATGGCCATAATATTTTCCTAAGCTGCCATCTAAATCTACCAGTTTCTTGCTGTCCTCTCTCCTTTACTTCCCCATCACATTCTTCTGCTCCTTGCCTCTCCCCTCTCCCACAATAATTCCTGGAAGGATGGTTGGAGGTAGAAAAATTCCCCTATTATACAGCTTCTGTCATCAACAATCCTGAATTCTTATTGTCATTTTTTTTAACTTGTTTATTTATAACAACCTAATTGACATAAAATTCCCATGCCATAAAATCCATCCTTTCAGAGTGTACAGTTCAGAGGGGTTTGGTGTTTATTAAAGTTGTGCAACCATAACTACTGTGTAATTTTAGAACATTTCATCAACCCAAAAGAAACTCTATATAATCCTCCATTTTATAAAATATTATAGGGGATATCTGAGAAAAGATGATTGCAATTACACATGGTTATCAATTAATCTACAGGACAAATACTTTTTCAAACCAATCAGTAGAGTTGTTTGTTTATTTAGTAAAGTAACCTAGAATGGAAAGCTCAGGTTCATATCGTATATTCCAACAATTCTATCTCCAGTAATGTGTGAAATAGAAATGCAGGACTATGGGAACCAAAAGACATACATAAGAGAGTTCTTAGCAGCATTATTTAATAGCCTTAAACTGAAAAACAACCAAATGTTCATCAACAATGGAATGGATAAATAAATTGTGATATATTCATAGAATTAAATGCAGCATAGCAATAAAAAAAATTTTAAAGCTGCAGCCATATGTACCAGCATGTACAAACTTCACAAAAATAATATTGTACCAAAGAACAGAAAATGCACGCTATATTAACCCCTTGATACAAAGTCCCTGAACAGGCAAAAAACAAACTCTAGTGTATTTACTAATATACAGTATACACTAGAGTGAAAGTACAAAGAGAAACAAAGAAATGACAACCATAAATATCAGTATGGTGATTACCTTTGGCGAGGAGTGAAGTGATTGTGTCTGGGGTGCTATTTTGTTTCTTTATCATTGTAGTGGCTGTGTCAATATGCGGAGAAGGCAATGGCACCCCACTCCAGTACTCTTGCCTGGAAAATCCCATGGACGTAGGAGCCTGGTGGGCTGCAGTACATGGGGTTGCTAAGAGTCGGATATGACTTCACTTTCACTTTTCACTTTCCTGCATTAGAGAAGGAAATGGCAACCCACTCCAGTGTTCTTGCCTGGAGAATCCCAGGGACGGGGGAGCCTGGTGGGCTGCCGTCTCTGGGGTCGCACAGAGTCAGACACGACTGAAGTGACTTAGCCATAGCCGTGTCAATATGTGCATTACGCTATTTTATTAAGCTGTATGTTTACATGTTATGGACTTTTCAGTACATGTATTTAGAACATTTCAAGAAAGTAAATAGTAATAATGAAGATAGCATGGGATTCTAGTGGGTTGGCCTATACAATTGATAAACGGACCAAAATTTAACCTGATGATAACAACCTAGATGTCAGAGGGAGTGAAAAGGAAGCTATCAAGGTGTCTCATAGGGTGGGTCAGCCTTACAAAGCCTAAACCACCAAGAAAGGGGTAGATTTCATCTCAGGGCCAGTGTTTTCAAGCTATGTTCCTGAAGCCTGAGGAGCTCTGGTGAGATGCCCGGGGATTGCCTTGGCCAAGAAAGAATGGGTGGGTCTTCTGGATTTTCATCCTTTTCCAAAAGCAGCTCTACTTATATCTGTTTTATAGTTACTGGTATTGTTGATTGGAAAAAAAAAAAAAAGCACAGCCTAAAAGTTTAGAATCAAGTTTTATCTGGCAGAAAAGACTGAAGACTTAAGTCCAGAAGATAGCTTCCCAGGTAGCTCTGAGGGACTGCTCTGAAGAAGTAATGGAGGAGCCAGGGTATGTAGGAGTTTTGCAACAAAAACCAGGTAGTAGGAACATCAAAGGGTTAGTGTTAATTAAAGAAAACCAAAAAAAAAAAAAAAAAAAAGAAGAAGAAAGAAAGAAAACCAGACATCTCAAGTTAATGAATTTAGTGAGTTTTTCTATGTATGGGAAGATGCAAGAGTCTGGGCTCATTGAAATATATATATATATATTTTTAAAGTTCACCTTGACTCTCTGAATCCAGCTGCAATTCAGGAGACCCAGGTTCGATCCCTGGGTCAGGAAGATCCCCTGGAGAAGGGAATGGCTACCCACTCCAGTATTCTTGCCAGAATTCCATGGACAGAGGAGCCTGGCTACAGCCCATGGGACTGCAATGAGTCAGACACAACTGAGCAACTAATACACACTTTTAACTCTAGGGGCAGTATCCTGCTTTTCTCCATCATGAATCCCTTAAGGATGCACAGTTGGGGTTAACTACAGTGGCGTCTGCCCGCAATGTGGGAGACCTAGGTTCGATTCCTGGGTCGGAAAGATCCCCTGGAGAAGGAAATGGCAATCCACTCCAGTACTCTTGCCTGGAAAATCCCATGGACGGAGGAACCTGATAGGCTACAGTCCATGGGGTCGCAAAGCGCCGGACACGACTGAGTGACTTCACTTCACTTCACAATGGCTGTTATAGCTTGATGGCTACAACATCTTTTGTTTACCAGTATGGCAGGCAACATTTTTCAACCATTGTACATAATTTCCTTTGAAGAAATGGTTCATGTCTTAAAACCCACTGCTGAAGTGTCTGTCAACATTTTAACTGTGCATACTCTTCTGAGGAAATCTTTCCTGAGGAATCTATTAGATAGAAATATTGTAAAATGTGCAAAGATATATGTATGAGGATATTGTCCATGATATTTTTAGTAATAATAAAAAAAAGGAACTACCGAAGTGTTAATTAATTAAATGTCATGGTGTGTCCACATGTGGAGAACTATGAAGCCATCACAGTAGAATGTGGCACATCTAGATTAGCTCTGCTCAACCCTGTAAGAGTCAGTGACTCTTCCTATAATGAATATGTTTAATGACCTCTTTACTATTGAAAATGAAATTCAGAAATAATATAACCTTATGCAACTATAGTTTTAGAAACCAATATAATATTTTAAGTAAAATGTGAGGTAGAAATGGAAGAAAAACAGCTTGTATATTAATATCTATGGTAGTTAATGTTATGAGTCATTTTGCCTGGGTCACATGTGCCCAGATGTTTGGTCAAACATTGCATTACTCTGGATGTGACTGTGAGTGTGTCTTTAAGTGAGATTAACATATAAATCAGTAGACTGAGTGATGCAAATTGTGCTCTCTGATGTGGGTAGGCCTCATCCAATCAGTTCAAGGCTTGAATACATCAAAAAGGGTGTCCTCTGGGCAAGAAACAATTCTTTCTTCCTGGCTGCCTTTAAACTGGGACATAGTTATTTTCCTTCCTTCAGACTTGAACTGAAACATCAGCTCTTCTAGACCTTCAGGTTGAAGCTGCAGCATTGTCTCTTCTTGGTCGCCTACTTACCAACTCATTCTGCTGATCTTGGGCTTTGTCAGCTTCCATCACGTGAGTCAGTTCCTTATAATAAATCTCTTTGTATTATTCAGGAGAAGCCTGATTAATACAATATCTATTTCATTATGTAAATCTTCAGACAAGGTGAAATTATATTTCACCATGCCATGTTAATGCTTTGAGGCAACATCTACAAATGCAGACCAGCACAATTGTGTTGGTATGATTTAAAAAAAAGGCAAGCTTCCCTAACTTTACAGTAATTGTATTTCCTGAAAACTTCAGGTAATGCATGTGTATTGAAACTGTGCAAAAATACTTTCTGTTCACCAACATATGGTTCTTGCCTCAAATACTTATAAATCAATTTTTCATCTACATAAATGACTGAAAGCAAAAGTCATTCAATTGTGTCTGACTCTTTGCGGCCCCATGACTGTAGCCCACCGGGCTCCTCTGTCCATGGAATTCTCCAGGAAAGAACACTAGAGTGGGTTGCCATGCCCTCCTCCAGGGGATCTTCCCAGGGATTGAACCCACATCTCCCACATTGCAGGAGGATTTTTTTTTTTTTTTTTTACCACCTGAGACACCAGGTAAGCCCACATACATGACTCTTGATATTCAAAAATCATGAAAAAGGCTGAATAGTGTTTTATTGTGTGGGATCAGTATGAATGTAGCATCCTCCAATTATCTGAAACCCAAATCAGTGTCATATATTTCTATATGGAGAGTATAGCCTTCAGTGAGAAACGCTGATCCTTACGGAAACTTTCCAAGGTAATAACTGTGGATGCATGTGCATATGATGTGTGTAAAAATAATTATGCACTGTATCTGTTCCATGAATTTCCCTGGTGGCTCAGTCAGTAAAGAATCCTGCTACAATGCAGGAGACCTGGGTTCAATCCCTGGATTGGGAAGATCCCCTGGAGAAGGGCACAGCAACCCACTCCAGTATTCTTGCCTGGAGAATCCCATGGACTGAGGAAACTGGCAGGCTATAGTCCAAGGGCTGCAAAGAGTGGAACAGAACTGAAGCAACTTAGCACACATGCATGCAGAGTATCTGTTCCCCAGGGCTGCCATAACAAATTATACAAACTTAAATCAACAGAAATTTCTTCTCTCACTGTTCTAGAGACCAGAAGTCTGAGATCAAGGTGTCAGCAAGGTTGGTTGCCTGCAGAGGCTCTGAGTGGGAGTCTGTTCCATGCCTCTCTTCAGGGTCCCACTCTCATATCCATACATAACTACTGGAAAACCATAGCTTTGACTGTACGGACCTTTGTTGGCAAAGTAATATCTTTGGTTTTTAATACACTGTCTAGGTTTCTCATAGCTTTTCTTCCAAGGGTTGAATGCCAAAGAATTGGTGCTTTTGAACTGTGGTATTAAAGAAGACTCTTGAGAGTCCCTTGGACAGCAAGGAGATCAAACCAGTCAGTCTTAAAGGAACTCAATCCTGATTATTCATTGGAAAGACTGATGCTGAGGCTTAAGCTCCAATACTTTGGTCACCTGATATGAAGAGCCAACTCATTGGAAAAGACCCTGATTCTAGGAAAGATTGAAGGCAGGAGAAGGGGACAATAGAGGATGAGATGGTTAGATGGCATCACCGACTCAATGGACCTGAGTTTGAGGAAGCTCCAGGAGATGAGGAAGGACAGGGAAACCTGGCGTGCTGTAGTCCTTGGGGTCACAAAGAGTCGGACACAACTGAGCAACTGAACAACTTCAGGGTCTGGTGGCTGCAGGTAATCCTTAGTGTTCTTTGCCTTATAGATGCCTCATTCTTGTTTCTGCCCTTGTCTTCACATGGCTTTCTCTCTCTCTGTGTCTGGGTCTTCTTTACTATCTCTTATAAGGGAACTCATCATTGCATTTAGGGCCCTTCCCTCTTCTAGGATGATCTCATCTCAAGCTCCTTACCTTAATCACATCTGCAAAGTCCTTGTTCCAAATAGGGTCACATTCTGAGGTTCCAGGTGGATGTGAATAGTGCAAGTTGAGTAGTTTTCATCATTTAAGAAACCTCTTGATGTTGTAAGCAAAGGACAAGTAGATTGGGAGCACAGGGAATCTTTTTTTTTTTTTTTAAATCACCTAACACCTACTTAAAATGTAGGTGTTAAGTTTTTTTTTTTTGTTTGTTTGTTTGTTTTTAATCAGCTAACACCTACTTGAACTTCCCTGGTAGCTCAGATGTTAAAGCGTCTGCCTGCAATGCGGGAGACCCGGGTTCTATCCCTGGGTTGGGAAGATCTCCGGAAAGATCTCCTGGATCCTTCCTGGAGAAGGAAACGGCAACCCACTCCAGTACTCTTGCCTGGAGAGTCCCATGGATGGAGGCGCCTGGTGGGCTACAGTCCATGGGGCCGCAAAGAGTCGGACGCGACTGAGTGACTTCACTTTCACTTTCAACACCTACTTAGAGAACTACATAATGAGAATTAAGCTTGGGTGTGGCCAATCAAGACCATCCCCATGGAAAAGAAATGCAAAAAAGCAAAATGGCTGTCTGGGGAGGCCTTACAAATAGCTGTGAAAAGAAAAGAAGTGAAAAGCAAAGGAGAAAAGGAAAGATATAAACATCTAAATGCAGAGTTCCAAAGAATATCAAGAAGAGATAAGAAAGCCTTCTTCAGCGATCAATGCAAAGAAATAGAGGAAAACAACAGAATGGGAAAGACTAGAGATCTCTTCAAGAAAATCAGAGATACCAAAGGAACATTTCATGCAAAGATGGGCTTGATAAAGGACAGAAATATTATGGACCTAACAGAAGCAGAAGATATTAAGAAGAGATGGCAAGAATACACAGAAGAACTGTACAGAAAAGATCTTCACGACCCAGAAAATCACGATGGTGTGATCACTGACCTAGAGCCAGACATCCTGGAATGTGAAGTCAAGTGGGCCTTAGAAAGCATCACTACGAACAAAGCTAGTGGAGGTGATGGAATTCCAGTTGAGCTATTCCAAATCCTGAAAGATGATGCTGTGAAAATGCTGCACTCAATATGCCAGGAAATTTGGAAAACTCAGTAGTGGCCACAGGACTGGAAAAGGTCAGTTTTCATTCCAATCCCAGAGAAAGGCAATGCCAAAGAATGCTCAAACTACCAAACAATTGCACTCATCTCACACACTAGTAAAGTAATGCTCAAAATTCTCCAAGCTAGGCTTCAGCAATGTGTGAACTGTGAATTTCCTGATGTTCAAGCTGGTTCTAGAAAAGGCAGAGGAACCAGAGATCAAATTGCCAACATCCGCTGGATCATGGAAAAAGCAAGAGAGCTCCAGAAAAACATCTATTTCTGCTTTATTGACTATGCCAAAGCCTTTGACTGTGTGGATCACAATAAACTGTGGAAAATTCTGAAAGAGATGGGAATACCAGACCACTTCATCTGCCTCTTGAGAAATTTGTATGCAGGTCAGGCAGCAACAGTTAGAACTGGACATGGAACAACAGACTGGTTCCAAATAGGAAAAGGAGTACGTCAAGGCTGTATATTGTCACCCTGCTTATTTAACTTATATGCAGAGTACATCATGAGAAATGCTGGGCTGGAAGAAGCACAAGCTAGAATCAAGATTGCCGGGAGAAATATCAATAACCTCAGATATGCAGATGACACCACCCTTATGCCAGAAAGTGAAAAACTAAAAAGCCTCTTGATGAAAGTGAAAGTGGAGAGTGAAAAAGTGGGCTTAAAGCTCAACATTCAGAAAATGAAGATCATGGCATCTGGTCCCATCACTTCATGGGAAATAGATGGGTAAACAGTGGAAACAGTGTCAGACTTTATTTTTCTGGGCTCCAAAATCACTGCAGATGGTGACTGCTGCCATGAAATTAAAAGATGCTTACTCCTTGGAAGGAAAGTTATGACCAACCTAGATAGCATATTCAAAAGCAGAGACATTACTTTGCCAACAAAGGTTCGTCTAGTCAAGGCTATGGTTTCTCCTGTGGTCACGTATGGATGTGAGAGTTGGACTGTGAAGAAGGCTGAGTGCCGAAGAATTGATGCTTTTGAACTGTGGTGTTGGAGAAGACACTTGAGAGTCCCTTGGACTGCAAGGAGATCCAACCAGTCCATTCTGAAGGAGATCAGCCCTGGGATTTCTTTGGAAGGAATGATGCTAAAGCTGAAACTGCAGTACTTTGGCCACCTCATGCGAAGAGTTGACTCATTGGAAAAGACTCTGATGCTGGGAGGGATTGGGGGCAGAAGGAGAAGGGGGCAACAGAGGATGAGATGGCTGGATGGCATCACTGACTCGATGGACGTGAGTGTGAGTGAACTCCAGGAGTTGGTGATGAACAGGGAGGCCTGGCGTGCTGCGATTCATGGGGTCGCAAAGAGTCAGACATGACTGAGCGACTGATCTGATCTGTGGCCGGGCAGAGCTATTGTTTTGTATTTTTATGCTTTGTGTGTGTTTAAGAACAAAGGATCTCCAACTCACTGAGAAGAACACCTTATCCTGATCCTTGGGCAGAAAACACAGCTTGACTTTTAAGGGCCAGCAGGCATTGTCAATAGAAGAGCAAACAGTCTTCCTGAAGCAGAACCAGAGGTACCACTGCCGAGGCATCTCAACAGAGAACATCTGTGAACAAAGACAATTTTCTTTGGAACTTATAGGTAAGAGAAGAAATTATTTGTACCCATAAACTAGTATAAGTGCAGAATAGGCTGGTTGAAAATCGGGGCAATCATATATGGCATTATTTGGAAGAGAGAAAATTTCAAATTGGAAAAGGGAAAAACACACAGTGCTGGGGTAATTACTCTCTTTGAGTTTTGGAACTAATAGATTTTTCTTCTGTGGTTCATTTCCTGCTTATCTGTGTATTGCAGAATGTACCTCCTCCATCAAAAGTGACTTCAAAACAAACACATGCAAGGGCATTTTTGGAATCAGAGCTATAGGTACAAGGTGATGCTGAAAGGCAAATATACATTCTAGGGATCTTGATTTGCCTTCAGTTTTCCATGCTTTGGTGCATGAATGAAATTGGGTTATTTTAAGATTTCCAAGGAGTCTTTTTTAAATATTTAAGCTACAGAGTTCAAAGTGCATATACCATTTCAGTTCTGCTAAAATAAACCATACCCATGTGAACTTGAAAAGATCTAGGCTTTTATTTTCATGTTGATTATTTATTAAGAAGTCAAATAGTCATCTATTTAATCAAAGGCATTTGCTTCAAATTGCTTCCATCCATTGTCTTTACCATGAAAGACTGATTGTGCTTTGAACCAGACTCTTACTTTTTTTTTTTTTTATTATGAGGGAGATAAAGAAAATTCTTATAAAAGAACCTTCACATCAAAGAATCAGCTCCTTAAACCATTTTCCTTTTATACATGTTGGCTACATGCCTACATCTGTTCATAAATTGATATGTAGTCTTTTTTATGTACATTTGACATTACTGCACATTTTCAAAGATAAAAATCTCAATAGATTGGAAAATGAACTTGAGATAAGAAATTGCATAGAAAAGGCTCTGGCTTATAGCTATTTGTTTTCTTGTATCTTTGCATCAGGTTTATCATAACTTTCTGTTTAATCTGAGATTGAGTTTTTTAATAATTTGTTAACAAATAAAAAATAAAGTCAGAAGTAGTCAAAACCAAGATATAAGAAAGTAAATCCAGGAATCCAGGATTGCCATAATATTTAATATAAACACCTTAATTAACCCATTTTCAGTTAATGCCAGATTAGACTCCAGAACCTTACTAAGATAACAGTAGAGATAAAAGACAGATTGTCTGCACACGATATATAGGGATCCGAAAGAGAGAAATAGTGACTACTATTTTTTTCCTTCCTGACAACTCAAGAGAGGGGGTATTTTGAGAACTAACACTAACATAAGAAATGGGTGGGGAAAAAAAGTAAGAAATTCCTTGTGGCAGAGAAGGGCCAGTGGACTTTAAACATGATGACATCTAAAATTAAAATTTAAGCTCTTTCTTTCTCTTTTTTGGAATTTTTCCCATTATCATCAGGTCTTTCACATGTCAGATACCTATCATAGCCCTGGGATAGGGTGACTACTTTGGGAAATTAAGTGGAGGTCTTTAAATTTGGGGTATAGATGCCGAGAGAACACTGAGGAAGCTGGAAGTGGTGGTGAGATCACTGTAGGAGACAGAGTACTTAAATAGGAGCAGAAATTCAAAACAAAAGGAGACCTTTGAGTATAAGCAATCTAGTCCAGGGATCCTCAGAAACCCTGGCAAAGGACACAAGTAGAGGTGGATGGAGTTGGACTGCCCACATCATTGTTCAAAAGGTCACAGTTGACTTCCACTTAGAGCTTACATGACCTTCACATCCAAGCCTTCCTTCCTGCTCACAGCCACTGACAGCCAATGACTGAACTGTGTGGGTACTGGAGTCAGGTCATGCCAGCCTGATGCAAGAATCTTCTAATGGTACCCTTTTCTCAGAAGCTCTTCATCAGTCTTGTGAGACTTCCTGTGAACTGCACTGAGGTCTAAACCTCTTCCTACCCAATCCTACCTTTCCTCTCTCCTTTTATGAGTCACACCTGCACCTGCATTGAGTCTAAAGGTTCTCCATGCCTACTCTCATTCCCTTCTCTTTATCCTTGCCCCAAAATGTCCTGTATACCTTAGTGTCTGTTTCTTGTAAGTCCTAAATGGAGTTAAGTGCTATCAAGAGTAGGGACTGATGATCACATGGGGCTTGGGTCACTCACTGTCTAGCTGACACAAGGGACCCTTTCATGAGTGGAGTGGGGATGGCATAACGAGTCTCTGGCACAAGGCCCACTTGCTGAAGGTCCCCACAGTGGTGACCTGGGAACATGTCCCAGTGTGAAAAATGCCCTAGACATTTGCAATGATTGTCAGTGCTCTCCACAGTACAATGATTCTGGTATGTGAAAGATAGCAGGGATTAATGTCTGTGAGGAGTGGAGTTGCCTTATTATTAACAAGCTGTATTGACGTCCTATGATGGAATAATGAGAAATCGAGAGCGGTTAACAAACCATTAAAGGCTAAGTGTGAGAGCCAAAGGGCCTCTTTGCCAGCTTAAGAAGGGTTTTTTGTCTTCTAAATTGGAAGTGTAAAAACAGCTGAGCTGCAAAGAGGAGCTATTAGTATGATAAAAGTCAAGAGATTTTTAAATAGATAAGGCTGGTCTTTCACCCTGAAGTCAGGGCCCCAGTTGGAAAAATCTGGAACCCTGAATGCTTAGAACTTGCAGACATTTCCCACCCTTCCCAGAGAGAGAGAGCTGTCACTCCCTGCTGCAAGCAAGGAAGAGACCTTTCACCTGCAAGGCAGCAGGGGTTCCCTCAGGAGCTGATCCCACCTTCTTTCCTGGCTGCTGGGGGGAAAACATGGGTTAAATCTCCATCCTGGACCCCACCCAAGACCTGGCTGGGGATGTCCTGGGGCTGATAAGGAAGAAATGACACTCTGTAAGAGTTTTCAGAATTAGCCAGCATGGACCATGAAGAATGGGAGGATTACCCCTAGAACTGGATTCAGAGAGTGCTTGATCAATAGGGTTGGAACCAAAGAATGGTTAAGAAAGAATTCACTAAATTTGGGGCTCTCTCTCATGACACATCATTTAACACCCTGGTGTGTCCCCAGAAGGTCAGGAAGACCCACTTGTCAAGGTGGCTCTTAGAAGGCTAGAGAAAGGGATGGCCAAGTACAGTGGGAAGGCCTGAATGATCCTGGCAAGTCAAAGAGGAGGAAGAAACAGAATGAAGAGGCTGACGGAGGTGAGTGCACAGGAACGGATGTATTATGGGGACGTGGAAGATTTTATGTTTGAGGTGCTGCATCTTCAGGTGTCTCTGTTCACACTGAGCCCACACTTCCCTCCCTTAGTTATGACAATAACTAATATGAAGCATATGTAGTGTGGGTACCAGAGCTGAGCCTGTCCAATGCTGACCACCTCTACTAGTCAGCCTTCAGAGACTTTTTGTTATAGCCAAGACTTGCTCAGAACCTCACTGCAGTTTAGGGTCTTAATACCCAAATCCTCCATTGCCTCCATATGTCATGGATCTCAGATCTGCACTGCAGTCTGACAGCTCCCTTCTTTCTTCATCCTTCATAAGCATTTCTCCCAGTGAATCTCTTGGCACATCTGACCTCATCTTGGTCTGCTTCTCAGGGCCTGTGAACTGCTGAAATATGTACCTCAGTGACACGTGGCAAGTTTTTATTGACTATTTTATTTCCTGAGTATTGGCCACATTTTCTTGTTTCTTCATGTGTCTAGTGGTTTTTGTTGAAATCTGGACATTATAGGTAACATATTAAAGCAGTATTCTTACCCTTGAAGATTATTATTGCAGTTCTGTTAATTTGTTTATTTTTCTGTTTAGGAATTTCCCCGACTAGATCTGGGGAATCTATGTCCTCTGTGGTTTGTGATTGCTACTTATGGTCTTTTGCTTTTTTAAAATAGTCTTATGCTTATTTCTTGACATCACTCCCTTGTTTGTATCACTTGGGTCAGACCTAGGTGGAACAGAGATTGTGTTCAACCACTCCAAACCAGTAAGGTGTCTGTCCCCTGCCAATAGACATGTATGGGGGTAAGGGGGGTGGTGGTCAAAGTTCATGCCCAGGCTTTTACTTTCTCCTGGGCCCTTTTGGGTCTCCTCTGCACATGTTCTGCTCCAGGGTTGGCCAGGCATCCGTAACTAGTTTGGTTTTTCTCCAGTGTCTGCTGCACATTGGCTCAGTCTAGCAAGAAATACACCTTCTCCCACAATGACCACAACCTCAGGCTAGTGAAATTATGAATATTCCCTACTCAAACCAGGATTGCGATGATCACTTCCACTGATAACACTGCTGGGTGCGGACTTTTCTCACCAGACCAACTTGAGGGAGCTGCTTTGACAGTTAGAGAGAAGGTCCTGGTCCTTAAAACCTGCCTTGCCCTGGAAAACCTTCTTGTTAGCTGGGCTTGGGGTTGCAGGGGAGCAGGGCGGGGCGCGGAAGCAGCTCACGGTCAGAGCTCCTTCCCAGTGTTCCTACCTGAGATGTTAAGTAGATTTTTACGTATAAATGTTTCTCAGATTATTAAATGCTTCTCAGATTGTTCTGGGAAATTATTCCCCCCCCACTTTTGGGTCAATTTTGTCCAGATTTATGGTTGCTTTGAAGGGGAAAGGATTTGCCAATCTCTTCACTTGGCTATAGCCAGAAATTCTGTCTCTACAGTGGTAGCCTTTTCCCCTCCAAACGTCATACTGAAATCTAGGTGGTCATTCTAAAATACAAATATAGTGGTATCTGTCCTTAGTTTAAAGGCTTCCATGGCTTTCTGTTTTCCCTAGAATAATCTCCTTACAAGAGTCAGCAGGATGCGGGTCCTGCTTGCTTTTCTAGCTTTCATTTTATCACTTTTTCCCTAGAAGTCTGTGCTCAGACCAGACTGGATATCACCCATGCCACACTTTCTGTTATCCCGACACCCAGCATGTGAAGCCACCTCTGACTCTTTCCTTCTCACAGCCCTGAGTCTTCTTTTCCTAACTGACTGCTATTCATCCTTCAGATTTCAGCTTAGGTGTCATTTTCTTCCAGAATCACCCTTCCTTTACTCCTCTCCCTTCTAGGTTTTGGTGCCTTTGATCTGTATTCCCATAGTTTGCTGTTCCTTTCCTTTTCTAGACTGGGTCACACTCTTGATGTCATGGCTGTTTATTCGTTTCCTTCGCTAGACTCCATGGATGCAGAGACTACTGATGAATGTTCACTGATTTATTCTTAACACTGAGACTAATGACTGTTAGACTCTGCAAAGCACATAAACACACGAAAAATGACTAAATGCCTGATTAAATCAGGAATGAGCAAACTTTTCTGTAAATAGTCCAATAGTAAATATTTTAGGCTTTGTTGACCATAAAGTCTCCATTATAACTACTAAATTCTGCTGTTTTAGTGTGAAAGCAGCCATAGAAGATAAAAGGAATAGGCCTAGGCTTTGTTCCACTAAAACTTTATTAATAAAGCCTGGTGGCTTGGCAGGGGCTACAGTTTATAAATTCTAGGATTAAATGTATGAGTGAATGAATGAGTAGTAATTAGGAAATGTTTCAATGATTTGAACTAAACTCTGACTTGTAGTTCTTTTGTAAATAATTTAAACTTATCTTCTCTACCTTTGGTCTAATCAAGAAAAAAAAGTAATAAGCATTTTCACATAGCAACCTGTCATCATAAATGAAAATTATGTCATTTTATACTTCAATACAAAAACTGCCTCTTGAGTCAGTAGGGCATGTTGGGTTCTTCTTTTTGTATCTTCAACTAGTTCTTCTGTCTTTCTTTTCTTTGTTGTTGTTCAGTCACTAAGTTGTGACCGACTCTTTTGCAACCCCATGGACTGTAGCCCACAAGGCTTTTCTGTCCATGGGATTTTCCAGGCAAGAATACTGGAGTGGGTTGCCATTTCCTTCGCCAGGGGATCTTTCCAATCAGGGATTGAAACTGTGTCTCTTGCATTGGCAAGCGGGTTCTTTACCACTAAACCACCAGAGAAGCCTCCTTTCTTTTCTTTTCCTTATTTCATATAATCTAAGGCACAAGGTTAGTCAAAGAAATCAAGATAACTAATTAACATGGTTAAATGACAATTTACATAATGTGCTGATCATAGGTATAAAGAACAATGAAGAAATATGCTTGTTAGCAATATCATTGAAAAATGACAGTTTGACATTTTGAAGCTTTGTCTCTTTGGCATTATCTTTTTCTTATTTTATCTACTTAATGTTTTATATTAAGGCACTTCTTTTTTTTTAGCAACATAGTCAATTAATTGAATAAAAATTGGTGCATTATTAGATGATACCTGCCCTTCAAGAATCACTGTATTCTGTTCTATGAATTTACATGTATAATTATGGAGAAAACTTAGGAATTATTTTTATGATTATTAGAAATTGCATCGGAGAAGGCAATGGCACCCCACTCCAGTACTTTTGCCTGGAAAATCCCATGGACGGAGGAGCCTGGTAGGCTGCAGTCCATGGGGTCGCTTAGAGTCGGACACGACTGAGCGACTTCCCTTTCAGTTTTCACTTGCATGCATTGGAGAAGGAAATGGCAACCCACTCCAGTGTTCTTGCCTGGAGAATCCCAGGGACGGGGGAGCCTGGTGGGCTGCCATCTATGGGGTCGCACAGAGTTGGACACGACTGAAGCGACTTAGCAGCAGCAGCAGCAGAAATTGCATAGTATTATGGAGACAATTCACTATATCCTTACAAAACTGAATTAGTATTTTCCAATTTTGATATGGTATTGAATATTTGTCCTAAATGTACATATAGAAGAAAGCAGAATATTGGAGTTAATCAATAACACCTGAATACACATTTAATTTATGTACTTTAAGAATTAGCATTCTCTATTTTCACTTCTACAAAGTCTTTTTCTCACTTAAGAAATAAATCTTATGCAAGATTTTTATTGAATTTTTTTTCAGTGAAAGAAAAACTACTTTTACCTGCTGGTTAGAACTTTTCAAAGTATCCAAATGCAACCTTTTTCTACTAAAGAAGCATACAGTTTGTAACCAGGGTTTCACTGTTGGTAAAGAGAAAAGCCTGATGTTACATTTAAGTCATCCTCTACTCTTGTGGAATTCTGAGGAAAGGCTTAAGGGGAACAAGAAGAAATTATTTGGTAATGTTGTGCCTTTAGCAATCTCAGGAAAAAGGCCAATGATCTTGCATTTACTTTATCTACTCTAAGATCAACTGATTCACAATAGGTGGCTGAATTGATGACTTATTTTATCTTAGAGGTTCATTTAATTGTACTCATTAAAGCTTAGTGAAAGCCTGTTTTAAAAACTCGACAATTAGTCCTGGGAAATTACATAAACGAATACTATTTATCTCAGCATGAGATTCAATAAATACCATATTAAGAATAAGAGTTTCCAATTAAAGGGGGGGGCCACATGTCTCTAACTACACATGAAGGTAATTGAGAACCAACTGGAATTGTATCTACATAAACCCAGCAATACAACAACATTACAAGTAGCTTCCTTCTTGCAAGTCAATTTGAAAGCACCCAAGTTGAGTTAATGTTTCTTATATTACAGTGGTGTTTATGAAATCTCTAATTAATAAATGCTACTATTAAAAAGAATTCTATGGTCAAATACATTGGGATATCCTGTGTTAAACAGAATAAAGTAGTTGGCTTTCTTTCCTGGGGGACTTCTCTGATCCTTGAATATGTGGAAATGTACACTAGACCTTCTACAAGAGGTGAATAGTAGATATTTTACAAACTTACTACCATGGAACACAACTTTTCTTAAAATACCCATTAACATGATGAGGAATCATTTCTTTAAAAAATAAGGTTGGAAGATTCTTTCATAATGTTGGAAGATTCTTTCATAACATAACTTTCTAAATGAACTAGTCATTTACATATCCTATTTTCTTATGCTTTTTGTAACATTTTTAAAAAATAACTTTGTACTTATAGAAAAATTATAAGAAAAGTACAAAGAATTCCTGTTTACCCTTTACTTAGATTTCTTAGTTTACCACATTATTTTTTCGTTTTTTCTCCCTTTCTTCCTATATCTCTCCCTCTTTTCCTCTCCATTCCCACTAGCTAATCAGCTAACTACTCACCTACCTGCTACCTTCCTATCATCTATTCCCTCATGAACCGTTTGAATATAGTATCTTTATTCCCCAGTGCTCCATGCAGAATCTGAAACAAGGTAGAAATTCATTAAAGGATTGACAATTAGTGAATGATGTCTTTCAGGATTTTATCTATGCAAAGTTCAATTACAAAAGGCAACCCTGGAATAATAAATATGAAGTCATTATCTAATATAAAGAGCCAGTGAATCCGTTTCAAATCTCAGGAATATTATCTTACAGTCTCTTAACAGTTTCAGCATTTGAAAGTTTCCAAACCAAGAATCAGAACAAATGCCTGACTATGTTTTCTTTTTCTGAATTATGACTGTGCTTATGTGGTGAACCTAAGCCAAATAACTTGCCTTCTATTTCAGTCTAGGACATATATATTCAGCCCTGTGGTTTCAAACCAACTGGTAAACTTACGTATTGATTGAATTAAACTTACACAACCGAGTCACTGAATTCAGTTGGATGTTTTCTGGACTCTTTTCTCTATAACTCTGTTTTCTCACTTTCTCCTTCAGTTTTATTCTCTATATAGAATAAATTTTTAAAGTTCAGAGAGACTTTTTTATTCATCCCAGGAAAAATAAAAAGAGGTAACATTGTTACATCCAAACAAGTTATGGCTTAAAATGAATCTTGCTTGAATCAGTTTGGAAAATAAGAATGTGTAAAGTAGAGACTACTATAAGACTTCTATAAATGTGATTTATTTGATTTTAAGAATACTGAATGAACGCTTTGAAGAATGTTAAAGGCTGATTATATGAAGTGCCCAAAGAACTCGAATTCATTGAGACAGAAGTAGAGTAATGATTTCCAGGGGTTGGAGGGAAAAGGAAATTGAGAGTTATTATTTAATGGATAGAAGTTTGGGAAGAAGAAAAAGTCCTGGAGATGGACGGTTGTGACGGTAGCATAGCAAAGAGGATGTACCTAATGCCATTGAACTGTACAGCTAAAAATGGTTAAAATGGTAAAATTTATGGTATGAATACTTTACCACAATTTAAAAAAAAAGAAAGCTAAATGCTATGTAGAACAATATATTTGCCTATAGATGTATAAGTATCCTTCTGGTTTTTTAATTCATACAAAATGTAATCTTTTCTTTTCATACTGAGTACTTACTTGGTAATTCTTTTACTCCCAAAAGGGAATCTGATGGGAGAGGCAGGAGGTGAGCATCATTTGGACTTTTCACATGTCTGATATGTGCCCTGCAGTGGGGGAACAGATTGGATAAGTGGCTGGTTCATACCCAGGAAGGGGCAGAAAGGCTGAGAACAGGAGGTAACAAGGCTCCCACCATGAACTGGGCCAGGAGGGTGCTCCCCCTGGAGTAACTGTGCATCCAGCAAGAGAGAGCTGACCTGGAGTTTCAAAAAATAGGGGGCTCCAACAGCAGCAGTCTGTGAGGAATGACCCATTATTTGTAACTGCCTTGAGATAATGAACTATTCTCTCAAGTACATCTTTTTCATTTCTAAAAGTTCCAGTTTGTGAGGTTTTTATCTTTAGTTTATGTTCCTCTCCTCTACTTATATCTAATATCTGTGTACCAGTGTCAGCACTTTTTTGATTCATGCTTATCTTTGAGAGGAGAAGGCAATGGCACCCCACTCCAGTACTCTTGCCTGGAAAATCCCATGGGCGGAGGAGCCTTGCCTGGAAAATCCCATGGGCGGAGGAGCCTTGCCTGGAAAATCCCATGGGCAGAGGAGCCTGGTGGGCTGCAGTGCATGAGGTCACGAAGAGTCGGACACGACTGAGCGACTTCACTTTCACTTTTCACTTTCATGCATTGGAGAAGGAAATGGCAACCTACTCCAGTGTTCTTGCCTGGAGAATCCCAGGGATGGCGGAGCCTGGTGGGCTGCCGTCTATGGGGTTGCACAGAGTCGGACACGACTGAAGTGACTTAGCAGTAGCAGTATCTTTGAGAAGTACTAATTTCCTATTAGAGAATAATGTGAGGAAGAAGCAGGAGGCATGGGACAGGCAGACCAGAGCTTTGCTGGAGTTTCATCTCATGTGCCATCTTGTCGATGTGTTTTCTTTGCCCAGGGGTATGTCTCTCTCAGCTTTTGGTGTTCAAAAGCAAAGATATCTGGCCACCATTTTTCTGTACTATGATCTGCCGATCACCACCTTCTCTTCTTCTCTTACCCAATTTCACAACCTCTAGTTCCATAGACTAAAAGTTAGGTTTTAGGCATGTGGAAATAGAATATGAGTACATCTTCCTCTTCAGCTCCAACCAGCTCCCCTGCTAGTCTTCCTTTAAGAACTGGGATATACCTTTCAGGATTATGACACCAGCTTTTAGAGAAATCTATTTTTAGCTCAAGATTTGCATAGGTATGGGCTAGCATGCAGCTTCCTTTCTATAGCCTTTGGCTAACTTCCACCATATTTCATATGTAATGCTTCACAGTTGGCCATGCAGGAGGCTGCAGGAGGCCATGGGAGTACCTCCTTATTTCAGTATCAGTCAAGTTTCATCTCCATTGTTTTCATTTTTAGACAAAAGTCCCAGAATAGCAAAAATGTAGGATGCTATTTGAAGGAATTTCTGAAATTGTACACTAAATCCAATCCTGAAGATGCCACAGAAGGGAGAGAGAAAATGATGATTTTTTTTTTTTTTTTTAATCCTGAAAAGACTGAGACGTCTCTAAAGAGACAAAAGTTGGCTGGGTTTCAGGTTTCCTCTGAAATGAGATCCTAGACGGAAAGAGGCAAGGAGCCACAGATGGAAGATAGCATGGGTGTAAAGGGGAGCCCTGAATGGATCCTACTCTCTGTAGCAACTTGAGGCATGAAAAGAGAAGCCCAGATTAGTAACACAGCCATAATCTTTGAGCCCAGGAAAAGATAGGGAGGAATAAAATAAATGTAGGCAAGTGAGCAGGCCCTGGGCTTTGCCACCTCCCCAACCTCTCTCTCACTACACATCCCAAAAACTATTAGTTGTAACTGAGCAAGACGGTTTTCAGAAAAGGAGAACAGCGGAGTATAGGGATGAGCAGGTGGCAGTGAGGGGATTGGTGGAAAACTGGGAAGCCAGATGGCAAAGTGTCATCTTTCTCATTTCATGCTTTCACTTCAACACTGGATTAAGAATAGACTTTCTCTAACATTGATGCTATTTAATATAGTGCTTTGCCTGATCAGCAAAATATGGCAGTAAAATAAATAACAGGGTAAATGTTGGAAGGGGAGAAACTAGCAATCATCATTGGAAATAAGGTAATCTACATTTTTAAAAACCCGAATCAACTGAGAAATTGAGAACTAATAAGAAAGTGTAGCAAGTTTCCTTCACCCAAACTCTATATCAGCACAACCAACTAGAAAATACATTCTAGAAATCCAGGCATCATTCACAAGAGCATTTAAAAACCTGTAAAATATATATTTATACTTAATAAGCAATTTTATTATTTTTTTCTGCCATTCCCTTTCTATTTTATAGTGGTAATGTAATGTGGTTATAATGGTTAACATTAAAGTGTAGTCCATAATTTCCTGGATATCAAGACTGGATTGTTACTGAACTAGAAGAGAAATGAATGTCCCCCAGAAGTGGAAATAATCAAACAAAAAATGTACATAACTTTTTTGGAGAAATTTTTAAAATACTATTGTAGGATATAAAATAAGGAAATACTAGAAAGCCACACCATGTTCACCAATGGATAACAATGTTATAATGATATTAG
Organism: Bubalus kerabau; assembly: GCF_029407905.1. Classification (NCBI taxonomy): domain Eukaryota; kingdom Metazoa; phylum Chordata; class Mammalia; order Artiodactyla; family Bovidae; genus Bubalus; species Bubalus kerabau. Next base: position 76,200,886 of record NC_073633.1, read on the forward strand.
TTATCTCAAACTTATTCTATAAATTTGGTTTTGTTTTAATAAAAATCCAAGAGTATTTTTGAGCCTCTCATAAAATCGATTCCAGAATGTGTATAGAAAACCAAAAGTCTGCAGAAAAAATCCTGTATGACCTATCTTATAATAGGAACCAGATTGTCACTGTTTTCAGACTTAATCTATGTGAATAACCAATCCTAAATTCTCATTTTATTCCTTGAGAGTTTACAACCACTTATGGTACCAGTTGGGCTTCCCTGGTGGCTCAGACAATAAAGAATCCGCCTGCAATGAGGGAGACCTGGGTTCAATCCCTGGGTTGGGCAGATCATCTGGTCAAGAGCATGGCAACCCACTCCAGTATTCTTGCCTGGAGAATCCCATGGACAGAAGAGCCTGGCGGGCTACAGTCCATAGGGTCACAAAGAGTCGGACATGACTGAGCGACTAAGCACAGGACACGGTACCAGTTACTACACAGACCAGCCTTCTTGGTTGCCAGCAACAGAACATTCTCTATTTTCAGCAGAAAAGGATTTTATTAAATGTATGTATAGTTCACGAATCATTGGCAGGGCTGACAAAACAGACTAAGCTGAGCATTTGTGTCTGCCTCCAGTACCCTCTTCAGCTTGGCATCCATTCACATTGTCTTTCCCATTCTCAAATTCTGAAGCAACCACATGTTCCTACCTAGTATAACTACCCTCATACAAACAAAATGTACTCAACCTGCCCCCCAAGGATATGCCAATATCTCAATGTTGTTAAAGTAACAAGGTACGTGATATCCATTAAATTATCAAAAATTAGAAAGAAATCATCAAATTTTAGCAAGATTGCAGAGAGACAAGAGGTTCCATTTCTGTTGATGGAAGAGCAAACTGGCCTGGCTGCCCTAGAGAACTCGACTACGTCCTAGTTCAGTTTAGTCACTCAGTTGTGTCCAACTCTGCGACCCCATGGACTGCAGCACGCCATGCTTCCTTGTCCATCACCAACTCCGGAGCTTGCTCAAACTCATGTCCATCAACTCAGTGATGCCATCCAACCACCTTATCCTCTGTCTTCCCCTTCTCCTCCTGCTTTAAATCTTTCCCAGCATCAGGATCTTTTCCAATGAGTCAGTTCTTCACATCAGGTGGCCAAAGTATTGGAGTTTCAGCTTCAGCATCAGTTCTTCCAATGAGTATAGTGCTTAGTAAAGTTTGGTATGCATATATGACCATGAAATCTTACTCCTAGATTCATACCCTAGGGAAACACTCTTGCAGATGCATGAAGGACAGTAAAAGAATATTTATGATAGTGTTGGCTTGTTGGGTTGGGGAGTTATAGGTCACTTAAGTGTCTGTATTGCGGAATGATTAAAATAAAGTGACAGACGCTCATTCCAGACTCTGCAGTAGTCAGAAAGGATGCATTTGATACCCATATAGCAAGAGGGGTCAATCTTAAAAGCATAGTATTGTCCCAAAGGTAAGAAACAAAACAGTATCTGTACCACAGTACCATCGCATGAGTTAACACTCACACACACAATGTATAAGTATTTATTCATACATATGGACATATGTGAGCTACTTTGGAGAGGGGGCTGCAGTGTAAAGAATGTGAGTGGGAATAAGAAATCAAGTAGAGAAAAATAACCAAAAAAATGATGAACATTGCATGGATGCATAATGATGTGCCCTGCCTAAACTAATAGGGTTAGTTCAACTCTGAATCTGAGACGTTTGTTCATTTGTTTGTTTTGAATAGGGAGATATTCTGTGATTATGGCGTCCCATTCCTCCCAGTTAATCATAATAATTAAAAATTCAAAAATTGCTCTAAAGGCGCCGGTGCATTTCACTTTCAAACATAAAGCTGATTCGTTTATGTCTCTAAGGAAGCTTCCACCAAATGCCTCATCTCCAAGCTCCTCATTTTCTTGATTCCATCTAATCTTGGCAAAGGAAGGGGAGAGGTTAGAATAACCTTTCAAAACTTTGAGAATGGTTCTAATTGTTCTCTCTTTAGACAAAGTTACTGGTTGCTTAATAACTGTTTAGGGCTCTTTCTGGAAAGCAGGCAGCCATTCCAGGCTGTAAAGGTTGTTTTATAGAAATGTTCCTTTTGACAGAAAGAAGACATTGGAGAATTCGTATGCTATTTTAGCTGATTCTGTGATTGCAATCACACAAATCACTACATTCCAGAGAGATCCCTTGAACAGAAGGTTTTTCCATTTCAGTCGTTCAAGGTAAAACATTATCTTTTCATTTTTGATGTAGTCCAGAGTGTCAAGAAATGATGAAATGTAGGTCACAATTACAATAGCATTTCTAAATCTTCCTTGATGGTCAGAGGTAAGAAAAGGAGAGAGTAAGATAATTCTTTTGTTCTCAGTGACATTAAAATGCCCTTTCAGATAAGAAAAAAATATATTGGACTGGCTTCCCGTTGTTCAACTGCTGTAACCGCCTGCAATCTCACTGCCTATTCACCCCATTGTGAGTTAGTGTCACAGAGCAAAATAATGACTGTCTTCCGTAAGTCTGTGTAGTGCTATAGAACTGGAATTGGTTGGTGCAAAGAACTGGAAAGAAATTAGACGGTGAATGGACTGTAGATGTGTCATATAGTTTTTCAGCTGTTTGATTTGGCCTTCTGTTCCTTTCTTTGGTACTTTTATTTATGCACGAGGAAGCAGATAATATAAATAGCAAATATCTCTCGGACCATTCTATCTTGGCTTTATATTTTCAACTATGCTGATAACTGCTGGTCACATTTCGATTCCATTTGAGTGGTCTCATTTAAATCTATGTAGAATATCATATGAGGGATAGATAGAATGAGTACCTCAAGTGAAAGCTACATTCAGCAATGCAGTTTTAATTGCTCTGAAAACCTCAGCCTGGGAAACCCAGCTTATCCAGGCTTCCTGAGGACTGATCTACACTCTAACATCTGCTAAGTTCTGATATGTGTGACCTCTATTCATTCCTGAGGGAAGACTGTCTCTTAAGGAGCAGAGCAGTGTTTAGTAGTTGCAAATAGAAGTCTGTCTTTTTGGAAATGGAGATTGCAAAAGATAGCCCAATGGCTATTAAAAACATCTCTCCATGTGATGAATAAGATAATCCAAAATGACTTTATTTTCCAGGATCATTTCTTCAGACATGAGTACTGTAAAAGAAAAGGGGCAATAAACTGAAATTCATAAATGCAGTTGAACTATAACTTATGAAATCTTTCTGAGCATTCCCTCACTGAAAGCTCCTTTTCTCTTTGTCACTTTGCCTGCTTTGTATCTCGACATGGCCATAAGCAGCTACTATCACCGGCAGATCTGGACAATATTTGCTAAAAGCATGTTGGCACACAGATTCCACTGTTACTGACTAAACAGGAGGCTAAAAATAAATGAGAGATGCTAGAGATAGGAGTAAATCCACAGTTTCATGGTAAATGGCAAAAGACTCTTTCAACTATGGTCTGCTTGTTGCGGGAAGATAAAACCCAATATCAACATTGTTTGGGTGATAATCTTCTGCTCTTTCTCTTCCAGTCAGCAAATAACCTACTCTCTTCAAATCCCTAAATATTTCTGTGTTTACATTTTCCAAATACTTAAGGCCGCTATCCTGAGATAGTGGGAACAACCCAATATGTCATCTTATCTCTCTTAAATAATGAAACCCAGATTGCCACAATCAGCTAAAACCAGGATTCAGAGGTAGCCATTCAAGAATGTGGGATGTTGCTAATGGGAGCAGTACAACTTCATAACCAATGCTTCAAAGTCACAGCCAATGTGTTAATGACCCTGGATATCTGAGATCATTGTAAATACACAGGAATGTATGTGAGCCCAAAGGTTGAGGAGTCCTTAAACATTGAAGTTACTCTATGTTTAGTTAAATGACCTTTCTTTCCTAAAGTAAAAGAATAATTAAAAAAATTGAAAGGAGTCCTCTCTAAACTCATCGTGCTTTTCAAAGCCAAGTTGATTTTACTAACGTTGACTTTAGAGAGTAAATCAACTTGGCTTTGAAAAGCGTAATAAGTGGTCATTTCACTTCTAGTACCAATGTGAATAAGGTAAAAATGTAAGAAATTATAAAAGTTTAAAAAATTTTTATTTGAAAAAATTTTCTGTTGAAGTATAATTTCCCTGTCACACTGTGTTAATTCCAGGTGTATGACATAGTGATTTGATCTTTTTATACATTACAAAAATGATCACCACACAAAATCTAGTTATCCTCTGTCACCATACAAAGTTATCACAATATAATTGACTGTATTTTCTGCACTGTACATTCATCCCCATGACTCATTTATTTTGTAGCTGGGAGTTTGTACCTATTAATTTCTCTCATCTATTTCACTCCTCCCCTTATACCCTCTTCCTGGCAATCACCTGTTTGTTGTCTGTATCTATGAATCTGTTTCTGTTTTGTTATGTTAGTTCATTTGATTTTTTTTTTTTTTTAGATTCCATGTATAAGCAAAATCATATGGTATTTGTGTTTCTGTCTGATTTATTTCCCTTAGCATAATACCCTCTAGGTCCATCCATGTTATCACAAATGGCAAGATCTCATTATTTTATGGCTGAGTAATGTTCCATTCTTCTTTATCCATTCATGTATCTGTGGGCACTTTGACTGCTTCTATATCATGGGGTTGCAAAGAGTTAGACACAACTGAGTGACTGAACTGAACTGAACTGAACTGATATCTTGGTTATTGTAAACAATGCTACAATAAACATAGGAGTCCATTAATCTTTTTGAATTTGTAAGAAATCATGAAGTTTAGTCTAGCCTACATTCAGCAAAATTCTGCCATCTGATTATCATGTGTTACTTTACTTTGCCTTCTTCCCTAGTGCTGAAGGTTGGGGGAATGAATCTGATGCCTGGAACGTTCCTGCAGGGCGCAAATATGTTAAGTAGGTGCATTCTCTAGGTGGAATGAATCTTAGGTCAGGTCAAGCTGACAGGGTTGGTTACATGTGGACTCCAAGGACAGAAGCAGTAGGTAGGAGCCGAGGCCATAACTAGAAGATTGAAGGACATACATTAAAACTGAGAAGTGATGTAGAGAAATTAATAGCATTATTATCCAAAAATGCTCATCCCAGAAAGCAAGACAGGATGCAGGATGTTAATAAAGGTAGTTGATTTAGGTGCTAGTGTGTTAATTAAGGATGCAGTGAGGCTTGCTTTGATGTGAAGCCTGGAGCGCTATGAGTGTGATTGTTTAAAAGAAAGCATACTAGTATGGAAATGAGGCAGCAACTCAAATTTAAGGGTGGGGCAGCAAGAGTAGGAGTGAAAGGAGATATGTATATACTGGCAGAGCAAATTCCTGGAAGCCTACTTGCTAAAATATTTAATAGAGGTATCTGTCTATACAGACATTTTTGGATAATTTACTATATATTAATTACATTTTCTGATTTCCCTCCATTAAACATGTAGTACTTGAATAATAAGAAAGTTCAGAAAAATATTTGAAAGATCAAATGAAAGAAAGAAAGCCAACCATCATCGTTTAAGATTCGTAGTCTAAAATTCTAGTGCAACAACAAAATTGTCACATACACTTGCATGCACACACACATTGCTTCTGAGGCCAAAGGGAACATATGATTGATTTAGTTCTTCTGGAGACTATTACAACTAAGACAATGTCTAGGGAAACACATGATTTTTGTTCTCATATGTGTAGTGAAGGCTCAGCAGTGCCTCAGGTGGCTTTATGCCTTATAGTTCTATAAGGAAGGAATACAGGGAATACTGGGAAGGGAAAGGTCCATCTAGTCAAAGCTATGGTTTTTCCAGTAGTCATGTATGGATGTGAGAGTTGGGCTATAAAGAAAGTGGAGTGCCAAAGAATTGATGCTTTTGGACTGTAGTGTTGGAGAAGACTCTTGAGAGTCCCTTGAACAGCAAGGAGATCCAACCAGTCCATCCTAAAGGAAATCAGTCCTGAATATTGATTGGAAGGACTGATGCTGAAGCTGAAACTCCATTACTTTGGCCACCTGATGTGAAGAACTGACTCATTTGGAAAGACCCTGATGCTGGGAAAGATTGAAGGTAGGAGGAGAAGGGGACGACAGAGGATGAGATGGTTGAATGGTATCACCGACTCGATGGACATGAATTTGAATAAACTCCAGGAGTTGATGATGGACAGTGAAGCCTGGTGTGCTGCAGTCCATAGGATCGCAAAGAGTTGGACTTGACTGAGTGACTGAACTGAACTGCCCTAAAGCTTGCTGAAGACAGGAATCATGTATGCCTTATTCACTTGTTTTCCATGGTTCAGCACAGGGTCTGTTTATTCATCAGCAACATGAAGTTAATTATATCTACCTTTCAGTGATTATGAAGATTGAATGAAATAACAATATTTGCTTGCTGGTTGTTGTCTATTGCTATATAACAAACAACCCCAAACCTCGTGGCCTAAAGTAACCACAATTATTTTACTTACTCAGGTACAGTTCAGGCAGGTCATGGTGGGAATAGTTATTCCCGTTCCACACAGCTTCATTCAGGGTAGCTTGAAGGTGGAGCCTGGAATGATCTGAAGGCTTGCTTACTCATAGGCCTGGTGGGGATGCTGCTGACAGTTGAGATTTTTGCTGAAGACAGGAACGCCTTTATGTGGCCTGTCCATGTGACCTGGACTTCCTCATGACGTCGTCTTTGGAGAGAAAGCTGGGTGGAACTCTTATGGCTTTGCATTGGAAGTATGCAGTGTTTTTTCCACCATATTCTATTTGTTTTTGCAGTTAGTCACAAAGTTCAATTAAATGTCAAGGGGAGAAAAAAATACTGCTTGATGAAGAGTGACATGGGACCATAAGCATCGCTGCCATATAAGCACATAATGGGATACTGAAAATGTGACAATTTTTATTTTGAGAGTACATGTTGGCTAGGCATTATTAACCATTCTATTTCTAGTTATGCCATCTCTCCTCAAATATACCATTATTTGATGAGTGTGGCCTTTCATAGCAAAAACAAGTTCTTTCTGTTGTGAAAAGGTCCTTGATTTCTGGAGAGTAATCTGAAATTCAAGTAGAAATTTGAGAGTTTGATCATAATCACAGCGCTTCATTCTGGAAAATTTATTTGAAATGAGAATTAAAATGGACAATGTTATTGATACTTTCTGAAAATTTATTAATTGGAGGATAATTGTTTTACAATATTGTGTTGGCTTCTGCCATACAACAATGTGAATCAGCCATGCTGCTGCAGCTGCTAAGTCACTTCAGTCGTGTCCGACTCTGTGCAACCCCATAGACGGCAGCCCACCAGGCTCCGCCGTCCCTGGGATTCTCCAGGCAAGAACGCTGGAGTGGGTTGCCATTTCCTTCTCCAATGCATGAAAGTGAAAAGTGAAAGTGAAGTCACTCAGTCGTGTCCTACTCTTAGTGAGCCTATGGATATCCCCTTCCTCTTGAACCTCCCCCTGCACCTCTCACCCCACCCATGCCTCTAGATTGTCACAGAGCACTGGGTTGAGCTCCCTGTGTCACACAGCAAATTCCCACTGGCTATTTATTTTACATATGATCATGTACATGTTTCAATGCTTCTCTGTCAATTTGTCCCAACCTCTCCTTCCCCTGCTGTGTCCACAGTCTGTTCTCTATGTCTGCATGTCTATTCCTGCCCTGCAAATAGGTTCATCAGTACCATTTTTCTAGACTCCATATATATGCATTAATATACAAAATTTGTTTTTCTCTTTCTGACTTGCTTCACTCAGCATAACAGGCTCTAGGTTCCCCCACCTCATTAGAACAGACTCAAATTCATTCCTTTTATGGCTGAGTAATATTCCATTGTATATATGTACCACAGCTTCTTTATCCATTCATCTGTTACTGAACATCTAAGTTGCTTCCATGTCCTAGCTACTGTATATGGTGCTGCAATGGACGTTGGGGTACATGTGTCTTTTTGGGTCATGGTTTTCTCAGGGTATATGCCCAGTACTGGGATTGCTGGGTCATATGTATTTTTATTCCTAGTTTTTTAAGGAATCTCCATACTGTTCTCCATAGTATTCTCCCACCAAAGTGCAAGAGGGTTCCTTTTTTCCACACCCTCTCCAGCATTTTTTGTTTGTAGATTTTTTGATGACTGCCATTCTACCTGGTGTGAGGTGACACCTCATTATAGTTTTGATTTGCATTTCTCTATTAATGAGCATCTTTTCCTGTGTTTGTTGGTCATCTGTGTGTCTTCTTTGGAGAAATGTCTGTTTAGGTCTTCCTCCCAAGCAAAGGCAAAAGTAAGATGGATATAGGTTGCTGAGCCATGACTGAGGAGTATTTTGTTAAAGCAGAGTGTTTGAGTGAACAGTATAATGACTGTAACTATAGAAATTTCCTGAAGCTGATTTTTTAAAAATCTTGTTTTGTATTCATATTGAACTTCTAGACTTCTGAGCAGAGTAAAGAGGAATTCTTCTAGTTCTTGAGATAAAGGAGAGGTCTCTGCCTCCACTGTTTGGACAGCTGGAGTCTTCTCTCCTTAATCTCCCGGAAGAGAAGGGGTGACAACCCCTAGTCCCTAGAAATCTTGCGTCTCCTCCCACTCCAAGATTGAGAAACATGTGAGGAGAGCCTTCTATTTGAGTTTTTTAAAAGTTAGAATGACCACAAGGAGCAAAGGTGCTGAATTTGGAGACTACACAAATGAAGTAACTTGGGATTTTTTTGAAAATCAGCTGTGTTTCTGAATTGAGAAGAAATTCTTCAGGTGTCTGTTTAATCAGTAGAATAGGCCATGTTTCAAGGCTTACACTCATTTACTCATTCATTCACTTGCTAAATAGTTATTAAAAGCAAACTATATGCTGAGTACCAAGCTTGATGCTCAAAACAGAAAGATGAACAAAAGAAGCAAGGTTCTTGAGAGATGGAAACTGCACCCTAATGTCTGAATCTTCTCTCTTCCTGCTGCTGCTGCTGCTGCTGCTAAGTCACTTCAGTTGTGTCCAACTCTGTGTGACCCCATAGACGGCAGCCCATTAGGCTCCTCTGTCCCTGGGATTCTCCAGGCAAGAATAGTGGAGTGGGTTGCCATTTCCTTCTCCAATGCATGAAAATAAAAAGTGAAAGTGAAGTCGCTCAGTCATGTCTGATTCTTAGCGACCCCATGGACTGCAGCCTACCAGGCTCCTCCGTCCATGGATTTTCCAGGCAAGAGTACTGGAGTGGGGTACCATTGCCTTCTCCGCTCTTCCTACTAGCCCTTACTTATCCAAAGTGGCGTACTATGCTCCTATAGTCCCCAAGCTTACCATGTAATACCAAAGCTACTTAAATCTTTTGGCTTCAGTTTTCTCTCAGTGAAGAATGGGCTTCAGAGTGGATCACATAGAACAAATAGAGCTTTCACTGAGTCTCCAGATAGATGAAGTGATCCCAAAATTTTATTCCAAAATTCATTACTTGATTATTGAATCACTAAATGAATGGACCATGGGAATGTCAAAAATGTTTAAAAGATACCAAAAATGTCAATGGATTGGGGGGAGGAGGAGAAGGGGACAACAGAGGAGGAGATGGCTGGATGGCATCACCGACTCGATGGACATGAGTTTAAGTGAACTCCAGGAGTTTGTGATGGACAGGGAGGCCTGGTGTGCTGCGATTCATGGGGTCGCAAAGAGTCAGACACGACTGAGCGACTGAACTGAACAGAACTGAAAAATGTTAAAAAGGCTCCAAAAATGTACTGACTTCATCAAGGTATTTGACAAATTTTGTCATGACAACCATGTAAATAAGCCCAAAAAGTTGGATAATTAAGTGGCAAAAATGCATCTCAAGAATACTGATAAATTAGTCAATGCTAATCTGGACCAGCATTTCTCAGACTTGAGTAACATATAGATCCCTTTTAAGGGAAATATATGCTCATAGACCTCCACAATATGGATTTAAAATTTTATTATGATATTATTCAAACATATAAGCCTGAATCTAGAAATAAGTTGTTCACACTTGCAGGCCTTATTCAATCATAAATATTTAAAAATCAAGACGAATACACAAATCAAATAAAAACACTGTGTTAGTTAACAGTATTCATTTAACATGACAGATAATGTCATTTGCCAACAGTAAATCACTGATGTTGAATTTAAATTAACACAATGAGGCTTCATGTCAGCCTCCATAACTTTCAGCATTTTGGCTTCACTGTTTCCAATGCAGAAGAGATTTACTTGCATAAATATTCTGTACAAGATGAAATTTAAAATTTAAATTTTAAATGAAAATTAAAATTCCAAGGATTTGTTTGATAGTTCAGGTTAGTCAGACCTCATAATTTATCAAAAATTTTCCAGCAAGAAATTCTTACATGCCAGTCTTAATTAATTGCTAAAGATTAGCACTAAGGTTAATATTTTTAGGGAATTAAAATCTTCAATAAATGGGAATTTGATCCATTTATTTCTGGAAGTGGAAACAGTTTCTTTATACTTATTATAACATCTCTTGCAAAATTAGTATTCTGGAAGAAAAGTTAAATATTATTTTCAAAACAAAGTATTTAGTTAACAACAAGCATTTATTGAGCAGATTTCTCAAACTACTCTGAGCTCTGTGAACACAGATCTGTCATTTCATTTCTCTATTTGAACTGCCAGAAACTTCTTTCACTGTGGGATGCCACGGAATTATTTGGCTTTCTCAAAGGCAGGCATTAATGCAAGCTTGAACACTAAAATGAAGTAGCAGTACTCAGTGTTAGGACAATCACCAGATGATGAAGAATATGTTCATATTATTTTTTAAAATCATCATTCAGAGTAAATTCACATTTAAAATTCTGGTTTGAAATTCATGGTTCAAAGTGAATGTGTTTTTCTCTTTTTTGGCAAATTTAGCTTAATGCTTAGAACTGGTAAACAAATAATAAGCATTTTACTATTGGTGTTGCTGATTATTTGTTTAAAACATTGGTTGGCAACGTAGCCCAAAGAAAAGGGACTGACACCAGAACAATGATTCTGAGTCTTTTTCATTCCCACGCTGACTAGCCAACTCATCATGGATATCTCTGTATTTGAAGTTTCCCATCCATTAATGAAGTTGAAACTTTCTAGAATTGTTGGGAGATCACATGAGTTTAAAATTTAATTCAACTGATATATATTATGCAAAAGCCCCAAAGTAAGTCATATGGCATCATATGCCAGTGCTCTGAAAATCAAACAGTGCTGAATGCATCTTAGATATTCTTTTAATAGAAATGAGCCAATTTGGAGAAAATAAATTTCTCAACAGAAAAAGAAAAACTACTAAAGAAGAGAGCAGCGAATCACTGCCCTGGACTACTTTTTGGCTTTTCTTGTTGTTCAGGGGCCAACTCAGGTTCAACTCTTTGCGATCCAAAAGACTATAGAAAGCCAGGCATCCCTGTCCTTCACTGTCTCCCACAGTTTGCTCAAACTCATGTTCACTGAGACAGTGATGCCATCCAACAGTCTCATCCTCTGTAGCCTCCTTCTCCTCTTGCCCTCTGTTTCCCAGCATCAGGGTCTTTTCCAATGAATTAGTCCTTTGCATCAGGTGGCCAAATTATTGGAGCTTCAGCCTCAGCATCAGTCCTTCCAATGATTATTTAGGACTGATCTCCTTTAGGATGGCCTGGTTTGATCTCCATCCTGTCCAAGGACTCTCAAGAGTCTTCTCCAGTACCATATTTTGAAAGCATCAATTCTTCAGTGCTCAGCCTTCCTTATGGTTCAACTCTCACATTCATACATGACTACTGGAAAAACCATAGCCTTGACCATACAGACCTTTGTCATCAAAGTGATGTCTCTGCTTTTAAATACCCTGTCTATGTTGGTCATAGCTTTTCTTCCAAAGAGCAGTCTTTTAATTTCATGCCTGTGGTCACCATCTGCAGTGATTTTGGAGCCCATGAAAATAAAGTCTCTTACTGTTTCCATTGTTTTCCCATCTATTTGCCTTGAAGAGATGGGACTGGATGCTATCTTAGTTTTTTGAATGTTGAGTTTTAAGCCAGCTTTTTCACTCTCCTCTTTCACCTTCAAGAGACTCTCTAGTTCCTCTTTGCTTTCTGCCATTAGAGTGATATCATATGCTTATCTGAGGTTATTGATATTTCTCTCACCATCCTTGATTTCAGGTTGTGCTTCATCCACCCTGGCATTTTGCATGGTTCACTCTGCATGTAAGTTAAATAAACAGGGTGACAATAGACAGCCTGACGTACTCCTTTCCCAGTTTTGAGCCAGTCCATTGTTCCGTGTCCGGTTCTAACTGTTGCTTCTTGTCCTGCAAACAGGTTTCTCATGAGACAGGTAGGTGGTCTGGTATTCCCATCTCTTTAAGAATTTTCTACAGTTTGTTGTGATCCACACAGTCAAAGGCTTTATAGCATAGTCAATGAAGCAAAAGTAGATGTTTTTCTGAAATTCTCTTGCTTTCTCTGTGATCCAACGGGTGTTGGCAATTTGATCTCTGGTTCTTCTGCCTTTTCTAACTCCAGCTTGTATATCAATGGACATGAGTTTGAGCAAACTTCAGGAGATAGTGAATGATAGTGAAGCCTGGCATGATGCAGTCCATGGCATCACAAAGAGTTGGACACAACTGAGCAACTGAACAACAACAACAACATCTGGAAGTTCTCGGGTCACATACTGTTGAAGACTAGCTTGAAGGATTTTGAGCATTACCTTGCTAGCATGTGAAATGAGTGCAATTGTACAGTAGTTTGAACGTTCTTTGGCATTGTCTTTCTTTGGGATTGGGATGAAAACTGACCTTTTCCAGTCCTGTGGCCATTGCTGAGTTTCCCAAATTTGCTGGTGTATGGAGTGCAGCACTTTCACAGCATCATTTTTTTTTTTTAGGATTTGAAATAGTTCAAATTCATCAAATTCCACCACCTCCACTAGCTTTGTTCATAGTGATGCTTCCTAAGGTCCACTTGACTTCACATTCTAAGATGTCTGGCTCTTGGTGAGTGACCACACCATCATGGTTATCCAGGTCATTAAACTTTTTTGTATAGTTCTTTTGTGTGTTCTTTCCACCTATTCCTTATCTCTTCTGCTTCTGTTAAGTCCTTGCCATTTCTGTCCCTTTGTTGTGCCCATCTTTGTATGATATATTCCCTTGGTATGTCCAATTTTCCTGAATAGATCTCTAGTCTTTCCCATTCTATTATTTTCCTCTATTTCTTTGCATTGTTCACTTAAGAAGGCTTTCCTATCTCTCCTTGCTTTTCTCTGAAACTAAATTTCAGGGAATAACATTTGATTTCTCCTTTGGCCACCTCATGCAAAGAGTTGACTCATTGGAAAAGACCCTGACGCTGGGAGGGATTGGGGGCAGGAGGAGAAGGGGATGACAGAGGATGAGATGGATGGATGGCATCACGGACTCAATGGACATGAGTTTGAGTGAACTCCAGGAGTTGTTGATGGACAGGAAGACCTGGCGTGCTGCGATTCATGGGGTCGCAAAGAGTCGGACACGACTGAGCGACTGAACTGAACTGAAGGGGTTCTTGCCCATAGTAGTAGATATAATGGTCATCTGAATTAAATTTGCCCATTCTCATCAATTTTAGTTCATTGATTTCTAAAATATCAATGTTAACTCTTGGCATCTCCTGCTTGACCTCGTCCAATTTACTACCTTGGTTCTTGGACCTAACATTCCAGGCTCCTGTGCAATAAAGTTCTTTACAGCACTGAACTGTATGTTCACCACCAGACACATCCACAGTTAAACATCATTTCCACTTTGACCCAGCTATTTCTCCACTCTTCCCCAGTAGCATATTAGACACCTACCGACCTGGGGGGCTTATCTTCTGGTGTCACATCTTTTTGCCTTTTCATACTGTTCATGGGGTTCTTGAGGCAAGAATACTGATGTGATTTGCCATTCCCTTCTCCATTGGACCATGTTTTGACAGAACTCTCCAACATGACTTGTCTGTCTTGGGTGGGCCTGCAGGCCATGGCTCATAGCTTCATTGTGTTACACAAGGCTGTGATCCATGTGATCATTTTGGTTAGTTTTCTGTGATTGTGGTTTTCATTCTGGAGGCTGAGGGATTCTAGTTCTTGCTTCTTCTGTCTGCTTTCTGATGATTGAGGATAAGAGTCTTGTGCAAGCTTCCTGATGGGAAGGACTGGTGGTGAGGAAAACTGAGTCTTGCTTTAGTGGGCAGAGCCCTGCTCAGTAAATCTTTAATCCAACTGTCTGCTGATGAGTAGGCCTGTGCTCCCCGCTCCCTCCCCTAACCCCTCCATTAGTTGTCTGGCCTGAGGCAACCCAGTTTTAGAGTCTGCAGGCTCTATGGTAGGGCTACTGGCGACCTCCAAGAGGACTTATGCCAACCCACGCCTCTGCAGGAGACCTTCAAACACTCACAGGCAGGTCTGGCTCAGTCTCTTGTGGGTCACTGCTCCTTTGCCCTGGGTTCTGGTGCACACAACATTTTGGTTTTGCCCTCCAATAGTCTCTGTTTCCCCCAGGCCTGTGGAAGTTCTGTAATCAAACCCTGCTGTCCTACAAAGTCAGTTTCCCTGGGGATTCCAAGTCCCTTTGCCAGATCCCCGGGTTGGGAAGCCTGATGGGGGCCTAGAGCCTTTGCAAGAGTATGAGAACTTCTTTGGTATTATTGTTCTCCAGTTTGTGGGTCACCCACCTGCTGGGAGTGGGATTTAATTTTAAGTCTGATTTTTGCACCCTTCCTACTATCTAGTTACAGCTTCGCCTTTGTCCTTGGACATGGGATATCTTTTTTTGCTGGGTTCCAGTGTCCTCCTGTCAATGGTTATTCAGCAGCTAGTTGTGACTTTGGTGTTCTCACAGAAAAAGATGAGTGCACATCCTTCTACTCTGCCATCTTGACCTTGCCCCCTTGGTTACTCTAAGACCACACTATTGGGATTATTTTCACATCTTTCTGAGGCTGAGAAATATTCAGCGAATGGATTTTTTACCTGAAATTCATGGATAGGCTTCAGGGAAAGTAAGTTTCTGGAATGTATCCAATATTTGGGGGTGTGTGTGTGTGTGTGTGTGTGTGTGTGTGCGTGCGCATGTGCGAGTTCCTGTATATATGTGCATGTGTGTCCATGTGCTTATATCTGAAGGAGAAGGTTTATATCTCAGCAGATTCACAAATGTGTCTAAGAACGTAAATGTACAAGGACGACTGTTTTGGAATAAGACTCTTTTGTAACTCTTAGTATCACTTGAGAATTAACATTTCAATTTGACCTGAAACTAGGATGTTTTTATGGAATAATTTTTTCTAGGAATAATACTACAATATTAGTCCTAGCCATAATTGTGATACAAAGTCTTAATCAATTTAATAAGGGTAGTTACATCATTTTTATCTTGATCAAAGATAAATTAGGACTACAGATTCAACAGCAACACATATTGCAACCATTGAGCTGATGCCACTGGGCTGTGTTATTTGATTTGGAATTACAGTATTAACTGGCCCAAAGTAGATGGTGCTCCGTAAACATGAGCCTGATGTTTACATATGAAACCCATTGAAATTGCAGGGCATCTTTTTAGTTAAGTGAATGTGAATCAATATTTATCTGGGTATTAATCTATTTATCAGATTCAACCTGGTCTAGCCTTCAGGTATTTTATGGAGGCATGTATGGTGAGATCACAGATCCTAAGGGTACAGTCTGGTTGTGACACATGCTTACACCTGTAAAACTCACACCTTTGTCAAGTTACAGAGCATCATTATTACTCTAAACATTTCCCTGTTCCTCTTCTCAGGCATTCTCCTCTCTAGCGCCTGATTCAGTTTATCCTAGTTTTTAACTTAGAAAGCCGATTGGCATAGGCCATTGTTTTTACACTCTATTTTCTACAGCCTTAAAGATCCATGAAGGTGGCCTGGGAGCCTTTATCAGAAGATTGGAGGGTGGGCTAAAGGAGCTCTCAAAGAGATCTGGACATTTCCCCAACTCCTATTTCAGCTGGAATAGCTTCTCTTTGAATTTTTTTTCACAAATTGGAATTCCATGTGAGGACTAGTTTTAAAGGGGGTTCTGCTTTTTCACAAAAAATGATCTGGCGTAGGCTACTGTGCCAAAAATAACTGTAGTATTTAAATCAAACCATTATGGAATCTAACTCTTAACATGACAGTTAAGACTTCGTAAGACCCAAGGGAGAAAGCAAAAGTCACCAGCTGTGCGGAATGAAGGCTGACAAAACACGCTGGCCCCAGGGTGAAGCTAGCTCACAGGGCTGCGGAGAGCAGCGCCTCAGTGGGTAGCCTTTCCTGAGCGCTCTTTCCAGGTTGTGTAGAGGAGTTCCTTGATTCCAGAATGAGGCTCTTCCATTTTAGGCCATGTTCTCTCTAGTAAGGTGACTGTTTTGACTGCTTACGGTCAGTCTTGTGCCTTAAAATCAACTGGACTCAGAGACTGGCCAGAGTCACTTGTGATGATATCTAAAAAGGCATTGTCCTGTTTTCTCCCTAAAAGTCCAAAATCATTGCTTTATGAATTTCAACCTAATATCTTTCTGTATTTGGAGGTTTGTTTTGATTTAATGGAATAAATCATCCATTGTATACAGTACAAATGTTCTCATATTTATGACAGATAAATAGGGGAAGCTATCTTAAGAATAAAATTTATTTTTATGACTTATCAGTTCCCAGATGCTTATATGTGCTTAATATTTATAAAGGACCCATTTGAAAGCATCTTTGTTGGTTGGCTGTGTTAATGTTGTTTTCCTTTTAATTTTATTCTAAAAGAAGATAGAATACAAATAATAGTGCTTTATATTTGTATCTTGATTTCAGTGTTGTAAAAATAACACATTGGTTTGTTATAACAATCCAGAAAAGTATGTATTCTTACCTCCATTTTAAAGATGAGTAAACTGAGGCAGTGATGAGTCAAGTGACCTGCTCACAGAGATAGAGAATACTCATTTTAATCACTAGATCACTGTACAGTGCCATTTATCCAGTAGCTTGCATTGTTCACCTGTGTTTTTAGTACTAGTGTGTTTAGCTGAGAGACAGTGCATTAAGTAACTGTTCTTAACATGATATCTTGATGTCACTCCATTTATTAGCTCACTTTTAATGTTAGTTTTATCTTTTAATGAAATTAAGCATTTTCAGTTGTAAATAGTTTTAAATTTTACTTTTTTTTAATTGAAGGGTAATTGCTTTACAGAATTTTATGGTTTTCTGTTATATATCAACAAGAATCAGCCATAGGTACACCCGTGTCCCCTCCCTCCTGGACCTCCCTCCCATCTCCTTCCCCACCGCACCCTTTAGCCTGTCACAGTGCCCCTGTTTGAGTTCCCTGAGTCATACAGAAAATTCCCATTGGCTTTCTATTTAACATATGCTATTGTAAATTTCTATGTTACTTACTCCATACATCTCCTCCCCCCATGTCCATAGGTCTGTTCTCTATGTTTGTTTCTCCATCGCTGCCCTGAAAATAAATTCACCTGTGCCATCTCTTTATATTCCATATATGTGTGTCAGTATACAATATTTATATTTTTCTTTCTGACTTACTTCACTCTGTATATAAGCTCTAGTTTCATCCACCACATTAGAATGGATTCAAATTCATCCCTTTTTATGGCTGAATAGTATTCCATTGTGTATGTATGTATGTATGTATGTGTGTATATATATATATACACACACACATACCACAACATGTTTATCCATTCAGGTTGCTTCCATGTTCTAGCTATTGTAAATAGTGCTGTGATGAACACTGGGGTACATTTGTCTTTTTCAATTTTGGTTTCCACAGGGCATATGCCTAGAAGTGGGATTGCTGGCTCATATGGTGGTTTTGGTCCTAGCTTTTCGAAGAATCTCCATGCTGTCTTCCACAAAGGCTGCATCAGTTTACATTGCCGCCAACAGTGCAATGTTGGTGGTTGGTTCTCTACACCCTCTCAGCATTTATTGTTTGTAGGCTTTTTGATGATGGCCATTCTAACTGGTGTGAGGTGGTATCTCATTGTAGTTTTGATTTGCATGTCTCTAATAATGAGTGATGTTGAGCATCTTTTCGTGTGCTTGTTAGCCATCTATATGTCTTCTTTGGAGAAATGTCTCTTCAGGTCCCTTTCCCACTTTTTGATTTGGTTGTTTGCTTTTCTGGTATTGAGTTGTATGAGCTGCTTGAATATTTTGGAAATTAATTCTTTGTCATTTGTTTCCTTTGCCACTATTTTCTCCCATTCTGAAGGTAAATTTTACTTTTTAAAGTTCTGTTTCCATTGGGAGAAGAGAGGAAATCTTTTCCAAAAACTTGAGAAAGTGCCAGGAAAAGCTAAATGATTAATTTCCCATAAAGTGCAACAGACATTTCATTTTGGCAAATGATTCTGAATTAGAAATCTACCTTGCACTGGAGATAAAATCTTTGTGAGGCTCTCTGAACCACGAAAAGAATAGTGAGGAGAGACAAAAACATAGGAAAAGGGGTTCCCTAGAATGAGTATACCTAGAAATGCCTATAAAATGCTCAGCTTTGCTAAAAAGCCAAGCTTTGCTAACAGAAATGCCCAGCCTGCTCATCTGGCTGATGAAGGGCCATAGTATAGGTAAGAATTAAGAATATAATTTTTTTTTAATTTTATTTTATTTTTAAACTTTACATAATTGTATTAGTTTTGCCAAATATCAAAATGAATCCGCCACAGGTATACATGTGTTCCCCATCCTGAACCCTCCTCCCTCCTCCCTCCCCATACCATCCCTCTGGGTCATCCCAGTGCACCAGCCCCAAGCATCCAGTATCATGCATCAAACCTGGACTGGCAACTCGTTTCATACATGATATTTTACATGTTTTAATGCCATTCTCCCAAATCTTCCCACCCTCTCCCTCTCCCACAGAGTCCTTAAGACTGTTCTATACATCAGTGTAATTTTTAAACAAAGGACCACTTAACTGAATGCACTGTTACTGACAATGTACCCTCTTAGTCCAAGAGGAAGGGAGTGTTCAGCCACACACAGGAGAACCAATGCCAAAAGGGAGACAGAGTCTAGCAGAGGATAACATGGTGATCTGGGGTCAAAACGGAGCCATGAATCTGGATGAGTCATTGAGGGGCTCAGTTCTTTCAGATATTGAAGATGAGAACAAGGATGCTAAAGTGCAGAGAATCAAGATTGCCGGGAGAAATATCAATAACCTCAGATATGCAGATGAAACCA
The DNA here is from genome assembly GCF_029407905.1 of Bubalus kerabau. NCBI lineage: Eukaryota > Metazoa > Chordata > Mammalia > Artiodactyla > Bovidae > Bubalus > Bubalus kerabau. The sequence goes on from NC_073633.1 coordinate 76,220,178, forward strand.
CCCTTATTGTAGAAAGAAGCAAAGAAGAACTAAAGAGCCTCTTGATGAAAAGTGAAAGAAGAAAGTGAAAAAGCTGGCTTAAAGCTCAACATTCAAAAATTAAGATCATAGCATCTTGTCTCATCATGTCATGGCAAATAGATGGGGAAACAATGGAAACAGTGACAGACTTTATTTTCTTCAGCTCCAAAATCACTGCAGTTGGTGACTACAGCCATGAAATTAAAAGACGCTTGCTCCTTGGAAGAAAAGCTATGACCAACCTAGACATTAGGTTGGTCTAATGGTCAAAAAGCAGAGACATTACTTTGCTGACAAAGGTCTGTCTAGTCAAAGTTATGGTTTTTCCAGTAGTCATGTATGGATGTGAGAGTTGGACCATAAAGAAAGTTGAGTGCTGAAGAACTGATGCTTTTGAAGTGTGGTGTTGGAGAAGACAGGGGAGCCGGACAGGGGAGCCTGACAGGGAGTGCTGCAGTCCATGGGTTTGCAAAGAGTCGGACACGACTCAGCCACTGAAATGAACTGAACTGAAAAAGCAGAGAAAGCAGAAGACAGAGGGTGAGACCAGGCTGCTAGACAAAAGGCAGTACAAGTTGTTAGGATCCAAGACAGCCACTGGAGGGCAGCAAAGACATCATGTAATCCTGTGGCATCCCTTAATGAACAACAAATGGTTTTTTTGGTTTGTTGAATTTCTTTTTTTCCCCCATGGTTTTATTTTATTTTTACTTTTTATTGGAATATAATTTCTTTGCAATATTGTGATAGTTTCTGCTGTACCACAAAGTGAATCACCTACATGTATACATGCATCCCCTCTTCTTGAGCGTCCCTCCGGCTCCCAGCCCATCCCACCCCTCTGGGGCATCACAGGGCAGAGCTGAGCTCCTTGTGCCGTGTGCCGTCCAGCAGCCTCCCACTGTCCGCTTTACACAGGATAGTGTAGGTATGTCAGTGCCACTCTCTCAGTGCATCCCACTCTCTGCTTTCCCGTCTATGTCCACAAGGCTTGTTCTCCACCTCTGTGTCTCTATTCCTGACCCGCAAACATGCTGGGAAAGGATTCTTATCTGTTTAAAGGTAAGAATCTTCCACAGAATTCGGACTTCAAACTGCGGTGACCCAGTGAACTCTTTCTTAATGACTCGTATATAATCTAATCCAAAAGAACTTTTACATTCAATTTAAAGATTCAAAGAATAAGTAGGACAAGTAAGTCCAGTGAAAGGATTTTCTGAGTGGGATTAAAAACAGAAGATGCCTTCTTCCTTTCATTACGTTCTCTTCGTCTGCCATGATGGATAGAGAATTCTAAGCCTAGTAACTAAGAGTTCAGGACAGATGCTGTGGCCATTCTTTGGAATGGTGGCAAGCACAACATAGGATGAGTGAAAATGTATCAGAGGAAATTGATAACTGGTTGATGAAACAACATAATTAGGCAATTAAGTAGTTAATTATACTACTTAATTAAAATTATACTTGGAGTCTACAATGAGGCTTCTTTCAGAAAGGACTCTTTGTACTTTACTCATTCTTTGTACTCCCATGAGTTGTCAGAAATTATATGTTGGAAAAAAACCTAGATTTTTGTTTAAATCACATTTCTTTTCAAAAAGGAAAATGAGACTTCATAACTGTAAAAGATGATACCATCCTCTAGGTCAGCTGAGTAGTCTGCAGAATAGATCTGTTGTTATTTTAGTGCCCTGTGAATGGACTGGATTGCTGCAATTTAGGACAAAAGGCTTAACTTTGGAGAAAATGGGTTCATCTACCCTGTGATATTAGAAGGGTTACTGGAAAACTAACTAAAATGGAAAATACTTATTGAGTTCAGCAAATGTATATATTCTTCTCACTGTTGTCTCTGGAGGTCTGAATTCCCTACTTTCTTATTTTTATAAAACTCTGATAAAGTATCAAAACCAAATAGGCATTAACCAGAATTCCCTTCCTAGGAAATAATTCTCCCAAATAATCAAGATGCAAAAATTAATTTATGGCCATTGATGGTCATGAGTTATTTATGTATATTTGAGAAAAATTAAAAATAACCCAATAATTTAATCATAATAATAAGCCTTTATTGAGTATTAACTTTGTGCCAGATCCTGTTTTAAGCTTTTATACTTTCTCACAATAAGCCTAGGAGATTGCTATTATTATTGTACCTATTTTATATATAAGGAAACCAAGGCTACAAGAAGTTAATCAATTTGTTCAATAAAAAGTAGAATTGAGATTTTTTTACCTAAAATCCATACCTTTAACATTATGTTTTGTAGTTTCTTTCTCTATAATGGAATGATTAAATACATTTTGGTACTTCCCCATGATAGATATTTTCAAACCTTTAAACATCCTGCTTTTGAAGAATAGTAATCCAAGATTAGAAACAGTATATTAAGTGAGTAAGCCAGGTTACCAAATTACACATGCAGTATGACCTCAATTGTATAAGATTCAAAAGAAATACACCAAAACACTAACATATTTCTGGTTAGTAGATTGAAATTTTCTTTAAAAACTTTTTTCTGTCATTTTCCAGTTCTTTGCATGAACATAATTTGTTTCTATGAAGAAAGTTATTATATAGCAGGTGTATAGTGAAGACTTTACAATATTATTCTGTAAGAAAAATCTGATATAATGAACTTGACAGTTGCTTAGGAATTTGTAGGCAGATTTGCATAAGGAACCCAAACATTTGGTGGAAGGTGAAGAAGAATCTGACTCCTTCTACCAATGATTCATGAAACTGTTGGGGAGGACTGTGGTGGCTTTAATTAAGTAACAGTGAAATGCAATTGATGTCTGAAAAAGACAATCACTGTGAGAGTAGAAAAGAGATGAGATCCGCATGGTGACGCCTGCACCGGTGGACCCTCACAGAAGGCCAGTATGTCTGTTAAGAGGCTTTGGGCTATAAGTGGCACAATACTTGACTAAAATGAACTTAAATAATAAGGATACTTATTATCTTCCAGATGAAGTCTAGAGGCAAAGTGGTTCCAGGTTTGGTTCATTAACCTAATGCAGTGATGAATTCTGGTATTTTCCTATCTTCCGTTCACAAATACTCTCAGTTTGTTGACAGTATCTCCCCTCATTGTCTCATGAGGGCTGCAGGAGTTCCAGGAATCACATGTAGACTTAATAACATTCACCATATATGAAAAATTGTTCCCCCATAGGCACTTCTTCTTACTCTGGATATAGTTCCCATTTGTCTTTATTGGTCAGGTCTGTATAACAGCAAGAGAGTGGGGAAAGGGGAATGGCCTTTGTTAGGCAGTGAATGCTGTCTGCACAAGTGCTTCTGGATGATGGAGTAAATAGTAGAACTTGACCTGTTCCTTCGGGTGGCACAAGTATGTATTCAAAGAGCTGTAACATTGTAAACTGGGAATCCTAGCCAGATTGGCAGGGAGTACCCAGGGTGAATACAGCAATGAGTCAGGGTGAGAGTGGGGAATTGACCTCCTGGATGAGATAAAGCGTTCCTGTCACTTTGGGTATCACCGGAGAGAAGGCCTAAGTGAGATTCGAGTGATTTAATGAAAACTTTTAAGAGAAATGTGACCATACAGCATGCTGATAAAATGGGATGTGGTGATTACTTTTTACAAAGTAGAAGAATAAAATTATCCAAGGGGATGTGTTAAGATGATATGATAGGTTAAAATATTTTTAAAAATAAGATCATATAGTGCCGGGAGCCGGCATATTGAATATTGAGTGCATATTGCATATTGAGTGCAGCACCTTCACAGCATAATCTTTCAGGATCTGGAATAGCTCAACTGGAAGTCTATCACTGCCAGGAGCCAGCGTGAGGAACTCCTCCCGTGGCAAAGGTCATGAGGAAGGAGGCTCGGCATACGCAAAGGCAGGATCGAGCCTCAGGAGTCCCCCTGGAAATTCTCGAGCATCTACCCCCAAAACCAGAGTCTGCCTACTTTCTGCTTTGTGCTTTCACCTACACCTCTGACTTTACAGGGAGCTGTCTCCCACTACCTCTCTCTGAAAAAAGAGTTAGCTTACAGCTCCAGTTAATAATTCCTGGGTGTGACAGTGTTCAACCTACAAACTCCTTTGGAAATCCTCTAGCCTGCCTGAATAGGTTTTTCCAGCCACATGTGATTGTTCAGAGCCTCCCAACTGTGAGAGGCAGGAGATGTTCTAAACTGTCTAAACACAGATTCCTTTGAGTAGTTAAAAGATTGATTAGAAATTGTATTGGTGGAGGCCTCAGTGTCTCCTCTCCTCAGTGTCTCCTCTCCTTCGGGAGAATGGAAGGACGCCTGAGGCCTACGTAAGTGGTGCAAACTTCTTGTCTTAAAGTTTTATTGGTCTCCTGCGTAAATCAAGCTACTTAGCCTCTTTTCTCCACTGAATTTTCCTACTGAGCTATCCTCATTCTATTACTCTTTACATCTCTAATTAATATCTAATTGAAGCTATTGTATCCTGATCCTCGCCGACGCCGTCCCCGCTTCGAATACCCTGGATCAGCCGGGGCTGGACCCCGGCAATATAGAGAGTAAGTATGATAGGTAAATAAGGCAATAAAAGCTAAAAGATAATGGGAAAAATAAACACTACCAGCATGTACATGAGTAAGGAATAAAAGGAAGTAACAGAAGAAAAAAGATCAAATATAGTGATATAATAAATTCAATTAAATGCACATACTTGAAACAAGATGAAAACAAAAGTAGAAGAAACAGCTTCAAAAAGCTTGGGGTTTCTCTGACTTTAATTTATAGCTCTTTAGGTTGTGGTAGATATAGAAGGCCAGTAAGTATCTTAAATTTCTTACACAATTCTAAAATGTTAGAAAGGGTGTCTCCGTAGCCTCATGCTGAAGATGCTGCTGCTAAGTCACTTCAGTTGTGTCCGACTCTGTGCGACCCCATAGATGGCAGCCCACCAGGCTCCCCTATTCCTGGGATTCTCCAGGCAAGAACACTGGAGTGGTTTGCCATTTCCTTCTCCAGTGCATGCAAGTGAAAAGTGAAAGTGAAGTCGCTCAGTTGTGTCCGAATCTTTGCGACCCCATGGACTACAGCCTACCAGGCTCCTCCGTCCATGGGATTTTCCAGGCAAGAGTACTGGGGTAGGGCCTTCTCCGTAAGCATCTCCAAACTTTTCCTTTTAACCTTCTATCAAAGAAAGAAACTGCCAACTAGCTTTGGCCCAACTCCAACTGTTCTTCCTTCCTGGCCCCAATGGAAATGCAAAACTTCTGTCTTAGTCCTGCTCAGGCAGAGCTACAAGTCCATATTTGTTCTTACTTTTAATGAAGGCACTATTTTCAAGAGAAAATGTGTAATTGACTGAATCACATGCAAATCACAACACACACTCCTGGGGAATCTGAACTGTGTAGTCCACAAGGGCAGCTACCCAAATCTCAAGAGGAGCAACCCAAAAATAAATCATGAGTTGGTACAAGTCAAATTCCCTAGTGATTAGGGATCTTTACCTTCTAGGATACAGCAGCTCCCCTCTCCAAACTCTTTAGACTTTAGCTCTGTTCACATTGATTTGTTCAGTCTCTCTTATCAGCCTCCTGCAAGAACTACCATTTCCACCCAGTAAAAACTGATTGTCTGACTGCCTGCACTTCAACCCTGAGTCCTCAGCTAGGTAATGATTAGTTATATTCATTCCTGAAAACAGATATTTTCTGAACTCTTAGCCTTGAAATGTTCTGAAACTTTTAATACTTTAAATAAGCATTGAGTGAAACTATTATTTTTGTTAAAAACTAGGAAATACAGATAAGTATCAGGAAAAATAAAAACCATTTAAATGGTATGCCTAAATATAAATTCTATTAACATATTGTAATCGGTCCTTTGGGTTTTGTTTTTTGCATGTGGATATACACTTTTATTCATTGTTTTAATATTCAACAGACATTAACAGTGTGTGGGCCATGCCCTAGGAACCAGGTGTTTTTCAGGAAATAAAGCACTGAAAACAATAAATCCCTCCTTTCATGGAATTACTTTCTAGAATCTTTTACCAAAAAAAAAAAAAAAATGAGATCATTCCACATCTGCAATTTAAAGTTTAAAAGCTTGCTTTCTAAAATTAATTTTAAATATACATAGCATGTATTTTAATACTAAATATAGAAATATGTAATAATTTTAAATGACTAAGTTTAGTATTTGAATGTACCATAATTTTTTTCAGTTCCATAATTGTAAACAGATAGTTTCCATTTTTTTTTTTTTTGCTATTACTGTATAAACAATTATTTAGAGGAACTTTGTACAACAGCATATAAATAAATGAGCACATGTATTCAATTATGTCCATAAGGTACATTTCATATTCCAGTGCTTTGAGTCCTAAATCTTAGACCTCTTTCTAAGTCAGTATGTAGATCTACTCTATAAGTATCTCTATATATCCTTATATAGATAGCCCAGTATTTAAAAGCAGCTCCCTATTGGTTGTTTAGGAACAGAAAAGCTATAAACATTCTTTTGCATGTATTAATACTTAAGCACATTTATAGAATATTAATTCATTTAATTAGATTTTAAAATTGAATAGCATGTTTGGTTTAAAAATAAGTAGAGAAGTGTATTAAATGAAAAGTATAAATTCTACCCTATCCTTTTTTCCTACCCCCAGTTCACTCTTTGGAGGTAAATAGCACACATTTGCTGTGCATTTATTTCTGTTATGAATTTCTTCTGCAGATCCTGTATGCTCCACATGATGTTTTTGATCCACAGTGTCCATGCTGTCTCTGCTATAGTGGGACCCTGATTTTTAGGCGTCTCACTCTTCCACCAGTAAAACTGCTCCAACTACTCTAACTCCCTTGTTCCTCACACAGGTTAAAGTGAATTAAAAGTATTCCAGCCACAGGGCCTTTGCATTTGACATTGCCTCTGCCTGGAAAACTTACCCCTGGATTCCCATAGCTCCCTCCCTTAATCCTTTATGTCTTGGCCCAACTTTTATCTTGTCAATGAGGTATTCCCTAATTGCTCCATTTAAAATTGCAGCCCCATCTCCCTTCTTGGTTCTACTCTCTTCCAGAGCATTCACCATCACCTAACATTCTTTATCTTATTCATTTGTTTATTATTTGAATTCCCCACTAGAAAGTAAGCTCTATAAGAGCAAGAATTTTTGTATATTTTGTCTGCTGTTATATTTACAGTGATATATCAGTTTTTAACATAGAATAAATAAGTGCCAAATTAATATTTTCTAAAAAATTAATGAATAGCAGGGAAAAGCATGAATAAGTTTGGGGCTAATTAGACACTGGTTTGAATCTCAATAAAGGTCGCAATAGTTCTGTGATCTTGGACAATTTTTAAAATTTTTCTAGGCCTGCGTTCTTCATCTGCAGAAGAGTAGAATTTAAAATAATTGCTTTGTAGGATGAACTCAGAGTGGTTCTCTCATGATTAAGTGTTTAGGACAGTAGCTGGTACATAGGAGGCACCTAACAAAGCTTCCTTTTCGTCTCCCCTTCTTCCTCTTCTTGCTACTATTTTGGAGTAAAAAGCATAACCTTGTTATTTTCCTTTCCTAGTGTTCCAACTTGCTGCTTAGCATACAAAGCATCTGGGAGCCTCCATGTGCAACAAACTGACTCATCTTAGCTCAGGTAGCCTGGTACTGCAATGCAGGTTACACCCCAGTTCAACAAACACTGAATTGCTCTGCTCCACCAGGGTCGGGCATGTGGCACTAGGGCAGTTGTGTGAATATAGGGACACTGTGGCCTCCTTCTACAATGTGGGACAGCCCTACGGGTGGTCCAAGTATAGTCACTCACATTTACAAAAACTTGGGACAGCACCAATGTTTCCTTCACTTTTGGGGGGCCACATTCTTGGTTCATACACTCAAAACAGCTTTCTCATTCCTAGTTCATGGTGGCCAAGGAAGAATCCCATTTGGTTCCTTGGGATTGAGGAGAAGAGGAAATGACCCATTCATGCTTCTGACAGACTAATTCCCAGGAATTTGTTCTTGCCAAGTTTCCGTTTGTTCATTGCCACATTTTCCATTCATTCAACAAACATTTTTTTAAAAAGGAACACTAGAGAGAAATCACCATAAAATATGCCATGAAGATTCGTTCAGCCTAAATACAATGATTACAACTAGTTGTCAAAGTTATACTGTTTATTGAGAATTCATCTAGTGTCAGACAATCTACACAGGAATTCAAATCCAAAATGATAACAATGCAAGGAGATGATGAAATCTACATTACAAATAAGAAATAAGGTTAGCTATCCAAGGTCACATATTAGATAGTGTCTGATCCAGGACTCAAACCCAATGCCACAGAACTCTGAAACCTATGATTTTTGTAGGAGATTTTATCATCTCTGGACATTATAATCTGCTGCTACTGCTGCTGCTAAGTTGCTTCAGTCGTGTCCGACTCTGTGCGACCCCAGAGACGGCAGCCCACCAGGCTCCCCCATCCCTGGGATTCTCCAGGCAAGAACACTGGAGTGGGTTGCCATTTCCTTCTCCAACATTATAGTCTAGAGGGGAAAATATAGTTTGTCAACAATACAAGTTATGTGGAAATTATTCAGTTGCATCCAAGAAGCATTTATTGAGAAGGTAAAACCCTGTTAGGTGTTCAAAGGAGATATAACAACTCAAATAACATAGAATCTGTTTATATCTCCCTATTTTTGGGGGGCTCCAAAATCACTGCAGATGGTGATTGCAGCCATGACATTAAAAGACGCTTACTCCTTGGAAGGAAAGTTATAACCAACCTAGATAGCATATTAAAAAGCAGAGATATTACTTTGCCAACAAAGCTCCATCTAGTCAAGGCTATGGTTTTTCCAGTGGTCATGTATGGATGTGAGAGTTGGACTGTGAAGAAAGCTGAATGCCGAAGAATTGATGCTTTTGAACTGTGGTGTTGGAGAAGACTCTTGAGAGTCCCTTGGACTGCAAGGAGATCCAACCAGTCCATTCTAAAGGAGATCAGTCCTGGATGTTCTTTGGAAGGACTGATGCTGAAGCTGAAACTCCAATACTTTGGCCACCTCATGCGAAGAGTTGACTCATTGGAAAAGACTCTGATGCTGGGAGGGATTGAGGGCAGGAGGAGAAGGGGATGACAGAGGATGAGATGGCTGGATGGCATCACTGACTCTATGGACATGAGTTTGAGTGAACTCCAGGAGTTGGTGATAGACAGGGAGGCCTGTCGTGCTGTGATTCATGGGGTTGCAAAGAGTCAGACATGACTGAGAGAGTGAAATGAACTGAACTGAGGGGATTGTGCTTGAATATAGTACAAATAAATACTGTAACTGAATTAACAACAGAGATCTTCTATTTAAGATGTGGCTAGAAATGTTCTTTGATGTCGGTCATGTTTCTGATTAGAGAGAACCAGAGAGGGACTCACAGTTGATGTCAGGTATCAAGTCTGGATGGCAAAGGAGCATTTTGGCAAGTGGAGAAGTGTGGGATGAACATAGATAAGTCATAGAGGCCTCATGTAGTATTAAGCATGAGTCAGAAGGGACAAGAGCTGAAGCGGCAAGTAAACTGAAGGGGCAGATGAACTGAAACAGCAAACATAAAGAAGTCCACTGACCACAGGCTGGGAGTCACGTCATTGCCAGGAAAGGGATCAGCAGGAGACTGATAGAACAGGAAGGTGAAACTGAAGGATATCACAGCAGAAAGGTAGCAGGTTGGAGGGGTTTGGGTGCAGAATGACTGAGTCATACACACTGAGAAATGTGGTAATAATGTGGAGATAATTGGGTGTAGAACTAGCCACCCCCAAGGTTCCAGATGGAACTTGGGATGGTGATGAGATCATTTAGACAGGCTCAAAATGTCCCTTTCCAGGCAACTCTCCTGCAGTCTTGATTTCCAAAGCCTTTGTTTAAGAGGTAGGATTGCTTCAGAATGGCTTCCTTGAGTGGGGTCTGGTCTTTGGTGACAGCGATGGTGGAGAGCAGTCTTGGCTTGGTGGTATGACTGCAAAATGTACCCCCAAATGTTGGCGTGTTTGTGAGAAATTTAAAATCTTCCAAGTGTAAGGTCTTATCCCAACATATCAAAGAAGACCTTTTTGTAAAATGTGACCAGATCGGATGTATTTTAATGCCCAACTAACAAATGGTTGCTGAAAGTATTTTTAATTAAGATATAATCGACATAGAACATTGTATTGTTTTTAGGCATACAATATAATGGTTTGATTGCTCCCTATTCAGTGTTTTATTGAAGCCAGGGAAACCTAAGAAAGACTCTATGGAGGTTTAGCTCAGATATGTTTTTTTTTTTTTAAGTTATGATATTTATTGCTAGTTTAAACATGGGAATCAGATCAGATCTAGAAGATAATAAAAGCATATTATTATCCTGCTACAAATTCAAAGTAAAATGGTTCCTTAGGTGGGACTGTTCTATTGTTATTCTGAATTATTTACATGTAGTATGATTAAATTTATAATTTAACACTGGAAATGTACATTATCAACTGTGACTATGACATATTGGATTGTATAGTATTTCATTAAGGTGGATTTTAGATACTTTAACCCTGTTGACTTCAAAATGTGCTTGTTCTTGTAACTGTTTCTTATAGTTCAGAATGTTACATACAAAACCTATAACCATGTGCTTTCATTTTTTTATTTCCCATTGGGAAAGTTCACCCAAGCGATGAGGGTCTGTGCTGCAGAGATTTGCCTTGTGCCCTTAAGTAGAAGAGGCTGTGAGAAGGCAGGTTCAAGTGCAGAGTGCTGCCGCCTTAGTTAGATGCCTTCTTCAAGCATTGTCCCAGAGTCCTGTGAAACACACAGGACCTCACCTTTCTTAGAATCTGACATCCTCCGAGTCTCTCGCATCATGCCAGCTGCCGTGCTCTTTGTTTCTGCCCCATGCTTATTGGACAAAGGCAGAGAGGACCAGGGGGAGAGAAGAGCTGCTCATCCTCCGCTGTGTACTGCTGCTGTGATCACTGCTGCTGCTGCAAACTGACTGCTTCTTTGACTACTGGCTAGGATTTTTGGGCGTTTCCTGTTTGCTAGGCCTCATTCTAAGTATTTAAATATATAACTCATTTAATCTGTGTAACAACCTTATCAAGTAGCTCTTATTATCTTCCTTTTATAAAAGGTAGATGAAGAATCTGAAACACAGCTAGACACCTGACTGGCCTAAATTCATACCGCTAGTAACTGGAGGGTGTAAATGGCCTAATTAACTCGTTTTTATCAGCTTGTTAAAGTGTTAACATTGTACTCTTAAAAATATTCACTGAAGGTACTCCAAAGTGTAATTCAGCAATAAAATTTGCGCTAAGAAAATTGAGTGAATGACTAAATCGTTTGGCTAACTTTGCCCTTGCAACATTTCCCTATCTCCCCAAATAGCACATTTCTCTTTAAAAAATAATAGTAATAATAAGAAGCAAGTTTATAGTTAGGAGAGAAGTGGAATTATTTTTCTACTTCTCTGACTATTTAGGAAATTGTATAGTTTGTTCTTTAAAAGTGGGTTAAGAAAAAATAGTTCATATTCTGTATCTGGGAATTTGGGGTTGCTGTACTGTATTGGGTTTTTTTTGAAAGGACATTATAGTCTACATTACAGTCTTCTGATTTCTCTTTGGTTCCACTATATAAAGATGAGACAGGCACCAGAGTCCGGAAGGGCGTCATCCTGCTTGTCTATATATCATACATCATGTTTGGGGCATTAATGTTTGGAGCCTTGGAGAGAGACTTTGAGGTACAGCAGCGACATTTGGTGGTTAAGGCAAAAGCTGATTTTCTAAAAAATCGTTCCAATATGACTAAGGAAGATGTAAGAAGATTTGTGCAGGTAAGAAATGAAGAAGTGTGTATTTTCAGAAACATACTACTGCTACCTATGCAGAGAAGCCTTCAGTGTGAAAATTCTATGAAATACTTTCCTTCACTGGGACTAAATTCGTTTACCAAGCAGGATATTTCAGGTTAGCTATGGAACAGGCAGGAGGAACATAAGGAAGTCATGCAGACTTGGAAGAAAAAGGAAGGCAGCAGATGATAACGAGGTAGAAGGAGGTAAAAGTGACAGGAGGGACAAATTACAGCCCAACTGCTAGGTGAGGATAAAAGCTGAAACCGTTCTGATTGAAGTGATCTTTTTCATTATTCCATATGAAGTTCAGAAATATGTCCTGCAAAGGAGATAAGAATCTGGCAGGAAAATTGGCTTATTTCCCTTCCACTTTTCCCAAATATTGCCATGCTCTAAGCTCTGGACATATTGTCCTTAAATATTCCCCTGTAATATCTTTTGTAGTTGAGAAAAGTTAATTTTAATGTAGTCATTGTTATTATTCTTTTCCTTTAGGGTTTATACAACTTTTGCCAGTCATTCCCATCTTTGAGGTCATAGAGATATTTTCTTAAACTTACTTCTAGACATTTTTCAAATTTGCTTTTTTACCAAAAAATATCATTTCATCTTGGATTGTGTGTGTGTGTGTGTGTGTGCGCACACACGTGTGTCCCTGTGTGCAACTTATGTGTCCCTGTAAAGTAAATTCTAATTTTATATATTTTTTTCTATATAGACAGCCCATTGTTCCAGAACAATTTATTTATTGATTTTTGTTTTCCTATTAATTTTTAGTGTTATCTCTATCATATTGCAGGTTCTCTTATGTCCATAAATTTGTTTCTGGGTTTTTGATTCTGTTCCATTTTGTCTGAGTGACAATACCATTGCAATAAATCCTGAAATGAACTTTCCTATCCTTTTGTATGAATTTCAAGATCAGATTGTCATGTTTCATAATATACTCTGCTGAGGTTTTGATTGAATTTTCTTTGAATTTGGGGAGAATTATTATGCGATAATATTGAACATTCTCAAACACAGAATCAGTTAGTATTTGGAATCATATAATATGTAGTCTTTTGTGAGTGGCATCTTCCACTTAGCATGATGTTTTTGACATGCAGTTCTGTTGTTTCATTTATCACTAGGTAAATTCTTTTCATTGCTGAATAGTATTCTATGGTATATCTATACCAAAATTGGCTTGTCTATTCACATTGATGAGCTTTGAGTTGCTTTCAGGTTTAAATCTATAGTAAGTGAAATTGCTACAAATATGTGCTTTGTGGGGAAACATGTTTTTACTTTGTTTTGGTAAATGCCTAGAAGTGGAATTGCTATGAGAACTAGTAAATCTGTATAACTCTACAAGAAACTACCCAATAGAGTTCTCCAGAGTGGTTATATCATTTTACAAACCCATCAACTACGTTAGAGTTCTAGCTGCTATACATCCCTGCCGGAATTGGATGTTGTAAGGTGTTTTTATTTTAGCCAGTCTACTTGTGTTCTTCTGATGACTAATCATGTTGAGCATTTTTATGAGTTTATTGGATATCTTTGTATTATCTATTGTGAATTATCTGTTCAAATATTTGCATATTTTTTCATTTATCTACTTAATGTGGTTATAATTATTTTTCATGTATTCTGGAGAAAAGTACTTTGTCACTCATATGTGTTGCCAGTACTTTCTCCTTGATGGTGGATTGATTCTCATTTTATTCAGTTTCTCTTGAAGAGAATTTTGTTTCCTATAAATTCTAGTCTATAAATTTTGGGGGCTTTTACTTTTTGTGTCCTAAGACATCTTCTGCCAAACCAAAGTCGCAAAGATCTCTAGACATTTTCTAGTTTTGCTTTTATATTTATTTGATACATTTCAAGTAAATTTTGATGAAATAAGAAGTAAGCATCAAGATTTGTTGTTATTTTTAATATAGATCTTCAGTTATTTCAGAATCATTTGTTGAAAAGAGCATCTTTTTTTTTTTCATGGAATTACCATGGCAACTTTGTCCAAAGCCAACTGACCAGATATGGGTAATGTGGGGTAAGCACACTCCATTTTTTCTCTCCCACTGAATGTAACTACAAAGCTGGAAAGAATATGTGGATCAGGTATTTGAGGAACCTGAAAAGTAAATATTGGCAGCAATGTAAGGAAGAACTTCATGGTTTGAAGTACTGAACAGGTGGCCAGTTAAGCACTGTTATACTTTTCTGGTTGGAGAAGGAAATGGCAACCCAATCCAATACTCTTGCCTGGAGAATCCCTTAGACAGAGGAGCCTGGTGGGCTACAGTCCATGGAGTCTCAGAGTCGGACACAACTGAGTGACTCACTCACACACACACACTTTTCTCTGGTATCCCCCAGCCTGGCCTTAATGTAGCTGGAAACTTAGGCATAACAGTTAGAAGACCCTGGGAGACATCCGCTAGTTCTGGCTCCAGAAGCAGGAAAGGGAACTCATCTTGCTCAGAGAGAGTGTGGAAACCCTCCCTTTTGTTCCTTTTCTTTGTCCTCTTTTACCCCAGTTCACCAGCAATCCTGTGGGGGTGGCAGCAGAGAAGACAGCAGCCGTGGAAGCATAGGAACCCACACAACTCTGAGGGAGGGGAAACTCAGCTCTGTTCTCTGAAGCTGTAGTTTCAAAGTTAGGGCCAAACCCTTTCATTTTTTCCCCATCTTTCTTCTCCTACCACTTGGCCCCAGATGCAGCACAATCAAGGAAGTAGTGGTTGTTTTCCATCTAGAAGACTGAAAAGGGGAGCCCCCAAGAAAATAAGACCACAGACAGGGAGCAGTTTGGGGAAGTGACCCTATAAAATTGTTTACAATCTCCTGAGCTCACCCCTGACCTACTGATCCATGGATCTGATCCTAACTTTCATACCAAAGACTTGGAGAACTGAGCTAGTGGGTAGACCTGAATCTAAGTCCCAGACCGACTTCTGAGTGATGGACTGTGGGACAGGTCCCAAATGGTACTGCAGAGGCTAGGAGAGCTGAACAGACACTGGAACCACATTTCACAGAATGTGAGTTAGAATTTTCGGTCTGAATCTAAACAGAGAAAGTGAAGGTGTAAGTCACTCAGTCATGTCTGACTCTGCAACCCCATGGGCTATAGCCTACCAGACTCTTCTGTCCATGGGATTTTCCAGGCAAGAATACTAGAGTGGGTTGCCATTTCCTTCTGCAGGGTATTTCCCAACCCTGGGATCGAACCTGTGTCTCCTGTGACTCCTGCATTGCAGGCAGATTCTTTACCTGCTGGGTGATCAGGGAAGCCTAAACAGAGAAATTGCCTCTAAACTGAAAATAAGTCTCTGTAGGATTTAAATAAGACTCAGAGTCTTGTAGATTAGTTAGTGTTCAAAATGCAGAGGATACAATCCAAAAGTGCTCAGCGTAGGAAGAACCACAAAAATCTAGTGATGAATCCTCTCAGATTGTGTCTGAAAGAATTTGTTTTTCCTTTTTCTCTCTCTCTTTTTTTTCTTCTTGTTTTGCCTTTCTAAAAGGACATTCTCATTGGATATATAGATCTAGTCTGGCACTTTAAAAATGTTGTTCCGTGGGCTCTGGTTTGCATTGCTTATGATGGGAACTGCTGTTATTCTTAGGTTTGTTGCTGTTTACATACTGTGTCTTTTTCTCCCCTCTGGTTACATTTTAGATCACTGGTTTCTAGTAATGTGATTATGATGCTTATGTTTCATGTGTATATGTGTTTATCCTGCTTATGGTTCATTGAGTTTCTTGTAACTCTGTGTGTCCCATTTTCATCCTTTGAAATTTTTCAGGCATTATTCTGCCCTTTCTCTGGCTCCTTTTTCCCAATACACACACTTGATATCTGATTTTTTTTTTCATTTTTTTCCCTCTATGTGGTTCAGTCTGGATATTATCTACTGCTGTATCATTAAGTTTGTTAATATTTTCTTCTGTTGATAATCTCATCTATTCCTTTTTGGATATTGTACTTTTCATTTCTAGCATTTCTACTTTCTTATGTCTTATACATTCCATTTCTCTCTTCATTATGTTAATGCTTCCTTACATCTTTGAACATATTTTTAATAGCCCTTTTAAGATCATATTCTGCTAACTTCATCCTTTTGATGGAATTGTTATTTATGAGTTTGTTTCTCTTGACTGATTTGTCTCCTGGTAATGGGTTACGTTTTCTTGATTCTTTATATGTCTGTTAATTTTTAAAAATTGAATAATGGATATTATGAATTATTTGATGGTGTTTTGTTTAATTGTGTTCCTTTAAATTCCTTCGATGTTCTCTGACAGGCAATTAAGTAAGTTACTTAAACATTACTTTAATCATCCTAAGATCCATTTTAAACTCCTTCCAGGCTTAAAGTAGCCCTTTTGCTAGAGCTGATTCTGCTGTGCTTCTCAGTTATGACCTTTCTGGGTTCTCCACTGGATGTCATGAACATATAATGGGGTCTCTGCTCTCTCAAATAGTTTCTAGCCTGGTGTGAGCTGCAGGAATTGTTCAGCTTACAGGCCACAGTTATTATTTTTCTCCCAATATATTAGTTAGTTGTTGCTCCAAAACAGCATTCCACAAACGTAGTAGCTTAAAACATTTATTTTCTCAGTTTCTATAGGCTGGGAGTCTGAGCACAGCTTAGCTGGGTTCTTTGCAAGATTGCAATCAAGGTGTCACAGGAGTCTGGTCTCATTTGAGGCTCAATTGAGGGAAAATTGGTTTGCAGACTCATTTGGCTTTCTAGCAGCATTCAGTTCCTTTGGGGTGTCAGACCAAGGACCTCAGTTTTACACTGGCTGTTGGCCAGAGACTACATTCATGTTTCTGGCACCTGGCCATTTTCATAGGATATAGCATGGCCACCTCCTTCTTCAGAGCCAGCAAGGGAGAAAGAGACTCTAGCAAGATCAGCACTGAGTCTTATATAACCTAATCACATACATTGGAGGCATGTACATCCTGTCACCTTTGATATACTATAGCCACCTATGTGGCTGGAGATAAGTCACAGGCCCCACCCACACTCAGAGAGGAGTCACACGAGTGCATGAACTCCAGACCATGGGGACCACTTGGAGTGACTCTCTGCCACACTCAGGTAATTGTTTTTCACCAGCCTCATAAACTTTTACTCTTTCCATGTGCAGAATGTCATTAAGCCAAAGGCTCAAAGATACCTCTATGCAGATTTCTATCATTCTTTCCCTGGGTAGCTTTGTCCTCTGTGGAACACTGCCCACAAATTGTAGCCACCTCAGCTTTATTGATTATTTTATTATAGCCACCAAAATCAGAGTGATTATATTCTTTGCAGCCAAAGATGGAGAAGCTCTATACAGTCAGCAAAAACAAGACTGAAGCTGACTATGGCTCAGATCATGAACTCCTTATTGCCAAATTCAGACTAAAATTGAAGAAAGTGGAGAAAACCTCTAGACCATTCAGGTATAACCCCTGAATCAAATCCCTTATGATTATACAGTGGAAGTGAGAAATAGATTTAAGGGACTAGTTCTGGTAGACAGAGTGCCTGATAAACTATGAGCAGAGGTTCATGACATTATACAGAAGACAGGGACCAAGACAATCCCCGAGAAAAAGAAATGCCAAAAAGCAAATTGGCTGTCTGAGGAGGCCTTACAAATAGCTGTGAAAAGAAGAGAAGTTAAAAAAAAAAAAAAAAGCAAAGGAGAAAAGGAAAGATATACCCATTTGAATGCAGAGTTCAAATGCAGAGTTCCAAAGAATAGCAAGGAGAGATAAGAAAGCCTTCCTTAGTGATCAGTACAAAGAAATAGAGGAAAATAATAGAATGGGAAAGACTAGAGATCTCTTCAAAATAATTAGAGATACCAAAGGAACATTTCATGAAAAGATGGGCACAATAAAGGACAGAAATGGTATGGACCTAATGGAAGCAGAAGATATTAAGAAGAGGTGGCAAGAATACACAGAAGAACTATACAAAAAAGATCACGACCCAGATAATCACGATGGTGTGATCACTCAACTAGAGCTAGACATCCTGGAATGTGAAGTCAAGTGGGCCTTAGAAAGCATCACTACGAACAAAGCTAGTGGAGGTGATGGAATTCCAGTTGAGCTATTTCAAATCCTAAAAGATGATGCTGTGAAAGTGTAGCACTCAATATGCCAGCAAATTTGGAAAACTCAGCAGTGGCCACAGGACTGGAACAGGTCAGTTTTCATTCCAATCCCAAAGAAAGGCAATGCCAAAGAATGCTCAAACTACCGCACAATTGCACTCATCTCACACGCTAGTGAAGTAACCCTCAAAATTCTCCAAACCAGGCTTCAGCAATACGTGAACCATGAACTTCCAGAAGTTCAAGCTGGATTTAGAAAAGGCAGAGGAACCAGAGATCAAATTGCCCACATCTGCTTGATCATCGAAAAAGCAAGAGAGTTCCAGAAAAACATCTATTTCTGCTTTATTGACTATGCCAAAGCCTTTGACTGTGTGGATCACAATAAACTGTGGAAAATTCTGAAAGAGATGGGAATACCAGACCACCTGACCTGCCTCTTGAGAAACCTGTATGCAGGTCAGGAAGCAACAGTTAGAACTGGACATGGAACAACAGACTGGTTCCAAATAGGAAAAGGAGTACGTCAAGGCTGTATATTGTCACCCTGCTTATTTAACTTATATGCAGAGTACATCATGAGAAACGCTGGACTGGAAGAAACACAAGCTGGAATCAAGATTGCCGGGAGAAATATCAATAACCTCAGATATGCAGATGACACCACCCTTATGGCAGAAAATGAAGAAGAACTAAAGAGCCTCTTGATGAAAGTGAAAGAGTTGAGTGAAAAAGTTGACTTAAGGCTCAACATTCAGAAAACGAAGATCATGGCATCTGGTCCCATCACTTCATGGGAAATAGATGGGGAAACAGTGGAAACAGTGTCAGACTTTATTTTTCTGGGCTCCAAAATCACTGCAGATGGTGATTGCAGCCATGAAATTAAAAGATGCTTACTCCTTGGAAAGAAAGTTATGATCAACCTAGACAGCATATTCAAAAGCAGAGACATTACTTTGTCAACAAAGGTCCATCTAGTTGAGGCTATGGTTTTTCCTGTGGTCATGTATGGATGTGAGAGTTGGACTGTGAAGAAGGCTGAGTGCCGAAGAATTGATGCTTTTGAACTGTGGTGTTGGAGAAGACTCTTGAGAGTCCCTTGGACTGCAAGGAGATCCAAGCAGTCCATCCTAAAGGAGATCAGTCCTGGGTGTTCATTGGAAGGACTGATGTTGATGCTGAAACTCCAATACTTTGGCCACCTGATGCAAAGAACTGACTCATTAGAAAAGAACCTGATGCTGGGAGAGATTGAAGGCAGGGGGAGAAGGGGACAACAGAGGATGAGATGTTTAGATGGCATCACCAACTCAATGGACATGGGTTTGGGTAAACTCCGGAAGTTGGCAATGGACAGGGAGTCCTGGCATACTGCAATTCACGTGGTCGCAAAGAGTCGGACACGACTGAATGACTGAACTGAACTGAACAGCTTTATTGACTTCCAATCTCTGTTTCCTCAGCTCCGCAAAATCCCTGTGCTCTCTTTGGGGGTCCTTCGTCCTATACAGCAGTCTAGAAACTCCCAGAAATTGCCAGTCTGAGCAATGACAGTACTCACCTCATTTGTTTTCCTTCTCTCAGTAATTACAGTTCTGCACTTTCTCTTATCCAATGTGTAGAAACAGTTTTTTTTTTTTTTCCATATTTTTTTTCCAGTTTTCTAGTTGTTTACTGCGAGAGGATAGTTTTGGACTGTGTTACTCCACCATGATGGAAGCAGCAATCTGTGTCTTGAAGTATTTTACCTTTAATTACACCACCTTGTCCTCATTTAACATGTCATCCAAGAGTGTTTCTATTCAATCTCATTTTTAAAACTCCTCTATATAGTATTATATTATTGTGTGTTTAGCCTTTGTTTTTATTTGCCCACATTTTATTTATTTCTTTATTCTTTCTTTGTGTCATTTCAAATTATCTCTTGGAGATAATTTTCTTTCTTGCAAAATATATCTGCGATAAATTTATCTCATGACAGTCTGCTTCTGAAAACACTCTTCTTTTTTTGCTTGGCTTTAGAACATATTCCAAAAATATGTTCATCTTCTTTCTTGAAAGATATGGTATTCACTATTGGATTGACAATTATTTTCTTTTAGAATATGGAAAAAAAATAATAAAAAATTATTCCACTATATTGTGGCTTCCTTCTACTACCTCTAAGAAGTCTTCTATCAGTCTAATTGCCTCCCTTTGTACATAATTTACCTTTTCTCTCTGGTATCCAAGGCCTTCTGTGATTTTATTATCTTCTCTTCATCTCATTTATTTTACTCTTTTAATTCAGCAATCTAGATATGACTCTTTTTTCATTAATTTTTTTAATTGAAGGATAATTGCTTCACAGAAGTTGTTGTTTTCTGTCTAACCTCAACATGAATCAGCCATAGGCAGATGTGACTTTTTATTTTCCTCGGGGTTTGCTTTCTGAATCTTTGTATTTATTTCTCATATCAATTCTAGGAAATACTGGGCTATTAATTCCTTTAAAATGAGAAATATGGTTGATCTTTTATTATTTATATCTTCTGTATCTCTTAACCATTCCTTTTGCTATTCTCCACTATGTTAACCTTTTTGGTGTATTTTGATTAATTCATTAAGATATATCTTTCATTTACTTATTTTCTCTTTGACTCCACTTTACCTGACTTTTAAATTTTAATGGTTTTATTTTTTGTTTCTAGAAGTTTTCTTTATCCTTTTAAGTTGTATATAGTTTATGAACATTTTAAACAAATTTTATATTATGTATCCAGTGACTCAATATTTGAAGTCTTTAGGATTTTCATTCTGTTGCAAGATTTTTCTGTGACTATTGTAGTATTCCTATCTTGCTTTTGACTTTAATTAGAATCCCTCAGCTGTTCACTATTGAACTTGAAGCTTCTGGTGTTTATTATGGTTTTTCTATATAAAATTAAAATATTTTGTTCCTATTTATAACTTATAAAATATTTCCCTAAAATTATTTCATTTTATCTGTTTTCATACTTATTGAAGTGATCAATATATGAATTTACATCTTTATTATTTTTGTTATATTTCCTACAAACATTGTATTACTTTAGTCATAATATTTTATAACTCTGCTGAATTTGATAAATGTTTTATTTAGAATTGGGGATTCTACATTTTATAGGAACTCTATATAGTAGTTTCCTCCCTTCCTTCCCCTTCCTTTCTTATCCCTGTGCTTTCATGTATGGTTTTGATGTATTTGTGTCAGATTAATTCCAGAATTCTGTAAAGAATCAAGAAACATAGAAGAATATCTTTTAATTTATTCTGCCCATTATACCACTTTCCATTCCCATATTCTTTTCCTCCTGACTCTGTATTTGAAGTTTCTTGGGGCAAGGGGAGGGGGGGGATGTTCAGGGAATAAAGACATCAGTATCTTGAGCAGATTATTACTATTACTGTGTAGACTGTGAAGTTTTTAGCTGAGGTTCTTTCATCAAAAGAATTCTATGTAT
Source organism: Bubalus kerabau (assembly GCF_029407905.1). Classification (NCBI taxonomy): domain Eukaryota; kingdom Metazoa; phylum Chordata; class Mammalia; order Artiodactyla; family Bovidae; genus Bubalus; species Bubalus kerabau. The sequence goes on from NC_073633.1 coordinate 76,241,672, forward strand.
TTTAGACTTTGCAGAAATTGAAGGCCCTCTCATTAACTTCTTTCTTATTTTCTCATGATATGATGCAATTACTGTATTCTTACATCATTTTCCTCATATATCTCATGGTTTCCATTTGCCTAAATGAGAAGTCTCCCTGCAACTATCTTCAACTCGTATTTGCTAATTGTTTGAAAATAATTAGTCACTATGCTAAATCTGTACACAATGTCACAAATTTCCTTAAAAAATACTGTTATAGTCATATATCTACCCCATATACAACTTCCAAAGGGGTGGACACCGCTAAAACAAATAAGGTTCTCCCTTGTAAGTTTTTATCATAAGCATTTCTATTTCACTTGATCTTAAGGAAAAATTTCAGTTTGATCCAATTAGATGGGTTTTGGTTTTAATCCGACTAAATGGAACTAATTTTATTTCGTGTTCTACTTGAAGAAATATAATTTACGTAACCCAAACTTTGATTTTATCTCGTTTTGTTTCAATCTGTAGATGATGACGTCTTTGATATTGTCAGGAATACCTCCCACAGGAAATAGGACTACTGTTTTCTTTTGGACTTTTACAAACTCTTTTATAACTTGTATAATCATCCTATCCACAATAGGTAGGTTTGTGCTTTTTGTTTCCAGTTAGAATGCTGAATATTTTATAAATGTTTTGCATGAGGTACCGCCTACACATTTATATGATGTCTTAAATTTAGTGAAATAAAGTGATTTGTTTAAGGGGCCTTAGCCCATTCAGAACAAGATCTGCTAAGACAAAAGAAGCTGGCAATATTCTTGGCTCTCTGCGAAAAGGACAATTTTTCTTCTCTACACTTTGGATCCATTAAAATCTTGGCTTTAGACTATTTTCTTTAAACCAGGAAGTATGGAGCATAAGAAAAGATGTCCCCTTACTCCATTTCATTTCCCCTTCATTTCATTTCATTTCCCCTTACGAAAAGTATTTCAAATATAGAAAATTGTTCCCAAATAAGTCAAAAGAGACTTGTTCTCTTCTGCTATTTCCCAAAAAGCTGCATTACCAACTCTTGGGCAAAATAGAATTGAGTGAATAAAAAAATTTCTTAAAATAAGAAGTCTTGTAGTTGCAGAGCAGAGTATAAATGTTATCACATAAATGATATAAAAAAGAATGATGAAGAGGAGGAAAGAGGAGGAAAATAATAAAGGATATAATACTCTTATCATATAGTATCAGGAATCAAGAATTTATAAACATTTAAACACAGGTTTAAGAATATTGTTTAAAATACAAAGGCAAATATAGGAGAATAGTGGGGCAATATAAATGTCAGACATGGAAAAGATGAAGAAGAAAGTGGTTATAGGAGCTGAAATTCCTCTCTCTCATATCAAAAATATAAAATTGATAAATCAACACATGGTTATATAACCATATGTGCTGTGTGTGCAAAGTTTCTTCAGTTATGTCCAACTCTTTGCCACCCAATGGACTGCAGCATGCCAGGCTTCCCTGAACTTCACTATCTCCCTGAGTTTGCTCAAACTCATGTCCATCAAGTCAGTGATGCCATCCAACCATCTCGTCCTCTGTCATCCCCTTCTCCTCCTGCCTTCAATCTTTCCCAGCATCAGGGTCTTTTCCAGTCAGTCAGCTCTTCACATCAGGTGGCCAGCGTATTGGAGCTTCACCTTCAGCATCAGTCCTTCCAATGAATATTTAGGGTTGATTTCCTCTAGGAACTATAGCATGCATTCTTAAAATCATTCAATTAAAAGTACATGCTCTTGTGTAATTGCAGGAGTAGAATGTAGAAAATCTGAAAATTTTGATTTTTAAACAATTAACATCTCACTGCTCTGCACACAATAACTGTTTAAGTTTTAGTCATAGAAAGTTCTTGATATATATGTCAGTATATAGTTTTAGACTGCTTGGTCAGACCAATATGTCATTAGCATTTTCTATGTCATATATATTTCAATGTAATTCTTAATGATATTGCAGTATTTTATTATGTACCATATCATGCATGACCAGTCTCTTTAATTGTTTGTTTATGCTGTTTACAGTTTTTCAAAATTTGAAATAGTGATTCTGTAAAGAACTTTTTAACTCACATTTTTTGATCATTTTCTTAGGATAAGATCAGCTGACTCATTATATTTTTATTTTTTATTTTTGGCAAGAACCATATGCACTAGGGCTCTTAGAATACCAACAACTGAAAATCTGCTCTCAAAGACCAATGTCAAATGTCAGATTGTACTAAGTTGCTGTATTGAGGGGTGTTGCATTTTTTTTCCTCCTCTTAACAGGTTATGGAACAATTTTTCCTAAAACTTCTGGTGGACAGATGTTCTGTATTGTCTTTGCTACAATTGGAATCCCTCTAACTATCATGTTATTTAAATATATTTTTATATTAGTTTATCTGCCATTTGAAAAATTTGGAATATACCTTCAACATAAGGGATTAAATGAGGTAAATTTTCTTTCTCCTTCCACACAATTACACACATACATTTGGTAGAAAAGTTCTGTGTTTTGTTTTTTTTTAATTATGTGGATTCACAACTTTAGGTTGACTAGACATATAACACTTTATACTTATTGAATTCACATTGAATTATATGAGCAGAAAAAGCAAGTCATCTGTGTTCTAAAACAGACGTGAGAAAAGCCATTGTTCAAGGGACCATCTATTTCCTTTTAGATATTTTGCCTCTAATCATTTAATTTAGAAGTTGAGCAGTGGTGAATTGTATATAAACAATTCTCATAGGTATTTGTTCTCCTAAGTCAGTCGGCCAACTCATTTATTTTGTAGAACAGGAGAACATTTCTTAAAGGCTGTGTGACTTGCCAAGAACCCAGAGAATTAGGAGCAGTGCTGACACTAGCCCCTAGCGGCGTTTGGACCAAGGTCTTGTCCACATATCATGTTGAGTCATGGGTAGTGACCCAATTGAGTAATTAGCACAGGTTTTACCCTTCTTTAAAAATTAGAAATGTAGTTCTTTATTAAAATTATAGAGAATTTATTACAAAAGTGAGTTGTAGACATTCTTCAAGAATCTATTTTTCTTTTATTTTCTGTGAGGGAACATAAAAAAGGGGTCTCCTTCAAGGAGCCCATGGGAGAAAGTGGGCCAGGTGAGAGAGAATCCTACGAGTGGTTGGTGTGATCAACTGGTATTTACTCTGGGGCAGAGCCCTTCACAGTAGGGTGCCACATTCTTGTGATTTCTTTGTATTCTCTCTGGAGGTCTCTGGTTACAGTAGGATCTGTTTTTCTGTTCTAATTAGAGTTCAGTCCTGTGGTTCTCAACCTCAGTTGCACCTTAGAATCACTTGGATCCTGGTGCCCAGACCCCACTCCAGACCAATTTGGTCTGAATCTTTGAGGATGGGGCTCTCAATGGTTTTTAAAACTCCCTAAGTGATTTCAATGTGCAACTAGGTTGAGAACAATGGATTTAGACCAATGTTTCTCAACTGGAGTGATTTTGCCTTCAAAAAGGACATTTGGCAATGTCTAGATGCATATTGGACGAGGGGTATCTCCTGCTAGAGCAGCCGTGAAGAGATACCCCATGCCCAAGGTAAGAGAAACCCAAGTAAGACAGTAGGTGTTGCAAGAGGGCATCAGAGGACAAACACACTGAAACCATACTCATAGAAAACTAGTCAATCTAATCACACTAGGACCACAGCCTTGTCTAACTCAATGAAACTAAGCCATGCCCGTGGGGCAACCCAAGACGCGCAGGTCATGGTGGAGAGATCTGACAGAATGTGGTCCACTGGAGAAGGGAATGGCAAACCACTTCAGTATTCTTGCCTTGAGAACCCCATGAACAGTATGAAAAGGCAAAATGATAGGATACTGAAAGAGAAACTCCCCAGGTCAGTAGGTGCCCAGGAGATCAGTGGAGAAATAACTCCAGACAGAATGAAGGGATGGAGCCAAAGCAAAAAGAATACCCAGCTGTGGATGTGACTGGTGATAGAAGCAAGGTCCAATGCTGTAAAGAGCAATATTGCATAGGAACCTGGAATGTCAGGTCCATGAATCAAGGCAAATTGGAAGTGGTCAAACAAGAGATGGCAAGAGTGAATGTCGACATTCTAGGAATCAGTGAAATGAAATGGACTGGAATGGGTGAATTTAACTCAGGTGACCATTATATCTACTACTGCGGGCAGGAATCCCTCAGAAGAAATGGAGTGGCCATGATGGTCAACAAAAGAGTCCAAAATGCAGTACCTGGATGCAATCTCAAAAACAACAGAATGATCTCTGTTCATTTCCAAGGCAAACCATTCAATATCACAGTAATCCAAGTCTGTGCCCCAACCAGTAACGCTGAAGAAGCTGCAGTTGAACAGTTCTATGAAGACCTACAAGACCTTTTAGAACTAACACCCAAAAAAGATGTCCTTTTCATTATAGGGGACTGGAATGCAAAAGTAGGAAGTCAAGAAACACCTGGAGTAACAGGCAAATTTGGCCTTGGAATATGGAATGAAGCAGGGCAAAGACTAATAGAGTTTTGCCAAGAAAATGCACTGGTCATAACAAACACCCTCTTCCAACAACACAAGAGAAGACTCTATACATGGACATCACCAGATGGTCAACACCGAAATCAGATTGATTATATTCTTTGCAGCCAAAGATGGAGAAGCTCTATACAGTCAGCAAAAACAAGACCAGGAGCTGACTGTGGCTCAGACCATGAACTCCTTATTGCCAAATTCAGACTTAAATTGAAGAAAGTAGGGAAAACCACTAGACCATTCAGGTATGACCTAAATCAAATCCCTTATGATTATACAGTGGAAGTGAGAAATAGATTTAAGGGCCTAGATCTGATAGATAGAGTGCCTGATGAACTATGGAATGGGGTTTGTGACATTGTACAGGAGACAGGGATCAAGACCATTCCCATGGAAAAGAAATGCAAAAAAGCAAAATGGCTGTCTGAGGAGGACTTACAATAGCTATGAAAAGAAGAGAAGTGAAAAGCAAAGGAGAAAAGGAAAGATATAAACATCTGAATGCAGAGTTCCAAAGAATAGCAAGAAGAGATAAGAAAGCCTTCTTCAGTGATCAATGCAAAGAAATAGAGGAAAACAACCGAATAGGAAAGACTAGAGATCTCAAGAAAATTAGAGATACCAAGGGAACATTTCATGCAAAGATGGGCTTGATAAAGGACAGAAATGGTATGGACCTAATAGAAGCAGATGATATTAAGAAGAGATGGCAAGAATACACAGAAGAACTGTACAAAAAAGATCTTCACGACCAGATAATCACGATGGTGTGATCACTGACCTAGAGCCAGACATCCTGGAATGTGAAGTCAAGTGGGCCTTAGAAAGCATCACTACGAACAAAGCTAGTGGAGGTGATAGAATTCCAGTTGAGCTATTCCAAATCCTGAAAGATGATGCTGGGAAAGTGCTGCACTCAGTATGCCAGCAAATTTGGAAAACTCAGCAGTGGCCACAGGTCTGGAAAAGGTCAGTTTTCATTCCAATCCCAAAGAAAGGCAATGCCAAAGAATGCTCAAACTACCGCACAATTGCACTCATCTCACACGCTAGTAAAGTCATGCTCAAAATTCTCCAAGCCAGGCTTCAGCAATAGGTGAACCGTGAACTTCCTGATGTTCAAGCTGGTTTTAGAAAAGGCAGAGGAACCAGAGCTCAAATTGCCAACATCCGCTGGATCATGGGAAAAGCAAGAGAGTTCCAGAAAAACATCTACTGTGTGGATCACAATAAACTGTGGAAAATTCTGAAAGACATGGGAATACCAGACCACCTGATCTGCCTCTTGAGAAATTTGTATGCAGGTCAGGAAGCAACAGTTAGAACTGGACATGGAACAACAGACTGGTTCCAAATAGGAAAAGGAGTACGTCTAGGCTGTATATTGTCACCCTGTTTATTTAACTTATATGCAGAGTACATCATAAGAAACTCTGGACTGAAAGAAACACAAGCTGGAATCAAGATTGCTGGGAGAAATATCAATAACCTCAGATATGCAGATGACACCACCCTTATGGCAGAAAGTTAAGAGGAACTAAAAAGCCTCTTGATGAAAGTGAAAGTGGAGAGTGAAAAAGTTGGCTTAAAGCTCAACATTCAGAAAACGAAGATCATGGCATCCGGTCCCATCACTTCATGGGAAATAGATGGGGAAACAGTGGAAACAGTGTCAGACTTTATTTTTCTGGGCTCCAAAATCACTGCAGATGGTGACTGCAGCCATGAAATTAAAAGAGGCTTACTCCTTGGAAGGAAAGTTATGACCAACCTAGATAGCATATTCAAAATCAGAGGCATTACTTTGCCAACAACGGTTCGTCTAGTCAAGGCTATGGTTTTTCCTGTGGTCATGTATGGATGTGAGAGTTGGACTGTGAAGAAGGCTGAGCCCTGAAGAATTGATGGTTTTGAACTGTGGTGTTGGAGAAGACTCTTGAGAGTCCCTTGGACTGCAAGGACATCCAAGCAGTCCATCCTAAAGGAGATCAGCCCTGGGATTTCTTTGGAAGGAATGATGCTAAAGCTGAAACTGCAGTACTTTGGCCACCTCATGCGAAGAGTTGACTCATTGGAAAAGACTGTGATGCTGGGAGGGATTGGGGGCAGGAGGAGAAGGGGACGACAGAGGATGAGATGGCTGGATGGCATCACTGACCTGATGGACGTGAGTCTGAGTGAACTCCGGGGGTTGGTGTTGGACAGGGAAGCCTGGCGTGCTGTGATTCATGGGGTCACAAAGAGTCGGACACGACTGAGCAACTGATGTGATCTGAGATGCATATTGGGTTGTACAAACCTCAGGAAGAGAATGCTACTGGCATCCAGTGTGTAGAGGCCAGTAATGCTCCTAAACATCCTACAATGCATAAGACAGGCATTCACAACAAAGAATTATTAGGTATAAAATGTCAGTATCAAAGTTTATAAATTGATCTAGACCATCAGTTCTGAAAGTATGGTTCAAGGAATAGCAGCATCAATGTTACCTGGGAATCATTAAGAATACAAATTCTCAGCCCCCATCCCTGAGTACTGAATCAGGAACTCTGTGGATGGAGGCTCATTAGTCTATTTTAACAAGCCCTGCAAGAGATTAAGATGAATGCTAAAGTTGGAGAAACACTGACTTAAAGCCTAACTAATACTTCACCAAGATTTAAATATTTAAAAGTTCTACTCTTGAATCAGTTAAAAGAGTGTAAAGATGAGCTACAGACTGGGAGAAAATATATGCTAATTATATATCCTATAAAAAGACTTGTATCCAGAATATTTATAACTCTTAAAACTCAAAAATAAGATAACTCAATATTTTTAATGGGCAAAAGGTTTAAGCACACCCTTTACCAGTAAAGATATATGCTGCTGCTGCTGCTGCTAAGTCGCTTCAGTCGTGTCCGATTCTGTGCGACCCCAGGGACAGCAGCCCACCAGGCTCCGCCGTCCCTGGGATTTTCCAGGCAAGAACACTGGAGTGGGTTGCCATTTCCTTCTCCAAAAAGAAGATTAAAATATACTAAGTATTACTTATTAGGAGATTGCAAAGTAATACCACAATGAGAAACCAATATATGTCTAATATAATGACTCAAAATAAAAAGAATGATCACACCAAGTGTTGGTAAGAATATGGAGGAGCTGGAACTCTCATACACTGTCAATAGGACTCTTAAATGGTACAATCATCTTGAAAACCAATTTTTAGCAGTGTCCTAAAAAACTAAACATACATCAGATTTATGATTGTTATTTCACTGTTAGTGAAATAGTAAATAGTTTGGTATTTACTCAAACAAAAGCATGTGTCTACAAAGACTTGTACATGGGGGACTTTCCTGATGGTCAGGTGGTTAAGAATCTGCCTTCCAGTGTAGAGGCTGTGGATTTGATCCCTGGTGGGGGAATTAGGATCCAACATGCTGTGGGCCACAACTATCTCATTTACCTTATTTTGCAAGCAGGTCAGAAGGCTTGGAGCTGTGTCCAGATGGGGAATCTGAGCTAAACTGGAGCTATGTGGGCAGAGCCCAGAGAAAGAAGGAACTGTAGCCTGGTATCTAGGCAAGAGTAATCTTAGAAGGCTTTGGAGGTAATGTGTCACAAGGAAATTAATCTTAAATCATGGTCTAGATGTAGATAATAGGAAAGTGAGAAAGCAAGATGGCAGGACAATTGATGACAGGAGGTAGAGCAGTAGAGCCTGGACATACTCCCAGGGACAGGATTATTCATAAGAATGATCTTTTTATTGGGTTCCAAATCTTTGAGAAATGAAGGAGTAGATAAAAAACTGAACTACTGGAGCACACAATAGTTTTTTTAACGTTGCTTGTTTATGATATAACTGCTAACATTGTATCTTTTTCTCTAATATATTTTAGAAAAATGTTTATCTCTGGAAGAACTTCTTTTTTGCTGCAACCGGATCATTTTTTTTCCTTGTATTACCACCATTTCTTTTCATGTCATTAGAGAATTGGAGTTACATTGAAGGAATTTATTATTCATTCAACACCATAAGTGCTATTGGTTTTGGAGACTATACAGTAGGTGAGTCTTAATAATCCTGAAATTAGATTTGCTATCAGAGCAACAGATTGAAGCAGGATGTAAAATAAAGAATCAAATGGAAGTATTAGAAGATTTCTTTGAGAGATAAGATAAAGGTCAAGCCCTTTTAAATGCAAACTACTTCCTTCACCTCCCTGTCTCCTCACCCCCACAGTTATCACTGACTATGGGAATAAGATATAGAGCAATTCCTCTTAAACTAAATATCTCTGCTTGATCACATGTGGAAAATAAAAGGCATATGCTTTTTGTGTTTCTAAACACTAGACTTAGTTTCTTAGTCTAGTGTTTCTAAACACTAGACTTAAATGATAAAATATCCTATACTTTGTAGGTAACTTTTCCAAATGTATTTTAAATTTCTCCCTAAGATAAAGGTGAAAAATGAAGAGGGATAGAATCATATAGACACTAGGAATTTTTTAACACCTGTGAATCAAGAATAAAATAACTCCTATGTTATGGAGGGTACAGAATTCTAAATTGGTAGTTGTTTTCTTACAGTACTTTAAAGATGCTATTCCATTGTCTCTGGCCTCCATCATTTTTAATGATAAGTCAGCTGTAAGTTTTATTGTTGGTCTTTTGAGGTAAGGAACCTTCCCCCTGCAATCCCCTCAAACCCTGCTCCACTTGTTTTTAAACTTTTTCAGCAATTTAACTATTATCTACTTCAGTGTGGTTTGCTTTGTATTGATTTTGCTTGGGGATCACAGAAATTATTAAAGTGAATTGAAATCCTTCAAGTGTCTTGAAAAAAATCTCAGCTACTATCTGTTCAAATATGAATTATTCCTTATTTTCTCTTCTACTTCTGGGACTCCAATTACATGGATGTAAGACCTCCTTACTTGGTTTCAAATGTTCTAATGATTTTCTGTATTTTCTTTTTTTGTGAACTTCACTGAGTATATTTCTTATGAACCCATCTTCTAGTTTACTAATTCTAATTTCTGCTGTATGTAGTGTGTTTTCTAATCCATTTAGTGAGTTTTTAACTTTAATATTCTTTACCAGTTGAGCCACAAGGGAAGCCCAAGAATCCTCAAGTGGGTAGCCTTTCCCTTCTCCAGTGGATCTTCCCAACCCAGAGATCAAACTGGGGTCTCCTGCATTGCAGATGGATTCTTTACCAACTGAGCTATCATAGAATCCCCTATCAGGAAATTGCCTGCACTGTGGGAAACCTGGGTTCTATTCTTAGGTTGGGAAGATCTCCTGGAGAAGGGAAAGGCTACCCACTCCAGTATTCTGGCCTGGAGAATTCCATAGACTGTATAGTCCATAGGGTCACAGAGTCAGACACGACTGAGTGACTTTCACTTTCACTAACTTTAATATCATATTTTAAGCTCTAAAATGTCCATTTAATCACCCCTTTTTGGTAGATTCCAATTGTCTGCTGAAATCCTTCGTATTTTCACTTATTTTTCCATATCATATTTTGAAAAGCATAATATTCTTAGTTATTTTAAAGTTCTTATTCACTTATTTCCATATTGGGAACATCTGTGGGTTTCTTTTATAGTTCTTCCCTTTGATTTTTAGTCATGTGGTTCTGTTTCTTGGCATGCCTGATAATTTGGGATTGCATGCTTGATGTTGTGTATTTTAAAAGGTATAGATACTCCAGGGAATGTCATCTTCCTCCAGAGATGTTTTACTCTTTCCTCTGCTAGGCTTATAGAGATATAGGAGTGTGGAGAGAGTAACTGAATATGTAATCTGGTCAGGGAATGGTATGATTTGAGACTAGACTACAGATTTGGTAAAGCCTTAATTTCCCTTTGGTTTCTTCTTGTTCCTAAATTATAGTTCTTTACAAACTTCAAATGATGAAAGCCTGGTATATTCACAAGACCACACTCTAAGTTTGCTCTTGAAGTCATTTCTTTGTTTTCTTGCACTTGAATCTATTGGAAACTCTCCTTTTTAAAAAGTTTTCAGCTTTCCTTTTTTAACCTTCAACTTCATGTGCCTTCAGAATTTGGCAGTTTATTGAAGGGGGGAACAAGCTATAGGTTTTAAATCCTTCAGGTCTCTAATTGTGTCAATCCAACCCAGAAGGACCACCAGAAGCCCTGTCATTTTCTCTGCTCCTCAGAGTGCCCTTCTGCTTAGCCCAGATGCACAGCCTTTTGTCTATGCCCAGACTCTGTGAAAAGAGCCACAACAACAAACTCAAGGGAGAAAGCAGCTAAAGATTTTATGTCTGTCTCTCCCACCTGGAATCTTAGTCCTTCCACTCTTGATTGCTTTAGCAGATCTCTTGTGCCTTTAAACATGATTTTGTTCTGTTTTTCTTTCAATTTATCTGATTTTTCTGGTTGTTCTTGGCTGGAAGATTCTTCAATCACAAGCCACTCCATCCTACCCAGAAATAACAGTGTCCTTATTATATTTATTTTTAATCTAAATAGGACTAAAATTAGATAATTAATATTCAATATTTAGATGGATAATTTCATATTAATAAATATATTTTGAAAATACATACCTAAAAGTCTAAGAACCATATTTAAATATCACTCCAAAGAGTCTCTGTTACATTTTTCTGGATTCCCAAAGTAGAGATACTACTTCCTTAGCATTCTTATTGAAATTTGCTTCCACTTTAACAGTAGAAAATTTCTTCTTTTATTATGAAACTTACTACTCATCTTTTTAAAAATCACATTCTGTTATTAGTAAAAGGAATGATAATTAAAATTGAAAATATTTTTAACGAAAGAAGCTTCCATTGCTCATTGAAGACATTTTCGAAAGCATGACATTTCAAGTTACGAAGAGCATCTCATGACTTAGGGAAAGCTTGATAATATTAAACCACATAAAATGATACAAAATTATGTATACTAATGATGTCAAGTAAGCAAAAAAAAATTTTTTTGGCTACGCCAGGTGGCATGCAGGATCTTAGTTCCCTGACCAGGGATTGAGCTCATGCCCCCTGCATTGGTAGCGTAATCTTAATCACTGGACCACCAGAGAAGTCCATGAAATTTTTTAAAAAGCATAGAATTCAGATAACATGATATCAGAAACTGCTAAGATTATAGTACAATTTTTTCCTGTTTATTTATACCTAGCCATGCTTTCTAAAAATTTTTTGCATGTCTGGTGAGACAATTTCTGAGTTAAATATTCTCCAAAGTTATAGCCTATTGGAATCCCAGCTTAATATGAGTGTTTCATACTGGAGATTGTTTTACATTACTTTCACCACACCGCAGAAGGCTATCAAAACCAATGTCATAGTGTTTTAGAATAGGAAGACACCTTTAAGGAAAAAAGGGGCTTAGATACTCTTGGTCTAGTAGTTTCCCAAATGTTTATGTTTTCTGATGACTTTAACATAATTTTAAAGCATTTAATCAAATGTGTTTATTTGTTTTCTGCAAGGAAAGTTTGTCCAAATATCCTTGACTGCCAGTACCATAAATGGGATTTTATAAATAAGTGCTCTTTTGAAACTGAGATTAACTTTATTCATAGTGTAATACATGGATCATAAGTATTCACTTTGATGAGATTTGATTAATGTTTGTCTCAGTGCAAGCACTCAAAAGCAGAATATGTCCATGTTGTGACCAACCTACAGAGGCAGGATAGACTGCAACCAAAATTGGCTTGGATGTTGAGATGGTCTCTCTCTCTCTCTCTCACTCACACATAGACACACACTCACCAAGAGTGTGTGTGTGTAGTAGTGGTGTAGAATGATTTGTAGGGCAGGGTGGCATTCAAGCAGGCCTGAAAATTTCTTAAGGAGCCAGAGGAGTGACTGGCTTTGACTTCCATTGTGATTAGGCTATGGGAAAGGTATGACAGCTCCCATTATTGAACCAGAACTTGTATGGTTGAATTTCCCACAGTCACCGAGGGAGGGAGTGTGTGAGCTTCCTTGTAGGTTTTCTGGAATGAGACGGGGAAAGGAGGGATGAGACTTGGTTGGAAACTGTCAGCAGTCAAATACCAAAAATAAAGTTAGACTTGATTACATGCCACCACTTCAAAAGTACGCTTATGATCCCTTACAATCAATTTCCTGTAGTGAGTTCAGGAGATCTCAGAGCTGATTAAGGAAAAGGATATGACCATAAGGTTGCAGAAGAATGAATGAGTTTTATTTGAGTCACACTTTGACATGTTTGCATGTGGGATAATTACCTCACAGCATGAGACCATACAGAGGTTACAGCATGGGGGACACTCCCCAGAAGGAGAGGAGGGTTAGAGAACTTTTGGAGGCAGAGGAGAATCAGAGGGGCTTTGGGATCTAGGGGGTATCTGTCAGCAACCTGATAAGGAGTCTCTGGGTCAGAGAGCTTCGAAGAGCAGCAATGGCCTGGAGTCTTTGACAGCTCTAGGGTTTATCTTATCCATGGTTCCAAGATGTTAGGCACAATTTCATAGGATGTGCAAAGCAGGCAGGCTCTAAATGGTTAAAAATCTGCTCATCTGAGCTATTTTTGAAACAACTGGATATAAAATAATTTGAGTCTTCCAAGTTACTAGTATAGGCTGGCAGTGTGGGGATGGGGTGAAGCTATTGACTCTGGGTCTGGGCTTTGTTGCTGGTTTAGTTAGATTGAACCCATCACTGACTTGGAATATTTTGAGGACTAAGTGAAGTTATACCCTTCAGCAAGGCTTAGGAGCTGAGTACCACCAGTGAAACTGTAGATAATCATGGGAGATCTCCCACTAGTCTACAGCCTGGTTACGGCTATTTGGGCTCCTGGGTGTTCTATCAGTCCCTAGCTTCTCCCCCTTGCCAGCTGCTGCCTTCGCTCAGTGAAGGCCCAGTGTGCTGTAGGCAGGGTCACTCAATTCCCCTGCCCACTTCAGTGGACAACCTGTCTTACACTTGGGACCCCCATGGTAATCATCACTCTACAGGTAGTAAGCCATAAATATGGCTTCCTCTGTCCTAGGAAGAACTTGTCACTTTGAAAAATTTAGTTTATTAGGAGTCTTTTTCATGTCCTCAGCTCTCTCTCTCTTTTTGTAATAAAACTATGATTTTGTAGTGCATCTAGTTTTTTTTTTTTTCAGTGTTAGTATGGATATGAGCATCTCTTGTGTTTTTCTACATGCTAATACAGAAGTTCCATGCATACTTTGATTTTTATAGTAAAATACACAGTCAGTTTATGTCAGTAGACTAGAATCTCATCTTAGATATTTTGCTTTTATTGGGGTGTGTGTGTGCATATACTCATGTATTTTGGGAGGCAGTTTTGGAAGAAGCTGCATCAGAGACAGTTAACCAAATGTCATCTTAAACCCAAAGTGAGTATAGCCCTCCAATTACACTTATTCAGTTTATTTTCTGATTGTTATGCTTCAAAAATGTTTGCTGGTTAATTTATATTTAGATAAATATCAAATCATTAGATAAATATCAAATCATTTAGTGTCTGGTAATGTTATATATTTTTTGTTATTTCATGCTCTAATAAGCACAGTTAAATGGCATTCTTGTGATAAATCACAATGTGTTTATTATGTTATTTGTCTCCGCTTATCTCTTTTTGATTGCAATGTTTGTGCTCTTTCAGCTGTACCTCTTCATACAAGTAGATTGCAATCATGACAAATAAATGACAAGACATGAAAGGAGTGTAAAAGTTATAGTACTACAGTATTAGGATGATTCTAATCATTAGTGATTTTCTTTTCCTTCTTAAAAGAGTTATCTCAAGATTTCTAATGACAAAGGCAGTTAATTCATAGAATTTTAAACTCAGAAATACAGACACCTGGTACAAGGAAACACACTGTATCTTTGTTAACAAAATCTGAACCCTATTTTAAATTATTTTGTGTAATATATTTATCTTTTCCTTCTCTCATTTTAAAAGTTTCCTACCTGTAGCAATGATAAATTACCTCACTGTACAATATTACACTTAGTATGGTATTTAAAAAGGATAACGTTCAAAGGGAAAGAGAATTTTTCAGCCTCCAGCTGTGTTCTAAAAATGAATAGAATCTCAATATTTGAAATTTAAATTATACGCTTTCCTTGAAAGAAGTGATAATTTTAGATATGCTTTATTTTAATTTCTAATTTGTTCTCAGGATCAGATTCTAAAAGAAGGCATTTTCCTAGGTATTAATGAATGAAAGAAAATGTTATGGGGAAAAACATCATCTGATTATTTGCATGTCATTTGCTTCCTGTCTTTAGTTTCAAATCCTACAAAAGACAATCAGGACATCACTTATTCAATCTTGTTATTAATTTGGAATCTTTATGGTCTTGCCTGGATTGCTCTTCTATTTAATTTGATAGCCAGCTTTTTTCAAGAAATGGGATCAAGACTTAATAAAGACACATCTGAAACAGAAGTCGAAGAAGAAAAGGAGTTGTCAAGCTCTGGATAGCAATTTTCTTGGTATACTGCTTTCCTCCAACTGAACTGCAGAGAATTTCCGCAGAGCCCTTTCAAAAGTATCAGAATAGGAAGGAGGAAAAGAAAAACAATCAGGTGTTTCTGCATAAATCTCTTGTGTGAGTTCCATTTCCACACTGAAATTTATTGACTTTAATTTTGTATTGTCATTAAAAAATGATTTTAAAATGTAATACACATCTCAACTAAATCCTTCCCTATACCAGTCTCATCCCATGTTTGGATTCAAGTTGGCATTTGTATACAGTAGAGGCTTATTCTAAAAGTTGTGTTTCCTTTCTTTTTCTACCATGTATTTTAATAAAAGAAGTGGGGCATGTACAAAATGTGCATGTATATAAGCTATTTTCATTGGGTTCTGATTCTTGTATACATTATTTCTAATTATCAACCCAGAGTTTTTTAATATTTTATGCATCTTTTAGCCCCATCAAACAAAAAGTACATTAACCCAAAAGAATGGCTTGAGAGATTTATTTTGTTCAAAGGTAAGATCTATATATTATAGCGATATCTTTTTATGGAAAACAAAAGAAATTTAGACTGACATCATAAAATATTGCTTATTATGACCTTTTGTAAAAAAACAAAGTATGAATCATCTCTATATAGACATAGATATGAATATAGATATAGATATCAGTGTAGACATAGATAGCGGGTACTGAGTGAAAAGGGAAAAATGCATGAGTTGGCTGAGAATAAGTTTCATGTGTGTATGCATGCATGCTAAGTCACCTCAGTCGTGTCCAGCTCTTTGTGACCCCTATGGACTGTAGACCTGTGTCCTTGGGATTCCCCAGGCAAGAATACTGGAGTAGGTTGCCATTCCCTTCTCCAGGGATCTTCCTAATCCAGGGATCGAACTCACATCTCCTATGTTCCCTGCACTGCAAGCGGATTCTTTACTGCTGAGCCACTGGGAAAGCCCAAGTTTTAGGTGTACAATATAATAATTCACAATTGTAAAGGTTATATTCCATTTATAGCTGTTATAAAATATTGGCCATATTCCTTGTGTTGTACAATATATCCTTGTAGCCTACTTATTTTATACATAATAGTTTGTACTTCCTAATCCCTTAGCCATATCTGGCCCCTTCCACCTTCCCTCTCCCCATTAGTAACTTCTAGTCCTAATCCCTTAGCTATATCTGGCCCCTTTCACCTTCCCTCTCCCCATTAGTAACCACTAGTTTGTTCCCAATACTGGTAACCACTAGTCACCATTACTTTGTTCTCTATATCTGTGAATTCCTTTTTTTGTTATTAATACATTCACTAGTTGTCATTTTTAGATTCCATTATATGTGTCTATCTGACTTAATCTCACTTAGCATAATACCCTCCAAGTCCATACATATTGTAAATGGAAAAATTTCATTCATTTTTATGACTGGGTAGTAAAATATATGTATAGTATAAAATATATATATATATAAAGAGAGAGACGGAGAAGGCAATAGCACCCCACTCCAATGCTCTTGCCTGGAAAATCCCATGGACAGAGGAGCCTGTTGGGCTGCAGTCCATGGGGTCGCTAAGAGTCGGACATGACTGAGCGACTTCACTTTCACTTTTCACTTTCATGCATTGGAGAAGGAAATGGCAACCCACTCCAGTGTTCTTGCCTGGAGAATCCCAGGGACGGGGGAGCCTGGTGGGCTGCCGTCTATGGGGTCGCACAGAGTCGGACACGACTGAAGTGACTTAGCAGCAAAGAGAGAGAGAAAGAGCACATCTTTACCCATTAGTCCTGTTATGGACACTTAGGTTCTTCCATACTTGGCAACTGTAAACAATGCTGCTGGGGTGCCTGTATCTTTTTGAATCAGTGTTTTTGGCTTTTGGGGGATATATGCTCAGGAGAATTGCTGGGTCATAGGATAATTCTATTTTCAGTTTTCTGATAAGCCTTCATACTGTTTTCAATAGTGGCTGCTCCAATTTACATTCTCACTGTCATTTTGCGAGGGTTTCCTCTTCTCCAACATTTGTTATCTGTGGGTTTTTTTTTTTTTATGATAGCCATTCTGACAGGCGTGAGGTGATACCTTGTGGTTTTAGTTTGCATTTCTCTGATGCTTAATGACGTTGAGCATCTTTTTATGTGCCTATTATGTCTTCTTTGGAAAAAGGTCTAGGTCTTATGCTCATTGTTAATTGGATTGTTTTTTAATGAGCATTAGGTTTTGAGTTCAGAACACACATTGCATTGACAGGACAACTTTGGAAAATACCTGTTTCCAGCTAGAATCTTCAGGTCCGTGTGCGGTCACACATTCAACAGATCAGCTGCTCTTGACTAGGATATGTGAGATATAAGCTCATCCCATAGAAGTGAGTCCATTGATTTATTTCTTTAACTGGGAGGTTGGTTCCTTTGGCAGAGGTGGCGATGTGTGACACTTTTATGGAGGATAAAGTACTAAATGTTGACAGTGGCATAACAGAGAAAGGACAGCAAACCAAGTCAAAATTCAGGGTGTTTATTTCTGTGCAACTAAGTTTCTCCTTACTCTGTAATGGAATGTATGAACCTACCACTAGGTAGCTGACATGGTCCCTCCAGGTAAGGTATAAATTATTTAAAACTGCTACCCTACCAGTTGGCACCCTAGGAGAGAAGTTGGCCTTATACAAATTTCCATGGAATGCTCTAATTGCTCAGACACCCCCCTGAGAATTTGGGGAGGGAGGAATCTCATACAGATAACAAAAGTGGTCTTTTAGGGAAAGGGAATTTTGCTCCCTTAGAGTTGACCCTGACACTGCTACAAAAGAACTAGATTCTCTATTTATATAATGAAGGGTGACAACCATGAAGCTGAATGGAAGGCAGTGATTGGGGTGATGCAGTTAATATTAGGTTCCTCATTGTACAGTATGTTGTTATAGAGGCTAATCAAAAAGATGCAGACCTGCCTGACACACTATTGAACTTGATGCGTGGGAGCAAAGATGATGACTTTAAGACTCTGAATCAAAAGTGAAATAAAATAAGCATAGTGAGAGTGTAGCTGTTCACAGACAGCTTGCTCTGCAGGGAACACAGAAGCTCTTGGGAAAATTAGTTTCTGGCTATGGATCATATTTTCCAGGGCATCCATCCCTGACTTTGTGGGTCAAAGACATAAAAAATCTAATGTAAAGATGAATGTTGGACCTATAAAAATTCTTAGAAGAGCCAGAGCAAGTTTAAGGATAGAAGACATTTGGAAATCATCCGAAGAGGAAGAGAAAGCCACCCCAAAGACACTGGACAGAGGTCCTGGGAAGAAGGAAATTCAACCATATTTAGAGATTAGAGCTATTCATCTTAGTCCTATGGCTACAAGTCCTCTGAGCCTACAAGTCCTCTGAGTCAAAAACAGAATGACTGAAAACTGCATTTCAGAATTGCTTGAGGAAACTCCTCAAGGCCTCCTGTACTTCCTGCAAGGCTGGTTCTCATATAGGTCTCAGAAGCCCCTCTACTGGAATCTGGGTTCCTTTTGCCCAGAAGAGAACTTAGATTAGAGTCAGTCCACCTCTGCCACCCCAAAGGAATGACTGATGATGAAAGAGGCAGTGTTGTGTTTAGTTGCTCAGTCTTGTCCAACTCTTTGTGACCCTATAGAATGCAGCCCGCAAAGCGCCTCTGTCCATGGGATTATCCAGGCAAGAATACTGGAGTGGGTTGCCATGCCCTCCTCCAGTGGATCTTTCCAACCCAGGGATCAAACCCAGGTCTCTCACATTGCAGGCAGAGTCTTTACCATCTGAGCCCCAGGGAAGCCCAAGAAAACTGGAGTGGGTAGCCTATCCCTTCTGCAGGGGAACTTCCCAACCCAAGAATTGAACCAGGGTCTCCTACTGCAGGCGGATTCTTTACCAGCTGAGCTACCAGTGGGTATCCCAAATGCTCCAGAGTTCAGTAAGATTTTATTTGAGTTTCTTGGCCCACATTGTGCCTAATGTTCTATTTAGGGCTTGGTGCAGTATCACAACCATGGTCGTTGGCCTTGCTTAAAAACCATGACCTTTGTAATCATGATACTGTGGTCTGAATATTTGTGCCCTCCCCCAAATTCATATGTTGAAGTTCCTATCTTCCAAAGGTGAGGGTATTAGTAAGGGAGGCCTTGAGGAGGTGATTACTTTGGGATTAGTGCTCTTATAAAAGAGAACCTCAGCCCCTTCTGGGATTCTGGGAACCCACTGGGAACCCTGGGGAAAATAAAATGTAATGTAGGGGATAAGCTCTAACCTCTTCTTTTGTGCTTAGTCTAGTTTCATGTCCCTACAGGGTGCTGCGTGCAGAGGCCTTGCACCTAGCACTTCAGACCAGAGTTCCTAGCACAAAACGGCTGCACCAACACCTTAACTCCATGGGCAGTGTGCAGACAGATGTGCTGCTCTGGGCACTTCAAGCTGGAGCCTGAGCAGCACAGCTGTGCAGACCCCAGGAGAACTCCGCCCCTCCCCCTCCCCACTGCCAGATCCCTATCAAGCAGCCCTGCCCATGGTACGTCCAGATGGGCCTGTGTACTAGAGCTGAGCCGCTGAGCCTGTGCTCTGAAAGTGGGCTTCCCTTTCTACAATCTGGCACCTCTCCATTCTTTGATCCAAGAAGCTTTCCTTTACTTCTGAAACCAAATCTGATCTTATTCTATTGGCTTGAGTAACGCTAGCCAGGAGAAGCCTTGTTGGGCATCAATTCAAAAGGGTCAGGAATACTTCGGCCTTATGAGGACACAGCAAGAAGGTGCCGGCTACAAATCAGGAAGAAGACCCTCACCTGACCATGCTGCCACCCTGGCTCAGCCTTCCAGCCTCCAGAATTGTGAGAAATAAATCTCTGGTGTTTTGTTTATAAACCCGCCTCTCCACATCCGTGGTATTTTGTTATAGCAGCCAAGTGGACTGAGGCACATGCGTCAGATCTGACCAGATGCCCACGGGAGGCCTCGTTGCTCAAGCAGATTCCCAGGATTGGGGGCTGAAAGGACAGAGAGGAGCCCTGCAGCCCTCTCCTTTTTGTTTTGGAAGGTTTTTACAGGTAAGATATAGAGGGAGAGAGGACAACAAACTTCTGTCTTCTGGTTTCAGAAACGTTTATAAAGGCCTATTGTTCTCCTGCCTACTTGGTCATAACAAGAATGCGATTATGGTACAACAAGCAAATTTGTCTGGTAGTGAGCCAGGGAACGGATGCCCAGGTAGCATGGATACCAAGATGAGAGGAAATAAAGGATCTCCTCTTCCACCAGAGCTTCCCTCTCCCATCCCTCCCCCGCATCTTTGGGAGGGGCTGCAACTTTCCACAGCATCCCCCAGGGGCTGGGCTGCTGTGTTTTCCAGACAGCTCCTTAATGGCTGCCAGAATGCCTGGCACCTAAACACGCTTGTTTGTTTCTACTCAAAAAATCAATCTCTTGCCTAACCAATAAGAATTGTGGAAATAAATGAAGACCACTCAGAACAAACAGGGATGCTCCCCTAGTGGCTCAGACGGTAAAGAATCTGTCTGCAATGTGGGAGACCCAGGTTCTATCCCTGGGTTGGGAAGATCCCCTGGTGAAGGGAACAGCAATCCACTCCAGTATTCTTGCCTGAAGAATTCCATGGACAGAGGAGCCTGGTGGGCTACAGTCCATGGGGTCACAAAGACTGAGCAAATAACACAACGACAGAACGAGCAAGAGTGGTTTATCTAGAGTTTACTGGAGCAAGGGACTCATCCAGCATTACTTGTGCTTGGCAGAGTCTCAAAGGCAGGCAAGTGAAATGGAGAAGCTTTACACTGAAAAAAAGAGGTGAAGACTTCAGGTGTGCTCTGATTGAAGACTGTAGGCATGAGAGGTGGAGGCAGCCTAATTAGAAGCAAGGCATCTCCTGTGATTGCTTTGGGGAGAACATGTTTGGTTTACTCTGATTGATCCTGAGTTGAAAGTAGGGTGGAACATTAGGGTAGTTAGCAGTCATTGGTCAAAGCCTGACTACTCTGGGCTGGTTGCTGCAGAGGTTGTGGGTCAGAGTTCTATTGCCCTAAGTGATTTGGTCACTGTCTGTATATTTAGCTTCTCAGAATGGAAAGCAGTGGTGGTAGGTGTCCCCAGACCTACCTATTCACGGATCTGTGACTGACGAGTAATGCCCAGCCAGCCTAGCATTTCTCCTTGGGGAGTTCGGTTCAGAAGCAAAAGAAAGTTTTATTCCCTAGAGCATGTGCTCGCCCTGGTGGTGGGAGGGGCGGCTTCTGAGGGGTCTCATCAGCAGGTGAAGGGGGCGGAGTTCCCACAGGTGAGCACGGCTGTGCTGTCCAGGCTCCAGCTCGCAGTGTGGTGCACAGAGCTTTAGTTCTTGCCTGGGAGCAGAGCCAGTTCACAGCAAGAGCTCTGGTCTGAAGGGCCAGGTACGAGGCCTGTGCACACACAGCACCCCATGAGCAAGTGAAACTAGAGGTAACACCAAGGAAAAAGGAAAAAAAGGTTAGATTTCATTTTATTTTCCAGACTCTCTACTTTCTGAGAAATTGTTAATGGGCTTTGCTGGTGAGAAGTCCCTCCTCTGCCTCTTGTCCTGCTCCTCATTCTTGAGGGTGCTGCGGGGCACAGGTCTGACTTCCTGCTGCATTTGGGCGACGTCAGAACCCCAACCGGAGGAGCAGAGCTTCTCCCCAGCTGCCTTTAGATGTATGTGATGGTCACCAGGCCTCAGCCCAAGCTGTTTTATCCCTGAGTGACCATCAATGGTTAACTTTTTGAAGATGAAGGACACCAGACAAGTTTAGATGCTTGGCCCATGTATTAGCAAGAAAATAATGGTCACGTTGTCAAATTCCTCCTAAAAATGAAGGCATCTTTTGCCTGAAGGCACCAGTGTGCCCTGCTGTCGAGGATCACTGCCCTGGCCTCAGTGGCCCTGGTCACATTTTTGTTGTTTTCAGAAGAGAAGTTTCAGGTCAGAGAGAAATTCACACCAGTAGTCGGTGGGGGTGGGTTGGGAGGGGTTGCCCCAGGTTGTCTTTCTGGGGGTTGGGGCTCAGGGGTCTCTTCACTCAAGTATGTTGTACCCACAGAGTGACCCCTGCAACTCCAGGGTAGAACGGGTGGTTGGGGTCACCAAGTAGGGTTCAGCCTCTTAGGAGTGAGCGGATCTTGTGGGCTGCTGGTTTTCCAGGTTTTCAGGTTCACCCAGTCTCGTGGCTGGAATGGGTGCATGGCCAGGTCAGAGGGTGTGGGCCATACCTGGTTACCATATTCCATGAGGGCTTTCGTGGTTGCTTCTAACTGAAGGGCATATTTGAGTTGTTCTGTTTCAAGGGGATTAAAGTGTTCTTTTTCTCAGGCTTAGGGAATGGGTCTACCATAAGGAGTTCAAGTGCACTGCACTTATCCCTTGGGGCTAACTACATGCAGAACAGGGCAATGGGAAGCAACTGAATTCAATTTTATTGAGTGTCCTGACATTGCTTGGTGATGGCCCATTTCAAGGTCTGACTGGATCTCTCTACTTTCCCCAGTGGCTAGGGTCTCCAGGCTGAGCACCAAGTCCATTTTATGCTCAGGGCACTCATTATCCCCTTTTGACTTGAGACACCAATGCTGGACCACTCCTGCTTGTAGGGATCCTGGGAACCCCAGACTGGGAAATATGTCTTAGTAAAACCTTAGCCACTTCAGCTGCCACTCCAGTTCTAGCAGGGAATGCGTCTGTCCACTCAAATTTGTCTACTAGTACCAAGAGATAACTGAAATTGCCTGGTATCTTTGGCATGTGAAATCAATCCACCAGTCTTCCCCAGCGTATGTCCCTCTGGTCTGAATGAGAATTCTCTGAGGGCCTACGGTGGGTCTGGTGTTGGGGTTGTTCATTGTGTAGATGGGGCAAGTCTCAACTATCTGACTGTACTTTTCATGCCAGGAGTTACCATGACCTCAACTAACCAGTTACATAGGGCTTCCCTCCTATGGTGAGCTCCTTGATGAGCCTCCCTGATAGCTTGACAAACTGCAGTTTGGGGAGATCAATATTCCCCACGTTCATTAACTAGCCACATCTGGCCTCCTCAGTCTCTGCAGAAGCCCCCTCTTTGGGCTTTGTCTAATCCTTCCTTTATGTGGACTGGGGAATAATTGGATGGATCTGGCTTTCGAGGTGTGAGTAGTAGTGGCCAAGTTCCTAGTTCTAGGGCCACCTTTTTGGCAGTTTTGTACACCTTGTTTCCCTTTCTGCATTTGCAAGTGGGTTCTTTACTACTAGCGCCACCTGGGCGGAGAAGGCAATGGGACCCCACTCCAGTACTCTTGCCTGGAAAATCCCATGGTCGGAGGAGCCTGGTAGGCTGCAGTCCATGGGGTCGCGAAGAGTCGTACACGACTGCGCGATTTCACTTCCACTTTTCACTTTCATGCATTGGAGAAGGAAATGGCACCCCACTCCAGTGTTCTTGCCTGGAGAATCCCAGGGACGGGGGAGCCTGGTGGGCTGCCATCTATGGGGTCGCACAGAGTCAGACACGACTGAAGCGACTTAGCAGCAGCAGCAGCAGCAGCGCCACCTGGGAAGCCTGTTGTTTCCCTTTCTTACTTCCCCATCCCCCTTTTGGTGACCCCTGTAATGAATCACTGCCATTACAAAAACAGGTTTTTGGAGCTGTACTGCTTCTAAGAGCATCAGTATGCTTAAACCGGGTTTCATCTGTTTATTCTCTATAGTAAACTTATCTCTTTTCTTTCAAATAGCCCCATGTGTGTGTAGAATGGCATACGCCTGCTGGAAGTCTTGTGTAAACATTTAAGATCTTCCCTGTCCTGATTTTTAAGGCTCGGGTGAAGGCCATCAGCTTTGCCCTTTGGGCAAAAGTCCCTGGGGGGAGACTTCTTGTTTCTAATACATAGGCTTGTGAGGTTACTGTGTATCCTGCCAACCTCTCCCCTTCTCTGATAAAACTGCTCCAGGCTGTGAACCATTTCTCTCTGGCATTTGGGAAAAGCTCACTTTCCAGATCAGGACTACTGGACTAGATAGCATATATGATTTCTGTACAGTCACATGCCAGGAGCTTTATTTCTGTGGGTAGCAGAGTGGAAGGATTTAGTGTGTGACAGGCTTTATAGTAACTACTGGGTTTTCTAAAAGCATAACCTGAACTTGAATCAACCTTCGAGAAGATAGCCATTCTGTTTCCTTAGAACTTACTAAAGCCTGACCCTGGTGTGAAGTCCATTTAGTGACTGGCTGGCCTAACATTTATTTTTCAGCTTCCTTTAGGATTGTAGTAGCTGCTACTTCCTATGGGCAAAGAGCCCATCCCTTAGTACATGCATCTGTGCCAAGTCGCTTCAGTCGTGTTCGACTCTTTGCGACCCCAGGGCCTATAGCCTGTCACGGTCCTCTGTCCATGGGATTCACCAGGAAAGAATACTGGATTCCTCCTCCAGGGAATCTTCCCGACCCAGGGATCGAACCCAGGTCTGCATTGCAGGTGGATTCTTTTCTGTCTGAGCCCTGTCCAACTTTCTTATAATAGTACTTTCAGATTCATGCACTTGATGCGTATTTTAATTACAGTGTATTCTGAATTCAAAGAAGCTGATCTGTCCATTCTACTTCTAAAATTGAAGAATGGTTATTGTATATTTGCAATATTATTTGTAACCATCCTCTTTGAGAATAACTACCTCAATCAGTTGAGTTCATACTGACATCTGGAGACCAAGTTTGGTACTACATGAGTAGTACCAAAATAACAGATTTCATCACTTAGTATCTCTGGTCCTCTTTAAAATAAGTTTAAATAAGTAATTTGGAGATGTATTTACAGTCACAAAATGATAATGTATACAAATATTAAAATTTTTTAAGTAACTGAAACATCTGAAAAATTTTAAATATCAAAAACTAATGAAAAAAACTTTGTTTTGAATGTTTTTTGGTGTCTTCTATATGGAGCTCTGTTACTTGGAAAATGAATAACAGTAACTGTGGCTAACATTTCTTGAGTACTGGTTAGATGCTAGGGAATATCCTTTACTTGCAACAAGTCATTATTTCATCTTCAGACCACCCTGTGAAATAGGACTATTACTATCCCCATTTTACAGTTGAGATACAGGTTCAGGGAGGTTGGTAATTTCTCAAGGTCACTTAATGAGTCATGGCAGAGATGAACTTCACCCCACAACTATGTGACTCCAGAACCCAGGTGACCCTGTTGCAGAGGTTCTGTAGCTGGGATTCTGTTATGAATCAAAAGAAATTCCTATGAAAAATAAAGTTCTCTCGGTCATTCCCACAAAGAGCTGAATTATACAACTTCCTCAGTTACAAACACCGAAAATTCAGTTCAGTCACTCAGTTGTGTCCGACTCTTAGCCACTCCACGGACTGCAGCATGCCAGGGTTCCTGTCCATCACCAACTCCTAGAGCTTGCTCAAACTCATGTGCATCGACTAGGTAATGCCATCCAACCTTCTTATCTGCTGTCGTCCCCTTCTCCTCCTGCCTTCAATCTTTCCCAGTATCAGGGTCTTTTCCAATGAGTCAGTTCTTCGCATCAGGTGGCCAAAGTATTGGAGTTTCAGCTTCAGCATCAGCCCTTTCAACGAATATTCAGGACTGATTTCCTTTAGGATTGACTGGTTTGATAAACCTACAAGATGGCAGAGTAGAAGGACATGCGCCCATCTCCTGTGAGAACTCCAAATTTACAACTCGCTGCTGAACAACAATCAAAAGAGAATGTTGGATCCCATCAAAAAAAGATACCCCACGTCCAAGGGCAAAGGAGAAGCCCCAGCAAGATCGTAGGAGGGGCACAATCACATTTAGAATCAAACCCCATACCTGCCAGAGATGCTCAAAGGGCTCAAACAAAACCTTGTGTGCACCAAGAGACCCCACAGAGACTGAGCCAGACCTGCCTTTGAGTGTTTGAGTGTTTCCTGCAGAGGTATGGATCAGCAGTGGCCTGCACAGGGGCAGGGGCTCTGGATGCAGCAGACCTGGTTGTTGCATAAGCCCTCTTGGAGGAGGTCACCATTAACACCACCATCGAGTCTCCAAAACTTACATGGGACTGGGGAAACAGACTCGTGGAGGACACAAACATCCCTGTACACACCAGGACACAGGAGAAAGGAACAGTGACCCCACAAGAAACTGACCCAGACTTCCCTGTGAGTGTACAGGAGTCCCTGGTGAAAGCATGAGTCAGTGATGCCCTGCTGCAGGGTCGGGGGTACTGCGTATGGCAGTGTGTTCATGGGACCTTTTGAAGGAGGTTGCCATTTTCTTCATTACCTCCACCATAGTTTGGTTTCAGGTCAAACAACAGGGAGAGAACACAGCCCCACCCATCAACAGAAAATTGGTTTAAAGATTTACCCAGCATGGGCCCACCCATCAGAAAAAGACCCAGTTTCCCCAAAGTTAGTCTTTCCCATCAGGAAGCTTCCATAAGCCTCTTATCCTTATCCCTCAAAGGGCAGAAAGAACGAAAACCACAGTCACGGAAAACTAATCAAACTGATCACATGGACCACAGCCTTGTCTAACTCAATGAAACTATGAGCCATGCCATGTAGGGCCACCCAAGAAGGATGGGTCATGGTGGAGAGTTCTGACAAAATCTGTTCCACTGGAGAAAGGAATGGCAAACCACTTCAGCATTCTTGCCTTGAGAACGCCATGACAGTATGAAAGGCAAAAGGGTATGAACTAAAAGATGAACTCCCCAGGTCAGTAGGTGCCCATATGCTACTGGAGAAGAGTGGAGAAATAACTCCAGAAAGAATGAAGACATGGAACCAAAGCGAAAACAATGCCCAGTTGTGGATGTGACTGGTGATGGAAGTAAAGTCCAGTGCTGTAAAAAGCAATATTGCATAGGAACCTGGAATGTTAGGGCCATGAATCAAGGTAAATTGGAAGTGGTCAAATAGCAAGAATGAACATTTTAGGAATCGGCGAACTAAAATGGACTGCTGCTGCTGCTGCTGCTGCTAAGTCGCTTCAGTCGTGTCTGACTCTGTGTGACCCCATAGACGGAAGCGCACCAGGCTCCCCCATTTCTGGGATTCTCCAGGCAAGAACACTGGAGTGGGTTGCCATTTCCTTCTCCAGTGCATGCAAGTGAAAAGTGAAAGGGAAGTCGCTCAGTCGTGTCCGACTCTTAGCGACCCCATGGACTACAGCCTACCAGGCTCCTCCATCCATGGGATTTTCCAGGTAAGAGTACTGGACTGGGGTGCCATTGCCTTCTCCGAAAATGGACTGGAATGGGTGAATTTAACTCTGATGACCATTATATCTACTACTGTGGTCAAGAATCCCTTAGAAGAAATGGAGTAGCCCTCATAGTCAATAAGAGTCCAAAATGCAGTACTTGGGTGCAATCTAAAAAAATTACAGAATTATCTCTGCTTGTTTCCAAGGCAAACCATTCAATATCACAGTAATCCAAGTCTATGCCCCAAACAGTAAAGCTGAAGGGGCTGAAGTTGAACTGTTCTGTGAAGACCTACAAGACCTTCTAGAACTAACACCCAAAAAAGATGTCATTTTCATGATAGGGGACTGGAATGCAAAAATAGGAAGTCAAGAGCTACCTGGAGTAACAGGCAAATTTGGCCTTGGAGTACAAAATGAAGCAGGTCAAAGATTAACAGAGTTTTGCCAAGAAAACACACTAGTCATAGAAAACACCCTCTTCCAACAACACAAGAGAAGACTCTACACATGGACATCACCAGATGATCAATACCGAAATCGGATTGATTATATTCTTTGCAGTCAAAGATGGAGAAGCTCTATACAGTCAGCAAAAGCAAGACCAGGAGCTGACCATGGCTCAGATGATGAACTCCTTACTGCCAAATTCAGACTTAAATTGAAGAAAGTACGGAAAACCACTAGACCATTCAGGTATGACCTAAATCAAATCCCTTATGATTATACAGTGAAAGTGAAGTCGCTCAGTCATGTCTGACTCTTTGTGACCCCATGGACTGTAGCCTACCAGGCTCGGAGAAGCCTCTCAGTCCATGGGATTTTCTAGACAAGAGTACTGGAGTGGGTTGCCATTTCCTTCTTCAGGGCATCAAACCAGGGATCAAACCGGGGTCTCCTGCACTGCAGGCAGATGCTTTACCATCTGAGCCACCAGGGAATACAGTAGAAGTGACAAATAGATTCAAGGGATTATATCTGATAGACAGAGTCCCTGAAAAACTATGGATGGAGGCTCGTGACATTGTATAGGAGGCAATGATCAAGAGCATCCCCAAGAAAAGGAAATGCAAAAGGCAAAATGGTTGTCTGAGGAGGTGTTACAAATAGCTGAGAAAAGAAGAGAAGTGAAAGGCAAAGGAGAAAAGGAAAGATATACCCATTTGAATGCAGAGTTCCAAAGAACAGCAAGGAGGGATAAGAAAGACTTCCTCAATGATCAATACAAAGAAATAGAGGAAAGCAATAGAATGGAAAAGACTTCTAGTTTTTTCAATCTCTTTAAGAAAATTAAAGATACCAAGGGAACATTTCATGCAGAGGTGGGCACAATAAAGGACAGAAATGGTATGGACCTAAGAGAGGCAGAAGATATTAAGAAGAGGTGGCAAGAATATATAAAAGGTTACTGCATGTATCTCTTGACTTCCTATACAAAAAAGATTTCAATGACCTGAATAACCATGATGGTGTGATCACTCACCTAGAGCCAGACACCCTGGAATGTGAAGTCAAGTGGGCCTCACTACAAACAAAGCTGCTGGAGGTGATGGAATTCCAGTTGAGCTATTTCAAATCCTAAAAGATGATGCTGTGAAAGTGCTGCACTCAATATGTCAGAAAATTTGGAAAACTCAGCAGTGGCCACTGGACTGGAAAAGGTCAGTTTTCATTCCAATTCCAAAGAAAGGCAATGCCAAAGAATGTTTTTTTCTACGGCACAATTGCACTCATCTCACACACTAGCAAAATAATGCTCAAAATTCTCCAGGCCAGGCTTCAACGGTATGTGAACCGCAAACTTCCAGATGTTCAAGCTGGATTTAGAAAAGGCAGAGGAACCAGAGCTCAAATTGCCAACATCCGTTGGATCATCGAAACAACAAGAGAGTTCCAGAAGCACATCTATTTCTGCTTTATTGACTATGCCAAAGCCTTTGACTGTGTGTATCTCAACAAACTGTGGAAAATTCTTAAATAGATGAGATTACCAGACCACCTGACCTGCCTCCCAAGAAATCTGTATGCAGGTCAAGAAGCAACACTGGCCATGGAACAACAGACTGGTTCCAAATTGGGAAAGGAGTACGTCAAAGCTGTATCTTGTCACCCTGCTTATTTAACTTATATGCAGAGTACAGCATGAGAAACGCTGGGCTGGATGAAGCACAAGCTGGAAATAAGATTGCTCGGGGAAATATCAATAACCTCAGATAAGCAGATGACACTACCCTTGTGGCAGAAAATGAAGAACTAAAAAGCCTCTTGAAAGTGAAAGAGAAAAGTGAAAAAGTTGGCTTAACTGAACGTTCAGAAAGCTAAGATCATGGCATCTGGTCCCATCACTTCATGGCAAGTAGATGGGGAAACAATGGAAACAGTGACAGACTTTATTTTGGGGGGCTCCACAATCACTGCAGATGGTGACTGCAGCCATGAAATTATAAGATGCTTGCTCCTTGGAAGAAAAGCTATGACCAATCTAGACAGCATATTAAAAAGCAGAGACATTACTTTGCCAACAAAGGTCCATCTAGTCAAGGCTATGGTTTTTCCAGTAGTCATGTATGGATGTGAGAATTGCACTATATAAAGAAAGCTTAGCGCCAAAGAATTGATGCTTTTGAACTGTGGTGTTTGAGAAGACTCTTGAGAGTCCCTTGGACTGCAAGGATATCCAACCAGGAAATCAGTTCTCAATATTCATTGGAAGGACTAATGCTGAAGCTGAAACTCCAATACTTTGGCCATCTGATGCATAGAACTAACTTATTGGAAAAGATCCTGATGCTGGGAAAAATTGAAGGCAGGAAGAGAAGCAGGCAACAGAGGATGAGATGGTTGGATGGCATCACCAACTCAATGGGCGTGAGTTTGAGCAAGCTCCAGGAGTTGGTGATGGCCTGGCATGCTGCAGTCCATGGGGTCACAAAGAGTCAGACATGACTGAGCGACTGAACTGACTGAACTGGTTTGATAAATACTGAAAATATGCTACTAAAAATGTTTCTCAGAAGGATAAATGATGAGAGGGGACAGGAATGTCTCACAAATAGTATCATCACTTGCCAACTTAGTCTGAGGTCTATTTGTGAAGTATTTTCTTGGGTCAAGTAAGTTGGCTCAGCTCTGTCCAATTGAGGATCTCATACCATTTATTTGAGATCCACATTTGTGAAGGGCCTCAAATATTGGTCTCCAAATGGGGTTCACTGAACACATAGAAAGAGTGACTTTCATCCTACATTTTTATGCTGTGTCCCATAAATGAGAGTCCAACTCCATCATGAATTATGAATATATCTTTGGGAAATGTTTATATTTTAAATAGCATAATTATGTTGCACTATATTTCTGTATTAAAAGTATTAAGTTATTAACTGTATTCACATTATTCTTCAAGTATTATAACTATTTTGGCATTTTTAATTTCTTTAATAAATTAAGAGCCTCCAAAAATAGAAGGGGCCCATGTCTCTAAAGCCCTTTAAAAATGGTCTAGATGCATAGCTCTATAGCTGAATTTAAAATATACTGGAACATTTAGCCAAGAAAGATCTAAATTTTAATTTAAGGATTCCCTTCCAAACTCAGCCTTCTTGTCTAGTATTTTCTCTAGGGTATTGGCAGGCCTTCACTGATAAGAAAAAATACCTCAAAAGCTAAAGTCATCATTGCAGATAACATTTAATAAAGTAGAAGGAGGTGCTTTGCCTTCATAAGCTGGTTGGTTAAGTAATGAACTTTATCCAGAGCATCTTGGCCAGTGTGGGGTTCTTGTACTTAGCTAAAGGGCCTTAGCCAAATTTAATGTGTCTCAATGATGTCATACTCCCAATAATGAGGATATGCTTTTTTTAGAAAGAAAAAAAAAGCTTGTTTGTTGTATTAACATAGTAACAATTAATGAATATCTCAAAAGGAAGTCAATGAATTTTTCAATCAGAATTAATTATAGGACTGGCAAATGTCAGTAGGCACCATGTTTCTTCTCCTGTTCCCAGCCATATGTACAGAGATAATAAAACAGGGAAGCACTTCTTTTGTTAAATTTTTATTTATTTTTGGCTACGCTGGGCCTTCGTTGCTTCCCATGGGCTTTCTCTATTTTCAGCTAGTGGGGGCTACTCCCTAAGTGCAGCGCATAGGCTTCTCATCGCAGTGGCTTCTCATAAGAGCAAGGGCTCCAGAGCACATGCTATGGGAGTTGCCCTGTGGCATGTGGAATCTTCCCAGACCAGGACTCAAACCCGTGTTTCCTACATTGGCAGGCAGATTCCTAGCCACTGGACCACCAGGGAAGTCCCAGGGGAAGTACTTCTTAACGCTGATCCCTCCCATAGTTCCCTCTGTTACAAACTCAACTCAGTATGTTGATGATAGCATCCTGGCAAGACCCAGTTATTTGTCTACCCCCTTGGGAGAGAAAGGAAAATTTGTTACGACCAAGACTGTCCACTTCTCAGTTGCACTGTGTGTGGTTTCTATGAACCAATAAAAGACACTCATTTCAAAACCCTTTATGTCTCCTATCCTGGGCAAATTCAATCTGTTCTTCAGTCTGAGCCTTAACGAGGCTCAAATGTGATCACATGGGTAGTTGGAGTAGAAGTTACCCCCAGCTCGAAAGCTGGAAACCTCAGTCATTCTTGACTCCTTGTATTCTTTATTCATACCACTCCAACCTCTCCCACCAAAGATAGATAGATAGATAGATAGATAGATAAATGCCACCTAGTCTTTTGGTTTTCCTTCATAAAAGCACTAGAATAATTCTAAGATCTTCATCTACACTGCCACAGTCTTGTGATTCTCTTCTGGCCTCTAATACACAGCCCTCAAATATGCCTTCCATACTCCAGTTAGGGTGGTTTGATTAAGGGTGATATCTCTTATGTTAAATAGATTAGAATTTGAACCACAATCCTATCATTTACTAACTGGGAAAGGTGTGTGTGTGTTGCTTAATCATGTCTGACTCTGTTCTGACCCCATGGACTGTAGTCCACTAGGCTCCTCTGTCCATGGAATTCTCCAGGACAGAATACTGGAGTGGTTAGCCATTCCCTTCTCCAGGGGATCTCCCCCACCCAGGGATCAAACCCTGGTATCCTGCATTGTAGGCTGATTCTTTACCATCTGAGCCACCAGGGAAGAAGCCCAACTGGGAAAGCTGCTGCTGCTGCTAAGTCGCTTCAGTCGTGTCCAACTCTGTGCGACCCCATGAACTGCAGCCTACCAGGCTCCTCTGCCCATGGGATTTTCCAGGCAAGAGTACTGAGTAGGGTGCCATTGCCTTCTCCGACTGGGAAGCTACTTATCCTTAATTTCCATGTCAGTAAAATGAGGAAAATAACTATATTTACCTCATAAAGTACATGAATACATTCCTATAAGTGACTAATAGAGGCTTCTATGCAACTTCATTGAAATGTTAAGGGTTTATAGAAATGAACCACTTTTAATAGGTCATTTTCAGATGGAAACAGTGGTGGGTAATATTGTATGTGTCAACTCGGCTGACACATGGGGTACCTATATTCGAGGGTCCAGCCCCAGTGGATCCAGGGAATTCGAAGGGGAGACGGCATCGGCAATCAGGAAAAAACAGTTTATTTAAATGTTAATTAAAGATATAAAGAGTGGTTAAATAAGGATAGCTCAGTGAGGAAATTCAGTGGAGAAAAGAGGCTGAATAATTCAGCCAGAAGGTGAGAGAAAGAACGACATGGGGAGACCAAGCTTCAGTGAACAAGGCCCGCACTTTATTTTCCAAAGTAGTTCTTATACCTTAAGTTATGCATAGAGGATAATGGGGGAAAGGGTAGAGTCACGCAGTAAGCCAGGCTTTCTTCCTGCAAACTTATCATATGCAAAAGTTTAGGTGATTTGCATCATCTTCTGGCCCGGAGGCCTATTAACATTTTAAGACCCTTTCTTCAGAAAACTTATTTTTCTCTAAAGGTGATTAGTCAGGTGCCACCCTCCAAAAGCATTAAAGTTGCATTCCTATAGGGCAAAGGTGTGGTGGGCTATAACAAGAAAAAGAATTAACTCAAGAGTCCAAGGTTACAAACATTAAAGCTACTACTTACACCAATCATATTAATCAATACACTGCCAGGGACACAGCAGGTAAGGGATATGGAGACTTAGCAGCAAACATTGGCCCAACAAGTGAAAAACCCTTCACCAATACAATTTCTAATCAATCTTTTAACTGCTCAAAGGAGTCTGTATTTAGACAGTTTAAAACATCTCATGCCTCTCACAGTTGGGAGGCTCTGAGCAATCACATGTGGCCGGAAAAACCTATTCAGGCAGGCTAGAGGACTTCCAAAGGAGTTTGTAGGTTGAAACACTATCACACCCAGGAACTTGATTAACTGGAGCTGTAAGTTAACTCTTTTTTTCAGAGAGAGGTAGTGGGGGACAGCCCCCCATAAAGTCAGAGGTGTAGGTGAGAGCACAAAGCAGAAAGTAGGCAGACTTTGGTTTTGGGGGTAGATGCTCGAGAATTTCCAGGGGGACTCCTGAGGCTCGATCCCGCCTTTGCGTATGCCAAGCCTCCTTCCTCATGACCTTTGCCACGAGTGGAGCTCCTCACCGCCGGCTCCCAGCACCTATATATCAACGTTTACCTAGCTGAACATTATTCTAAGTGTGCCTGTGAAGGAGTTTCTAAATGAGATTAATGTTTGAATGAGTAGACTGGGTGAAGCAACCTGCTTTCCCCGATGTAAATGGACCTGATCCAATCTGTTGCAGGCCTGAATAGAATAAAATGCGGGGAGGGGAGGGGTTTGTTCTCTCTCTTTGACTGGTTTTGAACTGGGATATTGACTCTCCAGGTTCTTAGACCTTCTGACTCAGACTGAAACTATGCCACTGGCTCTTACGGGTCTTTAGCTTCCTGACAGCAGATCATGGGACTTATCAGGCTCCAGAGTCTTGTAAGCCAATTCCTTATATTAATAGTTTCTTTATAAATATATATATATTTCTTTATATATTTCTCCATAATCTGGAAACCAAGCTAGAAGCTATGATAAATTGTGTAAAATATTCTGAAATGTTTATAGTTAATTATCAATTTCAAATGAATTAATATTTCTAAGCATTATAATTGGCTAGGTCTCATGTCAAAAGAAAGACATGTAGAACATTAATTTTTGGCTGCTTATTGAAAGAGGTGAAGAAATTGTAAAACCAACTAAAAGAATTTGATTTTGTATAATAATTAAGGAATCTGCCTGGATGTGAAGGAGATATTCACTGGAAATTGCTCACATTTTTGTTTGCAAACTTATTCGTTATGGTAGTCATAGTCTTTCAAAGTCAGCTCTTTAGAATTTATACTTTAGATGTCCTAAATCATTTTATACTAACTTAGAAATTGTCTTTGGTTTTAGACTGCAAAAATAATAATGTAAAATGTTTGGAATATATAGAAAGTATTAAATCACTTAAAATTGACCACTGAAGAGGGTACAATTCAAAGAATGAACCCTAATGTGAACCACAGATGTTAAATAGTAAAAGGTATAAATACAGGTTCATTGATCTTAACAGTTGTACCACACTAACGCAAGATGTTAATAATAGGGAAAACTGTGCAGTGAGATAAGTGGTATCTGGAAACTCTCTGTACTCTATTCTCTGTGCAATTTTTCTGTAAACTTAAAACTACTCTAGAAAATATGTATCAAAACTTTAAAAAGTAAACCCATTCATCTGTGGTCAATTTATGTCTCCATTCTCACTTCTGTTGATCTATGTATCTATCCTGTGTGGGTACCATTGCTGTAAATTTGTAATTTTTTATCCAGATATAGTGAGTCCTCAAACACTTTTTTTTTAATATAAATTTATTTATTTTAATTGGAGGTTAATTACTTTACAATATTGTACTGGTTTTGCCATACATCAACATGAATCCGCCACAGGTATACACGAGTTCCCCATCCCAAACCCCCCGTCCCTCTGCCATCCCTCTGGGTCGTCCCAGTGCACGAGCCCCAAGCAACCAGTATCATGCACTGAACTTGGACTGGCGATTCGTTTCATATATGATCTTATACATGTTTCAATGCCATTCTCCCAAATCATCCCACCCTCTCCCTCTCCCACAGAGTCCAAAAGACTGTTCTATACATCTGTGTCTCTTTTGCTGTCTCGCATACAAGGTTATTGTTACCATCTTTCTAAATTCCATATATATACTGTATACTGTTAGTATACTGTATTGGTGTTTTTCTTTCTGGCTTACTTCACTCTGTATAATAGGCTCCAGTTTCATCCACCTCATTAGAACTGATTCAAATGTATTCTTTTTAATGGCTGAGTAATACTCCATTGTGTATATATACCACAGCTTTCTTATCCATTCATCTGCTGATGGACATCTAGGTTGCTTCCATGTCCTGGCTATTATAAACAGTGCTGTGATGAACACTGGGGTACACATGTCTCTTTCAATTCTGGTTTCCTCAGTGTGTATGCCCAGCAATGGGATTGCTGGGTCATAAGGCAGTTCTATTTCCAGTTTTTTAAGGAGTCTCCACACTGTTCTCCATAGTGGCTGTACTAGTTTGCATTCCCACCAACAGTGTAAGATGGTTCCCTTTTCTCCACACCCTCTCCAGCATTTATTACTTGTAGACTTTTGGATAGCAGCCATTCTGACTGGCGTGAAATGGTACCTCATTGTGGTTTTGATTTGCATTTCTCTGATAGTGAGTGATGCTGAGCATCTTTTCATGTGTTTGTTAGACATCTGTATGTCTTCTTTGGAGAAATGTCTATTTAGTTCTTTGGCCCATTTTTTGATTGGGTCATTTATTTTTCTGGAATTGAGCTACAGGAGTTGCTTGTATATTTTTGAGATTAGTTGTTTGTCAGTTGCTTCATTTGCTATTATTTTCTCCCATTCTGAAGGCTGTCTTTTCACCTTGCTTATAGTTTCCTTTGTTGTGCAGAAGCTTTTAAGTTTAATTAGGTCCCGTTTGTTTATTTTTGCTTTTATTTCCAATATTCTGGGAGGTGGGTCATAGAGGATCCTGCTGTGATTTATGTCGGAGAGTGTTTTGCCTATGTTCTCCTCTAGGAGTTTTATAGTTTCTGGTCTTACGTTTAGATCTTTAATCCATTTTGAGTTTATTTTTGTGTATGGTGTTAGAAAGTGTTCTAGTTTCATTCTTTTACAAGTGGTTGACCAGTTTTCCCAGCACCACTTGTTAAAGAGATTGTCTTTTCTCCATTGTATATTCTTGCCTCCTTTGTCAAAGATAAAGTGTCCATAGGTGGGTGGATTTATCTCTGGGCTTTCTATTTTGTTCCACTGATCTATATTTCTGTCTTTGTGTCAGTACCATACTGTCTTGATGACTGTGGCTTTGTAGTAGAGTCTGAAGTCAGGCAGGTTGATTCCTCCAGTTCCATTCTTCTTTCTCAAGATTGCTTTGGCTATTCGAGGTTTTTTTGTATTTCCATACAAATTGTGAAATTATTTGTTCTAGCTCTGTGAAAAATACCATTGGTAGCTTGATAGGGATTGCATTGAATCTATAGATTGCTTTGGGTAGTATACTCATTTTCACTATATTCATTCTTCCAATTCATGAACATGGTATATTTGTCCATCTATTAGTGTCCTCTTTGATTTCTTTCACCAGTGTTTTATGGTTTTCTGTATATAGGTCTTTAGTTTCTTTAGATAGATATATTTCTAAGTATTTTATTCTTTTCATTGCAATGGTGAATGGACTTGTTTCCTTAATTTCTCTATTTTCTCATTATTAGTGTATAGGAATGCAAGGGATTTCTGTGTGTTGATTTTATATCCTGCAACTTGACTATATTCATTGATTAGCTCTAGTAATTTTCTGGTGGAGTCTTTAGGGTTTTCTATATAGAGGATCATGCCATCTGCAAACAGTGAGAGTTTTACTTCTTTTCCAACTTGGATTCCTTTTATTTCTTTTTCTGCTCTGATTGCTGTGGCCAAAACTTCCAAAACTATGTTGAATAGTAGTGGTGGAAGTGGGCACCCTTGTCTTGTTCCTAACTTTAGGGGAAATGCTTTCAATTTTTCACCATTGAGGATAATGTTTGCTGTGGGTTTGTCATATATAGCTTTTATTATGTTGAGGTATGTTCCTTCTATTCCTGCTTTCTGGAGAGTTTTTATCATAAAGTTCCTTAAATTTCCACATAAATTTTACTATTAGCTGGTTAATTTCTGCAAAAAAAAAAAAAAAAAAAAGTAGTTGAAATTTTCACAAGAAAATGTATAGATTGAATCTGTAGATCAATTTTAAGACTATTTTCAATCTTACAACATTGTCTTCAACATATAAACATAAATCTCTCTACTTATTTAGGTCTTGTTTTTTTATTAACGTTTTGTAGCTTTCAGTGTGCAAATCTTGAACTTTCTTGATTAAATTTGGTCCCAATTATTTTATTCTTGTTCCTGAAATTGTAAAGGAAATTGTTTTCTTAATTTCTTTTGAGATTTTTCATTGTTAGCATTTAGAAATACAACTGATATTTATTTATTGGTATTATCTTCTTCAACCTTGCTCTCTTTCCTTTATTCTGTTTTAATTATTCCATTCTTCATTCTGAAAAGTTTGCTTGATTTGTAACTCTATTGCTTTATGTAGCTTTGGTAAAAATCTGCCTGCAGTGCAGGAGACCAGATTCGATACCTGGGTCAGGATTATCCCCTGGAAGAGGAAATGGCAACCCACTTCAGTATTCTTACCTGGAGAATCCCATGGACAGAGGAGCCTGGCAAGCTACAGTCCATGGGGTTGCAAGAGTCAGACATGACTTAGTGACTAAAGAGAGAGAGAGGTATAGTTTCTGGTTCTCAAATAAATGCCTCTAATGATATATGTAGTTTAGTTATGGAATCGTGGTGGTAAAAATATTTAATATGAGATCTACTCTCAACAGAAATTTAAGTGTAAGGTGCAGTATTGTTAACCAAAGGCTCAATGCTGTTTAGTAGATGTCTAGAATTAAATCATGTTCTACAACTAAATCTTTATATACCCATTGAATAACAACTCACTATTTCCCCTCCAGTCTTGGGCAATCACCATTCTGCTCTCTGTTTTCGTGTGTTTGACTACTTTAGATATCTCATATGAGTGGAATCATGCAGTATCTGTCCTTCTGTAACTGGCTTATTTCACTTAGCATGATGCCATTAAGGTTTGTTCATATTGTCACATATGGCAGAATTGTTTTTAAGGCTGAAAAATATTCTATTTATACGAATCACATTTTCTTTATATATCCATCCATCATTGACATTTAGGTTATTTCCACATCTTAGCTGCTGTGAATAATGCTGCAGTGAACTTGGGAGTAAAAAATCTCTTTGAGATCCTGATTTCAATTCTTTTGGATAAATCTCCAGAGGTGGGATTACTGAATCATATGTTTATATTTTCAGTTTCTTGAGGAAACTTTATATTTTACACAGAGGCTGCAATATTTTGCTTTCATACCAAGAGTGTAAAAAAGGTTCCAATTTCTCCATATCTTTGCTAATGTTATATTTTTTATAATAACCATCCTAACATGTATGGATTTTTAATTTACATTTAGTAATTTTGAGCATCTTTTCAAATTTTGGTAATTTGCATGTCTTCTTCGGGGAAATATTTATTCAAGTCCTTGGCCCATTTTAAAAAATAGGATGTTTTTAACTTGCTATTGAGCTAAAGCAGATCTAGGGGGGATGAACTCCCTCAGCATTTTTTGGTCTGAGAAAGATTTTATCTCTCATTCACTTTTGAAGGACAATTTTGCCAGGTATATATAATATTCTTGGTTGACAGCTTTTTTTTTTTTTCTTTCAGCACTTTGGATATATCATCTCAGTCCTTTCTGTAATGTTTCTGCTGAGAAAACTGCTGATGATCTTATGGAGGTTCCCTTGTATGTGACAAATTGCTTTTCTCCTGCTGCTTCCTAAATTCTCTCTTTGAGAGTAGGTCTTGTGGCTCAGACAGTAAAGAGTCTGCCTGCAATGCAGGAGACCTGGGTTTGATCCCTGGGTCAGGAAGATCCCCTGGAGAAGGGAATGGCAGTTCACTACAGTATTCTTGCCTGGAGAATTCCATGGATGGAGGGGCCTGGCAGGTTGCAGTCCATGGGGTCACAAAAAGTTAAACACAAATGAGCAACTAACACACACACACACATAGGCATTCTCATTACACACAAAAAATGATTATATACCTATTAAGGATGATTTTTTCTAAATTCAAAACAATGGGATAAATTGGAATGTACTTTTCTTTATATACAGTTCTGCTCTTGAATCTCTCTTGCCCATCCTTCCAAACAAAATTCACAAATTTCTTCCATATATTTCTAAGATGTATGTCAGTGGTAATGTTTTTATTAGATAACTGCCTCAAAAAAGCAAGAAAGAAACTTTTTTGTCTTTGACTTTTGACAATTTGATTATTAAGCGTCTAGGTGTAGATTACTTTGGATTCATCATATTCAAATTCTGTGGGGTTCATGGATCTGGATGTACATTTCCTTCCCAGATTTAAGAAATCTTCAGCTGTTATTTCTTTGAATAAGATTTCTGCCTCTTTTTCTCTCTCTCTTCTGCCTCCAGAACTCCCATAGTGTATCTATTCATCTGTTTGGTGGTGTCCCATATTCTCCTTAAGCTTTCTACATTATTTTTCCTTATTTTTTTTTCTTTTGCTTCTTTGACTAGATAAGTTCCAATGACTGGCTTTCAAGTTTTTTTAATACTTAATTCTGCTTATTGTTGAATCTGTTGTTGAACTCCAGTGAATTTTTTCATTTCTATTATTTTATTTAGCTCCATTATTTCTGTTTGGGACTTGTTTATATTTCTATTTCTGTTGAAGTTTTCACTTTGTCAGTTTGTTCTCCTGATCTTGTAGAACACATCTTTGTAATAGCTATCTTAAATTCTCTGTCAGATAAGTCATATATGCCCATTTCATTAGTTTCTGATTATTGATCTTGTAATTTTGTTTGGGAAATATTTCCCCATTTTTTTTTTTTTTAACTTTCCTTGACTCTTTGTGTTGGTATCTGTGTATTCGACAAGACAGCCACCACTCCCAATCTTCACAGGTGTATAAGGACTTTACCTGAAGTATTTATAACTCTATGCCAAAGCTACTCCCTACCCAAGGGGGAGAAATCTCCAAACTGTAGTTGATCTTTTCTGGCCAGATCCCTTAATTAAGTAGTTATACCAAAAAATTAAGGTCTTGACTTCTTCTCTTGGCACAATACTGGACAGTGACTCATTGTTTGCACAATATTGGGCAGTGACTCATCTTTTAAGACTTTCACACCTGAGTACACATTTTGAGCCTATGTAATTGAAGTTCCTGTTCCCCAATATAACTACATCCATTCATTAGCAAACACCAAGAAACTTTGTCCTTGTGATTAACAGACTCTAAGCATCACAAAACTTTCAGAGTTTTTCCTCTCCTAATCTCTTTCAATTCAGCATTATCCATCCACTGTCTTAAGTCCCAGATGTATCCTCCTTCCACCCACAATGCGGCTCCATTTTGTAGACACAAAAACTGCTTGTGTCCTCAACCTAATCTCTTGCCCTACTATTATCTTTTCAGACCTCCATCTTCTGGGCACTATCAAGTCCTATCTCTTTACCCCAACCATCCCAGCTTGATTCACCTACAAGAGTCTTCAGGTGATTCAGACTCATATCACAGCTGCCTTCTCGTGGATGCTGATTCCAATTTTCTTCAGTCATAACCTAGGCTTTTCCTTCTTTGATCTCAAAGCAATTTGATCCTGATTATGGTACTCATTTATCTGTATAAATAATGCATGAACACCAGAAGATATAAATCAATGCTCTGTACTTAACAAGTCTTCAAAATGTAAATGCTAGATTTGGATTATTTTATGTTTTTCTTACAATATATGAAAGATGACTTGGGGATATTACAATGCTTAAATGAACTATGTTCAGCATCTTAGTTGCTGAGTGACTTGGGTAAATTATCATAGATTATTGCTTCATTTGTGAAATGTTATTACTTACCCACTTCTAAGATTTTGTCAGGATTAGAGAAAATGAGGAATGCAAATAATTTGCATATAAATTCTCAATATGTTTTAGTTATTCAAAACATTTGCCACAGTGAATGGCACACAACAGGCTTTCATTATTCTGCACCTTATGTTAGCTGATGTCTAATTTCCATTAAGACAGTGACTATATCATATTTCTCACAGTCATTTACAGGGCAGTCATTTACATTGGTTAGGTTCTCAATTAATTTGGTTAAATATATTAATCAGAAAATATCTTTAAACAAAATGGGAAATAGTATTAGAAAAGATAAACTACATTTTAATTAAGAACTTCTGTTGATCAAAATATGCCATAAAAAGTGGAAAGATGAACAACAAATTGGATATGATGTCTACAATAAATATAACTGAAAATAGATTAGTATTCAGAGTTTATTAAAAATAAAGTAACTCTTGCAAATTACTAAATAGAAGACAAGTAACCCAGTAAAAAAAAGTGAGCAAAAGTCATGAAGAGGCAATTTACAAAAGAAAAAAACAACAATAGCCAGAAATATAAAGTACTCAGCCTCTATGGTAATCAGGAATAAACAAATCAAAACTACAATGAGATCACATTCTTTACCCATTATATGGGTAACAATTTTAAATCTGACAATATCAAGTTTAAGTGAAAATACAGAATAATGAAAACTCACATGCACTTCTGGTGTGAGCCTAAATTGAGTAACTACTTTAAAAAATAACGTGGTAATCATGTATTAACATGGGTCGAAATAATTGTTGCCTCTGAGGAGCCAAGAGGATGGTATTGGGGAGCTTCACACAAGTAGTTTCAATTGGGTTGTCATTAATTCTACTTCACAAGTTATATGGTGGATTCATGGAAATTTATTATACTTTTTAACTTGCGTGATTGTGTAAGTCATTTGGTATATATCAAATGTTGCATACTGAAAGCCTTTGAAAATGAAAGGTTCAATGAGAACAGTTAAAATTGTGTGTTTTCAATTAGTTATTTAATACAATTCAAAATAAAATATGAATTTCAAAGCTTCACTGTGAATGTGATCCATATGGCAGGTTAATGGAAAAAAAATGCTTATTCTCTTTTATCACCTTGTCCCACTATTTTAAAAAAAGAAAAGTTTGAGATACTCTTTGATTATCTTCTCAGAGAAGGCCAGAAATACGATCTTTTCCCAGAAAACTTTCTTTCTCTTTGCCATAACGTATTGCAAGTAAGATTTATTTTAGTTTTTTCCAAATTTTTTGAAAGCAAATCAAAAAAAAGAGCCATCCAAGTAATACCAAAGATACACCAAAGTGTTACTATTGCCACGTAAATATTTGAATAATTCTTAGAAGGATTTATACCTAAAGGCAAAAGGAAATCACATTTAAATTATTCAAGCACAACTTTTGCTTCCAATCTTCTCCTTGTAAACTATATCACAGTAGTGTAAACCCATAAAAAGTCAACTTTTAAATTCTAACCACCAATTGTTAAAGACCAACTGGAAACTAAAAAGTAGAATTTCTGAAATGAATATCATATTCAACAGAATATGGAATTATAGTTACACATTTTAATTTACAGTAAATGTTTTGTAACATATCTATTACATGAAGGTTAAAAAAATGCTCTACTTCTATGTATGGTTTGAAAAGTGTGGAAATATATTAAGATGGATTCTGAACATGTTACAGGATGGATTGGAATACAGATACAGATGTGCATAAGAGTTTGGGATACATGTATGTTAATTGGATCATTTCTTTCACTTGCTGTAGGAAATTTCTAAAAATAAGCATAAGATATAAAAAAAACTTTTAGAAACTCAAATTTTGTTT
The DNA here is from genome assembly GCF_029407905.1 of Bubalus kerabau. NCBI lineage: Eukaryota > Metazoa > Chordata > Mammalia > Artiodactyla > Bovidae > Bubalus > Bubalus kerabau. The sequence continues at coordinate 76,284,866 of NC_073633.1, forward strand.
AATGTATCATTCACAAATATATATTCCTACTCTGCCATTGGTTTTGGAGAAGGAAATGGCAACCCACTCCAGTGTTCTTGCCTGGAGAATCCCATGGACAGAGAAGCCTGGTAGGCTGCAGTCCGTGGGGTCGCACAGAGTCGGACACGACTGAAGCAACTTGGCGGCGGCGGGGGCAGCGGCAGCCATTGGTTTATTCTTTATGGCTACAAATATACCAGATATTTTGTAACTTTTTATTGTGAAAATCAATTTGAAATAATTAGAAACACAAAGAATATGCATAATCCCAACAACCATCTCACACTATCAGTCATGTCTGGCTCTTTGCAACACCATGGACAGCAACACGCCAAGGCCTCCCTGTCCATCACCAACTCCTGGAGTTTGCTCAAACTCATGTCCATTGAGTCAGTGATGCCATCCAACCATCTCATCCTCTGTCATCCCCTTCTCTTCCTGCCTTCAATTATTCCCAGCATCTCACACTATATTGAGCCTCAATAAACATTGGCAGTATGCCCCTAATCTCTATGCTATTTTTTTCTCAATATCCTTTAATATTTTATATCAAAATGTAAATAATCATATGAACTTTGGTGGCATTCTGGGTTTTGCTAATGAAGAAAATATGTCCTTCAATAAAAACTGCCAAGGAGCACATGATAAAGTATGACTATTGAGCAAAAGAACACATTTTAACTGTACTTAAGATTATTTTAGGACAAGGAAGAGACTAAAATGTAAACCTGTGGCATACATTTAGCAAACTTAACTTTATGAAAGACAGCATAATTTCACTGACCAAGATGAATGTTGAAAAGACTTTGTTTTCCAGTTTAATGGCCCATTAATTGGAGTCCCTTACCCAACTCCCTCAAATTTATACTAAAACATCTATGAAGTCCCCATTCCAGCTAGGTAATTATTGTTTAGTCGTTAAATCATGTCCGACTCTTTTATGACCCCATGGACTATAGCCCGCCAGGTGTCCATGTGATTTCCCAGGCAAGAATACTGGAGTGGGTTGCCATTTCCTCCTCCAGGGGATCTTTATGACCCAGGGATTGAATGCACATCTCCTGCATTAGCAGGTGAATTCTTTACCAGTGAGCTACCAGAGAAGCCCCCCAGCTAGGTAATGAGAGGATACAAGTTTCCTACTCCATAGTGAAAAAGAGAACAAACAAAATGAAAATCATTTTCAGTGATCCCAGAGAAAAGCAATGGCTGCAAGAAACCTTGATTAGCTAAATTCTAGAGAGGAATAACAGAGAAGGCAATGGCAACCCACTCCAGTACTCTTGCCTGGAAAATCCCATGGACGGAGGAGCCTGGTAGGCTGCAGTCCATGGGGTCGCTAGGAGTCGGACACGACTGAACAACTTCACTTTCAATTTTCACTTTCATGCATGGAGAAGGAAATGGCAACCCACTCCAGTGTTCTTGCCTGGAGAATCCCAGGGACGGGGAAGCCTGGTAGGCTGCCATCTATGGGATCGCACAGAGTCGGACATGACTGAAGCGACTTAGCAGCAGCAGCATAGAGGAATAAACTTTTCATAAGTGAGCGGAGAGATGTGGCATCTTTCATACCTGAGCTGGCTGTATATGGGCATGGCAGACCTGCCAGAGAAGGTGGGGAATTGCAGACACAAAGTGAAATTATTCATTCTTTAAATGGCAGGGTGGGTTCGCAGGATGGATTGGAATCCAAATGTGCCAACCCCTCAAAAAAAGATCACTCAGCCAAATAATTTTCCCACTCCCCACCATTCCAAATTTTTCCAAAATACTGGCATTGTAGGAGGGCCAGCACAATGCAGTCTTCAGCATAATTGCTTCTATTTCTGATCCAATACCATATATACCACACATACTATGTTCTTTTTCAGTATTGCCTTTCTAAATAAAGTGACTGCTACAGATTATTTCACTTCTGGGACCTAGTGATTAAAAAACAAAACCCCCAAATGTCTATACATGTCCTTTTTGGTAACTTAATCAGAAATATTTGCCAACAAAGGTTCGTCTAGTCAAGGCTATGGTTTTTCCTGTGATCATGTATGGATGTGAGAGTTGGACTGTGAAAAAGGCTGAGCGCTGAAGAATTGATGCTGTTGAACTGTGGTGTTGGAGAAGACTCTTGAGAGTCCCTTGGACTGCAAGGAGATCCAACCAGTCCATTCTGAAGGAGATCAGCCCTGGGATTTCTTTGGAAGGAATGATGCTAAAGCTGAAACTCCAGTACTTTGGCCACCTCATGCGAAGAGTTGACTCACTGGAGAAGACTCTGATGCTGGGAGGGATTAGGGGCAAGAGGAGAAGGGGACAACAGAGGATGAGATGGCTGGATGGCATCACTGACTCGATGGACGTGAGTCTGGGTGAACTCCAGGAGTTGGTGATGGACAGGGAGGCCTGGCGTGCTGCGATTCATGGGGTCACAAAGAGTCGGACACGACTGAGCGACTGATCTGATCTGATCTGAATCAGAAATAGGTAAACATTAGAGCTGAAAGAGTTATAAGTATTCTTCCTGAACTATTAATTATTTTTCACTCCGTGACTGCTAAATTTATCTCTCTCCTTATGTTAGTTACTCAGTCATGTCTGACTCTTTGTGACTCCATGAACTGCAGTCCACCAGGGTCCTCTGTCCATGGAATTCCCCAGGCAAGAATACTGGAGTGGGTAGCCATGCCCTCCTCCAGGGAATCTTCCCAACCCAAGGTTCGAATCCACATCTCTTGCATTGCAGGCAGATTCTTTACTGCTGAGCCACTAGGGAAGCCCTACATGCATGCATAATGGGGTGCTATACCTGTGTTCTTTGGGCTAAGTTTAAAAATATGTTAATAATAAGAATGATGCCTGATATGATGATGCTAATTTGGGGCAGAAGTGAGCCAAGAACAGTGGAAAAGTTTCCCAAAATATATAGTCTGAAGATTTGCTTTGCTCCTTTAAGGAAGTTACAAACATGAAAAGGCCATATAGAATAAGCCTTTATACAAAAGACTTCTTGGATATTTTATGGTTGAAATTTAGGTATGTACGTGATTATTTAATATCTGGGAGGGTCTTTGTTTCTTCCATATGCAATTTGAAAGTGAACTTACCTACTGGAAAATATACTAAACGCATGTTGCATAGAATTCATCCTTTGTACCTACTGTTTCCATCACACGAGCTTTAAATGCTTGTGTAAGTGGTAACATACTTTGTAAGAATTCTTCTGTTCCATTTTCCCATAATTAGTGTACTCTGTGGCCCAAACAAAGGAGAAAGTTTGATGGAAAGCATTTATTTGGGACTTTTTTGTGGATTGTCAGGTGGTTGAAAATTTTAAAACATCTTTGGCCTCTAAGTCCTGTAAGATATATGCTATCTTCCTGGTTATACATTTACTTCGAATTTTATTGATGCTGTGGCTATGAATGATAATACAGTTCTAAGATTAATATCAATTGACTTACCTATTATGTAGTCACCAAAGCCAATGGTACTTAAAGAGATGAATGCAAAATATAATCCTTCATTGTAAGTCCAGCCCTCCATTTTCATGAAAAGTAATGGTGGTAGCAGGATGAAAACAGAAAGTCCAGTTACCAAGAAAAAGAGGAGCTCACAAGTTCTAATTTGTGTCTAAAGAAAAGAAAAAAACAAATCAAGAAAGAAAGAAGAAGAGAGGAGTGGAAGGGAGAAGAGGGAGGGAGGAAGGAAGGAAGATGTTAACATCAGCCTAATAGCAATCAGAGAGCTATAGTCGATTCAGTTGCCACTTTCTCTTACAAATCCTTTCCTGACCCAGCATGTTCTACTGTACTCTGACTTGCAGGTTTCCTTTGCATCCAGCAGTACATCCCAGCTCCATCAACTGAATCATCATCTTTCTCATGAATCTCTGTTGCTAATCTTTTATTTCTTCTGTTTTATCTCTTCATGCATTGCACTTTTTGTGACTTTGATGTAAAACAATCCCTGTCTTCTTGCCCTCCCTAGGTCTTAGACTAAAGTGTTCTTTTGCTTTGCAACCTGCTTACTCTCACCTCTAGTTCTGGGTCCTTACTGCAAAATGGCTCTGCAAGAGTGTAGGATGGACAATCACCAAATGGAAGCTCAGGACATTAAGTTTTTTAAGCAAATAAAATAATCTTATTCTGATAAGAGACAGTCCAACACCTTAAATTGTTAGAGAAAGTATTTTCCCATCTAAAAATGGGATAATCCATTTATGTAGTTCTACATCATATTAATTGATTAAATGTCTTTTATGGTATAATTAAAATTCATTCAACAAGCCTTTTTTGAGTGTTTCCTATTAGTACCATGGGAGATACTCAAGATACAAGGTAAAAATTAGACAGTTGGTACACACAGAGGTTATAGTTTTGGGAGGGAGAGGAGAGAGACAGACAAGTAAAACAATATTAGAAATAATATGTTTTAAACTTTTACTTATAGAGTACCTCATACTGGACAGACCCTGTGCTAAGAACTTTACATATTTTTATTATTATGTTCCTGGAACACCTTGTAAATATTTCCTTAAATTTTAACACATATTATATGCTTAGTGCAATGATTACACTAATTTTATAAATTGTGGGATTTGTAGTACTTTCTAAATTTGGTAGGTTATAAAGCTGATGTTATAAAAATTTTTACATTTCTTGTTTCTCCAAAAATTTGGAAACAGACACTCGTTATCAACTTTGGAGATACTCTAACCTGTATAAAATACCCAAAGCAGAATACAGCAGAGTTAGAGGAAAGTGGAAGAAATAGATAGCTGACTTTTAATGTGTCTTTTGGAACCATTTAAAGAGCTTTCAGAAAAGGGGAAGATTGATATTGAAGGTTTCATTTTCTGTAGAATTACTGTTAATAGCTCCTTTTGTTTAACTTTGTACAGTGATAATAAGCTCACAGCATTCTATATCACTGATATAATTTTATCTATTATTTGGTGCATTTGAGTGACTGATGAGTTTGTTTAGACATGTCTGTAAGCATATTACAAGGTCCAACTTTAGCTCTATGTAGGTTTTGAAAAGCAACTTTTAAGCAATCTCAAATCTCTGATATGGCCAAATCCTTGATCTTAGATATAATTACAAGGATTGGTAACATGGCTCCAGGAAAAAGAAAATGGGCAAAATCTTTCCAGATGCTGTCTGATCTTCCTTGAAGGGGAAAGAAACTTCTCTGGTTGAACTATTCCACATAAGATTTTTGGTCCCTAAGGAATGCTCAAAGCTCTTGCCTCTTTGTCCATTTCTCCCAGAATTCACCTCTAAGAAAGAATTTCTGGTAGGAAGGGGTCAAGTCCAAGAATAGTCATCACCACCACTCTGGGATAGGTGGTTGAATGATTTTCCAGGAGTTTCTTTCTCTGAACTCTACTTCCTTGAGTCTAGTGGGAGAAACACCAGCCAGGGCCTGCTCTTACTGGCACTGCTCTTTGCTAAGAAGGCCTGGGGTAGCTGGCTTTGACCAGGCCTGTTTAGACAACAAACTGACCTTTTAGTTATTACTCTTAAGCCAGTGGATGTGAGTCCCGAGAGGAAGAGAAAAGAGCATGCTGCCTCAGTTGTCTCCTTAAATTGGGTAAGTTAGGTGTTAGGGATCACTGCTAAAGTGCAGCCTGGGTCACAGGAATTCCTCAAGGCAATAAGAGCAAACAATTTACCTGTCCTTATCCTCTCAGCATCTCTTTTTCTGGGACACCTGGACTATTAGGAATGGACCATCCATCCATGTCATCTCTCTTTGTCTCATATGCCCCAACTCAACACAAATTTGACTAACAGTTTTCCAAACAGTCTCCTTTAATTATAGGCATATTTGTTTATATAACATATATAAATAAATTAAAGCCCTTATAAATAAATTAACATTAAATTAAATTTAAATAAAATAATATTAATTCCTTGCCCATAGCAGTGCTGACAAATGTATTGTGGACAGAAAAGAGCTCAGAACCTAAGATCAGAAAAATTTAAGTTGATTCTTTCCTCTAGAAAACCCATATGTTAGGTTTTATACCATACTTACTTCAGAAGGTAGTTTAGGGAATTAAACAAGATCATGGTTGTGAAGTTGCATTTATACTATATTATTCTACAATGTTCTTTGGAATATTACTCCTTTTTTCTGAAGAAAAATAAAACACTATATAGTTATATTGGTCTGAATACCATTTATTGATCTAGGAATTCCATAAAAAAATAGAGCAAGCACATACCAGACATATAACTACATATACGTGTGTGTGTGTGTGTGTGTATACACTTTTAGCATGTGTTTAACAAGAATGTAATGTGTTGTGTGTTTATTCTACTTAAGGTTATGAACCTAAGCACATGTAAAAAAATCATTTGGTAGACTTTACCTCTTTCATTTCCATATTCTGAAGATATTTCTCAAATTCTGAAAGTGGTTGTAATAACGCATTACTCACAGATTGCAGGAATATGATAGTTAGAGGGATCCCCAGTAAAGAATAGAAGACACAGAACATCTGGCCCATAGGAGTTCTGGGCGCAATTAACCCATAACCTGATGGATGATAAGAGACAAATTTAATATCTGCTCAGTATTACTTTTGATGCACTTTTGATGTTTTGTTGTTGATGTTTTCTTATAAGAGATACTCCCAGCAGCACACACAGCTTTTAAGAGAAGCATATTATGCAGTCATTTTACATCCAGGAATTTTTCCTAAGGAAATGACCAGAAAAGTGAGAACTATGGATTTTCCCCTCAGGACAGAAACCAGAGGTCATGGTAACATCTAGTCCCAACACTCTGACCTCATGTGGACCCATAAAATGCAAGATCTTAATTCTTTTATTGAAATATAATATGCAACTAAGACTTCCAAAACAAATATCATTTTGCTGGAAATTTGCAGGCATTAGTCTCCATAACTGCAAATACACATCCTATTTTTAGTAAGGGAAAATAGATCTGAGTATGCCATACTTGAGGATCATGGTCATCACTTATTAATCTTCTCTATTCCCATGAGAAGGAAAATTCCATGACAGTGCCCGAGGTCTTTGCAGTCTAAGGTGGTATTTTCCAGGAATATCCTGAGGGTCTTTGGCTACAGCTATCTTAAGCTATGCTTTTTTTTTTTTTTTTTTGTAAATCCTAATGGCTCTTGGTTGATAATAAACTATCTTAGAATTGTCTAAATTTCAGCAGAAATCTATGCTGACTTTGTAATGTTTTGTTTTTAAGTTACAAAGTTCTCTAGCTACAGTATAGCTGAATTCCAGAGAAATTGTGGACATCATAGTTTATCAGAAATCCTGGAAAATCTGGCTGGATCTGGCTTTGTTTTTTATCTCACCAGTAGTGTTGGAAGACTAGGTGGAAATGCCATTGCCAAGACCACCCATTAAAGAGAATGGGAACATAGAACTTGTTATGGAAGGGACAAATGATTTAAAGATAGAAAATAAAGGGGAAGCTACGTGTACTGATGAAACATCATCTTAAAAATAAAAGCAGGCTCTGAATTTGCAGGTTGAAGGGTTATGACTCATGTAGACAAAGTTCCATGCTATGATAAAAATTTAAATTACTGACCTCCTAAATTTAAAAAATAAAACTAAATTAAACTAAAAATAAAGCACCTTACTCACCTATTGTGCTTAATGTAGATGTCACAAATGAAAACGAATTCCTAAAATCCCAACTAAAATAAATAGCTCCATTTCTTACGGGGATTATTCCATGTTTTATAGACAAACTCAGTATCTACAAGTTCAAACAAAAAAGACAAGCATTAATTTGATGAAATGTATGACCTGACCTTTCCCTTGAAACAGTGTACGAAAAAAACCTACCATTGTGGAATTTAGACTCTAGCAGGGGGAGGCAAACGCAATCATTCTATAACATGTTGAGAAGTGATAAGAGATAAGGAGAACAAAGTGGAATGGATGTGTTGGAGGGGTATAATCAGGGAAAATCTCATCAAGAAAATAAGATAGAACAAGGACTTGAAGGCAGTGAGAAAGTTAGCCAAACAAGTATTGGAGGAAAGAGTATTCCCAGCAGGGGAGATAACCAGATCAAGGGTAAAAGCCTTAAGGTAAGACCCTGGAATATTCTAGAAACATCAAGCTAGAGAAAGGTTGAGGACAGAATAATAGAAGAGGAAGTAAGAGAGGAAGCAAAGGAGGAGCACTGGATTCTGTAAGATCAAAGAAGTTTAGTTTTCATCTGAATGCAATGGAAAGGATCGCTGGAAGACAATGAGCGGAGAAAGTGACTTAGATACCAGAAAGACACCACAAGGATTACTTGGGTTGCTGTATTTAAAAGGGGGTGTAGAGAGCAAAGTTGAAGCCAAGAGATCTATTAGGAGAATACTGCAGAACTCAGGATGCTCCAGAAAAGTCCAACAAGATTTTGGCTTAGTGAGACCAGCGACAACAGTGGTGATGGGGAGCATGTTTCTGAAGCCCCAGCCAGCAGGATTTTCCGAGAAACTAAAGCTAAGTCTAGAAAGAGCATAGACAAAGATGACTCTGAGAGCTCTCACGTGATGGTTGAGGGGTGGTGGCAGATTTTTCTTTTGAAAGGAAAAGGACGGTGATCATTTTTGGAAACGATGAATCTAAGTAGTTTGCTATACATTCAAGTGGAGATTTCAAACTAGTTCAATTCAGTGGCTCAGTGGTGTCCAACTCTGCAACCCCATGGACTGCAGCATGTCAGGCTTCCCTGTCAATCACCAATTCCCAGAGTTTGCTCAAACTCATGTCCATCAAGTCGGTGATGCCATCCAACCCTTTCATCCTCTGTTGTCCTCTCTCCTCCTGCCTTCAATCTTTTCCAGCACCAGGGGCTTTTCAAATGAGTCAGTTCTTCCCATCAGGTGGCCAAAGTATTGGAGTTTCAGCTTCAGCATCAGTCCTTCCAATGAATATTCAGGACTGATTTCCTTTAGGATGAACTGGTTGGATCTCCTTGCAGTCCAAGGGACTCTCAAGGATCTTGTCTAACACCACAGTTCAACAGCATCAATTTTTCGGAGCTCAGCTTTCCTTATAATCCAACTCTCATATCCATACATGACTACTGGAAAAACCATAGTATTGACTAGATGGACCTTAGTTGGCAAAGTAATCTCTCTGCTTTTTAATTTGCTTGTCTAGGTTGGTCATAGCTTTTCTTCCAAGGAACAAGCATCTTTTAATTTCATGGCTGCAATCATCATCTGCAGTGATTTTGGAGCCCCCCAAAATAAAGTCTCTCACTATTTCCATAGTTTCTCCATCTATTTTCCATGAAGTGATGGGACCAGATGCCATAATCTTAGTTTTCTGAATGTTGAGTTTTAAACCAACTTTTTCACTCTCCTCTTTCACTTTGATCAAGAGGCTCTTTAGTTCTTCTTCACTTTCTGCCATCAAGATGGTGTCATCTGCATATCTGAAGTTACTGATATTTTTCCCAGCAATCTTGATTCCAACTTGTGCTTCCTCCAGCCCAGTGTTTCTCATGATGTACTTTGCATATAAGTTAAATAAGCAGGGTGACAGTATACAGTACTCCTTTTCCTATTTGGAACCAGTCTGTTGTTCCATGTCCAGTTCTAACTGTTGCTTCTTGACCTGCATACAGATTTCTCAGGAGGCAGGTACTATGGTCTGGTATGCCCATCTCTTGAAGAATTCAGCACAGTTTATCATGATCCACACAGTCAAAGGCTTTGGCATAGTCAATAAAGCAGAAGTAGATGTTTTTCTGGAACTCTCTTGCTTTTTCAATGATCCAAAAAATGTTGGCAATTTGACCTCTGGTTCCTCTGCCTTTTCTAAATCCAGCTTGAACATCTGGAAGTTCACAGTTCACTTTCTGTTGAAGCCTGGCTTGGAGAATTTTGAGTACTACTTGGTTAGCATGTGAGATGAGTACAATTGTGAAGTAGTCTGAACATTCTATGGCATTGCCTTTCTTTGGGATTGGAATGAAAACTGACCTTTTCCATTCCTGGAACCACTGCTGAGTTTTCCAAATTTGCTGGCATATTGAGTGCAGCACTTTCACAGCATCATCTTTTAGGATTTGAAATAGCTCAACTGGAATTCCATCACCTCCACTAGCTTTGTTCATAGTGATGCTTCCTAAGGCCCACTTGACTTCGCATTCCAGGATGTCTGGCTCTAGGTGAGTGATCACATCATTGTGGTTATCTGGGTCATGAAGATCTTTTTTGTATAATTCTTCTGTGTATTCTTGCTACCTCTTCTTAATATCCTCTGCCTCTGCTAGGTCCACACCATTCTGTCCTTTATTGTGCCCATCTTTGCATGAAATATTCCCTTGGCATCTCTAGAAGAGATCTCTAGTCTTTCCCATTCTATTGCTTTCCTCTATTTCTTTGCATTGATCACTGAGGAAGTCTTTTCTTATCTCCTTGCTATTCTTTGAAACTCTGCATTCAACTGGGTATAGCTTTCCTTCTCTCCTTTGCCTTTACCTTCTCTTCTTTTCTCAGCTATTTGTAACACCTCCTCAGACAACCATTTTGCCTTTTGCATTTCTTTTTCTTGGGGATGGTCTTGATCAGTGCCTCCTGTGCAATGTCATGAACCTCAATTCATAGTTCTTCAGACAACTCTGTCTTTCAGATCTAAACCCTTGAATCTATTTGTCACTTCCACTGTATAATCATAAGGGATTTGATTTAGGTCATACTTGAATTGTCTAGGGGTTTTCCCTACTTTCTGCAATTTTGCAATAAGGAGTTCATCATCTGAGCCACAGTAAGTTCCTGGTCTTGTTTTTGCTGATTGTATAGAGCTTCTCCATCTTCGACTGCAAAGAATATCATCTTCTGATTTCGGTATTGACCATCTGGTGATGTCCATATGTAGAGTCTTCTCTTGTGTTGTTGGAAGAGGGTGTTTGCTATGATCAGTGTGTTTTCTTGGCAAAACTCTATTAGCCTTTGCCCTGCTTCATTCTGTACTTCAAGGCCACATTTACCTGTTACTCCAGGTGTTTCTTGACTTCCTACTTTTGCATTCCAGTCCCCTATGATGAAAAGGACATCTTTTTTGGGTGTTAGTTCTAGAAGGTCTTATAGGTCTTCACAGAACAGTTCAACTTCAGCTTCTTCAGCATTACTGTTTGGGGCATAGTTTTGGATTACTGTGATATTGAATGGTTTGCCTTGGAAACAAGCAGAGATGATTCTCTTGGTTTTGAGATTGCATCCAAGTATTGCATTTCAGTCTCTTTTGTTGACTATGATGGCTACTCCATTTCTTCTAGGGATTCTTGCCCACAGTAGTAGGTATAATGGTCATCTGAATTAAATTCACCCATTTCAGTCCATTTTAGTTTGCTGAGTCCTAGAATGTCAATGTTCACTCTTGCCATCTCCTGTTTGACCACTTTCAATTTACCCTGATTCATGGTCCTAACATTCCAGGTTCCCATGCAATATTGTTCTTTACAGCATCCAATTTTACTTCCATCACCAGTCACATACACAACCCGGTGTTCACTGCCAAGGCCTTCCCCGACCCACACCTCTGCCAGAGACTCCTGGACGCTCACAGGCAAGTCTGAGTCAGTCTCTTGTGGGGTCACTACTCCTTTCTCCTGGGTCCTGGTGCACCCAAGGTTTTGTTTGTGCCCTCCAAGAGTCTGTTTCCCCAATCTTGTGTATGCTCTGTAATAAAATCCCACTGGCCTCCAAACTCAAATTCCCTGGAGGTTCTCAGTCCCTTTGCCAGATCCCCAGATTGGGAAATCTGTTGTGGGTCCTAGAACTTTCTTAACAGTGCAAGAATTTATTTGGTATAATTGTTCTGCAGTTTGTGGTTCATCTGCTCTGTGGCTCTATGGTGGGGTTTATGGCAACCTCCTCCAAGAGGGCTTATGCCACATGCTGTGTGACCCAGGTCTGCTGTGCCCAGTGCCCCTGCAGCAGGCCACTGCTGACCCGTACCTCCACAGGAGACACTCAAACACTCAAAGGCAGTTCTGGCTCAGTCTCTATGGGGTCTCTGGGTCCTAGTGCACACAAGATTTTGTTTGAGCCCTCCGAGCATCTCTGGAGGGTATGGGGTTTGATTCTAAATGTGATTTTGCTCCTCCTACCATCTTGATGGGGCTTCTCTTTTGCCCTTGGATGTGAAGTATCTTTTTTTGGTGGGATCCAACATTCTCCTTTTGATGATTGTTCAGTGGCGTGTTGTAAATTTGGAGTGCTCACAGGAGACTATGAGCATACATCCTTCTACTCTGCAATCTTGTGTGTATATATGTTTCAAATATGCAAGCGATTTAAAATAGGCAAATGGTTATATAATATGGAGTTTGTGAGAAAGGCCTAAGCTGAAAATATAAATTTATGAGTTACTGGAATTTAAAGGAAATGAGTTGAAATAGAAAACAGGAAAGGTCTGAAGACTGAGCCCAGGAGTCCTTCAAAGGAACCAGCAAAGACAACTAGCAACAACTAATAAAAATTAGGTGGAAAATCAAAATTAGAATGTGAGATCTTGGAAGCCACATGAAGATAGTTACCAAGAGGGAGAAAGCAATCGACCATGCAAATGGTTGTCAAGTGAGGACAGATTGTCAAATTTTAATTATGGCCACATCCTTGAGTGAATCTATAGGAAGGAATGTATGGATTTCTGATTATTTCAGAAATTTAGGCAGGCACCATAATAATTTGTACACAGTATATATCTTCCCTGGTGGCTTAGATGGTAAAGAATCTTCCTGAAATGCAGGAGACCTGGGTTCAATCTCTGTGTCAGGAAGATCCCCTGGAGAAGGAAATGGCAATGCACTCCAGTATTTTTGCCTGGAAAATCGTCATGGACAGAGGAGCCTGGTGTGCTAGAGTCCATGGGGTGGCAAAGAGTCAGACACAACTGAAAGACTAACACACATACACATACAAAGAAAGGCATAGAGACCACATTAGGGCTATCTGTGAATTAAAGCAATGGAATGGACTCTTTATTCTTGCCTGTTCACCTAAAATTCCATTAAAATAACACTAAAATTGTACACTGGTGTGCTTCAGTCCATGGGGTCGCAAGGAGTTGGACATGACTGAGCGACTGAACAACAGCAAGAAAATTATACAAAACAAAATAATGAAACATAACATTTATGTTATGTTATGGCAAGAAGCATAGAGAAATCTGATTTGTGGAGAATTTCTAAAAGACATTTAAAAGTTATATTGATTGCTAAAGAAACAGTATAGCACAGGAAATGATACTCAATGTTTTATAATAACCTATAAGGGAGAAGAAACTGAAAAAAATATATATATATATTTATATGTATATACACACACATGCTGAAAGCTCAAAAGAAAAATCAGGGCAATCTGCGTGGAGATGAATGCTGCTTTCACACAAAAATCCCAAAGGTACTTCAAACTCAGCATCATTCATTAAACATCAGCTAGACAGACGCTGCCGTCTGTGGGGTCGCACAGAGTCGGACACAACTGAAGCGACTTAGCAGCAGCAGCAGACAGACATATATAATAGTTATCAAAGGAAGAAAGGGAGGAAAGGAGGAGGCAGGATTGGGGAGAGGCAAAGGAAAGAAGAAAATAAAAAGGGAAGGAGGGAGGGAAGGAAGGAGGAGGGAGAGAGGGATAAAGAGGATAGGATAAGAGGGAAGAAAGGTTGGTTTTCTTTCAGTGTTCTATAAAAAAAATCTGCATAACTCTGACAGCACAGGGAAAAAAGAGCATAAAACAATGCTTACACAACTCTGAATATACTAAAAACCATTGAATTGTAAACTTAGATAAGTGAATTGTGTAAAACCTCATTAAAGCTGCTATTGTTAAAAAGCACAAAATGACTTATATAGTCACCACCACAGTCAACATTTAGAGCTATTCTGTCAACAAAACACAAAGGTCTTCCTCATGCTCCCTGTTTTCGGTCGCATGTACTACCACTGCCTTCTATCCCTAACCTCTGGTAACCACTAATCTGTTTTCCATCTCTCTGATATTGTTCTGATGCTCTTTTAAATGCGAATTTAGAAAGATGGTAACGATAACCCTGTATGCGAGACAGCAAAAGAGACACAGATGTATAGAACAGTCTTTTGGACTCTGTGGGAGAGGGAGGTGGGGGATGATTTGGGAGAATGGCATTGAAACATGTATAATATCATATAAGAAATGAATCGCCAGTCCAGGTTCGATGCATGATACAGGATGCTTGGGGCTGGTGCACTGGGATGACCCAGAGGGATGGTATGGGGAGGGAGGTGGCAGGGGGGTTCAGGATGGGGAACACGTGTACACCCGTGGCGGATTCATGTTGATGTATGGCAAACCCAATACAATATTGTAAAGTAATTAGCCTCTAATTAAAATAAGTAAATTTAAATTAAAAAAAAAAAGGAATTCCAGACATTTCCTGAAATCCTCTATCCTTTCCTTGATTTTCTTAAATTATTAACCACACATTTAAAGGTCTTTAGATCACAACTTCATATCAAATTATAGATGAGTCTCTTTCTAATGACTGTAGTTTCACTTAGTTTCCAGTCAGTTGTTTCTACATTTAATTATACGTCCTAATTTTTAATTGGATTCTGGCCATTGTACATGAAAACTTGTAGAGACTCTGGATGTTGCTATGTTGCCTAATAGATGGTTCCAGGTTTTGTTTTGCAGGCAGATAGAATACCAGCAGATCACCCTTGCCCTGCTGAGAGTTATTTTCAAACTTGGTTAGGGCTTGCTCTAGTTTCAGGGTGACTTCTAAGGTGTGTAGTTTCTGGTATCTCAATGGGCCTGGGCATTTACTGAATCCATCTAACTTGCTGAGCCTGGAATTCTAATTTCTGTCTCTCCAGCATCAGAGCCCTGCTAAAGTCTCTGCATGGTTCTTTAGAATCACAGATGCTGCTTTCAGTTGCTCTTCTGAGGTCTTGGTCTGAACATGCACAGTTTAGAAGTGGACCAATAGTTTGAGAGGAATTCATAGCAGATTTAGAATTTGGGGGCTTTCTCACTCTGAAGATATCTCCTCTTTGTGATTTTGCCTTCAAATTCCAACTACTAGTAAGCGTCCTCGAGCTCTGACTTTTTGATGCTTCAACCCTGTAAAATTACAGCTTTCTGCTAGGGCTTGTTGCCCCTCACCATGCTGGGTTAATAGGGGAGTCCCCACAGAGGAAGGGACAAGTAACAGTGGAACTCAGCTCACATGCCTTATTTTATTTTTTAAAGGATTTTTTTAATGTGGACCATTTTAAAATCTGTATTGAATTTGTTACAGTATTGTTTCTGTTGTTCATGTTCTGGTTTGTCAGCCACGAAGCATGTAGGAGCTTAGCTCCCCAACCAGGGATGGAACCCACACCTTCTGTATTGGAAGATGAAGTCTCAACCATTGGACCACCAGGGAAGTCCCTCGTGCTTTCTTTAAACGGCCCTGTCCTTTTGGGTTCTGCCTCATTTGCTTACACCACTGTTTTCTGTTCTCTCTGTAATTTATGCTTTGTTTTATAATTGTTATCAGTGGTAGAGTTAGTCCAACACTAGTTTTTCTTTCCTGATCTTCAGCATTTCAGCATATCTTATATAGTTCCTATCAGTCAGTTCAGTTGCTCAGTTGTGTCTGACTCTTTGCAACCCCATGAACCACAGCACGCCTGGCCTCCCTGTCCATCACCAACTCCCAGAGTCAACCCAAACCCATGTCCACTGAGTCCGTGATGCCATCCAACTATCTCATCCTCTGTCATCCCCTTCTCCTCCTGCCCTCAATCTTTCCCAGCATCAGGGTCTTTGCAAATGAGTCAGCTTTTCGCATCAGGTGGCCAAAGTATTGGAGTTTCAGCTTCAGCATCAGTCCTTCCAATGATCACCCAGGACTGATCTCCTTTAGGATGGACTGGCTGGATCTCCTTGCAGTCCAAGGGACTCTCAAGAGTCTTCTCCAACACCACACTTCAAAAGCATCAATTCTTCGGTGCTCAGCTTTCTTTATAGTCCAACTCTCATATCCATACATGACCACTGCAAAAACCATAGCCTTGACTAGATGGACCTTTATTGACAAAGTAATGTCTCTGCTTTTTAATATGTTATCTAGGTTGGTCATAACTTTCCTTCCAAGGAGTAAGTGTCTTTGAATTTCATGGCTGCAGTCACCATCTGCAGTGATTTTGGAGCCCCAAAATATAAAGTCAGCCACTGTTTCCCCATCTATTTCCCATGAAGTGATGGGACCAGATGCCATGATCTTCGTTTTCTGAATGTTGAGCTAAACCAACTTTTTCACTCTCCACTTTCACTTTCATCAAGAGGCTCTTTAGTTCTTCTTCACTTTCTGCCATAAGGTATCTGCATATCTGAGGTTATTGATATTTCTGCCATAAGATATCTGCATATCTGAGGTTATTGATATTTCTCCTGGCAATCTTGATTCCAGCTTGTGCTTCATCCAGCCCAGCATTTCTCATGATGTACTCTGCATATAAGTTAAATAAGCAGGGTGACAATATACAGCCTTGACGTACTCCTTTTCCTATTTGGAACCAGTCTGTTGTTCCATGTCCAGTTCTAACTATTGCTTTCTGACCTGCATATAGGTTTCTCAAGAGGCAGGTCAGGTGGTCTGATATTCCCATCTCTTTCAGAATTTTCCACAGTTTATTGTGATCCATACAGTCAAAGGTTTGGGCATAATCAATATAGTTCCTATAGCCTTGTGATATCTGCTCTGTAATTTTTCCTCTTATCTGTATTGGTCTTATCCCTTTACATTCTTATACTGTTCTGTTTTCTTTATATCTCTTATTGCTAAAAATGCTTGTCTTTTTTTTCCATCTCCAGATGACAGAAAACTAGTGCTATTTAAGTAAAACACAGAGAAAGGCTTTCTTTAAAATCTTCTATCTACATCTCTCTTAAACACTATTGGCAAATTTATGACTCTCCCTTTATCTCTTACCTGCAAAAAGATCTCAAGTTCTTCTGAAGTTATGTTGACATAGGTTTCCATTAAATTTGTTTCAGCATCCAAAAAGGAAAGTTTCAATGCTTCCTGAAT
Organism: Bubalus kerabau; assembly: GCF_029407905.1. Classification (NCBI taxonomy): domain Eukaryota; kingdom Metazoa; phylum Chordata; class Mammalia; order Artiodactyla; family Bovidae; genus Bubalus; species Bubalus kerabau. The sequence continues at coordinate 76,301,959 of NC_073633.1, forward strand.
GTCTGTCTCCAAAGCCTGAAATATCTTTGCTCCCATCATGCAGTAGCATATAAAACCAATGAGCAGTACATACCTAGAGGCTTAAGAAGCAACCGGCTCTATTAAAAAGCTAAAGACCAGTGTAATGAGAAACACAGGAGGTCAGATTGCTTTAATAAAAAATGTCTTCTCCACAAAACAAAACCAAACAAACTAAAAGGGTCTCTTCCCAATAAAGAAAGATAGCAATCTTATATTGAAACAAATATACAAAAGTAAACAATCCCAAAATAATCACAGCAAAATGAAATTGGAACTCCAGTTTTATCCTGACATGAAATATCCTGGACTGTGAAAAATCATGGGAAATTTTCTGTTTCTGAGGATGTTAGTTAACAAGAGTAAGGGAGGAGAGTTTTTCCAATACCACAATTTAATCACTCATATGCTGGCGGTTAGAGGCAGATGAGTCCAATACAGCTTATTCTCAGGGAAATAATTATTGTATGCTTGAAAATATGTATTATTACTTAGTTTGCCCAATCCAGATGGATTTGGGTGGATTATTTACCCAGAGGTCTCTTTTGCTAATCCTCATTTTCTGTTCCTCTGTGCTGCTCAGTAGGAAGGAATAAAAACTACCTTTTAAGTAGAAAGATAACCATTATCTCAATGAGTTCTGGCACTTAATATTAAAACAATTTAGCCAAATGATTGTCTTGCTTCTCAGAGAAATTCCTTGTAAATATCCTTCATTTTTATTTAGTAGTCCCATCAGATTAAACCTACCTCCCTACCAATCTCTTCCATCAGAAACTGAATCAGATCTCAATAGTATAAGCCCCCAGAACTTTGGGATAACTTTGTTATTGTTTGATTTACAAACTAAAAAGTAGCCTTGTATTACCGAAATGTCATAGTCATAACAGTTAAAAACACTTCCTTAAGTATTAAATATGAAGTCAGTATACCAGTTGGAGTAAATACTTTAAAATATTAAGTGCACTACTGTAGAAATAGATGATAGATACATAGATAAACATTCTTCAAAGGATAGTGAATTTAATCTCTCTGTGTACAGATAGTTCAACTTATGTTAAAACAATAAAAGTGGGAACTTTAATTTTCTTCCAAATTTTGGCATGATGTTATTGTTTACTGGTCTATGTTTAAACTAAAGAATATTATTAGATTTCAGGAGAAAGGGACCTGTGCTAAGTACCATCTATCAGATTCGTTTTTGTTCATATTTTATATTATAAATTAATTCTAAGGTTTACCATGAGAGTATGAAAAATGAAAATGGATTCAGTAATGTCCAAGTCTATGCCCAGACCAGTAATGCTTAAGAAGCTGAAGTTTAACTGTTCTTTGAAGACCTACAAGACCTTCTAGAACTAACACCAAAAAAAGATGTCCTTTACATCATAGGGGACTGAAATGCAAAAGTAGGAAATCAAGAGATACCTGGAGTAACACTCAAATTTGGCCTTGGAGTACAAAATGAAGTTTTAGCAAGAGAACACACTGGTCATAGCAAAACCCTCTTCCAACAAAACAAGAGAAGACTCTACACATGGACATCACCAGAAGGATACCAAAATCAGATTGATTATATTCTTTGCAGTCAAAGATGGAGAATTTCTACACATAAGCAAAAACAAGACCAGAAGCTGACTGTGACTCAGATGATGAACTCCTTACTGCCAAATTCAGACCTAAGTTGAAGAAAGTAGGGAAAACCACTAGACCATTCAGGTATGACCTAAATCAAATCCCTTATGATTATACAGTGGAAGTGACAAATAGATTCAAGGGTTTAGGTCTGAAAGACAGAGTGCCCGAAAAACAATGGATTGAGGTTTGTGACATTCTACAGGAGGCATTGATCAAGACCATCCCCAAGAAAAAGAAATGCAAAAAGGCAAAATAGGTGTCTGACAGGGCCTTAAAAATAGCTGAGAAAAGAAGAGAAGTGAAAGGCAAAGGAGAAAAGGAAAGATATACCCATTTGAATGCAGAGTTTCAAAGAATAGCAAGGAGAGATAAGAAAAGCCTTCCTCAGTGATCAATGCAAAGAAATAGAGGAAAACAATAGAATGGGAAAGACCAGAGATCTCTTCAAGAAAATTAGAGATACCAAGGGAATATTTCATGCAAAGATGGGCACAATAAAGGACAGAAATGGTGTGGACCTAACAGAAGCAGAAGATATTAAGAAGAGATGGCAAGAATACACAGAAAAACTACACAAAAAGGATTTTTACAATCCAAAAAATCACAATAGTGTGATCACTCGCCTAGAGCCAGATGTCCTGAAATCTGAGGTCAACTGGGCCTTAGAAAGCATCACTACGAACAAAGCTAGTTGAGGTGATGGAATTCCAGTTGAGCTCTTTCAAATCCTGAAAGATGATGCTGTGAAAGTGCTGCACTCAATATGCCAGCAAACTTGGAAAACTCAGCAGTGGCCCCATGAATTTGAAAGGCCACTTTTCCTTCCAATCCCAAAGAAAGGCAATGCCAAAGAATGCTCAAACTACCACACAATTGCACTCATCTCATATGCTAGGAAATGAATACTCAAAATCCTCCAAGCCAGTCCTCAACAGTACGTGAACTGTGAACTTCCAGATGTTCAAGCTGGATTTAGAAAAGGCGGAGGAACAAGAGATCAAATTGGCAAAATCCACTGGATCATTGAAAAAGCATGAGAGTTCCAGAAAAACAATGCTTTGTTGACTACGCCAAAACCTTTGGTTCTGTGGATCACAACAAACTGTGGAAAGTTCTTCAAGAGATGGGAATACCAGACCACCTTACCTGCTGCCTGAAAAATCTGTATGCAGGTCAAGAAGCAGCAGTTAGAACTGGACATGGAACAGCAGACTGGTTCCAAATCGAGAAAGGAGTACATCAAAGCTGTATCCTATCACCCTGCTTATTTAACTTATATTCAGAGTACATCATGCAAAATGCCAGGTTGGATGAAGCACAAGCTGGAATCAAGATTGCCAGGAGAAATATTAGTAACCTCAGATATGCAGGTGACACCACCCTGATGGCAGAAAGCAAAGAACTAAAGAGCCTCTTGATGAAAGTGAAAGAGCAGAGTCAAACATTGGCTTAAAACTTAACATTCAGAAAACTAAGATTATGGCATCTGGTCCCATCAATTCATGGCAAATAGATGGGGAAAGAATGGAAATAGTGAGAGACTTTATTTTTGGGGACTCCAAAATCACTGCAGATAGTGATTGCAGCCATTGAAATTAAATGATGCTTGCTCCTTGGAAGAAAAGCTATGACCAATTTAGCCAGCATATTAAAAAGCAGAGACATCACTTTGCCAACAAAGGTCCATCTAGTCAAAGCTATGATTTTCTCCAGTAGTCATTTATGGACTATAAGGAAGCTATAGAGTTGGACTATAAGAATTGGACTCTTATAAGGAAGCTGAGCACCAAAGAATTGATGGTTTTCAACTGTGGTGTTGGAAAAGACTCTTGAGACTGCAAGGAGGTCCAACCAGTCCATCCTAAAGGAAATGAGTCCTGATTATTCATTGGAAGGACTGATGCTGAAGCTGAAAGTCCAGTACATAGGTCAGCAAAGAACTGACTCATTTGAAAAGACCCTGATACTGGGAAAGATTGAAGGCAGGAGGAGAAGGGGACAACAGAAGATGAAATGGTTGGATGGCATCACCAACTCAATGGACATGAGTTTGAGTAAGCTCTGGGAGTTGGTGATGGACAGGGAAGCCTGGCGTGCTGCAGTCCATGGGGTGGCAAAGAGTTGGACATGACTGAGGAACTGAACTGAACTCAACTGAATGTCAAAAATCTCTTATTACACCATTAGAGAAAACAACTCCCCAGGAAGTCTTCACCAAGAGTAGGCTAGAGCTTGTCAGGCCAAGCTTCAACTCAAATGTGTGTGTGCATGTACTAAGTTGCTCCAGTCATGTCTGACTCTGTGTGCCCCTATTGACTGTAGCCCGCCAAGCTCCTCTGTCCTTGGGATTCTCCAGACAAGAATACTGGAGTGGGTTGCCATGCCCTCCTCCAGGGGATCTTCCCAGCCCAAGGATCGAACCCATGTCTTTTATGTCTCCTGAATTGGCAGGTGTGTTCTTTTACCGCTAGCACCACCTGGAAAGTCCTCCACTCAAATAGAATACCTTAAAGCAGTCCTACCTTTTGAAAATTTTTCTTTATCTTCATTTTTCATGGTGTGCTTAGACAATACTCCTTCAGCATCGGAGTGGTGATTTAGAATCCTTTGAGTAATCTCTTGTCAACATCATAATTCTCTCTGGAACCTTGGGAGGGGCTAGTTTTATAAATAGTCCCCCTTCTTCAATCACAGTGTACTGGTTTCCTATGGCCACAGTTTACCTCAGCCTCAGTGGTTTAATTAGCACAAATATATGATTACAAATTTGGAGGTCATATATTCAAACTGGGCCTCATGAGGTGAAGTCAATGTTTTGACAGGACTGCATTACTAGGGGAAGATCTGTTTCCTTGCCTTTCCAATTTATGGAGGTTGTCTGCATTCCTTGGCTCATGCCTCTCCCTCAATCCTCAAAGTGAGCAGATAGCATCTTTGAATTTCCCTCTGATACTAACTTTACTGCCACCGTCTTTCACATATAAGAAACCTTGTGAAATTTTGCCTACTCTCACCATCCAGAGTAACCTCCCTGTCTCAAGTTCAGTGAATTGACAACCTTAATCTCTCTCTTGCCAAGTAAAATGCTATATATATTAAATAAATAATACAGTTAAAAATCTTGACTCATAAGACATGGACACTACCTAAATGCCCACCAACAGATGAATGGATAAATATATAAAGTCATTTATGTGTCTATATATGGATAAAGACAAAAATATATATATATATACATACATATATATATATATATATATACACATACATATATATATATATATATCCCTTTGACTATGCCATAGCCTTTGACTGTGTGGATCACAATGAACTGTGGAAAATTCTGAAAGAGATGGGAATACCAGACCACCTGACCTGCCTCTTGAGAAATCTGTATGCAGGTCATGAAGCAACAGTTAGAACTGGACATGGAACAACAGATTGGTTCCAAATAGGAAAAGGAGTATATCAAGGCTGTATATTGTCACCCTACTTATTTAACTTCTATGCAGAGTACATCATGAGAAACGCTGGGCTGGAGGAAGCACAAGCTGGGATCAAGATTGCCAGGAGAAATATCAATAACCTCAGATATGCAGATGATACCACCCTTACGGCAGAAAGTGAAGAAGAACTAAAGAGCCTCTTGATCAAAGTGAAAGAGGAGGGTGAAAAGTTGGCTTAAAGCTCAACATTCAGAAAACAAAGTTCATGGCATCCGGTTGCATCACTTCATGGCAAATAGATGGGGAAACAGTGGCTGACTTTATTTTTGGGGGCTCCAAAATCACTGCAGATGGTGACTGCAGTCATGAAATTAAAAGATACTTACTCCTTGGAAGGAAAGTTATGACCAACCTAGGCAGCATATTCAAAAGCAGAGATATTACTTTGCCAACAAAGGTCTGTCTAGTGAAGGCTATGGTTTATCCAGTGGTCATGTATGGATGTGAGAATTGGACTGTAAAGAAAGCTGAGCGCAGAAGAATTGATGCTTTTGAACTGTGGTGTTGGAGAAGACTCCTGAGAGTCTCTTGGACTGCAAGGAGATCCAGCCAGTCCATCCTAAAGGAGATCAGTCCTGAGTGTTCATTGGAAGGACTGATACTGAAGCTGAAACTCCAACACTTTGGCCACCTGATGTGAAGAACTGATTTATTTGAAAAGACCCTGATGCTCGGAAAGATTGAGGGCAGGAGGAGAAGGGGATGACGGAGGATGAGATGGTTGGATGGCATCATGGACTCAGTAGACATGGGTTTGGGTGGACTCCGGGAGTTGGTGATGGACAGAGAGGCCTGGCATGCTGCGGTTCATGGGGTCACAAAGAGTTGGACACGACTGAGTGACTGAACTGAACTGATGTCCCATTTACATATACACATACACAGCTTCTCTGGTGACTCAGTCGGTAAAGAATCCACCTGCAATACAGGAGATCTGGGTTCGATGCCTGGGTTGGGAAAATCCCCTGGAGGAGGGCATGGCAACCCACTCCAGCATTCTTGCCTGGAGAATCCCCATGAACAGAGGAGACTGGCGGGCTGCAGTCCGTGGGGTTGCACAGAATTGGACACAACTAAGCAAGTAAGTATAGCACAAACATACACACACAATATAATACTGCTCTGCCATAAAAAAAAAAAGATGAAATCTTGCCATTTGAGAAAACATGGATGGACTTTAAGGGTATTTTGCCAAGTAAAGTAAGATGCAGAAAGACAAATACTATGTGATTTCATTCATGTATAGATATAAAAACAAGCTAAAGGAACAAAAACAACACATAGAGGGAATTCCCTGGTGGCCCAGTGACTAGGACTTAGTGGTTTCTTTCAGTGCTATGGACCCAGGTTCAATCCCTGATTGGGAAACTAAGATCCTGCAAGTCATGAGACACAGCCAAAACAAAAAACAATAGATACAGAGAACAGAGGAGTGGTTACTAGAGGGAAAAAGAAGTAGAGTGAAACAGATAAAGAGGGTTAAATGTATGGTAGCAAGTGGAAACTGATTTTCTGATAATTAACACACAATAGTATATACAGAAGTCAAAATATAATGTATAGATGAAACTTACCTAATGTTATAAAGCAATATTACCTCAAATTTAAAAAAGAGATTGTGAGAAAATCTATTTGACCTTGGGTTTGGTGATGACTTTTTATATATAACCCATGAAAAAAATTAAATTGGACTTCAGTATAATGAAAAACTTGTGTTCTCCAAAAGACACTGTTAAGAGAATGAAAAGGCAAGCTACACTTAGAGAAAAGCTTTGCAAAACACATATCTGTTAAAGAACTAGTACCCAAAATATAGAAAGAATTCTTAAAATTCAAAAACAAGAAAATGAAAAACTCAATTTAAAACAGTTTAAAACTAGCCAAAGACTCAAACACCTCACCAAAGCTATACAGATATCAAGTAAGCATATCAAAGAATTTTCATCATGTGTCATCAGAGAATTGAAAATTAAAACAACTATGAGATACCACTTACATACCTATTAGAATGGTCACTGACAATACCAAATGCTGGTAAGGATGTGGAGCAATAGGAACTCTCATGCATTACTGGTGGGAATGCAAAATGATCACCACTTTGGAAGACAATTTGACATTTTCATATACATATAAACAGACTCTTACCATATGATCCAGCAGTTATGTTCCTTGCTATTTAACTAAGTTAATTGAAAACTTGTGTCCATACAAAAACCTGCATACAAGTGTTTATTACAGATTTACTGGGCTTCCCTGGTAGCTCAGCTGGTAAAGAATCCACCTGCAATGCAGGGGGACCCCGGTTTGATTCCTAGGTGAGGAAGGTTCACTGGAGAAGGGAATGGCTACCCACTCCAGTATTCTGGCCTGGAGAATTCCATGAACTGCATAGTCCATGGGGTCACAAAGAGTCAGACATGGCTGAGCAACTTTCACTTTCACTCATAATTGCCAAAACTTAGAAGCAACCAATAGGTCCATGTATCAAACTGTGATAAACTTATACAATGGAATGTTATTCAGCATTACAAAGAAATTAGTTATCAAGCTGTTTAAGACATAGGGGAACTATATTTATATATTGCTAAGTGAAAGAAGCCAATCTGAAAAGACTGCATACTATATCATTCCAACTGTATGACATTCTGGAAAATACAAAACAATAGAGACAACAAAAGACCAATGTTCAACAACCAAAAAACAAAAACTCTAATTTAAAAATGGACAATGAATTTGATGCTTTTCCAAAGAAGGTATACAAATGGCTAGAAAGCACATAAAAAGATATTCAACATCATTAATCATCAGATCAGATCAGATCAGATCAGATCAGTTGCTCAGTCGTGTCTGACTCTTTGTGACCCCATGAATCACAGCACGCCAGGCCTCCCTGTCCATCACCAACTCCCGAAGTTCACCCAGACTCACGTCCATCGAGTCAGTGATGCCATCCAGCCATCTCATCCTCGGTCGTCCCCTTCTCCTCCTGCCCCCAATCCCTCCCAGCATCACAGTCTTTTCCAATGAGTCAACTTTTCACATGAGGTGGCCAAAGCACTGGAGTTTCAGCTTTAGCATCATTCCTTCCAAAGAAATCCCAGGGCTGATCTCCTTCAGAATGGACTGGTTGGATCTCCTTGCAGTCCAAGGGACTCTCAAGAGTCTTCTCCAACACCACACTTAAAAAGCATCAATTCTTTGGCACTCGGCCTTCTTCACAGTCCAACTCTCACATCCATACATGACCACAGGAAAAACCATAGCCTTGACTAGACGAACCTTTGTTGGCAAAGTAATGTCTCTGCTTTTGAATATGCTATCTAGGTTGGTCATAACTTTCCTTCCAAGGAGTAAGCGTCTTTTAATTTCATGGCTGCAGTCACCATCTGCAGTGATTTTGGAGCCCAGAAAAATAAAGTCTGACACTGTTTCCACTGTTTCCCCATCTATTTCCCATGAAGTGATGGGACCGGATGCCATGATCTTCGTTTTCTGAATGTTGAGCTTTAAGACAACTTTTTCATTCTCCACCTTCACTTTCATCAAGAGGCTTTTGAGTTCCTCTTTACTTTCTGCCATAAGGGTGGTGTCATCTGCATATCTGAGGTTATTGATATTTCTCCCGGCAATCTCGATTCCAGCTTGTGTTTCTTCCAGTCCCGCATTTCTCATGATGTACTCTGCATATAAGTTAAATAAGCAGGGTGACAATATACAGCCTTGACGTACCCCTTTTCCTATTTGGAACCAGTCTGTTGTTCCATGTCCAGTTCTAACTGTTGCTTCCTGACCTGCATACAAATTTCTCAAGAGGCAGATCAGGTGGTCTGGTATTCCCATCTCTTTCAGAATTTCCCACAGTTTCTTGTGATCCACACAGTGAAAGGCTTTGGCATAGTCAATAAAGCAGAAATAGATGTTTTTCTGGAACTGTCTTGCTTTTTCCATGATCCAGCGGATGTTGGCAATTTGATCTCTGGTTCCTCTGCCTTTTCTAAAACCAGCTTGAACATCAGGAAGTTCACGGTTCACGTAGTAATGCAAATCAAAATCACAATGAGATACCATTCCATATCCATTAGAATGGCTATTATTTTTAAAAAATGAAAGACAAGTGTTGGTTAGGATGTAAAAAAATTAAATCTCTTGTGCATTGCTGGTGGGAATGTGAAATGGTACAGCTACTGTGGAAAGTAATTTAAAAATAGAATTACCATATGATCCAATAATTCACTCCTAGGTGAAAACCCAAAGGAATTGAAAGCAGGGACTCAAACAGATGGGGCTTCCCAGGTGGCTCAGTGGTAAGGAATCTGCCTGCCAATGCAGAAGACACAGCTTCAATCCTTGGGTCAGGAATAAACCCTGGAGAAGGAAATGGCAACCCACTCCAGTATTTTTGCCAGGGAAATTCCATGGGTAGAGGAGCCTGGCGGGCTACAGTCGATGGGGTCACAAAAAAGTCAGCCACAACTAAATAGCAACAACTCAAACAGATGGTTGCACATCAATGTTCAGCAGCAGCATTTTTTTTTTCTTTGCAACTGTCAAAAAGGAGAAACAACTGAAGGGTATATCAACAAATGAATGGATAAACAAAATGTGATATACACATACAAAGGAATATTACACATTACAAATATAAAAAATATAATATTACAAATATAAAAAAATTCTGGTACATGCTACCACATGGCTGAACTTTGAATGAATATGCCAAGTAAAACAAGCCAGGTACATATCGTATGATTCTACTTATATGAAGTATCTAAAATAGAGAAATTGATAAAGACAGAAAATATTAATATAATAGAAGTTACCAGGTGCAGGGATAGGGTGGGAGAAATGGAGTATTATTGTTTAATGGATATACAGTTTCTATTTGGGTTGACAAAAAATTTTTGGAAGTTGAGAGTGATGATGATTATACATAATTGTGAATGTCCTTCAGTTCAGTTCAGTTGCTCAGTCGTGTCCAACTCTTTGTGACCCCATGAACCGCAGCACACCGGGCCTCCCTGTCCATCACCAAACCCCCGGAATTTACCCAAATTCATGTCCATTGAGTCGGTGATGCCATCTAACCATCTCATCCTCTATCGTCCCTTTCTCCTCCCACCTTCAATCTTTCCCAGCATCAAGGTCTTTTCAAATGAGTCAGCTCTTCGCATCAAGTGGCCAAAGTATTGGGGTTTCAGTTCAGCATCAGTCCTTCCAATGAACACTCAGGACTGATCTCCTTTAGGATGGACCAGTTGGATCTCCTTGCAGTCCAAGAGACTCTCAGGAGTCTTATCCAACACCACAGTTCAAAAGCATCAATTCTTCGGCTCTCAGCTTTCTTTATAGTCCAACTCTCACATCCATACATGACCACTGGATAAGCCATAGCCTTGACTAGACGGACCTTTGTTGGCAAAGTAATATCTCTGCTTTCTAATATGCTATCTGGGTTGGTCATAACTTTCCTTCCAAGGAGTAAGCGTCTTTTAATTTCATGGCTGCAGTCACCATCTGCAGTGATTTTGGAGCCCAAAAAAATAAAGTCAGCCGCTGTTTCCACTGTTTCCCCATCTATTTGCCATGAAGTGATGCAACCGGATGCCATGATCTTTGTTTTCTGAATGTTAAGCTTTAAGCCAACTTTTTCACTCTCCTCCTTCACTTTCATCAAGAGGCTTTTTAGTTCCTCTTCACTTTCTGCCATAAGGGTGGTGTCACCTGCGTATCTGAGGTTATTGATATTTCTCCCGGCAATCTTGATTCCAGCTTGTGCTTCATCCAGTCCTTAATGCTACTGAATTTTACACTTAAAAATGGTTAAAATAGTAAACTTCATGTTATGAAGGTTTAAAAAAAGATAGTTCAGTTCAGTTCAGTCGCTCAGTCGTGTCCAACTCTTTGCGACCCCATGAATTGCAGCACGCCAGGCCTCCCTGTCCATCACCAACTCCCGAAGCTCACCCAGACTCACGTCCATCGAGTCAGTGATGCCATCCAGCCATCTCATCCTCTGTCATCCCCTTCTCCTCCTGCCCCCAATCCCTCCCAGCATCAGAGTCTTTTACAAAGAGTCAACTCTTCGCATGAGGTGGCCAAAGTACTGGAGTTTCAGCTTTAGCATCATTCCTTCCAAAGAAATCCCAGGGCTGATCTCCTTCAGAATCGACTGGTTGGATCTCCTTGCAGTCCAAAGGACTCTCAAGGGTCTTCTCCAACACCACAGTTCAAAAGCATCAATTCTTCTTTTCACAGCTATTTGTAAGGCCTCCTCCAACAGCCATTTTGCTTTTTTGCATTTCTTTTCCATGGGGATGGTCTTGATCCCTGTCTCCTGTACAATGTCATGAACCTCCGTCCATAGTTCATCAGGCACTCTATCTATCAGATCTAGTCCCTTAAATCTATTTCTCACTTCCACTGTATAATCATAGGGGATTTGATTTAGGTCATACCTGAATGGTCTAGTGGTTTTCCCTACTTTCTTCAATTTCAGTCTGAATTTGGCACTAAGGAGTTCATGGTCTGAGCCACAGTCAGCTCCTGGTCTTGTTTTTGCTGACTGTATAGAGCCTCTCCATCTTTAGCTGCAAAGAATATAATCAGTCTGATTTCAGTGTTGACCATCTGGTGATGTCCATGTGTAGAGTCTTCTCTTGTGTTGTTGGAAGAGGATGTTTGCTCTGACCAATGCATTTTCTTGGCAAAACTCTATTAGACTTTGACCTGCTTCATTTTGTACACCAAGGCCAAACTTGCCTGTTGCTCCAGGTATTTCTTGACTTCCTACTTTTGCATTCCAGTCCACTATAAGGAAAAGGACATCTTTTTTTTGGTGTTAGTTCTATAAGGTGGAGAAGGAAATGGCAACCCGCTCCAGTGTTCTTGCCTGGAGAATCCCAGGGACGGTGGAGCCTGGTGGGCTGCCGTCTATGGGGTCGCACAGAGTCAGACGCGATGAAGTGACTTAGCAGCAGCAGCTAGAAGGTCTTGTAGGTCTTCGTAGAACAGTTAAACTTCAGCTTCTTCAGCATTATTGATTGGGGCATAGACTTGGATTACTGTGATATTGAATGGCTTGCCTTGGAATCGAACAGAGATCATTCTGTCATTTTTGAGAGCATTTAGGAGAAGGCAATGGCACCCCACTCCAGTACTCTTGCCTGGAAAATCCCATGGATGGAGGAGCCTGGTAGGCTGCAGTCCATGGGGTGGCTGAGGGACAGACACGACTGAGTGACTTCACTTTCACTTTTCACTTTCATGCATTGGAGAAGGAAATGGCAACCCGCTCCAGTGTTCTTGCCTGGAGAATCCCAGGGACGGTGGGGCCTGATGGGCTGCCGTCTATGGGGTCGCACAGAGTCGGACACGACTGAAGTGACTTAGCAGCAGCAACTGCATTTAGGACTCTTGTTGACTATGATGGCTACTCCATTTCTTCTAAGGAATTCTTGCCCACAGTAGTAGATATAATGGTCATCTGAGTTAAATTCACCCATTCCAGTCCATTTTAGTTCACTGACTCCTAAAATGTTGATGCTCACTCTTTCCATCTCCTGCTTGACCACTTTCAATTTGTGTTGATACATGGACCTAACATTCCCAGTTCCTATGCGATATTGCTCTTTACAGCATTGGACTTGTCTTCCATCACCAGTCACATCTACAACTGGGTGTTCTTTTTCTTTGTCTCTGTTTGTTCATTCTTCCTGGAGTTAGTTCTCCTCTGACCTCCAGTAGCATGTTGGGCACCTACTGACCTGGGGAGTTCCTCTTTCAGTGTCCTATCTTTTTGCCTTTTCATACTGTCATGGTGTTCTCAAGCAAGAATCTGAAGTGGTTTGTCATTCCTTTCTCCTATGGAGCAGATTTTTTCAGAAATCTCCACCATGACCCGATCAAATTGGGTGTCCATGGCATGGCTTATAATTTCATTGAGTTAGATAAGGCTGCGGTCCATGTGATCAGACTGTTAGTTTTCTGTGATTATGGTTTTCAGTCTGTCTGCCCTCTGATGGAGAAGGATAAGAGGCTTATGGAAGCTTCCTGCTGGGAGAGACTGACTGAGGGGCTGAGGGGAAAAGTAGGTCTTATTCTGATGGGTGGGGTCATGCTGGGTAACTCTCTAATCCAATTTTCTGTTGATGAGTGGGGCTGTGTTCCCTCCCTGTTATTTGACCTGAGCCCAAACTATCTTGGAGGTAATGAAGATAATGGCCACCTCCTTCAAAAAATCCATGCATGCACTGCTACACTCAGTTTATGCAAATCCCCATCCAAGATATCCAAAGTCCCATCCAAGATATCATCAAGTTCATAGTCCAGGATCTCTTGGCAATGGGAAAGTGAAAGTGAAGTCATTCAGCCATGTCACTAAGTCTTGTCTGACTCTTTGGGACCCCATGGACTATAGCCTACCAAGCTTCTCTGTCCATGGGATTTTCCAGGCAGGAGTACTGGAGTGGGTTGCCATTTCCTTCTCCAGAGGATCTTCCCAACCAAGGGATCGAACCCAGGTCTTCCACATTGCAGGTAGACGCTTTACCCTCTAAGCCACCAGCAATGGGAAGTTCTCTCCATTATATGCCTCCTTTTTGTATGATCACCTAGAGTCTAAGAAAAGTTCTATTCCTACCCACAGTGATAGATTTGGAACAGAAAAGGAAGATAGAGGGAACACAGCATGATCATCATCTCCACAGAAGTAATCAAGTCCTTTTGGTTGGGGATCCTGAAGATAACCTGTCCTGGTGATGAACCAAGTCCCTGATTTGGCTCCAAGAGAAACTCCCTAGTGTCTAAGACTTCTAGTTCAGGGAGGTGCAATTTCTTGCCCACCAACCCCTGAAGCCACATCTGAAAGGCATGGAAGAATAGGCATTTCTTGGGGACCATGCAATTGATTTATGCAGCCAGATTCCTGTTGGAGCATGTTTACAAGTCTGGAGGTTGCTTAGAGAGGCAGGTACTACATCTGAATCATACTCACACTTCCAATTCCAATCCAATACCACAAGATCCTTCATCTCCTTGACCCACTGTATGTTTGTATCACCTTAATCTTTTGGTAAGAGCCTAATTCCCAGCAATATCAATATCAGCCTGTTTATCTGTCTATCCTCATTTGCTCAATTCTAAAGTATGCACAAATAATTTCAGAATGACTACCTCACTACCTCTACTACTATTAAGTAATGTTTAATATTTCTTTATAGTCCTTTTTGTCCTTGAAATATATTCCACTAAGGGTGTATGTCAAAGCCCTATATTCAAAAGTCACTTGGATTAATTATTTCTGTTCTGTGTGGTTATCATTTTGACACATGCTGAGGTCCATTTGTTTCTGTTTGTATTTGATTTCAGGGTTTCCCCATGCTTTCTGATTTATCAATTATTTTGGCCAATAGAAATACCAGTGAAGACACATCCCTCAGAAAAGGAGATTATAAGGAAAGGGTTGATTTCCTTACTGTTTATAGCATATTTCTACACCTTTTCCCAAATAGGCAAAAGACACAAACAGAGATTTATAAATTAATAGCACCTACTTCATTGCACTATTCTGAGAAAATAAGATGCTAGATTATCACAGTGGTTGGCCACACAGTAAGTCCTAAATAAATGCTAATATAATAATGATCTTTGTTCTCAGACTAATCTTAAGAAAGGGATATATCATTTTTCACATTTCAGATTAGACAAATTTTTAAACTATTTTTCATTATAATGGTAATATGCAATATTGGTGACAGTATCATTAAGAAAATAACTATCATCATATGCTTTTGTGGAGGAATCAATTACTATCTTTTGGCAGACAACTTATCAAAAACCTTAAAGTTGTATAAACTCGTACTCAACAATTGCATTTTAAGGCAATTACCATAAAGTGAAAGTGAAAGTCACTCAGTCATGTCCAGCTCTTTGAAATCCCATGGACTATACAGTCCATGGAATTCTCAAGGCCAGAACACTGGAGTGGGTAGCCGTTCCCTTCTCCAGGGTATCTTCCCAACACAGGGATTGAACCCAGGTCTCCTACCAGCTGAGCCACAAGGGAAGCCCAATTACCATAAGGGTGTAATCAAATAAATGTGACAAGATATATGTACAAGGGTGTTCGCAAACCAAGAAACTAAAAAGAGCCAGAAAAAAACTACGTGTCTATCTGTAAAGAACTGGCTGGGTAAATTATGATGCATCCAGCCTGTTTCAGTTTTCTTAAGACCCACTGAATAATTCAACTGTTTTAATGTCTTTCTACCATCAACATTTAAGAAGGGACATAATTCTAATTTTGTTCTTTTTAGAACAAAATGAAAGCTACAAGCCATTTCCAGTAACATTCCCCACCCCTCCAAACCCTCTCACTCCTGACTCAGAGAAAGACTTCCATGGATTCAGATGTTTCCCTTCAGATGAATGTGTTTTTCGCCTCCTGAGTCATAGGTCACCCTATAATAATAATAAGTCCATAAGCTTTTCAACTAAGAATGATCTAGAAGGAAAAGTTTGCTCAGAATTTCATCCAATAAGATAAAAGTAATACTGACTGCAACAGCCCCAGGGTATCCAGAGCTTGCATCATTTATAGTGTCTCCCCAGGTTTCTGTCCACCAAAATTGATAGCTTTTTATCCTAGTTCAAAGCTATTATATCAGAAGATGTAGGGGCATTATCTCTCTTTCATATATATTTCATTTTAAGACTCAGGAAGAGAGGAGTTGTTCAAACTAACATTGGCTCAACTGTTTCTCTAACACAGAGACAATTCTAAAAAATTAGAATATTCTTCTGTCAGGTTTCTGATGACCTGAATCACAAAACTATCTTTTAATTGATGAAAATTCTCATTATCTTAACTCTGAATATGTATATGGTTTTGGTTGCTTTTTTTTTTTTTTTTTTTTACATTAAGAGAGGAAAGCATCTGTAAGGGAAATTTCCCAGACTCCTGTTCACTATCATGGTCTCAGCTGTCACATTAGACCCCCACAATCAGAACGTGAAATATGTCACTACAGCATACGATAGAATCCTCTGCTGCTGCTGCTGCTGCTGAGTCACTTCAGTCGTGTCCGACTCTGTGCGACCCCATAGACGGCAGCCCACCAGGCTCCACCATCCCTGGGATTCTCCAGGCAAGAACACTGGAGTGGGTTGCCATTTCCTTCTCCAATGCATGAAAGTGAAAAGTGAAAGTGAAGTCACTCAGTCGTGTCTGACCCTCAGCCACCCCATGGACTGCAGCCTTCCAGGCTCCTCCATCCATGGGATTTTCCAGGCAAGAGTACTGGAGTGGGGTGCCATTGCCTTCTCCGTAGAATCCTCTACAGCCTTTAAAAGAGATGATGTAGATCTATATGTATTGGTGTAAAAATATATACCAGGTAAAATTTTAAGTTAAACAACTTGTAAGCAACAATAATATGGTGTTACCCTGTTTCTTATGGAGAATCTAGAAGGATATATGATAAAATGCTATCTGGAATATTCCTTAAGCTAATTATTTTTATTGCAATTTATAGCCTCTGTATTTTTAATCTTATTGTTTTATTTTTATAATTATTGAGGGTTTTTTTCCTAATCTTAATCATTCGTGACTTTTATTACACCAGTCCATCTCATTTTATAGCATTTTATCTCAGCATCTTCTTTGTATGTGTACTTAGCAAATTTCATCTCCTTATTTGTAAAAAATGACAACCGTTAGGTCCCATTTTGCCAATTTGGAGGTACAAAATAAGTTCACATTTCCTTCTAAGGTTTCGGCTAAATGATTTGAGTCTGCATCTTCCCTTGGCAGAGAGACCCTTTGATGACATCATATGTACCTGGGATCCTCTTTCTGGTCTAAGGCATCAGACCAGAGCTGGAAGCTATGCTATGGGGCAAGACGGGTTCCTGTCTTCACTCCACCAGATCCAACACAACAGTTTTCTTTGGCAACCATTTCGTACTACCCCTTTCTCTCCATGTGATGATTTATCTATTTCTTAGGATGTATTCCCATATACTAATCTGCTGAGCAAGTCTATTTGTAAAACAATTTGACAGTCTTTCTTGTAGGAACAGATCAAAGGGGGATGTAGCTTTCTATCACCCAATAAACGAGATATTTCTTTGGTTTTGACTTTTAAAAAAATGTGTGGCCTAAAGTTTGCCCTAAGATAATCCATTAATAGCTAGAAATCTGTTCTTCAAGTGTTTTTTTCAATCCCAAATGCACTCCCTTTAAATCTGAGAATACAAAACATACAAATTGATATTTTCTTTCATTAAGATAAGACCTTCCTCAAAAGCAATAATCCCTCAGTTATAATCAACAGGTCAAATAAATTGGACTCCAGTATAAATGGTGCCCTTATTCATAAGGATTGCTTCAGACTCTATATTTTAGCTGATTTCACGTGAAGCATCTTTTTTTGTTTTAAGTGAAACATCTTTAGAGCTGGCATTAAAGCAAGATCATCACTGCCAATGTTTAGAAGTGATCTGGAGTTAACAAAGACCTCCCTGTGGATTTTCCACACGTGGCAGAGAAGGTTCCCCTACCTGCTTTTGCAGATACCTTCACTGCCTACATCATTCGAGTCTTCTCAGTTTTGTGTCCGTTGGTTATACACTTTACTAACTTTGGCTCATCTCCATGGGCCTTAAAAAATATAGTATTAACTCCCTTTACGAAAATGCATTTTATGGTGGTTTACTTTAACTGCGTAGTTTTTTTTGTTCTTTTAGCACAATACTCTCTACAAACTTTGTTTTAATTTTTAAACCTAATTTTATTTATTTATTTCTTTATCGTTTGCTGTGCTGGATCTTTGGTGCTGCATGTGGTCTTTCTCTAGTTGAAAAATTATTCACATGGTACATACAGGTATGAAAGTGAAGTTGCTCAGTCGTGTCCAACTCTTTGCGACCCCATGGACTGTAGCCTACCAGGATCCTCCATCTATGGGATTTTCCAGGCAAGAGTACTGGAGTGGGTTGCCATTTCCTTCTCCAACATACAGGTATAAGCCAATTCAATTACACTTCAGAACTTAGGGTCAAACCACAGGATATGGAGGCTAATGTAGATTATCTCATACAAACTGTAGTGCTTTGAGATTTTTTCTTGGGAACTAGGATGGTACCTATGGCTTCTTCATCCAACTGAAAATTCCAACTGACCCAGTTAAAACATGCAAAGTGTTTTAATGGTAAAGCATACAGAAATGTATGGAGGTGGTTACACAAAGCCAGAGACATAACCTGCTCTCAAACAAATATACAGCTTCCCAGATTCCCACAAGGATTAGCATCAGCAGTGAGAGAGGATTCCACCAGGCCCAGGAAATTTCTCTTCATCCCTCTGCTCACCCCCACTCCCACCATTCTGTACCTGCTTCCAACTGCTCTGAACACAACCTGTTCACCAGGAGCAAGTAACAGATGCAAACAACCCCAGCACGTTTTCCAGTGTTCGCTGTGAGATGAGGAAATGAGAGGTCAGTTTCCCAGGCACAGCTTTCCTTCACAGGCCCCAACTTCAGGCCCATCAGTTTAGTCCTGCAACATGATCAGGCAGATGGGATAAAATGGCATTTAAGATTTAAAAAATGGTAACCAGGAAGTGCAGAAGGAGACAGATGCTCTCACCTGACTTGTTTTTAGGATAGTGAAACTTATTGTATAGATTCCTAAGTTAATGTCTTGCCAACTGGTTTGGAGATGATCATTATTTTATTTAATTATTTATTTAATTTTGGCATGTCTTCTAGCCCTGCCTGTAGTATATAATAAACGATGGAATCTGGTTCAGAGTCTGCCCTGTGCCTGTTTTACAACCTGTTCACAAAAGCAAGACTTCATAAAAAGACCACAAATGATAGAGGAAGAATAATTTAATGGTTTTATAAATGTATACAGTTTACTTTTGACCAATTGCTTAGAAGCAAGATGGGAGAGAGGATCGAGAGGGAGGGGGTATAGGTATACTATGGCTGATTCATGCTGAGGTTTGACAGAAAACAACAAAATTTTGTAAAGCAATTATCCTTCAATTAAAAAATAAATACATTTTTTAAAAAGCAAAAAAGATTTGAAATTGGAAGCGGGGAGAATCACAGATTTTCTCATATTGGTCACAAATAATGATTTGAAGGAAAGATTAAAAATAAAATATGATTTCTTAATTTAGTATGCACTGTGGTGATACTTGGCCTTAATAACCAGGTGAGCATCCGCCTTGGCCCACAAAAGCACAATGCAGGGATGGAAGGCTCATTAGCAGTGTCAGGTAGGGACAAGCTTCAAATGACCAAACAAGTCCCTGGAGAAAACTTTATCACACACAAGCATTTTATTGTTTGCCCAGACGGTTATTTTATTAGCTGCTGTGAACATGTATTGAGCAACATATAGAAATTAATGGTTTATATTATGTTTTGGAGACAGTAAGTTCTGTTGTTAACCAGACTGTCTTGGAAGTTGCTTTATTTGTGGGATGTTAGCAATCCCCAAATAGTTGAAAACCACTGCTTCATAGTAGTAAATAATTAAAACAATGCAAAATTTTCTCCTTCTGCCTCTTTTTCCCCAAGAAAATGATGTGTTTGTTTTCTCTTTGGGGGTCTGTGAATTCACAAAACTTAAATCACCTTTGTACTCTGTGACTCATACTGTTTTCAGTTAATATCATCTGGTCTTGTTCTAGTTTTTATTATTGTCTAGTTCAGATTTTGGAAATTAGTTCTCAGTCATTAACAGAGCAAAATTAAATGATGGCTTTTGGCTGAAAAAAGAGGAGCATCTGTGGGGAATCTACTAAGATTATGACACAGTCATGCCATCCAACAGAGACAGAAACGTGACAAGATCTTCCAAGAAAGTATTTTGCTGGGACAGGAGTGGCATATTCCAGAAGGGCTGGCCTTTCTTGGACTGCACTGCATCAACCCTGGGAGAAGGCAATGGCACCCCACTCCAGTACTCTTGCCTGGAAAATCCCATGGACAGAGGAGCCTGGTAGGCTGCAGTCCATGGGGTCGCTAAGAGTCGGACATGACTGAGCGACTTCACTTTCACTTTTCACTTTCATGCATTGGAGGGGGAAATGGCAACCCACTCCAGTGTTCTTGCCTGGAGAATCCCAGGGACGGCGGGGCCTGGTGGGCTGCCGTCTATGGGGTCACACAGAGTCAGACACGACTGAAGCAACTTTGCAGCAGTAGCAGCAGCAGCATCAACCCTATCATTCATTCTGCTTAAACAGAAACCTGTAATACCTCCATTTCTGTCTCTATCAAGGGATGAAATCTTATATATCCTTAAAGATTTATATTAATAAATTAAGATTTATATTAATAAATATATTAAATTAAGATTTATATTAATTAAATCTAATTATATTTATGTCAAATCTATTTAAATAGATTATATATAATCTATTTTTCTTGTGTTGTTGGAAGAGGGTGTTTGCTATGACCAGTGTGTTCTCTTGGCAAAGCTCTATTAGTCTTTGCCCTGCTTCATTCTGTACTCCAAGGCCAAATTTGCCTATTGCTCCAGGTGTTTCTTGACTTCCTACTTTTGCATTCCAGTCCCCTATAATGAGAAGGACATCTTTTTTGGGTGTTAGTTCTAAAAGGTCTTGTAGGTCTTCATAGAACCGTTCAACTTCAGCTTCTTCAGCGTTACTGGTTGGGGCATAGGCTTGGATTACCATGATATTGAATGGTTTGCTTTGGGAACGAACAGAGATCATTCTGTTGTTTTTGAGATTGCATCCAAGTACTGCATTTCGGACTCTTTTATTAACCATGATGGCTACTCCATTTCTTCTAAGGGATTCCTGCCTACAGTAGTAGATATAATGGTCATCTGAGTTAAATTCACTCATTCCAGTCCATTTTAGTTCACTGATTCCCAGAATGTCGACATTTACTCTTGCCATCTCTTGTTTGACCACTTCCAATTTGCCTTGATTCATGGACCTGACATTCCAGGTTCCTATGCAATATTTCTCTTTACAGCATTGGACCTTGCTTCTATCACCAGTCACATCCACAACTGGCTATTGTTTTTGGTTTGGCTCCATCCCTTCATTCTTTTCTGGAGTTATTTCTCCACTGATCTCCAGTAGCATATTGGGCACTTACTGACCCGGGGAATTCCCCTTTTAGTATCCTATCATTTTGCCTTTTCATACTGTTCATGGGGTTCTCAAGGCAAGAATACTGAAGTGGTTTGCCATTCCCTTCTCCAGTGGACCACATTCTGTCAGACCTCTCCACCATGACCCATCCGTCTCGGGTGGCCCCACATGGCATGGCTTAAGTTTCATTGAGTTAGACAAGGCTGTGGTCTGTGTGATCAGATTAACTAGTTTTCTGTGATTATGGTTTCAGTGTGTCTGCCCTCTGATGCCCTCTTGCAACACCTACTGTCTTACTTGGGTTTCTCTTACCTTGGACCTGGGGTATCTCTTCACAGCTGCTCCAGCAAAGCGCAGCCGCTACTCCTTACCTTGGACGAGGGGTATCTCCTCACGGCCGCCCCTCCTGACCTTGAACGTGGAGTAGCTCCTCTTGGCCCTCCTGTGCCCGCACAGCTGCTGCTCCTTGGACATGGGGTAGCTCCTCTCGGCCACAAAGCCTTTGACTGTGTGGATCACAATAAACTGTGGAAAATTCTGAAAGAGATGGGAATACCAGACCACCTGACCTGCCTCTTGAGAAACCTATATGCAGGTCAGGAAGCAACAGTCAGAACAGACTGGTTCCAAATAGGAAAAGGAGTATGTCAAGGCTGTATATTGTCACCCTGCTTATTTAACTTATATGCATAGTACATCATGAGAAACGCTGGACTGGAAGAAATACAAGC
The DNA here is from genome assembly GCF_029407905.1 of Bubalus kerabau. NCBI lineage: Eukaryota > Metazoa > Chordata > Mammalia > Artiodactyla > Bovidae > Bubalus > Bubalus kerabau. Next base: position 76,323,996 of record NC_073633.1, read on the forward strand.
TGGAATCAAGATTGCTGGGAGAAATATCAATAACCTCAGATATGCAGATGACACCACCCTTATGGCAGAAAGTGAAGAGGAACTAAAAAGCCTCTTGATGAAAGTGAAAGTGGAGAGTGAAAAAGTTGGCACAAAGCTCAACATTCAGAAAACAAAGATCATGACATCTGGTCCCATCACTTCATGGGAAATAGATGGGGAAACAGTGGAAACAGTGTCAGATTTTATTTTGGGGGGCTCCAATATCACTGCAGATGGTGATTGCAGCCATGACATTAAAAGACGCTTACTCCTTGGAAGGAAAGTTATGAACAACCCAGATAGCATTCATTTTGATATTTGGCAAAACTAATACAATTATGTAAAGTTTAAAAATAAAATAAAATTTAAAAAATAATAATAATAATAAAATAAAATATAAAACAAACAAACCAAAAAAAAACCAGAGACATTACTTTGCCAACAAAGGTCCATCTAGTCAAGGCTATTGTTTTTCCAGTGGTCATGTGTGGATGTGAAATTTGAACTGCGAAGAAAGCTGAGCACCGAAGAATTGATGCTTTTGAACTGTGGTGTTGGAGAAGACTCTTGAGAGTCCCTTGGACTGCAAGGAGATCTAACCAGTCCATCCTAAAGGTGATCAGGCCTGGGTGTCCATTGGAAGGACTGATGCTAAAGCTGAAACTCCAATACTTTGGCCACCTCATGCAAAGAGTTGACTCATTAGAAAAGACCCTGATGCTGGGAGGAATTGGGGGCAGGAGGAGAAGGGGACGACAGAGGATGAGATGGCTGGATGACATCACGGACTCGATGGACATGAGTTTGAGTGAACTCCAGGAGTTGGTGATGGATAGGGAGGCCTGGTGTGCTGTGATTCATGGAGTCGCAAAGAGTCAGACATGACTGAGAGACTGAACTGAACTCAACTGAATCTATTTTTATAGTATATAATAATGTTATATTATATAAAATAGATTATATTAAATCTATTAAAATGTATATTAAATTAAGATTTATATTAATAAATTAAGGTTTTTATTAATGAATAAATTAAATTACTATTTATATTAATAAATATATATTTATATATGTTTATAAATATATATTATTTTATATATATTATATATAATTATATTTATAATAAATATATATTTATAATATAAATATTAATTTAATTTATTCATTAATAAAACCTTAATTTATTAATATAAATCTTAATTTAATATACATTTTAATAGATTTATTTTAATATATATAATTGGAGAAACAAAATTATGAAAAGTGTACTCCTTCAAGTCAAATGTTCATGTCACAGAGAAAACCTAAAAACATATGACCCTCTAAAAATGAGGGTCCCATGAATTCTCTAATATGGTTTCATTTACATAGAGTCAAAGGAAGCATGAAGATCCCCAAATGTGGTTGTAAAACATCACATATTTTGTAAAGTTGGAATAAAATTGGCATCAAACAATCATCCTTGCCATTCTACTATGATCTTTTCATCTGGTATCTGACAATGACTGAAAGATGCAGTTTATTTGGGTTCAGCTTTTCAAGAAAGGATAGAAACCTTTTTTTTTTTTTTTTTTTTTGCAGTTAGACTTATGCAGTTATTTTTTCTTTTTTTGGAATGGGATGTCCATCTTAGCTTTATTTCCTTAGTAGGAAACTTTCTGCCATAGAAAATGCTGGCACAGTGGAAAAGAGAGTTTTTTTTTATATTTTAGTTCCCTCTCCCTTTTTTAAAACAAAATACTGCATGCCAACTTGTAGGCAAAGCTCTGAAAGCCCTAATTTTCCTTTCTGAATCCTCAGTTGCCAAGAATGGCATTGACAAGGAGAGATCTATTTCACATACACAGCCAGCCAGGTTTCCTCTCAATTGCTGGTAACATCTGGTATCCCTCAGGGGTCTATTTGAGACCCCTAATTTTTGTTTCCATGTAAATGATTACAAATATCTCTTTCCAAATACCCTGCTTCTTCCAGACTTTTCTTTACTATTGGCACATCATTGTAAGAAAATGAGTAAGACAATTCCCAATTCCACAGTTGATGTCTCTGCCTCACAAAATGATAATCAGCAGGAACACTGGTTCCTAAGTAGTGGTCTGAACTAGTGATTCTAATACAGAATGTAAGATAATTGCTTTTCTTGGGAACCATCGATTTGCTGCTCTCTCTTCACTATTCCTTGTGGATCCAAGACCCTCTCCAGGGACATGTTTGGCTTTCAATATTGTGGGGAATTTTTTTTTTTGACAATGCAAGTAATTTGGAAAAAGACCACCCACTCTTAATTTACTTCTATGTTTTCTTTTTCTATTGGCAGGAAAGCCAAATTTTCAAACCAGTATCTTACTAAGGCCTGAGAAAATATTTAACCATAATGGATATGCCAACTCCTGACTCCTGAGTGAAAAAAAAAAGTCCTTTAGCCACTAGATACATTCAGGTTGGAGAAATAAAGACACTCTTTGTGAGGTGTCTGCTCTATGAGCACCTTGGAAATGCTACCAGCCTTTTTACTGAGTTGTAGGAGAATTCTAAACTCAACTCTGAGGTCACCAGAAACATATCAAAAGTCAATATTTACATGCATATGTCTTTAATGACAATCAGAAAATACAGATTTTAAGACAGAAAAAAAAAATATGTCTGAGATCTCACTGTGCCTGAGATGTGGACCATCTTCCTTAATTAATTACCAAGAACGCCCAGATATTCCAGTGTGTTCTGAAGGGCTTGCAATGTACCACGTCTTCAAGAGTGGTCTGAGAACTGTGCTCACCTGAGTGTCTGTAACTCTTTTCTCCTTGTGACTTTTCATTAGATTGAGGCAAGAGCCTGACGCACACTCAAGAGCAGGAATGGTCATTCTGTCTCTTCCCCGCTGGAATGGGAGTACCATGAAGGCAGGGTCCTGATCCTGGTGGACACAGTGGTCTCCCTAGTACCTAGAACAGACACGCATACCAGGAGTTCAGTACCTGTTCAATGAAGGAATGAGAGAAGACTTTAGGACTGATTGATCATTGAATCAGTGTTTCAGTCACTGATTGAAGCATTGATCATCAGACGCTTCTCTGTGGGGCAATCTATAAGTGTGGGAGCAGTTCTGAGGAGGAGCAGAATAAGTGGACGGAACAGACTTAGCAGAGGAGATAAGACTTGAGCTGGCCATTAAGGCAGAAGAAGATCCCTATAAGTAGAAGGCTCTCCACAGAGAAGGGCTGAGGGAGGTGATAAGAGCCAGGGCCCAGGAATGAAAGGGGGACTAGCAGGGAGATCCCTTCGCTCTTCACCTTCTCCACAACCTGTGTCAACAATGCAAAGTCTTTAAATTTTTTTTTACTTTTTTAAACTGGGGTTCAGTTGCTTTACCGTGTTGTGTTGGTTTCCGCTCTACAATGAAGTGAATCAGTTATACATATGTATATATCCCCTCCCTCTTGAACCACCCTTCCGCCTCCCACATCCTACCACTCTTGGTCATCACAGAGCACCGAGGTGAGTGCAGAGTGTATAGTGTGCGCTATACAGCAGGTTCCCGCTAGTCATCTATTTCACACAAGGTAGGGTATATATGTCAATCCCAATCTCCCAATTCATCCCACCCTCCGTCTCCCCTCCCCCAACATGTCCACACATTCATTCTCTATGACTGCATCTCTATTCCTGCCCTGCAAATAGTTTCATCTATACCATTTTTCTAGATTCCACATACATGATTTAATACTTGATATTTGTTTTTCTGACTTACTCCACTCTATAACAGTCTCTAGGTCCATCCATGTCTCTACAAATGACTTAATTTCGTTCCTTTTTATGGCTGAATAATACTCCATTGTTTATATGTACCACATCTTCTTTATCCATCCATCTGTTGATGGACATTTAGGTTGCTTCCATGTCCTGGCTATTGTAAATAGTGTTTCAATGAGCATTGGGGTGCATGTGTCTTTTTGAATTACAGTTTCCTGTAGGGTATATGCCCAATAGTGGGATTGCTGGGCCACATGTAGGGCCTTAAATCTTGGTCTTCCCTCTGGGGCCTGCCTCCCCTGGGTGCACAGCCATACCCAGTTGAGGCTGCTTCCCCTGTACCCATTTTTGGAAGTCACAACCAGTCCCCTTGCAACTCCACCACAGATGGGCAGAGAGGAATGTGCAGGATAACCAGTCCTTCATCCTTGCCAGTCCCCAGGACTCTTTCCTGCTCCTTCCCAATCCCCAGTAGTCTCCCCATGCTCTCTCAAGAACATTCTCTCTCTTCTCTCTTTCTTTCTGGACACCCAGTATCATCTTATTAATGGACTTGAAGTTTTGTGAAAAATAGGAAAATGTTTTGGTGTTTGTGCTTTCTACAATAAAAAGATTCAAAGATTCCTAGGCTGGACTTCCAGTAGGTCTTAGTAACATCAAATGTGGGAGAGAAACAATTCAGGGGGTGAAGCATAAATAAATATTTCACCTAATTAAGCTACCATAATTTCTGCCAGTATCTGGAGGTCCTCTTCCTACTTCCCTAATAAACTTTAAGTATGTATAAATAAATGTACAAAGTTTTCAAAATAAAAAGAAATGGAAATCAACCCCAAATACTTGGTTCAAACCCATCTGTGTCCTCCGAGAAACCTGGAATCTAACAGAAAACTCTGCAGCACATCCGGGACCCTTTTTGTCAATGATCATGTTAATCAAATACTACGACAGAGGCTGGGCTTCCCTGGTGGCTCAGATGGTAAAGAATCCGCCTGCAATGCTGGAGACGTGGGTTTGATCCCTGGGTCAGGAGGATCCCCCAGAGAAGGGAATGGCTACCCACTCTAGTATTCTTGCCTGGAGAATCCCATGGACAGAGGAGTCTGGCAAGCTACAGTCCATGGGGTTGCAAAGAATCAGACACGACTGAACAACTAACACACACAACAGAGACTGGTCTGGGAGTAGGACTCCATGTGACTAAGATAATTAAATTGAGGAAAATACAAACTGAGCTGAAGCAAAGTGGTTTGATTTCCTGTATGAGTCATCCAAAGAGAGTGATAATTTGCCTATTTCAGAGATGAGATTAAATAACTCAGAAAATTTAGTAACATCGAAATTCAACACCACCAATTTTCTCTCTGCAGCCTGCCCACGTAGTCTCCTGAGACTTCCTAGTGTTCTAGAAATGAATACATCCTGCATGTGAGGCAGCCAGGCTAAGTTGAACAAAAGAAATTGTGTTTGATTTGTACAGTAAAACCACAATTAGCTGAAGTGTTTGGAGAATAGAATATTGGAGAATTCTCCAATAGAATATTGGAGAATAGAATATCATGGTTACTTCAGGGTTAACTGAAGGAGGTTTTAGAAAATACTAGCGGAGGCTTCCCTTGTGGCTCAGTGATAAAGAATCTGATTTTCAATTCAGAAGATATGGGTTCAGTCCCTGGTCCTGGAGGATTCCACATGCCACGGAGCAAGTAAGCCCCTGTACCACAAACCGCAACTACTGAAGCCCTACAGCCTGTGCTTTGCGACAGGAGAGGCCACCGCAGTGAGAAGCCCACACACCTCAACTAGAGAGTAGCCCCTGCTCGCCGCAACTAGAGAAAAGCCCTGTTTCAGAATGAAGAGACACAGCACAGCCAAAACTAACTAAATAAATAAAAAAAAATTTTTTTAAAGAACTGATTTGTTAAAAAAAAAAAAAAAAAAAGAAATGATAGTGAATTCTTTCTCTCTCCCTCTCTGTCTCTCATGACTTTATATAAAAAGCTGGAGAATACTTTATAAAATCATTAGACCCAGTGAGCCATTTTCCTTCCTCAGTAAGCAGAGCATGATGACTTTTTAAAATTCCTTTTCATTTTAAGGAATTTAATATTATATATGCTATGTAATATGTCAAGGAATTTCATAGAATTAACAATAATTCTAAATCTCACGTGGCCTCTGAGTCATGTCCCAGGGCACTCACGGGACTGGCCTGGCTCTGTTGCTGCCTCAGTGTCTCTGCAGAGCCAAGAACACCGCCTGGAGAGGAGTCTTGAGGGAGAATGGGGCTCATGGCCTCAACTCCACAGAAATCCTGTTGCACAGTCATCTACTCGTTCACACCAGATATTTACTCGCCCTGGGAACATTTTTCGAAATGTTCAAATCCGTGTATCAAGGTTCCTTTGTAGTTTCTTTTAAAACTACCAAAAAAATTATCCAACTTTTTGGATAATTCCTTGAGAATTCTAATTCCTTGAGCTCCATTTAACTGGTGTTTTCCAGTGTCCCAGGCCTCTCTGTTCTCTCCATGTGGCAGCCCTTCACTTTGTAGAACAAGATCAAAGAGGAAGTTCCTCAAGTTGTGATCAGAAGGGAGTCCCAAGGAGGGCCACGCATTGATTTTAGTGAAAAAGGACAATGCATACTTTGGTTCTGGAATCAATCAACGTCTGTTGGCACATCTGCTGCCTGGTATACGAGGTAGCTTCTAGTTTACAATAAGACTTAAGTTGGGATCATTGTTATTTCTATTTCACTTTTTCTCGTGGTCATTGCTTTGTGAGTCTCTGTGTGTGTGTTTAATCTGAGCCCCTGAACAGTACTGAGGCCAGCACTGATGTTGAGGTGGGGCCAGGTGCTGAAAGACAGAGCAAAGCTGCCAACTGTCCATCCCTGACACAGGTGGGCGTGGTGCTCTTCTGGGCCTTTGCAGTGAGCTCTGCTGACTTTACACGGAGACTGAGAAAAGTAGAGGCAATCACTGATGTCCTCCTTTCTGCTCAACCGGCACCACTTCCCTTATCTGGTTGGTACTCATCTTCTGGGACTTCCCAGGTGGCACTAGTGTTAAAGAACCCACTTTTCAATGCAGAAGACATAAGAGACATGGGTTCGATCCCTGGGTCGGGAAGATCCCCTGGAGGAGGGCATGATAATCCACTCCAGTATTCTTGCCTGGATAATCCCATGGACAGAGGAGCCTGGTGGGCTACAGTCCATAGGATCTCAAAGAGTCAGACACTACTGAAGTGACTTAGACTGAACAGCACCCATCTCCTGATTTCCCTGGGGCTTCCTTCCTCAGGGCTGTCATTCCTTAGCCCTGCACCTCATTACCCTCAACCATTCCCATGCCCCAGCCACTCAAAATAAATGTTTTCCTCCCCCTTTCTTAGGGATCCTGCTCTTGGCTAGTTATCCTATGGGATAGGGTTTGCCAAGGTTCAGTTCAGTTCAGTTGCTCAGTCATGTCCCATCTTTGCGACCCCATGGACTGCAGTACCCCAGGCTTCCCTGTCCATCTCCAACTCCCGGAGTTTACTCAAACTCATGTCCATTGAGTCAGTGATGCCATCCAACCATCTCATCCTCTGTCATTCCCTTCTCTTCTGCCTTCAATCTTTCCCAGCATCAGGGTCTTTTCAAATGAGTCAGTCCTTCACAATGGGTGGCCAAAGTAATGGAGTTTCAGCTTCAGCATCAGTCCTTCCATGAATATTCAGGACTGATTTCCTTTAGGATGGACTGGTTGGATCTCCTTGCTGTCCAAGGGACTTTCAAGAGTCTTCTCCAACACCACAGTTCAAAAGCGTCAATTCCTTGGCATTCACCTTTCTTTATAGTCCAACTCTCAGGTCCATACATGACTACAGGAAAAACCATAGCCTTGACTAGACACACCTTTGTTGGCAAAGTAATGTCTCTGCTTTTTAATAAGCTGTCTAGGTTGGTCATAACTTTACTTCCAAGGAGCAAACATCTTTTAATTTCGTGGCTGCAGTCACCATCTGCAGTGATTTTGGAGCCCCCCAAAACAAGGTCTGTCGTGGTTTCCATTGTTTCCCCATCCATTAGCCATGAAGTGATGGGACCAGATACTGTGATCTTCATTTTCTGAATGTTGAGTTTTAAGCCAGCTTTTTTGCTCTCCTCTTTCACATTCATCAAGAGGCTTTTAGTTCTTCACTTTCTGCTGTCAGGGTGGTGTCATCTGCATATCTGAGGTTATTGATATTTCTCTCGGCAATCTTGATGCCAGCTTGTGCTTCATCCAGTCCAATATTTCACATGATGTACTCTGCATATAAGTTAAATAAACAGGGTAACAGTATACAGCCTTGATGTACTCCTTTCCTGATTTGGAACCAGTCTATTGTTCCATGTCCAGTTTTAACTATTGCTTCTTCACCTACATACAGATTTCTCAGGAGGCAGGATAGGTAGTCTGGTATTCCCATCTCTTGAAGAATTTCCCACAGTTTGTCATGGAAGTCATGGGCTTTGGCATAGTCAATAAAGCAAAAGTAGATGTTTTTCTGGAACTCTCTTGCTTTTTCAATGATCCAACTGATGTTGGGAATTTGATCTCTGGTTCCTCTGTCTTTTCTAAATCCAGCTTGTGAACATCTGGAAGTTCACAGTTCACTTCTGTTGAAGCCTGGCTTGGAGAATTTTGAGCATTACTTTGCTAGCATGTGAGATGAATGCAATTGTGCAGTAGTTTGAACATTCTTTGGCATTGCCTTTCTTTGAGGTTGGAATGAAAACTGACCATTTCCAGTCATGTGGCCACTGCTGAGTTTTCCAAATTTGCTGGCATATTGAGTGCAGCACTTTCACAGCATCATCTTTTAGGATTTGAAATAGCTCAACTGGAATTCCATCACCTCCACTAGCTTTGTTCATAGTAATGCTTCCTAAGGCCCACTTGACTTCACATTCCAGGATCACTCTAAGTGAGTGATCACACCATCATGATTATCTGTGTCATGAAAATCTTTTTTGTATAGTTCTTCTGTGTATTCTTGCCACCTCTTCTTAATGTCTTCTGCTTCTGTTAGGTCCATACCATTTCTATCCTTAATTGTGCCCACCTTTGCATGAAATGTTCCCTTGGTAGCTCTAATATTCTTGAAGAGATCTCTAGTCTTTCTCATTCTATTGTTTTCCTCTGTTTCTTGGCACTGATCTCTGAGGAAGGCTTTCTTATCTCCCCTTGCTGTTTTATGAGGTTTCTAAGCAACATAACCAGAGACAGTAAACAGGGCTTGAGTCACTATTGCTACTGGAGATCAGTGGAGAAATAACTCCAGTAAGAATGAAGAAACAGAGCCAAAATAGGAACAACACCCAGTTGTGGATGAGACTGGTGATGGAGGTCAAGTCTGATGCTGTAAAGACCAATATTGCATAGGAACCTGGAATGTTAGGTCCATATATCAAGGCAAATTGGAAGTGGTCAATCAAGAGATGGCAAGAGTGAACATCGACATTTTAGGAGTCAGTGAACTAAAATGGACTGGAATGGGTAAATTTAACTCAGATGACCATTGTATCTACTACTGTGGGCAAGAATCCCTTAAAAAAAATGGAGTAGCCATCACAGTCAACAAAAGAATTAAAAATGCAGTACTTGGCTACAATCTCAAAAACAACAGAATGATCTCTATTCATTTCCAAGGTAAACCATTCAACATCACAGTAATCCAAGTCTATGACCCAACCAGTAATGCTGAAGAAGTTGAAGGGTTCTTGAAGACCTACAAGATCTTCTAGAACTAACACTCAAAAAAGATGTCCTTTTCATTATAGGCAACTGGAATGCAAAAGTAGGAAGTCACGAAATGCCTGAAGTAACAGGCAAGTTTTGCCTTGGAGTACAGCATGTAGCAGGACAAAGGCTAACAGAGTTTTGACAAGAGAACACACTGGTAATAGCGAACACCCTCTTCCAACAACACAAGAATAGACTCTACACATGGATATCACCGGATGGTCAATACTGAAATCAGATTGATTATATTCTTTGCAGCCAAAGATGGAGAAGCTCTATACAGTCAGCAAAAACAAGACCAGGAGCTGACTGCGGCTCAAATCATGAACTCCTTATTGCCAAAATCAGACTGAAATTGAAGAAAGTAGGGAAAACCACTAGACTGTTCAGTTCAGTTCAGTCACTCAGTCGTGTCCAACTCTTTGCAACCCCATGAATTGCAGCACACCAGGCCTCCCTGTCCATCACCAACTCCCGGAGTTCACTCAAATTCATGTCCATCAAGTTGGTGATGCCATCCAGCCATCTCATCCTCTGTTGTCCTCTTCTCCTCCTGCCCCTAATCCCTTCCAGCATCAGAGTCTTTTCCAATGAGTCAACTCTTCGCATGAGATGGCCAAAGTACTGGAATTTCAGCTTTAGCATCAGTCTTTCCAATGAACACCCAGGACTGATCTCCTTTAGAATGGACTGGTTGGATCTCCTTGCAGTCCAAGGGACTCTCAAGAGTCTTCTCCAACACCACACTTCAAAAGCATCAATTCTTTGGCTCTCAGCCTTCTTCACAGTCCAACTCTCACATCCATACATGACCACAGGAAAAACCATAGTCTTGACTAAACTAACCTTTGTTGGCAAAGTAATGTCTCTGCTTTTCAATATGCTATCTAGGTTGGTCATAACTTTCCTTCCAAGGAGTAAGCGTCTTTTAATTTCATGGCTGCAGTCACCATCTTCAGTGATTTTGGAGCCCCCAAAAATAAAGTCTGACACTGTTTCCACTGTTTCCCCATCTATTTCCCATGAAGTGATGGGACCGGATGCCATGATCTTCGTTTTCTGAATGTTGAGCTTTGAGCCAACTTTTTCACTCTCCACTTTCACACTCATCAAGAGGCTTTTGAGTTCCTCTTCACTTTCTGCCATAAGGGTGGTGTCATCATTCAGATATGACCTAAATCAAATCCCTTATGATTAAACAGTGGAAGTGACAAATAGATTCAATGGATTAAATCTGATAGACAGAGTGCCTGAAGAACTATGGAGGGAGGATCGTGACATTGTACAGGAGGCAGTGATCAAGACCATCCCCAAGAAAAAGAAATGCAAAAAGGCAAAATGGTTGTCTGAGGAGGCCTTATAAACAGCTGAGAAAAGAAGAAAAGTGAAATGCAAAGGAGAAAAGGAAAGATATACCCATTTGAATTGCCAAGGTGAATTCACACTAAAGTTTTAGAAATTAACAACTTAGTATGTAACTTCCTCCACATAACAAACTCAAATTGAAACTAGTATTCCATGAATCGCCCGTCCAGGTTCGATGCAGGATACAGGAAGTTTGGGGCTGGTGCACTGGGATGACCCAGAGGGATGGTATGGGGAGGGAGGTTGGAGGGGGGTTCAGGATTGGGAACACATGTACACCCGTGGTGGAGGCATGTTGATGTATGGCAAAACCAATACAATATTGTAAAGTAAAAAAAATAATAATAATAATAAAAAGAAACTAGTATTCCTCCAACAGTGTTTTAACCTCCTGTCAACATCACCATCTGATGGTGGACTTCTAGAAATATCAATAGGGAATAAGTTTAAAGGAAAAATAGAACTTTCCTGACATCCCTCTGTGGTCACCTTGAAAGAGTCTGCTGACTTCTATGAGCAAGGCAGGGCCTGGGCAACACCCCACATTGTACAGAGGTAGCTGCCATTGTTCTGGGATTTGTGGTCCATTCAGCTAGTTGTTTTCCAGCATCCCCCTACTAAAATCTCAGAATCGGGAGTAATAAGGATGTCAGCTCAACAGAATACCATGAAAGGGAAGTGGTGGCCCGAGAGCTGTGACTGAACATTCATTATATTTTTCTCACTGGCTTGCAGCCTGCTTTTTATCATGCTTGTTGCAGTTGTTAATATCACCAGAGTGGGTCACAGATATGAAATCCACGCCTCGGCTGACCTGGGTAAAGCTAGGAAGACAGGAGAGCTATTTATTTTATAGTGACTCAAGCCCTGTTTATTGTCTCTAGTTATGTTGCTTAGAAACCTCATAAGTCTGACTTAACTCCAAGTTCCACATGGAACATTTGGAAAACTATAGAAGAATGTTCTTGGAACCCTAGCATCATTCAAGAAACTTTTTTCCATGTTAACTCTGCATATTTTTTATACATATGTACAACTGCATAGATGTAACTTAAAACTGTAATTTTGGTTGTTAATCCATGTGTTATAAAGGGGGAAACGTTTTCTTCTTTTCCCCTCACATGATAAAAGAGGCAATTGCACTAAATTGGTGTTCGAAAGAAACCTTTCACCCTCGTGTCCTCTATTCATGCTTTCCAGGGAGGAAAGTGATCAAAACAAATGAACAGACCTGCCCCCTGTTGGGCAGCAACCATTGTCCACATGTGGTCTCTTGTTCGCTCTGCTGGTGCCCACCTCCCCTCCATGTTGTGAGCCCACTAAGGAAGAAAGGACCTGTCCTTACAGGCAAAAGCCAAAGTTTGCCCAGTTACTCTGCCAGGACCAGGTGGGAAAATGCAGTCCAAGGCACTAGGTAAAAATGATCTCTTGGCTCCTGGTCCAAGCTACATTCTCCAGTCTGGCTTTACCAGTAATCATGCTGTTATTTTGGTTTCTTATTCCTATATTGATTTCTTAATCTGCTCAGAACTTGAGAGAAGAGTATGATTTACTCAATCCCAGCAGACTGTTAAAGTGAAATCTTGGAACAGTAATATATTTACATCTGGATGGAACTTTAGGGATCATCACTCCTTAGTGTTCTATGAGCAAATGAACACCTGGAGGCATTAAGCTCCTTGCCCAAAGTTACTCAGATAGTCAATGACCATGATGGGATGAAAACTCAGTTCTCTGGAGTTTGGAGTCAGTGATCTTTCCTTTATTGTTATGCTGTTCAGAGTCAGCCTCAGTCATGGGCACTTGAAATCTTTGTCTCTGTCTCCTCCCATCCTCTTGAGGGACTTCAGCATCCAAAGATGCCCCTGGAGCAAGCAGGTGTTTTCTGAATTTCCACATGTCCAATGAACCTTTGCCACCGTCTCACTTGAGCCAGTCACTGTAAGAGCCGTGCACAGAGTACAGTCAATAGCTGAGACTTCTGTACCACCAAAACCAGTAACTTAAGTATTTTTGCTTTCTTCGTATCCTCTTGCACATCCTTCCTGCTTGCTCACAAATCACTACCATTGCAACTGTTTTTTAACCACTGAGACCTCCATCAATTAGCTCTCTAATTTCTCCTTGTTTTCACTTTCTGAGTTTCAAGCTTAGATTCCAGGGTCCTTCATTTCAATCTTTCTTCTTATTTAGTCTCCTAATCCTACTGACCCTTCATCCTTTCATTAGACCCTACCTAAATGACCTGGGATGACTAACTCTTCGACTTCCCCGTTCCTGAACATGGGCAAATGAATATTGCTGAAGAAAATCATATAACCAGGAAAATCTGCCCCTCTATAAATTCAAGATCTCTAGTTTCTCATGCAAAGGTACCATCACCCAAGAATCCTACTCAGTTTCTCTGATCATCTCATTCTCATCTCAAACCTTGTCCAAGCTCCTCAAACCTCCAAATCCCTTTCTCCCTCATCTCTCAACAGCAGTTACCTCCTTGTTTAGATAAAATATAAATCACCAGGAGATAACTCCTCAACTTTACATGACCAACTTCATTTTCTTCTCTTCCCATCACAATGGAGGAGGCATGCCTCCCTTCCAAAGTCAAGTTCCTCACCCATGCTAGGACCCGCCCCCACCTCACCTCCTGAATAGCCTACACAGGGGTCTCTCTCATAGCATTCCACAGCACACATGGGATTCTGGAACCCTTCACATACCTTGGCCCTAGGACTTACCGGCTCAGTAGGTGTGATGCAGGGACATTGTTGCCCTGAGACATGTGGTATCTTCCTGAACCAGGGATCAAACCCATGTCCCATGAATTGGAAGGTGGATTCTTGACCACTGGACCACCAGAAAAGTCTAATACTGCTTTGTTTTGATAACTGAATCAGTATTGAATCAAGATATTCAAGCTTCAGGCTCACAACTAATGTGCAATGGAGAATTGGATTTCATTCTTAACATTTATGTGCATTGTACATGGTTCAGATTAAGCACCATAATCCCATTCTGTTGTTGTTGTTCAGTCAGTCAGTCCTGTCTGACTCTTTGAAACCCCATGGACTGCAGCACGCCAGGCTTCTTTCTCCTTCACCATCTCCCAGAGCTTGCTCAAACACATGTCCACTGAGTTGGTGATGGCATCCAACCATCTGGTCTCTGTCATCCCCTTCTCCTCCTGCCTTCAATCTTTCCCAGCATTAGGGTCTTTTACAGTGAATCAGCTCTTCATATCAGGTGGCCAAAGTATTGGAGCTTCAGCTTCAGCATCAGTCCTTCTAATGAATATTCAGGATTGATTTCCTTTAGAATTGACCAGTTAGATCTCACTGTCCAAGGGGCTCTCAAGAGTCTTGTCCAACACCACAGTTCAAAAGTATCAATTCTTCGGTGCTCAGCCTTCTTTATGGTCCAATTCTCACATCCAAACATGACAACTGAAAAAACTGAGCGTTCAGTTCAGTTCAGTCACTCAGTCGTGTCCGACTCTTTGCAACCCCATGGACTGTAGCATGCCAGGCCTCCTTGTCCATCACCAACTCCTGGAGTTCACTCAAACAAGGTTCACCAAATTTTAACTCAGGGATAGGCATGTGGCCCAACACCAGACAATGAAAGAAGAGCTTTTTACCAGGGACCTCAGAGGGAAAAGCCTCCCCTTTCCCTGAGAAAATAATAGACCTACCCTCCTTTTTCATTGTGGAAAAGAGTCCTGTAGCCTCAGAAACTATTGGGAGCTATTCTGAGGCTGCAGAACAATTTAGCCTTGGAAGAAAGCTAACACCACACAAGGCAGCACCCGGAAGTGGGAGAAAAGTGACTGGCCTTTGATCTTTAGATGTCGTCTAGTATCTGATTGTTTTTTCTCTTTCCAATTTTCATCCATCCCCATGGCGCTAGTAACCATTTAAAGAACTTTGTAAAATAGAAATTTATTACGATTTTCTCTGTTTACACTTAGTGCCCCAAATTATGATAGTTAATATCATAATCTCACATAAATTCTATGGGCTTCCCTAGTGGCTCAGATGGTAATAAATCTGCCTGCATTGCAGGAGATCTGGGTTTGATCCCTGAGTCAGAAAGATCCCCTGGAGAAAGGAATGGCAACCCACTCCAGTCTTCTTTTCTGGAGAATTCCATGAGCAGAGGAGCCTGGCAGGCTACAGTCTATGGGACCACAGAGAGTCGGACATGACTAAGTGACTAACACATAAATTCTGCCCCAAAGCAATAACTGTAGTTGTTTTTTATTTCATTTATTTGGCACATTTATTAAGCTCCTAAATTTTTTGCAATATTTTATTTACTCTTCCTAAGAACACTATGGAAAACCTTATATGTTGCCATTCACTTATAAGAGAGGACAGTTCAGTTCAGTCACACAGTCGTGTCCGACTCTGCGACCGCATGAATCGCAGCATGCCAGGCCTCCCTGTCCATCACCAACTCCCGGAGTTCACTCAGACTTACATCCATCGAGTCAGTGATGCCATCCAGCCATCTCATCCTCTGTCGTCCCCTTCTCCTCCTGCCCCCAATCCCTCCCAGCATCACAGTCTTTTCCAATGAGTCAACTTTTCACATGAGGTGGCCAAAGCACTGGAGTTTCAGCTTTAGCATCATTCCTTCCAAAGAAATCCCAGGGCTGATCTCCTTTAGGATGGACTGGTTGGATCTCCTTGCAGTCCAAGGGACTCTCAAGAGTCTTCTCCAACACCACAGTTCAAAAGCATCAATTCTTTGGTGCTCAGCCTTCTTCACAGTCCAACTCTCACATCCATACATGACCACAGGAAAAACCATAGCCTTGACTAGACGAACCTTTGTTGGCAAAGTAATGTCTCTGTTTTTGAATATGCTATCTAGGTTGGTCATAACTTTCCTTCCAAGAAGTAAGCGTCGTTTAATTTCATGGCTGCAGTGACCATCTGCAGTGATTTTGGAGCCCAAAAAAATAAAGTCTGACACTGTTTCCACTGTTTCCCCATCTATTTCCCACGAAGTGATGGGACCGGATGCCATGATCTTCGTTTTCTGAATGTTGAGCTTTAAGCCAACTTTTTCACTCTCCACTTTCACTTTCATCAAGAAACTTTTTAGTTCCTCTTCACTTTCTGCCATAAGGGTGGTGTCATCTGCATATCTGAGGTTATTGATATTTCTCCCAGCAATCTTGATTCCAGCTTGTGTTTCTTCCAGTCCAGCGTTTCTCATGATGTACTCTGCATATAAGTTAAATAAACAGGGTGATAATATATAGCCTTGAAGTACTCCTTTTCCAAACTGAGGTTTAAAGACGAGATTAAGCTGCTTTCCCAAGGTTACCTAGCTGGAAATTGGAGAGTTGGAATTTGCTCAATTCCAGTGATTGAGTTCTTAACTGGTACTTAGTATGACTACAAGCTTATGTATGACTTGATCCCTCCTCATCCTTCTAGATTTATCTCAGGAAACTCTTCCACAGGTTAATAATCCAGACACAACAGTCTTCTTTCTGTTTCTCAGATATGTGGCCCTTCTTCACCAGTTCCCTCTGTTGGGAACATTCTTTCTCTCCCTGCTTCTCTGAGCCAGGTCAGGTATCAGAACTTGCTGTTGTGGTATCTCATGATATCATCAAAGACCCAGGTTCTTTGTGCTCTGCTGTGACATTCACAGCCTCTTTCCATCCCTCTTGGCCCTGAACTAGCATGTGCAATACTTAGGGATGCTGCAGAAAAGGCTAGCTTGGCTCACTTATTAGATTTCCTAGGTCTGATTTTTCTTACCATGATTTGGGCCATTTGTTCTTGGAATAGTTTGGCACCATGGGGCCAGCAGATCTAGTTTAAAGCATAGAAGTATATTTTTGATAGACCATACAGTAGAACTTTAGAGGCTGAAGCTGACAAAATTGGACCACAGCTTGCTGTAAAGACCTGTGTGGACCTGAGAGCCAGTTCAGTGTTTTGGCAGCAGGTGGAATTTGCAGATAGCCTCCATGGTCATCCCGAGTTGCCAGGATGGTTATTCACACACCCTTCTCATGGAAATCATGATAAGCACTTGGATAGACTCATCCCTCAGGCTTTCAAAATTAGAGAGATCTATAATTCTCACCACTTTTCTGGACCAGATCCTCAGTTACTATTTAAACTTTGCATGAAGGATTTTCTTAAAGAATCAGAGAAAGAAGGCCTAAATATCACTGTTAAGAAATAGAAAATGGATACTCTACCCATTCAAAAAACCAGCAGCGAATACCACTACCATGTATGATTGAGAAAAGAACAAATGGAATTAAAATTTGTAAAACACAGGATATGTGAATAATGCAGCAATCTTTATTTTTATGTTACTTTTCAAAAAAATGATGTTTGAAGGGAAGAAGAGTGGATATTCAGCATCAAATAATGCATATTATAGGTATTATCTAAATTCTTCTAAGAGGTATTTATTTTTCATAAAATATTGACACATGTAAATCTATTTAAAATTATCTTCAATGAGGAAAATGTCACAGAGTAAATATATGTTGTACATGTAAAAAATTATATAAACCATCATAGGTATAAAATGGCTGCTAGTATGAATATAATGTGACAACATGCTTCCTTTTTCTCTTCTGGCTGATGGGAGAGTAAATGTTTTTCACCAGCTAGGAAGCAACATTTCTTCCTCTCAATTTGTTTGGGCCAATTAAGGTCAGGGCCTCTCTGCTGCTGAACAAGTAACTGGCACTGAAAGCATGTCATCTGTGACAAGGGATGTGGGATTAGTAGTGCAGCTTAGACTAATTTGTATGTATCCTGGAAGTAGAGGCCAATTCCCCAGTCTGTATTGCTGTGACATGATGACCAAGGGGATGGAGTAGGCATTGTTGCATCAGTTGTAATATTCTCAACATCAACCCCAAACCAGCTTAGTGCCGTTAGTATTTCAGGTCTCAGTTTTCAGTCATTCATTCAAACATACTTTTTGGATACCAGACACTAAGCTAGGCACTAGGTTTACAATGGTGAACAGACACAGGATTTGTGTCTTGTGGAGCTTACGGTCTAGGGGGAGGGACAGAGAAAACTGAACTCCAGTTCAGTTCAGTTCAGTCGCTCAGTCATGTCCGACTCTTTGCGACCCCATGAATTGCAGCATGCCAGGCCTCCCTGTCCACCAACTCCTGGAGTTCACCCAAACTCACGTCCATCGAGTCAGTGATGCCATCCAGCCATCTCATCCTCTGTCGTCCCCTTCTCCTCCTGTCCCCAATCCCTCTGAGCATCAGGGTCTTTTCCAAGGAGTCAACTCTTCGTATGAGGTGGCCAAAGTACTGGAGTTTCAGCTTTAGCATCAGTCCTTCCAATGAACACTCAGGACTGGTCTCCTTTAGGATGGACTGGTTGGATCTCCTTGCAGTCCAAGGGACTCTCAAGAGTCTTCTCCAACACCACATTTCAAAGGCATTGATTCTTCGGTGCTCAGCTTTCTTCACAAGCAAACATATAATGGCAACACGTGGTGGGTGCCCTAAGGGACAATAGTTACTATGAGAGCAGGGATCAAAATTAAAATTTGCTGTTAGAAATGGCTATCTTGAAGAAATACAGTTCAGCTCAGACCAGAAAGATGAAAAGAAAATAACCAGGCAATGGGAAAAAGAAGCAGTAAGTAGAAACAACTGAGGGGGAAAAAAACAACAATAACAACAACCAGCTCAGGGTAACTGACAAACAATCTAGTCTCTTCACTTCACCAGTCATTTGCTTCTTTATGTTTCCTTTCCAAATGATGTGAACATCTGTGGAGACTTTTAACATAAAATTAAAAATTTAAACCTATGTATTATCAATAAAAAGGCATCACTTCCAACAGTTGGAAGAGGAAAGTGGGGAGGAAAGATCAAGGATGATAGAGGTTCTTAATGTCCCAGTTATACAGAGAAGGCTTGAAATACTGGGTAAATCGATGGGACTCAAAATAAAAGTATCAATATGTTATTTAAAGTTATTTTAAAGATAAATGTCTTCGGACTTCCCTGGTGGGCCAATGGTTAAGAATCCACCTGTCAATGCAGAGAACACGGGTTCAATCCCTGGTCTGGGAAGATTCCACATACCGTGGGGCAACTAAACTCGTGTACCCTAGAGCCTGTGCTCTGCAACAAGAGAAGCCAGCATATTGAGGAGCCCACGCACCACAGCTAGAGAGCAGCCCCCCACTCACTGCAACTGGCGAAAGCTTGCCTGCAGCAACAAAGACCCAGCACAGCCAAAAGTAATAAATAAATAAATTTCTTTTATAAAAAGATAAACGTCATGTTTAAGATAAACTAGGCAAAGCTTTGGTTTCCTGTCCCTTCAAAGTCCCAGTGAAATTCCAAAATAGAAGTACTAGGATGAAGAAAATCATAACAAAACAGCAGAGAACCAAAGAGGGAGGGAAGGACTCTCTCCTTGATTTTCAAACCACTTGATGCCATGGTTAACCATATAAAAATTTCAGTTGTTCCTAAGGGAACATCATATAAATTCTATTAATAGAAGTTTCTCTGCTTTCTGTACAGTGAAAGCAAGTAAGTGAACAGAGTGTCCTTTCCAATGATTTCTTTTTGAAGCAATAAATGCCTAAACCCAAAGCCAGATGGGAAACAACTAACCACGAGTTCCTTCTACTACCCTAGTGTTCTATCATCACACTAATTTGTCACCATCTCTAAAGTAGAGGAAACCAGAGGTATTTTCTGCAGACTTCTGAAGTGTTTGCGTATTTTGTTAGCCTCATTTAACAATTTGAAACTGTATGCTGCAATCTACAGTAATTTGAAAAATATGTTTAAGTGATATATTTTAACGAACAAGGGCAGAAATTCACTGAACCAATGAAACCTGATCATCTAAAAGCTGGTGCTGTATGAAACTTGAGAAGTTCTTCAAGGTTGGCAATTGGGTTTGTTCCTCACTTACCTGGCAACAAAATTCAGGAAGTACCAGATGAATCACACATTTGGCAAAAGCTATGAGATAAATCAAGTCCTTGGTGAGAAAATGTAGAAGTACCATCCATGGAAAATCTGAGAACACAAGGCCTTCCAGCAGGAAAACTCAGCTCTCTAAAGGTCTGTCCTCTCCCTGGTACCATGTCGGTTTCAAGTCCCTTCATTAACTTAAAGGGTGTGTAGTATGTCAGCAGATAGAGTCAGAATTGTCAGCAAATAGAGTCAAAGGAGAGTTAGGTTTCTAATCAAAGGTGGGAAAAGGGCAAAATCTATTTTAAATAGTTATTATTGCCCAATATTTCACACATCAAAATATCCAGATGGCAATTCAGCAGGACAGGTCTAAGTTTCATGAACATTATCCAACTTAGAAAAAACGCAGATCTGGGCTCTGAAAACCTAGGTTCCAACCCCAGCTCTAGAAATTTTCCAGCTTTTAACCATAGAAATAAAGTTAATGTATATCGCACAGCAGGGATTTAAGAACCGTTTGAGACAATGTGAACACTTTCTGTAAGCCATGGCACACTGTATGGTGTGTCCTCCAGCCCCACTGACCTGTTTCTAAGTCGTATGGCTTCTACCACCTCGAGATTTTTGTTCCATAAAGAATCCCCAACATTATATAGAAGATAATGCCATGTAAAGATGGAGACAGAGATTGGAGTGATGTTTCTACCAGCCAAGGAACGCTGATTGCTGGCAACCACCAGAAGTTGGCAGAGAGGCATGAAACAGATTTTTCCATCTTATCCTCTAGAAGAAACTAACACTGCTGAGGCCTTGATTTTAGACTTCTGGACTCCAAAATGTCAGAGGTCAGAACTATTTTTTTAAGCCAGTAAACTTTTTAAGCCTAGAAAACTAATATGGTTTTTCATCTTTTCTAAAATTTAAATTCTGAAAGAGATGGGAATACCAGACCACCTGACCTGCCTCTTGAGAAATCTGTATGCAGGTCAGGAAGCAACAGTTAGAATTGGACATGTAACAACAGACTGGTTCCAAATAGGAAAAGGAGTACGTCAAGGCTGTATATTATCACCCTGCTTATTTAACTTATATGCAGAGTACATCATGAGAAACGCTGGACTGGAAGAAACACAAGCTGGAATCAAGATTGCTGGGAGAAATATCAATAACCTCAGATATGCAGATGACACCACCCTTATGGCAGAAAGTGAAGAGGAACTAAAAAGCTTCTTGATGAAAGTGAAAGTGGAGAGTGAAAAAGTTGGCTTAAAGCTCAACATTCAGAAAACGAAGATCATGGCATCCGGTCCCATCACTTCGTGGGAAATAGATGGGGAAACAGTGGAAACAGTGTCAGACTTTATTTTTTTGGGCTCCAAAATCACTGCAGATGGTCACTGCAGCCATGAAATTAAAAGACGCTTACTTCTTGGAAGGAAGGTTATGACCAACCTAGATAGCACATTCAAAAACAGAGACATTACTTTGCCAACAAAGGTTCGTCTAGTCAAGGCTATGGTTTTTCCTGTGGTCATGTATAGATGTGAGAGTTGGGCTGTGAAGAAGGCTGAGCGCCAAAGAATTGATGCTTTTGAACTGTGGTGTTGGAGAAGACTCTTGAGAGTCCCTTGGACTGCAAGGAGATCCAAGCAGTCCATCCTAAAGGAGATCAGCCCTGGGATTTCTTTGGAGGGAATGATGCTGAAGCTGAAATTCCAGTACTTTGGCCATCTCATGTGAAGAGTTGACTCATTGGAAAAGACTCTGATGCTGGGAGGGATTGGGGGCAGGAGGAGAAGGGGACGACAGAGGATGAGATGGCTGGATGGTATCACTGACTCGATCGACATGAGTTGGAGTGAACTCCAGGGGTTGGTGATGGACAGGGAGGCCTGGCATGCTGCGATTCATGGGGTCACAAAGAGTCGGATATGACTGAGCAACTGAACTGAACTGAAAATTTAAACATTCAAATTTCTTAGCACTCAGCAACACCATTCCTAGGAATATGCCCAAAGAAACTTTTGCATATAAACACCTTATTCAAAAACGGTGCATTTTTTTCCACAAAATGGTGCAACATTTTCCACAATTGATTAGATAATGTAATATAGTCAAAGAGGGAAATATTTATACAGCAATGAAAATGAATGAATTATGGCTATATGTAAAAATGTGGAGTTCAGATCAGTTCAGTCGCTCAGTCGTGCCCAACTCTCCATGAACTGCAGCACGTCAGGCCTCCTATCCATCACCAACACCCAAACCCATGTCCATTGAGTCAGTGATGCCATCCAACCATCTCATCCTCTGTCGTCCCCTTCTCCTCCTGCCCTCAGTCTTTCCCAGCATCAGGGTCTTTTCCAATGAGTCAGCTCTTCGCATCAGGTGGCCAAAGTACTGGAGTTTCAGCTTCAACATCAGTCATTCCAATGAACACCCAGGACTGATCTCCTTTAGGATGGACTGGCTGGATCTCCTTGCAGTCCAAGGGACTCTCAAGAGTCTTCTCCAACACCACAGTTCAAAAGCATCAATTCTTCTGCACTCAGCTTTCTTTACAGTCCGACTCCCACATCCATACATGACCACAGGAAAAACCATAGCCTTGACTAGATGGACCTTTGTTGACAAAGTAATGTCTCTGCTTTTGAATATGCTATCTAGGTTGGTCATAACTTTCCTTCCAAGGAGTAAGCGTCTTTTAATTTCAGGACTGCAATCACCATCTGCAGTGATTTTGAAGCGCAGAAAAGTAAAGTCAGCCACTGTTTCCCTATCTATTTGCCATAAAGTGATGGGACCGGATGCCATGATCTTTGTTTTCTGAATGTTGAGCTTTAGGCCAACTTTTTCACTCTCCTCTTTCACTTTCATCAAGAGGCTCTTTAGTTCTTCTTCACTTTCTGCCATAAGGGTGGTGTCATCTGCATATCTGAGGTTATTGATATTTCTCCCGGCAACCTTGATTTCAGCTTGTGCTTCCTCCAGCCCAGAATTTCTCATGATGTACTCTGCATATAAGTTCAATAAGTAGGGTGACAATATACAGCCTTGACGTACTTCTTTTCCTATTTGGAACATGGAGAAACCTTGGTAATTTAATGCTGAGTGAAAAAAGTAAGTCCCAGAGGACTGCATATGGTACAATTTTATTTTTATAGAATATTAACTTCCCTGTGGCTCAGTTGGTAAAGAATCTGCCTACAATGCAGGAGACCTGGGTTTGATCCCTCGTTTGGGAAGATCCCCTGGAGAAGGAAATGGCAATTCACTCCAGTATTCTTGCCTGGGAAATCCCATGGACAGAGGAGCCTGGCAGGTTACACTCCATGAATTCTCAAGAGTTGGACAGGACTTAGTGACTAAACCAGTACCACCACCACACTACCACTAGCAAGATTAAGCAAAATATCAACTATATATATACGGGTAACTAAGCAGTTTCTTTGGGAGAAAGCAATGGCACCCCACTCCAGTACTCTTGCCTGGAAAACCCCATGGGCAGAGGAGCCTGGTAGGCTGCAGTCCATGGGGTCGTGAAGAGTCAGACACGACTGAGTGACTTCACTTTCACTTTTCACTTGCATGCATTGGAGAAGGAAATGGCAACCCACTCCAGTGTTCTTGCCTGGAGAATCCCAGGGATGGGGAAGCCTGGTGGGCTGCCGTCTATGGGGTCGCACAGAGTCGGACATGACTGAAGCGACTTAGCAGCAGCAGCAGCAAGCAGTTTCTTTAAAAAAAAAAAAAAAAAAACTAAATATGTGTTTACCATCTGATTCAGCAATTTCACTTTTAGGCGATTATCCTAGATAAATTAAAAGTTACATTTACACCAAACCTATACATGAATGTTCATTGCACCTTTATTTGTATTAGCCAAAACCCAGAAAAAAGCTACATTTCTCCAACAGGTAAATAATTAAACAAAATATGGTGCATCGATACCACAGAATACTACTAAGCAATTTAAAAAAACCTATTGGTAAGCATAACAACTTGGATGGAATGAAAAACAATCAAGCTTTGTGGAAAAAAAAAAAATCTCAAAAGTTTGCATTTATATAGCCATTCTTGAAATGACAAAAGTAGATAATCAAGAATAGATTAGCAGTCACCAATGGTTAGAAAGGAGTAATGGAGCAAGGAAAATGACTTTGGCCTTGCAAGATGGCATGAGGGATCCTTTTGATGAAACTATTCATTATCTTCATTGCAGCAGCAGCCACGCAAATCTAAACATGATAAAGTTGAATAGAATTAAACACGCACACAAAGTGCGTATAAAACTAGTGAAATTTGAATAAAGGTGATAGGCTGTATTAATGTTTAAAAAAGAAAACTTGAATTCCCTCTTTCAGATTCTTCATTCATTCATTTGCTCATTCAACAACAATTTGCTGCATGTGCTGTCTGCCAGACACTATGCTGTAGAACTAATTCATCAAAGTTGTGAGATGTGTTACAGTGGACAATGTCCAGTGCCTTCACAATGTAAAACAGGGAGACCTCACTCTCTCATTTGTGTCAGTGAAGGCTTTCCTGAGAGAATTGCTGAAGCTAGAACCTAATGGATGAGTAAGCAGAAGCTGGACAAAAGCTAGAATCCAGCTTGGAGGGAGGAAATATTTCAGGAGGCGAAAATGTAACTGTTCTCTCAAGTGTTGCCTTGAGCTGGCAAGCAACACAGTGTAGAGGAACTGAAGCAAGATTTGAAAGAAGACTGGAGAGCGAAGGAGGAAAGATAAAGAGAATGAGGGAGTGTTTAGGAGATGATAAGGGGTGATCAGGGGCTCTATCACCTCATCAGAATCTTGTAGGCAAGTGCATGGGTGGGGTGGCTGGGGAGAGTGAACAGGGTCACTGGAGATGAGGGTGTCAAGGAACAAAGACATCAAGGAGTTGTATGGACATCCATGTGAACAATGATGATTGTGGGAGCACACTCAAAGAGGGGATAGGTGCCAAAATCTTGGCAGATGGTTAAAAGTTTCAATCATGGTACTAAGGAGTGGCTGGATAAATTGTATTTCCCACTCCACAATCTCCATTAAACCTCCCAAAGTCATCCATGTAGTAGTAGTAGTCATGGTAAGAAAAATATCTACGTGCACAAGAGATCATTGCTGTGTGGTGGGGTAGGAAGTTGTTAACTGCTAGATCAAGTTGATGCCTGGGGAAGGGACCCTTTGGTAGGACTCTGCTGTCTTCTGATCTTCCTCTCTACTGAGTTCTTTCAAATTGCAGGTCAGTTTGAATCTTCCTCGTGGTAATATTCTCCTTAACACTGCACGCAACCAGGCAACGGATTGCTTTTCACGGCAAAAATTACTGAAATACTAATAGCAGTGGACCATAGTGTCAGATTTTTCTGTGGGGACAGGAGAAGGAAGTTGACTGCAAAGGTCACCTCCATCACTGTCATTCAACTTCAACTCCTAAACCAGGCTATAGGGGTCCACTGAAATAGTGGAAGATTCTTTGTCTTTTAGCCTAGCTTATGAAAAGAGACCAAAAAAAAAAAAAAAAAAAAAAAAAAAAAACTAAGAAAGACAAAAGTCTTCTTCTTGTTGCAAAAAGAAAGGGGAAAACTTTCTGAAGGTGTGAAGTTGGGCACCTTATCTATCTAGTAACAAAAGGTAGCCATGGCAGACTACTACTTCTTACCCAAATGAGGTAAGATAGAGCACTTCTACTTATCCACAGGATGTGAGATAGAGCAACGTAGGAAAACACCAAAGGCCAAGCAGAACACAAACAGGACAGACCTGAACCTTCTGCAAAGGACGCTGATGGCTGAGGGCCATTTGTCTCACAGCACAAACTTCAGGGGAAAAAAGCACCTGTCATAAGTTCAGGGTGTCTTAACAGGAACCCAAGTGCTTGAGCGTTTTAACACTCAATTCAGTTCAGTCGCTCAGTCGCGTCCGACTTTTTGCGACCCCATGAACCGCAGCACGCCAGGCCTCCCTGTCCATCACCAACTCCCAGAGCTCACTCAAACCCATGTCCATCAAGTCAGTGATGCCATCCAGCCATCTCATCCTCTGTCGTTCCCCTTCTCCTCCTACCCACAATCTTTCCTAACATCAGGGTCTTTTCCAATGAGTCAGCTCTTCGAATTAGGTGGCCAAAATATTGGAGTTTCAGCTTCAACATCAGTCCTTCCAATGAACACCCAGGACTGATCTCCTTTAGGATGGACTGGTTGGATCTCCTTGCAGTCCAAGGGACTCTCAAGAGTCTTCTCTAACACCACAGTTCAAAAGCATCAATTCTTCTGCACTCAGCTTTCTTTATAGTCCAACTCTCACATCCATACATGACCACTGGAAAAACCATAGCCTTGACTAGACGGAACTTTGTTGGCAAAGTAATGTCTCTAACATTAGAAAAAGAAAAATTTAACAGAATCATGTTTGGGATGCAAAGCCCCCAAAGATAGCAAAACCATAAAAGAGAAGAAAGGGTACCCAAAACTGCAGTTCTGCAGAGGCTGTAGAGACTGACGGTGAAGGAGAAGAGAAAGCAAGGCAAGCAGACAACTAAAAGCTGAAAAGTCAGACTCCAATATGGTCCAAGAGAAGAGACCCATTATAGGTGGTGATTCTGGAGTGAGATCACAGCTACAGAGCCCCTCCTGCATTCAGACACAGCCACACCTGCCTTAAGGTGGAGGTGGAAGTCTGCAGCAAACACAGAAAGTCAGGGTCTCGATGTTTTTCAACGTCCAGAGTTCAGTCTTCTGCCCAAAGACTGTCCATCTCCAGAACTTTCTCCCCCAGAACTCTGATGGCATTCAGAAGGAAACTATGCATAGTTAAAAAGGAAACTGAGTAGATTCAGACAGCACAGAAAGGTGAGGGGAGGAAGAGAGAAAAAATTTTTTTAAACGCAAACCTGTGTGATCTGATAGAGCTATCATCGAATGGCTCTCTGGGCCGAGAGGGGTCGCCAGGAGTATAAGACAGTCACTGTGACATGTAAAGCACACATGACTAAGTGACTCAAATAACTAGCAGACTAATCTCCTAGCTTAGTCTCTTCTAATGAAGGTTAAGTCACCTGGAAAAACTATCTTAAGTAGCTATCATTTGCCTCTAGTCCACTTTAGAATTATGAAGTTTAATCAAAGTATACTATATGTAATATTAATCTAGAGCACGCAAAATAATGCAAACCCTACTTAATATGAAAATCTGAGGCTGCCTTCTATTTGAACCATACATGATTAAACACTTTGATTTGCATATTTTAGAAATTCCCTTCTGATGTGTCACATAAGAGGTAAGTCATTTACACAACTCTCTAAATGAAACTTTATGTGTAACTCTGCACTTAACAGGTTGATGTCTTCATACTATCAGGAGAAATTTCAGATTTCTATTTTGTGAAGTGAGAGACCAAATTACTGTTCTTACTTTTTAAAAAAAGTATAAGTATATATTTCAACTGGAGTGTGTTGAAGCTTTAATGTTTTATTTGTTTAGGATAGAAAACATTATATATCTCTTCAATGACCAAGGATTTATCCTTTGGTTCACTGTGATATAGGAATGAAAGTTTATAATATCTGATTGTAGGAAATCAACCAGATCAGTATATGCTAAGTCAAGCTGACTTAGCCTCCTCAGCAGGTAACAGTATGATCTTTACTTCTATCTTTGTGATAAAACTGTTGGTAAACCCATTTGGTGCTCATTTGCACCCTCACTTTTAAAAATATTTGTTTATTTATTTCATTGCATTCAGCCTTAGTCTCAGCACGCAGGATCTTCATCGTGTCATGCATTGTAGCACACGGCTCAATAGCTGTGGTACATGGCTTGAGAGCCTGTGGGATCCTAGTTCCCAAATCAGGGATCAAACCTACATCCCCTTCTTTGCAAGTGGGTTCTTAAGCACTGGACTACCAGGAAGGCCCTGTACCTTCATTATTTTTAAACTCTGCAAAGCCCTGGGTCACTTGATCACACCTTTTTATGATACCCACATTGTCCTTTGAGGCACCACATCTTTCTAGTCCCCCGTCTACTGCTGTAGGTCCTTTTTCTAAATCTGTTCTGTGGACTTATCCCACCCTCCCTCCAACTGAGTTCAACCTTCAACTATTTTTCAAGGTTCCTTCCTCAGTTCAATTCAACAAGGTTTTGCAGGTACCCACTAATGCACAAGGCATAATGATCAGTGCTGTACATGCAAAGATGAATAAGACATGCAAATAACGAGAGAGGCATACAAATATGCAAGTATAATCTAATCTATACTTAAGTACTACAATAATAATGTGTACAAGTAACTTGCTGGCAGGGCCTCAAAGGATAAAATAGTGAACCCTGTCCTCTTCTCTCTTCACCTGCTCTTCTGGGTGTCTTGATTGAACCTTTTCAATTAGAAGAGAGAGAGATTCACAAAAGTAGGTTCAGACAGGGTAGAGTTATTCAATGATACGCATGTACGGGGAAATAAAGGGCAAAGGTCTCTGAATGGAATGAAAGAACAGGGTGTGCTCTGGTTTCCTCCACCACATCACTTATGATACATTAAGATTTCTGCTTGCTCAGGAGGTACAGTTTGCACACAGGCCATCATTTTTCTTTATCGTGTAATGTTCTCTCACAGGCCATCATTTTCCTTTCTCTATCTTGTAACACTTTTTCAGGTCAGCAACCACTGTCAATTACCACATTTCCTCCATGTTGATCAACACTAGCTCTTGAAGGAAAGAGTCCTGATTGATCCAGCTGATCTTTTTCTCACTAGGCTTTCTCAGCCTCAGAATGGATCCCGCTCCCAACCCAATCCACTGTGGCTGGGAGTGGGACATGATAAATCAGATGTTGATACGGTCTGGTTACAAATCCTCAGAGATTTAGGGAGAACTCTGTTCTCTTTACCATAACCTAGAAGGCCCCACAGGATGGGGCCTTGCTTGCCTCTCCAACTTCATTTCATGTTGAAGTTTGTAAAGCACATCAGGGGTTTTGTCCTGCCTAAGCGCTGCTGCGTATGCTCTTCCTGCTGCCCATTCATGAGCTAGAATCGGAGCACGTGAGACAGAGACCTGTGTGTCCTGTTCACCCTATGATCACTCTTGCTTGGCACAATGCCTAAGACAATGGGGTCTCAAAAAGTGTTTGTCGAGTGAATGGTGAATTAACGGTAGACACACAGCTTCCATGATAGCTCAGTTGGTAAAGAATCCGCCTAGATTGCAGGAGGCCCCAGTTTGATTCCTGGGCTGGGAAGATCCCCTGCAGAGGGGATAGGCTACCCACTCCAGTATTCTTGGGCTTCCCTTGTGGCTCAGCTGGTAAAGAATCTGCCTGCAACGTGGGATCCCTTTGGGTTTGATTTGGGTTTGATCCCTAGGTTGGGAAGATCCCCTTGAGAAGAGAAAGGCTACCCACTCCAGTATTCTGGCCTGAAGAATTCCAAGGACTGTATAGTTCATGGGGTAGCAAAGAGTTGGACATGTCTGAGCTACTTTCACTTTCACACCTCTGCCAAAGGTAGAGACTATGGATGGAAAAGATATCGACGTTTAGCTCATTGGCTGAGAGTATCTCTTCCTATGTTCTCTACTGCTAAGGTTTTCCATTGATTATCTATTATCAAAGTTCCATTCCCAATTTCAGATCTGCATCTCCTTTCCTCCAAATATCTTCAACTAGACATTCTACAATGGAGAAGGCAATGGCAACCCACTCCAGTACTCTTTTTTTTTATTTTATTTTTAAACCTGAAACACTGTATTAGTTTTGCCAAACATCAAAACGAATCCGCCACAGGTATACATACGCTCCCCATCCTGAACCCTCCTCCCTCCTCCCTCCCCAAACCATCCCTCTGGGTCATCCCATTGCACCAGCCCCAAGCACACAGTATCGTGCATCGAACCTGGACTGGCAACTCGTTTCATACATGATATTACACATGTTTCAATGCCATTCTCCCAAATCTTCCCACCCTCTCCCTCTCCCACAGAGTCCATAAGACTGTTCTATACATCAGTGTCTCTTTTGCTGTCTCGTACACAGGGTTATTGTTACCATCTTTCTAAATTCCATATATATGCGTTAGTATACTGTATTGGTGTTTTTCTTTCTGGCTTACTTCACTCTGTATAATAGGCTCCAGTTTCATCCACCTCATTAGAACTGATTCAAATGTGTTCTTTTTAATGGCTGAGTAGTACTCCATTGTGTATATGTACCAAATCCCATGAATGGAGGAGCCTGGTAGGCTGCAGTCCATGGGGTCGATAAGAGTCGGACATGACTGAGCAACTTCACTTTCACTTTCATGCATTGGAGAAGGAAATGGCAACCCACTCCAGTGTTCTTTCCTGGAGAATCCCAAGGACGGCGGAGCCTGGTGGGCTGCCGTCTATGGGGTTGCACAGAGTCGGACACAACTGAAGCAACTTAGCAGCAGCAGCAGACATTCTACAATAATGTCAGGCTTGTACTAGTCTCTCAAACCCGTACATCCTCCCATGTTCCTTCTTTCTTATGGTTTCTCCAGTGAACAGCTCACTGAAATCAGAAATCTGATGGTCATCTTTTTCTACCTGCCCATTATTTATCCTGAAGTCAATTCTTTTATGAAATAACATTTACTTTCCCTTTTTAAATAGCTTTCAAATTCCCCTCCTGTCCCTGCCTCTCTCGCTTGCCTGCTTCCCATTCTTCTTCTCCTTGCACACTGTTCTCCTGTGATAGTGAATGCCTCATTCTTTCAAACTTCCTTATATTTATGTGCCTCCTATTTCCTCCACTTGAAATACTTTTCCCTGCCTTCCCCTAGTAGCCTTACAATCTCAGGAGAACCAGTCAACCTTTAACACTAAATAGACAAAGCCTCTCTTTTGGAACAAAAAATGATGAAGGAGGTTAAAGAGGGGAAAAAAAGGTCCCTGCTATGTTTAAACTCTGTAGGAAAAAGTAAAAGAACTTTGAAGACATGAGTGTGTCTTCACTCATGTCTTCACTTCACACTTCTTCCACGTGTGTGAGCATTTTGTCCAGCATTTTGACCCTCCTAAAAACCAGAGGGAGACTGTCATGAAAATACTAAACATTGCCACAAAGAACCTAGTAGATGAAACTGGGCTGACTAAAATGACAAGAAAAGCAAGCAACTGCTACATTCCTGTGTTAAATGCTCCAAATTAGCATTTGGCCTCAGTCTGAGAGGTTGTCACGATGTGAGCCTTTAGGTCCAAAAGATGTTGCACTTCTTCGCTGTCACCAGGTCTTCAGTGGCTAGTCTATTCAACTCAGCTCAGACCTGGAGTGAATGAGTGAACTGGTCCTCAGCATAGTTATGACAAAATCAGGAATCTCTTATTGCACAGTCATTCAGTAATTCTGACACCAGCTGCATAAAGGATCTGATCTATATCTCTGTCTAGCTGGAAAACATTTCCACAGGCTAGACAACTTATGATGGCCTCTAAATTAGTTCTCCATGTATTGGGACGAAGAAACACAACACCCATTTTATTTGTTTATATAAGAAGGACACACTTTAATAGGGGAACCAGATCATTTTGTTTCATATTAAAAGAATGAACAAAAAAAAAAAAAAAAAGAATGAACCAAAGAGTCTATCAATGACATAGATGTCATCTTTCTGGGAACCTTTTCATTACTCTCTACCTCAGGACAGAATTAATGCTCCTATGACCTTCTCTTGCATATTCGTATCATTACACATAGCTCACTCTACTTTAGTTATTTGTCTGTTTCTCCTACTGAATTGTAAGCTATTTAAGGACAGAAATTACTTTGCACCATTTGTCCTCTCTGTGTCTGCTCAGGCTCTACCCTAAAGCTGTCTGTTAAATTAACTATTGTAAACTAAGAAAGGACTCTCTTTGTTCTCCCAGGGTTTTTACTGGTATAGCAGCACTCTAAGCCAAAATATATATGGCAAAACCAATACAATATTGTAAAGTTAAAAAAAAAAACTAAAGAATATGCATGTATTTTATTGACTGGAACTCTGATATTTAAGTAGACATGTGTGTTCAGTCGCTAAGTTGCGTCTGATTCTTTGTGACCCCATGATTGTAGGCTTCCAGGCTCCTCTGTCCATGGGATTTCCCAGGCAAGAATATTGGAGTGGGTCGCCATTTTCCTCTCCAGGGGATCTTTCCAACCCAGGGATTGAACCTGTGTCTCCTGCATTGGCAGATGGATTCATTACTACTGAGCCACCTGGGAAGCCCAGCCTAAGTGGGAACAATGTTCAAAACCAAGCCAAGTTTCCAAATAGGACTTAAAATCAAGTGTTCTTTGTTTTTGAGACTCTATCCCAACCTCTTGCTTCCTTTGTCCGCTAACT
Source organism: Bubalus kerabau (assembly GCF_029407905.1). Classification (NCBI taxonomy): domain Eukaryota; kingdom Metazoa; phylum Chordata; class Mammalia; order Artiodactyla; family Bovidae; genus Bubalus; species Bubalus kerabau. The sequence goes on from NC_073633.1 coordinate 76,356,215, forward strand.
CATGATGATTGTTTAATGCTTTCCAGCTGTTTTTACTTCCAAGCCTTTAAGTTTTTCTTTCACTGACCAAGAGGCACTGAACAACTTATAAGGCAATAATATTTTGGATGAAATTACTTCTCGTATTTCTCTCCCAGTTTTGCCCCACCGCTACAATCTGCCCCAAATATTATCTAGCCTGTCTCATGCAGTCCCTCCAATGGCTATCTGTGATTACCGTGACCTGATATTCCTGTGCAGAATTCCTCACTTATGCACCAGCTTAGCGCGTCCATCTGTCCCAAGACTTGTTGGCAATGTAGTTTCTACTCTGTTTCCTTCATACATGCTGTGTATCGTTAGACACTCCATAAACTCAAATTGTCTGTGAAAATGATGCTGAAAATGATGTCTGTGAAAATGATGCAGTCTGTAAATCTTTACATGGGAAAACTACTAGAGAAGTTGGCTTAAGGATGACTTGGTTCAAGATCCAATGGCCCAATAGAAAGCGTTTCTTTTGCAAGGTGTATTGTCTAACTATTCTGATAAAATTATGTTCTCTTTGTATATTCTTTGCCTGGAATGTTTAGCCAAGTGCCACAGCCTGACAAAAAGAGCAGAGGGCTAGAAGTCATGAGTACAGGGTTCTAGACTCAGCTTGGAACTAGCTCGGTGATCCTGATCAAGCCACCTGCTTGTTTCCTTGGTCATTGTTGATTTCACCAGGCAAGCATCTGGGCTAAGGAAAAAAAAAAGGATTGAACCTGTGGTAAAGGTGCTTTTATATAGTGTCAAGAACTGTGAAGATTCTGAGAGTGTAGCTTACTTAAAATATAACAAGTTAGCCTGTCACAATTTTGTGGGTGCGGGTAAAAAAACAAACAAACAAATAAACATGATATTCCTGGATCAGAGACCAAGGGCTTTATTATTATGACCTAGCAAGCGGCATGAGCATCAGCACATTTGCATCAGTTCTCCTTGCTCCCAGATTGCATAGGTATGACACAGATGGACACAGAAGGAGACCTGTGCACCATTGGCTGCATTTCAGGACAGGAGTTCTGAGTTTAGGGACCCTGGGCATAGTGCAGTATTCTAAAGGACAGTTTCCACCAGAAGATGGTGCTTTGCTTCTTGTGAATACCATGGCATCGTGGACTAACGTTTTGTATATTTTTCTCATATGTCTCTAATAGATCTGAATACAAATTACTGATTTATACATTTTAGTTTTATTAAAGTATAGTTGATTTACAATGTTGTGTTAATTTCAGCTGTATATCAAAGTGATTCATTTATTCGTGTATATATTCTTTTTCATATTATTTTCATTATAGTTTATCACAGGATATGAATATATTTGCCTTTGCTATACAGTAGGTCTTTGTTGTTTATCCATTCTAAATCGTTGATATTTTACTTAATGATTTCATCTGTGCTTTATAAATATAATAGATCTAATTCTAGAGATATGAGACAAGTATTTATGTTAAATGAAGGATGTAGATAGGAAATAAGAAAAAGTAAAGTTGCAATATAGTTCAGGTTGGTATTTAAAGATGGCCCTGTGTAAAAATTGCAATATATAATCCATGTGCTTTTCCATTTCACTCTTCAAATCCTGTCTTCAAATAGTAAGCCAAATAATTCCTTTCATGCCCTCTACTGGATATTGTTGTTCAGTCACTAAGTCATCTGGCTCTTTGTGACCCCATGGACAGCAGCACACCTGACTCCCCTGTCGTTCACCAGCTCCCAGAGTTCGCTCAAACTCATGTTCATTGAGTTGGTGATGCTATCTAATCATCTCATCCTCTGCAGCCCCTTTCTCCTTTTGCCTTCAATCTTTTCCAGCATCAGGGTCTTTTCCAATGAGTCAGCTCTTCGCATCAGGTGGCCAAAGTATTGGAGCTTCAGCTTCAACATCAGTCCTTCCAATGAATATTCAGGGTTGATTTCCATTAGGATTGACTGGTTTGATTTCCTTGCAGTCCAAGGGACTCTCAAGAGTCTTCTCCAGCACCACAATTCGAAAGCATCAATTCTTCAGCACTCAGCTTTCTATTGGATTTTAGAAGTTAAACATTGATAACACTGGAAGATAATCCAGGAATATTGAAAATAATTTGCAAATGGAAACAAAAAACTGGTGCTTTTTTAGGGAGAGAGGAAGAAAGTCAATTAACCCTCCCCTGGACAAAATTTATGTGTATGTTTATTGACATATTTGCATTGCCCTCAGTTTTCTACAAGTTAACTTTCATCTCTGCAGAATTATAAAACAACCTAGTCAAAAGTGCATATATTTCTATAGGCAAATAATCCCCAGTGGTTGCAGCATTTCCTTGAAAAGATATTAGTCTCGTATGCTTATTCCAACATCTTCAGTATTTCCTTAAATGGATCAAGAAGAAGATAAATGAATAGGATCAATTTAGAAGCACTTTGTCTATCCTTATGAATTGCCATTGGGTTTGGATTGGAGAATCGATAAGAAAGATTAGAAAAATTAGCTGTTTGCTCTTCCAGCAGTATTTCAGAGTGCCAGCAGAGTATTTCAGAGATGAATTATAGAAGAAAAGGTATTTTCACAGTCATTCATTCAGGAAACTGAAGCTTGTTGATACCAGCTATATGCCTAACTCCTCTGGAAGCTTTGAGTCCACATGAGGTTCCAGGGAACTATCTCCTGGAATTTATAGTTACAGTCACAATTACTCCTGTATCTGAAAATATTTAACCCCAAGTAAGATGAGCTGCTAACACAGCTGTGGAAAATCTGAAAACACAGTGTGGAAAGTCTTGTTCACCTCTTCACCACTTAGGCAGGCTGACCACCTTTTTTTTCGTGACTACTAAACTTGTCTGTGAATTTTTCATCATAGTCTCCCTTTACCCACTCCCATAATCCCTAGCCCTAATGCCAGAACATTCTTAGTCATGCTAAAGGTCTATAAGAATACCCCAGTAATATAGTAGGTCTTAAAACTGACATCACAGTGGGCCTGGAGTAAGATTTTCTTTAGTATCAAAATCATAACCTTCTCCAAGTCAAGGGCCTTATTTACAGGCCTTTAATATTCACCTGTCTTATCTAAGATATTACTTAGACTTGGTTTTAAGTTGGCAAAACTTTAAAGCAAATTAAACCTTTACCAACATAAATACAAACTATGAAGGGGCAGGAGTGACATCAGTGGGAAAGAAATATGACACATATCTACCAGAAGGTGGCAATATTGCTTCTCCAAACTTTTCAGATCAGAAAGGTTCCTGTCTCAGGACAAACTGCTGCTGCTGCTGCTAAATTGCTTCAGCCATGTCCCAATCTGTGCGACCCCATAGACGGCAGCCCACCAGGCTCCCCCATCCCTGGGATTCTCCAGGCAAGAACACTGGAGTGGGTTGCCATTTCCTTCTCCAATGCATGAAAGTGGAAAGTGAAAGTGAAGTCGCTCAGTCGTGTCCGACTCAGTGACCCCATGGACTGCAGCCTACCAGACTCCTCCATTCATGGGATTTTCCAGGCAAGAGTACTGGAGTGGGGTGCCATTGCCTTCTCCAAGGACAGAAACTAGGTGTGGCTATTTCTAAACTCATTTTACATTTAATTCATAGGCATCTTTTACAGAACAGAATGTGACTTAGCTAAGCTTCAAAGTTTATCATCTCAGTCAAAATATCTTGTTGTTTAGTCACTAAGCTGTGTCTGACTCTGCGACCCCATGGACTATAGCCCACCAGGCTCCTCTGTCCATGGGATTTCCCAGGCAAGAAGACTAGAGTGGGTTGCCATGTCCTTCTCCAGGGGATCTTCACAACTCAGGAATCAAACCCATGTCTCCTGCACTGGCAGGCGGGTTTTACAACTAAGCTACCATAGAAGCCTGTATTCAAAATATACACAGAGGCAAAACACAAAAAGGGTATTTTATAAGTAGCATAAGAGTCCATAGATGTATTGAACCATTACAATGAGGAAGGTTCCTTGCTGAAAGTTTCATGTGGAAGACATAGAGAAGCAAAGGACCTCAACCCTTAAAAAATTTGGAATATACTCTGGAAGAAGAACTTTATTCATAAACTGATCAGAATTTCTGTTTTAAAATTCTGGCCCCAATCTACCTAGATTCTCCTGGATCTTTTCTCCTCAGAGACACTAAACTTATTGCTTCCTATCTAACTGTGGGGTCTTTCTTTATCCTTAGCCTTTCACGGCCATGTTTTCTTCACCACATTTACTTGTTTGGCTTGAAATATCTCAAGCCCTTACACTTTTGGTGCTGGAAGGCAAAGAAAATAAGTCTTGGCATGGCCCCTTCCCTGTGGAAATAAAGGGGACTTTTCTCAACACTTCTTCCCAGGCAGCCAAACAGCTCCAGACTCCAAGATCCCAGATTACGCCCAACTTGAGCCTTGCAATCCTCCCAAGGCCAACATGACATTTCCCACAGAAACCTCAGCAGCCTACCCACACTTAACAAAAGTTTGATAGCCAAGCAAAAAAAAAAAAAAAAGGGAGACTTATATTGCTTATATTCCCAACTTTAACTTTTCACAATCTGCATTTCAGGATATTTACTAGTATGTTATGACAAAAAATACTAATTAACCAGAAGCTCCTTAGCTGGCTTAAACAGCAACAGCAATAATAGTAATGAGTAGCCTGTTCTACGTCCTTCTGTGTGTCATGCTAAGGCTCTTATTTGTTTTCCATGAAATGAAAATCACTGTGTGGACACTGCGTCTAGTTTACTAGACTCTGACTTAGAAAGCTCAGTAATCTCAGTGAGCATCTCGGGCAAAATGTTGCACAACTCTAGAATTCACATAGGCAGGGTAGAAGGAGCAGTTGGTTGTGTGTTAGTTTGTGCATGCATGCCAAGTGGCTTCAGTTACGTCCGACTCTTTGCGACCCTATGGACTTTATGGAGCCTGCTAGGCTCCTGTGTTCACGGGATTCTTTAGGTAAGAATACTGGAGTGTGTTGCCATGCCCTCCTCTAGAGGATTTTCCCAACCCAGAGATCGAACCTGAGTCTCTTACCACTATCGCCACCTGGGAAGCCTGTGTGTTAGTTTATTTACGGGCAAAAGAAATAATACAGTCAGTTTCTGTACCATCACTGGACATCTGCCGCTCCTCTACTCTCCACCACCTCTCAGGTTTGAGATTCTTTTGCTGGTTAAAGCTCATTGCTGAGAACACAATGGCTGATGCTACACAGGGGGAAATGCCAGGTCAGCAACTGAACCGCTAAAGCCATATGTGCCTGCTCCATAAATGCCCATTTTTCATCTTTAGTGGGCTTCAAAGTTAAATAGTTAAGACAGACAATGCAAAAAAAAATATGACCACAGCAAAACACAGAAACTGCGCTGACTAAAATTAAGTGTTCATACCAATCATGCATTTTTAATGGGAATGTTTATGGAAATTGTCTCCTAACGTTTAGGCAGTATTTTTTTTTTCTTCTTCATTGGTTATTTATGATGCTTTGAGCTGGAAACATGAGCTAAGTGGGAAAGCCAGAGAATGGGATTTACTTAACAACCACAACCCTGTCCTTTCATAAATAAAAAGAAGAAAGCTGATCATTTCTTCAAGTTGCTTTGTGATAAATAAACCTAAGACAAAAAAGCTACCAGAATTCATCACATCTTTTTTTTTTTCTTCCCAACCTGGAATTCCCTAATACATAGTGTCTGATGGGTTTCTTTTCTTTGTTACAGATTGTCTACCATGGTGCTTAGTTGAATTGTGCCATTTTATTATTTGGAATGTGAAAGAAAAAATTTTAATGAAATTGAAGAGCTTAATAATTAAATGCATTCAGCCAAATGAAAATGGCTGACAGAGGTGGTGGGGGTGGGGTGCTAGAGATTAACATAAAATTAGGTCTTAGAGTAGAAAACAAGGAAGAACTTGAGAACCTCAAGAGTGAAACTGGCCCCCTAGCCTATTCAATTCTTTAGTGTTGATGTCGGAGCTCTCAAATGCAGTCTTTATTTTGGAATGTGAGTGTGAGATTCCCTAGGAGATTATTAAAGTTCTGCAGTGGATGTAGCCCTGGGATTAAGCTTCTGCAAACAGATTTGCTCCTGTAAAACTGGGTAACTGAGCCCACGTGCTGAGGCTCAAGGCTGGACCGTCATGTATTTGTACAAGTATCAAATTAAGACACGTTTCCTAAACAGCCGTCCAGGCAATTCTGTCTTCTGAGAAGCTGAAGACTGACCTAGGCTCTGTGTCCTAAAAGAATGCATTAATCCCCACTTCACACTGAGAATAATCCCTAGAAATACTGTAAATAGACTTCAAATGCCTGGAGTAAATAGGAAATCTGGAACCCACCAGAGGGAACTTGTGAGGCAGCTTATTTGTGTTTTAGAAGGAGATCCTGTGAGCCACTCATGACCATTTCCATGTCTAAAGGAGCCTTTTCAAGTTCTGTTTTTAAGAAGCCGAGAGACTTTTGCAACCCACGGTAAATAAAATGTAGCAAACAGGACACAATAACTGCTTAGTGGTTCCGTCAGCCAGTTAACTGTCACAAATGATGATTTCCCTCCAGCCAGACTGTGACATGCTCCTAAATCTTCACAGGAGGTTGGCTGATAAAGGTGAGCTTCACTTAGCCCAGACCTGACAGACTGTGGGTTGTGCTGATCTGATCTCTACCCTTTGTTGAGCTCATTCTTAAAATAGTACTTTCCTGCCTAGGTACCCTCTGAGGTGAGACATAGAGCTAGCTGGAAGAGAGCCAGGGAAGAGAGGGTGAAGCAGTCAATGGAAATTAGCGGAGCTATCGTGCCTGCTGAAATGGCTCCAAATGGGACAATTATTGTCAAAACTGAAACATGTGGTTCACTGCAAGTCTCCTTGCTGTGTAGACACGGGGTAAAGACTCTGGTAACAGTCAAATACATTTTTAGGAGGAATGTATAGTTGGGCACATAGTCTTGATACTAACCACCCCTAGGTCAATTTATGTGGCACCAGTGAAGTCACAGATCATTTAGGCTGCTTCCATATCCTGGCTATTGTAAATAGTGTTGCTATGAATGTTGAGGTGTATGGATCTTTTTGAATTATGTTTTTCTCTGGGTATATGCCCAGAAGTGGGATTGCTGGGTCATGTGGTAGATCTATTTTTAGTTTTTTAAGGAACCTCCATACTCTTCTCCATAGAGGCCGTATCAGTTTACACTCTCACCAACAGTTCAAGAGGATTTCCTCTTTTCCCCATCCTCTCCAGCATTTATTGTTTGTAGATTTTTTGATGATGGCCATTCTGACCGGTGTGAGGTAATATCTCATTGTAGTTTTGATTTGCATTTCTCTACTAATCAGTGATGTTGAGCATCTTTTCATGTGTTTGTTGGCCATCTGTCAGTCTTTGGAGAAATGTCTGTTTAGGTCTTCAGTCCATTTTTCCATTGGGTTGTTTGGTTTTTTGATATTGAACTACTTGTATATTTTGGAGATTAATCCTTTGTCAGTTGCTTCATTTCCAAGTATTTTCTCCTATACTGTGGGTTGAAAACAGATTTCACAGAAAAATGGTATAGATGATCTTATTTGCAAAGCGAAAATAGAGACACAAATGTAGAGAACAAATAGATGGATACCAAGGTGGAAAGAGGAGATGGGAGCAATTGGGAGACTGGAATTAACACACATACACTATTGATACCATGTATAAAATAATTAATGAGAACATGCTGTATAGCACAGGGGACTCTGCTTAATGCACTGTGGTGACCTGAATGGGAAGGAAGTCCAAAAGGGAGAGGATATATGTATGTGTTGGCTGATTCATTTTGCTTTGCAGTATAAACTAAGACCACATTGAAAAATAACAATATGCCAATAAAATTAATTTTAAAAAATAAATTTTTAAAAAGTCACAGGTATTCATCACTCTGAGTTTTATTGAGTGTGTTCACTTTGTGAAAAATTATGAAGCAATACACTTAAAATTGTATAGATTTCCACATGCTTCAATAAAATGTTTGCTTAAAAAATAAAGATAGAAGATTGTTCTAAATATGGGGGTCAGCAAATTATGGTCCCTGGGCCAAATCCTGCTACCTTTTTACATGTGAGCTATGAATGGCTTGTATACTTTTAAATGGTTGGAAAAAAAAGCAAAAGAAAAAAAAGAATATTTTGTTCATGTGAGTATTATATGAATTTAAAATTTTGGCACCCACAAATAGGTTTTATGAAAACAGCCACATTCTTTCCTTTACATATTGCCTATGGCTATTTTAGTTCTACAATGAGTTGACTAGTGGGAATGAAACAGTATGACCTGTAAAGCCTAAAATATTTATATTTATGTTTGTATTATTATTTTATTATCACGTTACATATACATAAATATTTGTATTTATATATGATCTTTTACAGAAAATGCTGACCCTCGTTCTTGATTTAAGGCACCAAAAAACATTAGACAACTGGATGTGGGACATTATTCTTAATTGGACCTAAATCAGGAAAAAAATGCTATAAAGGACATTTAGGAAAAATTTGGAAAATGTTAGTATGTTCTGTGTAATCAGATAATATGTTTGTTTATTTACTTATTTTCGGCTGCGCCAGGTCTGTGTCACTGTGCTTGGGTTCCTCTAGTTGCGGTGAGCAGGCTACTCTCTAGTTGCTGTGCACGGGTTTCTCATTGCCGTGGCTTCTCTCATTGAAGGGAGCAGGTTCAAGGGCACTGGGGCTTCAGTAGTTGTGGCATGCACAGGCTTAGTTGCCCTGCGGCATGTGGAATCTTCCCAGCCAGGAATTGAACCGATGTCCCCTGCACTGGCAGGCGGATTCATAGCTCACGTGTAAAAAGGTAGCAGGATTTGGCCCAGGGAAGTCCCAGATAATATTTTTGTAACCATGTTAAATTTCCTAGTGTGATCTTGGTATTATGGTTGTTTATGTGGAAGAATGTCCTTGTTGTTAAAGACATATATAGGGTTGCAAATAACTGGGGGAGATGTGCACAAAGAACACAAATCTATCACAAATGTGGTAAAATGTTAGCAATTAATGAATCTGGGTGAATGGTATCCTACTATTCTTTCACCATTTCTGTAGGTTTGAAGTTTTCAAAATAAAAAGCTGGGAGAAATAATAAACATAAACCTAAAAACAATGATAATTTCAGAAGCAGTCACCAGGCAGGGTACAAAGGATCAATCGGTAGCATATGCTGAGGGCCAATCAGTTAATTCAAGTGGTTAGAGGTTTGCACATAAACCTCTTCAGCAGTTATACTTTGGGGGTTGTCATCTATCAGCCAATGGCCCTCATCTTGTGGCTTTTCTGAATTCTCCTGCCTGTTTTTTCTGAGCCAATTCCAGATTGCAAGGGGTTTACCAAAGATTTACTTGTTATTCAATCTCCACATTCAAACCAAAAATGATAGTTGATGTTTATCCTGTCTTTCGAGAAACTAAAAAAAATGTACCTCCCACATAAATGTACTTTTTAGTTTTTCCCAGTGGGACACTGAAATCCATCATTAACTGTCACTCTGCCTTTTAGAAATTATATAATTCCTTGAAGATTTATTACCTCTTTAATCAGAGCAAACTCCTAATGTATCAGTAATGATCAGTAACATACCAGTAATTATACACCATTTTCAACCTATATTTCATCTGTGTATTTTTATGAGAGTTTCTTTTCTAAATTACGCTTTTGTCTGTGGGCAGTAATTTTGAGGTTTAGGAACCAGCTGAGGTATAGATTATCTTGAAAGGTTGCATATGGATCTGCAAAGGCTTGGGGATTCCATAAAGAAGCACTGCGAGCAGGGGCTGCAAAGTACTTTTGGCTCTGCAATGAAGTAAGAGTGATTGTCACTCTTCAGGACTAGTCTCTTGGCTCCATGTCAGGCTGACTTGTAATATAAAATCTATTTTATCACAATTCATTTTCTGTCAGATTGCCGGGCAGAGACTGTATAGATTATGGCTTCTCAAGGAAACAAAAACAGAATTTGTCTTACTAATTGAGCCGATGGGCTCTTCAAAGCGAAAATCTAGATCAGAAACAAATTGTCCTTTACCCACTGGCTGAGATTTGAAACAGCTCCCCAGCTGTCACAGAAAGGAACGAGATTTCATTCTATGTAAAATGCATGAATTAGTTTCTAAAAATAAAATTGGAAGCCCTTTAGTTGCTACAACCTTCATTCCAGGAAAATGAGTTATACGAGTGTCTGATATTGTTTTATGGGACTTGGAGATTAAAATGATTTTTTGGTAGACATCGCGTCGGCTTCCTATTTGAATGAGTCCAGAATGAAGCTGAATAGAATTATAGGGGAAAACACGAATGACCGTTACTGGCAGTGATACAACCAGGCATTGCCAGTAACTTCTCAAGCGCACATACACACGTTACACTCCCTTCAAAGTTTTTGTTGCTTATGTCCACGTAGACTGACGTGTCTGTACCAGTGATACCAAGCAAAGCTGATTCCTGATGACTCAAACTATCTTACAGCTGATCCACTCCAAAGTTTGGAGAAAGGGGATGGTAGTCAGGTCTTTATAGCCCTGCATGTCCCATTCAAGGCCAGCGATAGGTAGTAGAATCCTCCACCTCCAAGGAGATGAGCCCTGCAAAAGGCTTTTTACCAAGTGAAGTGCAAAGGTTAAAAAAGCTGACGTGTAGTGAGAATAATGTTTTTTATCTCTTTTCTTGGTCATTTCTTTTTATTCTCCAATCCTTCTATCACTTATACTGAATGTTAGTGAAAGTTGCTCAGTCTTGTCCAACTCTTTGTGATCCCATGGACTGTAGCCCACCAGGCTCCTCTGTCCATGGAATTCTCCAGGATACTGGACTGGGTAACCTTCACATCTCCAGGGGATCTTCCCAACCCAGGGATTGAACCCAGATCTCCTGCACTGCAGGCAGATTCTTTACCAACTGAGTCACCAGGGAAGCCCTACTGAGCATTAATGTTGAGACTCATTGCCCCAGCACCAAAAATATCAGGAAGAACAAAAGAATCAAGTTGTAGGCTCAAAAGCCTGTATTGAATTTTAAAAATAGTTTCTTCAGCCTTTGACAGAGGCAGATTCAAAAGCAGAAAACAAAAAGTTTTCTTGAGCTCCAGAAGGAAAAGAACATGAAGTGCTCAGAACATGTGTTTATGTGATAAAGTTCAGTGTCCTTTCCCTGAAACACAAAGAAAAAATAAGAACATTTGAGGGAGGAAGCTAGAGAGATGTGGGGGATGAAAAGACTTAGAGGAAGTGAATGATGAAGGTCTTTGTAAAAGGGCCGCTTAATGCTGCTGCCTCTGGGTCCACATCCCCAGGAGGGAAGGGAGTGATGGAAACCCCCAGAAAGATGTTCGAAGACAAGACAGGAGGGGACGTGTGCCCTGTGTCCTGTCTGGAGTGCTGGCAGGAAGCAGCCTTCCTGGGACCCATGTGGAGTAGCCCCAGTAGAAGGGGAAGGACAGGGCAGGTGCAGGAGAAAAGGGATGTGAGGCAGACCCGTTGTCACGCACATGGCACCTGCGGTCTCCTTTTGTAGCTGCAGCACCTGAAGGACGGACAGAGTGAGCTCAGAGAGGACTAAAGCACAGGACTGCGGGGGGCGGAAAGGAGGGAGGATTCTCACACTAGAGGTTATGGGGTGGGTGGCCGGAGTCAGAGATGTTATATAAAATGCTGCTGAATTTCAGAAACTCAATGGACCCCAGCCAGAGCTGAGGCTGGAGCCTTGTCCACAGGGTAGGACGCCGAACCCAGCAGAGCAACAGCCCTGAGGTGAGCCTATTGAGATGAGTCTTTGAGTTACATCAACAGTGGATGCTAGCAAAAAGGTGATTGTAGCCCAGTGTTTCTCTCTCAATTCCAAGATTATATATATACATCCCCCAGAGTCTCTGATGGCTCCTGTGGAGATCAGAAGGAGAAGGGGAGAGAGATGAAATAGGAAATGGTTATGGACCCCTCAATGCTGTGCTTCTCAATCAGGAGTTAATTTGTTCCTTAAGAGACATTTGAAGATGTCTGGAGATGTTTTCTGATTGGTACAGAGCAGGAGGGGATGCACCTACTGGCATCCAGTTGGCAGAGGCCAGGGATGCTGCTAAACGTCTTATCTTATAATACACAGAATAGCTCTCCCAATAAGAAATTATCCTGCTCCAAATGTGAGTAGCATTGAGGGTGAGAAACCCTGAGCCAAAGTGTCTGAGTTACCACCACCGGCAAGAATAAAAACATGAGAAATGTCTTTGAAAAGTTGTATTATACTTTTGCACACTTGAGCTCCTATGGTTGAACACACACACACATATATACACATACACACACACTACAAAGATGGAGACTTGAAGGAAATGGTGAGTGGAACACAAAATGGTATGGTACATCCCTGAGGACCTTCAACATTTAAAAGTTAAATAGGAAAAGCCAGTAAAGACAACATGGGGGAGAGAGAGTGAGGTACAGAAGAAACTGAGAGTGTGTAGTGTTACAAAGGCTAAGGGAAAGAGTAGCTCAAGAAGGACAGAGTGGCCACCTGTGTAAAGCACTCCAAGAAGTCTAGGGGATAATGAAAAAAATTGTCAGTTGAATTCCACTTCCTGTCTATTAGGACAGGTGGGAAGGGATGAGACCCAGAGGACATGGAAAAGGATTAGCTTTGGTCAGGAGAAAAGATTCCTCCTCCTTTGCAACAAAAGAATGGGCACAGATATAGGTAGGTTTGTAAATTCATTGCAAATACATTGTGAATTTCCCACATCAGAGGCAAAATAATCTGCTAAAACTGAGAAGAGAAGCCAAAGAGTCTGGAAGCTTTGAAGTGGTAACCATGGAGAGCAGGTGGATCAGTCAAGGGAAACTTGGCAGGATGCATGAGCAGTGTTGAGCTCCCAGTTGAGGCTGGCGATCATGAAACTGTAGTGATAATCATCAGCATGTTATGTGATATTTCCCCTGCACTTCTCAGCTGCCTGATGCAATCACAGAAAAGACAGATCGCTAGATGAGCCAGCATGAGGTTTTGGTAGGAGCAGAGGTTCTTCATCAGAGTTTGTGTCAGAATCGCACTGAGATTTTTTAGAAGCACTCATATCCATGCATAGACTGTATCCCAGGGTTCTGGCTTGGTAATTCTGATGGTTGGTCTGTATATCCCTCTAGTTTATAGGAAGTTCTTCCATGGTGTGTGGCCTCCAGTTAGCAGGCATTCATTCACTTGGTGTAACTACAGACAGACTGGCCAGCAAATTAGCAAGGGAGAGCTTAAAATGATGGACAGTAAAGTCTCACCCAGATTAGAGAAAGAAGTAAAGACACAGAATCTCACACATTGGGTTAATATGGATCTTTCTCAAAATACAATGAGGTTATATCCCAATAAGTCCATTTTAAGTTGAAAAATCTTAAGTCGAAAATGCCTTTATATTAATACATCTAACCTACTGAATATCATAGCACAGATTTGCTTACCTTAAACATGCTCAGAACAATTAGCCTATAGTTGAGCAAAATCATCTGACAAAAAGCTTATTTTAGATTAAAGTGTTGAATACCTCATGTAATTTATTGAATACTGTACTGAAAGTGAAATACAGAATGGTTGTAGGTTGTTTACCCCCAGGTTGGCACAGCTGCCTGGGAGCTGCCACAGCCCAGCATCAGGAGACAGAATTGTACTGAATATCACTAGCCCAGGAAAAGATCAAAATTGAAAATTCGAAGGGCACTTTCTCCTGAATGCATATTGCTTTTGCACCGTCATAAAATTGAAAGATCATAAGTTGAGTACTGTCTATACAGAGATCAATATATAGGAGGTCCCCCAAAAGCCAAATAACATGTCCTGTGCAGAAAGAGTGCTGATAGCAGGTTTAAATTCAGCAAATTTAGAGTACATTTTATTCTCATCATAACTTTTTATAGAGGAGAAAAAATAACCTGTAATCTCCCAGAAAGCTGCATTTTTTGGTATGTGATGGCCCAGAAATCTCATCATTTCTTTGAAGCTAATTAAACACTGAAGTTTCCAAACACATATTATGTCTCATGATGCTGCCTATAGGGGTGATGAGCATCTCCCCCCATTCCTCAGAGATGTCTTCCTACAGGGGATAAAGAACAAAGAGATGACACACTTTAAGCATTGAAGGAGGAATCTAGTGCTGAGAAGGCTGTCCCTTCACCCAGGACTGGACCTGATGAGACTCTTCAGTCACTTCACCATGAGCCTTCATGCTTTCTTCCCTTCGAAACTGTAAGACAGGAACACTAAGAGGAAAAGTTGTGATTTATGCAATTTATGCATCTCTGTATTTTATAACTTTTTGGAGTAAAGTGATTGCTAAAACGAGAACATGACTTTAGGATGGCAACAGAAAGACTTCAGATAATAAGGGTCTTAGGAAATGAATTTAGGAGAATTTTTATCTCTGGTCGGTAAGTAATTTAGACAGATCACCTCCTAAAGAACCAATAATCTTTAAAGTTATTTGCTTTGAATTTCAAGAATGTGATCACGGATCCTCTCATCTCCCAGCAACACTTCTGCCCAACTCTATAACAAGGGAGACTACTTGTGCAATGGCTGTGTCTGACTCAGCTCCTCCGATGTAACTGAGCTGAGCTCTGGCCTGGAGGGCTGAGCAAAGTCTTTGAAGAGCAGAAAACATCTCCAAACACTGGCCTCCTGTGACTTTGCCCGCCACATTCTCTGGGGTTCTCCCACATGGAAGGTGTGCCCCCTCCTTGGAGCATTTTCTCAAGAATAAGTTGTTGTACTGTAACTTTGCAGCTCCCCAAAATTTGGGTTTTGATTTCTATTTTTGCAAGATTGAGTCTCATTTCATTGGAATGGCAGAGGATGTTCCTCATGGTCCAGCCCCATTTCCTATCACTTCCCTTCCTCTCATTCTGAAGCCCGCACTCCAGCCACATCAAGTAATGGCATTTCTTGGTGATATGGCATTTCTTGCACGACTAGGAACATATTGCCCCCAAACCATTGGATTAGGAAACAGAGACTCAGATTCTATACATAGTTTTGCCGTCAATCATCCAGGGAGCCTCAGTTTCCTCTTCTACAAAATGAGGAGGTTAGAGACTTAGCAAAGTTGTGGTCCATGGGTCAGGTCTGGCCCCGTATATTCTTTGACAGGCATAGTGTTTGTGTGTTGAGGGCAGGGTTGGTATGTATTCCGCTCTCCCATTCACCCTAGTCCCCACCACCCTCTCTCACCAATGCCTAGCAGCACACACATGTACATTAGTACCTGGCCCCTGAGTGCACATGAACTGGCCACCAAGAAACCTGATAATCTGTAAGGTTTCCTCCAGGTCTAATAACATGTGAAATAAATTAACTCCAAAAACACAGGCTCAAGCAGATAGTAAATGTGCAAGAAACACATAAAAGACCTCAGGTACCAGAGACCCTATCAAATAGTCCTGGACTGACACCAGGACCTTTACAAAACAATCAGATTCCCTTGACTGATCCCATATGGCTAACGAGTTTGCTTTCTGTTACCCAGTGGCTTAGCAGGTATTATCACCGTTGCTCCCAGGATGGCCTGTTTTCCCACACAAAACCAAACTGATTTCTCCACAGAGCACCTGTTCCTTTTGAAGTTGTAACCCAATGATCAATAATCTTTATTTCCCTTCCTGTATAATAATTTATATGAGAGAAAACGAAGGTCCTAATATTTCTCATTTTAGCACTGACGAGTGTCTGTAAGTTTTAGTTGCAGTGGAGGAAATCTGGAGCCCATTTCTTTCTACCACTTGATCTTGACAGGATCATGAACCACTGGAATTCCAGTCCACCCTGGGGAGACTTGTTGTTCAGACTCAGTGATATATGCTCACCTCCTCCCAACATCCATTTCCTTTGACAAAAAGAGTATGGCCTTTTCTTTGACCAAACCCATCCCATCTTAAACTAGTTTAAACCCTTTTACACACTAAATTCATGCCTCTCAGGTGTGACAAAAACAAATCAATCATCCAATTTACCCCAAAGAGAAAAGGCTAAGACAGCTCCTAAAGGGCAAAGGGCTAGATCAGATGGTCTCTTAAGACCCCTGCTAGCTCTGCTGTTTTATGATTCTAATTTAAGTTCATTGAAAGATTATGCCAGAACTGTGGATGCCTCAGAATATTTTA
Source organism: Bubalus kerabau (assembly GCF_029407905.1). Classification (NCBI taxonomy): domain Eukaryota; kingdom Metazoa; phylum Chordata; class Mammalia; order Artiodactyla; family Bovidae; genus Bubalus; species Bubalus kerabau. Next base: position 76,372,387 of record NC_073633.1, read on the forward strand.
GAAATAAAAAGGGCTGAAAAAGAAATGGTCTACATTAAGAAATCTCTCTCCAAAAATGAAAACAAGGGGTCATTGAGAATGTACATGTGAGGACACCAACTTTTGAACATCAAAGAAGAGGCCAAAGTAATACAGGATTGGAATATGCAGAGTGGCATCCGGAGATTTGAGAATTATGTTCAGATGATGATCTCCAGCACTGGAGAGTCCAGGTCTGGGATATTCCAAATGATTTATGACTACAGAGCTATGTGCAAGAAATTTAGGGGGGAGTGAAGTAAAGAAAGATGAGCTAGAGTCTCAATAAGTGCTTGCAATCCTCTGAGAAATAGCTAAGCCCTTGTAAAGGTTATAACCAAATATATGAACATTTCTAATCTTGATCAGCCTTTTGGAAATGAGTACATATTGTGACTGAAAAGGGTGGGTACTCATGCAAGAAAAATCACTGCAGCTTTCAGTTAATTTCATTCATTTGGAAATCATCTTTTACTTCTGAAACTCATTTGGTTAGGCAGTGCCAAAACTAAAGCTTAGAGACAGTGCCCAAGACACTCAGATATTAAACTCCTGAGTCAAACTATGCCTGACTCCTGAATCTGGACTCTCAATCATTATGCAATATTAACTCTCTATTAAAGAAACCCATTATTCAAACACTTCTATTGATCAAAGAGCCAATGGAAGTTTTAAAGCATGAGCAGCCATGTTTTTTAGAAAACTCACTCTGGCAGTGGCATGGGGTGTGACCTATGTAGAGGAAGAGACTAGTGGCAAGGATAGAGTTTAAGTTACTATTGCAGCAGGCTGAGAAGGACACAAGGAAGCCTGGTTAATATGGTAGCAATGAAAATGGAGTAGAGGAATAAAATTTAAAATATAGTTTTGTAATGGAATTATTGATGATGAATGAGAAACAGGATAGTAAGAGGTTAGGGAGAAGGAGTTACTGGGGTTGGTTTTGTCTTCTAGCTTGAAGCCTGGGTGATGACCCAGATGAAAGATGGAATATAGGAAGATAAAATGGCCAAGAACAAGTTGATGAGGAGAGTGGAGATAATGACTTCAACTTGGATGCCTGAGACTATTTAATTAGTTGTGCAGACCTAAAGATAGTCTTAGGTAGGCGTCATGACTGTGTGGATGGAAGCTAAAATCAAGAGAACAGTTGCAATCATGCAGGGAGTTTATAGAGTTAGAAGAGAAAAAGACCAATAGCTAAAACCCTGTGAAATACCAGCATTTATGGGCAGAAAAGGAGGAACAAGCAGAAGACAGAAGCAGAGTGCTGAGTGGTAAAAGAACTGTAGACAGTTGTATTTGGGAAGCAAAGGGAAGGGTTTCAAGAAACAAATAATACAGGGAAGCCAAGCAAAAGAGGTCCAAATATAGATCTTTGGATTTAGCCATTAAAAAGCTATTAGCACAGTGTAAATCGAGCAGTGAGGCCAATGTAATTTTGCGTCAGAGCCTGTTTGGGATTAGGGATCAACTACTTCTGACTGTGCCAAAGAATGCTCAAACTACTGCACAATTGCACTCATCTCACACGCTAGTAAAGTAATGCTCAAAATTGTCCAAGCCAGGCTTCAGCAATACATGAACCATGAACTTCCTGATGTTCAAGCTGGTTTTAGAAAAGGCAGAGGAACCAGAGATCAAATTGCTCACATCCGCTGGATCATGGAAAAAGCAAGAGAGTTCCAGAAAAACATCTATTTCTGCTTTATTGACTATGCCAAAGCCTTTGACTGTGTGGATAACAATAAACTGTGGAAAATTCTGAAAGAGATAGGAATATCAGACCACCTGACCTGCCTCTCGAGAAATTTGCATGCAGGTCAGGAAGCAACAGTTCGAACTGGACATGGAACAACAGACTGGTTCCAAATAGGAAAAGGAGTATGTCAAGGCTGTATATTGTCACCCTGCTTGTTTAACTTATATGCAGAGTACATCATGAGAAACGCTGGACTGGAAGAAGCACAAGCTGGAATCAAGATTGCCGGGAGAAATGTCAATCACCTCAGATATGCAGATGACACCACACTTATGGTAGAAAGTGAAGAGGAACTAAAAAGCCCTCTTGATGAAAGTTTAAGTAGAGAGTGAAAAAGTTGGCTTAAAGCTCAACATTCAGAAAATGAAGATCATGACATCTGGTCCCATCACTTCATGGGAAATAGATGGGGAAACAGTGTAAACAGTGTCAGACGTTATTTTTTTGGACTCCCAAATCACTGCAGATGGTGACTTCAGCCATGAAATTAAAAGACGCTTACTCCTTGGAAGGAAAGTTATGACCAACCTAGATAGCATATTCAAAAGCAGAGACATAATTAAAAGACACTTACTCCTTGGAAGGAAAGTTATGATCAACCTAGATAGCATATTCAAAAGCAGAGACATTACTTTGCCAACAAAGGTCCGTCTAGTCAAGGCTATGGTTTTTCCAATGGTCATGTATGGATGTGAGAGTTGGACTGTGAAGAAGGCCAAGCGCCGAAGAATTGATGCTTTTGAACTGTGGTGTTGGAGAAGACTCTTGAGAGTCCCTTGGACTGCAAGGAGATCCAACCAGACCATTCTGAAGGAGATCAGCCCTGGGATTTCTTTGGAAGGAATGATGCTGAAGCTGAAACTCCAGTACTTTGGCCACCTCATGCGAAGAGTTGACTCATTGGAAAAGACTCTGATGCTGGGAGGGATTGGAGGCAGGAGGAGAAGGGGACGACAAAGGATGAGATGGCTGGATGGCCTCACTGACTCGATGGACGTGAGTCTGAGTGAACTCCGGGAGTTGGTGATGGACAGGGAGGCCTGGCGTGCTGCGATTCATGGGGTCGCAAAGAGTCGGACATGACTCAGCACCTGAATTGAACTGAACTGAACTTAACTGAACTTCCTTGATGGAAGGTATAGGAGTCTCACTATGGCTTTGAACACTGAAGGCCAGGTATTAGGTGTTCCCGCAAATACAGACAGTGTTTCTAACTGGCTTCAAAATCTGACATTGTCTGATCTAACTTTTTTTTAATCTAAATACAAAATCAAAATGAAAGACATTCAAGGTAGTAAATGCTGACATCCCATAATTGCTTTAATGTAAAAAACAGGAGTGCACTATGCAAAGGATAGAGGCCCAGACACTTTGATTAATTCAGGGCTCATATTTATTTCAAGACCTCTGTTTTCAGGGTTAGTTCTGATGAGAGAGAGCATATATTTCTGTTTTCCAAAATGGTTAGCATGAAGTATCAATAACCCAATGGGCCCACCAGTTTGGAAGTCATCTGATTCGTACTATATTTTCAATATAGGGACTCTCACCTCAAGTTCTGTGCGTTAAAGAAAACTTTATTTTTATTTTATGCTATTTTAATGCAGATAATTCAAGTTCATATAAAATACACCTGCACTGTTTATATTAAATAGTTATTTTATATATTAAATACCTAAAAAAGGCTATTTAGAAGTTTATATTTGACACATTTAACTGAGAATTCATTTTTACTTTACCATATTATTTCATAAAAAACATTCCATGTAAATATAAGGTATATTAGTATTACTTTTAATCAAATATGAAAGTAGTTTAATAAGATCTTATTATTTGAAATGCTTCTTTAAGAAGCCGATGGAACTTGTAGGGTAAATGTATCACTTTGAACTAATCTCCACTTTGAGTGGGCCGCCTACCTCAACCCTGTGTTTCAAGTGAAGGCCATAAATTATTCTGTTTTACAGTTGAGACACTGGATCTCTGAGAAAGTGAAAAAAATAATTTGAGTTATGAGCAAGTTGGAGATTAAATCAAAGAATGGACAGATTTCTTTGTGCTTCTAGGCCTACTTTATCCTCCTGTGTTACATCACAAATAGGGTGCGTCTATACCCCTTAAAGAATGCTACCAATTTGATGGAATTAATTGTGTTGCTTGGATTTAAAAAAAAAAAGTTCTTTTGTCATTTTCATTTACAGTAACAAGTGAGATAACAATATTACAATATCTAGAACTAGAAGTATCTATTACCTTAAAATTACAAATGCCAATGATAAATATTACATAATAAATCGACATCTATTTACATGTTAATAAAGTTAACATTGATGCTGCCTGGGAAAGAATGGCTACGTGAAACACTTCCACCCTGTAGTCACAAAAACAGAAAGGCTCTTTGAGGTTACAAAGCTATTTAGTTTGGAGGCCTCAGAGAAGACTTCAGCAGTAGCTGAGACAAAAGAAAAAAAAAACAAAACTTTTAATTCTGATCCAATTCTGTAAAGACTGAATTCTAACTGATTAGCAGGCATGTGACAACCAAATGGGTCTGAACAATGGCACAGAGTGTTTGGGAGAGATTTAAGTGTGAGGCTGGGAAACTGGAGTCATGAATTTTCTTTAAGGTCTTACCAATGACTTGCAGCCTGACTTTACCCTAATTATTTATGTCCTCTCTTTCACACAAATGTTTCAATCTCTTTGTCTATAGGGAAGGGTGGGGGGATAATTTGTATCATGCTTTGTATGATACTTGCCAAAGTAACAAACTATGATAGAGAATTCTATTGGGTTCTGGCTGAAGATTAGATTGGCTAGACCAAGACCACCCAGAGGTAACTTAGACAGTAAATTTTTAAGAAGCAATTCTCTTCTTTCTGTGTTTTACATTTCAGTGTGAAAAAGGTTTGGAAAGCACAGAAAAATATAAATGATTGAAATTCACCCATAAGTCCAAAAATCATGACTCTTGACATTTGGTGTATTACCTTTCAGTCTTATGTGTATGTGTGCTTGTGACACATTATTAATTGTAGTAATACACAATATTAAGGGAGATAGTGAAGGACAGGGAATCCTGGCATGCTGCAGTCCATGGGGTCGCAGAGTTGGACATGACTTAGCAACTGAACAACAACAAGGAGGAAAAAATGTTTTCAGTGATTTATAATTATACTATATATAGTGGTTTGTAGCATGCATTTAGTAATCAGTGAGGATTTGGGGTGGCTCCAGTTTTATTACATTTAATGTACTTAACATTATTTATTTTATCAATCCCACCTTGTTAGATCAGATCAGATCAGATCAGTCGCTCAGTCATGTCCGACTCTTTGCGACCCCATGAATCCCAGCACGCCAGGCCTCCCTGTCCATCACCAACTCCCGGAGTTCACTGAGACTCACGTCCATCGAGTCAGTGATGCCATCCAGCCATCTCATCCTCTGTTGTCCCCTTCTCCTCTTGTCCCCAATCCCTCCCAGCATCAGAGTCTTTTCCAATGAGTCAACTCTTCGCATGAGGTAGCCAAAGTACTGGAGTTTCAGCTTCAGCATCATTCCTTCCAAAGAAATCCCAGGGCTGATCTCCTTCAGAATGGACTGGTTGGATCTCCTTGCAGTCCAAGGGACTCTCAAGAGTCTTCTCCAACACCATAGTTCATTATTTAGGTTATTTTAAACTTTTTGCTGTTTAAAACCATGCTGATTAATTCAGTTCAGTTGCTCAGTTGTTTCCAACTCTTTGCAACCCTATGAACTACAGCACCAGAGAAGGCAATGGCACCCCACTCCAGTACTCTTGCCTGGAAAATCCCATGGATGGAGGGGCCTGGTGGACTGCAGTCCATGGGGTCACTAAGAGTCAGACACGACTGAGTGACTTCACTTTCACTTTTCACTTTCATGCATTGGAGAAGGAAATGGCAACCCACTCCAGTGTTCTTGCCTGAAGAATCCCAGGGATGGGGGAGCCTGGTGGGCTGCCGTCTATGCAGTCGCACAGAGTGGGACATGACTGGAGCGACTTAGCAGCAGCAGCAGCAGCAGAACTACAGCACACCAGGCCTCCCTGTCCATCACCAACTCCAGGAGCCTACCCAAACTCATGAGTTTGGTGGTGCCATTGAGTCGGTGATGCCATCCAACCATCTCATCCTCTGTCGTCCCCTTCTCCCACTGCCTTCAATCTTTCCCAGCATCAGGGTCTTTTCAAATGAGTCAGTTCTTCCCATCAGGTGGCCAAAGTACTGGAGTTTCAGCTTCAATATCAGTCCTTCAAATGAACACCCAGGACTGATCTCCTTTAGGATGGACTGCTTAGATATCCTTGCAGTCCAAGGGACTCTCAAGAGTCTTCTCCAACACCACCAATTTCTTGGCACTCAGCTTTCTTTATAGTCCGACTCTCACGTCCATACATGACCACTGGAAAAACCATAGCCTTGACTAGATGGAACTTTCTTGGCAAAGTAATGCCTCTGCTTTTTAATATGCTATCTAGGTTGGTCATAACTTTCCTGCCAAGGAGTAAGCGTCTTTTAATTTCATGGCTGCAATCACTAGCATTAATCTTTAAAGAGACACTTGTAGCTAACTGATTAATATAAATTTGGGGTGTTAAAATCACTGAGTATAGGGATCTGAACATCTTGGGCTCTTGATTATATATTCTCTAATGACTTTTCAGAAAGGTTACATCAAACTGCATTCTGTTCAGTGTAGTATAAGAGTGCATATTTTCCTGAATTTTATTTTTTCTTTAATCTTTATAATTTAATAGGGTTTTAAAAGAGTAGTTTTAGCTTGTTTTAATTTCTTTGATTATTAATGAGCAATCTTATTGAAGCAGGTTAAGTATCTGTGGGCACTTTTAATTGAATCTCTTATTTTTCAACCTAGAAGACAAAATCTACCATCTTATTAAAAGAATGTCTAGAAGTGCAAACTTCCAGCTTACAGTTAGGAAGTTGAAACTGAAAGCTCCAGAGGATACTCAGATATCTGCCAATGACCTAGAACAGGGATGGAAATTTTATGTAAATATATGGTGTCTCTCTTCTCCCCCCACCACATTAATTAGCAAACATCACTAACTGATCATGGTTTTCTTCTCATAGGGCCTAGATACTCTCAGAATTCTTCTCAACCCCAACCACTCTCATTCCGAGCTATTATCCTTCTTGGTTCCTACTTGAAGTGAAGCCAAGTTGCCTTTTTGGCTCAGAGTGTAGCCTAGAAAAGATAAAGGTAGAAAATCTACATTACATGACTGCTGGTTTCTTCCTCCATTCTAGTCCTCTAGCAAATAGGTATCACAGAAATGAAGCGTTAGCTGCACATGAATGTTCTATTGTCCATACATAGAATTCACACAATGCACACATGGAAGTTCTGGCCCCCTTTCCATGTCTCCTTAGCTTCTAGAACAGTACTCCCTGAAGATACTCAGTAATTAAATAACTGTTGGCTGTCTAACAGTGTGATTGTCGGGATTCTTACAAGGTCTCTTCAAGCTCAGTATATAGTCTTCCTCCAAAGTTTGCCTCCACTGCCCAACATTCAGTTACGTTTCTTCTCCCTATCCATTTCTATTTTTTCTATTTTATCGAAGCATAGTTGATTTACAATGTTGTGTTAGTTTCTGCTGTACAGCAGAGTGATTCAGTTATACATATATGTACATCCTTTTTCATATTCTTTTCCATTATGATTTATCACAGAATATTGAATACAATTCCCTGTGCTATACAGTAGAACATTATTGTTTTTCCATTCAATATATAATATTTTGCATCTGCTAATCCCAAACCCCCAAGCCATCCCTCCTCCACTCCCTTGGCAATCACACGTCTCTTCTCTGTATCTGTGAGGATGTTTTGTAGATAAGTTCATTTGTGTAAGTGATATTACGTGGAATTTGTCTTTCTTTTTCTGACTGACTTCACTTAGTACAATCATCTCTAGGTCCATCCATGTTGATGTAGATGGCATTATCTCATTCTTTTTTATAGCTGAGTAATATTCAATTGTATACCACATCTTTTTTATCCACTTACCTGTTGGTAGACATTTAGGTTGTTTCTATGTCTTAGCTATTGTGAATAGAACATAGGGGTGCATGGATCTTTTTGAATTATAGCTTTGTCCAGACATATACCCAAGAGTGGAATTGCTAGATCATATGGCAACACCACCCCAGTCCAGTACTCTTGCCTGGAAAATCTCATGGACGGAGGAGCCTGGTAGGCTGCAGTCCATGGGGTCATGAAGAGTTGGACACGACTGAGCGACTTCACTTTCACTTTTCACTTTCATGCATTGGAGAAGGAAATGGCTACTCACTCCAGTGTTCTTGCCTGGAGAATCCCAGGCATGGGGGAGCCTGGTGGGCTGCTGTCTATGGGGTCACACAGCGTTGGACACAGCTGAAGCGACTTAGCAGCAGCAGCAGCAGCAGCATGGCAACTCTATTTTTAGTTTTTTGAGGAATCTCCATACTCTTTTCCATAATGGCTGCACCAGTTTACATTCCCACCAACAATGTAGGAGAGTTCCCTTTTCTCCACACTCTCTCCAGCATTTGTTATTTGTAGACTTTTTACTGCTATGAGGTTATACCTCATTGTAGTTTTGATTTGCATTTCTCTAATAATTAGTGATGTTGAGCATCTTTTTGTGTGCTTATTGGCCATATGTATGTCTTCTTAGGAGGAATGTCTGGGTCTTCTGCCCATTTCTAGATTGGGTGGTTTGTTTTTTTGCTATTGAGTGTATGAGCTGTTTGTACATTTTGGAAATTAAGCTCTTGTCAGTCGCATTGTTTGCAAATATTTTCTCCCAATCTGTAGTTTGTCTCTTCATTTTCTTTGTGGTTTCCTTTGCTGTACAAAAGTTTGTAAGTCTGATTAGGTTCCATTTGTTTGTTTTTGCTTTTATTTCTATAGCTTTGGGAGACTAACCTAAGAAAACATTGGTATGATATATGCCTTAGAATGTTTTACTTATGTTCTCTTCTAGGAGTTTTATGGTATCAGAACTTATATTTAAGCCATTTTAAGTCTATTTTTGTATATGGGATGAGAATATGTTCTAACTTCGTTGACTTACATGTAGCTGTCCAGCTTTCCCAACACCACTGGCTGAAGAGACTGTCTTTTCTCCATTGCATATTCTTGCCTCCTTTGTCCAAGTTTAATTCTCCATAGGTGTGTGTGTTTATTTCTGGCTTCTCTATTCTGTTCCATCGATTCATAAGTCTGATTTTGTGCCAATATCATGCTGTTTTGGTTACTGTAGCTTTGTGGTATTGTCTGAAGTCTAGGCGGGTTATGATTCCTGCTTTGTTATTTTCCCTCAGGATTTCTTTAGAAATTCTGGGTTTTTTATGGTTCTGTGTAGATTTTAGGATTATTTGGTTCAGTTCTGTGGGAAAAAAGTCATGGGTAGTTTGATAGAGATCACATTAAATCTGTAGATTGCTTTGGGTAGTATGGCCATTTTAACAATATTAATTCTTCCAATCCAAGAGCATGGGCTATCTTTCCAGTTCTTTGAATCATCTTCAATTTCCTTTATTAGTGTTTTATAATTCTCAGCATATAAGTTTTTCCCTTCCTTGGTCAGTTTTATTCCTAAGAATTTTTTGATATGATTTTAAAAGAGATTGCTTGTTTACATTCCTTTTCTGAAAGTTCATTGTTAGTGTAAAAAATGCAACTTATTTCTACATGTTAGTCTTGTATCCTACTACCTTGTGGAATTCATTTATCATTTCTAGTACTTTTTGTGTTATCTCTTTCTATTTTAATGTCACTTTTAAATACAGCTGTTCGGTTCAGTTCAGTTCAGTCGCTCAGTCGTGTCCGACTCTGCGACCCCATGAATCACAGCACGCCAGGCCTCCCTGTCCATCACCAACTCCCAGAGTTCACCCAGACTCACGTCCATCGAGTCAGTGATGCCATCCAGCCATCTCATCCTCGGTCGTCCCCTTCTCCTCCTGCCCCCAATCCCTCCCAGCATCACAGTCTTTTCCAATGAGTCAACTCTTCGCATGAGGTGGCCAAAGTACTGGAGTTTCAGCTTTAGCATCATTCCTTCCAAAGAAATCCCAGGGCTGATCTCCTTCAGAATGGACTGGTTGGATCCTTGCAGTCCAAGGGACTCGCAAGAATCTTCTCCAACACCACAGTTCAAAAGCATCAATTCTTCGGCACTCAGCCTTCTTCACAGTCCAACTCTCACATCCATACCTGACCATTGGAAAAACCATAGCCTTGACTAGACGGACCTTTGTTGGCAAGTAATGTCTCTGCTTTTGAATATGCTATCTAGGTTGGTCATAACTTTCCTTCCAAGGAGTAAGCGTCTTTTAATTTCATGGCTGCAGTCACCATCTGCAGTGATTTGGGAGCCCAAAAAAATAAAAGTCTGCCACTGTTTCCACTGTTTCCCCATCTATTTCCCATGAAGTGATGGGACCAGATGCCATGATCTTCGTTTTCTGAATGTTGAGCTTTAAGCCAACTTTTTCACTCTCCTCTTTCACCTTCATCAAGAGGCTTTTTAGTTCCTCTTCACTTTCTGCCATAAGGGTGGTGTCATCTGCATATCTGAGGTTATTGACATTTCTCCCGGCAATCTTGATTCCAGCTTGTGCTTCTTCCAGCCCAGCGTCCCTAAAGGGACAAAATTGTATGGGATCTTGAATGGCCATGCCCATTCAATAAAAATATAAGAGGATGGCTGCTGTGTGGTATTTTTAGAGATCAGCAAAATGATTCTTACATACACCATTGACCTTGGAGAAATGGTGCCCTTTAATTTTGCTGTAAAAGAAGGAAGCAGCTGGTGAGGAGTTGATAATGAGAGCTGCACTTTTGATGAGCAGCAAGCTGGAGGAACTGAGAATGGAATGACTAGGCAGCCTTTCCCACAGGAACTGAGGATGGAATGACCAGGCAGCCTTTTCCAGCATTTTTCCTCTTCCAACAGCTTGAGCCACTGGCAACCAATCCTGACCTTAGATAGGAAGGATTTTAAGATGTTTTAGTTCCATTTGAGATTCAGTACATCTGGCTCTGACCTTGAGCACAAGAAATAATCATGGGTCTTCCCACATATTCAGTCAGTTGTTCATTTATTCAACATATTTGAGTATCTATTATGTGCCAGGCACATTAGTGAACCAGATAAGCATAAAGCCTGCCAAAGGCAATACAATGAATAGTTTGGGAAGACTTTAGACACTCCACATCCTAAATTAGCCCTTCTACCCTACCCCAAATAAATTCCTAGCTCTTCTTAAAACCAGATTGCCATTCAAATCCTCTCATAATGGAAATTCTGAAGCCACCACTGGTCTTGTCCTTGCCCTCATGGAACTTACATTTAGTGGGTCAAGCATTAACAAGTAAGAAGTCAGTGACATCCAAGTACTGTAAGTGCTCTGATGAGGGTACCAATTGGTGCTATGGATACTGAGAAGAACATCAAACCCAAGTGTCACAGGAATGATATCCAAGAAGATAGGTCCTGGAGCATGACAAAAGAGGCAGGGCAAAGAGTCCAAAGCAGAGGATTCAGTATCTACAGAGCCTAAAAGGAAAGAAATGACAACATATTCTAAGAACTAAGTGTTAGTTTTGGAGCTTAGAGTGGGCAAAGGGTAAGAAAAACAGAGTAAATCACAAGATATGATGATGGGGAAATGGCCAGGGCCAGACAAAGAAGGCTATTAGACATGATGTGAGGTTGGAACTCTATCCTAAAAGGGAAGCCAATGTGTTTGAAGCAAGCAAATGAACTGATAGGTTTGTGTTTAGAAAGATTGCTCTGGCCAGAGTCAAGGGAAGAGAAGCAAAGTTGGAGAGGAGGGCTTCACCAGTAAGCTGCTGGAGGCAGCCAGGCTGCAGATGGCCACGCGGCTGCAGCCAGGGTAGTGGCGATGGGGATGGGAAGGTGTATGAGCGTTGTGTTAATGTTCCAGGGCTGCCGTAACAAAGTACCTGAAGTTTGAGGGGGCTAGAAGTTCGATGTCAGGGTGCTGGCTCCTCTGACACCTCTAGCAGAGAATCCCCCCTGACTCTTGTAGCTTCTGACATTTGCCAGCAGTCCTAGCTTGCAGAGGCACTACCCTAGTCACTGGCCTTCACATCATCCTCTTTATGTGAGTTTCTGTCTCTCTGTCCAAATTTCCCCTTTTTATAACACCAGCTATGTTGGATTAAAGCCCACCCTAATGACCTCATTTTAACATGATTACTTCTGTAAAAACCCTGTTTCCAAGAAAGGTCATGTTCAGAGGCACTGGAGACTGAGACTTCAAAATATCTTTTTTGAGGGACACATTCAACTCATTAGAGTTTTTTTTTCACAAGTCCCAGTCTCCTCCTGTTGCCCTAGGTCAGATGGGAATCTTGTTCCCTTGGCCTGAACACCTGCCCTCCAGGATACAGTAAAGCCTTATCCTTAATAGGCCTCCTTCCAAAGGCTAGAGACTTGTCTCAGTTGGGAAATGGAATCTTTGGGACTTTCCTACTACCACCGCTTGCCATTTCACTCTCAGAATACTTTCTGTGTCTGAATTCCTCAGCCGAGTCTCTATTCATCTTCCATGGCAGCCCACTCCCAGGATGCAACATTCCTGCTGCCAGTTACTCTCCCTGACTATCACCTGTTACCCATTTTTCAACCACCCCCCCACCAAGATCAGTGTTTCTCAAAGTATGATCCACAGGTCATCTGAAGCAGAATTATACAGGAGTATTGTTTTAAAATATCATTTATTTTAACACACCTAACCCCACTGAAATTAAAAGCCATGAAATTAAAAGATGCTTGCTCGTTGGAAGCTATAACAAACCTAGACAGGATATTAAAAAGCAGAGACAACACTTCGCTGACAAAGGTCCATATAGTCAAAGCTATGGTTATTCCAGTAGCCATGAACCAAAGTGAGAGTTGGACCATAAAGGAGGCTGAGCACCAAAGAATTAATGCTTTCAAACTGTAGTGCTGAAGAAGACTCTTCAGAGTCTCTTGGACAGCAAGAAGATCAAACTAGTCCATCCTACAGAAAATCAACCCTGAATATTCATTGGAAGGACTGATGCTGAAGCTGAAGCTCCAATACTTTGGCCACCTAATGCGAAGAGCTGATTCTTTGGAAAAGGCTCTGATGCTGGGAAAGGTTAAGTGCAGGAAGAGAAGGGAGTGACAGAGGGTGAGATGGTTGGATGGCATCATCAACTCAATGGACATGAGTTTGAGCAATCTCAGGGAGACAATGAAGGACAGGGAAGCCTGGCATGCTGTAGTCCAAGGGGTCAGAAAGAGCCAGACACAACTGAGTGACTGAACAGCAACAGGAACAACAAACTCCACTGCATCAGAACTTCTAGCTATGGGGTCCAAAATTCCATATTTATAACTAGCTGTCCTAGTGGTTTTCATGAATACTCATGTTTGAAGACTGCTGCTCTAGGTTATGATTTCTGGATTTCCTGCCAGGCCCTACTGCAAGGTCTACCTCTCAGTGTTGGCACTCTTTCTGGAGGTACATTTCCTTCTAGGCTCTCTCCCTTCTCATCTGGTCCCATGCTACCATGGTTAAACAATTCCAAGGCACCAATATCTATCTCACAATCAGAGGGAGACAAACATACTAAAATAAACTATTCTTATGAAGAAAAGACCCAAGTATTGGGATTTCACTTAGCCTAGTGAAGATGTGTCATTGTAAATTGCTGATGAAAATAATATGAAAATAACACTATTTTTTAATGACTCTAAGAATATCCCCCCCAAATTAAAATACTGATAACTACAACAGAACCAGCTAATGGTAAAATATAGTACATATATTTATGTATGTTCAAATGTGTATGTATGTGTGCATGCTCAGTTACTTCAGTCATGTCTAAGTTTTTGTGACCCTATGGACTGTAGCCCTCCAGTCTCCTCTGTCCATAGGATTCTCTAGGCACAAATGCTGGAGTTGGTTGCCATGCCCTCCTCCAGGAGATCTTCCCAACCCAAGGATCAAACCTGTGTCTCTTGTGACTCCTGCTTTGCAGGTGGATTCTTTACCTGCTGAACCACCAGGGAAAACTCAAATGTATGTATATCTATATCAAATTGAAACTACAAGTAGTCTATCCAAAGTCCTGATTGCTTCCCTTAAGCACAAACACTCTTCTCCACTCTACTTAAAAAAAAAAAAAATCATAGTCTAAAAGCTCTCAATCACATGATATTTAGTTTAAAAGAACAAGTCTACCTTCTCTTGGTGCTTTTAAGGATTTAGACTCTTATGATTTGGCTCCAGTGTAAGTGACTTATACTTACTTACTAAGAGATGTAAATATGTAAAAATACTCATTTTTAGAGCTCAGTACACAAGTGAATTCTTAGAATTTCTTTGGGGAATTGAAGTTTCAACTCTCTTTCACCACCAGAAGAGAGCAAGCATGGAGCCCAGTGCAGAAACAACACTCCTAAAGGTATCAAATAAATATTTGATGATGTTGATCATATTCTTGCCCCAGGCTGAGGGATTGTCACCAACAGAGGAATAGATGATCATCCCTCAAGTGGTTTGATCTCATTCATACATACAACTCATATCAGACTTTTACTTGTTAATAACATTGTACATTAGAAGGATAGAGGAGTTTTCTAAGCACAGATACCTACTAGGTATTTGTAAGTAAAACCATATGTAGAATAGGGTTAAGAAACTCCAAAATAATGCATGGGCCTGATCTAACATTTAAAGTAAAGGAAGAATTAAAGTAATTATTTAAATACATTAGGTCTATATAAACTGATTTGGGTCTCAATTATATTTCCTGGATATTTCAGGCAAACTGGGATGTCATTCATTCCATTTGCTCATTTTATAAAAATGAACCCAGCAAATTTACACTAAATATTTACATATTTACACTTAAAGGAAAATGTGCTTCCATTTAATTTTTTTAAATCCCAGTTACCTTGCAGTTCTAACATCAACAATACCTTGTATGTAACCAGCATTTGCTATGTCTTGTTCATCTGTCTTTAATCTTGCTTTCATACTTCAAAAATAAATACTCTTCATGATTTTTTTCTACCTTTTTTACAGGTATAAAAGAGTTGATGCTAGGGTGAAGTATTTTATAGCAGCAGGCAAAGTGGGGGGTTGCTGGACCTCTGGCCCTAGAGACCTAGCACATTTTATTTGAGTAAGTGGAAGCTTCTTTTCACTGCCCTTTTGCCTCCTTTTTAGCCCTGGGCCTGCCGTCTTCACCACACTCTCTGTATTGAGCTTCTCCAAGTTGTCCTCTATTGCACAAACTCTTATTAAAATCCCTCTTAGGTTTCACACCCCAGCACCCTCACCAAGAACCTTGTAAAGTAAAAGATATAAAATACCGCCATTCTTATTTCCCCACTCCATTTCAAAATTTTTCCTTAACTATGGATTATGAAAACATAGCTGATTAAATAGCTCATATTAATGTTACATTGTAAAAGAGGAGCATGTTAAATTCAGTATGAAAAGAAAGAGAATGAAATAGAGTTCTCCCTGGCCCTTTCCATGGCTGTCTACTTCTCTGTGACAGGTGACCAGGAGAGACACCTGCATACCCCATCTTCGACAGAATGCCTCTCCATTTTCTCATATAACTTCTAATCCACTTTTTTCTGACTGGTTAGTCTCAGCCTTTCAAATATGAATATGCTTAGATAAGCTTATGTAGACCTCAGAAAGAATTGCTTTTTCACCTACCACCATGAATTATTCCCTCAAAAACCCAAACAGACTATAAGAAGAAAGCTTTGATTTTTTATTTCATTTTGTCTTCTCTTTACAGAGAATAATCTTTCTGTCTTTAGGTATTGTTGGTAATTTGGGAATCCAAAACTATATAAATAACCACAACCTTTTCTAAGCTTCAGTTATATATAAATTACTTCCTTAAAAGACTTTAAAGAAAGCAGAAGGCAGCTTTGAAAACGTGTGTCAGTTTCTTGTTTAACACAATTCAAAACCAGCCCCAGAGCCTGTTTTACTATTTGTTTTTAATGTGCAGCTATAAAAGAACTCACTGGGACAAACATAAAGTTGAGTTTTAAAAAGTCAAGGTAGTGGGATTTTTTTAATAGTTGCAGATTTTAAAAGTTTTAAAATTGTGAACTGGTGTTCTTTATACACAAATCTTATTTCTCTTCCAAAGGGACATGTTGGATTAAGTTCTATTTTCAGTATATCTGAGAAGAGATCTATCTAAGCAAAGATTCAGGACACTGGCTCCAGTCAGACTTTGACTTCCAAGACCACACTCATCAAACTCCCTGAGCTTTATTGCAAAGATCTGGGTGAGACATGGTAAATACTTTTTAAAAATATGCAAGTGTGGTAGAAAAGGCATATGATTTGTAGTTTGGCAGAAGTATGCACGAATTTAGTCTTTGCCACTAGCCAACTATATGATTGGGGATAAATTTTTTAATCTTTGAATCATATATGAAGTGGAATAATAATGAGTCACTATTGAAGTTGTTTGGAGGATTAATGAGATGATGCACATTGAGTATTTAGCATAGCACCAGGCTCATAGAAACAACTGAGAACTTATTAGGTTCCCATCCCCTTTCCCTCTGTGGGCCATGGTGGGAGGGAAATCCTTCCACTTGCTGACTATTAAAAAAAAAAAAAAAATGTGCAGAAAGCTTTCTAGGATCGGATTACCAGTTATTCTTTTCCTGAAAGGCAAGTCTTAGGTTACAGTTTTACTGTAAACATCTCCAAAACACTGCAGGCAGAAAGATCAAGGAGATTTGCAGTTCCTAGAAAGATTCATGATATCCCATGAAAGTTCATATTTCAAGGCTGATCTGCTGGCTGATGGGATTCTGTCATCAGGAGCTTTCTTTCTCCATGTGGCTTCTTAGAAGATAATCTGACTTTCACAGTTTATTTCCCGCAATTTGTCCCTTTGCACGGATAGTATTAATAGTTTCTATCACTTTGGCATTTAGAGAACATTTCTGTTCAAAATTTGTCATATGGGATGACACTGAGCTCTTCCACTAATGAAGAATCTGTATTTAATCAGAGTTTTCAACTTTCATCATCTCTCCTCTCTCCCCAATGCTAAAATCCTACCTACCTATATTGCCAAGGTAAAAATGACTATAAAGTTTAAGGTCACTTTCACCAATTAGTATTTGTGTAGTGCCTTAGGGGAAGAAGGCAATGGCACCCCACTCCAGTGCTCTTGCCTGGAAAATCCCATGGACGGAGGAACCTGGTAGGCTGCAGTCCATGGGGTCGCTGAGTCAGACACGACTGAGCAACTTCACTTTCACTTTTCACTTTCATGCACTGGAGAAGGAAATGGCAACCCACTCCAGTGTTCTTGCCTGGAGAATCCCAGGGACGGGGGAGCCTGGTGGGCTGCCGTCTATGCGGTCGCACAGAGTCAGACACGACTGAAGCGACTTAGCAGCAGCAGCAGCAGCAGCAGCAGTGCCTTAGGGAGGTAGGATATGAATTCTTCAGGAGGAATCATGCTTTTATGGTGCATGTGATCTCTAAGTTGCTGGGTTTGAAAGCTCCATTAGACTAATACTGATCAACTAATAATTATGCATGTGTAATTAAGAATATGTACAAATATTAATTATAAAAATGTTCACCCCCATATTTTTCAATGTTTCTACTTAATAAAATTTCTCATTAGAAAATTCATTTAAAGTAAGGAAAAAAAATAAATGCCCAACCCATAAAGTTCACAATTATGGAATTCTATGTAACAGAACACTCTTTAGTCATTAAAAATGAAGTTGTAGAAAAATTTTTATTAACAGATTTATATGTTAGCAATCTACATGTGGGGCAAATTATAAAACTATGTACTATACAATCCTATTTTGGTAAAATTGAGACTAGATATTTATTATATGTATATTATATGTATTTATTATATGTATACTATATGCCAAGGAAAATGTCTAAAAGGATAATGTGTGAGTGTCTAAAATGCAAGTGATAGAATTACAGTTGGTTTTACTTCCTTCATTTCTCCTGACTATAGTTTCAGTTTTTCTATAATGAATGAACATGCATTATTGGCATGCACTTTAAAAATCATTGTTAAAATAATTATTTTCTGATCACCACACAAGGCTCCATGAGATTTATGTGTGTGTGTGCTCAGTCATGTCCAATTCTTTGCCACCCCATGGATTATAGCCTGCCAGGCTCCTCTGTCCATGAGATTTTCCAGGCAAGTATACTGGAGTAGGTTGCCACTCCATGAGATTTAAGGAATGCGTAATAAAGCTTCATGGTGAAAAGAGAGCTTAGGTGCTAGAAAAGGCAATGAATTAGAAGGCCAAGCCTCAGCTGAACAGCAGGATGCTTGAGTCCCTAATAAACTCACCCCTGTGCAAGGTAACCTTGGATGAGCCATATCCCTTTTCTGTACATCACTTTTTCCGCATGGAAAAGCACAGTGACATTCCACACCTCCATATGATATCACCTAGGTTGGGTATGTACTCTTATCAGGCTCTGGGTCACAGGAAAAACCTGCACATTGTCAGCACTCCAAATTTCCATCAGTGATGTGAGCCATGGGTTTGTCAGACTATTAATTTAGTGTTTCTATTTATTTTGCTGTTATTAGATTATGTTCTGGAAACTTTTCCATGCATCTTGGAGAGAGGCTTCTCTGTGGGTAATCTTGAATTGATAATCATTTCCATCAGGAGCAGAGAAATGGTTTTACTTTTTTGCTTTTCTGGTAAGCTCAAGGAGATCTTTTGTAAGCCTCTGTGTTGTTTGGTTTTACAGTGCAGCCTTTACCAAAGCAAAATTTCACCTCTGACTATAAAGCTGGTAATTCAGTATAAGGGGAGTAAGAATTTGTAATGGCTGTTTAGACAACATGGAGCCCACTGAAGAGAAAATAGATTATAAAACAGAGAAATATTACCATAAAGTTGTGCAGGTTGGTCTTCAGTTTTTAAAGTGTCTTTCTTACTTCTGTGTGAGACTCTGAGGTTCATATGCATAAATCTTTGCCATGTCTAATGACCTTGGAAAATGCTCATCTAATGATTTAAGACAGAGAAGGGAAATTGCTATCAATTCTTTTATCATTTATCTTTAAATAACTTTATTTATTTGGCTATGCTGGGTCTTCACTTCTGACCAGGCTTTTCTTTGGTTGCAGTGAGCAGGGGCTACTCTCTAGCTGCAGTGCATGGGCTTCTCACCGCAGTGGCTTCTTTTGTTGTAGAACACAGGCTCTAGAGCAATCAGGCTTCAGTAGTATGTGGCACATAGCTCAGAAGTTGCGGTTCTCAGGCTCTAGAGCACAGGCTCAGTAGTTGTGAAGCATGTGCCTAGTGGACCCGCAGTATGTGGGATCTTCCCCAACCAGGGATCAAACCTGTATTTCCTGCATTGGTAGGCAAATTCTTTACCACTGAGCCACCAGGGAATCCCCTGTTTCTGTAATGTAAATTTAACCGGATAAATCTGACACTGGGCTTTTGAATCAGAATAAATAACAGTATTAATAAGCCTTAAAGTGGGCTTCTGAGACTTTCTTCCTGATTAGCTTTATAATATGCATACTTTTACATCTGGCAGAAAATTGGAATACTGGAAATCTTAATGTGAGGCTTCAGATGATCAGTGTCAAGTGGCTAATTATGATTCATTTTCTATTCCAATTTAACCATTAATTAAAGTAGGTATCCTTGACTTAACATTCAGTGCAAGCAAATCTCAAAAAGAAAGTGTGATACACACTGCTCCTGAAAAGCCACTGACTGGTTCCATTTTCACCTTCCTATCTGTTGCTCATGGTTGCTATAGTAACTAGCATTTAAGAGGCAAACACAAAATCAAAGTGCTGGGCTGATGCCGTTCTCAAACGGCTTTGTTTCTTGTCTAAGATTTCCCTGCTTGCCCTTGTATCAGATTTCACCTCCAAAGCCTCAAGTGACTACCTTTCTGCTTGCAAATGGGCAAGCGAAGCGGAAAAGGGTGGGCTGGAGACAGGCTCCATTACGGCCACCTGCCCTTTTAGAGAAAAATAAAGTCGATGTCCAGTGCAGTTAGTGAGACTCAGCGCCCTGCTCGCTCAGCTGGGAAGGAAAGGGGTTGGTCTGCGACAGCTGCTCCATTGTGAGCGGTGTTTGTCCAGCTCCGCCAGGAGCACAGATGGGGTCAGGCCCGCCTTGCTCAGCCACAAGCTCGCCGGAACCTTGCTGGTGCAGGGGGTGGGATGGGGGCGTGGCTTCCAATTCTATACCAAAAAAGGACAGCTGATTTTTCAAGTGTTGCGTTCAAAGCAAAAAGGAAGGGAGCAGAAGAGAAGAAAGAAGCGAAGCTAGAATGAACACTCTGATCACTTATGGTGAACAAATTGAGCCAATGATTTTTAGAAAGAAAGAAAGCGAAGTCGCTCAGTCGTGTCGCATTCTTTGCGACCCCGTGGACTGTAGCCTATCGGGTTCCTCCACCCATGGGATTTTTCAGGCGAGAGTACTGGAGTGGGTTGCCATTTCCTTCTTATTTGGATTTAAATAAGCATTTTGGTTTATTTCATCTATTTTTGTAGCAAACATGGGCAACATGTTTAAACAGAAAAGTGATAAATAGAAACTATTCCATTTGGGCATTTACAATTTCACCATAAAGACACACTGACAGTTGTATTCAAGTCTGGCCTACACACTAAGAGCTCGCTTTTGTGGCATTCCAGTGATTAAGAAAAATTAGGTCACAACCCCACAGGAGAAACTGCAGTCCCCAAAATATCCCTTTTGAAAAGACTACACATGACATTACATTACCAGGCACATTAAGCTTGGTGGGAATATTTTTACACACATAAACCTTTAACTGAGTGGTAAACTAATAATTCCCAAGCATTTCTTTAAAAGGAGCTTAGTATTTTGGTTGGCAAATGTGCCCAGGGGAAGTAATACATTAATAACTCTTGCTTTGTACACAGTTCCTTTCTTTATGCAGTCAGAATGCTTTATGGTGGCTTATATCCACAAATTGAAAAGAGAATGGATACATCTTATCTTTTATGACTTACTTTGTTGAAAGAACACTCCTAAGAAGCACAAAAATAAGGTCTGGTTGCATGCCTGAAGGAAAGATTAAATGATTAATGGCTTAAAAAACATGGAGAAAGTTATAATATGCATAAGGAAATAATCCATTAATCAGATGTGGGAAAAATACACAATATTGCTTTGCTAATGAAGATTATCACTGTGTCATCTGGCCCTGGACCTACCCAAACTAGACTGGACCTAAATCCAGTGATCTGGAAATAAAAAAATACAAAAAATGATGACCCATAACACAAATGCTCCATTTTGTCAGCCCCCTGGGCTCAATCACTTCTGTTGGGCGAGTTATTTAACCCTACTAAGTGGAGAAATGGCTTGTGGAATAGAGTCCTGGAACTTTCCTGTATGTCTGAAGTACTACATACGCCATTTAGGTCTGAAAAGCTCCTTTATTAGTTATGTGGTCAGTGCCTATGTAAGGGTGGAAAATGCGAGGAAACCAGGAGTCCCATTCTGTTCATCTCATCTTTTTAGCACTAAGCCCCAAAGAAAAAGAGCAGCAGTTAAAAAGCTGCTGCGAATGCTCTTTTCATTTCGGTCCATTGGCAGACAAGTAAAATGTGATTTCTTAAACAAAGGGACAGATGCCATTTAATGCAGCCATTAGTAAAAGAAGGGTATGTCCTATTGATTGCTATAACTAAGAATTGTTTTGATAAACACAAAGTTGACATTTATAAGGCATTATGCCCTGAGCAGTTCAGGGATTCACGAGGCTGGACACAGGAAACCCAATCAAGGCTTTTGGTTACAAGTGAGTTAGTAAGGCTGCTTGCCTGGCTCTGTTGAAAGCTTCAGTCCAAAATCACAGCAACCTTCTAAAAATTAGAGATACCAAGGGAACATTTCATGCAAAGATGGGCTCGATAAAGGACAGAAATGGTTTGGACCTAACAGAAGCAGGAGATACTAAGAAGACATGGCAAGAATACACAGAAGAACTGTACAAAAAAGATCTTCACGACCCAGATAATCACGATGATGTAGTCATTGACCTAGAGCCAGACATCCTGGAATGTGAAATCAAGTGGGCCTTAGAAAGCATCACTATGAACAAAGCTAGTGGAGGTGATGGAATTCCAGTTGAGCTATTTCAAATCCTGAAAGATGATGCTGTGAAAGTGCTGCACTCAATATGCCAGCAAATTTGGAAAACTCAGCAGTGGACACAGGACTGGAAAAGGTCAGTTTTCATTCCAATCCCAAAGAATGCTCTAACTACCGCACAATTGCACTCATCTCACATGCTAGTAAAGTAATGCTCAAAATTCTCCAAGCCAGGCTTCAGCAATACGTGAACCGTGAACTTCCTGATGTTCAAGCTGGTTTTAGAAAAGGCAGAGGAACCAGAGATCAAATTGCCAACATCTGCTGGATCATGGGAAAAGCAAGAGAGTTCCAGAAAAACATCTATTTCTGCTTTATTGACTATGCCAAAGCCTTTGACTGTGTGGATCACAATCAACTGTGGGAAATTCTGAAAGAGATGGGAATACCAGACCACCTGATCTGCCTCTTGAGAAGTTTGTATGCAAGTCAGGAAGCAACAGTTAGAACTGGGCATGGAACAACAGACTGGTTCCAAATAGGAAAAGGAGTATGTCAAGGCTGTATATTGTCACCCTGCTTATTTAACTTATATGCAGAGTACATCATGAGAAACGCTGGACTGGAAGAAGCACAAGCTGGAACCAAGATTGCCGGGAGAAATATCAATAACCTCAGATACGCAGATGACACCACCCTTATGGCAGAAAGTGAAGAGGAACTAAAAAGCCTCTTGATGAAAGTGAAAGTGGAGAGTGAAAAAGTTGGCTTAAAGCTCAACATTCAGAAAACGAAGGTCATGGCATCTGGTCCCATCATTTCATGGGAAATAGATGGGGAAACAGTGGAAAGTGTCAGACTTTATTTTTTTGGGCTCCCAAATCACTGCAGATGGTGACTGCAGCCATGAAATTAAAAGATGCTTACTCCTTGGAAGGAAAGTTATGACCAACCTAGATAGCATATTCAAAAGCAGAGACATTACTTTGCCAACAAAGGTTCGTCTAGTCAAGGCTATGGTTTTTCCTGTGGTCATGTATGGATGTGAGAGTTGGACTATGAAGGCCAAGCGCCAAAGAACTGATGCTTTTTAAGTGTGGTGTTGGAGAAGACTCTTGAGAGTCCCTTGGACTGCAAGGAGATCCAACCAGTCCATTCTGAAGGAGATCAGCCCTGGGATTTCTTTGGAAAGAATGATGCAAAAGCTGAAACTCCAGTACTTTGGCCACCTCATGCGAAGAGTTGATTCATTGGAAAAGACTCTGATGCTGGGAGGGATTGGGGGCAGGAGGAGAAGGGGACAACAGAGGATGAGATGGCTGGATGGCATCACTGACTCGATGGACGTGAGTCTGGGTGAACTCTGGGAGTTGGTGATGGACAGGGAGGCCTGGCGTGCTGCGATTCATGGGGTCGCAAAGAGTCGGACACGACTGAGCAACTGAACTGAACTGAAGCGCACTGAGGGTGGACACCAGGGAGTTGAGTGGGCTGGGGCAGGGCGCGTCCATCAGTGTACCAAAAGCTCCACCAAAGCCATGATCCTTCCTGTCTGGATTCCCCCAGAGACACGCTGAGAGGGACCAGAGAGGCCTGATTTTAAATAGTAGATGTTTGATTTGGGGCAAATTACTTAGTCTCTCTGAGCCTCGGCTTCCTGTCTATAAATCACTGTATTGTTTTGAGAAATAGTCTGAAGTATACAAATGCTTGCCTAGCACAGTTCCAGGTACATATTAGGCCTTCCTTCTTCTTTGTTAATCTCACTCCACCACCATTTACTTCTCTGCTTTAAACCTACATGGCAATATGAAGGCTATTCTTTTTGCTTGCAAATATGTTCATTTGCTAAACATCTTATCTGTTGTCAGTCCTCTCATTTTTTCACAATTTTAAAGAATCATGAGAAGAGAAGAATGGCACAGAGTTATCATGAAGATTAAAAGAAGCCATGCGCTTCCTCGGTGGCTCAGTGGTAAAGAATCCACCTGCCAATGCAAGAGATGCAGGTTCAATCCCTGGGTCAGGAAGATCCCTTGGAGAAGGAAATTGGCAACCCACTCTAGTATTCTTGCCTGGGAAATCCCATGGTGATGGAGCCTGGTGGGCTATAGCACATGGGATCACAAAAGAGTTGGATACAACTTAGCCACTAAACAACAACAAATCTCATCTCAAAATGAAGTAATGCCTATAAAGTATGTATTGGAGATGAGATTCATACATTTATTCTTTCTACAACTGCTTGCCATGTACAACTGCACTAAGATTGGGAGCCAAATTGCCCCCAGTCTAGGTGGGGTGGTCTAGGAGTATGGGAAAGTAGTAATGGGGCAGAACAGGACACCAGAACCATTTCCAAAAGGAGGCAATGCTTAAGTTGAATCTTGAAAGAAAAGAGGGTTTGGGGGTTGGGGAGAGTGGAGAGGGTGTGTTAGAAGAGGGGGATGAGGAAGGAAGAAGGGCACTTTTCTAGTTCCTACTTTCAGAACTATGTAGTCAGGGAGTGCCACTCTCTGAGGAAAACTAACATGAAAATGAAAGACTGAACCCAGAACTAAAAACAACCAACCAAAAACCACAAGACAATGCTTTGAGTAAATGAAAATAAGATAAGGAGAACTCTTTTAAAAATCAATATTAATATCTTCATCAAGATGAGGGAAGATATCGTACCCATAAAACAAGAACAGAATGCTATAAAAAAAAAAAAAAAAAAAAAGAACAACAAAAGCAAAAAAAGCCCTTAGAAGTGAAAATCTTGAAAGCGAGATCAAGGTAGCTGAGATGTAGAGAAAACAGCAGAGAAAAAATAAAACAATCTGACTTTTAATACGGACAAAGCAGAGTAACTTACTTCATAAAAGTCCGTACTGGAATTGTGTCTAATACCCAAAACAGCTGACTTGGACATAGATGATGATACCCTAAGGGTAAAGGGGTTGCTGTTCTCAGAGTGAAAACATTTAATTCCTATTCTTCAGTCTAAAAAGGCAAATTACTATCTCCCATCCTGTAAGACGTGTTGGTCAGAAAATCATGTGGCAAAAAGTTTTGAGACTCTGATCCTAATGTCTCATCTGTTAAAGAATTATTTTTACAAGAGAAATAATAACTGACACAAATATAAACACATATGAAAAGTTTTATTGAAGTCACTGATAATGAGGGAATCAGTAAGATACTGTAATTCATTCAGAAGAGAACTCAAAGCACCACATATTTTTAGTGAGAAAATGAATGCTAGAATGAATTTGAAGGTCAAAAGCTGGAAACTGAATTTTATTTGCTTTATTTTTTAATACTTGAGTCTAAAAATAAGCTATGAACTGTGTTAAAAAAATTCTTAGTAATAATTGTTCAATTTTGATGGTCTTGCTCTTTCTTATTTTTTTTAAAATAATTAATGCCTTTACCTAAAACATGAAGGATCATTCTTTAAGTGTAATCCGCCTAGACAATAAAAATCCTGTGCCTCACCAGAAAAAAATTTTTTTGCTTCATGTTACTTTATTTTATCCTTTGTTATTCAGGGTCAAAAAAAAAAAAGATTCCTCATTTATGATTGAGATGTGGTTCTTTTTGTGTTATTTTCTACATATTTTAAAAATTTATTGAAGTACAGCTGATTTATAATACTATGTTAGTCTCAGGTGTATAGCATAGTGATTCAGTATCTTTGCAGATTATACTTCTTACTGGTTATCACAAAATAGTGGTTATAATTTCTTATGCTATACAGTACATCTTCAGTGCTTAGTTTATATGTGTATATTAACTCCATATCTCTATTTGTCTCTCCTCCTTTCCCTCTCCCCTTTGATATCCACCCAAGATCATTTACTGTATGATTCCATTTATATGAAATGTCCAGAATAGGAAAAGCTACAGAGAAAGAAAGTAGTGGGCTGAGAGGAGTGAGGGGGTGACTTCTTATGTGCACAGGGGTTCTTTCAGGGATGTTGAGATGTTCTGAAATCAGGTTGTGGTGATGGGTGCATAACTCTAGGAATATTCTAAAAGCCACTGAACTATACACTTTAAATGAATGAATGTTATGGTATGTAATGTTTATGTCTCGATATATCTGTATATATTTTAAAAGTCTCAGAAACTTGGGGTAGGTCTGAATGAGAAGGGAACAGCTTTATGAAGAAAATGACATTCGATTTATGGATTAAAGGATGAGTTTTCTACATAGAGAAAGGTAAAGAGCCTTACCAGCCAGAGGGACAAGCAAGGATTTGTGAAGGACATGGTATTTGGGGAGTGTGTGGTCAGTGCATACCTCGAAGGAGGTTAGTGGGAAATGAGACTGGAAAGTAAAACGCAGGTCTGAATCAGCCAGTCTCAGCAGAAAAGAGAAGGAGTAATCAAAAGAGGGTAACAAAAGAGAACGTGACAGAGAAATTGTCTGCAGGAGTGTGTGTGACGTTAAAGGAACCCCAAGGGAAGGCGAAGCTCCCCTGGGACCAACCACAGCTGGAATTCATTATGACCCCTGGGCCTAACGGTCCGCTGGCAGGAAAACTAACCAGAACTCAGTGAGAACTGCAGCTGTCGGAAGGAGCCCAGTCGGTGTGGACTTTGGGTGGAGGAATGGAGTCACTGACAAACCTTGGAGGGAAGAAACCCAGGGAGAGAGCGCTGTGACCTTCTCTTCCCACCCTCCAGTCTCCTGTTAGGCCAGAAGGTACGGAGGCACAGCCCTACTGACAGAGTCCACCCCAGTCAGCTTCCTGGGGTGGAGAGCTGGGCCACATATGAAGAGAGAATCTGGAGAGGGAACAGCTCAGGGCCAGATCATAAAGGAGGCGTGTGCCTTGCCAAGCAGTCTGGACTTTGTCCTGTAGACAGAAGGAAACCATAAAAGGGGTTTAAGTAGGGAAGTGTCTGCAGTGTGATGGTTTGGAGAGACAGCGAGCCTAATGTTGCTTCTCAAAGTGTAGTCCCCAGGCCAGCAGCATCCACATCACCTGAGAGGGAACTTGTCAGAAATGCAAATTCTCAGGTCCCCTCAGAGACCTACTGAGCCAGAAACTGTGGGAGCAGGGTCCAACCACCTCTATTTTAACAAGTGCCTTCAGGTGATTCTGATGTGTATGAAGTTGGAGGACCACGGGTCTAGAACATTATCCCTGAATCACGTGTTCAGCAGGTTTTGGAAAGGTGCAGATCCCATGTGCTTTGATCCCTAGGCCTAATGGTCCAATGGACAAGCCATATCTATGCTGACAAGCACTTATGACTGTGCAGATTGCTTGGCAGTGTACATGTCTAGAGCCACGGTTCAGGTAGATGGCCAGGACCCTGCTAACCGAGGTCTGGAGAGCATGTGGGGCAGCCCTCACGTTTACCTTACTGATTAGGATTTCCATGAGCAAGTCTGAGCCTAAAGGGAAGAAAGTATAATAATCTTGTGTAGCAGAATAATGTGCATCTTCAGTCCTAGAATAAACTGATGCTTGTGGAAAGAGTATGCCTTCTCCCCTTGAAAAGGGACTGTATGGGAAAGATTGCTTATCCTGTGAAGGAAACAGAGAGAATCTCTTTTGAAAGTAATTTGGAAACAATCTAAATATTTAAAGATAGAAGATTGGCTAAATAGCTGAGGGTGCATGCCTGCTAGTTTGCTTCAGTCGTGTCTGGCTCTTTGTGACCCCATGGACTGTAGCCCATCAGGCTCCTCTGTCCATGGGATTCTCCAGGCAAGAGCACTGCAGTGGGTTGCCATTTCCTTCTGAGGGTACATCTCAAACGTAATACCTTACAGCATTATAATTTATAATTATTAAGAATATTTAATGTCATTTAAATTTTTAAAATGACAATGGTGTGTTCTATATTATTCTTTTTAAAAATTATGCTCATGTTATATATGCATAGAGATAATCTGGAGGGCTATACTTCAAATAATAATTCTTATCTCTAGGTGGTAAAATTACATGGATTTTACTTTCTTCTTTTAATTTATTTCCACTTTAACAATTTTCCATACTGACATGAATTTTGAGATTAGAAATTAAAGCTATTACTTAAAAGAGAAAGCAGAAAATATAATGAAAATATGTTCATATTTAAATACTTAAAATATTAAAAATATGTGAATATAAATAAATTACCATAAAGTTAAAAGAGATATAAAAATGAGGAGATATCTGTAAATTATATACTAGTGGGTTCATAGAAAAAACAAAATTCAGTATAAAAGTTGACTAAAGTCCTAAACTCTGATCTATAAAATAAATATGATTTTTTTTTTTAAAAAGAAAAAATATTCAACTTTGCCAGTAAAAAAAAGAAAAATTAAAACAAGGTATACTTTTTGTTTGACTGGCAAATATTAAAATGAATAGTCCAGTTTTGGCAGTGTGTAAAATGGATATTTTATCATGGTTTTGACAAGAATATAAATAGTTACAAAAATTTTATCTGAAAATTTGAAAATATGTTCCAAAAGCTTTAAAATATAGTCTTTGACCAGATAGGAATTGTCCCTGAGAATATAATCAAACAGTCAAACATAAGTATATGTTTAGCTAATAAACATTGAAAAGATGCTTAATCTCACTACTTCCCTGAGAATTCAAAACTGTGTACTGGTTTTCATTCATGAAACCCAAAATTTAAAAATTTTTCTAATGTTATATGTTGTCAAGTTTCTGAAAATACAGATATGTGTTGCTGATAGGAAGCTAACTTGGTATACCCACTTTGGAAGACAAATTTGACACTGTCTCTAAAAAATATATATGTTATACTATGACCCAGTGATTCTACTTTTCAGTGTTTAACCTAGAGAAAAAGATACACATCCACCAAGAGAAACAGGTAAACAAAAACAAAGAGGTGGGACGAGTCTAAGTTTCTGTACATAGGGAACAGATAAGAGATAGTGAGGTCATGATTGTTGTGTCGTTCATTCACTAAGTCACGTCTGACTTTTGGAGACCCC
Organism: Bubalus kerabau; assembly: GCF_029407905.1. Classification (NCBI taxonomy): domain Eukaryota; kingdom Metazoa; phylum Chordata; class Mammalia; order Artiodactyla; family Bovidae; genus Bubalus; species Bubalus kerabau. Next base: position 76,401,324 of record NC_073633.1, read on the forward strand.
ATGGGCTGCAGCACACCAGGCTTCCCTCTCCTTCATTATCTCTTGTAGTTTGCTCAAACTCATGTCCATTGAGTCAGTGATGCCATCAACCATTTCATCTTCTGTTGCCCACTTCCCCTCTCCCTTCAATCTTTTCCATTATCAGGGTCTTTTCCAATGAGTCAGCTCTTCTCATTGGGTGATCACAGTATTGGAGCTTCAGCATCAGTTCTTCCAATGAATATTCAGGGTTGATTTCCTTTAGGATGGACTGGTTGGTTCTCCTTGTAGTCCAAGGGACTCTCAAGAGTCTTCTCCAGCACCACACTTTGAAACCATCAGTTTTTCTGCTCTCAGCTTTCTTTATGATCCAATTCTCACATCCATACATGACTACTGGAAAAACCATAGCTTTGACTAGACAGACCTTTGTCAGCAAAGTGATGTCTCTGCTTTTTTAATAAGCTGTCTAGGTTATAGCTGTTCTTTCATGGAGCAAGAATCTTTTGATTTCACGGCTGCAGTCACCATCTGCAGTGATTTCGGAGCCCAAGAAAATAAAGTCTCACTGTTTCCATTTATTCCCCATCTACTTGCCATGAAGTGACAGGACTGGATGTTATGATCTTAGTTTTTTGAATGTTGAGTTTTAACCCAGATTTTTCACTCTCCTCTTTCATCTTCATCAAAAGGCTGTTTAGTTCCTGTTTGCTTTCTGCTATTAGGGTGGTATCATCTACATATCTGAGGTTGTTGATATTGCTCCCAGCAATCTTGATTGCAGATTGTGATTTAGGCAGCCGGCATTTTGCATGATGTTCTCTGCATATAAGTTAAAAAAGCAGGGTGACAATACACAGCCTTGACATACTCCTTTCCCAATTTTGAACTAGTCATTCCATGTCTGGTTTGAACTGTTGCTTCTTAACCTACATACAGGTTACTCAGGAGGCAGGTAAGGTGGTCTTGTATTCCCATCTCTTTAAGAGTTTTCCACAGTTTGTTGTGATCCACACAGTCAAAGGCTTTAGCATAGTAAATAAAGCAGAAGTAGATGTTTTTCTGGAATTCTTTTGCCTATGATCCAATGGATACTGGCAATTTGATCTCTGATTCCTCTCTGCCTTTTCTAAATCCAGCTTGTACATCTGGAAGTTCTCAGTTCACATACTGTTGAAGCCTGGCTTGAAGGATTTTGAGCATTACCTTGCTAATATGTGAAATAAGCACAATTGCATTGTAGTTTGAACATTCTTTGGCATTGCCCTTCTTTGGGATTGGAATGAAAACTGACCTTTTTCAGTCCTGTGGCCACTGCTGAGTCTTCCAAATTTGCTAACATATTGAGTGCAGCACTTTAACAGCATCATCTCTTATGATTTTAAGTAGCTCATCTGAAATTCAATCACCTCTACTAGCTTTGTTCATAACAAGGCTTCCTAAGGCCCACTTGACTTCACACTCCAGGATGTCTGGCTCTAGGTGAGTAACCACACCATTGTGATTATCTGGGTCATTAAAATCTTTTCCCAATATTCTTGCCTGGGAAATTCCATGGACAGAGGAGCCTGGTGCGCTACAATCCATGGGGTCACAAAAGAATCTGACACAACTTACTTAGCGACTAAACAACAACATGGGAACAGATATCAAATATTTATTTCTGCCTGAGAAAAATAAACTTCAGGATAATACATGCAGGGCAATATTATTTATGTATAAGTGCACAACAAGATATTACTAGATTGTTTTAGATAAATAGTTATTGTTTAGTTACTATGTCATGTCTGACTCTTTTGCAACCCCACAAACTGTAGCCCTCCAGGTTCCTCTGTCCGTGGAATTTTCCAGGCAAGAGTACTAGAGTGGATTGCCATTTCCACCTCCAGGGCACCTTCCTGACCCAGGGATCAAATCTACATCTCCTGCACTGCCAGGGAAGCCCTTTTAGATGTATAAGTTATGTATAAAAATGGATTACAATACGCACCAAACTCATCATGGTTATTTCATCTGCAAAGGAAGGAAGGGACCAGATTAGAAAGTGATAGCCAGAAGGGCTTTTCATTTTACTTAGAACAGTCTCATCTTTTTTACAAAAAAGAAGAATGTTTGTATATTTTTCAGGTATTTATATATGCAGAAAGGCTGGGAAATAATATATTGAACCATTAAATAGTAGTTAATTCTGGATAGTGGAAAATGGGTATTAGTTTCTCCTTTTATGTTTTCATTTATTAACAATTCAAGCCCTTCTCCCCAAAAGAAGGATATAAAGAATCTTTACTGTAGTTTTGTGAAAAGAAAAAAGGGGAGGAAGGAGGAGGAGGAGAAATAAAAACCTGAAAGGCTACATAATGTATGACTCCAATTATATGACATTTGGAAAAATCAAAACTGTGGAGACAGTAAAAAAGATCAGGTGTTGCTAGAGACTGGGGGAGAGAAGGATGAATAGGAGGGCATAGAGGATTTTTAGGGCAGTGAAACCACTCTCTATGATACCTGTAATAGTGAATACATGTTATCATGCTGCTGCTGCTGCTAAGTCACTTCAGTCGTGTCCGACTCTGTGCGACCCCATAGATGGCAGCCCACCAGGCTCCCCCGCCCCTGGGATTCTCCAGGCAAGAACACTGGAGTGGGTTGCCATGTCCTTCTCCAATGCAGGAAAGTGAAAAGTGAAAGTGAAGTCGCTCAGTCGTGTCTCTTAGAGACCCCATGGACTGCAGCCCACCAGGCTCCCCCATCCATGGGATTCTCCAGGCAAGAGTACTGGAGTGGGATGCCATTGCCTTCTCCCACATGTTATTATACATGTGCCCAAATCTAACGAGTATGCAATTGCAAGTGTGAAGCCTACTGTAAACTATGGACTTTGAGTGGTTATTATGTGTCAAAGTGGTTTCATCAGTTGTAACAAATGCACCACTGGGAGGAATGTTGATAATGGGGAGGCTATGCATGTGTGGGCGTGGGGATATTTGGGAATCCTTCCTCTGAATTTAACTGTGAATCTAAAACTGTTCTAAAAAATAAACTCTATTAAGAAAAAAAAAAGTGAAACTTCCAATATAGAGGGTTGATGAAATTAGGGCATACTAGAGAAGAAACTATCATTAAAAACAATATGGATGACGACATTTTAAAACTTAAAATGAATTATAAGGTTAAGATGGACGGAGAAAAGGCAGATACAAACAGAATTCATATTTATTTAGGAATTTGTTTTGTGAAAAAGAAGCAAACATTTTTGAATGATGGATCTGTGGGTAACTTTCCTTTCATTTTAATATGTATTTTCACATGTAAAGAAAGCCTTACTAATCAAGTAATGAAATTAATAAAAGAAAAAAGCTTAGCAAGGATAGGGAAGAAAAGTAAGTCAGTGGCAAACCTAGTCTCACCTTAGGTTATATTCAATTTTTATTTAGCTTTTGTATATCCCTTTTATTGTCTTGGGGAAGGAAAAAAAAAACACCCTGTCAAGCAGCTCCTTTCCCCAGGACACAGAATTTTATGCTGCTGGGGAAACCCGATGGGCAAAAAGGATTTGCTATATAATTTCATATGAAGATGCAAGTGATTGATTGCCTTACCTCTTGATGTGGTACGACTAAGTACACAGAGCAGAGACCTCCATGTACAGCAAAGTGAGGTGAAGTGAAGTCGCTCAGTCGTGTCCGACTCTTTGCAACCCCACGGACTGTAGCCTACCAGGATCCTCCATCCATGGGATTTTCCAGGCAAGAGTACTGGAGTGGGTTGCCATTTCCTTCTCCAGGGTATCTACCTGACCCAGGGATTGAACTTGGGTCTCCAGCATTGTAGGCAGATGCTTTTACCATCTGAGCCAACCTGGGCTCAAATACCGTCCAGTGTTTCAAAACTTTGGAGCACCAAGCCACGTGATTCAGAATTACTTGTAGTGCTTCCGGTTGATAAAATGGAGCTCTGCACAGACCTGACCGTCAAGACAAGGAGCCCTGGCATCAACAGAAACAAACACCCTCAAAGCTTCCCATGCACCTTAAGATTTGAAAACATTTGCCAGAGACTAATCACAAAGCCAGTGTGATTTTTTTTTCAGAAATGTGGATTCCAAGTGTCAGTCCTAACAAAGGTAGGTGAGGATAAGGCACCACAGCATCTTTGAGATTGCTTTGAATGGTCCAAACATCAGAGAGATGGAAGCTGTTGATATCAGTCACAGTCCCTTAGAGACAGAGCCTTGGCATTTTAAAGAAGACCAGAGACAGAAGGAAATGCTTCCAGGGTGAATTATCTTTGGGTAGTCCCAGATAGGAAAGATAATATGGATCAGGGAATTCCTCTCAACCCAAACCACGGAGGAGACTGAGCAAAAAGGCAGGGCCAGGCCTCTGGGTGGTGAGACTGCAGCACCATAAATCAGACTCCCTAGAATGCAGGGAATTCTTCTGATGCATCACAAAGAGAGTCTGCTTTTAACCAAGGATGCTTTTCAATCCCTAAATATCTTGGGATGATAACAAGCATTGCTAAACTGCTCCTCGAAAAACTTCAGAAATGATTTGCTCTATTCCTTTCCTGCCTCCAACTAAGTTCTGATTGTAGGAGGTGGAAATAGAACCAGGAAGTGAAGTGTCCCTTCCTCTGGAGTGGAATGTTCTAGTCCTGCATTGTCTGGTAGGTAGCCACTGGACACGTGTGCTATTGAGCACTTGAAATGTGGCTGTCCTGAGTTGGGGTGTGTTGTCTATGTAAAACACAGTGGTTTTGAAGACTTAGTGTGAAAAAAAAAAAAGGATATAAGCTATCCAATTAATAATACTTTTTATTTGATTATCTGTTGAAAAGATATTTCGAATCGTGCTTGTGCTCAGTCATTTAGTCATGTCTGAGTCTTTGCGACCCTTTTGACTATAGCCTGCCAGGCTCCTCTGTCCATGGGATTTTCAGGCAAGAATACTGGAGTGGCTTGCCATTTCCTTCTCCAGGGGATCTTCCCAACCCAGGAGTTGAACAAATATCTCATGTGTTTCTTGCATTGCAAGCAGATTCTTTACCCACTGAGACATTGGAGAAGCTCAATATTTTTAATACATTTGGTTAAAAATATATCATTAATATTTGCTTCACCTGTTTCTTTGTACTTTTTTAATGTGGATACTAGAACATCTTAAGGGAGAAGGCAATGGCACCCCACTCCAGTACTCTTGCCTGGAAAATCTCATAGACGGAGGAGCCTGGTAGGCTGCAGTCCATGGGGTCGCTAAGAGTTGGACACGACTGAGCGACTTCTCTTTCACTTTTCACTTTCATGCATTGGAGGAGGGGCCTGGTGGGCTGCCGTCTATGGGGTTGCACAGAGTCGGACACGACTGAAGTGACTTAGCAGCAGCAGCAGCAGAACATCTTAAAGTACATATGTGGCTCATGTAATATTTCTATCAGACAACCGTTTTCTAGATTGAAAAAGTAAGCAGGTGCAGCCTAGATGAAAATATAAATGACAAGTAGTTATTCTATAACCTTTTGACCCAGCCCAAACAGAAGTATAATTTCCATTTCAAAAACACTTATCTCTGACTTTTGCTCAAATGACTGAGGTTTTCCCCCTTTCTCTGGTGAGGTTCCCTGTTGTGAAAAGAGAGAAGCACTCTTATTATTTTCATTTCTCAGTTCTTCAGGTCAGAGACCACGTTGCTTTGTGTTTTGTGTGGCTCCTCACCCACTGTGGACGCAGGACAAAGATCTGACCCACAGTGCCCACGATCTGTGCAAGCTCCCTTCTACTGTTTACACCTGGTGGTTGTTTATCATTTGTGGTGGTTCATTCGTGTTTAGGTTTATATCAGTAGATGAACAACTTTAGCTAACTGGTGAGCATTTATTGCTAATCAGTATGGCTGATTTAGAATGGGAATCGATGGAGATGGTTAACTCTGAATATTAGATTGAAAGGCAATTCAAGACCAGAAGAGACCTGTTTTTTGCAGAGCATGGGGTTAGGTATACTTTTAACTAGGAAAAAACAGCAATGAGATTATAATTGTAAATAGAATATACATAGTAAGCACAGCAAGAAGATTGTGGTCTGAGAAGGGAATAGCTGGACAGAAGGAATTATAGATATGAGTTTGGATGTTAGAGCTGATGAAGATGTCTCCTAAACTGAGCAAGGCTAGAAGCTGTTGCATGTTTAATTATCAATATATATTGAAGTCTTCTTGCAAAATGATAAACAGTTTGTGTATGCATCCATCTGCACACATCTGCAGCCTACTCCAGCACACATGTGTGCATCACACACAAACTCATACCATCCCCCTTCTATGGCTGAAAACACCATAGTTCCCATAAAAAACCCTTGTGGGGAATGTGAAGTTTTTCAAGTATGAATCTGAAAAAAATGTAGAGAATTGTAACATTTAATCTTGGAACATTTGTTATTCTGGGGCTGCTTGTACCAGTGGGTAATTACCAGAACAAGGATTAGTTCAAATCCAAGTTTGGCCAGTTCAGGAAAATCTGTAGGTCAAAGGGAGGAATTTGTGAAAATCACAAACACATTTTAAAGGATTAAGCAACAAGCTTGCAGTGTGCTCTGTGCTCTGTTCCTGCCCACTCCAACACTCTTCCACTGACTCTTACTCTCTTGGTTTTTTATAGTTTGTGTTTGTTTTTTATATTTCACAATATACTGCCAATTAGAAGTAACTTATGTTTTCAAAATCCACTCCTAAAAATTCACATGGTTCTGGAAAATTAGGGACTCTCAACCATTTACACATTTGTGTAAACTTGTCCAATGATACTTGAGACCAGCTGTGCTGGAAAATGGATGATGGGTTATGACTAGGAAGGAAGGAGCAAGTTGTGTTTGACAGTTGGAGCATTTTAGCAGTTCAGACAGACCTTTGGGTGTACCATGGTGGAGAATGCAGAATATATGGGCATGGGAGCCAGTGAGAAGGGATATCAGATTCTATGAGAGCAAGGCATGAAGAAGGGTGAGGGAACAAATTTAACTAGTTCCGATTTTCCTAGTGCACCATCCATTGGCTCTGGAGAAGGAAAAGACATGTTTTTTCCTTCTTTTTTGCCTTTCTTTATCCCTCCTAAGACTACCCTTTTCCCTACCATTCAGACTTCAGGCTTTCAAGATGAATGCTATGACTCAACTACCAGAATACTGGGAAATATATGCTTTTTGGTCTAGCCTGGAAACCTGATCACCATTTATAACATTAATTTGTTATTCTTTAAAAGTACTTTCTAATATAAGCAGGTAAAAATGGGTACAGAATGGACTTTGGGGACAAAATAACTCATAAGATAAACATTATATATGTTATATATATATGTTGTATATATATCAGATAATAGCCTCATGCTTCTAATAGAGTTCTTTTTATTATCTTGATATATTAACCTATGATCCCTGAATAAAGAACTGTTCTTTTATGAAAAATTAATTTTATAAAAAGCTCTCCAAGTTGTTTTTTTAAAGATTATTTTTATCATTATTTTGTAGACTTGTGAGAATTTTTTTAAAGACAGTATTTGGACTTTGTGCTAGGCTGCTGCACAGTGATGCAGCATCAATGCTGATGTCGTTATTCTACAGTTTTCTCTGCATTTGCTGTGATACCTACAATAGTGCCAAGTTGACTTCCTTCTCTTCCTGGTTTAAAACCACTACCCCGCTACTAACCCTATCACCAACTTCCTCTTTCCTGTTGGAGGAAAACTGCTCAGCTCCCCGCTTTGCTCTCTGAGCAAAACTGCTCAGCTCCCCGCTTTGCTCTCTGAGCAAAACTGCTCAGCTCCCCGCTTTGCTCTCTGAGCAAAACTGCTCAGCTCCCCGCTTTGCTCCTTGAGCAAAACTGCTCAGCTCCCTGCTCAGCCAATCAGGAATTGGGCTCTACTCAGCTCAGGATCTGACGCCACACTTCGGTCCAAGTTGAGTGTGATGACCCATGTATTCCACTTCTAGGACCCAACAGTGGAATGAAGTGAGGAGAGAAAAATATAAAACTGCATAGCAGTTAGAAGATGGTTCTTCTGCAACAAATGTAGGGGGAGGAAGATGCCAGTAACTCTTCAATAGCTGGATGGGCAGGGTAAGCCCTACTTTGTAGCATTTGCAGCTTTCCCTGATGTAACTACTCCACCATGACTGACTTCAACCCCCAGTATGATGTCACTGAACATGGAGTTGGGAAAAGATCTGTAGAAGTAAACCATGATGTAGTATTTCAGCAATTCAGATTCAGGTGGAACCTCAAGATCAGATAATAATAAAATATAACAATTACTCAGTAATGGGTTATCAATATAATTTATGTAACTGTAATTTTATGTACTTCAACTTTTAATATTAAGTATGCTTAACAACTGTCTCATAAAATTCCTGAAATTTCACAATGGGTTTTTGTGAGGCAGTGCCATGGACTCCTCTGCACCACCAATGTAGATTCTGCGTGCAGCAGGGATTCTTCACCTGCACATTTAAAATTGGGCTGTGCGTAGTGAAAAGGCTTCCTGAATGATATGAACATCATAGGGATCTGAGACTAATCTATTCAGTTCAGTTCAGTTGCTCAGTCATGTCTGACTCTTTGCAACCCCATGAATTGCAGCACGCCAGGCCTCCCTGTCCATCACCAACTCCCAGAGTTCACTCAAACTCATGTCCATCGAGTCGGTGATGCCATTCAGCCATCTCATCCTCTGTTGTCCCCTTCTCCTTCTGCCCCCAATCCCTCCCAGTATCAGAGTCTTTTCCAATGAGTCAACTCTTCGCATGAGGTGGCCAAAGTACTAGAGTTACAGCTTCAGAATCAGTCCTTCCAATGAATACCCAGGACTGATCTCCTTTAGAATGGACTGGTTGGATCTCTTTGCAGTCCAAGGGACTCTCAAGAGTCTTCTTCAACACCACAGTTCAAAAGCATCAATTCTTCAGCACTCAGCTTTCTTCAGTCCAACTCTCACATCCATACATGACCACTAGAAAAACCATAGCCTTGACTAGACGGACTTTTGTTATCTAGGTTGGTCAAAACTTTCCTTCCAAGGAGTAAGCGTCTTTTAATTTCATGGCTGCAATCACCATCTGCAGTGACTTTGGAGCCCCAAAAAATAAAGTCTGATACTGCTTCCACTGTTTGCCCATCTACTTCCCATGAAGTGATGGGACCAGGTGCCATGACCTTCGTTTTCTGAATGTTGAGCTTTAAGCCAACCTCACTCTCCTCTTTCACTTTCATCAAGAGGCTGTTTAGGTCCTCTTCACTTTCTGCCATAAGGGTGGTATCATCTGCATATCTGAGGTTATTGATATTTCTCCCAGCAATCTTGATTCCAGCTCGTGCTTCTTCCAGCCCAGCATTTCTCATGATGTACTCTGCATACAAGTTAAATAAGCAGGGTGACAATATACAGCCTTGACATACTCCTTTTCCTATTTGGAACCAGTCTGTTGTTCCATGTCCAGTTCGAACTGTTGCTTCCTGACCTGCATACAGGTTTCTCAAGAGGCAGGTCAGGTGGTCTGGTATTCCCATCTCTTTCAGAATTTCCCACAGTTAATTGTGATCCACACAGTCAAAGGCTTTGGCATAGTCAATAAAGCAGAAATAGATGTTTTTCTGGAACTCTCTTGCTTTTTTGATGATCCAGCGGATGTTGGTAATTTGATCTCTGGTTCCTCTGCCTTTTCTAAAACGAGCTTGAACATCAGGAAGTTCACGGTTCACGTATTGCTGAAGCCTGGCTTGGAGAATTTTGAGCATTACTTAACTAGTGTGAGATGAGTGCAATTGTGCGGTAGTTTGAGCATTCTTTGGCATTGCCTTTCTTTGGGATTGAAAGGAAAACTGACCTTTTCCAGTCCTGTGTCCACTGCTGAGTTTTCCAAATTTGTTGGCATATTGAGTGCAGCACTTTCACAGCATCATCTTTCAGGATTTGAAATAGCTCAACTGGAATTCCATCACCTCCACTAGCTTTGTTCATAGTGATGCTTTCTAAGGCCCACTTGACTTCACATTCCAGGATGTCTGGCTCTAGGTGAGTGATCACATCATCATGATTATCTGGGTCGTGAAGATCTTTTTTGTACAGTTCTTCTGTGTATTCTTGCCATCTCTTCTTAATATCTTCTGCTTCTATTGGGTCCATACCATTTCTGTCCTTTATCGAGCCCATCGTTGCATGAAATGTTCCCTTGGTATCTCTAATTTTCTTGAAGAGATCTCTAGTCTTTCCCATTCTGTTGTTTTCCTCTATTTCTTTGCATTGATCACTGAGGAAAGCTTTCTTATCTCTCCTTGCTATTCTTTGGAACTCTGCATTCAGATGCTTATATCTTTCCTTTTCTCCTTTGCTTTTCGCTTCTCTTCTTTTCACAGCTATTTGTAAGGCCTCCCCAGACAGCCATTTTGCTTTTTTGCATTTCTTTTCCATGGGGATGGTCTTGATCCCTGTCTCCTGTACAATGTCATGAACCTCCGTCCATAGTTCATCAGGCACTCTATCTATCAGATCTAGTCCCTTAAATCTATTTCTCACTTCCACTGTATAATCATAGGGGATTTGATTTAGGTCATACCTGAATGGTCTAGTGGTTTTCCCTACTTTCTTCAATTTAAGTCTGAATTTGGCAATAAGGAGTTCATGATTTGAGCCACAGTCAGCTACTGGTCTTGTTTTTGCTGACTGTATAGAGCTTCACCATCTTTGGCTGCAAAGAATATAATCAATCTGATTTTGGTATTGACCATCTGGTGATGTCCATGTGTAGAGTCTTCTTTTGTGTTGTTGGAAGAGGGTGTTTGCTATGACCAGTGTGTTCTCTTGGCAAAACTCTATTACCCTTTGCCCTGCTTCATTCTGTATTCCAAGGCCAAATTTGCCTGTTACTCCAGGTGTTCCTTGACTTTCTACTTTTGCATTCCAGTCCCCTATACTGAAAAGGACATCTTTTTTGGGTATTAGTTCTAAAAGATCTTGTAGGTCCTCATAGAACTGTTCAACTTCAGCTTCTTCAGCATTACTGGTTGGGGCATAGACTTGGATTACTGTGATATTGAATGGTTTGCCTTGGAAACGAACAGAGATCATTCTGTCGTTTTTGAGATTGCATCCAAGTACTGCATTTCGGACTCTTTTGTTGACCATGATGGCTACTCCATTTCTTCTAAGGGATTCCTGCCTACAGCAGTAGATATAATGGTCATCTGAGTTAAATTCACCCATTCCAGTCCATTTTAGTTTGCTGATTCCCAGAATGTTGATGCTCACTCTTGCCATGTCCTGTTTGACCACTTCCAATTTGCCTTGATGCATGGACCTGACATTCCAGGTTCCTATGCAATATGCTCTTTACAGCATCAGACCTTGCTTCTATCACCAGTCACATCCACAACTGGGTATTGTTTTTGCTTTGGCTCCATCCCTTCATTCTTTCTGGAGTTATTTCTCCACTGATCTCCGGTACCATATTGGGCACGTACGGACCCGGGGAGTTCCTCTTTCAGTATCCTATCATTTTGCCTTTTCATACTGTTCATGGGGTTCTCAAGGCAAGAATACGGAAGTGGTTTGTTTCCCTTCTCCAGTGGACCACATTCTGTCAGACCTCTCCATCGTGACCCGCCCGTCTTGGGCGGCCCCACACAGCATGGCTTAGTTTCACTGAGTTAGACAAGGCTGTGTTCCATGTGATTAGATTGACTAGTTTTCTGTGATTATGGTTTCAGTGTGTCTGCCCTCTGATGCCCTCTTGCAACACCTATCATCTTACTTGGGTTTCTCTTACCTTGGACGTGGGGTATCTAGTGGGGTATCTTGGACTAGTGTATTGCTGCTGCTGCTAAGTCACTTCAGTCGTGTCCGACTCTGTGCGACCCCTGAGATGGCAGCCCACCAGGCTCCCCGTCCCTGGGATTCTCCAGGCAAGAATACTGGAGTGGGTTGCCATGTCCTTCTCCAATGCATGAAAGTGAAAAGTGAAAGTGAAGTCGCTCAGTCGTGTCCGACTCTGGACTAGTATATTAGGGGCACAAAAAACCTTAGTTTAAATCCTACATTCATCTCTGAGACATCTGGGTTTTCTTTGGAAGTTCCCATCCTCGCATTGACCTTACTCAAAGCTACTTGGCTTGCAAAACTAGTGGGTTTGTAGTCAGAGGTGAAAGAGTTTCCAACATAGTTAACATGCATATGAGGGAGATTATATGGTTATTCAGAATCACTGTTATACAACTGAAAAGTAACAGGGTCATATTTTACTTGCTTTAACTATGTTTAGGTTCAAATAAGTATAATTTTCTGAAACAATAACATAAATCCCAGAGAAGAAAACCTGTCACTTGCAGGAAAGCAAAGCCAGAATAAAGCATTCCAATATCTCCTTTCCTCCCTTTAACTGGGTGGCTGGTCTTCTGACAACCCCAAATATTATCTTAGGAGCTTGAGACACAGAGAGAGGGCACAGACAACCCAAGAGAAAAGGTTACAATCACAGCTTGGTGAAGAGAAAATACTCTCACAAAGATAATATGCCGTGACATATTGTATTGAAGTGTGGCTTTCCATGAGAAATTCCACATCACAAGGTTCTCATGTAATACAGGACTAAAGTCGTCCCTAATCTCCAAATCCAGTGCCTAAGTGCCAGCACAACCTGCTGTGAAACAAGGCTCTTACATAAATCCTGCAAGCTGTAGTATTTCAGCTACAAAGAAGAATGTATCTGCCAGGATAATTCCCAATGAGGAAAGTTACAAAACCAATAAAAGTAAACAGAATTCTTTCTCTCCAAAGAACACCCAGCCCATCTTTTAGATCAGAATTTGCGACACTTGAACTGCCCATTTAAGAGCCCATGCAGAGATTTGATGTTTAAAGACAAAAAGAAAATGAAAATTGTATGACACACTCAGTAGGGGATATTTTGAAAGCTAACTCGGGCTGGTTTGTCTAAAGTGTATGGCGAGATAATTTTTACCAGTGGAAAGTCCGTGAATTTTCATCTGAGAATTCTTGATCAAAAGTGACAGGACTGGGTACCTGGAGGCAAGATGTCAGCCTTCAAAGCTAGAAAGAGTCAATATCAAGTCTTCCACACGTGATGCAGGAACCACTCTGTATTTTCTGTTTCTATTATTTGAGGAGTTTCAGTTTGCTGTCTTCAGGGTTTTGATCCTATCTGTATTGCCTAATCAGGTGTTCAACTGTTTTAAAATTTATGTGACTATAACATGTGTGTGCTAAGTGCTAAGTCGCTTCAGTCATGTCCGACTCTTTGTGACCCTATGGACCGTAGTCTGCCAGGCTCCTCTGTCCATGGGATTCTCCAGGCAAGAATAATGGAGTAGGTTACCATTTCCTCCCCCAGGGGATCTTCCTCACTCAGCGACTGAACCTGTGTCTCACATCTCCTGCATTGGCAGGGGGTTTCTTTACCACTAGTACCGTCTAGCTGAGAAGGCAATGGCACCCCACTGCAGTACTCTTGCCTGGAAAATCCCATGGGCGGAGGAGCCTGGTAGGCTGCAGTCCATGGGGTCTCTAAGAGTCGGACACGACTGAGCGACTTCACTTTCACTTTTCACTTTCACGCACTGGAGAAGGAAATGGCAACCCACTCCAGTGTTCTTGCCTGGAGAATCCCAGGAACAGAGGAGCCTGATGGGCTGCCATCTATGGGGTCGCACAGAGTCGGACACGACTGAAGTGACTTAGCAGCAGCAGCAGTACCATCTAGGAAGCACACTGGGGTATAACATTAGAATTGAGGTTGATAATGCCAGTTTTCTCTTATTTTGGTTTACCTAGTGTTAAGTGTTGAATTGTGTTCTCCCATTTCCCACCTCAAAGGGAAAAAAAATTCTTGTGTTGAAATCCTAACCCCCAGTACCTTAGCATGTGGCCTCATGTATAAGTAAGGTCTTTACAGAAGTAATCAAGCTAAAGAGAGTTTATCAGAGTAACCCCATAATCCAATATGACTGGTGTCTTTAGGAAAAGGAGAAATTTGGACACAGGGGCAGACACACATAGAGAAAGATGAAATGAAGAAGCATGGGGAGAAGATGGCCATCTACAAGCCAAGGAGAGAGGCCTGGAATAGATCCTCCCCCTCATAGTTCTCAGTTCAATTCAGTTCAGTCACTCAGTCGTGTCCGACTCTTTGTGACCCCATGAACTGCAGCATGCCAGGCCTCCCTGTCCATCACCAACTCCCGGAGTTCACCCAAACCCATGTCCATTGAGTCGGTTAGGCCATCCAACCATCTCATCCTCTGTCGTCCCCTTCTCCTTTTGCCCTCAATCTTTCCTAGCATCAGGGTCTTTTCAAACGAGTCAGCTCTTTGCATCAGGTGGCCAAAGTATTGGAGTTTCAGCTTCAAAATCAATCCTTCCGATGAATACCCAGGACTGATCTCCTTTAGGATGGACTAGTTGGATCTCCTTGCAGTCCAAGGGACTCTCAAGAGTCTTCAATACCACAGTTCAAAAGCATCAATTCTTCAGCGCTCAGCTTTCTTCACAGTCCAACTCTCACATCCATACATGACCACTGGAAAAACCATAGTCTTGACTAGATGGACCTTTTTGACAAAGTAATGTTTCCGCTTTTTAATATGCTGTCTAGATTGGTCATAACTCTCCTTCCAAAGAGTAAGCGTCTTTTAATTTCATGGCTGCAGTCACCATCTACAGTGATTTTGGAGCCCACAGTTCTCAGAGGGAGCTAAACCTCTCACACCTTGATTTTAAACTTCTAGCCTCTAGAACTGGGACAATGCATTTTTGTTGTTTAAGCCACCCAGTCTGTGGTACTCACTTATGTATCTTGAGCAAATGAATACACCTAGCAAATCCTAGAGGTCAGTTAACTGTGAACACAGAAGTACTTCCCTTTCCCTTGGACATTCATTCCTATGGAAGTTCCTTCAACCACCCAATTAGCATGATTAGACTTTGTCTCAAAGAGTTTAAATTGATTTCAGGATATGATTGAGGTCTTTCAGAGAGGTTACCAGAACTATGTGGGCTCATAGGATATATCAACCATAATATCAACAAATAATAACAACATGTATCTGGTCAGTTTGGCATCAAAAGCATGAAAAGTCTTTATATCCTCCTATGCTGTATATCTACTCCTAAAGATTTAATCATGGATGGGTACAACTGAACTATTAGGTACATCACAGTTACTGATAATATAAAAAAATTGGAAATGATTTATTCTATAACAGATGATTAATTCAATAAAAATGGTTACTTTCACATGATAAAACATAAAAAATCAATGACATAGAGAATGCCCAAGGTATAATTTTTTAAATAAAGTAAGCCAATTGTAAAATAAAATGACCCTGACTTTGAAAGAGAAGAAGGGCAAGGGAGAGAAATGTTCATCTTTCTCACTAGTTTGTAGGCCTATGGGAGATTTTATCACCTTAAGTAGCAATATTTTAAAAAGTCTCTACAAAGAACATGAATTCCTGTTGTAATTAGGGACAAGCAAAAAACATGGGTACCAGAATTCGTAAAATAATTTCTTATGGGCATGATGTTGAGATAATTTGGCCTAGTTTTTAATTTATATAAGTATTAATATTTTATTTTCATATAATGCACATATACAAACACACACAAATTGTAAGTGTACAGTATGGTGAATTTTCACAAAATGAAATACTCGTATAACTCAGAAAAATTTTGAGCACTACCAACATCCCAGAGACTTTCTTCATACTCTTTCCTCTTACTATCTCCTGAAAGTACTACTATTTCATCTCTAACACCACTATTAGTTGTACCTGTTTTTGAATTTTATGTAAATGTAATCATACAATATATGCTCTTTGACTCAGTGTTAATTTTGTGAGGTTCATTCATATTCTTACATGGAGACAGGACTCATTCACTATCATTTCTGGAGAGCCTGTAAAACTATTATTTCTTACAGGCCAGCTGACTGTTGTTGTAAATAAAGTTTTATTGAAATACAGCTATGCTCTTCAATTTACATCTATGGCTGCTGTCAAGCTACAGTGGCAGAGTTGGGTAGTTGTAACAGAGATCATATAGCCCACAAAGCCTGAAAAGTATTTACTATGTAGCCATTTACACAAAAAGTTTGCTGGTTACATAGTATTAGTTATGTGTCTGTGCCACAATGTATTTATGCATTCTACATTTGGTGAACAAGTGTGCTGTTTCTAGTTTGAGATTATATAGTGGGATTGCCAGATTTGGCAAATAAAAATGCAGAACTCTCAGTTAAATTTGAATTTCAGGCAAACAATGAAGAATATTTTTAATATAAGTATATCCCAAATATTGCATAGCAACCATGGGCTGAATAGCATTGCTGTGAATATTGAAATATGTGTCTTTTTATGAACGTATGTATATAAGCAATTCTGTTGGGTATATTTCTAGGAGTGGATTGCTGGGCTATATCAAGTATGTGAGTGTTCACTCTTGGTGATTATTAACAAAGAGTTTTTCAAAGCAGTTATACAAATTTATACTTTCACTGGCTATGTGAGATTTAAATTGCTTCTCATCTTTGCCAATCCTTAATATAATTAGTGCTTTTAATTTTAACCAATCTGATGAATCTGCAGTAGCATCCCATTGTGGTCTTTATATTTCCCTGGTGGGTAATTAATTTGAGTATCTTTTCATATGTTTATTGACCATTTGGATGTTGGGAAGGGGGCAGTTGTGTGTGGTGCCTATTCAAGATTTTTGGCCATTTTTCTGTTCTGCCAAATGCCTTTTTCATGGTGGGCAGTGATATATACTATGATGTGGCTTATAATGGTGAACTGGAACAATCAGATTTTTGTCCCCTTCTCTTTCACTTTTTCATTCTTTCTTTCTGCCTGGAATTTGACCTGGAAAAGATGGGGGGGAGGGTAGATTTCAGCATGATCTGAAAATTCGTGAGGTAAAAGTCTAGGGCAGTGGTGTCCAATAGGACTTTTTGAAATGATGAGAATGCTCTGTTTCCGAAGCGTCCAATATGATATCCATTAGCCATGTGTGACTTCATTGCTTGAAATGTGACTATGGTGACTGAGGAACTGATCGCTTACATTTTATTTAATTTTAATTAATATAAATTTAAACACCACATGGGGCCAGTGGTACAGAATTGAAAAGTGAAGGTCTCATAGATGGACTAAGGGTAAACCAGTTATAAAGAAGGTGATACAGGTATTGCAGCTAAGAGAGTCAAACAACAGTTTTTGTTTCTGAATTCCCAGGAACTGTTCAGATGAGACTGCAGTGGAGAGAATTTGAGTGACTGGAACTATTTTCATGTCTTCTGTTACTGTGGTCTGATGTTATTGTTAGTATTCTTAGATTTTTTATAAGATTCCATCCCCCTTGTCCTGCCCCAGTGCTGGTTTTTCAGCTTTTCTGAATTCTCAGAGTGAAACGAATCTTTTTCAAATGCCTCTGCAGTGACTAAATTGATTTAAGTTGGTTCAGAATGCTACAAAGTCCTCTCCCTCAGGAAGAACCAAAATTTACCCTTAAGATCTTGACAGATTTACCAGCTTCCCCTGACGCCTCTTAGGGGTGGCAGCCAAGTTCACAACACTGCTTCCTCTCTGGGAAGACTCCCAGACACACAGGGATAGGCCCTGAGTAATCACATCTGAGCCACACGATCTTGTAATCTTTGCTATAGACAAATGGCTTGAAAACTGTCATTGAGTGTCAGAATAGGCTTGCTACTGCTGCTGCTAAGTCGCTTTAGTCGTTTCCGACTATGTGCGACCCCATAGACTGCAGCCCACCAGGCTCCCCCATCCCTGGGATTCTCCAGGCAAGAACACTGGAGTGGGTTGCCATTGGTATCAAAACACAGACTGTGGGGCCCAGCCCTACAGTTTCTTTTTCAGTAGATCTGTGGGTGGGGCACTAGTATTTGCATTTCTAACAAATGCTCGGGTGACATTAATGCTGCTGATCTGGGGCCCTCCTTGAAGAATTACTGCTGTAGATAATTAAGTCTGGGACAGTCGCTCTGAGACAGGGCAACCAGTTTTTCTCAGCAATTTGAAAACTGGAACAAAGAGACACAGAGATTGGGGGCTATTAGAGCAGTGCTCTGGAGAGAAGGTCCAAAATCACCACTGTTCGGGTTCCCAGAGCTGGTCTGGCTCCTGCTCTTCGGTGGAACCTTGGTTGTCCAATCCTTTGAATACATCTTAATACCTTCATTATTTTGCAAACTGGCCTGTTTGCAAGTTTCTGTTGCCTGTCCCTAAAAGAACTTAAACTAAGATATGAGTATATGAGTTGTGTTCCACCACAAAAACAAAAACCATTCTAAGCATTTAAAACAGATAATACAGTACAGGGAATTGGTCACACTGGTGATAGAAGGTCTGAGAAGACAAACAGGCAACAAGATTAGCAACAGCAGGAAGCTACCCCCACCAGTAGGCTGGAGGTACAATTGGAGAAGATGGCATTAAGAAAGGCACAGTGACCTGGAAGAAGCTGGAACCACGGTGAACCAGTCCAAAGTGGAAAATGCTGCTGCAGCTGCCAGAAATATCACCCAAGTGCAACTCTGTGGTGGTAACGAAACACCCTGTATTCTCCCTTCCTCCTACCTTCGGTCTCCCAGCAGTGCTTCTCCTGGCTGGGAAGTTCGGGGAAGACGACCTGGCATACAGAAGTTAGCTGGATGCTGTGTAAGGACAAGGTGTGTGTAAGAAAGCAAGCTGAGGGCTAGCGCTGTTTAATGTGGATTTCACATTTTTTTACTCAAAGAACATTTTGCCAACTTGCAAATTACTGAAATAATATGTGCACACTGTATAATTTCTAATAATTAACTAGGTTCTTATTAACTTGTTCCATAATTAGGGCTGACATTTCTGAGATAACCGTCAGGAGAAAATTGCAAATAATAACAAGAACTGGAATTTGTATAGTTCTTTTCAATTTGAAAAGTGTTTTTATCTGTCTTACCTAATCGCTAAAAAAAAAACATTGTGAAGTAAGTTTACCATTAGCTCCATTTGAAAAATAAGGAAACTGAAACTCAGAGAAAATAGCAACATGAAATAAAGTCACGTAGCTCAAAAGTGGCAAAATGGCAAGATCCCAAACCTGGACTTAGTACACAACCTCAATTGTTGCAAAACACCAAGCTATTGTGTGAAAACACATGCAGGGCTACAAACTTCAAATTCTTTCTCTGTTGATATCTCACTTCCTCCCTTATCTAAAACCCAGCATCTAGAATAAAACCTTGTAACCATTACTGAGAGAAAATATTTTGAATGATGAGCAAAACATACCACGGTGCCTTTCCCTTACCTTCTTCTGTAGATGGTCAATTAAATCTATTCTCCATGGTCCTGTGGGTTCTTAATTAATAGGTAATGATTATTGGACAAGACGCAGCCTTTCATAAGATCATTCTGGAATAATAGCAGTCCTTTAAAAAGAAAAGAAAAAAGTTAAAAAAAAATCATTTGAGAGCATAAATTAAGCTACACAGAGTGGGTGTTTCTGATGGCTGATGAGACTATTTAATCTAGAAAGAAATACAAACACACACAATGAGTTTATGTGAATGTGTGTGTGTGTTGGGGCAGGGGGTGGGTTTCCTTTCTGTCTGCATAGATGCTATTACGCTTCCTCTGGTTCCAGATCCACAGATTGCATTTCTGATGCTGAAGAGCCCTCTTTGTTTCCCCTGGTTACCAATGAAATAGTGTGCAGGGATCAGTTCAAATTCATCACACATAGCAAAATGCTTCCAAACACAATGGCTTGCTTTCAGTATTTATTATCTATATCTATTTAATAGTAAGGGCATCTCACGTGTATATCCACACATTTCTGTGCTTATAATCTAGTGTGTACAATGTCCTTTACATAGAAAAATGATATATGTAATACAGCACATCCCTATAATATTAATTGCTACAGAGAATGGAATTTTTTCTTCAGGCAGACTTCATCCTCTCCTTCATTACTGAAGACCAAAGAGAACTTGCTGAAGGGTGATTTACCCTGTAGAGTTACTCCTCAGAGTATATCTCAATACTGTAATAGACTTTATTCTGTAAGGCTAAGTCTTGCCTTATAAAGAATCTCCACATCCAATTTGACTCAATAAATTTCAGGCTCAATGATTATATTTCCATCTAAAAGCTTTACACGGTGACAAGATTGGGAGAGCTTTAAGAATCATCCCAGGTCAAGTTTCTTTCTGAATATTTCCCCACAATGAACTTCAACACATTAAGTCTACCCATTAGCTAGAATATCACTGATTGTACTCTTGATCTGTTGGCCAATGGAACATTTGTATTGTCTAGGTTCCATTTAAAACAATATTTGGAATGGGTGGAATAGCTCAGAACAGGAGAGCAATACTCAAAGGCATCTTCCTTCAGTGGAGAAAAATGTGTCTGGTGTAAGAAATTGGCTTGTTAAAAGAAAAATCAAAATTTAGTTCTAGAATCTCTCCCTCAGAAAAACAAAACATTTCTCTTTCCTGAGATTCTCAATTAGTTCCATGAATATTTTTCTCTTGAACCCCATTATTCTTGCACAATGATATGAGAAAATAAGAGTGATAAGACTTTCACCAACAATTAGGTGGAGAATTGTTTTGAAATTTTGTGAAATTTTTTTTTTGTTCTCCCCACAAACTGTGGTCTTCTAGACATTCTGCTAGTGGAAACAGAGGTGTGAACTAATCCTTAAATGTGACTAAGATATTGAATGTCATTACAATTTACCTTTACAACTGGAATAACTGGATGTATTGATTTTTTTTTTTTTCATTTAAAAAGACACCTAGAGATTTGCTCTCAATGTTAATTTTTCATAACGTTTGGTGATCAATGAGTAATGTAAAGTGCCATGGGAAAAAATATATATTAAAAATAAAAATTTCCTGAAGGTTCAGAATTCTACATACCTTTTGCTTACTTTTAATTAAACATATAGGTTATTAATATCACAGTAATTCCTGAACAGCATGATGTGTTGTTTGGCTGAAGTCATACAAAAATTTGAAGAGTATGGTATATAAATTGAGGGGAAACTGTGTGCATTTAAGAGTACATGTATATATATGTGTTATTTATTAAAACTCCAGGCAAGGATGTTGTCTTCCTGCGAATTCAGAGCCATGAGAGCGGGAAGTCTGCTGCAGAGAAGAACAAAAGCATGGCTGCGCGATAGTATTATCTCTGCAGTAGCAGCAGCCTCCCTGACGGAGGGCTGCGGCGACTATCTAGTCTGTTACACTGCATTTTTGTATTACTGACACCCTGCGTTATTCTGTCAGCTCAACCGACTAAGCTGTTCCCCGAGTTCTGGCTGGTCACCCTGACTCCGTTAAATGGGAGAAGGAAAGAGAAGGCAGGTGATTTGTACCAAGTGGGGCACGAGGAGATTTCTTTCCTTCGGGGTCAGCGTCCTTCATCGTCCGGGACTTGGGGAATTCCAGGACCGCATTTAACCCAGAAACCAGAGTGTCCTATTCATTAGCTGCTGCGCAGAGGGAAGACAGTGAAAGGCTTAATCTCTTCCCAGCTGGGGCCAATAGAGCTGGGTTGATCAGAGTTGCCTGGCTGATGTGCAGTAGCCTGAACCCCGCAGGTCCCTCAGAGACCGCACGGGGCCTAGAGGAGGTCAAGTCAAAGGACACGACCTCAGGGAGCTTCCCCCCCAACTCTTGCCCGCGCAGTCCGCAACTCGGCTCCTGAGCGACCACCGCTCCTACAGCAAGGCTGGAGGGCGGGGAGGGGGCGGGTCCCGGAGTGGGCGGGAATAGGGGCGGGGACGAAGAGGGTCCGGAGTTTGTTGGGAAGTGTAGTTTCCAGAACCTCAGGAGCGTAGCTATCCAGGCTCTGCTTGTGGAGTGTGAACTACGATTCCCAGGAGTACACGGGTCCGGCCCGGGAGTCCATGCGCAGTGGGCGCCACATTGTATCCTATCAGGCGAGGAGAGGGTGATGTCACCTGCGAGTTGGTAACCTACGAGCGGCTGTGAAGGAAACTGTTTAACCGGATCCCATTGTACCCGGAGCACAGAGCCGCCTTTTCAGCATGCAGGGGCTGCTCAGGTAAGGGGGACGTGCCGCGTCGCCCTCCGCACTCATTCATTAAGAGGCACCGCGCGGTGGCGCGGGGGTGGGCGCGCTTCTTCGCGGCCCGGTGCTGGGTTCGCAGCGCGCCCTCCCGCTGCCTTCCCGGAGCTCCCGGGCTAGTAGGTAAATATTAAACCCGTCCTTCAGGTTGGGTCTGGGTGGGAACAGGACCTAGACAGCTCCCAGCTGCCAAGCTGGGTTTGGGAAAATGGCTGCAAGCACGGCTCAAAGCAAGGCGAGCCCGGGGGAAGGCTCCCCGAGGACGGAGTTGCCTCCCTTCTTTTTTTCTGAGGCGCTTGGATGCCAAGAGAGCCAGCAGGGTACCACTGGCCGCCTTGCCGATGACACGCTGGGGCTCTGGGGCTCTTGGCCTCTGCTGGGTGCTGCGGGCACTGCTACTGTAGGGAGTTGCTGGCCCGGGAGGCTCTGGAAGGAGAATCCCGAGGTAGGCTTGTTAGAGTGGTAACCGAGGAGGCGGGACTCATTTACTCGTTCGCATCCCAGCAGAACCCTCGCTATCCCGGGTACCCTCGCCTCAAGACTCATTGGAAAGGGATGGGGTGACTGTAATTTAGGCGAAGTTGGAAGCTCAAGGTCTCAAACGAGGAAGAGGAAGGGAAACCCACGTTGCGGAAGGAGCGAGGGGTGTTTGCGGACAGCGGCGAGGGGAGGCTACGCAGCCTGCGGACCGGGTTCGAGGCGCCACAGGGCGATCCAGCCCCCCGTCCCTTTGGGTAGGGCACACCTTGGTGCCCCTTGCACTGATGGCTCCCTCGACCAGGAGCACTTGAGCTAGGACGAAGAGTCTGCCCGGAGCTCTGGCTGGGCCGTGGTAAAGCGGTGGGGAGAGTTGAATAATCAAACGATACGAGTCGCAGTGGAACAGAAGGGCTGGGTAATCGGTTTTCCCAGCTAGTGGTGAAAATCCAACTGCTAGTGATCCGCATGGAGACGTGTCCGAAGCCCAAGAACTCTATATAATAAAGTCCTCTGGACTTCCTCTCCCTAGCACCCTTATCCTTTCTCTTACTCATTCATCAAACCTTTGCTAAAGGCTCTGTTCTCAAGTTGCTCTCAGCCTGCGATTGGGGTATTCTGCCTCTCGTGCCTATAAAATATTTTAGTGGACCCAGGAATCGAATACACTCCAACCGTCGTTCACTACCG
This sequence comes from Bubalus kerabau, assembly GCF_029407905.1. Classification (NCBI taxonomy): domain Eukaryota; kingdom Metazoa; phylum Chordata; class Mammalia; order Artiodactyla; family Bovidae; genus Bubalus; species Bubalus kerabau. Next base: position 76,424,627 of record NC_073633.1, read on the forward strand.
AGCCCCTCACCCTTCGCCCCCCATCTCCAGGATGCTCAAGGAGAGCATTAAGAGTAAATGCCACCCATGACCGTTTTGCTCCCGTTAAGCTAGTAGTTTCCCGAGGCTCGGGAAGGACCTGGTGAATAGAAGCGGAGTTTGCCTGCAAGATGAATCCTGTTGCCATGGCGACTCCTGCCGTCGGAATCTTAACTGCTCCCACTGCTGTTTCAATTCGTCGTGGCCCTGCGGGCAGCTGGGAGGGCGTGGCCAGTAGGTGTGGTCAGATGCTCGCCCTGGGCCCAGCTGCTCTCTCCTGGTCACCGGTTTCACAGTCCTGGGCTCTCTCCATTCCCTGTAAATAGCTTGAATACAATTTTTAGACCCCTTTCCCTCTGTCAAGCCCATACCTGGTCTCTCCAGCTCCATCCCCAGAAAAAGCTGTTAAGAGCCTTTGTCCTAAGGCAGACTCCGAAAATTAGAACCAAAAGATCTCTTTCCTCTTTCACGCTAGCTGCTTCATTTTCCTAATAACATATGTAATAGTGTTGGGAACAGCTTTCTCAAGGAGGGAGTTCTCTGTCATGCGTGAAGAGAGCTCCCTGGCTACCAGTAAAGGTCCTCAATTTGCCCTAAGTGCAATTCTAAGGACAAGTAATGGCTGAAATTGAGTTCTGGAAGTCACTGCTATCCCATGTGTTTCTAATGAAATCTAAAAGCCTGCCTAGAGGATTCAGATCCTTGAGAGGATTGGGATCTAGGAAGCCTGTGTCCTGCTCTGGCATTACTGGCTTCCCCATTCTGGGGTGAACCCTCTGCCTCTGGGGACCTCAGTCATTGTTGACCTGGGGAAAGCAGCATAGAGTGTTTCCTAAAGTTGATTTCAGTATAAAGTCTTGTGACTCTAAGAAGGAGTTGTTCGTCGTCTTTTATTTTTTTCAAAGAAATCTGAAGATGAGAATTTAAGCCCAGCTTTTGACACTGTGACATCAGGTTAATATCTGAGCCCTACTTGTATAGCAAAATAGCCTGGGTCTCATGGTAGTCCTTCAAAGTGGGCAAAGCAGCTATATCAGTATTTATAATATTAGTTCTACTGTTATTACTATTATCCCAGTACCTGGACGTCTGTTTATCTTTTTATTGTAGAATTGTTTAGGTTTTGACTTTTTAGATTCTCGTTGAATGCAGTTATTGGTAATTTAATTGCATTAAGAGTAATTGAGCTATACATTTTGCTTACCTTCTGCTTTCATTTCATACGGAAGTGTATTATCACAGATATTGCAATTAAGGGGTATGTGTATATCTGTTAGCATCAATGCATGTGCATTCATGTGCAGGTAAATGCTTGGGGATGCTGTGTGCCAGGCAGTTGACATTCATCATCTTGTTTTAAGTAGGTGGTTACATCCCCATGAGGAAAGAGTATCAGAAATTTCGCTGCACTGATATTTCACTACAAACTACAATTGCCTTCAATTATCTCACTTCTTGATTCCCTGTAATGCTGTTAACAATCCCACCGTTTGTGGGTTTTTCCCACTCAGAGGGTCTTTTGAGAGCAGAGTCTTTGTCTAATCTATCCCTGCCTGTCCAGCAATTAAAGCAGTGTTTGGCCATTGGCAGGTGTTTTATAAGTATTTGTAGAATCACTACTACCTAGTAGACACATGATTGGAGATCCAAGATCTATATTCTTTCCACTGATAGTTTTGTCACCAATTGTAACAGTCCTTAGTTTTCTGTCAAGCAGTTTCATCTCAGCGTAAACCAGAACTCCTGTGCAGCATGTGACTTGAGGCATAAAAGGCCTTCCAAGTGTTTGAAATAATTGAATTGTAACTGTTTGCTTTTGGGATATATTCTTTCACAGACTACCTCCCACCCCCATAATTCTTAATACACTTCTTATTACCCCACATCAGACATTTCTCAATTTCTCTCTGTTGTACTGTCCTTGGCCCAGATAACTTTCCCAGGAGGTGTACAACAGGAGGATAGGGAGAGAGACCAAGGCAAAGATACCTGAGACTTCTACTAGGCCATGAGTGACCCCCCAGAAGCACCATTGGGTAGAAAGATGGACAATAGGTCTCTCATCTGGGGTGGGGTTATTCTATAAACAGGGTAAGTTATTCAGACTGCTGATATGAGAGGAGAACAGGGTAAAGACATTTGCCCAATATTTGTAGCATTCAGTTATCGTCCAGTAATTTGCATTCTGTGGGTTTTCAGAAGTGTAAATGAGTGAGGAGATGTGATAGTAAAGAGGTTGCAGTGGGCCATGTCCTTGGGTGGTGCTTACAGGAGCTCAGTGAGGAGGTGCCAAGGAATTTGAATCTTGACTTTCTTGCTTTCTGGACACGCCTCTGGGTGTTAAGAATTGGTGTGTCTCTCTGTGTGTGGTTTTATTTGAGCTACTTTGTTTAAAAGGCTGCTTTTACTGTTGATACTGTGGTCATCAGAACAAATAAGGTGTTTACAAATAAAACATAGTTAAGACTGAAAGTGTTTCATTTTGTAAATATTTGGGGGATTGTATAAAGAGTGGCTTTGGCTTGAGAATCTTGAGGTCTTCTGTGAAATTACTTAAAAACTTACAGCTGTTGGATCAGGGGAAACAAGCTTTTCCAACAAAACTTGTTACCATTGATAGCCTTACGTGTTTGGTTCAGGAAATAATCACAGAGGTGGTAACTTCTGTGGGGGCCCTCCCTGGCTTCGCGTCATGCCCCTGGTATTTCTAAGTGTTAAGTCTATTCTAGTATTGCAGGAAACAAAGCAACTTTGCCCATTTAGGATAGCAAACTTGTTTAATTTCTAGAGGTGGCCCCAGTCAAAACAAAAATCCTTCTGTTTTGTGGGTTTTTTTTCCTTTGGATAAGGAACGTGGGCTCCTGTCACTTATTTTGGTATCAAAATGTCTAACTTGGTAATGGAGGGAATCTTTTAAGTGAGTATATGTATCTTAAACACTTAGAGCATCAGATCATAGTGGTTTGGTCTATTTGAGGGCACAGTTTAGAGGCAACTGCTGCATCGGTAATATTTCAGAACTTGTAAGGAGGACTGTGTCTGTAGGTTGGTGGGGCAGGCTGGGGCTGGCTGTCCAAGGATACCTCTCTTGAAGGATGTGCTTGGAGTGGTTGAGGGGTTGATAGAGATTGGAGTTGAAGGATGGATCTGAAGTGCCCCTCTTCTCCCTTCGTTCAAGCTGCCACTCCGTGGCCCCACTGAAAGAGGGACAGATGAAGATGAGATGCAAGTGGATCTGGGTGACCTACATTCCACTCTAGCAGACTATTTCCGCAGCAAAAAAAAAAAAAAGTGTTTACCTTTGTATTTTCTGGCATCTCCACTGTTCCAAAAACAGAGAAATAAGCATTTTGGAATGAGTTTGCATTCACGGTACACATGTCTAAAAATGATTTGATTAAATCCTAGGCACATACCAACGAGCACATAGAGCCTGTCCCACCCCTGCCCATTAATCTGAGGTCACCAAATACACCCTCAGCCTTGGTGAGCTTATTGTCCCTGTGGATGTTTAAGTACTCCTGGCTTTTATCCCGTCTATGACTTTCTGCAATGATGGCTCTCCTCATCTGAGCATCTGAATTCTCCTTGCCCTCTCAGTTCCAGCTTCTGGGAAGCCTTCCCTGCCTCGCCCTCCATTTTCACAACCATCTGTGGCACCTTCCTCCTTAAGAGCTCTCAGTCTGACCACACAGCCAAAAATAGTCACAGCTAATGTGATACTAACAGTCAAGCAATGTGAGGTGCTAAGCTGGGGTCAGGCCTTTCCTAATACTTTTCTTGAGCTTTACCATGGCCTCTTTCACAGCTGTAGGGGGTAGGTACTGTTATCACCGTGTTATAGTTGAGGAAACTGAGGCATGAAGAAGTTCACAAACTCACTGAACTCACACAGCTAGTAACTGCCAGACCCGATTAGGGACCCAGGCTTCTAATTCTTTACCTCCACCCGTCCCCCCTTGCACGAACACTCGCACACACATTATTGCCTTGCCTCGGGTTTTCTCTCCACTGAGCAGGAGGAGTCACAACTTCCTTTGTGTCTTTTGATTTAGAAACAGTGTGGAGTAAATAAGGTCGATTGAGACTAAAACTGCTTATTGACTTAAAAGTTTCTTAGAGTCTGATTTTCTGGAACAAAAAATGTTACATGAGATTAGGAATGTTGGGTATTCATTTGTGTATTTGAATGATAAGAATTTTTGAACTCTCTCCTTTTTGCTTGGTGAATGATTGGCAAATTACTTGAAAAAGGAAATGCTTTTACCTGCCATCTCTGAATCTATGTGCGTTAAACCCTCTTGTTAACTGAGATAACTTTTCAGTGGGTTGAATCTTTTATCTGAAGAAAGCCCTTCTCACTCAGAGCAGGGCCACAGAAACCTGTTTTGAGATTTAAGACTCCCATAATTTCTTAGCTTCCCAACTCCCTGTTGTCTTTTAATATTTATGCTGAAAGCTCTTTTGAAAAGAAAATAATGAAAACTTGAGCAGTAGTCAAACGTGTCATCTAATGTTGGTTATGCTTAGATGGGTTTCCCAGGTGGTGCTAGTGGTAAAGAACCCGCTTGCTAGTGCAGGAGACATAAGGGTTCAGTCCCTGGGTCAGGAAGATCCCCTGGAGGGCATGGCAACCCAGTCCAGTATTCTTGCCTGGAGAATCCCATGGACAGAGGAGCCTGGCGGACTACAGCCCATGGGGTCACAGAGTCAGGCATGACCGAAGCAACTTAGCACACATGCTTAGATATTAAAATAAGCCTTTTTCCGAACCCTCACCTTAGAAAAGAGGCTTATTTTTACAGTGGAGCAAATTTGGTGCCAAATATACAATTGCAGTTCTTTTAAACCATAGCCACTATTGTGAATTAAATGTGGAAAAACTAGGGAAGTAAGTTCAATTTCCAATGTTGGTGTGATTTCCTGACTTACAATAGATCTTTTACTTCTGGCTTAACACTGGATATTTTGCCACGTTGACAATATTTAATGAAGATTATTGAATAAAACACAAATTGTGTCATTTAGGAAAATAATAGGGAAGTTAGGCCCTAACAGCATATTGCCAGGAAAGGAAAATGAAAACAAAAGGCTTGTTAGCCCTTAAGCTGCTCAAACATAATATTCATTCAACAGACATTAATTTCAGAAGAATTTTTTAAATTCATCTTGTTAGGTTTCCTAAGTATGTCATTCACCTTTACTAATAGCCCGAGCTCTTTCTGTTCCATAAATTGCACCAGGATCAGAGTTGAAGGTTCCCGTTTCTGCTGGGCACACAATTAGGGTCACCTATTAAACTGGTCTTTGTCATCTTTATTTCTGAGGGTGGGGGGTAGGAAACAAACCTCCTGTATGATTGGCAAACATTGCCCATCTGATGGAGTGTCTGAATTTAGATTTCCAAGTGTAGATAGTCTAGATCTGAGCTTTGGGTATTATCTGGGCAATGCAGATGCCCATCTTCTGTTTTTTGAGATAAGTTCTCATATTCTGGCTTACTGGCTAAGCTCATTTTGTTAGTGATGTACAAGCCAGGTCAAGGGCATGAGTTAGTTTTGCCTGGTCTTGGAGCCACCAACTGCACCTGTAATCCTAGGAACTTTTTTTTTTTTTTAATTCTTTGTGCTCCTGGTCACAAAGGAGACTAGACAGTGGATAGACCCTGTGGATATATCAGCATATAGCCCTCATCACTAAGGGCGAAGATGGTGCCATATTAGAAAATGAACTGATGAGGGTTTTAGTGTTTTTCAGACCCTATAAGTTAGAGGCAGGGCTTCACTGACAGTTTGCCAAGGAACTATGTTTCTGCTTCTGACAGGTGTCCTCCTGTGAGGAGGGTCAGGAATAGGGGCAGCTTCCTAAAACGCAGCCATCCTCTTTTCCCTTTCTTCAGGGTGTGACCACAGTCATTAGCGCGTGCTTTGGTGCCCTTTCTGGGCTTCGCTCTTCCCCCATAAAGCTTTTGCAGATTTGTACCCTGGAACAAGAGTGAAGGATCATGGCCAGAATCATTCACCTGGTTAACTAGATTGTTCACATGCGTCTAGGCTCAAATTTATATTTGTTGCATAGAGTTTTGGTAAAACTGAGCAGTGAGATGTCTAGACACAAGTTAATTTAGTACCTAGTTCTGTGACAAAGGGTTAGACTAGGGACTCTTCTAAATCTTGAGAATTTACTACAAAACTTATTGTGAAAAGGAAATGAAATGGACAAGTTAGACCATTTAGAGGTCATTGGTGCATTCTCTGATTCTTGAAAGTTAGTGAAATGGTGGATATAGAAAATGTAATATATGGTTTGGGTCAAGGTAAAGGATTTAGGAATTAAAAAATAAATGCTGCTACAGTTACTCCGTATTAGTGGTGGCTGTTTGATTTAGGATGATGGTGGGAAAAGAAACAATAACATTTCTGCTCCCGTTCCATCTGTGTGTGGCAACCTTGTTTGCATTAGAGGTGCTCCTTTCCCTGCTCAGCACTCAGTGGTCATTCAGACTTAAAGTCAGAGAGAGTCTGGAATGAATGTTGCTGGAATTGAGGCCAGTAGCTAAGGCTGCATTGTATCCTCAGAATGTTGAATCAAAGGCCTTTTATTATATTTTTGTATTTTAAAATCAAGAGTAGAAATTGGATTGGTCCAGTATTCTTGCCTGGGGAATCCCAGGGACAGGGGAGCCTGGTGGGCTGCCGTCTATGGGGTCACACTAAGTCAGACACGACTGAAGCGACTTAGCAGCAGCAGCAGCAGCAGAAAACCTCTGTGACGCATTTAGGGCTTGACATTCATTGAGGAGGTGACGTTTGCTGCTACAGTTATAGGAGCTGTGGCACGAGGCTCCTTGGCTCACATTTTCTTAGTTTCTGTCAAGGAATATATGTGTGTGTGCATGTTTTGTTTTTTTTTTTTAGTTTGACCCAGTTTCTTTTCAGACTGTGACTGAAGCTACCTTTCTTCCGTACGCCACCTTTTTCTACTATACTCCTTGGATTGTAATTTGAGTCTGAAGGACCAGTGACCTACTTCTTTGCCGGTTTTTCTCTCACAGCTTCCCTGTGGGCTAAGGGAGACCGTGATCCTCTGTGGCCAGGTTCCATACCAGGGGAGACACATTCACCGACCTTATAAAGGGTCTTGCCCCTTAATCTCCTACTTAGAATTAAGTAGGAGCAGAGAAGAGATGTGTGGCAGCAGAGAAGAGATGTGTGGCAGCAGAGAAGAGATGGCTTATGTTGTAATTCTCCCAAGCTCAGATTGTTTTTCTGATGGAACAAGTTGGGGGAAGTAGGTGGAAGGGAGGATAGAGGGAGTTATTGGGCTTTACTTATCTTATCATTTGTTTCCCTCTGGATTGCCTTTGTTTATACTGTCTCCTCAGGTCAGGAATTCCTCCAGCAGAAAGCACGCATCCACACGGGGTTGTTGAGATTGGGGCTTCCTTCTTGTACTCGAATTGCTGACTTGGCTGTCCTCTCTCCAATTTGATCTGAAAGGAGGGCTGGAATGATTTAACCTGCTTTAAATACTTCCATTACAGGGAAAAGAGATATTAAAATGATGGCTTGCGGGCAAAAGGATTAATGATTTTTCTAATAGGGAAAGGAGATGATGCTGAGAAAGTTTAACACCTATGTCTAACTTCTTTATGTTGGTTTCGAGTTTAGAAACACGTTTGACACCTTGAATGAAATCTCTTCTACTTTTGGTTGCTGCTTGGCAATTGCACAGAGGAAAAAGAAACACCATTTGATTTTAGGTTCAGTTTTGGGTAATCTTGGTAGTTCCTTTAAACTTTCCTGGGCCTCTTATTTCCTCATCTGTGAAACAATGTGAAAATTCTAAAATTTTATGAAAACGAATTAATCCTAACATAATGACCTCACATGGTGTTGTGTGATGTTGATATAATGTCCATTGGGTTCCCCTAGAATGGAGATCAGCGAGGGGGACCTCTGTTTTCTTACTTTCAGAGTTTCCAACCTTAGTCCCTGTCCTTAGCGCAATGTTTCTGAAACCCTCTTCTTGGCTGGAAGCTAAACCCTCGAGGTCTGATCTCTAGTCTAATCTCCTTAACTGAGCAGCCTCTAGTCTTCCCCAGGCTGGGGGCTTAGGAAATTCCATAATAAGGGATGAGGCAAGACTGTGGTATCTTTGAGTGACCATCAAGTTCTCTTTAAGTCGATCATCTCTTTGAACTAGAATTTGATTACCACCATTGGCACACAGTATGGATGCAGCCAACAGTCATATTTTATTTGGCCAGCACAGCGTTATTTTTAAAAATGGAATGACTTTAGTTAACATTTATATTCTGATTTGTCACTGACCTCACCAAACCCTAGTGCCTCATACACAACCACTTAGTTTATGTGATACTTTTTAACCTCCTTGGACCCTGAAGGCATTTGAGTTTTCAATCCCTATTTTAAACCAAATTAAATTGCAGTAAGAGGCTCTTCGACCCTTTATCCAGCAGTGGGCCGGCAAATGACCCAATCCAGGGTTTCTTATCTCAGCTGCTGCTGCTGCTAAGTCACTTCAGTCATGTCCGACTATGTGTGACCCCATAGACGGCAGCCCACCAGGCTCCCCCGTCCCTGGGATTCTCCAGGCAAGAACACTGGAGTGGGTAGCCATTTCCTTCTCCAATGCATGAAAGTGAAAAGTGAAAGTGAAGTCACTCAGTCATGTCCGACTTGTAGCGCCCCCATGGACTGCAGCCTACCAGGCTCCTCCGTCCATGGGATTTTCCAGGCAAGAGTACTGGAATGGGGTGCCATTGCCTTCTCCGATTAATCTCAGCACTATTGGCATTTTAGGCAGGATCCTTCTTTGTTGTTGGGGGCTGTCCTGTGTGTGAAGGATGTTCATTAGTGTCCTGGGCCTCTACTCACTAGTAGCAACTTTTCCCCCAGTTATGACACCAAAAATGTCTTCAGATGTTGTCAAATGTACCCTGGGGAGCAAAACTGTGTCTGGTTGAGAGTCAGTTGGCAGATTTTGGATGGCTTGGGAATTTTAAACATTGGACCAGGCTTGGATATTTAAGGATAAATCAGAATTCATCTGGGAAACTGAGCTACCGTGCTGTTTTTTTTCAGGAGTGGGGGTAGTTGGTTAAAACAGCGTAAAAAGGTCAGTGAATCAGACCCTTCGAGGTCGCTTCTTCATTCTTCCATGACTACTGCCTGGGAGGCCAGCCATAGTTTAAGGACATGTCCTTGGTCACAACAGGGGGCTCTGAGGCACTGATGCTGGGTCAGGGCAAGCCCACCAGAACTGGAGCGCAAACAACTCTGTAATACATAGCTTGTGTTGGTGGATCAGTAAAGTGATCTGTGGATGAAGACGATGAGGCTTTGGGGAAAGAAAAAGTCAAAGACCAAGATGCTTTAAAAAAAAAAATAAAGTTTTTAAAAAATAACAGTTTATCTCAAATCAGCAGTCAGGGAAGAGCTATGAAAGGAACTAGCAGCAGGCTGATATCCCCCACCCCTCTTTTTTCCTCTCCCTCAAAAAAGAATGTTTGTCAAACTTGACTCAAAAACGGGCTTTGGCAACACTTAAACTTGCCTTGCCTCCCAGAAAAACATTGGCCAAGTTTCAGTGTACAGAGGGAGAGTGTTGTGAAGTTTTAATTAACCAATCCAAGCTCAGTCCTTGAGCAACTAATCCAGCGATAATGCTTAGGGAAGCACACAGTTTCAGTTAAAACATAAACCATCAAGTCTCTTCTTAGAGGGGTAGGCAGGACTTCTAAAGGGATCCATGCCTCTTCCTAAACACTGTTGGTTCTGTATCCTGGTTGGGAATCATAATTCTCCACGGTGGTTTAAAGAAATGCCTTGATATCACCTCTCATCCTTCAGAATGGCTGTCATCAAAAAGACCACAAAAGCAAATGTTGGTGAGGATATGGAGAAGAAGGAACTCTCGTACACTGTTAGTGGGAATGTGAATTGATGCAGCCACTGTGGAAAACTGTATGGACGTTTCTCAAAAAAACAAAGAGAACTACTATATGACCCAGAAATTCCACCCCTGGGTATATATCTGAAAAAATCAAAGACACTCATTTGAAAAGATACATGTACCCCAGTGTTTGTAGCAGCATTGTTTAGAACTGCCAATGTAGAGAAGCTACCTAAGTGTCCATCAACAGCTGGACACGGATAAAGAAGATGTGTATATATATAATGGAATACTACTTAACTATAAAAAAGAAAACTTGCCATTTGCAGCAACATGGATGACTTGGAAGACAGTAGTATGCTAAGTCAAATAAGTCAGAGAAAGATATTCTATCATATCACTTATTTGTGGACTGTAAAAAATACAACTACTAAATATAACAAAAAAGAAGCAAGACTCGTAGAAAACAAACAAGTGATTACCAGTGGGGAGAGGGATAGAGGGGCAATATAAAGGTGGGGGGGTATTAGGTACAAACTATTGGGTATAAGACAGGCTGCAAGGATGTGTGTACAACATGGGGAATATAGCCAGTATTTTGTAATAACTGTAAATGGAATGTAACCTTTAAAACTGTATTTTTTTTTTTTTAATGAGATGCCCAGGGATTCTCATTCAGTAAATTTAGGATTTGGGCCCAATCTTCAGGATTCTTAAAGCTCCCATGGTAATTCTGATATTTAGCCAGGACTGAAAACTGCTACGAACACAAAACTTGTGTTTGGGAAATGTGGTTATAGTTGCAAAGGTGTGCTGGCCTGGATGGCTGGGTGGTTAAATGCACTGCTCTTTTTTCATTTTTTTGTGTGTATCTGTTTTGATATGAATATTTTGTTTTCTACAACTTTGAATTTATGAAAAGGATAAGTCTTTTATGTGTGGTATAGTGTGCATTACCTAATACATGGAACCTAATGAAAGTGAAAGAGGAGAGTGAAAAAGTTGGCTTAAAGCTCAACATTCAGAAAACTAAGATCATGGCATCTGGTCCCATCACTTCATGGGAAATAGATGGCCAAACAGTGGAAACAGTGTTAGACTTTATTTTTTTGGGCTCCAAAATCACTGTAGATGGTGACTGCAGCCATGAAATTAAAAGACGCTTACTCCTTGGAAGGAAAGTTATGACCAACCTAGATAGCATATTAAAAAGCAGAGATATTACTTTGCCAACAAAGCTCCGTCTAGTTAAGGCTATGGTTTTTCCTGTGGTCATGTATGGATGTGAGAGTTGGGCTGTGAAGAAAGCTGAGTGCCGAAGAATTGATGCTTTTGAACTGTGGTGTTGGAGAAGACTCTTGAGAGTCCCTTGGACTGCAAGGAGATCCAACCAGTCCATCCTAAAGGAGATCAGTCCTGGGTGTTCATTGGAAGGACTGATGCTGAAGCTGAAACTCCAATACTTTGGCCACCTCATGCCTTCGCATGACTCATTGGAAAAGACCTTGATGCTGGGAGGGATTGGGGGCAGGAGGAGAAGGAGACAGAGATTGAGTTGGCTGGATCGTATCACCGACTCCACGCACAAGAGTTTGGGTGAACTCCAGGAGTGAGTGATGGACAGGGAGGCCTGGCGTGCTGCAATTCATGGGGTCGCAAAGAGTCGGACACAACTGAGCGACTAAAGTGAACTGAATTCGAGTTTTTTATATTTTGGTAGACTGTACTGAGATAACTTGTGAAAGTTAATCTCTCCTTTTCAAGATGCTTCCCTGGGGTGATTGAATATGCATGTTAATCTTTTTTTTTTTTTTTTTTAAAGCAAAGGAGACAAAAAGCACCCAATGGCCAATACCATGAGTGCCCTTGGATAAACTGGGTGGTAGAGTGGGAGTAAAAGCTCTTATTAGCCTCTGTTCTAGAAAAATCTAGATTCCAGACGGCATCTAGATATTTTGCAGCAAAGTTAAACTCAGGTTCCTGTCAGACTCGTCTCTGGCTTCATAAAATTGAGGCAAATTTGTTTGTTGCAGGTTTCCTTCCTTGGCTTATGCTATGGGCCATCATTCAGGACTTTAAAGTCCTGCATTGTAAACTATCAAAGGTGGGCAATACAGTAAAATGGCTCATTTTACTTGCATTTTACTTAGAATAATCAGATTAGATCCAAATATCTATCTAGCATAGCAGAGGCAAGTGAATAAGTTTAAGGAGAAAATATTGTACCTGAGCCTTGTATGGCCTATCTCATAAGCTATGGAAGTGTCCCTTTAAAGCATCATTTGTTTATTCATTTGGCAGGTAAAGAATGTTTTGATACTGGATGTGAACATATCAGAATGCTGTTTTATATCCCAGCTTTCCCCCTTTGGAATGCAGAACTCTTGTTTTACTAAATAAAGCTCAGATTATCCTCTGTCTTCAGCTTCTGAAATAAAAAAAATTACGTTGTGCAATAGGTGAAGACTCTCCCCAATGAAAGATTCTTTGCTTCCACTGGCAAGTAATTTCATGTTTTGCTTATTTGGATCATGTCCACATTTTCAAAGGAATGTAACCAGCATCAGTTATAGGAAGCAGTGCTCTACAATCTCAAATCAGTTTTTCCAGTATGTTATTCCTGCAGATCCAATCTTTTATCCTCAGCTCTTTTCTCTCCTAAATGCCAATTTTGAGTCTCAGATGGCCATGCTTTATATTAGAAAAAAATTTGTTAGCATGACATGATATTAAAGAAAGAATGGCAGTTAAAAAAAAAGGCAGAATACAGCTTTTTTTTTTAGGGTTGATGAAAATGTTCTAAAATTATTTATAATGGTTACACAGTTTATAATTATACAAAAACCCTCAACTCTTTAAATGAATGAATTTTATGGTGTGTGAATTATATCAAAATAAAGCTGTTATATATAAAAAAAGACTAAAAAGAATCAGACTAAGTAAAACCTTAGAATTTAGACCTTGGGGATAATATCTTGGCCTTACTTTTCTCTTTCTCCATGTACACCTCAATTTTTTCTCTAAATAGATAACATGGACAAAGAATAACTGGGATCATTCCTCAGGACCACCTGAACCGTGGGAAACTTTGTTACAATGACATTTTTTTGTAATGAAATATGGCTCATATTTTTCTCATCCCTGTTAATTGTGAGCTAGGGCATGAAGGGTTAGACAGGTTTGCAAAATTTTATACCTGTGTGATGATAAGCTAAGATTTTGGCTTAGTTGCAATTTGCTTTAAACTTGTTCTGTTCCATTATTTTGCAGAATGTTTCTGCTGTAGAAGCTGTCACACGGTAAAAAGTACTCAAGTATATAATCTTGTCTGTAATACTGTGTATGTTGGAAAGGAATATTTCATTTATAACGGGTTATGTAACTCAGGGTTTCTCAAATTTGGATTCATGATCATTTGAGAAATACTGCATTAAAAGTTAAATTGCTGAATATTGAGGTACTCATTTGATGCCATTGGGATCAAAAACTCGTGTAGAGGTAGACTTAGGTTCTATTTGGGTATACTATGGTTTTCCAGACACATTAGTTTTATTGCTGCATAATGAACTACCACAAATTTAGCGGCTTAAAACCCCACCAGGTCAGAAGTCTAGGCATGCTGTGGCCAGGATTCTCTGCTCGCAGTCTCATCAGGCTAAAACTAATGTGTCAGCCAAAGCCACAGTTCTCATCTGGGGCTCAGGGGATTCCTCCAAGCTGTCTGGTGGTAGTTGTTGTTGGTTAGTTGCTAAGTCATGTCTGAATCTTTGAGACCCCATGAACTGCCGCATGCCAGGCTTCCCTGTCTTTCACTGTCTTCCAGAGTTTGCTCAAACTCATGTTCATTGAGTCAGTGATGACATACAACCATCTTATCCTCTGCCACCCCTTCTCCTCTTGCCATCAGTCTTTCCCAGTATCAGGGTCTTTTCCAAAGAGTTGGCTTTTTGTATTGGAGGTGGCCAAAGTATTGGAGCTTCAGCTTCAGCATCAGTCCTTCTAATGAATATTCAGGATGCAGAATTTATTACCTTGTGTCTGTAGGACTGAGGGCTTCCCAGGAGGCGCTAATGGTAAAGAATCTGCCTGCCAATGCAGGAGACACAGGAGATGCAGGTTCACTCCCTGGGTCAGGAAGATCCCCTGGAGTAGGAAATGGCAACCCACTCCAGTATTCTTGCCTGGAGAAACCCATGGACAGAAGAGCATGGAGGGCTACAGTCCGTGGGGTCACAAAGAGTCATAAGCACGTAAGGACTGAAAACTAACTGCTGGCCAGGAACTGCCTGCTTTTAGCTCCTAGCTAGAGACCTACATTTCCATGGCCTACATCGGAAGTTCACAAGAGGATATTTAGTTTCTTCTTCTAGGTCACTTCTTTTCTGCCATCAGCCAGAGAAAGGGCTGATTTTATGGTCTCACCTGAATTGGTCAGGCCCACCCAATATAATCAATCTTTGACCATATAATGTAACATAATCATAGGATTGATAGCTCATCATTTTCATAGGTTCCACTCAACCTCTAAAGATTATGGGGCATCATTTCAAGTTCTGCCTTTCATACCAGATAACAGAAATTATGCAAGTATATTGCTGATGATTATTAAGGTGAAAAATCCAAAATCCCAAAATGAATGATATTTCACAAGGTATGCTTTAGGACCTCTCCCACTGCCTCCCTCCCACCTACCCCATCTTTTAAAAATATCTCCCCCTCAAACTTATTGCTTTCCATTACTACTTTTCTTGTTTCAAGTAGAATGAAAATGACAATCAAAAAAAATTTGTTATTAAAATTTCCTACACAAAAATCCAAATGCAAAGAATGATTAATATAGGTTTAATATATTAAACCTGTATATTATAGGTATATTTATATGGAGCTGTTACATCAGTTATCAGTTCATGTTTAATCTTTCTACCTCCAATTACTTTTTATCAACTCTGCGATTATTTTAAAGTAAATTCTAGACATTTTATAATCTCATCTATAAATATTTTAGTGTTTAGTTTACATCAAAAAAATCAGGACTCTCTTTTAAAAACATAACTAAAATCTCTTATTGTATCTAAAATAATTTATATTATACCTTTAAAGTTACAAAACATGTCATCAGTTTTCAAATTTACTGTTAACTTTTTAAAAAGTTTATTGAACTCAGGATTCCAGTAAGGTTCATACACTGCAATTTTTTAAAAAAAATGTCCCGTAAGCCTCTTTAAATCTCAGGTAGTATTTTTCCTTGCAGTTTACTTGTGAGGAGAACTGGATTATTTGTCCTATAGCATTTTCTACAGTCTGGACCTCATGGCAAAATACCTCTATTTCCCCTGTTTCCTTTAAGTTAGTTAAGATGAAAATAATCGATACCATGGACCTCTCTTGTCCCTAGAGGTAGAAAAGCTCATTTGGTAAGAAGAATGCAAACATGTTGTTTACTAGAATGTAAACTATTTGGTAAAAGCTCAGTTGGTAAACAGAATGCATCCGTTATGGTTTATTGTCCATGTGTGTACAGGTATTTAGAGATATATCTGAGAGTAAAGCAAGTATGTTAGGTTTTTCAAATTCTTATTATTGAGAGGAGTCTAAGAGTTACATACTCAGAGTGAATTAGTGTTTAAATTCTTGTGAAAAATATATCACATACAGATGCACTAAGTGATACTTAGATTTATTTAGTAGTCCTTTAGCCTGAGTGTTTTTTGTTCAATAGAATTTAGCTTCCATAAAAGAAAAAAAAATTTTTTTAAGGAAGAAGATGTTTCAGTTTTGAGTTTTGGAAAATAACCAGATTATTAAAATTGTGCTGATCACAAAATAATTGCTTTTCTATAATAGGACTTTGCTAGTTATTTCATATCTGTACGCTCTCCAGAGGTGTGTCCTGTGGCCTCAAAGAAGGTGATATATATTTTAAATCCTAACCATTGGAATATTCTATTTTAAAAACTGCAACACTTAATATTGTTTTAAGACAATAACTTTATATGACTACCATTGAAGGAAAGTAGAAGAGGCTTTCCAGTTTAAATTTTATTTTGAAGGAAAAAATAGAATTGGGTTGAGAGAAGTACTGATAAAAAAAGCTTGATTGAGAGCATAACAGTTTAGCATGGGGGATATTAAACTTTTTCTCTAAAGGGCTAGATATTAAATATTTTAGTCTTGGTAGGCCATGCTGGTCCTGACAACTATTCAACTCATTGTTGTCAGAAAAGCAGCCATAGGCAGTATGTAAACACATGGGGGTGGCAAGTTAGGAAGAACTGGCATCTTGACGATATTGTCTTACCCTTGAACATGGAATAACTCTCCATTTACTTAGTTCTCTCGTTTGATTCACTAGGCTTTTGCAGTTTCTGCCTATAGATCTTGTACATGTTCTGTTAGGTTTATACGGAAGTATTTCATTTCTGGAGTGCTAAGTTGTGTCATGTTGTTAATTTCATCTTCCACTCATTTATTGTTGGTATACAAGAAAGCAGTTGACTTTTACTATTAACCTTGTATCTTGGAGGTTTTTTGTAGATTTTTTTTTTTTTTTATTAAGTCGAGAAAGTTCTCTATGCCTTGTTCACTGGAAGTTTTTAATCATAAATGGGTATTGCTAAGTCACTGCAGTTGTGTCCGACTCTGTGCGACCCCATAGACGGCAGCCTGCCAGGCTCCCCCGTCCCTGGGATTCTCCAGGCAAGAACACTGGAGTGGGTTGCCATTTCCTTCTCCAATGCATGAAAGTGAAAAGTGAAAGTGAAGTCGCTCGGTCATATCCGACTCTCAACGACCCCATGGACTGCAGCCTACCAGGCTCCTCCATCCATAGGATTTTCCAGGCAAGAGTACTGGAGTGGGGTGCCATTGCCTTATTGAACTTTACCAAATACTTTTTCTGCATCTGTTAATATTATCACGTGATTTGCTTACCTGGGATAAATCTCGCTTCCTTTTGGTGTATAATTCTACATTTTTGTTGGATTCAGTTTGTTAATATGTTGTTGAGGATTTCATGTTACGTTCCTAAGCAGCATTGGTTTATAGTTTCCTTGCAATGTTTTTGTCTAGTTTTGCTAACAGCGTAATGCTGGTCTCATAAAAAGAGTTAGAAAATATTCCTTGTTTGTATATCTTCCGAAAGAGATTGCAGAGAATATGTATGATTTTTCCCCTAAATATTTGGTAGAATTCACTTGTGAATCCATCTGAATCTGGTGCTTTCTGTTTTAGAATGTTATTAATTATTAAACTCTCTGGTTTTGTTAGTCTTATGGCCTGTAATTCAGAAACTGATGTGTTTGTAGATAGTTGATGTTAAAGAATAATTAGTTTAAAAAGAAGATTCTTAGTTCTAAAATAAACATGTCAACAATTTGTATTTAGCTTATTGATTAGTGAAGGAATCAGTAAGCTGTCAAGACTAGTTCAAAGAATTTTATCTAGCCACAATCAGAAATGCTGAAATGAATTTGCTTGTGGATGCAAAACTTATTGATATTCTAAAGGGCTATACAATGTAATGTTTTCCTTTATCAGTTCAGTTCAGTCGCTCAGTCGTGTCCGACTCTTTGCGACCCCATGAATCACAGCACGCCAAGCCTCCCTGTCCATCACCAACTCCCGGAGTTCATGTCCATCGAGTCAGTGATGCCATCCAGCCATCTCATCCTCTGTCGTCCCCTTCTCCTGCCCCCAATCCCTCCCAGCATCAGAGTCTTTTCCAATGAGTCAACTCTTCGCATGAGGTGGGCAAAGTACTGCAGTTTCAGCTTTAGCATCATTCCTTCCAAATGTTTTCCTTTATACATTTACGTAAATCAGTTGTATCTCTGCCAGACAAAATCCATTTGCTTCCTTATAGATAAAAGTCATACATTGTTGTGTGTTTTTTACAAGTTAATTCCTACCTCTACAGAGTTGTGAAATTGTCTGACCCAGCACATTCTTGGACTTTTCATTTCAGGATGCTTTGATCCTATTAAATATTGAAGACTCCAAGAAAATTTGTTTAATATACAAATTAAATTGGAAATCAGAAGTGAAACATTTTGTTCTTTCATTAAAAAAAAAACAACGATGAAACCTAATTCATATTATCTGACTGATGACTTCATCTTGGGTGCTGAAACTTTTGAAAAATTCCATGGTATACTTGTTGAGAGAATGAGAGACAAAATGGCAAATGATATCTTAATATTATCATGAAAATATTTTTGAACTTATAAACATCCTGACAAGATCTGAATGCTCTCTGGGCTTCCCAAGCCACCTTTTTGAGAATCATTGGCCTAGTTAGAAGGAAAAGAAAGTCAAAGATAATCCCTGGAGGACTTGCTAGACCACAAATGACACTCCACTGAAAAGATAAGCAGTAATCTCTTTTGACCATTTCTGAATTTTGATTTTTTTCTGAACAGGAGTCCCTTCTTTGACAAATGTCCTGCACAGCATGGGGAATTTTCAAGGCTATTCCAGACTATTAAGTCAAAGGTTATTTTTTGATTGTAAAATTAATACAGGTTAAACATTTTAATACAGGTTACCATGTGAAAAATGAGAAAATATAGCAAAGTATAAAAAAAAGAACAATCTTATAAAGGCAAGTAATGTTAATATTATGGGAAAGTATCTTTATGTACTTTTAAAAATATTTCTGATTATATATTATATGTCCTGTTTTACATTCTTCTTCCAACTAAATGTTGTCAAAGCATTTCTCATGTTATTAAAAAATTTTTATTGTGGTAAGAAAACACATATAAAATTTACCATCTTAACCATTTTTACACTTGCTTTTAGCCAAAAGGCCAAGAAGCGATCTTCACCATTTTAAAAACACACAGTTTAGTAGTGTTCAGTATATTTACATTGTTATGGAACAGATCTCCAGAACTTTTTCACCTTGCAGAACTGAAACTCTATACCAATTAAACAACTCCCCTTTGCCTTTCCCCCAGCCCCTGGTAACCATCATTCTGTACTCTTTGTCTATGAGTTGACTACTTTAGATGCCTTGTATAAGTGGAATCACAGTATTTGTCTTCTTATGGCTGACTTATTTCACTTAGCATAAGGTCCTCAAGCTTCTCCCATTTTGTAGCATCTGGCCACATGCCCTCCTTTAAAGCTGTGTAATACTTCAGGGCATCTATATACCATATTTTGTTTATCCATTTGCCCATTGGTGGACATTTGGGTTGCTCCCAACTTTTGGCTATTGTAAATAACGTTGCTGTGAACATGGGTCTGCAAGTATCAGTTTGAAACCATGCTTTCAATTTTTTTGGATATAACCCAAAGGTGGGATATAACCAGAGCCTGATTCATATGGTAGTTCTATTTTTAATATTTTGAGAAACTGTCATACTCTCTTCTGTAGCAGCTCTACCATTTTACATTCCCACCACCAAGAGTGTACATCTTTGCAATATTTGTTTTTTTGAATAGCCATCCTAATAAGTGAGAGATGATTAAAACTTTTAATAAACTTTGCAATTGTTCAGTCACTCAGTTCTGTCCGATTCTTTGCAGCCCCATGGACTGCAGCACACCAGACTTCTCTGTCCATCACTGTCTCCCGGAGCTTGCTCAAACTCATGTCCATTGAGTCGGTGATGCCATCCAACCATCTTGTCCTTTGTCATCCCCTTCTCCTCCTGCCTTCAATCTTTCCCAGCATCAGGATCTTTTCCAATGAGTCAGCTCTTCGCCTCAGGTGGCCAAAGTATTAGAGCTTCAGCATCAATCCTTCCAATGAGTATTCAGATGAATATTCAAATGAATGAATTTATTCATCTAATAAACTTAGATGACAGTATTTATTTCCATTTTATGTGCAGTATAGGGTAATCATTTTCCTAATATTTCCCATTAAAAGCTGTTATGAACATCTTTTTTCTTTTTCACACTATTGTCTTTGAATATATTTATTAGAAATGAAATAAATGGATCAAAAGGTATATAATTTTAAAATTTTTTGTTAAGTACTGCAAAATTGTTCTCAAGAAAGGTTTTGCCAGTTGATACTGAATCAGTTGACACTAAAACATCTTTCATTTCATGTCTGTGGTGTAAATACTATTATCTTACAATTATCCGTGATTCAACAACCGATAAATGCTATCACATTGTATTTTAATTTACATTACAAAATTTGTTGTGTTAGTTGCTCAGTTGTGTCCCACTCTTTTGCCACTCCATGGACTGTAGCCTGCCAGGCTCCTCTTTCCATGGAATTCTCCAGGCAAGAATAACTGGAGTAGGTAGCCGTTCCCTTCTCCAGGGGATCTTCCTGACCCAGAGATTGAACCCAGGTCTCCTGCTTTGCAGGCAGATTCTTTACTGTCTGAGCCACCAGGGAAGCCCCAAAATTTGTTAAAATAGAACCATTTTCTCTAGGCTATTTGTATTTTTCCTTTCTCAAATGGTTATTTGCCCTTTTATTTATTTGAATCCCAGTGTTTTAAATGGATCATAAAGAGATTAATTAGCAATGCAAATATGAAGTTACCAGACTTTTCACAAATGTATAAATAGTCATGGAACCCCTTAGCAGAAAAGTTATGAGGTCTCCAGGCACATTTTAAAATGACTTTAAGGGTCTCTGGCTACAGATTTGCATAATTAATTATGTTAACAAGTCCTTTCCTCATTATCTGGAGGGAAACCTTAGGTCAACTCCTGCCATCTTATGGCCAATTTGCATTTCCTGAAACTTGGTTTAAGTGATTTTTCTGCTGATAGTGAGACTGCTACAGAAGGTTTTTCTGGAGGCAGAGTGAACAGGGAGATGATGATAAGTTTTTTTCCATTGGACTGAAGATGTTTGGAAAAATAGGAGGTAGAACAATGAAATAATCCAAATATTATGAGGAAAGAGGCAGAAGTTTATATTAGAATGGTTTATATGATAAAGGAAATGTTATACCCAGTTCTTTTTGTTTATAAATGGTATCTCAAAGCAGATACTCAAGTACTTAGCTAAAAATTTTAAGGCGTTGCCTATGCAGTACTAATATTATGATAATGCTGTACTCAGCACAGTCTGATTGTCTTTGTGTCAATATATCATAAATCAATATTGTGGGGATGTAACTTTTCTCCTACTTTAAGCACTTCAGGTTTGTTCTAATTTAAACAGAAAGAACAAAAACCAACAAATCTTCCAAGCATTGAGAAAGAGGTTTGTGTTTTGAAATTAATTTTAGATAGTTATGGCAACCATAATAGAATATAAGGCAGTGTTTTCCAGCATGCTTTACAGAAGACCACTTTATTCAGAATTATCATGTTTCTGTTGACATATTTTTTCTGGAACTGTACTTTGAGACACTATGGCTGGCTGTCCTTGTTCAAGAAGTAGCAAACAAAATGCAAAATGTGGAACTTTCTGGTAAGGTGTTGGCAGATAGTCCTTGTGTATTTGTTTGGGAGACATAGTTTGATCCAGTGGTGGAGAGGTTTCGTCAGTCATGTCCGACTGTTTGTGACCCTATGGACCACAACAGCCCACCCAGCTCCTCTGTCCATGGGATCCTCCAGGCTAGAATACTGGAATGGGTTGTCATTTCCTACTCTGGGGGATCTTCCTGACCCAAGAATCAAACCTGCATCTCTTCATTGGTAGGTAGGTTCTTTACTGCTAGCGCCACATGGGAAGCCAGGTGCAGAGGTTATTATGAAAGTATTCTCTGGAATAAGGACCACGATCCAGGTGAGAAGGTCACTTCTGCATTCTTCTCTCTGAGTCATCAATTCTTATCTTCCTAGCCTAGAACAAGATATTTCTCCCCAGCTGATCTGTTAGTTCCTAGGCACCATTCCAGTACCCTTGCCTGGAAAATCCCATGGATGGAGGAGCCTAGTAGGCTGCAGTCCATGGGGTCGCTAAGAGTCAGACATGACTGAGCAACTTCACTTTCACTTTTCACTTTCATGCATTGGAGAAGGAAATGGCAACCCACTCCAGTGTTCTTGCCTGGACAATCCCAGGGACAGGGGAGCCTGGTGGGCTGCCATCAGGAGTTGCGCAGATTCGGACACGACTGAAGCGACTTAGCAGCAGCAGGCACCATTCAGATCACAAGTGGTGAGGCCTTCCCTGATATCTCAGTTGGTAAAGAATCTGCCTTCTATATAGGAAACCCCGGTTTGATTCCTGGGTGGGGAAGATCCCATGGAGAAGGGCTCAGCTACCCACTGCAGTATTCTTGGACTTCCTTTGTGGCTTTGCTGGTAAAGAATCCACTTGCAATGTGGGAGACCTGGGTTCTGATCCCTGGGTTGGGAAGATCCTCTGGAGAAGGGAAAGGCAACCCACTCCAGTATCCTGGCATGAAGAATTCCATGGACTGTGTATAGTCCATGGGTTGTAAAGAGTCAGACACGACAGTGACTTTCACTTTCACTTGATTCATTATAAATTGACTGATGAACAGAATTTCCGAGAGTACCAAATGCCTTTCTAAGTAAAGAATCAGACAGTGCATTCCCACATTCTGTGGACAAATGGCACCTCTAATGTAAATGGACCTTGAGATGTTTTGCCTTAATTTTCTATAATATTTCATTGATTTGCAATGGTAAAGTCTTGTGAAAAATCTTTAATACGAAACAGAATAGAGTTTATAGTCTTTTAGTCTTTGCCTGGTAAAATCCTAGGCTAAAATTATTCAAACATACTTTTCTAGTTAATGATAAAAAGTTCCATATTTTATGAATTCACAAAAAAATGATTTAAAATATAAAAGATTACTCTGTTATCTTCTGATTCAGCCATTCCCTGTTAATTCCTCTTAAAAAATTTTTGGGTGGACTATATAATTGATGGACTCACATTTTGTAACTTTCTATGTAGGTTTCATTTTTTTAAAGAGGCTAGTCCTAAGTGGGTCAAACTTTAACAGATAATGTCATTAATTTTCTACTGAGATTGGGAAACAGTTGTTATTTGGTTTGTGTTTACTTAGATTTTCAAATATATTTGTTGTCTTGCTCTGATGAAGAACGTTTTAATTCCTAGTGTTTAATACTTAAGTGACAAAATGTAGGTCCATGTTATAATAATAATGCTGTAATTTTTTTTTTTTTAGTATAATCATCTAGTTGGCAGCATGAACTTTTTTGAAGTGAGAAGTTTTAAAAATAATCTCAGACAGAAAACCTTGAAATTATCAATTGTCCCAAAGAGAACTAATACAGATCTTAAATAAAAATTTCAAACCATACATTATGAGTCACGTTATAGAAAACTCTCTAGTGAGGGAATGCAGTTTCTTTAGCCTGCTATCTACTGTGTCACTTTGGCTGACAGTCTCTTGGGTTTCATTTCCTTCAATTTCAGATATGTGAAATGCAGAGGTTTGGATTAGCTCACCATTTCTGTGACAGTTTTGTCTCCAGTGGCTTTGAAAGGTGTGTAACATTCACTATCTGAGTTGACCCTGAGTGTCCTGCATCACAAGTCAGGATCTGGCAAAACTGAAACTCGGAATGAGTAATTTGCATACTAATAAATTTAGTGTAATGACAGAATCAGAGTTAGAACTCAGGTCTCCACTACCATCACATCCTAGATGGTTATCTGACAGCCCCAGATGTCGAATACACATCCCTTCCCCCACTTCCTCACTGTCCACAATTATGGCGGAGAGTGTTTATCCAGTGCTTATCTAATGTGACATTTCTTTCCTATGCAGCCTGGACATGGCTTCAGAATCCATCTCAAAGCAACATTCTAATAGCTACAGCTAATAGGCAAGGAATTCTAACGAGTTTGGCATTGTACGTAGTAGAATCTTTAAAAAAGGGCCACTGTAAATTTTTTAAAGGAAATTTACTTATATTGTTTAATTCAAGAGGAATGTTGTTGCTTTCTTTTTAGCAGTGGTTCCCAATATGATTTCTTTTTAATTAAAATAATTATAGATTACCACATGACAATTCAATGACACCATCAATGAATTTCATTAATCACAATATATAAATCCATTTGGAGAAATGGGCATGCATATATATACAAAACATTTACATCCTTATAAATGAAAGGCTCCTTGTGATAATTCCCACCCTCCACCTACTGCCCACAGTCTCTACCACCAAGAGTTAAGCATTAAAAATCATTATTCTATACTATTTTGTCTTTTTTTCTTAGTTTTAGTTTAAGTTAAGTAGGATTTAATTTTTGTTTTAAGGGACCTCTTCAGTGGTTTCCATTCTGAGTGCTGTGGAGTCCCATTTCCAGGAGGTGCCTCAAGAGACACCCCCCATCCCCCACCCTACTGCCTCACACACCTTCCAGCTTTAACCAGCCTGTCTACTTCAAACTCTTCTGTATATTGGGGTTCTCCATGAGATTTCATTCAGATAAAGGGTTTCACAGCTTTTTAAAATTGAAAATGACTGATAATCCTACATGCCCATTTTACACAGTATTTCGAGGTTATCCTTTTGGTTAAAACTGGAGCCAGGATAAGGACCAGTGGTCCAGCTTGTTGGCCACTCTTTCTTCATCCCCTTGTCCTGTTCATAAGACGGTGGAGGAGGTAAGCTGACACCACTGCCAACTCTGAGTGCAGCGCATACTTAAGTGGAAAGAAAAATTGTTTACAGTGTTACCAGGGGCCTGAAATCTGTTTCCACCCTGAATAAAAGGTTATGTGGTGTATGTATTTGTTAGTTTGGGGTGGGTGGAGGGATAATGAAGCTTTTTTTAAAGCTTAATTTTATTTGAAACAGTAACAAGTGATGCTCTAGGCAGAAGACAGTTTCTCTTCTCTTTTTCCCTGTGTTGTGCCCCTTCCCCAAGCTGAGTTTGTGGCATGATTTACCTTGTCCTGAATTTAACCACTGTCTAAGCAGACTCTCTTGTCTCCTTCCTAGATTTTCCTGTCTATCAGAGGACAAATCAACATGCCATCAAGATATCGGCCAAATAGGATACTTAACATACCTTGTTTGGGCTATCTTTTTCTTTTTGCCTCAAATGTCCCTGTAAAACTCATTGGTTTCTAGGACTTGCTTACCTCAGTTTCAGTTCAGTTCAGTTCAGTCGCTCAATCGTGTCTGACTCTTTGTGACCCAATGGACTGCAGCACACCAGGCCTCCATGTCCATCACCAACTCCCGGAGTTTACTCAAACTCATGTCATTTGAGTCGGTGATCCCATCCAGCCATCTCATCCTCTGTTGTCCCCTTTTCCTCCTGCCCCCAGTCCCTCCCAGCATCAGAGTCTTTTCCAGTGAGTCAACTCTTCGCATGAGGTGGCCAAAGTATTGGAGTTTCAGCTTCAACAGTCCTTCCAATGAATATTCAGGACTGATTTCCTTTAGGATGGACTGGTTGGATCTCCTTGCAGTCCAAGGGACTCTCAAGAGTCTTCTCCAACACCACAGTTCAAAAGCATCAATTCTTTGGCACTCAGCTTTCTTTATGGTCCAACTGTCACATCCATTCATGACCACTGGAAAAACCATAGCTTTGACTAGACGGACCTTTGTCGGCATAGTAATGTCTCTGCATTTTAGGTTGGTCATAGCTTTCCTTCCAAGGGGTAAGCGTCTTTTAATTTCATGGCTGCAGTCACCATCTGCAGTGACTTTGGTGCCCCCAAAAATAAAGTCTGCCACTGTTTTCACTGTTTCTCCATCTATTTGCCATGAAGTGGTGGGACCGGATGCTGTGATCTTAGTTTTCTGAATGTCGAGCTTTAAGCCAACTTTTTCACTCTTGTCTTTCATTTTCATCAAGAGGCTCTTTAGTTCTTCACTTTCTGCCATAAGGGTGGTATCATCTACATATCTGAGGTTATTGATATTTCTCCCGGCAATCTTGATTCCAGCTTGTGCTTCTTCCAGCCCAGCATTTCTTATGATGTACTCCGCATATAAGTTAAATAAGCAGGGTGACAGTATACAGCCTTGACGTACTCCTTTCCTGATTTGGAACCAGTCTGTTGTTCCATGTCCAGTTCTAACTGTTGCTTCCTGACCTGCATACAGGTTTCTCAAGAGGCAGGTCAGGTGGTCTGGTATTCCCATCTCTTTCAGAATTTTCCACAGTTTATTGTGATCCACACTATCAAAGGCTTTTTCGTAGTCAATAAAGCAGATGTTTTTTTGGAATTCTCTTGCTTTTTCTATGATCCAGCAGATGTTGGCAATTTGATCTCTGGTTCCTCTGCCTTTTCTAAAACCAGCTTGAATATCTGGAAGTTCATGGTTCACGTATTGCTGAAGCTTAGCTTGGAGAATTTTGAGCATTACTTTACTAGCGTGTGAGATGAGTGCAATTATGCGGTAGTTTGAGCATTCTTTGGCATTACCTTTCTTTGGGACTGGAATGAAAACTGACCTTTTCTAGTCCTGTGGCCACTGCTGAGTTTTCCATATTTGCTGGCATATTGAGTGCCGCACTTTCACAGCATCATCTTTCAGGATTTGAAATAGCTCAACTGGAATTCCATCACCTCCACTAGCTTTGTTTGTAGTGATGCTTCCTAAGGCCCACTTAACTTCACATTCCAGGATGTCTGGCACTAGGTGAGTGATCAAAGCATCATGATTATCTGGGTTGTGAAGATCTTTTTTGTACAGTTCTTATATGTATTCTTACTACCTCTTCTTAATATCTTCTGCTTCTGTTGGGTCCATAGCATTTCTGTCCTTTATTGTGCCCATCTTTGCATGAAATGTTCCCTTGGTGTCTCTGATTTTCTTGAAGAGATCTCCAGTCCTTCCCATTCTATTGTTTTCCTCTATTTCTTTGCATTGATCGCTGAGGAAGGCTTTCTTATCTCTCTTTGCTATTTTTTGGAACTCTGCATTCATATGGGTTTATCTTTCCTTTTCTCCTTTGCTTTTTGCTTCCCTTCTTTTCACAGTTATTTGTAAGGCCTCCCCAGACAGCCGTTTAGCTTCTTTCCATTTCTTTTTCTTGGGGATGGTCTTGATCCCTGTCTCTTGTACAGTGTCAAGAACCTCCGTCCGTAGTTCATCAGGCGTTCTATCAGATCTAGTCCCTTTAATCTATTTCTCATTCCACTGTATAATCATAAGGAATTTGATTTAGGTCACACCTGAATGGTCTAGTGGCTTTCCCTACTTTCTTCAATTTAAGTCTGAATTTGGCAACTACCTCAGTTTACCTTACCCCTTTGAGGCTGCAGGTGATCTAGAATTTCTGGAGCACGTGTCTGGTGACACTTTGTAGAGGGCACTGAGTGGATCTCAGTCCCATGCCTGTGGGGGCTGTTCAGTGTTTCCCTTCAGACTCTTGTGGCTTGGCTGCTCCCATAGACTTCTGACGGGCAGCTTGCTGCCTCGCCCTCCTTGGGAAGGTCATCTCCTGAGCAGAGTTGCTTTTCTGATAACTGTGGCAAAGCTGACCGTTTCACTTCAGTTAGTGGTTTCAACCTCTTGTCTTCCCATATGTTTAAACAGATCTGATACTGAGAAACTGAAATGGCTTTCTCTGGACCCGCTCACTTTTTACTCCCTGGTGACTCAGTGGTAAAGAATCTGCCTGCAGTGCAGGAGGTGTGGGTTTGATCCCTGGGTTGGGAAGATCCCCTGGAAAAGGAAATAGGAACTCACTCCAGTATTCTTGCCTGGAAAATCCATGGACGGAGGAGCCTTGGGGTTGCAGAGAGTCAGACATGACTGAGTGACTAAACCACAACAGTAAAGTTCAGAGTTCGGATGTAAAAGGAAGGAGGAAGGAAACAAACAGTGAAAGCCTCGTAGGTCAGAAAACTGAAGCTATCTGCTGTCTTTCACAGGAGGTATGTCCTTCTCATCCATCAGCCATTTAGCATGTCTGTTTTCTTTCAGAATAAGTTAGGATGGCTAACTGCAAGTTCTTGAACTGCCTAAGGGAAGACTCTGTGGAGGAACTTTAGTTATCATAGCTCATCAGCAATGTTCTAGAGGCTTACCAGTTTCCTTTGTGAGGTGGGAAGGAGCTTGTTGAGCAACATGATGAGTTTGAAGGGCCCTCAAGGTTTAGACAAAGTTAATGTGCTTTGGTGGAGACAGTTCACTAATGGTAACTTCATTTTCTTCCCAAGGCAAATTGGAATCTCAGAAGTGTTAAAATATCCACTGCTCATATCTGCGTCACTGGAATTATTGATTAGCTTGTTGTAATCAGAACCAGAGTGACTGCTGTTTCAGGTGAAAAGAGTAGGAATGAAACGTCAAGGATTGTTATCCAGGAGCTGTTTTTTAAAGGCATCCCTAGAAATGAGTAATATCTGTGAACTGCACTGTGTCAGTGTCAATTTCCTGGGTTGATAATGTGTCATAGTTTTGTAAGGTATTACTGATGGGGGAAGTAGGGGATTTTTTTCTTTTCTCCTCTCCTCCCATTCTATTCCCCCTCTGCCTCTCTCTTCCTCTCCTCATCCTCCTCTCTCTGCTCCTTCTCCTTCCTTAGGAGACTAAGGTTATGGCAAGAGTCGAAAGTTAAAAATACCCTGAGAGGAAGAATTACCATTCCAGGTAAGACATTTCATTTCAGGTCTAATATCTTTCATTCCTTCCTTGCCTCCCTCCCCCCCTTCTTTCCTCAGTTTTACTGAGATACATTTCACATATATAAACTGTTTCTTTTAGAGTACAGTTAATTGTTTTTTTTTTCCACAGTTCATTATTTATCCACAGAGTAGTATAACCATCACCACAATCTAATCCTAGTTTAGAAAATTTTCAACTCTCCAAAAAGGGACTCCATAGGCATCAGCAGTTATTCGTGTACCCTCTCCACTCCTCGCCCCATCCCCGCCATCTTCATCCCAGAAAGCGATGGATTTGCTTTCTGTCTGTATGGATTGTCTTGTTCTGGACATTTAATATGAATGAGGTTGTACAGTATGTGATCTTGTGTGACTGGCTTCTTTCATTTTAATGTTTTTTAAGACTTCATTCGTGTCATAGCTTGTATCAGTACTCCTTTTTTGTTACCAAATAATAGTCCATTTTATGGATACACCACATTTTGTTTATTCGTGGCCATTTAGATTGTTTTCATTCTGTGGTTGTTATGAATAATGTTTCTGTCAGCATTCATGTACACATTTTTGTGTGAACATATGTTTTTAGTTCTCTTGGGTAAATACCTCAGTATGGAATTGCTGGGTCATATGAAGAGTCTATGCTTGTATTTTGAGGAACTGCCAAACTATTTTCCAAGTGGCTGTACCATTTTATATTCCCACCAGCAGTGAATGAAGGTTCCAGTTTTTCACACCTCAGGTGTTTCTTAAGCACGGTGTTTTTGTTGTGTTTACTAAATGTTTCCTCTTGTCTTGGGGGCCGTGGGAGTAGGGAGCTGAATAGTAACACTGGAGGAAATGAAACCAATAAAAATCAAATAAATTATTTTCAGATTGGCCGAGTGTAGCTATGGAAACCTTTCAGCCCAGAGCCTACAAACCTTCCTGTTTGACTGGATATGACATTACCAGGAATTTTACTTTCCTGCTTTTATTCTCCCTGAGGAGAAAAAATGAAATATGTCTTTTCCTCACCAGACATGGAAGGTTCAAACGAACATAAAGGACCCCTGAGTTATTAACAATTCCATGAGAACATGTACTTACTTGGTCTGTGCCCAGAATGGTCTCTATAAATTTTTTTCTCTTGGGGATTCCTCTGTACTGTTCTCCACCAGAGTGTCACACAAGAGCTGAGTCAAGGTTTGTTGAATCGATATTTGGAAAAGAAGTGATGACTGGATGCTAGTCACCTGGCTTGGGCCACTGGAAGGCCTGCCCCCGCCTGTGCGTTCTGTCAGCGGCAGCCTCTCAGGGTTGTTACTGGCCTGCACCAGGCAATGGTGTTTGCATTTGCCGTATCTGAGCTCAGGATAACAAGACCTTCCATAATCCACCAGGGCAGTGCGCAGGTAAGTCTGAAGATCTTGAAAATGGCCCAGTACACCAGCCAAAGACAGGATCCCAGCTCCTTTGCCCCATGTGGCAGACTTGGGAGTAGGCAGACAAGGGAATACCAAGGAATACTATCTCTAGATTCTGGTACGTAGATCTGACGGCTCCCACGGTCTTCTGGCCACTGTTGGTTACTTTTGGTCATATATTGACAGGAAGCAACCAGATTATTTTGCCTGCTGAAACCAAACTGTAACAGAGAAGACTTGCCCCTTATGACTGCCTTTTTCACATTCCCCCGATTTTTTTCCTCCAGAAAAGGATGTATTTCTTTTATTCAAGTAACTCAAATAGGAATCTAGTGGGTGGGGGGGTGGCACGGCGCAGGCTCAAATAATAGCTACCCATCCCATCTCCCACATTTATCTTCTTGCAGAGCAGAACTTTATGCATGATGGTTACAGGGTAGATTCCGTCCAGATTTTCATTGACACCCTAGTTGTGTACCTTTCACTCTGCTTGTGGGTGGGGGTCACTACACATAGGTAGTGTCTAGCAGGTAAGTGTTGTCTCTAAGGCCTCTCGTCCTTGATCATTCACCGTCTAGCCAAACTTCTTTTGACTTCCCAGAGTCCCTCCCTGAAATGCCTTGCTCACATCAGGACAGGACCCCATGTTCTTTTCTCCTCTCCAGTAAAAATTGTCCATCTCAGGCACGTTCTTCCAACGACCTGTATTACCTCTGTCAAATCAGCATCTTGTTTCCATTAAAATGAGATTGGATTATGTATATATGTGTATATGTGTGGGTATATGATTTTGGACCGCTGTCTATTGATTATGCTTCCTGCATAGCTCAGTTGCTAAAGCATCTGCCTGCAATGTGGGAGACCTGGGTTCAATTCCTGGGGTGGGAAGTTCCCCTTGAGAAGGAAATGGCTACCCACTCCAGTATTCTTGCCTGGAAAATCCCATAGACAGAGGAGCCTGTTGGGCTAGAGTTCATGGGATCTCAGGAGTCAGACACGACTTAGTGCTATCTTTCTTTCTATTGACTATACCCATGCAAACTGTCTACCCATTTTATTAAGCCTATATGTCATTGATGGGCAAAAAAAGTTTTTTTAAACTACATTGATTTCAAGGGTCAATTTCACATCTCCATGAAGCCTTAGAATATTTTAATGTTAAAGTAACTGTTGATGTATTATCTATTGGCTAGCCCATTTTGTAATTTCTGTAGTAATTAATGTATCTGGCCTAATGGCTTCAACTGGAGCTATAAAGAGTTGAATTCTAAATATATACTATATATATATATATATATTTCTTTTGACTTTTTTTTGACCAGCCTGTACTTTGACTGGATTGAGAGTTCATAATGCCTTTCCCAAATCCCCCAAATAGGAGTTACCAGCAGTTAAAAAAAATTTTAAAACAGACCTTTGCTATACATTTGTTCATCTGACATTGTGTTTGACCTGGTCTTGGGATAAAGAGAACTGTCTGAAAAAGGCTATTTCTCATGCAGGTAGGAGTGGAGAGCTGAGTTCTTCCTAATCCATATATGTGCCTTTTTTTGTTACTAAACACAGTATACCCAGAGAGGCAGCCTGTGTGACATGCCAGGCCTCAGGACCAGCTCCCTGTGAATGTGTCTGACCAATTTTTAAGGCAGTAAGGATTGATCAGCCATCAGCCACCATAACCCTTCATACAGTTACTTTCATCTTCAGCAGTGTAGTGGATTTATCTGCCTTACAACTTATCCACAAAACATCATCCTTTTATCTCTTTGTGACATTTTTCACCTTTGATGGGATTCTGACTGTGTCATTGTGGCTTATATCTGGAGTTACCAGTGGAAGTCTGAGATCTGATTTTCTTCTAAATAAGCATGTTGTATGATGTCCAGTGGGGCTTCCCTGGTGGTTCAGAGGTTAAAGCATCTGCCTGCAATGGAGGAGACCTGGGTTCAATCCCTGGGTTGGGACGATCCCCTGGAGAAGGAAATGGCAACCCACTCCAGTACTCTTGCCTGGAGAATCCCATGGACAGAGGAGCCTGGTGGGCTACAGTCCATGGGGTGGCAAAGAGTCGGACACGACTGAGCGACTTCACTCACTCATGATGTCCAGTAAGGTAGCGACCAGCTGTATGAAAGACAAAGAATGAGTGACCTTTCACAAAGGAGAAAATAGAAAGCTGCTTCTTGATATGCTGTAAGAAGCATTCTCTGCGCTCTTGGTTGTTCCAGAGGACAGCAGAGAACAAGGACCAGGGTGCTCCCAGCATGTTGGTAGTCTCCACAGGGGCTCATGCCAGAAACTGGAAAGTGTTATGGAGTAAGTTTTTCCAGCCTGCAGGAAAAGATTATTTAAAACAGCAACTAGAACAAAACACCCCACCAAACTCACACAACTTCACCCAGAAAGTTTCTGAAGATAGGCTGGTGATTGGGGTGGTAGTGGAGTGTGTTAAATTTCTCTTCAGCGTCACACACTTGGCCTGAGTTGGGAGAGGAGTTTAGTTGTCATTTGGATGGAGGCACCATCACTACCACATTTCAGATCCTCGTTAGCCACGTGTGGCTAATGTCTACTCTGTTAGACATTGTAGAGATAACATATCCACTGTCATAGCAGGTTGGCTGTTCATTGGCTTCTTTTTTAGCCCACAGTAAGTTTGTATGCAGACTGCTATGTAATATTTCCTCCAAGAGTAAAACTAAAGTCTAGGGAATTGGAATTTCTGCTCCCCAGAACTGGATCTTAGATCTACCTAAGACTTAGTGCCAATGTCTTTTATAGGTTCATGTACATATAAATATAAGGTTTGGTTTGAACATGAACTTGCCCGTCATGCAGTTTTATTTATCCAGTCCTTACTTACTCTGGCTTCTTGTTCTCAGAATCCTTCCTTTCTAGTATTCCTTTGGTGCCCGCTCCTTTGCCTCAGGGACTATGATAACTGCATTTAGCCGTGCCTTTATTTGTTCTTAACTACCTTGCTCCAAATGTATATAGTTACCTCGCCTGAGTGTTAGCCATGGATTGTGTTTGGACTCAAGAGTGGTTCCTGCTACAGATGTAGTTATTTGTTTTGAAAACACAGATTTCCCAGAATAACATCCATTGCCAATCATTGAACCACAGCAAAAAGTATTGTCTTGACTTCATTTCTTGTTTTAAGCGTCTGATTTGAGTTTCACAGGCTTCTCCTCCTGAGATTTTGTTTTTCCAGAAGCTACTGGCAGGAGACAGAACGATCTAGGAAGTCAGAGAATTGCTGGCTCTCTTCTCTAGATGTCATGGAACATAACTAAATTTAAAGCTCTTGAAAGGCAAAGGCAATATATTTTCTCACCTGTACTTTACCTATAAGTACTTATACTATTGATACTTAAACAATGATTGGCTGATTGATTAACTCTGGAGCAGACTTGCTCAATGTGGTTTTTTTGTTTTAATTTAATCTTAATATTTAAATCTGCTGAAATTGAACATTCTATATTGAAAATAAGTTCGTCTAGTTTTGAACAATGAACTGGTTTATTATTGATACATGGTTTCCCATGCACCACACTCATTATTGCTTCCAACAGTACTTACTATGACTCTATTAGTGATAATTAATAGTTCTCTTGGTGAAGCCAAAAAATGAATGTGGTTAGTGAGGCATCACTGATGAAACAATGTTCTTGCCTCTAACACAAAATAGGACTTGGGCTCTGTGTACGTGGCCCCATTTATTCCATTAGGCAGTGAGGACCCCTGGAACTAAGTGCAATATGGTTGTAGGATTCTGGATGCAGCAGAATGCTGGGTTTGTTGAGTAGGAATCTTGATTTTAGTCTGTTTTTGGGTCGGCTTTGCCAACACTAGCTCCAAATCTGGGGAGTTCTGATTTAATTGCCCCTTGGATGAAATGAGTATTTTGGTGCCTGGCTTCCCTGTCTGCTTAGAGGGGCTTATAAAGATCAAAGGAGAAAGAGTACACAGAATAATTTTTCACAGTGTTATAAAGTGTAAGATTTTGCTACTAAAAGAGTGATACATAGCCCATGTATATCTGTGGATTGATGTTTATACTCATTGAGTCCTCCTGTTTATGTGTCAAGAAACTCAAACCTAAAGACATTGGGGCAACTAAGAACAACTGCTGAGAATCTAATGGAACATATGCTCAAAATGTGTTTTTGTTGTGTGAGGGTGATTTTTTTTTTCTTTTTGCATTTGAAAGGTCAACTTGGTACCATTTATTATTTTAAAATAGTTTGCGAATGAGGTGCAGGACATTTTCTGCTAGAATCCATCTGGTGATAGACTACTGTTTCCTGGAACATTCAACTAAGTGGAGGGGGATTGAACTGATGTCTGCTTTCTTGTATGTTATTCTCTTGGCTGACTTGGTTTGTACCTCTGTAAGATCATAGAGAGGCTTCCCTGGTGGCTCAGATGGTAAAGAATCTGCCTGCATTGCAGGAGAACTGGGTTTGATCCCTGGGTGGGGAAGATTCCCCTGGAGAAGGGAATGGCTACCCGCTCCAGTATTCTTGCCTGGAGAATTCCATGGACAGAGGAGCCTGGCAGACTACAGTCCATGGGGTCACAAAGAGCTGGACACGACTGAGCGACTAAGCACTGCTACAGCCCTACAAGATCCTAGAGGAGGCATCAAGGAGTACCAAAGCGGCTGTTGCTTTGTTCTTGTCCTTTTAGGCTATGCATCAGAAGTATTTTGATTGCAAGCAAGAGAAGCTAAACTTAAGCAAAAAGAATTTGCCAGAAGAATATGGGGTAGCTGGAAAGCACAGATGGCTCTGGAGATTTAGAATTCCAGGGAGAAAGTCTACTTGGCTTACTTTAAATCTTTGCTCAGCATGGTCACATTTTTGGCAGAGTTGGCGAGGTGGAGGCAAGACACCAAGGGTTTAAGGAATAGGGGTGGATCATTCCCTGTAAAATCAATATGCTAGACCGGCAAAAAGAACAGTAGATTTCAGCAGGATTCTCAGTTCTCTGAAATTAGGGGGGCCACTTAACATGCTCTGTCTGTGTATCTACCAGCATGGGTTACACCTCCCTTCTTTTATTAACAAGAGAAGCAGAAGTTGAGAAAGATTAAAGAGGAAAGGATCTTCACTGCTGGACACCACTGCACACCCAGGATATGGACTAAGTGTTCCTCACTGCTCCTAAGGCAGGCCCTCTTATATACTGTAGTGGGATCCTTTGGTACTCTGTTTATTTTTCTCTTTTGCGTTGCCATTGTAGTTATAGAATTTTAAGCAGTATGGAAAAAGAAGTAAGACTGTTTCTACCTCCATTGGGGAAAAGGTTTACATCATCTGGGAGCAGCATGAAGCCTAGAGCCTGGTTACTCATAGATACCCCTTAAATATTTTTTGAAGAAATGCTAGGATTACAACATATTTTGGCCCATACGTTGGTCTTTCTTACCATATTCTTCATTTTATTTTAATCTTGAGGGAGAGAAAACACCCTGGCAGTGATACTGAAATCTTTTAAATTTGTGGCATGATAGGAAAATGTAATTACAGTGTCAACGTTCTGTCATCCTCCATTCATCATTCTTTATGGAAAAAAAAAAATTACAGTGGTTCTGACACAATTCCAAGGATCTAATGGTTTCCCATGACATAAGTTGAATTTTAAGATATTTTACCTAGAGATAATCAGCTTCTCATAGCCTTTAGAAATGACATTCTTGCCCACTATTGTTCTTTGTCTCCCTCCTCTACTTAAGAAGAGAAAACTAAAGGAAGGGGAAATTGCATTTTTACTATTGGCTGAAAATGGTTTAGAGCATCACTTGATGATATCTGGAAATTCACTTAACTCAAGCTGTTTTGTCTTCCCACACATTTCAAATGGATGCTAAAAGGGAAATAGCTCTGTAGAAGCAGAAGAGTTATTTTTAGATTTTACGCCTATATTTGGGCTTCATTACTCAGATTTTTTCCCCCAGGGTCGGGTTCATATTTATGTGTACTGTGCCTGATGGCTTTTCCTTATTCTTCTTTGCCCAGAACCACCTGGAGGCCAGCACACTCTGTACGCCTGTCAGTCTGCAGTATGAATAAACCGTGTGTCCTCCCTTGCCTGCCTCTTCCCTTCTACCGGCCCCCAAGCCTTGTAGATCAAAAGGTTACTTTGTTTCAGATTTACCTCTAGTTTCAAGTAATTTATTTCTCCAGGGGCCATCCATGGGTAGAATGAATGTTTTCTCTTTTCCCCTTGAGTTCTCAAACACCTTGATTTTTCCACTGATTTTCTTTTACACTGATATGATATTTAGAAAATGTAGCGAAGTAGTCTAATGGATTACTTTTTTAAAGGTTTGACTGAATATTTGTAGTTCTGATTAGCCAGCAAGCTTCCCTGGTGGCTCACACAGTAAAGCATCTGCTGCAATGCGGGAGACCCGGGTTCGATCCCTGGGTGGGGAAGATCACCTGGAGAAGAAAATGGCAAACCACTCCAGTACTCTTGCCTGGAAAATTCCATGGACAGAGGAGCCTTGTAGGCTACAGTCCATAGGGTCGCAAAGAGTTGGACATGACTGAGCCACTTCACTTCATTTCATTGAAACTTAGAAGCTTAGTGGACCGAATTGGAAGATGTCTTCTGTGGGTGTTTTCTCTGTGTAGGTCACTTTGTCCAACCTTACACACCAGCAGTAGAAGGTATTGATTTAGCACGTTTGCCAAAGACACTCCTGATTTTCACTGAGCAGGGGATGCTCAGTAGATTGTTTGAAGGAGATCTTCCTGACACCAGAGTATCACTTACCGTTTGGGTTTTTTTGAGTTTGATTTAAAAACTCACTTCACATGGTTCTTAAAGAGACATAAAACCAAGATTTAAAATATGCAAATAAGATTAAAAGGAAGACCCTGATTTATTTGTAATCTCTCTGGGCCCTTTGTGTATTCATTCTGCTCTCAGTTTTGAAGTAAAGACAGTTGAAATGTTTCTCCACTTACCATGTAACAGGTGGTCAACAGTATAGTCCTAACAACTTGGCAAAACTAAATAGGTTGCATAAAACTTGCTTGATATGCTTCTTGATTGCAATTCAAAGGAAGGAGACTCCCGCTGCCCTGTGGGTCAGCTTCGCTTCTTAGCAAGCTCTCAGAAGGCCCTTCAGAGAAACCATCGTTCTGGATGGTGTTTCCATCTTGGTGGGTGGCCTGGGCTATTGTCCTTCCTATAAATAGTTCAGTGGGTTGCAAAGAATGTCAAGTAAGTTTTTCCCACCAACACCCATTTTACTAGTAGAATGTTTGAAAGAATGGGACAGTGATGGGGTAAATTTAGCACTGTCTACTTACTGGTGTAAACCTTAGTTGATTTTAAATTTAAGGCCTGTTATTAGCTCTCTTGCCCTTACAAAAGGAATTTCAGCTGTGATGCAGATGAGGCAAGCCACATGACAAGTCCACTGTTTCTCTGTGGAATAATGGTATCTGGGTGGGCCTTTTGCTACTTACTTACAAATGGTCCCCAGAGGTGACCTTAGTGGGACTTGACTCATGGAGCTTTTGCCAACTGGAAGTCTGACTAGGGTGGCACAGAGACTGGTGTAACTGGATGCAGACATTGCAGCTGAGCAAGCAGGGTGGTGGTCGTGGTCGTGGTGGTTTGGGGAACAAAGATGCTTAGAGGCCTTTTGTTACAAACAGGGGTCCTTACCCAGGGAGGCAGTAGTCTCCACAGGGTAACATGGAGCCTCTGCCTGTGCCTGAATTTCTTTCTATCCAAGCAAATTAAACACTTAAAAAACAAAAAAGATCTTAAACAAATTGACCATTTGAATTCTATGGCGTGTGGGACTCCTTTCATCATCCTGTTGTCAGAATTAAAAAGCTTTCTCTTTGGAGCAGCTGTACACTATCAGCATGCCTTTTGCTGCTTGCAATGATGTAGACATTGCTGTTTGTTGTTGTTTAGTCGCAGAGTCGTGTCTGGCTCTTTGCGACCCCCTGGATTGTAGCCAGGCTCCTCTGTTCGTGGGATTTCCCAGGCAGGAAGACTGGAGTGGGTTGCCATTTCCTTCTCCAGGGGATCTTCCTGACCCAGGGTTGGAACCTGCGTCTCCTGCACTGGCAGACGGATTCTTTACTGCTGAGCCTTAAGATGGATCAAATTCAAATGTTTCTAGCAGGTGGGTGATGTAACTCAGCACAGGAAGGAAAACAGTCATCCGTTTTGCATATTAAACGCAAGAATATTCCTTTCCACTTGTCTCTCATTTGTCTTTGGACATGTGGCACACTGTACTCTGTTTTCCTACTTTTGATGGAAAAGTAAGCTCAGGAATTATTTTACCATCTTCTTATTTATGTGCAAGTGAAAATGATGAAAAATGGCAACGGACTCCTGGCCTTGGTGTTGGAGAAAGAGTAGGTTTGGTGGGATCATGGCAAACTGCATCAGGTTACTGCTGCTTGGGAATGAAAGTACTGTGTTAATAGCATGCCCAGCTATTTGGCAATTAATAAAACTACATTTTAAAACATTATTTTTTTAAGGATGCTGTTTGGTCCAGTGGTTAAGAATTTGGCTCTGGAGCCAGACAGCCAGAGTTCAAATGGCCAGTTGTGCTGTTTATTAGCCGTGTGACCTTGAGCAGTATACTTGATCCCTGAGCCCCAGATCCTCGCTGAAAAACAGTGCCTATAATAAAACCCCGTCACAGGCTTGTAGTTAGGACTTGATGAGAGAGCCCATTAGAAGAACTCAGTGACTGACATATAGCTAAGTGCTTAACAAACCGTAGCTACTGCTATATTATCAGTCAACAGCAAGTGGGTCTAAGCAAGTGTGTGAACAAACCACCAATATGCAATTTGGGTTTAAGAGCACAGACTTTAGAGCTAGCCAGCTTCGAGTCTAGGTGCTACTGTTTACTAGCTGATTATATCTGGGCAACTTATGCGACTCTTCTGAGCCTTTTCTAATCAGTTGCAAATGTGGCACAGAAGGATCAACTTCTGGGCTTAATGAGTATTCGGTGATATAAGGCATGTGAAGTGATTGGCATATTTGATAAATATACTGTTTATTGAGCATTTGGTAAAGACTGTACCAGACTGAAGGTTAGCACTGTTTTAGCCCCACTTTACAGGGGAGGAAACTAATTGCAAGTTAATGCCTTTGGGAAGCTGTGTGCTGGCTGTTCTCAGCAGTGCTGCTGAAGGTTTACGCTTCTGCACCGTGTGTGTGGGTATGGTTTAGTCACGAAGTCATGTCTGACTCTTGTGACCCCATAGACTGTAGCCCATGAGGCTCCTCTGTCCATGTGATTTCCCAGATAAGAATACTGGAGTGGGTTGCCATTTTCTTCTCCAGGGGATCTTCCCAACCCAGGGACTGAACCTAGGTTTCCTGCATTGCAGGCAGATTCTTTACTGCTGAGCCAGCAGCAAAGCCCCATGCTTCTGCATACGTTTCACTATTGTTCTTTGATAGCCTGTTCAGGTGTGCTTATAAACATCCATACCTGTCACCTCATTGCATTCACCATGAGGAGAGCCTGTACTGCAGATCTGTGCATTGTCAAGTCTTAAGAAAACCAGTTGGACCTCATACCTCTAGAATATTTCATAACTACTCATTTCTTCCTAAATTTACATTGTTGGTTGAAAGTCATGGTTTTATCAGAGCACCTCTGACTTGACCTTTCTTCCGAATGCCCGTGATTTCTTTTATTTTTGGATCTAAAAGTAGAAAGTTGTCTTTTCAGATTCATAAGTAACTCTACAAAATTGGAAGGGAAAGGCCATTGACAAAGTAGACTGATTTGGTGGCTGTTCACCAGCATATTGAGGAGAGCATGGCAACCCACCCCAGTACTCTTGCCTAGAGAATGCCCTGGGCAGAGGAGCCTGGCGGGCAGCAGTCCAGAGGGTCACACTGAGTTGGACATGACGGAAGTGACAGCAGCAGCAGCATATTGAAATTCTCTGCCTTTGAAACAGCCCTCCATTTAGTTTGGAGATGGTAAACCAAGCCACATGGTACAGCTTTGCAGAGTTTTGAGGAATATTGCCTTTTGTCCAGACCAGCCAACTGCTTTGACAGCTTTCTGTTGGGACATGCACACAGTTGGTATGCAGAGCTGTCAAGGCGACAGAACTCATTTCATCCAATGGGGGGAAATAGGCTTAATTACGCTTAATACTGGGAAATTCCCTTTCTTCAAAAAAGTCCCATTTTCAATGACATAAAATGATCTTTACAATGAGGAAGGCAGTCAGTTTTGACTTTTTTTTTTGCAGGGAGTGAATAATCACTTCCTTAGCAGAAACTGCCTCTAACAAAGTGTTCTTTCTTGAGTTGCTTGACATTTGAAACTTCAGGTAATTTTCGGCAGATCAGAAGAAAGACGTTATGGCAAAATGGAGTTGCCAAAGTGATCCTTACACTATGATTAGTTTTCTGTCTAGTTGTGCTTTTTAGTAGCTAAGGATCTGAAGGTGGGCATTTCTTAGAAACATGATTTTACTCCTTACTCCTCGCACGTGGCCTGGCACCTGCTGAACACTTTGACCCTTCCTTGTGCTTCTTTCTCTAGTCTACGCTGCTGCAGGTACATCCGCCACCTTTTTGTTTCTCAAGCAGCTTAGTATTTCCTCCCCTCCAGCCTCTGCTGTTCTCTCAGCTTGGACAGTCTTTCTTTAGATTCTTGGATGGCTGGTTTATTTTCATCATTCAGATATCAGTTCCAGTGACATCTCAGCTGTCATCTTCATGACTTTGCATCTTCTAAAGATTCACTCCCCTTTCAGAATCCTTGGCCACTCTCTCGAAATATCTTATCTATCTGAAATTAGAGGAGTTATGTTTGTCCCCTCTTACTAGAATATGATCTCCATGAAGATGGGAGCCACATCTTCTTGGTTCATTGATGGGTCTCCAGCAGGAGTTCCCAGAGGTTGTCACCATATGCTTTGTAAACTAATGAATTAATTTATTTTTAATATAAATGTTTTTGAAAACCTTCCCCAAATTCTGTTTTTTGTGCTTAGTATAGACCAGAGGTCAGCAAACTTTTTCTATAAGGTGTTAATAAATGTTCTAGATTTGGGGGACCAAAATACCTCCCTGACAACCACTCAGAAAGCAGCCATAGCCAGTCTGTAGACATGGTTGTGACAGTGACCCAATAAAACTTTATTTACAAAAAATGTTGTTGAGGGGAGGGGTACCACAAACTGCAGGGCTGCAGTTTGCCCTTCATACATGTAGAGTCCATTGGTTCTAACCTACACGTTCTGCAATGTTATGTGAAAGAGTGTGGGGTTTGAAGAGTAGCTATTTTAATCAGAAGCTTAGTTCAGCTGAGTTCCTAGTTACAACTAGGAACATGTGAACATCTATTCCTGTTATGTTAGAAGGAAATATGTAGTGAAAATTATCCAAAGCATGATAAGAACGTTCCCAGAGACATCCCATATGTATGCGGTGGAATACATGTTAGAGACTGTTATAACAGAAAAGTTAGCTACTGATCTAGCATTGGCAGTGGAAATACCAGGAGATATATTGATAAGAATTAGAAGTTGAAAAAGTTTGTTTTGACTACGCTTGGCAAAGCTTAGCCAATACAGGATTTAGTTTAGGCTAATGCAGCAAATGTAGGGAATGGGTTGATCTGAAATTATGGAGCACTTTATGTACTTTTCTTCTGAAGGAGGAATAAACTCAAAGATACCTAAATGCCATCAAGCATACTTTAGAAAACTTGCATCTATCAAACATTTTGTATCAGGATTGACACAGTCTCTAATAAGACACCACCACGTGGCTGAGCTCTTAGTCCCTTCTTCCCACAGGGCTCCCCAGAGCAGGAACCAGCTGGTCAGTGGGAAGTGTCTCTGAACAGGCTCGTTCAGTTATTTGAAGGATCACAGATTCACAAATGATATGCCACATACTTTGCCTCTGGAGCTAGGTTTCTAGTTTTCTTCTTTGACTGAAAATGTTTAAAAGAATGCAACCAAAGTTGACTCATTCTATTGATTAGAGTATACAGATCTTGATGAAATTTCAAACAGTGTTTAAAACAGCATCATTATAAACCAGGAATATTTATATAGATTTTTAGTTTGTTTTTAATTTTGGTAAAAAAACAGTCATACAGGATTTTGAGATTCATTTGCTAGGTCAGGCTGTCTGTTTATGAGGAGTCTATTTAGAATCATTCATTGAGTCTACTTAAATTGCTGTGTCTTAAATGACTGTGGCCTTGAGGAAGTCATTTAATCTCCTAAAGCCTCAGTATCTATAAAATGAAGATGATCTCCCAAGTCTCTTTCATGCTCTGGGGTGATTTTTAGTTGAGCACATATGCTAGCTCCAGTGTTGCTAGAACTGGAAGTATCAGTGAAGCTCATATATCCCTTTGAAGCTGTTAGAGTGTTTTTAGATGATACATTTACAACTTGCTTCTCCTTCAGAACTAAATGATTTATTTGGAATGACTTGTGAGGATATAGTTGACAATTTTGCAGAGTAGGATATTTGTTCTTTATGTTGAGATCTTTCCATCAGTAAGCATGAAGGCTACGTAGAGAGAAATAGTGGAAGCACAAGTAATTCATGGATGTTCTTACCTAATGGCTCAGGTTCATTAGGCCCATAAGATGAGTGTCTTGGTTGTTGTCTTTTATCAATTTTGTCCATCTGTCTTACGAGATGCCTTTATGACCTTGTGAATGAGAGAAAGCTCCAAGGAGCCCAGCAGCACCCATGTCCACAGCTAGATGGCTGTCATAGCCCCACATAGAACCCAGAGCTTCTCAGGATGCCTCTCCACAGGGAGCAGGCAGCTGGTGTTTGAGGCCCCTTCCTTCTGTTCTGCTGAGATGTAACAGTGCTCTGAAGGCCCATTCATATTTCATCTGTTTCAAAAATTTCTGAGGTCATTCTAATTGGAAGTGCCCTTAAGGTCCTCTGAATCTCTGAAATACTTAATATCTCTTTTGTGGCAGTTATATCTAGTGCTGTGTTTTTTGCTGTGTTCATGAGGGTCTCTTCTGTTAGACTATAAGCTTTGGAATGCCTGGAACCAAGTGTGGTTTCTCTCATTGTCTCCTGTCTTGTCCAGACAGTCATGGGTATAGTTTATCCTTCCCCTGTGTTCTCCATGCACATCTGCAGGGCACCCTCTCCTTTTTATCTACTTGACTTCTAAAAGGCACAGA
This sequence comes from Bubalus kerabau, assembly GCF_029407905.1. NCBI lineage: Eukaryota > Metazoa > Chordata > Mammalia > Artiodactyla > Bovidae > Bubalus > Bubalus kerabau. Next base: position 76,467,683 of record NC_073633.1, read on the forward strand.
AGATGGCTTGTTCAATTTTGTATTCCTAATCCTTTTCATATAACCTCTGACAGATAGCTTCTTAATGGAAGAGGGAGTAAAGCTGTAGTTGACCCAAGAAAACACTGGAATATTTACATTTGTATGATTTTTGCTCATCTAGACACTTCCTGGGTGTACAGTGTATTACCCTCTAAAACATCAAGTGTTTGATGACACATAGTCATCATCTATTTCACACATAATTTAAATGATGTTTCTTCCGTCAGAGCCTTTCAGTGAAAGCCTCAGGCGACTCTTTCTGAGATGATTGTAGGATGGGCAGGATGGCAGTGCAGAGTATTGGGGGAAAGGAAGCCCAAATTCCAGTCCCTGCTCTGCTGCTTAGGACTGTTTTGACTTTGTGGAGGTTCCGTTAATGCTCAAAGAAGTTTCTCAACTGTAAAGTAGATATAAAGATAATATATGATTGCCTATGCCTCTCCCTCTTTCAGGAAGAATTTGTTGGGAAAATCAAATGATACTGTGTATATTCACGTAGTTGCTGCTGCTGCTGCTAAGTCGCCTCAGTTGTGTCCGACTCTGTGTGACCCCATAGACAGCAGCCCACCAGGCTCCCCCGTCCCTGGGATTCTCCAGGCAAGACCACTGGAGTGGGTTGCCATTTCCTTCTCCAGTGCGTGAAAGTGAAAACTGAAAGTGAAGTCGCTCAGTCGTGTCTGACTCTTAGCGACCCCGTGGACTGCAGCCAACCAGGCTCCTCCATCCATGGGATTTTCCAGGCAAGAGTACTGGAGTGGGGTGCCATTGCCTTCTCTGATTCACGTACTTAGCAGACTGTAAATTACTAAGGAGAATGTATTACATGTTTTAAAGGAGGGTTACACCCTATGGTTTTAACACTTAAGATTTTTTGTGGTTCTATGAAATAAGTAATCCAACCTATAATTAGGACCATTGACTATTACCCAAGTAAGGGCCTCAAGGTCTTACCTGTTCCACCCAAATCATGCAAGAGTAAGCCTAATAGGTTTTGTTTTTTTTTAATTTACTTCACTTTATTCATCATAAGTATGAATATGTCCATTTGTCAAGAGTGTAGTGTTGAAGATCAAGAAACCTCCCCAAAACAAGAAACAAAATACAAAGCAACTCTTCCCCCACCCAGAAAACAGTTTTCCTCAAATCACCACTAATTTAATAATAGAAATTTCCAAATGTTAAGACATCAAGGATTATTACCCTGTAATGATAAAGCCTAATAAAGTGAAAATACATTCATTATATCATGAGGGATAGTTTAGATATAAGAATAAAATATTGGAAAATATAAGTTGTTAATAGATTAAATAATGAATCTAGAGAGACTGGGAGGAAAAGACAAGAGGGTCAGTGCAACTAACTCTGAAAATTTGATACTGCATATGTAATTAGGACAAGAAAAATAATTCATACACAGTAATATGTAAGTGTGTTATGTATTATAGATGAATACAATCAAGTGTATCTTAATAATATAAGTAAAATATCATGTAGGGATGCCTAATATTTAAACACAGTTTCCTTATTGCCTTGATAGTTCTTTTTCTAGGTAGAAAGAGAGCGAGAGAGAGAACTAAATGAATTTTCTACCCAGTGCAGGACACTATATTTTACTTACAGCCCTGGCCTTTTCCACTTTGTGCAGTCTCTTCTTTCCCACTGTGTGCAACGGCTTTGATACCTTTCCCTGTGACATTTTCTTTTGCAGGCTCAATGGTGGACTTTTCATACGTTACACTTGACTTAAATTTTGCCTCATGCTTTTTTTTTTTTTTCTCCTTGAACTTGTTATATTGCTTCTCTGGCATGCAGTTTCTCTCTCCGACTCTTCTGCTAGCTACAGAGGTCGAGGTGAATGGCTGAAATGGGGTTGTGGCCTACTTGAGAAAGGGAAATAGTGCTGGTGACTTGTGAATGTCCCCTGCTAGCAATGGTGATGACCTTTATATTCTAGTAACTGTGTCTTGTCAGCACTAGACTGTACACTTTCCCAGCTTCAAGGAACAAGTCCCTCATAGACTTATTTAAGATTCCTAGAAAGTCATTCTTGCAAAATTTGTTTCTAAAATAGGAGCCCTTGGAGGAAAGAGGTGTTACCTTAGTCATACTGATTTGTGAGCAGCAAATTCTTTGGAGCCTTTTGTAAAATGAGACATTTGTGTTTGGATTTGTGACTTGATTGTTAGGTTGACTATTATATTAGGTTGATTCTTGGACAATAGTAATGCTTGAAAGAGTTTGTGGTTTGAGGGGGTGTTGTACGTAGAAAGAGAATTGGCTGACGTGAGACAGGGTTTAAACCCTTTCTGATGTCTCCTAGTTTTCTGGATGTTCTTGGTATCTAAAACTGTGATACCTGCTTCCTAGCATGGCCATAAAAATGAGCTGAAATGATGCATGTTGATGTCTCACGTGATCTCTCACACTTTGGGGGCACTTAGCAATTGGCAGTTTCCATTTTATTTAGTCAAGTGGAGCAGCAATCAGTGTTCTTTGCATTGTTAAGGGACAGAAATCCCACTTAAATCGGCCTCAGGGAATGAGGCGGGAGCTTCATTGAATGATGCAAAAGGTCAAGGGACATTTGACTTGAGGCTCAGCTGGATCTAGTAGTTCAATGTCATTAAACCCTCCTTCTCTCCCTAGCCCCCTTGTCCTGTTCTCTCATTTCTGCTTTTGTCTATGCTGCCTTTGTTTTTGGGCACTTTCTAACACGTGGTGGAAAAAGCAGCTAGTGTAAATTGCAGGTGTATGTGGTCCTTTTATCTTGTGATTCTAGGAAAGAGCAGTCGTCTCCTCTACAGCATCCATCCATATAAAGACCTTTGGTCTTCTTTGTGTTGTGTGCCCATCCTAGATCAGTCACTCAGTCCTGGGGGTGGAGTGCCTTAACTGGCCAAGCCAATGCCATGTGCCCACCTCTCTATGGGTGCAGAAGAGACAGGACCACTTGTTGATTACTGCATTAAAATCACCTGGGGAGGAGATTAAGCCCTTCCCAAAGATGTGCAAAGTGGGCAGATAGGTTAGAGACATGCCCCTTAGGGTTAGTGATCAGAGGTCCCAAAGACAGACACAGTGTACTCTCAAATAGTACTCTGTGTGCATGTGTGTGCATGCACACCCATATGCTGTTGTGTGTTACTTTGGAAGACCAGCCATAGATTCATTCTCTTAGGGTTCTACCACTTCCTTTCTTCCAGTGTAACCTTTTCTTGAATGGCATTTACCAATAAGGAAAACACTTATTTCTGACACATGGCTAAAATTATCTGTGTTTTGTAAAATTTGACCTATTTAATTTTGTGGGAGCTTTTGTGTTTGTAGTCTATAGTGTATCAGTTGTGGTACATACTGGGTACCAACTGTGGCAAATAGTGGATAGAAGAAGCTGGCTATTTACATATTTCTTCTTATTTTCTTAGCATAAGGAACTTCTACAGTGTACCATCAGGGTTTGCCTGGTGGCTTAGATGATAAAGAATCTGCCCTCAATGCAGGAGACCCGGGTTCGATCCCTGAGTCGGGGAGATCCCCTGCAGAAGGGAATGGGAACCTACTCTAGTATTCTTGCCTGTAGAATTTCATGGACAGAGGAGCCTGCAGTCCACGGGGTCCCAAAGAGTCGGACACAACTGAATGGCTAACACTTCACTTCACAGTGTACTGCCATGTTTCTTCTTAATTGTGGAACTGTAAACAGGAGAGTGACTTCTCTGTTTCATTGGAGCCAATTCAAATATTAGAACCAGAAGGAAGAGTTCTTTGCTTCCTTTAGGTATATTCTTTGACTTCTCAAAGATCAAAATGATGGCTTACCCAGCAATGGGTAGAAACAGTGGGCTGTTGCACTCCTTCCCATTTTTATTTTTTATTTTTAAAATTAATTTTTGGTTGCATGGGGTCTTTGCTCCTGCACCCAGGCTTTTTCTAGTTGCTGTGAGTAGGGGTACTGTTCCATTCAGGTGCAGGGCTTCTCATTGGTGGTGGCTTCTCTTATTTCGGAGCACAGCTCTGGGTGTGGGTTACAGTAGTTGGGGGACTTGGGCTTAGTTACTCTGCGGCATGTGGGATCTTCCCAGACCAAGGATCGAACCCAGGTCCCCTGCACTAGTAGGTGGATTCTTAACCACTGGACCACCAGGGAAGTCCTCCTCATTTTTAGAGGAATGAATCAGGTGGTCTTGGTTCTTGGTTTGGGAGTTATGTGCAGGCTATAAATCCTAGGTCTAGAGCTTCTTTTTTCTTTCTTCTTTATTAAATCATAAACGTCCCTTTCTTAGAATTAATTATTTTCTATGTTAGGATTTGACACTGAGGATTAAATTGCTCAAAAGGCAGGAAAAATGTGCATCTAAAGTGGATCCTCTGGTTTACTTCCTCAGATGCTAGAACTGGAAGTGATCTTAAAGATTGTTATCCTAGCTCTTTAAGGATTATCTAAGGCTCCAGTCTTCCCTGGTGGCTCAGAGGTTAAAGTGTCTGCCTCCAGTGTGGGAGACCCGGGTTCGATCCCTGGGTCGGGAAGATCCCCTGGAGAAGGAAATGGTAACCCACTCCAGTATTCTTGACTGGAGAATCCCATGGACGGAGAAGCCTGGTAGGCTACAGTCCATGGGGTCGCAAAGAGTCGGACACGACTGAGCGACTTCGCTTTCTCACAAAGGCTCCAACAGGCTAAATAACCAGAGTCACAAGTTACCTAAGTGGCAGTGCTGGGATTAGGCCTAGGTCTCCCTTCTTACTAGTATCTCCCCCCTTACCCCCACTGCCACCGCACCTCAGCTATCTTCATAGTTTTTTTCAGGCAAAATTTTTAACATATTTTCTCCAGAACATTGTTTTCCTTATGACACAGCTCAAATATAAACTAGGAGGTCAAGAACCGAATTAACCCCTTTCATCATCATATGCCTAATAACGTTCATTAGTAGTAGCAGTACAGTATAATACCAGTGATAATAATGGTCATAAAAATACATCTGTAAGGACTTTCTATGGCCAGACATCGGAGAAGGCAATGGCACCCCACTCCAGTACTCTTGCCTGGAAAATCCCAGGGACGGGGGAGCCTGGTGGGCTGCCGTCTATGGGGTCATACAGGGTTGGACACTACTGAAGCGACTTGGCAGCAGCATGGCCAGACATTATTCTTTGTACTTTACGTATATATTTACCTATTTAATTCAAGCATCAACCCTGCAGCCTGGCTACTATTATTAGCTTTATTTTATGATGAGCAAACTGAGGCCCAGACATATAGGGTTTGGCTTAGAAAGGTACATAGAAAGCACTCAGTCATTATTTGATGAATCTTTAAAATTTCCAAAGCACTTTCACAGTCATTAAGGTGAGGATGGTTCAAGGTAGAGTTTCATCCTTAGGACATCATGGCCTGAGAGCATCAGGAGCATGACTGAGGTTAGAAATAGTCAGCAGTACTCTTGTCATGTATGGATATGAGCGTTGGACCATAAAGAAGGCTGAGCACTGAAGAGCTGATGCTTTCAAACTGTGCTGGAGAAGTCTCTTGAGAGTCCATTGGACAGCAAGATCAAACCAGTCAATCCTACAGGAAATCAGTCCTGAATATTCATTCAGTTCAGTTCAGTTTAGTCGCTCAGTCGTGTCCGACTCTTTGCCACCCCATGAATTGCAGCACGCCAGGCCTCCCTCTCCATCACCAACTCCCGGAGTTCACTCAGACTCACGTCCATCAAGTCAGTGATGCCATCCAGCCATCTCATCCTCTGTCGTCCCCTTCTCCTCCTGCCCCCAATCCCTCCCAGCATCAGAGTCTTTTCCAATGAGTCAACTCTTCGCATGAGGTGGCCAATGTACTGGAGTTTCAGCTTTAGCATCATTCCTTCCAAAGAAATCCCAGGGCTGATCTCCTTCAGAATGGACTGGTTGGATCTCCTTGCAGTCCAAGGGACTCTCAAGAGTCTTCTCCAACACCACAGTTCAAAAGCATTAGTTCTTCGGCGCTCAGCCTTCTTCACCGTCCAACTCTCACATCCATACATGACCACAGGAAAAACCATAGCCTTGACTAGACGAACCTTTGTTGGCAAAGTAATGTCTCTGCTTTTGAATATGCTATCTAGGTTGGTCATAACTTTCCTTCCAAGGAGTAAGTGTCTTTTAATTTCATGGCTGCAGTCACCATCTGCAGTGATTTTGGAGCTCCAAAAAATAAAGTCTGACACTGTTTTCACTGTTTCCCCATCTATTTTCCATGACATGATGGGACCGGATGCCATGATCTTCTTTTTCTGAACGTTGAGCTTTAAGCCAACTTTTTCACTCTCCACTTTCACTTTCATCAAGAGGCTTTTTAGTTCCTCTTCACTTTCTGCCATAAGGGTGGTGTCTTCTGCATATTTGAGGTGATTGATATTTCTCCCGGCAATCTTGATTCCAGCTTGTGCTTCTTCCAGTCCAGCGTTTCTCATGATGTACTCTGCATATAAGTTAAATAAACAGGGTGACAATATACAGCCTTGACGTACTCCTTTTCCTATTTGGAACCAGTCTGTTGTTCCATGTCCAGTTCTAACTGTTGCTTCCTGACCTGCATACAGATTTCTCAAGAGGCAGATCAGGTGTTCTGGTATTCCCATCTCTTTCAGAATTTTCCACAGTTTATTGTGATCCACACAGTCAAAGGCTTTGGCATAGTCAATAAAGCAGAAATAGATGTTTTTCTTGAACTCTCTTACTTTTTCCATGATCCAGCGGATGTGGGCAATTTGATCTCTGGTTCCTCTTCCTTTTCTAAAACCAGCTTGAACATCAGGAAGTTCACGGTTCACATATTGCTGAAGCCTGGCTTGGAGAATTTTGAGCATTACTTTACTAGCATGTGAGATGAGTGCTGATGCAGAAGCTCCAATACTTTGGCCATCTGATGTGAAGAACTGACTCATTGGAAAATACCTTGATGCTGAGTAAGATTGAAGGCAGAAGGAGAAGGGGGTGGGAGAGGATGAGAAAGATCACTGACTCAGTGGCATGAATTTGAGCAAAGTCCAGGAGATAGTGAAGAACTGGGGAGCCTGATGTGCTATCCATAGGGTTACAAAGGGTCAGACATGACCTAGTGACTGAACCACGGCAGTAAGTAGCAACTTGGGGACTGCTTTGATCCTGACCTTCTGACCCCATTGGTATCATCAGTGGATTTCTATAAAAGCACATCCTCCTGGTAAGTAGCTCTGGAAACTCTGAGGCAGCGTCTGGTTTTCTATTTGCCCCCAGGCTGTCCATTTCCAGCTTCTTCGTTGCTCTGTGCAGATCCACATTTCTGTCTGGTATCAATTTCTGCCTGCCTGAAGGGCTTCCTTTGAAGAGTGTTGGCCTTTGTTCTGGCACACAGTTAAGTTCCTCATTGACCCTTTTAAGGTTGCTGTCAAGCTTTTTCCAGAGCAGCCTGAGCCTAGGACCATTTTGGTGACTCCCCCTGGTGTTTTAGGTAGTCTGAGCTCTGTCTTGTGAGGCTGATGGGAATGCAAATCATTCGCAGCCCTGTGTGGATCCTAGGTCCATGTGCAAAGCAGTCCTCAGCTGAAGCTTTGACAGGACCCCTTGGCAGATTTCCAGAGCTCTAGTTGTCTCAACCTCCCCCAGCTTTGACTCTGCATCTCAGCAAGACCCCTGAACGTGGCTTGGGTTTCCTCTTCCTGCAGTATTGTCTGGAGCAAGGTGGGGTGGTTAGTAGGGCTCACCTCACCAGGAATTTAATTTTCTCAGTTTGATGTATTTTTGTAGTTGTGGGTAGTGTGATTCCCGCAGCAGTTAATCTTTCTTGGGGGAAAGTGGGAGTCCAGGATCTTATTTGAAGTTCTGAACATTAGCCCTCCAGGGCTAGCTCTTTGTCTTCTGTTCCTCAGGAACATACATATCACCCTCTACTTCCTACTCCCTCCTCTCCTGGGTGCTCCATATTTCAGGAAACATGAAAGTTTCCAGTAAAAGTGAATTGCTATTTGAAGCAAGCAAAATATTTGTCCTGAAGATAGGCTGACCAACTGACCCCTCCCTCCACTCACTCCCCACCTGTCTTCTCTGAGCCAGAGTCCGAAATGTGGCAATGGCTCGAACAGCCAGGGGTCAGGTGCCAGTGGACCAGCTGTGCGAGGGCAAGGTCCACATCTGCTTTGTTCACGCTCATATCCCAACCCACAACAGGGAATTGGGCACATCGTTGGCCCATGAATGAATGGATGAAAATGTATAAGTGATCACACATGTAGAATTGTGAATTTGGGGTTGGTGTGTACCTGTGTGGGGAGGGGGTGAGTCTTGACTGCCTGTGAATTGTCTATGAGGCAAAACCAGTTTAACGTGTGTGTGTGTGTATAGGTTGATTATCTATGGCCATCTCTGTCCTATGACTGTTCCAGTATGAGCAAGTATGGTTGTTAACCAGCATGTTTTTCCACAAATGAATTGGCTCTTCCCTTACACTTGCCACCTCCCAGTGAGGTGGGGCGGTGGAAGGGGAGGAACCACGGAGGAGCCAGTAGCCAGGTTAGCAGGAGCACTGGCCACAGCTCTGGTTACTGCTGATGAGTAGGAGGGAGATCTAACAAAAACAGACTGTCTTGGTGGATAATTTTCACGGAATGGAGAGTAATATAAGGTAAGGTAAGTGATGATTTTAGGAGGGAAAAAAAAAAGGCATTGAGTGCAGGGGAAAGGTGATGGCATATATGTAGCAATCATGTGTAAGTAAGGGTTGGATGTTTTTCTGTCTTGTCTTCAAGTATATTGAATGCTCCCTTGAAATGTTAAGCCTAACTTTCTGGACTATTTTTAGATCTCTTTTAGTGTTGTACTGCCTCCTGTCTTCTTGCCTGGGAGGTCCAATGGACAGAGCGACCTGGCAGTCTTACAGTCCATGGGGTCTAAAGGGAATTGGACACGACTTAGCACTAAATACCAACAACCTCTTGTTTTGGCAATAATTTTCTTATCTTTCTTTAAAAACTTATCAATGTTTGCCTTCATCTTTTGGGGATTGGCTCTTATGCTTCCATTGGTGCCCTTTTGCAATTTATTCTCTCCATTACTGTATTTGCTTGCTTATTTAAGGTTGGTCAGAAGCCATGACTGTAACAGGATACACTGTACTGCTCTTTCGATAGTTTGAGAACTGAGCTTTAGGAGGTGGGGTTTTGGATTACTAAGCAAATTCTTTCCTTTTGGGTCAAACTTGCCAATAAATACCTCACAAAAAATTCCTTAATTAGACACTTTTAGTTTTTTATATAATGTTTCTGGACCTGCTGCCTAGGGAGTATATGTTCTAAAGATAAAGGTAGCAATATTTACTTTTGTAGCAAAAAAAAAAAAAAAAAAAAACAAAACCAAATACAGAAAATCTTTAAGATTATAAATAAAAAAATCTTTAAGAAGATTCTCAATTATACAATTTTGGTAAAAGTGAACAGTGAACAGCTATGCATTCTGTTGCTATGGTGATGAGATACAGTCTTCTCTTTGATAGTTTCCCCTTCACTCCCCCCACCATTCTAAATTAATTATAAGTTTAAAGGAAAAAAGTCATTGTTCATATTGGTGTTTTACAGTTGAACAGATTGTTTTCATTTGGAGAACTAACAATTGTAGGGGTGGGTGTGGTAAAGTGAAAAAGTGCAGAAATGAAAGCATTCTGTGAGCCAGGGCCAGAGCATAGATATTCATCGACAATGGGCTGTGGTCCCAAACAATAGAATGGGAAAGACTAGAGATCTCTTCAAGAAAATTGGAGATACCAAGGGAACATTTCATGCAAAGATGGGCACAAAAAAGGACAGAAATGGTATGGACCTAACAGAAGCAGAAGATATTAAGAAGAAGTGGCAAGAATACACAGAACTATACAAAAAAGATCATCATGACCCAGATAACCACGATGGTGTGGTCACTCACCTAGAGCCAGACATCCTGGAATGTGAAGTCAAGTGGGCCTTAGGAAGCATCACTATGAACAAAGCTAGCGGAGGTGATGGAATTCCAGTTGAGCTATCTCAAATCCTAAAAGATGATGCTGTGAAAGTGCTGCACTCAATATGCCAGCAAATTTGGAAAACTCAGCAGTGACCACAGGACTGGAAACAGTCAGTTTTCCTTTCAATCCCAAAGAAAGGCAATGCCAAAGAATGCTCAAACTACTGCACAGTTGCACTCATTTCACATGCTAGCAAAGTAATGCTCAAAATTCTCCAAGGCAGGCTTCAACAGTACATGAACTGTGAACTTCCAGATGTTCAAGCTGGTTTTAGAAAAGGAAGAGGAACCAGAGATCAAATTGCCAACAAACGTTAGATCATCAAAATAGAGAGCTCCAGAAAAACATCTACTTCTGCTTTATTGACTACGCCAAAGCCTTTGTGTGGATCACAATCAACTGTGGAAAATTCTGAAAGAGGTGGGAATACCAGACCACCTGACCTGCCTCCTGAGAAATCTGTATGCAGGTCAGGAAGCAATGGTTAGAACTGGACATGTAACAACAGACTGGTTCCAAATTGGGAAAAGAGTACATCAAGGATTTTGTCACCCTGCTTATTTAACTTATATGCAGAGTACATCATGAGAGATGCTGGGCTGGAGGAATGACAAGCTGGAATCAAGATTGCTGGGAGAAATATCAATAATCACAGATATGCAGATGACACCACCCCGATGGCAGAAAGTGAAGAAGAACTAAAGAGCCTCTTGATGAAAGTGAAAGAGGAGAGTGAAAAAGTTGGCTTAAAGCTCAACATTCAGAAAACTAAGATCATGGCATCCAGTCCCATCACTTCGTGGCAAATAGATTGGGAAGCAGTGGAAAGAGTGACAAACTTTATTTTTTTGAGCTCCAAAGTCACTGCAGATGGTGACTGCAGCCATGAAATTAAAAGACCCTTGCTCCTTGGAAGAAAAATGATTACTAACCTAGACAGAATATTAAAAAGCAGAGATATTTCTTTGCCAACAAAGGTCTATCTAGTGAAAGCTATGGTTTTTCCAGTAGTCATGTATGTGTGTGAGAGTTGGACTATAAAGAAAGCTGAGCACTGAAGCACTGATGCTTTTGAACTGTAGTGTTGGAGAAGACTCTTGGGAGTCCCTTCAATGGCAAGGAGATCCAACCAGTCCATCCTGAAGGAAATCAGTCCTGAATATTTGTTGGAAGGACTGATGCTGAAGCTGAAACTCCAGTATTTTGGCCACCTGATGCTAAAAACTGACTCATTGGAAACGACCCATGCTGGGAAAGATTGAAGTCAGGAGAAGGGGACATGGCATCACCGACTTAATGGAAATGAGTTTGAGCAAGCTCCGGGAGTTGGTGATGGACAGGGTAGTCTGGCGTTCTGCAATCTGTGGGGTCGCAGAGTTGGACACGACTGAGGGAGTGAACTGAACTGAACTGTGGTCCCAGAAGGACAAAAAGAGACACTTAAGGACTAATGGCTTATCTCTTTGATTAACCAAGATAATGAATGAATGTAAAGGGCATTGAAAGTGCCTGGCATGTTAAAGAGGGTTGATAAATGAGAGTTATTTAATTTTTAAAAAGACTGGTTACAAACAAATATTGCTAAAGTTTCAGAAACAGCTGGATAATTAAGGCAAAAAAGTAGTCCAAGTCCATGCTAAAATAAATAAATAAAATAGAAGGAACTAAATGCAAGGGCTTCCCTAGTGGCTCAGCTGGTGAAGAATCTGCCTACAATGCGGGAGACCTGGATTCGATCCCTGGGTTGGGAAGATCCCCTGAAGAAGCAAACGGCTGCCCACTCCAGTATTCTGGCCTGGAGAATTCTATGGACTGTATAGTCCATGGGGTCACAAAGAGTCAGACACGACTGAGTGACCTTCACTTTTCAAATACAAGCAAGCCCTCCTCCAATCTTCATTTTATTCTCCAAAGAGCTACTCTTTATTGGCTTTTGTATCTGCTATTTTTTCATGTGCATGTTTAAATAAGCATAGCCTTCCTGTGTTTATGATATACCATAGTTATTATGCAAATTGGACTTTTAATTTAATATATTTTATACCTCTGAACATCAGAAAGATGGCTCATTCTTTTTAATGGCTGTATTTCATTACACTGAGAGGCACTCTAAATCTTTCAAGCAGTCTTTTAGTGATAGCTTCCCATATTTAACCATTTGATATCTTTTGGCTGTTTAGTATTGTTTTACAGAATATGAAGTCCAAATATTAACCTCAGTCCAACTACTCCAGGCTTGGTACTTGAGATGAAGTAACAATTTAAAACAGTCTTGTTATTTCATTGAGAACAAACTTTGCAAGAGAAGCAGTCTCTTTAGTGTCTGCGGCTGCTGCTGCTAAGTCACCTCAGTCGTGTCCGACTCTGTGCTACTCCTGAGACGGCAGCCCACCAGGCTCCCCCGTCCCTGGGATTCTCCAGGCAAGAATACTGGAGTGGGTTGCAATTTCCTCCTCCAATGCATAAAAGTGAAAGTGAAGTTGCTCAGTTGTGTCCGACTCTGAGCGACCCCATAGACTGCAGCCTACCAGGCTCTTCCGTCCATGGGATTTTCCAGGCAAGAGTATTGGAGTGGGGTGCCATTGCCTTTAGTGTCTAGTCTTCTTAAATTACCCAATAAAACAATTACTACTTTCACCTAATTATGTAGAAAATTAGAGTTGGGTGGAGAGGGCATATTGGATAGTATCAGCTTCCTTCACACTTTCCTTTTGATGATGGTAGGAGAACTTTTTTTTGGCCTGGGTTTAAATCAGGAGTGTGGTCACCCATGTATAGTAACTAATGATGAAAATTTAATAAGGATCCTTCCTCACTATTTGTTTGACTCCTACAGTTTCAGAATTGTTTATTTGGCTATGTGCATAGCTTTCCAAGGATGTTTATCACACAGAGAGAAATCACCAATAAGAAGACACAGTCTATTGTAGCTGCTGGTAATTTCTATTTGGGTTGACTGTTAGCTTGGTTTTAATGAAAAGAAATAATATGTATTTATCAGTTCACTCACTCAACACCTGTGCTCTTGTGTCCTTGGTATATTCCCACTTAGCTCTCACTTTACCTTTTCCCTCATCCTCAAGGTCTCTCTTCATTGCTTTGTGTACAGGTTAGACTGTTTTGAAGTACATATTGAAAGGAAAACACTGTTTTTCTGAGAGCGTGTACCTTGTCTTTGTACTTCTTCAAGGCTCTGCTTTTGGATGGCTTCTTAGCACCCAGAAATGGCATCATTATCCAGTTCTCCAAGGCCAGCTGAGATTTCTGGAAGTGACTTGGAACTCAGTTGCCAGAGCAGCCTATTAACAGATATCAGAATAATTGTCTTTTCTCTTTGCTATTTTCCCAAAGCTTGAGAGGCATGTCATATTGACATGCTGATTTGTTCAGACCTTGTCATCATTGTCTATGAGCTGTGCACGCTTACATTTTAGTGTCTTCTAATGACCTCAGAAAAATCCATTTTACTTTCACTTTTACTAGTAGGCATTTGCTTCCAAAGTAATGGTAACTTTATTTCCCTGGGAATGATACTAGTATACTGGTGATCATTTTGCTGTTCTTGAGAATGATTTATTTTCTTTCCAGCTGTTTGCAATGAATAATATTTAGTGATATTTGAAGAACTCAGGTTTCAATGACATACACTTTTGGAAAGTGTGACCAGGAAATAGAATCTTATCTTATAGGACTGTTGTCAGCATACAGACCTCAGTTTCATAACATTCCTTGATGAAATCTTAATGTGGTCCTGGAAAGACCATCTCTTACCTTATACATTCATACAGTCACCATGTTTTCATTTGGTTCTACAAGCAGTGTGATTCCATTTTTTATTGATCACTAAGGAGGACCCCAGCCATTTCACCTTTTAAAAGTGGAACCTCAGAAACATGTCCTTGAGAGAATATTTCCAGAAACCAACTTTAAAGTTGTTGTAGCCAAACATTCGGCACCCAAGTAAATATGGAATATGTATACCTTTTCAAAGTACCTAAAAGTAGAGAAGAATTTTGAAAATTGTACTGAATTTATTACCTTTTAAAAAAAAATTTAAAGTATACGTGATTGCATCTTAAAAACATACCAAGTACTAAGCTTTCTTCCTTCTGAAGTCTCCTGGCTCTATTTGTGATACCTTGTGATTTCCAGTCTACAATAGAAGTATAACTGAAACAGAGGCAAATAAAAGGAACAAAGAATAGAACTTCCCACCCTCTCTTCTAACCAGCCCTGTGACCAAATGAAGTTTCAACATAATGACTTTAGTGAACCAGAAATTCTCCAGTTTCCTCTTGCAGTCTGCAGAATTGATAGCAAAACTTTTTTTTTTTTTTTTTTAATTTGTAACGTTATTATTCCTATAGCTGGTGTTTGCAGGCTTGGGAATATTCTTTTTCTATGTGTTCATCAAGGTTGCATCTAGCATTTACATTGACATTTTCAGATTTGTTGGCTGACATAGAACGACTCCAGATCAATATAATGTTGACAATGAAGCTGTCTCATTTTGGGGCATGGGTTGAAGGTATGCAGAAAGCAAGCTGTAATTTTTAATAAAACAATAGGTATAACTATTAACAAGTTATTCAGGTATATACTTAAAATTTTGATGGAGTTTTATTGAGAAGTCTTGCAGACTTTCTACTTTCAATAGAAAACTTGAATTTGCATGATGCATTTATGAGTTCATTATCCATGTGAAACTATTCCAGTAGGCTTCCCCAAGCTTGGACATATGTGAAAGTAATAGCCACCATTTATTGAGCATCTTCCATATGCCAAGCATTTGGCAAAATACTTTAGTGACTTTAATACTTCCAATTCTGGAAGCATTTCTATGCATTCACATATATAGAGTTACAGGGGTATGTGTGTGTGTATATGTGTGCTTATGTGTAGCCACAAACACAGTTTTGACATAAATGGTGATGTATGTGTATTTTTCAACTTAATTTCTTTTTTCCCCACTCTGAATAAGTTAGGTATTTCCCGGTCAGTATCTGTGGACTTGGCATATTCTTTGAAACCAGGCATAGGATTCTGTAATGTGTGCATTAGTTGCTCAGTCATGTCCGACTCTTTGTGACCCCATGGTCTGTCCATGGAATTCTCTAGGCAAGAATACTGGTGTGGGTTGCCATTTCCTTCTCCAGGGGCTCTTCCTTACCCAGGGACCAAACCCAGGTCTCCTGCATTGCAGGCAGATTCTTCGCTGTCTGAGCTACAAGGGCAGCCAGATTCTATAATACTAGTTCTCAAAATTGCCTGCACATTGGAATTACCTGTGAAATTTGAAAAATTACCCAAGCCCCCAGTACTGGAGAGTTTCATATGATTGGTATAGTATAAAGCCTGGGTATCAGAGTATGAGAACCAGTGATTTATACTGTGGATGCCCCATCATTTATTGAAACAATCTCCCTTTGAAGGACATTGCTATGCTATGCTATGCTAAGTCGCTTCAGTTGTGTCCGACTCTGTGCGACCCCATAGATGGCAGCCCACCAGGCTCCATCGTCCCTGGGATTCTCTGGCAAGAATATTGGAGTGGGTCGCCATTTCCTTCTCCAGTGCATGAAAAGAGAAAAGTGAAAGTGAAGTTGCTCAGTCGTGTCCGACTCTTAGCGACCCCATGGACTGCAGCCTACCAGGCTCCTCCGTCAATGGGATTTTCCAGGCAAGAGTACTGGAGTGGGGTGCCATTGCCTTCTCCATTGAAGGACATTAGATATTCTCTATTATAAGTAATGAACCCTGTTTTCTTTTTGTCATAATGTTATAGTGAACATTCTTGTTAATATTTCTCTGTCGTGTGTAAGTATGTCAGTAGGTTAATTCCTACATGTGGAATCTAGGTGCATTGGGGCAGTCCATGGGGTTGCAAAGAGTTGGACATGACTGAGCGACTGAACTGAAATGAACTGATGGAATCTAGAAATTCTTAGTTGTGGATCAATGGGCAAGTGCATTAGAAACAACAATAGTAATTGCCAGATCGTGATACAATTGATTTCCCCCTTCTCTGATTATTAGATGGCCCATTGATGGGCAGAGGGTTTTTTATTGCCTTTTTTTTTCCCCCCCAAACTGGTCTTCTCCCTCATCTGCCTTGTTCCCACCCCAGTTATAAAAAATGTTTGTTCTGATTTTGGAAGGTTGTACATCTAAGTGCTTATGGAGTTTCCTATCATGAAAGGAGACTGGGGAAATCCTATGTCAAAGCTTTTTTTCTCTAGGTGTTTTGAGTACTGTGTCTTTGAACATTAGTTTCATAGGCTGACATGAAATTCCTGCCTTTACTTCTCATCATTAGAAGCATGCGTGTCTCTCAAAGGGCTGGGCAGTTCTGATTTAAGAACAGCACTCACCAGAGCCAGGCTTCCCTGGTGGCTCAGATGGTAAAGAATCTGCCTGCAGTGCAGGAGACCCAGGTTCATTCCCTGGGTTGGGAAGATCCCCTGGAAAAGGAAATGGCAACCCAGTCCAGTGTTCTTGCCTGGGAAATCCCATGGATGGAAGAGCCTGGCAGACTACAGCCCAGGGGCTTGCAAACAATTGGACACAATTGAGTGACTAACACACACATGCACACACACACACACCAGAACCACACAAGACCTGAACACTTGGAGGCCAGAGTGCCTCTTTACTACCTTCTTTCTACCCCTGAACTTGCCTTCCATGGAAGCTTTTATGATCATCTTTCCATAAACCTCTCTTGAAGAATTATTATGTAAAATTTAAAGGTAGAATTTTTATGAAGGGTAGGGTACTTCTTTTGAAGGGAGTTTCAGTTTTCATAATACAGTTCCATCATCTGATTCGTTGTTTCTGGGTGGGTGCTGTCTCCTCATCATGAGCAGGACTCATTAGGAACAGCCCGAGCATAGGTGTGGTGCTGGCCTGGCCCAAACTGAGCCCCTCAGAGCAGCAGGGGTGTGGAGAGACTCAGCATCTATCTAGTAAAGAGCTCACCACACTGTAATTTGGAACCCAAGAATCACTGTGTACTTAGCTTTCCTTAAACATTTTTCACACCTATAATGGCAAACTGTGGCTGTGTTCACACTTGTTCAGAGTGTTCTTTCTGAGGCAACACTGGGAAAGCCAGTGGCCCCAGGTGCTTGCAGAAGGTTTTCTACCTTGGTGACCGGTTCACAATGACCTTCCTGGGCGGACAGGCTGCCTTCAGATGTCGCAAGTAGAATAATAAATAGATGAGATCAGTGATTGAAGAAAATGTGAAGAGGAATCAGGTCAGTGTTGTAAATGTCAGCGTCGTTGCGGTGACTCAGCTGGGTGTGCTGTGTGGTAACTTTTGTGTACGTGGTTAGATTGAAATATTAAACCTGTTGAGTGCTTCAAAATATACAAGAAGGCTAATTTTTTAAATGCCTTTTCTACGCTGCCCTCAAACCCTCAGAGACTTTCCCACAATTTGCAGATAAGCTGACTAACCTGCAGAGCGCTTGATTCAGTGGTGACAGCTGCCCTATAGAGATTAAATCCGTCTCATTCCAGGAATTCGTTCTGCTGATACACACAGGAATGGCAGGGAGAGGAGTCTGGTTAACATAGTTCCACCAAACACTAGCTAACAAATATAAACCCACCTTCCAACTTTTTAATGTAGTTCTCACTTCCTTTTGTGATGTCCATTTAAAATCCATCAAACATTTATAGAGGGCTTCAGGATGCTGAAGTCTGTTTTGAAGTCACTCGCCAAAACATGTGTCTAAGTGGGTATCTGAACCCAGGTCGTGACTCCACGGCTGCCTGTCATATTGTATCTGCTCATCTGTTTTCCCCTAACTCAAAAGCTACATTTACCTTGAAAAAGATGAGAGTTTCTTAATAGTTACCAGAGAGTGAGGCTAATTTTAACCAAGAACTTTTGTTCTGCATGGTGTTTTGTTTTATTTCCTCTTGTTGCACATGTGATCTTGGCATAAAAGTAGTTAGAAGAACATGAAAAGATGAAATGTGTTCAGTGAGGTTTAAAATTTGCTTTCAGGAAACATGAAAACATGTAAACCCTTTAGGCGAGTTTTTATTTCTTAATTTTTAGTCCAGAGACCTGTAGTTTCCCTACGATGCCAAGAGACGTTGTTTTCCATGGAGGCTTATGTAGAAATAAAAATTATACCCACACTTGGCCTTGATGGTAAATATAGTTTGAGAAGGAGTGAGATTGAACAACGTCTGGTTTGGGGCTATGAGGGTCAGTAGCAATAGTCACTTTTCCAGAGGACCACATCTTATAGCTTCACTGGGGAAAAGGACTTAACATTACTGGGAGGATGTGTCATGAATTCTTGGCTTAGAGTACCCCTAGTTTATCCTCTCTAAATCACATAAAACTTGGCTTGAAGATTTGGAAAACATAATTGTTCAAACCAAGTGCAGTTGACCCTCAGACAACACAGGTTTGAACTGCGCAGGTCCACTTGGCCATGGAGTTGTTTTAGCAGTAAATACTACAGTGTTAGATGATCCGCAGTTAGTTGGATGCTCGTGTGCAGAACCGTGGATGCAGGGGAGCCGAGTATACAGAGGGCCAACTGTAAATAATGCTTAGAATTTCGACAGTGTGGAGGATCAGAGCCCCTCACCCCTTCGTTGTCCAAGAGTCAACTGTATATATCTATCCACCCTCTTCTCTCTCAGAATTTATTGGAATTATTTCCATTGTTTCCAAAAATGCCTAGTACTGTTGTTCTTTTAGGACGGTGTCTTTTTAACATCATTTGCATTTTCTGTGTAGATGGCACCAAAGGGTTGGCTACTTGTTTGAGAAAGTCTGAAACCATAACTACCTAAAGTATGGTCATTTCAATGGGGAGACACGTTAAGAGGTTCTTTATTGACCTGTGGGGCTTCCCTGGTGGCTCATCAGTAAAGAAACCACCTGCCAATGCAGGAGATGCTGGTTCAATCCTTAGGTCAGAAAGATCACCCTGGAGAAGAAAATGGTAACCGACTCCAGTATTCTTGCCTGGGAAATTCCATGAACAGAGGAGCCTGGCGGGCTACAGTCCATGGGGTCCCAAAGAGTTGGACATGACTGAGCAACTAAATAACAAGATTGACCTGTAGTGGTGAGGACTCTGACCTTTGGGGGTTATTTCAATTGGATCAGCAGAGGACCAGAGCATATAGACAACAGGTGATTGCTGGTGTCCTGAAATGCACAAGTACTCTTCTGGCGACTGTGATAGCTTACTGTCATACTGTTGCTGAAAGAGCTGCTAGGTGATTTAGGAAAGTTGCATTCTTTTGCATATTCGCTGAAAGCAAAACTTGGCTTCATGGAATAGTAGAGAGCTTTGATGTGATAAAGCTGGCTGTTGAGTTGTAGCTTCTTGTGTATAACCCCTACATTTAAATTTGTCTTTATAGACTCTAAGTGGGTCCCTGAGAGGCAGGGAGATAGAAACTCAAGGGTGAAAATGATTTGCATTTCTTACAGCTTGGATTTAAATTTGTTTATTGACTCTACTCACAGACTAGCAACAGGTCAGCAGGCCCACGGGCACAGGCCCTCCGCCGAGGCTGTGCTTTGTTTGATGGGGAGCTCTTATGACACTTGGTTTGGCTCTTCTCCCAGATGATCTAGACGAGATGTCCTGGCTTCCAGACTAGTTTCTGTCACGTGAACAGCACAAACTTCCTAGCTCGAGATATGTGTTATATGGGCTTTAGGGATTTATGCTCTAACCCATGGTTAAAGTATTGAGTCATGACAGAGTAGTTACTGCCAGCTCTTCAGGGTGAAGACCTGGAGGTCCTTCCCTTTGCTCTTTACACGAGGAGGGGTGGTTTTCTGGCAGGAGTCCATGGCTTGGGCCTGGAATAAGGCTGTTAATTATGTGCTGGTTGAAGCTTGGTCTGCTTGAGGGTGTGCATGGACTTCACTTGGGTTCCTTCCTCCCTTATCTCAGGAGGAAGTAGGGAAGGAAGGGGACTGGTTCTGGCTTCCACTTTGCAATTACTACTGCCCTCCGCCACCCCAACACCTACACTGATGCAGGCAAACGTAGAGGAGGGAGTGTGCTGGGCTTTTGCTGCCCTGCTTACGCAGTGGGCAGGGAGGGTTTTCAGGGTCCCTGTGCCTTATTTGAATGTTTGGATTTTGGTTTCTCCATCCATGGTGGGGTGCCCTCATTGTTCTTCTCTTGTCTCAGAAAAGTCACTGGGTTGAGAGGACTGAGTGCTGGGTGAATTTCCAGTAGCCATCCAAGAAGTGGCCTATTAGAACACCCTTTTGGGACCAAGTGTGTGGGAAGGGCTGTCCCTCCATTGGACACACTAGAAACACCCTTTCCGTTTCCTGGTGCAGAGGATGTTGAAACTTACAGGGAAAACACATTCTCTTTCAAAGGTTTCTCCTACAACCTTTAGACTGCCTCTCATTATTTTTTAAAGCTCCAAATAGTACTTGGCATCTGGTGTTCTTGGGAAATGAAACCAGACATGAGGAATGTGAGAGGGGAGAGAGATGGCCAAGGAAAGAAGCAAAGCCATTTTTCCCCTTCACATTCTTGTTGATAAGAGAATTTGGGTTAACATTAACATGTTGCTGAAACCCAAGTCATATGTTAGGGCCCTCTGCAAAATGTGAGGTAAACTGCAGCTCTGAAAATAATAGGTTCGATGATTAAAACTGAGGGTTTTCTTAACTTTTCTCTTTAAAATGCTCTTGGGGCATAATTTCTTTTTTTCTTGTCCTTCTTTTTATGCCTGTGACATTGTTTCTGAAATTCCAGAAACCATTTGTAATAAACAATGACAATATTTTATTGGGAAAAGAATAATTGGAGAATTAAATGTGAAATACTGTCCATCTTGATTAAAATAATAGACATGGGGCTCAAATACATAGTCCCCACTGCGCTTCATGTGTGCATGCAGACACTCTCAACTGTTTAACCAAGTTGATGGAAGACAGGAGCTCGCCATCTCCTTTTTTCCCTTCCTTGAGCAGGTAAGCTATTTCCCTTGTAACCACTTTGATGAGAGGAAAACGTTGGTAACTTAGCCAGTGGCAGCCTCAGCCATCTTATACATGTGTGGCACGTGTACCTGATGAGCCAATTAGAGTGATGTATGAAAGTGTGAGAATATTAGTTGCTCAGTTGTGTCTGATTCTTTGTGACCTTGTGGACTGCAGTTCACCAGGCTCCTCTGTCCATGGAATTCTTTAGGCAAAAGTACTGCAGTGCGTTGCCATTCCCTTCTCCAGGGGATCTTCCCGACCCAGAGATTGACCCTGCATCTCCCACATTGCAGGCAGATTCTTTACCATCTGAGCCACCAGGGAAGCCCAGAATGATGTATGTATCCGTGTAAATCTATTTGTCAACATGACCTTCCAGTTCCCCCCATATGTTGGGTACTGTCCGTGTGCAGCTTTGTGGAAAACAAACTTTCCATGTTACGTATGTATTGTGACTTGGCATTATCAAAGGAAAACTACTGAAGGGGGTTTTCTTGTGGACTGTTTTTGTTCTCTAGTGGTTTTGTTTTTTTCAGTCATCTTAATCATCATCAACATTCCTGAAAATTTGGCCCTCATTTTTTGTCTGTTATCACATAGAGAGATTTGTTTGTTTTGGTAAAGAACAGTACAAATGACTCTGAGCTAGGCCACAGATGGATTGCATTTCTGATTCTTTGCTAAGCAAAATGCACCTGCTCCAGAATCTTAAGTAGCTTTTTAATTGCTTCCTTGTGCATGGCATAGCAATAGTCATCTGTAATGTTATAGATGGATTGCGCATTGGATGTCCCAGAAGTGCCCTCTTCCCCTCTGCAGCAGTGCCAGAAGCTTAGAGGAGAAGATGTGTTCTGGTTGAGGGCCCAGCTGAAATGGTGGAATTAGTCCTTTCCCTCAGGCTGATCTGATTAAAAGGGGGCCAAGATGTACAAACACAGGTCCCTGGTTTCATTAACTGCACATTTTCTCTTCAGTAGACAGAAAAACCAACTTCACTGCTCTCTAAATGTCCCAACTAGGTGTGACCTCCCTGATCTCTGAGGGTTTTTCATCTATTTCTTGAACACCTCACAATGAGTCTGGCCTGTTGAGGAGGTTCATGTATGAGAGCTGAGTAAGTGCATACATCTTGGGCAAAGTGTTCACTGAAAGTAAGGAGTGTGGAAAATGTCTGTAAGATTCTATCAGCAGGTCTGTTTCCAGTGGAGTTTACTTGAGGATGGGGAGAAAAATCAAGTACCAGCTAGTTCAGCCAGAGAGAAATTTCTCACTCTAAGGAAGCTGTAAACACCTCCCCCCGAGGATGAAGTCTGTTTGTGGGGCTACT
Organism: Bubalus kerabau; assembly: GCF_029407905.1. Classification (NCBI taxonomy): domain Eukaryota; kingdom Metazoa; phylum Chordata; class Mammalia; order Artiodactyla; family Bovidae; genus Bubalus; species Bubalus kerabau. Next base: position 76,490,045 of record NC_073633.1, read on the forward strand.
GTCAGCATCAAAAATCTTGACAAGTAGCTAAAAAGCACTTGGTGATCTGATTGCCTTCAAATACTTTGGCAGTGGTGAAAAGCAGATCTAGAGGCAACTGTGGGAAGAACACCCAGTCGCACCCTACTGAAGTTCAGAGAGGAGACCATCTGTTCACTTAGGCATTTGTGCTTTTGCATTCGGCAAACATTGCGAATATACTGTGTGCCAGGGACTGAATGAAGCTTGGTCCCTGTCTTCAGGATCTCATAGTTTCATGGGGGAAACAGACATGTATTTTTTAAAAAAGCAACCCAAAAAAAGACTCAACTATGTATATGATGCTGGGGGTGTGTAAAGAAATGTGTGATCGCCTCTGGGACATTTAAGACTCATAAAAGCAGCAGTACTGGATTAGATCTTGACTGTTAAGTGGAGAATAGGTAAGGAAGAGAACACCTAGGCTAATGGGACTGTGGAGAGATGGGCTTGGAGGTGAAACTGCTGCTGTGGACAGTGGGCTGGGCGTGGGGTGCACAGCGTTCAGAATGTGGGAGGAGAGGTAGAAATAGAGGAGGCAATGGCAGGCCATGGAGGGTCCTGTGGTCCAGCCCAGGAAGTTGGACCACATCCAGGAGACACTGCAGAACTAAGTGACAAGTCGGATTTATGATGTGCTGAGAAAAATCCCAGACCCCTGACTCCACTGTATGAAGCCCTACGGTCTGGGCCCCTGCCCTCTGCAGCCTAGTCTCTCTCAATGGCACTCCTGTTACCCACTATGCTCCAGCCCCACTTATCTTCCTTCTTGACTCAAATGTGCCAAGGTCTCCACCTGCCCAGGGTATATCTGCTCACACTCTTGCAGCCTGGAGTCCTCTTCCCTGACACACCGCAGAGCTGGTCCCATTTATCCATCAGGCCTCAGTTTAAATGCCCCCTCTCAGATCACAGTTGCTAAAGTAGCTGTCCCCTCCCACCAACACCATCACCACCATTTTCTTTCATTTTCTTCTGGCATCCCCTATAATACTAATCAAAATTAGTAATTATGTTTTACTTCACTTGATTTTTCCCCCCCTGCTTCCTTCAAATCAAATAAGCTCCCTAAAGGCATTTTCTCTTACTTTCATCCCTTTTTCCTTCCACAGAGGAGCCAGCATAAAAACTTGGTCTTTGGGCTTTACTGAGACTTTTAAACACAAATCACCTATCAAAGGCAGTATTTGTCCTTATTAAAATGACTTCAGTTAGGCCCTTAGATGTAATGGGCTCTATATCTTATTACTCATCTTAGAAACTAGCCAAGACTCCTTAATATTCTTTTGTTTATAGAACTATTGGCATTTTTTTTTTAACTTGAAAAATGCTTTGGATGGACTTTTTTTAGATCTTAATGTTTCCTCTGCGCCCCTTTTCAATATCGCCAGAATGTATTATTGACATAATTTAGGTTTAAGTGAAACAACTTGTAAAATGCTCAAGTAAAGTAACTGCCCTCTTTATTCATTTCTCAAATACAGTGGTTGCCCTCCTACCCATGTGAGGTGCAGCACACGCCATGGGCACTTTCCCCTATGGAGTTGACTTTTCAGTGGGGAAAGAAAGACCCAGACCACAAATTACCTTACCTGTTGACTGTCTATAGTGGAGATCTCAAAATGCTAACAGGGCCAAGACTGTGTTCAAATGGGTAGGTTAGCAAGACTGCCTGCCAGTGAACTTGAGGGCTGAGCCTGGTCCTGTGGCCCTTCATGAGTTGGTCTTCACCTGCTTTTGTTTCTTAACCTTGTCTCTGAATAGCCTGGACACTGCCTCCCACAGTCCCTCATACACACATGTGTGTATAGTCAGACCTGGACAGGAGCCTCCCAAGAGCCTTCAGTTTATGGACTGGGAGTGGTAGGGTATGTAGGACACTTGAATGGGATGTGATTCCTACCCTGAAGACACACACAAGAGACAAACATGAACACTTACAGTTTAGTAAGTCTTATTTCCCATCTCCTGGTGTACATCAGTGCCATTGCTGCCTACCCGTGCTGGTTAACAAAGTGCAAGAATTGCACACTTTGAGGGAGCCTTAGAGCAGTTTGACATTGCTGAAATATTGTACCATATTTTACAAATATATGTTCATAACAGACTGGTGAGAACACCATCCTTCACCACAGATAGTTTGAGAAGCTGGTATGTAGATCACCATAACTTAGAAGTTTTTGATGGGAACATTTTTGTATACACATACTCCCCTCCTCTGTCACATTAATAGTCATATAAAATGGTTTAAAAAAATCTTATCCTGTTTTATCAATTATGAAAGTAGTATATCTTAATTTTGAGAACAACTGGAGAATACAAGACTTTTTGGGTTTTTTAAGAGTAATCCACACAGCTGACATGCGCTAACTGCAGCTCATATTTGGTGTATTTCTCTTGTCCTTGCCCCCTGCTCCTGTATAGTTCTTTTTTGTACATAAATGAGACGGTGTATACCTACTTATTCTTTATTTCATATATTCTAAGGATTTGCATGTCATTAAATATACTTTTTAATTTTTTAAGTTATAGTTGATTTGCAGGTGGTATATAACAGTGATTCAGAATTTTTATAGATTATATTCCTTTCATAGTTTTTATAAAATATTGGCTATATCCCCTGTGCTGTATGATACATCCTTGTAGTAAATATTCTGTTGCAAAGGACTGGATTGTGGTCTACCAACTAGTTGTACCATAACTCGTTTACTCTTCACATAGTTCTCTATCACTAGCGTCTATTCTATGCCCTTGTTTATTTGCTCTTAAAGATCATGGTTTGAGATAATTTTTGTGAAAACACCTTTGATTGTATCTTTGAATATATCCTTAGAATATATTTCCAAAAGTAGAAACTCTCAGTCAAAAATTGTGACCATTCCAAGTCCTTGGTAAATTGCCCTTGGAAATGTTGAACCAGATTTCGTCTACCACCAGCAGTGGATGAGGCTACCTGCACTGAGTGCTCTCAGGACTGGTACTGTCAGCCTGGGGATACAGTCGACAAAGGGAAGGGCAGAGGAAGTGAGTGAACCACCTGGATAGAAGAAAATGGGAGGGCGAGATGTTTATGGGGCATGGAAAGCTGTCTGTTGGCTAAGTGTAGCATACTTTTTATCTTATTTTTTTATGCTTTTAATTTTTTTTTGGCATGTGGGATCTTAGTTCCCTGACCAGGGATCAAACCCACACCCCCTGTGTTGGAAGCATGGAGTCTTAATCACTGGATCACCAGGAAAGTCCCTAGGATACTTTTAAGGAAGTAAAAAAAAAAACAGAAGCAGTGAGTTGGATTTGGATTTGATGGTGCACTGAAAGCCAATTTAGAATGGTGTTGGGAGCCATTGGTGGGTTTTGAGCCCTCCAGGGCTCAGCTCTCAGAAGATGTTATACCTGTGCTGTATGTACCACCCCTCACTTCCTGTGTACTCCTTGCCCCTTCCCAACTCATGCTTTTCTTGGCACTGTTCAGTCTGTCTAAATGCTCTGCTTTCTGATATCTGTCAAAATTCCCCACAAGCATCAGGGACCAATTTCTCCCCTACAGTGTTCATGCTTTATTACATAGCATGTACTATATGATATGTCATATTAATTTTGTTATAATTAATTGGAGCACTGCTCTCTCTCGGGGCTTCCTCAATGGCTCTGTGGGTAAAGAATCCGCCTGCAGTGCAGGAGACACAGATGTGGGTTCAATCCCTGTGTCAGGAAGATCCCCTGGAGGACGGCATGGCAACCCACTCCAGTATTCTTGCCCGGAGAATCCCATGGACAGAGAAGCCTAGTGGGCTGTAGTCCATGGGTCGCAGAGTTGTACATGACTGAGCAGCTAAGCACCCTCAAGCTCTCTCTCCCACGGGATTAGAAGCTCCTAATCACCGCTTCCCTTCTGTATCCTTAGGTACCTACTGTCATGCCTGGTATATAGTAGATACTAATACACGTTTACCAAGGGAATCCAAGGTACTACGTATGGCTCATAGGACCTTGTACAGGTACTTCCTAAGCCAGGAGATGTCTGCTTCAACAGAATGAAATATTAGGTATCTCAGCGAGGTCTTTATTAGGTCATCATATAGGCTCTGTGACAGATACTTTGCTCTTAACCTCTTTTCTCCCTTCCCAACTCAGAGACTTCCAGTTGCTAGCTTTTGGAGGCCACTATCCCTTAAGTGAATGGAGGGTTTCTCTAGAAGTGTTTTCAAATCATAGTTATTGGTGAGAATTTTCAGCCAAGTTTGCATCATTGTATTAATGACACAATCAAGAAAAGCTGGTGACAGATTCTGGAATTGGATTCTGTAATTTGGAAGAGACACCATAAGTCCATAAGTTGGACAAGAACAAAGTTCATCCCTTTCTTCATTATGCAGAATTAACCATTGTTAAATGTCAACACACAGGCTTCTGGTCTTTTGTGTGTACACTTTTATTTTTAATTGTGTAAATAATGTATGGATACATTTCTTTTTTTTTTTTAATTTAAATCTTACACATACAGCTTCAGGACTCCTTGACTTGCATCTGCATGTCTCATAGTCTAAACATTTTTTTTTTTAAATAATGTTCTTTGTTTAAATGAAATTTTATGTAAAAGTTGACTGTTCTTCTAGTTAAATATGTGAGACATATCCATGTGTCCCATGTAGTATTATGTACTGAGGGCACAGCAGTGAACAATATGTGCAAGGCCCTGCCCCATGAAATAACCACATAGGATAATTTGAAATGGTGATACTTGCCCTGAAGGTCTTCAGACAGGGTAAAGAGACAGAGAGTGATGGGAGCATTGCACAGGACTGTGGCAGATAGAGTGGTTGGGTTGGCTTCCTGAGAAAGTGAAATCATGCTGAGGCCTTAATGATGAGAAGAATCAGCCATGCATAGGTGTGGCCAGAACATGCTTGTCAAGGATATGGTTCAAGGGTTGATACAAAGGTTCAAGGCTGATACAAAGGCCCCAAGGCAGGAGTCAGCATGGCCAGCATAGTTGAAGTGCAATGACTCATACAAAGAGCTCTACATGACGGGGTCAGGGGAGGGATGGTCAGAAGCCAGATTGTAATGCCCCTTGGAGGCTGTTGTGTGACCTTTACATGTTCTTATAATTGCAGTGAGTAGCCACAGGATGTTTTTATAAGATAATATGTCAATATCCAAAAGGTTAAAAGCAGAACTGCTGAAATTGAAGCTGGAGTGAGAAGCTCAAATCAATACCTACTGAAAATCTCTGATTTCTCTCCCCTCTCCCATCTGAGAGTTGGGGTACCTTACCCTTTAGGCATTTCTAACAGGTAACTCTAGTCCAAATAGGAAAAGGAGTATATCAAGGCTGTATATTGTCACCCTGCTTATTTAACTTATATGCAGAGTACATCAAGAGAAACACTGGGCTGGAGGAAGCACAAGCTGGAATCAAGATTGCCGGGAGAAATATCAATAACCTCAGATATGCAGATGACACCACCCTTATGGCAGAAAGAGAAGAAGAACTAAAAAGCCTCTTGATGAAAATGAAAGAGGAGAGTGAAAAAGTTGGCTTAAAGCTCAACATTCAAAAATCGAAGATTATGGCATCCGGTCCCATCACTTCATGGGAAAATAGATGGGGAAACAGTGTCAGACTTTATTTTTCTGGGCTCCAGAATCACTGCAGATGGTGACTGCAGCCATGAAATTAAAAGACGCTTACTTCTTGGAAGGAAAGTTATGACCAACCTAGATAGCATATTAAAAAGCAGAGAAGAAAGCCCAGAGATAAATCCACGCACATATGGACACCTTATCTTTGACAAAGGAGGCAAGAATATACAATGGATTAAAGACAATTTCTTGAACAAGTGGTGCTGGGAAAACTGGTCAACCACTTGTAAAAGAATGAAACTAGAGCACTTTCTAACACCATACACAAAAATAAACTCAAAAATGATTAAAGACCTAAACATAAGACCAGAAACTATAAAACTCCTAGAGGAGAACATAGGCAAAACACTCTCTGACATACATCACAGCAGGATCCTCTATGACCCACCTCCCAGAATATTGGAAATAAAAGCAAAAATAAACAAATGGGACCTAATTAAACTTAAAAGCTTCTGCACAACAAAGGAAACTATAAGCAAGGTAAAAAGACAGCCTTCAGAATGGGAGAAAATAATAGCAAATGAAGCAACAAACAACTAATCTCAAAAATATACAAGCAACTCCTACAGCTCAATTCCAGAAAAATAAATGACCCAATCAAAAAATGGGCCAAAGAACTAAACAGACATTTCTCCAAAGAAGACATACAGATGGCTGACAAACACATGACAAGATGCTCAACATCACTCATTATCAGAGAAATGCAAATCAAAACCACTATGAGGTACCATTTCATACCAGTCAGAATGGCTGTGATCCAAAAGTCTACAAGCAATAAATGCTGGAGAGGATGTGGAGAAAAGGGAACCCTCTTACACTGTTGGTGGGAATGCAAACTAGTACAGCCACTATGGAGAACAGTGTGGAGATTCCTTAAAAAACTGGAAATAGAACTGCCATATGACCCAGCAATCCCACTGCTGGGCATACACACTGAGGAAACCAGAAGGGAAAGAGACACGTGTACCCCAGTGTTCATCGCAGCACTGTTTATAATAGCCCGGGCACGGAAGCAACCTAGATGTCCATCAGCAGATGAATGGATAAGAAAGCTGTGGTACATATACACAATGGAGTATTACTCAGCCATTAAAAAGAATACATTTGAATCAGTTCTAATGAGGTGGATGAAACTGGAGCCTATTATACAGAGTGAAGTAAGCCAGAAAGAAAAACACCAATACAGTATACTAACGCATATATATGGAATTTAGAAAGATGGTAACAATAACCCTGTGTACGAGACAGCAAAAGAGACACTGATGTATAGAACAGTCTTTTGGACTCTGTGGGAGAGGGAGAGGGTGAGATGACTTGGGAGAATGGCATTGAAATATGTATAATATCATATATGAAATGAGTCACCAGTCCAGGTTCGATGCACGATACTGGATGCTTGGGGCTGGTGCACTGGGATGACCCGGAGGGATGGTATGGGGAGGGAGGAGGGAGGAGGGTTCAGGATGGGGAACACATGTGTACCTGTGGCAGATTCATTTTGATATATGGCAAAACCAATACAATATTGTAAAATTAAATAAAAAAAAAAAAAAATAAAAAGCAGAGATATTACTTTGCCAACAAAGGTCCGTCTAGTCAAGGGTATGGTTTTTCCAGTGGTCATGTACGGATGTGAGAGTTGGACTATAAAGAGGGCTGAGCACCAAAGAATTGATGCTTTTGAACTGTGGTGTTGGAGAAAAGTCTTTGAAGAGTCCCTTGGACTGCAAGGAGATCCAACCAGTCCATCCTAAAGGAGATCAGTCCTGGGTGTTCATCGGCAGGACTGATTTTGAAACTGAAACTCCAATATTTTGGCCACCTGATGCAAAGAGCTGACTCATTGGAAAAGACCCTGATGCTGGGAAAGATTGAGGGCAGGAGGAGAAGGGGACGACAGAGGATGAGATGGTTGGATGGCATCACGGACTCAATGGACATGGGTTTGGGTGGACTCGGGGAGTTGGTGATGGACAGGGAGGCTTGTCGTGCTGCGGTTCATGGGGTCGCAAAGAGTCGGACACGACTGAGCGACTGAACTGAACTGAACTCTAGTCTGAAGACAGTGGAGCCAGGGACTCCTCACTTCCATCCTACCGCAACCATAGACATTGGAAAATTCTTCCTTATGTCTCCTTATAGCTTCTTCCCATTGGTTTTAAATTCACTCAGGGGTGGGGAGGGTGGCGTGTGACACAGCTCTGATCCTGTTGCTATGGAGCTGCTCCTAGAAATCATTTGAGAGGATAGTTGCTGGCCTCTGCCTCACCCTCAGGTTTTTCTCCCATCTTGAGAAGTGCCTGCTCTGTGTCTCAGCAGTAGTGTTAGCTCTGTGTCTCAGCAGTGCTGCATTTCTTTCTGGTCGGGGACGTGAATACATTGTCTGATCATCTGCAGTGCACTCTCTGGTGCTCAGCGGTCACTGTAGCTTCTCCAGCAAGGTCACCTGCCCACAGCTTTGAACTATGAGAGTCATCAAGACCCAACCACATCTGCTTTCTCTACTTTTTTTTTTTTCCACGAAAGTAGAGTAGGGTGGGTGGGGCATTTAAGTATGACTCAAAATTGCTCATGGGGTAAATCCAGACTCTTAGCCTGGGCTGCAGCTTCTCCACACCAGCCCTCCTCTGTGCTTTCACTCCCTGTGGCTCCTCCCTGGACTCCATGCCTGTGTTCTCCACATCTTCCCGGCACAGATGTAGCTCTCCTCCTCTGCCTTTCCAGCTCATCAAGGGTCAATTCATAGTCCACCTTTTTTTCCCCTTTCAACCCCATCTCTCTTTAAAAATTGAAAGTCTACTGCAGTTATACATGAATATGCTCTCATCATAAATGTGTGTATATATGTGTGTATATATATATACACACAAACACACATATATATATCTCTCTCTCACAGAAAGTATGTTTCCATTCTTGCCTATTCCCCATCCCTCTCATCTCTCAGAGTTAGGAAATTACTGTGTATTTTTCCAGGCCTTTTGCTATGTATTTACATGTAAATTATTTAGGTTTTTGTGTAATATCATTTTAAAAAGACATTATGGGACATGTTATACACATTTTTCTTTGAGTTGCTTTTCTTCACTTGACAATATAACTTAGAAATTTTTCTAGGATCATACACATAATTGTGGCTTAAAAAAGACTGTGCAGTGATTAAAATTCTGCAGTGTTTTTATGGTAAAAATTCAAATTTGAAAGGATATGAAGTGAAAGGTAGTTCTCCAATCCCCTCTTTTTATTTTGGAGGTTACTGCTGATAACATTTCTTACATGTATTTATAAGTGCTTTAAAATATGCAATCCTGTAGTATGTAGCATATACATCACATAGCATCTTGAGCATTTTTTTTTCATATCTATGTGCATAGATGCCTCATTCTTTTTAGTGAGTGTGTTAGATTCTCTTATGTGAGTATACTATAATTTAGTCAGCCATCTCTCTATCAGTGAACTTATTTGATCTTTTCTGTTTGGAAATCTCTGACCCTCCTAGCTCATGTTAAGTCACTCCCCATTTGTTATGAATTTATTCAACACAATAAACATTAACCAAGCGCCTTCTGTCTTCCTGGTGCTGCGTGGAGCACTAGGGCCACCAAGTTGCTTAACGCAGAGTCCTTCCCTCCCGCTTTTAGTTATCCTGGTCTAACTTGAAGACACACTGCTGAGGAACTTAGACTGTGACAAGAGCTGGAATAGGTAGATGTGCCTTAGCATATGTATTATTAATTCTACTTGAGGATGGTAAAGGAGAAATTGCAGTCAAACCCTACAGGATGAGTAAGAAATCTTCTAGGTGGCAAGGAAGAGAAGGTCATTCCTGCAGGGGTTAACAATACCGGTATGGGTTGGCAGGAAAGAGCAGGTGATGTGCAAAGCATGGTCAAGACCCAGTGTGATTGGAGCAAATGCTGGGGCGTAGGGTGGCTGGGGTGGTACTGTTTGCTCAGCAGTGGGTCATAGGAAACATTCAACGTGTGACTAGAAGGACATGTGCTCTCTGCTCAGCTGGCCCCCCAGACCCTCCTGGGCTTGTCCTCTATGTCCTGTGGACGTTGTCTCCAGCCGTCAGCTCCTTTTGACTTTGCCTTCAGTACATGGGGCTCTTTGGTGAATTGGTCTGTCTTGAAATATATATATATATATAATCCAGTTTTGTAGTCTTAACTCTGTTATATCTTCTTTTGGCAGAGTTTAATCAGTCAAGAAATAAAACAGAATTCAGCTATGGCCCCAAGGAAGAGAGGTGGACGGGGGATTTCATTCATCTTCTGCTGTTTCCGAAACAATGATCACCCAGAAATCACATATCGGCTGCGAAATGATAGCAACTTTGCGCTTCAGACCATGGAGCCTGCGTTACCCATGCCCCCTGTGGAGGAGCTGGATGTCATGTTCAGTGAACTCGTGGTGAGTCTCAGTCTTCATCCCAGGGGTGGTTGGGAGCCGGAGGAAGGGGAGAGGATGTGGACAGTTTCTTTGGACACAGTCTTGCCTTATCTTTGGTGAAACAGCCCCCATCTGTGCCCCTCCTGTCAGCACTGAGCCTGTAGAGGAGAAGGAAGAAGGGTAGCATCACTGCCTCAGAGGGTTTGCTGGTGCTTAAATGGAGAGATTTAGATCTTTAGTTCTTCAGATATACAGCCCTACTGCCTCCTAAGTTGCCCTTTCTAGTTCCTCCTGTCCCAGCCTGAGATGCTTGTATGCACAAATATTTCCTTCATCTGACACCTCCTGGGATTCCCTCACGCTTCCTGCCACTCCCAGTGTGTAGTATTAGTGTCTTTTAAAAAGTTAGTCACACTGTCTCTCATGTCCTTGATCCTTGGATGAAAGACATTATTACTTAAGTAGAGTATCATTATTTAGCCTAATGATGGGATTGCAATAATAACTGTTGTGGGAAACTTTTTATAGATGCTATCATATTTTAAAATCCACTATACTGAAGTGAGAGATGTATCTATGTAGGGCCCACTCATCAAGAGATAAAGGTGTTCTCTGCAACTTAGCTTCTCAAGCATCTGCAAAGTAGTGTTTCTTTCCAGTCTGCATTTCAGAGGATATTATGGTATGGTCAGGGGCACTGGCATGGACATTAGGAAGACTTTGGCTCACATTACTGCTCTGACTTTATTATCTGTATCAGTAGGGAAAAAGCTTATGACTTTTCTGAGCCTATATTCTGGAAAGTGGAAGGGAAAAAACACTTGCTAGGTTTGATGTAACGTTTAAATGAGAATCACGCAGAGTGGGAATGGCCCAGTACCTGCCCCTTCCTAGGCACTCAATGAATATTACATGAGACTCTATCCTTCTTTGATCGCATCTGACATTTTGTAATGGAGTTAGTTCTAATCAAACCATTTATATTGTTCAGCAGATACTAGGGACCGCTATCATTTTACGTGTCTTACATCGTAGGCTGTGTCACTGCCCTCCAGGGATAGCAACTGAACTCTTGTGTCACTCCAGCTTTGATGAACCAAAATTCACCTATAAGCTTCTCTTATGAGATAAACCAAGAAGGGCGAGTATTAATACTATGAAACTGATGTTTGAGTTCTGGCCTCCTGAGTGGATTAATGAGCTGATTACCAAACTTGGTTGGGAAAAGAAAGAGGTGATGCCTGGCAGCATGTTTACAGTTGAGGATGTTGAATATTTTGGAGTGTTTCAGGAATCTCTGCTGCCAAGTCGCTTCAGTCATGTCCGACTCTGTGCGACCTCATAGATGGCAGCCCACCAGGCTCCCCCGTCCCTGGGATTCTTCAGGCAAGAACATTGGAGTGGGTTGCCATTTCCTTCTCCAATGCATAAAAGTGAAAAGTGAAAGTGAAGTTGCTCAGTCATGTCTGACTCTTAGCGACCCCATGGACTGCAGCCCACCAGGCTCCTCTGTCCATGAGATTTTCCAGGCAAGAGTATTGGAGTGGGGTGCCATTGCCTTCTCCATCAGGAATCTCTACCTTCTCCCATTTCCACTGCACACAGAACTCTGTTCTACATATTAGTGAGGAGGTTCAAAATGGAAAATTAGAACCTGCTCCCAAATTGCTGCCAGTTTCCATAGTTCAATTGAGAGGTATAATGCACCAAGGCAAGAAGCACACACATCTCTGCATAGGTTATGTGTGACTGTTGTGGGATATAGGACATGATGGATGAGGAGGGTGGTCAGGGAAGACCTCTTGGCAGAGGTGAGTGGTCAGGAGGGATTAAAAGTGAAAAGAGTAGTGGAAGGGTTCAGCGTTAATGGGTGTCTTGGTCATCTGCAGCTGGTTTATCCTGTGATAGCAAAACCTCAGTGGCCTCTCTATCATTGATGCTGCATGTCTGCTGTGGATCAGCTGTGGTTCTGCACTGTGCCATCGTCTACTCAAGATCAAGGCTCAGGCCTGGTGGCAGAGGAAAGAGAGACATGGTGAACTTCTCAGGCTCTAAGCTTATGCTTGGAAATGACATGTGTCACTTCAGCACACGTTCCCTTGGCCTACACAGATCACATTACCACTCCCGAATTCATAGGGGCAAGGACATATCATCCTTCTGTAGGGACTGACACCACAAATCACATGGCCGAGCCTGAGGTCATTGGGATGGGTGGAGGGACGCCGTCCTTTCCCAGGGATGGGCAGTGAATCATGTATCATCATGGCTGTCATGAAAGGCAATAATGATGCATTGATGGTCTTGGCATTATTTCCCAGTTGAAGTATTTTAAAACCAAAGTCAACAGATGTTGCTGATAGACAAAGGCCTCCTCAGTGGTAGAGAAGCTGGTGGACAGAGCTAGTCCCCTCGGGGCACCTGCCTCCGTGGTCCTTTCAATTATATCTGTCAGCCTCCCCAAATGAGACCCAAGCCAGAGCCTGTGTGGTGGCAGCTCCATGTACATCTTGAAGACAGCTCATTGTTCTGTATTCATAAGGGAGAAAATTCCACTCTCAGCCTTATTGATGTCTTTATTCTGTGTGAAAATTGCCTACAGCTGTTAGTTGTTAAAAAACCAATGCCAAACCAGAACTTTAAGCCAAAACCATTGGAAAACAAATTATCCTGAGGTTTGTATCTGTCCTGGCGAGTGATGGATGGATTTTTGTCTACTCTTGACTTCAGGGACTTAGCCCACAAATCCATCCAACTGCCAAAGGTGTCCTGGGGCAAGGAAGGTGGGCTCAGAGCCACTGGGAACCTCTGCCCAGGTTCTCTTGAGTAGTTGCAGGAGCAGTTCTGCCTATGTCCATGCACAGAAGAGGATGGCCACGTGGGGAGGCGGAGCATGCTGCAATGTAGGGTAAATTCCTTTGAGATGGTTTCTGTTGGAATTTGGGTTTATTTCCTTGCCTGTAAAATGCCATAGATGGGGATAATGCCATCTTTCTGATGTGTTGGTGCACAGATTAAAGAAGACAACTTTTTTTTTTTACAAAAAGACTGCTGCCTATTCATGGGTGCTTCATACCCCACATCCTAGTATAGCAAGAAGGATGGAAGATAATTCAGCTATGTTCTGGGCACATCACCCCAGGCAAATATCCCAGGTTTTTCCTTTTTTTGAAAGCTGATCTGCCTGCTGTCCACGCACCAGTGTTGGTCCTAACTTGCAGGCCATTCTGCCTCTATCTGATGGAAAGCATCTCATCAGAGCCTGTCATTGTGAGCTAGTTTCCTTTGCATCTTCTGATGAGTCACTCATTTGATGTATTTAAAAGTGATACCAAAAAGGTTGCTTTCAGAATTGCTTACAGCAACCTTATTATCTCATAAATAAAGCAAGCCTGGATGGGAGGTCGACCACATGAATCTTTAAAGAATGTGGGCCCTGAGCAGTGCCTCATACTCTTAACAGTGTATAGTCAAGCTGCAAGAGCATTCCAGTTTCAGGATGTAGTGGTTTCTGGAGGTCCCAGGCCCATACTCTGTGCACACACTCCCCACCTCCCACCCCATTTTTAATAACAGCTTTGTGGAGGTACAATTGACATACCATATATTGGGTTGGCCAAAAAGTTCGTTTTGGTTTTTCCATAAGATCCTAGAGAAAAACCCAAATGAACTTTTTGGCGAGCCCAGTAATTCACCTGTGTAAAGTGTATAATTCACTGACTTTTGGTATATTCATAAAATAATGCCCCCATCAGTACATTTTAGGACATTTTCTCACCCCTAAAGCGACTCCCTTACCCATTAGTCATTACTTGTCACTTCCCCTCAACCCTAGTATCCCCAGGGAGCCACTAATCTACTCTGTTTCTATGACTTTGCCTGTTCTGGTCATTTTCTGTAAATAGAATCATATATTATGTGGTCCTTTGTGACTGGTTCCTTTCACTTAGCATAATCTTTTCAAGGTTTATCCAAGTTGTAACATGTATCAATACTTCATTTCTTGTTATTGTTGAACAATATTCTGTTGTATGGACATACCACATTTTGTTTATCCATTCATTGTTGATGAACAGTTGGGTTGTTGCCAGTCTTCAGCTTTTATGAGTATTGCTGCTCTAAACTTTAATTTGCAAGTTTTTTTTGGTGTGGAAATATAGTTTCAGTTCTTAATAGGTGTATACCTGAGAGTGAGATTTCTGAGTCATGTATAACACTGTGTATAACTTTTGAGGAACTTCCAAACTGTTTTCCAAGTTGACTACACTGCACCATTTTACATTTCCACCAGCAGTGTGTGAGAGTTCTAAGTTTTCTTCACCTTCACCAATTCTTGCTGTTTTCTACTCCCTTCCAATTGACCAGCTGATTTTGAAGCTGTTCTGTTGCTCCTGAAGAGCTGAGGACGGGTAGCCTGGGAATGTGTGTGTGCATTTGGGTGAATTGCCAAATAGAAATAGTCTTCCTGCCAACAATTTTGAAATTATTTGGGATATTTAAAAATAAAATATTGAGAATCAGTGTTATCTCCGCTAACCACATATTTTATGTCTTTGAGCATCAATCCTTTTTCCATATTACTGCCCCCATTTCCCCCACTCCTCTACTTCTGCTTTGTCCTATGTCTCAGTCACAAATCAAGAATGTAACCAATCTGAGACTCAGCACTCTTCCCAGAAAATAAGATTCAGCTAAAGTCTTGTCTTTTCGACAGGGTTTTTAGGTCTTAGATTATCCCCACCAGCATGTTTGAAGAGTGGTAGGGGGCATAGCACTGTACGCAGTCTTTGTCCATGTAACTTTTTCTGTCTTAGCATTAGCAGTGGAAGATTTCCTTTGGGATAAACAGAAGAATGTGTTATTAATTGACAGATCAATTCCTTTGGGGGGTGTGTGTGTGTGTGGGTGTGCGCGCGCGCGCGCGCATGTGTGTTAATTGCCTGCTCTGTGCCAGGCCCTGAGGCCACTGGTCCTTCTTGACTTTGTGGGGCTGAAGGTCCAGCAGGGGAAACAGGCAACAGAAGACGCTCTCTTATCCATTGTGACTGAGGGCTCTGAGAGGGGCCGCTCCAGCAGGACATTTTCTTGACGAAGAACCTTTATTCCCCCTTTTTTCACAAGGTGAGAGTTGACTCACAGGTTCCATTTCCATTACCCTTGGCTCTCTTTCTGGGAAGTAACATTCTCGGCTTTCCTTCCAACCCTTCTTTGGAAAATTCATAGCTTCGTTTCTCTCCCTTATGCAAATTCTCTGCAACTTAACCTGCTTTCAGAAAGCACACGTTCTGTGACCCTTGGTGCTATAAATTTCATAGGATTGAACCCCCTTGGGGAGTTCTGAAATTGTCCAGTTATCTCCATGACTGGTGGCTATGTGTCTAACTCAGCATTGAAATCCCAGCAAGCCCACATCTGCAGATGAAAGTTGGGTTCTCCAACCCAGCTTTCAGGAACAAAAAGGGAGGTGTTTTTTGATCTCCCATCTGCTTGAGCTCTTAACCTAGCTGTTACTTAATTCCATTCTTGTTGGGGAACAAGGATGCTGCTTACTGACACCTACCCCCAAGCCTCACAGGTACCTGGCTTGGAAGGATCTTGGAAGCATTCCTGGAGGAAGTGATATTTAATGTTAGACTTGAAAAGAAGGAATTATGCAGGCAAAGAGGAGAGGAAAGTGTGTTACAGACAGTGAAAATAGCATGTATAGGGCTGTGAGGTGAGAGAGAATATGTGGAAGACTCAAGAAATTGAAAGTTCAGCATAGATGGTGTGTGAAATAAGAGCCTGGGTGGATTGGGGTTCTGAGAGCCAGGAAAAAGGGATGAAGAGAGACAGTTGTGTTCTTTTATATTCTCAGATTCTTATTTGAACTAAAGGACGGTACCCTTGCTTTCTTACAGGTTTTCTCAATGAAATACACTAAAGTACATCAAAACATTTTGCTATCTGGTTATATTTACAATAATAACCCTTGTTCATTGCAGTCTCTGTGAGGTGTAAGTAAGTTTTAGCAAAATGTGTCATGTCTCCTTGGGTAGATTTTGAATATGTTTTCCTTTGAGTCCAACTGTTGAGGTGAGATGGCTTGTTTCAATGCATATCTCCTGTGGCTACTTGACTTTTGAAATGGAAAGAGAATTTACTATAGCCCCCTTCGGGTTTTCTGTTCAAATATATGACTCCTGAATATACCAAGGGTTGATGGGCTGAGGGTATCCCGCAGAATATTTCACAGCAGCAGTTATATTAGAAATGACATCTCCTCATAGATTCCCTCAGTTCTCTTGCCTTGTGAAACATCAGAATATACATCTGCTTTTCCTGGGTGAGGTTTTATTAATAGATGAGAAACCAAGTTTATGATAAGTCTGGTCATGATTTTCAAAGTATCCTTGGAATCAGTTAACTGACCAGAGGAAAACTTTCCTTTCTAAGAGAGTACATCATTGTGATAGATGGTTGGAAGTAATAAGCAGTATAGACCCAAGTTTTCCTAAGCCTGACTTGTTACCAATTCTATTTATACTGTTTTCTGTTAACCTGCCTTCTTTCAGATTCAGTATTTAGTCTTCCATTTATTTGACCAATGTGTCTAATATTCTGGGATAATTTGTTATACAGTGCTATGTGCGTGTGTGTGGGTGCTCAGTCATATCTGACTCTGTGACCCCATGAACTGTAGCCCTCCAGGCTCCTCTGTCCACAGAATTTTCCAGGCAAGAATACTAGATTGGGTTGCCATTTCCTACTCTAAGGGATCTTTCCAACCCAGGGATTGAACCCGTGTCTCTTGCATCTCCTGCATTGGCAGGTGGATTCTTTACCACTAGAGCCATCTATCCTAACACCTGTGCATTTCACCATTCTCAATAAAAATGGTGCAAGTGTTGCTCTCAACTTAATACTCCACCACTTGGAGGTGGTGGAAATGTAAGGGGGTGTTTCTAGGTGCTGCAATTACTGAATGGTGCTGCTGGAGTTTGTGGCCCATCCCAAGTGGCAGTGTTCCCTCTCCCCACTGGGAGTTACTGGGTAACCCATTGTCAGGGTGAGGTTCTTCCTGTGTAATTCATTTCCAATCCCAACTCTATCTGTGGGTTGGGGGTGGGTGGCATGGCAGTCTGACTTAAATAACTCTACTTTTAGTTTGCCAAAAGTCACTTTTTGGAATTCCCATTTTGGTATATTTACATTCTATCTTTAGATCTTTAGATAAAAAAGGTTATGTTGGATACAAGTGGAAAACTGTCTTTAGATGGCCAATATACAGTTGTTGCTTTTTTTTTTTTTTTAAGAACTGATTTCCAAAAGTGCTATTAAAAAAGTTTAGTTGTGTAGTATCATTTAAGTGTTATGCCTTCCAGGAAATATAAAAAACATTTGAAAGAAACTAATTAAGAAATTCATTAATGATCACCATTTATATAATTGAGGATTGTCAACAAAAGTTAATACCTCAACGGGAAGATAGTGTTGGTCGATAATGAGAAGATTTGTATGCTCATAAATATAATCACTTACTATAGGTCAGTTTTATTGTTATGAGGTCCTGAGGACACTCTCAACATTAGTAACCAGCATAGACTTTGAGAAATGAAGATAGTAAGACAGGATTTAGTTGACGTATCAGAATTAGATGAATTCACAGTCGAGGCAAACTGTGCCAGATGAATTCCCTTGGGAACATACATCAGTAAACTCTTCATTTTTCATTATGTTCTGAAGTCACTTTGGTATGAAAACAGCTACAGGAATCCAGGTTAGTCTTATGATAGACCAGTGTACAGATTTTGCTCTTTTTGTTGTTATTCACTTGCTCAGTCATGTCCAACTCTTTATGACCCCATGGACTGCAGCACACCAGGTTTCCCTGTCCTTCAATATCTCCCGGAGTTTGCTTAAACTCATTTCTATTGAGTTGATGGTGACATCCAACCATCTTATCCTCTGTTGCCCACTTCTCCTGCCTTCAGTCTTTCCCAGCATCAGGGTCTTTAACAGTGAGTCAGTTCCTCGCATCAGGTGGCCAAAGTATTGGAGCTTCAACTTCAGCATCAGTCCTTCCAATGAATATTCAGGACTGATTTCCTTCAGGATTGACTGGTTGGATCTCCTTGCAGTCCTAGGGACTCTCAAGAGTCTTCTCCAACACCACAGTTCAAAAGCATCAATTCTTTAGCGCTCAGCTTTCTTTATGGTCCAACTCTCACATCCATACATGACTACTGGGAAAACCATAGCTTTGACTAGATGGACCTTTGTCCATATAGTTGGCAAAGTACTGTCTCTCCTTTTTAGGTTGGTCATAGCTTTTCTTCCAAGAAGCAAGTGTCTTTTAATTTCATGGATGGAGTCACCATCTGCAGTGATTTTGGAGTCCAAAAAAATAAACTCTCTCATTGTTTCCATTGTTCCCCTGTCTATTTGCCATGAAGTGATGGGACCAGATGCCATGATCTTAGTTTTTTGAATGTTGAGATTTAAGCCAGTTTGGGAAGTCATAGTTGTCATCTGTTGTTTCTTAATTGGAGTGTAAACCTTATACATTAATTGGAGTCCCCAACTTTTTTGGCACCAGGGACCAGTTTCAGGGAAGACAGTTTTTCCACAGATTGGGTGGGGGGTGGAGGGTGGGATGGTTTTGGGATGATTCAAGTACATTACATATATTGTGCACTTTATTATTATTACATCAGCTCTACTTCAGATCATCAGACTTTAGATTCTGGAGATTGGGGATCTCTGGTGTAAAGGATTGCTTGGTAATTAAGAACTCAGACTGCACAAAGACTTCAAAGCTATATCTGAAATAGTCTTAAAGTGTTCAGTTGTCTGAAAGCCAAAAATCGTAGTCTAATGAAGGAATTGATATCAAAATTGTTCAATTGCCATGAGTTTAAAAATTCTTTTCAATTGACAAACTTATAAAACTCAAAAGAGAAAATTCTGTTCATGTAAAGGACATGGTTAATTGACAGAGAAGAAAAAAAATAGAGTAGATATTCCCTTGATACTGTGGTATTTTTGAAAAAATTAACTTGATGAGTTCATAAAGAAATGTTGGAACAGTATGAGAATGTGCAGTATATCACAAAAGGAAGTGGGAATGTAAATATGGGCTTAAATGGGTTCAGTGCTAAAATTGCTGTGGGATAGATGTGAACTATTGCCAGTATATAGTCAATTTAAAGATGAGCAAAAAATGATCCTAAATCTAGAACTTTATAAACAAATTATTTAGGGCCTGAGAAGAACTGATGGTTTGTGATATAGGGGATGTTGATATAGGGGGTTTTGCTTGCTTATATATGCTGTGCTTTTGAATTGAACTTTGCAATACATCCAGAAATCTAGTAGGATTGGCAGTAGATCTTCATTTCAATGGACAGTGTACATTTCTTTGAGGTCCTGTCTGCTTAGAGATAGTGAGACGGTCAAGATGGTCTTCAAAGTTTTTGGCTTGTCTTCTGATTCACTAAACAAATACAGAAAAGCTTAAGATAAAACCATAAACCATTTTATTCCTTCTAGTCCTAAATGTATATTTTATCTCATCAGGACCATTCCAAATGTCCTTTTATTCAAGTTGTTAAATTTACATTTTTTACTCTGTGTTAGGTACTTTGTTATCAATCCATTTATTTCTGGGTGCTTCTTAATTTAGAGCAGGGACTGAAATGCGGATGGGGGCTCAGGGAGGGATGGAGGAAAAAATCATGAAAACTTTATTTTAATACAAATTCTGCAAAACCATCTCTGAACTAATAATGTTATTGAGAAAATGGTTATGAGTCCCCTTGGCCTTGATGATTTTCATTACCCTGAGTCTTAAAGAGATGTTGAGAGGTATGTATCTACTTAGCTTTTGGCTTCAATTTAAAATCTGATTATTTAACTTAATCCTCAGGCTGCCATGTGTGAATTACACAGTCAGCAAACTGCGCTACTTGCCAAATCTTTACATGTCCCCATCCAGACCAGTATAGGTTTTAAAGACAGGGAGGATAATTTGATCTCCATAAGTGGTATGGTTTAGGTAAGCTTTCAAGTGTAATTTTGAAAATGTGTTTCAGTAATGGCTAGAACAATCTGGTAGTTTGTACAAATAAAGGTACTCAAGGATATATATTGATACACTGGGAGTCATTTAAATACCATTTGCTCTCATAAAACATATATCACACACCCTGCGGGAGGTGAATGCCCAATATATGGATCATGAATTGCAATCTAAACTGTCCCCAACTCTTTTTATCTTCTAGGCTTGAAGTCCCCTGCTTTTCCACATGCAGTTCCTCTGGAATTTCAAAGTGTTTCTTGATTTGTGTTGTAGGAGCTCAGTACCAGTTACATCTTTTAGTTACAATTTTCTGGCTCATGGATGAAGGGAGGAAGGAAAAAAAAAAAAAAATATATATATATATATATAACATATATTTTAGAAAACCAAATTCCTAAAAAAGTTGGAATTTTCCACCTCTTGTCTAATGTTAACTAAATCCACTGGAAACATCCTACAGCTGCTAGCTGTTTATTTCATTATACAATGTAATATTTAAGAACTAAACTGAACCAAACGAAGGTTATTTAGAATGTATACTTGCATTGTTTTCAGGAAAGATGGACATTTCTTGGGTATAGAAGAAAAAAGCAAGTCCTTTGCCATCTTTTAAACAATCAATTTAGTTTATTCACCTATGGACACTCATGTTAAATCCCTGTGAGCATGCACCTTTACAACGTCAGAGAGCAGAAGGGCACAGGCATCGAATCTGGCATTTTCACTCAAGATCCCCAGGGCCTTGAGCAGTGCCTGGTCCCGAGTCTATGGTCAGTAAATGCTTGTGGCCTGGATGAATAACTCACTACTGAAGGTTTATACATGATATGCTCAGGAAGATTTGAATAAATGTATGTGTGCATGCATGAATTAATGATGGCTGAATCATCCAACAGTTGGATTCCTATTCTGAATTATTCTTGAAGTAGTTGTGATAGGTTTGGGCTGGTTCCTGTACTCTTCCTGCGTCCATGTCCACCTTTTGTCAGTCTCTCTACTCTTCTTCATTTGGATGTCAGTTACCATGGGAGCACTGAAGGATAGCAGGTTAAAAGGCTGAGGATGTTGTTGTTATTCAGTTGTGTCCGACTCTTTATGACCCTATGAACTGCAGCACTCCAGGTTTCCCTGTCCTTCACTATCTCCCTGAGTTTGCTGAAACTCATGTCCATTGAGTCAGTGATGCCATCCAACCATCTCATCCTCCGTCGTCCCCTTCTCCTCCTGCCTTCAATCTTTCCCAGCATCAGGGTCTTTTCTAGTGAGTCAGTTCTTCTCATCAGGTGGCCAAAGTATTGGAGCTTCAGCATTCTTGTCTAAGAAATATTTTCCATCCTTGGCAGTCTCTCCACCCTATATTACATGGTAAAATAAGTAAATAGCTGCAGTGTGGGAGGAGACTCATTGTGCTAGATATCTTTTGACCCAACTAAAACTTAGAAGCGCCAGCTGAGCTGCTTAACAAGTCTAAGCAGGTCGGAGAGGCCTGGGGGAGAGCAGTGCTGGTGTTGCTGAAGAGGGACGCGTGTGTAACTTGGCTTCACACTTGCCCACAGGACCTTTCTTATCTCTTACTCTAGAAGCTGACTTGGTGTCTCAGGAGACAAAGTCCCTCCATTCAATCAGGAAAACACTGCTTAGAAATCTCGCAATTAAGCCTTGTCAACAGAAGTTGTACTAGATTATAAATATAAAAATTGGACATTTGGGTGGCTGGATTGCTGTTGGGAGTTGATTTCAGCATATATTTAGAATAAGGTGATTTCCTTTAGATTATTGGAAAACTGCTGGTGATGCAGACTAATTAAAAGTTAGTTAGTCTAATGAGTTTCTACTTGAAATAACACGAAGCCAAATAAGAAGCCTACAGGTTTCGCAGCAGACTTTTGTCTAGCAAACTGGATATAGTTTGCATTGCCTGCTATTCAGAGTAGGAAAGGAAATAGTGTAAAACAATTAACCGTGGGTTGTAAGAAACTAAAAATTATTTCTATTAGTCAGCCTTTGCTTGTGGGGTTTCTCAGTTATTATTTTTATATGTCAAATGAAAACACATCTGTCAGACACAGAGAACATTATTGTGTAGGTGGTGGTGAGTCATATTGTGGTATTTTCTGTAATGACTGAGAACGTTGGCAGAAATCTCACAGGCTGAAAACCTTTAAGGTTTATTCTCTGTGTGTACACATCTCTTTGGGGATTTAACACTCCCTGTTGTTTTCCATTTATGTCTGTCTTGACTGGTTAGGGACAGGTAATAATTCACTGAACACTCCTCTATTTAAACCAACAAAGGGCTTATCTAACTTTCAGGTTTCCAACCACCCCTAAGAAAATAAAATACTGTTCTCAAGGTCATGGTGGTTAAATTTTAAGAGCTGTGATGGCATTTCATGACTCGTGGATGTGGTGGCTATTTGCTGTGGGAAGGATGGATGTTCATAAATTTAATGAATTACTGCAGCTGAAAGGTACATTTTCTCCATACATTTATAGAAGTCTAATTTTGCTGCTGTTAAAGTGCCACCCTTCAGTCCTCTGTCCGCTTTGTCTGGCCCTTTCCGCTTTATGTGGTACTTATTCTGTGTCATGTGACTTCAGGCCTGACCATTTGTCCCTCCAAGAGGATTTGTCTTGTATGTGGTAGTGTTGAGTTGTGGGGTGGGAGATAAGGTTAGACGTGGGAGATGAGGGTGGATGAGGGAGAGGGCTAAACCCAGAGAAGGCACTGCTGCTGTTGGGTTTATGTGAGGTGAACCGGGGGGTTGCTGCCTGCTGGACATATGGGAGACTTTTGGTGGGTGGGGTCAGGATGGGTAACTTGGGCCTGTTTACTATGGGTAAATACCTGGTGTTTTTAATTTGAAGAAGAAAAGTTACCCTTGTGTGAATAATATAGTGTTAAAAAATACTGTGAGCTCTGTGCATTGAGTCAAATGGATGATTACCTTGTCAAGGACCATTTAAAAACCAAAGCCAAACAACCCCAAAACAGAAACATACACAAAACAGTGGGTTGATTGGCAGGGTAACCCCAAGGACCTGTCTTAGCTCTCCCTCTCTTCGTGTTTTTAATCTCTGTTTCCCACAGCATTCAACATGTGTCTTCCTACTTCTGTGTGATATAGAGTTAGCTTAACTCATCAGAAATAGGAATCCTGAATTCCTTCATTAGAGATTTCTGTTAGCTGAAAACTCACTTGTTGGCTCACCGAAATCTATTGACTTGGTAGATGTTCAAAAAATAAGTCCTTTAAATACAGCATTGAAGGTGTTATAAATAATTCCATATTTTAGCCTCACTCACATCTCTGAAAAGAGCTTTTCAACTCATTCAAAACCCTTATTGTATATTATTTCAAAATTCCTTCCTTTGCTTTATCTAGTGAATCAATCCATTTCCTTAGATTTATTTGCGCTATGCCAATTGTTTTCTGATTTATATAGATTTTTCTATAGAGTTGCCTGCTTACTCTAGAATGTAGAACTGGTGGGGTTTCTTTGTGCAGAATCTTTCCAAGTGGGGTTTATAACATGCTTTGTGAGAGATGAAGCCAGAACTTTAGTTCCCACAGCTGGACCTCCTTCAGCATTCTTTTCTTCTTAATAAAAAAAATGTCTAATTATTATGTTTTCCCCAAGCTAATAAAAATATAGGAAATAAGTGTTTTATAAAGATATGAAAAACATAATTGGTATCTTCCCACAGAAGAAAAGCCTTTGTTGGTTTCCATTTTTAAGAAACTTGCACTTTCTGTGGAGAAAAATGATTCTTGGTGCAGATGTTTCTTTCTTTACCATTCACTAAATCATTTTCCTTTAACTTTTAAAGCCCTATCCAAGAAGGAATAATATGGAAAAAAAAAATTATTTGGCCAATGAAAGGAGCTAGGCCATCTCAGTCTAAGGTATAGTAACAGGAACTAAATTTATTCTGTTTATCTTTGGATTAATTGCCAGCCCTCAAAACAATATCTGACATAGCCAGATTGCAAAAATTGGGGGTGGGGAGAGTAAGGTGAGAGGTTAGAAGGTGATCTAGAAGCAACCAGGATGTTTCTTGGGGTTGTGCTAAATACATTTGTTTGTTAATCTTAGTGAAAAAGATTGAGGGGAAGAGGAAATGAAAAGGGGGGGGGGCGACAAAGGATGAGATGGTTGGATGGCATCACTGACTCGATGGACTTGAGTTTGAGCAAACTCCGGGAGATAGTGAAGGAGGGGAAGCCTGGAGTGCTGTAGTCCATGGGGTCTCAAATAGTTGGATAGGACTATTGAACAAGTGAAAAACCTGACTATTAACCCACAGAAGGCCAGTACTCTTCTCTAGATCACTACTCAGGAGAAACAAAAAACACTGAAAAGTTTCTTCAGGACTTAAATTGTTATATTAACCTATCACCTAATTTAATTTTAAGGGACATTGGGGGAAACATTGCCCAACTCTTGGTCTAAATGGAATACATACTACTGGAGCCTACATAATTTTCAAGGGAAGGACAAGAATATTTCATGGAAGTGATCATGGTTTCAAACAGAAACTGTATTTAAGTTGTAACATTTCTCAAATTGAACCACTTACTCTAAAGAGGTTCACTTTTTCCCTTTCCTGCCTCTTCATACATTTTTTCCCAATGTTTCTTTTCTAAATAGATTCCTTGTTTTAGTTAACTGTTCAACCAGAATGATCTTTCCTTACTATGTACACTCGGCCCATTTTCTCTATTCTGAAATTTTTTGTTTTCCTGGGGCTCCATCAACCAGGCTTGATTTTTGTTTTTTAAGAACTTTATTGAGATATAACTTACATGCTGTAGAATTGACCCCTTGTAAGTGTACAGTTCAATGCATTTTAGTAAATTTATATAGTTTTGCAGTCATCACCACAATCCAGCTCTAGAATAATTTCATCACCTTATCTCCTCTTGGGTCCATTTGCAGTTAATCTCTGTTGCTGCCTCTAGCCCCAAGCAACCACTGATCTCCTTTCTACTTCTATAGATTGACTTTTTTTTCTTTAAAAATTCATGTAAAGAGATACTATCTGAGATGCTGTGATCCTAATTGTTTTGTTTTCCATGATTGCCTCTTTCAGTATTTGAATTATCAAAATGAAAAATCTCTTATAATATTACTTTGAAGTAATTTTGAAGAAACTAATGTATGAGATGATTTCAAATTAGTTTATACTCTGTTCTTTTTCCTCCTTTCATCAATTGTGCTTTCATTCCCCAGCTTGCCTAGCAGGGTATCTAAATGAGTGCAAGTAGCTGAAAAAGAAAGTAGCCAAAAGCAGTCCATCCCTTTTGTAACCAAAGAACGACCCCAGGAGTAGTGTCTGTGAAATAGAGTATAGATTCAGACATAGGAGGTAAAGCTAAAGCTGAAGTGAAGTGAAATCGCTCAGTCGTGTCCGACTCTTTGCAACCCCATGGACAGTAGCCTGCACCAGGCTCCTCCATCCACGGGATTTTCTAGGCAAGAGTACTGGAGTGGGTTGCAGCTTCCATAAGAAACCATAGAGTTTTGTTTTGTTTTATCTGCAGCTTGCAAAGATTTCTTACAGAATAAAAAGCACTAACTTTAATAAAAGAAAAAATATTATGAAGTTGTATTGCATAAAAAACGCTTAGTGATCAAAATAGACTTAACAAAATAAAAAGGCACAGGTAAGGCAAAATACTAGCAGTACATACCTCTGCCAAAGGACATGTTTTGCAACAATAAGACAGGCAACCCATAAGAGGGCAAAAGATTTGAATAGATATATCAAAAAAGAATATGTGTGAATGTCATGTGAACTTGTCACAAGGCATACTCAGCATCAGGTGTCATCAGGAAAATGCAAATTACAACTGCATTGAGGTACCACTTCACGTAAGTTGTGCTGTCACTTCAGTGGTATCTGACTCTATGTGACCCCGTGGACTGTAGCCCACCAGGCTCCTCTGTCCATGGGATTCTCCAGGCAAGAATACTGGAGTGAGTAACCATTCCCTTCTTCAGGGGATCTTCCTGACTCAGGAATCTAACCTGCATCTCTTATGTCTCCTGGGTTTGCAAGCAGGTTCTTTACCACTTGCAGCACCTGGAAAGCCCTGCTGCTGCTGCTAAGGCGCTTCAGTCGTCTCCGACTCTGTGCAACCTCATAGACGGCAGCCCACCACGCTCCGCCGTCCCTGGGATTCTCCAGGCAAGAACACTGGAGTGGGTTGCCATTTCCTTCTCCAGTGCATGAAAGTGAAAAGTGAAAGTGAAGTCACTCAGTCGTGTCTGACTCTTAGCGACCCCGTGGACTGCAGCCCACCAGGCTCCTCCGTCCATGGGATTTTCCAGGAAAGAGTACTGGTGTGGGTTGCCATTGCCTTCTCCATGGAAAGCCCTAGGATGACTAAAATTTTAAAGATATAGTACCAAATGTTTGTGAGGATGTGGAGTAACCCAAACTGCTATATGTTGCTGGTGGGAGAGTAAAATGGTACAATCAGTTTCTAAAGGTTAAAGTGCAAAAAACTTCAATGTATACCTTTGCCAAAACACAAAAATTGTTTACTCTGCGTACATGGGTGCTAAGCCGCCTCCGACTGTTTGCGACCCTATGGACTGTAGCCCACCAGGCTAAAATCTCTTATGTCTCCTGCACTGGCAGGCGAGTTCTTTACCATTAGTGCCACCATCTTACTGCAAAAAAAAAAAAAAAGGAAGGGAGGATGGGTTTGAATTATTGAAATGCATTGATCTTTGCTATGTCCCATAATAACCCCTCTCCCTCCTTTTCAGATACCCACCTGCCCTCACCTTAGTTTTTTCTTCAGTCCAACTATATATCAGATATTGTTTTGGGTCCTGGCAACTAATGCAAAGATAAATAGAACAAATTTCATTCCTGCTGTCTGGAGATGAGTCTAGGAAGGGAGTCAGACATGCCAATGTGATTGTGATTAATGCAAGTGTGATAACTGCGGCAATGTGATTAATGCCAAAAGGTTAGTGGGAGAGCAGAGAGGGGTACCCCCACCCGCCAAGGTAAGTCAGGTAGGCTGCCTGGGGGACAACTGATCCCTTGTAAAAGCTTAGATAGCTTGTAAAAGCTTAGATACCTTGTAAAAGCCAGAATACTGGAGTGGATAACCTTTCCCTTCTCTAGGGGATCTTCCCAATCCAGGGATCGAACCCAGGTCTCCTGCATTGCAGGCGGATTCTTTACCAGCTGAGCCACAAGGGAAGCTCAAGAATACTGTAGGGTAGCCTTTCCCTTCTCCAGAGGATCTTCCGACCCAGGAGTCTAGCCGGGGTCTCCTGCATTGCAGGCAGATTCTTTACCAACTGAGCTATCAGGGAAGCCTCCAAAGCTTAGATAAATGGGACTCATTCTTAGATATGGTGGGAAGGACTGTTTGGAAAAAGGTTTCAGAAATGGGCAACTTGTGATCCCAAGTGCTGAAAGTTGCCTGCTGGGGGAGGAGGAGGTGAGGTGGGGCAAGTCAGCAAAGGCCGTATCATGAAGGGCCCTACCTACCAGCTAAGGAATTTGGACTTTATCCTGAGAAGAAGAAGAATTGTTGAAGCCTTCTATCATCTCGTCTTCCTAACTGGAATCTAAATTCCATGCAATTGGGGTCTGTTATTCATCTTTGCATCCTTTGTAATGTCTGGCCATGGTCCTGGAATGGGTAGGACATGGAGTAGGTGTTGATTGATCTCTAAGGCTGTGTGATAGTCTCTTCCAATCTTGCAGGCTTGTTTCAAGCCATATTATTAAACCAGAGTGAGTCAGAGCAAAGAAACTTTTGGAATGGAGGGGTGGGGGTCTCATTACACTCTGGGCATTGTGCCTAGGCACTCCCAATTATTATTTAATCCATGTCACCCCTCCTTGCTCAGATTTGCCAGTGACCTCTGATTGCTCTTATGATAAAGACCAACGTTCACAGTGGCCTGCCTGCAAGGCTGCTGTTCACTGTCTGTGATGCTTTTGACCTATTTAATTTCTATTCATTTCTCAGGTCTCACTTCAATCACAGCCTTCCCTGCCCCATGACTCCCCGTAGCAAATGGCCTCTGGCAGCTCAACTCTGTGTGCTCGTCCCTGGAATCCTGTGATTATTTGATTTCTATTCTGCCCCTTCAAGCATATGAGCTCTGTGATACCTTTCTATTCCCTGCACCTAAAATGCCTAAATTTAGTGGATGCTTGAATGTTACATAATCCATAACAGCCAGACCTGGAACTCAGGGGTATCTGACAACAAAGTCTCCCTCTTTGTGTAAATAGACACTCAGCAGGCCCAGTGGGCCGCCAGTGCAGCTCAAGGGTGTGTTTTTCCTACTGACGTCAGTGTCATGGTTCTCCCCACCTGTTGAGTGATCAACAGAATGAACAGGCTAGTGGTTAAGGACATGGGATCTGGAACCAGACAGTCTAGCCTCAAGTTCCTCCTCCACCATTTACTAGCTGTGTTACCTTGAACAGGCTATTGAATCTGTCTGATTCAGTTTCCTGGAAAATGGGATACTACTACGCACTTTATAGGATTATTATGAGGATAAACTAAATTAATCCATAAAAACATTGCTACTAAGCACACAGAAAGTGCTCAGTAATTGTTATGCTATGCTATGCTAAGTCACTTCAGTCGTGTCCTACTCTGTGTGATCCCACAGACAGCAGCCACCAGGCTCCCCCGTCCCTGGGATTCTCCAGGCAAGAACACTGGAGTGGGTTGCCATTTCCTTCTCCAATGCACGAAAGTGAAAAGTGAAAGTGAAGTCGCTCAGTCGTGTCCGAATTGTTAGCTGTTACCATTACCACTATCCATGTATTCCTTCCTATTGTCTTACTGTAATCCCACATTACATCCAGAGGGCCTAAGTGTGTGCACGCTCAGTTGTGTCTTACTCTGTGTGACCCCATGGACTGTAGCCCGCCAGGCTCCTCTGTCCATGGGATTTCCCAGGCAAGAATACTGGAGTGGGTTGCCCTTTCCTCCTCTAGGGGATCCACCCGACCCAGGGATCAAACCTGCATCTCCTGCATTGGCAGGCAAATTCTTTACCCGGTGAGTCACCTGGGAAGCCTAGAGGGCCTATAGCAATTTTTAATTATTTTATGGAAATTCTCTCCTTGCATGAAGCCATCTGCTCTAAAGTTCTAATTCAACCATGTCTTCTCAATTCAAAATTGGTCATTTGTGTCTCAGCAGAAGCAGAAGTTTTCTAACTCTAACAGCAAAATATAGTAATATTAATACTTTTTGCTGTGAGTTTCGAGGTTTTTAGGATTCACATGTTTCTTGACACCTCTGCTCAGTTAGGAAAAACAGTAATGCAGTGTAGTAAAGGATACAATATTAATAGCACTGTTCTCTCACAAATCAGGGCTTCCCATGTAGCTCAACTGGTAAAGAATCCACCTGCAATGTAGGAGACCCCAATCTGATTCCTAGGTCGGGCAGATCCCCTGGAAAAGGGATAGGCTACCCACCCCAGTATTCTTGAGTTTCTGTTGTGGCTCAGCTGGGAAAGAATCCACCTCCAATGTGGGAGACCTGGGTTCGATCCCTGGTTTGGGAAGATCCTCTGGAGAAGGGAATGGCTACCCACTCTTGTATTCTGGCCTGCTGAATTCCATGGATTGTATGGAGTCTCAAACATGACTGAGCGAGTTTCACTTTCACTTTTCTCTCACAAATCACAACCCTTTTCCCCAAACTAAGCACCATATTATTGAGCTATTTGAATAACTGACCTGACTCCACAATCCCACCCCAAGAAAACCCTAATTGTTGGGAAGTGCTTTATGTTGCCATATCCTCCTATTCATCAGTAGATGAGAACAGGTATAACTTACAGGAAATTAAAAAAGGAAGAAAGGGGAAAAAATAATTATTTCACATATGTATATAACAGTTGCATAACAAAATTTTAACATTTTTAACATGTTCCCTTATAATGGAATTTTCTGTAAATATTTTTTATTCCTTCCTTGGTTTTACATTGTTGAAATTCTTAACTAGTTTCCAGTGGTTAGTGTCTGAGTGTGTGTTTTAGTGACTTAACCGCTTACCTTGCTCTTAAAAGAAAATAGCATCTTTTTTAAAGATGAGAGAACTAACCACAGTACATTTGCCCCTCCCTGTGCCAGGCATTACTACCTGAGTTGATGTTGCAAATCCTCACAGAGCCCTGAAATGATAGGCCCATCCTGGAGATGAGGAAACAGAGGCTTAATGAGATGAATTTTCCCAGGCAGCCAGCATGTATCAGACCTTGTGTGTCTAGGCCCTGGAGGTGCAGGGGTTAACAAGATCAGGGCAAAAGGGATAACGAGAAATAAGCCTGGCAATTAAGTTGGGGTTATAAATGGAAGACCTCAAAAGACTGGCTGAGGGATGTATAATTAATTTTGCAGGCAGTGTGGAACTAATGACATTTTGTACTTCCTCCCACTTTCTCAGTCCTCAACACTGGGCAATCAGTGATGTAAGGAACCTTCCAGGTGATTCCATTGCTCACTCAAGTCTGAGGATCACTGGCGTAACGCGTCAGTGGTCATGATGTAGCAAGGATCAGAAGGGTGAGAAGGAACTGGGGAGGCTGGTGCCAGAGCCAAGGCAGAGGTGATTACGGCATAAGTTTGGGTGGCTTCACTGGAAACAAAACAAAGGGAAAATGTGAGCTTTTTTTCAAGGAAGTAATGATAGCACTTGATGATCCAGCAGAGGCGGAACTGTAAGATGGTAGAGCTGCATTATATGCCTCAGTTAGCTGAACCTTATTATTGTGCCTTAATTTATAGTAATTTAATATGTCTCACACCCATCAATCTCCCGCTCTTAACTAGATTCAACTTCCCTATAGGAATAAAATTGTACCAGGTGCTCAATACCAATAATAATGTTGACCATGGAATGAGTTATTAAATGCCAAGAACTGTTCCCTATGCACTTTATAGTCATTATCTCATTGTTGTTCATTAGTTATAGATGTTCATAAATTGCCTTCCCTCAGTGTTCAATCTACGCTGCACACCACTATAAAATTAATGTTTCCAGACACTGATCTGAGAGACTGAGAGTCTGGGCTCAGGAGTCAGACAGCTCTAGGCTTAAACTCCAAGCCCCATCATTTACCAGGCATATGTGGTCTTTGAGCAGGTTGCTTACCCAACCTTCTGCCAAAACTTCCCCCAGCTGTATTACAACAAGTATTATTAATACAAGGGGGGTGTGATCATGAGTGGAACTCAGGGTTATTATGAGAGCTAAACGAGAAAATGACTGCACAGTGCTTGACATTTGAAGTACTGAATAAATATTGGTGATACAGATGTCACTCCCTTTCTCAGAACCTTCACTGGCTCTTCTTGGTCAAGAAAATAAACTCCTTAATCTGGCCTTGAAGATTGTCCACAGAGTCACTCCTTACCTCCCAAAGCTTTTATCTGATGGTTCTTTGCATAAACCAGTGCTTCAGCTAAGCTGGTCAGTGTCCCCTAGATACTCTAATTCATTACCACATCCCAACCCGTGGTTTTCTTCTTCCGCCCGTCTCATTATGTCCCTCAGGGCCCATCCCAGTTGTCAGTGTTTGTAGGGCCATCCTTACCAGTCCTTCATCTGTAAAATGAGTAAATCCTTCCAAACTCTGGAGCTTTAAAGACCTTTAATGTTCAATGGACCCTCTGTAGCAGTACACATTGGTCCAGGACAACTCTGTCCGTGCCCAGCCTGCTTTCCCCACCCTTCGGTAAGTGTAGGGCTGCGCTGGGTGCCCAGCCCAAGGCCAGGGACCTGCTTTCTTAATGCTGGTAACAGACACTGGCACTTAGCAGCTTCTTGGTCTTTCGTAAGTTCATTTGAATACGGGTTGGCTTTGTTTTCTCACTCTGGTGATACTGATAAAACTTCCCTTATAGGAATAACGGTTAATTTGTAAAATAATTATTATTATTTGTCTTCTCAGGATGAACTTGACCTCACAGACAAACACAGGGAAGCCATGTTTGCACTTCCAGCAGAGAAAAAATGGCAGATATACTGTAGCAAGAAAAAGGTAAGATATTCATGATGATTATGGTTAACTGGAAAATTATCATTGTTTTGATGAACTTTGCTCTCCCATTTCACCACCAGACTTCAGGCAGTTCTTTATAATGTAAAAACCAGATTGAATGTGCCCAATTGTGGCCTTAGCACTACATGTGGTAAAGGGCCAGCTCCTCGGATGTTGATTTTATCAACACTTCATTGCAACCCCCTCACCTCACACCATTATTCATAACCTTGTGTATGAGACCCCTAAATAACATCAGCTCACAGAAGGTTGACGTGTTTTTCCAAAACTTGCCCTTTACATGAAAGTTTGTATGTAGGTAGGTGAGGACCAGCATTGTGGTTTCACAGCTGCAGTTTTCCCCGCTCTCTGGGACTACCTTCGAACAACTTTCCATTTGACCGTCTCTAAGATGTGGCCTTGTCCTCGTGGTATGAAGTGGCTGTCCATCCATTTCAGGTTCCAAACTGGGGCTGGAGGAAACGGGGAAGGCGCAGCTCCCCACCCCCGCTCTTAGGGCCACATCGGGAGTCGCAGACCTGAGTTCCCTCACATCCCACTGTTAGCTACATGGCCACACCCCCCTGCCAGGAATGCTGTCTTATTCTGGGTGGTCATCCGCACTTAAAAGCTGGGGATTCTGGTACGTTTGGAGGAGGAGAGAAAGGAATTCATGGGGTAGAGAAAGTACTTAACTTTCTTCCCTAGCCTCCGTGGCACTAGGCACCACCCATGGACTGTATCTCCCACAGTAAAGCTCACCCTGCCATCTTTCAAACACGGTGGCAGATTCTGCGACTGTTCTCTCACCCATTTTTGGAACCACTTGTGTTCATGGCCAGTTTTTACCACTTTCCTATCTGTTCTAGGGGAGACTTACATCAAGACAGGGAAGCAGAAAGGGCAGGGCTGGTTCCTAAGGGAAACGATACCTCTCCAACCAGAGTGGGTGCTGGATTACTCACCTCTGGAAGCAAAGAAACTGGAACAAGCTATAACAATCCAGTATCTTGAGAAGACACAGTATCAGCCAGGGAAACCTTTCCTTAGTGGATTAGGATGCATTGGAGGACCTCCATTTGCCCCCCTGGTTCCCACCCCCGCACCACGCTGCCTTGTGTAATTGGCATGCCCCGTCCTGGGAGCGTCTCTCCAGCAGTGAACCTTCCTGTATTCCTCTCTTACCAGGCTTTATAACCCTTGTAACACCAGCATCTGATACCTGGAAGTGAAGGTATGATGAATGAACCACTGAGTTGTTGGGTTTATACCTACCTCTCAAACAAAGTAAAGCACATTTGATTTTCCATGTGAACTATTGTAATTGATAAAACTACATGTGGGATTTTGTTCCAAGGGTCTTTGCTGAGAGATGTGTCCAACTGTAGCCTCTTAAGATAACTTCTGAGCCACTTAGATCATGTCAAGCATTAAGGGTTCCTAATGCAGTGGTAACCAGTAAGATGTGTTTGTGAATGAGTGTGTCCTCTTCTTTCTCTCTGTGAACATCTTACCAATGGGAAGACCTCTCTTCTGGCAAACTGATGGGTCGTCGCTCAGGAAAGAGATTTTAAATGGAAAAATTTTTTAATGAAAATTAAAATGTGCTCGGTTCTGATAGTAATAATGTTGAATGGTCTTGAAAACAAGACAACTTTTCAGGCAGCTGCCTTCAAGACCTGGCCCCTACAACTGAGAAAGAAAAATCCTTAAGTGCCTGAGTACACAGAGGACATTGTCTATTTTGGCTCAAACGAGCACAGATTTTTTTCTCAAAATTAGGAAACAATGTGAAGTGGGATTGAGAATATGCATTAGAGGAGAGGAAGGGGCAGGAGAATGGGAGCAGCTTACCGAAGGGAAAGTTTTCTTCTTTCCCAGATTTTATTACACCCTTGACGGCAATTGAAAGTTAATCATGGAAACTACTGCCCCTTAGATTAGAAACGGCAAGCCCTGGAGGATAGAAACGACCTCGGCCTCACAGCTGCTGCTCATTTTTCAATTTCCTGGCCTATCAAATCCTCTTTCAGACCTTGTCTCCTATGTGCGTGGTGGGGTTGGCTTTTTGTAGGCGAGTGGATGTAGATGTGGCCACTGGCCTCAGAATCCCATTTCCTGACGGATGGGTTATTCCTGCGAGTACCTGGCCCAATTGTGCAGATCTTTGGGAAAGCAGTTTTCCGGTTAGCTTCATTCCAGCAGCTTGGATTCCCTTTATGACTTAGCAATAGTGTGACTGAGTGGAAAAGCCATCTTAACTCTTTGGAGAATCCTGGGAGTTTATAGATCTGCGCAACTTTAAAATGGCTTGACTGAGGATTTTATTGATTAGAGCTTCTCAGACTGTTAAAACTATGCTGTGCTTTGGGTCTACAACTGACCTTTTGGTACCCTGTAATAAATAGAGAAATAACAGAATAGGAGAACACAAAACCCTTTGCAAGAAAAAGGCCCGATGCTTGGCCCTCTTCAGAGAACCTTGCTTCCTTCAAAATGGGTTGCCCATTCTCAGAAGGGAGCCCACAGTGGCCATCCTTACCACCAAGAACAGACTGTTTTCCTTGGACCATCTCTTGGGTATAGCCTTTTCAAATCAGACTTGTCACCAGCAAGCCTGACCACATCCATTTCTCAGGCCAAGGGAAAGCTACACCCCCATGGCCCCTTCAGACTTTCCATCTTTCAAGATTAGAACTCAGAGCATCATAGATGTTCTCACACATAGTGAAGCCATAGAGTAAGGGCCCACGAGCGCCAACAGAAACAGAGCTGGGGAAACGCAGGCTTTCTGCATAAAAGTGCACAGCAGTTGTGGAGACAAACGGCACTGGGAACTGAAGATGGGGCCTGGCCTTCCTCGGCCAAGTGGCTCTTTTCCATCCAATAGAGACTTGAGTCCCAGCAGTGGCTATCTGCTTATCAAGCTCTGTGTTCATTTCTCAAACAGCTTTATCCGAGTCCTCTGGTTGAAAACCCATTTCCAGAGCCAAAACGAAAGCTGCAAAAGTGTTCCTGGGGCTAAAAGAATTGGAAAGAAATTAATTGGAATTTTGCCTAATTAAGTAATCCGGGGGGAGAGCAAGAGATGGATGTTGCGGCCTTGTTGAAAGTCCATACAAATCTGTAAAAATGACTAGAGGGGTTTGGTCAGCCGTGGTTTGTCGTATGCAGCAGTCCACTGTCAATTTTTTTTAACTTTTACGAAAGGTCCAAGGAAAGGCTCTGTTGGTGGAGCTGGGGGTATTTTCAAATAGGAAATGTTTGTGGTTCTTATCTTTAAAGGTAATTCCCTTTTTAGTTCCAATCACAACATGCTCTTTTGTTTAAGTGAGGTTTTTCCCAGTCTTCGGCCAGAAACTGCATCTGTTAACAATCTTTTGGATTTTAAACTGAAGCTTTTTAAACAATGAACCATCTGACCACGAAAGGCATCTGGCCATGCTGTATTTGCTTATTGTTAACATGATTTTTAAAGCCTGGGAAAAGTAAGGAGTAAGGTCTTCAGAGAGGAGAAACTAAGATGGTATACACACTGTATTATGGCGACAGCAGTCTTACCAGCCCAGGCAGAAATCTTCTTGAGTCACACTTCTTCACAGGAGCAGTTGCAGTAGTTGTGTCACTTAACCAGTCCTTCAAAGTGTCCAGAAAATGCTTTTTCCCTCTCCACGAGCTTCAGAGTTCACAAAGTCCGTGGATGGAATTAGAAGCTGTGAGCTGTAGTAACATCAGATATTTGAGGCAAAGATCAGAATTTGACGACCGCACCTAATGTTTCCTCCATGCATTTCTGATCCCTAAGCCAAGGCTTAAGTAAATGGCTCTGGATTCTCCATATTACATTTCTGTATCTTTTGAGGTCTGCTTTGGAGAAGGTGAGTTTTTGCTGTGTTGCTGAGTTTGTTTGACTCTGGTTTAATTAAATCACTCAAGAACCTTGTCTAACTTGGCTGCAGTTGAGCCTTTCAGCTTTGTGGGAAGTGCTGATCTGGTGCTAGGCATGTTCAGAAGACATCAAGGAAAAGTGGCTGAGAATTCTCCTGGTACCTTTCATTCACTTCCTTTATTTGGTTTGCATATCCTTATTGGATCACTTCCCCAGTCTGCTCCACAAGAAGGAATTCTCCTTTACCACATACACAAAAAAAGCAATGCATTGTGAATGGTCATAAGGATCTTTCAGATGCATTCAGAGCACAAGGAGGAAGTGGTTTGATCAAAACAGGGATTTAAGGGAACATGCTAGTAGTGGAATTAAAGACAAAGGAACCATCAGTATTCTACAGGACTGTCAAACAAACCAGCTGTACAGCAAGGAAGTGATAGGTTAATGGTCTGGTTGTTGCCAGTCTCCTGATGGAAAGCAAAGAGGGATAAGTTAGGTCTCCTCTTCTCTGGAGAAGGAAATGGTAACCCACTCCAGTATTCTTGCCTGGAGGAGGAGCCTGATGGGCTACAGTCCATGGGGTCCCAAAGTTGGACACAACTGAGCGACTAACATGGTCCTTCTTTACCGTAATTATTTGAATATTCAGTAGAATGAGCCTTAGGTTTTCAGGTGCCCACTTTGCTAGATGTCGGAGATTTGGGAGAGAGAGAAAACTAGGTATCTGTAACTGTTTCTGGACTTCTTTAGAAATACCTGGTTTGGTCTCCTACCTTTGAGTTTTCACCCTGATAATGGATTCCAGTTGGGCTTTGTGGTCCTAAGTGCTAAGAGGTTACAGAATGTGGCAGACTTAAAAATGATCAGAAATAAGACTGGCCTGTTTTTCTGACTCTGCTTCTCTGAGAATACATGAGGGAAGCACAGTAACTGGAGGAGAGTGGGTATCACTAGGTTCTGAAACTCCCTGCCTTGTTTACATATTCCCGGGCTGTGAGAGGTGAGGATGCGTGTTTAATCCCAGACTGAAGCAGTGAAAAAACAACACGCTTTGCAGATCTGGTGTTTCAGCCAATGAAGCAGTGCAGTTGGCAAAGGGCTAGTTGGTTTGTGTGTCACCCTGATGTGTACTGAGTATCTGGGGCAGAATATTGGCTAGATGCTGAACATGATTAAACAAGTCAGATTTCCTTGCTGGAGTGGATGGTCCAGGTAGAAGCAGATGAATTCAAATAACTGCCAGGTCTTTCCATAAGCTCCATTCTAAGGTAAGCAGACTCTAGGGCACAGAGGAAGGAGCCTCCAAGCCTTGGGGTGTTCGTGTGTGATGGAGACACAGGTCCTTCATCACCGTGACCACTTCCAGGGCTATGCCAGCAAGGGAGCTGATGTCATGCTTTCATCCCATCATCTAGAACGGGCTCCTTTTCCAACAGCTGAGCTATGTTCACACACACTGTACAGTTTCCCTCTTCACTTGTACTTTGTTCTTTGTCCGTTCTGCCAGTGCCTAAAAGGTCAAGTTTAGACTGTTGGGTAATCTGATCTTTACTAAACACAGTTTCTAGAGCTTGTTAGGAAATCAATGGAGAGGCTTAAGCTTTAGAAAAATGAAGACACTGAGGGGAAGATTGAAATAACTGAGGTTTATTCAACCCAGAGAGGTCAAGTGAAAACACCAACTCAAGCTATGCACGCAGTGTCCATAGCAGTGAAACTGTGGTGTCTGTCACAATATGGCCAGTTCTAGTTGGTAAAGAGCAGCTGCCTCAAGCCCTCCCAATAAAAACTCTCCTGACAATCTGACCTTCCCCGCAAGGGCCAACCAGTCTTCCTTCATGATTCAGGGACTCGAGGGCTAACTCCTGGCAAGACAGGTAGGGGACAGCAGGACTCTGTTCCCACATTGTATTATTAGTTCCAATTCACTGATACCCAGGTTATACTGTTAATAAATGTTTTGAACATTGGCCTAAGTATGAGATGCTGATAGATCTAAAGATGGTGGCCAAAATAATTTGATAATATGTATCCAGAGTCTGGAACATGCATCTTCCAGGAGTTGATCTCATGGTAGTGATGAAAGAAAGATACAGGCCAAGAACTATGTGTGGGGTGTTCTTTGCAGTGTTGTCTCTGAAAGCCAGTGATGGTCAACAACGTAGAGGGAGATGATTATATTATAGAATGAAACCATAACAGTATCTTGCTGCCACTGAAAAGTCATGCTTTCAAAGAAATTTTGAAGACCTGGGAAATTGCTCAGAATGAAATGAAGGTTTAACAAGAGAAATAAAACTGTAATTGGTACCATCAAAAATATGCAAAAGAAACTTTCTATATCTATAGAAGTAGACAGACAGAAACTGTTGTTTGGTGGGATTATGGGTGGTTTATTTTGATTTATTTTTTTCTTTATACAAATATTTCCCAAATGTACCAATAGTCATTATTCTCACTCCTACCTTGGGATAAGGGGTTTTTTTTTTTTTTTTTTTTGATGGTAAAAATAGAATTTCTCTTTTTAAAAAACATGTATAGTTTGTCAGGTTTCAGTCAGAAAAGCAAGGCTGCTGAGGAAAACACATGCTGAGGGAAATCACATGCAAAGAGATCAACCCTTAATGTAATCACAGAAACTAGCTAAGCACTTCCTGTAAAGCTACTGTCTTTGCTTCTAATGCTGGAGCTTTATGTCCTTGGAGCAGGCAATTGGGAGGGAGGGTGGATGTAAAGAGAAGGGAACAAGGACAGGCTGGAGTCCACAGGGACAGACTGACTCATGTGGCAGGTCCCACTGGCTGACCCTGGACTGGGTGTCCTGCAGAAGCCTGAGCCATTAGTCATGGAGTTCAACACCCACATGCGCGTGCGCACTCATACAAACACACATACACCCCTGGCCAAGGAGAAGCTGGAGGAGGATCCAGGGGAAGGTGGAGCAGTTGTATACCTGCCTACTGATTCACACCAATGAGGTGAGCCAGCTGGTAAGGACAATGCCTATAAACTACAAAATGGCCTCTGCTTCACTGCCACCCTGCACATCTTCCCCATAAGAGTCTCTTGTGGCTTGCCCTCCCTGAAGCCTGTAGGCAGTTGGCTCAGCCTAGACAACTTGAACATTGCAAAGCCACTTCATATTTCTCTTTGAAATTAGGAGGAAAAATAAATATCATTTAAAGTATAACCAGTGCTTGTGTTGTCAAGACAACTCTGGCATTTTTTTTTTTTATCTTTAGCTCAAGGGCCCTTTATTTATTTACTCTTCCTTGGGAGGATTAAAACAAAGGTGAATCTGTAAACCACCCAGAATTTTTCAATACCATTTATCTCTTTAAGCAGTGACTGAAAGCATGGTGACTCTTGGTCCTGATGAGATGGCCTCAGCTTTCTGCCGAGAAGTCTGCTGAAGGGAAACTGTTTCTCATGGCCCTTTCTCCCCTAAGTAGCATAATCTCATGGCCAATGCCCCATTTTCTGTCTTTATTTTCTTTCTGTTACAAAAG
The DNA here is from genome assembly GCF_029407905.1 of Bubalus kerabau. NCBI lineage: Eukaryota > Metazoa > Chordata > Mammalia > Artiodactyla > Bovidae > Bubalus > Bubalus kerabau. The sequence continues at coordinate 76,529,616 of NC_073633.1, forward strand.
CCAATGCTATCAAAATGAACACCAGTTTTTAGAATTGGAGTCCAAAAGTCATGGATTCTCCGTCTCTGGCAGCCCTTAAACCAAAGTTGTATCCCTGTCAAAGGCAGGTGGTTCACGAGGATTTACTTATCTCCTCTTCCTATAATCTTTGTCTAATAATATCATTTGGGTGCCGTTTTTCCTCCAGTGTTACCAGTTCTATCATTCTAGCTGTGCCTGCTACCACTCCTGCTGTGGGCTGTCCAGATGGTCCTGAACGCAAAGTTTGTGTTGTCATTAACATTGACTCAGCTCAATGAAGAAGTGGAGAACAAGCTTGACCATAGAATGAACCAAAGCATATCTATCTTTCTTCTTTGGTACTTGGTGAAGTGAGTGAACAGTTTATGGATTCTTCTGTTGGGGTGTAGCCCTCCAGTTCTGTAGAGTTCTCTGTTTTTCAGTCTAGAGATACTACCAGTGAGAGGACTCCCCGCCTCCCTTGGGGTGGATTGGCTCCAACAGTTTTTCCATTAATGGATCTGCCTGAAGGTTTCCTAAATTTTGTCCCTCACAGTTGTTCTAAACTTCAGCATAGTGTGACTGACTCTGTTTTTTCCCTCATTAATAGAAGCCAAGTAATAACTGTAAGAAAGACTTTGCATAGTTAAAGTCCATCTAAAGGGTAATCTGAGAAGGAAGGGTACCCCACTTATTAGCTAGCTGTGTGACTTGGGGCATATTTCTTAACAGCTCATTTCTCTCCTCTCTATACAATGAGGTCAAATTCATAAAATTGTTGTGAAAATTGAGAAAATACGGTTTTGAAGTTGTCAGAGAACTTGGGGCATGGCAATGTTAATGTTATCACTGATAATGTCAGTGATGGTGATAGTAATTGAAATAATGGTATGGACTGAGTTTCTGTTCGTTCACACTCATGCTAGCCAGGGATTCAGGTCCATATTCATAAATAACGATACCTGGGTTTCTTAGAACAGCACCTCTCCCTTAGTTTCTCACAGGACATTTCAAGGTAGAGATAATAAGGTAGGAGGGTGCATTGTGAAGATAAGGGAAGAGACCAAGAAAGTCTTTATTGTGAGTGTTAGAAATTGTTAAAGAGGGTCCCCATTTAATTAAGACGTTCTAGGGATTTTTTGCCTTACTGATCAATGGGGCTGTCCCTTAACTTCTGAGTAGAACCCTGAATCTGATTTCAGGAGCATCCTTAATTTATGTCTTGAATGATGGAGGTGAAAAGGAAGTCAAATTCCACTCCACTTCCTTCTTACTTTCACCCACATGCCACTGCAGCACTCAGTCCCTGCTGACCTTGGGTAACCAGTGGAGATGCTCACATCATTGGGCTTGCCTGGCAAGCAATCGTGAACACTACTTAGGTTCTGGGGAGTGGACATGTATGTGGGTCAAGCTGTGTTGTTAAATAAAATTAAGCTTCCTTCTTTGTGGCCTAGAAAAGGCAAGTGAAGTGAAGTCGCTCAGTCGTGTCCGACTCTTTGCAACCCCATGGACTGTAGCCTACCAGGCTTCTCAGTCCATGGGATTTTCCAGGCAATAGTAATGGAGTGGATTGCCAAAGGCAAGTGGTTAGTAAATATCTTCAGTTTTCAACATAAAACAATTAAAGAATACTTGTAGATGACAACATTGCAACTGTTATTTTTGCAATGGGAGAAAGTCCCTTTGTAGTACACAACATCAAGAGGTTCCATTAAACGAGTCAGTATTCACAAATGAGTAACTTATTAGGTCAAAATGAACTGGATTTACAAGTTCTTTGCTCAGTAGCAAAATTTGTTCAAAGTTGCAGCATTATAATCTAATAGTGTGTTCTAGCTGTATGATTTCTGAAACTAAGGTAATAAAACAAAATGTCAGTGTTGAGGAAATAATAAAAGAATGTTTCAACAAATAGCAGATACCGTTACTATTAGGAGTCTTTTTATTGAAGTACAGTTGATGTGTAATACTGCAGAAGTTACAAGTGTACAATGTAATGATTCAGAATTCTTAAAGGTTATACTCCATTTATAGTTATTATAAAATATTGGCTATATTCCCTGGGATATACAGTATATCCTTGTAATTTATTTTATACATAGTAGTTTGTACCTCTAAATCTCCTCCCAGCCTGGTCCCTATCCCTTCCCTCTCCCCACTGGTAACCACTAGTTTGTTCTGTGTATCTGTGAGTCTGCTTCTTTTTTGTTATATTTACTAGATTGTTGTGTTTTTTAGATTCCACATGTAAGTGATACCATACAGTATTTGTCTTTCTCTGTTTGACTTATTTCACTTTAGCGTAATGCCCTGCAAGTTCTATCCATGTTGTTGCAAATAGCAAATTTTCATTATTTTTTATGAATGAGTAGTATTCTGTTGTGTGTATACCACATCTTCTTTATCTGTTCATCTGTTGATGGACACTTGGGTTGTTTCCATATCTTAGAAATTATAAATAATGTTGCCATGAACATTGAGGTGCATGTATCTTTTTGAATTAGTGTGTTTGGTTCTTTTGGATATATCCCCAAGAATGGAGTTGCTGGCTGATACGGTAGTTCTATTTTTAGTGTTTTGAAAAGCCTCCATACTGTTTACCACAGTGGCTGTTATTGTTAGAAGTCTTAAACTTAATTACCAGGGTGGACTTTCTGGCTTCCAATAAATTGACATTCTCTAAAATTTCTAAAGAATGAAAACTAGCAAACTTCTAATAACTTTTTCCTCAGTCATGTGATAAACTAGTTTATCCTGGTTAATTATTCTTGTGTGTGTGTGAAATGTTTTTATATGCAAAAACATATATAATAAACACCTGCATTTAACAAATGCTAACTTTTTTAATACCATGGATTTTTAAGAAAGAAAGAAAACATGATAAACATTGTTGAAACCCAAAGGTGACCTCTATTCTGAAGGTGATATGTTTTCCTTTGCCCATATATATATTTCTTTCTCTGAATGTATATATCCATTGACAATATATAGTATGTCTTCATTTTAACTGCCATATAATGTTTCATTATATGAACATGCTGCAGCTTAATTATTTTTATCCCTCTTTAAATAATATCTGTTTCCAAGTTTTCATTATTTAAAAAGAAAATTGCAGCAAACATCCTTATGTATATGTTCAAAAATTTCTCTAGGGTAGGCACCTAGACATGTAATTACTGTGTTGTTTGGTTTGAACATTTTCACCTTAATTGCTCTCCAAGGTGCTTGTAATAGTTTCTACCTGCAGCAAATTAGTCTTCAACCATCCAAGGGCTTGGTATTGTTGGAGGGGGTGGAACTAGTGTTTGTATGCCCTGATCAATCACTTTACATAAGTTTGAATGTTTTGGGTACAAGATACTGTCATTAAAGTTCTTCAGTTTTCTCTCGTATAGCTTAGCAAATCAAATTAAAGTACAAATTCCTGGAGTAGAAAGTAAACATTTCATTTAAAAAATAAAAACCCATAGAAAGATGGTAACAATAACCCTGTGTACGAGACAGCAAAAGAGACACTGATGTATAGAACAGTCTTTTGGACTCTGTGGGAGAGGGAGAGGGTGGGAAGATTTGGGAGAATGGCATTGAAACATGTATAATATTATGTATGAAACGAGTCGCCAGTCCAGGTTCGACGCACGATACTGGATGCTTGGGGCTGGTGCACTGGGACGACCCAGAGGGATGGTATGGGGAGGGAGGAGGGTGGAGGGTGGAGGGTTCAGGATGGGGAACACATGTACATCTGTGGCGGATTCATTTCGATATTTGGCAAAACTAATACAATATTGTAAAGTTTAAAAATAAAATAAAATTAAAAAAAAAAATAAAAACCCAAAGTTTAGAGAATTGAAAGCATTCCACTCAAATAGCCATAAAGCTGGACCAAAGTACAAAATGTTACAAGTACCTAAAAATGGCCCATTCCCTCAGCGTTCTGTTTATTTGGTTTGACTACAAAGGAAACCGCTCTGTGTGTGGTTCACTCTTCCTCTCCTCTAGACCTCTTTGCACCCTCAGGTCCAGACCCAGGGAAGCTGTGTTTCCATCTTTAGCCAGCTCTTGACTGATATATGCCATCATCAAGCACAGGAAGTTCCTCTGAGGCCTCCGCCAGTTCCCTGGCGGGTGACTGAAGTGCAGGTGCAAAACCAGCACGTCTGCACAAACAGGCACGGTGGCTGGGAAAGCACACGACTGGTCTCTTTCTTTTCTTCTAACCAGAGCACCCTTTTCTGGGACATCTCTCTATACAAATTATAAAAGCCTCTCCCCTTTCTTGTACTCCACAATTCCTTCAGATACTGAGAAATTGCGATGGGTAACTCGATGTTTGTCTATCCTCCCTGCCTACAGTCTGAGGTGGTTTCCATATACAAGTAAGTCAGTTCACGGGTTTGGAGATTGCTGGTTCTTCAGTCTATGATTCTTCACTCTGCTTTGTCCTTTGCAGCCTTGTGAAAACAGTGAATATGTATCTGCTCTGTGGATACCATCTCTCTTTTGTGCTTCCTCCTACTTGCATTTCTTCAGTGAGGAACACCCTTCATGCAAGGCCTTGCTTCCCCTCTGATTAGAGAACACCAGGGTGGTAGACAGAGGGAGAGAATGACCCTGTGTTTTGCATTCACTTACCATCTTTCAAACAACAGTGAAAATAAATAGGCAACATATAGCTGAGACAAAGTAAGGTGTCTTGGTTGGACAAACCAATTAACATGGAGTCATGGGGAGTGTGGGGGTTGTGTGTCCTGTGGAGTTCCATCTTCCCCTCTGGAACGGGGGCTAGAGAAGCAAGCCCCACAGCTTTCACTCCGTACTTGTCACGCCTGCATCTGTGCTGTGCTGTGGGAAGAACACTCTTGCTTCTGCTCCAGTGGAAGAGACTTGGAGCTGTGGGTTTGAATGGAGATCTTGGGAGAGCAGTTGTTCTCAGCTACCAGAGAGCAGCTATCTTTGGCTTCCAAATCTCAATTGTTAAGCAGATTCCTTTTGACAGCTCAGCTGCAGGACAAATTCCATCATGTGTTGATTGCAGAGTTTGGAATACCTGACAGTCTTGGAGCTCTCACTCTTTGTCATAGAATACTTGTCAACAGTACCATTGTGGAACCAGGGTTCTAAATGCAACTCTGTGAGACCCTTTGAGCCCCTTGCCTCTGTGTTGAAGCACATAGGCATTGGTCCATTGCATTTCCAAAATTGTGCAATCTGCAGGTATAGAATTGCACCCTGAACGAGTGTTCTCAGCAATCACTGCATCTCTGGAAAGGAGTATCGCTACATCTCACACATGAGAATCCAGAACTAGCGTCCTGTTCTGGTTATCACCAGCCCAGGGACATGTAGCTCATGAGACAGTCCAGACCAACATACCTCCTCTGTGTCAGTTTTCCTCTGGACTGTGGCTTCCTTCCCTGGTTAATGGAGTTCACTGTGAATAACTCCAAGCAGAGATGGCAAAAAGATTTATCTTAATTACCAACTGTATAAACAACGAGGGATTGAAGCCCAGAGGGCTTTGAGAAGCATTTGGAGGTTATAAATAACCTCAATACAAATAGTGTGGTAATTGATTAGCACTGTCTGCCATGACACATGATGGGAGAATGTAGCATGTGTAATAGTTATATACCCTTCTTGCTCTTGGAGGATCCTGTTGTGCCTAGATTATGGTTGTACATAAGTGTCACCTACCATGCTTCTTTCCCTTGGGTCTCTCCCTGGTTCTCTTCAGATTCTCTAGGTCCTATGACACTTACTTACATAAAACACCACCCCAAGTCAGCCTGACTTCACCAGCTCCAGGAGACAGGTTTAGGAAAGACATCAGTAGAAGAAAGTATCAACTTTGGATGAGAGATCAAAGAAGGAAAAAAGCCACTTTACTTGAGTTTTTCATATATATATATATATATATATATATACACACACACACACACACACACACACACACACACACACACGTATATATATATTTCATTCTTTTCACTAATAGCTCTAGCAGACCTAATGTTATTGAATCCATGTTATGGTTGGTGCATTTCAGAGCTTCTTCTCCTTGAGAAGTAGGAATAAGCTTTGAGCTTCCAGTGTAAGCTAGAATGTGCCGCTAATAACTTCTGTGTGGGGTTCTCCAGATTCTTACGCTCCAGAAACTGAGTAATGTGTGGAACAAGAAACGGGTCGCGGTAGAAAGCCTACTGAAGAATACCAGCGTTAAGTTAGTGTCTTAGATTCTCTTGTTACTCCTCAGCGCACTGTGGAACGGCCTTGACTGGAGCGGCCTTAGGATGCCACCCTTCCATCTGCCCCGTATGTAAGGAAAGGCGGTTTACGTTTCCTCAGTTTCTAAGCTCTGTTTGCCCACATCCTCACATTTAGGCATTTCTGAGACGGTGACATCTTCCGATGGATGCCTTTCTCTTTCTTTGCCAAAATTGCCGTTATTAATTCAGTTGTATTCTGAATTAAAGAGTCAGTGATGACTTAAAATCAGAAATACAGTTACGACTCTCCTTCCAGGGGACAGTTAACCCTGCCGTAGCATTTCTCACAGGCATCCTGAGAATGCTTCCCTGCATGGAACATGCCTTTATGGGCTCACTGTTTCCCCCAGTTCTCTTCATAGTTTAATTACTATTTTCCAAAGTCCTCTCTTTATGGTCTCGTGTTAAGTGTTATACTGCAAATCATAAACACACTTTGATTGTTTTCCCAAGAGCAGGTTACAGAACATCAAAACCTGCTTTACAGCATTCTGAAAGGCTGGTCTGGTAGCAAATCTGGTAGCAAGATGTGAGGCAACAAAGGCCACCGACACCACTGATTGGATTTCCACACTGCATGAGGGTCCAGTGGTGTGTGTCCAAACATGTTAATTTACCAACCAGCTGGACTAAGTCGTACCTGGGTCTATAGCACTCCCAGATGAAATGTGGGTCAAAGACTCTGCTCTTAACAAGCTACATAGAAGTAATTTGTTTTAAGTCATTGCACACCTTTGTGTCATAGGCAGCAGGGACATGTGTCATTTCTGAAAATAATAATTGGAGCCTTTTTCTTTTTCTATGCCATGAAAATGAAGGGAAATTGTCATCTAAAATTGGCTTCAGATGTTGGATTTACACTGATTGAGATGTTTAGGCTCCAGTCATTTTCCATGCCATGAAGTACTTTGCCAAAAAAGTGACTTGTTAAAATAAATGAAATAAATATCTCATAGTTTGGAAAATGGGCTGTAAAGTCTCAGCTTCTAGTTCTAGGTGAGGATTGTGGCTATTTTCTCAGCTATATTAACACACGAAATGCATTTTCCCTAAGGATCCTGTAGCATGTGACTTGTAAGATTTCAGTTCTGTAAGGTCAGCCAAGACTTTTTCAGGAAAGAAGAGGGTGTTGGAACAGATTGGGCCCCTGAGTTGTTTGAGAAATGCAGCTGGTCTCCTTACTGTTGAAGTCACACTGTTACTCTTTGTTTCATCGCTGCTGTTCCCAGAGAGAGACTAGACGTCTTTAAAGTGGCACTCTTAATTTTGGAGAGAATAAAAGTGATAGCTGGCTGAGAAGTAGCACAAGCCTGATTTCTTCTTTTTTTTTTTTTGAATAGTGGTCAAGTGTAGTTTTCTTTCTGGCTGGGGGTGGGAGTTGGGGAGTGGGTCTAAACTCACTGAGTTGACCACTTTTTTTTGGTGAGGAGTGAAAAAAATTTCTTAGACATATTCCAGGGGACTTCACTGGTGGTCCAGTGGCCAAGACTCTGTGCTCCCAATGCACGGGTCCCTAGTTTAGTCCCTAGTCAGGGGATTAGATCTCACATGCTACAACTAAAGATCCCATGTGCTGCAACTAAGACCAGTGTAGCCAAATAATTAATTGTGTGTATATGTGTGTGTGTGTGTATAAAAGAAGTGTCCCAGCTATTTGGCCAGCAAATTTCTGGGGAGGATAGAGAACCAGGTGCATCTGTGGATATAATGGGGGGGGGGGGTAAAGTAGAATAGTCTTAGTGGTTTCAAATCAGTCTCAGAGATGCATAAATAGAAACCATGCCACACAGACTAGACAAGGCAGTGGAAGCAGGCAGAATTGAAGTGAAGTGAATTGGTAAGGATGGGGTAGGTGTTCTTTAGGAAAAGCTTTGGGCTTCCCAGGTAGCAAGAGTGTTGAAGAACCTGCCTGCCAATGCAAGAGATGTAAGGGATGCAGGTTCGATCCCTGGGTCAGGAAGATCCCCTGGAGAAGGAAATGGCAACCCACTCCATTATTGCCTGGAGAATCCCATGAACAGAGGAGTCTGGCAGGTTACGGTCCATAGGGTGCGACTGAGCATGCACACACAAGCATTTGTGTAATTTAGATCTGATGAGTCTGGTGCGGGTGTTAGTCATACAGCTTGGTTTCCACATTACACCTTTGTAGACTGTGTCCTCTTCAACCAGGAAGTGCTAGTCATCTTTTATTTTGCTAAATTGTGGTTTCATTGAAATGCCAGGAAAAAAAAAATTCGGAATGTTCTGTCTATAGCACTCTTCAGAGTAATCTTCACTTTTCACTATTTTTGAGCTATTTAACAAACCTGCAGATTGTCTTTGGGGGAAAAAAAAAAAAAACTGATCACAGTGCAAATGTTCTTGTCCATTGAAATGTGTCTAATGTCGTTGCTTATTGCCCTATTGACTATTTTTGCATCTGTTTGTAAATTAATGTCTATATATCTTTGCTAACAAATTTTCTTTTGAACCTGTTCTAACATCTTACTGTTTCTCTCTCACTTACTCATGAGTTCAACAAAATCTTTGACTTGAGTCATGCCGAAATCATGCCATTTTACTTTAAAAAAATTATCCTTTGTCAATACAGAATTTTAAACATAGAACTGATAGGGGGCTACCTTACTTTAAGTAATCTGAGATCTTTATTCATATTTTAAATGAGTACATGATATGATAGTGTCTAGCCCTGTCTGGGAAAACATGCCTTGTCTATCAGTTTTACTGAACTTGATACCTGCATCCACTAGAGCAAGGGAAGAAGCAGAACTCAGGTCAGAAGAGGTGTCAGGCTTCATACATGGAAGAAGTTCCTATGATGTTTGAAGAGGTGGAGGTACAGGAAAGGAGCATATGTGTCATCAGTGAGCCTGGGTCCTACTTCATTTCTGTTATGTTTTAGAGATGACATGTCCTCAGTCTTATAAGAAGAAAACTGATTTTACTATTGAGTTTATGGCAAACTTTGTTAAAGTATGTGTGCTTGATAAAATACAGACTGTCCATGTTTACCTTTGTTTCATGTATCTTTTATTCTAAATCAAAAATGTCACTTGTTGTGGCCCATCAGGAAAGCAAGAACTTGTTCTCTTTCCTCTTGCAGAGACGTTCATTCTGCTCTGATATCTATTTCAGATGCCCTCTCAGTAGAGACTGTGTAGAGTTGAGCATCACTGACAAGCACATTCCTTTCATAGGAATTCAGACGGCTTATATTGGAGTTATTTTTCCAAGTAGCAGACATGAGAGTGTGATGAGCGTATGGAAATTTTGAGATTTTTTTTTTTTTTTTCCTGAATTGAGGAAGATAAATGTTTGCTGTTCAGTCACTGGAGAACTTTTGGCCTGGTTAGGAGATGACTCTGGGAGGACATAATAGCTTTTTTTTTGAATCAATTAAATATTTGCTGGGTTATTGCTCATAGGAGAAATTAGACTTAGTCTGTATAGTTCCCAAGGGCAAAACTAAGGCCAACAAGTTCTTGGAGTTACAAAGAGACACCTGCCAGTTCAGAATGAGGTGAGTTTTCTGACAGTCAGTGAGAATGCTGGTTCCAAACAATACTGGGCCCTCGAAGCCTTCTCTCAGAGAACACATGATCAATCACCTGCTGGTGACCTTCTGTAAGGAATCCTTGTGAGGAGAAACTCAAACTAGGGTGTCTCCAGGGTCAAAGACATAGCTATATTATTACGTGATGGCTTGCCTTACAAACATGCAGATGTTTTATAGCATGAGGAGAAGTGAAGAAGAACGTTTGCTCTTCTCCTGTGATTCTAAATGCTAAATATGAAAGCTCCTGCTATGGCCAGACAGCCTCCAGTCTTTCTAGAAAGTGACTGACATTCTGAGGCTCAGGAGGAGGTGTTGGATTTCCTGGCAGATGAAGAAGCTGCTGTTCTGTAATCGTTCTTGTGTGGGCCCAGCCGGATTTTGGCAGCAGTTATGTTTGATGTGTAATTGTGGCCATGGCCAAAAAATGTAACCAGGGTTGGCAGTCCCAGGAACCACATGACTCTCTTGAACTGTGACAACATAGGAATTACTTTTTGAAACCAACTGCCTGAGTTTGGCAAACTTCAGACATAGGATATAGTTTCAGCCCACTGCTAGGGGTCAGAGGTGAGGGTTGGAAGGACTGAGTAAAGCAACTGTCTCAGGAATGCAAGTTTGTGGACCTACTGGGTTTTCTTTTCCTGATGAAAGAAGAGCAAGAGGGAAGGAGTTGGAGGCAAATATCAGGATTTAAAAGACCTAATGATTCTGTACTATTTTTAAAAAATGAGATTTCAGGAAGCAGCAAGCTTGGTAAGAACGTAGACTTTTCAGAGTCTGTTCCATCTCTTGCAAAAATGCACATTACTGGGGAAATCCCATACAGTTTATGTGCTCATCCGAACTTAAACTGGGGTTTACTGGACATAGAGTGGCTTTGAGGAGAGGAGAAAGCTTGGAAAACAGTTGGTGATCAAGTAAGAATTTTGAGAATTTTGATGTACTCCCACCCTCTTGAGAGTCGAGCTTAATCTAGCACAGAGGTTGGCAAACCATGGCCTGTGGGTCAGATCTGGCCAATAGCCTGTTTTTGTAAATGAAGTGTTACTGAGACATGGCAGGGCCCACTCTCTTTAAGTGTTATCTATAGCTGCTTTCTTTACCGCTGAGCCACCTGGGACGCCTGCCAAGCAGGAGACATGGGTTCAATCCCTGGGTCAGGAAGATTCCCTGGAGGGGGAAATGGCAACCCACTCCAGTCTTCTTGCCTGGGAAATCCCATGGACAGAGGAGCCTGACAGGCTACAGTCCACAGGGTCACAAAGAGCTGGACACGACTTAGTGACCAAACCACTACCACAATCGCTGCTTTTGCGTGTGCAAAGGCAGAGTTGAATCGAGTAGTTGCAACAGACTGTGTGGTCTACAAAGCCTAAAATATGTATGATCTGGCCCTTTACAGAAAAGGCTGGCTGTTCCATACTTCATCATGGCCATCTTTTAAGAAGATACTAATTATACTAGTACTGTTGAGTTAGAAGGGAAAGATTGTTGTTGTTCACTCACTCAGTTGTGTCCGAATCTTTGCAGCCCTATGGACTGCAGCACACCAAGCTTTTCTGTCCTTCACCATCTCCCAGAGCTTGCTCAAACTCGTATCCATTGAGTCGGTGATGCCATTCAACCATCTCATCCTCTGTCATCCCCTTCTCTTCCTGCCTTCAAACTTTCCCAGCATCAGGGTCTTTTCCAGTGAGTTGGCTCTTTGTATCAGATGGCCAAAGTATTGGAGCTTCAGCCCAATATCAGTCCCTACAATAAATATTCAGGACTGATTTCCTTTAGGATTGACTTGTTTGATCTCCTTGCAGTCCAAGGGACTCTCAAGAGTCTTCTCCAACACCACAGTTCAAAAGGATCGATTCTTTGGCACTTAGCCTTCTTTATGGTCCAGCTCTCACATCTGTACATAACTCCTGGAAAAAACATAGTTTTGACTAGATGGATCTTTGTCGGCAAGGTAATGTCCCTGCTTTTTAATATGCAGTCTAGATTTGTCATAGCTTTTCTTCCAAGGAGCAAGTGTCTTTTAATTTCATGGCTGCAGTCACCATCTGCAGGGATTTTGGAGCCCCCCAGAATAAAGTCAGTCACTGTTTCCATTATTTCCCCATCTATTTGCCATGAAGTGATGGGGCTGGATGCCATGATCTTTGTTTTTTGAATGTTGAGTTTTAAGCCAGCTTTTGCACTCTCCTGTTTCACCTTCATCAAGAGGCTCTTTAATTCCTCTTTACTTTCTGCCATCAGGGTGGTGTCATCTGCATATCTGAGGTTATTGATATTTCTCTCAGCAATCTTGATTCCAGCTTGTGCTTCATCCAGATAGCAGAAAGTATTAGCAAGGCTGTCCACAAAATATTTTCCCCTCTTCCATCCTACCTGCTCTTCCTCTCACCCATATTGGTATCTGTTTCCTATCATTCATTTGAGTTTAATAGATGCCACACACCATGGAGACACACCTAAAGAATAAAATTTTGACCTCTCTGGCCCTTTCTGCCTAGAATTCTATAAAAATTTTAGGTATAGAGTGAATTTATTTAACAGCTGTTGTACTGATTAGTCTATGGGGCTGAGCCCATTAAATCCAGAATAGGAATGACAATTCAGTGCAACAGGTGACTATTTTGATCATTAACAAGGGATAGAATTTCTTGAAACTGTACGATCATAGTGAACATGTTTTCTAATAGCATTTTCTTTAAAAGCGGAACAGGTTTTATTAGTATTTAGTTGCCTTTGTCCTGTAATGAACATTGTCAGAATGAAGTTTACTTTGTATCATATGAAGCAGTACCTTTCTGCTATTGAGATTCATTTAGTTAAACCTTAATATAGCACTCGGAGAAGGCAATGGCATCCCACTCCAGTACTCTTGCCTGGAAAATCCCATGGATGGAGGAGCCTGGTAGGCTGTAGTCCATGGGGTCGCTAAGAGTCGGACACGACTGAGCGACTTCCCTTTCACTTTCCACTTTCATGCATTGGAGAAGGAAATGGCAACTCACTCCAGTGTTCTTGCCTGGAGAATCCCAGGGACGGGGGAGCCTGGTGGGCTGCCGTCTGTGGGGTCGCACAGAGTCGGACACGACTGAAGCGACTTAGCAGCAGCAGCAGCAGCATAGCACTACTGTTTTTCAGTTGATGGTACTATTGTGTATCACTAGAAGATTTGTAGCCAATCTAAATGGTGAGTGTCTTTCTTTCCTACCAAGTATTATCCAAGAACCTCATGGGTTTGTAACTGAATGGAGATTTATGGCTTTAGTTGGCCAAGTGCATGTTGCTCCAGTCTGTGATTTGTGGTCTAGGGAACAACCGCAGAGTGTGTCCTTTACAATTGATTGACCTTTGCACAGCCTATTTTGGGCCTTCTAAGAGCATCTTAAAGAAAAAACAATACAGTTCTTACATATTGTTAATTGATCCTATTAAATATTTGTCCTGTGGTAATTTCGAAAGAAATATTCTTTACATTAAGACTTAATACTTAAACTGCACTTTGAGACCCATTTATATCACTAAAGACTTCTGATACTACCAAGAAATTGCAACATAATAAGTGTGAAAATTTTAGAACATGTTAGCATGCTTCAGGTACACAAACCTTATCCCAGATCACACAATTTCTTTGTCTGTAGCTGATATTAGGATTAATTGAAACAGAAAATCCAGTAAGAAGAAATAATTAGAGAAATGTTGTAAAATAATTTTCTGTAGGGAGCAGAAGGGTGCCCTGGTGATGGAGATGCAACACCCCAAATGTTGCACAGTCTTGACTGGATATAGTTCATGTAACACAGAACATTAGAAAAAGCAGAGCTCTTGTCCTAACAGAACTTTCAAACGGATGCTTTCAAACTCCTATTTTAATTGTGAAAATAGCCCTTGTTCTTAGTAAAATGAAAGTGAATTGTACAGAAGTTTATAAATAAAAGACTTTTTCTACTACCCTGCTAGCCAGGGGTAGCCGTTGTTACATTTTATTATGTCTGTTTCCAGAAATGTTTGTGTGTAGTGTATATGTTTTTTCTGTAGATTGGAGGTCATATTTTGAATCCCTTTTCCCTCCATAATATACTTGTTTTTGTTTGTTTGTTTGTTTGTTTCCGATGGGGACCTGTTTTTAAAGTCTTTATGCAATTTGTTACAATATTGTCTATATTTTATGTTTTGGGTTTTTATTTTTGGCCACAAGGTGTGTGGGATCTTAGCTGTCTGACCAGGGGTTGAACCCACACCCTCATATATTGGAACGTGAAGTTTTAACTGCTGGACCATCAGGGAAGTCCCTACTTGGTCAACTCTACTTAATTCTTTGCTACTGCTACAAAGTAGTTTATTCAACCACTTCCCTTTCATATACTTGTTAACTTTATTTGCTGATTCAAACAGTTCTGGAGTGAAACAAATCTTTGTAATATGTATTTGTGCAAGTGTAATCATAGGCTAAATTTCTGAATAGACTTACAGAGTCAAAGACTATGTGTGTTTTAAATATGAACAATTACTGTCAAAATTTATGTTCAAACTGCTACAAATTTTTGTAGCCCTAGTAACAGGGACTTAGAATGGCCATAGCTAGAGATCCTGAAACAGTATATTAGCATTATCATCCTAGCTAACATATGTTGAACATTTCTGTGTGTCCGGTTCCCAGAGCTCTTCCCTGGTAGCTCAGCTGCTGAAGAACCCGCCTGCAATACAGGAGACCCTGGTTCGATTCCTGGGTTGGGAAGATCTGCTGGAGAAGGGATAGGCTACCCACTCCAGTATTCTTGGGCTTCCCTGGTGGCTCAGCTGGTAAATAATCCATCTGCAGTGTGGGAGACTGGGGTTCAGTCCCTGGGTTGGGAAGATCCCCTAGAGAAGACCTTCCCCTGGAGAAGATCTCCTGGAGGAGAGCTTCCAGGAGAACAGCTGCCCACTCCAGTATTCCGGCCTGGAGAATTCCATGGACTGTACAGTCCCTTGTGGTGGCAAAGAGTCGGACATGACTGAGTGACTTTCACTTGCACTTTTTCATTAACTTATTAAATCCTTACAATGACCCTATCAGGTAGGCACCACTTTTACAGAAAAGGAAACTAAAGCTGAGTCACACACAGAAATTAAGTAACCTTACCTTTCCTGCCAAAAGTCGTTTAAGGTAGTGAGTGAGTGAGGATTCAAATGCCTGTCTGTTGATGGTTGTAGAAGTGGAGTACAATCAGCTTGGATTGAGAAAGAGATGACAGTGAAGTGAGAGACAACAAATAAATAATGCAGATTTTATTCTTATGGGCAAAATGGTACTGAGAAAAGCAAATGCACTGTTGAGCATTTAAAGAGAATGGGGGAGGATCTCTTGAATTTTTTTTATTTTTAATAGCCACCGACCAGCAATATGGAGTGAAAAATGTGCCAGTTGGAAATGAAGTGAGGTTAGAAATAGACTATGTATTTCTTTACCTTTTAAATGAGTTAGTTAATTAGAGCCTGATTTATAAACAAAAGAAGAAAAAAGAAAAATTCAATATTCTTGAAGGTCCTTTGCACTGTACAAGTTCCCTCTTCTAGTGAAGAGTTTGTTTAGAATTTGAGATTGTAGGCGCAAAATGGAAAACCAAGAAAAGAGGTTAAAGCTGCATTTATTGCAGGTTGAAAGCAAAGGCAGAGTGTCCATCCAGCAGGAAATTTTGTCCATGAATACACTCTTATTGATGCTTATCAAGCCAAGGAAATAGGATGCGTTGGATTAGAGATATAATAAAATAATTAATGTTGAGATTTCCCCCCTCTAATTACCTTAGAAAGGAAGCAGCTGTTGCAAGTTAAAGGTTAACTGAGTCACTGAACAACATAATTTTTTAAATTATTGACTTTAGAAATTGAGCACTCTAAATATATTAATAGTAACAAATGATGTTTCACATAACATCTCACTATTAGAGTCATGTAGAATCTTAGAGCTTGTAGGTGCTTTGAAAAGTCTAATCTCACCTCTTAATTTGAACAGAAGAAAAACAAGACCCAAAGATCTTCAAACTTAGTGGTAGGTGCTAATTGAATAAACCAACAAGTAAGTTCTTGAATCTCATCTTTGCATGGCCTATCTGGTCATTTTTCCACCATACCATCTCTCCGAATATAAGTGATGTTTGCAAATATTCTCGGAAACTGATTATCAGTGTAGAATTTAAGAACATAAAATGTTTATAATAATTCAATATCTAATAGATTATCTAATAGACCTTCTAAAGATAGACATATAACTTAAATGTTTATTATGTTTTCAAGAGGAAACAAAACAGGATATTAATGTGAATTATCCATTCTGTTTGTAGGATAAAAAGAGCATTTAATGTGATTGCTACAACTTGTATTTGCATAGGACAATCTTCTCTAAGTGTCTTTAAGAGTTACCTACTATCTGTTTTAAAAGAGAGGGGGAAAGCAGTGTTTTTAAAGAATAGAATGAAGGCAATATTTTTGCTTATTTTCCATTAGAAAATTTCTAATGGAATCAGTGAAGTAGGTAGCCAAAAGTAGGGTTAGATGTATATCGTTTAGGGATGGTTTTGTTTATAATTTCAGTGTCTACAGGTGGTCAGTGCCATGGGCTCATCTTCAGCAGCTCTTGAGAAGTCTCCATGAAGACAGACTGTAACATGCAGTGAATAACAGACAGGATAACAGGTTAGGGAAAAGCTTCTTAGTGTTGTCTGCATGCACAGATATAAAGATAAATGAGGTGTTGACAGAGGAGCAAAAGAGTTCCCACAGAAAGCCTGGAGAGAATATTCAGAGGTAGCCCGGGTAAGACATCAGACCTTAGAATAATATCAGAAATGTTGAATGTAGCAAAAAGTAGCACTAAGGTTTAGGGACAGGTGAACTCATTTTTATCTGCTAATCATATTTGAGTCTCTTACAGTGAAGTGGTGAAGAGTGAAAGAGCAGCTTTGCACTCAGTATGTATTGCTTGTGATTAATCTGAGGTCTCGTTTTAGGAAAAGAGGTTGTCACGATTCTTCGCACTGCCTCTGAATTTCCAGCAGGACGACCTTTAGCAACTCATCTGTACTCCCTTTGCCTCTGTTTCCTCCTCAGCAAAATGAGTGTGATGACAGCTACCTCACAGGGTAGATTAAATGAAGGTCGCAGTGCTTGGCACAGTGTCTGATGCATGGGAAGAAGCTCTCTATGTATTAGGATGTTGCTGCTGCTTCCGTTACAAATACAGTGATACAGTTTGTACAGGCTTGTGTATTTTTCCACTTGTTTTACAGAACCAAAACAGATGGCCCAAAGAATAATATGTGTTAGAGGTTGGTAATGCATAGAACTCAGTTTCCTTCCAAGAATATTATACAAGTTACCCTTCCATCAGTGATCCCTTTCATGGACTTCTTAGGAGAAAGTCTCCCCTTTGGCAAGTCTTCATGCCCAGTGCTCTTTAGGGGACCTCGGAGAAAAATTAAATTCAGCTCCTTCTGGCCTGTGTCTCTGTATCACTGGAGACTCCAGCAGCCACACAAGGGAGGGGGAGATTTGGTTCACAGGTATGAGTTTGTCTTGGCTACTGTAGCGCACACGTCTGTAGAGCACCAGGGAATTACACAGGGGAAACTGAAGATGCATTGCTAAAATGAAGGACTCTGAGAATCACTATATCCCTGCTGGGGATATAGTGATAACACTTTGTATTTTTACGAGAAACTTTGACATAGTTAGCTCATTTGATTTTCTCAGCACTGAGGCATGTAAAATAAAATGAAGCTTTCTTCCCCTAATTTTGACTGCAGAATCTAGATCTACTCTTAATCCATTACAATTATTTTAAAAGCATTTTCAAAGTATAGAGAGTTTTCTCTGTGTATTAATCTTAAGCTTCTAAAATGATCTCTCTTCTGTAACCATGAACGTTAAACTTACAACAGTCTGTCATGGGACCCCAGACATGGGACGTGATTTTGTTGTAGTTTTGGAAATTTGCCCTAGTTTGAGGCAATAGAAAGATCTGGCGCCTTCTATTTCATTTTATAGGTTCAAATACCATTGAATATCACTGTGGGTTTTGGCTTGCTGAATACCTTGGTAGCAGTAGGGTTTTGCTAACTTTAATACATCATTTTAAGAGGAGAGAAGGGTTCAGCATTTATACTCCCATTGTAGCTATTTTATTAACATGTTAAATAATAATCAGGGGCTGTTCTAAAAGCTCATCAAATTTCCTTAGCTTTTAAAAGCCATGAAAGTGAAATCCAGTCCAACTTCAAAGCCTCTGCTATAGCCTTTGTCCCCATC
Source organism: Bubalus kerabau (assembly GCF_029407905.1). Lineage (NCBI taxonomy): Eukaryota > Metazoa > Chordata > Mammalia > Artiodactyla > Bovidae > Bubalus > Bubalus kerabau. The sequence continues at coordinate 76,547,739 of NC_073633.1, forward strand.
ATCTGGCTTGTTCAATCTCCACATGAAATTCATGCAACTCCCTGAGTTTGGATATCAGTTACTACCAGCCTTTAAGGCACTGTGAGCAACAGTTACTTTGCCCTCTTCTTGTGACTACTTAAAGAAGAGTTTTGAAATTGTTGCTTTTATCTCACCAGAGTAGACCTGCCTAGAAAGATTTGTTTAGAGAAAGTTTGTTTCTTTTCTTTTAAGTAAAGTATAGGCCTGAAATGAATAGCCCTACCTTGAAGCCATTATTCCAAGGATGGGGATCCAGACACAATAAGTAGTAGTAGCTACTTCATTGTCCAGTACAGCTCTGTGTGCCTAGACCAGCACTTCTCCATGGAAACAAGAGGTATCAAGTGTACTAAGGTGCTCTAGTGAAGAGCTGGAATTTTCCCCTTCAGGTTTGTTTTGTCACACAAATGACTTAGACCCATACAGGTTTGCATGGAAATCTCTCACCACAAGGCCATCTTCAAGTGGACTTGAGGCTCTGAGGGGACAGAGGCCACAGTCACCTGATTTGGGGGGAAGGTGTGGGCTCAGATTGACAAAGATCTTCCATCCACGGAAGCCCTAGGGACTCTGGTGCTGACTTCAAGTCACCCTGGTTTGTAAGATGCAGCGATTTAGGAATCAGTTCCTGAATTCCTTGGGTTTCAGTTCTCTTCAGCTCAGATATTTTTTTCCATTAAATTTTCTCAAACTCACAAGCTGTCACGGCACAAGGGCTGGACCTGGGACTAATGTGTGTTCATTTTGTTGCCTTCCATCTGATGTTGAGCTTTATTTTGCCTCCTCATCTGAAGCAGTACCTCGTTTTGGTCACATCAAATGAGACCCTTCTTCAAAATATTTACTGTCTGCTGGAGCCTGAATAAACCAACTGCAAAAGTCTAGTTAACAACTGGCCAAATCCCATGGTCATTTTTAAAGACAACTTCCCCTCTTTTGTGAGTTTCATCCAGACATGTAATCTGGCAGTAGTGTCTTTAGCGCCACACAGAACCTAGAGGTCCTTTGTCCTTGCAACAAACACAGTCCCCTTCCCAATGTTACTGCTCCCCTGAAGGAAAACAGCATCATCTTAACCACATGTGGCTAAGTTCTCATTTCATCTCCCCTTGCTCCCTGGTTCAGAAAACGTGCCTTTGTCCACCTAATTCTGACTTCAGCACTATCTGTGGAGATTTGATCAGGAGTACCACCCTGGTCAAAGGGACATAAGACAAATATCTTACATCTCCGTGTCTTCTAATGGTTTGTGTGGGCCATTGTCTAGAGGCTCTGGGAGTCAGATGTTTTTGTGACCATTGTGTGTATCTGGTGGTATATCACTTTTTTTTTTTTTTTTTTGTCTGTCTCTTTAGGACCAGGAAGAAAACAAGGGAGCAACAAGTTGGCCTGAGTTCTACATTGATCAACTCAATTCCATGGCTGCTGTAGGTATCCTTTCTGTTCTCTGACGCAGTTTACAATGCAAGTTTAGTACAAAGCATGCAGTTGCATAATAAATTCACTTAAGAACTACCAAATATCATTATCTCTCCAGAGTCCATTCCAAATGTTCAGTGTTGCGGGAGAAAGGGGAGGCAGGAGTGATACTTGGCAAAATGATTATTTTTCAGTATGTTTTACGTAAAATCAGCACATCCTAAAATATAAGTGAGTTTAATGTTACTGGAGGAAATGTATCATAAATCTGGCTTCTGTTCAGCTTTAACTTGCAACTGGTCTTATCAATCATGTGGAACTTGGATAGGGCAACACCATTCTAAATGCTAATACCATTTAGAAATAGTACAATGAAACTATCCCTTCACTGTTCTCTTTCCCCTCCCCCCTTTTTTTTTTTTAAAAAACTGAGGGCTTTCTTGGGTTCCTGGTCTTATAGGGTACCGAAATATTCTTTTACTCATATAAATAATAAAAAAAAAAAGTTTATGAAATAGGTGGTTTAATGAAAAGGCGTAATAGTAATAATGCTGAGATGTCCTTGGGAAATCTTTGGTAGGTGGATTTTTGATTTAGTAATTGCTAAAAAGGTGTTCTCAATGTCTAAAATGCACATTCCAGTCACATGAATATCTCTGCGATGTCACAGTTTTGAGCTGCTTGAGGGATCCAGCAAAGATACACAGCAGAAAGCACATCATCAGCATTTGAGTCTTAATAGCTTAAATCCTGTCCATGTTGATAAAAGTTGGAGGTTTCCCACAGCAGAGCAGTCTTTGCCTCTGTGGGCACACTTCTGATTTTAAGAGTGTATCTGTCAGGTTCAACTTTGAGTTTACTACATTCAAGCAGCTGACAGCTTCCATGGTATTCTCTCTACCTCTCCCTTTCCTCCTGTCCCCAGGGTCCTTGGGGAGAATTCATTTCTTATCATTTAGAGCAAACATTCTAGATTGTCTAATACTTGCTGCTGCTTAAAAAGTTAAAAACTGACTAGACTATGTGAATCATTCACACTTCTGCTAAACTTTCAGAGGCCTTGACTTTTTGTAACTTCCTCTTTTCTAGCTTTTCCTTTGATGAGGCTTCTTCTGCTGTCACACCATGAACAAAATAAACAGCCTGGCACATGTGAACAGAGCTGTATAAATTATAGAAGAAACTGCATAAGCTTTTTGCCCCAAGGGTTTCTCTAAAAGCACAGCAGAAAAGAACAGAAAGTAACCACCAAATCCTTCCACCAGGCATCCGACACAATGATGAGAAAAGAGTGATCTCAGCATTCATATGAATGTGTTAACAGAACATGAGGCTTGTGAGGGCCTTCGGGGATTTTCTCTCCATCCGCCTGAGCAATAATAACCCAGAGCCATTTGCATTTCCTGCACGTAAAGGTTATTTCTGAAATCTTGTTCTTGGCTGTTAGGGGAAAAAAAGAGCTGTCAGGCAGAATGTCTCTCTTTCTAATTAAGTCAGCCTTATTTGATGTCTAACGTGGAAAGTTGCTCCTTTGTTAACGTATTCACTTCTGTGAGTGGAGAAGTACAAAATAACTGGGTTTTTTCCTTTCTTCAAATTTTAGGGCAGTTCGGTTAATCTGTCCTTTAGTGACTTACTCCACGCCTTGTCTGCAGTTGGCCTGGCTTATTTCCTGTACTACAAGGTCCCCAATGTGCCAGTTTGTAGCACTTCTTCAAGAGCCTCCCTTTCCTTCATCCAGATCCTTGGACTACCTTTTGCTACATTCACACATCATCTACATTTCAATTATACTTGCTTCCTAGTCTAAAGCCCTCTCCGAGAGTATCTCCAGGCCCTTAAATGTTAGTGACTTTGCTCTTCTTTATGGACATGAGTGTGAGCAAACTCTGGGAGACAGTGAAGGACAGAGGAGCCTGGCAGGCTCCATGGGGGGTTGCAAAGAGTCGGACTTAGCAACTAAACGACGACAAATGCATTAAACACCTCGCAAAGCTTTCTTCTGCTCCTTGAAGAACAAAGCTAGCATCTTTTCAGGGTTAAGGGTAAAGGCATTATAACAATTGATGAAATAATCAGGCCTTAACACTTCTGCATCTATAAAGGAGCAAGGAGGTCTGATGAGACCAGAAACCCTTTGCTGAGTTTTCTGTTTTTCTCACCCTATTAAGTGGCCACCGCCTCCTTAAAGGTCTTGCTAACCTCTCTGGAGAATTCCTCACAACGGAAATTCTGAGACATCATCCCTGGGGACTTGGAAAGGCATATGACTCCTCCTGACTTGGCAGCTAAGCTCTCTGGCTCTGCTTTGGGAATTGTTGAAGGGGTGTTTATCCACATCATCATCATCCATTGTCTTCAGCACCAGTAGCGGCTGCTGCTATTTAGCGTGCGCCGTGTGACAGGCAGACTAACAGGCACTTTACATGCTGTTCTAAATCCTTACAAGCACCTTCTGCTCTAAGTGCTACTTATAGATAAGGAGTCTGAGACTCAGAAAGGTTACCTTGCCCAAGGTCATCTCATTTGGAAGTGGTAGAGCGGGAATTTAAGCCTATCAGTCAAGCCTATCAGCTCAAAGACTCCTTTCTAGCTTGCCTCTCACTAACTAGGTTTTTAAAATCCTTTATCACTGTGGAAATCCCACCCACGCCCCACCTCCCAGCTTTTCTGAGGTGGGACAGGCATCTGCAGAGTCTGATAAACAGTCCAAGTTGAGAACCGCAGCACTTACTGGTCTGTGAAGCCCTCTGTGGAACAAGTGCAGTTACTTTATGGAAGCCTCGTAACAAGAATTCTTTGTTCTTTAAAGGACCCCTGAGTGATCTGTTGGCTTTTAAAGAGTGAAAAACAGTTTAATAAAAGGAGAGCGTGTTCCAGAAGGGCCTGGACTTTCTTGGTGTGTGGCTTCTGTGTGCACTCTCAGGGAGCAAGGATGTGAGGTGATGAAGTTCTATGTGCTTAGCGGGTTGGCTTATTGATTTCACACCAGTGAAACGTTTCAAAAAGAAGCTTACTTCCAGACTTTCCCAGCCAGGGATGGCTTCTGTGCCTGGTTTGTACATCTCTCTCTGCCCTGCATGTTCCAGTGTAAACCTCAGCAGCTTTGACCAGAGGAGCCTCTGCTAGGACGCACTCTGTCCTTTGCCTGCCCCTCAAATGAGCAGAGATTTAGTAAGTGGTTCGCGCAGCCAAGGAGGCCACCAGAGCCCTGTCCAGTGTATGCCAAGGTGCATCCTGGCTGTTTGGCGTAGCAGTCATCTTAGGAAATGTAAGCATATCCCCCTTTTCTATGAAAAACTGCAAATTTAGACTTCTCCATACATGTGAAGCTTGAAAACTTGAGAAACTTCATATAAATTATTTTATTTTGAAAAGTCACTTTAGAATATCAGGTTCATCTACATAGAATCGATTTTCTCAATACAATAAACAATCTTAGATTCAACTCTACTTGTACTATGCACAGAAAAGAGGATAATGTCTTCTGTTTTGAGAGGAAAGTAATAGTTCTTATATTGGGAAAGGAAATTCTAATTTAAATTTCTTTTCATAAAACTCCCAACTCCTCTAGGGAGAGACTTAATGTAGTCTGCCTTTATTTGGAGGTTCCCTCTTCCCCAAGATTGTTAAAAGGATAAATATGTGCATCTTTATTTGGTATTAATGAACCACAATAAGAAATGTATTTAGTCTTTAATTTGGGAGGTTTGGGTGACTAAGCTTAGGAACAAGAAATGTTCATAAAAGTCTTGATCCTGGACTGCAGATTCAAAGTGATTGCTTGAGAGTCTAAACAAATTCAGCTGTGCCACAGGAGATTAAACGTACTTGGCTAGATTTGTGCTAAATTTTCCAGGATATGGGTCTCACGGAGCCATGAAGAAATTCATTGGCTATTTGCACACACAGCCTCTTCCCCCGCCATCCTCTGGTGACAGCTGTCAGGGCACATCTCTAACAAGAGGACAGCTTTAGCAGAAATAATTCAAGTATACAAAACAAGACTTTACTGATTTTTATTTCAGTTGCTGTGAATGATACTGATATATATTTGCTTTGAGCTTTACCCTCCTAAGTATGAAGTCAAATTTAGGTTTTAGTTAACATTTAGTTACTTAATGCTTGTACTGTTAACGTGAAAAAATTAAGTAAAGTCACCCCTTGATGATGTGTGGTCCTGGAAGAAAGGGAGAGACTGTACCATTGAGACATATGAATAAGAGCCAAATGTTTTCTTCAATATCCCAGTCTGTTTCCCAACCACACATTTTATCAGAATAGGTAACAGGTAAAAACACTGAGACTGGACAAGCACATGTTAAAAGTAGGAAGAAGGCAAGGGACCTGTGGTTCTGTGGGTGGAGGTACCTAGGGCCTTAAGCCTTGGGATACTTTTAGTACCAGGCTTTCCTGGTGGCTCAGTGATAAAGAATTCACCTGCCAATGCAGAAGATGCGGGTTCGATACCTGGGTCAGGAAGATCCCCTGGAGGAGGAAATGGCAACTCACTCCAGTATTCTTGCCTGGTGAATTCCATAGACGGAGGAGTCTTCTGGGCTACAGTCCATAGGGTTGCAAAGAATTGAACACCACTTAGTGACTTAACAACAACAACTTTTAGTACACGTAGGTGACCATGAGGTAAAAGGAATGAAAACAACTTTTTAACAAGTCTGTGAATCTTACTAGCTTTCATGACCTTGTGATATCAACCGAGATCTGCTTCCTAGGGCCTTCTTCTTTAAAGTGAGGTCTATAGACTGCAGCATCAACTCCGTAAGGAGCTCAGCATCTTTGGCTTCACCTCAGATATGCCAAATCAGGACCCGCATTTAGCTTCCCCAGGAAATTTGTATCCTTGTTAAAGTTTGAAAAGTACTGCTCTAGTCCTGAGTAGGAAGAGAACACACACACACTGTCTATACCCTGATTTCCAAATGATGTTGAATCATTTCTAAAACTTGAGCATTTACTCTGAAGGAATTGTCTATCTTTGTGTCAAGTCGAATTGAATCATTCTTCTTAAAAATAATTTGATGTAACAGAAAGTGTAAAAGATTACACTTTTTGGCTGAGGAATGAGAGAGAGAGCATGGGAAGATTGCTGCCTGCTTCTGTTTGATAGTGCAATAATATTATCTCATTGTCAGAATGTTATATTTAACTACCAGTCTAATCTTTCTATCAAGTATAAATAGTAATATCTTCATCAGAGTGTAGTTATAGAATAGTTAGTTATAAAGTGTTTGGAAAGCTTAATCTCTACTAAGATTTCTCAACACTTTCTTAAAACTTTATTTAAATTCGAAAGAACTAACTTGTACAATGAATTTGTGGAATTCTTGGTGCTTTTGCTCTACATGCTGGCTTATAGTAAATCTCAGTCATAGTCTCATTTGATTGTTTGTATTAAAAGTGATAGTAGCATGTACTCTGTGGGCTTGTTTTGCTTGTGCCATAATTAAAACATATAATTTAAAGAAGTTACTTTATAATTTTCTTTGCATAGAGAAAATCTCTCCTGGCTTTAGAGAAAGAAGAGGAGGAAGAGAGAAGTAAAACTATAGAGAGTTTGAAGACAGCACTAAGGACGAAACCAATGAGGTAATGTTTTGCTAGGCAGCATGTACTGCTTGTCTCTTTTCTTTTTCTTCTTTTCTACTTTCTTCCTCTTTTCTTTTTTCCCTTCCTTTTTCTTAATTTTTCTGCAATAGCCAAACTTTTGGGGTAGTCTTAAAATAAAAACATGTCATTAAACCATGGATGAAAGACCTTACACATTGAACATTCACTAAATTATTTTTCTTCAATTAAAAAAGATGTAGACAGGCATGAAGATGGCTAAAGTTAAAAATGGCAGACTAACAAGTGTTGGTACAGATGTGGAGAAATTGTAACCCTCATTCATTGATGGTGGGAATATAAAATGGTGCAACCACTTTAGAAAACAGCTAGACAGTTCCTCAGAATATTAAACATTGTGTTGCCATATGAACCAAACAGTGTTGCACCTTCTTGATATATAGCCAAGGGAAGTAAAAATATGTCCCCTAAAACCTTATATGTGAATTTCAGCATTATTTATAATAGCCAGAAATGGAAGCTATCCAAATTCTATCAACTGATGAATTCATAAGTAAAATGTGATATATCTATATAATGGAATACTTTTCAGCCATAAAAAGTAGTGGAGTACTGATGCATGCTACAACATGGATGGGCCTTGAAAATATTTATGCAAAGTGAAAGAAGCCAAACACAAAGGGCCACATATTGTATGATTCTCTTTATATGAAATATGCCAAAAAGGCCAATCCATAGAGACAAAAAGATAAGTGGTTGCCTGGGGTTAGGAAGAGAGGGAAATGTTCTTCTAGGGTTGATTAGGGGTAATTAAAATGTTCCAAAATCAGATAATGACCATGGTTGTACAACCCTGTGAATATATTAAAAATCACTGAATTATAATTTTGAAAGTATGGATTGCATGTGAGTTATTGCTCAGTAAAACTGTTATAAAAGATGGATTATCATCTACTGTACGCCTCCCACACCTTTATTAACGCCTTTAAGGTTTGGTAGGATATGGGGTGCTTACAGGTGCATTTCATTAGAACAAGATCTAGCTTGGCTAGATCTTGGTCACATGGTTGGATGAAATGACTGGAAAATAAAGATTCCCTATATTTGACTATAAAATTATAAGAAAAATCTTCTGATTTCTCAAAAATTATATACAGTTGTATGACAGAAGTTTTCTAGCCTATTCTAACTGTTTTCCTCTGTATATGTGTTCCGAATTCTGAGATGTTAGTGGATGCCCAAGGCTAAATAAGTTTGGAAATTGCTGGAGTAATCTAGGTTTTGTTACTTTGAACTTTTCAAAAGGCTTAACCTGCAGATGTACCTTGTGAATTATTCTCATTGATTGACTTTAAAAATATTAGTATATAGTAATCAAGTATTGCTTTTATTTGTTTTATATATTGGGATTCCATATAACATGTCATACTAAAGGAGGGCTTTGCTATGAAACCTTAGGAAAATAGACTATCATTTGGCAAGTAAATACCCTGGAGTTCAGGGATGCTTTTGATTTTCGTTGGTGTGGGGCATGCTTGAGTCAGTGGTCAACACTTAAACGTGCCTGGAGACTGGATGCTATCCTAACACAGGATCAGCAGATGACTTTAACCTAAGGCAGATATCTGAGTGTCGTCTTGTTCCTCGTTTCCTATGGTTATAAGGTCTGTTAATTGGTTGTTTATATCAGCTAAGATCTTTTCTAACTCAAATGGAGATTTTTTTCACACTTCTGGTTAGACCTGACTATTGGGTCTGTGCCAAGGAAGAGGCCTCCAATTAAGAAGACTTCATCAATGTAAGCCTTCTGTTACTTTAGGAACTGCATCTTCTTACTTTCTCCTGACCACCACCCCCCTAAACTTTTCTCTTAAGGGCTATTAAAGAATTCCAAAGAGACTTAGGTCTGATGCACTTTAACCCTCTTCTCATGACAGGTTTGTGACCAGATTCATTGACTTGGATGGCCTGTCATGTATTCTCAACTTTCTAAAGACCATGGACTACGAGACCTCAGAGTCTCGAATACATACCTCTCTCATTGGATGTATAAAGGCGCTAATGAACAACTCTCAAGGTCGGGCTCATGTCCTGGCTCATTCTGAGAGTATTAATGTTATTGCTCAGAGTCTGAGCACAGAGAACATTAAGACGAAGGTGGCCGTGCTGGAAATCTTGGGCGCTGTGTGCCTGGTTCCCGGGGGCCACAAGAAGGTTCTGCAGGCCATGCTGCACTACCAGAAGTATGCCAGCGAGAGAACCCGCTTTCAGGTGGGTGCTGCCATGCCACATCTTCATTCCTGCCTCATGACAGGTGCCTTTCCTGGCCTATGGGTGGTGGTGGTGGGGAGGGTGCCTAACTTGAAATCTCCCCCTGTGGTGAGCATTCATATGTGGCTTCAAGTATTTCCTTCCTCTTGGGTAAAGAGTAGAATATTCTTTCTGTAGTTGGTCATATGGGGTTGTGGATTTCCAGTAGTCCTCCCCTCTTACCTGCAGTTTTGCTTTCCACAGTGCTAATGGCCCGTGATCAACTGCTGTTTGAAAGTATTAAATGGAAACGTCTAGAAATAAACAATTCATAAGTTTTAAATTGTGCAGCTGTTGTGAGTAATGTGATGAAATCTCATGCCATCCTGCTCCGTCCCTTCCAGGATGTGAATCATCCCTTTGTCCAGAATACCCACAATTTATACACCACCCAGCTGTTAATGGAGGAAAAAAACAAAGTCTATATAGGAGAATATATAGGGTTCAGTACTACCCATGGCTTCAGACATCCACTGAGGATGTTAGAACACATCCCTTGTGGAGAAGGGAAGACTGTTGCACTGAATTTAAAAATGTAGCCCTCCCTCCTTTCTACACATTATATAATACACTTTTCAGTCCACTAAATGGGTGTTCTCTGAAAATTTTACAGATTGCCAGTCTTGATTTAGGATCAATATAAACAGTGAAATTATGTCACCACATTTTTTATACTCAGAAAAAGCAAGTCAAATTAATGAAGCACAACCTTTTGTGTTAATACTTTGTACACATGTATGTATAAACATATATGATGTAAGAATTTTGAAAGTAGAGTTTTTAGGACTAATCTTAAGGGGAAAAGGTAGCTTTCTATGGATCAATGTAATTTTGACTCAACACAAGGTTTTAGAGTAAGGTAGTAACTATTCAGTCCTTTGTTTTCGTATTTGTATCCTTGGTAGACGTTAATTAATGACTTGGACAAGAGCACGGGGCGGTATCGAGATGAAGTGAGTCTTAAGACTGCCATCATGTCCTTCATTAATGCAGTGCTAAGCCAAGGCGCAGGAGTGGTAAGAGCCTTCTGTCACAATCTAAAACATATTATTAAAGAACAATAAAAAAAATACTTACAAGTATGTTCTCTAAAGAGCTTAAAAATGTATTCCATCACCCTTCTACTTTCAGGAAAGTTTGGACTTTAGACTTCATCTTCGCTATGAATTTCTAATGTTGGGAATTCAGCCTGTAATAGATAAATTAAGGGAACATGAAAATTCAACATTAGATAGGTAAGTCACACTGTTACGACAGGAGATAGCTCATGTGTTTTCCATGTGTGTAGTGCCAGTCTGAACTACTTGTGACCTAAGGAACTTGTACCAGAATGTTAGACCAGGTAATGATGTTTTTATTAGTAAGACTTTCTGCATGAAAGAAGCAGCAGATTGTGTAGAGAACTTAGTGTAGGTTTTGAGATTAAACAGGAATCCATATCCTAGTGCTGCTGCCTACTTGCTATGTGTTCTGATCAAGTTACTCAATTTTTGTGAACCTTACTGTTCCTATAGCTGAAGAAATAGTGATGATGATGATGACACTATCTTTAAGGGCTCTTATGAAATGTTACTGTAAAACATGTGGAATCACATGGCATCTTTGATAGACATTCTGTGAATGTTAATATCCATTTCCCTATTCCTTTGCTTGTCTGCAAATTTTACGATTTCTAACATAGCCTACAAGTTTTCAGATCTTTCCTTCTACCACTCTTCTCCCTCATTCATGCACGCCACCATGCTTCTTTTCTTAATAGTCTATGATCATGTAGACTTGCCACAGGGCATTTGCACCTGCTGTTTCCTCAGCATTAAAAGATTGTCCCACAGATGTCCAAATTGCTTGTTCCTGCACAGCGAGATCTTTTCCAGTCACTGTATTCACATTCTTTACCTTACTGTACCTCCATCATTCTCTACTCCCTTTACCTGCATGTATTTGTCTCCACAGAACTAATCATTCCCAGTATCAGTAGTTAGGGGCTCAGTAAATATTTGTATGAATAAGTGAAAGGCATGACCATTGCTTTGTAATCTTTAATTCAGTGGTCAAGCAAGTTACTTATATGGACTTATTTTTCCATGAAGAGATTCTGTGAGTAGAATCTGGATTTGGTTGCTTTTGGATTGCAAACTTTTATGAATTGTCTTCTACGTGCCAGGCCTCCTAAGCTTTTAGATTTGTCTCTTGTAATGATCTCATTTCAGATAAATGATGTCTTTTTTCCGTAGCACATAGTTAAGGGAAGGCATTTTAATTCTGTTGTGATACTTCTTTTAGAGATATCTCTGAAATTTTAGGAAAGGTCTTAGTATTTATGTCCTGATTCCTATGTGCCTGTGTTTATAGGATGTTCTACTTTTAGTAAATTGTCTTTGTCTTTCAGGCATTTAGATTTTTTTGAAATGCTCCGAAATGAAGATGAGCTAGAATTTGCCAAAAGATTTGAACTGGTACGTATACTTACAATTATTCTGTTTTGACTCGCAGCTCACAAATTTCCCTGTTGTAATGTGTGTCATAGAGTTGTGTAATGTAAGAGCAAAATCACATTTCTGTTTTGCTACCTAAGTGGCAGGATTAGGTTCTATTTACCTTGGATTTGCTTACCTTACCTTGTAGGAATTGAAGAACTTGAATGCCTGATTTAGACTTCTTTTTTATATGAAACAGGTTCACATAGACACAAAAAGTGCTACTCAGATGTTTGAGCTGACCAGGAAGAGGCTCACCCATAGTGAAGCTTACCCTCACTTCATGTCCATCTTGCACCACTGCCTCCAAATGCCTTGTGAGTGTTTGTGATTACATGTGTTTGTGAATGTTGGGACATCATTCAGAGGTCTCTGTCATCTGAACAGTGTGGCTTAGGTTGGGTGCACACCAGGGATTCCAAACCTCGGTTTTGTGACAGCCCAGTGTGTCTGCGGGCTTCCTTGGTGGCTCAGTGGTAAAGAACTGGCCTACCGATGCAGGAGACACGGGTTCGATCCCTGGATCAAAAGATCCCCTGGAGAAGGAAATGGCAACCCATTCCAGTATTCTTGCCTGGGAGAGGAGCCTGGTGGGCTACAGTCCATGGGGTCTCCATAGAGTCTCCATAGAGTCAGACATGACTTAGTGACTAAACAACAGCAAAGTTGTTGCACAGTTTAAGGGGTGCTGTAAAGCTCTTGGAATAAAATGAATTATACCTCGCTTTGATTTTATAAATAAATATATGCCTTACAACACATGTATAAGGGGATTAAAAAGTACCTCTCAATCATGTAAATGATCAGTGATCATTGAGTGTCAGATTTCAGATATTTGGGAAGGGTAGTAAACATCTGTCTGGTTCTGTGACTCTGGTGGGTGACCCCTGTTGAAAAATATTCATTAAAGTTTTGAAACCACTTGAAGTATTTCCACTGTTCTTTTCTTTTTTAGACAAGAGAAGTGGCAACACAGTTCAGTACTGGCTACTCCTAGATAGAATTATACAGCAAATAGTTATTCAGAATGACAAAGGTCAAGACCCTGACTCCACACCTTTGGAAAACTTTAATATCAAGAATGTCGTCAGGATGTAAGTTGCTTCTTTTTGCTGCCCTTGAGATAACAGCAACAATGTAAGACATTTGTTTTATCTTACTTCAAAATAGCAGTTGGGAGAACTAAAGTGTTCTGGAGGTCAGATATGATGAGTTCCTATATGTATACATGTAATATATATGTGTAACCTCTGGATTTAAAATGGGTCTCAAGCATGCTGAGGACTTGCTTTGTGTTAAACAATTTTTGTACCTAGAGAGCATGCATTTAGCAGTCGGTCTTTTGTGCTTTTTGTAATGAATGCTCCTTTAACTATTATACAGGTTGGTTAATGAAAATGAAGTTAAGCAGTGGAAAGAACAAGCAGAAAAAATGAGAAAAGGTAAATGATGAGGTCCTGACAAGAAAAAAGGTTGTGTTACTGGTTATTGGACAGCTCTCCTTACTGTATATTTTAGAAATTTGCACTGATGCTTCTTATTGACATTGGTGCATAAACAGCCTTTTCCCACCATCATGTCTTAAGGGCAGTGCCTAGTTTTTCTTGAATCAGACTATCTTGGTTGTCATGTTGATTCCTCAATATTTTATCCTTTTATTATAATCTGCATTTTTTTAAGCATGTGCTGTTCAGTATTCATTAATTCAGATTTTCTTAACTACCGTTCATGCCAACCTTCCTCATAACTGCTCTTTAAAGCACACTGGATTTTAAGAATATAATAAGGGACACCTAGGGATTACCCAGAATTTTAAAAGCAAAGTTCAAGCCACTTGGTTTCAGCAGTCCAGTTCTCCAGTTGACCTTAATTTGGCACCAGTTATAAAAAGAGAAATCATGCAGAAAATCACTGACCATTGTAGACGTACATGTTATGAAATGTTAACAGGCCAGCTATTGATGAGTGTCTCAATATGTCTTTGATATCAACACTTAGCATCAAGTAACTTGGGGGTCATGCCCATCACCATGACAACAACTCACAGAATGGATGGAACTTTTCTCCTCCTCCAAAATTAGCAAGTTAAAGTTGGACCCTTTGAGAAAACGGTCATACTCCTGGCCACTGCGCTTCCTTATGCTGGCACACTCCCTTCTCCCTACCCAAGCGGCTCATTCTCACCAGTGACATGCAGTGGCACTCGCCCCAATAGTCAGTGTGTTGAAAAGCTAGTCCACAAGATGCTGAAGCATTTCCTTTCCTCATATCACATTTTGTTCATTGAGCAGAAAAGCAGTCTCACCACTGGTACTGGAAAATACAGAATATGAAGTTCTATTATATTATGGGTTCCTCATATGAATTCAGATTGGTCTTAAATAAGTGAGATTGCACATACATTTTTATAAATTAATTCCAGAAACTGCTACAGAAAGAATAGAGACACTAGTTTACCCTAACTTGTAGGGTAAAGAGAGAGTTACACCAGAGAAGATGGTCAATGAATGAGTGATGTTTTGGAGATATACCCTGAAGCCTGAAGACTAAGGTGTGTGAGTTGAAGAGAGTACTTAGGACATAAGCCTGGGAGTCATTCATGTAGCAGGAATGTCCTGAATGGCTGCCAGGTCAAGTGCTATACTGAGCTCTGGGTCTGAGTCTCAGACTGCCCCTGACTGCTATGTGAGTAGGCTAAGTCCTTTACTCTTCCAGTCTATCTCTGCAAAGTCAAGCTTGAACCTAATAGGGTTGTTGTGAAGATTAAATGAAAAATACAAGGACTTTAGCATAGAGCCTGGCATTTATTACTTGCCTAATAAATGGTAGAGGGCTTCCCTGATGGCTCTGCAGTAAAGCATACAGTTGCAATGCAGGAGACCATCTACAATGCAGGAGACGTGGGTTCGATCTCTGGGTCAGGAAGATCCCCTGGAGAAGGAAATGAGAACTGACTCTAGTATTCTTGCCTGGAAAATTCCATGGACAGAGGAGCCTGGCGGTCTACTGTCCATGGCATCTGAAGACTTGGACATGACTTAGCAATTAAACCACCACCAATAAATGGTAGAAAGTTCTGTAGGATTTAAGCAGTTGAGGTGGTACTAGAGGAAATGGCTGAGGTCAGTCAGAGGAAAGTTCCTAAGCCCTGTCCCTTATCTATAGAATAGACTCCTGGAATGGGATCTGGGGGTTCTGAAATGTTAAAGTCTCTCAAGTGGTTCTGAGGCTTGGTCAGACTTGTCAAAGGCTAGTGATGACTGAAGTGACTTAGCAGCAGCAGCAGCAGCAGTGACCAGTGATAGGAAGTCAGGTCTTAAACAGTGGTCAAAGAGGAATGAACTGGAGATAGAAGAAGGAAAGGGAGATACAGTGGGGTAGTTTTTAGATGTTGCTGAAGAAGTCAGGGAAGCATCCGTAGAGTGGTAGACGTAGGTTGATGGTTATCTTAACTCCAAGGCTGGTAAAATCCAAGGAGTTTAGTGACTTGAACCCTTCTCTGCAAACTCTGACTTTGGAGGACTCAGAAGACAGAAAGTAAGAGACAGAGAGAAAGCAGGTATTTAAATGTGTTACCAAATTCAGAAACAGAGCCCAACTCTGTATAGCTCTGTCCCAGTGGGTTCTATCTCTAGTGGATTTATTGATATAAAAAGACTAGGGATTGGGACCAAGTATTTGAAATAAAAATGTGCAGCCTAAACCTCATTCGTCCTCTTTTCCGAAGAGCATCACTCTTGTCAGTGCTAGAGGCAGCAGGTGTGTTGGCAGCGTAAGCGAACATTATGCAAAAGGGGATGCATTGTTCCATTATAGCAGGACTGGGGGAGTCAGTGGGGCCACAGCTAACAGCTAAGATTTTTCTTCTCTTATGGTTCTCATGCTCAGCAGGTAATCCTGCCCTGAAGGTGTTTAATGCTGAGATGATAAAATTTGCCTTCCCAAATTTTAATAATTGTTGTGCCAGAGCATACAGCACTTCAAGTCCAAAGGGCCCTCGAGGGGAGTGGGAGCAATGGCTTCACGTTGGGACAGACCTTGGGTCTGGCAGCCGCACTTCCTCCCAGAGCAGGATCCTCCCTTTCAGCCCCTCTACTAGTTGGACCTGAGCCAGCAAACCTAGCTAATGAACACTGGCCTTCTCTCGTTCCCATTTTTAAGTTGTGAAAAGAAGTCCTATTAATAGTCACTTTCCATAGGGTGACTAAAGGGCCATTTCTAGGACAGAATTCTGAATTAAATACCAAGCAGGCCGTGTTCATCTCCGCAGACAGCTGCCCGTGCTTGTGTCCCCCCTTTGACACTGTCACTGGAGGGCCTCTTCCACCTTTTACAGATGCATTTGATAAAGTTGTTCGTGCAAAGCCCCCTAAGCACGAGCACCATTGAGCCCATGAGTTGCTCCCTTCGATGGAGAAGAGGAATGATATTTGCCTAATAAAGAGCCCCCCAGTCAACCTCAGTCAATTTTCTGTTTGGAGAAAAATGCTTCAGCTTTGAAGAGTATACCATTTTCATGTCCAATTGTTTTCCTGTGTAGAGCACAATGAGTTACAACAGAAGTTGGAAAAGAAAGAGCGAGAATGTGATGCCAAGACCCAGGAGAAGGAAGAGATGATGCAGACCTTAAATAAAATGAAAGAGAAACTGGAAAAAGAGACCACTGAGCACAAGCAAGTGAAGCAGCAGGTGGCGGACCTCACGGCCCAGCTGCACGAGCTCAGCAGGGTAAGGCCACCGGCCCAGGGCCAGGTCTCCATGGCTGGGCAGCTGCTGACGCCTCACTCAGCCCGGAGCCCCGTCCTTACGTAGTCAGCTCTGTGGGCAGGAAGAGAGCCTGAACCTTCTCCTGACCCATCACATTGGTTGTACAACCTGCTGCCTCTGCTGACCCTGCACATTAGCAGAGATGGTTGAGGGTGTTCGTTCTCCAATGCAGATCCTCTCACAAGAGTGAGGAAATCACATTAGCTTCTTAAAATGAAAACTTGTTATCGTGAAAATCAAACTGGAGGATGGTACCAGTAGTGAGAGGCGTAGAGCACCATGTACAAGTCCATTCGGCTCAACTGCCCCTTAAAGCCCACAATCTCAGATGTGTGAGTTTCTCTATAACATACATGTTAGGCAGCGTTTCAGACTCTCACAATCGTCCGGTGAATTTACTTCTCCCATTGATCTTGCCTTTTCCTATTTTTATTTTTCAGAGGGCTGTCTGTGCTTCACTCCCAGGTGTATCCTCACCTGGAGCCCCCGGGGGACCCTTTCCTTCCTCTGTGCCAGGGTCTCTCCTCCCTCCCCCACCACCCCCACCTCTGCCAGGTGGAATGGGTCCTCCTCCACCTCCTCCCCTCCCCCCAGGAGGCCCCCCTCCTCCCCCAGGGCCTCCTCCCTTGGGGGGAATCATGCCACCTCCTGGTGCCCCCCTGGGTCTGGCACTCAAGAAGAAGAACATTCCTCAGCCCACAAATGCCCTGAAATCCTTCAACTGGTCTAAGCTGCCTGAGGTAAGCCGTTTGTTCACATTTGCCATCTCCTGGACTGCATTAGCAGCCTACCGTGTTGTCCCAGACAGGGAGACAGCCCTGTCTCTCCAATGGTTTCATTTTCTCACATAGACTCGGGGTTCTTACTAGCTCAGATATTTAAGTGATAAAGCTTCTGAAATAAATGACATGTTATTTAAAGCCAGCTCATTCTGAGCATCTGGTAAGCGAAAAAAATTGGGAGAGCAGCACTTTTAAGAAAAATAACTGCATCTGTTCTTTTTGTGTCTAACTATAAACCCCAGCACTTATTAACTTGATGTTTGCAGAACAAACTGGAAGGAACAGTATGGACCGAGATTGATGATACAAAAGTCTTTAAAGTTCTAGATCTTGAAGACCTGGAAAGAACTTTCTCTGCTTATCAAAGACAACAGGTAAGAGCTTGTGCCCTCCAGATGCTGAAACGGTTAAGAAGTTCATGTTCTTGTGCATGATCCCTGGGCCATCTGCCTTAACCATACTGTGATGGGCATCTTAAGTCTAGGCCGTTTGGTCTACCCTGAAATGTTCCTGCAAATAGCATAACACTTGGGGCTGCATGTGTGACTAGGTGCCTGTGTGTGTGTGTGCGTGCACGTGTGCATGTGTGTGCATGTTGAAGGCATACAAGCTCCTTGTTGGAGAGAATCATACTCTGGTGTGTGTCTACAACCTTGTCTCCACTGGTGGAAGGAGTCTGTATCTTCTTGTCACTTGTGCTTAGTCAGAGGGGTCGCCAGGTGAAGATATTAGTAGAAGAATTACCTAACTTGTAGTGTTACCTCCCAGTGTTCATTTCTGAAGCTGTTTTAGTTATACATATGTATCTCAAGGGGTTATTATCAGAAGTGGACTGCCTTTTTTATTTTTAGGACATTTTTGTTTTCTTTTTTTTAACGATATTGTGTTTTATTTCTACTGTACAGCAGAGTGACTCAGTTATGCATATATTTATTCTTTTTCATATTCCTTTCCATTATGGTTTGCAACAGGGTATTGAATATGCTTCCTGTGCTATACAGAAGGACATTGTGATAGGGCTGTTGAGTAGAAGGAATCTTCAAAAGTCTGGGCAATGAGAAGTGACTGTAAGTCGGCAGCTTGATAGAACCTAGCGGGAAGTTTTTACTCTGTCAGAACATGATCAATTCAGAAACGGGGCCCTGAAGGCTGAGCAACTGTGGAGATGGCAGTGGGACAAACAGGACCCGAGGCACTTCTGAAAAGTGAGCGATGTGATGGTCGTGAGAACGTGCGATTTGATGTGGCCGAGTAGGCAGCATCATGTCGTGAGCCCTGGTCACATCTGTGTGGTACCTTTCACTCCTCCAGAGGACATCTTAGTAGAGTTCACAGCCAAGTGGCTTGGTGCCCAGAGTCTCAGAAAAACAAGGAAAAGGTAGAGTGGGGTCTTAGTCAATGGGAGACCTGGGAAGGGGAAAAGTGAGTCCCAGAGCATAAGGAAAAAAGCTCTTAAGAGTAACTGGGGGAGAGAAAGGCTGAGGAGGAGCACAGACTGCGTCTTAAACAGGAAGAGGCAGAGGCCAGGAGTCTGTGCAGGGGCTTTCCTCAGGCTTTACCCGGAGGGCCTTACCTCCTGCATGAATCACGCCCAGGGTGGAGCATCCTCAGACAAGCAGCAGACTTCCTAGTCTGCTGAGGCTTGGCCTGGTTCCCAAGAGTGTCTCAGAACAGAACTGCCAAGCCCTGAGGGAGAATAGGGACTGAGGCTGGAGAGAAACAACATCTGAGGGTTTTCTTTTTCAAAATGGCCTTTGATGAAACTAAAATTGAGAAGGAAAAGTAGTATGTCTTTTAGCTAGAATATTTTCCCTTAGGAGAGGGAACACTTCCTTGTGGTACCCTTTATGCTATTTTAATAAAGTACAAAAATGCAGGGGGTTGCCTGCCATGACAGCTCCAAAATAGGAGCTCTCAGCCTGGCCTCCACAAAAGTATGAAGGCAAACTTGTGCAATGTCATGCATGCCAAATAAAGGAAAATGAAGAAAAAGAAGATAGGACGTTGTCCAGTTGAAAGCAAGATACCTTATCTTTCAAGGGCCAAACAAAGGATGTGTTGAGAGCTCTTGCATGGCTGGTACTTGCACCAGACTCACTGCAGAATGGTCCCAACAGGCCTCTTCCTTCTCTCTCACACACACTCTCTCTCTGCTATCCCAGGAAGGTTTATTCTGGGCTCTTTAGGACATTTTAGCCAGTTTCCAGTAGATTCAAATACTCTTCTGACTTCATCGCACATTACATTGATTCCCTACTTCAGTTTCAGTCATTAATACTGGTCCATTCTGGTTGCCTAAGATGAAGGTTTGGGAACTTAGAGAAGTAAATAAAAGGAAGAGAAAACAGCGTCTATTCAAATGAAGCTATTCAAGTCTGAGCTTGCGGATCGCATTTACTGTAAAGGCAGGTGGTTGAAAGACCCAAGTTTACAAGACTCATAATTAACTGCCTTTCAACAGAAGGTGCAGAAGGATGCTGCCAAAATGCTCTGGGACAAATATGTGGACAGCTCTCAAGAGCTCCAAGAGACAGGGTTGCAGAAAGCCTAGCAATTGGGTAATTGTCTCCTAGCAACCAATTGCTGTTTAAGTAATCAGTAGTCATGCCAGTCAGGCTAGACCAGAACATTTCAGTTGCAGTTAACACTAAGTCATAGACTGGTAAGTAGAATCATTTGTGACATTTCCAAGAGTGCTTCCCGGAGAAAATTTTCAGCACACTTGCTCAGCTGATTCAAGTTATGTTTCTCCTCTTGGTATAAGAATATAAGATTGGAATTTTTAAACCATAAACGTGTTTCCCAAGTGAAGGTAATTTCAACCATTCCATTGAATTTATTGAATGTTGAAAGACAGAAAATTGAAAGATGAAAGCAGTCTAGTTAGGAGCACACAAGATAAAGGAAACAGGGTTTCTGTCATTATGTCCCATAATCTTGTAACTAATGGCAGCATCAAAAACCTGTATATTTTCATTTTAATCTTGGCGATGCTCTATATAATTGTTATCACACTGAAACTGCTCTCTTTTCTACTCCCAAATGAACACTGGGAACCTTTTTTTTTTTTTTTTCCTGTAATATCTTCTCTTTCTTCCCTCCAGAGCTATATAACCCTGACCAGGCTCTCAGGATTTCAGCCAGTTATGTGACCACGTAAATTTCTCAGAGAGGCAAAGAGTACATGAATACCATTGTCTGTGTACATGTAACAGGAACACTACACAGAGTAAGATTTTGAAAAAAAAATTTAAGCTTCAGATTATTATAATTTAGGTGAACACTGATTAATGCCATTTAGGAGAGATTTTATATATATAAATGTACACACACACACAAGATATGCCCTGTTGATATGAGAAATATTGAGTCATTAAAAACTGAACAGATATTTATACTGTCTTTAATTCTAGTTTTAAGAACAAGACCACTTCTATTCAGGATTTTTTTTTTTCCAGTGTAAATATCAAAGGTGTGCAGAACTGAATATGTAAGCTTATGTACTACACGAAATGGAATTTAATAGCATGCAGTTATTTTCCTGCTCACATTCCAGAAGTTCATTTAAAAGTCAGTGTCCTAAATCTCAAAACCTCTTTTCCTCCCTGAAACTGTTACACATGATTTCTAAGCCAGCCACAAAAGACTTATTTTAACACATAATGTAGCACATTGCATATTAGCACTATTTCAGATATATTTGAACTATTTATCTTCATTTTGTGGGAAATTTTCATCTTGAGATGTTATAAATTCAATCTCCCTATCTATGCAGTTGGTAGAGTGAAAATGAACTGGAGTTACTACACCTAAAGGAAGACGTATTTCTGTCACAACAAATGAGCAACTGGCTGTCTCCATTCCTCTTCTTCACTCTGCCTGGGGACACCCCTTCTTCATAGTTCTATTATCAGCACATAGTATTTCAAAGCCTTCTGCTCTGACAGAGATCAAAAGATAACCACTCTCCTAGGGTTAGTATCTGACTCTCCTCCTAACATGTAATATACAAGTTGTTGGGGTCATTCTTGGGGTCCCATTTGGAATATTCCGTGGTATCTTCTGATTTATCTTATGGATGGGCAAAGAAATTTCCTTTTTTATTCTTTTTACATATTTTGTTATTCTGTATCTCTAGTTTCTAACATTGAACAATTATATGATTTAGGACAGTGATTCAATAAGCTTGATCTTTAGCCATGGTACATGAAGGCAGAAGGTAAAAACTGTAAATAGTGGTTTTTCTTAGTTCCACAGTAGACGGTAGAAGTTCTATAGCTGGACAACATGGTAAGAGTTAATCAAAAACAGGGTTTTATTTAAATATTAATGCATGCATTTCTCTGGAGAGGGATCTCTAGCTTTTATCAGAATTACAAAGGGATCTCAACCTCAAAAAGATTAAGAACCATTCATGTAAAAGTTGTCTTTGTCTATAAAATGGTGAGTCATTATTACATGGTGAAACCCTATCTATAGGAATTTATCAGCACTGGTTCCTGAAAATACAAGCTCTGATTTCCTATTTATTTTCCAAATCCTAATCCCTGTACCAAAAATCATCTGGAAAAATCAGGCATCCTGTTGGGTGGAGCCAAATGTAGACAGTCCTGTCATGTTTGGTCCAAACCAATTAGTGAATCATTTAGTTTCAAAGAGAATATTAACTTATTTGAAATAAGCCTGGAAACATAATTATTTTTAACATTTTCCATCTAAGAAACTTTGTGATTTTATTTACAATGTGATGATTAAAGGACTCTTAAAAAGGGGGAATCTCAAGACCTCCAATTAGCCAAACTCTCCCATGGCATTCCTCATCCTCACCTTGCAAAAGATAAGATAAATTACTTCACTATTAACAGTTACACTTAGTGCTACTGCTGGTTATAAACAGGAGATCTTGACCAACTGTGCTTCAGCTCAACTAAGAAGCAGAGCAATGGCCAAAGAAATGGACTTGATCATTGTCTTGAAAGGTAAAATAATTGTAATGTATGACAGCTTCCAAGTGTTGAGCTCATAAAAATGTGACAGGTACTGTACAAAATACCATATCTTCGTTATCACATTTAATCCTCACAATAGTAATCCAGTTGTTTACTTCATTGTACAGATAGTGAAACTGAGCCCCAAGTCACATCCCTAGCAAATGCTAGAGGCCTGGCTCTGTAGCCCACTACAGTAGAGGTCAGAGGTCTTAATTTCTTGACACTGGCAACTTGGGGAGAATGAGTTACAGAGGCCTTCATACAAGTTTCTTCTTTGAAGGCCAGACAGGGAGAGTGGTGTCTAAATCCAGCTTGCAACTTGTCTCTTTAAGAATGAAAAGTAGGGTAAGATGACCTCATGGAGTTCACTACACTAGAGTTTTTTCTGCTCTTGAAAAGAGAAACTGCTTTTACAGGGAAAGAGTCCTGAGGAGTTTCAGGGTAAAAAACTTGACAGTTACAACAGGAACAAAATAAAACTGTGACATCAGAGGAAAGAAAGGCTTCGTGTGGTTATCAATTTATTTTTTTAAATGCCATTCCAGAAGAGTAATCCCTCCTTGTATGGGTGGAGCCAGGGGAGGATACATGTTGTTTCACATTCGAAGAACGATGTGAAACAGCTCATCTGTGTGAAACTGGCCTTGGCAGTGCTGCCAGGACCAGTGAGGCCTTCAGGAATCTGCTGAGTAAATGCTGGTTGTGCAAACAGTTGGCCCGAAAGCTGGGGTGTATTTTGCACACCGAAGCTTTATTCATGCCATCATGGCAAAAATACGCAAAGAAAGCTGTGACTTTCTCATAACATGTCAACTACCTCTTCCTCTTCTTCACTCCAGATCTTTTCTATGAACTATTTTAAACAAAGACTGTCGCCCTTGTCTCATGAACAACAGTCCTGAGGCAATGGGGACAGGACCACCAATGGCTCTGTAGCCCATGAATCACTTATTGTCTCTTAATTGGAAATTCTGTCTTTTTCCTCATATCTCTCAGAATACGCACAGGCATTGTTTGGACTTTCAAGCTGTACTGAGGGTTGGTTTTACTGACCTATGTTGTTGAACTTGTCTTGTTTCTTTTCTTCATTCTTCCTCATGACACAAGAAGACAGAAGATTATTCTATCCACTCAAAAAAAAATTTTTTGCTGGTAGTATTTTCTCAAGTTGATGGAATTGATCCATATTTTCTGCTTCAGTTGTCATGTTAAATACATGGAACCCAGTGGTCCTTTCAAAGAGGATTTTTTTCCTTCCCCAACTTGAACTCTTTTGGAGGTGTTTTAAGTCCTTTCGTATCTGATTTTGATTTGCCACCATTGAAAATTGTGTATAGCACCTGCTATCTTCTCTCTTGAACCTGAATGCTTATTAGTACCCTGTTTGTCAGTGTATCTTCAGCCAGACTCGCGTCTTCATCACCTCTCATTGCTGCTCCTGGGGCATAAATTACCTCTTACCCGATGTCACTCGTTTCCTTGACTTTCCTGTGTGTTGCTGTGATTTCTGAACTGCATGTATCTTATTTGCCTTTTCCATGCCTCTGCCATGGCTGTAGGATTTCTTTGTGAACAGTAACTCCAAGCAGGTAAGTGAGCTAAAATCCCCACCTTGCTTAATATAACTCCTTGGCTCACTATAGCGCAAAATGTCTTGGTTTTCCTGGGTTTTTTTCTGATAGGGTAATGCAATGTCTAGTTAATTCCACATTGGGTTTCAACTCTTCACTGAATATTTAGAGGTATGCCTGAAATCTCTGCACAATATGAAATAGTTAAAATTTGGTCACATGTTGCCTCTTAATATAGACTCCATATTGCCTTTGTTTCCTAAACCATTATCCAGTTCCAGAACTGTTTGGTTTCCTTACGTTTTTTAAATGCCATGATCTATTTTTTAAATTGATCCCGACCTTTCATAAAATCAGACTCGCTGTATATCAAATCAGTCTGTTTTTACCTTGACGCTCTGTTTACCCAAAAGGTATTGTATGTATAATTGCCTTATGCCTTTTCCACCATAAATTATGGCCCTCCTTGCTTACAACTCTCTGTACAGCAGCAGAGTGTGCAGGTAGTGTTTTATTGTTGATTGAAGTAAATTGAACTAATGCCTGAACTGCACACTCCCTGTTGTCCATCAGGCTCCAGGGTAATGAAAGGTAGCATCTGGGCCTGGGAGCTTCCTATTGCACATGAAGACATTTGGGAGGTTTTATTGTTCAGCTTTCTGAGTATTCGGGATGCAAATGGTGCTGGGCTGAATGGGCCCTGCAGATGGCTGGACCGGCAGTGGCACGCCTCAGCTGAGCTTGATTCATAGTGACAGTCCTTCTGTCTGCTCTCCACTGGGATTTGGGGGACAAAAGGAGGGTAGCGCTCATTGATAATTTATGCATCTTCAACTTAGAAGCACTTTGTTCTTCCAAATAATGCTTTTTCAACTGTGGGTGGTCAGCTTTTCTTGTCAACTAGATTTTAGCCTTTGTTTCAGTCCCACCACCCACCTCCATTCCCCTCACCATCTCAGCTGTGCGTGTGTGCGTGTGTACGTGTAAACAGCAAATATAAAGGAAAACTGTGTGTCTGAAGTCGGAATGTCCCTGTTTGACTTTGATGGATTTCTTTCCTGCTCTTTATAGAAAGAAGCAGATGCCATTGATGACACACTGGGCTCCAAACTTAAAGTCAGAGAGCTTTCGGTGATCGATGGTCGGAGAGCTCAGAATTGCAACATCCTTCTCTCGAGGTATTGTTGATGTTGTCTCAACATTTCTGGTAGGACCAGCTTTTCTATCATGTGGCCCCAAACCACATGGTTGGGCTCGTTCTTTTACCTGGACTCCACTGAGGGTCAGCTCTCCGAGTTTCTTCTGTCCAAGGTGAAGAGGCTTTCGAGCTATTAATACTTTGATAATATTGAAGTAACACTGTCACAGACTCAGCACCCACCATGAAGCCTCTTTGTTTCATTTTGCTTCTTAAGTCACCCTTTTATACTTCAGATTATATTATTTCATGTTCTTTGTGAACATTTTTATGACTAAAAATATGTCAATAAACCTCAGTAAAATGCTATCCAGTTCAGCCCTGTTCAAAAGTATTTTTCATAATTGATGAACCATCATGGTCCTAGAGCTTGAAAAAAAGAAAGGAAATTTGGGAGCCTGGAATCCTATTATAAATAGCTTCAGGGAATGTGTTAGCTGGTCTTGGGCATTTCAAGTAGTTTTTCTGAATCTTTTCTCTAAAAAGGACTTTCACATTAGGCAGAGATACCTAATATTGACAAGTTGAAGGAGAATGTAAAGAACCCTGAAGTTTGGGGCATTCTGTACAATCTAAGTCACATTGGTTACACTCTGGAAAGAATGTTGAATCTGTATGGAGGCTGGTGCAGGTTGACTTCTCTTTCAGGAAGAGTGAAGGTGGAAAGTAGTAGTTCTTATTTTTCACACAAGTCTTAGAGTAAATTTAACACAAAGCACTGCTGCTTGGTTTGCAACATAGAAGCTTGATTGATAGCCAGATGTATATTACTTTAGGGAGAAAATGTTTCTTTTAGAGAAAGAGAAATTGAAGCTTGGTAAGACCCCCCTGAGTTTTAATACAACTAGTAAGGTAATGCGAAACATCCTATTTGCACTTAGTTTTCTGCCTCTGGCTAGAAGCTGTGTAAATGGCCATGCCCTGTGTTTATCCCCACCTGTGTTCAGAAGAGTGAAGTGAGTGAAGTCGCTCAGTCGTGTCCTACTCTTTGCGACCCCATGAACTGTAGCCTACCAGATTCCTCCATCCATGGGATTTTCCAGGCAAGAATACTGGAATGGGTTGCCATTTCCTTCTCTGGGAGATCTTCCCAACCCAGGGATTGAACCTGGGTCTCCCACATTGTAGACAGATGCTTTACCATCTGAGCCACCAGGGAAGTCCAGAAAGACACTATCAAAGATAGTTTTGAAGGTCTACATACTTTTTTTCTATAGACTGTACAATTTGTTTTGTTACAACTTCTTTATACAAGTAACATTGTTACTTAGTAGCAAAATTATATGAAAATTTAGAGAGAGTCTGTTTTTAAACCCTAGAACATCCCCCTCTATTTTGTGCTTTTGCAGTATAGAAGAGCCCTTTAAAAACAACTTGGCAAAGAGAGCCATCACTCTGAATTTTTATAGTATTTAAGAGCTCTAACTGTGACCCAGTTCCTCGTAGACAGATCATTCTCAGTACAAGATGCCACCGAGGGTAATTACAGTAGTTATAGATAAGGTTACAACTCTTTCTAGCAAATTTCCCATCCCATTATTGGAGGGATTGTTTCATATTTGTCGTATATCATTCCCTTGTTACATCAAAAATGTCAAAGGCTAAGGTGACTTAGAATGTGAATATGCATAAATTCTCTAGTATTCTAAGAACTTGTCTTGTGTCTATTAAATTATCTGTTAATATCCAATTTAATGAATAAATATTACAATGAGCACATAATATTGAAAATATATTATGTGTGACAAGCTGATTTTGAGACCAATTTACCCTTATGGTAATTGGGCCTTATTGATCAGGGTCTAAAAGCTTCTATGCCACAGAGGAGTCAGGACCACATGCTTTTCTGCTCAGTGCTCAATAGTTTTACTCTCTTCAGGAAAGCACAGGACAGCTAAAGGTAAAAGAAATGAAGCAGAACTAATTTGTTTTTTATTTAGTTGTTTAACCACTCAGCAATTTACCTTGCTTTCACTCTTCCTTTTCATCGGCGATGCATGACTACACACAAAAGGAGCAAGGGGCTTCAAGGATGGGAACGATGCTTTTGGTGCTTTGATGCTTTTTGTCTTCGAGTTGTCACTTTGGAGTGTTTAATTGCCTGGCGCTGTGCTGGATGCCCTGGGATGTCCCAAGACTTACAATTGCACTGTTGCCTTTGGCAGCACATGGCTAATTGGAGAAGAAAAATGCCACAGGCAAGATGACTTGTGAACAATGCAGGCCTTAGACTGGTCTGGCAGGAAGGAGATGGGGAGCCCCCAGCCAAGGGGAGAGGGGACAGCAGCAGGGTTTTCCTGAGAAAGTGGGCCTTGGGTTGGGGGGCGGGTGGGCGGCAGTTCCAAGGGTACATACAGCAGGAGCAAAGGCAGTGGGGGGTGGAGAGGAGGGGGAGGTGGCGAGCATTCAAGCAGAGCTGTAGAGAGAGCTCTGTGGTTGCTGTCTCTCACTTGGATTAAATTAGGTCAGGCAGGAGCATCTGAGATCCAGGTCTGGTGCTTTTGTAACAACCTGAGTCCACCCAGAGTCAGTCTGTAGAATGGAGGTAATGAAAGTAGTAGGTTTGTAAGAATGAGAACCCAGCGTGCGAGAAGCACTAACAGAGTGCCTGCACGTGGCAGCTGCTCAGTCAGTGGACCGATTATATTCCCAGGGGATCCAGAGCCTTTTGCTCCAGAGAAGAGCACTGTCTCAGTAAGGTTTTGAGTTCGATCTCATGGGTTTGCAGGATAGGTTGGAAGGGGTCAAGAGCCGAAGGCACAGGCTGCCATCAGACAGAAAGCTCTTTTTGTTGCTCAGCTAAGACCTGATGAGGGAGGGACTGGAGAGAGAAACTGTCACTAGCATTTGGAGACTGACTTTGTACCTAGGGACGAGTAGGAGTGTTTCCAAGCTGATGTCAAGATCTCCTGCCTTTCCACACGTACTGCCTTTCTTCTTTTCTGCTTATTGCGTTCCCAAAGTCTGGCGACCCTCTCCCTGTGTCTTTTCTTGCTGACTGGGAATTTAATTTCCAGCAATGCAGTCATTATACCAGATTCCACCACAGCGAAAGCCCGTGGCATATTCTGTGGGCGGTATTGTAATGTGCACATGTCTGCAGTGTTTGGTTATCTTGAAAAACTCTTCCTTACCCACACACTGCAGAAGTTCATGGACCATTTGGCCAGGCATAGGTTCCACGGCCTCACTTGGAGCCAAAAAGGTCAACTGGAAGGAAAGCCCGCCTCATCGCAGGGTCCAAGCAGGGGAGAAAGCGCATGTGCTCATAGCGTGAGAGGCCAAGATCTCTCAGCACCCAGAAAGAGGCTGTCTGGAAGATGGGGTGCTTCAGGCCACCACAAATCCTACCTGTCACAGACCTGAGAAGTGAGTGGAATGGACTTGGTATGCCGGAGAAGTGTTCCTCAGGCCCCCGGCAGAGTCAGCCAGCTTCTCTGCTGTGTGTGTATAGGTGACACGTGGCGACTTACAATTCTCTCGCCTTTATTCCCTAAGCATACCTCTCCTCTCCTTTCAAAAAGAAAAGAAAAAAAAAAAAAAGAATCTCGGAAGCTGGCTTATATTGCAAAATGAACCCCCTAAAATACACTTTTATGAAGTGTTCTGCCATTTTTTTTTTTTTCCAGATGCTCATGTAACATGACAGCTAGGGTGTAGTAAACCACAAAAAGCTACTTTAAAGTGGAGGGATTTGGCTTAAATCCACTGAAACAGAGCTCAGACTGATCTAGCCACCCATCCTTAACTTAGTTTAATTGTGCCTGGATGTTCCAGGTCTCTTGGCGAATTTTTGAAATACTTGAGTGGAGCAAGGTGGAGTTAAATACTGGTTTTAAATGGCCAGTTTGTTTCCTGCCTTGCATAGCAGGTTGCAGTGGGTGTCTCACAAGTTGCCACCCTCCTGCACGCCAGAACACTGCCAAGCTCTCAAAGCCATTAAAAGTTTAGGATTGGTAGGGTCCTTCAATTACCGAGATTAGCGGCTCATTTGGTGGATGACAGACGATACTAAGAACTCTTTGGCAACCTAGAGAAGCCTCCCAGAGGGCCGCGGACCCCTCTCCTCTTTCCCCAAAGGTACGGCTGCTTTGTCAGCCCCCACAGGCCACGTGCAAGACAGGATGTTGACAGGCAGATTTTCTTAAGTACTAGCCATTAAAGTCTCAAGTCTCTTTGTGGGCCACATTAAGAGAAACCAAAATTGTTATGAATTAGTGCCAGTGTTTAGTCCAGACAGCCTCAGGGGGTTGAACATCATAAATATATACAATTTCAAAAGCAAGAAGTTCTGCACTCCATATGGGGAGCTAATGAAATGCAAATCTGATACGTCAAGTATTGTTCTCACTCTGATGTTCAACTCCTTTTCTCTTACATGGAAAACAGAAGGACTCAGCAGAAAGACACTATAAAGTGGTTCTCCCACTTGGTGTGAAAAGGACACAGAACTAATCTTTTTTTAAATAAGTGGAGCTTTTCTCATAATTTTAGATGTTTCCACAGCCCGCTGGTTTTCATTCATGGCAGTTTCAGCCTTACCTCATCCTGCTTCTTTGGCCTTGCTGGCTACACCATGGTCTTTGCCCTCACTTGACTCAAGAGTCTTTAGTGTCCTGAAATCTAGGGCTACCCAGGGCCCATGTGATGGAGATCTTGAGCCGGGATAGAGTTTTCCCCTGTTGTATGTTTCACCCATGCCAAATAAACTTATTTGTGCCGTTTAAGATGGGTGGTTTTACATCATGATGTTCTAGTGACCATATTCATGGCAAATGATTGTCTCTAGACCAAATCAACCTGGAGAAGTCTGTCTGGTCCAGAGTCTCTGTCCATGGCCCAGGAGTTATGATGGTGCTACAACTTGGACTAGGGAAGAGAACAGGTCTTGTTCTAGAAC
Organism: Bubalus kerabau; assembly: GCF_029407905.1. NCBI lineage: Eukaryota > Metazoa > Chordata > Mammalia > Artiodactyla > Bovidae > Bubalus > Bubalus kerabau. The sequence goes on from NC_073633.1 coordinate 76,577,761, forward strand.
ATGGACAAATTGGCGTGTTGCCTAGGTGCTCTAGTTGGTTTCGAAAGCACGAAATAGAGTAGTATTTATACAGTAGGATTCCCCAATCTGATTCCTTCCTCTTGGCCTACTTATTGGTGCATGAAACAACATGCAGTATCGATGGCAGGATGGATGCGTTTAACAAGATCATCTCAAAATCTAGAGAAAAGGACAGGCGAGAGATGTCCAGAATGAGCTGTGTCTTGCCCAGGTCCTTTCCTCTTCATGGGCTCTGTGGCCACCTGTGCACTCATCCAGCCCTCTTGGGACAGCATAGGTAACCTTTGTGTGGAGTGTTTCTGCCTATCATCTGATTTTCCCAAACATTTGTTTCAGTCGCTCAATCATGTCCAACTCTTTGCCACTCCATGGACTGCAGCAAGCCAGGCTTCCCTGTCCTTCACCTTCTCCTGGAGTTTGCTCAAACTTGTGTCCATTGAGTCAGTGATGCCATCCAACCATCTCAAACATAAGCACCTTTAAAATAAGCACCATGACTTCTTTTTTAATACTCCTGGGCCCTAATGGGTGCTATAGACAGAGAGGAAAACTCTAGTGAAATAATGGCTCTGAGAGCACTTTGGGAAGTTTCATGATAAGCCTACTTATTGATCAAATAGCTGCACTTGAATATTAATGTTACATAAGTATTGCTGCTTTTTTTCCCCTGAGTAGAAAAGTCTGCCTTGCAGAATATACATAGTTCATTGTGCCCTTTCTATAGTGAGACACTGTGCTAACCTCTTTGCATGTGCTATTTCACTTTACACACACAAAAATATCCTTTTTTAAAAAATATAGTTGTTATTATCTCTGTTGTATAGATGAAGCAACTGGGGCTAAAGAAAAAAAATTTTCCAAGGTCACACTGGCCAGGAAGTGTCAGGGCCAAGACATGATTACAACCTGTCTGATGCCAGAGCCCCTTCCTTCAGATGTTACACATGAAGGCTATATTCCTTGCTCTATATTTGTGTGTTTGTCTTTATCCTCTGTCCTAAATGTGATTCTTCTTGAAGATCATAAACAAGAAGAATGAATCAAATAATGTTAATATGAGACCTTAGTGGTAGCTTATAAGGAAGTAAGAATTTTTAAATAAGTCTGGATCTGATGCTTATAAGCAGGACAAAAGAATGACCCTTTGTAACAGCTAATAATCTGATTAAGATTTTTTGCCCCAGTTAAGACTTTTGGTTATATCTAATAAAAACATATTTTTACAAGCATGTTTTAATTTCATCTTTTTTCACATTCAACACTTTGTTGTCCTGCCATAATCAAGACATAAATCCTTCATATAAATCAGTAAATCATAGGAATTAATGGTAGACAGGAAAACAGAAATTGGATTTGAGTTTTTGCTTAAATCCTTCCCTATGAGATATTCACTAGATAAGCATTATTTGTTAAAAGAATTTGGGATTAGCAATCAACAGTGTTGGGTTTGTGTTAGATATTGTGCCTTTGTATGCATTTGACCTTGGGCAAATCACTCAGCCATTATGAGCCTCAGTTTCTCCCTCTATTAAAAAAAAATCTTCACAGTTATTTCGAATCCAAAATGAACTAACATATATAAACACGCCTCAGCTATGTTATTTTGCATATCAACTATTCAATTTTTTAACAATAACATTCTCAACACGCATTTTTAATTTGAGAGCAAACCTTAAACACTCCTGACACATAATCAAGTTAAAAAGTTAATTTTCCTCTTTGACCTACAATCTGTAAATACTATGTATTAAATAGTTGTGTGTGGGTGTTTTCCCTACTTCTCATCTCCAATCCCTTGCTTAAGGAAACTAAATGGTAGAACATAACAGCTTTGTTCTCGGTGTCAGCAGAGCATTACAAAGCCCAGAAAGAATATTAAAGCCATTTCAAAATACTATTTTTAGGTGCAACATGGTCAGGAAATAAGCTTTCACTGAGAGATTTTGAGAAAAATGGTACCTGTAGGTTGGCAACTGGCGTAGCAAAATGAGTTATCTTATATTAAATTATTAACAATATCAGCTTGAGTAGTCACAACAAATTAAAACATTCTTTCTCCAGGTTGAAATTATCCAACGATGAAATCAAACGAGCAATTCTAACCATGGATGAGCAGGAGGATCTGCCCAAGGACATGTTGGAACAGGTGAGCTGCCGGGTAACACTCAGAGCACAGGTTACGCCAGACTCAGTGGGGAAGGAATACTAAGGAGACCTGGTTGTGGTTAGTACACAATTTCCTCACCTCTCAGTGGAGGAGGTTAGGCCAAGGTTCCACTTGGCTCTGTTAGAAGGCTCTAGGACTTGCTCCTCCCCTTGTTCCTCAAAATGATGGGTGAGAATTATGGTCCTGAGTGTGTTCAATGCCTAGGACCCTCGATGCCAGAGTCTGTCTCATGCTGCTGCCATCAAGTTGTTACTCCTCAGCAGGTCACATAAATCTACTAGCTTTAGTAGAAAGTGTCTGTTTCACCAGAATACTGAGAATCTCAGCAGTGTGAGATCACAGCCTGCACTGCAGAAACTGAATCACTGCTTAATCCCTGACACATTTGTGTCTTGGTCTTGGCTTGCCATTCCCACAACCACAAAAGCCACTGTCAACCCCCTGGCGCTGTCATCAGCACTCGTGTGTGTCATAAGGCAGGGTGTGCACTTCTTGGGGCTGGGTTTTGTCTTCGTAAATTGTATTGGACTCTTCTTGTGTTGTAAATGTCAGTAAATTCAAATGCCAGGGCTAGCAAGTGTAGGGTAGTCTTAAACACAGTCAGTATACATCCTCGTCCGTGAGATCTGGAGATAATTTGTCATTTTTTATGGCCAGCAACAGGTCAGATGTGGTGCCCTAGCCTCTCTTGATGCAGTATTTCCATAACCACTGTGCAGCCACTCCAGCTGTGTTGTGTGTTGTCAGCAGCTTGGTTCATTTATCTTCCAAATGATACTGTTGGTAATATTGTGCTGGTAGATAACCCCAGGGATTGTTACCTATCTCTTGGTCTGCGCCTAAATTTTCCTGTGCTTTGTGGGAATGTCTCTGCATGATCTAATCCTGCTCTGTCTCCTTGTCTCATTGTCCTGCCACAGAATCACATTTTGAGAGAGTTTGGTCACAAGGCCCCACCTGTTTCTTAGAGCCAGGTCCACCTGAGGTCATGGGTGGACACAGGTGATCACGATTCCCGGCTGAGCCTGAGGTGTCACCTCTAGGTGTGCTCAGCTCCCAGGAGCAAGGGAAAAGGCTGTTTCGCTCCACTAACAGGGATCCCGTGGCTGTGGGCTGCTCCAGCCGGAGCGCCTGTTTGCATGTGCCTCCTGTCCTGTTCTCACTGATTTCCCCCAAGGCCTCAGCCACGAGGTGGGAGGAGTGAAGTCACACCTCTGTGGGCCCGCCCCTCCCTGAAACCTCTGCAGCTGCAGCCATCCGGGGTGAAAACCCTCACACTCAGCAGTGGAAAAACTTTTTCTGCTGTCCTTTTAAGGTTTGATTTAGTTCCCAAAATAGTTAATGACTATGTTTCCAAGTCTGTTAGGATGCTCTGTGCATAAATAGTTTCAAACTATTCCTAAACTGAAAATTCCTTTTTCGAGCATTTTGCAGCTCCTCTCCTCACTCTCCTCTCGCTCTCAGAACACTCAAAACAGAGCCTCTGCCCCTGAGGGTGGAGCTCCACTGCCCTCTGTCCCTCCCCAGCCCCCAGCTGACCCTGCTTTGCAAATGCTGGCACCAGAAACTGCTTCACCCAGCGTGAAGAACTAGGCAGAAGGCACTTTTGTCATTAGGTCTTCAGCCTCTGTCGACAAGGTTGTATGTTTAAAATTCCACCAGATCTGTTTACTGTGAAATTGCATCCAGCAAAATTCCTCCTTGAGGGAAAGGATTTCTAAAGCTTGCCAAAAGAGCTTGTAGTGCAAATAGAATGTACTTCAGATAAATACAAGGGAAAAAAGAAGTCTACTGAAGCAGACTCTGGCCAAGTGGGATACTTCTGACCCAGCTCTCCTGAGAGCTCTGAGTGTCGTGCTCTCTGCTCATCTCCCAGGCTCTTTCTTTTCCTGCTCACTCTAACCCTCCTTCCTGTGCCTGATCACAGCATCCTTTACGACTCAATATGGTCTGCATCTGAGCCAAGTTCATCCCCTCCTCTCCTGCTGCTTTTAGCTGCTGAGATCAGATCTCAGATGAGGTCACTCCTCTTTCTTGGGATGCACACCTTTCTCCTCATCACCAGATGTTTGTCTGACTCTTCATTCTTTTCAAAACTGTCCATACACTGCCTGGTCTCAACTCTACCTTGAGAAGGCCCAGGCCTTTAGTCTCAGCCTCTCACTGTTGCCCTTGTGAATAACGAGAGAGAGAGAGAACATCTGTGTTATCCCGAACAGGGGTCTGTGGACTCAGCAGGCAGGTATGGGGGATCCCTGATACTAGAACTGAATTCCAAAAGGTAAAAATCCAAACTCGGGGGGAAATAACAAGCCTTGTGCTCCCCCTTGCTCCTTCCTTCCTTCGCCCTAACACCTTCCCTCCTGCACGGAGGAAGCATAAGAAGACATGTGTCCCATCCAGTGTCACCACTGGAACAAGGGAACACCCGTGCCTAGACGCTCTCAGGCCGCCAAACCTATGGACTCCCTGGCGTCTACTTCTACCTCTCCTCCCTCCACCCTGTGAGGGGAGAGGGAACCCCTGGCCTCTGGTCTGGCCTATCCTTTCCTTCCAGTCAAAGGACCCTGCCCCTCTCCTCGTGGTCGTCCACCTTGCCCTTTCAACATGTAACTTGCTCAAGTCCCAGCCCTTCACACACACAGACCTCTTAAGACCGCCTATCCCCATTTGCTACTGTGCTCTCTCTCTTTCGACACACTCAGTTCTCGAAAGCCTGTTCACTTTTCCTCGCCTCCCTAAAGCTGTTCTCACTGAGGATTTGTACTTCCTTGTTGCCAGAGCCAGGAGACACTTTGCAGTCCTTATCTTCCTTGATGTACTGGTGGGTGTCACAGTGACGGCCGCTTGGCCCACATGGAACGCCTCTTTCACTGGCCCTGTAACTCCACACGGGTCCCTCCACTGCCTCTTGTGAAGGTCACTCTTCTTCTCATCCTCATCCCATCAATGCAAGCTTCTCTCAAGGCCTGCTTTTCTTTACTTTATGGAACCCCTGGTTACCTTACTCACATCTGTGCATGTTGTAACCCACACCAGAGCTTTTTCTTCCAGATTTCTTTGGAATTTCAGACCATCTGTCCACCTGCCTATTAAAATCACAGGCTTCCCAGGTGGCTCAGTGGTAAAGAATCCTCCTGCCAATGCAGGAGATGCGGGTTCGATCCCAGTGTCTGAAAGATGCCCTGGAGAAGGAAATGGCAGTCCACTCCAGTATTCTTGCCTGGAAGATCCCATGGACAGAGGAGCCTGGTGGGCTACAGTCCATGGGATTGCGAAGAGTCAGGCATGACTTAGCAACTGAGCACACACACTACTAGAAATCACTGCTTTGTTCTCTTGTCAGTATTTCAAACACTAAATTCATCTTCTCTTCACCCACCCTCCTCCAACCTTCTCCCTGTTCCACTCTATGTACCTCCTTGCCTAGATCACATCCTTTTGACCCTCGTTTACCAGAATCAACAAGTCAGGCCAGTTCAAACCCCACCCCCCACCCCCAATAGCTCTAGAACCTGTCCACCACCTATTCCAGGACACCACTAGATTACTGCATCAACAGTCTAATAACAACCCCCAATACTTCTGATCCTTTCTGATTTTCTCCATTCTGCAGGCAAAGTGATCTTATTAAAGTGCAAACTCATTCCCCTACTTAAGATTTTATGTTACATCCCATGCCTTCAAAATAAAGACTGAATTTCCTATGAAGGCCTTGCTCCTCCCTGCCCTACCCCACCTCTACCCTCCCCCACTGCCATTACAGCTGCTCTTCCTCCTTTATAAATGCTACGCTGCCCATTCCAGACCTCAGCCCATTCCAGACCCCAGATAAGCACTCTGCCGGGAATATATTTCCAACCTCACGTCATTCATCTTCTTCCCTGTAGTTCCATTTCTCTTTCTCTGCTGGTGGTACCCCGACTGACTGCCTTTTCTAAGGTCCTTTAGTTAAACCCAACAAACATTTGAAAGTCTGCTAAGTGGACAACCCAGTGCCAGCACTGAGTTATGGGGAGGACCTTGGGGCCCAGAGGCTCAGTGTAAATTTTTTCTTTTAAAGTCCAAGAATATTTGATCTAGAAAATAGCACACACACACACACACACACACACACACACAGGCCTGGGCATACACATACACGTTTGTTCTTTTAAAGGAAATTAGACACATACAGAAGTGCTTTTTCAACTTGAAGTATTATTGCTATCTCTTCTACATTCCATGCTCATTTCTTCCTCCCAAATAAAATGTGGAATCAAAAACTTTAAGTCCTTCTGTGTCCTTCTCACCCAGCTCTACATAGAGCAGACAAGGAGATGGAATTAGATGAGCCCAAGAAATAAGCAAATTGATTGGAAAATACACATAGAATTACTCATTCCAGCATGATGTATAGAAGAAAAAAAAAAAGACAGCTGGAAGTCAAGACCCAAGTTCTATTTCTGAAGATCATATGCACTTGTTTTATAATGCTGGGGAAGTGGCCTAATCTCCAGTATTGCATCTCTAAGGTCCCTCTAATGGTCTCTGTAAAGTAGGTCTGGGAAAGAACTTCTCAATTGTGACTGAGAGGCATTAAAGAATAGATAGGTACAAGAAATGAATCTTACACCAGTTTAACTACTTTCAAGTAAAAATAGAAAAGTTTTCGCCCCCATTTTGATTGAAATATACATCACTATAAATTTAAGGTGTATGGCATAATGGTTTGACTAACAAATTTGAAATGGTTTCCATACTGTTAAGTTAGCACCTGTCATTTCTTATAGATAAAATATTTTTAAAGCAACAGTTTTTCTTCCTTTGTGATGAGAACTTTCAGGATTTACTCTGTTAATAGCTTTCATATATATCAAGAAGCAGTGTTAATTATAACCATCATGTTGTACATTATACCCCCAGTACCGGTTTATCTTGTAACTGGAAGTTTGTACCTTTTGGCCACCTAAATGGAAAGATTTTATCACTTCTATTGTATCGTAATAGTCACCTATGAGGAGAGCTTATAAATTAAAAATTAAATTTTCATCATGGGACAAATTTAACTGAAAGGGTGAAAAATTAGGACAAGAATTTAAATTATAAACCTCAGTTTTAATATTTGTGTGTACTTTCTAGCTCTTGAAATTTGTTCCTGAAAAAAGTGATATTGACCTGTTGGAAGAACATAAACATGAACTGGATCGGATGGCCAAGGCTGACAGATTCCTTTTTGAGATGAGCAGGTGAGTTTGAAAATGTTTCGAAAGCAAAGACGCCCCTGGCCTTTCTAAGGAAGTGAAACTTTTGATTCCTGTTGAATTATCTGGGCCAATTAACCTGGCTTAACTTGAAGTCTTTTTAAATCCCCCAAATCTCCTCAAATCTGAGTTGTGTGGAACTTGACTGTTCTGTTTTTGTGCCTTCTTGCCCATGGGTAAGCCAGGGTCAAGGTTTCTTCACAATCATCTCTATCTCTGGGCCTCTGACTCCTGTACTTTGACCTAATCAAGTCATAACTTTTCCTGGTTCCAGTCAGCATCATCCTTCTTACCATTTTGATCTCTTGGGATTCTAGCTCACTCTTCCTTGTACTTCAACATCTCAAGGTTGTTGTAAAATAGAAAACAGTGGACAGACTCAAAGGTAACAGCCTGGAGCCCACATAACAAAATAGCCAGGGCCTAGATGTCAAATCATGACACATGCAGACATCACTAATCAATCATGGCACTCTTCCCACGGAGCCTTGGCAAGCTTTCTCAGCCCTTCTCCAGAAAGCCGCACAGCAGCCTCTGCCCCGTAATTGAATTTGGCATGTGAGCTGAGTAGATTTGCCATCCCAGGCCTAGCAAATTGATTCTGCATTAGGCAAGAACCAGTGGTCTTGAAACTCTCAGTCAACCTCAGGACAGAGTGCCTCCCCTGAGTGCCGATGGCCTACGTGGTGGTCAAGGTAAACATGCCTCTCACTCTACATTTCTGCTGTGTCTGAACTTATTTTTGTTTCATCTCAACTTGCCATTTCATATACTACTGTAGAATAAAGGATGATTTTGAAATTTTGACAGGTGTGCATTTGTCCCTTCGTGTGGACAAATATATGACCGCAGTAGCTGCCACTTAGTAACTGTCTAGGTCTTTGCATGCGTCTTAATCCTTCTATCAGCACTCCCAGGAGGGCTGTCAGGCAGGGAAATATTTTCTGCCAACTAACGGAGGAGTTAAGGTTCCTGTTCAAGGTCACTGAATAAGAACAGAACCTGGGCTGCATCTGTCTGATTATATGGCATAGTTTTGGATGAGAGCTGATCCCTGGTCCTCCTAAACTGAAGTTTCCACTGAAGAGCAGATCAAGCAGTGATTTCAGGTCTGGCAGAAGTGCCCACTCTCACCCACTCAGAAACACCAGGCAGCCTGTCCTGGTGGCAGTCAGAGGCCAGTTCCCTGTTATCTCTAGGTGCTAGTTGCTCTCCTGGAAAGCAGAGCTTTCCAGTTTTGAGGGGCACAGATAGGGAGCCAGCTGTGAAGAAAGAGGAAGGTGTGGGGAGAGACGGTGTAAGGAAAGAAGCCTGGACACAAGTTTTACCCTACAGTTCTGCCAAAGACAAACTTTGTAGAAAGTGAGGCAGGACAGGAGGAGGGCAGGCATCAGCCTCTTATTTGCAGCAGCAGAGGGGAGTCTTTACATTTTCATTCCTTTTTATCTCTTTTCTGTTCTCAAGAGCTGCTGGGACTCTGAGGAAGAGAAGGGGGCTTCAGTCAAGAGCAGTTAGCTCCCAGTTTCTTTTAGCAACTGCCTAAGCTGATCGGAGCTGAGGACCTGCTGCCCTTGCTGGAACACGCCCTGTAGGGCAGTGGGAAGTGGGTTCTGCAGGCATGGTTGGGCTCAGGCCCTGTGCTTCTGTCCCAGAGAGGAACTGTCTAGGCGGGGAGGAGGGACGAGAAGGGGGGAAGGCAGCACAGGTGCTCCAAGGTACTGTCACCTTTGAGGGAACATAGGTGTATTAAGTGTTCATTAGTGGATGCTTGCTCTTGCAGAATTAATCATTATCAACAAAGACTGCAATCGCTGTACTTCAAAAAGAAGTTCGCAGAGCGTGTAGCAGAAGTGAAACCCAAAGTAGAAGGTAAAGTCAAGTCCCTCAGAATGGAAATGCTATTCATCCCAAGTGCTCATGTACAAGTGCAATGCAAGTGCATATAGTCAACAGAATCCCTTTGGTAATTTTTTTTTCCCTTGAAATCTGTTGGAATTCTGGCAGATAATTACTTAAGGTCTTCATTCAGCTTGCTGGCCTAGCCTGAGTTCTGGAGCTCACGCACAACCCCTGGGCTTTTGCTGTCTGGGTATTGGTGAGGAATTTGATTGCTACTGACACCAAACCTACAGTTATCTTTCTTACAATGGGGCCTTACTGGATTTTTCTTTTTTTTTTTTTTAATTAATTTATTTTTGGAGGCTAATTACTTTACAAGATTGTATTGGTTTTGCCATATGTCGGCATGAATCCACCACGGGTGTACATGTATTCCCCATCCTGAACCCCCCTCCCACCTCCCTCCCCATCCCATCCCTCTGGGTCATCCCAGTGCACCAGCCCCGAGCACCCTGTATCATGCATCGAACCTGGACTGGCAATCCATTTCACATATGATAATATACATGTTTCAATGCCATTCTCCCAAACCATCCCACCCTTGCCCTCTCCCACAGAGTCCAAAAGACTATTCTATACATCTGTGTCTCTTTTGCTGTCTCTCATACAGGGTTATCGTTACCATGTTTCTAAATTTCATATATATGTGTTAGTATACTGTATTGGTGTCTTTCTTTCTGGCTTACTTCACTCTGTATAACAGGCTCCAGTTTCATCCACCTCATTAGAACTGATTCAAATGTATTCCTTTTAATGGCTGAGTAATACTCCATTGTGTATATGTACCACAGCTTTCTTATCCATTTGTCCACTGATGGACATCTAGGTTGCTTCCATGTCCTGGCTATTATAAACAGTGCTGCGATGAACATTGGGGTACACGTGTCTCTTTCAATTCTGGTTTCCTCGGTGTGTATGCCCAGCAGTGGGATTGCTGGGTCATATGGCAGTTCTATTTCCAGTTTTTTAAGGAATCTCCATACTGTTCTCCATAGTGGCTATACTAGTTTGCATTCCCACCAACAGTGTAAGAGGGTTCCCTTTTCTCCACACCCTCTCCAGTATTTATTGCTTGTAGAATTTTGGATAGCAGCCATTCTGACTGGCGTAAAATGGTACCTCATTGTGGTTTTGATTTACATTTCTCTAATAATGAGTGATGTTGAACATCTTTTCATGTGTTTGTTAGCCATCTGTATGTCTTCTTTGGAGAAATGTCTGTTTAGTTTTTTGGCTTATTTTTTGATTGGGTCATTTATTTTTCTGGAATTGAGCTGCAGGAGTTGCTTGTATATTTTTGAGATTAATTCTTTGTCAGTTGCTTCGTTTGCTATTATTTTCTCCCATTCTGAAGGATGTCTTTTCACCTTGCTTATAGTTTCCTTCATTGTGCAAAATCTTTTAGGTTTAATTAGGTCTCATTTGTTTATTTTTGCTTTTATTTCCAATATTCTGGGAGATGGGTCATAGTGGATCCTGCTGTGATTTATGTCGGAGAATGTTTTGCCTATGTTCTCCTCTAGGAGTTTTATAGTTTCTGGTCTTATATTTCTTTAATCCATTTTGAGTTTATTTTTGTGTATGGTGTTAGGAAGTGTTCTAGTTTCATTCTTTTACAAGTGGTTGACCAGTTTTCCCAGCACCACTTGTTAAAGAGATTGTCTTTTCTCCATTGTATATTCTTGCCTCCTTTGTCGAAGATAAGGTGACCATAGGTGCATGGATTTATCTCTGGGCTTTTATTTTGTTCCATTGATCCATATTTCTGTCTTTGTGCCAGTACCATACTGTCTTGATGACTGTGGCTTTTTAGTAGAGCCTGAAGTCAGGCAGGTTGATTCCTCCAGTTCCATTCTTTTTTCTCAAGATTGCTTTGGATATTCAAGGTTTTTTGTATTTCCATACAAATTGTGAAATTATTTGATCTAGTTCTATGAAAAATACCGTTGGTAGCTTGATAGGGATTGCATTGAATCTATAGATTGCTTTGGGTAGTATACTCATTTTCGCTATATTGATTCTTCCAATCCATGAACACGGTATATTTCTCCATCTATTAGTGTCCTCTTTGATTTCTTTCACCAGTGTTTTATAGTTTTCTATATATAGGTCTTCTGTTTCTTTAGGTAGATATAGTCCTAAGTATTTTATTCTTTTCATTGCAATGGTGAACGGAATTGTTTCCTTAATTTCTCTTTCTGTTTTCTCATTGTTAGTGTATAAGAATGCAAGGGATTTCTGTGTGTTGATTTTTTATCCTGCAACTTTACTATATTCATTAATTAGCTCTAGTAATTTTCTGGTGGAGTCATTAGGTTAGGGTTTTCTATGTAGAGGATCATGTCATCTGCAAACAGTGAGAGTTTTACTTCTTCTTTTCCAATCTGGGTTCCTTTTATTTCTTTTTCTGCTCTGATTGCTATGGCCAAAACTTCCCAAACTATGTTGAATAGTAGTGGTGAGAGTGGGCACCCTTGTCTTGTTCCTGCCTTTAGGGGAAATGCTTTCAGTTTTTCACCTTTGAGGATAATGTTTGCTGTGGGTTTGTCATATATAGCTTTTATTATGTTGAGGTATGTTCCTTCTATTCCTGCTTTCTGGAGGGTTTTTTTTTTTTTTATCATAAATGGATATTGAATTTTGTCATAGGCTTTCTCTGCATCTATTGAGATAATCATATGGTTTTTATTTTTCAATTTGTTAATATGGTGTATTACATTGATTGATTTGTGGATATTGAAGAATCCTTGCATCCCTGGGATAAAGCCCACTTGGTCACAATGTATGATCTTTTTAATATGTTGTTGGATTCTGTTTGCTAGAGTTTTGTTAAGGATTTTTGCATCTATGTTCATCAGTGATATTGGCCTGTAGTTTTCTTTCTTGTGGCATCTTTGTTGGGTTTTGGTATTAGGGTGATGGTGGCCTCATAGAATGGGTTTGGAAGTTGACCTTCCTCTGCAATTTTCTGGAAGAGTTTGAGTAGGATAGGTGTTAGCTCTTCTCTAAATTTTTGGTAGAATTCAGCTGTGAAGCCATCTGGTCCTAGGCTTTTGTTTGCTGGAAGATTTCCGATTACAGTTTCAATTTCCGTGCTTGTAATGGGTCTGTTAAGAGTGTCCAGTTCTTCCTGGTTCAGTTTTGGAAAGTTGTACTTTTCTAAGAATTTGTCCATTTCTTCCAAGTTGTCCATTTTATTGGCATATAGCTGCTGATAGTAGTCTCTTATGATCCTTTGTATTTCTGTGTTGTCTGTTGTGATCTCTCCATTTTTATTTCTAATTTTGTTGATTTGAATCTTACTGGATTTTTCTAAAGGAAGATTTATTTGAGGCTGGTAGGTGGTTTGATTTTGAGGCTGTTCAATTTTTAGCTGTTTGAAATGTGGGCAACTTATGAGCCCAGCACAGAGTGCAGGCTGGCCTTGGGGCCCTGATGACACCTGCCAGCTGTGGCATGTCACATGTGTGCCCAGTTTTTCTACTGGTGAAATTGGTCAATAGTCCTGTGATCTGACTCACACCAGGCAAGAAAGGGTCTGCAAAGGAATGTGGAAAATGCAATCGACGCTCTATGTATTCCCAACTACTTACGGTCGGTGAGTCAACCAGGAAAAAGAAAGGCTGGGATTGTGCAGCTGCCTCTGGGTCTCTTGAACAACCTGAGCTGACTCTCCTGGCCCCCTCGTGTCTTGCTTCTGGTATAGGTATTCAGAAAGTGCTCCCAGATAATCTAATGACCCCATCTTACATCTCTGGTATCTGTTACCGGGTATGTGGATTTAGGATGAGTATCACTGAAAAGTCTTGGTTGTAATAGTTTTGTGTATTTTGTTTTGAAGCAATTCGTTCTGGCTCAGAAGAGGTGTTTAGGAGTGGTGCCCTGAAGCAGTTGCTGGAAGTGGTTTTGGCGTTTGGAAATTACATGAATAAAGGCCAAAGAGGCAATGCGTATGGATTCAAGATATCCAGCCTAAATAAGATTGCCGACACCAAATCCAGTATTGACAAGTAAGTATGGAGAACCTGAGCACATAGGTCAGGGCTCAGCTTTGTAACTCTGGGCCTCCTGACACTCAAGTGTCTGGTCTGCACTTTCTCCTTCTCGTCCTCCTCTGACACTGATCCTCTCTTACCTCAGGACCACGCAAATCCCAAGTTCCCACTGGGCCAGTTATCCTTTATTTTCATTCCACAAGGATATCATCTAGTCCAAGTTTTTTGTGTTTTGGGTTTTCTCAGGTAAACATTTGTATCGTGTAATATTTGAAAGGCAAGTTCACACACTGGAAATACACAGCTAGATGAGGTTTCACAAATTGAACAGATCTGTGTAAGTAGTGACCAGATCAAGAAACAGAACATTACCAGCATCCTAATAGTCTCCTCATGACCTCTCCTAATTGCTACTTCTCCACAAAGATAAACTAGCAGCTGAGGATAGAATGTGAGGCTTGCTGGCTTTTTAGATTGTGTTTTCCTTAGTACCTGGAAGCAAGCAGCTATATGAAAAGATGAGGGTATACATGCATTCTGGCTGTTGGTGTTCAGCTGCTCATCCCAAGACTCATTAAAATGCTTCCTAGAAAGTGCGTTTTAAGGCATTAGGCATATTAACTCGAGCTTCTCTGAGAACTGTAGTTCTCTAAGGTTCTCACTGTCTTGGAAGGAATCGTTTCTAAGGTAAACTTCTCTGTAACCTGAATTCTTTTTAGAAATACTTCTCTTCACCCTAATTATTCCCAACCAGTGAGCTTTTTACTCTGTATTTTCTATAGGGTTAGTGAAGCATAGCATAATGGCAAGCTTAAATCCATCCTATAAGAAATAAGCAGTGTGTTTAGTTGTAGAGCTAAGCCTTATTTTTACATTGTGTAGAAATAGATGAACAAAGGGCAGCTGATAGATTCTGTCACCACCACCTCATTTTTAATGTAAGCACTCGATCCTGTCAGAGCCGTTTCACATGTGGTTGTCACAACAGCCTGTGAAGTCCCCAGGCCAAGTGCTGTATCACCTGTTGTCAGATAAAGAAACAGAGGAAAGGGTCAGGGTCAGGTGTCTCATTTAGCTTGTCTGAGGTCACAGCCTGTTTGGCCTTACAGGTATTTGACAACTGTTCTGGTGGTCTGCCCACAGCTTTCCTCTACCAATAGGCAGATTTTATTTGAAAGTTGTAGTAGATAACTGCAGCATCTTACTTGCATGTGAAAGGGCAGCCATCTTTTAAGGAAGGGAGTTCTCTTCCCCTGAGCTTATAGGTTGGGGCAGAAGAAAACCCTCACCACCAGTCACAGGTGGAGGACCTCTCCACACGCAGGTGTGTGCACACATAACATGCCCTTAATACCCTGTGCACCCCACCCTTCCAACTTACTGATAACCTGGCACTTACTACATGATTATCTACTAGTTAATATAAAAATATAAAAAGGCTAAGTACACAATTAGCCTTTTCAAAACATTAATAAACAAAACCATTTCTGATCTTTTTCTTTTCCCTCTTCACTCTGCATTATAGGCTTGTTTATGGTAATGACCAGAGAATAATCCAATGTGAGATGTCTGGTTATGGTTTTTATTATTCAAGAATGTATATTCATTCAAATCAGGTGTTATTTGGATAACAGACAAATATAGAAACTGATCTAGTTTTAAGTCTTTCTCCACACAAAAAGTATATATGATTAATTAAATACATTTATTTCTCTGAAATAATGAAGGAAAACAGCATTAGTCTTTCTCATGATGGGCTCTGGAATTTGCCCCTCATGCAACCAGCACATGGCAGACACATAGATTCTGTGAATGGCAAAATTGAAAATTGAAATGGAATTTCAAAATGGAAAAATACAGCTGAACATCTGCAAAATAAGTGACCAGAACTATTAGCTACTGTTTTACTTTGCTGAACAATGGTTCTCTAATTATTGAGAGCAAGAAAAATAAGGGGAAATTTTTTTCCACGTGAGCCAGTTATCTCAGAGGAATAGGATTGCATTGACTTCTAGGAAGCTACAAGGGTAACCAGAAATGGTTTGCATTGATATGGAAAAAAATTGTTTGCCAACTTTGCTTCACTTTAGTTGCTGGGGAGACTGTTGTGACTTAGCCTTGTGAATTAGCAAACTGCCTAAAAATTATGGAAATGGTTTTTAAGCAATGTATTTGTGTCCTCCTAATTATGGTAACTTTCAACAGACTAAGTGGTTCTTGATCTTGGCTGTTAGACTCAATGGGAAGTTTTAAAAAATACTCAGCCTGGCTCCCACTTCATTCCAACTGATGAATCCCAGGTTGGCCCAGGCATCTGGGATTCACGTGATTGTAGTGTGCATTGGAGTCGGGGACAAGGGGACCAGACTCCTATGGCGTGGCCTCATGGATACAGTTATCAGATGCCTGCCTTTTCAGCCCAGGTCAGTCAGGGTTCAGCCCTGTCAACACTGAAGAGGGAGCCAGTTATGCAGTTAGGAGCTGAAGTGTTGCTAAAATTAGGCTGCGAGGATATCATACCCATGATGGCATAGTCCTGGCCCAGTTCCAGGCCCTGCCCTGAAATGGGGGGGCTTCCTAACTTTCCAGCCACCCTTTGCTGCAGCAGCAAAACAGATGAGGTCAGAGGGGGAAAGAGAAAAACAAACGAGACAAAAGGGGAAAATGTTATCCCCCAGACCAAAGAAACCTTAAATGAGAATTCTCAGTGATTGCCATCTGTGGGTCGCTGCTCTGTACTCTCAGACTTAAAAATTAACTTAATGTCCTCTTTGGTACATTAGATAGACATCCCTCACTCCCCACCTGACCCTGCTTTGTTCTGAACTGCCAGGGCAGGTCTCATCTTTGGGTGGATACGCTGTGAGGGGGTGTCCCCATTGGCAATGGTTCAGACTCATTTTCATCACTCATCGCATCACCCAGATTTGGAAGCATCCTCATTACGGGCCAAAAATGTAATTCTCATCCCCTGCCCTTCCGTTTCAGAAGATGTGTGCCTCTTTTGACATCTATTTATGTAAATCCCATAAATACTCTCCTCTTATCCCTTTCTCTTGAATTCCTGCTTTACAGGAACCTCCAAATTTTGAAAGTAATGCAGGATATAGCTTTCTTTTGGAATCAGACACTTGAATATGCAAATCATATGCCGGTATCAACCATGTTTAATACTCTCTCCTCTAACTGTAGGAACATTACACTTTTGCACTATCTCATCACTATTGTGGAAAATAAATACCCCAAGGTTCTCAATCTAAATGAGGAGCTGCGGGACATTCCTCAAGCAGCAAAAGTAAAGTAAGTACTAACAGTGAATCATTTCAGCTTTTCAAATCCCTTGCTTTAGCCATTGAGATAGTTAGTGTTACCTTAAGAGGGTCCTTCTGTCTTGTTTTCCCCTGAATAGTATACTTGAGCTTTCCCCTGACGTAGTTTGAATCATTTCCAAGTCACCCAGATGTATTACATAATTTTGAATATATGATTAACTCTTGCAGAAGGGAGTTAAGGGTGCCAACACACTCCCTAACTCCCACGCACAGTTTGAAAATCCAACATATAACTTTATAATTGACCCTTCCTATATGAGTTCCTCCATATCCATGGTTCCACATCTGAGGAATCAGTCAGCCACAAATCACTTAGTCCATAATTACTGGGAAAAAAATTTTGTATAAGTGACCCTCCCAGTTCACACCGGTGTTGTTCAAGGTATTGTTGAACATATACTGTGAGCTTATGTTGTGTATAGTTTTTCTAGCTGTTTTGGAATACTCCTGGATACAGTTTTTAACTTCTGCAAAACCTAATTTTCTGAGTTATGAAGATACAGGGAAGAAATGTGGTTTCACTAGTTGGAAGGGGTGGTTCTCTTAAAATACAGGTGGGAGCACCCTTAGTTAAATGAGAATATGATGATATGTCGTTAAGCAAATAGAAGTGCTGCAGGTCAGGGCGTTGCTAGTATCTAATTTTCCCAGGTGCATACACTCCCAGAAACCAAGCAGCCTTTTAATGAAAAGCAGCCTTTATGCAAATGAAGGAATACAAATAAAGTGGAAAGACGCCAGGTTTTCCCCATAAACTTAACACCACTTTTCAGAGACCTCTTGAGGGGCATGCAGTTTTCGTTGCTGCTCTTCCTATTGCACCCAGCTCCTCTCCCCTCTTAAAAAAAAAAATACTTTAAACTGCATCTTTTTGCAGTCATTTTGAAAAATCTGATGAGCAGCCTAATTTTTTTCCTCTGTAGAGTTTGGGAGAAATGTACCATGATGTAAGGCATGCAGTTAAAATGTGAAGGTAAATGAAGTATTGGCGAATTTGTTTACATGTGAATTCTCTGTGAGAATGGTTATAATCTCTAATGTTTAAAGCCATCAAATAAAAAGCGTTATGAGAAAAGTCTAGGAAACTTCGTTTTAAAAAACAACAACAAAAATGAAAACTAGTTAGTGAAACTTTAAGAAAAATCATTTTTGATTGAAATGTAGGCTATCACCTTGTAGTATTCATACTATCAGTGAAAGTGAAAGTCACTCAGTCACATCTGACTCTTTGCGACCCCAAGGACTATACAGTCCATGGAATTCTCCAGGCCAGAATACTAGAGTGGGTAGTCTTTCCCTTCCAGGGGATCTTCCCAACCCAGGGATCGAACCCAGGTCTCCCATATTGCAGGCAGATTCTTTACCAGCTGAGCCACATGGGAAGCCCTCATACTATCAGAGTTTTCTTGAAAAGCAATACAGTAATGATGAGCACAGCACACACATGCTTGTACCTCAGCTCTTTCTTTCCCTTGTCCAAAGGAAGTCACACATGGCAAGAAATTTATTTCTACATACCGTAATTTGCTTAAGTGAGATTTTTGTGGGATTAAAACATCATATTTCTATTCTGTTCTTTTTATCCAATATACATATATCTATCGCTCCCTCTCATACCTGCTGGCTATGGAAAACAAGAAACATAATCCCATATAAGTTTAAAATGTTGCTGTCTTTCTGTGAGATCTGAATGCCGAAGAGAATTTTAAGCATTTAAAATGAATTTTAATTTAAAAAGTTTTCAACACTTTAAATATTTCATTCTTGGTCATCCACACTATTTTAACTCATTGTACATTTAATTCACAAGTATAAGTCCCATGTTAGTTACTAAAATGCTGCCATTTACAACAGCATGACTGAGCTGGACAAAGAAATAAGCACGTTGAGAAGTGGCCTGAAAGCAGTAGAGATGGTGAGTATCTGTTTCTTGTTCTAATTCCCAGTCTTGTCATTACTGGTGTCCAGGGGAGGAGTTGCCAGTTTCCTTGGCATGCTGGTATGCTCGGGATAAACATTTACTATTAAAAATAAAATGCAAAAACAGAGAAGCAAAGGCAGACTGTGTTTAGCCTGGCAACACAGCAGCGGGCATCACGGGAGCTGGGACATCGGACCCAGAGTTCTACCACTTTCCTATCTGTGACGTAGGACTTGTGACAGTGGATTGGGCTAGAGACTCTTCAAGGTCTACTCAGTGCTCCTTTTCTCTTCATAAATGTTCACTCTCAGTAGAGCAATGGAACTTCTCTGTCATCTTTGCATTGACCCTTTGGGGAGAATGCATTGAGCACTTTGACGGTACAGTCCATTCTCAAGGCGAGGGGATCACGATGACTCAGAATGCTTGCCCTCCACATGTTACAGTGGCCAGGAGCAGTCAGTCCGGTTTACCTCCTGTAAAGTGATGACAAAGGTGCCTTTCAAAGGAAGGTGGTGATTTAGGTTAGCCTGGGCCTTAGGGAATAGCTGGCGTGTTTGAGAGGAAGTATCTCTTCTAGATGAGATGAACTTCGAGCTGCGGCTTAGAAGGAGGGAGAGTGAGCTTAGGTACAGAGGAGGGAGGCTGTCCCAAGTCTACAAGATGACCTAAGTCCGGGCTCCATGGAAGGAAAGCAGGTCAGAGTGCTGGAGGAAGAGGAGCCAGTGGCCTTAACCCTGATTTGAGGGCGCAGCGCCCCGTGGGTACCACACGGGGGCTGTCACCAAGATGGAGACAGATTAGGGTGGAAGCCTCGCTCCCAAGAGCAGACAGGGCTCTGGCCTGACCCTTGGTGCAGGAGGCTGGTTTACAGGCAGCTCGGGAAGGTGCCCCACAGATCAACTTACCGGTAACACCAACAGGACCCTCCTCCGGCTTGTAAAACTGCCATAGAAAGTAGTTGGCATCATTAAGAAGCTCTGATACAAATTAAAGTCACGATGCTAATCTTTTCTGTTTTTAATAAGTTAAGGAGCATGTGAGGTTTTCTTTTTTTCCCTTTTTTGGGGGGAGGGAGAAGAAAGACGTGGTGGGTAGGCCGCTGTTTACAAAGCGCAGGAGATGAACTGAGTGCACTGTTTTCCCAGCCCTGTGGCTGGGAGACTATGAAGGAGCATGGCACATGGTCCTCGGCTTTCACAGGTCAAACAGGGTAAGGGCGGTTTGGGACAGAGCTTGTTTATAGCCTTCATTCTGCTGTATTTCCTCCCAGTGGAAAGCTTTCTTGAGACTAGCATGGCAGCTATGACAGCCCTAAAGTCTGATAATGGATGCTCTGAGCCCTGCATCTGAGCTAGTTCAGAACAAGGCATAAGACAGGGGTCCCAAGGAAGTTGTGTGTTTGAGGGATTTATTAAAGGTCATTTTGCTGAAATCTCTCTAGCCCCTGGGTCATGTACACTGTAACACACTCTTCATAGGAAACGGCCTACAGCAGCTTCCCCCTACCCCCGGCAGCTTAAATGTTAAGAGGGAGGAAATATTGGGGGGCAGACTTTAACCTGTCCACATATTCATGTGTCCCAACTGTGCTTTGCACAAGTCAGTCGTACTGTTGGAAAGATACCAAAGGTGGAATTCTCATGAAATTATACATTCATGAAACACGTTAAAATTGCTTTCACATCTCTGCACCTCACACATATAACTCCCTTACCAACCCAAGGACTAGAATCGTGGCAATTTCTTTTAATCAGAGCAAGTTCCATAAAAGTTTCCACTTTTATTTCACGTGATTCCCCTGGTAATATGTATATTGCCCTCCTTTTATGAGTGAAGAAACTAAGGCCCAGGCTACTTGCCATGGATAAAAACCAAGTCAGTGGTTGAGCTGAATCAACCCCTAGCTTGTGACCTCTACTCTCCTGCTTGTTAGACTCTCTGCCATAGCAGGTATGGAAGAAAATAGAGATCCAGAGTAAGTCAATAGATACACAGAAAAGTTGTTACTGAGACCCTGGAGTTAGAGGTTGAGTTCAAATTTTGGCTGTATCACTTATCAGCTACTTGACTTTGAGCAAAGAATGCCTCTGAACCTCAATGTATGTGTCAATACAATTGGCATAATAATTGAACACTCATAGAGGTTTTGTGGAATGAAATAGGAGAATGCATCTGGCAATGGTTTAAGTTATTATTGAAATGAAATTTGAATAAGCTGTGTTCATCACCATGGTAATGGAGAGGATGGCTAATTAACACAACACTAATACCTCTACCTGACTGTTCACAAAACCTGAATGGTATGGATGAGAAGAAAAATGGCATTATGGTGCCAAACGCCATAGCTGAAATTCTACTGACCTAGATATCACAGCTTGGGAAATAAGTAGACTTGGCAGGTACAGAAAAAAGGGGGAAAACATCAAGACACCAGAGTTCTGAGCACAGAATATCTACAAATTCTCTTGCTTTCAGTCACAAACCCTTTTAATCCAACTTGCTCTCCATTATTTAACTTATATGAATTTTATCCAAATGTTAATCTGCTTACATTCTAAAGCCAGTATACAAAAACCACACCACTAAAGTACTCGGATGACCGGTTAAATTGCATTTTGCAAATGTGTTTGCACACATGGGCATGACTCTGGCAGGGTGGGCAGAAGCAGAGCAGGACATGAACTATCATTAAGATGTTTCTGCAGTAGTTTTGATGTGTTTGCCGTTCTGACTTTTATTAAATTTGAGGCATAAGGGAAATGAAACAAGGTGCGTCTGCATCTGAAGCCTGCGTTGACATTACCCATTCCCTGTGTTTAAGGAGCTGGAGTATCAGAAGTCTCAGCCCTCACAGCCCGGAGATAAGTTTGTGTCTGTCGTCAGTCAGTTCATCACTGTAGCCAGCTTCAGCTTCTCTGATGTTGAAGATCTTCTAGCAGAAGCCAAAGACTTGGTAAGTTTTCCCTTGCGCACTGAGTATTGCTTGACAGGGCTGGTAGTCTCAGGTATTACAATTACTCTTTGATTTCTAGGACGGTGATCAGTTGAAACACACACTTTCTAACTGGCCTGCGTCTCTTTAGGTTAGTCAGACCTTGGAGTATCTGAACGGTGTTAAACCAGTGAATACTGGGACAGCTTTTTCTTGGTTATTACTGGGCCGAGGCCTTGTGCTTCAGAAACGTGTAAGATGCTCTCCTTACACGAGCAGATAAGAGGCAGGAGAGCAGGGTGTTCCCTCTTTAAATCTCTAGAAGAGCTTACTAAATGATAGGCACTTTAATTCACAGCCTCGTCACAAAAGGTATAGTAGGACTTTTAAAATGAATTTTGCTATTACAAAATCTTGTTTTCCTGTAAAGGAAAAGTTTTCATTGACAAATACCCAACACCTTAAAATCCCACTACCCCATCTCACAGTCTCTCTCTAGTTATTTCCTTTTCCAGAATTCACACACATTCATATTCCCGTGCACATGCTCTCATCCTCTTCTTGTTAATAAATGACAGCAAGCAGCTGCCCACCCACCCTATTGAGCTCGTCCACAGTGCCCATTTTTCAGCTGTGACAACACTCTTTGCTTGAAACTTGAGTAATGAAGCTCATTTTTCAGTTGTAGATATGGATGATTTTGTATGGAAGTATGCACGCACACTGGTTGAAGTTCAGAAGCAGACTGTGTTAAGATACACTGGCTCATTTCAGCATGAAACCCCACCTCCAATGTTATTAAATAATAAACAGAAGACAAGATATATGTTTGAATGACTGCTGTTACCTGATACCCCCTGACGGAAACCAGTGAACTGGTGTTAGCAGCCTCCACTGTGATGGCCCCCACCCCAAAGCAGACAGTACAGTACCTATTTCAAGGGCTCAGACATTTTCCTAAGAATCCAGTGAATAGTTAATTTTTTATTTATACACACCCTACTTTTTTAAAAATTTTAGTGTGGGAACTTTAATCTGGGACGAGTTTTCTTCAGATTTCCAAGACCAAAATATACATGACTTCATCATCACTAGAATTCCTAGATAAAAAGATCATTCAGGATGGCTTGAAGTGCATGAACTTCAATGCTTTTGAAACACAGTTGTAGGCTATCTGTTGCTGTTTTGTTCATACCAGAACTTTTAGAAATTAGCTTGTAAAAATCATGAAGCAAGCTAAAGCACTGTGTGTGGTGTGTGAAGAATGTTGTATTTTTCCCTAAAGAGCTTAGTTTCTAATACAATAGCTCCAAATAAGTAAAAGATCGAGAATGCCTCAGTTAAAAGTGAATATTATCATAAATTTAAAGATATGAAATATATGTATAACTGAAAATTGTTTTACTTAAGAATAAATGTTGAAAATATTTCCTTTATGTAGGTAGTATTGCCAAAACATCAGAAAAACTTAATATATTAAAGGCAAGAAATGCAAGAAAGATAAAAGCAATTAGACCGTGAAGTATTTATGCAGTCCTCCCCAACCTAAGAGTTTCTAACTATGAAGAAAATGAAAGAGCTGGAAATTTTTTAGTAGTTGATAAGGCATAAGGAGTGAGAATTCATTTGACCTTGAAGCTAGAAACACCATCCTTTGCAGCTTAGGCTTAATAGCATGAGATCCTTACAGAAGGAGGTCTAGTTCTTAAAAACAACTTGACTGGCACCGAACAGTATTTGGATGGCCAAAATAACGCTAAGACACTTGAAAGCATACTATCTTGAATTATGAAGATAAGCACCAAAAGAGCTAAAAATGGTAATGTTAAAGACTGGCCGTGCTGTTTCATTACTTTATATATTTTTTAATTTAATTTTTTAAAATTATCCCTTAATATTTTGCATTTTAGCTGTTTCTAAAAGATGTGCCTTGAAGAGGGCACTAAAACAAAGGTTTTGGAATAAAATTGTATTCTCAGTCCTGAATTTTGGGTTGCCTCAATGATTCCGTAATCGGTGATTGTTTTCTAATTGAGGCCCAGGAAATAGAGTAATACCAGCATTATTTATGATTAGGAAAAGCAGCTGATTTTGATATTAACCATATGGCATCAATAAATATTAAACTACTTCAAAGAAAAGTTAAAGGGGTAAGTTTCCTTACCCCTGCTGAGTTTGCTATTAGTTTTATGTCCTGAGCACTCTGTCCTCTGGTATTCTGCTCTCTTGTTTTTTTACTACTGTTTAGTTAATAAGAAGTCATAGGATGTAATCATAGATGTTACGCTGAAATGAGGTGGACAAGAATAAATGGTTTCCCAAGATGCTGGAGTATTAAATTTTTTCCTTTAGAAATGATTAGATATGTTTAGCAGCCAAAGGTAAATCCAGTGAGTTATATTTGACTCAATTGGAGCTTCAGCCCCTTAAGAGAGATTGATATTTATGTGATCATGGCATTTTCTTGAAACACTGAACTTCTTAAAACCTTCTTTTTCCCAGTTTACTAAAGCAGTGAAACACTTTGGGGAAGAGGCTGGAAAAATACAACCGGATGAGTTCTTTGGCATTTTTGATCAGTTTCTTCAGGCTGTGTCAGAAGCCAAACAAGAGAATGAAAACATGAGAAAGAAGAAGGAGGAGGAGGAGCGCCGAGCTCGTATGGAGGCTCAGGTAAGAGGGCAGGTGATGGGCCAGCCCCACTTCCTGGAAGTTCTCCTGCTGCATCCGCTTGGTTTTTAGGAAGCACTCCGATGTGCTGGCAAGGAGGAGGGCATCAAAGCCCTCTCTAGAATGCTACTGGGAGTTTAGTCAGTAGAAAGTTTCTCTTCAGCAATGTGGCAGTCTATATGCAAAGCCTAAAAAAATATATTCACATCCTTTGATCTGGAGTTCCACCTCTTAGAAGTCTTTCTAAAGAAATAATTCTACATTTCCACAAAGAGAACAGCACTCTTTATAATAAAGCCCTAACCTGGGACAGCCTAAATGTTTACCAACTGGGCACTGGTTCTAAATCATGTTCCGTTCAGTATGGTTCAGTCACTCAGTCGTGTCTGACTCTTTGTGACCCCATGGACTGCAGCACACCAGGCCTCCCTGTCCATCACCAACTCCCAGAGTTTACTCAAACTCATGTCCATTGAGTCAGTGATGCCATCCAACCACCTCATCCTCTGTTGTCCCCTTCTCCTCCCACCTTCAATCTTTCCCAGCATCAAGGTCTTTTCAAATGAATCAGTTCTTCACATCAGGTGGCCAAATATTGGAGTTTCAGCATCGTTCCTTCCAGTGAATATTCAGGACTGATTTCCTTTAAGATGGACTGGTTGGATCTCCTTACAGTCCAGTCTCCTTACCGTCAAGAGTCTGATCCAACACCACAGTTCAAAAGCATCAATTCTTCAGCACTCAGCTTTCTTTATAGTCCAACTCTCACATCCATACATGACTACTAGAAAATCCAAAGCTTTGACTAAACAGACCTTTGTTGGCAAAGTAATCTAAATGATGTAATAGCTACATAATGGACTATTTATGCAGTCCTCAAAAGTCATGTCTTTCTCATGTGAGAAAGCTTACAGAATGGTTTCCACATGAAATATTTTTGTGTAAAGTAAGTGTTGATAGTGGTGAGATATACCCCCAGAAGGTTCATAATGGTTATTTCTTGGTAGAATTAAGGATTATTTTTCCCTTTTTATCTGAATATATACATTTTATATAAGGTATGCATATTATTTGGATCTTAGTAATTGTAACTCTTGCATAGTGGGTTCTAGGCATCCATGGTAGAGAGAGGCTAATAAGCCTTTGATGTCAGGAATGTGGCCTGATGAGCATTTGCTTTCATCTGTCTATACCATCAAAGAAACCAGTATTTTTAATTAGAATATCATGAGGTTTACCCAGATTCTAGACAGTGAGAGTCTAATTACAAAGTGGTGGTCATTTTCTTCATTGCTCCTTGTTTCTACGAGCCCCTCACATCCCAGTCACCCGCTCGTGACCGCCAAGGGATCGGCAGCTGCTGACAGACATGGCGTCACTGCAGCACTGCCATCCACAGTGTCGTCTCCACTGGATCCAAAATGCAGTACTGTCTTCTCTAAGCGGTTGCTTTCCATGTTGCAGCTCAAAGAACAACGTGAAAGGGAACGGAAAATGAGGAAAGCAAAAGAGAACAGTGAAGAAGGCGGAGAGTTTGATGACCTGGTTTCCGCTTTACGCTCAGGAGAAGTGTTTGACAAAGACCTTTCCAAACTGAAACGGAATCGCAAGCGCATCACCAACCAGATGACGGACAGCAGCCGGGAGAGACCGGTCACAAAACTTAACTTCTAATTTCCCTTGAATACTTTTTTAGAAAGCTCATTAGCAGCCCTTTGAAGTGACTAGAACTTTTCATTACACTGCCTTGCAATCCAAACAGTGGCAATTTCTCCTTTCATCTGTGAGTGAATGTGTGAACGTGTGTGTATGTATGTGTGTGTATATATTAAGAAATGTATATAGAAGTCTGAGTGTTGTCTGGAGACCTATGTTTGGTTAAAAAAGAAAAAACAATCTATGTCTATGTATGTGCTCAGAACCCTTTGTGTATGCATTCATATTGAGTGTGGTTCATCTTCTTTCCCCGAACACCATGACTGTTCAGAAGCACAATACTGTCTCCTGAAAGAGATATGGAGACATTCCCTAGAGTAAAAAGAAAAACAAAAAATAAATAAATATAGCTTGAGAAATATTTTATGGTTTCCAAGCTTGATATACTTTGAAATTATTTTCATTGGTGAAACTGGTGTTGGAAAAATATAGATTTCAAATGGTTTTTGATAGTTGACAAGTACCATGCTGGTGCGTTGCATCAGTAATTGACAGGACCAGCTTAGCGTTTCTGACGTTGGTGTGGGGATGCAGTCTGTAAATGTTTATGGAGAACATCTTGCACACAATCTGAATTTTGTAGAATGTCAATCCGAGTTCTTTTATATGTTTAAAACCTGGACATCAGTTTCCCTCCCTAATTTCATCGAGTTACCTGCCAAGCACTCATGATGATTTCTTTACATTGCTTTTGGAAAGAACACTATTTATCTAAATGCAATCCATGCTCTTGTTAAAGAACAAAATTACCATAATGTGCTTGTTTTCCTAACAGTATAGAACTATAAACTTTCAAATTTCCCACCCAAGACCTAAAAGAAAGAATTCTTTGAAAGGATAAAAACAATTTTTTAAAAAATTTATGGGGTGCCTTTTTTTTTTTTTTTTTGGTATTTTCTGTTCTGTAGGACAAGCTGCATCTTCTGTAAATATGTTTCTGAACTAAAGAACACTTAGTGAATGCACAAAATGTCACCACCACCACCAGAGATGCCAAGATCTATTTATCTCTAAGTATGTTTGAAGTGGTTTGCTGTTTATATGTTGTCATTTTAAATTGTGTGTCAGTAACACTACCTGTAAAATTTCAGTCCAAAAGATAAAGCTCTCAGGGAGAAATGAATAAAAACAATGAACATTAGAAAATAAAATATAGATGCTTACCATTAACCTACCAACTCTTAATATCCTTAAATTATATGATATATACAGAGGACTGTTACTTTTTTTTTTTTTTTGCTTTGCTTTATTTATTTGTAGTAGGGGAGGGGAGCTAAAGTTCTCTATTTTCTTTCCATCAATCCTGTTGTGGTTGGGTTTCCTGTGGAGAGTAGTTTGTCCTATTGCACTAGAACATTATTTACGCACTAAATTGAGTTTCAGTCAATTAACGAATATTTATTGAAACACCTACTATGTGCCAGGCATTGTAGGGCTACAGTGGTAAGCAAGACAGAGCCCCTGCCCCCAGGGAGCTTAAGCTGTAACGGGGACAGTTAAGGGGCAAACAGAATACCAGTGTGTGTGCTGTATAGGAATCGTGCTATTTAAAAATAATTTGTATAAACTATAATGCTTAGTGCAGAGGGCAAGGTCTCTGCACTTCATCAAAGCTGTGAAATCGTGCTCTAAGAGTTGGCAAGAGCCGTGGTTTTACGTTCTTCCCCCTCATTGCAAACTTAGCGACTTTCTACATATTACACAGAAGTAAATGACTAGCAAATAAAACAGTCACAAGTATATAGTAGACGTCGCGCTCCCCGGCTCCTAGGTATCAAAGTCTGCTCGTATACTGTGTCGAAGATGCAGACTGAGACTTCGCTCAAAAAAGCTTGGCGGTGAGGAGAAGTGGGGTACGCTAGTGGGGTTTGTCTATTCCTTAACTAAAGTGCCTCTATATATATTCTTTTCTATTTAGAGCAGGAGAAATTTGATCTGGCTTGAGTTTGGGACTGCCTTTTGAAAATGGCTTTGTTTTACAGTTTAAGGAATGGGCAAGTGGAGAGAGTCACATAAAGGAGCAAGTTTGTGCAGCATGTTCCTCTCGCCCTTTGTAATCATCCTCGTTTTGATACGGCCATCCTGGTCGGCCTCCTTTGCCATTTCCGTTTTTCCTTTCTTTCCCCGAAAGCTGTGTGCAGGTCATTCCATGTGCCATTGTTGGAAAAAAAGAAAAAAAAACTCCTACTTTTTAGATTGGTGCTGGTGTAAGTAGCCCCTTTTTCTCTCTTGGGTGTGTATTTCAAAAGTTTTTGTTTTTTTAAATTAATGCCAAAAAGACAAAGCATTATAATTTGTAAACTTAATTATATGTCTTGTATCTTACAAGTTTAGTAGTTGGAACCACTTAGTCTTTAGGTGCAAGACTGTTATAGTACCAAGAAAAAAATGTTGTATGTGTTATGAGACTGTACATTTTTTTAAATAGCAATATGCAATAAAGAAATGAATTCATTACGTGTATGTATATGCTTTGAGTTACTAAAACAAACTTCTTTGCAATTTGCACCATTAAATTTAAATATTGCAAGTTGTTGGTTAATTAGGAATAATACAAACTTGTTCATACTGGACCTTGAAAAGTATAGTTTTCTGCTGGGGCAGCATTCAACACATCCACAGACCACCAGATACAACCTCTTTCTGAAATTAACCTTTTTGTGTAACTCTGTATGAGTTAAACAGTTTCATAGTGAAAGTGAAGTCGCTCAGTCGTGTCCGACTCTGCAACCCCATGGACTGTGGCTCACCATGCTCCTCTGTCTGTGGGATTTTCCAGGCAAGAGTACTGGAGTGGGTTGCCATTTCCTTCTCCAGAGAATCTTCCCCTCCCAGGGATCAAACCCGGGTCTCCTGCATTGCAGGCAGACGCTTTACCGTCTGAACTACTGGTAAAATTATTCAACTGGAGGTATACAAAAGAATCTCTAATCTCTGGAATCAGTCTTTTTCATTTTGAAGCATTTCCTTTAAAAAAATTAATTTATCATATTGGTCAATATGGGAAGAGTCACCTGTACAGAAGAAGGAATGTGCATTATATCCTCTGAAAACTGGGACTCTCTCTTGGTCCCATGTCACTTTGGCTTCCTGGCTATCCTCTACCCAATGTAAAATCAAGCTGAAAACAAATTATCCTAGTAGTGGTTGCTTGAGAATCCAAGCACTTCTGATCTTGGGAATGGACTCATGATAGTCTTATAATTACTATCTTTTTATTTAGCTCCTGGATACTGCATAATATTCAAACGTTTTTTGTTCTTTTGCACTGGTATTCAGATGGGAGAGATCCTTCTCCATGGTAGGGAAATTTTATATTCCTCCCTACAAATGGAATATACCATTTCCTCTTTACACATTTGAGTGTGGAGCTACATACAGAACCACCTAGACCCTCAGCTGCCCTGGGCTATTGATAGAAACAGGGGAAAGCCTGAAACTTTGAGATCATTATGCCTACTTGTATGTCTTCAGTTTTCCCCAGAAAATCATCCCGAGGGAAAATGTGCTTCTGTCAGGGGATGAAGCTATTCAAACCCTCCAGGATTCTGCCCTTTTTCTATAACTTAATGTGGATAATCTTTAATAAACTAGTTTGAAAGTGAAGTCGCTCAGTCATATCCAACTCTTTGTGACCCCATGGACTGTAGCCTACCAAGCTCCTCCATCTGTGGGATTCTCCAGGCAAGAGTACTGGAGTGGGTTGCCATTTCCTTCTCCAGGAGATCTTCCCAACCCAAGGATCGAACCCAGGTCTCCCGCATTGCAGGCAGACGCTTTACCATCTGAGCCACCAGGGAAGACTAGTTTGGACACAATTATTTAATAGATTAAGTTCTGAAAGGGAATTTTCTGTGACTTTTTAAAAAAAATAACAAACACCACCTGTTTCCTATCATATGGAAAACCTAAGTTAAGTCCTCCCAAGGTTTAACAGCTACTTGATACCATTTGGTTCCATAAGCACTAACTTCAGGAACCATGGGACTATGTATGGAGAGACTGAAAGGGTTCTTGCATCAGGGTCATTCATGAACCATTATACTGAGTTCAGTGCTCATTTTCTCCATTAGGTCTATATATTTAGGTTTATGTCTCTATATCCCTGTGCCCTCAGTTACTGGGAACTCTACTGAAGTCTAAAGCCTTTTGAGTTCATAATAAAGAAATGGCTTAACATCTATAAATTCTTTATCTTGGAGAAAGCTTGGAATCCCGGAAGGAAGGAAATGTAAAAGGAGTTTCATGTTTTCCATCAGTTCAGTTCAGTTCAGTTGCTCAGTCGTGTCCAACTCTTTGCCACCCCATGAATTGCAGCACGCCAGGCCTCCCTGTCCATCACCAACTCCCGGAGTTCACTCAAACTCATGTCCATCGAGTCAGTGATGCCATCCAGCCATCTCATCCTCTGTCGTCCCCTTCTCCTCCTGCCCCCAGTCCCTCCCAGCATCAGGGTCTTTTCCAATGAGTAAACTCTTCGCATGAGGTGGCCAAGGTATTGGAGTTTCAGCTTTAGCACCAGTCCTTCCAGTGAACACCCAGGACTGATTTCCTTTAGAATTGACTGGTTGGATCTCCTTCAGTCCAAGGGACTCTCAAGAGTCTTCTCCAACACCACAGTTCAAAAGCATCAGTTCTTTGGCGCTCAGCTTTCTTCACAGTCCAACTCTCACATCCATACATGACCACTGGAAACACCATAGCCTTGACTAGACAGACCTTTGTTGGCAAAGTATGTCTCTGCTTTTGAATATGCTATCTAGGTTGGTCATAATTTTCCTTCCAAGGAGTAAGCATCTTTTAATTTCATGGCTGCAGTCACCATCTGCAGTGATTGTGGAGCCCAAAAAAATAGAGTCTGCCACTGTTTCCACTGTTTACCCATCTATTTCCCATGAAGTGATGGGACCAGATGCCATGATCTTAGTTTTCTGAATGTTGAGCTTTAAGCCAACTTTTCCACTCTCCTCTTTCACCTTCATCAAGAGGCTTTTTAGTTCCTCTTCACTTTCTGCCATAAGGGTGGTGTCATCTGCATATCTGAGGTTATTGATATTTCTCCTGGCAATCTTGATGCCAGCTTGTGCTTCTTCCAACCCAGCGTTTCTCATGATGTATTCTGCATATAAGTTAAATAAGCACGGTGACAATATACAGCCTTGACGTACTCCTTTTCCTATTTGGAACCAGTCTGTTGTTCCATGTCCAGTTCTAACTGTTGCTTCCTGACCTGCATATAGGTTTCTCAAGAGGCCAGTCAGATGGTCTGATATTCCCATCTCTTTCAGAATTTTCCAGTTTATTGTGATCCACACAAAGGCTTTGACATAGTCAATAAAGCAGAAGTAGATGTTTTTCTGGAACTCTTTTGCTTTTTCAATGATCCAAAAAATGTTGGCAATTTGATATCTGGTACCTCTGCCATTTCTAAAACCAGCTTGAACATCTGGAAGTTCACGGTTCACATATTGCTGTAGCCTGTCTTGGAGAATTTTGAGCATTACTTTACTAGAGTGTGAGATGAGTGCAATTGTGTGGTAGTTTGAGCATTATTTGGCATTGCCTTTCTTTGGCATTGGAATGAAAACTGACCTTTTCCAGTCCTGGGCCACTGCTGAGTTTTCCAAATTTACTGGCATATTGAGTGTGGCACTTTCACAGCATCATCTTTTAGGATTTGAAATAGTTCAACTGGAATTCCATCACCTCCACTAGCTTTGTTCATAGTGATGCTTCCTAAGGCCCACTTGACTTCACATTCCAGGATGTCTGGCTCTAGGTGAGTGACCACACCATCGTGATTATCTTGGTTGTGAAGATCTTTTTTGTACAGTTCTGTGTATTCTTGCCACCTCCTCTTAATATCTTCTGCTTCTGTTAGGTCCATACCATTTCTGTCCTTTATTGAGCCCATCTTGGCATGAAATGTTCCCTTGGTATCTCTAATTATCACCTCCGAGGTCAGGGGTGGCGGCCAAGAGGAGCTACCCCACGCCCAAGGTCAGGGGTGGTGGCCGAGAGGAGCTACCCCACGCCCAAGGTCAGGGGTGGAGGCCGAGAGGAGCAACCCCACGTCCAAGGAGCAGCGGCTGCGTGGGCCTAGGAGGGCCGAGAGGAGCTACTCCACGTTCAAGGTCAGGAGGGGCAGCCGTGAGGAGATACCCCTCGTCCAAGGTAAGAAGCAGTGGCTGCACTTTGATGGAGCAGCCGTGAAGAGATACCCCATGTTCAAAGTAAGAGAAACCCAAGTAAGATGGTAGGTGTTGCAAGAGGGCATCAGAGGGCAGACACAATGAAACCATAATCACAGAAAATAGTCAATCTGATCACACAGACCACAGCCTTGTCTAACTTAATGAAACCAAGCCATTCCGTGTGGGGCCACTGAAGACAGGCGGGTCGTGGTGGAGAGGTCTGACAGAATGTGGTCCACTGGAGAAGGGAATAGCAAACCACTTCAGTATTCTTGCCTTGAGAACCCCATGAACAGTATGAAAAGGCAAAATGATAGGATACTGAAAGAGGAACTCCCCAGGTCAGTAGGTGCCCAATATGCTACTGGAGATCAGTGGAGAAATAACTCCAGAAAGAATGAACGGATGGAGCCAAAGCAAAAAGAATACCCAGCTGTGGATGTGACTGGTGATAGAAGCAAGGTCCGATGCTGTAAAGAGGAATATTGCATAGGAACCTGGAATGTCAGGTCCATGAATCAAGGCAAATTGGAAGTGGTCAAACAGGAGATGGCAAGAGTGAACGTTAACATTCTAGGAATCAGCGAACTAAAATGGACTGGAATGGGTGAATTTAACTCAGATGACCATTATATCTACTACTGTGGGCAGGAATCCCTTAGAAGAAATGGAGTAGCCATCATGGTCAACAAGAGAGTCCAAAATGCAGTACTTGGATGCAGTCTCAAAAACGACAGAATGATCTCTGTTCGTTTCCAAGGCAAACCATTCAATAGCACAGTAATCCAAGTCTGTGCCCCAACCAGTAACACTGAAGAAGCTGAAGTTGAATGGTTCTATGAAGACCTACAAGACCTTTTAGAACTAACACCCAAAAAAGATGTCCTTTTCATTATAGGGGACTGGAATGCAAAAGTAGGAAGTCAAGAAATACCTGGGGTAACAGTCAAATTTGACCTTGGAGTACAGAATGAAGCAGGGCAAAGTCTAATAGAGTTTTGCCAAGAGAACGCACTGGTCATAGCAAACACCCTCTTCCAACAACACAAGAGAAGACTCTACACATGGACATCACCAGATGGTCAACACCGAAATCAGACTGATTATATTCTTTGCAGCCAAAGATGGAGAAGCTCTATACAGTCAGCAAAAACAAGACCAGGAGCTGACTATGGCTCAGATCATGAACTCCTTATTGCCAAATTCAGACTTAAATTGAAGAAAGTAGGGAAAACCACTAGACCATTCAGGTATGACCTAAATCAAATCCCTTATGATTATACAGTGGAAGTGATTTAAGGGACTAGATCTGATAGATAGAGTGCCTGATGAACTATGGAATGAGGTTCGTGACATTGTACAGGAGACAGGGATCAAGACCATCCCCATGGAAAAGAAATGCAAAAAAGCAAAATGGCTGTCTGGGGAGGCCTTCCAAATAGCTGTGAAAAGAAGAGAAGCAAAAAGCAAAGGAGAAAAGGAAAGATATAAGCATCTGAATGCAGAGTTCCAAAGAATAGCAAGGAGAGATAAGAAAGCTTTCCTCAGTGATCAATGCAAAGAAATAGAGGAAAACAACAGAATGGGAAAGACTAGAGATCTCTTCAAGAAAATTAGAGATACCAAGGGAACATTTCATGCAAAGATGAGCACAATAAAGGACAGAAATGGTATGTTTTACATAGCAAAGAGCAATTACTTTTTATTTGTCTTGTAGGGAAAACATCAGATCTAACCTTTGGCCTCTTCCCTGACATGCTTTTGTCTACTGCAATCAGCTGTGTGTTTCCATGGTATCAAACAAACAGCATGAACACGAGATTGTACACTAAGGGGTTCTGACAATGGAGATCGTTATTTTAATCAAACCTGGGTATGTTTGTGTTTTTTATGGGAAAAAAAAAAATTTCCCATGCCATTTAAATAAAGCATGTGTTCTCTCTGCTTCTCTGCCTGTGGTTTCTTTCATTGGGAGGAAGAAGAAAGGCAATAGTTCCATATTGATCTTACCATCTCCCACTTAATTTACACCCTTTATGGTCATGTGTGGACATTCCTGTGGCAAAGGAAGCTGCAATCCCCCCATCAATGGTGAGCATCTCTTAGCGTCCTTACCCCCATCCTCCCATCTCACTTCCAATGTAAAAATACTTTCCTAAGTCAAGTGAGATTGAGGGGCCACCCTGACGCAGGGATAGGACGAGTGCCAAGAGAGGAGGTGATTGTGGTGCCGGCAATGACTCAGGAGACAGGGCAGCAGGGAGGAGGAGGTGTCTACCAGATGCCTCAAGGCAGAAAAGTCCTGCCCCTTCAGCAGTGCATATACTAAAATAGGAATGATAAAGAGAAGATTATCATGGACCTGGGAAAGGATGATAACAGAAATTCATGAAGCGGTTCATATTTTTGGAATCTAATAAAATGGTATAGATGATCTTATTTGCAAAGCAGAAATACAGACACAGATGTAGAGAACAAACATGGACACCAAGAGGGAAAAGGGGAGGGTGGTGGGATGAGCTGAGAGATTTGAGACTGATACATATACATCACTATGTATAAAAGAGGTAATTAACGAGAACCTGCTGTATAGCACAAGGAACGCTACTCAGTGCTCTGTGGTGACCGGAATAGGAAAGAAGTCCAAAAGGGAGGGGATTTATGGATATGTATGGCTGACGCATTTTGCTGCAGAGCAGAAACTAACAATATTGTAAAGCAGCTATACTCCAATAAAAATTAACTTAAAAGAGAAAAGCTCGTGTACGTTCTGGCCAGACACTTCCCTACCAAGCCCGCTGAGGCTGCCCTCCTTTCTCGCACACACCCACTTGACTAAAACTCTGTTAACTAAGGATGCTCTTTGACTTCCCAGTTTATTCACATCTGGGCGTATTAAAAAAAAAAAAAAAAAATACAAAAAAACCCTTTGAGACTTCAGCCCAGCCTCTAAAAACTCAGGATTAACTCTTAGACCAATAGGACCTTGCTGTCCTTGTCTCAGCTCTTTGCTTTATCTGGGGGGCGGCACTGGAGGAGAGGAGGCAGAGACAAAGGCAGGGTTGGTCACTAGTGAGCTAGTCACCCTTGGGCAGTTCAGATGATAAACTTTTAGGATTTCCAGACTGAGAGTTTCTGCAGGTTGACTGTCATTGGAAGGCACACAGGAAGGGCCTGCCTTTCCCCCTCGCTCCCTCCCTCCCTCTCTCTTCCTTCCCTCATTAGTTACTCCACCATCACAAAGACCTCATTATTTGGAATTGTCTTAAAAGCCTTTTGCAGAAAAACAGTCCTCTCCTATCGCCTTGAATGTGAGATATTTGACCCTGAAATGCACCAGCTGTTTAGTGACCTGACATTTTTATGGCTGGTGAGTTCACACCAAGAGCTTGGACTTCCGAGTTGGCTAGGGGCACTGCTAGGAGAGGTCAGGCCGGCCCTGTTTCACTGGGGTGCTGCTGAAGGATTAACGCAAAGGGGAAGGAGTCTCCACTACGCAATCTGGAGAAATGATGCTTCCAGGGCAACTGGCATAGACTTGCCCTCACGAGCATGCGGTGCAGATGACCCTGACCACTCCTGGGAATATCCCCATGAAAATCAGAGCATTAAAATCCTCCCCACAGATGACTGTTCCCCAGCTTCCTTGTCCTGATTTCTATGCGGCACACTGGAACCTGCTCACTCTTGAGTTGTCTGTTTCTGGCGTACATGAACTGGGACCCTCGCAGACTTCCATAGTACCTTCACTTCCCTTTTTGGGAGCTGGGCAGAGCAGTTCTACAGCTTTCCATCAAAGGGTGCCATGGTTCTGCCTCAGAGGTCTCTGGGTGCCAGGGCATCACTGCAGCCCACTGACTAGCACTAAACACACTGTCCCGATGGCATATCCAACAGTCACACAGTTGCTTAGAGCAGATTACGTTTCAGGAGCAGAGCGGCTCATTCCTGGGTTTCCTTTTGTTTTCCAGGCAACCGTGGTAACGCGGATCCTCAGAGCTCCATGGGAGCTGCATGAAACTGCATGCATTGATTTAGTCATAAAATCAATGCATGCCCCTGGCACGGCTTTTCCCTGTACAGATTTCAGTGACCTGGACAGAGTGAAGTTGGAAGAGGAGGAGGGAACAAATCTAACTCACTGGATGGGCCTCCTGCTCTCGTCACGGGGTGGCCACAGCTGGATGGCGCTGTTTGAGCGGACGCTGCATTTTAGAGGCAATCAAAACGCTTCCCAGTGAGGAGGCTTCAAAACTCTCAGAGGCATCCACTGACAAGAACCTTTTAGCTCACAAATTATGGAGACACGGCAGTGGGCCTCACACACTTGAGGAGAGAGATTTATTCTCTATTTCCTTAGAAGGCAGGGCTGCAACCGTGGGTGAAAATCACCTGCACACTGATTTCACTTCTCCTAACCTGACTAAGTCGCTCAGTCATGTACAACTTTGTGACCCCATGGACTGTAGACCAGGCTCCTCTGTCCATAGGATTCTCCAGACAAGAATACATGAGTGGGTTGACATGTCCTCCTTCAGGGGATCTTCTGGACCCAGAGATTGAACCAGCGTCTCCTGAGGCTCTTGAGTTGGCAGGCGGGTTCTTTACCACTGAGCCACCCTAACCTGTAGAGACGCTCCCAACTCCTTAAACGAACAGCAACTGGACAAGCTGCCTCATAAGACACTGAGTCCACCCATCCTTAGAGGCATTCAAATCTCTAGAAAATGGCCATCCATCCCATTAGGGATGGAGCCAGCAGTTTAGGACTAAGTGGCAGGTTGGATAAATGATTTTTTTTTAACTTTATTTTGGAAATAATTTCAAACTTAAAAAAAAACTGCAAAAATTAAAATATCATGAACATCCTATCCCCTTTTCCCAGATTCACTTACTATTAACATCTCACCCCATTTGCTTCATTTGTTCTCTTGTTCTTGTATGTATGTGTGCACATGTATTTTTTTTTTCCCTGAATGATTTGAGGGTAAATTGCATGTATGTGTGCTATGCTTAGACTCTTTGCAACCCCATGGACTGTAGCCTGCCAGGCTCCTCTGTCCACGGGGATTCTCCAGGCAAGAATACTAGAGTGGGTTGCCATGCCCTCCTCCAGGGGATCTTCCCAACCCAGGGATCGAACCCAGCTCTCCTGCATTACAAACAGATTCTTTACAGTCTGAGTCACCAAGGAAATCCCAATTGCATGTATCATGGCCCTTAATTCCTGAACACTGCAGTATGCATTTCCTAAGAACAGGGCTACATTCATAAATTACTTCACATTTATCAGCTTTATAAATTTATACTGATATGTGTGTCTGATCAACCATCCATGTTCCAATTTTGTCAGCTGACATAAGAATGAATGCCCTTTACATCATGTCACCCCTCCAGAAAAGGATCTAGTCCAAGATTCAGATATTGCATTTAGTTGTCATATCTCTTTAGCCTCTTATCAGCCTTTGTCTTTCATGACATTGACATTTTTTAACACTAGTCCTGTGGATGGAGAATGGCCACCACAAAGATGACCCTGTTTAGTCCCCAGAAACTGTGAATATGTAATATGTTACCTTACATGGCAAATAGGGCTGTGGCGATGTGATTACGGATCCTGAGATAGGAAGTCTGTCCTGCATCATCTAGGTGGGCCCAGTGTAATCTTATAAGGGTCCTTATAAGAAAGATGCAGGAGGATCAGAGAAGGTGTGAGAACAGGAGTAGAGGTAGTGTGACTTTTGCCTTTGAAGATGGAAGGGGGCCATAAGCCAAGGAAAACAAGTACCACCACCCCCCCCCACAACCTACTTCTTTCATGGTTTTCACTTTTTTTGAGAATTAGGTCATATATTCTCAGCTGGAAGACACCACACATGGTATCAAGAAATCACATCTCAAAACACTTTTGTCCGTCCCTCATAGGTGACATAAGTTCTGATCACCCAGTCAAGGTGTCACCCAATTTCTTCTCTGTGTAATTAATTACAGGGTTTTGTTCTTTTTCGAAATTAATAAGCAGTCTGCTGCTGCTGCTGCTAAGTCGCTTCAGTCGTGTCCGACTCTGTGTGACCCAATGGACAGCAGCCCACCAGGCTCCCCCGTCCCTGGGATTCTCCAGGCAAGAATACTGAAGTGGGTTGCCATTTCCTTCTCCAATGCATGAAAGTGAAAAGTGAAAGTGAAGTCGCTCAGTTGTGTCTGACCCTCAGCGACCCCATGGACTGCGGTCTTCCAGGCTCCTCCGTCCATGGGATTTTCCAGGCACGAGTACTGGAGTTGGGTGCCATTGCTGCTCCTCACCAAAATATCCCCATAGGTTTAGCATCCATCACTGGTTTTTGGCTGAAACAATCTTTATAATAATTACAAAGTAATGATATAGTTCAGTTCCAACATTCTCTCTGCATTTACCAGTTGGTCCCAATGTTCTACTGTAAGCAAGATCCCACCTAC
This sequence comes from Bubalus kerabau, assembly GCF_029407905.1. NCBI lineage: Eukaryota > Metazoa > Chordata > Mammalia > Artiodactyla > Bovidae > Bubalus > Bubalus kerabau. Next base: position 76,616,310 of record NC_073633.1, read on the forward strand.
CTCTTCCACTGTTAATCTATGATTAATATGGGCTCATAAAGTCTTGTTTTCTCAGTAATTTTTTTATGCTCAGATTGTTCTAGATTTGACCAGAAAGAGCCTCTCAAGCTTGCTCCTGTGTCCTTGTAACATATCATATTTTTTAAAAACATTGTGATTTTCTAACAAAATCAAAGTCTCCAGGTTTATCTTGTACCTACCCTGCCTCAGCCTTGGAGTAAGACATTTCTCCAAGGACTTTTGATGCCTTTCAGTGGGCATATTATTAGAGATCAAGATTTATTTTGCTTCTTGACCCTTTCCACATAATGAGGAAACATATACATGTATATTTCCATATAACACACATACACAGAAATATGTGCTACGCTTAGTCACTCAGTCTAGTCCGACTCTGTGCGACCCCATGGACTGTAGCCTGCCAGGCTCCTCTGTCCATGGGGATTCTCCAGGCAAGAATACTGGAGTGGGCTGCCATACTCTCCTCCAGGGGATCTTCCCAACCCAGGGATTGAACCCAGGACTCCTGTATTGCAGACAGATTCTTCACTGTCTGAGCCACCAGAGAAGCACAGAAATACACATGTGCACCAAAACAAATATACCCATAAGATGTTTTAGAAATGATAACTCACACCAATTCCTCAAATTACTCTATCCCACAGGGTCCTCCTTGTCTCCTCTTCTGTATCTGTATGTCTTTCCTTCCAGGGTGAGAACTCCAAGTCCTAACCATATCAATACATTTACTCATTTGCTCACTCCTATATTGAATATAAAAGAGCTTCTGAATTGCTCCTTACACAACACTACTGAAAACTAATCTACTAAAGAGCACAGAATTTGTATACACTTTTCTCTTCTACTTCCCCTCCCAACATTCCGCTCTCTTCCAGACTGAGAAAGATAATTGAAAAATGTGTGCATAAAATTACTTGGATTGGCTCTTTTTTCCTCCCTCTTTTGTAAGTGTTACATATTAGTCACTCAGACCTGTCCAACTCTGCAACTCCATGGACTGTAGCCTTCCCTCCTCCAGGTGATCTTCCTGACCCAGGAATTGAATCTGTTCTCTACATTGCAGGCAGATTCTTTACCATGTGAGCCACCAGGTTATAGTAATGTTTTGAAATACAGTGCTACTGCTGCTGCTGCTGCTGCTGCTAAGTCACTTCAGTCGTGTGCGACTCTGTGCGATCCTATGGATGGAAGCCCACCAGGCTCCGCTGTCCTTGGGATTCTCCAGGCAAGAACACTGGAGTGGGTTGCCATTTCCTTCTCCATGAAATATACTAGTTTTATTTGTTTCCATTTTCTTTCAGTTTTGGTTAGGTTTTGTCCCCCTCTTAATCTTACTAATTTTATGTGGTTTTTTTTATTTTTTATTTTATTTTTAAACTTTACAATATTGTATTAGTTTTACCAAATATCGAAATGAATCTGCCACAGGTATACATGTGTTCCCCATCCTGAACCCTCCTTTCTCCTCCCTCCCCATACCATCCCTCTGGGTCATCCCAGTGCACCAGCCCCAAGCATCCATATGCAGTCAACTAACATACTTTCAAAGTCAAAACTCTATGAAAAAGATATACATAGACTCTCCTGTGTCCCTTTCACTCAACTCTGAAGTTGTAGGTACTCAACTCTAACACTCAGTGGAAATGATGTCTGGTTGTGGATGTGTCTGGTAGTGAAAGTAAAGTCCAATGCTATAAAGAACAATATTGCATAGGAACCTGGAATGTTTGATCCATGATTGAAGATAAATGGGATGTGGTCAAACAGGAGACAGCAAGAGTGAACGACATTTTAGGAATCAGTGAACTAAAATGAATAGGAATGGATGAACTTAGTTCAGATGGCCATTATATCTACTATTGTGGGAAAGAATCTCTTAAAAGAAATGGAATAATTCTCATAGTCTACAAAAGAGTCTGAAATGCAGTACTTGGGTGCAATCTCAAAAACGACAGGGTGATCTCGATTCACTGACAAAGGAAATGATTCAGCATCACAGTAAACCAAGTGTATGTCCCAACCACTAATGCCAAAGAAGCTGAATGGTTCTAAGACCTACAAGACCTTCTAGAACTAAAACCCAAAAAAAGATGTCCTTGGTGGCTCAGAGGTTAAAGCATCTGCCTGCAATGGGAGAGACCCGGGTTTGATCCCTGGGTCAGAAAGATCCTGGAGAAGGAAATGGTGACCCACTCCAGTATTCTTGCCTGCAGAATCCATGGTGGGAGGAGCTTGGTAGGCTACACTCCACGGGGTCGCAAAGAGTCAGACACAACTGAATGACTTCATTTTCACTTTTCACTTTTCATCATAGGGGACTGGAATGCAAAAGTAGGAAGTCAGAGACACCTGGAGAAACAGGAAAGTCTGGCCTTAGAGTACAAACTGAAGCAGGGCAAAGGCAAATAGAGATTTGCCAAGAGAATGCACTGGTCATAGGAAACACCCTCTTCCAACAACACAAGAGATGACTCTACACATGGACATCACCAGATGGTCAACACCGAAATCAGATTGATTATATTCTTTGCAGCCGAAGATGGAAAAGCTCTATACAGTCAGCAAAAACAAGACCAGGAGCTGACTGTGGCTCAGATCATCAGCTCCTTATTGCCAAATTCAGACTTAAATTGAAGAAAGTAGGGAAAACTACTAGGCCATTCAAGTATGACCTGAATCAAATCCCTTATGATTATACAGTGGAAGTGACAAATGGATTAGAGATTAGATCTAAAAGAGTACCTGAACAACTATGGATGGAGGTTCATAACATTGTAGGAAGCAGTGACCAAAACCAACCCCAAGAAAAAGAAATGCAACAAGGCAAAATGGTTGTCTGAGGAAGCCTTACAAATAGCTGAGAAAAGAAGAGAAGTGAAAGGCACAGGAGAAAAGGAAAGATATACCTGTCTGAATGCAGAGTTCCAAAGAATAGCAAGGAGAGGTAAGACAGCCTTCCTCAGTGATCAATGCAAAGAAATAGAGGGAAACAATAGAATGGGAAAGACTACAGATCTCTTCAAGAAAATCAGAGAAACCAAGGCAACATTTCATTCAAAGATGGGCACAATAAAGGTCAGAAATGCTAAGGACTTAACAGAAGCAGAAGAGATTAAGAAGAGGTGGCAAGAATACACAGAAAGTGAAAGTGAAAGTGAAGTCGCTCAGTCATGTCTGACTCTTTGCGACCCCATGGACTGTAGCCTACCAGGCTCCTCCGTCCATGGGATTCTCCAGGCAAGGGTACTGGAGTGGGTTGCCATTTCCTTCTCCAGGGGATCTTCCCAACCCAGGGATCGAACCCAGGTCTCCCGCATTGGAGGCAGATGCTTTAACCTCTGAGCCACCAGGGAAGCCCCAGAATACACAGAAGAACTATACAAAAAAGATCTTAATGACCCGGATAACCACGATGGTGTGGTCACTAACCTAGAGCCAGACATCCTGGAGTGTGTAGTCAAGTGGGTGTTAGGAAGCATTAGTATAAACAAAGCTAGTGGAGATCATGGAATTCCAGCTGAGTTATTTTAAATCCTAAAAGATGAATCTGTTAAAGTGCTGCCCTCAATATGCCAGCAAATTTGGAAAAGTCAGCAGTAGCCACAGGACTAGAAAAGGTCAGTTTTCATTTCAATCCCAAAGAAGGGTAATGACAAAGAATGTTCACACTACTGCACAACTGCAGTTTTTCACATGCTAGCAAGGTAATGCTCATGATCCTTCAAGTTAGGTTTCAGCAGGATGTGAAAGGAGAACTTCTAGATATACAAGCTGGATTTAGAAAAGGGAGGAGCCAGAGAGCAAATTGCCAACATCCACTGGATCATCGAAGAAACAAGAGAGTTCCAGAAAAACTTCTGCTTTATTGAGTATGGTAAAGCCTTTGATTGTGTGGATCACAACAAACTGTAGAAAATTCTAAAAGAGATGGGAATACCAGACCACCTTACCTGCCTCTTGAGAAACCTCTATGCAAGTCAAGAAGCAGCAGTTAGAATCAGACATGGAACAAAAGACTGGTTTCAAAATTGGGTAATATGTACATCGAGGCTGTATGCTGTCACCCTGCTTATTTAATTTATATGCAGAGTGTACATCATACAAAACATACGGCTGGATGAAGCACAAGTGGGAGTCAAGTGTTTTGGGAGAAGTATCAATAACCTCAGATATGCAGATGATACCACCATAATGGCAGAAAGCACAGAGGAAGTAAAGAGCCTCTTGATGAAAATGAAAGAGGAGAGTGAAAAAGAAGCTGGCTTAAAATTCAACATTCAAAAAACTAAGATCATGCCATCCAGTCCCATCACTTCATGACAAATATATGGGGAAACAATGGAAACAGTTAGAGACTTTATTTTTGGGGGTTCCAAAATCACTGCAGACAGTGACTGCAACCATGAAATTAAAAGACACTTGCTCCTTGGAAGAAAAGCTATGATGAACCTAGACAGCATAATAAAAAGCAGAGACATCACTTTGCTGACAAAGGTCCAATTAGTCAAAGCTATGGTTTTTCTAGTAGTCATGTATGGACAGGAGAGTTGGACCATAAAGAAGGCTGAGCACCAAGTAATTGAAGCTTTTGAACTGCGGTGCTGGAGAAGACTCTTGAGAGTCATTGGACTGCAAAGGAGATCAAACCAGTCGATCCTAAAGGAAATCAACCCAGAATACTCATCAGAAGGACTGATGCTAAAGCTGAAATTCCAGTACTTTGGCCATCTGATGCAAAGAGCTGACTCACTGGAAAAGACCCCCGTGCTGGGAAAGACTGAAGGCAGGAGAAGAGAATGACACTGAAAGAGATGGTTGGATGATATCAGTGACTCAATGGACATGAGTTTGAGCAAACTCCAGGAGATGGAGGAGGACAGGGAAGCCTGCATGTTGCAGTCCTTGGGGTTGCAACTGTCGGACATGACTGAGCGACTGAACAACAACAACAACAAAGTTGTAGGTACTCAACTTGAACATTTTCTTTTATAATGATAAATGTAAGTGTTCACTTATTTTTCCTTCTTTTTTGCACAAAAGGTAGTATGCTCTTTTGCAGTGAGCCTTTTACACTTAAAATCTGCTGGAAATTACTCCATATTGATTCACGCAGATCTTCAACTTCATTAATGTTCACAGCTGCATTGTATTCCATTGTGTGTACTGAATGTGTGTGTGTGTGTGTGTATTAAGTTGCTTTAGTCATGTCCAACTCAGCAACTGTATGAACTGTACCCTTCCAGACTCCTCTGTCCATGGGATTCTTCAAGCAAGAATACTGGAGTGGGTTGCCATGCCCTCCTCCAGGGGATCTTCCTGAGCCAGGGATCAAACCCGCATCTCTTATGTCTCCTGCCTTGGCAGGTTGATTATTTAGCACCACCTGGGAAGCCCCTGATTAAACATAGTTTATTCAACCAATCTCCAAAATTTTCCAGTTATATACATATCATTGCAATAAATAACCTTGTGCTTCTCTATTAATTATTGTTGGAGGTTTATTTCCAGTATAAATTCCTAGAAATGGGATCACCAGGTTGAAGAGAACACCCAGGTCATTTTATTAAAGATCGTTAAATTCCCCTCAGAGGGGTTGTACCATATCGCGTGCCTTCCAGCAATGTGTTGGTGTGCCTCATGGATTCAATCAGTTCTTACAATTTCCACTGTTACCCACCCTCACCAGCAACAAAGCACCGTCATCTCTCCTATGGACTATGGCAATGGCCTCCTAACTAGTCTCTCTGTTTCAGCCTTTTCCCCCCATAATCTATTCCCAACGCAATAAAGTGATGTTTTCAAGGTGTATGTAAAATCGCTGCAGTCTGCTGAAGCCCTGCCTAGCTATCTCACTTAGAATAAATGCAGCAGTTCTCACAACAGTATCTTTGGTCCTAAATGCTCTGGATGCCAGCCCGGCTCCATCACCCCTCTGACCTCATCTGTCCCTGTTACTTTCCCTCTTTCTCCCTTTGCTTCCTCTTCTGTCTTGAACATGCCAAATGCTGACCTACATCAGAGTCTTTGCACATTTGTTTCCTTTGCCTAAAACACTCTTCCCTAAGCTACCACATCACTTTCTCTGTCATCTTCTTGAGAGTAATTTTCTTTTTTTTTCGGCTATGTCATATGGCTTGCAGGATCTTAGTTCCCTGACCAGGGATTGAACCCAGGCCCAGGCAATAAAGATGTGGAGTTCTAACTACTGGACCGCCGTGGAATTCCCTGAGGTTTTTCTTCTAATGTAACCTTCTTGCCACTCAATTTACGATTACAATCCACACATATCCCAGCAACCATCCATGTTCTCTGCTCTCCTTCATAACACTTATCACATATTTTACATACTATTTTTTTTATGTCTCCTGCTCCAACCCCACCCATTAAAATAAAAGCTCCATGAAGTCAGTGATATTACGCTGCTTTGTTCACTGAGGATTCCCAGCACCTGGAACAAGGTCTGACATACTAGAGGATCTCACGGTGTGTGTTGAGTTGAGTGACTGACTTCAATATACCATTCTCTTTAATAGATCAAATATGCAAAAAACTGAGATAATGTGACTAACGCAACTGATGAGGCAATTACCAATACATTTTCTACAAAATAAATCTTTGCTGTAGGGACTATTGTGTGCATTGTAGGATATTTAGCATTGGCTCTGGCCTCTACCTTCCCAAGTTGTGACAACCAAAAATGTCTCCAGACACTGCTAAGGGTCCCCTGGGGAGTAACATCTCTCCCAGTTGACACCCACCCATCTATACGTATGTTCCTAAAATTAAGTCATACATGCACAAAAAGAGCAGAACTTAATAATAAAGGTTTAAACAAAAAATATCACCATCATTTGGGGAGAAGATTTTCCAAGAAATACTGGGTCAAAAGTTAACCAAAACTACATCTAAGATCTGTTTAAAATAGGGTTGCCAGATAAAATACAGGATACCCAATTAAATTATAATTTCAGATAATAATTTTTTAGTCTAAGTATGTCCCATGCAATATTTCAGACACATTTACACCAAAAAATTTATCTGTTGTTTATCTGAAATTGAAATTTAACTGCAGAGTTTGATATGTTACTTGCTAAATGTGGTGACTCTATAAAATAATGAGTATATACATTGTTATCTAAAAAATACAGCTACAATATATAGAATACAGCCCAAATTCAAAGGCAAAGTTACATATGTTGATACTTTCATTTCTTAACGAGAGAAATGACTAAAAATTAACTGAAAGTTTAAACAATGAGAAAAGCACAAAATAAACTGAAAGAAAACAAAATTAGTAATCTAAAGGAATGTCTCACAGCTAAGTTAATTAAAAGAGGAACTCTTGCTCACTCTAGTTACAGCCTTGATGGTAAGACTGTAATACTTGGAGACACTGGATTCTTGGGGAGTGCTGAATACATTCTGATGACCCTACATCTACTCAGCCCTTTTCTGGGTGCCCTATCTCTGTCTTCTGTTGGTATCTTTTTTCTGTAGATATACAACCACATGTCTTTGCCGTGCTGTGTAATGTCCATCAGACTTTGTCTGCAGCCTTTGATCTTTTGACTAGAGGAAGCTCTTTAGTCACAAGTATGGGCATCACTGCATAACCTGGTGACTTCAGAAAAGGCCTACTTTGTGTCCATTTAGCTGATTTAGTTGGATCAACTGAGATTGTGATTCTTATTGTCTCTCTCCATCATTACGTCTATAGATGAGTTCAGTATTTTCAAGGCATTTCTCTCCTACATCCTTTTAGACACATTCAGGATGAGATGGTTAGATAGCACCATCAACTCAATGGACATGAGTCTGAGCAAACTCCAGGAAATAGAGAGGGACAGGGGAGCCTGGTGCAGTGCAGTCCACGGGGTTAAAAAGAGTCGGACACGACTTAGCGACTGAATGACAACAGGGAGATGGCAACACCTCCCTGAAGGCATGGGCACTCAAGACATTCACTGTAAGTGACCGGACTCCCTGAAGGGAACAACTGTATCAACCTACTTTGAGAACCAGGATGGGGACAAAGAAGTAAGGCCTATTGTGTATGATTGACTATCACCATATGGTCATTTCCCAAGCCATGTTCTTCTTATCAGTGGTGGCCCTGCTGCAAAATTTCAGTTTGAAAGAGCATTACAAGGGGAAAAAAATCCCAACCTTTATGTAGCATTTCCTAGGTAGTAAACACAGGATTTCCTGCATCCGAAATGACTTCAACCAACTGCTTGTTCCTTCGAACATGGCCTGGTGACAAATTTGGACACGGTTCCATTAAGTGCAGATAAGCTTGTTGATTGAAATCTCCTCTAGCTGAGCAAGGGGTTTGGCCACATGTGCAGAAAGTTCACAAAGCTGTCCATCCCCATGGGCCTGCGAGCTGCAGAAATGAGTTATCTCATACCGATTCCTACTTGGTCTTAGTATTTCTTGGGTTTCCATGGCCCCCCAAGGAGACTAGAGGTGCTGAATCACCTGTTTCTTCTATGAGCTCAAGAAGGCAGCGTGGAGGGTTAACACTGAGCTTTTGAACATGAGCGTTTGTGAGAGGGAAGGGGAAACTTTCCAACTCACACTCTCCACGGGAAGGAAGTGTGTTCGGTGGAGGGGCCGGAATCCCTCTCTCTTTCTCTGACATAATTCTGGTCACACCAGGATAATTTGTAAATCTGCATTAGAAGCAGTTCCTTTCCCCATTTCCCATTCCTAATAAGGTGCTTGTGATGAACTAAGTGAGTGGAATTCTCTCCCCAGACTTCAGCCCCTCTTTGTTTTAAAATCCTTTAGCGAGCTGCTGCCGGAAGCGTGTGGTTTCGTAACTCCCAAGATGCAGTGTTGGCCTGGAACACACCTGCGGTTTAGTCATCACAATGATGTTTCAAAGAGTCATAGCAACCTCTCCCATTTGCCAAAGGACAGAGGATGTATGGGATTTGGATTCTATAATATTCTATAGAAATATGGTATCCATGCCACTATGTGGAAGGCACTGGGGAGGAAACCTTTTCAGGAAAAGCCAGGTGAGTCTTGGGGTGAGGATTTGTAATATTTCCATCATGTTGCCTCAGTTGCCGTCAAATATAAATACCAGCTGTGTACCTGGACATAATCCCTCTGGCATGTCTGTGCTCATAGACCTCAAATCTGCAGCTTTAGTGAATCAGTGAATTGCTACCATTCACTTCCTTAGTCCCTTTGGGCTTGGTTGTTGAGAATCAAGAACTATCTGTTTACCCTATCTCCAAGTTTTAATGAATTTATGAAAATGAACTCATTAAAATATGGCTGTATAAATTTGCATGATTAACATTTCAGAGGCAATTTCATTTTAGAATAATAAGTATCATTTAATAAGGCTAGGCACTACAATAAGCATTTGTCATAAAACAACCCAATAAAAACCCAGTGACTCATATTTTACAGAGGAGGAAACTGAGGCTCAGGAAAAGTAAGAAAAATTTACCCAAGGGCACACAAAATTCAAACATAATATGACCAAAAAGTCTGAGACTTTACAAATATTCAATCTTAAAAATTTGCCAAAGACACTGAATTGCCCACCTAATACTTTTTTTCATTTCTATGTTGATGATGTTATTCTCTGAGATTAAACATTGAAACTAGAACAGAGCTTGAGGCCATTTTGACTCACTGTTGCAAGCGGGAATTTTCTGATGGCAGAACAGTAATCCTGGCATCTGGAGGCTGGGGAGGCATCAGGGGCTACTGTAGCGGACACGCAAGGTTCAGTTTCCTACCGTCACCTCCTCTCTCCACTGCTAACCGTCCTCTTCCATCAGTGTGGGGTCAGTCAGAAGGTTCCCACACTCCTAAATCAAAGAACGGACATGTGGCCCAAGCAAGGCACACAGAGCTGAGGAACGCCAAACCCGGTTCCAGTGACAGGCCCTGAAGAGATTGCCATTAGCTCTTGCTGTCCAGAACTCAGGAGCTTCTAGTCCTTTCTGAAGCTTAGCTCTTCAGCTTTCCCAGCAATTCTGAGAATGGGCCAGAGTCAGATTCTGCTGCTTGGAACTGAAGGATCCTACAAATGTCTAATCTGGGATGTTCAAAGGACTGAGGGGCCAGACTCTGCTTCTGCCTTAGCAAAAGGACTGTTTGAACCAAAAATTTTGCTTGTAAAGTTTGCAAAGTCTCATCTAAGCACGCTTTGTCCTTGATAGTTTAAATTGTGACCACCTAGCTCAGTTCTTGGGGCCTATAATTTTTATTTTGCAAATGGGGGCTTCCCAGGTTGTGCTAGTGATAAAAGATCTACCTGCCAATGCAGGAGACCAGGGGTCTATCCCTGGGATATCCCCTGGAGTAGGAACTAGCAACCCGCTCCAGTATTCTTGATTGGGAAATTCTGTGGGCAGAAGAGCCTAGAGGGCTACAGTTCATGGGGCCAAAAAGACTGGAACAGGACTGAGCGACTGAACACAGCACATTTTACAAATGAATATCATATGTGAAACGAATCACCAGTCCAGGTTTGATGCATGATACAGGATGCTCGGGGCTGGTGCACTGGGATGACCCGGAGGGATGGTATAGGGAGGGAGGTGGGAGGGGGGCTCAGGATGGGGAACACGTGTACACCCGTGGCGGATTCATGTTGATGTATGGCAAAAACCAATGCAATATTGTAAAGTAATTAGCCTCCAATTTAAATAAATAAATTTATATTTAAAAAATAAAAAAAAAATTGCAAAAAAAAATGAGGAGAGGGTGGCACCTTAGGAGCCCCTTTAATCTCACCATCATCTGTACACAGTCAAGACAGATGGGAACAACTGCCACCCCAACGCACCCCGCTGCCAACCCTTTCAAACTTACTTCCAAATCACGTCTGAACTTTCCTTTAAACAACTTATTATAACCAGCAAACTACGACAGCACATTCTTTGTATACACATTCAATGTTGGCAGTTCTTCTTATTTCCTACTCCATGCCTGTCAAAAGAGATCTGCTCAATAATTTCTTCTTTAGAGCTATTGAATCTGAAATTTATAAAATTTTAAGGGACTCTTTCAAATTCAAGACCAAATCTAAAGAAGTTGATCTGAATTTTTAAGCTACATTCCTCCCTATTCTTCACACTATCACTTTCCAAAAAGGCAAAAATCTAAAGCTCCTTGTGAAAAAAGAAAAACAGAGGCTCAAACCTAACTCAGTTTTTTGGCTTGAGATAAAACGTAATCTTATGTTTAGCAGTGAATATCTGGTTTTTGTGGGGGTTTTTTTGGTCAAAAATAGATTTCTCCTCTTTTCTATTTTTATAAATGAGCTAAAAAGCAATGTGAACAATTGAAGGGCATCTAAAGAGCTGTATCAGGGTTGAGAGGTTTATGGCAATGGCGGTTGGAATACAGAGTCCTCAGGACAGGAACAAATTGAATTCCAAAAGTTCAGATGGAAGTTCGTTTTTAAAACTTGAAACATATTTTCCATTGGAAATCGTATTTAAAATGATAACTGTACCCTAAAAGTTATCCTACAAAGGGCTTTCAGACTATCCTAAGGGTCCTGACACTACAGTGAGTAGCCCTGGTTCATATGGTACGGAAAGGAACTTGCTGAAACCTGACACCTCTTTCTTTACCCCTCACCCTAGCTTCCCAGCACCCTTTGCTTCCCTAGATCTCCTCTGGGGCCCTCCCTCTGGCTTATACTTCCTCTAGGTGCTACTACCCTCAGGTCACCTGCAGCAAAATTACAGCAGGGACTTATTAAAATGAAAATTACTAAGCCCTATCTCCTACACAGAAATTTCTATGAGTGGTGAATTTCTGCATTTTAACCGGCTCCCCAGGTGATCATGTTGCACACGGAGGTTTGAGAGCTGCTGCCCTGAGTGTTTTGCTTTCCAGCTGCCTGCTTTCACCTCCACCCCAAATCCAAGTTTCTGTTCACTCCCGCTCACTGCTCTCAGCTCAAGTGCAGATGATAGCAATAGATTAACGTAAGTTTATGGAGTCCTTGGGTGATGGAATCCTCAGGGTTCCTGCCCTCTTATCTACCTGTGAAAGCCCCTGATAATCATTTTTAACAACTATGTATATTTCTTTTCAGATGGAGCTAGACAATTTTGTGTGTGTGTGTGTGTGTATGGCAGGGGGCAGGAGAATTGGAATTATATACGTGGAGAGATGTTTGCCCTACTTTAAAAAAACATAATCAAATGTATTTTCCAACCTGTTAGGTATTTTGTGACAATAGAATTTCAAATTATTACTTAATATTTTAATTTTACAACAAGTTTTTTGACAAGTTTCCTATCTGTTGAACATGCGTCACCAGCACAAATAAGGCTCTGATGAATATTCTTGTATATAGTCTTTGACAGAATCTCTCCGTTTGCCCTTGGGATTCATTTCTGTAAATAGAATTCAGAGTTTCTCACTGCACACTGCCAAAATGCCCTCTGGAAGAAATCGTACCAGTTAACGTTCCCAGAGGCTGGGTGTGATAGTTCCCTTCTACCGCCAATATTGAGTCATTTCAGGATTAGGAAACTTTCAGACACTTTTCTTTTTTTAAATGAGGAATGATCCAAGCTGTGACTTCAAAGAATAGGGGGATAAGGAAGAGAGATCAACTGGAGCTGTGGGCAGAGTCCCAGAGTGTGATTCAGGAGCTGGGGCCTTGGTACCTGGACTTTGTGACTGTCAGTCTGTCTGAGTCTCTCTGTGAACCACACCCATAGGAAGGCTGAATGGATCAAAAGGCCACAAGCCAAGCAGAACCACTCACCTGGCAGTGCCTCTCCTACATTTCCAGGCAGTTAATCAGTGGTTCGCACATGTTTGGGTAAGAATAACCTTGGCAAAATTAGAATTTCCTACATCCACCCAGGGATCCCAATTCAGTCATCATGAGGTATAGAGGAAACTGTTTGGTTACGATCCCGATGTGAGTCTACCATCAGTGGCCTGGCACCTCACTTGGAGAAATATTTAACTAAAGGAGGGGAAGATCATCTCTGGAGGGCCAACCGTATAAACACAAACTTATCTCAGGAAATCATTCCAGTATTGCTCTTTCCAAGAGGAATCCATTCCGAGCAGCTTCACAATAGTATAATGATTCTTTTGCTCTGTATCAGAGGGCCCGATGTTTTTGGTACCAGGGACCAGTTTCACAGAAGGCGATTTTTCCATCGACCAAAGGCGGAGGGCAGGGGTAGAGGGCTTGAGGATGATTCAAGTGCGTTACATATACTCTGCTGCCGCTGAACTGACAGGAGGCGCAACCCAGCTGGTCATGTAAGTGATGAGGAGCAGCTGCAAATACGGATGAAGCTTCACTTGCTCGCCTGCCACTTACCTCCTGCTGTGTGGTGCGGTCTGTGGTCTGGGCGTTGGGGACCTCTGCTCTACATTAAAAGAGAGACCTATCCTTGAATGATGTGCTACTCCAACTTACCTACCTTTCGGTCCACCCCTGGGGCTCAGTGTCTTTAACTATTACAGAGGTAGCTTATCAGGTCATCTTTCCTCCTCCAGCCTCATTCCTGAGCACTAAGCTGGTTTGGTGCTGAGCAGTGCTCACCAGAAAGAAATGAGAGCAAATGCTGGCAAACACTGGTGAGAGCACAACCCTCTGGCATAAAAGCAGCTTGTGAAATAAAGGCTGTGATAGAGTCAGAGCACAGGTGCCTCCCGCCATCCCAGGAAAGAGCTCTGAGGCAAAGCACCTCAGCCTGGACAACACTGAGGAGAAAGTCTGCATTAGCATCCAGGCTTCCCATTTGCCAGTTCCAATTACCATCTCAGTGTGTGCTTGAAGGGTCTCTGTCAACACTACTTAGATCTGAATTCAAGTTCAAAGGAGATAAAAAGAGTTTGCAGATCTGAAGTACAGGCACACCTTAACCTCAGGCAAAGTAGGTGGTTACCCACAACTGTGGGCTGAATTGCATCCCTTCAAAATTCATGGGAGTCCCTTGGACAACCAGGAGATCCAACCAGTCAATCCTAAAGGCAATCAACCCTGAATATTCATTGGAAGGACTAATGCTGAAGCTGAAGCTCCAATCCTTTGGCCACCTGATGCGAAGAACCGACTCATTGGAAAAGACCCTGCTGCTGGGAAAGATTGAAGGCAGGAGGACAAGGGGATGACAGAGGATGAGATGGTTGGATGGCATCACGACTCAATGGACATGAGTTTGAGCAAGCTCCAGGAGATGGTGATGGACAGGGAAGCCTGGCATCCTGCAGTCCATGGGGGTCACAAAGATTCAGATATGACTAAGGGACTGAGCAACAACAAAATTCGTATGTGGGAGACCCCATCCCTGGCACCTCAGACTGTCTTTGAAAATACGATCTCTAAAGAGTAAGAGGTAACTGAGGTTAGATGAAGTCACTAAGGTGGGCCCTAATCCAATATGATTGGTAAGAAGAGGCGATTAGGACACAGGTGCACATGGAGAAAAGGCATGAAAACGGAGAGAGAAGACAGCTGCCTGGAAGAGGCCTCAGAATGAAATGAGTCTGCTGGGGTCTCAGACTCCTGACCTCTAAAATCAGAAGGAAAAACTGGTTCTGTCGTTTAAGTGACTGTAGTCTATAGGACTTGGTTGTGGCAATCCTGGCAAACTGATACGCTCACTATAGTATGATTCGAACAACTCTCTCTCTCCTCCTGATACCCAGAATATTCCCACGAGAGGCAGTTGGTCCTCTGGCTTTGGCTATTCAGCTTAGTAATCTCTCAACATTAAACACACACATGTAGCTCCTTCTGAGCCAGGCAGCTGGTTTACTCATCTCTATTCTCAGACTGCATATCAGAGTCTCAATCTAGTGGAATTCAACAACATTTATTAAGCACTAACTATATGCCAGACAAGCAAAGTGATAAATACTGTAAAATATAGATGTAACCCTGGTATTTGAGACACTGACTGTCTGGGGAGGGAGAATGATGCTCGGTCTAAGGGCTGTGATGGAGCGAGCTTTGGGAGCACAGAGGTGGAGATGCCGAATTTTGCTTAAGGGAGCTGAGGAGGCTCCACAGAAAAGGTGAGTTTGAAAGGATGAGTAGGAGGTTTGCAGACGAAGAAGAGGGAAATTCTGACTAAATGGAATGGTATGTGCCCAGACGCAGCAGTATCAGATCAAGTGTGTTTGGAAACGATGAGAACCTCAGCAGAGCTGGAGTATAAATAAGATTGTTGGGAGAAACTCAAAGGGCCACAGGCACCATCGCCAGGATGGTGGGCAGGACAAAACCACTATGCTGTGAGCACGTTGGCCCGGGGTCCTCCAGGCCCCTAGACTCTTTCAGCATGTCTGCAGCACGTGGATGGGCCCTGCGATTCCAGCTCTAGTGTCTGGGCTTTTAAGAATACAGGGAGGCCAGCAACAGAACCCAAGTCCCCCATTTCATCTTCCCACGCTTGGCTTTCCCTTCTGGGGAGCTGGAAAGGAGCCAAGGAAGAGAAGAGGACTGAGCTAGCCCCTAACATCTGCTCAGGAGAACATAATATCTTTATTGCTGTCTGTGTGTCCAAGGCTCAGTCAGCTTGTCAGAAACTCTGATGCTGTTCCTACTCCTTTCTGTGTGGTCACACCAGAATCTGTGTGTTTTGGCGAATATCTGATACTCTTCCTATTTATAACTATTTCCCATGTTATTCACTTATAGGGCTTCTGGAGTCCAATGTTCTGTCAAATCTCAGTTGGCTGGGAGTACGCAATAGTCATTAACACCACAGCTGGGTTTTTTTTTTCTTTTTAATAGCTTCCATGTATAGCTCAGTTGTTAAATATTCTTAGATAAGTTTAAAACTGTGTTAAAACACATATCTAGCTGGGTAAAAATGCTCATTTGTGTTAAGCGCCTTTTAAAATTAAAATACCAAAGCTAAAAATAAAAGTTCATCATTATCCAAATGGTAAAATATTCATTTTTGCCTTTTCAAGTATAGAAGAGTAAAAAGTATTTTTGAAAATGTATTTCCTGTCTGATCTAAACCAAAGCATAATCTTTGCTCAAAGTAAAAGATCCTAGGGCTCTGTGCAAAGAACCAAATACCTTTTCCCTTTCATCTCTTATGCTTCCTTATAATCCATTTCAAGAATAAGAAAGTTTGGTAGTTGCCTATTTAAGTATTGAATTTCTTTTCCATACAGAATTTTTAATACCTTATGTAAAAATTGACTAGCATATCTCTTAATTCCATAATAATCTTTGATATCATTTAGCAGCCTTTAAAAATAATAGCATTATTGAAATGTAATTCACACAACATAATTCACTCAGTTGAAGTGTACAACTCAAAGGCTTTTAGTATATCTGCTAGATGGTGTAACCATCACCATAATCAATTTTAGAATATTTTCATTACTCCAAAAAGAAACCCCACACCCTTTAACTGTCACTCCCTATTTCCCCTCATTCTCTCCCCTCCAGCCCTAGGCAACCACTAATCAACTCTGTGTTTATGGATTTGCCTGTTCTTGACGTTTTCTGTAAATGGAATTATACAATATACAGTCCTCCATGACTGGCTTCTTTTACTTAGCATATTTTCAGAGTCCATCCATGTTATAGTATGTATCAGAATTTCATTCCTTTCTATTTCTGAGGAACTCAAGTATTGATACACCTATTTTGCTTATCCATTCATCGGTTGACAGACATTGAACTCTTTCCACATTTCGGCTGTTATGAAGAATACTGCACACGGTTTTGTATGAACTTGTGTTTTCATACATTTTCTATGGAGTCAGATTGCTAGGTTCCATCATTTTGAGTGCTTTTCCATGTTGAACACCCTCAGATTTCATAACTAATGAACAGAGGGGAAGATACTGGTTAATGCTGTGTCCATGCACACAGGAAAGAGTCCACTTTGTTACCAATATCACTACATAATTCTCTGGCCAAGACAAGAATTGAGTAATAACTCACCTCTGATTTATAGAAAGACAAGAAAGGACAGGGTCTATTTGGGGAGTTCAGATTTAAATTTTCTCACTGCTCCTCACTAACTGTAACACTTTAGGCAATCTCAATTTCCTCATTTGTAATATGGACAAAGTAACATCATCATACAGTACATGGATTAAATGAAGTATTTTTAAACGTTTATCATTGTATCTAAAACATAGTAAGTGATCAATAAAAAGCTGGTTTCATGTGGTTTGGTTGGAATACAAGTAGAGATAAGGGAGCAGAAAGTAAGTTGGACTCATAATGCATAGAGACTTCATGTGGGCAATGAGAAGTTGAATGTTAGATCTCTAGGCAGTAAGGAATCACAAAGATGCTGGTGTAGGGGAGCACCAACATTAGAGCTGAGTGTTGTCAAGAGCCTGTGGAATGGGATTAAGTTGGGCTGCTCTTCAGAAGGCTATTGCAGGAGTCCTGGGAGAAGGTAAAAAGGGTCTGAGATAAAGCAGAAAGCATAAACATTTAAGTGAGGAGTCTATTTGAAAGTCTTTCTATAAAGGCAGACTATATAGAACACAGAAACTGCTTAAATTTTGAAGGCAAAAGAGAGGCTGAAGCTTTTAAGCCTATACCCAAGAGAATAGTGATGTCATTAACAAGGAACAACGGTTAAGAGAAAAGATAAGTTCAGCTTTGGCTCAGAGAGGTTCAAGGCACCTGTGAGACACGAGTGTGAAGGTGTTGAGCAGACAAGTAGAAATGGGGACTAATCATGAAAGGGTCCAGGCGAGAGATTCTGGAGGTATCAGTACCTGCCAAGAATGTGGGGAGCACTGTGGGTGGCAGACCTTCACAGGAGGGTTGAAATTGCCATCAAGAAGGACAAGAACTGAGGAGAGATGGATGAAACCTGTCTCACATGCCCAAGGAGGTTACTAACAGGAAAATCCTTTCCAGCTGTCAAGCTCTGCAAAGACTCAAACTGATGAGAAACAGAAGAATGAACAGCTGCTGTGGAGAAGGTCAACCAATGGTGCAACTGGGATTGATTTTTTGATGGTTTTGAGAAACAGTCAGATGAAATAATCACACTGCTAGTCCTTGGAAAGGATATGGTAACAAAGGAGCCATTAAGCCAAGCTATTTTTGACAAGAGATTTTCTCCTCTATGCCTCCTCTATAACCAGGTGGTTATAGAGTGTCCAACTTTCCTGATTATTCCAACTGCATTTTAAGTCTGCATTTTCAGTCATGCTTCCAAATTAGAGTGACGATTCTTGGGGGGCTTCTGTGACAAGGCAGTGGTGGAGGAATCGCCAGTGCCATCCACTGTCCCTTTTAAGGAGACAATTTCTAGAACAAACTTTTCTCCATCACACATTTTGCATCAGGTCTTCAAAATATAAATAGTTCCACATTTGAAAGTTTGCAGTCAGTCAAAGGATGGTGGTCTGTTGGTGACATGTGCCTTTTAATTTCTAGCAAAATCTTACTCCATGTCTCCCCAGATTCATTTGGTCAGAACCTGAGGCTAGAGGAGGGTAGGACCCAGAAAGACAGGAGGCCACTGTGCCCTCAGGTTTTCCAGCTGCTAGCACTCAACACCTGTAATCCCAATGGTTTTTCACAAGGACCTTGAGAGATCCTTGTGAGATCCTTTGTCTCCAATTTTCAGACAAACAAATGGTGATTAAGTTAAAGCTGACCAAAGTCAAAAGCTAGTTAGTGGCTGAGCTATAAGTTGAACATCTATTTGTCGAACTCGTGTTTTTCCTAGTAAGTGATTTCTTTTCTGTCAGGTGTGTGAAGATCTCTACACTGTTCACCACCGTGGTCCCCAGTGCAGTTACTCATACTCTCCAGGTGATGGCGTAGCTGTGCTTCATGGCATTGGATCCCCGCTACCCTAAACCGTTTAGTATTCCATCATTTTATACTACATTCACCTTTTCATACATTTTTCTGGATACATTTTATTCTCAAATGCCTCTATGACTGAATGAAAGAAAACTACACCTATTTCAGCTTAAATATTTTTCCTATGCCCTTCTTAGATAAACCTGTGATAAGAGAAGCATTCAAATAGATTTTGTGTCAATGAAAAAGTGAGTCTCAGATATAAATGATAGAAATAGCTTTCCATAATCAGGATTGCAAAAGTGAAAAAGACACATTTAAAGATATTTAGCAATAACAAGGTTCTAAGAATGTAAGAATTACTAATAGTTGTATATTTTAGTTGCTTGTGTATAATGCAAGTATTTTTGAACAAAACAGTCTACAAATCAGAGCAAACTAGGAATTCATGGGCAAATTAATTTATGAATTTAATAGCTTTTATGCTTCCTCCAAATAAGACACTAAAAAGTCCTCCTTTACAGTAAAGCATGCCTAGTGAGGTCTGCAATTTGACTAAAATAAATCACTAGTTGCCAACATTAAGGGGAAATAGTAATTTATTGGGCTGTAGTGAATTCAAGCTCTTTAAATTATAGTCTGTCCTAGGGGGAAACTATCCCCATACAAATGCATTTACAAGAAAATTATTGGAAAAGTTCGGAAGCCCAGGCATTTCATATATTTTGCAGTGACATAGTATTTTATTACTGTCGTTATTTGCCCAAGTTAAAGTGCTTATCAGACTTGATCTCAGCCACAAGAAAGTTTAAATAGTAAAAGAAAAAGCAGTGTTCATTCCAACAATATCCCTGGTTCTTCATATTTGAGGTGTTCTAAAGTTTTCTAAGCTTTTTATTACACTACTTCTCAAAAACAGCTCCTTTCCTAAATAAATAAGGACTTTAAGTATGCAGATTTATAAGCTGTTTGACTTGGGTAATTTGTAAATTAGGTTGGAACTAAAAATGAACCACCACGTTTTATTAAAACTAGTGTCCCGTCTCTGTGGGGGATTTTCTTCTGCCTGGCCAGAGTATATTTGGAAACTTTTCCTTTTATGGCTTTAAAGAGAGTTCAACACTATGCATACGCTCACATGCTCAAACCGAGTTGTGTGGTTTTGTACCTCAGTCCCCGTGAGCTTCACTTCGTTTTCTAGCCAGCCACGGCCCAGGGTGCTTCACGTAATCCCCCTCATGCTTGTACCCCACGTCTCATGAGCACCTGGCGCAAACTCCTTCCCTTGAGTTAATCTCACTGTCAACACCCTACAAAAGGCTGCTATGTCCTAACAGCACACACACACACAGTGATGTGGATTAGAATCACGTCAACATCCTGTTCTCTGACTGCCCCCTCCCACTGACCCTCGGCACTGTCCCCCAGGAAACCCCTGGCCCTCTCTTCCATCCTCTTCAAAGGCTATTGCAAACCTCCTCTCCACATCCTGCACTCTCAGTCCATGACCTCCCCATCTGCCCTTCACTCGCCTTCATTGCTTTCCTTTCCTTTCCAGGAAAAAGCCTACTCCCTCCACCTTCTCAGGAACCTTGCCCCATTAATAATTCTCTCTCTAGTCTGAATGTTCTCTCTTTCCTTGTTGACTTTAGACACAGAATCTTCTGGGTTCTCCAGCATCTCCCTGGTCCACTCCTTAAGGGCTGGCAGCCCTTAAATATAGGTGGCCCCAGGGTCCTTTGCAAAGCTCTCTTCATTACCCTCCACACTTTCCTAGGGTTTCCCCATATTCACCTACAAAGTCAGGGTCCAGTGAGGAGACAGAACCACATCGGTTACTTTAACTGAGATACATTAATATATAAAATTGTTAACTAGGCATAAAGTTGTTAACTAGTTAACTGAAAGGGTGAAAAGAGAACTCTAAGGGTATAGCAGGAAGAAATTCTACCTCTAGGACTGAAAGTACAAAAGGAAGAGGTAGCATTTAGAGGAGAGGCCCCATAAGGTGGGACTTGGACCATGGGAAGGGGTCAGAGCTGGGGGCTGGAATGCCTCCAGGCGAGCAACAGGAAGCTGGTTCCGCAAGTGTTAGAAAAACTGTACACTGGCCGGACAACTCCTGGCATGAATTGCAACTGCTGGAGTGAAGAAGGGAGCCTCAGCTCTCCCTTCTCAGCCCCACAGCTGCCCTCTGGTGGCAAAGCCTGCAGAAAAGGCAACTGGTGAAACAGAAACGTGGTTTGCAGAGCCCCAACTTCAGCATCTGAAAATGAGCAGAGGGAGTGAATTTGGATCAAGAGAGGAAAACTGGCACAACCCCAGAGCCTCAAATACTACAGGGGGGTTAAAATATAAAACCTATTTCCCCATCCCAAGCCTCTCTCTAGAGCCATAGACTCATTTAGCCAATCCTCTCTCTCTACTGGAACATTTATCTGGATGTCCCATTGTTACTTCAAACTCTATGATGTTCTAAGTCGCTCTCATTACCCTTCTCCACCTCCTTCCCAGCCCTGCTCCCTTTTCCCCTGCCCCACCACATCATAATGATATGTGTAATTTCACCATGAACACTCCCTATACTCCCTGTCCTTCACTCTCCCCACTCAGTCAGTCCTCCCACTCAGTGTAACAGCTCTCAAATCCATCCCCTCCTCTCCATCCCCATTGGCCACTCTTCACCTGTGCCCTCGTTTCTTACCGGATTATCAAGCACTGTCTCCTAACTAGTCTTGCGGCTCAGATGGTAAAGAATTCACCTGCAATGCAGGAGACCCAGATTTGATCTTTGGGTTGGGAAGATCCCTTGGAGAAGGGAATGCCTACCCACTCCAGTATTCTTGCCTGGAGAATCCCATGGACAGAGGAGCCTGGCGGGCTGCAGTCCATGGGCTCGCGAAGAGTCTGACAGGATTGAGTGACTA
The DNA here is from genome assembly GCF_029407905.1 of Bubalus kerabau. Taxonomy (NCBI): domain Eukaryota; kingdom Metazoa; phylum Chordata; class Mammalia; order Artiodactyla; family Bovidae; genus Bubalus; species Bubalus kerabau. Next base: position 76,638,030 of record NC_073633.1, read on the forward strand.
ACAGTTTCACTTTTCACCAAACTAGTCCTATGTCTCACATTTGACCCTGCTGCCAAACCCTGGGCTCTCATTCCCTGCAGATTCCCTAAACTAACAGTGGTCTTTCTGAAATGCAAAGCTTACCACCCTGACCTCTGCTTAAAATTCTTTTAAACCCCTAACCTTCAAAATGAAATGCTCTCTGGCATGCATTAGAAAGCTCTGCTGTTTTAATTCTCATCTCGACTTCTGCCCACCTCAGTCCAACCAGAATTCAAGGGTCCGCGTGTACAGTACCACTCTGCATTCCTATGCCTGGCTGTGATCCCCTTGGCCTTTGAGCACTTAAACATCCCCTTTCCCTTTCTGGTTAATATTTCCCACCTCTGACCCTTCTTGCCTTTCTAACTTCTTTCCATCCTTCAGGACTGAGGAAGGTGCTGAGTCCTAGGAGAATTCTCCCAGTCTCAGCCCCCACGCTCACCCACCTCTAGTCTGTTGGTGTCTCTCCCATGAGCCCTCGTAACCCTTTCCGGCGTGCTTCTTGGTGGTGCTACTGAAAGGTTAAACTTGAGCCCGCTGGAGCCAACTCCATATTCAGTTTCCATCACTTCATCTTGCTGTTTGTGACTCTGGGAAAAATCATTCAAGCTTAACAGCCCTCAGTCCCCACGTATGTAAACTGGAGCCTGTAATAGTACCTTCCTGACAGATGGTTATGAAAATTAAATGAGATAATATTTATAAAAGCTCATTCTCAGTTTTTTTCTTTTCAAAGTATTTTTCAAATAGTTTGAAATACATTCTTTTCAAAGTATCTCGCTTCTGACTGTTGATACATGCAGATTATTTTGAAATCAAGACAGAAATTGATAGTGTACTACTTAAGAATAACAATGCTCTTATGCTAAAACTTACAACCACATTTACTTGGAAAGGCCAGGACCAGACAGGTACTGTAACTGCCTTGATTCCAAAGGTATTTGGGGATGGGCTCAAGTCTCACATTTTCTTACACACTAGGGCCTTCTACTTTCTCGGAAAAAGAATGAATGCTTTGCCAGTCCCGGGTCCTCTGGCTGGTGCTAAAGTCAGTTTGGTGGGAACACCATTGCCTTTTTCATGGGAAAGGTAGAATTGGCCAGCACCCAGTTTCCACCTTCCCGTTTTGCTGGGGTTCTGACTGGGCCTGGGCAGGAGAATCCAATGAGGCATGAGCTGAGGTTGCAGTTTTTCCCCAAAGTGTAGTAGCCAACAGGCCTCTGTTCTACCCTGATGCAAGCACTCAACATTTAACTTGTGCTAGAGAATGCAAGGTCCAGTGGGATCATAAAACATTATTCCAAAAGAGACTATTCCCACCCCTCAACTAATTCCTTCTACCACACACAGAGACAAGGAAAACCAAGCCAACGGCATGGAACTTCTCCAGAGAGCCTTCTGACCACCATGTGTGCGGCCCTCAAATAGAGCCATGGGGACCTCAGTATTTGGGGAAGGTACGTGCACAGAAGAAAGATGCATGAATGCGTTTTGTTTCAATTTTCTTTTCACCAGGCCTATCCTTGACTTTTCACAGATTTCCCAGCAGAAGGATCAGGGTGGATGATGACATGAGAGAAAAATGCTCCACTGTGGCCAGTTCCTCTTCCTCCAGAGAGCCATTCACATGCACGTGGATAGGCAGCCAAGAGACTCAGTTGCCTCCCACAGTGGTTGGGGAGGTTGTGCTGCTCCCCAGGAGTGGGGATGGAGTGACCTCTGTCTCTCCATCCTCCAGGAGGATGCAGCTCATTCTGGCCTCTGTCCAGTGCAGCCTGTCACCTCAAATGGCCTCACTGAGGCCAGCCGAGTTCCTGCCAATTCGCATCAGCCGGCTACATAATGCCCTCTTGTGCCTCCCTCCAGGAAGGCCAACTCTGACCCTCCCACGACAGGGCTGTGAAATTACTAGGAAAAGTGGGGCAGGGAGAGCCCTGTTTTTGTGCTTTTTGTTTGTTTTAACATGACAAGTTTTTTGGCCTTGCTCAAAAGAGATCTGCCCTTGAGGAAAAAGCAAGAGGACCTGAATATGCAAAGTAAGGCTAAAATATACTATGTCCAGAGAATCTTTCCTCCAGAAGAATACAGTGCGCATGACTCACACTCCCTGGGATGTTTTATTTTCTAAGAACAAATCTATAGAATCACAAAATCAGACCACATGCCAACATTTTGCATGCATTTGCCACCATCGTTAGGTGTTATAAGTCTATTTCATCCAAGATATTACAACCAAACTAGGAGAGCCTTCACTTTTCATTCTTCCATACTAGTGCCCTTCCTGCCTGACAGTAGAAAGATAATTAATGTGCTGGTCCTGCAGGAAAGGAAATTGTCTTCCAAACTATTAATGAGAGATGTTTTAGCCTTTTTTAAATTAGTGAAAGACACAATTTTCATTTTTAAAAATTAGTGTTAGCTTGCAATGATTCACTAGAAAGTTCAAAAAGAGCACAAATTGGCTTAAATGGTTGGCTTCTGAATATATTTTATGTGTTTGAACAAATTTATTTCTAATTCTGAATTTAATTTTTATCTAGGATAGTGGGACGTCAAGTTATTTTCTACAAAATAATCAGTAAAATCGATGAAGTAAGTTGATTTCACACTTTTTTTCTTTAACAAAGGAAACCTTATTTAAATAAAATCTTGCTTAAAAGCCCAATAAATAAAATGAGTTTTTTTAAAAAAATGGAGCAGCTTTGGCAGAAGCAGAGGAGGGGGGCCTGAACCTAGCTCTCTTATCTGTCATGTCCACCTCATAGTGACACCAAGCATGCTCCGAAGACAGCTGCTAAAATAAGCATATTCAAAGATGCTCACCATCACTAACCATTAAGGAAATTCAGGTGAAAACCATGAGGTATCACTGCACACCTATCAGAACACCAAATACTGGCAAGTCAGCAAGAAACAAGATCACTCATACCCTCCTCATGGGAATAAAAATTGGTGCAACTACTCTGGAAACTAACTTGGCAGTTTCTTAAAAAACTAAATGTGCAACAATTAAACAATTCAATAATTGCATTCGTGAATTTAAGCGACAACTTAAATTTACACACAAGGTTGTACACAAGTGTTCAGTTCACATGAGCTCCATTTGTAATAGTCCTCAAATGGAAACAACCAAGATATCAACAGATGAATGGTTAACCAAGCCAAGTTTGGAACCATACTAGAGGATACTCCCTAGCACTCAAAAGGAACAAATTTTTAATATATAAAACAACCTAGATCAATTTCCAGAGAATTATGCTATGAGAAGAAAGCCAGTCCCGAAGGTTACATTCTGTATGATTCCGTCTGTGTAGCACTCTTACAATGACAGGCTTCCAGAAATGGCGAACATAGAGCCATTTGCCAGGGATTAAGGATGTGGCATCAAAAGGGCAACAGGAAGGATTCGGAGGGTTATGGAAATGTCTCCTATCTTAACTGTATCAGCATCAATATGCTGGTTGTAATATTGTTCTGTAAAACGTTACTATTGGGAGAAATTGGGTAAAAGGCACACAGGTTCTTTTATTTCATAGAACTGCATGAGAGTCGGCAGTTTTTTAGACATAACCCCACAGCTATAACTTGGATGTCACTTGCCAGTGGTTTTACCCTGTTTAGAGCGGATTCACATTATTACTCAAGAAGTGGTCATGATGCCTCTCAGGAAAATGCCAGATACCAGGTTACACTCAACTTTCCTCCTTTTCAATGGAGTCAAAAGCACTTACTTGAGCAGACACCATGAATCAACACAGGATTCTGTGCTGGAAACTGACCTCTTGCTTTTAAGTTCACATCTTCTCTTAACTGCTAAGTATTCAGGTGATAAGACAGTGAAAGTAAGCAAGAGATTAAATAATATCAAGAAGATAAGTTGTCTGGTTGGTTGGTGTGGCATGTACTTACCTAATTACAAATATGAATTAAGCTGTATTATTTTACAAATGCATACTCTATACAATGGTAGGCTGCATTATGCTTCCCCAAAGAGGTTCATGTCCTAATCCCCTGAATGTTAACCTTACACGGAAAAAGGGAATTTGCAGATATGATTAACAATGATTTTAAGATGAGTTGATTCTAGATTATCCAGGTGGACCTAATGTAATCACAAGAGTTTTTACAAAAGAGAGGAAAGAGGTCAGAGAGAAAAGGCAGTGTGGTGATGGAAGCAAAGATTGGAATGAGGTGGCTGTAAACCAGCAAATACTGGAAGCCTTCAGACTTAAATTGAAGAAAGTAGGGAAAACCACTAGACCATTCAGGTATGACCTAAATCAAATCCCTTATGATTATACAGTGGAAGTGAGAAATAGATTTAAGGGCCTAGATCTGATAGATAAAGTGCCTGATGAACTATGGAATGAGGTTCGTGACATTGTACAGGAGACAGGGATCAAGACCATCCCCATGGAAAAGAAATGCAAAAAAGCAAAATGGCTGTCTGGGGAGGCCTTACAAATAGCTGTGAAAAGAAGAGAAGCGAAAAACAAAGGAGAAAAGGAAAGATATAAACATCTGAATGCAGAGTTCCAAAGAATAGCAAGAAGAGATAAGAAAGCCTTCCTTAGCGATCAATGCAAAGAAATAGAGGAAAACAACAGAATGGGAAAGACTAGAGATCTCTTCAAGAAAATCAGAGATACCAAAGGAACATTTCATGCAAAGATGGGCTCGATAAAGGACAGAAATGGTATGGACCTAACAGAAGCAGAAGATATTAAGAAGAGATGGCAAGAATACACAGAAGAACTGTACAAAAAAGATCTTCACGACCAAGATAATCATGATGGTGTGATCACTGACCTAGGCCAGACATCCTGGAATGTGAAGTCAAGTGGGCCTTAGAAAGCATCACTACGAACAAAGCTAATGGAGGTGATGGAATTCCAGTTGAGCTATTCCAAATCCTGAAAGCTGATTCTGTGAAAGTGCTGCACTCAGTATGCCAGCAAATTTGGAAAACTCAGCAGTGGCCACAGGACTGGAAAAGGTCAGTTTCATTCCAGTCCCAAAGAAAGGCAATGCCAAAGAATGCTCAAACTACCACACAATTACACTCATCTCACATGCTAGTAAAGTAATGCTCAAAATTCTCCAAGTCAGGCTTCAGCAATATGGGAACCGTGAACTTCCTGATGTTCAAGCTGGTTTTAGAAAAGGCAGAGGAACCAGAGATCAAATTGCCAACATCTGCTGGATCATGGGAAAAGGAAGAGAGTTCCAGAAAAACATCTATTTCTGCTTTATTGACTATGCCAAAGCCTTTGACTGTGTGGATCACAATCAACTGTGGAAAATTCTGAAAGAGATGGGAATACCAGACCACCTAATATGCCTCTTGAGAAATCTGTATGCAGGTCAGGAAGCAACAGTTAGAACTGGACATGGAACAACAGACTGGTTCCAAATAGGAAAAGGAGTACGTCAAGGCTGTATATTGGCACCCTGCTTATTTAACTTATATGCGGAGTATATCATGAGAAACTCTGGACTGGAAGAAACACAAACTGGAATCAAGATTGCCAGGAGAAATATCAATAACCTTAGATATATAGATGACACCACCCTTATGGCAGAAAGTGAAGAGGAACTAAAAAGCCTATTGATGAAAGTGGAGAGTGAAAAAGTTGGCTTAAAGCTCAACATTCAGAAAACGAAGATCATGGCATCCAGTCCCACCACTTCATGGCAAAGAGATGGGGAAACAGTGTCAGACTTTATTTTTTTGGGCTCCAAAATCACTGCAGATGGTGACTGCAGACATGAAATTAAAAGATGCTTACTCCTTGGAAGGAAAGTTATGACCAACCTAGATAGCATATTCAAAAGCAGAGACATTACTTTGCCAACAAAGGTCCGTCTAGTCAAGGCTATGGTTTTTCCTGTGGTCATGTATGGATGTGAGAGTCAGACTGTGAAGAAGGCTGAGTGCTGAAGAATTGATGCTTTTGAACTGTGGTGTTAGAGAAGACTCTTGAGAGTCCCTTGGACTGCAAGGAGATCCAACCAGTCCATTCTGAAGGAGATCAGCCCTGGGATTTCTTTGGAAGTAATGATGCTAAAGCTGAAACTTCAGTACTTTGGCCACCTCATGTGAAGAGTTGACTCATTGGAGAAGACTCTGATGCTGGGAGGGATTGGGGGCAAGAGGAGAAGGGGATGACAGAGGATGAGATGGCTGGATGGCATCACTGATTCGATGGATGTGAGTCTCAGTGCACTCCGGGAGTTGGTGATGGACAGGGAGGCCTGGCGTGCTGCAATTCATGGGGTCACAAAGAGTCAGACACGACTGAACAACTGATCTGATCTGATCTAGAGTTGGAAGAGGTAAGAAATGGATTCTTTTGTGAAACCTCTAGAAGCAATCAGCCCTGTCAACACCTTTATTTCAGTGCGCCAAGACTCATTTCAGACTTTTGATCTCTAAAGTTTAAGAATAAATGTATGCTATCTTAAGGCACAACATTTGTGGTAATTTGTTACAGCAGCAACAGGAAATTAGTATCTTAACTTGCTATATCATGACTTCAAATACCATACAGCTATCAAAGGAAGAAAAGAGAAATAGTGGAGAACAAGATGGCGGAAGAGTAGGTGAACATGGAGTACATCTCTCTTCATGGATACATCAGGAATACACCATCAGACACAGAAGATTTTGCAGAACACCAGCTGAGAGCAGGCAGGAATACCTGACCACTGGAAAAGAATACATAGTACTATGCAAAACTCGAGATCAAGCTCTGGGCCTTTGGAGTGGGAGCGCTGATGCCAAGACCCTAGACTACCAGAGAATTCCTAACCCTAGGAAGTATTAATTAGTGAGAACTCCCACACAGGCAACCATCTATATACAAGACTTGGCATCACCCAATTGCCAGCAGCATACTGTGCAGGATGCCTCATCCAAACAACAAACAAGACAAAAATACAAACCCAATCATCAGCAGACACGACTACAACCTCACACAGACATGCCCATCAGAGAAGGAAAAAGAAAAACTTACTTCCTGCCACCAGAACGCAAGCACAAGTCACATCCTACACAAAACTGGACCACAGAAAAAGTTGGACCACAAAACTGGTCCAACCACAAAACTGGACCAACCATACCCACTGAGGGCAAAAACCAAAGGTAAGAAAGAATTCAACCTTGAAGCCTAAGAAAAGGAGACCTCAAACACAGTACGTTAAAAAAAAAAAAGGGCAGAGAAATATTGTGTAAATGAAGGAACAACCTAGAGACACACAAGTCCAAATAAATGAAGGATATAGGCAAACTACCTGTAAAAGAATTCAGAGTAATGATAGTAAAAATGATCCAAAGACCTCAAAAATAGAATGGAGAAAATGCAAGAATCAATAAACACATTTAACAAAGACCTGGAATAAATAAATAGAGACAAACAACACAATTACTGAAACTTTAAATACTCTAGAGGAAATCAATGGAGAAGGCAATGGCACCCCACTCCAGTACTCTTGCCTGGAAAATCCCATGGATGGAGGAGCCTGGTAGGATGCAGTCCATGGGCTCGCGACTGAGCGACTTCACTGTCACTTTTCACTTTCATGCATTGGAGAAGGAAATGGCAACCCACTCCAGTGTTCTTGCCTGGAGAATCCCAGGGACAGTGGAGTCTGGTGGGCTGCCATCTATGGGGTTGCACAGAGTCGGACACGACTGAAGCGACTTAGCAGCAGCAGCAGCAGAGGGAATCAATAGCAGAATATCCAAGGCAGAAGAATGGATAAGTGAGCTGGAAGATAGAATGGTGGAAATAACCACTGAAGAGCAGTATAAAGTAAAAAGAATGAAAAGAATTGAGGATAATCTCAGAGACCTCTGGGACAATATTAAACACAAACATTCTAATTATAGGGGTTCTAGAAGAAGAGAAAAAGAAATGGTATGAGAAAATTTTTGAAGAGATCATAGTGGAAAATTTTCCCAACATAGGAAAGGAAATAGCCAATCAAGTCCAAGAAGTTCAGAGAGTACTATACAGGATAAACCCAAGGAGAAACATGCCAAGACACATACTAATCAAACTAACAAAAATTAAACACAAAGAAAGAATATTAAAAGCAGCAAGGGAAAAGTAACAAGTAACATACACAAGAAACCCCATACATTTAACAGCTGATCTTTCAGCAGAAACTCTGCAGGCCAGAAGGGAATGGCAGGATATATTTAAAGTACGGAAAGGGGAAAATCTACGACAAAGATTACTCTACCCAGCAAGGATCTCATTCAAAATTGATGGAGAAATCAAAAGCTCTACAGACAAGCAAAATTAAGAGACTTCAGTGCCACCAAACCAGCTTTACAACAAATGTTAAAAGGACCTATATAGACAGTAAATACAAGAGAAGAAAAAGACATATATAAACAAACCCCATGCAATTAAGAAAATGGCACTAGGAACATATATATCAATAATTACTTTAAATGCAAATGGATTAAATGCTCCAACCAAAAGACACAAACTGTCTGAATGGATACAAAAACAAACCCATACGTATACTGTCTACAAGAGATCCACTAAAGACACATATAAACTGAAAGTGAGAGGATGGAAAAATATATTCTATGCAAATAGGAATCAAAAGAAGGCCAGAGCAGCAATCTTCATATCAGACAAAATAGACCTTAAAATAAAGAATATTACAAGAGATAAGGAAGGACACTCTATAATGATCAAGGGATAAATCCAAGATGAAGACATAACAATTGTAAACATTTATACACCCAACATAGGAGCTCCTCAATACATAAGACAAACACTAACAGACATAAAAGGAGAAAGTGACAGTAACACAATAGTAGTAGGGGGCTTTGACACCCCACTTACACCAATGGACAGATCATCAAAACAGAAAATTAACAAGGAAACAGAAGCCTTAAATAACACATTAGACCAGATGGATCTCCTTGATATCTTCAGGACGTTCCATCCAACTGCAGAAGAATACACTTTTTTCTCAAGTGCACGTGGAACATTCTCCAGGATAGAGCACATTTTGGGTCACAAATCAAACCTCAGTAAATTTAAGAAAACTGAAACTGTAGCAAGCATCTTTTCTGACCACAAGACTACGAGACTAGATATCAATTAGAAGAAGAAAAAACTATAAAAACCACAAACACATGGAGATTAAATGATGTTTCCAAATAATGAATGGGTTACTGAAGAAATCAAAAGGGAAATAAAAAAAATTCCTAGAAATAAATGAAAATGAAAACACAACTCAAAACCTATGGGATGCAGCAAAAGCAGTTCTACAAGGGAGGTCTACAGCAATACAACTCTACCTCATCAAAAGGTAGGTAAGAAAAACATTGACTTAACACCTAAAACAACTGGAAAAAGAATAACATAAAACCCCCAAAGTTAGCAGAAGGAAAGAAATCATAAAGATCAGAGCAGAAATAAATGAAAAAGAAATGAAAGAAATAATAGTAAAGTTTAATAAAACTAAAAGCTGGTTCTTTGAGAAGGTAAATGAAATTAATAAACTTTCACCCAGACTCATCAAGATAGAGAGAGAGAAGAATCAAATCAACAAAACTGAAAATGAAAAAGGAGATGTTACAACAGACAACACAGAAATACAAAGGACTATAAGAGACTATTATGAGCAACTATTCCCTTGTGACTCAGCTGGTAAAGAATCCGCCTGCAATGCAGGAGACCTAGGTTCAATCCCTGGGTTGGGAAGATCCCCTGGAGAAGGAAAAGGCTACCCACTCCAGTATTCTGACCTGGAGAACTCCATGAACTGTATAGTCCATGGGGTCACAAAGAGTTGGACACAACTGAGCGACTTTCACACTTTATATGGCAATAAAATGGATAGCCTGCAAGAAATGGACAGATTCTTAGAAAAGTTCAATCTTCCAAAACTAAACCAGGAAGAAATAGAAATCATGAACAACCCAGTTATAAGCACTGAAATAAAAACTGATAAAAATTTGCCAAAAAACAAAAGCCCAGGGCCAGATGGCTTCACAGGTGTATTTTATCAAACATTTAGAGAAGCGCTAATTCCTATCCTTCTAAAACACTTTCAAAAAATTTCAGAGGAAGGAGCACTTCCAAACTCATTCTATGAGGCCACCATCACCCTGATATTAAAACCAGACAAAAACAACACACAAAAAAGAAAATCAGAGGCCAATATCACTGATGAACATAGATGCAAAAACCCTAAGCAAAATTCTAGCAAACAGAATTCAACAACACATTAAAAAGATCACCACAATCAATTGGGTTTATCCCAGGGATGCAAGGATTCATTGTCAATATACACAAATCAATGTGATACACCATGTTAACAAATTGAAAGATAAAAACCATATGACAATCTCAATAGATGTAGAAAAAGCCTTTGACAAAATTCAGCACCCATTTATGATAAAAATTCTTCAAAAAATGGGCATAGAAGAAAACTACCTCAACATAGCAAAGGCCAAATATGATAAACACAGAGCAAACATTATTCTCAATGGTGAAAAACTGAAAGCATTCCCTCTAAGATCAGGAACAAGACAAGGATTTCCACTCTCAACACTATTATTCAATATAGTTTTGGAAGTCCTAGCTACAGCAGAGAAGAAAAATAAATAAAAGGAACCCAGGTCAGAAAAGAAGTAAAATTCACTGCAGATGACATGATACTGTACATACAAAACCCTAGAGATACTATCAGAAAATTACTAGAGCTAATCAGTGAATTTAGCAAAGTTGCAGGATGCAAAATCAATACACAGAAATCACTCGCATTCCTATATACTAACAATGAAAAACCAGAAAGAGAAATTAAGGAATCAATCCCATTCACCATTGCAACAAAAAGAAGAAAATATTTAGGAATAAATCTACCTAAGGAGACAAAAGAACTATATATAGGAAACTATAAGACACTGATGAAAGAAATCAAAGATGACATAAACAGATGGAGAGAGATTCCATTCCTGGGTTGGAAGAATCAATATTGTGAACATGACTATACTACCAAATGCAACCTAAAGATTCAATGCAATCCCTATCAAATTACCAATGACATTTTCCACAGAACTAGAACAAAAATTTCACAAGTCACATGGAAACACAAAAGACCCCAAATAGCCAAAGAAATCTTAAGAATAATGGAGCTGGAGGAAGTTAACCTTCCTAGCTTCAGACTATACTACAAAGCTAGAGTCATCAAGACAGTATCTCTCTCTTTAGTCACTAAGTTGTGTCCAACTCTTGCAACCCCATAGACTATAGCCTGCCAGGCTTCTCGGTCCATAGGATTCTCCAAGCAAGAATACTGGAGTGGGTTGCCATTTCCTTCTCCATCAAGACAGTATGGTACTGTCACAAAAACAGAAATATAGACTGGTAAAACAAGATAGAAAGCCCAGAGATAAACCCACGTACCTTTGCACCTTATTTTTTATGAAGGAGGCAAGAATATACAATGGGGCAAAAAATGCCTCTTCAATAAATGGTGCTGGGAAAACTGGACAGCTACATGTAAAAGAATGAAATTAGAACACTTCCTAAATTCGAGGAAAACATAGGCAGAACACTATGACATAAATCACAGCAAGATCCTCCATGATCCACCTTCTAGAGTAATGGAAATAAAAATGAAAATAAACAAGTGGGACCTAATTAAACTTAAAAGCTTTTTCACAGCAAAGGAAACTATAAAAAGGTGAAAAGACAACACTCAGAATGGGAGAAAATAATAGCAAATGAAACAACTGACAAAGGATTAATTTCCAAAATATACAAGCAGCTCATACAAGTCAATAGTAGAAAAACAAACAACCCAATCAAAAAGTGGGAAAAAGACCTAAATAGACATTTCTCCAAAGAAGACATACAGATGGCCAACAAACACATGAAAAGATGCTCAACATTACTCAATATTAGAGAAATGCAAATCAAAACCATGAGATAGTAGTTACCTCATACTGGTCAGAATGGCCATCATCAAAAAAAAATGTAGAAACAATAAATGCTGGAGAGGGTGTGGAGAAAAGGGAACCCTCTTGCACTGTTGGTGGGAATGTAAACTGATACAGTCACTATGGAAGACAGTATAGACAGTCCTTAAAAAACTGGGAATAAAACCACTATATGGCCCAGCAATTCCACTACTAGGCATATACCTTTAAGAAACCAAAACTGTAAAAGATACATGTACCCCAAAATTCATTGCAGTACTATTTATAAGAGCTACATGGAAGCAACCTAGATGTCCATTGACAGATGAATGGATAAGGAAGGTGTGGTGTGTATATACAATGGAATATTATTCAGCCATAAAAATGAACCCATTTTGAGTCAGTTCTACTGAGGTGGATGAACCTAGAGCCTAATATACAGAGTGAAGTAAGTCAGAAAGAGAAAAACAAATACTGTATACTAACGCATATATATGGAATCTAGAAAGACGGTACTGATGAAATTATTTGCAGGATAGCAATGGAGACACAGACATAGAGAACAGACTTATGGACACGGGTGGGCAGGGAGGAGAGGTTGGATATATGGAGAGAGTAACATGGAAACATATATTACCATATGTAAAATAGATAGCCAATGGGAATTTGCTGTATGACCCAGGAAACTCAAACAGGGGCTCTGTATCAACCTAGAAGGGTGGGATGAGGAGGGAGGTGGGTGGGAGATCACAACATATGTACACCTATGGCTGATTCATGTTGATGTTTGGCAGAAACCAACACAATTCTGTAAAGCAATTATCCTTCAATGAAAAAATAAATAAATTAAAAAGTTTAAAATAGGAAGAAAAGAGAAATAAGAGATCAAGAACTTTCTCTTATAAATTGATTGAAATATCATTTTGAAGGCAAGATTTGAATAAACTGTACATTGACTGTGTACTTTAAAGCTTACAAAAAACCAGTAGGCTCCCATAGCAAGATGTTGGATCCCCTATAATGACTACATTTTTTGAACTCTGCTAGTAAACAAGCACATTTTAGGAATTCTTTCAGGAAGTTTATTAAGTATATAATTTGTTTCAGCTTCTGTGTGATTTCAGCTCAGCATTCTGGCTTTTCTATATTTCCATTTTGGAAAACCAGGAGTCAAACAAACCACAGTAGATTTATCTAGAGCTGTCCATACACTTCTCTTCTTTCTCTGTTTCATATTTTGGAGGCAGTTTTATGTTCTCTGACTTCAATCCCTTTTCCAGGAACCATCACCATTCATTCATTCCACAAGTAATTGTTATTCAGTTGCTCAGTCAAGTCTGACTCTTTGTGACCCCATGGACTATGGCACTCCAGGCTTCCCTGTCCACCATCTCCCAGAGTTTGCTCAAACTCATGTCAGTGAGGCCATCCAACCATCTTATCCTGTCATCCCCTTCTCCTCCTGCTTCAGTCTTTCCCAGCATCAGGGGCTTTTCCAGTCAGCTCGTCACATCAGATGGCCAAAGTACTGGAGCTTCAATAACAAGTAGTTACTGAGATATATACATACACACATGTATACACACACACAAGTACACATACCACAAACTATGTCAATAGAACATACTGGTCATAGCAAACACCATTTCCCAACAACATAAGAGACATCTACACATGGACTACACCAAATGGTCAATACTGTAATCAGATTGTTTACATTCTTTGGCAGCCGAAAATGATGAAACTCTATACAGTCAGCAAAAACAAGACTTCGAACTGACTGTGGCTCAGATCATGAGCTCCTTATTGCAAAATTCAGGATTAAATCGATGAAAGTTGGGAAAACCACTAGGCTATTCAGGTATGACCTAAATCAAATTCCTTATGATTATACAGTGGAGGTGATGAGTAGGTTCAGGGATTAGATTTAGGAAACAGAGTGCCTGGAGAACTATGGACAGGTTTCATAACATTATTCAGGAGTCAGTGACAAAACTATCCCCAAAGAAAAATAAATGCAATAGGGCAAAGTGGTTATCTGAGTAGGCTTTACACATAGCTAAGGAAAAAAGAAAAGCAAAAAGGAAGGCAGAAAGGGAAAGATATACCCAACTGAACAGAGAGTTCCAGAGAATAGCAAGGAGAGATAAGAAGGCCTGAAATGAACAGTGCAAAGAAGTAGAGGAAAACAACAGGATGGGAAAGACTAGAGATTTCAAGAGAATTGGAGATATCAAGGGAACACTTCATGCAAGGAAGGGTGCGATAAAGGACAGAAACAGTAAGGACCTAATAGAAGCAGAACAGATTAAAAAGAGGCAGCAAAAATACACGGAAGAATTATACAAAACAGTCACAGTAACCCAGATAACCATGATGGTGTGGTCACTCACCTAGAATATGTCATCCTGGAGTCTGAAGTCAAGTGGGCCTTAGGAAGCATTACTATAAACAAGGCTAGTGGAGGTGATTAAATTTCAGCTGAACTATTTCAAATAGATAATACTGTCAAAGTGTTGCACTCAATCTGTCAGCAAATTTGGAAAACTCAGCAATGACCAGAGGACAGGAAAATGTCAGTTTTCATCTCAATTCCAAAGAAAGGCAGTGCTGAAGAATGTTCAAACTATCAGGCAGTTGCACTCACTTTCCATGCTAGCAGGGTGATGCTCAAAATCCTTCAAGCTAGGCTTCAACAGTACATGAACTAAGAACTTCCAGATGTACAAGCTGGATTTAGAAAAGGCACAGGAACCAGAGATCAAATTGCCAACATCCATTGGGTCACAGAAAAAACAAGGGAATTCCAGAAAAACATCTACTTTGGCTTCACATACTATGCCAAAGCCTTTGACTGTGTGGATCACAATAAACTGTGGAAAATTCTTCAAGAGATGGGAATACCAGACCACCTTACCCGCCTCCTGAAAAACCTGTATGAGGTCAACAAGCAGTAGTTAGAACCTGACATGGAACAATGGACTGGTTCAAAATTGGGAAAGGAGTACTTCAAGGCTGTATATCATCACCCTGCTTATTTAACTTAATATGCAGAATACATCATGCAAAATGCCAGGCTGTATGAAGCACAAGCTGGAATCAAGACTGCCAGGAGAAATATCAACAATCTCAGCTATGAAGATCATACCACTCTAATGGCAAAAAGTGAAGAGGAACTGAAAAGCGTCTTCATGAGGGTGAAAGAGGAGAGTGAAAAAGCTGGCTTAAAATTCAACATTCAAAAATCTAAGATCATGGCATATGGTCCTATCACTTCACAGCAAATAGTTGGGAAAAAAATAGAATGACAGATTCTATTTTCTTGGGCTCCAAAATCACTGTGGACAGTGACTGCAGCCACGAAATCAAAAGATGCTTGCTCCTTGGAAGGAAAGCTATGATAAGCCTAGACAGTGTGTTAAAAAGCAAAGATAACACTTTGCCAACAAATGCATGCATAATCAGCACTATTGTTTTCCCAGTAGTCATGCACAGTTGTGAGAGCTGTACTGAAAGAAGGCAGAGCACCAAAGAATTGATCCCTTCAAACTGTGGTGCTGGAGAAGACTCCTGAAAGTCCCTTGGATACCAAGGAGATCAGCCCAGTCAATCTTGAGAGAAATCAACCCTGAATACTCATTGGAAGGACTGATGCTGAAGCTGAAGCTCCAGTATTTTGGTCATCTGATCAAATAACCAACTCATTGGGAAAGTCCCTGATGCTGGGAAAGATGGAGGAAACAAGAGGGTGACAGAGGATGAGGTGGCTGGATGGCATCACTGATGCAATGGACGTGAATTTGGGCAAACTTCAGGAGTTGGTGAGGGACAGGGAGGCCTGGCGTGCTGCAGTCCATGGGGTTGCAAAGAGCCGGACACGACTGGGCAACTGAACAACAACAACTTGACTTGAAACAATGTTCTTGCCAAGATTATCCATGTATGGTTTAAAAAAATAACCACGACACACTTTGTGAATTTGCACACAGGTTTACAAACCATAGCATATTCGAGTAGCCCTTACAGAATCCTTCTACACCATCTGCTTGAACATCCCTAGGGAATGGGGACCTACAGTTTCCCTGTTCAATCTGTTCATTAGACTTTGCATTTACACAGAGCTAAATTTCACTATTTTACATCACCTCTCTGTCCATCTGTAAATAAATAAAATTCTGTCTCTCTATTCCAACACTTAAAGACAGCTATTAGGCTCTCCTGCCAAAATCTTCCTTTTTCCAAGTTAAACATCCATTTTTTTTTCCTTCATTATCTTTCACAGGACCGTTATTAACCACCAGGGAAATGCAAATCGAAACCACACTGAGATACCACTTCATGCTGACTAGGTGGCTGATATTTAAAATAATACTCCATAACAAGTGTAGGGGAGAACATGGAGAAACCAAAACCCTCACACACTGCTGATGAAAATAGAAAATGGCACAGCACTTTGGAAAAATTTAGCAGTTCTTCAAAGTACTAAACAGAGTTACTGTATAACCAACATTTCACTCCAAGGTGTATACTTAAGAGAAACTAAAACATATATCCACATAAAACTCATAACATGAATAATAGCATTGTTCATAATAGCTAAAAAGTGGGAACAAAACAACACAACCCGTTCATTAGCTGATGAATGAACAAAATATGGAATATCCATACAATGGAATGTTATTCAGCAATAAAAGGGGAAAGCAATAAAAAGAATGAAGTACTGACATGTTATAACATGGATAAAGCTTGAAAATAAGGTGAAGTCCTGATACTTCAGCCACCTGATGCAAAAAGCCAATTCATTGGAAAAGACCCTGATGCTGGGAAAGATTTAAGGCAAAAGGAGAAGGGAGTGGCAGAGGATGAGACAGTTAGATAGCATCACCAACTCAATGGACAGACTCTCAGAGACAGTGGATGACAGGGAAGCCTGGTGTGCTACAGCCCATGGGGTCACAAAGGGCTGGACACGGTTTAGCAACTGAACAACAGCAACAAATGCTAAGTGAAATACAAGCTTTTGAACAACAAAGGAAAACACAAGTAAAATCGAAAGACAACCTTCAGACTGGAGAAAATATTTGCAAATGATGGGATCGACAAGGGCTCAGTTTCTAAAATACACAGACAGTTCATAGAGCTCAAGAAAAAAGCAAACAACCCAAACAAACAAAAAAACAGGCAGGCGACTTAAATATGTTTCTCCAAAGAAGACATACAGATGGCCAACAAGCATATAAAAAGATGTTCAACATTGCTAATCATTAGAAAAATGTTAATCAGAACTACAAAGACGTACCGCCTCACACCAGTTAGAATAACCATCATTTGAAAAACTGGAGAAGGTGTAGAGAAAAGCGAACCCTCCTATACCATTGTGGGAATGTAAATTGGTGCAGGCACTATGGAAAACAGTATGGAGGCTCCTCAAAAAACTAAAAGTAGAGCTTTCATATGATCCTGCAGACCCACTCCTGGGCATATATCCAGACAACACTGTCATTCAAATTCAAAAAGATACATTCACCCCAATATTCACTGCAGTACTATTTACAGCAGCCAAGACATGGAAAGAACATAAATGTCTATAGACAGATGTATGGATAAAGAAGGTATCACACATGGATACAGTGGAATACTACTCAGCCATAAAAAGAGTGAAATAATGTCTTTTGCAGCAACATGGATGGACCTAGAGGTTATCAGACTAAGTGAAGTCAGAAAGAGAAAGACAAATACTAAAGACAAATATTAAAATATGACACAAATGAACTTATCTATGAAACAGAAATAGACTCACAGACATAGAGACCAGACTTGTGGTGGCCAAGGAAGAGGGTGGTAGGGGAGGGATGGACAGGGAGTTGGGGATCAGCAGATGCAAATTATTACATATAGAGTGGAGAAACAACAAGGTCCTACCATATAGTATAGGAAACTAGGTTCAACATACTGTGATAAATCATAATGGGGAAGAATATGAAAAAGAATGTTTATATATGTATAACTGAATCACCTTGCTATATAGTAGAAATTCACAGTAAATAAAATATACTTCAATAAAATAATTTTTTTGAAGATATGCTAAGTGAAAAACCCAATCACCAAATTAAAAACAACAAAACTCATGTTGTATGATTCCATAAAAATGGAATGTCCATGATAGGCCAATCCACAGACAAAGGAGGTTAGTGGTTGCCAAAAGCTGGAAGAGAGAGAAGCAAGGAGTGACTGCTAATGGGTGTGGGGTTTCTTTTGAAGGTGATGAAAAGTTCTAAAGTCAGCTAGTGATAATGGTTGCACAAGTTTATGAATATACCATAACCCGCTAAATTGTATACATTAAAGAGTGAATCATATGGTGTATAAATGATAATATCAAAGCTGTTAAAACAAAGATGCTGTAAAGCTTTTACAATGTTACTTATTTACTATATCTCAGGCCTTGTTAATTTCAAAGTGGTTGTGAAATGAAGCTTAAGTCATCTAACATAAAAGCTTTCATTTAGAGAAATAAACTTTCAACAACATTTTTAAGGAATTAGACAAATTAAACCAACTACTGAAAGCATCTGAGCCACCAGGGAAGCCAGGTAGCGCTAGCAGTAAAGAACCTGCCTGACAACGCAGGAGATGTGAGAGACCCTGGTTCTACCCTGGGTGGGGAAGATGCCCTGGAGGAGGACACGGCAAGCCACTCCAGTATTCCTGCCCAGAGAATCCCCATGGATGGAGGAGCCTTGCGGGCTACAGTCCACAGGGTTGCAAAGAGTCGGACAGGACTGAAGCAACTTAGCCCAGCACACAAATGGAAAGTAGGAGGTTTAACAGTATAACCTTAGGCCTAGAAATGTGTTTCATGACTACAAAGCTTAGCTAAAATTTTTGATAAATCAAAAATTTTGAAAAGTGAGATCACTATCATATTGGTGTTTATTAGTTTCAAATACTATGAAAAGAACTAAAGCAGTTTATTTGATTTGACTGAACATATATTAATACTTATCAAAACACAACTTTAAAATAGCAATGTTTAGAATGCGTTCCTAGTGATTTAGAACTAATTACCAAATATTGTTCTCTTGTTAAACCGTAACACTTGTTTTACTAAGGTTTGCTAAACTAGTTAAACTCAACCATAATATATTTCTAGCATATTTTTGATAAAAATCTGTCACAAACATATGCTTTTCCACAAGTGTTTAAAATAGTTATTAGGGTCATTGCAGCACTCTTTACAACAGCCAAGACATGCAAACAACCTAAATATCTATTGACAGATGAAGAAAGATGTGGTACGTATTCATATAATGGAATATGACTCAGTCACAAAAAGTATAAGATGATGCCATTTGTAGCAACATGGATAGACCTAGAGATCATACTAAGTGAAGTAAGCCAGACAAAGACAAATATGATATTGCTTATATGTGGAATCTAAAAAAAGTGATACAAACATTTACAAGGCACAATTAGACCCACAAACATAGAAACAAACTTATTGTTACCAAAGAGGAAAGTAAGGGGGATAAATTAGGAGTCTGGATTAACATATACTCACTGCTATATATAAGATAGATAATTAACAAGGACCTACTATATAACCCAGGGAACTATACTCAATATTTTTAATAGCCTATAAGGGAAAAGAATTTGAAATATATTATGTATATACACATATGTATAATTGAATCAGTTTGTTGTACACCTTAAATTAACACAACATTGCAAACCATTTACACTTCAATAACAAATGAACAGAAAAAAAATAACTCCAATATTTCATAAAGCCAGTTGTTTGGGGTGGTCACAAGACTAGCAAATTCCATGAATATTAGTCAACTGTCTTACTTCTTTCATTGTAAATTGAATTTTCTTAGAAGTAATATTATTTGGCTTAACTTGATAATAACTGGACATTCAGTAAATGAGCAGATGGTGTGCTTGGCAAAACATGACAAGCAGAGAAGTCAAATCCATAATAAGTGTCTATTCCAATAAGGAAAAACTCAAAATGGAAAAGGCGTCAAAAATAAGAAAAATAGTTATTAGGGAAAGGTTACATCATATTTCCCAGGAAAGAAATTCATTATGTAGGAAGTTTATTGTATAGTATAGTATGAATACATTTTTGTTCTCAGAAGTAAAAATTGTGAGGCATTAAGGAAGCAGGATGGATGAAAGAAGTTGAACTGTGATGAAATTTCAGGAATGGCCTCAGCAGAACCCACAGAAGCTTGAGAGCTGGGATGGTCCTTCAGAGCTGTCCCAAATTAAGGTAAGAAGCCTGGATTTTTGTACCCTTATATTGACCAGATGCTGGGAGAGATTGAAGGCAAAACAAGAAAGGGGTGGCAGAGGATGAGGTGGTTAGACAGCATCACCGACTCAACAGGCATGAATTTGAGACGTGATAGCATCACCGACTCAATAGACACTGCCGGGAGACGGTGAAGCACGGAGGAGCCTGGCGTGCTATAGTCCACCGGGTCGCAGAGTCGGACACGACTTAGCACGGAACAACGAAATTGACCAGGCGTTGGATATAGGCTACTCCTGGGAGTGGGCATATCCTGGGTAAAGCAATTCCTTTCATCTTGGGGAGGGATTAGTTATGAACCATCAATAGGTAACACATCTGCCAGCTAAAGAAATGAGTGATTTGGTCTAGAAACGGGTATCTGGACATGGTGTCACAGCATCCACCACGGTTCACCCCCACCACGGAGTGGAATCAGTTGGTTTGTATAAAGCATTTGTTCCATAGGGGTACAGCTTCCATGCAATTCTGGTTGATCTCTTTCCCTTGGGAAACTTATGGGATAAACATTAGTGGGGTGATCCCACTATAGCAGTTGATCTCAGAGCTGCAGTGAATATTCAGCATCTTCTTCCTCTAACACATCTCAAATCCCCCTCTCCCTTGGCTAGAACTTCTGCTAATCTAGATGGCTTACGTACTCAGGTGACTCAGACCTTCATTACTGTGTAAGCGAAATCCCTGCTCACTATGCTCCCCTCAGAGCACTTCCTCTTTACTGCCAAGTTAGGCGGGAGAATACTAAAAGATGCCCAGGGGACCAGTTGAAACAAGGTTTATTCTTTCCCTCTCTACTGTGTAACAGCAACGCTGCCTCCTGCTGTCTTCCACCTGCAGTTTGATCATTTAAAAGGTAAGTTGCAGATACAAAGTTCATCAGTGTTTTTGGCTGCAAAGCAAAGACCAATCTGGAATCTATAATGTAGAACTTATGGTAGCACTGATCTCAAGTTTACCTCTGTTATTGACTTAAACGCTTTGGTACACAAGAGTACTTGATTTCTTATTTTTCTGATAGACTGTTATCTGCTTCATGCTAAATCCAACACTATGTTTAATTTCAGGTTTTGTCTGACATCTATTCCAGTTACTGATATAAAACAAAATCCACTCTTGACTGGCTTTTTTCACTCTGCATGTTGCTCAGGAAAATTTTTGTAAATAGGCTGATTAACTAGCCTAACTGGGAACAAATATATTTTTATCAGCTCTTTTAAAATATGCAGACATGAAGGAATACAAAAACATTACCTCAATTAGGAAAGCAAAAAGAAAGTTAAATTGGAAAAAAAAATTTATGCAATGTTATATCCTAATAGTCCAGAGTAAATTCATTTCTATTTACTTAGGTTTATGAAAAAGACCCTGATGCTGGGAAAGATTGAAGGTAACAGGAGAAGAGGGTGGCAGAGGATGAGATGGTTAGATAGCATCACTGACTCAGTGGACATGAATTTGAGCAAACTCCAGGAGACAGTGGAGGACAGAGGAGTCTGGCATGCTACAGTCCATGGGGTTGCAAAGAGTCAGACACAACTTAGCAACTGAGCAAAATGAACAACATGGACAAAGCTATGGGGGATGAGAGTAATAGAGTAAAACAGAATGAACTAAGAAGTTATTAGCAACCTACTTTAAACAGATTTTGTGCTTCTCTCAATCTACCTGCTCTGTAAGACAAAACAATTGTTTGTTCCCCTGCTTTCACCTGGAGTCTAACTGAGAGTGTGGCACATAGTAGATGCTCAGTAAATATTTTAGACTAATATTTTTGTTGCTCATCTGACACCCTATAATTGCAGCCAACTTCTTTCTCTCTTTCCTTTGTGAAGAACTTGTTATCCCCTTCCCTCCCTTGTCAGGCCCCTCTTCTTTCTTCCCTTTATCTTCTTTAGGAAGAGATTTCTTCCCCTCCCTTCCTTTCTCCCTTCAAAGTATGTCACAGGAAGAAATTGAGGAGATACTCAGAGAATGTTCAGTAAAAGACAATAGAACCTTTACACACGACCACATTTGCTATTCCGCCTCTCATGTTTTACATTTTTAGTCAGGAAGCCCTGAATTGACCCGACTTTAGTATTTATTAATGTCTGGGGGTGAGGAGTGTTGTTCTGTTGTGGGTCTCACAAAATTAAGAAAAAGAATCCACAACTGAAAAACATTCCCATCCAGCCCTTGTCTGATTGTGCATCACTCGTAAGAGGAACTGACCAATCCCAGTTCCCAGAGGCAGTCTGTATGGATAATCTGAGGTCAATCTGTTTTAGCCTTAACATAAGACTGTAAGATTCCCTTTCCATTTCCAAAGAACTAAGAGAATTGCTTTCCTCTCAAGAGGTGGGTCTGCCTACAAGGTAAAAGCAATAGAAGAAAGCTTTAATGCAGCCTCTTGTCCTTCCTGCGGGGACGACTGGAGGGGCTCCCCAGCCACGCAGGTTTACTCCATTCTAGAAGGAAATGGCAACCCACTCCAGTGTTCTTGCCTGGAGAATCCCAGGGATAGGGGAGCCTGGTAGGCTGTCGTCTATGGGGTCGCACAGAGTCGGACACGACTGGGGCGACTTAGCAGCAGCGGCAGCAGTCAGGCTGGGTGTGCTCAACGAGGGAAGTGGGGAGTTCATCAGGCAGCCTGAGCATCTTCAAGGAAACCAGGTTCCTCCAGGCGCACAGGGACATGTGTGAGTCTGTTAGTCCCTGACCACCTGGCTCAGGCTGCCCTGAGACATGGCCCGAAGGTTTACTCTATCATCAGAGGGGCCACGCACAGTCCTGACCCTTAGGAAGAGAGGACGGAGAGTCAGGAGCTGGTTGCCTGGGCACCCAGTCATCATTTAACAAGTTATCACAGATGTCAATTTCACTCTTACATTTCAAATATAATATTGATGCTGAAATTCAAACTGGAAAAAAAAAAGTCAAGCTGCATCTGGCAGCAGAGAGCCTGATGAAGATGAGGGAGGCATGCTAATAGAGATAAATCACAGCTTTCAGAGCTCTCAGATGAGAGGGTATGCTCATTTCACATCACCCTGCCTCCCATACCTCATCCCTACCTTCCCCCACTCCTGCTGGGGGTTCCAGTACTTCTGATTCTAGTTGTTCTGATTCTATGTGATCTTGAATAAGTTGTTTCTTTGAATCTCAGTCTCTTCATCTGTGGAATGGGAATAGCAATATCTGGCCCACAAATATGAAATAAGTGATGTAAGCAGAGGACCTAGCAGAGACTCTAGTTAATTCTAACTAAATTCAAAATCTCACTCTAAAGGATAAAGTCTTAGAAGACTAGAACTCCCAAATTAGAAGCCTCATTCTATTTTCCACATAAAGAAACCTGTCTCTCAGTTGCCCTGACACTTTATCAACACGTTATGAAATAAATGATTTAATAATTTATTAAATGAATGATTTGAACATGGCACCCCACTCCAGTACTCTTGCCTGGAAAATCCCATGGACGGAGGAGCCTGGTAGGCTGCAGTCCATGGGGTCGCTAAGAGTCGGACACGACTGAGCGACTTCACTTTCACTTTTCACTTTCATGCATTGGAGAAGGAAATGGCAACCCACTCCAGTGTTCTTACCTGGAGAGTCCCAGGGATGGGGGAGCCTGGTGGGCTGCCATCTATGGGGTCGAACAGAGTCGGACACAACTGAAGTGACGCAGCAGCAGCAGCAGCAGCATTAGTCTTACTTATAAGTTCTTTTTTCAGAGAATTAGGAGGCAAAAAATGTTGCAACACTGTATAATGTTAAACCATACATCTAGTTTTAACATCCTATGTTGACACAGATATTCATTGTATAAATAATCATTTAGTCTACATTTCTGATTAAATACATCAACTAACTTTTTGGCCATTTATAATTACCAATATTTTAAGAGATTACATCATCCAATAAGAAGTAATCACTGCTTCAGTTTTAAAGAATGATATAATGCCACAGCCCTGTGTGCTACCAAACAGGTAATAGTGTTGCCTTATAAACGGAAAGAATTTTAGCCAAAGATTAATAATCTTTCTTACTTGACTCAGAAAGCCAAAGTTGAACCTATGTGACAACTGCTGGAGAAAATGTAATAACTGAAGCATAAGGAAATTGTTTTAAATTTGTATATAGTTTTAAAAAATAATTACCACCCTTTAACCTTCTCTATCCCACAAACACACAGTTTTACTCTATGCCCTCAGCTTAATTTAAATTATGAGTGTAATACATTACATAACCAGGGCTTTTCTGGTGGCTCAGACAGTAAAGAATCTGCCTGCAATACAAAAGACCTGAGCTTGATCCTTGGGTTGGAAAGATCTGGAGAAGGGAATGGCTACTCGCTCCAGTATTCTTGCCTGGAGAATTCCAAGCCCGAGGAGCCTGGCAGGCTACAGTCCATGGGGTTGCAAAGAGTTGGAAATAACTAACATTAACTAACACATGATCCATTTGCCTCAACTTTGCACTAACTTAAATAGCGCTAAGATGCTACTGTATTTTTATGAGAACCAAACTGTGAACAAGAATGTTAAAGCACTTAAATGTACCATGCTGTGACCCTTTTAAAATGGTTGATCCTTTTCCTCTTTGAGAATTGTACTTGATAATAGAGCCTCCTTGTGGGGAGTTAATAGAACTTCAGTCATTCAAATCACAGGTAGAATGTTGTCTTAAGTTTTTCCTCGTTTGCAGTGGGAGCATCTATAGTAGTGCTTCCAGGAATGTATGTATTTCTGGTGAAGCCCTGGCAAGCGGAGGTCAGCAGGCACTGAATGACTAACGGGGCACGGCGACCTCTGCTGTCTCCCCTCGGCTTGTCTACAGTCCTTGTAGCTAAAGGTAAAGCAGTTAACAAAGGTTAACAGCATTTTTTTTTTTTTTTAAGTTAAATTGACTGTTAGATTCTTTGGCAAGAAAACAAGGTGACTGACAACTGTTGACTTTTCAACTGGACCACTTAGTGGGAACCCTGCTAATGCAGGAAACATGAGACATGGGTTCAGCCCCTGGGTTGGGAAGATCCCCTGAAGGAGGGCATGGCAACCCACTCCAGTATTCTTGCCTGGAGAATCCCATGGACAGAGGATCCTAGAGGGCTACAAGTACATAGGGTCGCAAAGAGTTGGACATAACTGAAGTGACTTAGCAAACACACGTGCTTTGAGGGAGAGGTTCTAGCCATCCGGATCAGCCAGCTCAACTTCGTGAACATACATGATTAACAACTGTTAGATTCTGGTGGCTTGTGCTTTCTTCACCAGTATATAGGGAGATTTAGCTGAAGGAGGAATATTCAGGGACAAGAGTGTTATGATATAGAATTATCCTCTACTCCTTCACTCATGTGGAGAGGATAAACAGATAAGGATATAAAAAACTATCTGAATCCAAGAGAGCAAATGATAATATAACTATGATTAAAAGGTAAGACTAACATACATTTAAAAAAAAAATGAGGAAAATTCAGTTGAACTACTCAGACACACAGCTTAGAATTCCTCCTATGGTGTTATATTTTCAGGGGCCCAGGCCAGTAGCCCAGACCTGACTCAGAGGTACCGGGGCAGAAAAGAAAGTACCTTTATCTGACAGTCCCCGACACCCAAGGGTCCACTGCAGTGAAATACAGGTGGAATAATGAATTAGCAAGCCAGAGAATAGAGAAAAAGGATGTGATGGAGGGAGACAGAAGTCAGCACAGGGATTCGTCCATAGATCTTTGTTATAGAACTGGGGTGTAAATATGTAGAAAAAAATTGCCAGGAGCCCTAGGAGAGGGTGACTATGGTAAAACTGGAGATGAATGAATGCAGATATTTGAAATCATACTAGACTGGATGATGTTGGAGCTTTGGCAAACCAGAGATTGAGAGATTTCATGGAGCATATTGGGCATTCAAGACAACAGCGAGACTATAACTTGCCAATGAAAATCAGGTGCACAAATAAGAGTCATATCCTAGGACTAAGGCCACAACTAAAGAAGACTAGCTCAAACATTAAAAACCAAGTCTGAAAGGATCTAAAGGACCCCTGATAATTTAAGTAAAATGTCCTTCAAAGGAAAACAAAGTTTTCATTGTTTACAATGTACTATCTCAATGTCAATATAATTTAAGATAACTAGACAAGGGAAAAAAAAAAAGAGAGAGAAATACCAACCATAATTCAGGGCAAATTAAACCAAACGACACAGACTTTTGTATAGCCCAGCTGATTGAAACAGCAGATAAGAACTT
This sequence comes from Bubalus kerabau, assembly GCF_029407905.1. NCBI lineage: Eukaryota > Metazoa > Chordata > Mammalia > Artiodactyla > Bovidae > Bubalus > Bubalus kerabau. Next base: position 76,664,557 of record NC_073633.1, read on the forward strand.
TAAAAAGCACCTATCATAATGATTCAGAACTTAAAAGGTGGACACAGTGAGTGAACATGTGGAGACTCTAAGAACTAAAAATTCTATTTATTGCTACAATTTATTTTTTCTATTTTATAACTTTATATGGAGTCCTCTAGTATGTACTCTTTGATATCAGATTCTTTCTTTTGGCAAAATGTCAAGCATTCACCTATGTTATTGCGTGGCCAGTAGTTTATTGAAAAGTAAACAGTGACGTAGTTACACACTTACAGCCAAATGCAGAATCAGGGGCTACCAGTTACAGGTGTAGACAGATACACTAGTGTTTTCTTTACAACTCATTACCTCCAGAAGTATAGCCAATTGTGATGAAACTTTTAAAAATGGTGAATACTGCTTGATAAAAATCTAACATAAATATACACTTTTATATATAAAATAGTTGTAGTTAAACTTTTTAGAATATGTGAAACCATGTTGAAAAACTATTTCTATGAAGAGTGGATTCAAGTTATAAAATTACACAATGATTCATAGACTTGTCAGCTATTTCAATGTTTGATGGAATACTTGATAATTATGTGGGATGTGGAATAAATCTTCCCAAGGCAGTATTCTTGTGTTTTGCGGGACAGTTAGCATTCCTGGACACTGCTCAATAAGTGTTACGGACATTGTGACACCCAAATCCCCACCCAACTTCCAAGATGCCCCCTTAGAAATGGATAATATTCCTAATAATAACAGCAAGTCTATCTTTTCACCATAATCTGAAAGCCATCAGATTAACGCGTTTCTTAAAAATCTTGAAAGGATCAAGGTAAAAGACGAACCATAAATGAGGAGAAAATATATGCAAAAGACATGATTAAGGACTATTACTCAAAATACACAAAGGACTTAAAAGTCAATAAGAAAAATGGATAACTCATTTGTTAAAAAACTAGACCAAAGATCTGAACAGACACAAAGAAGATATCCAGATGGCAAATTAGCACATGAGAAGACACTATACATCACTGGTCATCAGGGGAAAGCAAACTAAGACAACAAGATAAGCACATACCTGTTAGAAGGGTCAGAACCCCAAACACTGACGAGGATGTGGAGCAACAGGAACTCTCACCGATTGCTGGTGGGAATACAAAATGATAGAGCCGTTTTGGAAGAGAGTTTGACAGATTCTTACTAAACATACTCTAATCATACAATTCAGGATTCATACTCCTTAGTATTTACCCAAATAAGTTGGAAACATATGTGCACATAAAAATTTGCTCAGGGATGATTCGAGCAGCTTTATTCATTATGGCTGGATCACTCACCTAGATATCCTGGAATTTTAAGTCAAGTGGGCCTTAGGAAATATCACTATGAACAAAGCTAGTGGAGGTGATGGAATTCCAGTTGAGCTATTTCAAATCCTAAAAGATGACGCTGTTAAAATGCTGCACTCAATATGTCAGCAAATTTGGAAAATTCAGCAGTGGCCACAGGACAAGATAATGTCAGTTGTTCATTCCAATCACAAAGAAAGGCAACGCCAAAGAATGTTCAAACTATTGCACAATTGCACTCATCTTACACGCTAGCAAAGTAGTGCTCAAAATTCTCCAAGCCAGGCTTCAACAGTACGTGAACCATGAACTTCCAAATGTTCAAGCTGAATTTAGAAAAGGCAGAGGAACTAGAGATCAAATTGCCAACATCTGCTGGATCATAGAAAAAGCAAGAGAATTCCAGAAAAAAAAAAATCTACTTCTGCCTTACTGACTACACCAAAGCCTGTGACTGTGTGGATCACAACAAACTGGAAAATTCTTAAAGAAATAAGACTACCAGACCACCTTACCTGCCTCCTGAGAAATCTGTATGTAGGTCAAGAAGCAAGTTAGAACTGGACATGGAACAACAGACTGGTTCCAAATTGGGAAGGGAGTACATCAAGGCTGTACATTGTCACCCTGCTTATTTAACTTACATGCAGAGTATATCATGCAAAATGCCAGGCTGGATGAAGCACAATCTGGAATAAGGATTTCTGGGAGAAATATCAATAACCTCAGATATGCAGATGACATCACCCTTATGGCAGAAAGTGAAGAAGAACTAAAGAGCCTCTTGATGAAAGTGAAAGAGGAGAGTGAAAAAGCTGGCTTAAAGCTCAACATTCAGAAAGCTAAGATCATGGCATCCGGTCCCACCACTTCATGGCAAAGAGATGGGGAAACAGAGGAAACAGTGGCAGACTTTATTTTTTTGGGCTCCAAAATAACTGCAGATGGTGACTGCAGCCATGAAATTAAAAGATGCTTGCTCCTTGGAAGAAAAGTTATGACCAAACTAGATAGCATATTAAAAAGCAGAGACATTACTTTGTCAACAAAGGTCCATCTAGTCAAGGCTATGGTTTTTCCAGTAGTCATGTATGGATGTGAGAGTTGGACTAAAAGAAAGCTGAGCACTGAAGAACTGATGCTTTTGAACTGTGCTGTTGGAGAAGACTCTTGAGAGTCCCTTGGACTGCAAGGAGATCCAACCAGTCCATCCTAAAGGAAATCACTCCTGAATATTCATTAGAAGGACTGATGCTGAAACTGAAACTCCAATACTTTGGCCGTCTGATGTGAAGAACTGACTCATTTGAAAAGACCCTGATGCTGGGAAAGATTGAGGGCAGGAGGAGAAGATGAGATGGTTGGATGTCCAGTTCTAACTGTTGCTTTCTGACCTGCATACAGGTTTCTCAAGAGGCAAGTCAGGTGGTCTGGTATTCCCATCTCTTTCAGAATTTTCCACAGTTGATTATGATCCACACAGTCAAAGGCTTTGGCATAGTCAATAAAGCAGAAATAGATGTTTTTTATGGAACTCTCTTGCTTTTTCCATGATCCAGCAGATGTTGGCAATTTGATCTCTGGTTCCTCTGCCTTTTCTAAATTCAGCTTGAACATTTGGAAGTTCACGGTTCCCATATTGCTGAAGCCTGACTTGGAGAATTTTGAGGATTACTTTACTAGCATGTGAGATGAGTGCAATTGTGCAGTAGTTTGAGCATTCTTTGGCATTGCCTTTCTTTGGGATTGAAAGGAAAACTGACCTTTTCCAGTCCTGTGGCCACTGCTGAATTTTCCAGATTTGCTGGCATATTGAGTGCAGCACTTTCACAGCATCATCTTTTAGGATTTGAAATAGTGCAACTGGAATTCCATCACCTCCACTAGCTTTGTTCGTAGTGATGCTTCCTAAGGCCCACTTGACTTCACATTCCAGGATGTCTGGCTCTAGGTGAGTGATCACACCATCGTGATTATCTTGGTCGTGAAGATCTTTTTTGTACAGTTCTTCTGTGTATTCTTGCCACCTCTTCTTAATATCTTTTGCTTCTGTTAGGTCCCTCCCATTTCTGTGGACCCTATTGCAATATGATTGTTGTTCTTTTAAGAAGGGGATAACTGGAGTACATGGGCTTCCCTGGTAGCTCAGCAGTAAAGAATCCACTTGCCAATGCAGGAGACTAAGAGACATGAGTTCAATCCCTGGGTTGGGAAGATCCCCTGGAAAAGGCTATGACAACATACTCCAATATCCTTGCCTGGGAAATCCCATGGACGGAGGAGCCTGGTGGGCTACAGTCCATGTGTGCTAAGTCACTTCAGTTGTGTCTGACTCTTTGCAACTCTATGGACTTAGCCTGCCAGGGTCTTCTGTCCATGGGATTCTCCAGGCAAGAATACTGGGGTGGATTGCCATGCCCTACTCCAGAGGATCTTCCCGACCCAGGAATTGAACCCCACATCTCTTAAGTCTCCTGCATTAGCAGGTGGGTTCTTTACCACTAGCACCACCTGGGAAGCCCTTGGAACAGTAATACCACCACTGTTAACATGTGATATGTTTATATCTAGTCTTTTCCTGTGTGTGCATTCATTAAAAAAGTAGGGTTACACTGAGCATTCAGTTCTAAATTTTGCTTCAGTTAAAATTATGAGGATTTTCCCAACTTATTAAATGTGCACAAAACAATTCATAATGACTATATTTCTTTGTATAAACATATCATTTATTAACCAGTTATCATTGGGTGTTTTGGTTATTCTCAGTGATAACACAGTGAAAATCATCTCTAAATCTGTCGATATTTGTGAATATTTTTATAAATTGAGCAGTGGAATTGCTCAAATGACACATTTTTTACATATCTTTCCCTGATTCTCTCTGGTAAACTAGCTGACCTAAGGCTTAGTTTGTAATGCTCAAGAAGATACCAGGCCCTCAAATTTTGTTTACACAAAAATGCACTGTTTCTGAGAATGCTCTTAAACTTGAACTTCCTCACACTCTGTTTCAAGTAAAGTTAGTTCCTTAGCGAGAGCTTCCGGACTCTCTGCTTAAAGGCCTGTCCATACCACTGATCAGAACACTGACCGCTGCTCTGAAGCTGGGGAAAAGAGTGGGTTACTTCTTCGGGGGTACCTGCCTCTTTTGGAGTTATACCCCTCTATAGGAGCAGGGCAGTAGCGGAGACAGTAGCCTCTAATCTTCTCAGCTTCCTAGTCTTTTCTAGCACAGAGCCTCTGCTCTATCAACAAGCTGGCTGAGGACAATCACGCGCCAATATTCCCAGCACGCTGCCCCGAGGCTAAGAACCACCCTGTGAATGGGGACCAGCTAGAAGAGAACTCCCAATCACTATGGCTGCAGCACTTGGGATTTAGTCTCTGCAACATGTAGCTGGAAAGATGAGAAGTTCTTGTCACCTGCTCCTCCCAAGAAGCTACCGCAGCGCTGGACTGGGAACTGGGGAAAGCGGGAGCCCTGGGGTCTTGGCTGTACTCACCTGAAACGGAGTCTCTGTCGCAGTGAGCTGGGAGAAGGAGTGGGTTATAATTCAAGTTCTACCCACTGTAGCTGTTCTTACTGAGTTATAGTGGATTTTCTTGCATAAACATTTCTTCATTTGCTACATGCTGTTGTTAATGAACCAGGTTCATCTTGCCCAACTTACAGCAAGCAAAATGCTGAGACACTGAGTTGTGTAGCAAAGAGGTTCATTCCCACGGCTGTCAAGCGAGATGGATGAAGGAATCTCAAATCCGCCTCCCCAAAGGCAAGGGCGCGGGTGCTCATAGGATAAGGAATAAAGACGTTGGGCAGTCTGAGGTGTGGGGAGAGTGGGAAAGGTCATTGGGAAAAGGCGCAGTAACTGGCTGTAACTAAGACAGGTGTAACCAAGCTACAGGCGTCTGCAGTTCAAACGTGTAGGTGCTTAGCATCATCTGAGGGTGGAGTTTTCAGCCATCTGACATCAAAAGGTTACAGAGAGGACACTGGAGCATGCCCAGTTGGAGGGCTGGGGGTCCTATCCAATCTTAATCAGCTCAGCTCAAACTAGATGCAGCTGACTCCAAGTTCCTGGAAAATAACTTGGGCCAACATCTTAGGCTATATGTTGCTTGGAGGACATGCAAGTCTTAAAATGAATTTAATTAGTGAAGGCAGATGAAATGAATCTGACTGTTATCCATCGTTTTGCTTTTATGACAATCCAAAGACTTCAAATGGTTGCTTTTTAAATAATTTTCACCAGCTACACTTGTTTCACTGAAGAGCAGGTCACAGGGCTCCTCACTGCCATTTCATAAGTAGAACCTCCAACATATACTTTATTTATCATTTTGATTTATTGACCCAATGATACTAAAAAGTTTCGAGTCACAGGGCTCCTCAAAAATATTAAAAATCAATTAAAAAAAAAACCAGCCTGAGATAGCATTATAGGGGTTGTCAAAGCCCTCTGTTGGTGCTGAGATGGAGTAATAATCTTTGTGTCCAAAGAAGGGCTCTAAAGTTGGCTAACTTGAGAGCTGTGTTCTCTCATATTCAGTTCGGTCGCTCAGTCGTGTTTGACTCTTTGCGACTCCCTGGACTGCAGCACACCAGGCCTCCCTGTCCATCACCAACTCCTGGAGTTTACTCAAACTCATGTCCACTGAGTTCGTAATGCCCTCCAACCAAATCATCCTCTATCATCCCTTCTTCTCCTGCCTTCAATCTTTTCCAGCATCAGGGTCTTTCCCAATGAGTCAGTTCTTCACTTCAGGTGGCCAAAGTATTTGAAGTTTCAGCCTAGACATCAGTCCTGCTAATGAATATTCAGGACTGATTTCCTTTAGGATGGACAGGTTGGATCTTTGTTGCAGTCCAAGGGACTCTCAAGAGTCTTCTCCAAAACCACGGTTCAAACGCATCAATTCTTCGGTGCTCAGCTTTCTGTATAGTCCAACTCTCACATCCATACATGACTACTGGAAAAACCATAGCTTTGACTAGACGGACCTTTGTTAATCTCTCAAATTGAGTAGGGATAATTCACACAACCTTCTATGGATGTGACCAGAGACACATGGATGGGTACTTCAGCAGATGCAATACAGATGACCACTGAAGACTGACATTCACTGGGCCTTGGTTCTAGAAAAGTCCATAGGGCCTGGGCTTATTTAAACCCATCTTAAGTTTCTGCCATCTGAAAGAATAGGGGATTTGGGAAAACTGAGTTGCATAAAACTGACTTTCTTGCACCATAAACCTTATGGACTAGGATCTAGATCTGTAAAAATGAAGGCAATTCTTTTGACAAGTTTAGTTGAAGGGCAGGAGCGGAGCGAGAGAAACAAGATGGATAAACTGGAAAGGTTTTGTTTTTTCCTTTTAAGTGAGAATGCTTAAGAACTCAGAAAGGATTTGGTTCAGCAGGAAAGGCTACCACAAAAGGATACCACAAAAAGGAGCCGATTAACAGCATGAGGTTGGTGAGGAGACCAGACTATTTACTATTAGGAAGACAGAGCTGAGAACTGGTGTCAATTCAGTCTAGTGTGTTTCCTTTGATGGCTAAAATATGAAGATATCTGTATCTGATGGCTTCTATTTTCTTCAAGAAGTAGGAGCAAAACTGATCTTCCAAAAAGTAAGAACTGGTTAAAAGTTTGAGCAGAGAAAGTTTGAAGGGTCACTAAAGTGGGCAGAAAGAGTGAGCTGATGAGAAGAAATTCAGATTGCTGGGTAGGGCAGAAGGGTCAGGCAAGACTATGGGTTCTAGGTGCAGAGGGAACTAACTGATCTGACTCTTAATTTTCTCCAGCTGTGCCCAGTCACCCTGGAACAGGAATGGAGAAGGCCAATGATTGGAGTCATCCAGGACTGGGGTTTATATGAGAAAATAACTGCTCAAAATCTGTCCATATATTTTTAAAACACACATCTTATATAGCTGTTCCCCAAATTAAACAAATACTTTCTTTTAAATTTTATGATATCTATTTCCCATTACTTTGATAATTGTTTTTATCTGTACTGTGCTAAGTCTCTTCAGTTGTGTACAATTCTTTGCAACCCTATGAACTGTAGCCTACCGGGCTCCTGTGTCCATGGAAGTCTCCAGGCAAGAACACTGGAGTGGGTTGCCATGCTCTCCTCCAGGGGACTTTCCCAACTCAGGGATCGAACCCAAGTCTCTTATGTCTCCTACATTGACAGGCAGATTCTTTACCACTAGTGCCATCTGGGAAGTCCTGTTTTTATCTTCCTGGGCTCTTTCCCAGGTTTTTCATTATCTTTTACAAATTAGAGAAACAGTACTGTTTAGTGGTTAAGATGAGACTTCTGGCACCTGTCTGCTAGGGATAAATCTAGCACTTACTTCCTGTGTGATCTTAGACAAAGCCCATGTGTGCTTCAGTATTTTCATCTGTAAAATGGGTTGTGTGATAATAATAACACCCCTCCCCTACTTAGAAGGTTGTTTTGAAGATTAAATGAGCTAATGCATGTACTATGCTAAGTATGACTTGTTATTGCAATTTAAATGAAATACTTGAGCTGTGAACACAATGAGATATGAAGAATTATATTCTGGCCTTATGTCTAAGCAATATTTAATACATGCCAATATTGCAAAGCTTCTCTTTCTCCTTTTTCCACAGAGTCATGAGGAAAGGTCTAAGTTTTAAATATGCAGGTCATTCTTTCACATCTTTTATTCAAGGCACTAATTTTTGTCTCCAAGTATCTACGGCTGGACCGGATGGCTCTTGGACTTTATCGACATGTCTTTGCTTCCAAATCCATCTCCTCTCTTTGATAACCACTTCTAAAAATGCTGCACCCTTTCTTTCTCACAGATAAACTAAAGAGTACTGATTATGACCAATTTTTATAAAGCACAAAGTCCTCAATCAGGCTGGATGCCCTCTTAAGGCAGGTAATGTGATTTCTACCCTTTAGTATCCTTAGCACTCCAGGAAGTTGTTCTACACGACATACAAAATAAAACCAGTAGATGGTGATGATGATCATGGTGTTGGTGATGAGGACAGTACCACAGCTTCTCTTCCTCAGTGTCTCTGTTGATGGATCTTTGTGGGGGCGATAGAGAACAGAGAAGGGAATATGGAGCTCTGAGGTTCAGGTCCTAGTTCTATCACTGACCAGTTGAATAACCTCAAATTTAAAAACAAACATAACACTGTAAATTCTTCAGGAACATATTAGCAATTTTCTCTCTCTCTCCATTCTTACCCACAATTCCTCTTAGAACCACTAACAGAACAATCTCCTTCTGAAGCCATCCCCTTCCTAAAACTTCCTATGCCTGCCTACCAAGAGTTAGGGTGGGAATTCCTTCTCTGCTTACAGTCCTTCATGCCACCACCCTAGAGTCCCCAGTCTCATGGATGTCCGTCTTCACTCATGAAGCAGGTTTATCTCATGCTATGTTTATTTTTAAATCCCTTCCTTCAATTCTTCTTCCTAGGCAATACCTTATTTTGCAACATGTTTGCTCCTTCCCCTAAGATTTCTCTTTTTCTGCCTCTATTCACAGTTCTTGAATTTCAATTTCCTAATTGGAAGATTTTATCTTTTTCCTCTAAATACCAGACATGACTTCCATTTTCTCACAGTGTGAAAAATACATGACTGTTTTTTTTTTCTGCCTTTAACAGGATATACCTATTAAACGTGAGTTCAGCTGCACTGACTGTTATAGTAAGTACTAAAGAGGAGAGATGATCTCATTTACTCTTTACTACACTTAGTGTAGGAAGATATATACAGATAATTCATAAACTTCTGGTTGCATTATGCCTTGAGAAAGGGAAAAACATTAAAACATCTTTAGTTCTGACAAGAATCATATATTTCCATCTTTGATTACAAAATGATGACATATACCCATCTGTCACACACACAAAATTAAATACTAACAAAAATGTTTAAATACTTTACAAGGAAAAAAAGATGGCCATTTCACATTAAAATCTTTATAGGAGAGCTTACATTTCATGTCTAGTTTAAAGTACTTATTCAATTAAGGCTGTGAAACACAGAAGAAAAGAGGAGTAAGATGGAAGAAACAGTGAAAACACAAAAAACATCTTTCAAAATTCTGAGCAAATGATTCTATGTACAGTGGCATTTAATAAGAGAAATTTCACCCATACAAATTCTGAATCGTGCTCTGAATTTTTTCTTAAAAAATCTTTGTTTTGCACCTTTCTGAAGGTATTTCCAGTGTGATTAAGGTACCTCTCTGACTTTATGCTTAAGTTATGAATACTCTATTACATATAATAATCTCACAGGCATTCTCCTTTCGAATAAAGATCACATTATTTTAGATGTCATGTCTATAAAGGAACTTTTTTTTTAAACAAACATACCCAAACTTCCAAATGTAGGAGAACATGTCAATCTTCTTGGAGAGCTTTATGCTCATTCCAAGAATGCATCCACTTCTCAAAATATTTCTTGAATTCCTCTTTGGAATCATTTTTGATTAGTTGAAAACTCCATAGGATAGCTAATCCAATAACTTCATAGAGTTCTCCTATTATATATATATGCATTATTCACATGATTCAATCAACCTGACTTTAAATTACATTTTTGGCTGCATCCAAAAATCAAATTTACTTCAAATGCAAAGACTTTCTACTGTGAAAATCATTTAAGAATGTGAAAGCTTTCTGAGAGTGGTACCTCTAAATCATTAGAAACAAAAGTAGCAGGTTAGAGTAAGGTCAAAGTCTCAAAGATTCCCAGACAAATATTTTGGGGCAGGAGGGTTGATGCTGCACACTAATGTCTAAATATAATCTCAAAATACTTTAAAAATTAGCCACATTTCTTTATGTTCATACTTCTGTTTGCCCCTCAAACAGTTGAATTTTATAGTAATAAACCACCTTCAAAATCCTAAAATGGTTTTAAATGGGATATGAATTTAAAATTTTCTACAAAGATTATGGGGTGGGGGTGGGAAGGAAATGCACCAAAGTGTGTAAAGCCAGATAAAAATTTCTACTCCTAACCTAAGCACCCTAGGCATGTGTCAGAGGTGCAGGTTCTAGAAATCTGAAGTTCCTCTGAATGCTGGTGATTTAGAGGGGCCTTCAAGCAGTTCTTAAGGTCTTCATTCTTTTCTGGAACTCTATGTATATGAATACCAGTCGCATTCAATGAGTTTTTTGGTTTGTTTCACAGTGTGACTCCTGTAATATGAGCTTTCCAGTAATTGTGAATTTTATTTTTGTCATTTTGGGCACTGAGAGTTCACAATGCTTGGTTGTGCAATGCAAGATCGTTTTAATTTTTGCATTTTACATTCCTTTTGGCACTTATGAAGGAAAGGACATTGTCTTGTTACGTTGTTTGGAGGGAAGGGGTAAGCCTTCCCCTCTGTCTCTTTTTTAAACGTTTGGCTTTATGAAATGCACGATTCTCTCCGTTAGTTAATTGAAGAGGGTGGAAATCTGCCTTCATAGGCTATGCATTCCAGCCCTCCTTAGAGGCTGGTATCCCCGGATTCAGATTGTTTCGCTGCTGCTGTCACAGGGTCTGGTGGTCCCTCCCGGCAGAAAAGCACAACAGGATTTTTGCGAGCCCACATGGCCATATCCCCTGCCACCCCGCTGGTCGGGTTGGAAGAGGACATCGTGCTCCAGGCCCCCAGGCGGTTGGTACAGCGGTTTCGAAGGGGATTGAGGGTTCCAGCCTGCAGAGCCCAGCCCTGGTTGGGCAGGAAAGAGTCCACGTTCCTAGTCCTGTAACCCTCTTCCCGGTTGCGCCCTAGGAGCATCGAAATGTTGGGATTGCGAACGGCATAGATGACAGGGTTGATGGCCCCGTTGGCCCAGGTCAGCCAGACGGCCACCACGTTAAGGAGAGAGGGAGACTGTGCGGCCTGGGCCCGCCGGGCGGCGGCCAGCAGCACCAAGAAGCAGTAGGGCCCCCAGCAGCAGATGACGGAGACGATCATGATGAGCACGGTGGTGGCCGTGCGCACGTCGCTGAAGAAGCGCAGCACGCGCGCGTAAGTGGTCAGGGGCCGCACGCGCACGTCCGACAGGCGCACGGTCTTGCAGATGTGGTAGTGGCAAAAGCACATGAGTAGGAAGGGCAGCAGATAACAGGCCACCACCAACCCCACGCTGTACGCCGCGCCCAGCTGCGCGGGGTCCGGAGACGTCCGGTAAAGGCAGCGATGGAAGCTCTGCGCCGCCGCCGGGGCCTCCCGGGGCGCGAGGAGCAGCTCCCAGGGCAAGGAGAAGCCCAGAGCCGCCAGCCAGGCGCCTGCCAGCAGCTGCAGCGCGCGGCGGCGCCCGATCTTCTCCCGCGGCGGCCGCACGATGGCGCAGTAGCGGTCCAGCGAGATGAGGGCCACGCTAAGCGTGGACACGATGCCGAAGCACGAGCTGAAAAAGCGGCTGGCCGCGCAGAAGCCGCTCCAGGGCCCCGCGGCGGCGGCGGCGGCGGCGGCGGGCGCCGGGCCCCCAGGCGGCGTGAAGAGGTCCAGGAAGGCGGCGGGCAGGCAGAGCAGCGCCGTGAGCAGATCCGACAGGGACAAGGACAGGATGAAGGCGTTGGTGACCGTGCGGAGCTGCCGGTGCTTCACGATGGTCCCCATTACCGCGCAGTTGCCCAGGCTAGACAGCAGGAAGATGAACAGGAGGACCAGCGCCTGGGCCGCCACCGCCGCCCCGTGCGACAGCAGCGGCGCCGCCTCGGGGCCCAGCGGTGGCCTCCCCGCCGCCCCGCGCCCGCCGAGGCCTCCGCCAGCCGCGGCGCCAGTGCTGTCGGCCCCGCTCACGTCGCTCCGGTTCCCCAGCGCCGCGGCCGCCGCGGTGCTGAAGGAGAGCACGGCCACCGCCGTCGCCGCGGAGGAAGTCCCGCCAGGCGTGCCGGCCGGGGAGGGGGCGCCGGGGTGTGGGCTGCCCGATAAGGCCGTGCTCACTGGCGGGCGGACCAGCGGCGGCGGCGGCTGCTCCTCCATGGGGCCCCGCGGCGGCCGCAGGTCTGCTCATCCCGCACCAGGGGAGGCCGCAAGCCCGAGGTGGCTCGGGGCCGGGCCCAGAGGCCTCTGCCGGGGGTCGCGCTCGGCCGGAGGGGTGACCGTCGCCCGAGACTCTCCGAGCCTTTGACGTGCGTTCCAGGCGTTGTCAAGGGAACCGCGTGTTTACGCAGGAGCGCGGGGCGGGCCGCGGGCCGAGAACCCTTAGAAAAGCGTGTCCAGGACATCACTTCTCCCTACGGTTTCGCGGCCAGGGTGGGTAGGCTTCAGAGAATGCCAGGTGGAGTTCCTGGGGACCATTGCCCGGCCAGATTAAAACGGGAGTGGCCCTCATATTAGATGGCCAAATTCAAAAGGGGTTCACTCTCACACTCTCTGGTTCCATATACATGTTCTACAGAGAGGTAGGGAGGGGAGAGGGGGTTGGTTGCTTCCTGTGGGTGCTTATGCCATCTACAAGTAGGAAAGGAATCTAGAACCTGAAGTGGAAAACAGTCTAAATTCGGAGATCTTAAACATGAGGGAGCAGTAAGACTTAAACCAGATTTTCTCAAACTTGAGCAGGCAAGAGTCACCTAGAGCAGGGGTCTCCAACCCCCAGGCCACAGACCGGTAGGGGTCCCTGGCCTGTTCGAACCAGACTGCACAGCAGGAGGTGAGCAGGGGGTGAAACCTAAACCATTGCCTCACCCAGCTCTGTTTGTGAGAAAATTGTCTTCCAGGAAACCGGTCCCTGGTGCCAAACAGGTTGGGGACTGCTGACTTGGAAGGCTTGTTAAAATACAAGTGACTGGGTCCAACTTCAGGGGTTCAGATTCAGTAGGTATGGGGTCCTGTCTGAAAATGTGCATTTCTAACAAGTTACTGGGTGTATGATAATGCTGGTCCAAGGCCAGGCTTTGAGAACCACTGATGTAGTAAGCTTATTAAAATGCAGTCACTGGCTGACTCCCAGGGTTACTGAGGACGGGCCCATGAATCTAAGTCCTCAGTGTGATTCTGATACAGGTGCTCTGAGGAGCTAGGATGCGGATCCTGGAGAAGGGATGTCACCTTGCTTTCAAGGGCCTGGCCCTCAGGACCGTTACTGTCTCACATCTCAGGGAAGAGGGGAGAGTCGCTGCTTCCTTGCCCTGCTTTCAGTCTTTGTCAGTTCTCTGGAAGGTGATATGTTTTGAGTTTAGGTGCTGGAGTTGCCACAGATGCAGCTCCAGGTATCTGGCAGGAAGATTTCAGGAACAGGAAGGGTGTGCTTGCTCAGGGAAGCTTGCATCTCAAGTTTCTGGGCATGGCATCTTACGGGGGAAAGTGTAATAAACCCTTAGGTTCTCTAAAGCAGTGGTCTGCAAAGTGTGGACCCTGGACCAGCAGCACTGGCATGACCTGGGAACTTGTTAGAAATGCAGATTCTCAGGCCCTACCGCAAATCTACTGAATCTGAGACTCTGCAGATGGAGCCCAGCTACCAGCCCTGCTAGTGATTCTGATGCAAGTTTGAGAAACACTGATCTAAAGAATGATTAGTATACTTTCAGGTCTCAGTATCAACAATATTAGTGTTTTGGGTGCTCATTTGGGTGGGGAAAGAAATCCTACTGGAAATTTACAGTATAAAATAAAGTTCATTTAAGGTGGTAAAAGGGCTTCCCTGGTGGCTCCGATGTTAAAGAATCTGCCTGCAATGCGGGAGACTTGGGTTCAATCCCTGAGTTGGGAAGATCCTCTGGAGGAGGACATGGCAACGCACTCCAGTATTCTTGCCTGGAGAATCCCCACAGACAGAGAAGCCTGGCAGGCTACAGTCCATGGGATCGCAAAGAACTGGACACAAATGAGCAGCTAACACAGCACAGCAGGGTGGTAAAATAAGACTCGCTTTCTTGGTCTCGGCATTATTGACATTTTGAGCCAGATAGTTCTTTCTTGTGGAGGCTACCCTATGCATCGTAGGATGTTTAACAGTATCCCTAGTCGCTACCCGTGGGACGGCAATAGTGACAACTAAACATGTCTTCAGACATTGCAAAATGTCGGGGAAGAGGGTGAGGGGGCCAACCTCAGCTGAAAACCACGGAACTAAATAAAAAATATATAATAGATTACTTCTGTTTTCTTTTGAAAACCTTCTCTGTACTAGGTTTTCAGAAACCAGGATCCTAGCCCAAAGAACCTTACGGTTTTAGGCAAACACATATATATTACAATGTCATAGATGTTTAAACATATAATGACTATAGGAAGAGTCTAGCAACTGGGAGACCAGTTAAGAAAAGGCACTGTAATAGCCCAGGAGAGAAATAACAAGTCTGAACTAAGCATTTACAGTGAAGGAGGGGAAGAGATTTTAAGGATTCATGTCTGGATTGGGGTCTTTGGATATAAGCAATACAATGAGGTTTCTGTCTCATTTAAGCAAAAACAGAATTGGCCAGAAGGATGGGGGCAGTTCAAAAGGATAGTCCTTAATAGCTAACCCCAAGAGCACAAGAAGTCAGGGCAACTCTACGGGTAGAGGAACTGAGAACCATCTCTTTAGGGATCTACAGGAATAAGTCTGCTTCAACCATTTTTCAGACCTTATGTCATTTCTCGCAAGATCCCAGGTCTTAGTGGGGAGAGTCTGACTGGAGTACCCTTGCCTGGCAGCCTCAGCAAGGCTACATGCTGGGGATGGATAGTTTCCCAAAGGAAAAGGAGAGTGTTGTTGATAAAAGAAGGGGAAAGGAATGGTGCTGACCAAATCCATAGACATCCACCTCAGAGCATCAGCAGATGGGTCGAAAGAGCACAAACAAGAAGCCGAGGCTAGAACCCAAGTTCCTGGCTCCTATTCCCTGGAGCTCTGCACCAAGGGTATAGAGGTTCCTGCTCCAAAATGTACCACACGTGCCTGCCGGAAGCAAGCACCAGCATCCACCATGGATTAAGTAAACCCTTGTTGTTCAGTCGCTCAGTCATGTCTGACTCTTTGCGACCCCATGGACTACAGGACACCAGGCTTCCCTGTCCTTCACCATCTCCCAGTGTTTGCTCAAACTCATGTCCATTAAGTCAGTGGTCCATCCAACCATCTCATCCTCTGTCATCCCTTTCTCCTTCCGCCTTCAATCTTGCCCAGCATCAGGGTCTTTACCAATGAGTCAGCTCTTTGCATCACGTGGCCAAAGTATTGGAGCTTCAGCTTCAGCATCCGTTCTTCCAATGAATATTCAGGACAATTTCCTTTAGGATAGACTGGTTTGATCTCCTTGCTGTCCAAGGGACTCTCAAGAGTCTTCTCCAACATCACAGTTCAAAAGTATCAATTCTTTGGTGCTCAGCCTTTTTTATTGTACAGCTCTCACATCTGTACATGATTACTGGAAACACCATAGCTTTGACTACACGGACCTTTGTAGGCAAAGTAATGAATCTGCTTTTTAACATATAAACCCGTGGGTGACCATTAAATCTAGGTTAGATCAAGCATAGCTTCCAATGAGTAATCAAGTCAAAACCAGACTGTAATAGTTGAGTAGCAAATGGAAGATGAAAAAATATATTATTAAGAAGGGAGTAAGGAATCTAGAAGCTTGACTACAAAAGGAAGGGAAAAGGGTGACAGACAGCAGGCTGAAGAGAGAAGGTGGACAAAGGGTGTTTGTTTCATTTTGTTATGATGATACTTGGTAATAGCTTAGAGGAAGGAACCAGTGACAGGAAGGAGGTTGCTTGAAAAAGCTTAGTGATGAGGCAGGCCCCTTAGCAAGGATGGGAAGGGAGAGAAGTGAACAGTATTTAGAAGGCAGAATCAATATGGCTTCATGACTGATTAGACACATGGAAGCAAGAGGAATAGCTGTTGATTTCCCTAGTGGTTTTGACTCTGCGGAAGGCATGGTGAAATACAGAAGGAATGAATATTATTCCAAGGGTTTGGCTCTGGTTAGGATTAGAATTTAGGAATATTTAGGCAGTATTAATTTTTCAATGTTTAGGAAACAGAATATTTTTGTTTAAAGTACTATATCGTAAAACAAGTTCTGGCTGTCCTGTCTCAGAAGTGGAGGAAGTGTAGCAGGAAAATACTGGACCTGGAGTCAGCAGAGCTAGAATGACAGCCCCAAATGTGACCTTGTTGTTGTTGTTTAGTTGCTAAGTCACGCCTGACTCTTTGCCACCCAGGCGAGAATACTGGAGTGGGTTGCCATTTCGCTCTCCAGGGGATCCTCCTGACCCAGGGATCGAACCCATGTCTCCTGCATTGGAAGGCGGGTTCTTTACCAGGGAGCCACCAGGGAAGCCCCAAATGTGACCTTAAGAGAGTAATTTAACACATCTGACTTCCATTTCTCTCATATTCATAAATGAGATAAACACAGTGGTATACCAGGGACAGGCAGAGGGAGTGCTAGCCAGGGTGCAGCTGATCAGAAGGTGCACTGTCTGTAGAGAATTTTGAAACACTAGTAAAACCTACTAAATGTCAGTCTGCATTTTTTTTTTAATTAATGTGACTTGTGAAATTTAGAGAGAAAATAGTGGTTCTGTTTCTATTTTTCAAAAGTGTAACGGGCGAGGGAGGACATATGTATGCCTTTGGCTGATTCATATAGATGTTTGGCAGAAACCAACACAATTCTGTAAAGCAATTATCCTTCAATTAAAAAATAAATACTTTCAAAAAAAGAAAAAAATGTTTCTCTGGCCAAAAAAAAAAGTAAAGAAAATCTCTTTAATCTGTAGAAAATTTCTTGGTCATATTTAGTGGTTTTTTTTGGAGGTAAATGAATTCTTTACTACAAATTTTAAGAGATAATGAGTGGAAAACATTAGTTTTTGTGCATTTAATAAGGAAATCAAGAACATTAACTTTACAGTCTTCATTTTAGAGAGATAATTCAATCACAGACCTAACAACGGGATGTGTACAGACTTGCTGGATGACAGAGCCAGTTGAAATGAATTAATTACTTCACTGTATGCTAAGAAAAAGAAATACTACTACTTATCTCAAAAAAAGTTTACTGAATATTAAGAGAATCACATGTTGATTAATTTTTATTATTTCATTTTATAATGATTGATAATAATCAAATGTTATTTTTTTAACAGACTCACAGACAATTAACTAGCAAGAATGCCAACAGTTAACATTTCTTTCATGTTTTAAATTACCTAGCATGGAGTTGGTAGAGTATGAGATTTGCCCCACTATAGAGGTTCACTGATTGACTCCGACTGTATACCTATACTTAAATAATTGCAATAAACAACCACTTTTATAAGAGCCTTAATGATAATCAGAAGCCTGATTCTTGGTCTTCTCTCAAGTTCATGGGGATAGGAGCTGGTCTTTGCAGCTTAGAGGACATCCCAGCAGCAGCTACAACAACTTCCACCCAAAGAAGCTGACCACCCTGCTCCTTCCCAGTTTATGACTGCTAAGTGTTGAGGACTTTATAATAATATATCTCCCTTGCATCGTGCTTAGAGAGAGGGCAGGTACTGTGTGCTCAGTCATGTCTGACTCTTTGCGACCCCACAGTCTGAAGCCCACCAGGCCTCCCTGTGTGTGGAATCTTCCCAGCAAGCATACTGGAGTGGATTGCCATTTCCTTCTCCAGAGAGGGGGCATGATTTTATGTAAAAACTGGAAGACTAAAATAATGAACTTGTAAGACCCATTGTTGTGAGGGCTACAATTCAAGCTTAGAGCATTTAAAACAAAATATCACAGTGACTACCACAGAGTAATAAGAACTAAGTAAGTAAGAAGAACTAAGGTTTTAATTTTACCTGATGTGTTAATAATTAGCAAAGTATTCTGCATTTTGGATACTTTATATTCTGTAAGTGATAGTTATATCAATATACATGTACAAACTGAGGAAAAATGACTTTATATTTAGCCACAGTATTTTAGAATCTCAGCTGGTTTATGTGTACAATTTGGATTTATAGTTTTCCACATAACTCAGAGGAAAATAAGTAATGATAACAATTTCTAGGAAAAGAAAGCCCTTATGAGCCATAGAAGTTATTTGAGAAGAAATCCATCCCTCAGTGGGTCATCACCTTCTACCATAAAACTTGCAGTACCTGTGTAATGCGCTTGTCCGGATACTTCCACTATGACAGCTTTAAAATCACCACATTTTGCTTCCTGAGAAAAGATGATGAAAGGAGAATATCAAGGTATTGCCCGCATAGTTTACCTAGCCTAAAAGTTGTATTCTCAAATTTTATCATTTTAAAGAGAATCCAAGAGTTAAGTGGGCCTCCCCGGTGGCTCAGTGGTAAAGAATCTCCTGCAGTACAGGAGACGCAGGAGATGTGGGTTCGATCCCTGGGTCAGGAAGATCCCTTGGAGGAGGGCATGGCAACCCACTCCAGTATTCTTGCCTGGAGAATCCCATGAACAGAGGAGCCTGGTGGGCTTTAGTTCATAGCATCGAAAAGAGTTGGATGCAACTGAGTACAGTGATCATATGGGCAATTGGGAGGCTTTTAAGGGAAGTGACTGTATTCATGTTTTTAGATTAGCTGTAAAGTGGGGAACTAATTAGGGAAGAGAGAGACTAGAAACCCAGCAACCTGTTAAGAGGCAACTTTAATTCATCAATTAAATCTAGAGACAGGAGGGCAGTTTTTAGTGAGAATGCAGAACAAAATATAGAGATACTTTGGAGGCAGAATTGATAGACCTGGGGGCTGATGTACACAGGTGGTGAGAAGAGAGATGAGTTAAATATGACCACGGTGTCTAGCCTGGAAGTGCAGCTGTGCCACCATTAACCAAGATGGGGAATGAGATAGGAAAGAACATATTTAGGAAGGAAGAACATTTTAATGAGTTGAGGTATCTCTGGGACAATCATCTTGAAATAAGTTTAGTGGACAGTGTTAGACTTGGGAGAGGCACAGATAAGCATGGTAGGGATGAAGATTTGGGTGGTTGAGAATAGAGTTCCTTCTCACATGGGTGAAACTGCCATCTGCATCAAATGTTTTGCCTAAGAGCAAGAAAATATGGTGTTTAATAGTACAGGGTCTGCTGAGAGGGACCCATCTTCATAGCTTGGCTCTGCTGTCTGTTTGACCTCTAGCAAAGTATCTAAACTCTAAATTTTCATAGGATTCTTGTGAGAATTACATGAGATGGTATATATGAAGTGCTGAGCTTAGAAATTAACACGTAGTGAACCACCAAATAAATGTTGACAATTACTATTTTATCTTAAATCTCAGACTTGAAGACACTGTAGTTCAAATTTCTGCATATAATATGGTATTCCATTAAGATTACTGTATTGTGTAGAAATCCCTAACTTAAAAAAAATTCGGTATTCAGAAAAACAAAACTTTAAAACCACTATATTAGATTTAAAATCTTTATTAGGATAAATTATTTGCTATATTAAAGGACTCTTTGTGAGTATATTAATTTATCAGATGCAAATTTAATCATACTATAGTAGATTTCACTTACTATTATGAGTAAATTCATTAATTAGCTCTGCTAGCACATTTAAAATTTGATTATATTATATTAATACGGGGTACCCAGGTGGCACTAGTGGTAAAAACTCAGTTGCCAATGCAGGAGACTTAAGAGACCTGGGTTGGATCCCTGGGTTGGCGAGATCCCCCGGAGAAGGAAATGGCAACCCACTCCAGTATTCTTGCCTGGAGAATCCTATGGACAGAGGACTCTGGTGGGCTAAAGTCCATGGGGTCTCAAAGGGTTGGACATGACTGAAGATACTTAGCACTATGTTAATAAGAACTCTACTTTCCACAACTTTTCAGCACTTTCACATCTTACTATATAAAATGGAATATTCTTATAGAATAAAAACAAAAAAAAATCCAAAACCTAGTTTAATGGTTCTCAAACATTTTGGTCTCAGGATCCCTTTATACCCTAAGATTTGAGGATATCACCAGCCATTACCTTAATAGAAAAACCAGACCAAGACACTAAAAAAGTAGAAAATTCGGGTAAATATCTTTGATGAATATAGTGGCCAAAATCCTCAACAAACCAATCCAACAATACAAAAAAAAAAAGATCATATACCATGACAATGTTGGATTTATACCAGGGTCACAAGGATGGTTCAACATACACAAATCAATCAATGTGATACACTACATTAACAAAAGGAAAGACAAAAACCACATAATCATCTCAATAGATGCAGAAAAAGCATCCCAGAATATTAAACATCCATTCATAATTAAAATGTTCATCAAAGTGGGTATAGTGAGAACATATCTCAACATAATAAGGACCACTTATGACAAACCTGCAGCCAATATAATACTCAATGGTGAAAAGCTGAAAGCCTTTCTGATAAATTCAGGAACAAGACAAGGTTGCCCATTTATGCCACTTATGTTTAACCTAGTATCAGAAATCTTAGCCATAGCAATCACATATGAAAAAAATATATATCCAAATTGGGAAGGAAGAGGTAAGCTGTCACTATTTGCAGATGACATGATACTCTATATAGAGAACCCTAAAGTCTCCACCCTAAAACTATTGGCACTAATAAAGTTCTAAGTTGCAGGATATAAGATTAATATACAGAAATTTGTCACATTTCTATACACTAATAATGAAATATCAGAAAAAGTAAAAAAAAAAAAAAATCTCATTTAAAACTGGGTCAAAAAATACCTAGGAATAAACTTAACCAAGGAGGTGAAAGACCTATACACTGAAAGCTATAACACATGGATTAAAGAAACTGAAGATGATGTAAAGAAACAAAAAAATATTCCATGCTCTTGGACTGGAAAACACAATATTATGAAAATGGCCATACCACCCAAAGTAATGTACAGATTTAATGCAATCTCTATCAAAATACTAGGCCATTTTTTACAGAACCAGAACAAACAATCCTAAAATGAATATGGACCTCAAAGAGTATTTTAGGTTATATCAATTAATATTTTCTATATTGGAAAGTAAACATATTTGTTCATTAATTCATTTATAAATAATAAATCTGTTGCATGTTGTAATAAACAAATTTTTGTGAAAATAGCTACAGCTGCCAACAACAAAAAATGTAATGGGAAACATGGCATTTTTTACATTTTAACAAACCTCTTTAATGTCTGGCTTAACTAAAGGCAGCTAAATTCTCATTTTTGCTTCTGCATTCAATCAGTTAAGATATCACATACCATGTAGCTCCCGGGAAATTTCACTGTACATTTGTGAAATGATGAAAGTGAAGAGCAAGCAACATCTCAATATTATTATGAATACAGCTTTGACCTTGTGGACCCATGGATAGGACCCCCAAGGTCCTTTCCATACTTTGAAAACCAATATCCTAGTTGAACAGAAGTTTTTTCAGTCCTGTGTCCTTTGTCAGTCCTTTTTCAGTCCTCTTCTAAGAGCTTAATGAAAAAACTTATCTAACATCCAACTCAGGTCTCCAGAATCAAAAGTAAGATATTTACAGACAAGAAGCTACAGGTACCACTCACCCTCACAGCCTTCCCTGTGAATACTGAGCCAGTTGCACTGCTTTTAAAGGCTCTGGTCTGGTTCAGTTCTAGAAGTCCTTTGTGATACTGAAGGGCAATTCGGGCTGTCACTCCTGAGCCGGTAGGACTTCTGTCAACCTGTTTCAGAATAAATGAAGATAGTGTTCACAGTGTTCTAGTTCCATATTACCTGGCTGTGTCTAAAAATCCCAGCTTTAATACCTGTTCATCTGCAAACACACAGATATTGGTGGTTGGTTCCTCATTGTAAGTGTCTTTTCCATCTGTTAATATAGTTCCATATAGAAAAGCAAGGTCTTCGCTGTCAGGATGATTAATTTTAAACTGTAAATAAAATAACCACCACATGTAAAATAAATATTTTCATTCAAATCTATCTTTTAAATAACAGATATGGGGTACTCTCAGATATAATTTATCCATATTTATCATTTTAAAAAATATTTTTTGGGTCACAACACTAAATATTGATATTAGAAATTACGCATTTTTCTAGATGAATAAAGATACTTTTGTTGGAAGTTATGATTCTTACACTTTGAGCCCTTTCTAAGGAGGTCATCCTGCACATATCCTCTACTAAAGGAACAGCTGTATTTTATATACTTAACCCCCAAACATATGCACTCTTTGAAGCACTGACCTCAGCATTGACCCCAGGACAGTCAATTCACAGGCCAGCCATGGCTGCTCAAACAGGAAGAGAAAGGCTATCCTTATCTCACCCTAAGGAACTTGAAGAGGATAATGCAGCAAAGTTAAGCAATGAGTATCTAGAGCTGAAATTAATATCACTGATAAACACAAGAACTGTAAGAGGCTATGAGCAAGCAAAAAGTATAAGGTTGCAGAAGATCTTAGGTTAAGAGAAGCAACTGGATGGGGCAAAAAAGGCTTATTATAACAGACTGAAGCAGCAGGTACACACAGAAGCAGGCAATGGCAGGGCAGCTAAGTCACATGAGCAGTAAAGCTAGGTCTGGCTCAAATGTGCAATGCTTCCTATTCTTCTTGGGAGGTCTGGTTGTTTAACTTCTGGATTTCTGTAACGTCTGTTAGCCTGGCCAAGATGAGTATAATCTTACTTCTACTGTATCCCGATGGTTAGTACATTCCCCTAGCACTTACCTATCATTTAAAGCAGTTGAAGAGATTGGAGTCTTAAAATCCAAGGAGTCCATCTATAACCCAGTTAAAGAAGCCTGCATATTGGACCTTTGTTCTCCATCCCTTAAAGCCCCCATGCCCCGCTCCATGATAGCACCAGCACATCACACCGCACACAGGGATGCTGCCCCCACTAGACTGAGCTCTTGAAGGTGGTGGGGTTTGTTCTTCCTCTGGTCTCCAGCATCTAACATAGTATCTAACATACAATAAGTCCTTGGTAAATGTTTGTTAAAAGGATAAGGACAAATTTATACTACATCTACTTTAGCCCCCTTCCCTCCCAAATGGCCTTTGCCTAAATCTGCATAAGCAGGATGCTGCTGCTGCTGCTGCTAAGTCGCTTCAGTCATGTCCGACCCTGTGCAACCCCATGGACGGCAGCCCACCAGGCTCCCAAGTGGTCAGCAATTCACACAAAGTAGACCTACTGCCTGCTTCATCACCGACAGAACTTCTCATATTTTCCTCAGAACCCTTCCTCCCTCAAAGTCCATCCCTTACCACCTTAGTGAGATGTTCTAGCTTTAATGAGACGTTCAAACTTCCTCCTTTTATTAAGAAAACAATGCCTTTTCCTCTTGATTTTATTAAAAAATAAGGTCAAATTATTTTGTGTCAAATTGTTAACTCAAACTATTAGCTGTCTGCTTACTGGAACAGAAAACAGATGTAAGTCCAGAGTTTCAGAAGTTTTCATGATAATATAATTCTCCATATTTGTATTGGAAGTTCTGGAAAAATGATAATTTAGAACAGGGTTTCTAGTATATATTTTCATTTTGCCATTTAGGTTATAAAGTTATAGGTTACTATGTTAAATTAAAGCCTCATATATTAAATAGGCCTTAAATAATTATTAGTAGAAGTATTCCAGATTCTATCTTTCCTAAGTTATTTTTTACTTAGAATAATAATTAAATTTTCATATGCTAAAACATTCAAGTATGTATATGAGTTTTATATACAGGTCCCAATTAGGTAAAATGTCAGACTTGTGCTAGAAGTGAAAGAATATTCTAGAATTACTTATTATCTAAACTGATTTTATAACAACAGTTTTCCCAAGTCAAACTGGAGTTACTTGAGTTATTACTTGGAGTTATTACTTCTCAGCAATATAGAAAAAAATTCACTAACTAGGAATTAATATTCTCTGTGAAATAAGAGACATTCTGATCAGATTTAATGAAATCTATTTTGTCAGCTATATTTGACAGTCACTATTTTCAAGTTGTGCAGAATGACCACGTATATCTAAAGCATTTCAAAGTGTAATATTATCTATTTTCTATTTGTTTAAATAACCACAAATTATATTATTACTTATTCTTAAAGTTAACAGTTGTCATTTGTTGAACATTTACTATGGTGAAGGCACTATTCTAAGTCCTTTACACGTACTGACTTACAACTCCCTATGAAGCACCAATTTCATAATTTCCATTTACAGATCGGAAAACTGAGGCACATGGAGGCAATGTGATTTGTTCAAGGTTACACAAGTTATAAATGGCAAATCCACAACACCCAGGTAGTCTTGCTCTAGAGTTTAAGATTACAACCGGCACCCTATTCTTAGTACGACTAGTAATCTAAATGTAGAGATATTTAAATTCTGTAGACATGTCATTTATATCTCCTCCATGTCACAGAGGAGGCTATTGAAAGGCTGTTGTTGAATCACGCGAATACACTGGGATTCTCGGCCCCCGGAGGAGAAGAATTCAATCCGGGGCCAGAGACGAGGCTTGATCGCTCAGAGCTTTTGTGTAATAGTTTTATTAAAGTATAAAGGAGATAGAGAAAGCTTCTGACATAGGCATCAGAAGGGGGCAGAAAGAGTACCCCCTTGCTAGTCTTCAGCTGGATGTGATATAGTCACTAGCAGTCTGTTAATGAAAGAAAGGAATGTCTTATAATTCAGAATAGCACCAGGCCCCTCGCCCATAAGATGCATTTTGGGATAATCTTGACACCAAATGGTTTATCTTGGGCCATAAAATAATTAACTTGAATCTTAAAGAAGGGCAGACCACCATACAAATAGTTTCATTTACATAGATTAGGGGAACAATATCTGAGTATAACATACTGGTTTGTCAAGTAGGTTTTGGGCCAAGAGGCGGAACCGACTTGGAGACCGAGTTTGGGGTAAAGGCGTAGTACATTAGCATAGCTTAAGACAAACATTTCCATAAGAAAAAGGCATTGGTTATCTCTAGGCTCAAGAATAGCTAACTTCAGGTGAAACCAGGTGTCATTATGGCAACACAGTATTTTAAGAGAAACCTCTCTTTAAATTTGTATAGAGAAGGAAAAAAATATTGCTAGTTTGTTTCCTCCTGCCGCTTAAGAGATAAAAACGTCTGACACTTGCAGGCTATGTCCTCCATTTGGAGACCCCTGGCCTTCCCGCCTGTTACCGTCTCACTATCAGCTGTGGCGGCAGCGTCGGTACTGACCTGAGCCTTCACTGCCTCTGTCACCGCACTTGCTGCAGCCACGAGGTCCCTTGTCTTTGCAGAACAAACATTGAGTCCTAACTTTTCAGCACTGACAAATGCATAAAATGCACCACCATAGGCAACGTCCACCACCACCTTCCCATGACCAGGAACATCCACCAGGAGATCTAAAAGAGATGTGTTTGAAAATGAGTTTGTTTTTAGTATTTCAGCAATAAAATTCACATCATTTTCAATTCATGTATATTTATGGGTGGGGGGGTGAAGAGTACTTTTTCCTATCTTAGGAATGCAGCAAAAATCAATTTTGAAAATGAATGTGCATCAAGTAAATAATAACAGACCTTTAGCTAAGTACATCTTTCTATTTTTAACTTCAATGAGGTTCACATAAGTTTTAGAACATCTGAATGCCATGTTTTTCCTAAATCATACTTACATATTTTGTTAACCATTCTGAGGATCTTTTCTAGAAAACATCATTGAAGCAGAGAGAGAGGAAACTCTGGGATATGAATGTGTGAAAACTATGAAGGAAAATGTAGGTCCCTCTCATACTATTGGGAGCAGTTTAAAACAGTGAGGATTTGGGATCCTATTCACAAACTGGTTTTCTTCAGCTATAACATCAAAACAAAATGGAAAACAAAAACAAAAACATTTTTCTATCCAAGTTTTAGATACTTATTTATCTAGAAATTTTCATCTCAAGGAAGTAACCTGCAGGCAAATATCCAGAATAAAGCCATTATAGAATCAGTGGCCTTTACAGTATCATTTTGCATCAGGGTTTTTATTTCGGTATTTTAAGTCCCTAACATACCCCAAATTTCACCTGAACTGCAGTTGTTTGAAATCCTGAATTTGTATTTCCAAAGGAATGGGGCTGGTGATATTTGGGAACATTAAAACTGTTGACCTTTCTTTGCATTCTCTTCTCTTTCTCCTCCCTAAGTCAAATAGGCTTAATGATCACTGCCTCTGGGGGAGGCATACAGCAGGGGAGAAAGCAGGTCTTTCTGTTTTTGGTTCATGGAAACCTCAGGAGAAGATATGTTGGCAAAGGAGTGTCCCAAAGGGAGAATAGTCCTCCTGGTCAGTAGAGAAATTTCCTCTAGGCCAAGAAAAGAGACTGAAGGTGCTGACTGCAGACCTGTGTGGTCTTTCCCATGGCACAGTGAGGAGGCTAAGGGATGTGGCAGAGATAGCCACAGGAAGAGGGAGAGGAGACAGGGGCAGGGGCCACTGGGCAGGGGCCACTGGATGGGGTAGATGATGTTTCCCTGGTTAACTATGCAAGTGGTTAAGGCCCCTGTCTCCAAGATGGAACTTTTAAGAAACCTTTGCTCACACATATATCAGAAAAGGGCCCATGGAAGGATGAGGCAAAGTCAACCAACAGTGTAAAGGGGTCTCGATTTAGAAATTAAGTTGTGAAAAGTAAAATAGTTCTTATACTCCTTGCTCTGCACAGTGATTCATACAAAGACACCAGGGAGCTATCAGTTTCAGAGCAGAATCACAGAATCCTTTTAACACATAATGTGTCAGAGCAAATTTATAATCAAGAGTAAAACATGCCAGTGGAACTTAACAGCAAAAGAGAAAAATGCTTTATCTTGATGTTGATGCAACGTGCAAAGCAGGTTTAATGAGAGGAGACTGAGGAAATAGATGGAAATGAGGGACTGCCAGAATGGGGAAAGCTAAGTGTGGCTTTGGAGTCCTCATGTAAAAAATGGAACTGTTTCCTTCCGAAGAGGATTGTTTTGAGAATTTCATGTGATAATGCGTGGGGAATGCTTGGCAGATTAGGAATGCAATAAATATCAATATGAAAGCCCAAAGTTTAACTTCCAGCAGGAATAGGGCTCTTACAAGGACCAATGAACATATTCTGCTCTGAGTTTCATTTATTTACTCAACAAACATTCACTGACTGCATACTGTTCTAGTACTTAAATACAGTGATGAAAATTAGTTTTCACTTTAGCTGGGTGGCGTAGCAATGAACTCAGCAACTCTGAGGTGGGGACTATTGTTATCCTCTCTTTATAGATGACACTGAGGCATGGAATTCCTTCCACAAGGTTACAGAGATGGGAAGGGGCAGAGCAACGATCTTGAACACTATCAGTCTGCCTTTTAAGCAACTTTCAAAGTAGATAATTTAAGGATTTCATTTTCTTAATGACTCAAAGTGACCATAAATGCCCACGGATTATTTTATGGTCACACAAGGATGCTTTCAGGAACTACTGTGCTGGTCGTATTGGCTGCTCCCACCCTAACCAACCCCCAACTATGATGTACACAGCTGGTGATCCTGCTGCCAGCTGTCATTTCCCACAAAACCTAGAGTGCTTCTAATCCACTGCTGGGGTGGCCTGGCGTTTGGGGGCAGGCGGGAGGAGTCAGGTAACCAAGCCAGTTAACAGTTGAGGTTTTTAAAGATGCAACCCTAACATAAATTCTCATCTCCCTTATGTGCCCTCCCAATCCGATGTGACACCATTTCTTCTGGGCAAATGATATCAGTTTTCCCAGTGGCATTCTTTTACCAACTTGTGTGTTTCAGTTGCCTGAGGCTGTTCTAAGACTCTCAAATGCCTGGGCTACTACTGCATGGTTCATAACATTCATAAACAGGTTAATTGGGAACCCCAATCCATCCAGAGGCTCAAGATTAAATTAACAGAATGATTTGCATGGCTTGAAGTCTTTGAAGAAAAGGAGTGATAACTCTATACCTGTACTGACTAAATTAGCACCCAGCTCAGTTCTAGTCAGACTACTAAAGCCTCCTCTGATAGAATTCAGCCTTCACTGATAGGATTTTTAAGGATCTCCCTCTTTGTAAGCATTATAATTACATTGTTTAGCATGACATACAGGCTCTGTACTAGAGAACCCACCAAAACCTTTTCAAGGCTCTGCACTCCTAGAGAACTAGCAACCTGAAATATTCTGCAGTCTTTGTATCTCTGCTGCTGCTGCTGCTAAGTCATTTTTTAAACTTCTAGGTACCTTGCATTCACGTATACAAAATCCTCAAAAACACTCAACTGAGATAAAAATGAAGACACAGTAGGAACGGAAAGCGAATCATGCTGCATAGCTTTAAAAAGAAGTCAGGATTTGGACCCAGACACTTTTTCCTGTTATTAAAAAGTAAGAGCAGCAACAGCTGTATATTCTTGAAAAGATTTAATTCTTCCCCCAAGAAGTGGGGAAGACACTTTTTACAGATGAGCTCCAGCAACCTGTGTTTACTAACTTGTCAGGGGTCGATAACGTGCTCAGCAAGCATATTTTGAGCCATCCTGGAGCCTGGTACGTGGTTGCTCTTTGCACTTTCCTTGATCCTAGTGGACCCTGCTTTATCCAACTGCAAAATCTTCTGGAATGCCTGAGAGAGGGGAACGAAGCGTTGAGTAAGGGAAACACGTAATTCTGTACTCCTCGAGGCTCTCCCCAAATAACAGATGGACACGTCAGCGAGATATTCAATATGAGTATTGTTGTTGAATGGCTAAGTCGTGCCCCACTCTTTGCGACTCCATGGACTGCAGCCTGCCAGGCTTCTCTGTCCATGGGATTTCCCAGACAAGAATACCGGCGTGAGCTGCCATTACCTTCTCCAGGGGATCTTCCCAACCTAGCTTCCTGTCTTCAGCACTGGCAGGTGGATTCTCTACTGCTGAGCCACTAGAGAAGCCCCAAATTGCATGCACCACACAAATTCACAAGGCTAAGATGCTGACATACATTTGCAGGGATTTAGAATTACCTTCTGTTTGATTGTAAAAGCTTGTGGGGTGGGTTAGTTGCGCTCGTGGGCTCCAGCCCACAGAGACAGTTAGTGTAATTAGTTGGGTCCCCGGCTGCAGGGCCGGAAGGGTCCTGCCGGTTACCTGTGGCCAGCACGAAGGCCGGGACACTGTGGAAGCGCACCGGGCCGCGACTGCGGCCGCCCTCGCACTCCACGAAAGCGGCCACCAGCCCGCACGGGCAATGGATGTTGACCAGGGCCTCTTGGGCGTCGGACGGGGGCGCCGGCACCAGCCCGAAGTCGAGCGCAAAGCGGCCCAGCGCCAGCACAGCGTGGCCGCACATAGAACTGTAGCCCTCGTTGTTCAGGAACAGGACGCCCAGGTGCGCGTCGGGCAGCTCGCTCGGCACCAGCACAGCTCCGTACATGTCCCGGTGCCCCCGGGGTTCGAACATGAGCCGTCGCCGCACATGGTCAAGGTGCTGGCGCATGTAGCGCCGCTTGGCCAGCAGCGTGGGGCCGACCACCTCCGGACACCCCGCCAGCACAATGCGCAGGGGCTCGCCGCCTGTGTGCATGTCCACCACCGACAGCGCCGGCGTCCCCGGGTCATGTGGAGGCATCCAGGGCACAGTCAGCGGGCCCGCCATAGTCTGCCTCCGTGAGAGAACTCTACCGCCACGCAGACACGCGCTTCACGCTGCGAACCCACCCGCTCTCTCCGCGATAAAGACGCAGGACGCCTCCCCGGCTCAGGGGGCCGGGCCTCCGAGCGGAGACCCGGAAGCGCGAGGAGGGGCGGGGCTTCGGAGCGGTTACCCGGGTTACCAGGAGGCGGAGCCGTCGAGGGCGCTTTGGCCCGGATGTCCGGGCGCCGTGGCTTGGTCCACTAATCTGCGAGTCTCTCCAAGGAAACCTACTAGCTGCTGATGGGTGAGTGGTCGCCAATGTCCTGGGAAGCGTTTATCTTAGTCCCTGCTTCTACCCTACGCTGCCAGCTCTGCGCTCGGCTCCAGCGGGTGGCCTCCGGATAGCGGCGAGTCCTTGTCCTTTGTTCCCACGCGTTTTTGGCCGGACCGAGGTGGGATGGGGATAGTCTCTGCCCCAGGCAAACCGAACTGGGGAACCGACTGCAAAGAGAAGGCCGGCTGCGTACGCGGGAAAGGCCAGGCCTTTGTTTATTCAAAATGTCACCTCAATTCCTTTTTTCAGTCCCTTTGTTTAATATTCCTGAGGGTTAACTTGACAATTTAAAGGGCAAGCATTAAGTGCAGGAAAACAGTAAAGAAAGCAGAAATTAATGCTGCTTTACTGTTGTGTCTTGCTTCAGCATCAAACGTAAGTTTTGGGGGCCGTTCCCAAAGGACCATGACGGTTGCAAAACAGTTAAAAATTCAGATCTCCTTTACTATAGGAAATAAAAGGGGAAAGTGAGCGGACAGTGGGAGGTAGGGTTGTTTG
Organism: Bubalus kerabau; assembly: GCF_029407905.1. Classification (NCBI taxonomy): domain Eukaryota; kingdom Metazoa; phylum Chordata; class Mammalia; order Artiodactyla; family Bovidae; genus Bubalus; species Bubalus kerabau. The sequence continues at coordinate 76,695,278 of NC_073633.1, forward strand.
GTTTTTTTCTTAGTGGACAGTAAGCTTTTGCTTATTGGAGAAGGAAATGGCAACCCACCCCAGTGTTCTTGTCTGGGCAATCCCATGGACAGAGGATCCTGGCAGGTTACAGTCTTTGGGGTCGCAAAACAGTCGGAAACGACTGAGCGACTAAACAATAAGCTTTTGCTTTCAATTTATCATTGCTGATTTTCAGGTCTTTGGTTTTGAGAAATCGTAGATTATTTACAGTCATGTATTTATTAAGCAACTGTTAGATGCAAAATTGGTATAGAAGAAGTTTCCAATTTTTTAACTTCTGCGTTCTCGAAAAATCTGAAACAACTCGCTTTGGTCTATTAGTTTTTGGTCTGTTAATTTTAGTCTATTAGTTTATGATTACAGTTGATTTAAAAATAAGTGCTGAGCTTTCCTAGTGGTCCAGTGGTTAAGAATCTGCCAGCCAGTTCAGGGCACAGGGGTTCAGTCTCTGGTCTGAGACTATCCTACATGCCCCAGAGCAACTAAGCCCCTGCACCGCAACTGCTGAGCCCAGGGCTCTAGAGCCCAGTGCTTGGCAAGGAGAGGCCACAACAAGGAAGAAGCTCGCGGCAAGCCAGAAAGCAGCAGCGAGGACCCAGGGCAGCCAAAAATAATAAATAAATATAAATACATAAATAATAAATGAAAAGAAGTGACTGCGATAGTGAAAAAAGTTTTAAATGCCAAGGTAAAGAAGCCTATGGGTTTTTTTTTTTTTTAAGTCAGAAATTTGACAAAGGTGAACATATTAAACTTGAGGCATTTTAGCCTGTGCTATTTCTATTTTTCTCAACAGCACAAGGAGAAAGAAGAGTCTACTCCAATTTGATAGAAGAAAGTATTGTGGATCAGGCAGTCTCTAGATTGTGAATTCATGAAGAATTTGGGAAATGATTTTTCAGGAAAAGCTTAATTTCCCAAATTCATGTTTGACCAGGACTTATTCCACAGTAGGGTGTGGGTTCTTGGAGGGTATGGCCTCTGTCGTGTTCCGCTGTGGATCTATCCAGGTCTCTCACCGGTGGAATCACACTTAATGCATGTTTACTGAGTGAACAAATCAGTGATTGAAGGGAATCAGATGTCACTGATGAAAAAAATTCCTTTGATGATAACTTTTCCCTCTAGGTGAGGTCAAAGGCAATCAGCCCTGAGTTTTTGGTTAAAAAGAGCTGCTTTGTATGTTGTCTAAGGCTTGAGATCAGAGGGTTGATTCTAAGGCAGTGCTTCCTAAGTACTGGTCAGAGGCCCAGTGACAGCCTTGATGAAATTTTCACCTGTCCTCTACAAAAATGATCAAAGTTAGGATACTAGGCTTCTTATAAAGTGAATTTATTTACCTTAAAGTCCTTTTATTCTGAAATTGTGTCCTTTCTGCTTTTCTGGCATTAAAATGTGTTCTGTCATGAAGGGAGGTGATGATAATTTTCATGTGTTTTAAGGCATGACTTAATGTTCTTTTGGGGCAGAAATCCTCTATTAATCCTCTAGTTTAAAAAAAAAAAAGGGGGGGAAATTCAAAAGTCTAGACCATCCAGTCAAGGTGAGTGACTGGCTGGAGCATTGGAGACATTCCAGGCTAGGCTCTGAGTCCTGGGCAGAGTCTGCCTTGCTGTAGACCTTGATCTTCAGGAACAGCATTAGCAACAAGGTTCCATGGAATCTTCAGTAGTGTCACAGTGTAAAAGGAGAACTAAATACCTGCATCAAGACTTTTGTCTAATGCATATTTTTTTCCTTGAAACTGTGTTGAGATAATTTCTGCCAACTGTTTCAGCTGTTATTACCTAATTTTTTATAATCACAAAAGATGTTACTATACTGGCATTTGTTTTTAAAAAGCTGTCGATATTCAACCAGCATGCCTTGGACTTTATTGTGGGAAGACCCTGTTATTTAAAAATGGCTCAACTGAAATATATGGAGAATGTGGGGTAAGTCTTAACTTGGTATGATATTTCATTTGTAAAATCTGTTTGCTTCTGAAATATTGGGACATGCAGAATAACTTTTTTCTTCAGTGTATTTCAACCTAAAAAAGAATATGGAGGCATTAATAAAATTCTCATTTGTGTTGTCATATTGTCTATAATACATCTTTGTGACAGTCACAGTTACTAAGTATTTTTTAATGGATAATTTAATAATTTCTAATTTTTATTAATATAGAAAAGTGACTTGGACAAAAATTTAACATTACAACTCCAGAGCATTTCTCTACAGTTTTTATATGGGGTTAATGACTAGATTTTCATGTAACTTAGTCAACTATTTTTAGTAACTATTATGCAGGTATAACAAATACAATTTAAACTTTTAAAATTTTATTTATGTTTTCTCTTTTATCTTTAAAAGATGCACATGTAAACACATGTTTAAACTGAAATGTGACATCTTAGTGAACAATTTTGGGAGGGTGTTAATGTTCTAAAATAATATCTGTACATAAAATACTGTTCTTATATATTGTAGGTGTGTCCAAGAGGGCAGAGAACAAATGCACAGAAATACTGTCAGCCTTGCACAGAGTCTCCAGAACTTTATGATTGGCTCTATCTTGGCTTTATGGCTATGCTCCCTCTTGTTTTACATTGGTTCTTCATTGAATGGTACTCAGGGAAAAAGAGGTTAGCACTGTTCTCTAAATGTATCTGAATGCACTGATGTTGGAATAGTTGTCATTTAGAAGACCTAATCAAGTAATATACCTCTGTTATTTTACAAGTGGCAGGCTTGTTTTTCTTTTATCTGCTGATTACTTTTGACTATGGCCATAAAACTGCTAGAGCATGCCTCAGTAAATATTAAGGGAAATGTCCTTTGTTTTACTCTGAGTGAAGCTGGAGGAATATTTTACTTAATTTTTATTTCTTAATTATCTTTATTGGTTTTTTGCAAAGAATTGGCTGTGATTACAAACTGTTTATTGTTCTAAAACAAAAATCTTTGCAGTTTAATACTAGTAATCGAGTATAATGTAGTTTAAGTGTTATGGCTGCAACCTAATTATGAAAACTTACACTAAAATCCACAAAAACTTACTGAGCATTGTGTTTGATGTTTAGAAGATCAGAAGAAGAGATACAAAAATAAGTGATGTGGTTGATTGCCCTAATCTTATAGAGAAGACAAATACATACACAACTACTTATAATACATATCAGTCTTGAAAGTATAGAATCAAAAAGTGTATAAAAGCTTTATAAACTAAATGGTCTGGAGTCACAGAGAATGAAAGAGATGAAATCGTGCCCGGTGTCACCTGAAACACATCAAAAAAGGAACATTTCAGGCAGAGGCAACAGTGTGAACACTGGCATAGAAGTATGAAACATCATGTGACCACTTATGGGTGGGAATGGGAGTAGTTGGGTGTTCAAAGTGTGGATAGCACATGAGAGAAAGGTAATAAAAAGGAGGGTGAGAAAGGGGCCGAGGCCAGAACGTGAAAGTTCTTGGTAATGATGTGAACCTTATTGCACTGGGAGTGAGGAACCAAATTCTACCGTAGTACATTTCAGCCATCCTGACTGTTGGTTCCTCTTAACATCTCCGCATCTTTCCTGCTTTAGGTCCTGTCCCTTTCCCCAAACTCTTCTCTGCCTGAAATACTCTCTTCTCCCTGCACCTTTTGACCTAGCAGCTTTTCCCCCTTGCAATCTCAGTTTAAATCACGCCTCCTTAGAGAAGCCTTCGCTGGCCCAATCTAAAGTAGACCTGTCTTCATTATTTTTCTTTTTTAAAAGCACTGTTATTTTGTGGTTGTTGCTTTGTGTTTAGCACTCAACACAATTTGCAGTTATGTTTGTCTCCTCATTTCATGTTCTCTCCCACCCCTGATTATAGGCTCCATGAGGGCAGTGGTCGTCCCCATTTTTATCTATGGACTCTGCAGAGACCAGCATAGTTGCTGGCACATGATAGATACTAGGTATTTGCCAATGAATGATTTATTGGTGAAGGTTTTTGTTTGGAAAAAGAGTATCTTGGGTATATGTTTTAAGAAGACAACTTCTGTGGAGGGCAGATTAGAGATAAGACATACTAGAAAGCTGTTGTCCAAAAAGTAATGACGGCTAGACTCCAGTGATAGGAACGGAAGTGGAGAGGATGGTCAGATGGAAGTAGAATCAGTACTTTTCTGGACCTACCAGATAAGTCCACATTGATTATTTACATTGGAAAAGCATTCATTATTTTTCAGAAAAGAAGCCATTAAATTTTTTTTAAAGCAGCTCTCATCCCTCTTTTAGTTTCTGTTGTAGAATGATGAGAGATGAAGGTGAGAAAAGAAATGTGATTAACAGAGCTCAAGTTAAATAATTGCTCATTTGGAACTTTATAGCTTGGAATGGAGAAGAGGTGGGGTTAATGCATGTACCTCACCAAATACATTTGAACTAAAACATCAGATATGGTTTGAGAGAATGTTAGAGCAGAAGGTAGAGCTTTGGCTTGGGGATAAAGCCGAGATATGATCAGTGCTTAGACAGGAAAGGAGGTGGGCTTAAAAAGGAGTTTGCATAACTATGTTTTACCTAAGAAGTTGGTAGCGAGAAATACAAGGGCCATCTCTTATGTTTTCCTGAGACATTGTACTTAGAATCAAGGAAGCAGGGGCCTACCTGTCTTAGACTAGACTCATGTTTCTCAAATTTTTTCATTCTTTCCTCCGTAAAGAGCTTTTTAAGATACTTTTTCCCCCTAATTTCACCTCAGTTCAGTTCAGTTGCTCAGTCGTGTCCGACTCTTTGCAACCCCATGAATCACAGCACGCCAGGCCTCCCTGTCCATCACCAACTCTCAGAGTTCACCCAAACTCATGTGCATCGAGTCGGTGATGCCATTCAGGCATCTCATCCTCTGTTGTTCCCTTCTCCTCCTGCCCCCAATCTCTCCCAGCATCAGGGTCTTTTCCAATGAGTCAACTACCCCATGAAATTTTAGTATCACAGATATACTGTTTATTGATTTATATAGTGTATGTATATATGTGTTTTATATATCAGAAGTGTAATATTATTTTATACTCAAGGGTCAATTCTTATCTCCTTGGGAGTCCTAGTGCCCACTGAGAATGCATAGTTCAGTTCAGTCGCTCAGTTGTGTCTGATTCTTTTGCGACCCCATGGATTGCAGCACGCCAGCTTTCCCTGTCCATCACCAACTCCCGCAGCTTGCTCAAACTCATGTCCATTGAGTTGGTGATACCATCCAACCATCTCATCATCTGTCATCCACTTCTCCTGCCTTCAGTCTTTCCCAGCATCAAAGTCTTTTCCATTGAGTCCATTCTTTGCATCAGGTAGCCAAAGTATTGGAGCTTCAGCTTCAGCATCAGTCCTTCCAATGAATATTCAGGGCTGATTTCCTTTCGGATGGACTGGTTTGATCTCCTTGTTGTCCAAGGGACTCTGAAGAGCTTTTTCCAGCACCACAGTTCAGAAACATAGGCTAGCTTCTAATCAAAACTTCCCTTTCTGGCCTGTTTGCTTTTCCCAGAGTTTAGTGTTAAATTTGTTTTTCTTTGAGGCCAGGGCAGAGATACGCAGAAAATGCATTTTTTATGTAATGAAGCCAGAAGTTGTGCTTCTTTTGTAATTTGTTTTCCAAATGTATCCATGCAACAATCTTTAGGGATGTTTGCGGTGTGCCAGGCTCTGTACTAGGTTGTGGGATTCAGAAATGACTAGTGTGGATGCTCACAGCCCAGTGGATGAGGTAAGCAAACCGTCACAGAGTTTGTGAGGGTTCTCGGGTAGAGGCATGTGCATAGTTTTAAGGCTAGCTTAGAGAGGGAATAGGGTGATGTCACAGGAGAAAAAACTGATTTTAAACTGAACTTTGAAAAATGAGTCGTTTTTGAGAGAAATTGAAGGGAGAGTTTATCAGCAGGAAAAACGTGCAAAAATCTAGAGCCAAGAGAGAGCACAGTATAAGAAATGAGAGCTGAGGGTGCTTTGAGAAATAGGGACTGAGTAAGACCAAGATATAAAGAGATCTGGGGCTGGGAGAGTCTTAGGAAATATTCCTAGGACCTGGGATAACCCCAGATCTGATCTTAAAGGATACACCATTTGCCAGGTGGGTGACATGTGTTTTGAGGTGAAGCATGGCGCATGCCGATGAGTGAAGCAGTGAGGAAACAAGCAGCTTTGTAAGGCCAGGTAGTATGGGAGATAAGGCTGGCAGGAAGTATTTTTTCTGAAAGGCAGATGGGACTCACCGAAGTAGATTAATAAGGGGAGTTTTAGAAGCAGATTCCATTTTGTAAAAGATTACATAGTTGACTGAAGATGGATTGAAAGAGAGTATGATGAGTAGAAGATATTAAGAGATGGCAAGAATACACAGAAGAACTGTACAAAAAAGATCTTCACGACCCAGATATTCACGATGGTGTGATCACTGACCTAGAGCCAGACATCCCGGAATGTGAAGTCAAGTGGGCCTTAGGAAGCATCACTACGAACAAAGCTAGTGGAGGTGATGGAATTCCAGTTGAGCTATTCCAAATCCTGAAAGATGATGCTGTGAAAGTGCTGCACTCAATATGCCAGCAAATCTGGAAAACTCAGCAGTGGCCACAGGATTGGAAAAGGTCAGTTTTCATTCCAATCCCAAAGAAAGGCAATGCCAAAGAATGCTCAAACCACCACACAATTGCACTCATCTCACACGCTAGTAAAGTAATGCTCAAGATTCTCCAAGCCAGGCTTCAGCAATAGGTGAACCGTGAACTTCCTGATGTTCAAGCTGGTTTTAGAAAAGGCAGAGGAACCAGAGATCAAATTACCAACATCCGCTGGATCATGGAAAAAGCAAGAGAGTTCCAGAAAAACATCTATTTCTGCTTTATTGACTATGCCAAAGCCTTTGTGTGGATCACAATCAACTGTGGAAAATTCTGAAAGAGATGGGAATACCAGACCACCTGACTTGCCTCTTGAGAAATCTGTATGCAGGTCAGGAAGCAACAGTTCAAACTGGACATGGAACAACAGACTGGTTCCAAATAGGAAAAGGAGTTCGTCAAGGCTGTATATTGTCACCCTGTTTATTTAACTTATATGCAGAGTACATCATGAGAAACGCTGGACTGGAAGAAACACAAGCTGGAATCAAGATTGCCGGGAGAAATATGAATAACCTCAGATATGCAGATGACACCACCCTTATGGCAGAAAGTGAAGAGGAACTCAAAAGCCTCTTGATGAAAGTGAAAGTAGAGAGTGAAAAAGTTGGCTTAAAGCTCAACATTCAGAAAACGAAGATCATGGCATCCAGTCCCATCACTTCATGGGAAATAGATGGGGAAACAGTGTCAGACTTTATTTTTCTGGGCTCCAAAATCAGTGCAGATGGTGACTGCAGCCATGAAATTAAAAGACGCTTACTCCTTGAAAGGAAAGTTATGACCAACCTAGATAGCATATTCAAAAGCAGAGACATTACTTTGCCAACAAAGGTTCGTCTAGTCAAGGCTATGGTTTTTCCAGTGGTCATGTATGGATGTGAGAGTTGGACTGTGAAGAAGGCTGAGTGCCGAAGAATTGATGCTTTTGAACTGTGGTGTTGGAGAAGACTCTTGAGAGTTCCTTGGACTGCAAGGAGATCCAACCAGTCCATCCTAAAGGAGATCAGTCCTGGGTGTTCTTTGGAAGGAATGATGCTAAAGCTGAAATTCCAGTACTTTGGCCACCTCATGCGAAGAGTTGACTCATTGGAAAAGACTCTGATGCTGGGAGGGATTGGGGGCAGGAGGAGAAGGGGACGACAGAGGATGAGATGGCTGGATGGCATCACTGACTCGATGGACGTGAGTCTGAGTGAACTCCAGGAGTTGGTGATGGACAGGGAGGCCTGGTGTGCTGCGATTCATGGGGTTGCAAAGAGTCGGACACGACTGAGCGACTGATCTGATCTGATCTGATGATGAGTAGAAAGCCAGTAAGAACGTTACTAAAGTCATGTCAAGAATTGATAAGGTTCGGATTTTGCCTCCAAAAATATGAATTCTATAAAGAAGCAAAAGATGGGTTCTATAATATGAAAGTGTACACATTTATTTACGTACTTGGTCTTCATCTGTGTAAAACGGCTTAGGAGTTCTGCTTCCAACACCTTGGGCTCATTAGGAGCTTCAGTGATGATCTTGCATGGAATACCTAAAGTCTGGAAGAGACACGCTATGGAAGACACTGCTGGTCTCACAGGAATGGGGTGGGGTGGGGTGGATCTTTGAGAACTCTTCTCTTTCAGAAAATAAGCAAACCCACCCTGAGCTGGAGCCACAGCACGCAGTAGGGTTGGGTTGCCTAAGGCTAATTGCCAACAGTAGCTGGGTAGTCCTTTCTTTCTGTTCCACATGATGTTGAGTTGGGATGTACTCATCTCAAGGCTGGACTCGACTGTGGTGTGCAAAGTGAGTAACTCATGGTGGAATAGGTGCTGGCTGTCAGCTGTCAGCACATGGGCGCTGCTCACCACCAGCTCTTTTATCTTTGGTGTTCTGAAGCTTAAGTATAATGTGTATTGGTGTGAATTTCTTTTTATTTATTCTGCTTGGAATGTGTTTTGATTCCTAGGAAAAATTCTGTGAACTTGCTTTTCATTATTTCAGTTGAGCCCAGTCAAACTACAGATTCAGTTCAGTTCACTTCAGTCGCTCAGTCGTGTCCAACTCTTTGCCACCCCATGAATCGCAGCACACCAGGCCTCCCTGTCCATCACCAACTCCCGGAGTTCACTCAGACTCACGTCCATTGAGTCAGTGATGCCATCCAGCCATCTCATCCTCTGTCGTCCCCTTCTCCTCCTGCCCCCAATCCCTCCCAGCATCAGAGTCTTTTCCAATGAGTCAACTCTTCGCATGAGGTGGCCAAAGTACTGGAATTTCAGCTTTAGCATCATTCCTTCCAAAGAACACCCAGGACTGATCTCCTTTAGGATGGACTGGTTGGATCTCCTTGCAGTCCAAGGAACTCTCAAGAGTCTTCTCCAACACCACAGTTCAAAAGCATCAATTCTTCGGCACTCAGCCTTCTTCACAGTCCAACTCTCACATCCATACATGACCACTGGAAAAACCATAGCCTTGACTAGACGAACCTTTGTTGGCAAAGTAATGTCTCTGCTTTTGAATATGCTATCTAGGTTGGTCATAACTTTCCTTCCAAGGAGTAAGTGTCTTTTAATTTCATGGCTGCAGTCACCATCTGCACTGATTTTGGAGCCCAGAAAAATAAAGTCTGACACTGTTTCCACTGTTTCCCCATCTATTTCCCATGAAGTGATGGGACTGGATGCCATGATCTTCGTTTTCTGAATGTTGAGCTTTAAGCCAACTTTTTCACTCTCTACTTTCACTTTCATCAAGAGGCTTTTGAGTTCCTCTTCACTTTCTGCCATAAGGGTGGTGTCATCTGCATATCTGAGGTTATTGATATTTCTCCCAGCAATCTGATTCCAGCTTGTGTTTCTTCCAGTCCAGCGTTTCTCATGATGTACTCTGCATATAAGTTAAATAAGCAGGGAGACAATAAACAGCCTTGACGTACCCCTTTTCCGATTTGGAACCAGTCTGTTGTTCCATGTCCAGTTCTAACTGTTGCTTCCTGATCTGCATACAGATTTCTCAAGAGGCAAGTCAGGTGGTCTGGTATTCCCATCTCTTTCAGAATTTTCCACAGTTGATTGTGATCCACACAGTCAAAGGCTTTGGCATAGTCAATAAAGCAGAAATAGATGTTTTTCTGGAACTCTCTTGCTTTTTCCATGATCCAGCGGATGTTGGTAATTTGATCTCTGGTTCCTCTGCCTTTTCTAAAACCAGCTTGAACATCAGGAAGTTCACGGTTCACCTATTGCTGAAGCCTGGCTTGGAGAATCTTGAGCATTACTTTACTAGCGTGTGAGATGAGTGCAATTGTGTGGTAGTTTGAGCATTCTTTGGCATCGCCTTTCTTTGGGATTGGAATGAAAACTGACCTTTTCCAATCCTGTGGCCACTGCTGAGTTTTCCAAATTTGCTGGCATATTGAGTGCAGCACTTTCACAGCATCATCTTTCAGGATTTGAAGTAGCTCAACGGGAATTCCATCACCTCCACTAGCTTTGTTAGTAGTGATGCTTTCTAAGGCCCACTTGACTTCACATTCCGGGATGTCTGGCTCTAGGTCAGTGATCACACCATCGTGATTATCTGGGTCATGAAGATCTTTTTTGTACAGTTCTTCTGTGTATTCTTGCCATCTCTTCTTAATATCTTCTGCTTCTGTTAGGTCCAAACCATTTCTGTCCTTTATCTAGCCCATCTTTGCATGAAATGTACCCTTGGTATCTCTAATTTTCTTGAATAGATCTCTAGTCTTTCCCATTCTGTTGTTTTCCTCTATTTCTTTGCTTTGATTGCTGAGGAAGGCTTTCTTATCTCTTCTTGCTATTCTTTGGAACTCTGCATTCAGATGTTTGTATCTTTCCTTTTCTCCTTTGCTTTTTGCTTCTCTTCTTTTCACAGCTATTTGTAAGGCCTCCCCAGACAGCCATTTTGCTTCTTTGCATTTCTTTTCCATGGGGATGGTCTTGATCCCTGTCTCCTGTACAATGTCACGAACCTCATTCCATAGTTCATCAGGCACTCTATCTATCAGATCTAGGCCCTTAAATCTATTTCTCACTTCCACTGTATAATCATAAGGGATTTGATTTAGGTCATACCTGAATGGTCTAGTGGTTTTCCCTACTTTCTTCAATTTAAGCCATTAAGTTTAGGGTAGTTTGCTATGCAGTGGTAGATGACTGAAACATTGTTCAAGGAGAAAACTCAAAAGCATCTATAGACTAGATGTTATAAATGATGAGAGTTTGAGAGCCTGGCTATAAGTATACAAAATCAGTTCCTTCCTTATATTTCATTTATAGAATCACAGTTCTGTAAGGTAGCCAAGACCAAGGTAGCTAAGCTACATTGGATTTATCTAGTAGAACTTGACAAGCTAGTTCCATAATTTATATCAAAGTGCAAAGGCCCAAGAGTGACCAAAACCACTGTAAAAGTAGAAGAATATATGTAATGTCAGGAAATTACTATCGTTCTGTTGTCTCAGGGATAGATAAGTGAACCCCAGGAATGAAACGGAGAACCTAAAAGCAGACTGGTTATATAGGGAACTTTGTATGGCAGGGGTGGCATGGCAGCTTAATGAGGGGAAAAGAGTTAATTCTTCAATAAAATGCTGCTCCTGGACAGTTGGATATTCAAATGGGAAAAGCTAAAGTTACATTCTAACTTAAACACAGAAATCTCTTCTAAATGTATTAAAGATCAAAGCATGAAAAGCAAAACCTTAAAACTTTTAGAAGAAAATACAAGATAATATTTTTATTAGAGTGAGAATCTGTTAACCAGAAATTTAAATTTTGATAAAGCCAACTATATTAAAATTCAGAACATTTGTTTATAAAAAGACATCACAAAGAAAAATGACAACCCATAAACTGATAGGAAGACATTTGCAACATACTTTACTAACAAAGCAGGATAGATAAATAATAGAAAGATCACAAGTAGAATATTATAAAGCAACGAACATGACTGAACTTCAGCTATAAGCAGGGCTATAAATGAATCTTAGAAATGTAATTCTGTCTGAGTGGAAAAAAAAATCTGAGAAAGGTTATATCTCTTTATCATATTAAAAAATAAGCAAAACTAAATAGTGATTTTGAAGTATAAATACAGATGAATAAAAACTGTTCAGCAAAACTGATAAAGGCAATTTAATATAATGGTTATTTCTAGGGGAGAGACAGGAATATGGAATGGGGAGGAACAGGTAGATATAAGTTGTTAATGTTCTAGTTATTGGGTTAGGTGGTGAGCTTACAATGTTTATTATATTTTTAATTAATGTATATTACATATAATCTTTTATGTACTTTTAATGTTTAAAATAATTTAAAATGATGCATAGATAACTTTTAAGGCATTTTTAATAGTTTGGAGAGATATTGAATATAAAAGTAGATCCAATTTCTGCTCTTCTACACATTTAGACAATACAGGCACATTGTTATCTGGGATAAATATTTATCCCTTTTTAGTAAGCAAGGTTAAATTCTTCCCATGTAGTTGTTGTATGTTCTTTGCTTTTCTTACCTATGTAGAAGATTTTTTTGTTTCAGGATTGATCAGTTACAACTTCTTTTTAGAATCCGTATTTTGAAGCATAAAGAGGTTTTATTAAAAGCCAGTTACACATGGAGAATTCTCTGGTTATTGTCCGTCCTTTGTTTTCTCAGCTCCAGTGCCCTTTTCCAGCACATTACTGCGTTGTTTGAATGCACTGTGGCAGCTCTCGTCACCTTACTTGTGAGCGAGCCAGTTGGTGTGCTTTATATCCGTTCCTGTCGAGTACTGATGCTTTCTGATTGGTACACCATGCTTTACAACCCAAGTCCAGACTACGTGACCACACTGCACTGCACTCATGAAGCTGTCTACCCATTGTAAGTGTTTATTAAGGCCATTTTTTAAAAACCGTGATTGTAGATTTCATTCATTTCAGCAGATTGAGCCTTGTGAAGTGGCTCCTAGGCACTAGGGAAGATAAACATAAATTATTTTCTTTTCTAAAGTGATGGTCTGATAAGAGGAAATAGAAGTACATCTTAGTATAATAGAAGTGAAAGTATTTTAGTGTTGATGTTGAAGTATCTAAGCAATTCTAAAATAAACTATATGTTTCTTAAAAAGGGTTATAAGGAAAACCTTTTTGATATACAACAGAGAGGCAGTATCTGACTTATAGGAAATAATGTGGGCTGTGGAGTTTGAATCCCAAGCCTGTTAGCTGTTAATTTGAACATGTTAAGAATCTCTTGTAACCTTGACCTTCCCATTGGTAAAAATGGGAAGAAGGATACCCTGTAAGGTGACCGTGAGGATTAAATAAGTGCGCCTTACATATAGGAAGCACGTCCAAGTAGCTGGCATTATTATTAGAGTACTTGGGTTAATGTTCTTTCTCCCCGCCCCCGCCCCCCCCCAAATAATGTAACTTTCACCAGAATGTTTTTTTTTTAATATCAAATTAATCAGATTTTGTATAATACTATCTCAGACTACATTTTTAGAATTTCTGTGAATTGTTGGTGTTCATTTTGATGTGTTTTTCTCAGTAAAGGTACAATAGAAGAGTCTGGTATTTATATTCTCATAATTGTAGAAATTTACCGTTATGTAATATGCTGAACAAAGCAGACCTTTTTGTGCAAATCTTAGTAGTACTAAGTGTCCAAAAAAATGCACGTATGTAAAAAGATAATTTTCAAAAAATGAGATCTAAAAATAAGATCCAGATATAGAGATATGAGAACCTTTTCTAACTGCCTGCCTACCTTTTAAGTCCTGTAAATTATTTATTCCTTATATATATAAAATTATATATAGAGACAGTCAGATATATAATTTATATAAACTGATTAAAATAATAGACTTTTTGGAGCTCTTAAGGAATAGACAGATTTTACTTTGTTTTGATGTTGATAGGAGGAGGCCTAACAAGAGGAAAAAAACTCATCCTCCAAGAGGTCAGGCTTGAAATAATGCAGTACAGTACAGGGCTGGGCCTGAAAGCATCATGAGAGCACAGGGGTCCTGGGTCACTGAGCTGTGTGAACAGGCATGTGGTCAGTAATTTGGGACAACTCTTGTGCTTCCCTCGACTTTCCTCTGCACAGGAGAGGGTTTGAGTGTAAGTTAGTAAAAATAATTTTAAATCCTCATGAAAAGGAAGTTAGAAATATATGTACAGAAATTCCATTATTCAACATAAAGAGTTAGAAACTATAATCTGCTAATAGAGTATCTTTTTACAACTTTTTTTGTGATTTTTAAAAATTACATTATAGGACATTTGGAAAACAGAAAAAACATACCCCAGATAAAAAATCTATAATTCCATTTCTTAAGATGATCACTGCTAAAAATGCAACTGACCAGTTGCATTTCTGTATGTATGTATGTATTTTTTTAAAAGAGTGTTAAAGTTATATTATTCACATGCCATTTATAATCTGTTGTCATTTAATGTATGAGGCACAGTTTTGTTGTTAACGTTTCTTTCATAATTGGATTTTTAATGTCTGCATAGTAGTCCAGCATAAATATATTCTAAAATTTAACCACTTTCCAATTGTTGAATATTTTCTTCCTGGGTTTTCTTTATCATGTGATTCAGTAAAAATGCTTGTTCATTGGGTTTTTGTGTATATCTGATTGTTTCCCTTTGATTAATTTCTACAAGTAAACTTTCTGGATTAAAGATATAAACATCTTATGATTTTTGATACACATTTCCAACTGCCTACCAGAAGGGAACCAGCATGCTCTTTACAGCAATATATGAGAGTCTTTCTGGCCAACCCTTTACCAATCTGAATATTTGACCAGTAGACTTTTTAAACCTTTTTCAGGATCTTTGATTTTAAAATGATCAGTGATAAAAGGACATTTTAAAACATATTTGTGATGTAACGATTTTCTATTTTATTTCCCAGATACACCATTGTATTTATCTATTATGCATTCTGCTTGATATTAATGATGCTGCTCCGACCTCTTCTGGTAAAAAAGATTGCCTGTGGCTTAGGGAAGTCGGATCGATTTAAAAGTATTTATGCTGCACTTTACTTCTTCCCAATTTTAACCGTGCTTCAGGCAGTTGGTGGAGGCCTTTTATGTAAGTTTGATGGGTAACATTAATGAAATATATTTATTATATGTGATAAACAATATTTGCTCTGAGTATACTATTGGACCTTGTTCTTTAAAGTAGTTTTGTTTTGTTTTTATCCTTGAACATAAGCCATACCGTATGTTTTTGCTAAAACACATCATCATTCTTAATCAAAACTAACTTGTTTAGAAGATACTTTGTATTTGAAGCTCACAACCTCATAGGAAGGTTTTTTAAAATCTAAGTGTAAATGACACAAAAACTGGTTTTTACATATTACAAATAGAAATAACTCTTGATATCATATGATGTTTACCGTCAAGTTAGGTCTTAGTTTTCTGTTTTTTTTTTGTTTTTTGTTTTTTGTTTTTGTTTTTGTTTTTTTCAAAAAACTAGAAGCAGTAAAAAAAATCCTCAGTATATTTTTTTTTATTTTAGCGTATCCATTCATTCATGTATTCAGCAACCATTTAGACTGAGCTGTGACTCAAAAGAAGAATGAAAGTTGGTGTTAAAGAGCTCACATGCTACTAGGAAAGCTATACTAAGTAGCTGAGAACATAGAGTGGTGCTTTTTGAACGTGTGACATTGAACATTGCAAGGAGGTTGGATACCATCTGTGTATGGAGCTTGCCAGGGTGCAGAGGACAAGCTTCTGACCTGAAGGAACTGGGAAGATGACATCACTGTGCAAGTACTGTAGCTTAGTAATGCATTTGGTTCAAAGTGAGGGTGGAGCTGAGAGGAAGGCCAAGGGAAGAGGAAATTGGAGGCTAGTTAGGGGTCTTTAACCCTCATATTCTGATTTGACAGATATATTGTTTCCTTTGGCCTGCATGGTGTTTGAAAACCTATAATTTTATTCTCCTAACTGACCTGTGTAAGCATTTGAAGTTGTTATTCTTGGGACCTGCTCTTAAAAGGATTTCAGGAGGAAGAGTGACATGACTAGATTTGCATTGAAGAAAGATAACTTGGTAGCAGTGTGGAAGGTGGATTGGCTGGGAAGAGACCCTGGGGCATCAGTTAAGAGATCACTGCCAGAAACCGAGCCTGACTGTGTGACCTAGCAGAGAAACACCAGGAGTAAAGAACAATTTCAAAGACAGAGTTAACTAAGCTGGGAAACTAATACAGGGGTTGAGGGATTGGGAGGAGAATACAATAAAGGAAATTTCTAACTTAGTAACTAGTGATTGCATGAATCATGAATGTTAGAAGAAGCAAATAGGTTGGTATTCATGGAATATCCAAAAGAACACAGGTAGTTATTTATACTGGACAAACCTGGGAGAGCTGACTAGCTGTAAAGATATAAGAATTGTCAGCCCTCAGATCCCTGTGTCCTGGACAGCAGCTGCTTCTACTGTAGAGAACTTCTTTGTTGTGAAATGGGGGAGAGAGGAAAGTGGTGGAAAGCAGGGAGAGGTTGGGAAGTTAACCTAAGGAGACTGCCATATACATTGCTTCCTGTCTTGTAGCTGCCTATATTGAAAAATGCCTTTTCCCACACTGAATGTCTTTAGATAATTTTGTTAACAAGCCTCCACCCAGAGCACATTCATCAAGGGAGGATCAAGGAGTTATTGTTTATGTGTACTAACGATAAACTTATGCAGTCTGCTGAGATCAGTCCTAGAGGGTATCATAACAACTCAATTTTATGATGTTGAAAGAGAGATAATTTTTGGTTTGTAGGGGTGTCCTAGTTCCGGCTGCTATAAAAGAATACCATAGACTGGTGGGTGGCTTACAAACAACAGTGACTGACTTCTTGCAGTTCTGGAGACTGTGAGGTCCAAGAGCAAGGCACCAGCAGATTTGGAGTCTGATGAGGACTTGTCTCTTGGTTCATCAATGGCTGTCTTCTTTCAGAGTCCTCACATGGCAGAAAAGGGGAGAGTTCTCTGAGGTCTTTTTTATAAGAGCACTAATCCCATTCTTGAGAGCTTCACCCACATGACCCAATCATCCCAAAGGCCCTCTACCTACTTATACCATCACATTGAGGGTTAGGATTTCAACATAAGAATTTGGGGGGACACAGACATTTAGTTCATGACAAGAGAATATAGCAAGCTTGAGCAAAGTAGAGCAACAAGAGGCTTCTGGTAGCTCAGGATACCAGGGTCTAGGGAAAGAGACACTGGGAGTAATTAGGAAGATGTCAGTGACAAACTTACTTGATTGGAAGTATTATTGAAGCCCATTTTGAAGTGTGATCTGCCTCTGAACCACCTGCAGAACTAAAATGCAGATTTTTAGGCACTATTCTCAGACCTAGTTGCTTAAAATCTTATATTGTCTTCAACCCTAGAATAAGAACAATTCTAAATCCTACTTTGAGCCCAGAACCTCCCTCTGCTCCCCAAAGTTTGGGCCATGCTGGAAATTTCCTCTTGATCCTTTTTACTACTAGGTCTTAAATTTGTATCATTAGTAACATTGTTTAGCTATTTATAAGTTAATTGGGATTTTCTTGAATGGTGGGTTAGGACCTAACCAGTTCAGGCAGTAAAAGGTTCTAAATGTCAAACAAGTCATTCATTTATTTAGTAAGTTGGAATCAGGCTTGTATAGATATTTCAGTTTCTGACAGTGTTCCAAATGGGTTCTACTGCATTACAGAGAAATGAGTAGTTTTATTAGTTTGGTACAAAAGTAATTACAGTTTGGGACCATGAATTTTAAATCATTATAACTAGGCTCAGATACATCTTTATTAATCAAAATAGGAACCATTACATTCAGCACATATTTTCCAAGAAGAAATAGGTTTGTTTATTTCTGTAGCATAAAAATCCATGCTTCAGGACTCAGTGAACTCTTGGAAAGCATTTTCTGCCTCCTGGTTGTGTAAGTTCTCGAGATGCTTTAAGTGGTAGGTGGTTGGTGAGAGGTCAGGTGAATATGGTGGATGAGGCAAAACTTTGTAGCCCAATTCATTAAACTTCTGAAGCACTGTTTGTCAGACCTGTGGTCAGGCATTGTCACGAAGAACGGGGCCCTTTATATTGACCAATGCTGGCTGCAGGCTTGCAGTTTTCGGTGCATCTCATCGATTTGCTGAGCATGCTTCTCAGATGGAATGGTTTCACCAGGATTCAGAAAGCTGTAATGAATCAGATGGGCAGCAGGCCACCAAACAGTGACCATGACCTTTTTTTGGTGCCAGTTTGGCTTTGGGAAGTGTTTTGGAGCTGCTTCTCAGTCCAGCCACTGAGCTGATAGTCGCAGTTTGTTGTATAAAATCCACTTTTCATTGCATGTCACAATCTGATCGAGAAATTGTTTGTTGTTGGGTAGAATAAGAGAAGACAACACTTCAAAATGATGATTTTTTTGATTTGCAGTAAGCCCAAGAGGCACCCACTTATCAAGCTTTTTCACCTTTCCAATTTGTTTCAAATGTGAAACAACCATAGAATGGTTGACACTGAGCTCTTAGGCAACTTCTCATGTAGTTGTAAGAGGATCAGCTTTGATGATGTCTCTCAATTGTTGTCAGCTTCCAATGGCTGGCCACTATGCTCCTCCTCCTCAAGACTCTCGTCTCCTTCGCAAACCTTGAACTGACCACTGCACTGCACGTTTGTTAGCAGTTCCTGGGCCAGATGCATTGTTGATGTTGCACGTTGTCTCCGCTGCTTTATGACCCATTTTGAACTCAAATAAGAAAATCGCTCGAATTTGCTTTTTGTCTGACATCATTTCCATAAACTAAAATAAATACAAAATACACAGCAAGTAATAAGTCATTAGCAAGAAAAAGTGAGAAATGCACATTAAAATGATGTATAACATAACTACATTTATTTAAGAAGGTATTCTAATATCAAACAGCAAAGTTCAACAATGCAAGACTGTAATTACTTTTGCACCAACCTAATAGTAACTGAAGTTAATTGTTTTAAAATAATTGCATAAAAATAAGTCAAGATTTTTTTCAATTTGTCTATTTGTTTTAGTGAGCTGTATATGTTTAAAACATTTTAAAAGAAAAGTGGCATTTTAAAGTAAATTTACTTAAAGTATTATTTTACTGTACT
This sequence comes from Bubalus kerabau, assembly GCF_029407905.1. Lineage (NCBI taxonomy): Eukaryota > Metazoa > Chordata > Mammalia > Artiodactyla > Bovidae > Bubalus > Bubalus kerabau. Next base: position 76,714,090 of record NC_073633.1, read on the forward strand.
ATATTTGAAGTAGAAATGTCTAGAAGTTTGTCATTAAGAGCACTGAATGATCCATTTAGCCTTTGAGGCTTATTGGCATATGACCTTTTAATTAAAGCCGAATTACCCTTATATATAATAGCCTTTCTTAACTGAAGTTCCCCAGTCTGGACCACAAAACATCAAAAACTGAGTGATTAGTTTCCCAATTCTCCCAAGTTTGATACATAGCTAGTATGTATAGGAGAGAGGTCAATTCTTTACATCAGTGGAAGCCTTAAGGCAAGGGTCTTCAAAGTAGGCCAAGGATAGTTTTACATCTTTTAAGTGTTGGCGGGGGCGGGAGGTGGATGCCGGGGTCCGGCCCCGGCTGATCCAGGGTATTCGAAGCGGGGACGGCGTCGGCGAGGATCAGGATACAATAGCTTCAATTAGATATTAATTAAAGATATAAAGAGTAATAGAATGAGGATAGCTCAGTAGGAAAATTCAGTGGAGAAAAGAGGCTGAGTAGCTTGGTTTACGAAGGAGGCCAATAAAACTTCAAGACAAGAAGTTTGCACCACTTACATAGGCCGCAGGTGTCCTTCCATTCTCCCGAAGGAGAGGAGACACTGAGGCCTCCCCGGTCGGATCTTAGAAGCCCAGGCATAATTAGTAAGTATGGCGGGTTCCGCACTCCAGATGGAGACTCAGCCAGAGTGAGAGAGAGAGCGACATGGGGAGACCAGTATTTCGAGAAACTGATCCCCATTCTTTATTTTCCATGGTCTACTTTTATATACTGAGATGTTATGCACAAGTCACGCGGGGTCAGCAGTCCTGACTTTTATCAAAGTCAGGTGCTTCATACAAATGTATACAGAGGTCTTAGGGGTGTTACATCATCTTCTGGCTAGGGGGCCTGCTGACAATTTATGACCCTCTCTTTGTGACAGCGGTCAGTCAACCGGGACACTTATTTCTCCAGGGGTGATTATTCTTAAAACAAACGCCACCCAAATAAAGTTACATTCCTATAGGGTGAGGGTGTAGTGGGTTTTAGTTAAGGAAAGAATTTACTTAGCCTAAGGTCTAATGTGATTAATATCAAAGGTTAATACTTATTTCTTCTATATATTCATTAATGTGTGTAAGGGCAGGGGATATGGAGACTTAGCAACAAACATTGGCTCAACAAATGAAAAACCTTTCACCAATACAATTTCTAATCAGCTCATTATACTTATACTAATAGTTTTCTAACTTTTCTAAGGAACCTGTTTTTAGAAGGTTTAAAGCATCTCGTGCCTCTCACGGTTGGGAGGCTGTGAGCAATCACATGTGGCCGGACAAGCCTGTCAGGCAGGCTAGAGAACCTTCAGAGGAGTTTGTAGGTTAAAACACTCTTGTCACGCCCAGGAGTTTTTATTAACTGGAGCTCTAGGTTAACTCCTTCTCCAAAAGAGGTGGTGGGGGACAGCCCCCCGTAAAGTCAGAGGTGTAGGTGGGAGCACAAAGTAGTAAAGCAGGCAGGCTGTGGTTATGGGGGTAGATGCTCGAGGATTTCCAGGGGGAACTCCTGAGGCTTGATCCCGCCTTTGTGTATGTCGAGCCTCCTTCCTCATGACCTTTGCCACGGGCGGAGTGCCTCACTCTGGCCCCCAACAGATGGAGATCAAAAGAGAAGTAGTATTTCTTGACATGTGACAATTAGATAAAATTTGAATTTTATTGTCTGAATAACTTATATGTCATAACTTTCAAACTTATAAAGTTAATTTTACTGAATATAGACTCATCTATTCATTACATATGACCTGGCTGCTTTCCCACTGCAGCTGTGGAGTTAGGTGACTGAGACAGAGACTGTATGACCCACAAAGCCACTATCTGGCCCTTTACAGAAAAAGTTTGCGGACCCCTGTCTTAGAGCATTAGGGCTTCCATCTCTCACAGGATTGGTTGAGAAGGTTTTTGTCTAGGAAAAGAATTATACTGTTTGAATTTTTTGATTATTCAGAAATTTTAATTTTCAGCATAATACCAATGTTTGTCTTTCAGACTATGCCTTCCCATACATTATATTAGTATTATCTTTGGTTACTCTGGCTGTGTACATGTCGGCTTCTGAAATAGAGGTAGGATGTCTTTTTTGTTAAAGAGTTTTTGTTTTTTTAATAGATTTGACTATTGAATAGACAGTAGCATATATGATACAATATGTTACAGCTGATTGCTTTAGTAATCCTTGGCTAAACAGGGTCACTCAGTAGCTTTTGGCTCATCAGTTTGTAAAAAGTTGTATCCTAGACTGTATTTGCTTGGGAAATTAATCAGGCTTAACTCTCCAGCATGTTAGAGAAAAAAATCATTTCACATCATTTATCCACATAGAAAATATTTGATTATTGAAATGTTGAACCTTATTAACAGTATTTTAAGGGAAACATAAATTCTTTATTTTACATAGAACCAAGCTGATGAGCCATTTAATGAGGGAAAGTTAACTAGCCAGTTGCAAATTGTATTTTAGTGTGTTTATTAGCACAATTAGATATTACTTTTATAATAATTTGGTCCTTCCAATTTCTGTATATTATAGAGTGATATTAAAGGTTAAAGGGAAGTCAAAGTAGTCACCTGTCATTTCTGCTCCCTTCTAAGTATCCAGGCAGCTGATTCTAGGGATGCTAGAAATTGGGTGTATATACTGCCTGCTTCCCATCTGTAGACTCAGATGCTGTGGACCAGTGCAGAAAGAAGGCACGAAATGTGGAGTTCGCTTCCAGTTCAGATTTTTCAGAAGCAGCCATAGTGTTTCCAGGGTTGAATGGGGGGTGTAGACCAGAACCTAGAAACGTGGGCTCCTGTCTCGTCATGGCCACTGGCGTGCTGAACATAGGAGGCCTGAGTTTCCTCATCTGTAAACTATAGTAGCAAGACTGGGTGATTTCCTATGTCCCTGTGATTCTGAGGTTATGATTTTATGTGAAAATAATACATTTCAAATAAATTATCTAGTTGATTTAGCCCAATAATCTGTATCTCTCTCTTCTTTCTTTTACAAAATTTTATAGAACTGCTATGATCTTCTGGTCAGAAAGAAAAGACTCATTGTTCTCTTCAGCCACTGGCTACTCCATGCCTATGGGATCATCTCCATTTCCAGAGTGGATAAACTCGAGCAAGATTTACCGCTTTTGGCATTGGTACCCACACCAGCCCTTTTTTACTTGTTCACTGCAAAATTTACTGAGCCTTCACGGATACTCTCAGAAGGAGCCAACGGACACTGAATGTAAAATGCCAAAAAAACCTAAGAAGTGTTCTTAATTTAAAAAAAAAGTAAAATAAAAAAATGTATTAGTACTCTTCCGTCATACAAGGGAATATGATTGTCAGTACATCTGATGTTTTGGGGAGTTTGTTGTTTGTTTTCTTTTTTCAATTCAACAGAATTTATGGTTTCAAGGAAAATGCAAAATACCATGATTCTCCATTATGTATATAACACACTGCACGCTTACAGCACACTGTTATATTCCTGGAGGCCTGTTAGGAAGCACTTACCTCTTGCAACAATTTAGCTGTTCTTTAGAGCAAAATCATGTTTCTGTGTACCTAGCAATGTGTGATGTTCCTATTTTTATTAAGAAAATCTATTAAGTATAATCTGAAGTCCGTAACATCGGCATAATTGTGCATGCCTATTATGTTTCACTTTGTTTTTCAAATATACTGAATTATAAAGTCAAGCGTATTTGTGGGGTCGGATAACAAAACAACATACTTTATTTCTATGTTTGTTATCTATTTATTTTCACCAATACAGTATTTTGATCTATTACAAAAATAAAGCATAATTTATATAACAGGTCTTTTGTTTTTAGGTAGTTTGGTTGAAGATATCCTCAGGTTATTCCTATTCCTGTAAAGAAAAACAATAATAAAAAGCTTAATTACAAAAAAATCTCAAATGTCTGGCATTTAATTGTGTTTGCCACACTAGTTGTGGAAATAATTCAAAATGTTCTCTTTCCTAAATGAATAAACATGAATACTCACATACTTGCTCATTTTTGAAGAGTATACCTCATTTCTCTCATTTTTGAAGGATAAACACACATACCATATTTTATAAATCTCAAGACATAATTTTTGTCACATTATGACATCTCAATTGATGGCTGCTTAGGTTTAACAAAATCCAGAGGAGTGTATACAGTACGTAGTTTTCCTGTGCTAAGTCACTTCAGTTGTGTCCCCCTTGGTGTAATCCTATGGACTATACCCCGCCAGGCTCCTCTGTCCATGGGGTTCTCCAGGCAAGAATACTGGAGTGCGCTTCCATTTCCTTCTCCAGGGCATCTTCCCAACCCAAGGATGGAATCCATGTCTCGTAGTCTACTGCACTGGCAGGCAGGTTCTTTACCATTAGCGCCACCTAGGAAGCCAATGGTTTTCCTGTGGTTGGTAATGTGTGCTGTGATTTTTATGCTGTAAAGCCTTCAGGAGACTCATGGTTGCAACCATGGAAGCAAAATAAGATTTTTGCACTTAATAATCTGACCTAGTTTATCCATTTATATTATTTAGAAGATTATTTCCTGATTGTCCTCCTTGGTGAGAGTTGTTAAATCTCAAACTTTTAAGACTCCCATTGACAGTTGTAAAATATGAAAGAACGTGCACTCATTTTCTGTAGTTTTGTACCTTTTGAATTCACGGCAGTTGTATCCAGTATTTTGTTAGCTTTTCTTCGTTGATGTTTTTTTCATAGTACATTTTACTGCTGGGAAGCGGATTACGTTAACAGGACTCTTTTTCTTCTTTTCTATAGGAATAAATCAAATGTAAAAATTCTATGTGTATCTTACATAAGTTTAGGTAGTTACAACTTTAAATTGCCCCAAGAATCCTCAATTGGACAGTTGTATAATGAGCAGAGGGTGGGGTGTGGAGGGGTGGGCATGGTGCTGGGGGATCATGCAACTGATTACCAGGGCTATCTTTTTGTCTCACTACATTTGGAGTCATTTGAATAATTATCTTCCCCTCCAATGTCCTCTTCTAGCAGAAAAATGTGCATGCAAAAGGAGAAATCATGCAAGTAATACAAGTCCTCAAGTGCAAAGGATTTCAGAAATACTTAATACATATTTGCATTTTTAATTTGCTTCCTTATGAACAAGATGGGATAATTTGTAGTAGCTATGGTTGCTCAGGTTAATTTGTTATAAGTCAGTGAAAATACACAGTTTTGTCTTAGATCTCGCTGCTGCAGTGTATGGTAGTTACTTTGCTCATCACCGGACAGGTAATTTAAAAGCTGAAATTTTCTTAATTTAGGTCAGTTGATAAATTTAACAATTACACTGTTAATATATTTGTCTAAAACTGATGGTTTTCCATACTTGGCTACACAATGGAGCCAGCTAGAGAGAATTATAAAAATACTCGTTGGTCTCACCCCCGAGACTCGTGGTGAATTGGTCTGGCTGAGCAGAGGAAGTTTTAAACTTCCCTTGCTGCTGCTGCTGCTAAGTCGCTTCAGTCGTGTCCGACTCGGTGCGACACCATAGACGGCGACCCACCAGGCTCCCCTGTCCCTGGGATTTTCCAGGCAAGAGTACTGGAGTGGGGTGCCATTGCCTTTTCCAAAACTTCCCCTAGGTGACGCTAATGTTTGAAAACTAAGATCTAAACTCTTCTTAGCTCAGATCTTAATTTTTCCAAGACAGCTTTAGAAAATTTCTGAGTGAATTACATTTTTAAGTATTTCTTACTGAAAATTTGATTCTGCTTCAATAACCAGGTTCGCTTCCAGAACTAAGAGATCAAAACATAGATAATTATATCAAGTCCTTTTGATCACAAAAAGATAACTAACAGCATAAATTTTTTTATCTTTATCTAAAAATATCTCTTGGCCTAAAAAAGTCTTCTGTAGAGCACATATCAAGTTGATTAGTACACAAATTGCTTATCTGTTATCTAAATTATACTATATGGTAAAATACTCAGGGATTTTTTTTGAATTTTAAAACAAAATTATTTTTAATACTTCTTTAAAAGTAATCTTTGCAGGTTAATTAGGTTTGCTATACACCAAAAATTTATTTAATTTATAAGAAAGCAAAAAGTAATTATTTTAATTTTCAGGATGAAGTCTGGCATTTCACATTTCTGCCAAGCCTATCCCTCATGCTTGCCAACCAGGACCTCCGGCAGATCTCTACTTAGCCACATCATTACTGTTCCCTGGCCAGTCTATGTCTACTGCTCCTTCAGGAAGACATCCCATGTACTCTCAACACCCCAAAGAACAGAGGTGTCTCTTTACCCTCCATTGCTACTGACTTGGAAGAATCCACTGTAGTCTAATCATCTCTTCACTTGTCTGTTTCTCACAATGTATATGCTTTGAGGTTCAGGGACCGAGTCGTGTTCAATTTAGTAACTAGCCACATGCTCTAGTGGGTTTCCCAGGTGGCTCAGTGGTAAAAGAATCTGCCTGCCAACGCAGGAGACGGGTTCCATCCCTGGGTTGGGAAGATCTTCCGGAGGAGGGCATAGCAACCCACTTCAGTATTCTTGCCTGGAGAATCCCATGGACAGAGGACAGGCTACAGTCCATGGGGTCGCAAAGAGTGGGACTTAACTGAGCGACTAAGCTTGCAGGCATGGTCTAGTGTCAGGCTCAAAGGTATTCAGTATGCTAATACAGCTAGTACTGGGACTAGGAGCACACCAGACCCGGCAGGGCTGCAGTGATACACTGTGTCCAGAAGAGGGTGCAGGAGAGGGCTGTTAAGCTGGAAGAGATCAAGGGCTTCTCTAGAAGTCCACCAGTGACAGAAGCCATTGGATACAAAATATCCAAGAGCTGGTAGCTCAGAGTAATTCAAGGGGCCTATTATCTCCTGGCCGGGAGGACCAACCCCACGTCCAAGGAGCCGTGGCTGCGCAGGCGCAGGAGGGCCTAGAGGAGCTATCCCACATTGAAGGTCAGGAAGGACGGCGGTGAGGAGATACCCCTCGTCCAAGGTAAGGAGCAATGGCTGCGCTTTGCTAGAGCAGCCATGAAGAGATACCCCACGCCCAAGGTAAGAGAAACCCAAGTAAGACAGTAGGTGTTGCAAGAGGGCAACAGAGGGCAAACACACTGAAACCATACTCACAGAAAACTAGTCAATTTACTCACAGAAGACCACAGCCTTGTCTAACTCAATGAAACTAAGCCATGCCCGTGGGGCAACCCAAGATGGGCGGGTCATGGTGGAGAGATCTGACAGAATGTGGTCCACTGGAGAAGGGAATGGCAAACCACTTCAGTATTCTTGCCTTGAGAACCCCATGAACAGTATGAAAAGGCAAAATGATAGGCTACTGAAAGAGAAACTCCCCAGATCAGTAGGTGCCTAATATGCTCCTGGAGATCAGTGGAGAAATAACTCCAGAAAGAATGAAGGGATGGAGCCAAGGCAAAAACAATACCCAGCTGTGGATGTGACTGGTGGTAGAAGCAAGGTCCGATGCTGTAAAAAGAAATATTGCATAGGAACCTGGAATGTCAGGTCCATGAATCAAGGCAAATTGGAAGTGGTCAAACAAGAGATGGCAAGAGTGAATGGCGGTCGACATTCTAGGAATCAGCAAACTGAAATGGACTGGAATGGGTGAATTTAACTCAGATGACCATTATATCTACTACTGCGGGCAGGAATCCCTCAGAAGAAATGGAGTAGCCATCATGGTCAACAAAAGAGTCCGATATGCAGTACTTGGATGCAATCTCAAAAATGACAGAATGATGTCTGTTCATTTCCAAGGCAAACCATTCAATATCACAGTAATCCAAGTCTATGCCCCAACCAGTAACGCTGAAGAAGCTAAAGTTGAACAGTTCTATGAAGACCTACAAAACCTGTTAAAACTAACACCCAAAAAAGATGTCCTTTTCATTATAGGGGACTGGAATGCAAAAGTAGGAAGTCAAGAAACACCTGGAGTAACAGGCAAATGTGGCCTTGGAATACGGAATGAAGCAGGGCAAAGACTAATAGAGTTTTGCCAAGAAAATGCACTGGTCATAACAAACACCCTCTTCCAACAACACAAGAGAAGACTCTATACATGGACATCACCAGATGGTCAACACCGAAGTCAGATTGATTATATTCTTTGCAGCCAAAGATGGAGAAGCTCTATACAGTCAGCAAAAAAAACACCAGGAGCTGACTGTGGCTCAGACCATGAACTCCTTATTGCCAAATTCAGACTGAAATTGAAGAAAGAAGGGAAAACCACCAGACCATTCAGGTATGACCTAAATCAAATCCCTTATGATTTATACAGTGGAAGTGAGAAATAGATTTAAGGGCCTAGATCTGATAGATAGAGTGCCTGATGAACTATGGAATGAGGTTCGTGACATTGTACAGGAGACAGGGATCAAGACCATTCCCATAGAAAAGAAATGCAAAAAAGCAAAATGGCTGTCTGGGGAGGCCTTACAAATAGCTGTGAAAAGAAGAGAAGCAAAAGGCAAAGGAGAAAAGGAAAGATACAAACATCTGAATGCAGAGTTCCAAAGAATAGCAAGAAGAGATAAGAAAGCCTTCTTTAGCGATCAATGCAAAGAAATAGAGGAAAACAACAGAATGGGAAAGACTAGAGATCTATTCAAGAAAATCAGAGATACCAAAGGAATATTTCATGCAAAGATGAGCTCGATAAAGGACAGAAACAGTATGGACCTAACAGAAGCAGAAGATATTAAGAAGAGATGGCAAGAATACACAGAACTGTACAAAAAAGATCTTCACGACCAAGATAATCACGATGGTGTGATCACTGACCTAGAGCCAGACATCCTGGAATGTGAAGTCAAGTGGGCCTTAGAAAGCATCACTATGAACAAAGCTAGTGGACGTGATAGAATTCCAGTTGAGCTATTCCAAATCCTGAAAGAGGATGCTGTGAAAGTGCTGCACTCAATATGCCAGCAAATTTGGAAAACTCAGCAGTGGCCACAGGACTGGAAAAGGTCAGTTTTCATTCCAATCCCAAAGAAAGGCAATGCCAAAGAATGCTCAAACCACCACACAATTGCACTCATCTCACACGCTAGTAAAGTACTGCTCAAAATTCTCCAAGCCGGGCTTCAGCAATATGTGAACCGTGAACTTCCTGATGTTCAAGCTGGTTTTATAAAAGGCAGAGGAACCAGAGATCAAATTGCCAACATCCGCTGGATCATGGAAAAAGCAAGAGAGTTCCAGAAAAACATCTATTTCTGCTTTATTGACTATGCCAAAGCCTTTGACTGTGTGGATCACAATAAACTGTGGAAAATTCTGAAAGATATGAGAATACCAGACCACCTGATCTGCCTCTTGAGAAATCTGTATGCAGGTCAGGAAGCAACAGTTCGAACTGGACATGGAACAACAGACTGGTTCCAAATAGGAAAAGGAGTACGTCAAGGCTGTATATTGTCACCCTGTTTATTTAACTTATATGCAGAGTACATCATGAGAAACGCTGGACTGGAAGAAACACAAACTGGAATCAAGATTGATGGGAGAAATATCAATAACCTCAGATATGCAGGTGACACCACCCTTATGGCAGAAAGTGAAGAGGAACTCAAAAGCCTCTTGATGAAAGTGAAAGTGGAGAGTGAAAAAGTTGGCTTAAAGCTCAGCATTCAGAAAACAAAGATCATGGCATCCACTCCCACCACTTCATGGGAAATAGATGGGGAAACAGTGGAAACAGTGTCAGACTTTATTTTTCTGGGCTCTAAAATCACTGCAGATGGTGACTGCAGCCGTGAAATTAAAAGACCCTTACTCCTTGGAAGGAAAGTTATGACCAACCTAGATAGCATGTTCAAAAGCAGAGACATTACTTTGCCAACAAAGGTTCGTCTAGTCAAGGCTATGGTTTTTCCTGTGGACATGTATGGATGTGAGAGTTGGACTGTGAAGAAGGCTGAGCACCGAAGAATTGATGCTTTTGAACTGTGGTGTTGGAGAAGACTCTTGAGAGTCCCTTGGACTGCAAGGAGATCCAACCAATCCATTCTGAAGGAGATCAGCCCTGGGATTTCTTTGGAAGGAATGATGCTAAAGCTGAAACTCCAGTACTTTGGCCACCTCATGCGAAGAGTTGACTCATTGGAAAAGACTCTGATGCTGGGAGGGATTGGGGGCAGGAGGAGAAGGGGACGACAGAAGATGAGATGGCTGGATGGCATCACTGACCCGATGGACGTGAGTCTGAGTGAACTCAGGAAGTTGGTGATGGACAGGGAGGCCTGGCGTGCTGAGATTCATGGGGTCGCAAAGAGTCGGACACGACTGAGCGACTGATCTGATCTGATTATCTCCTCAGGAGGTAAGAAGACTTCAGAAATATTAGTGCCTAATTTGTGTCTGAGGCATCATTTATTACTACTCCTGTTGCATTGTTTAGTCACTAAGCTGTGTCCAACTCTTTCAGACCCCATGGACTGTAGCCTGCCAGGCTCCTCTGTGCATGGGATTTCCCAGGCAAGAATACTGAAGTGGCTTGCCATTTCCTTCTCCAGATCTTCCTTACCTAGGGATTAAACCTGTGTCTCCTGCATTGCAGGTGGATTCTTTTTACCACTGAGCTACTTGGAGCAACTAAAGAATGGAGGTTAAATAATGTGTTAAGAAGCAGAGTTGAAATTTGATCCCAGGTCCACCTTCCTCCAAAGCCCACGTGGTACCAGTCCTCTAGGAGCAGAAACAAGTGGAGTTGGAGAATCAAGAGATCCTCCTTTACAGCTCATCTCCATTTCCAGTTCTCTAGAGACCTCTCTCCCAATTCCTTAACCAGGTCAAGTCTCTCTCCCTCTCAGGTTCTCTCATGGTTCTCACGCCCCACCTGTAAAATCCATATGACATGAGACTTTACACACATTTGCTTAATACATTCTTGGTTCTCCCACTGTGTCAGGGGTTGGCAAACTGCAGGCACAATTCTGCTAATGATGGCAGATCTGAGTAGATGCTACAGAGACCTCATGCGTGACAAAGCTGAAAAAATACTATGGCCCTTTAATATTTGCAGACTTTTGTGCTAGATTATGAGTTCTATTTGGTGGGGATTATATCTGTTTTCATTGACCACTATAACCCTAGAGCCTAACATGGTACTTGGCACAAAATAGGCTTCAGTAAATACTTCTGGAATTCAGTTTAGAGTTAATAGTGAAATGTGGATGCAACCCTAAAAACAGGAGGAATTTCAAGTATCAGTATGCCCAATTAGGAACATTTCAGTGGCTGCAAACAGTACTGGCTTTTTACACTGAAATTCCTCCATTCAAAAATCTATTGACTGAAAATATATTCAGTAGAAATATATGTTTTTTTCTCATAAAATTTAGTGATATTCTTTTCATTTCCAACCACAAAAGGAGAACATTTAAATTTTTCCAGAATAGGCATCATATAACAGAGCTTGTTCATCACTGAATGGTCTAGAACAAAGAAATCATCGCATCCCTTATTCTCTATTTGTCTCAGTGGATATGATCCTTAGGGTTTGCCATGTTGCCAAGAAAGCGCACCCACTCCATGAGTGAGCAAAGGAAAAGGTACCTTACAGAGTTTGGCAAACATCTACTGTTTATCTACTGTTCGCCTAAACAGTAAATACTTTAGGTGGGGTGAGTCATGGGGTCCCTGTCACAGTGTCTGTTGTTGTAGCACAAATGCAGCTAAATGAATGTGTGAAGGTATGAGCAGGGCTGGGATTGAATAAAACTTTATCTCTGCATATAGAAATTTGAATTTCATATAACTTTCTAGTTGGTCGTGGTGTTCAGTCATTCAGTCATGTCTGACTCTTTGCAACCCCTTGGACTGCAGCACGCCAGGCTTCCCTGTCCATCACCAACTCTCGGAGCTTGCTCAAACTCATGTCCATCAAGTCAGTGATGCCATCCAACCATCTCATTCTCTATAATCTCCTTCGCCTCCCGCCTTCTATCTTTTCAAGCATCAGGGTCTTTTCCAGTGAGTCAGCTCTTTGCATCAGGTGGCCAAAGTATTGCAGCTTCAGCTTCAGCTTCACGCCTTTCAATGAATATTTAGGGTTGTTTTCCTTTAGGATTGACAGGTTTGATCTCCTTGCTGTCCAAGGAACTCTCAAGAGTCTTCACCAGCATCACAATTTGAAAGCATCAGTTCTTAGGTGCTCGGCCTTCTTCTTTTTTAAAATTATTTTCATTGGAGGCTAATTACTTTACAATATTGTAATGGTTTTTTGCCATACATCGACATGAATCAGCAATGGTCCAACTCTCACATCCATACATGACTACTGGGGAAACCATAGCCTTGACTAGATGGACCTTTGTTGGCAAAGAAATGTCTCTGCTTTTTAATATGCTGTCTGGGTTGGTCATAACTTTTCTTCCAAGAAGCAAGCATCTTTTAATTTCATGGCTGCAGTCACCATCTGCAGTGATTTTGGAACCCAAGAAAGTAAAGTTTGTCACTGTTTCCACTGTTTCCTCATCTATATGGCATGAAGTGATGGGACCAGATGGTATGATTTTAGTTTTTGGAATGTTGAATTTTAACCCAGGTTTTTCACTCTCCTCTTTCACCTTCATCAAGAGGCTCTTTAGTTCTTCTTTCTGCCAAGGGGTGGTGTCATCTACATATCTAAGGTTATTGAATCTGGTACTGGCCAATATTATCCTTTTGATTTTTTCTAACCATTTGAAAATACAAAAACCATTCTTAGCTCTGAGCCCTACAAATATAGGAGGGAAGCAGCTTTGGTCCCTTGGTCGTAGTTTAGTGACCCTTGTTGTAGACAATAAGACTTGCTCAGGAATCTCCACACCATTGTTGATATCTAGGAACACAGGCAGCAACTGAGAATAGGGGAGGAGTTTAAAACTAAAAGCCCCCAGCTTCGATTTCTCTAAAGTTTTCATCAGACTACAACAAACTTTCCTTACAGTTTGTGGTTTGGTTATAATGACAACCTGAGCAAAAACTGTGAGCATCGGAAACTGAGGTGAGCGCTCTCCAAACTCTCTTGAGTTTGTATCATGTGCCCCAGTTTACTTATACACTATAAATACATATAATGATGTGTACAATATCAGACAGAAATTTTAAAAGATAACTAAATTTTTCCAGTAGTCATGTATGGATGTGAGAGTTGGACTATAAAGAAGTTGAGCGCCGAAAAATTGATGCTTTTGAACTGTGGTGCTGGAGAAGACTCTTGAGAGTCCCTTGGACTGCAAGGAGATCAAACCAGTCCATCCTAAAGGAAATCAGTCCTGAATATTCATTGGAAGGACTGATGTTGAAGCTGAGACTCCAATACTTTGGCCACCTGATGTGAAGAACTGACTCGTTGGAAAAGACCCTGATGCTGGGAAAGATTGGAGGCAGAAGAAGAAGAGGATGAAAGAGGATAAGATCACTGGATGGCATAGCCAACTTGATAGACATGAGTTTGGGCGAGCTCTGGGAGTTGGTGGTGGACAGGGAAGCCTGGCATGCTGCAGTCCCTGGGGTTGCAGAATCAGACACGACTGAGCAACTGGACAACAACAATTATGTTCTTGTTCTGTGTGGCGGGAATACCATAACATAGCAAAAATGTTAAAATTTTTGCCTGATAGTGTGTATATGTGTGTGTGACTTTTATGCTTTTCATACTTGCAATATTTCATAATTAATATTAACTGGAACTTGTTCCAGTTGCCTAGAATAAGCACAGCTTAAGAGTCACGTATACTGATTGCCTATCAAATGAAGTTAAATTTTAATGAAATGACTGTACCATTTGGATGATATAAAAATAAATGCCACATACTGGATTGACCCATTGTACATGTGCATGCAGTTGCATCCGACTCTGTGACCGCATGGACTGTAGCCTGCCAGGCTCTTCTGTCTGGGGAATTTTCCAGGCAAGATTACTGGAGTGGGTTGTCATTTTTTTCTCCAGGGGATCTTTCCACCCAGGGATTGAACCCATGTCTCGTGCATCTCCTGCACTGGCAGGCAGGGTCTTTACCAGCTAAGCCACCAGGGAAGCCCATTATTTATATTTTATTTGGGTTGGTTTTCACACAAAGCAACTATTACTATTACTCTCTTCTGGACACGATATCTTGAAATGGAAGTAAAAATTAAAATCCATGCTGAAAAATGGAATATACAAACTGACAATGGCCAGACCATACATGACAACAGACCCATGAATTGACCATATATGCAATTAGCCCAGAATAGACATAATTTGATCAATGACTGCCAACTTCCCTTCTTTATAACCCTTCTTCTAACTCAGGACCAACCAGAGAAGAGCCAAATATGCTCACTAATCTATCACATAGGCTATCCAGCTTCTAGTCAGCCTGTTGCCAGCAATGCCAACAACCTCCAGTCAGAACACACCTGAAGCTTTCCTTTCCCACCCTCAACACTGAACCTCCCCCACTCCCCTGCCTGCCTCTGAATCTGCCCAAAACAAGTGATGATGACACCTACTCCCTTGTTCTGCCAAGCTTTACGCCTCAGCTTGTTCTCATTTGGGGGCCTTCCATTATTTCCATGCTGCAATCCTCCACTTTCAATAGGTTATCAGTTCTCAAAGTACCAGAAAAGGGGAATATGGTATTAGTTTTTCAGTGGGTTTAGCTTTTCAATATAGTACATTTAAATTTTCTCCAATGTAAAGATTCCATCAGGTTTCAGACAAAAAGGGAAGATTTTCTCAAGTGAAAACAGCGCAATTGAAGAAACTATTTAGCTCTTAAAAGTCGACTTGATCTACAGTTACTAGGGATGGCCTGACCTAGCAAAGAAAATGCAGAGTTAAGCAAGATGCACAAAGACTCTTTGTGCAATAAGATATAATAAGTATAGGGGCTTCCCTGGTGGTTCAGGGGTAAAGAATCTGCCTGCAGTGCAAGAGGCTTGGGTTCAGTCCCTGGGTCAGGAAGATCCCCTGGAGGAGGAAATGGCAACCCGCGCCAGTATTCTTGCATGAGAAATCCCACAGACAGAGCAGCCTGGCGGGCTTCAGTCCATAGGATCACAAAGAGTCTGACATGACTGAAACCACTGAGCATGCACATAATAAGTATCATCAAGGTGGAACATGATGATAAACACAACTTTTTGGTTAATAAGATTCACCCACAAAATTCCTTAGTGGCTGCTAAAACATTATTTCTTTTATCAAGCAACACCCTCAGAACACTGGGTTTTTGTGTTTTTTTAACCAAATATCTAGATGTCTTTAATTGTGCCACTTTCTTTCATTTTACTTTTATTTCACTTGTTTTATTTTTTACAACTCACCTTTAGTATGGCTTATCTAATGATGATGCTCTTAAATCTTAATAACCTCTAATAGATCTGTATACTTGTCAGATGATACCATTTTCATTTCACCTCTCCATCTCTCCCCTATGCTCTATTCTCCTTCCTTCTGACAGCGCCCTCTACCTCCACCATCCCACCTTTTCAAGGGATTCCAGTGCTGGGATCCCTGGGCTGTACTGGCCAAGGATTCACCTCTGCTTCTCACTGGAGTCCTGGTATGGACAGTTCTGTGGCCCTGGCATCTAACACGACTCTGGAGTAGGGACTGAGGATGAAAGTTGATCTTCCTCTGAAAAGACTGGGTTGCTTGTTCTTGAGTCAGCTGTGTTATAATCGATGTGTTAACATCTCAGAAGACCCAGAAAGCATCATTAGACTTTCAGAGAAGGCAACACTTCCTGTTTCTAATGCTAAACTCAGCTCAGGAAGACAGGGCAAAATGATGTTCAATATTTTATTTTAAAAGATAAGGAAGCATGTAAAAGAATTCAAAAAGATTTGGGGGGAGGAGTATTTTTAAAAATCGGAAAGAAGTTGAGATTCAGTTATTTAGGAGACTAACTAAGATAAAAAAGGAGGCTTGCCCAACACTGCTACATTGCCATATTCAATCCCACAAATGAGAATCAACATTCAGTGAACATATGTGATATTATTGGGAATAGATTATTGCAGATAACTAAATTATTGGTTGGCATTCTTTTGGGGGACTATTTTTGATGTCACGGGTGACAGTAAAATAGCAGAAAGTTCTTGAGATGTTACTTACTGAGAAAGTCTGTCTCCGATTCCTTTTCCATAAGACTACGCATCTCATCAAGGTCTGATTGAAGCAAAATACTGATTTGCTCGATTTTTTCATCTCTTTCACACAGCTTGCCTATCAGATTTTTTATTTCTCTCAAGGTCTCATTACCACTTTCTATCAGTTCCTTAAAAAAAGTAGCATTTGGGGGTATGTGAATATAAATAGCAACAAAATAAATAAAAACATCTTGTACAAGTGAGTCATGCACAAGACAAAAATACACACACAATATTGGTACTAGTTGTGTAAAGTAAGTGTCTTACACAGAAAATTCACAAAGTTCTGTAAAGGATGTTAGAAAAGTGAATTAACAAATGAGATTTAATAGAATGCTCACTAAACTCAAAATTCTAACTGGGTAGGGTAGTGGTGGCGGCATAAAAAAGCAGCTCATCTTAGGAGCACCACACAACTGCAGAGGAGACTCAGTGCGGCTTGCAGCTTAAGAGAAAGAAGCTTGCAGTTAGGGAGGTCCGAGCTTTAAATCCCCGAAAGCTCATCAGTGGGCTTCCCTGGTGGCTCACATGGTCCTGCAATGCAGAAGACCTGAGTTCAGTCCATGCGTTGGGAAGATCTCCTGGAGAAGGGAATGGCCACCCACTCTGTATTCTTGCCTGGAGATTTCAATGGACAGAGGAGCCTGGAGGGCTACAGTCTGGTCTTGGGCAAGTCACTTCAATTGTCTGAGTCTCAGTTGCTTCATCTAAAAAAGGCATTACTAGCACTTCTCTTAGCCTCTGTTTAAGGGTTAAACAAGGATCACAGGTAATCTTTAGTTACTTAGAAAGTAGCAGAACCAGGATCTATATTCTAGTCTACCTGCTTCTAAAGCAGGGAGAGATGGAGATGGTGCATAGCTGGTAAAATGTGGAGGAAAGAGAGAGTGCAGAACTGACAAATTTGTCCTAAAATAATCTGTCTTCCGTTTATGCTTGGAAATAAAAATGTCATTCCCACTTTAGCTGAAGTGGTAGAGTGGGAAGATAGCTTCCCAAAGGATGAAGATTTCATAATGACATTTTATATTCTTAAGAATAAGACAACAGGCCCAAAATGGAGTCACTTACACTAAATCCCACGTCACCAAACTGAGAGACTTAATTAGTTTCAGTTCTCTTAGAAATGGAATCTTAACCAGTCCATCAGGAATTAGCTGATCAGCACTAAATAGGTAATCTGCCTGGTCGATCCCTGCCATCCCTGAAAGGGAAGTGGCCTTGCAATATGGAACCTGCCATTTTTGCCTGGAATGACTTCCTTGTTCTTGCTCCCTCTGCCTATAAAAGTCTTTCATTTTGTACAGATCCCCAGAGCTTCTTCCTGTCTGCTAGCTAAAATGCTGCCTGATTTGTGAGGTGTTGCACAGTGGTCATGTATGGATGCGAGAGTTGGACTGTGAAGAAGGCTGAGCGCTGAAGAATTGATGCTTTTGAACTGTGGTGTTGGAGAAGACTCTTGAGAGTCCCTTGGACTGCAAGGAGATCCAACCAGACCATTCTGAAGGAGATCAGCCCTGGGATTTCTTTGGAAGGAATGATGCTGAAGCTGAAACTCCAGTACATTGGCCACCTCATGGGAAGAGTTGACTCATTGGAAAAGACTCTGATGCTGGGAGGGATTGGGGGGCAGGAGGAGAAGGGGACGACAGAGGATAAGATGGCTGGGTGGAATCACTGACTCGATGAACATGAATCTGAGTGAACTCCGGGAGTTGGTGATAGACAGGGAGGCCTGGCGTGCTGTGATTCATGGGGTTGCAAAGAGTCGGACACGACTGAGCGGCTGAACTGACTGACTGACTGACTGCACAAAGCCAATAAAATCTTTAAAACTGATTCAGTTGAGATTTGATTTGTGACAACACAAAGAACACATTTTAGGATGTGATGATCACATGAGCTCTGTCTTCCTTCCTTACACACACACTTATTAGGTAGGTAGATATCTTAGAAATATGATACTTATGAAGGCAACATAAAAAAGCTCACCTTAAGTGTAGTCCAAAATTCAGCCCACAAATCCGAATATTGTGCTAAATTAAAGATTTTTAAAATGCAAAGGTTACTGAAATAATTTGAACATTTTATTCAAGTAATGCTATTTGTTTTTCAAAAACCATTTTTATCTATAAGTTTTTACTTCTGAAATGTCAGACTAACACTTGCCCTGCCACTGTAAAAAAAAGGAGAAAATGGGACTAAATATATAAAACAAATAAGTTTGCTGCAATATCCAGTTTTCAGATACTGGAGAATGGGCAACATGGAACGGTGACACCTAAAAGAAGGGAGCTCTCCTCCGGTCACTGGGCTCTCCTGGAGGGGTGCAAGCTGAGCAAGACAGGCTTGCACACAGACACAGAAATCTGTTCAAAGATTAACAAATCAAATCCAG
Source organism: Bubalus kerabau (assembly GCF_029407905.1). Taxonomy (NCBI): domain Eukaryota; kingdom Metazoa; phylum Chordata; class Mammalia; order Artiodactyla; family Bovidae; genus Bubalus; species Bubalus kerabau. The sequence continues at coordinate 76,732,657 of NC_073633.1, forward strand.
CAATATATGAAAACAGTAACAGCTTTTGAATAAGTGGATCTTATCGCAGGAGTGGAAGATTGGTTTGACATTCCAAAGTCAATCAGTGCAATTTTCCGCACTAACCTTGTAAAGGAGAAACACCACCTGAGCATCTCAGTAGCTGCTTGAGCCGCTGAGGTCACTCACAACGGCACTGCATGCCCATGTGACGGACCCCCTCCAATAAATACCCTGGACACCCAACCCTGTGAGCTCCCCTACCGGGCACCAGTTTGCATGCGTCACGCACCACTGCTGGGGGAGTTAAATGCATGCCACTGGGGTGTAACTCTACTGTAACTCCACTGGGAGAGGCCACCTGCAGGCTTGCACCTAGTTTCCACCAAGCCCTTTTCCCTTCCCTGATTTTACTCGGTATCCTTGTAACAGACAATAACCATCAAGCATAACAATGTCTGAGTCCTGTGAATCCTTCCAGCTAATCACTGGGATTGAGGATGTTCTTGTGGACCTCTGAAACTTTACTAACAGCTGTGAAATCTTGCTGAGAAAAATTAAGTAAGTTCTAAATAAATGGACGTATACACTGTATTCTTGGATTGGAAGTCTTCACTTTGTTAAGATGTAAATTCTCCTCAGATTGATTTATAGATTCAACACAAACTCAATTAAGATCTGAGCAGGGGTACACATGTGTGTAGATTAATAAGCTAATTCTAAAGCTTATATGGAAATCAAAATATCTAAAATAGCCAAAATGATTCTAACAGAGAAGCACAAATGAGAAGAACTAACATTACATGATATTACAGATTGAATATGAAACTATAGCAATCAGGACAGTGTGATGTTGGTATAAATTCAGATACTTAGAATAAAGGAACAGATTCATAAAAGTGATTTTTTTAAAAAGTCATTGAGTAATACAATGCTAGAAGGAAAGTCTTTTCAAAAATGGTGCTGGAACAACTGAATATGCATAAGAGAAAACCATTATATTTCAACCTTACCTCATACCACATGAAAGAGTTAACTTTCATCCCTGGTTAAAGGGATCTAGACATTAAAGCTAAAAAACTAGTTGGTGATGGACAGGGAGGCCTGGTGTGCTGCAGTCCATGGGGTCACAAAGAGCTGGACACGCCTGAGCGACTGAACTGAACTGAACTGAAAAACTAATAGAGAAAACATAGGAAAAACTCTGAGAACTAGGCTTAGACAAAAAAGGACACAAAACATACTAATGCTAAAAAGACAAACTAGATAAAGCAGACTTTTGCTCAAAAGAAAATTTTAAACTTTTTTCTAGGGCACCATTAAGTAAATGAAAAGTCAAGCCTTAGACTTAAAAAGGACTCATTTCCAGACTATATAAATATTTTAACTCAATAGGAAACACAAAGAACACAAAGCAAAGGGCAAAATATTTGGAAAGACATGTGGCACTGACTTTTAAGGTCAAGTCACAATGCCATGAACTTCTACTTTGTTTTCTTGGAATGTTAGCTTTTGAAACACAGCAGGTCAAGCAGCTGCACGTATGGAGAGGCCACACAGAGGTGTTCTGGTTAGCAGTCTCCCCAGAATTCAGCTGAGAGCCAGCATCGACACCAGACACATGAGTGAGCGGGTCTGCAGAGAACTCCAGTCCCCAGCTGCTGAATTATCCCTCAGCCATCAAGTTGCCCCAGCTGATGTGAAGTAGAACAGGCAGGAGTTGCCTCCACTAAGTTCTAACCAAACTGACAATTTGTAAGCCAAGTAATTTGCAATGCTTGTTATGTTGTAACAGATAATTTGTCAACAACATAACATAAAAAATGATATGTAAGTGGCCAAAAAACACATGAGAAGATACTTAACCTTAGTCAACAGAAAATCTTAATCAAGAGGAAATGCCATTTCATAGCTGCTGCTGCTGCTGCTAAGTCGCTTCAGTCGTGTCCGACTCTGTGCGACCCCATAGACAGCAGCCCACCAGGTTCCCTCGTCCCTGGGATTCTCCAGGCAAGAACACTGGAGTGGGTTGCCATTTCCTTCTCCAATGCATGAAAGTGGAAAGTGAAAGTGAAGTCGCAGTTGTGTCTGACCCTCAGTGACCCCATGACTGCAGCCTACCAGGCTCCTCCATCCATGGGATTTTCCAGGCAGGAGTACTGAAGTGGGGTGTCATTGCCTTCTCCGATTTCATAGCTAGTAAATGGTTAAAATGACAACAATTTTAAGTGTTTTGACAATTTTAAGTGCTGGAGAGGATGTGGAGTATCCCATTGCTATTAGGATGATAAGTCTGTACAACTACTTTAGCAAACAGGCCATTTCTTATAAATCCAATGGTTCCCCTCCTTTGTATTTACCCAAGAGAAACTGAAATAAATATTCTCAAAAACACAAATAGTAACCCCCAAATGGAAACAATCCAAATGTTCCTCAGCTAGTGAAGGGATTAAACAAAATATGGTACATCCATTTAAAGGACCACTACCATACAGCTACTTCCCTGGTAGCTCAGATGGTAGAGAATCTGCCTTGCAATGTAGGAGACCCAGGTTTGATCCCTGAGTCAGGTAGATCCCTTGGTGAAGGGAATGGCAACCCACTCCAATATTCTTGCATGGAGAATTCCATGGATAGAGGAGGCTGGCAGGCTACAGTTCCTGGGGTCGCAAAGAGTCATACATGACTGAGCGACTAACACACTTTCACTATACAGCTATAAAAAAACAAACAAGGATATATGCAGCAACATAGATGGATCTTTAAAAAGTCTTCTGAGTAAAAGGAGCCAGGTACAAAACAGTACATGTTCTATCATCCCATTATACCCAGTCCTTAAGGACAGAGGCACTGTCCTTCAGTGGTTTCTGGGAATTGGAAGCAGACTGGAAAATCAACCATAAAGAGACACAAGGGATGCTTTTCAATGACGAAAATGTTCTGTATCTTTCTTGTAGTGGTTCTGGTGATATGTACACCTGTCAAAACTCATTTAACTTAAGATGGGTACATTTTATTATATCAAACCAGAAACATTGATTTCAACAAAACAGAACTTTATTTTTTCATATGTAAAAGGTCACTCATGACACATTACTTACTCTGAAGATCTGTCAGCTGACAAGACAGGTCACTTGAGGAGCGCACGAGGTCTTCTTCTCCCCTTTCGTATTGCTCTATGTTGTCCTTTAGGTATGCAATATACTGGAAATTAAAGGTGTATGGTTGCTTTAAGCTGTGGAATTATAGTAGGTTCATTATCTGTGTAGTCGCTTAGCAGACATCTATTGATCCCTCCTCTGTGTCCCATCATTCTAGCTGCCAAGGTGACAGTGGTAAGCACAGCCCTTGCTAAGTTAACATCCCGGGGAGGGAAATAAAGGACCTTGCTTCCTAGAAAGCATTTCAACGTCACCCAAATAAACATGATATGCTGAATTTGCCACAAAAATGAACGAAAAGGTATGCTGCCTAAATGCACTGTGTCCACAGGAAAAAAATGTTCCTTTTGGCAAAATGTGTGTTCAGTATATGCTACAAGGCAGCAACGCTGCCTCACTGGAGGTGTTCATAGGACCGCAGAGAGATGAGTTACCAAGCCGGGAGACCCTGTGGGATTGCTCACTCTAGTTGGACGTTTCATCGGGTTGGCTGGCAGTGACAACAGTGGCTTGGATATCAGACACGGCTTTCTGGTCCAACCACCCAGTGCTCAGGGACTCCAAAGTCTGGCAACTCTGAAAATGTGGGCTTTGGGACATAAAGTAGGCACTGGCTCAGTTTCGAGAGAGAAGTTGTCAAACACTAGAAACTACTGATAAAAATCTTAGAAATGGTCCCAGTGCCCTAGGAGAAGACATGGACCTGTTCCACAGGGCTGTTCATGAGGGTGTTCCAGAGGGGCTGTCCTGCAGCCTTACCCTGGGTCAGTCTTTGCACAGCTTGCTGGCAGGTTTTGTAGTAAATCTAAGTGAAAACTATCATAAGCCAAATCCAAGTCATCCTTCTTGCTCTCTTTGAACATGGCCCACTGTTTATAGACTTGTGTAGTTCAGGTGGCTTCCTGTAACTCTCTATTAGTCCCCTTTTCGGTCTTTTAGTCCCCTTTTGGTCTCTACTTCTACTGTTTCCTCTTTAAAAACTATCTTTCTTCCGAACTCTGTTCACACCTCACTGTTCTCATTAACTGTCCTCAAGGAATCTCACTATCTCCCAGGTGTAAATCCTACCTCTGTGCTAACGGCACCAGGTCAGATTTCTTCCTGGAGCTCCTCACCTGGTGTGATTAAATGCTCGTGCTCTGGGTGACTATGTATATGTGCCCTGGGTGGATTGTCACACTTAACAACCAAATTGTAATTATACATTTGTATACCTGTCTCCCCAACCAGACCGTGAGCTCTCTAAGGGTTTTGGGCTAGTGTCTTACCCATATTTGTATTCACTGTTTCATCCCTAGAACTTGGGACTCAGTGATGCTGAAAATGTTTGTTGAATGAAGGGATGAGATCATCAAAACAAAGAGTGATGAATGAATAAGATATAAGCATAGGGTCATCCAGGGCCTAGTAGATGGACCTTGAATCCAAAACAGAACTTTTAGAATCAATGTTTCATATAGTCATCCATTTGGTCACCCATTACCAAAATAGCAATGAAAATTCCAACTAAATTAATAAATAATCTACATCATCTTGATAGGAAGACAGTCTTGTGGAATGTTTCATAGGTGGATGGAATTTCTTACAAGGTTAGAAGGATGAAGATGTTGGATGTGTGTGGGTTACTGCAAATGGCACCTGGGCTCTGTGGAGCACATCTGCCTTTTCAAAGTAGACTCATATCTCTATGTCATTTAATTATACCGAAAAACACATGATATTACATAGATAATTGTTGCCATTTAGAGTCTTAGTGCTGTAGGACTGCCCAAAGTCACACTACAGGGTTACTACTGAGTGACAGACTCAAAGAAGTAAATCTTCAGTATAAATAAGCAAAACTTAATCTTTTGAGATTGAGACTTTCAATTTAAGGGTTGGATGAACAAATTCCTTTGCTATAAAAAGAACTATAATCAATCTGAAACAATCTAACTTTTAAAATGGCTAACAAACACATGAAAAGATGCTCAACATCACTCATTATCAGAGAAATGCAAATCAAAACCACTATGAGGTACCATTTCACGCCAGTCAGAATGGCTGCGCAAAAGTCTACAAGCAATAAATGCTGGAGAGGGTGTGGAGAAAAGGGAACCCTCTTACACTGTTGGTGGGAATGCAAACTAGTACAGCCACTATGGAGAACAGTGTGGAGATTCCTTAAAAAACTGGAAATAGGACTGCTTTATGATCCAGCAGTCCCACTGCTGGGCATACACACTGAGGAAACCAGAAGGGAAAGAGACACGTGTACCCCAATGTTCATCGCAGCACTGTTTATAATAGCCAGGACATGGAAGCAACCTAGATGTCCATCAGCAGATGAATGGATAAGAAAGCTGTGGTACATATACACAATGGAGTATTACTCAGCCACTAAAAAGAATACATTTGAATCAGTTCTAATGAGGTGGATGAAACTGGAGCCTATTATACAGAGTGAAGTAAGCCAGAAAGAAAAACACCAATACAGTATACTAACGCATATATATGGAATTTAGAAAGATGGTAACAATAACCCTGTAACGAGACAGCAAAAGAGACACTGATGTATAGAACAGTCTTTTGGACTCTGTGAGAGAGGGAGAGGGTGGGGTGATTTGGGAGAATGGCATTGAAACATGTATAATATCATATATGAAACGAGTCGCCAGTCCAGGTTCGATGCACAATACTGGATGCTTTGGGCTAGTGCACTGGGACGACCCAGAGGGATGGTATGGGGAGGGAGGAGGGAGGAGGGTTCAGGATGGGGAACACATGTGTACCTGTGGTGGATTCATTTTAATATATGGCAAAACCAATACAATATTGTAAAGTTAAAAAATAAAATTAAAAAATTAAAAAATAAATAAAATGGGCACAAGACTGAACATATACCTCACAAAGAGGGTCTCCAAGTGTAGCAAACAACATACAAATCATTTCCTGAATCATCAGAAAAATGCAAATTAAAACCACAGTGGGTCACCTCTACACACCCTCCAGAATGATTAAATTGAAAAAGGCTGAATTTTGCTCAGAATCAGGAATAACTACGCTCTCTTACACTACAGACGGGAGTGGCAGTTAGTGTCATGTCCTTGGGAGACCGCCCCTGTGCAATGCTGCTGCGTCACTTCAGATGTGTCCAACTCTGTGTGACCCCAGAGACGGCAGCCCACCAGGCTCCTCTGTCCCTGGGATTCTCCAGGCAAGAACACTGGAGTGGGTTGCCATTTCCTTCTCCAATGCATGAAAGTGAAAAGTGAAAGTGAAGTTGCTCAGTCGTGTCCAACTCTTAGCGACCCCATGGACTGCAGCCCACCAGGCTCCTCCACCCATGGGATTTTCCAGGCAAGAGCACTGGAGTGGGGTGCCACTGCCTTCTCCGCCCCTGTGCACTAGGGTGACCATTTGACCCTCTATGGCTCTAGAATGCCACTTGAGCTGTTTACCCAAAAGAAATACGTAACTACATTCATCAAAATACACGTAATAGAATTTTCATGGTAGTAGTCCAAATTAGAAACTCTCCAAACCCCCAGCAACAGCAGAGTGTATAAACTATAGTATAGTCATACAATGGAATACAATACATACAAACAGTAAAATACAGAACTGAGAATGAATGAACCATAACTTCACTCAATAAGAAGAAGAAACCTGGGAAGCATAATTTTGGGCAAAATAATATGTACTGTATCATTCCATACATATAATGTTCAAAAACAGGCAGAACTCATCTATAGTGTTAAAAATCAGTATAGCATATTGTGGGAGAGTATAGTATATGATATAGTATATCATGGGAAGGTCAATGACAGGAAGGCCCACAGAAGACATAGAAGACAGTATCTGGATTCTGTTGATGGATGCTTTGTTTCTTGATCTAGGTGTTGGTTATTCAATGTGTTAATTAAGCTGTGTATGATGTGGGCACTTCTCTCTGTGTACTTTAAGTTTCACTTAGAAAGTTTCAAGAGTTATTCTCTCCTTTTCTATCATAACTAGTACAGATATGGAAATCAACCATGACCATCGTACAAAGTAAAGTGCTCTTGAACTTACCTCTTTTAATCTTTTATTTTCCAGGATCAAAGCATCTGTTTTTAGGTCATGTAAATAGATTTCATTTTCTAAGCTTTTTAGAATTTCAAAATGAGCTTTGGTTTTATAGCTTTCATGCTCTCTTAACTGTTTCAACTCCTGCTTCACTTTCTTCTGCTCAAATATAAAATCCACAATTACCTTATAGAGTTCAACTAGCAGGGCACCAGTGTATTAAGCTGCCTGCACCACATTCAGAGAAGAGTTCTAATTACAGCTGACCCTTGAACAATGAGGGAGTGAGGGGCACCAACCCCTGCCCAGTCACAAATCTGGGTATAACTTTACAATTGGTACTCTATTTCCAGTTTCACATCTCCTGATTGAACCAACCACAGACCGTGTAGTGCATTCATTGAAAAAAATAATTCACAAATATATGGACACATGCAATTCAAACCCATATTGCTAAAGGGCCGACTGTAATTCCATGACCATCAGCAGAGGCTATGAACATCTTCCCTTGAAAAACTTTTAACTCCAAAGCTAATGGACTCTGGGAAGCAAGTCTATGGATCCCAAGTTCAGAGCTAAAGTCAAGCTATTGAGACAACTTCACAAAATAGAATATATCTTGATATATAAAGAATTGCCTGGCAAAATGAGGAGGAAGGGAGTAGAATTTATTGAGGTTTTTTCAGGGAGGATTTGATATTTGCTATTTCTCAAAGAATATTACTTTATGGATTTTTCTGAATTCTCTAGTCAGTTTTAGATTATTATACTGTTATAAATCACATAATCTTTGTATATTGTATAATTGCCCCAGCAGCATCCTATTAGGAAAATAGAATTATATATATAATATGCTGTTCTGCTGGTTGTTTAGTCACTAATGGTGTCTGACTTTTTTGCAATCCCATTGACTGTAGCCCACCAGGCTCCTCTGTCCATGGAATTTCCTACACCATATACTGGAGTAGGTTGCCATTTCCTTCTGCAGGGGATCCTCCCAATCCAGGGACTGAACCCGAATCTCCTGTGTCTCCTGCATTGGTAGGCAGATTCTTTACCGCTGAGCCGATGGAGAAGCTCAAATATATAGTATACTTGTAATTTTCCCCTTCATATTTTTCTATTTCAATAACACATTAAAAGTTACTTTTGATATCAAAGAATACATTTTATGTTTAATCAACTGCACATACATATGTTTATCACTATTGATTATAAAATGTTAGAAGGTAGTAAACATCCACTTACCTGCTCCTGTTTCATTCACTCTCCTAATCCCTACAACCTTTGCCCATTATCCTTGTCTTCATAGGAATTTACCAGAATAACAGATATGAAAAGAAGCTTACAAAGCATAATCCAATCTCTACTTTTTAAATAGGGCTTCCCAGGTGCTCAGTGACAAAGAATCTGCCTGCAATGCAGGAGGCACAGGAGATGTGGGTTCAATCCTTGGGTCAGGAAGATCCCCTGGAGAAGGGCATGGCAACCCACTCCAGTATTCTTTCTGGAGAATCTCCATGGACAGAGGAGCCTGGCGGGCTACATTCCTTGGGTCACAAAATTGTCGAACACAATTATTGCAATTTAGCATGCATGACACCTTTTAAGTAAGGAAAATGAACCCTCCCCCAGTGAGTGATTTTTCAGTGGTAACAGGTTACATGTTAATCTCTTCTAAAGCTGATCTCTCTCCCTCTACACATACACACACACGTGTATATATGTATGCTGCTGCTGCTGCTAAGTCACTTTAGTCGTATATGACTCTGTGCAACCCCATAGATGGCAGCCCACCAGCCTCCACTGTCCCTGGGATTCTCCAGGCAAGAACACTGGAGTGGGTTGCCATTTCCTTCTCCAATGCATGAAAGTGAAAAGTGAAAGTGAAGTCGCTAAGTCATGTCCGACTCTTCGCGACCCCATGGACTGCAGCCCACCAGGCTCCTCCATCCACATACATATATATGTATATATATATATGTCTCCAGCAGAGGCGTGGGTAGGTGATGGCCTGCTTCAGGGTCGGGGGCACTGAGTGTGGCAGTGTGTGCAAAGGACCTTTTGAAGGAGTCTCCATTATCTTCACTACCCCCGCCATTGTTTGGTTTCAGGTCAAACAACAGGGAGGGAACACAGTTCCGTCCATCAACAGAAAATTGAATTAAATTTGTACTGAGCATGGCCCCACCCATCAGAATAAGACCCAGTTTCCCCCACAGTCAGTCTCTCCCATCAGGAAGCCTCTTATCCTTATCCTTCAGAGGATAGACAGAATGAAAACCAAAATCACAGAAAGCTAATCAAACTGATCACATGGACCACAGCCTCGTCTAACTCAATGAAACTATGAGTCATACCATGTAGGGCCACCTAAGATGGACGGGTCATGGTGGAGAGTACTGACAAAATGTGGTCCACTGGAGAAGGCAATGGCAAACCACTTCAGTATTCTTGCTCTGACAACTTCATGCGACAACTCCATGAACAGTATGAAAAGGCAAAAAGATATGACACTGAAAGATGAACTCCCCAGGTCGGTAGGTGTCCAATATGCTACTGTAGAAGAGTAGAGAAATAACTCCAGAAAGAATGAAGAGATGGAGCCAAAGTGAAAACAATGCCCAGTTGTGGATGTAACTGGTGATGGCAGTAAAGTCCAAAGTTTTAAAGAACAATATTGCATAGGAACCTGGAATGTTAGGTCCATGAATCAAGGTAAATTGGAAGTGGTCAAGCAGGAGATGGCAAGAGTGAAGATCAACATTTTAGGAATCAGTGAACTGGCTCATTGGAAAAGACCCTGATGCTGGGAAAGATTGAAGGCAGGAGGAGAAGGGGATGACAGAGGATGAGATGGTTGGATGGCATCACCAACTCAATGGACATGAGTTTGAGCAGGCTCTGGGAGTTGGTGATGGACAGGGAAGCCTGGCATGCTGCAGTCCAAGGGGTCGCAAAGAGACGGACACGACTGAGTGACTGGACTGAACTGAACTGAATTAAAATGGACTTGAATGGGTGAATTTAATTCAGATGACCATTGTATCTAATACTGTGGGCAAGAATCCCTTAGAAGAAATGGAGTAGCCATCATAGTCAATAAAAAAGTCCGAAATGCAGTACTTGGGTGCATTCTCAAAAATGACAGAATGATCTCTGTCTGTTTCCAAGGCATACCATTCACTATCACAGTAATCCAAGTCTATGCCCCAACCAGTAATGCTGAAGAAGCTGAAGCTGAACTATTCATTGAAGACCTATAAGACTTTCTAGAATTAACAGCCAAAAAGGATGTCCTTTTCATCATAGGGGACTGGAATGCAAAAGTAGGAAGTCAAGAGATACCTGGAGTAACAGGCAAATTTGGCCTTGCAGTACAAAATGAAGAGGGCAAAGGCTAAAAGAGTTTGGCCAAGAGAACACACTGGTCATAGCAAACACCCTCTTCCAACAACACAAGAGAAGACTCTACACATGGACATCACCAGATGGTCAACACTGAAATCAGATGATTATATTCTTTGCAGCCAAAGATGGAGAAGCTCAATACAGTCAGCAAAAACAAGACCGGGAGTTGACTGTGGCTCAGATCAAGAATTCCTTATTGCCAAATTCAGACTTAAATTGAAGAAAGTAGGGAAAACCACTAGACCATTCAGGTATGACCTAAATCAAATCCCTTATGATTATACCATGTTAATAACAAACTCAAGGGATTAGATCTAGTAGACAGAGTGCCTGATGAACTATGGATGGAGGTTCATGACATTGTACAGGAGGCAGTGATCAAGACCATCCCCAAGAAAAAGAAATGCAAAAAGGCAAAATGGTTGTCTGAGGAGGCCTTACAAATAGCTGAGAAAAGAAGAGAAAATGAAAGGCAAAGGAGAAAAGGAAAGATATATCCATTTGAATCCAAAGTTCCAAAGAATAGCAAGGAAAGATAAGAAAACCTTCCTCAGCAATCAATGCAAAAAAAATAGAGGAAAACAATAGAATGGGAAAGACTAGAGATCTCTTCAAGAAAATTAGAGATACCAAGGGAACATTTCATGCAAAGATGGGCACAAAAAAGAACAGAAATGGTATGGACCTAACAGAAGCAGAATATATTAAAAAGAGGTGGCAAGAATACACAGAAGAACTATACAAAACAGATCTTCATGACCCAGATAACCACGATGGTGTGATCACTCACCTAGAGCCAGACATCCTGGAATGCGAAGTCAAGTGGGCCTTAGGAAGCATCACTATGAACAAAGCTAGTGGAGGTGATGGAATTCCAGTTGAGCTATTTCAAATCTTCAAAGATGATGCTGTGAAAGTGCTGCACTCAATACGCCAGCAAATTTGGAAAACTCAGCAGTAGCCACAGGACTGGAAAAGGTCAGTTTTCATTCCAATCCCTAAGAAAGGCAATGCCAAAGAATGCTCAAACTACCACACAATTGCACTCATCTCACATGCTAGCTAAGTAATGCTCAAAATTCTCCAAGCCAGGCTTCAACAGTACATGAACCGTGAACTTTCAGATGTTCAAACTGGATTTAGAAAAGGCAGCGGGACCAGAGATCAAATTGCCAACAACCATTGGATAATACAAAAAGGAAGAGAGTTCCAGAAAAACATCTACTTTTGCTCTATTGATTACGCTAAACCTTGGTGTGGGTCACAACAAACTGAAAAATTCTTAAAGAGATGGTAATATCAGACCACCTTACATGCCTCCTGAGAAATATGTATGCAGGTCAAGAAGCAGCAGTTAGAACTAGACATAGAACAAGGGGCTGGTTCCAAATTGGGGAAGGAGTACGTCAAGGCTGTACATTGTCACCCTGCTTATTTAACTTATATGCAGAGTACATCATACAATATGCTGGATCATGCAAGCTGGAATCAAGATTTCTGGGAGAAATATCAATAACCTCATAACCTCAGATATGCAGAAGACACCACCATTATGGCAGAAAGCGAAGAACTAAAGAGCCTCTTGATGAAAGTGAAAGGGGAGAGTGAAAAAGTTGGCTTAAAGCTCAACATTCAGAAAACGAAGATCATGGCATCCGGTCCTATCACTTCATAGCAAATAGATGGGGAAACAATGGAAATAGTGAGAGACTTAATTTTAGGGGGGCTCCAAAATTACTGCAGATGGTGACTGCAGCCATGAAATTAAAGGACATTTGGTCCCTGTAAGAAAAGCTACGACCAACCTAGACAGCATATTAAAAGGCAGAGACATTACTTTGCCAACAAAGTTCCATCTAGTCAAAGCTATGGTTTTTCCAGTAGTCATATACAGATGTGAGAGTTGGACTATAAAGAAAGCTGAGTGCCGAAGAATTGATGATTTTGAACTGTTGGATAAGACTCTTGAGAGTCCCTTGGACTGCAAGGAGATCAAAACAAGTCAATCCTAAAGGAAATCAGTCCTGAATATGCATTGGAAGGACTGATGCTGAAGCTGAAACTCCAATACTTTGGCCACCTGATGTGAAGAACTGACTCATTGGAAAATACCCTGATGCTGGGAAAGATTGAAGGCAGGAGAAGGGGATGACAGAGGGTGAGATCATTGGATGGCATCACCGACTCAATGGACATGAGTTTGAGCAGGCTTCGGGAATTGGCACTCCTGGTGTGCTGCAGTCCATGGGATCACAAACAGTCAGACTCCACTGAGCTACTGAACTGAACACATATATATACATATATATACACACACATATATATATATATACACACATGTGTATCTATATACAAGTGTGTATGCTGTGACTAAAAATTTCAAAACATTGGTTTAATAGGGTAAGTTTAAACAATGCGACTTTCTTGAAAACTCTAGTGGCACTAGGTAAGTACCATTGTCTACATATACCAATATTCTGATGAAATGAAAAAAGAATGAATATATTTATACTTTACCGTGTTGTTAATGTATTGTATAAAGTCTCTTGTAAATTGAGAAATATTATTATTCAGTAAATTTTGTTCATTTTTTTGTGCTATAAAGAAAGAGAGAAAAAATAACTACTCACAATGTTATTTAAATAAAAGAAAATAAGACATATGCCTGGTTTTAAAAGCCAAATACTATTTTAAGGCTTATGATCAAAATCAGAAGTCAGGTGCTCCTCAATGCTGTTTCCACCCCTGTGTTTGACTCTTCAGAATCAACCATTTTTAACTCAATTTTACTTTTTCCTCTTCCTTCAAAATTTTCTTTCTGAAAAATTTTTTCTTCATAAATTTTTTTGTTTGTTTCCTTTCTTAACTTTTTTCCTACTTACTTCCTGATACAGTTGAGGAGGACATAGACACTCCTATGGTCACATCTCCTGTGAACACTCACAGCCTCCACGTTTGCTTCCTCTAACCTTCTCATTAATTACAGATTTTGTTCAAATGAATTCCAACTGTTTGGATCATTATGATAGTGCAAAGTTTATTCACTGATGAGACAAATGGTACAGTATGACTATATTTCTTTTCTTGTATAGTTTTTGTTTGTTTTTCCTGGAGTTAAAAATCACCTCACTTTTTAAAAAATAATGCTTAGTTTTCCATGTATATATCATTGATTCACACCAAAATCTATAATAGCATTGTAAAATCTTTCTGAAAATTACTTCCCATGTGGTCAGACACGTTAGGTAGTCCATCAGTTCCATTCTTCTGCCCTCCCCCACTGTCTTCTGTGCGTTTTTCTTGAGTCCTACTGCAAAGCTGACCTCCTGAGACTTCCCCTGGCATCTCTCTCATGTTAGACCTCCTGCTTTTTGAAACTCTTCTTTCTCTTAATTTATTTCTTCTATTTGTTGAAGCAAATTTTGTGTAGCTTCCTGAGACATAGTAGATGAGATCTTATATATCTAAATATATCTCTATCCTACATCTCTAGTTGACTGATAGTTCGGATGGGTATCTAATGTAGGAAATTTTTTTCTCTCAAAATTTTGAAGGTAATGTCTTCTAAATTCTACTGTTATATTGATGCTAAGAAGTCTGAAACCATTCTGGTACCTAATCTTTTGTGTAAAATCTTCTTTTTCTCTCTAGAAACCTTTACAATCTTCTTTTGTTTTTTTCCTCCTGAAATCCAGTGATGTGGCTTAGTTAGTGTCTTTTCTTTCATATACTGTACTGGGAATCTGATAGGCACTTTGAAATAGGAAATTCATATTGTCCAATTCTGAGAAATATTTTTGTAATATTTTATTGATAAATTTACACTTTCCATTTTTCTCTGTCTTTCCTGTTAGTTAGATATTTGACATCTCAGAATAGTTTTATAATTTCCTTAAACTTTATCCTGTTATCTCCTTGTTTTTTTTCTATTTTTGGAGAAATCTTCTTAACTTTTTTATAATCCTCTTATTGAATTTTAAAATTTTAGTTGTTACATTTTTTATTTCTACTAACTCTTTCATGTTCTCTGTTCTTTTAAGCATCTTGTTTTTTCATAAATGCAATATCTTATTTTATTTCTCTAAGAATACACCTTTAAGATATATTCTCTATAATAGAAAGAATATATATTCTCTGCAATAAATAGAGAATATATATGCATTATATATAATAATATAGAGAGAATATGTACTCCCTGAGAATCCATATTATGTTCTTTGTGTTGTCCATGTTTCTACCAAATTCTCTTTCTGTCTGCTTTAGTTTCTGTCATTCATGTTGGAGTTTTTTCCTGAGATGTCTGGTGATTTTTGACTATCTAATCCTATTTATGAGTAAGGGACTAAAAGGTTTAGTTCCTACTATCTGAAGCACATTGCTCTTCTGACCCCTTTCCTTCTTTTCTCCTGCCTTCCCTTCTACTTTCTTCAGTGTTTTACCCCTTTGTTTTGACTTAAGAGAATCAGTCCTTGCAGTATACTGCAATATATTGCTTACTTTTATACTCATAGTGTTTCTTACATGCTCCACCCAGTGCAAGAAGGGATGGAGGTTGGAGAAGTAGATATCTGGCAACAGAATATATACACATTGTAAGTCTTGCTAAAAGTGGTAAAAGATGAAGGAAACTTAACTGGGTTAACCAAATGAAAACCTGGCAAAAGTGGAAACCAACTGAGGACTGGGAACCAGACCAGTTACCTAGGCATTTATTCTTATTCTTATATTCTTAAAAATCCACCCTCTGTGACAATTACCACTATTCACTTTGAATATCTGTTTCACATTGCAGCATATGGGCTTCCATGTGCCTGCCCTGTTTTGACACACCGTTTTAATTGCTATCCCCATAGTCATCTTTGCCAGCTTATCAGTCCCACCACAGTGCACACTTTTTATTCCCATTCCAGTACTTTCTGTAATTTTGGTCCTGGCCTCCTGATTGCAATAGCATTTCTTCTATCATCTAGAAGATAGAAATGCTGGAAGTTGTCCTGCTTAAAAACCTGAATTCTTGGCTAATGACCCTTCACTCCCCAGATTCAAGACAAGAGTCACACCTCTAGCATTGTTCTAGATCTGAACTTTTGCATTCAGGTTTAGATGACCACAGCCAACTTTTGGGGGAGAATAATTGTTTTTTATATTAAACACACACATGGTTGTGCCATGCACTAAAACACAAAACATGCTTTCAGACACATTTCATATCCTGTATGAAGCCCCCAGATCTGAGACAAGTTCGTATCTATCTCTGCCTTAGGGTTAGATTAGCGAAAAAATCTAAGGCGTACCTACTTGATAAACGGTTAGTCATAGCTGGAAAAAGATATAATTTGTAAACTTATGTTAAGAAACATAAAAAATTTTCCACATGGTAGAAGGTAAAGAAATTGGTTATACCTTTACCAAGTACAGACAGAAACTATATAATATAGTTGTTACTAATTCTTTGTTTTAAATAGTGTTTAAAAGAGAAGAAGAAAAATTTGACAAGAATTAACAGTAAGATTGTGGTGTGGAGAAGAGGAAACTAGAAGAGGCAAAAAGTAGAGAATGGAGAATTAAAGATGATGGAAAAAGCTTGAGAGAATTTCACCATTGGCTTGTGATGAATGGCCCACCTTGTGTTAGCAGACAACTGTGAAATCCGTACCTGGGCTTGAAGTCAATTACTAAGTACTTCATATCTACCTGTAACAGTTTCAATGAGATTTTGAAATTTTCTGTTTTTGTCTGTGAATTCCTCTTCTGCCACCTGAAGCTGTGGAAGACACTTGTCTAACTCAACTTCCTTTTCTTTGCTAATTTGTGCTTCTTCAGCGAATCTTTGCTAGAAAGACAGAAAGCTGATTGTGAGGTATGAGTATGGAGAATTCACACAATATTCTAGAGTAGAAGGTAAGTTCATTGATGTGGAAACTTCTGTCTTGGACATTTCTTATCCTAAATTGCATAGAAAGATATCTGGCACACACTAGATATTTAATAAATATTTGTTGGCTGACTCACTGACTCTCTGGCAATCTATAATGTTAGGAGATAAATTCGCTAGGCTTTCCAAAGATCCTTTCAGTTCTACAGCTTGACTGCTATGGTTCTATTGCTGTTACCTTATATGTGCCCTAAAACTATTTGAGAAACTTTCTTTTGATTGATCATACATAATGAAACCTGGAGGAGGGCATGGCAACCCACTCCAGTATTCTTGCCTGGAGAATCCCATGGACAGAGAAACCTGGGGTGCTACAATCCATGGAGTCGCAAAGAGTCAGACACAACTGAGTGACTAAGCACAAGCACAGTAAAAAAAATATATGCCAGCTCTAAGAAATGTGGATGTAAGTAAGAAGTGGGGAGGGGGTAGAAACAAATGGATATAATACAATACATGGGTTAAAAGTGCCCAAAGCAAAACATGAACATGCTTGCTTACTTATTCAAACTCAGGTCTTATATAGTTTCAAATGGAATATAGTTGAGTCTCTCCTAGAAAGTCAGGGTGGACTTAAACTAATGACTAAGGCAAAAATAGCCAGCTGACATGTACCATCCACTCTCCTGTCCTGTCAGGACCCCTGAGTTTTAGCTGAGCAGATGCTGCCAACGAGAGTGATTTCTCAGCTTTCCTCCCAGGTGGGTGTGATCAGTGAGTCTGTGAGCAGAAGTGGGTTATGCCATTTCTGGGTCCTGCCCCTAAAACAGGAAGAAGTATATGGCTCTTGGGGCCTTCCTCTTTCCCCTTGCTGGAAGAGGATGAGAATGGACACTTGTACCCGCAGATGTTAGCCTCATGCTGAGGATGGCAGAGCTGCCTTTCCAGCCCTCAACCCCCTCCCTTCAGCCTGTACCAGGAAGAGAAATAAAAATCTCTCTTCTGTAAGACCATGTCAGGGGTTCTTAACTAGATACTAAGACTCTTAAGATTTAAACAGGCCACACCTGACCCAGTTTACTTAAATTTTTTATTTTTATCTAAGTTGAACATACACATAATTTAAAAGAAACCTCAATACCAGCAACATCAGGCCTGTCTCCCCAACAGGAGGTGCCTTTTCAACACAGCCAACCTGAGGCTAATGTCCACTGACCCCACCAAGGTGATAACTCAGCCCAAAAGAAAGAGTCCCACAGGGGTGGATGTGAAGTCCTCCCTGGCTTAGAAGCCTCATGTTCAAATTGGAGCCAACATCTCTTGGGTATACCTTCCAGGTCCATACCAGGGACATGCCCTTTTTAAAAGAGGCACCAAATCCAGGAAAGCCCAATGCCCTGGTTTCCCATTAGTTATTCTCCTGGTCAAGATGCAGCACACCAATAAAGTGTTGTTCTGCACAAGCAATGTTGCCTGATAATACCACTGAGAATCCATCTTTATCAGGTTACCAGGGGAAGGAGCCAGAAAGTGAAGCCAAAATCAATTTCCCAATAAAAGACAGAGGACTGTTAACCCTTCAGTGCACATCTTGCTTATGTTCACTGTATTTTGGCCTCTTTTTGATAGAGCACCTTGCTTGCCCCAATTATAATAATACAGTGATTTAATGGCCTGATAGGTCCCCTTCCATATTGTCATTAGAATTCTTATGAATAACACAGAAAGATAAAAACAACATAAAACACCATAATATAAAATTATTACAATGTAGAATCAGGAGTAAATTTCTCCAGACTGCACTGTTCAGAAACTCAATCATGTATTACCTATACTATGTTCTCTAAAAAAAGAATGGCCTAACAATGGCTGCCTTCCTCACATAAGGAGGTATGTGCATACTTTAATTCATTCCCATGCCTGCACAAGGGTTAGGCAGCCAGCACCACCCTAACAAGAAACCATGCTCTTGTTTTATGCTTGGAGAGAGGACTGGGTACCAGGTGCTGCTGCAGCTCAGGCAAGGGGGTGTTTGCCTGCTGGCTCGGCTTCTTGGAGGTGGGCAGCTTCTTCAGATCATTCAAATCCTCCCTCAGCTTCCCTGTGTCCTGAGCCATGTGCATATGTAGCCCAGTGATGAAAGACTCACTATGAAACCTACTGATTTCGTTTTCCCTCCCTGTGAATTTGGGCTCTGTCCATCCAGAGGTCTTACTGCTGGTGAGAATGATCCCACCAAGGGTACAATAATACTCCCATAAACCAAAATCTGAGGTTGCTGCTGCTGCTGCTAAGTCACTTCAGTCGTGTCCGACTCTGTGCAACCCCATAGACGGCAGCACACCAGGCTCCCCCGTCCCTGGGATTCTCCAGGCAAGAACACTGGAGTGGGTTGCCATTTCTTTTTCCAATGCATGAAAGTGAAAAGTGAAAGTGAAGTCACTCAGTCGTGTCCGACTCTTAGCAACCCCATGGACTGCAACCCACCAGGCTCCTCCGTCCATGGGATTTTCCAGGCAAAAGGGTACTGGAGGGGGGTGCCATTGCCTTCTCCGAAATCTTAGGTTACTGCCTCTCAATTTTGGGCTCCTCATGCCAATTGAACTAAAGGCAGAAATGGGATTCCAATGTGCCTGGGGTTATTGATGATGATTTTCAAAAGGAAAAGGGATTTATAATAGTAGCATCCAGGCTGCCATCTGTCCATGTCTTTGTGTAAATGAGGCACAGGTGGACACAGCCCTGCAGGGGGCACATAGCCTGGCAAACAGATTATCTGCAGAAATTTTCTTATCTGCAGTCTTCCACTTCTAATTTACTTGTTTTGCCTTATTTCATTGTATAAGCTTGAATGCAATGTCAAATGGTGTCGTCTTACTCCTGACTGTCCTCATTGGTTTAGCATTAAGTATGATGGGTAAATTCTGTCATCTCTGTTTCAAAAATCATCTGAGATGATGATTACCTCTGACCACCCCTCAGTTATCATTCTAAGTCAAGCTACTTGGCATATTGATCTCACTTCCTAATTGGTCTTCCTGTATCCACCACTGCTTTCCTAAATTCTGTTGAATATAGCACCTAGAGTGATCCTATTTAAGTGAAAGCCATATTATTTCAGAATAAATAATATTCACTCAGAACCTTCCAATGGCTTCCCAGCCCATGCAGAGCAAAAGACAATGTATCCATGAGGACCTACAATGAGGGGCAGGCCTGGAGTTGCCCCTTTTAGATCTCCCCTCAAGGAAGAATTCACTGACCTGTGACAAGGAAAGGGGCTAGCTGACAGCCTCCCGGGTGGTTGGCTCCTTCAGCGTGACCTTGGCTATCTAGCCAAGACCAAGCTCTTCAGTGGCCTCCAACTAATTGTGTAAGCAAGGAGATGGCACAGGGTGAGGGCATTTCTGCCCAAGGCAGGCCTCTTCCTACAGACAATCCTGGCTTTGGAGCTCCCTAGAGAGAGTTTGCAGCCTACATAGTGGCCCCTGGCTAGTCCTTTCATAGGCATTACACCCTAATAAACCTTTGAACTCCTAACTCCATGTCAGCATCTGCTTCTAGAAGATGAGTCCCTGCCCAGCTGGCACTCTCCCCCATTCTGCTGCAGCCACGCTGCCTCCCCGTCATCCCTCAAATAGAAAGTCTAGTCTCAGAACCTTCAGGCTCAGCATGTCCTCTGCCTGGAGCCACCTTCTCCAGATGTCTGCACATCACACTTCCTCATATCCTTCAGGGCTGTGCCCTTCTCTGACTCCCTGTTTAAAAGGGCACATAGACTGCATTATATATACTCACCCTAGTCTACTTTCCTATTTTTATTTTCTCTATAGCATTTATTGCCATTGAAAATATCACATGTTCTACTGTTTATTTTCAGACACCCCCCCCCACCCTAATGGAATGTTTCATAAGGACAAAGCTCTTTATCTGTTTCCCACCCCTCCCTTTTATAAATTTCTGTTTTTCAAGATTTAGAAGGATACCGAGCACCTAGACATGCTGCGGCCGATGGAGAAATGCCTTCCACCTTGCGGCTTCTTCCTTCTGTTCCTTCTAATTTTGTATGCGTTTGTGCAATGCTTTTTTTCCCTTGTTTGTTCCCTGAGTTGTGCCAGTTTCCATTTCCCCTCTTGCTATTTCTGGCCATCCCCTTCTGACGTCTCTTCCCTGAGTTCCTGTATTTCCATACTCCTAATCTTCCTTGGCACCTCTATGAAGTTTTTTCTGAATTCACAGATGAATGTTGAATCATAGTTTTCAACTGTTCCAGAACAATTTTATGAAAGTTTCATTCCCCCTTCACCTGTTTTTCTCATAGTATTTTTATGCAAAAGATTTATCTGCTTCTAGAATTGACTTTTCCTGGGACCAGTTACCTGCAGAGGGTTTCTGCAGGACATGGCAGGGTGTGTGTGGCCGTGGTGGAGGGCGGAGAGTGGGCTTGGATCAGGGGAAGATCTAAACTTTGAAATGTAAGGACTGCCTATTCCCTTGCTACAGCAAGGCGCTGCTGCCTTCAAATAAAGCTCCTCTTTGGGGTAGCCAGGCCTTTTTCCCTCTCTTCAAACTGAATTAAGTTCAGGAAGCCTTCTATTACCATCTCTTTACTTCTCAGCTACTTTATTAACGGTGGTCTCCAAAAAATATGCCCTTGCCTGTCAAGGTAACACCAGCACCTTGAAAAGGTTTTTGTTTTCTGTTGTGTTTCCACTCTCTGCCCTGCGAGTCTTTCTCTCCAGCATCCATGTTCTATTCTGTGCCAGGGCGGCCCCTGGCAGTTTCCAGGTCAGTACCATGCCCTCTCTTTAAGGAGAACCTCTGAGATTGCCCTTCTTGGTCTCCCTCACCCTTCATTCCTCTCCCCCACTGTCTCCTCCACATGATTTTCTCCAACACTCTACCTTATCTCCATGGATTTTTGCCAGCACTTCTACATAACTTGGAGTGTGTGATTTTTTTTAACTAAAAAAATATTTCTTGTTGCTCTATTCCTTTTTTAGGAAAAGAAGAAATATTCAGAATTTAATTGTAGTCCTGTTCAAACTAGAAGATTTACTTTACATTTAACTGAATAGTTTGGGAGATACCCTGGAGAAGGGAAAGGCTACCCACTCCAGTATTCTGGCCTGGAGAATTCCATGGACTGTATAGTCCATAGGGTCACAAAGAGTCGGATACGACTGAGCGACTTTCACTTTCACTAACTGAATAGCATGAAATATACCCTCCCCTTCATACAGCCACATAAAATTGTTCTTAGATATAAAATAAAACTTACTTCAAACTTGCTTAATTCTTGAATTAACTTTCGTTCTTTGATAACAAATGCATCCTCCTCTTGTTTTAATTCTAATGTAAGTTGTTCAATCTTTGCCAAAAACTCGTTGATATCGTGTTCTCTAATACTGGTCTAATTAGGGGAAAAATGAGAATTTATCATCTGTCTTGTAGCAGTCAGTATTAATGCTTGCAAACAGTCAGATAAATTAATACCTTTCTGCATGACATTTGGCTTATTTGTCTCAGTAACTACTGGGGAGGGAGGGATGTTTTTTCCCTTCAGAGATTAATTTCGTCACCAAACAACATGTGTAAATGACATTAGGAAATTGGGCATGGAACTAGTAGGGGCTGGAGGGTAGGCAGAGCATAAATAAATAAATGATGTTTAGTCCCTTTATTTTTAGAGAGTTTTCCTAAACACTGTCCTCAAGTTTCAGTTACATACTTCAAAATCATATTCTGGAGAGAATTTCTACTTTGCTAAATTCCTACAGTTAATACATAGCAAATGGATACATTTCTTAAGAAAGTTACATAATTTACTCTAGACATGAAATCAGCAATAAGGTAAAGCGTAATGAAATACTGAAGAGTTACTGATATGCAATCAATATAGGGAGTGAACACAAGCTCCTTGGGTTTCTTTACCTCTTCTATTAATTCACTGCGCCTATTTTCAGCTTCTTGAATTTTATCTATAAGTTCTTTTATTTCATCTTTTATATTTTTGACCCAACGTGCATGTTTTTTTCGCAAACAAGCTATTTTCCACTGAGTTATAATACTGGAGATGAGAACAAAACGAGTTATCGTCAAATTGACATCACAGTTCATTGAAAAGATGAAAGAATTCAAAACAAAACAAATCGTATTATGATCATACAAAATTATCTGTGCTATTGATGATGCAGA
Source organism: Bubalus kerabau (assembly GCF_029407905.1). Taxonomy (NCBI): domain Eukaryota; kingdom Metazoa; phylum Chordata; class Mammalia; order Artiodactyla; family Bovidae; genus Bubalus; species Bubalus kerabau. The sequence goes on from NC_073633.1 coordinate 76,755,328, forward strand.
CTAGGCACATTAGCTGAAAAAATAAGACAAAACATTAACGGCCCAAATGCCATCTCCGCAAGCTGCTTCACGGGAAGTTGTGTGAGTACATACAGCGGGACAGTGGACAAACCACACTTGATAGCTTACCGCCTCTAGAAAAGGATAGAAATGGGGAAGGCTCCAGGGTGGGTGAAGAAAGAGGAGTCCCAGACAGAAACGGTAAAGGAATTATCTAAATCACTCAAAGTGCTAGTAAGAAATCTCAAGCTTCTGAATTCTCGAATTTTTCTCTCCACCATAACATAAAAAAGATAACTAGAGAAGAGTAAAAATGTGCAACTAGAGTCTTATAAATAGTATAATAACAATGACAACAACAATAAAATATATCTAAGTTTCTGTGGGTGTTTTCTAGGTGCTGGGCACTGGGCTATATACTTCACATAGATCATCTCATTTATCATTCATGCTATCTTACAAGGTGGGTACTACTATCATTCCTCACTTTATAGGGATGGGAGCAGACAGATATTAAATAACTCAGCCCTGGTCATAGAGCTAACAAGAGGCAAAACAACCAAAGTAGTCCATCTGCTGAGACTGTGTGCCTTAACCACTCTCCTCTGTACCTTCACATCACCTTCCTTACTGGTCCACATAGGCACCTGGCTGAGTAAGACTCATTGTCACAAATCTTGACAAGTATACTCTGGTGACTTCACATGTTGGAATGAAAAACTTTGTTTCTGTTCAATGAACAAAATATCAAACTAACAAACACATCTAGAGCCAAGAGAACTCACACAATTTAATTTTGTGGGAAATAACTTCCATGGACTCTAGCAACCAACAAGCACTCTTATTTTTTCCAACTTTGGGTTACTGTTAATTAAGACAACATACAGTACTTATGATATAAATAGCTTTTTTTTTTTTTTTACCATCTCTGAGTTTCTCTTTCCATGTTCTCATTCAGGATTTTTATTTGTTTCCGATATACTTCCTTTGTTGCTCTAAAAATAAGAAAAACATATTGGATTTTGCATTTATGGGAGCTGTTAAATGTATAATAGACAATGTATAATTCTTCAAAATAATGCACCCTTATTGTGGTAGCACAATAAGGCTACCATCTAACTGGGAGACAAACAAACCAGCACAACTAAAGATTTTAGTGCCAGACTAATAGAAAGACAATTACAATTTTTTTTGGCCAGTGCAAACTGATTTTGCAAGTTTTGAAGCCAAGAATAAGGAAGAACAGATTTTGGTGGGGCAGTTGTGGACAGGTTATTAAAGAATAATATTTAATAGAGGGAGGAACATGGAAGTAATATCTCACCAAGGAAAAGACATCATCATTTGCAAACACACAGAGGAAAGGAGCAGCTAATCAGGAAGCTTGGGACTAAGGCAAACTTACTGCATACAGAGGACATGAAGGGAAATAACCCTATGACATAGGAAGGGTTTAGGTCAACAAATTGGCGAGGAACTGGATTTTAGACTGAGTTCTGATTTGCTGCAATGTATAATTTAGACATTAGTCACAGGTATAGGGGGCTTCCCTGTAGTTCAGATAATAAAGAACCTACCTGCAGTGGGGAGTCTCAGGTTCAATCCCTGGGTCAAGGAAGATCCCCTGGAGAAGGAAATGGCAACCCACTCCAGTATTCTTGACTGGGAAATCCCATGGACAGAGGAGCCTGGCAGGCTATAGTCCATGGGAACTCAAGAGTTGGACACGACTGAGCGACTGTAAATTTCACTTTCTCCCATAACTTAGAAAGCCAATATATATTCTGGAATTAGGGATAAGTAGTAAATATGGCACCCCACTCCAGTACTCTTGCCTGGAAAATCCCATGGATGGAGGAGCCTGGTAGGCTGCAGTCCATGGGGTCGCTAAGAGTTGGACACGACTGAGCGACTTCACTTTTACTCTTCACTTTCATGCATTGGAGAAGGAAATGGAACCCACTCCAGTGTTCTTGCCTTGAGAATCCCAGGGACAGGGGAGCCTGGTGGGCTGCTGTCTATGGGGTCGCACAGAGTTGGACATGACTGAAGCGACTTAGCAGCAGTAGCAGTAATTAAGAATGAAAGATGTGCTTGTGGATCTGGGGTAGAGGGGAATGTGGAGACTCTAACGTAGGTATTAGAAGCAGCTTATGTAGAACTCAGCACCTGTCTATCCTTTCATTGAAAGATTCAATGATAATGACCTTTCTGGACTGTAAAACAAGAGATAGCCAATTATGAACCTCCTTTTCTATAGGATATTCCAAATTTTATAGGTTTGTTACCATTTATTAAGAAATAAATGCAGAGGAATGAAGATTAAAATGTTCAAAGGCAATAAACATACCGATGAAGCTCACTGAGAGTAATAAGTCCTTCTTCCATATTTTTGATGTCTACTTTTCTTTTTGATAGGAAGTTTTCTTTCTGAGCTATAAATGCCAGTTGTTTTTGATTTCTACCATGAAAAAATAGTATGTTGAACGTTGAAATCATTTTTAACTCCTTAGCATAAGAAAATATGCAATCAAAACCAAGAACTCAAAATGTAGTTTGAAAATTTCAATTCCGGAACTATTTACCAGATAAATTAGTAAAAAATAGAAACAAAGTTTTTTTCCCAGTAGTGGCTAACTCTAAATTTATGAAAATCTTCAAGCCATGAAAAGAACATTAATTGTAATAGTAACTATAAAACCATAAGAATAGTTCAATAGCACTTTGCCTTTCTGAGTGGATGTGTCTCTTTTAATGAATTTATCAATTCTGGTATTTTATTTTGGAAAATGTGAAGGAATCAATCAGACTAACTTTAGATAGAGGTCTACCTCTTCCTAGCAGTGCGATCTTGAAAAGGCACTTCACCTATGGATGAGCCTCAGTTTTGCCATCCATAAAATGGGGACCATAATACCTATCTCACTGGTTATAAGAATTTAAATGAAATGTAAAGTGCTGAAGCCAGTGAGCAGCACCCATGAGAAATTCTATGAAAAGTGATTATTTTTTTGTCCCTAACTTACAGAGTGAATGGAGAAGGCAATGGCAACCCACTCCAGTACTCTTGCCTGGAAAATCCCATGGGCGGAGGAGCCTGGTAGGCTGCAGTCCATGGGGTCGCGAAGAGTTGGACACGACTGAGTGACTTCACTTTCACTTTTCACTTTCATGCATTGGAGAAGGAAATGGCAACCCACTCCAGTGTTCTTGCCTGGAGAATCCCAGGGACGGGGAAGCCTGGTGGGCTGCTGTCTATGGGGTCTCACAGAGTCGGACACGACTGAAGTGACTTAGCAGCAGCAGCAGCACAAAGTGAATAATGGAAAGTTTATGATTTTGTTCAAATTTCCAGACATTGATAGGAGGCACATGCCTATAACAGGAAGTACTTTATCTAAGCATCTCATCTTCTTCAAAACGTCTATGGACTGAATTGTGTCCTCCTACAAATTCATATTTTGAAGCCCTAGGCCCCAGTGAAATGGTATTTGAAGATGGGGCCTTTGGGAAGAGATTAGATCTATATGAGGTCATGAGGGTAGAGTCCTTATGGTGAGATTAGTGCCCTTGTAAGCAGAGATACCAGACAGCTCTGTCTCTCTATCTCCCTTCTGTGAGGACACAGCAAGAAGATGGTTGACCATCTTCTTTATGCAAGTTAGGAAGAGAGTTCTCACCAGAATCTGGCCATGCTGGCACCCAGATGTCAGATGTCCAGTCTCCAGAACTATGAGAAATAAATTTCTGTCATTTAAATCTCCCCATCTATGGTAATTTGTTATGGCAGCCCAAGCTGAAGAGGACAAATACCAATAACAGTAGTAAATGTTTCAGGGCTACAATTCTTTGTCACCAGAACATTTTATGATTCAAACTGATAACTTAGTATTGATCTAAGGAAGTTATTGCCCAAATAATACTAACCATATCATTCTTAGTAGTCTATTCAATTGGATGAGATAAAATGATTGTAGTAACTGTTTCATAAATGTTACAACAATGACCATAAATTCAGCTTCACATAAGTGGGCCTGGACATCATAATTACACTTCCATGTGACTTCATTTTAAGTGTAGTAATGGATTATTACTTATATAATTCATTAGGAAAACGCTGGTGAATGCCCATTACCTGCTAAGCAATGGACAAGATGCTGAGGATATAGTGCTAAGATGGAGCAACTGCGCTGATCTGTCATAGCTCAGTGGGACAAAGTGGTGTGTACCCAGGTGATAACAATGCAATGACTAATGAAAGGAATGACCTCAGAGGGATGTTTCATAGGGACCATTCTGGTGAGAGGGAGATAGATAAGTTAGGGGTGGTAAAACAGAAAGTGGGAAGAACTTCTGAGAGGCAAACCAAAGCGAAGAGGCTAACAGGGGGTGAAAACAGTGGAATTAGATAGGAGGACAGGATATATCCGAGAAATATCTGGGAGGTGGAACTGACAAACACTGGTGCTTCCTGGTAAAATATAGGCGTTTCCTTGAATAATTTCCCAGTCTCTGGGTTAGGGGATTATGTCAATGACCAGACCTTTTTCTGAGATAGGAAATTTAAGTGCAGAGCCAGTTTCTGACAGCAGACCTCAGTTTCTTTAGGCAATCTTATGGAGTAAAAACACGGTTATTCTTTCAAGAATCTGATGTAGAAGTAAAAATAATAGGTTTGCTCTTTATGGATTTGATCTGACCCATATGAGGAAAGCATTATTCAGTATGTATACAGGCAAATTCGGGGCATATTTATGACTGGATAAAGAGTATTTCATTGTTGTCAATAGATTTTAAAACTAGGATAAGCTTAAATGGAGATGCAACCCATAACTATAGTGTTGAGTCACGTATAGGTCATGGATAGAAACATACTCAGAATAAATTTTCCTTTTCTGCATGAAAACTTTATCCTCTTCATTTAAGACAATCTTATATTGTCTGGAAACTGTATGCAATTTCTCTCGTAGAGCTTTGTTCTCTAAACGACATTTGTGTAACTTTTCAGCCATCTAGGGAAAAAAAAAGAATTGAAGTAGAGGATTTGTGTCATGGTTTCTTTGACGGGCGACTCACTAGAGCACTGGGCATATTACTTAACACCCATATAAGACTATGCCTTAAATGTTGAGTGATTTAATTCTACATCAGATATTAATTGTACACTTGGGGCCTCAAATATGACAAATGTATAGAAAGGTAATAAACACTGATGAGAAGCCAAAAAATAATAATTCATATTGAAATAAGAATTAATAAAGTAGGATCATTCAGCAAGATCTGTATGTCCTTTTCCCAGAAGATAAACTATACCAGGGGGAAAAAAACATAACATCAGTAGGAACTCTTGCTCAAAACCTCTTTAAGTAGATATTATGCTTACCCTTTCTTAAATATTTCTATTTAAGGACAAAAGACAGTAAACATTAGTTTTCTGAATGAGGTAAGAACTTAGTGCTTGGATGTCTCTACTGAATGGCTTCAAATGAGGTAAGAAAGTTAGGAAGGAATAGTGAGCTAAGGATCACTGAAATAGCAGGATGAAAAGGGATCTTAAATGTGTTGCAGAATAAGATAATGAGGTTAGTAGGCCTAATTCTATAAAAAAGCAAAAATCCAGATTGGTAAACCTAGCACTGAAAACTTTTATTCTGATATTGGTGGTTGTGGTTTAGTCACTAAGTCGTGTCCACCTTTTGCAACCCCATGGCCTGCAGCCCACCAGGCTCCTCTGTCCATTGGACTTCCCAGGCAAGAATACTGGAGTGGGTTACCTTCTCCAGGGGATCTTCCTGACCCAGGGATTGAACCCACATCTCCTGCACTGCAGGCGGTCTCCAGCACTCAGGCAGATTCTTTGTGACTGAGCCACCAGGAAAGTCCTTTTACTCTGAGGACATTTATTAATATAGAAGAAATCATTTGGAAACTGAGGTTTGGTTCTCTTACTTGACATGAGGGACAAAAGTAAACAGAGCTCATCCAGATGTTAAGCCTGATAAAACCTTACACCACTTTAGTGCGGGATCCCAAAGAGCTTCACTCTCTGAAAAAAGTGAATTAAAAGCTAACAAGCATGGTCAGTCACTCACTCATGCAATCCCATGGATTGTAGCCTGCTAGGTTCCTCGTCCATGGAATTCTCCAGGCAAGAATACTGAAGTGGGTAACCATTCCCTTTTTCCAGTAGTCATGTATGGATGTGAGAGTTGGACTATAAAGAAAGCTGAGCTCTCAAGAATTGATGCTTTTGAACTGTGGTGTTGGAGAAGACTTGAGAGTCCCTTGGACTGCAAGGAGATCCAACCAGTCCATCCTAAAGGAGATCAGTCCTGGGTGTTCATTGGAAGGACTGATCTTGAAGCTGAAACTCCAATACTTTGGCCACCTGATGCAAAGAGCTGACTCATTTGAAAAGACCCTGATACTGGGAAAGATTGAGGACAGGAGAAGAAGGGGACGACAGAAGATGAGATGGTTGGATGGCATCACTGACTCAATGGACATGAGTTTGGGTGGACTCCGGGAATTGGTGATGGACAGGGAGGCCTGGCGTGCTGCGGTTCATGGGGTCGCAAAGAGTCAGACACAACTGAGTGACTGAACTGAACTGAACTGAAGTTAATGATCTTAAGTTTGAACATATTCTAACAACTCTGCATTTTTACTACCCCTACACATTTAATATTTCTGATGTCATATTGTCCATCTTTTTGTTTTTTGTATAACTTAACTACTTATTGTTGATAGATGATTTTACTGCATTTATATTTTGACCTTCGCACTAGCTTTATAAGTGGTTTACCTTTACTCTATGCTTGCCTTTACCAGTGAAATTTTTCCTTTCGTAATTTTCATATTTCTAGCTATGGTCTTTTCTTTTTAGAGAGGTCCCTTTAACATCTCTTGTAAAGTAGGTTTAGTACTGCTAAACTCTTTCAGCTTTCGCTTATCTATAAAACTCTTCATCTTTCATTAAAATCTGAAGACAGCCTTGCCAGGTAGAGAACTGGGTGTATGTTTTATCTTTCATCACTTTAAATTTATCATTCCACTTTTTTTCTGGCCTAGAAAGCTTCTGCTAAAATATCAGCTGATAGTTTTCTCAGAGTTCCCTTGTATACACCGGTTGTTTTTCTTTTGCTGCTTTTAAGAGTCTCTCTTTATCTTTATTTTTTTGCCATTTTCATTACAATGTGTCTTGGTGTAGTCCTCTTTGGGTTCATCTTGTTTGGGAATTTCTGTGCTTCCTGGACTTAGATATCTATTTTCTTTCTCAGGTTAGGGTAATTTTCAGCTATTATTTGTTCAGTTATGTTCTCTGCCCCTTTCTCTCTCTTCTCTTTCTGGGACCCCTATAATCTGAATATTAGAGCACACTGATGCTGTCCCAGAGGTCTCTTAAACTATCCTCATTTAAAAAAAAAAACAAAACTTTTTTTTTTATGCTCAGCTTAGGTGATTTTCACTATTTTCTTCCAGCTTTTTGATCAAATCTTTAAATCAGTTACTGTGAATGATTATGATTATTATTAATGAAAATAATACTATCTTGAGAAAATTTCACATTTTCACACATACTTAAAATGTTAACTAAAAATTAATTATAATCTTAAAGCCATCATTTCTATCTTCCTACCTGTTTTATCTTCAGCAGTAATTCACTTTTTTCAAAATTTGATGAATCATCCAGTTTTTCCCTGTTATTCTTAAAAAAAAGCCTATGAACAAAGGAAACCAAATAAATCCTTATTAGGACATGTTTTCCAGAAAAACCACATTTACTTACGATATCAGAAACTTCCAGTCCCCATCTCCCTATGCAACATATTTATTTACTATTCATTAAAATAAACAAAAATTTTACTCTTTTAATATGATGTATTAATATTTATTTATACATTAAGAAGCAATTTTTGAATACCTACACTCTGAACATGATATAGATAGTGGAGATACAGCACAGGCAAAGTCTCTACCATCATGGAAATCATACTCTAGTGAAGTATGCAGAATAGAAGCAAGTTATCAAAAAATATATATTTCAGATAGTGTTAAATGATCCAAAAACTGCAAAGTAGGGTAAAGTATAGCGAAATCCTGAGAATGATGATGGTAGTGTAGACAGGTGATTAGGGAACATCTCTTGGAATAATCTGTGAAACATCTGAAGGATGAGAAGGAGCCAGGTATGTGAAGACCTTAAGGAAGAGCTTTTCATCTAGAAAGAACAGCAGGTGATAATAACCTGGACAGGAACATGCCTGGTGTATTAGATGAAGATAGGAGTTTGAGAAGGCTGAAGAGACAGACACAGCCCAGATCACATAGGGTCTTAGATTTTATTTTGAAGGAAATCAGGGGAGAACTTTTTAAGGAAAGGAATGACAGGAGCTGATTCACATCTTGTAAAGATGACTCTGGCTACTTAGTAGAGAACGACAAAAGCACAGGAAGACAGACTATGTAGAGTCTCTGGCAAGGGTCCAGAAGAGATACTGGTGGCTCAGACTGAGACTTAGAGGTGGAGCTGGTGAGAAGTAGTTGGACTCAGGATATATTTTGAAGATGAAGGCAATAGGTCAAGCCTTTGGATTTGGCTTGAGTTAGAGCTGGATTAGGGTTAGGTTAGGTTAGATACCTAGTTGGGTTAGGGTAAGGTAGTGAGGAAAACTGGAATGGTGGATGACTTCTAGTTTTCTGGCTGGAGTAATTAGGTAAACAGTGATATGGAAGACTAACGGAAGAGCTATTTCAAGGAGATGGGAAATTAAGAATTCTGTTTGGGACATGTATATTTGAGATATCTTTCAAGTGTGGTGGTTCAGATGGTAAAGAATCTGCCCACAATGTGGGAGAACTGGGTTTGATCTCTGAGTCAGGAAGATCCCTGGAATGGAAATGGCAACCCACTCCAGTATGCTTGCCTGGAGAATTCCATGGACAGAGGATCCTGATGGGCTACAGTCCATGGGATCGCAGAAAGTCAGACACAACTGAGAAACTATCACTTCAACTTTCCAAGTAAAAGGTCAAATAAGCTGCAGACTGTATGCATTTAGAGGTCAGGGCTGAATATATAAATACGGAAGTCATTGGGGGTACAGAAAGAATGAGACTGAATGAAGTCATGTATGGAGAGTATGATACAGAATAGAGGGTAGTGAATGGCTGAGAAGTCCAAAATTTAGAGACAGAAGGAAGAAATGGAACAAGTATAGGGTCCTGAGAAGGAGCAGTGTGGTAAGTGAAATAAGAGAAGGTGATGTTTGGGAAGCCAAATGAAGAAACCATTTCAAGAAGATGAAAGTAAGCATCTGTGTCAAATTCTATTAAGAATTCAAAAGCTTTGGACCAGATCACTGAAATTTGGCAGGATGAAAGTCATTGGTAACCTTGACAATTTTGAAACCACTTCAGCACTTTAAAGAAAAAAAAGCATCTATAATTGTTACAGCCTCCTGCACTATAATGGCAAGTATGTACTTTGGGTCACAAATTGGATGTCATTTATGTACAATATTTAGTTTCTAATCTCTCAGTTCCCATGTGCTGATAACCAGCTCAATGACAAAGAAAGGTCATAGCAATTTAGAAAGATAGGTACTGATTTGCCTTTTATTATGCCAATCCATCATTCTGGATATTAATAATAACAAAGAAGAAGGATTAAACTAGCAGTGCCTCCCGTGGACTTGTGGTAAATTTTAGGTACTCTTAACTGTCCCCATAATTTAAATTAAATTTAATTAAAATTCTACATATTTAATTTAAACTTGGAATTTAGTAATTTTTGTTTTTTTCTCAATATTTTGACCTCAAAATAGATGGTGAGCTTGTAAGTTAAAGAATTCATGGTGGAGGGGACACAGGGAATTACGACTTATAGATCATTAAGAAGATAACCTATGCAAATTATTTAGTTTCTTGTTTAATTTAAAGAATCTTATAGATATTATGAAAATAACATTTTGATTCTTTAAATTCACCCAAGAACTGAGCTGCTTCTCTCTACCACCAAAGTTAGAAAAAAGGAACTAAGTGAGAAAATAAAAATACAGAGAATTTTCTTTTAATTTGTCAAGTAATAAAGAGGAAAAAGTAAAGTTTAATTAATAAAAAGGGGGGAGGTAAATATCCTTAATCACCAAATTAGTCAAAAGCACTTTTTCTCAGTGAGATTCTACATGAAAACTCTTGAAAAACTGGAATTTTTTTTTTTTTAAAAAGGTGAGCCACATGAATCCCCATTTCCTTCTTTTTTAAAAAATTTTTATTTACTTTATTTATTTATTTTTGACTGTGCTGGGTCTTTGTTGCTCTGTGGGCTCTTCTCCGGTTACAGTGAGCAGGGGCCTCTCTAGCTGTGATACGCCAGGTTCTCACCGTGGTGGCTTCTTCTGTTTCAGAACATGGGCTCTAGGACACACATACTTCAGTAACTGCAGCATCTGAGCTCGGTAGTTACAGAGCCCGAGCTCTAAGCACAGGCTCAATAGCTGTGGTGCATGGGCTTAGTTACTCCACGGCCTGTGGGATCTTCCCAGACCAGAGATCGAACCTGTGTCTCTTGCACTGGCAGGTGGATTCTTTACCACTGAGCCAACCAGGGAAGCCCCCCATTTCCTTCTGGAACACACTTTTAAAACTAGTTAGCTAACATGAAGACTGCTTATAAATTTAAAAATTTTCATCAGTGTAGCAGCAAGGCTTTTAATGATAACCCCTAGAAATCATTTCAAGAGTTAATCTGTAAATTCCATGATGATTCTCTGCCTGGTATTTAAGAAATAGATATCAACTAAAACTAACTTTGTCAAAGAAAAAGATTTTTTTATTCTGATTTTTAATTGTTGTGTTACTTGAGCTTTCTGTTTTTAAATCTAGTACTGAGTATAGAGATTATTGCCTATTTTTTGGACTGTTGATGGTAGAGTAGCATTGTGGTGCAATTGTTATTTTAGAGATACAACTTTAAGTGCAATACATTCAAATCTACGTAGAAAAGAGTCATATTATAATAGGATTCTATATGTGAAATTACATGTCTTTTTTGGAAACTGTTTAGACCACAGTTTGTCTTTTAAACTGTCAGCAAACCCTAGGGGTAAGCCCAGAAGCCATATTTATATTGAAAGACCCCACCTTCCTGTCCAGAGCTGAGCTAAACAGTATTTGTTGGGAAACCTGGGAATTCTCCTGGGAGAATCTGTTAGTCAATCAGTCTCTAAAGTAGATGAATCTGTGCCAGGTAAACTCAGAGTGTTTAGATTGGCCATGCTTAGCCACGGGCTCACCAAGAAGACAACACAACATGTAGATAAAGAGAATCATAGAAGGAAGCGAAGACTGTGACCTTTGAAATGGAAGGAATATTTTCTTATGTTTCTGGTTTCCGTTCCTTGGGTAAAAGTTTTGCCTTGAGGCGTCCCTGTATTTTCTCAAGTTCTGCAAGTCCCCTTTGACTATAAACAACAATTGTAACAGCATGGTCAGGTGAGTTTGTAGCATTACGGCAGTGCCTTTCTCCAGGGGCATATTTGTTTATAGGGAGTAAGGAACTGAAATGAGGATAATCCATACCCCCAAATCCCTCCCTCTTCCTAAATTAAACACATCTTCCTCAATTGTTTCTCCTAATCATCTGAAAAACTGGTTAATTTCAAAATGAAGATATGGTTCTATAAAGCTGAAAATCACAGAAACTTTAGTAAACTAAGAGAACATAATTTTCTTCTAATATTAGAAAATATTTTATAATGAAAGTAACATCATATGTAGAAATGCCTCAGTGAAAAGAAAGTATTATCCTTACATTTTATCCTCCAGGATCTTACAAGATTTCTTCATTTCTTCAATCTTGTGTTCCCACTCTCTTATTGATTCCTGTAGTCGTGCTAATTCTAAATTGTGATCACTAAGAACCTGTTGAAAATTCAATAAGTCATCAAATGACTCATGACAGCAGTTGAATTCACTAAATATTCATGTATCATCCGTTCATCTTTTATACTTGGGGTGCCTTTAAAAATCGATCATTATATTTCTTGTTTCTTTATAAAACAAACTGAGACAGAAATAATTCTGAAATCATCAGAAAAGAAAACAAAATTTGAGAGGGAGAGAAATGAATTATAGCAATAGGAATGTAAAAACTATCAAAAAAAAAAAACTTTAAAGACATGAAGTAAGCCAGAAAGAAAAACACCAATACAGTATACTAATGCATATATATGGAATTTAGAAAGATGGTAACAATAACCCTGTGTACGAGACAGCAAAAGAGACACTGATGTATAGAACAGTCTTTTGGACTCTGTGGGAGAGGGAGAGGGTGGGATTGATTTGGGAGAATGGCATTGAAACATGTATAATATCATATATGAAATGAGTCGCCAGTCCAGGTTCAATGCACGATACTGGATGCTTGGGGCTGGTGCACTGGGACGACCCAGAGGGATGGTATGGGGAGGGAGGAGGGAGAAGGGTTCAGGATGGGGAACACATGTATACCTGTGGTGGATTCATTTTGATATATGGCAAAACCAATACAATATTGTAAAGTTAAAAAATTAAATTAAATTTAAAAAAATAAAATAAAAACATATCCATTAAGTGAAAAAAAAAAGACATGAATTCATCTTTACTACCATTTTAAAAATTAAATATACATTTTAATAATTATTTTCAAAATGTTATTCCAGGATACTGGAATGAGTATTATTTTAAAAATCAAAACAAATCGGGTCTTTTGCCTTATTTGATAGCTATGTTCATGCTGAAGATTTTTTCTTAATACTTAATCAGCATTTTGGAAATGGAAAAACTTGGTATGATGAAAAAATGTTAGCATAATTAAAAGAAAGAACTATGAATGAAGAAAATTCATAGTGAAACAGATATTTTTATAACACAGTTTTAGTAAAAGAAAAGGGAAGGCAAATTTATTGGAGCTTAGATCTGCATTTCCACCTGTGAGGGAAAGTGGAGCTGAGAGGAAAGCTAGTCAAACAGATTCCTTTGCTCTCTGCATAGAGTTACCCTGGGCAGATCATTTAACTTCCCCCAATCCTGCACACCAGTGTGGGGTCAGAGAACACATGTCAGTGGTGTAGAGGCACTCTCAGTCATGTCAGGTGAGACAGGTGAGTGAAAGCTCCCCAAACTCCTTTTTTTCTCTAAAGCACTCATATGACTGGACTTGTGGACTATAGTTCCAGAGTTAACAGGAGTTTGAAATCCTAGAACTGCCATCAAAAATCAGTAGATTGTCCAAGGGACTCTGACTGATCATCATTAGTGACTATATGCCCAAGGCTGGTCCAGCCTGATCTTCATTGCCTCTAGCCCTTTAACCTCTCCACCCCGGACTGTAGGGCACCTTGAGAATCAATCATACACTGTTCTTCTTTTCTGCCAGAATCACATTAGCTTGACCTGGTTGCAGAGTTTTCTAAACCAAAGGTGAACCAACATGAAGGTGAACCTGAAATTCCCAGTAGTCTCAAGTTCGTGGCCAAAATGTTGTTTTCTAATCTCAGGAAATAACAGCATCAACCACAATAAACTTTACCAAATACAAAGCACTCAGCTAAAAGCTTTATAGGCATGACCTCATTCCTTCTCCACAAAAGTCCTCTAAGTAGGCAGTCCTATGACCTCCATATTATAGATGAGGAAACTCTGGGTTAGTAAAGCCAAGATTCAGATGCAGGTTTCTCTGATATGTATCTGAAGCTCATGCTCAGTCATGTCTGACTCTTTTGAGACCCCATGAACTGTAGCCTGCCAGGCTCCTCTGTCCGTGGAATTTTCCAGGCATGAATACTGGAGAGGGTTGCCATTTTCTACTCCAGGGGATCTAACTGACCCAGGGATCAAACCTGCGTATCCTGAATTAGCAGGCTAGTTCTTTACCACTGAGCCACCTGGGAAGCCCCTGTGATACTGCCATTGTGCTTTAAACACTCTTCTCCACTGGTAAGGTGTGGTGGGGTGTTGGATTGCGGGGAGGTACAGAGACACTGGGTTTTCCTCATAGCTCAGTCGGTAAAGAATCTGCCTGCAGAGGCTGAGACCCGGGTTCGATCCCTGGATGGGAAAGGTCCCCTAGAGCAGTAAATGGCAACCCACTCCAGTATTCTTGCCTGGAAAATCCCATGGACAGAGGAACCAGGTGGGCCACAGTCCATAGGGTCACAAAGAATCAGACATGACTTAGTGACTAAACAACAACAATTCAAACAGATAGAAGAAATCACTAAAGATTCATTAATTCAACCAATTATGATAGATTATAGGTGTTTCTATTTTAATTAACATAGAAGTAGTATCAACACTGACACCGTCAACTATAGTCACCTCCATAAGATCAGTTTGCTCATCTTTAAAATGAGGATAACTCTCATTTTAAAGTACTATCACAGTACTGGCTTTTTCAATGTTATCAATTTTTAAAAGTAAAAGTGCATATTAATGTTCTTGTACTCAGTATAAATGGAGAGCCCAAATTCTGTTTGATTATCACATACTCAGAAATAAGGAACCTGTCCATGGTTATTCACTTTGTTATACAGAATAAAGCAATCTCACGGAAACATCACATAAGGTTCTGTATGCATTTGGTCAGTTCTGTATGTGTTTTTTAAAACCAGCTTTATAGTACTTTGGCCTATTAAAGGGACTTCATGCGTAGCTCAGTCAGTAAAGCATCTGCCTGCAGTGAGGGAGACCTGGGTTCAATTTCTGGGTTGGAAAGTCCATTAAATGCAATTTATACCTAAGGAATTCCAAACTTACTCTTTTCATCATACTCCTGAAGAAAACATAACTGCACTATGACACTTTAAATAATATGTCAGAAAACGCTAACATGCTCAAAACATTCTCCCCAGAATGGCATGAAGATGAATGAAAATCAACTCCTTTTTAAAAAAAACTCCTGCTATATTTAAGGCAGTGTATATTGAGAAGCCTGGGGTCAGACATGAAAAACCAGTTTTTATTTTTTCTTACCACTGTGCTCGTAGTAACAGTTTCTCTCATTTTTGTCATTGTAAGCCTTAATTTATCCAGTTCTTTCTTCTTTGCGTAAGTTTCCTTTCTCTTAAGTTCACAGAGTTTTTTATATTCTTCAATCTGTATTAATAAACATAATAAACCAATCAGAAAGCTTAAGATGACAACAAAGCTTAGGAAATCCTTTAAAAAATTTTTGCCAACCTAATTCATATTTACATATACCATATTTGGGCTTCCCTGGTGGCTCAGATGGTAAAGCGTCTGCCTACAATGAGGGAGACGAAGGTTCGATTCCTGGCTCAGGAAGATCCCCTGGAGAAGGAAATGGCAATCCACTCCAGCACTCTTGCCTGGAAAATCCCATGGACAGAGGAGCCTGATAGGCTATAGTCCATGGTGTCGCAAAGAGTCGGATACAACTGAGCGACTTCACTTTCATACCATATTTAACCTAAGTATTTTATCAAGTTAAAACAACCAGGTTTGGGCTTATTTTGAAGCATCAAAGGAAAAATAACAAATCACAAAGACCGAACTGTAATTATAAAATGTTGAACTAGTAAATTTAAAGTCACAAAAAAACAATGATCATTAAAAGCAAATTATAAAAGTAGCTTTTGTTCTAAAATTTACTAGTAAAACATAAAAAAATTTACTGGTAAAATACAACAATATATAAAATAAAAAAAACAGATTTACAGCACATTAGGAGAGCAAAGGAAGGAATTAGGAATTGTTCAGAAATTTAAATTCACATTATTTAATGAGGAATAAGACAGACCAAAACCAAAATTATTGAAGGTACGGCAGCTCACAGCCCTGAACAACTTACCATTGTGTCACCCATACCAGCTCCAAGAACTAAAAGATCCTTACTTTGATTTGTCTCTGTTTCAAAAGCACCTGGTATTTGGCAGAAATGCTTTGTGGCTATGCCTTAAGAGATATTCAGTGGTCAAATGCCCTGAACTGGCTGTGTGTCTTGACCACAGGAATGCCCTTCCTGTGCACATAGACCTTGAGGTGTCGGAAAGTTAACTTTGCTTCTTTACCATGTTAAGATCTCTGCCCAAACAGGGTATTTGTACTCTGTAGGAAGCCCACTCCAGTGTTCTTGCCTGGAGAATCCCAGGGACAGGGGAGCCTGGTGGGCTGCCGTCTACGGGGTCGCACAGAGTCGGACACGACTGAAGCGACGCAGCAGCAGCAGCAGCAGCAGCAGCAGGCACAACTCAGGAGAAGGCACTGGCACCCACTCCAGTACTCTTGCCTGGAATATCCCATGGACGGAGGAGCCTGGTGGGCTGCAGTCCATGGGGTCCCTAAGAGTCGGACAGGACTGAGAGACTTCACTTTCACTTTCCACTTTCATGCACTGGAGAAGGAAATGGCAACCCACTCCAGTGTTCTTGCCTGGAGAATCCCAGGAACGGGGGCGCCTGGTGGGCTGCCGTCTATGGGGTTGCACAGAGTCGGACACGACTGAAGCGACTTAGAAGCAGCAGTAGCAGCAGGCGCAACTCAAGCCCTGTGCGAGGAAGCATGAAAGACGGCGCATGCTCCAGCTGCCCTGGTTCTATAAATTTCCGCCCCTTTCCTAGAGCCCTGATGACTGCTAACTCCTACTCCTCAGAATTCGTTTACTCTCCTTCCTTCAGGAAGATGGTGTATTTAGGGCACAAGCTCTCTCTTCTCTGTTCCTCTGTTCCTTAATGAACTGAGTTCCTGATTTGCTATACCGAACCCTGTTTCATTTGACTGGCATTTGCGACACTGGCAAAGGACCCATAGAGAGGGGTCACCAACCTGTTGGGGACTGATAAATTTTCACATATTGAGATATAAGGAAGTCACTCTGGCTTATATACATCAGCTAACCTGAATTTTATGCTAACTAAAATAGCCTTTTCGTGGTCTATCATACCTGCATTCTACATCAGCTGTAACTATTTAAGAAAAGGAAACATTAATAAGTGAAGAAAATTCGTGTTAAAAATAAAGATTAAATGTCCCTCTTCCTGGGATGCTAAGTAGCTGTTACTCCTCTGATGATAAGACTCCCTTCCCAGGTGCTGGTATGTTCTTTCTTTTTCAGAACGTTGAAGAAAGGTAACTCTGACTTGTTCAGTTGTCTTTGTTCTGACTAGATATAAAACTGTGCTGAAAACCCTGCTTCTCCAGAACAGCTCCTTGGAGTAATCTGGGAAGATGGTTTCTGAACTAGTTCTTAGTTAGGCTCAAATAAAACTCTTTTCTGTTCTTATTATAGATTTTGTTTATTGACTATTTTCATTAACAGGATAAATAACAATTTTACTAAGATCAAACATATTGTGATTACCTGTCAGATCCTACTTAAATGAGTCACCTTCTTATCAAAATCAAACACATCATGGATTTGTTGGTAAGATGAATTATCAAGAGCAAGGCAAGTGAGTAGTAAGGCCTGAGAAAGCATATTTAACTTTGTATGAAAGAATTAATGAAAATATACAGTGGTGTGGTTTTCCATCAGTCTCAGCCAATTTACTCAAAGTGGCTACTCTGAATGAATGTGGTCATTATCAATTATCTCTGCACTAGGGCACAGGTGCATTAAATGAAACTTGGTGATAATAAATTTTGTTGAAAATTGATATTCTGTCCTCATTCTTTTGCTTAAATCATCTCCCAAAGTCTTGCAATTATAGAAATAATATTAGCAAAAACAATTCTGTTTTGTGTTAGAGGAGACCTTACAGGTTTGAAGACTCTGACAGCTATAAACAGGTTTTCCTTTCTCACTGGAAATAAAGGAAATTAACAAGCTGTTACCATGGCATATGATGTGCATTTAGTGAGCATCAGTGGTAGACTCCTTAATATCCACCCTAGCTGGTCTAGCCCACTAGTACATGCATTCCCTTAGGATCCATTAGTATTCTGGGGTGGGCACTATCTTAACCTGGCAAGAAGACTTATGTCCCTGGTTGGGAAAGGTTTTCTTCTTCTATGTGAATATGGAAGCATATAGTCCAGTTGTCACTGGCAGGCATCTTGTGATGATGAGGGAAACCAGCCTTAAAATGAAAGATGGAAGAGGGATGAGCCACTGAATTAGTTAGTTCTGGAGTCTGCCCTACCTTGGGAATTCCTACTGTGTAAGATGATAAATGCCCTTACTATTTAAGCAAGTTTGAGTCAAGGCTTTTGCTATTTGCATCTGAGTACTCTAATGCATTTCCTTTTCTCCCAGGGCACTAGACCAAGGGTAGGCAAACTACTACCTGTTGGCCAAATCCAGCCACTACCTGTTTTTGTAAAGCCACACTTATTCGTTTAATTAGTGCTTTTGACTGAGAAACACTATCCACAAAAGGAAGGAGAACCTATCATGTTCTCAAATTCTCAATCTGAAGTCCCTCTGGGCTTCCTTTTTAACATTTTATGTAAAATATATATTATATATAATATATTATATTCTTTATATTAAAGAATAGGAAGGGTTGGGAGAGGGTGGAAACTTCTCTCGAGGGCTTAAAATGAAGTTAGAAACTCAATCATTCAATACAGTAATATTATAGAGTGCCTATTACATGCAAGGTATGCCAGGCACCCATCATAATGCTAGAATTCAGCAACAAAAAGACAGACAAAATCCCTGCCTGGTGGAGTCTTCCTTCTGGTGGGCAAATATCAGTAGTACTCAGGCCACCACTGACCATTGTTTCAGCCCCAGCAGAAGTAAAAAAAAAAAAAGACAGACAAGGCTCTCCCCACTTCCCACCTACACTGCCCTGCACATCATCCCTCAAGCTGTGCCCATGCAGACACATCCCTCTTTTTACCCCTGTAACTTCAGTGAACCCCTCCAGTGTGGGAGTTCTGGACTGCTCAGAGTCAAGCAGAGGGCTGGAAACTGGGTGAAATGAAGTCCTCTCAGCGTTGTTGCGGGTAGAGAAAGAAAAGAGGAAACACCGCTTTTGGTTCTTATTATTCTGACACCGTTTCACTGTAATAACAATAAATCCAAGCAAGGTCTAGCCCAATGACAGGAGCCACGGATTTCAGTTGACTCAGCACTGTAGTGCAGGCTAACAATGGCTTCATCCCCTGAAAAGGTCCATGGAGCTTGACGTTTTACAAATTCTGGGTAGTGGTTGCAGACTGCCCAAGGGACCCCTTGTCAATGACTTCACAAAAGCACCTGTTCTGAGGATGACTAAGACTGAGCTATTTACACTTAAAAAAAAAAAAAACACCCATGGTTTTAGTGCAAAACTGTTTCTGAAGACATAGGTGTGCTCTAAAGGATAAAAACTCTCAGACCTAACTGGAACTTATGAACAGTCTTATCATGAAAAAAGGTGGTGCTAGTGGCAAAGAACTTGCCTGCTAATGCAGGAGATGTAAGAGTTGTGGATTCGATCCCTGAGTTAGGAAGATGCCAGGAGGAGGGCATGGCAACCCACTCCAGTACTCATAACTGGAGTATCCCATGGACAGAGGAGTCTGGAGGGCTATGGTCCATAGGGTCACAAAGAATCAGACACAACTGAAGCAACTTTGCACACATCACTGAAACAATCACAGAACCAAATTGAGACAAGAACGAAGAGGGCAGGGGACAAAGCCATGGAGAAAAACAGGATACTACAAAAACTGGTTAAACTGGACAGGCCCAGGATGGCAGAAACTTTGACTTTCAGTTGACCTCGAGCCTCTTTATAGGCTCATTGTAATATATTAGCATATGCTAAATGACACACCCACAAGTGCCATGACAACTTGAAAGCTGACCATAAAAAGCCAGAAAGCAGGCAGTGACCAAATTTCTGAAAATCCCCACCCCTCACCCAAAACAGCCATGCAGCACTAGAGTGACTTTGAGGAGATATTCCACATCCAAGGGCAAAGGAGAAGCCCCAGCAAGATGGTAGGAGGGGCGAAATCATGTTTAGAATCAAACCACATACCCTCCAGAGAGGCTCAGAGGGCTCAAACCAACCTTGTGTGCACCAGGATCCAGAGACCCCACGGAGACTGAGACAGAACTATGTTTGAGTGTCTCCTATGGAGGTATGGGTCAGCAGTGGAATGCTGCAGAGGCAGGGGCTCTGGGTGCAGCAGACTTGGGTATGGCATAAGCCCTCTTGAAGGAGGTTGCTCATTAACCCCACCATAGAGCTGCCAGAACTTACACAAGACTGAGGAAATAGACTCTTGGAGGGCACAAACAGAACCTTGTGTGCACCACTACCCAGGAGAAAGGAGCAGAGACCCCACAAGAGACTGACTGAGACTTGCCCAGGAGTGTCCAGGAGTCTCCCATGGAGGCATGTGTCAGCGGTTGCCTGCTGCAGGGTTGGGGGCATTGAGTGTACCAGTGCATGCATGGGACTTTTTGAAGGCCATTATCTTCATTAATGGCACAATAGTTTGGACCCAGGTAAATAACAGAAGAAATGGAGTAGCCATCATTGTCAACAAAAGAGTCTAAATGCAGTACTTGGATGCAATCTCAAAAACGACAGAATGATCTCTGTTCGTTTCCAAGGCAAACCATTCAATATCACAGTAATCCAAGTCTATGCCCCAACCAGTAATGCTGAAGAAGCTGAAGTTGAACGGTTCTATGAAGACCTACAAGACCTTTTAGAATTAACAACTAAAAAAGATGTCCTTTTCATTATAGGGAAATGGAATGCAAAAGTAGGAAGTCAAGAAACACCTGGAGTAACAGGCAAATTTGGCCTTGGAATACGGAATGAAGCAGGGCAAAGACTAATAGAGTTCTGCCAAGAAAATGCACTGGTCATAACAAACACCCTCTTCCAACAACACAAGAGAAGACTCTATACATGGACATCACCAGATGGTCGACACCGAAATCAAATTGATTATATTCTTTGCAGCCAAAGATGGAGAAGCTCTATACAGTCAGCAAAAACAAGACCGGGAGCTGACTGTGGCTCAGACCATGAACTCCTTATTGCCAAATTCAGACTTAAAGTGAAGAAAGTAGGGAAAACCACTAGACCATTCAGGTATAACCTAAATCAAATCCCTTATGATTATACAGTGGAAGTGAGAAATAGATTTAAGGGCCTAGATCTGATAGATAGAGTGCCTGATGAACTATGGAATGAGGTTCGTGACATTGTACAGGAGACAGGGATCAAGACCATCCCCATGGAAAAGAAATGCAAAAAAGTAAAATGGCTGTCTGGGGAGGCCTTACAAATAGCTGTGAAAAGAAGAGAAGCAAAAAGCAAAGGAGAAAAGGAAAGATATAAACATCTGAATGCAGAGTTCCAAAGAATAGCAAGAAGAGATAAGAAAGCCTTCCTCAGATATCATTGCAAAGAAATAGAGGAACACAACAGAATGGGAAAGACTAAAGATCTCTTCAAGAATATCAAAGACACCAAAGGAACATTTCATGCAAAAATGGGCTCGTTAAAGGACAGAAATGGTATGGACCTTACAGAAGCAGAAGGTATTAAGAAGAGGTGGCAAGAATACACAGAAGAACTGTACAAAAAAGATCTTCATGACCCAGATAATCACGATGGTGTGATCACTGACCTAGAGCCAGACATCCTGGAATGTGAAGTCAAGTGAGCCTTAGAAAGCATCACTATGAACAAAGCTAGTGGACGTGATAGAATTCCAGTTGAGCTATTCCAAATCCTGAAAGATGATGCTGTGAAAGTGCTGCACTCAATATGCCAGCCAATTTGGAAAACTCAGCAGTGGCCACAGGACTGGAAAAGGTCAGTTTTCATTCCAATCCCAAAGAAAGGCAATGCCAAAGAATGCTCAAACTACTGCACAATTGCACTCATCTCACACGCTAGTAAAGTACTGCTCAAAATTCTCCAAGCCGGGCTTCAGCAATATATGAACCGTGAACTTTCTGATGTTCAAGCTGGTTTTAGAAAAGGCAGAGGAACCAGAGATCAAATTGCCAACATCCGCTGGATCATAGAAAAAGCAAGAGAGTTCCAGAAAAGCATCTATTTCTGCTTTATTGACTATGTCAAAGCCTTTGACTGTGTGGATCACAATAAACTGTGGAAAATTCTGAAAGAGATGGGAATACCAGACCACCTGATCTGCCTCTTGAGAAATCTGTATGCAGGTCAGGAAGCAACAGTTCGAACTGGACATGGAACAACAGACCGTTCCAAATAGGAAAAGGAGTTTGTCAAGGCTGTATATTGTCACCCTGTTTATTTAACTTATATGCAGAGTACATCATGAGAAATGCTGGGCTGGATGAAGCACAAGCTGGAATCAAGATTGGAGGAGAAATATCAATAACCTCAGATATGCAGATGACACCACCCTTATGGCAGAAAGTGAAGAGGAACTCAAAAGCCTCTTGATGAAAGTGAAAGTGGAGAGTGAAAAAGTTGGCTTAAAGCTCAACATTCAGAAAATGAAGATCATGGCATCCGGTCTCATCACTTCATGGGAAATAGATGGGGAAACAGTGGAAACAGTGTCAGACTTTATTTTTCTGGGCTCCAAAATCAGTGCAGATGGTGACTGCAGCCATGAAATTAAAAGACACTTACTCCTTGGAAGGAAAGTTATGACCAACCTAGATAGCATATTCAAAAGCAGAGACATTACTTTGCTAACAAAGGTCCGTCTAGTCAGGCTATGGTTTTTCCAGTGGTCATGTATGGATGTGAGAGTTGGACTGTGAAGAAGGCTGAGCACCGAAGAATTGATGCTTTTGAAATGTGGTGTTGGAGAAGTCTCTTGAGAGTCCCTTGGACTGCAAGATCCAACCAGTCCATTCTGAAGGAGATCAGTCCTGGGATTTCTTTGGAAGGAATGATGCTAAAGCTGAAACTCCAGTACTTTGGCCACCTCATGTGAAGAGTTGACTCATTGGAAAAGACTCTGATGCTGGGAGGGATTGGGGGCAGGAGGAGAAGGGGATGACAGAGGATAAGATGGCTGGATGGCATCACTGACTTGATGGACGTGAGTCTGAGTGAAGTCCGGCAGTTGGTGATGGACAGGGAGGCCTGGCGTGCTGTGATTTATGGGATCTCAAAGAGTGCAATGAGTGATTGATCTGATCTGAAATAACAGGGAGGGAACACAGCTCCACCCATCAACAGAAAATTGGATTAAAGATTTACTGAGCATGGCCCTGCCCATGAGAACAAGACTGTTTGTGTTTTCTGTTTCCCCCTCAGTCAGTCTCTCCCATCAGGAAGCTTCCATAAGCCTCTTATCCTTCTCCATCAGAAGGCAGACAGACTGCAAACCACAATCACAGAAAACTAACCAATCTGATCACACGGATCACAGCCTTGTCTAACTCAGTGAAACTAGGAGCCATGCTGTGTAGGGCCACCCAAGACAGAGGGGTCATGGTGAAGAGTTCTGACAAAACATTGTTCACTGGAGAAGGGAATGGCAAACCACTTCAGTATTCTTGCCTTGAGAACCCCATGAACAGTATGAAAAGGCAAAAAGATAGGACACTGAAAGATGAACTCCCCAGGTTGGTAGGTGCCCAATATGCTACTAGAAATCTGTGGAGAAATAAGTCCAGAAAGAATAAAGAGATGGAGCCAAAGCAAAAACAACACCCAGTTGTGGATGTGACTGGTGATAGAAGTAAAGTCCGATGCTGTAAAGAGCAATGTTGCATAGGAACCTGGAATGTTAGGTCCATGAATCAAAGCAAATTGGAAGTGGTCAAACAGGAGATGGCAAGAGTGAACATTGACATTTTAGGAATCAGCAAACTAAAATGGACTGGAATGGGTGAATTTAACTCAGATGACCATTGTATCTAGTATTGTAGGCAAGAATCCCTTAGAAGAAATGGAGTAGCCAAAATATTCAACAAAAGAGTCTGAAATGCAGTACTTAGATGCAGTCTCAAAAATGACAGAATGATTTCTGTTCATTTCCAAGGCAAACCAATCAATATCACAGTAATTCAAGTCTATGCCCTGACCAGTAATGCTGAAGAAGCTGAAGTTGAACGGTTCTATGAAGACCTACATGACCTTCTAGAACTAACCCCCCCAAAAGATGTCCTTTTCATTATAGGGAAATGGAATGCAAAAGTAGAAAGTCAAGAAATACCTGGAGTAACAAGGCAAACTTGGCCTTGGTGTACAGAATGAAGCAGGTCAAAGGCTAAAAGGGTTTTGCCAAGAGAATGCAGTGGTCATAGCAAACACCCTCTTCCAACAACACAAGAGAAAACTCTACACATGGACATTACCAGATGGTCAATTCTGAAATCAGGTTGATTATATTCTTTGCAGCCAAAGATGGAGACATTCTATACAGTCAGCAAAAAAAAAAAAAAAAAAAAACAAGACGGGGAACTGACTGTGGCTCAGATCATGAACTCCTTATTGCCAAGTTCAGACTTAAATTGAAGAAAGTAGGGAAAACCACTAGGCCATTCAGGTATGACCTAAATCAAATCAATTATGATTATACAGTGCAAATAACAAATAGATTCAAGGGATTAGATCTGATAGACAGAGTACCAGAAGAACAATGGATGGAGGTTCATGACATTGTATAGGAAGCAGTGATCAAGACCATCCCCAAGAAAAAGAAATGCAAAAGGCAAAATGGTTGTCTGAGGAGGCCTTACAAATAGCTGAGAAAAGAAGAGAAGTGAAAGGCAAAGGAGAAAAGGAAGGAAATACCCATTTGAATGCACAGTTTCAAAGAATAGAAAGGAGAGATAAGAAAGCCTTCCTCGGGATCAATGCAAAGAATAGAGGATAATAATAGAATGGGAAAGACTAGCCATCTCTTCAAGAAAATTAGAGATACCAAGGGAACATTTCATGCAAAGATGGGCATAATAGAGGATAGAAATGGTATGGACCCAACAGAAGCAGAAGATATTAAGAAGAGGTGGCAAGAATACACAGAACTGTACAAAAAAGATCTTCATGACCCAGATAATCATGATGGTGTGATCACTCACCTAGAGCCAGACATCCTGGAATGCAAAGTCAAGTGGGTCTTAGGAAGCATCACTATGAACAAAACTAGTGGAGGTGATGGAATTTCAGTTGAATTATTCCAAATTCTAAAAGAGGATGCTGTGAAAGTGCTGCACTCAATATGCCAGCCAATTTGGAAAACTCAGCAGTGGCCACAGGACTGGAAAAGGTCAGTTTTCATTCCAATCCCAAAGAAAGGCAACACCAAAGAATTCTCAAAGTACTGTACAATTGCACTCATCTCACACGCTAGTAAAGTAATGCTGAAAATTCTCCAAGGCAGGCTTCAACAGTATGTAAACTCTGAATTTCCAGATGTTAAAGCTGGATTTAGAAAAGGCAGAGAAAACAGATCAAATTGCCAACACCCACTAGATCATCAAAAAAGCAAGAGAGTTCAAGAAAAAACATCTATTTCTGCTCTATTGACTATGCCAAAGCCTTTGACTGTGTGGATCACAGTAAACTGGAAAATTCTGAAAGAGATGGGAATACCAGACCACCTGACCTGCCTCTTGAGAAATCTATATGCAGGTCAGGAAGCAAGAGTCAGAACTACACAAGGAACAAGGGACTGGTTCCAAATAGGAAAGGGAGTATGTCAAGAATGTATATTGTCACCCTGCTTATTATTTTATATGCAGAGTACATCATGAGAAATGCTGGGCTGGATGAAGCACAATCTGGAATCAAGATTGCTGGGAGAAATATCAATAACCTCAGATATGCAGATGACACCACTCTCATGGCAGAAAGTGAAGAAGAACTAAAGAGCCTTTTGATGAAAGTGAAAGAGGAGAGTGAAAAAGTTGGCTTATAGCTCAACTTTCGGAAAACTAAGATCATGGCATCCAGTTCCATCACTTCATGGCAAATAGATGGGGAAACAGTGGAAACAGTGAGAGACTTTATTTTGGGGGGCTCCAAAATCACTGCAGATGGTGACTGCAGCCATGAAATTAAAAGACGCTTACTCCTTGGAAGGAAAGTTATGACCAACCTAGACAGCATATTAAAAAGCAGAGACATTACTTTGCCAACAAAGGTCTGTCTAATCAAAGCTATGGTTTTTCCAGTAGTTATGTATGGATGTGAGAGTTGGACTATAAATAAAGCTGAGCTCTCAAGAATCGATGCTTCTGAACTGTGGTGTTGGAGAAGACTCTTGAGAGTCCCTTGGACTGCAAGGAGATCCAACCAGTCCATCCTAAAAGAACTCTGTCCTGAATATTCACTGATGCTGAAGCTGAAACTCCAATATTTTGGCCATCTGATGTGAAGAACTGACTCATTTGAAAAGACCCTGATGCTGAGAAAGATCGAAGGTGGGAGGAAAAGGGAAGGACAGAGGATGAGATGGTTGGATGGCATCACTGACTCAATCGACATGAGTTTGAGTAAACTCCGAGAGTTGGTGATGGACAGGGAGGCCTGGCATGCTGCAGTCCATGGGGTCGCAAAGATTCAGACATGACTGAGAGACTGAACTGAACTGAACTGATGCTGAAGCTGAAGTTCCAATTCTTTGGCCACCTGATGTAAAGAAGTGACTCACTGGAAAAGACCATGATGCTAGGAATGATTGAAGGCAGGAGAAGAATGGGAAGAGAATATGTTTGGATGGCATCACCGACTCAATGGACATGAGTTTGAGCAAGCTCTGTGAGTTGGTGATGGACAGGGGAGCCTGGTGTGCTGCAGTCCATGGGGTCACAAAGAGTTGGACATGAGTGAGCGACTGAACTGAATTGAACTCAACAGCTTCCATGACCCTCCCTGGGTTCCAAAGGGCAGTTCAAACAGTTGCTGTATCAAGGAAGGGAGGAGATGCAGGAACAAGGGAGGAGCAGTCAGGAAACAATAGTGCAGCCTTGAGGCAAGGATGTGATTCCTCAAGAGATAAACATAACAGTATCTTTGAGCTCTTACATCAAGTTCAGTTCAGTTCAATTCAGTCGCTCAGTCGTGTCCCACTCTTTGCGACCCCATGAATTGCAGCACGCCAGGCCTCCCTGTCCATCACCAACTGCCGGACTTCACTCAGACTCACGTCCATCGAGTCAGTGATGCCATCCAGCCATCTCATCCTCTGTCATCCCCTTCTGCTCCTGCCTGCAGTCCCTCCCAGCATCAGAGTGTTTTCCAATGAATCAACTCTTCACATGAGGTGGCCAAAGTACTGGAGTTTCAGCTTTAGCATCATTCCTTCCAAAGAAATCCCAGGGCTGATCTCCTTCAGAATGGATTGGTTGGATCTCCTTGCAGTCCAAGGGACTCTCAAGAGTCTTCTCCAACACCACAGTTCAAAAGCATCAATTCTTCGGCGCTCAGCCTTCTTCACAGTCCAACTCTCACATCCATACATGACCACAGGAAAAACCATAGCCTGACTAGACGGACCTTTGTTGGCAAAGTAATGTCTCTGCTTATGAGTGTGCTGTCTAGGTTGGTCATAACTTTCCTTCCAAGGAGTAAGCATCTTTTAATTTCATGGCTGCAGTCACCATCTGCACTGATTTTGGAGCCCAGAAAAATAAAGTCTGACACTGTTTCCACTGTTTCCCCCTCTATTTCCCATGAAGTGGTGGGACCGGATGCCATGATCTTCATTTTCTGAATGTTGAGTTTTAAGCCAACTTTTTCACTCTCCTCTTTCACCTTTATCAAGAGGTTTGTAGTTCCTCTTCACCTTCTGCCATAAGGGTGGTGTCATCTGCATATCTGAGGTTATTGATATTTCTCCTGGCAATCTTGATTCCAGCTTGTGCTTCTTCCAGCCCAGCATTTCTCATGATGTACTCTGCATATAAGTTAAATAAGCAGGGTGACAATATACAGTCTTGCTGTACTCCTTTTCCTATTTGGAACCAGTCTGTTGTTCCATGTCCAGTTCGAACTGTTGCTTCCTGACCTGCATACAGATTTCTCAAGAGGCAGATCAGGTGGTCTGGTATTCCCATCTCTTTCAGAATTTTCCACAGTTTATTGTGATCCACACAGTCAAAGGCTTTGGCATAGTCAATAAAGCAGAAATAGATGTTTTTCTGGAACTCTGTTGCTTTTTCCATGATCCAGCAGATGTTGGCAATTTGGTCTCTGGTTCCTCTGCCTTTTCTAAAACCAGCTTGAACATCAGGAAGTTCACGGTTCACATATTGCTGAAGCCTGGCTTGGAGAATTTTGAGCATTACTTTACTAGTGTGTGAGATGAGTGCAATTGTGCAGTAGTTTGAGCATTCTTTGGCATTGCCTTTCTTTGGGATTGGAATGAAAACTGACCTTTTCCAGTCCTGTGGCCACTGCTGAGTTTTCCAAATTGGCTGGCATATTGAGTGCAGCACTTTCACAGTATCATCTTTCAGGATTTGGAATAGCTCAGCTGGAATTCCATCACCTCCACTAGCTTTGTTCGTAGTGATGCTTTCTAAGGCCCACTTGACTTCACATTCCAGGATGTCTGGCTCTAGGTCAGTGATCACACCATCGTGATTATCTGGGTCATGAAGATCTTTTTTGTACAGTTCTTCTGTGTATTCTTGCCACCTCTTCTTAATATCTTCTGCTTCTGTAAGGTCCATACCATTTCTGTCCTTTATCGAGCCCATCTTTGCGTGAAATGTTCCCTTGGTATCTCTGATTTTCTTGAAGAGATCTCTAATCTTTCCCATTCTGTTGTTTTCCTCTATTTCTTTGTATTGATCGCTGAGGAAGGCTTTCTTATCTCTTCTTGCTATTCTTTGGAACTCTGTATTCAGATGCTTATATCTTTCCTTTTCTCCTTTGCTTTTCACTTCTCTTCTTTTCACAGCTCTTTGTAAGGCCTCCCCAGACAGCCATTTGGCTTTTTTGCATTTCTTTTCCATGGGTATAATTAACTACTTGTTGAAGCATTTTTCATTTCAGAGAGAAGGTCACAGTTCCATTACCTTGAGAATCACAGAAGCCATCACAAGACCGCCTTATGCCAGGCCAGACGACCTCTGGATTGAAGGAATGTAGACCCCCGTGTGCATCCTGATCCTTGTCTGCAATCCTTCCCTTGTCTATAAGACTCCCCCCTCACTGGCTTAGGATACATGATTTGGAGGGCATCAGCCCACTGTGGTTACCTTTTGTTGGCAAAACAATAAATCTATTCTTTTCTACTTCACCCAAAACTCTGTTTCCAAGATTCAATTCGGTGACAGCGCGTAGAGGCCAAGTTTCCACATCAGTTCCAGCAGAGCTGAACTCACTGATCCTATCCACAGAAACAGGGCCTCAGAACTGTCAAAGACAACCAAACGACACAGAAGCAAATTCCTACTTCCTATAGGGCTGCATATAAGCAAGGGGCCACCCCAGTGTTGCCATCATTATCACTCGTATTCTTTCCCATGAACTGAGATCGTGGTACAAATCAATCTCCCCCACGGGCTCCAGTGTCCTGGAGCCTCTGCTCTATTCCGGCAGAAGACACCATGGGAACGCTTGCTATCTTCAAGGGCAAATACGTTATTTCTCATATCCTGCTTCAATTCTGTACAATTCTCTATTTAAAAAAAAATCATACCACTTACCTCTTGATTCAGTTTTTCTTTTTTCTTCAAATATTCTGCTCTTTCTCTTTCTATTTGCTCCTCTATTTCTTGAATGTATGTTTTCTGCAATTCTAGTTGTTTCTTCTCCCAGTTAATTTTGGTATAAGTCTCATTGATGTAAATAGTGGTAGTGGCTTTTTCTTTCATTGCGTGGTTGAGTGACAGGACAATCTTTCCATAATGCTTCGCTAGCTCCTCTTGCCTTTCACTAGAGAAAAAGAATCCTTGGCATAAAAAGAATGGCTTTTTCCAGAAAGAAATTTAAAGTCTGTTTGATGAGATGAACCACCATAAAGAGGGAAAATTAAGGGACACTTATTTTAGAGGTGTATTTGTACTGGCCTATACTTGGTTGAGAGGAAGGACTGATGGAAACACGGTATCCATCTTGCAACTGTTTATCACTGCCAAAGTGTCTTGGGGTCCTGCCTCACCCCAGCCATCTTCATATACCAGGTAGTTACTATGGGATATTTTGGTTTAAAGCTTACAATGATTCAAATACTGTTTTGAACAGGCAAGTGGAATCTCGCTAGACACAAGGTTTGATATGTAACTTTGCCATGACTACCTTATCATCGTGAGATACATACTTAAGCCAAAGATAGACAAACATCCCACCACTCTTCTAGTCACCTTCTGATGCCATTGCCCTACATAGAATGTCCAGGAGAAACCTAATCCCCCTCTGAAGACAGGAATTGGGGAAGAGGGATCTGAGTCTGTCTTCATGGTTCGGAGGGTGCTTAAAATCTAATTTAAACTCTCTTAACTCCTCACATTCGTGTGTACTCAGTCGCTTCAGTCATGTCAGACTCTGTGTGACCCTATGGACTGTAGCCTGCCAGGCTCCTCTGTCCATGGGATTCTCCAAGGCAAGAACACTGGAGTGGGTTGCCATGCCCTCCTCCAGGGGATCTTCCTGACCCAAGGATTGAACCCGTGGCATCTCTTGTGTCTTCTGCATTTCAGACAAATTCTTTACCACTGAGTCACCTGTGAAGCCCTATCTTCTCACAGCCATAGCCGAATCTGAGTTCAAGAGGCGAGGTTAACCTTACATATTCATTGCTGGCCACTCCCACCTGAAGGAGACCCTAAGATTGTGAGAAACATCTGCCCCAGGAATGACAATAAAAGATTTGGAGGAAGAACAGTGATGCCATTTCTCTGTTTTCCTTTTTTCAAATCTCCTGCAATGTAAAGACTTTCTTCTAATCTCCAAAGCTAAACACTTAAGTTCAGGGGGATTGTGTGCAAAGGCTCGGGAAAATAGAAACAGGTTGTTGGTAAGTTTATTTTCCAGAATTAACTCCACCACAGAAAGGCAATTGAAAGAATCCCAGGTTAGATGGTGTCAAATAATGGGTATTTTGTAGGTTTAGTAGAGAAAGCCTGCTAAGAATGAAGCAAACTAAGGATTGAGTAGCCGTAAGGAAGCAAAGTGAAACATATCAAATCAATACACCTGACTAGGTACATTGAGATGGGTTGGTCTCCCAAATTCTCAGGACCTGAGGAAATCCCCTTCCCCCACCCCTGAAGAGCTTGCATGTGTCCAGTTTTTGAGGACTGTCCAGGGGGGGACCAGCCTGTCAGAGAGTGCGGGCACCTTGATGTACATCTTTCTTCCAAAAATGGATGCAATAATTGACTGTAGCTTGGTGATGCTGGTTCATCAGGCAACCCACGTTATGTTCACTTGTAATTTGGCTTTCCATGAAGATTTCTCTAGGGCAGTGATTCTCAAAACGTGGTCAGGACCAGCAGCAGCATCTAGGAACTTGTTAAAAATGGAAATTCTTGCCTTCATTCCCTAGACCTACTGAATCAGAAATCTGCGGTGGATGCCCCAGTAAATTGTGTTTTAAAAAGCACTCCAGGTGATGCTAATGTACACTCAAGTTTGAGAGTCACTGGTCCATAGGGGTGTGATGTGCTGGCCAATTGATCGGAGTATTTCAGCCTGGGCATTAGCTTCCTTATTAGTAGTTTAGAAATTGATAGTCTGTGGTCTCCGGTAATTGTGGCTAGTATTCACCATGCATAAATATGCATTGTGAATCTCCAAGAGGGATTAGTGTATGCAGTCTTTCTCAGACTTACGTGGTCATGACTTTTCTTTTTCATGGAGCATCTTCCAAAATAGGTGTTCCGAGAAAACTGTCCCTGGGCCTTGAGATCCCACCTAATTCCTGATGCTCTGATATCTTTTGCACCAAAGCAACCTTCTGAATATTTTACCTTCCCAAGAAGACTTTTTCACTATAATGAGGGCTCTTTGAGTATTTCTTACTCTCACAAACTGGAAGTCTGACATTTATACATTACTCTTGCAAATTTACTCATAGAGCTGAGATATTCTTCAGGATTTTATTGTTTTTTCTTTCAGAATATCTCTTCCTTCATGGACTGGGTAAATCAAGATTCGTAATCTTCATTTTACAGATGGAAAAGATGAAGCCCACAGAGGGGGAAGTGCTAATAACACAGCTGAAGAATCAACAAATGAAACTAACAGGTGTCAGCTTCCATTTAATTGCAGGTAATAAATATCTAGGACCAATCCCATCCTCAGCCCTGCTGCTGCTGCTAAGTCTCTTCAGTCGTGTCCGACTCTGTGCGACCCCATAGACGGTAGCCCACCAGGCTTCCCCGCCCCTGGGATTCTCTCCAGGCAAGAACACTGGAGTGGGTTGCCATTTCCTTCTCCAATGCATGAAAGTGAGAAATGAAAGTGAAGTTGCTCAGTCGTGTCCGACTCTTAGCGACACCATGGACTGCAGCCCACCAGGCTCCTCCATCCATGGGATTTTCCAGGCAAGAGTACTGGAGTGGGGTGCCATTGCCTTCTCCGATCCTCAGCCCTCCAGAAGACTATACCTGAATGTCTTTAAAGAACTAATCTAGTTACAGTATACCTGGTTTGATATTATACTTGCAACACAATACCTTTGGAGCTGGGGTTCGAGGTAGTGTGTGACTTACACACGGTAAGTTGTGTGTAGTTACTGTGGGAAGCTGAATTCCTTCTGAAATCCTACAGTCTCCTGGCTATGGTGGTCGAAGATTTTCTGCTTTCTTCCCAGCTCTCTGAAGCTATCACACATCCCTCATCAGCCCAGTCATCTTCTACAAGTTATCTCCGCCTCTTAACTTGCCCGGCACCAGTTCAGAGGTGGTTCAGTCGATAATTCGTGTCCGATTCTGTGTGACCCCATGGACTCTAGCCTGCCAGGCTCCTCTGTCCATTGGGATTTTCCAAGGCAAGAATACTGAAGTGGGTTGCCATGTCCTCCTGATCCAGGAATTGAATCCAGGTCTCCTGCCTTGCAGGCAGATTCTTTATTGACTGAGCTACAGGGAAGATCAGACCAGAGGACAAATCCCTTAGGAAAAATTTCCCACTTTATCCCCAGAACCTGACTCCTTCAAACAAACAAACAAACAAACAAACAAAAATACCTACCCTAGAGCTGTATTATCTGTTTGCAGATGGAGTATTTTCTTCTTTAGAAACTCGATTTCATCATTTATCCTTGTAATTTTTGTGTGTAGTTCACTCATCTCAACAAGATTCACTCTGCGTGCATCCCTGACACATTCTTAAAAGTAAGTGGAAGAAATGTTACTCAATTATTTGAGAAACTGCACAATTGTAGATACTGACCTTTCAAGTCATAAACAAATTATGTCTTTCTTTGAAATATTCTTTTAAGTATGTTCTGGATCACACACCTCTCCCTCACCCCTTTGGACCCTCTCAATCTCACCTATCAATTATATCCTTAATTTCAGCTGCTGCTATGGTCAGTGACCAGCTTTCTATGAGCTCTGCACAACTTTAGACTGGTGTAGTCTGACAGCTCCTGATTCCTGCCTGTCCTATCCACTTCTCAGCTATCTAGGACTTTCCTGTCACCTCTACTATGGGACATCTTCAGATACTCACACCCCCCATGTACGTGTAACGCAAAGTTTGGGAGATGTGTCAAGCATGCACCAGTGGACTGCCTGGGTGTTCCTGAGAATGGGTACCACTGTGTCCTGGGATATTCTCGTACTTAACTAGTTGCTGTCACCAGTAGTCAGCATCATATTGCCTCCATATTAGCTCTCCCTTCTTCCTGCTTTGGTTCCTTATCCCACTCTCATCCACCTGGACTGTATGTCCTAATAAATTAATAGTGCAGGGACTTCCCTGGCGGTCTAGTGGCTAAGACTCCATGCTCCCAATGCAGGGGGCCTGGGTTCCACCATGGTCAGGGAACTAGATCCCGCATGCAGAAAGTAAAAAAGATCCTCAATGCCACAATGAAGATGGAAGATCCTGAGTCCCACAACTAAGACCTGGAGCAGCCAAATAAATAAATAGAGTATTGAAATTAAAAATAAATAAATAAATAAAAGTGCAAAAGCTACTGCTTCTGGCTCTGCTTTCTGGGGAAGCCAGTGTGTTAAAAAAATAAATTATCCATTGATAAATAACATATCTGTGTAATCACATAAGCCTTAAATCACAGAAGACTTCAAAGGATCACCTCTGTGCTTGAGAGATAGATGGTGAAAATGCATGAATTTTTGAACTGTTGTTTAAAAATGAGTATTGGGCTATCCATTTCTATGCAACAAATTCCCTAGAAACTGGTAGCTCCCCTGAGAAAACTAGATTATTTTTTTCATAGGTTATAAGTTAAATTGCCCATTGTAGCAGGGCTTCTCAAACTTTATGTCTTGAATATGCATATACATCACCTGGGGGGTATTGTTGAAATATAGAATTTGATATAGTAGGTCTGAGGAGGACCTAGAGATTCTGCATTTTGTAACAAGCTCCCAGGTGAGGTTGATGCTGATCCAAGGACCATACTTTGAGTTGAAAAGCTTTATAATACAAGGCCAATTAAATTTATTTGGTTAAGTATTTCATGTGTATCAAAGACCTTATAAACTAG
Organism: Bubalus kerabau; assembly: GCF_029407905.1. Taxonomy (NCBI): domain Eukaryota; kingdom Metazoa; phylum Chordata; class Mammalia; order Artiodactyla; family Bovidae; genus Bubalus; species Bubalus kerabau. Next base: position 76,789,873 of record NC_073633.1, read on the forward strand.
CACAGTATTTCTTTTCCCTGCTAAAATATTTGTCTTGCTTATAAAAGTAACTGGATAGTTAAAAAAAAAAGCCATCAAAAGAAAATAAAACAAAAACATTCTTAATTCTGTTTTGAGCACAGATTCTTTTAAGTTTTATTTTTTATCAGCATGTAGGAGTTTGTTGGATTTTCCCTGCCAACCAACTGAACATATTGTTTCATAACTGACTATATCATTCAGAGTCTAATTGGGAGATAGAAATCTCATATTGAATAGGGAAATTTTAACATCAGGAATTATTAACTGTATCAGAGAATTAGCTTGTTTGGTAAGTAATCTGCCTGCAATGCAGGAGACCTGGGTTTGATCCCTGGGTTGGAAGATACCCTGGAGAAGAGAAAGGCTACCCATTCCAGTATTCTTGCCTGGAGAATCCCATGGACAGGGTAGCCGAGTGGGCTACATTCCATGGGGTTGCAAAGAGACAGACTCGACTGAAGCAATTTAGCACAGCACGCACAAAGAGAACTCTAAAGAATTCAGCAATACCCAGCACAAGGAGCAGCACTATCCCAGAGGCCAAGATAGAGTGCCTTGTAGGAAGCAGCACCTCCAGTCCCAAGATCCAGATCCCACTGAAGAGGGCTGTGGATCATTGGATGGCAAAGAACTTCATGAAAAGCTGGGTTGGCAGAACTTACTAGAAATATGGCTTCTGGGGAAACTGGGGAGACCTGCCCACAGGGAATTGCTACACTTCAGAACTCACTGCAAACAGTGCCAGAGAAGCTTCACAGGGAGGTGCCGCACAGGTAGCAATCCACCATGAAGCTGCCCGAGGCATATGGGTGGGAACTTCCGGGCACCGAGGGCTGCTGCACGCTGCTGGGAGAAGTTACCTGCACTGCAAGAGCTGGCCAAGCCGAGCACACTGGAACACGAAGAGAACCCCTTCTTCCTCTAGTGTCCCTCCAGTGCCCTGTACTAACAAAGCTTAACACTGGGCCCGCTGGCAAAGGGAGAAACTTACAGGACCCAACTCCCTTATGACAGAGCAGACAATGAAGGTAGATTCGGAGCTGCAAGGCAATAAATGGATAACTGGAACAGCTACTTTAAAAATCTTTTTTTTTTTTTCAGTTTATTTAGACCACTGTTTTAGGTTGAGCTCCCTAGGAAACAAATTTTTAAATTTGTATAGAGCTGGGGAACATCTCCTCTGAGGAGATAAGAGTTGCAGAAGGGTGGAGGGTTTAAATGATAATGAGTTTTAAAGCTGCAGTGGCACTTGAGAGGTATCTACAGAGACGGAGACAGGCAGAGCCTTGCGCTCCCCTGGGGAGCACTCACTGAATGTGGGCAGCCCTAGGGGAGGGCTGTAACCTGGACTGAAGCCCTTCTCTTTGTCAAGGACAATTCCTGCAGAGGAACTGAGCTATGAGCTTCAGCCAACACTCCTGGCAGCTGGAAAAATAAAGTTGGAGTCTGATCTTACAACGAATACAAAATTTAACTCACTATGGATTAAAGGCCTAAATATAAGAGCTAAAACTATAAAATGCTTAGAAGAAAACAGGTGAAATCTTCCTAACATTGGATTTAGCCATGATTTCTTGGATATGACACCAAAAGCACAGGCAACAAGTGAAAGGATAGATAAACTGGACTATGTCAAAATTAAAAACCTTTGTGTATCAAAAGTCATTATCAACAAGAGTGATAAAGTAGCCCATCAAAAGGGACAAAATCCTTGCAAATTATACATCTGAAAAGGGGTTAACATCCTGAATGTATGAAGAATTCCCACAGCTCAACAATAATGAAGCAAATAACCTAATTAAGAAATGGGCAAAGGAAATGAACAGACATTTTCCCAAAGAAGATATACCAATGGCCAATAAGCACATGAAAAGATGCTCAGCATCACTAATCATTAGGGAAGTGCAAATCAAAACCACAAGAGACAGCAATTCTTATCCAGTAGAGTGGCTGTTATTTAAAACAAAAACAGAAAATAGCAAGTGCTGGCAAGAATGTAGAAAAATTGGAATGCTTTTGCATTGTGCAAATGAAGGTAAAATGGTGCAGTCAGTGTGGAAAACAATATGACAGCTTCTTGGAAAATTAAACACAAAATTACTGTATTACCATACAATCCAGCAATTCCCTTCTACATTTCTACCCAAAGAGTTGGAAGGAGAGACTTGGATAGATATTTGCACACTTGATACAATGGATATAAGCACACGTTTGTAACAGCACAGTTATTTACTATTATAATTGTTATTTTTATTATTTTGTAACTACATAATTTACAATAGCTAAAAAATGGAAATAATGCAAGGGTCTGTTGATGGATGAATGGATAAACAAACCATGGTTTATACATACAATGGAATATTGTTCATCTGTAAAAGAAATTCTGGCATATGCTACAACGTGAATTACCCTTAAAGACATGCCAAGTGAAATAAGCCAGTCACAAAAGGACAAATATTGACTTTAGTCTATTTATAATAATTATATAAATTCAAGTCATATATGTTATCCCACTTAAAAGGGAAACATATTATGGATCTCACTGTATGTGTCTTGTATACTCTTTCTGGCTATTTTTTGATATGGAATAACTATTCAACTCATCTTGCTACAAGTACTAGATTACTGCCTTATAAAATAAACTACATTTCTACAGTTAATAAACTCAAAGTACCTTCCAGTTCTCTGCTAACACTACTGGGAAGAGTTTCCAATACAAAATATAATCTGCTGAGTTCCATGCTTTCAATTTCCAGAAGATCTATTGTGGACTTTCTCATTTCTTCCTGAAAATGTAAGTTACATATTTAAAAAGTTAAGACATTAAAATAATGAGATTGATTTCCTAAACAATGCCCACAAATGTTTTCAGACATCAAAATTTGCTTTTCAGTAAACATCTTTTGCTGTCATTTTTATTTGGAATAGAAAGTGGGAAATAATTGTTCTCCAATCAGATTTTAAGGTATCTTTCTTCATTTATCTTTTAATTTCTTCTACTCAGAAATTATTTTTTCACTATGTGTGTGTTCTGTTTTAGGAAAGACTCCTAAAAAAGAGTGACATTGAGAAAAATCTCCTTAATAAACTGGAACATGACTGTAAAAGCATGCTTAGGTATAAAAAGAATGATAGTTTTCTAATATCTACCTAAAAATCCAAACAAATAGTCAGGTGGGGATATATATGTGGGACTATTTTAAAAAAAGGAAAAACATTTAAAAAATTGATAATCTGATAGTGGAAATAACAGATAAACTGTTTCAAATAAATGGTGGTAGTGGGTATAGTTCTTTACGATCTGAAAAAGTGCCATTATATTTTATGAATCATAAAAAGCAGGTTGCCTAACTGTATATTTAGTATGATCATTTTTCTGGTAAAAAATAAAATTCAATACAGGCATCATCTATATCCTGAAAGTAGGAAAGACATCCATCAAAGAGTTAATCATGATTATTTTAGGGTGGGATCATGATGTTTTTTATCCTTTCTTCCTTTTGCTTGTCTATTTTTCCTTAACTTTTCCAGAGTGAACACACGATGCTTTTATTATAGTGAAAATGTTACCATAAAAAATGAGAGGATTTATCTCTATTTAAGGGATTTCACAGATCATATGGTATATGGAGACATGCTAAATACTTTAATAAGCCAAAATAAATACTTTAAACTTTTCAAATCCTGGAGAAAGACATAACATTTTAATAAAAGAACAAAACGAGGAAAAGGTTTCCACAGGATCACAACGCAGTACCACACACACAAACTCTCAGTGTTTACATATATGTACTTAATTTACTGGGATTATAAAATCTAATTCTGTAGTATACATGTACAAATACATATAATTTCATAAAAATACAAAGTAACGAGATTAACTTTTTTCAGCAATCTGTAGACTCGACTCATTTATTTTATAGCCATATTTCTACATTTTAAGATATTTGATATGTAGGAGATTTTTACTCAATATTTTTAAATCAAATGGGATGTCACCTTTCTGAAATATCATTCAGGGCCAAGGCCAAATAGACATGGTTGTGACATTTCAAAAGGAAAGTCTTTAAATATTACTTTGATGGGGCCCAGTTAGCATAACTGAAAGAGAACCTGTTTGCTTTCATTGAAAAGCACTATGTTAATGGAGTAAGTCCCGAACAATCTTTCACCAGTTTTGTGAGGAATTGCTTATAGAGACTTGGGGAAATTGGCACTATGCATGCAGTTTATCCCAGAGGTTGTTTGCTGGTTTTAAGCAATGTTCACATATTGATGGCACGTGACTCACTCTTAACTGAGCTCTGTTATCACCAGGGCCTCTTCTCTTGAGCAGTCTTGCCCTCCTGCATAGCACAGGGCCTTAACTCGGTGCTCTGCCTGGGAAACGGGCAGCAATCCACGGCTGATCCACACTGGTGCAAATGTTAGTAAACTGAGAAAAATTTTCATTCAGGGCAAATATTTTCCTTATTCATCTACTGAAGTACGTTGAACAGAGTTGGTACTAAATTAAAGTTTGATGAAGAAGTAAGTGGAAGATTGAAAAAGTAGCTCTTATAGGTAATACAATACCAATTTCTTAACAGCGATAGCAACGTCCTTAAGAAAGTTCTTAGCTTCTTCATTGCATTTAAAATAGTCACTTTGCAGTGATTGTTCTAAAAAAAAAAATCAGAAAATTAAGATCTCTTACTTATCTATCCAAATCCTATTTAACCCTTAAAGGTCTAGCTCAAATGCTTAATCAGTTGAGAATTACATCTTCTAACTCTTAATTTTTATAGTAAATACTATGAATCTCTTTTGTACTTATTATTTCTTATTTTACAGTGTACAAATTTAGGGATATACTTCATGTTTCTTGAGGTCAGCCTCCTCTTAAGTTTCCACCTTTGTATAATTCATGGTAGAAAGAAGGAATCTGTATAGTATAGGACAAAAAATTCAATAATTCAATAAATATTTTATGAAAGGGATAAATATAACATGCCCATAATGTGGGCTTAAGAAAGTCTTCATATATATATTTGTATATATATATAGCTACTGAGTTGCTTCAGTCATGTCTGACTCTTTGTGACCCCATGGACTGTAGCCTGCCAGGCTCCTCCATCCATGGGGATTCTCCAGGCAAGAATACTGGAGTGAGTTGCCATGCTCTCCTCATGTGTGTGTGTGTATATATATATATATATATATATGTACACACATACATATATATCCTAAATGTAATATTTTACAAAAAAACACTTAATTCTTTAAAAATCCATCATGTCATTTTCACTTCTGTGCCAGTATTTTGATCATGGGGTGAGAGTAAATATTTATGAAACCGGTAGGTGTGAGTTAGATAAGAGTTTTTAACCCCTTTCATTCACTGCCATATAAAAGATATTACCTTTCTCTCACATACTGTAAGATGAAAACACACGAGAAGAGAGGTTTGGAAAATGTTCGCACAAGTAAGGAAGACAAGATACATGCAGACAGAGAAGAAGGAAAAGAAAAAAGGAAGAGGAGAGCCAACAGAGGAAACTCCACTCACCTTGGCTCTGGCACCATTGCATTATACAAATCCTGTCTAAACAGATTCCAGGCCTGCATCCTCATGTGTGGCATGAGTTTGATAAGCTTAATTTTTCAAATGTTTGTATAATCTAAATTGATTGCTATAACTCCATGATGCTTCCCATTTCACAAGTGAGAGATCTAAGACTTGAGGTTATGTGATGTGCTTTAGGTGACAGAGCCTATCACTGATTGAGTCTGGATTCAGACACAAGGCGTGTGACTCCAGAGTCCATGCCCTGAGTGGCCATCCTCACCTCCCAGAAGAAATGCTGTTTTCTGCCCTCCGTTCCAGGGAACTTGGATTCTCTTAATGGACTAAGTTCTCAAACCGAGTGAAAACCAGTTCCTGAGGTTCCAAGCAAGTGTGTGTTAGGGAGGGACAGGCATGCTTGGCTTGCTATTGCTGTTGTTCAGTTGATAAGTCATGCCTGAATCTTGGTGACCCCATGAACTGCAGCACGCCAGACTTCCTGTCCTTTATTATCTCCTTTCAATTCTTCTATGGAATGAATGAGTACAAGCACGTTCCCACTTGCAACTGGACTGGATAGCTACATATTTTATAACTCACACTTAGGGCAAGAAAGCATAATGAAGCTTTCTCCTATGACAAATTTTCTGACGGTCCAGAAATTGTTAGCAGAAAAAGTATTTGTGCTTAATACACAGTTCCTTGCCTAAGGCAACAGGAGCTTCTTGAACACTCACTTTCTGATTTACCAGTTCAAGTCTCCAGTTTGCCATGACTAAGTGTTGGAGAAAGTTAACTTGCCAAGAAAAAGCAAGAAAGAGACGAAGTGAAATTAAACACATAGCCTAAATGCAGTTGGGCATTCTAATTACAAGGAAATGGCAATAGCCTGGGAGTTCAGGATTTGTCTGGGATTTGTCACCAGCTACTAGTGTGAGCTGAGCCTCGGGTCCCACTCTGTCGCCCATCTCCCCCACAACCAGCTGGAGAAGGTTCCCTCTAGGGTTTCCGCTTCATGCTCTCTAAGCACCACTTCCGAGATGTCCCTCCGAGAGCCCACGGGCCGCTCACCCACAACAAGGAGCTGCTCAAGAGCGTCGGTCGCGACCGAGGAGCCCAGCGTGGAGGGGAAGGTGCATAATTCCAGGGAGGGGCCGGTGGAGACGGCGGCCACCGGCAGCGCCTTCTTGCTGCCTAACCCCAGCTCCTGGGACCAGGAGCTCAGAGCCATCTTACTGCTCTTGCGCATTTTCGACCAGGCCAGAGGCAAGGACTGCCGGTTGCCACGGGCAACGCGGACGCTGAGGCAGTGCGCCAGCTCGTGCCTCTCACCTGGGGTGGGTGCCTAGCCAGTTTCTCTAACTTTATCCACAATAATTAAGGGATCTTGTAGCTATGATATCCTCTTTAGCCGTCATTTCCTCTTTGCATTTCCATTTCTCTAGTTCAGGCCTTGTAGCTGAACACTTGTGCCCTTCTCACCGCCTGGGGGGAATCTGATCATGTTTGAGCGCATTTCAGTGCTAGGTACTAAAGGGAGGAGCTTTATGTACAGCTCCCTTAATGTTCACAACGGCTATGTAAGGAAAGTTTTTTATAATCTCCACTTAAACAGACAAAGAAACTGAGGCAGGGATGACTAAGTGAATTGCCCAGGGTCACAGATAATCATTTGGAGTTTAAAGTGGCGCCTGTGTAAATCCTTCCATTATGCTACAAAACCCATCACTGTATCCTTCAAGACCTTTCCCTGCAGACCTTCTACCCTGAGCACATTTTACCTTGAATCAGTGAATTTCTTCTGCTTTCTCATCCAACTGTGAGCTCTTTCAAGGCAGGGGTATTATTAATTTTTCTCTGTGTCTCTAAAATCCAGCCCTGCACAGGCTCAGATTGAGAGTAACTGTTAGTTCCTCTTTCCTCTGGCTGGTTAGAGAGTAGCAAAGATGATTTAACCCCCTCCTTCTTCACTTTTCTTTACAGATTGAAATTGAAATTGAAATCATAGGGAAAATAACATAACAACTATCTTGTTGAATGGAACTATCTTGCAGGCCTTGTCCTGCCTTACCTACATTATCCTATTTAACCCTCATAACCATCCTTTGGGGTGGGTGTTATTCCCCACTTTGCTTATGAGGACACAGAGTATATGTATGTCCTGGATCATTGTGCTATACTGCCTTGGAGAGGACACAGCACATCAACAGCAGAGCTAGCTCCAGAATCCAGGCCTCCTTCCTCCATGGAGACCCACATCCTGGCCTCCCTCCTGGGTCCCTTCTGCAAGATTTGACATTCAGATCTATCCCTGCCCTTCTGTGTTTTTCTCTGTGTGTCAGGCGGAAGATGTCTAGAAACCACATTCCTCAAACACACTTGTTGGCTGCTTGCAGACACCGTTGGGAGATTAGCTGGCAGAGAAGCCATCTATTCATCCCCTGGAGTGGCAGTTTCAGGCCACCGCAATCGACTGTGTCCCAGCAACTTTGGCGGCTCCCGAGGTGGCAAGAGTGGGAATCAGTGCCTCTAGCAGTCTCCAGCTGTGTATCAGTCAGTGCAGGCATGTGGGCATGGACCAGATTTGCAGCAGCTTTCTGGTCTCTGGGATCTCCTTTATGTTCCTTCCCTCTGGTTTCTATAGCCCTTGTAGCAAATTTCCTGTGGTAAATTCCTCTGCTTGAACTATCCTGACTGGACCACCCTAAGCCAACCTTTTTGCTGTCACCAGAATATTCTTCCTACTTATCACTTCTTTTGGATCACATTGTTCTCCACTGTCTATGAGTGAGGCCAATCCCTGAGGGGGCGTTGCATACCTTTGTAATTACAAAAGACAGTAAAGCATTTTATTATTATTTAAAAAAAAACTTTTTTAAAAAGAAAATACACAAACTTAAAATAGTTGAGAGCATGAAGAAGCATTCTTATCCTTCAGTAGCCATAGATGGTGTTCACCGGGCCAGAAGTCAGGCCCGACTTCTCTCCTGTTTTTCTCTGGTGACATAAACAGATACTTCTCTTTTCCAGTCAATATTTTTCAGGCAGACTTTAACTCAGGAGCAGAACAGCACATTAGAATACCCCAGTCCCATGCTGACATTTATTTTTTTAGTTATGATAAGCAGGTTTGCTTCTGCTTCCCCTGTTGCTGACAGGGTCATGAAAGAATCCAGCTGCTGCATGAGTTTGACCCCTAATTTGCACAGGAGTGTTGATGATCCTGTATTCTGGTATACTTGCAGTTCCTACAGTATTTGAGGTTTATATGGTATTTGATGATGACACGCTCTTGTTCCTGCCTCTGCATAAATCTGGTACCTCTAGGGAAAATCTCAACTTCTTGGTTGTGTTTCTAGACCCTGGGCTAAACCAGGTCAAGGTCCCAGTCTTGGTTAAACATCTCATGTATAGGAAGTGGTTGCATGTTTCAATGCTTTGCTCTGCTCAGAATTTAAGGATCTCTGATGGTTCAATACTGGACTATGCTCAAATCCTCCTGAGGAGTAAAAATTCAAGAAAATAGAGTCTGTCTTCCTTACTCTGACCCTAATGATAACAAATACAGGGCTAATGTGGGTACATACAGTCCATGGGGTTCTTGTGGTAAGAATACTGGAGTGGTTTGCATTCCCTCCTCCAGTGGCCCATGTTTTGTCAGAACTCTTCACTATGACCTGTTCATTTTGGATGGCCCTGCACAGCATGGCTCAGAGCTTCATTGAATTATGCAAGCCCTTTGCCACAACAAGGCTGTGATCCATGAAAGGGTATGTGCCCATATTAGGTCCATATAGTCAGTTATGGTTTTTCCAGTAGGCATGGACAGTTGTGAGAGTTGGGCCATAAAGAAGGCTCAGTGCCAAAGAATTGATGCTTTTGATCTGTGGTGTTGCAGAAGACTCTTGAGAGTTCCTTGGACATCAAGGAGATCAAACCAGTCAATCCTAAAGGAAATCAGTCCTGAATATTCATGGAAAGGACTGATGCTGAAGCTGAACCTCCAATACTTTGGTTACCTGATGCGAAGAACTAACTCAATGGAAAAAGCCTGATGCTGGGAAAGATTGAAGGCAGGAGAAGGGGACGACAGAGGATGAGATGGTTGGATGGCATTACCGACTCGATGGACATGAGTTTGAGCAAGGTCCAGAAGATGGTGAAGGTCAGGGAAGCCTGGCATGCTGCAGTCCATGGGGTTGCAAAGAGCCGGACACAACTTAGCAACTGAATAACAACAACACAGGCACATGGCCCTGTCTGCGCATCAAGGTTGATCAGTAGGATTTATCTTAATGCCCTGCCACCTTTTGGCATGTTGTGTTTCACCTTTAGGCTTATTGCGTTATGGTCACAGATGGCTACTGCAACCCCGGACGTCATGCCCTTGTACGAAGTGGGAAAGAGTGGAAAGGATCCACCTGTGGAAGCCCCTCCCTCTCCTCTTCCATCAGGGAAGGAAATCTGGCCAGAGTCCTACACACTGGCTGCCCATCAAAGGGAGGTTAGGACAAGGGGTATCTGAGTTTCCAGCTTCTGTGCAGGTGGCAGGAGAGAAGAGGCTTCAGAACAGCTGGACAGTTACCCAAGGAATGTCAGACACATACATTCTCCAAACTAACCCCAACATGAGGTCCAAACTAACCCAAACATTAGGTCCAAACAGCTGGCTGGGTGGGCCTTTCCTAGGGGTTGTAAAGGAATCAGTGAAGCTTTTAGCATTGAATAGAAAGGGGGGCTTGATCTTTGCTCATTGGTACCAGTAGGATTTCCCCCATTTAAGCCTTCATATGGGTTTTGTATTGGCTTTATGCCTAGTTTGCAAGATGCTTGCATGTTAGGCAAAGATTCCATAACCCCTGGGCTTTGCACAGCTTCTAAAGTACCTGTCTTGTGATCAGGCTGCAATTCTCAGCTACAGCAATTCTATCACACAGTCATTTGTGGTGAAATGGCAGGAAGACCGTGTCCCCTAGGTAATGCCAGATGGTTAGAGAAGCAAACAGATGGGATTAGTGTCCCTGATGAAGTTATGCCAAACAAGGACAGCAGAGCATCTCCAAGGAGGGGCAGACCATGCCACTGTTTGTAACAACACCTTATAAGGGCCCTCCTTTTCAACTTTGTCTCTTGAATACTTGTTTTTATCCATCATCAGCAATTTCTTGGGGCTAAATAGATTTGAGTCAAATACTCATTGCATCATTTGCTGGTGGTTTTAGATTGGTTTAGGTAGTTTACCTCTTAATCTCCATTCTTCATCTGTAAAATTGAATTTTACATCCTGGGATTATGAAGCTTAAGTAAATAACAATGTGCTTAGCACAGAGTACATGCTATTTCCCATTTTTTATTTCTACTAAATGGAAAATAAGAAACATTTCTTCTGAAATACAAATGTTAATGTCCTTTCGCAACCCTTGCCTTCCTTAAACCTCTTGGTCATTCAACCCTTAGTGATAATTACTGCAATTAAATCAACAATTGCTGGCCCAGAGATGGGGAATTGGCTTTATATCCATGTTATTTCTGCTTGATATGAGTGACTGCCTGGAGTGCTCAGTTAGGGAGGATTCTGAGGCTCTGCAGAGAAAGATGCTTGTCAGGTTACCAGAGAAAGGTGTGGCCGCACGTGTTGGCATCGGACTCATTGGTTTACATGTTTGGGATGTGCAGGCTGTGTTCTGGGCATCGAGCTGGGCACTGAACTTATATAAAGAAACCCATAGGTGGCACCAGGGAAGGCCTCTTTGGGGAAGGGAGACACTAGTGGTGAGAAGGAGCCAGGCTTCTTTAATTAGTCTCTTAGTGGAAGAAAAAAGAGGTCAGAGAGAGACAAGGCAAAAGAGGGAAAAGAAATAAAAGGAGGAAGGGGAGAGATAGGGGTAGGAATCCAGAGAAGTCAGCTATCTACTCTCCTGAGATCTTCCTTTTTCTGTTTTCCCTAAAAGTTCAGTTTCTCTGATGACTCCAGCTAGCATGTAATGAGCGTTTATACCAAACACTCTAATTAGTGCTTTGACTAAATTGGTAAAGAATTCACCTGCAATGCAGGAGACCCCAGTTCAATTCCTGGGTCAGAAAGAGCCGCTGGAGAAGGGATAGGCTACCCACTCCAGGATTCTTGGACTTCCCTTGTGGCTCAGCTGGTAAACAATCTGCCTGCAATGCAGGAGACCTGGGTTTGATCCCTGGGTTGGGAAGATACCCTAGAGAAGGGAAGGGCTACCCACTACAGTATTCTGGTCTGGAGAATTCCATGGACGTATAGTCCATGGGGTCACCAAGAGTCAGACACGACTGAGCACCTTTCACTTTTTCACTTTCATGCACAAGATATGGCCCCTGTTTTTAAGAAAATGGATTTGAAGGCAGAGAAAGAAGAGTAGGTTTTGAAGCACACCTGCAAAGCAGTATGTTTGAGAAAATGTACATTTTGTAACTGTTTCTGTGCCTTATTTAATCTTTATCATAACTCTTTGGGGTGATTATAATGATTACCCTATTTTGCAGAAAATCACACTAAGACGAAAGCTTCAGTGACCTTGGGGATAACCTTGGGTTAGGCCCTTAACATTGGACAACAGCAAAGCCGTCCTTCTGACTCCAGAACTAGGGCACTGTTTGCTGTGCTCGCGTTGTGCTGTGGCTCTGTAACCAGGGCAGGGGTTGGGGCTGGGTAAGTCACCTGGCTTCCCAGGTGACTCACTGGTAAAGAACATGCTTGCCAAGCAGGATACGCAGGTTCGATCCCTAGGTTGGGAAGATCCTGTGGAGAAGGAAATGGCAACCCACTCCAGTATTCTTGCCCTGGGAATCCCATGGACAAAGGAGCCTGGCGGGCTACAGTCCATAGGGTCACAGAGAGTTTGACATGACTGAGTGATTTAACAGCTGCAGCAGCAGCAGCAGAATATCATTATCGATTATGGCACTCGGTGTTTTTCAAGTGAGCATCTGCAGAGTAGTCAGAAATTAAATTGGGCCAGAATCAACCAAAGCCATATTTAGCAAGAATGTCTTATTTTTTAAATTACTATTATTAGCTTAAGTCACTGATGTTTCAGGTGGTATCCTCTTTTAGAAAGGTAGCAGCAGAGGATTGTCCATGCTTACTTGGATTTTTATATACTTTTCTCATGTTGTCATATAGTGTGCTTTCATTTCTACTTGAAAACCTCCCTTTGGCATATTGGGGAGCAACCAGAGAGAACTAACTCCAGCAGAATTCTTTTAAAAGGTAACTGGTACACAGGATACAAAATAATTCATCTCAATTTACTCACCAAAGAAAATGTGGCCCGCCAAATTAATTCTGTAATGTCGAATGTACTGAACTAAAAAATTTTAAAGAAAAAATCATAGTGAGGAGCTTGAGATTGCTGCCAATATAAAGCACTAGATAAGAAGGCTGGAGTGGGAAGGCAAACTGACTCTCTGCCCAGATCTACAGAGCTTATTTATTGCGCCTTAACCACAACCACGCTGCTGCTGCTGCTGCTGCTAAGTTGCTTCAGTCGTGTCCAACTCTGTGCGACCCCATAGACAGCAGCCCACCAGGCTCCCCCGTCCCTGGGATTCTCCAGGCACACTAGCTGATACCAAACTGCAGTGGGAGCTCCTGTATCCCCCACCTACTTCCCATACTTAGAAAAGAAAAAAAAAAATAGTGAAAGTGTTAGTTGCTTGGTCGTGTCTCACTCTTTGCAACCCGCCAGGCTCCTCTGTCCATGGAATTTTCCAGGCAGGAATACTCGAGTGGGTAGCCCTTCCCTTCTCCAGAAGGGAGTGCTAAAGTTCGGGTGCCTGAAGTTGCCCTAGTCAGTGACAATGGGACAGCTACTGGAACTTCATGGTAGTGAAGTAAGGCTCAGCACCCAGCTATACTCAGGGGCACTCAGGTAAGGGAGGAGCTGTTCCACTACTTCTCAGTAGTAATGCCCTATAGTGAGAATCAACTGGGGAAACAGGTCTGGGCTCTGCCCAGAAGGAAAAGCCTTCACAGTGTTGTAAGGCCCACTATCATGCTTAGGGAGGCATAAGAGTTGAATTGTGTCCCCAACAAAACCTATGTTGAAGTACCAAACCCCAATATCTCAAAATGTTAGCTTATTTGCAAATAGGATCTTTACAGAGCAATGAAGTTAAAATGAGGTCACGAGGGGGCCCTAATCCATGTGACTGGGTATCCTAATAGAAAGGGGAGATTTGGGCACAGAGGGAAGGTGATGTGAAGACACTCAATGAGAAGATGGCCCTGGGCCTGGGGTGATGCATCTACAAGCCAAGGAATGCCTTGGACTGTTGGCAACCACCAGAAGCTAGACGAGGCAAGGGAGAATCCTCTCCTAGAGCTATCAGAGAGAGTGCGGCCCTGCCAGCACCATGGTTTTGGACCTGTAGCCTTCAGAACTGTGACACAATACATTTCTGTCATTTTAAGCTACCCAGGTGTTGGTACTTTGTTAGGGTAATGCTAGGAAACTGATATAGGTGGGGAAAGAGCAGAGAAAATATGAGCTATCCTACTTCCTTTTTTCCTGAAATGATCTATAAAACACCATGGCTTCTTCACCTACTCACCCGCTTCTTGCTTAACTTGTGTTTAGGTCCTAAGAATTTTCTATTGTTCACAGCTTTCAGGATAACCTCACTCACTCTGGGCCCCTGAGGGCTCTATTCTTGGTCTGCTTGTTGCCTGGTCATTGGGTCCTCACATTATTTCCATCATCTCCAATATCATTTGATATTGATATTTATAAAGCAGGATCATTGTGCCCTGTGTTGTCCACCTGTTGAATTCTACGTCCATGCCTATCATCTTGTCAGGCTGGAGTTTCCTCAGGAAACTGTCTTCACCACTGCTAGCAAACAGAATTCCTCATTAGATCCTCTGAATAAGCAGCTGCTTATGAAAGGAATTCTGGGCTCTCAGGAGGGAGGAAAATACTGCAAAAGCAGACTCTGAAGGTTAATTTGACACAATAAAGCTGTTTAGAAGAAACTCTGTCTCAGAGGTTGGACACTGAAACACACACACACACACACACACACACACACACACACTCCTCTCCTCTATCTGCTGCTGCTGCTGCTAAGTCGCTTCAGTCGTGTCCGACTCTGTGCGACCCCATAGACGGCAGCCCACCAGGCTCCCCCGTCAAAACTGGGATTCTCCAGGCAAGAACACTGGAGTGGGTTGCCATTTCCTTCTCCAATGCATGAAAGTGAAAAGTGAAAGTGAAGTCACTCAGTCGTGCCTGACTCTTAGAGACCCCATGGACTGCAGCCCACCAGGCTTCTCCAGCCATGGGATTTTCCTCTATCTAGTAACCATGAAAAAAGCAGGTCTCACACCAAGTTTATTATTTTCCTTCCCCAGATGAGCTCTTCTGGGCTTTATAACCTGAAAAATGGTATTGCACTCTCCTGATCAGCTAGTCTTTAACAGAGCTGGGGCTAGGGCGATGCAGGCAAGCTGCCTAGGGTGCAGAATTTAAGGAGGCGCTTACTTTCAGGGTTAGCCTTGGTCTTGAACTTCCACATGTAATCAGTCACCATCTCCAATCCCATCCCCCTCCATGTCATCTCTCTGAGTGGCTCCTCTGCACAGCGGGTGCTAGGCATGTTGAGCTGGTACAGAGGATCAGGACAGGTGAATATATCCTTTCTATTGTCACTGTCATTGTCTTAGCAGAACCTCTGGCATGCGTCACCTGTTAGTTATATCACAATTATCTCCTATATTCTTCTAATCTCTAGTATCATGCACACTCACTGTGTCTATCTGACTCTCTGAGATCGAAGAAACAGAACACAAACTCCTTAACATTCAAGTTTCTTTTTAGCATGGGTTCAACCCACCCTTTCAGCCTTACCTGGCCCTACATTGCCACTCAAGCTCCTTACAGCGTATTACTCACTGTTCTCTGCACGTGCCCCCATGTCTCAGCATCTTAGTCCATGTTCTTTCTTCATACTGGGATGAACCGTCTCCCTCTGGAAAAAGCCAGATCAGAACCCAGCCCCAAAGTCCACCTCTGAGAATCCTGTTTGCTCTAGTTTTATATTGCAGCTGTTATTTCAGCTGCTTTTGACTTAGTGAGCATTTCCACATAACCTCCTCCCATCTCCCCCAGTCTTGGCTGTTGGCAGTGTCAAGTTAATTGACTGTGTGGTCGTCACAATATTTTGCACAGAAGGGTAACTCCACGAGTGCTTATTGAATGCAAGTCCAGAACTGCTCAAAGGCAGCTTTTTGTAAGTAACCATCCTTTTTTCCCCATTTTTATTTCTCCCACTACTACTGCTTGCATCCCCCCTTCTACCCCAGCATCTTTGACTTTGACTTTAACGGTCACATAACACAGGCAACTGGACTTCTGCAAAGAGCAGTAAATAACCGCAAAGACTCAGCTTGGTGAGGGCAGGACTTATTGTCTCTCTTATTCACCACCCTGTTCTGAGCGCTAGGCACTCAGTATCAAGTCCAGTAGATGCTCAATAAATAATTACCAAAACAGAGAGTTCATAGCAATTATAATTGTTTTATGCCAGTATTGTGTTGCATGTTATTATAAGAAGTTTATGGGAGGATTTATATCACGTTCAAGTTTTTAAAAAAACCATTTAAATTATCTACATAAGCCCCACCAAGTATAATATGAAGAATGTTTTCCAGTTTTACCAGTCTCCAGTGATTTCTACTAATAACCCAAATGAGCCATATACTAGGCTGGAGTTGGACTATGTGGATTCTGGAAACAGGAGCAAAGCGCGTACTTGGTCTCAGCCTGTCTGGCACATCCACAGATGCTATTTCTTAGAGTATTGAGTTTTCTGGTGCGATCACGAGAAGAGAGGGAGAAGTTTCTACACTTAGTAACATTTATTTATGCATTCAGTATCAAGTACATAAGTGCAAATATCCAGAATCCATAATTAAGTCCATTAGGAACTACAGAGAAAGTAATACAAATTGTAATAAAGTTAACATGCTGGTACTTTTTAGTTGCCATACATGTAAATCAGCCCATCAGTCTCACACAACAAAAGTACTGCATGTTTGTTTTTGGGTTTATTCATTTATTTAATTATTTTAAGTTATACAAAACTGATTACTCTAAGTACGGTCGACTTGTTTTTATTTTTATGTTGTGTGTGTTGGAAAAACACTTAAACATCGATTTACAAGTCTATATATTGTTATTTAAGATTAATCCAACCAACAACCCAAGGACATAGAAGCGATTTCCACTATTGCATCAGTGCACTGGGCAGGAAAGGCCTAGCCACAGGGAACATGAGAAGCTACAGAAGCATTGCAGAGAGAAGAACACCGACGAAGGAAAGATAACTTGGGTTCTCACCATCATGCACTTTTTTTTTAGCAACACAAAATTAAAAACCACATCTAATACACTTTTCGCTATACTTTAGTGCTTGACACAAGTGACTCAAATATCCTAAGGGTACAGAAACAGCCTAAAAACAGCTGTTTTAAAGTTTGTCTCTAAGATTATGGTACTGGGGGGGAGAAACAATCAATTTGCAGTAACATGTAAGACAGAGCTGTTACCACTTCAGACATTCCTCTTGGTGTTCAGTCCCTGGTGGGGTATCCACTTACTCAGTGTGCCTTTTAGCGCCTGGGATTTTAGCCTGAATCCTAAAAAGACAATATCAGACGGTGGTAAATCACAAGTATTATTAATGAAATCATCTTATGACATCACTATGTGTCATTGCTTTAATTAGCTAAGTGACTAAATAGCTTAATATTCCAAAAAAGAGCATAATTTTTATGTATGAGTGTCTATAAATGCATTTCTATGCAATAAGGAAGTATAATTAGATAATGAATGACCCCAGGAAGCCATATTTCTTAAATTATAACTTTTTAGGTAGACAAAGATGTTGATTTATTTCAGATTTATAGAAGCTGTGATATACGTAGGTGACCATTTATCACTCAGTCTGGGACACTTCTGAAAGAGAAAGACAGTGCTGTTATTAACTATACCAGGACAATAGGCATGAACAGGGATGGTTCCAGGTGAAGAAACATATGGTCACCCTCAGCAGAAACTGCTAGAACTGGAATGAAGAAAACTGAGTTCTAGTTTAAGCTCTCTACTAATTAGCTGTGTGCCATCTGGAAGCTAATGAGCCTTCCTGGTCCTAGAGCATTTACCGGGTGCAAATTAGGTATTTCTAATGCCCCTAAAGTTCTGTGATTCTCGCAGAATGGCAGTATTATTTTAGGTAGGTTTATACTGGAAGCATTTTGCGTCATTAAATCAAAGCTTAATGAGCTCCCCATGCAGAGTTTGACTGAGACCTTCCTCTGTGTCATGCACCCTTGCAGATGCTGGAATTCAGTGAACAGAAGGGAGAAGGTCCTGCTCTCATGGAGCTTTCATTCTCCTAGGGGTTGAGGAGCCAGAAATAAACAAGTAGACAAACCAGAGAAGTACATATTGTGACAAATGCTATTAAAAAAAAAAACCAAACAAGATGGAATGATAGGCAATGAGGGAGCAGTGGTGATAGTTGAGAGATGTTGTTCAGTCACTCAGTCATGCCTGACTCCCATGGACTGTAGGACACCAGGCTTCCCTCTCTTTCACCATCTCCCAGAGTTTGCTTAAACTCATGACCATTGACTTGGTGATGCCCTCCAACCATCTCATCCTCTGTTGCCCCCTTCTCCTGCTGCCTTCAATCTTTCCCAGCATCAGGGTCTTTTCCAATGAGTCGGTGATGGCCAAACTATTGGAGCTTCAGCTTCAGCATCAGTCCTTCCAATGAATATTCAGGGTTGATTTCCATTAGGTGGGAGATGCTTACTTTAAGTCCCCTCATGTGAGAAATAGATGTCTTCAGGATAAGAAGGGGCCACTGGGTTGAAGTGTTTCAGGAAGACGAAGCAGGGAGTACAGAGGCCAAAAAGTGAGGACAAGCTTAGGAGTCAAGGATGAGACCAGTGTGCTTGGGGAGTGAGGCGAGAAGGTCTGAGAGGCAGGAGGTAACCAGATGGTGTTGAAACTTGCAGGCGGTAAAAGGAATTTAGATTCTATTCTGTGGCTAGGAAGCCACTGATGAATTGTAGGCAAAGGAATGATGTGATCAAAGAAGATCATGATGGTGGTTATGTGAAAAAAGTGGGGAAACAGAGCAATAATGGATGGGGGACAACTATAGCAGTCTAGGTGCTGAATGGCAATGGTCTGGGTTATGTGGAATGAAGCCTTGCCAGTGGAGTAAAGTGCTCACTCTGGGTATCCAGTGAGGGGATGGAGCAGACAGGACCCACCTGCCAAGCTGATGGGTTGAATGTGTGGGCAGGGGAAAGATTGACAGTAATCAAGGAAGATGCTTTAGTTTTGGGCCTGAGCAACCAGGTGAATAATAATGCCATTTACAAAGATGGTGTGGCAACTGAAGTAAGAATAAATTCTGGGCTGAAACTGCAAGATCTGTTTGGCCACGCTGAATCTGAAATGTCTATGGGACATTTGAGAGATAACATCAGGTAAGCAGATTAAGTTAACTGGGCCTTAGAAAGCATAACTATGAACAAAGCTAGTGGAGGTAATGGAACTCCAGTTGAGTTATTTCAAATCCTAAAAGATGATGCTGTTAAAATGCTGCCCTCAATCAGCCAGCAAATTTGGAAAACTCAGCAGTGGCCACAGGACTGGAAAAGGTCAGTTTTCATTTCAATCCCAAAGAAAGGCAATGCCAAAGAATGCTCAAACTACTGTACAATTACACTCATCTCACACATTAGCAAAGTAATGCTCAAAATTCTTCAAGTGAGGCTTCAACAGTACATGAACCGAGAGCTTCCAAATGTTCAAGCTGGATTTAGAAAATGCAGAGGAATCAGAGATCAAGTTGCCAACATTCGCTGGATCATTGAAAAAGCAAGAGAGTTCCAGAAAAACATCTACTTCTGTTTTACTGGCTATACCAAAGCCTTTGACTATGTGGATCACAACAAACTGTGGAAAATTCTGAAAGAGATGGAAATACCAGACCACCTGTCCTGCTTCCTGAGAAATCTGTATGCAGATCAAGAAGCAAGTTAGAACCAGACATGGAACAATGGACTGGTTCCAAATTGGGAAAGGAGTACGTCAAGGCTGTATATTGTCACCCTACTTATTTAACTTATATGCAGAGTACATCATGCAAAATGCCAGGCTAGATGAAGCACAAACTGGAATCAAGATTGCCAGAAGAAATATCAATAACCTTACCACCTTAAGACAGAAAGCAAAGAGGAACTAAGGAGCATCTTGATGAAAGTGAAAGAGGAGAGTGAAAACCTGGCTTAAAACTCAACATTCAGAAAACTAAGATCATGGCATCTGGTCCCATCACTTCATGGCAAATAGATAGGGAAACAATGGAAATAGAGACTTAATTTTCTTGGGCTCTAAAATCACTGCAGATGGTCACTGCAGCCATGAAATTAAAAGACACTTGCTCCTTGGAAGAAAATCTATGACAAACCTAGATAGCATATTAAAAAGCAGAGACATTACTTTGCCAACAAAGGTCCATCTAGTCAAAGCTATGGTTTTTCCAGTAGTCACGTATGGATGTGAGAGTTGGGACCATAAAGGCTGAGCACTGAAGAATTGATGCTTTTAAACTGTGGTATTGGAGAAGACTCTTGAGAGTCCCTTGGACTTCAAGGAGATCCAACCAGTCCGTCCTAAAGGAAATCAGTTGTGAATATTCATTGGAATGACTGATGCTGAAGCTGAAACTCCTATACTTTGGCCACCTGATGCGAAGAACTGACTTATTTGAAAAGACCCTGATGCTGGGAAAGATTGAAGGCAGGAGGAGAAGGGGATGACAGAGGATGGGGTGGTTGTATGGCATCACTGACTCAATGGACATGGGTTTCGGTGGACTCCGGGAGTTGGTGATGGACAGGAAGGCCTGGCATGCTGCGGTTCATGGGGTCGCAGAGTCGTACACAACTGAGTGACTGAACTGACTGAGACTTGCATTGATTTTTTAAAAAAATGTCTCAAACACATAAATGACTCATATTTGGCTGTGACAAATTAGAAAACCTCCATGTATTTTTTATACATACTACTGTTGTATCCTATCTCATCTCCACCTCCTCCTCCTCACATTCTATATTTGTAAAGTGGACTTTTAAAAAAACTAAGCTTGTGGAGACACACATTTTGGAGTCTTTGACATAGAGATAATCTTTGAGGCCACTAGGGATGAAGGGTGAACCAGAGAAGGAAGAGCCAAGAGAAGACACTGCGAGAAAGCAGCTGAGACTCAAGCCATGCCAAGAGTCAAGGAGAGTGCTCAACAAAAATGGCAGTAATCATAAAGAGTGTCTGAGAGGTTGAGAAGGTTGAGGATGGAGTGATGACTGCAGGATTTAGCAATATGAAGGTCACTAGGACCCTGACAAAGAGCAACTTAAGTGCTCAGGGTGCAGGCCTGACTGCAGTGAGGTAGGGAGAGAAGCATTAGAGCCAGCAAGGATGGAAAGACTGGAGAGATTATGATTGTGGAAATGAGCCAGAAGAGGCAGAAAATGATAATGCAGCAGAGAATGTGAAACATTTCAATAGAGACACCTTAGGTCTGGTCTTCTCCAAAGTATAACATATATGTATTAGTTTTGAAATGCTTTTAGAATATCACAGTAGACTAAGCGTTAACTAATTCTACTTTTCTCCCATTGCAGAAGTCCTTTAAACCGTATCTGTGACAGTGGTCAACTAACTTTTATGTGAAGACTTGAATGGGTGTCAGTGAGCTTACTGTTTCACAGGGCAAATGGCTTCATTGTTGAACAACTCTAATTGGTACTGTTTCCCCTCATGTTTCATTCAAATCTCAGAACTTCTGGCCTTTCCATTCATAGCTCTTTAGACAAAAAGAGAATGATTACTTCTCTCACAATGTTAGACCTCCAAATGTGTTCTTTTCAAGTTATCTCTTTTCCAGAATAATCATCTCCAGTAAAGTTTGGTTGTCACTCACATTACTGTCATATTTCCAATACTTCAATACCCAGTCATCTTTCGGACATGACTTCAGTGTATAATTGCAGCTCTTAAAATGTTCAACTCTGAAATTTAACACATCTATGGAACGACAATATGGGATATGAAACAACTATAGCCTCTTTTGATTTTGACATATACTTCTATTAATAACATCTAAACTTGCATATATTTTAAAAAATATGCCTCCGTACATTACTGATTCATATTTGGCTGTGATCAATTAATCTATTTATCACTCACCCCCCCCCAGATATTTTTCACACACACTACTGTTGTACTGTATTGCATCTGCCCCTCTTTCCATTCTGTATATGCAAAAGTTGACTTAAAAAAATCTAAATATAGGACTTTGCTTTCCCTGTCAATTTCATTTTATTAACTTCAGTTTCGCATTCTACATTACTCAAGATCACTTAATTCATTTTGAATCTTGAACTTGCTGTCTTCTGAATGTGCTTTTGCTCCAAGCTATGTGTCACCTAGAACTCTGATGAGTATACTTGATTTGTCTTCACATAGTCATGTGAAACACTGGTATGGAAAGTCATGGAGTCAAGGGCAGAGCCCTGTGTCACATTACTACACCTCGCCCTGGATGGATTTTCATTGGACTAATGAACCTCCAAAGGGTCTACTATTTCAACATTCTGGAACTCTACCAATTGTGCTATAATCTGGACTGTACATCTCCATTTTCTCCTCAAGGACACCAGGAAGACTTTCCAAGTACCTCAATGAAATACTAAGAAAGTGTTGTTAGGTGTTATTATCCCCACTTAGGGGCTCCCCAGATGACATTAGTGGTAAAGAACCCACTTGCCAATGCAGGAGATGTAAGAGACTCGAGTTTGATCCCTGGGTCGGAAAGATCCCCTGGAGGAGGGCATGGCAACCCACTCCAGTATTGTTGCCAAGAGAATCCCATGGACAAAGGAGCCTGGTGGGCTATATATAGTCCATGGGGTTGCAAGGAATTGGACACGAATGAAGCGACTTAGCATGCACGCAGCCCCATTTTAGAGGTGGAAAACTGAGACACAGGGAGGTTAAATGACCTGGACAGGGTTATCATTCACTCAGCATAGGCGTTGGAGGGGCACCAAGGTTTCCTGCCTAGTCTAGGACTGTCCTCCACACTCACCATGAACTGATCTCTAAGCAGTGGGAGTAGGATGATCATGATTATGATCACTGAATATTTATTGAGTCCTCCCTATGTCCAAGTAAGAATACCTTACAGACATTATCTTTCCAATGTATAGATAAAGAAACAAACTCAGGGAGTCAAATAACATTTATAATGAATTCATATAGCTAAAAAATGCCAGAAATGGACTCAAGCTAGTCTATTTGATTCCAAAGTTCCTGTTTTTAATGGTTTCACTAAAATGGTGTCAGTTCTTCTAACATGTAATCAGAATTTCAGAGGTTGAAGAAATCTTAGAGGTAAGACTCCACTAAGAAATATCCTTCAAAATTTAGTGTCAGGCAAAACAGATTCTCTTGGAGAACTGCTGTTTACGTAACTTATCCAGTTTCTCTTTTTCTAAATTTTTAAAAAAATATTTTATTCCTGCTTATTTATTTGGCTGCACGAGGTCTTAGTTGTGGCATGCATGATCTTCAATCTTCATTATGGCATACGGGATCTTTAGCTATAGCACGTGGGATCTAGTTCCCTGACCAGGAATTGAACCTAGACCCCCTGCATTGCAAGCTTGAAGTCTTAGCTACTGGACCACCAGGGAAGCCCCACTCAGTTTCTCTTTTTGTCCTTAGCTTCCTTTCTATTCCTGTTCAGAGCATTGATTTCCAATTTTAATTTAGCCAACCATATTATATACATATGTTCATACATTTTAGTTTCTGCCATCTCTCCTTCCCTTCTATTTTAACAGGCTTATATCCCTACCACTTTTGTTTGAATTCAACAGCCTCCTTGCTAATTACCACATCTCACTTTCCAATTCTCCTCCCACTAGACTGCCATAGTAATCTGTGCAAAATACAAATCTCCTGCATAGGAACATCAAGGGCAGGCTATGTCCTGTTGAGTCCTAACTCCGTAGAGCATGCTATACGTGGCCCCAGCTTCTCTTTCTAGGCCCTTTCTAGCTCATCTTTTCATTCATTTAAGCTTTAGACACACTGGTTGCCTCACTGCTCCCTGACCCTGACCTACGTTTTCATGCTTCTGCCTCTACCTGTGTTATTTCTTCTCGCAGTGTCTTTCCCCTCATCATCCACCTGATGAGTGTTTACCATCCTTCAGGGCTGCTATAGACTGAATGTTTATGTCCTGCTGCACCCCATCACCCAACACCCCCAAATTTATATACTGAAACCTAATGCCCAATATGTTAGTATTAGGAGGCGGGGCTTTTGGAAGGTGATTAGGTCATGAGAATGGAGCCTTCATGGATGGGATTAGTGCCCTATAAAAGAGAACCCAGAGAGTTTCCATCAACTTCTGCCATGTGAGGACACAGACGGAAGTCCTCAACAGAACCCAGCCATGCTAGTGAGGGCCCTTTTTTTAGTGGCTTTCCATTATCCCCCAGGTAAGAACAGTAGTTTCCGTATCTCTCTCACCTTAATATTTTACACAATTCTACTGTCATTCTTATATTGTCTTATGGTTATTTCTTTACAGTTTTGTCTGTACCCATAGGCTAAGAGCTCTGCTAGGTGGGATCATCTTATTCATCTTTATACTCTCTGTACCTGTTAATGAAATGCCTGGAAAATAATGTCTTTTTTTTTTTTTTTTGAAGCAAGCAACTAATCAATAAAAAATTAAGAGATGTGATTTGTTTAAGATCCTCAGACTAAGTACTGAACAGCTGAGGCCTAGAACTTCTGTCTTCCAGTTTCCAAGCTCCTATTCTGGTGTTCTTTGCTGTCATTCCTGAACACAGTTCTAACTGCCAGAATTTAAATACACCTAGGAAGTTCATTAAAATATAGATTATGGGTCCCTTATCTCAGGAATTTTATTTCCATAAGTTTGTTGTAGAATCTGGGAATTCATATTTTTAACAGGTTCCCCAGGTTTGGCAAATACTAAATCTCATGTTATACCATGCTGTCATTTCCTATTACAAAGTAATAAATATTTGTCTTCAATATGCTGATTTTCACTAGGTATTCATTGCATATGTGTTAAGCTGATAATTTCAGGCATTTTGAAATGTCTGAATCCAAATTCACCATGAATTTAAGAGGAAGAATATAAACAATACATAATAAAAACAAAAATCTTTCTAAACTTCAGGAGAGAACTGCAACTGATGACACACAAATCAAATAGCAGAGGAACTTTAAAGCGCTTGCTTTTTTCTTATCTGTTTTTCTCTGTATATCTTTGACCATCTAAAATACTTGCATTTAATTCTACTATCATCTAGGTCTAGCCACATGATTCTAGGATTCCTGGAGAGAAACTCTAGTATTTTTCAGACGTGTATTTGTAGTCAAAGCTAAGGTCAGCTTTTAATTAAAACAAAATCTTGAGTAATAATAACAACAGAAAAACTTCATTTTAGATGAAGATGTATCTAAAAACACTAATTTAAGAATTAGGGAAAACTACTAAGTTAATGACTATATTAACTGTAAATACTTTTATAACTGGAATCATTATCTCCTAATATATAAAATATCCATAAAGTAGAGTCTATTTAAGACTCAGGTTTAAAAAGCAATGGTATTAATAAAATAGGCAAACACACACACATATTGAATTTAAATGGTGTAATCTAAAAGGTAATAAAAGTTCTCAAGATTAAAAAATGTTTTGTTTTAAAAATAATTTCAATGGTTTAAAATTTAATGATATTTATTATTTTAAAATTGAAAATGCTAACACTTTTATTTTGATTAATTTACTAAAATTTAATTTTACTTTTCTGAATCAGGCTTTTTTCCTTCCTCCAATCCATCTTATTCTTGGGCATGAGCCAGTCCCCAGACAGACATTAATATCATTCATTTATTAAAATTCATTTCATGATACCTGAAATAAACCACTGAAAGTTTTATTTAATTGGAAGTTTTAAAAATTTATACTTTACTTCTGAAATAATATATTTGGTAAGGGTATGAACATATGACTCAAATAAGTGAATGATCATAAATCAGTCTATTACTTTATTATCCTCTTATTACTCCTATCTAATCCAGTCAAATGCCTGCCTAAGGCAGTCTCTCCTTTTTATAAATTGCACTATGCAACTTACTTTGCCACAACAGCATTTATGTGAGTCCTCACAAGTCCCAGATATTGGTCAATCTGTGCCTACAAAGAGGAAGAAATCATGAGCACATCCACAGTTCACAAGGTCAAAATTTAACATGCATGTTTGACATCACATAGAACTTACCTGGTGCTTAACATACACTACAGGTAGAGTAAACATTGAAACCACAGCTAGGATGAAAAACAGATATAGTATTAAAATTGAGAGCTATATGTAGGAACAATCTTATAGATACATTTTTATATAGTTATGTGATATAATGACATTATTTTCAGTAGCCAGCATTCTAGCTAAAAGATGGCAGAGCTAGTTCATAAGGAAAACAAAAAAATGCTGAGACCTTCACAAATATTAAGTCATTAATTCTGGAATGAGAGAATGACCTCCTAAGATAAAAATGATCTTCAATACATAACACCATTGAAGCAGATATATATTTGAAGCCAGATAAAACCAGTTATGGTTAAAGAAAAAGAAAAAAACTTTAAGAAATTCATTTTTACTGTGTAATATATTGATATATTATGCTCTTTAATTGAACTATGATGGTCAGGGAAATGCTCTGCACTCAGAAAATCTGGAATTTGTTGCTAGGAATGCATCCAAGCAAGCTAACAGCCTAGGGAGATGCTCACAGAGTATGTGAAGAAGACATAACACACTTGGCTGTCCTTACCCATGAGCAGCAGGGTCAGGCCGTTGAAGAGAGCGCCAACGTAAGTCAGGAGCCACATTAGGACTGCAAACTAACAAATGAAATGATGATCAGAGCTTCTAAACCCATTATGACAGATAAGAGTCTCATTTCATTGATTTGTTTAGATTAAAATTTGAGGCAAACGACATCATGGTTTCAATAGGAAGTATAAGAGCATTTAAAGCTTGTCACACAATTACTGAAAGAGGATCCAGTCTTTACGTGTCTCAGAACCCTGTGGATTTCCTTGTAAGATTTGAGGGACTCAGTGAAATAATAAACTAGGGCGGGGATCAGCAAACTGGCCTTGACCTGTTTTCATATAGGCCCACAAGTTAAGAATGAATTTTGCATGGTTGAATAAAGTTAAAACAAAAATAACATTTTGTATAACGTGCAAATGATACGAAATTCAGTGTTCAGTATTCATAAACAATGTTAGCACACAGCCACAGTTATTCATTTCTGTATTGTCTTCAGCTGCTTTTCTGCTATAGTGACAAAGTTGAGTAGCTACAACAAAGACTGTGTAGCCCACAAAGCCTAAAATATTTACCACGTGGCCCTTTATATAATAGATAAGGTTTGCTGATCCCTATTCTAGCCCACAATTTTCACATTACAAATTTAAGTAGACATGTTACCTTAAAAGCTCTAAGGTTAAGTAATTTTAATCTCCCTGCTCTCTTTTTTTAGTCATTATTTGCCAAGATGTTATTCCAGTAAAGCAGCTTGAGCATCAAGGACTCATCACTCACTTTCCTTCTGCTCTTTCTTCCTCATTAAGGAGCAGCCCATGGTACAGATCCCTCCCAGTGCTCTGGGAGAAGGGAGAACTGATAGAATCCTTGCCTGGGCTCCCACCCCTCTGCTCATGGCCCTGTTGAGTCATGACTGATTGACTTTGGTTTTCCCTATAAGCCATGTGGTGGTCCTAGCAGTTTGTTCCAAGAAGCCCAGTGAGTTCAATGATGGAACCAGGAATAACACCCAGGTGCCCCTCCTCTACACTTCAGGGGCTCATTCTCACAGCCCACAGGTCCTTATTATTAGCAGAGTATAGTGTTTCTTTCTAAGAAAAAGCATGTGTATTTTTCACATTCCCTAAACTAGATGTTTATTTTAAAAATAATTTTAGGAAATTGAGGAATTGAAAATGGGAACAAGAAGCAGCCTGGGGTACTGTAAGTAGCACAAAACTAGAAGCTATGTAACCTGGGTTTGGTCCCAGCTCTGTCAGTGACTCACTGGGCAACCTCAGGCAAGTGTCTTAACCTCTCTGAACCATAGTTTCAGCATCTGTAAGATGATGACATTAGACTGGATGAGCTGTACAGCTGGACATTTTCAGACCCTAGAATATAATTGGAGAAGGCAATGGCACCCCACTCCAGTACTCTTGCCTGGAAAATCCCATGGACGGAGGAGCCTGGTAGGCTGCTGTCTATGGGGTCGCACAGAGTCAGACACGACTGAAGTGACAGCAGGAGAATATAATTAGCACTTATTTTATTCTCCATCATGTGGAAGTTTATAACATTATGTGTACCTTTAGGGAAAACAAAACTCAAGACTGTCAAATGAAACGGCTTAAGCACTCATACTTTTAAGGAATCCACCAGGTCCTGGACAAGAAAGAGCCTCCTCAGTTCTTTGAGCGTGTTGTTCACGTAGAATTGCAGGCAGTCTGTGTACTTCTGAATCTGCTCCTGAGACAGGGTGATCTCGAGCTCCAAGTAGGCCCTGTCAACAGAGCATCCCCACAGAGAACTCCATCAGAGGGAATCCTGAAACAGCTGTTTCCCTTCTCCAACCCTGAGGACCACAGTCAGGTCATCCTGAAGGATTTACACCAGTCAGAAGGCTGCAGGGCACCACATCCACACCCACAGTTAGTTCACCGGGGAACACAGGAATCACGGCACTCAGTGGGGCAATGTGGCTGCTTCTGTCTCTCACAGGCAACGTGATAGTGTGAGCTGATAATTCAGAGCAACTGGCGAGGACCAGAGAAAAGTCAGTCCCAAATCAGTTCACTTGCTGAATTCTCTGTATATCTGGCTCACTGAGCAATTGTGAAAAGTCCTTATTTCTTCTCGGCTGCATGAATTTTCTTTTTAAATAATTGAGATATCTCAAAATCTTAGCTGCCAATTACTATTTCTCATCAAATCTCTAAGATTTCATATTTAAATTCTGGAAAGTACTTTTAGGTTTTATTCTAGAGAGCTCTGAAAACACAAGTGACCTGGGACATACTAGAATGCTCACTGGTTCTAGTAAGAGTGTTGTTTTTAGTAACTGCATTTTCCATTTGTTCAAAGGGTTAATTTGAACTCTTGGGTAGATAACCCAGGCTCTACGAATCTATAAAGGTCAATCGATCCTCCTGCTTTGACCATAACCACCGTGCTCCCTGCCCCTCACCCCCACCCCTGGCCGCCAACGAGACCCATCATCTCTTTCTCCTTCCTTCTGTCTGCCATGTTGTCTAGTTCTAGAGTTCTAACAGTGCTCACCTAACTCTGAGGATTGAGAATTTTTATGTTGGGCTTTTTAGAAAAATAATCAGAAAAGCGGATTTGTCTAGCTGATATGTTTTGATTCAAAATGTATCCTGAGTTAGACATTCCTTTTATTGATAGAAACAATTATGCCAAAGGAACGTTTAGGTTTTAAATGTGTATCCAAATGGAAGATAAAGTAGTTGAGCTAATTACAGTTTGACTCTTGGTCCTACAACTGGATATTTACAGAAGAAATAAGTCAAGTGAGAGGTAAATCCCCAGTGTAATTTGACAGTCCTGGATCCAAGAACGTGGGAGAAGCCAACCTCTCTTGTATGGCTAAGGATAGAGGCTGGAGCAGGACAGGACTCTAAAGGTGTGGATACTGGTCACAGGCGAGGGTCACTGAAGTAGGTATAGTATTCACCCTGGTAAGATGACACTCCACTTCTTCCTACCTTTGGGAAGGCAACCAAGTTATAGCCCAGAAGACCCATTAACTCTGCATTAGAAGAAGGCCAAATACATCCCAAGAGGATGATTAGACTGTAACTGTGTTTGACAATGAGCGCAGGAACCAGAGGCTAGGAAGTGATGTGTGAAACACGGCTTTTTGCCTTTTGTCGACAAGGCCCTGGCATCTTTTCCTTCTTTTAAGAGCCTGGTGCCCTGAGACCTTGATACAGCTGGCTGATGAGGCTGAACCGGGGAGGATTCAGAGGCATCTCCAGGGAATCACTGAGGTTGGCTCAGAAGCCGTTATGCAGCAGTATCTATAGGTCTCATCCAGGATGCAGAAATATCCCTCAGTTATAGGAGGTGAGGACACCTGCAGCAGGGCCTGCAGCAGGTGATGGTATGACTGATGGTCAGTGCTAAAATACCACGGCTTACAAACTAGAATCTGGAGTAAACTGGGGTGGAGTTGGGGAGCATGCAGCTGGCAGCGCTATCTCCCTCTGCCACATTTCATATATCCTCTTAATATACTGCCTTAAAGAAATCCTCCTCCTCAGTGCTCATTCGAGTCAGATTTCCCCTGTATTAAAATACAGAAGAGGGTATATAATACTATTCAATTGTGAGTACATAATACTATACAGATTCTGAGGGATGAACTTTACATCCCACAGAATTTGGCCCTTTGACATTAAACTTCTGAAAAGAGCACAGAAATAAAAATCCAAACACCCTGGTCCTGGCTCTGTGCTATTTACTTTGAGCAAGTCACTTTACTTCTTAGAGCCTCTGTTTTTGCATCTGTGAAAAGGGATTATAATGTTCTGCCTTCATCACAGAGTTGGGAGAATAATTGTTGAAACACTTTAAATCATAAAACGCTGTTTGCATATAAATGAATTATGATTACTATGAGAAGTAATTAAATACAAAGTTAATATCAAATATAAATTAAATGTTTTCACATTTCATAAATTTGCCCACAAGGATTTATATTATATAAATTATAGAAATGTATATTAAAGATAAATATTTAACATTTAATTAGAAGTGATTAAAGTTTTAAAGGCTCAATAAAGCAGTAAGCATTAGACTAGGGATGAGTCTGCTTTAGAAATTTAACAGAAATATTTGGTATTAAAAGACAGCGTTAAAGGAGACTCCAAGAGGCCTGTTAAAGGTCAAAAGAAGCAGGACCCAAAGTGCACAGGCGGTGAAACAGAGGCCGAGGAAAGAGCCATGTGAGAGGTGGGGCAAGGGCTGGTCGGGTTGCGCACTCACTTGAAAGGGTGACCCTCGTCGGTTTTCTGCACAGCTTGTAAAACAGACTTGTAGATGCGGAAACTGATGGTGGCTGAGAGCGCAGCGAGCGCCAGGTAGGCCACGACGCTCACAACGCTGAACTGCGTCAGGGAGAAGAGCAGCAGCAGGAAGCTCCCAAACACTATCCCCGTCTGCTTGATGTCCCGCCAGTACAGCAGGTCAATAGCTGTGGGAGGAGACACGCACATTCACACAGAGCACTCAACATGGGCAGGGCCTCCAGGGAGCTGCCGCGGCTCGCTCCACAAAGCCACGGCCGCTACAGGTTTTCCCCAGCTCTTGGCTTCCTAGACACAGGTGAGCACACACAGCACTACTCCTAGGGCGCTTCCCACCCTCCCGTTTTGCTTTGGAAGCATCTTTTCCATCCCTGAGGTCAATTGGGAAATTCACAGATAAGAAAAGGCTGTTGAACCTCCAGTGACAATATCTCCATGGACAAATCTCAGTGGGTTACAACTGTGGGCATGAGTTATATGCCTTTGAAACAAGACTAAAAATTCAGAGCGCTCTGAAGTACCTGTTCTCTTCCTTTGGATGGCATTGATGGCATGCATCTTGATGCCCTGCTTACAACTCAATGTCTCAATAGTGGCCCGGAGATGAGCACGTCAGTCATACGCATGTCATGACTGTCATGACTCAGCATGAAGGGGCACTAACAATGAAAGCAGAAGTGGAGCCTCAGAAGCATGTCAGCTGGTCTGGGAGACTCCAGGCAATGCCAAAGGCTTCTGAATAGAGATATGGTCTACCTCTAAAATGAGTAAAACCAAACATTAGTAGTCAGTAGCTATCTCAAGAATCCCTGGAGCTGACATTTGGGTTAAACTGTTTTGTATCGTATGATTTGTTTGCTTACATTCTTGTGACTTAAAAACCTGGAATATAAATTTTAAAATCTACATTGTACCTATCATTCAGTTATTTCTCTCTTTCAACTTAGAAACAAAAAATTATTTCAAAAGAATAAAGCCATGGTGCTTCAAATATGACACAAAATGGAAATATTTTGAATATTTCAGTCACTAGATTATGAAAAAAGTATAGAAGACTTACTCAAGAATGTATGCAAATTTGTTCTCCAATTAGGCAAGTAACATACGGTTTCTTTTTTTGGGGAGATACAATTGACATAACATTGTGTGAGTTTAAGGTGTACAACATGCTGACTGGATATATTTATATATTGCAGTATAGCAACTGAAGGCAGGAGGAGAAGGGGGCAACAGAGGATGAGATGGTTGGAGGGCATCACTGACTCAATGAACATGAGTTTGAGCAAACTCTGAGAGATAGTAAAGGATGGGGAAGCCTGGTGTGCCACAGTCCACGGGGTAGCAAAGAGTCACACCTGAGCAACTGAACAACAACGACACAGCACCAGTTAACACCTCTGTCACCTCACAAAGTTATTTCTTTTTTTCTGTTAAGAACATGTAAGATCCAGCAACTTTGAAGTCTGTAATACAGTATTGTTGACTATGTTTACTTTGCTGTGCGTTAGATCCATCAGACTTCTTTATCTGCTAGTTGCAGGTTTATACCCTTTGATCAACATCTCCCTAATGCCCCTTCCCCCTAACTCCAGTAACCAGCCTTCTATTCTGCTTCTATGAATTCAGCTTCTTCAGATTCCACACGTAAGTGGGATCCTACAGTGTTTGTCTGTCTTCGTGTGACTTAACTCTTTTAGCAGAAGGCCCTCAAGGTCTATCTATGTTGTCACAAAAAATGGCTTTTATAGAATATTACACAAATTCTCAGAAAAAGAAAATAAGACATGAAATTCCCATCTTACAACCAAATGAAAGCGGCCGTTGCTTACACTACCAGCTTCACGTGCAGCGTAAGTGGGGGCACCCGGTTTAAGGCACCAGTCATCAGCTCAACGGAAAACAAAGGTGACTAGATTGAAGAAAGCAGGGAACTGCTCCCATCATACTCTGGTACATGACTAGCTGAGAGACAGTACTGGAAAGGTCACACAGCCTAGTGACAACCCCAGGCTGTGGAGAGGATACGAGAAATGTTGCAAAGTATCAACTCTTGAACCAGACTAACTCAGGCTGGTGGAGAGTACATCAGATCAAGGGCTTAAAGTGGGAGGGGGGATCTTTTATAACAGGCTGAGGACACTCCAGTAGTCTGAAGCTGGAGAGAGAATTTACTTCTGAACTGATCTGTCACTCACCTCTATCTATTCCCCATTCACCACTGCTTGGTCTACCAATGACATTAACTCACAAAGATTACAATAGTCAGCCATTTTGTTAGGGAAAAAATATGTTCCCTTCCTCCTAGAACACTTCTGCAGTGTAGGAAGGAGAGATCACAAGCATGTTTTGGGGTGAAACAAAGATCTGCCCCCCGCCCCCCCGTCTATTTTGAGTGGTGCCGGTTCTACACATGAGTTTCTTGGACAAAGTGAAGTCATTGCTGCTCCAAAGTCTCTCTCTTTCCCCAGCCCCAATCCCCAGCCCCAGTCACATTGACATTTCACTATTAGAAATTCATTTATTTGGAGTAATCCTTTTAATCGTCAAAGTATTTGGTGTCTTTTTTTTTTTTTAATGCAAAGACCTAGAAGGGGATATGTCATTAACAAAAAAATTGAATGATTTCACTAAATGATTTTCATTTCAGAACAGCTGTTGAGAACAGAGCACCGAAATAATAATCCTTTTTGGGCAGAGAAGAAGGATCTTTTTAAGATATGACACAAGAAACTCCTGCACCCCTGAGGGTAGATGACAAAAATGGGAGAAGAAGGAAATCTCCAAAGAAGCCCAGCTCCCCCAGTTTGAGTGGCTGGGGAGACAACAAACTGAGATAAGCCTAGGAGTCTAAGTCTAGCCCCCAGGGAGCTAGGAGCCTCCTATTGTTTACATGCTAAGTTCAGGAAAGGGGAAGGAGACCAAAAAGGAGACTAAAACATCAGCATTACCAGCAGTGTTACCGCTTCCACGTTTGTTCATTTATTCAGTATTTATTGAGCAAGAACCAAGTGCCATGCTTTGTGCTAGGTGCAGGGGTATCGAAATAAATAAACTGTTTTAAAAAAGAAAACTTACATGTAAATAAATAAATTGTAATCTTCTGTTTTACGATGCCCACCAATTTCCATGACAGACAGATTTAGAGGCAAACACATTGTAAGATAGCATGATCTGCTATGGGAGCACACAGTGCTAGGGGTGGTAGGCTCACCCACCCCTGAGATGATGTAAAGGGGCACTGGGGACCCTGCAGGTAGTTTTCGGGCAAAGAGGAGATAGAATTTGCTTTTTCAAGTGAATTTCCACTTAATGAATTGCATAACACCTGTTAAAAATGATGGTGGCCTCTAGAAAAGCCTTCTGACTCTCTGGACCCCTGTTCAAACAGCCTGAGAATGGCAGGCACCAGGAAGGGACCTACTAGAAGCAGCATGGCAGAGAATACTAACTGTTAACTAAGTAACTGGGCTTCCCAGGTGGTGCTATGGATAAAGAATCTGCGGGCCAGTGCAGGAAACATAAGAGACCCAGTTCCATCCCTGAGTGGGGAAGATCCCCTGGAGGAATAAATGGCAACCCATTTCAGTTTTCTTGCTTGGAGAATCCCATGGACAGAGGAGCCCAGCAGGCTACAGTCCATAGGGCCGCAGAGTCGGACACTACTGAAGTGACTTAGCATGAAGTAACATTAGTTTGGTGTAGGGTAATTACACAACAGGTCCTTCAACCAACTTTTAAAATTGCTGGAGGTTTCTAACTGGGACGTTAACAAAAGTTTATCTTAAAACATCAAGGAGAGGTTGATTCTGGGTATTTTGTGACATGAGTCTCTATTTACACAGATTCTGAAATAGTCAAAGCCCTTTCACACATTACTTCATTTAAACCTCACGATAAACTTCATTATACAGGCATATAATAGGTGAGGGAACTGAAGAAGCTCATATACTGACTAGCTGGGGCTTCCCTGGTGTCTCAGCAGTAGAGTCTGCCTGCTGATACAGGAGACTCAGGTTCGATCCCTGGGTGGGGAAGATCCCCTGGAGAAGGAAATAGCAACCCACTCCAGTATTCTTGCCTGGGAAATCCCATGGATTGAGGGACCCGGCAGATTACAGTCCACTGAGTCACAAAGAATAGGACATGACTTAGTAACTAAACAACAACAACATACTAACTAGTTAACAGGAGAAGCAAGATCAAACGCTAAGTTCGATGTGTTTTTCAGAACAGTTGCTTCTGTTCTGTTACGTGGTTGGAAGTTAACTGTTCCCCAAAGTATGCTAAATTAATTTGGGACCACTTGATTACATTTAAATCTGCTTCCAGAACTAGATATTTAAGGTGATTTTTCTCTTTAAGGGAAATAAAATCATTATCAACAGCACATAGTTACTGGTCATCTGTTATTTAGTAAGCACAGGCATGAAGAGATCATAACATTCTGTTCCTGCTTTTAAGGGACTTAAGACCTAGCTGGGAAGACTGAACATTCATTTTTTAAAAATGCTGCATCAGTGCCAATATATCCTGTGTAGTCAGCAGTGGCAAAAGCCGAGTTCAAGAAAGGGACAGTACTGGGATTGATGAAAGGGGATGGGGGATGGCTTGGGGATGTAGTGAACAGTTTGTTAAGGAGACGGGGTGAATAAAGGGAAATATTATGAAGGATTAGTTGACAAGAATGGTGACTAATTAGCTGTGGGAGAAAGGAGGAAGAACTAATTAAGGGGGAAAGCAATATTTCAAAGCTGGGTGATAGAATGATTAGTGACAAAAATAGGAAATCTTAGGGGAAACTGGTTTGGCAAAAAGCTGACACTTGTTTTTATATCTCCAGGTTCCGCTGTGATGACATCAGGCAGGGCATTGTGACACAGCCTGGGGCAGAGATGGGACAGGGATCACAGATGAAATGACACTGGCAACTACACACAACACAGTAATTTTTTAGAGGCTTGGAAATAAAATGATTTCTTTTCATAGGTTTGTCACAGTAGCCCTGAGCTAAAATGGACATAATATCCATGTGATATTCCGATGGTTATACAGAGCAGACAAGTGGAAGTGCTGGGCTGACATTTAGATAAGAAAGAAGAAAGAAAATGAAGTTGCTCAGTCGTGTCCGACTCTTTGTGACTCCATGGACTGTAGTCTGCCAGGTTCCTCCATCCATGGGATTTTCCAGGCAAGAGTACTGGAATGGGGCAGTTGCCATTTTCTTCTCCAGGGGATCTCCCTGACCCAGGGCTCGAACCCAGTTCTCCTGCGTTGTAGGCAGATGCTTTGCCGTCTGAGCCACCAGGGAAGTCCCTCTTAGATAAGAAGGCTGAATATTTACATTTGGATGTATTCTGAGTGGAAATGATGATTCAAGCCATGAGACTACAGGAAACCTCCAAGAGAGGAGAGACTAAGGGGTATAATAGAGGATGACCTATAATTCATTCTTTACTCAAAGGATTGAATAAAGCTGTAAAAGAAGTCCTGTCTAGGGTGCTCAGGGCCAGTGCACTGGGACGACCTTGAGGGATGGGATGGGGAGGGAGGTGGGAGGGGGGTTCGGGATTGGGGACACATGTGCACCCATGGCTGATTCATGTCATGTATGGCAAGAACCACTACAATATTGTAAAGTAATTAGCCTCCACTTAAAATAAATAAATAAAAAAAAAAAAAAAAGAAGTCCTGTCTAGGTATTAGAAAGGGTCCCTCAAGAGTGTTGGTTATGGCAGTCAAGAAGAAGGAAACTTCCAGAAGAAAGGGGTAGGCTACAGTGTGGGATGTTACAGATGCAATGAAGGAAATGAGAAAGGACCCCTGGTTTTGGAGACTTGGCAGTCACCCATAACTGGCACAGAGTGAGGATGGAAGCTCTATCACAAAGGGTTGAGTGGAGGGAAGTTCAAAGTAGTAAAGAAGATGGTAAAGAGAATGGTAGTTCAGGGAGCAGCAATAAGCAAATTTCAAGGTTAAGTAAACTTGGGAATGTTAGTGGAAAGGGGAGAGATGAGATCCTGGAACGAGGAGATATTTGTTTGAGCAAAGTGAAAGAAAAGCAGGGAAAGGATGGGCTCTGTCACAGCATTTTCTTCTCAAAGAAGGAAGAAGCAGGAAAGGCTGGATGAAGATGGAGGAACATTTTGTTAAAGGATGGGCGTGGCTACATATATACTGAGGAGGAAAGAGAACATCATCAAGTGGCTCAAGGTGGATTTACTCTTTGGGAAATGAGTCCTGAGGTCCTCTTGAGACTGAGGAGGATAGAAGCAGGGCTTAAAGAGATTGGGAGAGGTCCAGACCTGCATTGTTCAATACAGCAGTGATAAGCCATAGTAGTTACTGAATACTTGAAATGTGGCTAGTCTCAATTAAAATACATTGCAAGTGTAAAGTACATGTCAGATTTCAGACAGTATAAAAAAGACATAAAAATATCTCATTAATCATTTTTATAGTGATCTTTTGTTGTTGAAAAGTTTATACTCTAGGTATGCTGGATTAAATACAGTATATTATCAAAATTGATTTTTCCTGTTACTTTTTGCTTTTTAATGTGACTACTAGAAAATTTTTAATGACATGTGTGGCTCACATTATATTTCTGTTGGACAGAACTGATCTAGAAAAATACAGTAAGGACTCAAAAACAAATTAATAAAGAACTTCCAGGAAGTACGAGGGTTTGGTTAGAGTCAAGGATCTCTATGCATCCAGTCAACAGGGTTAGAGGTTGAGCACTGTGATCTGTGGATGATCGGGCTGGACCAGATTTGTGAGTTGGCACAGGGGCATGGTTAGAGGAGTCAAAGATCCAAGAGGACAGAAGTGAAATGAACCACCTTGGGCTCAGGCTGGGAATGACGAGCAGTGAAGATCTTTGGGAACTTATGTGGTGGGAGAGCAGCAAGCGCTGTGTGTATCAGGAAAGCCAGCAAACAGCCTGAAGTTCTGAGGATTCAGTGGGAAGGGTAGGAAGTGAAAAAGTGTGATCACAGAAGAGAATCTCTGTGTTCCACAGTTGCTGTATAAATGCCAATTTTTCACATTTTAATTTTGCTTAGAGTTATGTAAACTTGTGTAGGAAGCTTTATAGTACCTGGTCCAGAAAAATCCGTATTTGAATAAAGTTTCCTTAGAGTCCAAGTAAGAAAAAAAATAAGCATCTCTGTAATTGCAGCAAATGATCACACGTAGCCTTTGGATACAGTAATAAATAGCTTGTCTCTTCCTTCAATATCCTCCTAATACAGGAAGGCTAGGTGAGAGTTTAAACAGCTAAGTGCACATTCACTAAGACAGGTAAATTATTGTATTGCTTTGCCAATTATAAAAATCACTTTGCTAAATACCAAGGAGCAATGAAACGAAATGGGAGATCAGTGACTTCTATCAATCTAATAAACAGACAGGGCTTAGTGAATTCATCTTGGTCCCCAAACCACAGGCGGGAGCTCACACTGCAGCCTTCCTGAAGCTGACTTAGAACTAATTCAGTCAGGGGTGGACTGGAGGATTTGAAGAATCCTAATCTCAAATGCTGAAATCAGTGCTACCCTCATTTCCATAATCTGGGCAAGAAAAGAACAATAAAACAGAAGTGATCCAAGGTTTGAATTAATAGCTAAATGGAAATAAAATTCAATGTCAAATTTCTAGGGAGAAAGCCTTTTTGCGGCAGTCCTAAGTTTTTTGGATTGGCACCTTATTTTAAATGTAAAATATTTAAGTGTAAAACATTTAAATGTAAAATTAAATGATCTAATAGTAATGCCAGTATTCAAAGTATATTAAAAATGTATGAACTGAAAAGGCAGTGGTGCAGCTATTCATATTCTATTTATAAGGCAAAATGTAGATAATACAAATAGCAATAAATTGTGCACAATTATCTGCATTATTGCACCATATTCTTAAATGTGTTTATTTATATTTCATCTTGGTCTAGAAAAGATTTCAGGTAGCACTGCACCACTTGCTATGTGACAAGTTAGTGCTACTTTTTAAAAGGCAAGATCAGAAAATGTGTGAGATTCCTGTTCACAAATGACATCAGCATTTCAACAAAAGAACTGTTGAAAAACGATATAGTGGCTCAGTTGCTAAAGAATCTGCCTGCAACGCAGGAGACCCAGGTTCGATCCCTGGGTCAGGAAGATCCCCTCAAGAAGGAAGTGGCAACCCACTCCAGTACTCTTGCCTGGAGAATCCCACTGACAGAGGAGCTGGGCAGGCTACAGTCTACTGGATTGCAGAGTTGGATACGACTATGCGACTAACTTTCACTTTCACCTGACTTTTATATTTACTTTTTAGCAAGCTTCCAATAATTGACTACCTTGTGGAAAGGATTACAAGGCTAAAAAACCTCAGTTCTTTATAACTCAGTGTCTAAAGCAGTGATTATGGGACTTCCTTGGTGGCCAGTGGTTGGGACTCCACACATCCACTGCAGCGGGCATGATGTTTGAACCTTTGTTGGGGAACTAAGATCCTGAAGGCCATATGGAGTGACCAAGAAAAACCTAATGATTATAATAAAAATATCTTTTAAAAAGCCCATTACTCTGATTTTTGTTAGGTAAACAAAATATCACCACAAAAAGTTAACAAGAAGAAACAGTAGTAACTTTTCCTACTTTATTCCCTCATTTTGCCATTAAACTAGAGAAACATAATGGAAATAGATGTAAGAAAATACTTTAAACATACATAGAGACCCTCAAAGATGACAATGTCTGGTAAACTAACCCATGAGTTTCATTTGCCATGAAACAGTCTTCTACATAAAGTAAAATTTAAAAAGGTAATGCAGGAGCCCTGAATTCAGAGGGGAAATTGCTAAAAGATTTTTGCAGATAAGATTCCTGCAGTGATTTCATTTTCTAGGTCCTTTCTTCACATCTTTTAAATGCAGTCAAAATGACTGTCAAGAGAAAAATGCCAACATTATTTGTAGACACTTAAGTAATTCAGTGGATGTTTTGAAAGGAAAGATATATTAAGCCTGGTGCTCCATATAGACAGTAAAAGAGCACAGCATTTAACCCACACAGATGTGACCTACTCTAATCAGCTTTGGCAGAACAATGGGAAGTGAAGGATTTTACCACCAAAGCCACAGCTAGCGACAATCTCTGGGACTTTTCTTCCATGGGACACAAAAGCAAACATTCTTCTAACGACTACCCTTCAGATTAGATTGGTAATGTAAACTACTTTTATGTTCATGTAAGATTTATCATTTTCCTGGACTTAGCAGCTGAATGTGATTCCTA
The DNA here is from genome assembly GCF_029407905.1 of Bubalus kerabau. NCBI lineage: Eukaryota > Metazoa > Chordata > Mammalia > Artiodactyla > Bovidae > Bubalus > Bubalus kerabau. Next base: position 76,830,022 of record NC_073633.1, read on the forward strand.
ACCACTAGGGTCACATTCCATGCTATAAAGTTAACACAGTGATGCTTTGGCCATTGTCATCTTGGTAGAATAAGCCTGGCCAGGAAATGAACCAGTTGCTGTGCTGTACTTCATTGCTCAGTCATGTCTGACTCTTTGTGACCCCATGGACTGCAGCCCGCCAGGTTCCTCTGTCCATGGGGATTCTCCAGGCAGGAATACTGGAATGGGTTGCCATGCCCTCCTCCAGAGTCTTCCCAGCCCAGGGATTGAACCCAGGTCTTCCATGTTGCAGGTGAGTTCTTTACCATTTGAGCCACCAGGGAAGCCCTAAAGCTTCTAAAGGGTCACATTCCATGCTGTAAAGTTAACACAATGCTGCTTAGGCCATTGTCACCTGGGTAGAGTAGACCTGGCCAGGAAATGAAACAGAAGGGCCCAGTATTTAAGATGAGGTGGTCAGCTCCTCCTGCTAAACCTCCAGCAAATGGGCTCATTTGGGATTAAAGGAAGAGATATGGTCACGTGGAGAGAACGATAGGCCTTGGGGACATGGTAGTTGAGGGAAGCACACAGAAAAATTTTCAGGAGATTGAATAATGAATGTCTTTGTGTGCTTTCTCTTTCTTTAATAAGCCTTCTGACTTGATCAAAATACAAAACGGTTCATTGGTTGGGGTTTGTCATCAGTCATAATTAGTCACAAAATCTTTAGTCTGAGCCATACCTTTATTAAAATCCATCATTGTATCGGAATAGAAGAGAACCATGGAGGAAGACTGCTGTTGGTTCTTTTTTTTTAAACAATAATTTTAAAAACTTGACAAAAACTATAATGGCTAAAATATTTCTTGAACTGAAAAGATATGACAAGGGAAAGGAATAATCTCTCACTGTACTTTTGTTCAATTCAATAAAACATTATGCGTTCCTGACCTCCATTACCACTAGATTTGGTCTGCAGTTTGGTGAAATGATTCTGAAGGCCGAACTTAAGATATGACTACATTTGAACTATGCCCACTGTGAAATGGGTCTAACTGTAATAAATTCTGGGGCTTCCCAGGTGGCTCAGTGGTAAAGAATCCACCTGCCAACATAGGACACGCAGGAGACCTGGGTTCAGTCCCTGGGTTGGGAAGATCTCCTGGAGGGAGGAAATGGTAACTCATTCCAGTGTTCTCGCCTGGAAATCCCATGGGCAGAGCACCCTAGCAGCCTACAGTCCACAGGGAAGCAGAGGTGGATATGACTGAGCAACTAAACATGCGTATAATAAATTCTAAACATTAAACACCAGTTTGGTCAAAGAACCTGTAAGTAAGGCTTGAATTATTTTCTGCCTTTGTCAACATAAGAAAAGGATTTCCTCTTGTGAAACAATACAATAATTGCTCAGATTTAACTTCATAGCTCAAACATTTGGGGGAAATAGAACTCTATACTTCTATGTTCTCAAACTCCTAACAATCTTATTTTATTTGAAATATACGGTTAGAATACAATTATAATTTCATGTTTTAATACAGTTATTATTATCCATAATATAGGCAGAAGATGGTTTTTAAAAAATTGTTAATGTCAAGTTCTTAGTTTTCAAATTGTGAGCTTAATTATAAGGTAGTCATGGAACTGGAAAAGTGACAAATGTAAATATTAACACATGGTCAAGTATGCACACAACTTAGGGAACAGGTTGAGAAGGATGGGAAATTTAGTGGTGATGCAAATTTAATTAGCTTTCTGTGGATTTTAGAATTCTATTTTAAGTGAACTTAAAAATAGGTCAATTACTTCACAGATTTCTGTTCCTGAATATATTAATTTTCCTAAAGATGAAAAAGAACTGAGTAAAGAACATCATTTCAAATACTATAAGAAAAAAGTGGGAGGGAAGGAGGCAAGGAGAGAAATTTTTTAAAAATGAAGGAAGGGCCTGCTGATTATGACAGAAGACTTCATCCACAACCCCTACTAATATATACTAATCATAATGCGTTGGTGATGAAGTATCAGGGAAATTATTATTTTTTAATGAAAGAAATATTAATTCATGGAAATATGAGAAAACCCATAGATTTGAAGATGTAGATTTAGACTGCAATTTTTGTCAACCTTTCTTACCCATGGTGGATCTTCCTTTTATTTTTTTATTTTTTGGATCTTCCTTTAAAAAAAAAAAAAAAACACTGCAGAGAGTCCATCTATACAGTCTAAAGCCAAAACATGTAATTAAAAAATGAGTCTACCCCATTGATGCTTATCATAGTTTTTTTTCTTAATTTTAGTAAGGAATAGCTCATAACACAAAGAAACATGTATTTGAAGTCGAGCATTTCTTTCATGTCAGTTTCTTCCTGACATTAAATTATTTCAGATACTTTTTAAGATATGTACAATCTTATTTAATAAAAACTGCTTTTGTTCTCTACCTAGTCCTCTAGATTCATTTTATATGGTATATAGATATTGGAAGATATTCAACAAATATTAACATTAATCAACCCTAGATGGAAGGGCTTTGGGTGATTTGTGGCTTTCATTTGAAACTCTCTTTGTTGAAATGGAAATTTTCATAATGCACATGTATTATTTTTAGAAAACCAAAAAAGCCACTATTTTCTCCCCAAATTTTGAAATATTCCTTTAAAAAACTCTCTTGAAAGTGATAATACATTGTGAAAAAGGAGAATTTTATTTTTCAGTGAGGTAATAACTACCTACGTTTGGTATATTATCTGTATAATGTTTTCTTTCATTAAAAACAAATCACTAGATCATCAGCTAAGAAAGTTTCCCCACTAGATCTCTTTAGAATCTGAGAGAGAGAATTTGAAAATGAAATTATTTATGCTGTAAAGTTTGCACAAGTGTTCTAATAATACTGAACCTAAATAAAATGCTGAATGATTGGGACTGGTCTATCTTTATGTTTGTATGTAAAATTGTCTTTATTAAATGCCATTTTCAAAATACAAGCATACAATTCAATTCCTATGGCTAAAACAGACATTTCCTCTGTATTTGGGGAGGCGTGGTCATTCTGAACTAGCACCTTTGAGAACAGACTACCCTCAACACTGTTTTCACAGAGAACTATAGGTCAGCATAGTTTTCAAAATACTTTATTTTCTAACAAAATGAGAAATATGTGAGATTATATTCTCTGGAAGGTGTGTCACCCTTCACTATTTTACAGTATTTTAGGGGAATCTGTAAGTACAAAATGCTGCCACATACAGTAAGTGGGAGCGATTAGTCTCAACTTCCCACATCCAAGTGTCCTGCCCATGAAACTGTCAAAAGCAGTGATACTTGGGAAACAAAAAAAAGCAATCTTTAGAGTACAAGTGAAATGATATGAATGAGTGGTTTGGTCAAACTTTGTTACCCTGCCACAGTGCCATTTGGATTCAGGTAGTGTAGTAGAGTGGTCAAAAGAGCAGACTGCTCTGCATTTGGGACTCATTAAGTCCTAGCACAAATTACTAGCCATCTCAACCTTAAAACCCCATTTCCTCCTCTATAAAATGTTGTTGTGTTAGTTGCTCAGTTGTGTCCGACTCTTTGTGACCCATGGACTGTAGCCTGCCAGGCTCTTTTGTCCATGGAATTCTCCAGGCAAGAATACTGGAGTGGGTAGCCATTCCTTTCTCCAGGGGATCTTCCCAACCCAGGGATCGAACCCGGGTTTCCTGCACTGCAGGCAGATTCTTTACCGTCTGAGCCACCAGGGAAGTGAGAGTAAAATAATAATCTCAGAAAGATATGAGATTAAGATCTGTAACAAGAGTTTAGGACAATGACCAACACATGGATAATAATGATGGAGAATTTTTAACGATGAGTTCATGATGATGATGATGACAACAATGGTGTAAATTGATCAAAATCACCGACTCAACTGCTCAACAGTGCTTTGTCTTTAAAGAGATAAGCTGTGTGAAAATATCTTGGAAGGGGTAAAGGAGAGTTCACTTTCTGAAACTCAGCATTAGTGAAAGAGGCAGTGTGTGAGATGGGAAGAGTTCAGGATTTTCGGTCACAGTCACCTTTTCATTACCCCACTTGTCACTTAATGAAAAACTTTGGGCAAGTCACATAACCTCTTTGAGCCTCATGTTGTTCAAGAGTAAACTGAAAAGCTCAAATGAGAAGACGTTTGGCAAAATGAAAAGTATGTAAATGGGAGGGGGTTTTAGCATGCCCCTACTCCCTAGATAATTCTTTACATTTTTAGAAAAACCATTGAGGAAGAAGCCATCTACTTTGGAGGCAGATGGTAGAGTAGAAGAATCAAAGGGCTTTGGAGTCAGACAGCCTCGGCTTGAATTTGGCCTCTGGCATTACCAGCTGTGTGCGCTGGCAAGAAGCCTCAGTTCATCACTTCTAAAATGGGATAATAATAAAACTCACACATCATAGGATTCATGAAGATTAACTGCAATGATACAAGTAAAATAGTAAAAGTGCCCAATAAATGTTAATATTTAACAGTAATAACTAGTAATCTGAAGAATCCCAGGTTTATTGCCACATATTATTAGGTTATTGTCTTATGTCATCTTCACTGAGCAGATTGGGCTTTGGTTTATCAATAAATTGGGTATGAGTATCATTTTTTTTAATGGAAGCAGAATCTGTGTAATGTAGTATAATGTGGAATTTAGTCTCTCTTTAAACATTCTTGTCTACAGCTAAAATCATATATATTAATAAAATAAATATAAGCTTCCTTTTGCATGTATACTATAGTTTTTAGGACACATCGTATTAGTTTCAGTAGAGTCTTCCTGACATACCTAATGAACTACAATTTCTCTGTGGAATTGTTTAATAATATGGAAGAAGCCTGGGGGCTCCCTTTATTCCCTTTTCCAAGCAAAACCTTCACTTCTATTTCTGGAGGACATTATCCCCAATGTTATACTGACTTCTTTTAACTACATTCACAGCTGCTCTTGTATCAAACCCATTTCATCATTTGTATACTAGACGTGCTGGTCTATGGATTGGGCTAAGAATTATTACACATGAGTGGTTTCAACCCCGATTATGTGTTAAACTCATGTGAGAGCTTTTGAAAAATACTGATGCTTGGCTCAATGGAATCAGAACCTCTAGGGGTGGGGCACAGGCAGCCTTTGTGTTTTTTTAAAGCTTCCCAGGTGATACTAATATGCAGCCAGTGTTAAGAAGAGCTTTTTTTTTATATAATTAGAGAACTAAAATGAAGATACACTTAAAATACTAAACAAGAATCTTATTGTAGATTTTAATTTAGATGAAAGTTCTCCTAGTGGGGAGAAACAGGAATAATTTACTTATAATTTCTCTTTTATGCCTATAAACCCACCCACCCAGTTATCAGTCAATTTTCAGGATAATGGCTTTGTTCTATCTGACAAAAGGAAATCAATGGTACTGAAGATTACCAAAGGTCACAGAGTATAAAAGACCCTCAATGATCCTGCATTAATCTTCATAAACAGCTGTACACTGCAAATGAAAATGGCAGTCTTTAATGGACAAATTACAGCATTTTGTGTTGTTTTCTGATTATAAATGTTCATATTTTTAACCCCCCAGTGAAAATGTCAACAGAGGCAAAACACATAGGATTATGATGAAACAGTGTCTCAGATCTTACACATATTATAAAATTTGACACTTCTGCTACCTACTTTTGGTAAGAATAGAGGAAATCTGTAAGAATAATCTTAAAAAACCAACTTTATATCCAACTAAACTTGGTATTCTATCAAGCCACAGATATCCATTGAGTGTGTATTTGGAATAAACTGGATGAGTCAAAACATGTAGCAAGAATGAAATGTTACCAAGAATTTTCACAGCTGTCTTCTGTATAAAACATATGCCAGGTCATGTAGTTACCATCATTCTCTAAAAGGATGCCCCTGAATGGCCATACATTTCTTGTTTCCTGGCTTTTAAATTTATTAGGTCCATTTATTCACTTTTGACAGTTGTATTTCCAATAGATCCAAATAATTTGAACTAGACGATTGCATTTTATGTCTCTGCCACCCAACTAACAAATAAGAGGCAGAGGAAATATGCTCTTAATTCTGAGGTTCATGTTTACTTTTTCTTTGCTTAAAAAATTTACCAAAGAAAAACTCTATGGGGCATCCCATTCTTTTTGTGATACAATATTACAAGAGAAAGGTGCCCTTTTTTTTTTTTTTTTTTTTTAATCAGCTTCTGCTCCAGAGTATTCTTGGTCCCCTGAGGGACGCTGCAACCCTGCAGGTTAAGTCAAACGCACCTTCTTCAGAACCATTTGTTAAACATTAAAAGACACTTCATATTACAAACATCCAAGTTTACAACACATAATTCATTCTTGCAAAATCTCCCTTTCTCCTAGTAATCTCAAACTGAGCAAGGTGAAGGAAAGAATCTTAATGCAACAAAGGCGAGATGGAGATGTGTGAAGTATGAGGCTGAATAAAAATGGCTGAAAAGCAATCCAAGCGAGGCTGGAGGGTGGCCACACCCAGTGCTAATATGGACTGTTTCAAAATAAATCTGTTATATCAGAGAGCGACTGGCACTGTTTTTTAATTTCCCTCCATTTGTTCCAGATATACCCATTATTAATGAACAGTAGTTACAAGTTACCCCAATGACAGACAAAAAAACCCGAAATATTTCAAAGTGAATCATCCTAATATGTGTCTACGCCATCATATTTTCAGGATTTTGAGAGCTGTTCTGCATTTCCAGTTTCCTTTGTGTGACCACAAATAATAACCCTAAAATGGGTGTGTCCCTCTTAAAAGGATACACTAGAGCCCACTCATTTAACGGTTCTACTAGATTTCAATCTTCAGATACAAATTAAATGTACTGGGATACATGGAACAATAAGGAAGCATTTTAACTCCGGGAATAAGAAGAGATTAAATAAATACTGAACGTTTAGCGGAACCCAAAAGAGCTCCAGGAGGAGGCAAAAGATGCATTATTTAAAACAGTAGCCTGACAACAAGAAAACAAAGGGGTGGGGGTGGGGGATTTTTTTTTTTTTTTAAGATGGGAAAAGTAAAAAACAAAAACAAAAAACCAAACACCATCCACTCTGATTTTTGACATAACAAGTTTACTCCCCCCGCAACAGAAAGCTCTTGGGTATAAAGCATGCATAGGTCCCACAGGTGAAATGATGCACAATGGCTGATTCCGGGTCCCGGGTTCCCGTGCGCCGCAGGCATGCACTACTGAAATAAAGAGAATACCCTGACTTTTCCAGTTGCTCCAAACACAATCCATCTTGGTGGAATCGGCGGTGGCCTGCATCGTGCGCGCTTTGAGGGCTCGCCGTTGCTGTCCTCGGGGGCGCTGAGCGGGCACTCAGGCGTCGGTGCCCCGGCTGCAGCGCTGCTCCCGGTGGCCGCGGCTGCAGACAGACTGAGGCTGCACCAGCCGGCGTGCACCACGAGGGGCGGGCGCGGCGCGGGCGCCGCAGTCTCCGCGGCAGCGAATCAGCGCGGTGCGGTGCGGATCAGCCTGCGCGCCCGGTGATGCGGATGCCACTAGACTCCAGAGCAGAGGCTCGCTGCCCTGGAGATGTTTAAAGCCAGTCTCACCCGGGAGGTGCAAAAGCTGACCAGGGGTGGGAAGTTTGAGAGAAGGAGGAGAAAGGGCCAAGGGTAGGAATGAGAGCAGAACACGCGGGCTGTTTCTGGGTCTTACTGGCATGGTGCATTTTCTAGAAATGTCTTAGAAACCCAAGAACTTGACGATGGCAGTACAAACCTCAGGCTTTCAGCATTATATCCCCTAAATGTCCGCAACGCTCATTCACCTCCCCCCACCCAGCCTCCAATTCTTTACATTCTGGCCACACTTTAATTGCTTGACATCTTCCAGACAATTAACAGTCTTTCCCTCTTTTGGAACAGCCCATGGCTATCCAAAACCTTTCCTGGCAAGCCGCAATCATTGCAAAGAAACCCTGGAGGTTTAGTGTCTTTTCTCAGCTCTGTTTGTGGGTTGAATGAATATTCGACAATGTCTGAATGTGGTGCCAGTAGGTTGGGATCAAAGCCTCTGGACTCTGGCACATGGAGTAATTAGTCACTATAGTGACACACCGAGAGTGGTCAGTCGTGGGGACTTCCAAACAGAGATCAGGAAGCAAAGGGCCTGCTTCCTCAACAACGTCATATTTGGGGTTGAGTGTTAGGGGATGATGGATGTGAGTGGTATGCATAATTCGGGAGATAAAGTTGATTTCCAAGCCCAGTGATTCAAGAGTTTCAGGTGTCCCCACTTACAATGTGCATGTCAATTGGAGGAGCAGAACAATGTGTTGTTGTTCAGTTACTCAGTTGTGTCTGACTGTTTGTGACCCCATGGACTGATGCACACCAGGCTTCCCTGTCCTTCACTATCTCCCAGTGTTTGCTCAAACTTGTGTCCAATGAATCAGTGATGCCATTCAACCATCTCATCTTCTGTTACCCCCTTCTCCTCCTGCCTTCAATCTTTCCCAGCATCAGGGTCTTTTCCAATGAGTCAGCTCTTCGCATCAGGTGGCCAAAGTATTGGAGCTTCAGCTTCAGCACCAGTCCTTCCAATGAATATTCAGGATTGATTTCCTTCAGGATTGACTGCTTTGATCTCCTTGCTGTCCAAGAGACTCTCAAGAGTCTTCTCCAACACCACAGTTCAAAAGCATCAATTTTTTTTTTTGCTCAGCCTTCTTCATGGTCCAACTCTCACATCTGTACATGACTACTGGAAAAACCATAGCTTTGACCATACAGACTTTTGTCAGCAGTGGGTGGTGACCCACTTTTCAAATTTTAGCATGAATGCTTTATCAGATTACTTTCCAAGGCAGTTGAGAGAATGGACAGGGGATAGGTATGTTTTGATGAGGAAAAGGTAGAAATAGCACAGAGAAATGACTGGAATTTAGGCATTTTCTGGGGAAAGTCCTGGTAGAAGGGACCCTTGAGGAGACAAGACATAGCATGAAGACAAAGATTCCTTGGGGACCAAAGGGGTTTATAGAAGGAAGAGCTCCCACTTCCATTTGTTGTAGCATGGCCTTATCCATTGTATAGAATTTCTCTCCCTCATGGAGAAGTGGAGCCTCCATAATTCCTCTGCAGCTCCCAGATGCGTTCCTTCCCAGACCCAAATATGCATTTGTACATGCTGTGCCAGCGAGAGCCTAAGGACCTAATCTCAAGGTTACGCTTCTGAAAATGATTTACCTTTCATTTTATGAAGCATATACACTTTAAAATATGATCCTTAGAATCATGCATGTTCCTTTTAGAATAAAAGCTTCCAGAGAAACCAGCTAAGCCTCTGCATATCTCTGTAACACATCTGGAATTATTCTTAAGGAAGTTTAAGAAGAATGACTTCAGCAGGATGATTCGGCACTTCTGGGCATCATAAGTCTCCTAGAAGAGTGGGGTTGTCAGAGCTCCCATTTGGCTGATGAGAAGGAGGAACAGTGACCACATGATTACAAAGCACTTTTCAAACTGACTTGCTCTGGAGGTGTTAGTGACTTTGTTATATTTATACTTCCTACTGTCCTCCCACAATTTTTTCATCATCATGGTCATGATTGGGAATTCAGTCAGCAAAATACTGAAAAGATTGGGACCTGATGATGAATTCTCACTGCATGATGTGGAGCTGGACACACTGCAAAAAGGTAGGGACAAGACTCAGAAGGAGAGAGAAAGGGTTGCCAGGTGGGTTATTGCTGTCCTGGCCACTTTTCAGCTGGAAACCTTTGGAGCCTTGGCCACTAGGAGGCACTGCCTGTCCAATGATAGCCCCAGGCATTAGCCTTAACACAGAAGGTGCCCCAGGTATCTTGAACGGTGAGTGTTCACAGTCACATTACTGGAGCCAGTGTGTGGCTCTGACAGTCAGTACTGAGCAGCAGCATGTCCCTAGCAAGGACGAGTAGGCAGAGGCAAGCTCTCCCTCAGGTGTCGGGTAGTTGTGTCAGAATCCTTAGGCCATGAATTTTCACTGGCCACAAAGCTGACCTTGGAACGTCAGCTTAGCTGAAAGACCACATTCTTTTCAGTCATGCTAAACCTGGAAAGAGGAGCTTGATGGCACCCGAAAAATCAATACAACAGTTTGACAGCTGAAGACTGAGGAGGTAAGATGTCTGATGTCACAGACAGAGATGCGCACTAGTAAGAATTGAGGGTTTTCTATTAATGCCCAGCTGCTTAGGAGAAGCACAAATGATCTTATTAAAGGAAAATCAGGCAGAAGAGTACAAACTTGACAGGGGATGTGGGTGTTATATCCACTTGTGTCACAAACTTTAGTTCTGTGGCTTTCAACAAGTCATTTATCATCTGAACCTCTCTCATAATATACACATGAATTACAGATTTAGACGTTTGTTTCTATGAAGTAATAAGAATTTGTTTCCCATAGACATTGCAAATGGGTGCTTTCTTTACACAAGTGCACACAAAGTATTAATTGAAAGCTCTTGGCAAGGTCAAAACGATAGAATGGGTAGAAAAGATATGTAAATTGTCCTTTAGCAGTGAAAGAAAACAGAAAGCAAAATAAAGCTTGGTGAAAACGGGCAGGAACTGCCTCTGTCTTTAAACCAGGAGAGAACAGACGGGCTTTGTATGCAGCCAGCTTAGAACTCGGTTTAGGTACTGCCAGGAAGGGAAGTGATTTCTTTAGTTTTCAGGATGAAATCGTGCATTAGTCTATTATAGGGAAAAGCAAAGGAGCCAAGTTTTGCAACCTCACCCCAGATCTAGATGAATGTTGAAGGCTACCACGTCCAGAGTAGCCATATAGTGTTTGTCTACTATAGCATCAGGATTTATACTGATGAGACTCAATGGCACCTGCATTGATACACTTATTTAAGGAACACGTACCAAGCACCTACTATATTCCAGATACTGCTCTAAGCATAAAGCAAAGTTCCTGCCCTTAAGAAGTTATATGCCAGTGTGTATGGGAGGAGCAGAAGATAATAAAAGAGGTAAATACTGTATATATTTCACTTGTGGAGGAGTGTACTGGGGAAAATAAAGCAGGTAAAAGAGGATAGAAAAGGATGTGGGTGGACATTTGCTATTTTATAATGAGAGTCTGTGAAGGCCTAACTCGTGGTAAAATTAGAGTAGACACCTAAGGGAAGAAAGGAGAAAGCCATTAACATGTATGGGAGAAGAGTATTCACAGATGAACTCAATTTTCAGAACAGAATGTAACAGCTAGTAAACTATATCAAGCATTCTCATAGCACTCCCTGGTTTTTTTAGGCTCAGAAGTGCAGCAATTGAAAGAAAAGGCACAAAACCAAAAAAAATACTTCATTATAATCGAAGAACACTAAGAACTATGTTCTATGCCATATGGAATAAGGAAATTTAAAGGAAAAACCAATTTGGTACATAACCCACTGTACCAAAATACTGCATGAACTGTCTTCAATTCAAATAAGAGATTAGCAGTTGTTATTTTCCAGGTGCTTTATCTTGTGGTATGCACTGATATTTAGTTGTTACAAGATCCCTATGAGGTAGACAGTATTTACTTTCATTTTCTTTATTCATTCACTCATTCAATCTACAACTATTTATAGAGCCCACACTAAGTGCCTGTCTCTGTAAATACAAAGGGAACTGCCCACTGGGACTTGAGTTTATTGGAGGGAAATTTACATATAAATAGATAAATGCAATCAGTGGATTGTGTGAACAGGAAACCAGGGCTACACAGAGTTCTTGGGGGCAGAGGTTTCAGGAAAGGCTTCAGAGAATAGGTGACAATTAAGCTAAGTTATAAGTAAGAAATGTATCAGCAGTTTGAGTGATGGGCTTTCCTGGCAGACAGAAGTGGAAACTTAATTTCAGAAATGTGTAGAGCCAGACTGTGACAGCCCTGAGTAGTAATACTGTCAATAGATGAGGGAGACCCAGCAGGATTTTAAGCAGGGGAGTAACATGGGAAGTGGCATAATTTATCCAAATTTGGCTGAGAAGTTTTCAGAATCGACTCTTGCTGTGCAGTCACTAAGTCATGTCTGACTCTGCAACCTCATAAACTGCAGCACACCAGACTTCCTTGTCCTTTACTATCTCCCGGAGTTTGCTCAAATTCATGTCCATTGAGTCGGTGATGCTATCTAACCAGCTTATCCTCTGTTGCCTCCTGCTCCTTTTGCCTTCAATCATTTCCAGCATCAAGGTCTTTTCCAGTGAGTCAGCCCTTCTCATTAGGTGGCCAACGTACTGGAGCTTTAATGTCAGCATCAGTCCTTCCAATGAATATTTAGGGTATTCAGGGTTGGTTTCCTTTAGGATTGGTTTGATCTCCTTGTAGTCCAAGGGACTCTCAAGAGTCTTCTCCAACACCACAATTCAAAAGCATCAATTGTTCGGCACTCAGCTTTTTTTATGGTCCAATTCTCACATCCATACATGACTATTGGAAAAATCATACCTTTGACTATATGGACCTTTGTTGGCAACGTGATGTCTCTGCTTTTAAATATGCTGCTCAGGTTTGTCATAGCTTTCCTTCCAAGGAGTGTCTTAATTTAATGGCTGCAGGCACTGTCTGCAGTGATTTTGGAGCCCAAGAAAATAAAGTCTGTCACTGTTTCCACTTTTTCCTGTTCTATTTGCCATGAAGTGATGGGACCAGATGCCATGATTTTAGTTTTCTGAATGTTGATTTTCAAGCCAGACTTCTCACTCTCTTCTTTCACTCTCTTTAAGAGGCTAAGTTCCTTTTCACCTCTGCCATTAGGGTGATATCATCTGCACATCTGAGGTTGTTGATATTTCTTTCAGCAATCTTGATTTCAGCTTGTGATTCAACCAGCCTGGCATTTCACAAGATGTACTCTGCACAGAAGTTTAATAAGCAGGGTGACAATATATAGCCTTGTCATACTCCTTTCCCAATTTTGAACCAGTCCATTGTTCCATGACCAGTTCTATTGCTTCTTGACCTGCATACAGGTTTCTCAGGAGGCAGGTAAAGTGATCTGTTATTCCCATCTCTTTTGTCCACAGTTTGTTGTGATTCACACAGTCAAAGGCTTTAGCATAGTCATCGAAACAGATGTTTTTCTGCAATTCTCTTGCTTTTTCTATGATCCAATGGATGTTGGCAATTTGATCTATGGTTCCTCTTCCTTTTCTAAATCTAGCTTGTACATCTGCAAGTTCTTGGTTCACGTATTGCTGAAGCCTAGCTTGAAGGATTTTTAGTATAATCTTGCTGCTGCTGCTGCTGCTAAGTTGCTTCAGTCATGTCCGACTCTGTGCGACCCCATAGACGGCAGCCCACCAGACTCCCCCGTCCCTGGGATTCTCCAGGCAAGAACACTGGAGTGGGTTGCCATTTCCTTCTCCAATGCACGAAAGTGAAACGTGAAAGTGAAGTTGCTCAGTCATGTCTGACTCTTTGCAACCCCATGGACTGCATGCAGCCTACCAGGCTCCTCCGTCCATGGGATTTTCCAGGCAAGAGTACTAGAGTGGGTTGATATTGCCTTCTCCAATAATCTTGCTAGCATATGAAATGACCACAATTGTGTGGTAGTTAGAACATTCTTTGGCATTGCCCTTCTTTGGGATTGGAATGAAAACTGACCTTTTCCAGTCCTGTGGCTACTTACTGAGTTTTCCAAATTTGCTGGCATACTGAGTGCAGCACTTTAACAGCATCATGTTTTGGGATCTGAAATAGCTCAGCTGTAATTCTATCACTTCCACTAGCTTTGTTCGTAGTAGTGTTTCCTAAGGCCCACTTGTCTTCACGGTCCAGGATGTCTGGCTCTAGATGAGTGGCCACACCCTCATGGTTATCCAGTTATCCAGAACTGACAAAAGACATAAATTCCAGCCCCAAGCAAGACAAGTAAGAAATCCATACCTTGACTCACATCATAGTGAAATTGCAGGGCATCAAAACAAAGGAGAGATTTTAAAAGCAGATATAAATAACAGACAAATGAGATGAACAGCAATCTTTTCATTAATAGAAGCTAGAAGACAATGAAATAATATTCTCAAAGTGGTGAAGGAGAATAGCCATCATCTAGAATTATATACACAGAAAGACTAATACAGGCATTTTAAAAAAAAATAAGAAATGAGAGAATTTCCTAATGGCAGACTCTGCAGAAAAATATACCAAAAATGGTACTCCAGAAAGAATAAAATTGAATCTAAATTCAGTTAAAAGGTAAAAGTGATATGCATGAAAGAATGCTGAGCATAAAGATCAGTAATGGTTAACTAAATGAAAGGGTTATAAATGAAAGATGAAAGTAAAACAGTGGACAAAATAGGACATAGGTAGAAAGCAGTGATAAGAGCAAGAGCATTCTAAGATCCTAAGTATTGTTCAGGAGGATAGAGATATTTAGACTATGAAAATGTCATATTTATATGCTAAATATTTAATGGTCTCCACTAAAAATAATTAGAATACATAACTTCTACAAGAATAAAATGTACAAGCAAGGTAATTAATCAAACAGAAATTAGGCAAAGAAAAAATGAGAAGCAAAGAAAATAACTAGTAAATTGAAAGCACAAAATAAAGCATTAAAATACTTCTAAATATATCTAAATAATGCCAACTAAAAAAAGATGAAAGCTCTCATGATGAATGAAAAAGATAGCCAAAGGATGTTTTCAAAAAAAAATCCTAAAACTTACTGACAGAAATGTTCTAAGTAGAAAGGGGGAAAGCTATACCAGATTAATTAATTTTTGTAATAGTGACCTTGCTAGATTTACTTATTAATTTTATTTGTAGATTCTTTTGAATTTTATGCATACATAAGAATATCTTTTCTGAATAAAGATGGCTTTATCTCTTCCTTTCCAATCTTTATATTTCATTTCTTTACCTTAACTTACTGCATTGGCTAGGACTTCTAGTTAACAGGGACTATCCTGTCTTTTTTTTTAATTAAGGGGGAAAATGTGCTCAAAATTTCACCATTAAACATGATACAAGCTGTGAATTTTTTAGCTATCCATTATCAGAATAAGAAAATTCCCTCTGGTACCAATTTTCTGAGAATTTTTGTCATGAATAGATACCGAATTTTATCAAATGCTTTTACTGAGCCTAGTGAGATGATCACATGGGCTTTCCCTTAATTTTATTAATATATACATTACATGGATTAAATTTTGAGTGTTAGAGCAAACTTGCATTCCTAGAATAAACTTCATATATATATTGTTGCTTTTTATATATTGTTGCTCTAATTTGGATTCAGTTTGTTAATATTTTGAGTAGAATTTTATTATCTATATTCATGAGATATATTGTCCTCTTCTTTATTTTCTTATAGTATTTTCTTAAGTTTTTGCATCAGGGTTAAACTGGTGACACGAAAGAGTTGGAAAGTGTTAATCCCTCTAATATTTTCCAAAGGAGTTTATGTAAGATGGTATTATTTCATTTCGGAATGTTTGCAAGAATTCACCAGGGAACCCATTTGGGCCTGAAGTTTTATTTGTGAGATGATCTTTAACTACAGATTTCTTTAATAGTGTAGGATTATTCTGATTTTTTAATTTCTGCTTATAACAATTTTGGTCAGTTTTTTCCAGATTAATTTATCCATTTAAAACATATTGTCAAATTTATTGGCATGTTACTCATAATATCACTTTTTAATTTTTTAATAATCTAGAGGAGTCATAGTCATATTTCCTTTCTCATTTATGGTATTTTAAGCCTTTTCTCTCTTTCTTGATCATTTTGTTGGAGATTTTTCAATATAATGAATTAGTTTTAAAGAATAAAATTTTACTCTATTGCCTTTTCTCTGTTGTATATAGAGAACATATTTGTTGTGTATAGAGAACATGTTGTTTTATTCTTGTATTATAATCATTATCTTACTTTACTTTCATTTGCTCTTCATTTATTGTTCGTTCGCTAAACTATGTCCAACTTTGCGACCAACACCATGGACTGCAGCATGCCAGGCATCCTGGTCCTTTACTATCTCCCGGAGTTTGCTCAACTCATGTCCACTGGGTCAGTAATGCCATCCAACCATCTAATCCTCTGTCATCTCCTTCTCCTTTTGCCTTCAATCTTTTCCAACAACAGGGTCTTTTCCAATGAGCTGGTTCTTCTCATCAGGTGGCCAAAGGATTGGATCCTCAGCTTCAGCATCAGTCCTTCTGATGAATATTCAGGGTTGATTTCCTTTAGGATTGACTGGTTTGATCTCTTTGCTGTCTAAGGGACTCTCAAGAGTCTTCTTCAGACCAGAGTTTGAAAGCATTAATTCTTCGGCACTCAGTCTTCTTTATGGTTCAACCCTCACATCTGTATGTGACTACTGGAAAAACCATAGCTTTGACTTCCTTTATTAGCTCCTTAAAACAAAAGCTTAGATTATTGTCAGTCTTTCTTCTTTTCTAATACTTCACTGAAAGTATTAAATACCCTCTAAACACTACAGCAAAGATGGGCTCGATAAAGGACAGAAATGGTATGGACCTAATGGAAGCAGAAGATATTAAGAAGAGGTGGCAAGAATACACAGAAGAACTGTACAAAAAAGATCTTCATGACCCAGATAATCACGATGGTGTGATCACTGACCTAGAGCCAGACATCCTGGAATGTGAAGTCAAGTGGGCCTTAGAAAGCATCACTACAAACAAAGCTAGTGGAGGTGATGAAATTCCAGTTGAGCTCTTTCAAATCCTGAAAGATGATGCTGTGAAAGTGCTGCACTCAATATGCCAGCCAATTTGGAAAACTCAGCAGTGGCCATAGGACTGGAAAAGGTCAGTTTTCATTCCAATCCCAAAGAAAGGCGATGCCAAAGAATGCTCAAACTACCGCACAATTGCACTCATCTCACACGCTAGTAAAGTAATGCTCAAAATTCTCCAAGTCAGGCTTCAATAATACGTGAACCGTGAACTTCCATATGTTCAAGCTGGTTTTAGAAAAGGCAGAGGAATCAGAGGATGGACCTTTGTCGGCAACATCTCTGCTTTTTAATATGTTGTCTAGACTGGTCACAGCTTTTCTACCAAGGAGCAAGCATCTTTTAAATTTCATGGCTGCAGTCACCATCTGCAGTGATTTTGGAGCCCCCCAAAATAAAGTCTCTCACTCTTTCCATTGTTTCCCTATCTATTTGCCATGAAGTGATGGGACCAGATGCTATAATCTTAGTTTTCTGAATGCTGAGTTTTATGTCAGCTTTTTCACTCTCCTCTTTCATTTTCGTCAAGAGGCTCTTCTTCGCTTTCTGCCATAAGGGTGGTATCATCTGCGTATCTGAGGTTATTGATATTTCTCCTGGCAATCTTGATTCCAGCTTGTGCTTTATCCAGCCTGGCATTTCGCATGATATACTCTGCATATAAGTTAAATAAACAGGGTGACAGTATGGAGCCTTGACGTACTGCTTTCCTGATTTAGAACCAGTCTGTTGTTCCATGTCCAGTTCGAACTGTTGCTTCTTGACCTGCATACAGGTTTCTCAAGAGGCAGGTCAAGTGGTCTGGTATTCCCGTCTCTTGAAGAATTTTCCACAGTTTGTTGTGATACATTTTGAATATTTCTTATTGAGCTCTCTGAGTTCACTAATTGTTTTCTTCTACGTCCAAAGACCTATAAAATGTAGCCAATTAAGTTTTAATTTCAGAATTTTAATTTCCAGTTCTAGGAAATTTACTTGATTTTGTTTTTATAAATTCCATTTCTCTAAAGTTTCCATCTTGTTTCATATATTCATAATAGTCATTAAAAACTTTAACTCCAATATCCAGTTTACCAGTGGGAAGGCAATGGCACCCCACTCCAGTACTCTTGCCTGGAAAATCCCATGGATGGAGGAGCCTGGTAGGCTGCAGTCCATGGGGTTGCTAGGAGTCGGACACAACTGAGCGAATTCACTTTCACTTTTCACTTTCACACATTGGAGAAGGAAATGGCAACCCACTCCAGTGTTCTTGCCTGGAGAATCCCAAGGACAGAGGAGTCTGGTGGGCTGCCGTCTATGGAGTCGCACAGAGTCGGACACGACTGAAGCGACTTAGCAGCAGCAGCAGCAGCAACATAGAATATTAAAATTTTATGCCATCACTGTATTCCTAATAGAATAGCCAAAATCCAGAACAATGACAATATCAAATGCTGGCAAGGATGTGAAACCATGGAACTCCTGTTCACTGCTGGTGGGAATACAAAATGCTGCAGCTACTTTTAAGACAGTTTGGCAGTTTCTTACAAAATGAAACACATTCTTATCATATGATACAGCAATTGTGCTTCTTGGTATTTATCCAAAGGAATTTAAAACTTGTCTCCATACAAAAACCAGCACACAAATGTTTGTAGCAAGTTGCCAAAACTTGAAAGTAACCAAGATGACCTTCAGTAGGTGAATGGATAATTATAAACTGTGGTACATTCAGAAAACAAAATATTATTCAGTAGTAAAAAGATATCAAGCCACGAAAAGACAAAGAAGAAACTTGAATGCACACCTCTAAGGGAAAGAAGGTGATATGAAAAGGCGACGTGCTATATGAGTCCAAGTATATGACATTCTGGACTTCCCAAGTGGCGCTAATGGTAAAGAACCTGCCTGCCAAAGTAGGAGACATAAGAGATGTGGGTTTGATCCCTGGATCGGGAAGATCCCCTGGAGGAGGGCATGGCAACCCACTCCAATATTCTTGCCTGGAGAATCCCCATGAACAGAGGAGGTGGGCTACAATCCATAGGGTTGCAAAGAGTCAGACACAACTGAAATGACTTAGCATACATGCACACATATGACATTCTGGAAAAAGCAAAACCATGGAGACAATGTGGTTGCAAGGGGTAGGGTAAGAGAGATGAATCTGCAGAGCACAGAGGATTTAGGGCTTTCTTCTTTATCTGGAATGCCTTTATGTGTGTGTGTGTGTGTGTGTGTGTGTGTTAGTTGGTCAGTTGTGTCAGACTCTTTGCAACCCCATGGACCACATAGCCTTCCAGGCTCCTCTGTCCAAGGAATTCTCTGGGCAAAAATATTAGAGTCAGTTGCCATTCCCTTTCCAGGGTGGAATGTCTTTATTTTCCCTTTATTTCTGAAGCATAGTTTAACTGGGTACAGAATTTATAGTTGACAATTATCTTGCAGCAGTTTAAAATAAAATATTGTACCACTTACGACTTCCACAATTTTAGGTGAGAAATTTGCTGTCATTTGAATTGCTGTTCCCATATTGATATGTCATTTCGCTCTAATTGTTTTCAGGATTTTGTATTCAGTTTTCAAAAGTTTAATTATGATGTGTCGACATAGGTTTGGAGGGTTTATCCTTTTGGAAGATTGCTCAGCTTCTTGAATCTTGAGGCTGGTATTTTGTCAAGTACGGTTAGTTTTCAGCCATGAGTTTTTCAAATGTTCTTTCAGTCTCCCTCCTTTTCCTCTCTTTTTGGGACTCTGATAATACAAACCATGGATCTTTTGTTATTTCTCAACTGGTCCCTAAGGCTCTGTTCATATGATTTATTCCAGTATATTTTCTTTTTTTTGTTCAGATGAGGTGAACTCTAATTGTTCTGTCTTCAGATTCACTGATTCTATTCTAGGTCATCTCCACTCTAGCATTAAGCTATCCAGTAATTTTTGAAAATTTTCTATAATTTTTTTAGTACTAGCACTTCTATTTGGTTATTTTATGAATTCTATTTCTTTGCTAAGATTTTTTATTTTTGTTTTGTTTCAAGAGCATTTGTAATTGATTTTTGAAGCATTTTTCTGATGTTTCCTTTAAAATCCTTTCTAGACAATTCCAGCATGATTTATCTTGGCATTGGCATCAGTTACTTGTTTTTTCTCAAACTGTGATTATCTTCATTCTTGGTATGATGGATGATATTCTATTGTATCCTAGGCATTTGGTGTATTTATGTCAGGAGACTTTGTTTCCTATTTAAGTCTTTTAGTAGGCAGGTACTCTTGTTTAGGTTTAGCATATGGGTCTTGAGCCTTGATCAAGTTTTGTTAACTATAGCTCTAAAGGCAGTTTAACTTTTAGAACCTGTGCAGTCTGTTTTGGTCTATTTTGTTTTTCTGCTGCCACTGGGGTTCCCACTGGTATCTGCTGGTCCTGCCAGAGACAGCAGAGGAGGTTTCACCAGACTGTGCCAACCAGTGTCTCTCAGTAGGGAAGTGGTCTGATGGGATCCCCCAAATGGTGCCTCCCAGCTGCCCTGGTATCTGCTGGCATGGGAGAAAAAATCTCAATCCCACACAGCAATGAGGCTTCCAGAACTAGGCCACTTGCTGCAGCTGGACTCCTCCTGCCGACTCTGCCTACCTGCCTCAGTTTCTCTTGGCAGAGATGGGGAGCTTCTGGCCTGGAAGGGAAGGAGAGTGTTTCCCCTAGATGCTTATTATTGGCAGGGCTCCTGATTGACCTTACTTTGCCAGCTTTGCCAGGCTAGCCTGGTGTTTTCAGAAAAAGTCCCACTGGACCTGAGGGAGAAATGAACCTACCTGGGCTTCCTTTTATTGCCAAGTTGAGGATCAGATAACACTAGGTATGAGTGGTCTTCTGTTGGGGGGGGGGGTGGAATATAAGATGTTCTGCCTCTGTATTGTCCTTCCAGTCCTGGGGTTCCAAACTAGTTTGCCTCCTTACCACCCTTTAGAATTCTCCTTTGGTTGTCCCTTGCATTATTTCCAGGGTTTTTAATTGTGCTTAGAGGAAGTGAGTGGGCAGAAACAGATCTATGCCACAAGTTCCATTAATTACTTTTAAAATAAAACTGCCAATCACAGATATTAGGGTCTTCCACAATGTCCTTCTTCTCACTACCATCATAACCAGGAGTGTCCTAATTTATTCTCTTTATTGTGCATGATAAGTTGCTTCAGTCATGTCCTAATCTTTGCAACCTTATGGACTGTAGCCTGTCAGGCTCCTCTGTCTATGGGATTCTCCAGGCAAGAATCCTAGAGTAGGCTGCCATGTCCTCCTCCAGGGGATCCTCTCCACTTAGGGACTGAACCCTAGTTTCTATATCTCCAGCACTGCCAGGTGGGTTCTTTACCACTAGCACCACCTGGGAAGCCCATTCCCTTTTATTCTGCTGATTAATCAATACAGGCTGGTGCTGAGGTTTAGTTTTGGCATGTGGACTTTGAATCTGTGCTGGGACATGAACTGGTAATCTTGCATATACAGTGAAAGAAATGGCTGAGGTGAAATATCTACTATAATAACATCTTTGTGTTATTTTGTTTTTGTAAAGGAACATTTTGATTTTTCCAGGCAAATACTGATGGCCAAATTTACTCTAAGGAAACTGACAAGGCCTGAAAGGGAAATTTGGAGCATGCTAGATGAGGTTGTGACAGAGAAGAGTGCATGTACTGAACACACTAAAATGTGGTTGGCCCACCCTGGTAGATGCCATAGTCATTTTAAACCCTCCTCTCTCATGTTCTCCTATTACTACAGAGCCTATAAAAACATATAGTGGCATATAGCTATATGACATGCACATATACTCTTTCCAGATTGCCTTGCCCATAGGGGTGGCAATGTAGTCCGGTTTTAGCCAATGAGATATAAAGAAAAGTCTATTGGAGAGCTTCTGTGAAAGGTTTTTTCCCTTGATGAAAAGCAGAGTAAACTCTTTTGTCACTCTGATTGCCCCCACTTACTGTGAGGCCATGAAGCTTGGAACTATTGAAGTCATCCTGAAGTCATGAGGAGAGGGCCACGATAACTGGAGCAAGCCCGGTGCCCGGACATTGTAGGTCTGTTGAGCCACTTGTGTCTCTGGAATCTCCTACCTCTAAACTTTTTATTAAGTAAGCAGTAAATGTCCTTACAGTCCACACTGATGCTAGTTGGATTTTCTGTCACTGCAGCCAAAAGCATTCCTATGGATACGCTCACTGACAGGGTTAGCACTGTTGTACTTTTTCCTGGTTCCCGTCTTCATTTTACAGATTCTTTGTATCAGTGAAGAGCAACACTACATTGTTTCCATTTTCTGCTTATTCCTCTCACCATTAATGACTTAGATATTTTCTTTGAAGGTCATTATTGACCATTTTGACAGAAAACCACAGCAAATAGAATAACTAAATGAATGGTTTGGTATTACAAAAATCTGTCTTATACATTCAAGGTAAAAAGAAACATTCTCAATAAATCATCATAAAAGGGACCTACTAATCACTGCAGATGGTGACTGCAGCCATGAAATTAAAAGACGCTTACTCCTTGGAAAGAAAGTTATGACCAACCTAGATAGCATATTCAAAAGCAGAGACATTACTTTGCCAACAAAGGTCCGGCTAGTCAAGGCTATGGTTTTTCCAGTGGTCATGTATGGATGTGGGAGTTAGACTGTGAAGAAAACTGAGAGCCAAAGAATTGATGCTTTTGAACTGTGGTGTTGGAGAAGACTCTTGAGAGTCCCTTGGACTGCAAGGAGATCCAACCAGTCCATTCTGAAGGAGATCAGCCCTGGGTGTTCTTTGGAAGGACTGATGCTGAAGCTGAAACTCCAGTACTTTGGCCACTTCATGCGAAGAGTTGACTCATTGGAAAAGACTGTGATGCTGGGAGGGATTGGGGGCAGGAGGAGAAGGGGATGACAGAGGATGAGATGGCTGGATGGCATCACTGACTCGATGGACATGAGTCTGAGTGAACTCCGGGAATTGGTGATGGACAGGGAGGCCTGGCGTGCTGCAATTCATGGGGTCGCAAAGAGTCGGACACGACTGAGCAACTGAACTGAACTGATGATTCTGCAATAGTGCCTTATTAACATAAAGTCCTGGAGAAGGCAATGGCAACCCACTCCAGTACTCTTGCCTGGAAAATCCCATGGGCAGAGGAGCCTGGTAGGCTGCATGCAGTCCATGGGGTTGCAAAGAGTCAGACACGACTGAGCGACTTCACTTTCACTTTTCACTTTCATGCATTGGAGAAGGAAATGGGAACCCACTCCAGTGTTCTTGCCTGGAGAATCCCAGGGACGGGGGAGCCTGGTGGGCTGCCATCTATGGGGTCGCACAGACTTGGACACGACTGAAGCAACTTAGTAGCAGCAGCAGCAGCAGCAGCAACAAAAAGTCCCCAGTACATGCTCAGTCATGTTTGACTCTTTTCGACCCTATGGACTATAGCCCATTAGGCTCTCTGTCCATGGGATTTTCCAAGCCAGAATACTGGAGTGGGTTGCCATTTCCTTCTTTGGGGGAGCTTCCTGACCCAGGGATCGAACCCAGCTCTCCTGTGTCTCCTGCACTGCAGGTGGATTCTTTACCACTGAGCCACCAAGGAAGCCCAAAGTCTCCCCACCACTGACAAAAAAAAAAAAAAAAAAAAAAAAAAAATTCCTCTGCTGAACATGAAATAGTGAACAAGGTCCAGTTGGATTTAAAATAATGATCTCATTAAACATTTACAGCACAGGAGTAAATTTGTGCAAACAGTTGCAATTTTGTAAACCACTCCTAACATACCTAGAAAAAAATAAAAAAAAATACTAATCTGAAAGTGTGTTGAAGGAAGCTGCTGAAGCAGCACTGAATTTTTTTTCTCAGCAAGAAGCAAATTCACAAAACCAGTCTCACTATTTAGGTTTGGAATTTCAGAGGAGGCCTTGTATTAGGAAAAAAGTAAGCAGACAAAGGACAAGAATAGCCAGCTCTTGTGGAGAAATGTTAGGACAGAAACAGAAAATTCTAAGGCACACAACCATAGGAACTCAAAGGAATAAAAACACTAAGACTGGAAGAATATGCTTCCTAGAATATGAACAGCTCTCCACTCCTAGCTAACAGTAATTATTTAACTTCTTTTTAAATTTTATTTTTAAAGGATAATTGCTTTACAGTATTATGTTGCCTTCTGCCATACATCAACATGAATCAGCCATAGGTATACACATGTTCCCCACCCTTGAAACTCCCTCCCCACCTCCCACCCCATGTCTGGTACGTGTTTAATAATTTGTATTTCTATTCATCCCTTCAATTGCTTTGTGAAATCAACTGCATTTTGCTATTAAGCCTAAGAGGGGGAGATAAAATAGTAGGAAGATAGTAATAGCTATATTGACCAAAAAAAAAAAAAAAAGCCAGGCTCTCAACCAGCTTATATATTTTCCCCTATGTGCAAGGCATTCTGGAAAAATTATATGTGCGTGTCATATAGCTATATGTCACTGTATGTTTTTATAGGTTCCACAGTAGTAGGAGAGCATGAGAGAGGAGGGTTTAAAATGACTGGCATCTACCACAGCGGGCCAACCACATTTTAGAGTGGTCAGTACGTGCACTCTTCTCTGTCACAACCTCATCTAGCATGCTCCAGATTTCCCTTCCAGGCCTTGACAATTTCCTTAGAGTAAATTTGGGCATCGGCATTTGCCTGGAAAAATCAGAATGTTCCTTTACAAAAACAAAATAAAGCAAAGATGTTGCTATGTTAGATCTTTCACCTCAGCCATTTCTTTCTCTGTGTATGTAAGATTGCCAGTCCATGTCTCAGCACAGATTCAAATTCCACATGCCAAAACTAAACCTCAGCACCAGCCTGTATTGAATTAATCAACAGGAATAATTGTTGAGAGAATGGGCTTCCCAGGTGGTGCTAGTGGTAAAGAACCTGCCCGGCAATGCAGGAGATGTAGATATGAGGGTTTGATCCCTGGGTTGAGAAGATCCCCTGGAGGAGGACATGGCAACCTACTCTAGGATTCTTGCCTGGAGAATCCCATAGACAGAGGAGCCTGGCGGGCTGCAGCGCATAAGGTCAAAAAGAATTGGACATACTGAAGCAACTTATCATGCACAATACGGAGAATGAATTAGAACATTCCTGGTTATGATGGTAGTGAGAGGGCAGCGGTGGAGATGCAGACATAGAGAACAGACTGTGGGCACAGGCGAGGGAAAGAGCGGGTGAGACAAATGGAGAGAGTAACCTCTCTTTTTTTTTAATGTGTGAGATATTGTCTGTGTTACAGTGACTCTAGAAGTCCCAGAGACCAGAAAGACATTCATTCCTTCAAAATAATGGTGATAGCAAGTCCCAGACTAAAAACTCATGCGAGGTGAGTATTAAAAGACACTTAGAACCACTCAGTTGTTGTCCATTGACCCTGTAGGAATGCTTTTGCAGTTGGTTAACTGGAGATCTAGACAGACGTGTCTGCTCACAGGACTCCTGGTCTCAGCAACAGAGCTAGAGCCACTTCTTGATTCAACTTCAGTGTTCTTAGCACAGACTTACTCTTTGGGTATAAAATAATGATAGAGCTGTGCTCAAATTATATTCTTATTTTTCTTTTACTCTAGTGTTCAAGGTATGGATGGTTTTTAAAAGTCTTAATGGTTAGAGACAGTTACTTAAAGATAATTCAGGAAAACTGATATCTAATGTTAAACTTGAAGTGAAAGAACTCTGGCATGTTTGGCCCAATCTCCTTCAGCAACATGTTTCAATACCTCCATGAGAGCAGGCGTACAGCCATCTTTCAGCCCATTCATTTGCTAGAAGATAAAAAAGATATGTGCTAGGATATGCTTCCTAGGTGGCTCACCTGCCAATGAAGGAGATGTGGGTTTGATCCCTGGGTCAGGAAGATCCCCTGGAGGAGGAAATGGCAACCCACTCCAGGATTCTAGCCTCGAAAATCCTGTGGTCAGAAGAGCCTACAGTCCATGGGGTCACAAAAGAGTCAGACACAATCTAGCGACTAAACAGCAACAATATGCTAAACAAGTGTTTATATACTAAGCTATCATATGCAAAAAAAGGTAAACAACATCCTATTATCATAAATGTCTAGCACATTTTGTATGTGTATTTTAAGAGATTTCAGAACATGTTTTGCTGTATAATCAAGTAGTGGTTTCCTTAGAATGTTCCTATTAATGTGATTATTAATCAAATCTTCTTAAGCAATTGCCATGAAAATAAAGAAAAACTGGGCAGGTTATACTTGCACACCATTCCTTGAGGACTTCTAACCCAGACCAAAACACAGACTGAATAGCAGTGCCTTCATTACGATGACAATGAGCACACACCACTCCATCCTACCGTCTTCAAGGTGGTGGACTCTACAGAAGTGTACAATGGCTGTTTGGGAGTTGACAGAAGAGTACATGGGGAGGAGAGAAGGTTGTTATTCAAGTTTTTAAAGAAATGTTTGTCTTGCAAAGATACATGTCATAGAATCAAACTTGTGAGAAGGAAAGGAGAAAATGTCAAAGTCTTCCCTATTTAAACATCCTTCTTCATATAGTATTACCAGATTTGTGGAGAAGGATTTTTAACTTCCCATTTTAAAATTCCATTAGTTTAAGATAAACCACCAGGAATTTATGAAAAAAATCCTCCTTATTCCTTTGTTTGCAATTGTCAGAT
The DNA here is from genome assembly GCF_029407905.1 of Bubalus kerabau. NCBI lineage: Eukaryota > Metazoa > Chordata > Mammalia > Artiodactyla > Bovidae > Bubalus > Bubalus kerabau. Next base: position 76,856,466 of record NC_073633.1, read on the forward strand.
AACATGGAATGAAGATTATATGTGACTCAGATATGAATCAAAGAGTAGAGAAAAACACTCCACACTTAAAAGAATAAAAACCATATCAGAGCACACATTTATTAACATATACAAGTGATAGACACTAGGCTAAGTGTTTTACACGGATTCTCTCATTTAATCCTCACCACAGATTTATGAAGAAGGGCTGCTAATACATCCATTCCACCAGAGGGGAAGTATGACTCGGATTAGGGAACTTGACTCCATCCCAGAAGCCATACGCAGCAGTCAGGTACAGACCCAGGTCTGCCTGGCTTCAGAATGCCAGCTGTGATTCAGGACACTGTACCACACACTGACATTTCCTAACAGCCACATACTGTCTGCACCGGAGAGGCCAGGGGCCGGGCAAAACAAAGGGTCTCGAGTTTCTGAAGCTGAAAAGGCCAATCTCAGGGTAAGGGGCAGTTTTGAGCTTCCCCAGTATGTCTGGAGCTGGACTTGGGCTCAGAATTCAGTGAAAGGGGAGGATAATATGTGTTTAAAGTTTTTTTCTGCCCACAGAATGAAACTAAGAAAGCTCAGATATTGACATCTAGCTCCTGCCTTTCTCCTTCCTGAAGCAGACACCAGACAGCCTGAGGCTGCGGGATTAGCTGGAGGCATGAATTTTGGCAGTCTCTAATTTTGGGCTTCCTGCGTGGCTCAGCTGGTAAAGAGTCCACCTGCAATGCAGGAGACCTGGGTTTGATCCTTGGGTTGGGAAGATCCCCTCAAGAAGGGAAAGGCTACCCACTCCAGAACACTGCCTGGAGAATTCCATGGACTGTATAGTCCGTGGGGTCACAAAGAGTTGGACATGACTAAGTGACTTTCACAGTCTCTAAAGTCAGGCTCATTTTCTCTCTGGGCTTCAGGATATGAATCTAGTCTGGTCCAGATGCAGCAATGGCAGTGGAAAGAGTTCTGTCTCTCCATTTACTAGTCTGACTACTTCAGACTTTCCTGAGCTCAGCTTCATCAGCAGAAGAAGGATACCACTTCTCGCCACACATATGTAAATAGGCCAGCGCTTATGGTGGTCAACAGCCAGCAGATAGGGGGAATTCGGAAGAGGGTGAAATTAGAACACCTGAGCCATGGGGTTGCAAAGAGTTGGACATGACTGAGCAACTAACACTTTCACTTTCAGAACACCTCAACACAAAGTCATTCCTTAGAGGAAAGCAAAGTGCTAACAAGTTGCCTTGGGTTGAACAAAGCAAGTACAGGACCTTAAAGGATGTTACTTTAAAACATTGCTGTACTCTAAGAATTATTTTCTTCCTGCTATGATGCTTTGAGTTTCATATAATCCACAAAGAGGACACACTATGTGACAAATTATTTTCCAAATTAATATCATGGTGTGTGTAACACTTCTCAAATAAATTATATTAGATAGTGATAATTATTTAACAGATAATTTCTTGAATGAATGAATACAAAGAATATCTTTTTGCTTTGACTTTTTTGCCCAACCAGGAAGTTCAAAGCCAAAGTTAAAGTGAAAGGGTTAGTTGCTCAGTTATGTCTCACTCGTTGTGACCCCATGGACTGTAGCCCACCAGGCTCCTCTGTTTATGGAATTCTCCAGGCAAGAATACTGAAGTGGGTAGCCATTCGCTTCTCCGGGGATCTACCTGAACCAGGGATCGAACCTAAATCTCCTGCATTGCAGGCAGATTCTTTACTGTCTGAGCCACAGATTTTGAGTGCTCAGTGTTCCAGTCATGTACAAGTGCTAGAAAACAACGATGAGTAAGGCACAGATGGGTTATCAAAAATTAGAAGACAGAAATGTAATGAAGTAATTGCAATGCAGATGAGATCACAGTTTCTTTCAAATGCTTGGTTTCTAGTTATAGACTAAGGAGCACAGAGCGGGAGAGATGAAGAGATACTTTAATGACAGCTAAAAATTGCCAGTCCCTAAAAATTCTTTTTACAAGGGGATTACTACCAAATGATTTAACAAAGCACATCAAAGAAAACCCAAGCATATAGGGAGTGTGTGAGAGTATGTACATGTGTTTGTGTAGTATTCAACATATTGAAAGATTTTCATCTTTCATACTGAAAAAAGTTCTTTCCATGCTGAAAGAAGTCTATCAGTTCAGTTCAGTTGCTCAGTCATGTCTAACTCTTTGTGACCCCATGGACTGCAGCATACCAGGCTTCCCTGTGCATAACCAACTCCTGGAGCTTGCTAAAACTCATGTCCATTGAATCAGTGATGCCATCCAGCCATTTCATCCTCTGTTGTCCCCTTCTTCTCCTGCCTTCAATCCTTTCCAGCATCAGGGTCTTTTCAAATGAGTCAGTTCTTCACATCAAGTGGCCAAAGTATTGGAGTTTCAGCTTCAGAATCAGTCCTTCCAATGAACATTCAGGACTGATTTCCTTTAGGATTGACTTGATCTCCCTGCAGTCCAAGGGACTCACAAGAGTCTTCTCCAGCACCACACTTCAAAAGCATCAATTCTTCAGCACTCAGCTTTCTTTATAGTCCAACTTTCATATCCATATATGACTACTGGAAAAACCTAGCTTTGACTAGATGGACTTTTGTTGGCCAAGTAATCTCTCTGCTTTTTAATATGCTGTCTAGGTTGGTCATAGCTTTTCTTCCAAGGAGGAAGTGTCTTTTAATTTCATGGCTGCAGTCACCATCTGCAGTGATTTTGGAGCCCCCATAAATAAAGTCTCTCACTGTTTCCATTGTTTCCCCATCTATTTGCCATGAAGTGATGGGACCAGATGCCATGATGTTAGTTTTCTGAATGTTGAGTTTTAAGTCAACTCTTTCACTCTCCTCTTTCAATTTCATCAAGAGGCTCTTTAGTTCTTCTTCACTTTCTGTCATAAGGGTGGTGTCATCTGCATATCTGAGGTTATCGCTACTTCTCCTGGCAATCCTGATTCCAGCTTGTGCTTCATCCAGCCCGGCATTTCGCATGATGTACTCTGCATATAAGTTAAATAAGCAGTGTGACAATATGCAGCCTTGACTTACTCCTTTCCCGATTTGGAAGCAGTCTGATGTTCCATGTCCAGTCCTAACTGTTGCTTCTTGACCTGTACACAGATTTCTCAGGAGGCAGGTTGGGTGGTCTGGTATTCCCATCTCATTAAGAATTTTCCACAGTTTGTTGTGATCCACACAGTCAAAGGCTTTGGCTTAGTCAATAAAGCAGATGTTTTGCTGGAATTTTCTTGCTTTTTCTATAGTTCAATGGATGTTGGCAATTTGATCTTTGGTTCCTCTGCCTTTTCTAAATCCAGCTTGAACATCTGGAAGTTCTTGGTTCATGTATTGTTGAAGCCTGCCTTGGAGAATTTTGAGCATTACTATGCTAACGTGTGGTTTAGGGATCATTAATTCTGCTTCATACATTAAAACCCTAAGATTTGGAAAGATAAACTAATTTGTCCAGAGTCATACAACATATAAGGGGTGGAGCTCAGATTTAAAGTCAGAAGGTCCAATTCCAACACCCTGGCTTATTTTTATAACCTATTTTCTATTGAAATTTTATAATTAAGATAAAACCACAAGAAAATAAATTTTAGAATTTTGTTTTAAATGAAACCAACCATCAAGGACATGATCTAGTGTCAACATATTCAACCTCTAGTCCAATTTAACTTTCAGTCTCCTTGATAGCCCTGCCCCTCTATTCAATATTGGGTTGCATGCATGCATACTAAGTTGCTTCAGTCGTGTCCTACTCTTTGTGACCCTATGGACTTGTAGCCCTCTAGGCTCCTCTGTCCATAGGATTCTCCAGGCATGCATACCTGGGTTGCCAAGCCCCCCTCCAGGATATCTTCCTGACTCAGGGATCAAACCCGTGTGTCTTACATCTCCTGCATAGGCACGTGGGTTCTGTACCACTAGCACCACCTGGGAAACCCTTAATACTCCATTAAGTGCCACCATATATGTGCTCATAATTCCCTTTGTCTTCCTCTCTGCTTCTCAACTAGACTGTAAGATTCATGAGGGCAGGATCATCACTGTATCATTCGTACCTAGCATAACGCCTGACATATGCTAAGTCTCTTCAGTCATGTCCAACTCTGTGCGACCCCATAGACAGCAGCTGGACATATAGTAGTCTATAAATATCCGCTACATGAATTTTCAAAGTCAAGATTAATAGAAAAAATTGACACTGGAATATGTACTTCTGACCTGTTGCCTTCAACTGGAAAGTGGAAGGAGTAGTTCTATCTAGTTTTTGCACATGGACTGTACAGATTAATGAGTCAATGTATTATACACCAGGTCCTCAGAAGGTTCTGTGCATAAAGCAAACACTGTTTATTTTTTGTGGTATATAAATCACCTTGAGAATATCATCATAATTTATAATTGCTGTGGCAGCAATAAGGGAACAACTTCAATTAATTATCAGTATTATGGCCTGAGAGAGAAACAGTTTGACGCAAAGAAACAATAATGAGACTCTGTGAGAAACCCAAGACAGAAGCTGAAGCTTAAGTGGGTACCTAGATAATCGATGACTGAAAAAGAATTCTGAGAGCAAAGGACACATGCACAACTATGGTGTGTGTTGGAAGAATGTAAGAAAGGAGGCAGGACTGTGAAAGAGGAAGATAAAAAGTAGCAGATGGTACGGCAGTGTAGCCCTGTTGACTAGCTTTAAAATCAACTAGTATGTTCACTAAAATTGAAAATTTCTGGATCCACCCCTGATTAACCAAGTCAGAACTGATAGGGATGGAACCCACAAATTTGCATTTTAACAGGTTTCTCAGGTCATTTTTAAGCACTAAAAATACCCAGTGGACTGCTAGCTCTTAAATGCATGAAACATAGGCTAAATTCTCTAAGGTGAGCATTGAAAAGGCATTATGAATTAGGATGACAGGAACAGACTCACCATATTTATTGTGCCTTATTTAGGAAGGCAGACCCCACCAATCTATACACGTTCCTCACCCCACTGCCCTCATGCGCGTTTCTGAGGGTAGGGGCTGGCTGACACCTCCAGGTTGTCACACGTTCCTCACCCCTCTGCCCTCATGCGCGTGTCTCTGAGGGTAGGGGCTGGATGTTACCTCCAGGTTGTCACACGTTCCTCACCCCTCTGCCCTCATCTGCGTGTCTCTGAGGGTAGGGGCTGGCTGACACCTCCAGGTTGTCACACGTTCCTCACCCCACTGCCCTCATGCGCGTGTCTCTGAGGGTAGGGGCTGGCTGTTACGTCCAGGTTGTCACACGTTCCTCACCCCTCTGCCCTCATCTGCATGTCTCTGAGGGTAGGGGCTGGCTGACACCTCCAGGTTGTCACATCATCCCTCTGCCCTCATGCGCGTGTCTCTGAGGGTAGGGGCTGGCTGATACCTCCAGGATGTCTTTAGGTCTTGGTCTTTCTTCCTTCTGTTGTGCTTCCTGGCCCCTTTCCCCAGAGTCCCAGTCTTTTGAGTCCTTCTATAAAGAACATACCTAGAGATGCCAATATTTAAGTTATGCTGATTTGATGTACTCATAGTTGCCACATTTCTGAATTTAAAAAACATCAGGTTGATTTTTCTCAGATTTTGAACATCTAAAGAACCAAAGGCTCTCTTCATTTGATTTTCCTTGAAGGTTATTCAGGATATCTTTTTCCAGGGTTGACAGTACCTCATCACTCTGGTCATGGAGGAAATGGTGGTTATCATTTGGGGATAAAAGCAGGAAATAAAGAAACTAAAAAAAACTCATTATTTTTTTTAGGAGGCATGAGGAGAGATTTATAGTTTGAAATGTAGCTCAAGGGGTCAAATACTTCATTAAGTGGCTAGAGCATGATGTGAAAGAAAAGGAAACAATTGGCTGACATTATCACTGGAGTTTTTAATCACTAAAATGAAACTATCAAACAATCTGGCCCTGTGGAAGGAGATACAAATGGTCATAATTACTCAGCCCAAGGAAGATATGGACCTGGCTTCCATAGGTAGATGGAAACAAATGAGGCCTGTGTTAGCTTTCCCTTGACTCAGTTCAAAGCACTTGGCCAAGCTCATGCATCCTTCTAGTTTTGAGAGATGGCTATAACTCAGGAATCATGATCTGATTTAAGAGAAAGTGGGAAAATGGCTAACTATCCTACTCATGTGGGCAGTAACACGGATTTTAGCTTTGCAAGGATATTTCCTGACAAACCATATGGCCCATTTCTGTCTTTTAATGTTAGAACAATTCCCTAAAATAGTATTTCTTATAAAAATAACATTCTTTTCCCCACTCCAAATATCTTGGCATCTGAATGCTATTCTAAGCATTTTAGAAAGATAAATTAGTCCAAGCTATTTACAACAATGACTACCACTGCTGCAGCCAGAGATAGAAGCTTTGCCTGAATTCCCAAGAAGAAAACAAGGGTATCATATAAGTCCCAGAAAACAAGCCAAGGCAACAAGTCCTGCTGTGGGCTCAGAAAGGATTTGAAAGGCTGCCAAAGCTTAAGGGCTGTGGTGGGGGTACACAGGGGATGAGAAAAGGGGTCTTTTCTCCAAAGTTTTATTCAAGGACTGCATTTTAATGTTCAAGTTGCCCAGCTCCATTATTTCAGCTACTCTGGCCAGGCCTTCCTAACAATAAGAAGGAAGCACCAACACGTTACAAAACGTTTCATTTCTCTAAAAGCCTGGGGCCTGGTCTTTGTTTAATTTATCTTCAGGTGTCCAATATCTGAGAGAAGAAAACTGATTTCAACTCTTACGCCCTCACCGACTCAGGAACCCATTACTCAGATTACAGATTGCCGTGTGCCGTCTGTTTTTCTTTCCCATGCTTCTTCCTCTGTGAAGACCCAAAGTTTGTTGCTTTTTTTTTTCTCACACATAGACGAATCCAGTCTGGGCCACAGTGTATGCTGGGACCTCAAGAGCAGAAGACTCCTTGCTGGGCTCCCAGGCACAGAGGCCCAGGACTCCCTTCTCACTAACGCCACCTCCATAACCTCCCCACTCCTTCCATTAGGCTTAGGACCACAGGTATGGACGAGGCTCTAACAGACTGACAAGCTGCTTCTTGGTGTCTAAAGGGCAATATGCAAACCACCTGCTTCAGAAGCATCACAAGAGCTTGTTAAAATATGGCCTCCTGAGTCAGAATGGGGGTCAGGGAATCTGCGCTTTTTTTAACATGCTCCCCAGGTTCTTCTTCTGAATGTACAGGTTTAAGAAACATAACCATAGATCTAAAGTTTTAATTTCTAAATCTATTTGTTCTTGAGTCTAATAATGCATTTGAAAAGTAAAGAACAGCATTTGGATCCTGTGTAGGATTTGGAAAGTGAGAGACTGGATTGTGAGGGATAATGTATTTGGGAAGGACTGAGGACAGGGAAGAACCTAGTAGAAAAAGGCCAATAGCATTCCTCTCTCGACTGTATCGAGTAACACAAGCTAGTATAATTGTAAGTGTGGCCTGGGTGTGAATCAGGGAAGTATCCTGGATTTCCCTCTTAAGTGTGAGGGCTGTGTAGCTGCTCCAAAATGAAACGGCAGTACAGTGCTCACTCCTGAGTCACATTACCTATTAAATGGCCATGATGAGAGCCCATACGCCCTTTGACTTAGGTTTTGTTTACCACTGTTGAGATGTTTGTAAATAAGTTGATGGTTGGGACTCTAGCTTTCCTCAGTTCAAACTCCGACTCTGTCTGTCACTTGAGACTAGGAGGTCTTTGTTTCTTCTCTGTGCCTTAGTTTTCCCCATTATGGAATGGTCGTGCTTATGGTACCAGTCATTTGTACCTTTAGGGTTGTTAAAGGAGGCTGAAAAGCAAAAAACAAGCAGGACACAAAATGGATATTAATACTAGTAATCACTGTTAATAAATTCACATTATTGTTAATGAAAACTAATGCTGCACTGGCCAATGAGGAAAAGCTGAACTGCTTAGCTAAAGTCTGAGGAATATTTATGGATTTAAATTATTCACATGCTGCCTATCACCTCCTCCCACAGACACTTCAAAGTTTACAGCTCTTTGGAATATCATATAATTTTCTGAAGCTTCCACACCAACCTGCTTTTTCTCATAAAAGATGGCTGTGAGCCTTGCAAATTGCTCTCATTTCATTTTAGGTCTAATAGGTTGCAGTTTGTTTTTGTTCATTATTTTTTTTAAAAGAATGCTTCTTTTAAATCCAGGTCACACTTATCAGCAGACTCTAAATAAGCCTCTTACATTGTACAACCTCCACAATGTAACACAATAACATGTTTGCTGCAACCGCTGCCCTCATACCCCAAAGCATTTACAATACATCTGACAAAGTGTGTCTATTTCCATGGTACCTATCACCATGGCAGCTGAGCAGCACTTCTCTTCCAACAATCAAGTTAGTAATATAGCTTTTGGCTACTGCATCCTAAAAGCTTTGCTCCTGAATAAATAAATGGGAGACTTCCTATTTTGTTTTTTTCTCTTTTTCAAAAGAAGCCATAAACCCCTCCAAAACAAATTAACTCTTGCTAAATACTTACTAATTTCATAAAAATAAACCCTCTACCCCTCCATACCAGTTAGAGAAACATTTACATTTCCCAGCTTCAAGACCAAGCAAAACATACAGACTATTTTGTGCTTTGAACTGCATTTTAAGATTCTTTTGGATAAAGGTTAAGAAAAGGGATATTGTTGTTGTGTTAGTAGCTCAGTTGTGTCTGATTCTTTGTGACCCCATGGATTGTAGCCTGCCAGGCTTCTCAGTCCATGGAATTCTCCAGGCAACAATACTGGAGTGGGTTGCCATTCCCTTCTCCAGGGATCTTCCATACCCAGGGATAGAACTTGTGTCTCCTGCATTGCAAGCAGGTTCTTCGCCATCTGAGCCACCAGGGAAGCCCAAGAAAAGGGACAGTAACGGATAAATTAGAAGTTTGGGATTAATAGATAAACACTACTAAGCATAAAACAGATAAATAATAAGGACCTACTATATAACACAAGGAACTGTATTCAGTATCTTGTAATAACTTATAATGGAAAAGAATCTGAAAAAGAACACACACACACACGAATCACTTTGCGGAATTCCACAAGTACCCATTCATCAAATGCTAACCATGGGCAGGAACAATTCTTAATTTGTACATATGAAGGTCTCACAAGCATCTATGAGCCCATCCTTCCTGCATCACCTTCTTCTCAGGCTGTGCTCTGGTTACCAGCACTCCTGTTCACACAAACAACCAAATCAGAACACAAGGATCGCCTCAGATTCCTTGTTCTTTCCCCCTTTGCGTCCACTCTCACACCTTTATTTCTACTTTCCAAACCTCTCAAGTCCATCTGACGGTTTTAAACACTCATCACCCCTCTGGGATTTTTGTTATGATCTTCTAACTATCCTCTTGGTTACCAATCTATCCTCATGGAGAAATCTTTCTAAAATGTAAATTGGATCATGGCACTTCTCTTTAAGAAGACAGAAGTCTGCTTAGCATGCCCTACCTGTTCAGGCACCTTCCCACCTGCCCAACTTCCTCTCTCATGCCTTCACCACTGACATCCAGCAATCCAGGAAAACTGCTAATCTGGTTCTTTGAACCCACATGCTATTTCCTCCCTTTGGGACTTTCCACATACTCTTCTCTTCAAATAGTCTCCTTTCATCTATTTCATCTCTATGCAAGGTACACATTTTCTAAAACTTAGCTTAAGGTTCAGTGCTTCTTGTTTCCCTTCTTCAGAGGCATCACAATTTCTTCGTATATTCTCATATTTTGTTTATTCAACCAAAATCTACTATGCATCCAATATTATGCCATTCGCTGTATCTGTTGCTGATGTACAGGCATGAATAGATATTTCTATAGAGGGACTCCTAACATTTCTACTGCCTTGCTTATTTGTACCTCTCTCTGCCCTGAAGTGCTGGAGGGCATGGAATGGATCATAATCATCTTTGCATTCTCAGACCTTGGCAAAGGTAGGTACTTAATAAGTGTGTATTAAACCAACTGAAACAGCAGTGTTTTGACTACAGTGTTTTGAATGATGAAATTTTACAACTGTTAAAGTAACTCATAGTTTCCAATGAGTAGTGCTTGATACTCTACATTGGAGAAAAACACAACTCTATGTTTCCATGGAGCAAAGTCAACTGCATTCAGAGAGTATACAGCTCAAGAGTCTTTAAAGATGCTTTGAGATACGAGTGGATAATTTCTGAGTTCATAATCCATAATTAAAGTGACATAGGAGAGCACATTTAGTCCCACTGAAGTCCACTTCTAGAAACTGTGATTTCTAATCCATGCTGCACTAATTTGCCTGATAGAAATCTTGTGGTTTTATTCAGCATTTAGAGATATAGGCAAGAAAAAAGAGTAGAAATTTGATTTATAGCTTTACAGCTAGAGAAGTAACATTTTGGTTCTTGATTAATATTTAAAAAGTCAAACAAAATATTTGACATTCATTCTGTGGTTGATGTATGAATCTGTCAACTCCATTCTCTCTTACAAAGGCATTCTCTGGGTTTTACACTGAGGCTTATTCCAAACTCAATCTTATGTTCTGTTTCTATTAAAAATTTCTAATTGGCATCCACCTTTTGCTTTCTTTCACTGAATAAATACATTAATCAGTTTTAAAATGTACAAGATGGTATTAATTTTCATAACTTAACACTATAACTTTTTTTAATCTAAGTGTTTCCAAATTATCCTTGGATAGGGGAAGTGAAAAACTGCACATTTATAATATGGTTGAGATAGAAAACATATCTTTCAGATTTCAAATTATGTAGATTCAATATAGGGCTTCCTTGATGGCTCAGACGGTAAAGAAACTGCCTGCAATGCAGGAGACCTGGGTTTGATCCCTGGGTCGGGAAGTTTCCCTGGAGAAGGAAATGGCTACCCATTCCAGTATTCTTGCCTGGAGAATTCCATGGACAGAGGAGACTGGCAGGCTACAGTCCATGGGGTCGCAGAGTCAAACACAACTGAGTGACTAACACTTTTTTTTCTTTCAGATTCAATATAAATCTTTGTCAATTTATTAAGCATTTAAGACTAGGACTTCTCTCTCTCTTTCTTAACTTTCTTTTGGAAATTGAAAGAAGCATGGTTAGAGGATGTCTTTGGTCAGGTCCCAAACACTATGATATACTGATATATTCTCCTAAGATCCACTCACTGTAGGACTGAATGTTGCAAATGATGGGTCTAACCACAACTTGTGAAAACTTCTTTTGTTCCTCAAACCAGGAGAGCCAAGTTTCAAATCTGTTTATTCATTTCTACTTCCTGAAAGATTAGATACTCTAGCTCAATAACTGGTTCCTTGAAGGGCTCCTTTCTCTTGCTTTAGAATTACTCTTTATTTCCTTAATCTGGTTTCAGGTAGTTGACCTTAATAGTAAGAAAAGTGTTTTTGGCTTTTGTATGCCATGAAAGAGAACAGATGACCCATCTAATTCGTTCTTTGATTTTCCATTCTTCTCAAAGCCGACTTTTTTACTATGAGTAGTACCCCAGTGCTTTGATAGCCTTTGTGTAATCCTTATTATCAACTACTGTGCTTTGAGCTAGTTTCTCAAAAGTAATAATTTTAGTAATTGACCTTTATAGACTCAGAAAACTTCTGAATTTAAAGCTTTGTAATGAATCAACTAAGATATATAGCATGAATATTTAGTTTGCAATTGTATAATCATACAACTGAGAAAGACTTTGAGTTTTAATTAGAACAAGGCTTTTTTTTTTTTTTTTTTAAAACAATTTCAAGTCTTCCTCATTCCAATGGGTTCTTACTTAGTTTCTGGTATTTACACTTATAGTGGTTACTATGATTTATTTAAATGAACTTTTTTTGCAACTATTTCTTGATTTATTAATTAAAAGTGGTATGTTACTAAAAAAATTAAAAAAACTTGATGTACTTTCACTACTAATTTCCTTTCCAGTTACAGATTTTTCACTTATTTCTGATACCAAGGTTTATAAAATGTACATTCTTTTAAAGAGCTATAATTAGGAATTTCTCTGCCTTATCCATGGAGTAGATAACAAAATTTATGGTATATGTATAGAGTTATTGTTTTACAGAAATTTAATATTTATATAGAAATAAGTGATGTATTTAGATTCAAAGAAAGGGCATGTGATCCATATCACGAAACCTCCCACTGCTCAACAGGAAAAAGCTTCAATTGTTAAAAATTCAGTACATTTTCTACTAACTTCTTTTCAACTTTCTTTGCTTTTATAGTTCATATTCAGGTACCAGTCTTCTCTATATTTTGCACTATCCACTTCCTTGAATTTACTTTTATTTTGTCAAGGTTTTCTCTTTGAGAATGTTTTTTTAACATGGGGTTCAGTTCAGTTCAGTTCAGTCGCTCAATTGTGTCCGACTCTTTGTGACCACATGGATTGCAGCACACCAGGCCTCCCTGTATATCACCAACTCCTGGAATTTACTCAGACTCATGTCCATTGGTGAGAAGGCAATGGCAACCCACTCCAGTACTCCTGCCTGGAAAATCCCATGGATGGAGAAGCCTGGTAGGTTGCGGTCCATGGGATCACTAAGAGTTGGACACGACTGAGCATCTTCAATTTCACTTTTCACTTTCATGCATTGGAGAAGGAAATGGCAACCCACTCCAGTGTTCTTGCCTGGAGAATCCCAGGGATGTGAGAGCCTGGTGGGCTGCTGTCTATGGGGTCGCACAGAGTCAAACACGACTGAAGCGACTTAGCAGCAGCAGCAGAATGTCCATTGAGTCAGTGATGCTATCCAACCATCTCATCCTCTGTCATCCCCTTCTCCTCCTGCCTTCAATCATTCCCAGCATCTCAGGGTCTTTTCAATGAGTCAGTTCTTCGCACCAGGTGGCCAAAGTATTGGAGTTTCAGCTTCAGCATCAGTCCTTCCAGTGAATATTCAGGACTGATCTCCTTTAGGATGGACTGGTTGGATCTCCTTGCAGTCCAAGGGACTCTCAAGAGTCTTCTCCAACATCACAATTCAAAAGCATCAATTCTTCAAGCGCTCAGCTTTCTTTATTTCTCACATCCATACATGACTAATGGAAAAACCATAGCTTTGACTAGATGGATCTTTGTTGGCAAAGTAATGTCCCTGCTTTTTAATGTGCTGTCTATGTTGGTCACAACTTTTCTTCCTAGGAGCAAGCATCTTTTAATTTTGATGGCCGCAGTCATCATCTGCAGTGATTTTGGAGCCCCCAAAATAAAGTCTGTCACTGTTTCCACATGTATTTGCCATGAAGTGATGGAACAAGATGCCATGATCTTAGTTTTCTGAATGTTGAGTTTTAAGCCAACTTCTTCATTCTCTTTCACTTTCATCAAGAGGTTTAGTTCTTCTTCGCTTTCTGCCATAAGGGTGGTGTCATCTGCATATCTGAGGTTATTGATATTTTCCATGGAAATCTTGAATCCAGCTTGTGCTTCATTCAGTCCAGCATTTCTCATGAGGTACTCTGCATATAAGTTAAATAACCAGGGTGACAATATATAGCCTTGACGTACTCCTTACCTGATTTGGAATCAGTCTGTTGTTCCATGTCCAGTTCTAACTATTGCTTCTTGACCTGCATATAGATTTCTCAGAAGGCAGGTCAGGTGGTCTGGTATTCCCATCTCTTGAAGAATTTTTCACAGTTTGTTGTGATTTACACAGTCAAAGGCTTTGGCATAGTCAATAAAGAAAAAGTAGATGCTTTTCTGGAACTCTTGCTTTTTCAATGATTCAATGGATATTGGCAATTTGATCTCTGGTTCCTCTGTCTTTTCCAAATCCAGCTTGAACATCTGGAAGTTCACAGTTCATGTACTGTTGAAGCCTAGCTTGAAGAACTTTGAGCATTACTTTGCTAGCATGTGAGATGACTACAATTGTGTGGCAGTTTCAGCATTCTTTGGCATTGGAATGAAAAATGACCTTTTCCAGTCCTGTGGCCACTTCTGAGTTTTCCAAATTTGCTGACATATTGAGTGCAGCACTTTCAAAGAATCATCTTTTAGGATTTAAAATAGCTCAACTGGGATTCCATCACCTCCACTAGCTTTGTTCATAGTGATGCTTCCTAAGGCCCTCTTGACTTTGCATTCCAGGATGTATGGCTCTAGGTGAGTGATCACATCATCATGATTATCTGGGTCATGAAGATCTTTTTGGTATAGTTCTTCTGTGTATTCTTGCCACCTCTTCTTAATATCTTCTGCTTCTGTTAGGTCCATATCATTGCTGTCCTTTATTGTGCCATCTTTGCATGAAAAGTTCCCTTGGTATCTCTAATTTTCTTGAAGAGATTTCTAGTTTTTCCCATTTTATTGTTTTCCTCTATTTCTTTGCAGTGATCACTGAGGAAGGCTTTCTTATCCCTCCTTGCTGTTCTTTGGAACTCTGCATTCAAATGGGTATATCTTTCCTTTTCTCCTTTTCCTTTTGCTCTCTTCTTTTCTCAGCTATTTGTAAGGCCTCCTCAGACAACCATGTTGCCTTTTTGCATTTCTTTTTCTTGGGGATGGTCTTGATCACTGCCTTCTGTACAGTGTCACAAACCTCCATCCATAGTTCTTCAGGCACTCTGTCTATCAGATCTAATCCCTTGAATCCACTTGTCACTTCCACTGTATAGTTGTAAGGGATTTGATTTAGATCATACCTGAATGGTCTAGTGGTTTTCCCTACTTTTTTCAATTTCAGTCTGAAGCTGGCAATAAGGAGTTCATGATCTGAGCCACAGTCAGCTCCTGGTCTTGTTTTTGCTGACTGTATAGAGCTTTTCCATCTTTGGCTGCAAAGAATATAATCAATCTGATTTTGGTGTTGATCATCTGATGATATTCATGTGTAGTCTTCTCTTATGTTGTTGGAAGAGGGTGTTTGCTATGAGCAGTGCATTCTCTTGGCAAAACTCTGTTAGTCTTTGCCCTGCTTCATTCTGTATTCTAAGGCCAAATTTGCCTGTTACTCCAGGTATCTCTTGACTTCCTACTTTTGCTTTCCAGTCCCTATTAATGAAAAGGACATGTTTTTTGAGTGCTAGTTCTAGAAGGCCTTGTAGGTCTTCATAGAACCATTCAACTTCAGCTTCTTCAGCATTACTGATCAGGGCACAGACTTGGATTACTGTGATATTGAATGGTTTGTCTTGGAAACGAACAGAGATCATTCCTTTTTTTAAGTTTTATTTAATTGGAGGCTAATTACTTTACAATATTGTAGTGTTTTTGCCATACAATGACATGAATCAACCATGGGTATACATGTGTTCCCCATCCTGAACCCCCCTCCCACCTCCCTCCCCATCCCATCCCTCTGGGTCATCCCAGTACACCAGCCCTGAGCACCCTGTCCCATGCATCGAACCTGGACTGGCGATCTGTTTCACATATGACAATATACATGTTTCAATGCTATTCTCTTAAATCATCCCACCCTCGCCTTCTCCCACAGAGTCTAAAAGACTGTTATATACATCTGTGTCTCTTTTGAGATCACATCCAAGTGTGCATTTCGGACTCTTTTGTTTAACTGTGATGGCTACTCCATTTCTTAAAAGGGATTCTTGCCCACAGTAGTAGATATAATGGTCATCTGAGTTATTTGAACGGCAAAACCTTCAAAGTCTGCAAGTCAGAAAATATCTTGATTTTGCTGTTTTACATGAATAATAGTTTGGGTGAGTGAGTGTAGAAGTCTAGACTCAATATCATTCCTCCACACAAATCTCAAATTACTGTTCCTCTGTCTTCTCGTGTACAGTGCTGCTGATAAGAAATAGAATATCTGACCGATTTTCATTCCTTCATTCTTTATCTTCATTCTCTATTCTTCCTTCAATTTCCCCACTCTGGCATATTAAAAAGTATTTTTATCCTTACAGTTCTAAAATTTCATCAGATTATATCTAGCTATGCATCTCCTTCCATTCTCCCCATACTAGGTAGAGATTTTCAGCTTGAAGATTCATATCTTTCTAAAGCTCAAGGAAATGTTCTTTTTCTGTTATTATTAGTATTTTGGTTATTATTGCTTCCTCCTTTCCATTGTTCTGAAACTCTGATTAGATGATGGGCTTCCTTATGTAGGCTCCAGGTCTTTTGCATTTTTGGTGATTTTAAGTGTTTTGTTTTACTCTCTGGGAGAGTTCTTTGATATCAACTTCAGATCATCAGGTTGGTCTTTAGCCTTATCTATCATTCTACTGTTCAAGTTAATCCACTGGATTTTTAAACATCATATTCATAATTTCAAGGAACTCATTCTCCTTTGTCCTTCACTCACAGAGATTGTTTTCATTTTGTGGTTAAAGTACTTTTCTCTAATCACTGTAAGGATACTAATTAGAGTTTTTAAAAGATTCTTTCACCCCTTCCACCCATTTTCTTTGATTTATCTCTATTTCCTTTTGGCCAGTTACTCATTTGTCTTTTTAAAATGAGTAATTGTCTTTTTAAAATTTGTTTCCCATCTTGGTTTCCTTTTATGTTGTTGGTTTTTCTCAAAATCTGGTGGAGGGGAGGAAAAAGACTTCCTCAACCTTCTTAGAGTTTCTGGCTGGGCTTGAAAATTAAACAGACAAAGACAGGAGAAAAGCATACAAACTTATTTAATCTAAGTTTTACGTTACAGGAAGTCTTCATAAGGAAATGAAGACTCAAAGAAATGGTTAGACCTGAGTATTTTTATATTAGGTTTCTTAAAGAGTGGAAAGTCATGGAAAGATATGATAGGGAAAAGAGTATGAAGTAAGTATAAACTGAGGGTCACTTAGCAAGGCCTGTTCATTCAGATTCCTCTCTGTGTCCCTTTGTCTTTGAAGATAAAGATGCTCCTCACCTCTAGGTATGGATAAGGTACCTCTCACATTAGGGTCTTATGACTGGCTTCAGCGGAAAGTCAGAAAGTCCTTCCTATAAACACCATTTCTCAAATCCTTTCAGTTTGAAATATTCAGCATGCCATGATACCATATGTTAGGGTAGTGTGTCCTGAACACTCTCACTAGTGACTTCTTTTCCTTTTTATCTTTTTAAAAACAGCTTTATTGAGGTGTAACATATGAAATTTTCAATTCATCAAAATCTGGTGATCTTGATTGTGATTCTTACCTTGTGAACGAAGGACACAATTGATAAGATAGCTTATATGCTATTGATAGACACCTTTTCCCATTGATGATAGTTAAGATTCTCCAGTAAGGAAATAATTCTCAACCTTAAGTACATCTTAGCATCATAAAAGATATTTTTAACAGTGCAGATGTCCAGGCCCTGCCTCAGGCCAATTAAATTAGCAGTGGGGCTTAGGCATTAGTATTTTCTTAAAGCTCTTCAGGTATTTTAATGTGGAGAATGGTTAAGAAGCACTGCTATTAGGTATGTGTGCAGGAAAACAAGCTCATACACCCAGAGCTCACAATTACCAGAGCAAGAGGGCTACAGTTTGGGAAAGGAAGTGTTTAGTGTTTGTGGAAAGAAATGCCTATCCTCTCTTTTCTTCTCCCTCTATATCTTTTGTGCAGGTCTGGAGTTTCTTCTCCTGGAAACCAGAGTTCTCTTTTAAGGCGCCTTCCCTAGCAGGAAGGAGTGCTTTCCTTAGAAAGTGTATGGCCAAAACCACCACAATATTGTAAAGTAATTATCTTCCAACTAAAAGAAATAAATTAATTTTTAAAATGTTAAAATAAAAGATCTCTATGCTATGCTATGCTAAGTCACTTCAGTCGTGTCTGACTCTGTGTGACCCCATAAACGGCAGCCCACCAGGCTTCCCCGTCCCTGGGACTCTCCAGGCAAGAACACTGGAGTGGGTTGCCATTTCCTTCTCCAATGCATGAAAGTGAAAAGTGAAAGTGAAGTCGCTGAGTCTTGTCCGACTCTTAGCGACCCCATGGACTGCAGCCTACCAGGCTCCTCCATCCATGGGATTTTCCAGGCAAGAGTACTGGAGTGGGGTGCCATTGCCTTTTCCGGAAAGTGTTCTCTAGCTTTAGCCAAAGGTCTCAAGCCCTACCAGTCCTATGTGGCGAGCCCTGCTGTCTCACTCATGCCTACGCACACAGAGAGGTTCCCCAGCCCCGCCTGCTGCGGTATCTGTTAAGCTGGGGGCCTTTCTGGGTTTTCTTGGGATGAACTGCACCGAGAGCCGGTGTCTGGATTATGGTTTCCTCTGCAATTTCTTTGCCAATCCAATCTGATCTGCTTTCTGTTTTTCAGAAATTCTTCAAACTTCTTGTCCACTGAGTTTACTAGTTCATATTTTCCAATGCTTATATAAATGAATAATTTAAAAAATATTTTCTGTCATCTCAATGGAAAAATGGGAGGAAGGTGGACACAATTGCTTGCTCTGTCATCTTAGACTGAGAGTCCCTCAAACCATTCTGGATGTCTTCTAAAGCCTGGTAAGAGTTTAACTCCGTCACCAAACTTTCCTCAGAAAATGTAACCAGTGTTTTATTAATATATAACTGTTCCTGCCTTTGCTATAACTCAGTTGGAGTTATTTGGAAACTCACTTAACATCTTTGTGTTGGTTCTCCTCATTTTTAAATAGAAGAGGGCTAATAGGGATTTTCTAAATTTCTTCCCATTATTAATATTTAAGGATTATAAAATTGTCTTTAGAATAGGATTCTGCCACTATCTGAAAATCAGGGTGTTCTGTATAAAATACCTTTTAAATATAGAGAGACGGGACCTTAGTAAATCTACTTTAGAGGAAGAACTAAAATAGAATAATGTACAAGCAACTAACCCGGTGGCTACTTTAGATTTAGTGGTTACAGAAGTCTTCTGTGAGGAAATGTCATGTAGGCTGAGAACAGAATAAAAAGATAGAAACAATCATAGAAAAATCAGGAACAGAGAACATGCTAGGTAAAGAGAACAGTTAGTGCAATACCCATTTACTAGACTACTAATGCACATTTCTATGTTCATTTAATTGACTATGGGTCCTGGTTTTAACTCTTTTTGCACAAAGTATGCTTTTTTTTTTAAATTTTATTTTATTTTTAAACTTTACAAAATTGTATTAGTTTTGCCAAATATCAAAATGAATCCGCCACAGGTATACATGTGTTCCCCATCCTGAACCCTCCTCCCTCCTCCCTCCCCATACCATCCTTCTGGGTCGTCCCAGTGCACTAGCCCCAAGCATCCAGTATCATGCATCGAACCTGGACTGACAAATCGTTTCATACATGATGTTATACATATTTCAATGCCATTCTCCCAAATCTTCCCACCCTCTCCCCCTCCCACAGAGTCCATAAGACTGTTCTATACATCAGTGTCTCTTTTGCTGTCTCGTACACAGGGTTATTGTTACCATCTTTCTAAATTCCATATATATGCGTTAGTATACTGTATTGGTGTTTTTCTTTCTGGCTTACTTAACTCTGTATAATAGGCTCCAGTTTCATCCACCTCATTAGAACTGATTCAAATGTATTCTTTTTAATGGCTGAGTAATACTCCATTGTGTATATGTACCACAGCTTTCTTATCCATTCATCTGCTGATGGACATCTAGGTTGCTTTAATTCTAGTAGCCCAATTTGATACAGATGCTGTTGCCCAAAGCTGTTCTCTCCCTGTGCCTTACTTTTGCTTATAGTGCATTCAGACAATGCTACTATAGAAAAATGTATGCAATAAAAGAATCCCTGTGAATCCAAGGCAAGGCTAGTCTATACTACAATAGGCAAGTTCTGCCAAAAAAGGAAATCAGTTTGCTTCACAATACACACCCAAAGATGATTTCTGATGCATTCAGAAGATGCTCAGAACCAGACTGAGTTTTTAGTTCCTTCACTTTTGTGTACATCTCAGTTTGGTTTGGAGAAGGCAATGGCACCCCACTCTAGCACTCTTGCCTGGAAAATCCCATGGATGGAGGAGCCTGGTAGGCCGCAGTCCATGGGGTCACTAAGAGTTGGACAAGACTCAGCGACTTCACTTTCACTTTTCACTTTCATGAATTGGAGAAGGAAATGGCAACCCACTCCAGTGTTCTTGCCTGGAGAATCCCAGGGACAGGGGAGCCTCGTGGGCTGCCGTCTATGGGGTCGCAGAGAGTCGGACACGAGTGAAGCGACTTAGCAGCAGCAGCAGTTTGGTTTAAAGGAGATGCATCTCAAAGCAAATGGTCCATTTGGTTATGAAATCTTACTCTCATTCTAAATACCGTCTTTCAGCATAGGGCCTTCACCTGCATTTGCATTCTTCATTCAGGTGTTTTGTTATTCAGCTCTTATTCCTCAGTTGGCCAGTCACTATTTTGTTTTTTAAATCAGGATTTATTTTTTGTTTCAATAAATTATCAATCATAGTCAACTCTCAACAAAGGTAATGCTAGAATGACAATTAAATTACCTATCTGGAAACAATGAGAGCCATAGTTCAAGTGGGAAGAAGGGAAAAATCACTCTCAGTGGACATAAAAGATTAGCAAACACCATAAGAATGGAAGGAAAAATAACATATGTGAATGTGTGTGTACTAACTTATGTACAGCACACTTCTTTTGAGAGTTGGAATTGAATCACAAGATATTTCATATGACAGAGGATAACTAAATATCTTTTTCAAGAAATATTATTTGCAAGCTTCTGAAAATAATTCTGAAGATTTGCATGGTGCAAAAATATTAAAGTACATCAATTACAAAACTGAGAATTTGCCATATGGTGACTTAGAATCTCAAAGCTTCAGGTTGAAAAGAAAAATCTGTTATATTCTTCTACCTTCTACAATATTCAGTGTTCACTGCCAAGTTCTCAACATTATGAACCAAATTATAGTTAGATATGCAAATTACTGGTTACACAACACAAAGTAGCCTAATAAGATTGTGAACTTATACTGGCTCCTTTTCTCTCTCCCAAACCCAATGCTGGAGATGCAGAGAAAGGAAAAGGAGTAATGGATCTTGGAAACTCATATACAGACTGAGAAATCCTTTCAAGGAGAGTAGTGTTTGGGTGCCAGTGTGCACAGCAGATAGGAGTCCAGAGTGAGAGGACAGGCAGCCACAGGGGAAAGACTGGAATGGAGCGTCCTAGTTTTCTTCTCCCCTTACTGCCCTGGGGTAGATCACTGGAGGCAGAAAAACAGCAGTACCTGCTCTCAGGGTGGCACTGGAGCATTCTGCCACCCTGTAGGGTGAAGAGACAGAGAGGCTCCCAGAAAGGTAAAGGCATTTGGGGGTGCTCTGGTTGAGTGATGGGTAGAGGCGGTCAGTGGTGAGCTGGTGGGGCAGGAGGCAACATCAAGCCCAGACCATAACAGCAGAGACCTTCTACTCTGAAGAACACTCTCTTTGCCACTCCCTAGGCTTACTATCAGAGAAGGCAATGGCACCCCACTCCAGTACTCTTGCCTGGAAAATCCCATGGACGGAGGAGCCTGGTGGGCTGCAGTCCATGGGGTCACGAAGAGTTGGACACGACTGAGTGTCTTCAATTTCACTTTTCACTTTTATTCATTGGAGAAGGAAATGGCAACCCACTCCAGTGTTCTTGCCTGGAGAATCCCAGGGACGGGGGAGCCTGGTGGGCTGTTGTCTATGGGGTCGCAGAGAGTCGGACACGACTGAAGCGACTTAGCAGCAGCAGCAGGCTTACTATGAGGGGCGCAAGCTAGAATCTCAAAAATAAATAAAACATAACTGATCAAACTATGGGGTAAAATGATTAATCAAAAATCAAAGCTGCATAGAATAATGAACCCTGAACAGAAGCTCATAGATCAAGCACACAAAATATTAACAAAAATTTATAAGATTTAAATATCACAATTTAGCTCAAACTAATAGAGAACTTTATATGCAATACAGAATAGATATTTTGTTTTCTTTAAGCATACATGAAACATTTACAAAAATAAACTACTTGCAGGGCACAATGAAAACCTTAATAAATCTCAAATAATCAACATTATAGATGTTCAAGATTAACCAAAATGTAATAAAATTAAAAATCATAGGGAAACTATAAAAAATTACATCTGAATGATAGTGAAAAACACATGTCAAAATTTGTGAGAGTTTTAAATATATTAGTCAGAAAACAAGGCACTAAAAATAAATGAGTTGTATTTTTCAACTCAAGTGTTAGAAAAGCAATAGAAAGAAATCCAAAGAAACAAGTGAGAAGGAAATAATATGAAAATAAATCAATAAATAGAGAAGAAAATAACAAAAATGGGGAAGATGAAAAACCAAAATCTGCTTATTTGAAAAGATTAGTAAAACAGACTGGACTGATCAAGAAAAGGAGAAAGAAGAAGAAAATCAATAAAATGTAACATGACAAAGAAGAAATAGCTACAAACACAGATCACAAAATAATACTACAGGCAACTATGTGTCAGTTATATGGAAACTAGAATAAAATGCATATATTTAGGGGAAATACAGTAAAAATTAGTACAAAAAGGAGACAAAATTTCACACTAAACAATAGTGTTCAAAGAAACTGAAATAGTAATCAAAGACTTCCTCCATAAAAGAAACTCACAGATTCCAGGTGGCTTTACATTTCATTTCTATCATACTTTCAAAGATTAGATGATGCTTATTTCATGCAAGTTGTTTCAGAAACAAAGAAGGAAAACTATCCACATAATTTTATGTTGCAAGTATAATCTTGATTCCAAAATGGAATGAGTGAGGGCAGTACAAGAGAAAGGACTGCAGGCTCCAGTCATTTATGAGAGGCAGTAAAGCATAGCATGTAGGTACAGGGATTCCAGGGTCAGGCTCTCTGAGCTCCAACTGCAGCTTCACCATTGACTAGCTGTGCGGCCTTGGGAATGTTACTTGACTTCCTTGTGTCTTAGTCTCTTCATCAGTAAAATGAAAATGACAAGAATTAGTATATATGTTGTAAGCTGTGAGTGTGTCAAAGTCCTTGGTCAGTGCCTGGTATGAAATACACTATAAATAAGTAAATATCCTATATCCTATATATAACAAATATCCTATAAAAATCCTATAAGTAAATATCCTATAAACATCCTAAAGTAAATATCCTGTAAGTCAGAGATCACCAACGTTTTGGGCTCTAGGGACTGGTTTCAAGGAAGAGGAGTTTTCCGTGGACCATGGTCGTGTGTGGGGACAGTGTTTTCAGGATGATTCAAGGACACTGCATGGACAGTGCACTTTAGTTCTAATCTAATGCCACCACTGATCTTACAGGAGGTACCAGTCCACAGCCTGGAGACTGGGGACCCCTGAAAGTGTTAGCAACTGCTAATACTGACATGAATATCAAATTTACAAATCTTAGCTAACCAACAGATATTAAAATGCTATATAAAACAGTAATCAAACCAGAGTTTATTTTAGGAATGTAAGACTGTTTAACTTTAGAAAATCTATCAGTTTAAATGTACTACATTAATTGACCAAAAGAGAAAAATCACATGATAATCTTAGTAGATGAGGATAAAAAATTTAAATTCCTATTTATGACTAAAAAATATTGGAGAAGTAGGAATCAAAGGAAATTTCTTTGTTATAACTGTATGTAGAAATTACAGACATCATACTTAATGGAGAAAGTTTAAATGCATTCCTTGTATGATTAAGCATAAGACAATTTTGATCACCTATATAGAAATTCCAAAAGATTCAACAGACATGCTATGGAACTAGCACATGAGTTTGGCAAATGTGTCAGATATAAAATATATATGTATATATGGCAACCCACTCCAGTATTCTTGCCTGAAGAACCCCAAGGACAGAGGAGCCAGGTGGGCTACAGTCCATGGGGTGGCAAAGAGTCGGACACGACTGAGTAACACACACACACACACACACACGGGTATATACACAGAGCATTCCTCTATACCAACAACAGCCAACAAAAAATACACTGTTGAATTTACAACAGCAATGGAAAATACTGGAATTAGCCTAAAAGGTACAAGATCCTTATGTAGAAAAATTTTAGACTCCATTGAAAATCCAATAAATAAACAAACAAAAGACTCAAGTAAGTGGAGGTACATATTCTGTGCATGAATGAAAAACTTAAGATTATAAAGTGTCAATTTTCTCCTAGTTGAATACATGAGTTCAATTCAATTCTAATAAAAATTCCAGTATGATTTTAGAGCAACCTAAAAAATTTATTATAAAACTTATATGTAAGAATAAACAACCATCAAAACTAAGTCAACTATAATGGCCATAAAACAAATGTTTTGACACAAGAATGGAAAATTAAACCAATGGAAGAGAATCAAGAGTTCATGAACAGAACCACAGATTTAAACTTAATATATGATAAAGGTAGTACCATGGGTTCTGAGGAGTAGGATAAACTGTCCAATAAATTCTGCTGAGAAAATCAACTCATTACACATGAAGTACAGAATGCTAGATTCTTAACTCATAGTATATTTAAACTACAAATGGATAAGTAGTTAAATGTAAATCTAGATAGTAAAAGATAATGCAATAAAATAGCTTTGTGCCTTGAAAATGTGTTTTAACCAAAAAGCAGAAACCACAAGGTGAAAAATATGAAAATCTGACTACATTAAAATAAGAATTTTTGCTCAACAAACTGCACAATAGAGTTAACAAATAGGTGACTAACTAGAAGGTCTAAACCAGTAAGAGAATAAATAAGAAAAAGATGTAAAATCAAATATAACTAGCCAATTCACATATAAGGAAGCCTGAACAGCTAACAAGTACATAAAGAGATGCTCAACCACACTTGTAATTAAGAAAAAGAAAGAGCCTTTTATTTCTGCCAGATTCATCAGAATTAGAAATTCAGATAATACCAAATGTTAGCAAGAATAGAGGGGAGAGGAAGAGGAAATTAAACCTTTCCATGCCTGAGTAGTCAAAGATATGTTTTTTCCAGTAGTCATGTATGGATGTGAGAATTGGACCATAAAAAAAACTGAGTGCCAACAATTGATGCCTTTGAATTGTGGTGTTGGAGAAGACTCTTAAGAGTCCCTTGGACTGCAAGGAGATCAAACCAGTCCATCCTAAAGGAAATCAGTCCTGAACATTATTTGGAAAGACTGATTTTGAAGCTGAAGCTCCAATACTTTGGCCACCTAAAGTGAAGAACCAACTCATTTGAAAAGACCCTGATGCTGGGAAAGATTGAAGGCAGGAGGAGAAGGGGATGACAGGATAAGATGAGATGGTTGGATGGCATCACTGACTCAATGGACATGAGTTTGAACAAGCTCTGGGAGTTGGTGATGGACAGGGAAGCCTGGCGTGCTGCAACCCACTGGGTCACAAAGAGTTGAACATGACTGAGTGACTGAACTGAATTGAACTGAACTGAGGTATCATGGCTGATATCTGAACTGAATTGAATTTCCATTCAATGATACTCATTGAATTCAACTGAATGAATTCAATGAAATTCAATGAGTTTCAGTTCAATGATACCTTAACTGAGCTGAATTTCATGGCTGCAATCACCACCTGCAATGATTTTGGAGCCCAAGGAAAATAGTCTGTCACTGCTTCCACTGTTTCCCCATCTATTTGCCATGAAGTGATGGGACTGGATGGCATGATCTTAGTTTTTTGAATGTTGAGTTTTAAGCCAACTTGTTCACTCTCCTCTTGCACTTTCACCAAGAGGCTTCTTTAGTTCTGTAGAAGGGAATGGCAAACCATTTCAGTATTCTTGCCTTGACAACCCCATGAATTGAGATATACAAATACCTAATGAAGTAGCAAACCCTTCATAGTACGTATAGACTATAGAAATTCTGCCATAGGTTTACAAGAAGACACATGTGGGATACTTACATTAGTGTTGTGTATGAATGGCAGTGGGGGATTGGAAGCCACCTAGGAGTCCATCACCAGGGAGCAAGGAATGAATGCAGAAGTGAACTCTGATGGAAGTACACAATGAGATATGATGCAGTAGTTGGAAAAAATTAACTAGTTGCACATGTAACACAGTTAAAGTAG
Source organism: Bubalus kerabau (assembly GCF_029407905.1). Taxonomy (NCBI): domain Eukaryota; kingdom Metazoa; phylum Chordata; class Mammalia; order Artiodactyla; family Bovidae; genus Bubalus; species Bubalus kerabau. The sequence goes on from NC_073633.1 coordinate 76,882,487, forward strand.
AATATATAATTTTTTTTATTTTTTTTCTCTTTCAAACAAAGTAGAATATATAAGAAACAAAATGAGAATAATAGCACAGCATCACTTTTTAAATTTCAAAACACGTATACCAAACATCTAGTTTATACACACAAACCCAAGGATATATATTAGTCCCTTTAGAATGGATGATGAGAAGGACAAGGGAATGGGAGTGAGTCAGCAGAAAGAAGAGGTAAAATCAAATAACACAAAATCAGAGAGGAGCCTTTCACTGATTGATAAGTATCCATATAATCATATTAAAGAACATGATTAATCTGTATTTCTGCATTTGAGGAGTGCATTCCCTACATTCATCATGAATAGAAAACTACTGCCATATACCAATAGCCAATCATTTTATGTGCCTAAGCAGAAACTGAGGTTTCCAGATTAAAAAAAGATTTAGCTTGTTCACTCTCACAGACATATTAAATCCATTTGTATGCTCTTTGAAAGTCGTAGGCTCAGTCAACATTTATCATTGTTTATCAGAAAGTGTCTTATGTCTTCAGACCTGATCGGATTAATTTGTTCACTCTGACGCAGCAACAGTATATTAAAAATACCTTAAATAATATGCAATAGTCTAATTAGACTATTAGAAGCAATATATTTTCTTAGACCTTAAATTAAATCCTTCATTTGAAATGACTGTATTATTAATATTGCTGCATTTGTTGAAATGACCTACAGATGACTTGTCTGCAATGTTTAGTTTGAAATGGGACATTTCTGCATTTTCTAGTCAGAAATTTGATTAATGTTGACTTAAACTTATTAAATTCCTTAATTATACATTTCAAGAAAGTATTTTATTCTAATGTCAACAATGGTCACTGACGTTAACATTATTCAAATAATGCTCAAAACACAAATGGTTTCTTAGATCCTTCCATTTTTACTTATTTAGGGCAACAGTGACACTATCCAGCTTATGTATTTACTTAAATTGCATATTATATCTTGGGAGGGTTCTTTGGTGGTCATCCTGGTTTTTCCGTAAAGGCCCATCAGAAGGGTTCTGCTTTGTTACAAAACTATCAGTCCTAGTAACTATGAAAGAACTTAAGCCAAAAGTTTTGCCATATGCATCAAAAGGATCTGATACAGTAATGTTTCTTTTAAGGTTTCATGTTTAGCATTATATATAAGTTAAAGCCGCACAAATCTCCCCAGTATACATTGAACTAAAAGGTTTTTAATTTCAGTTATTTTCAAAACAGAACATTATTTTTTATAGCAATGTAGCTGAATGCCAGAAAGTCCAAGGACTCTGACTATAGTTTTAATGCTGATTCATAGTCTGTAATTATTTGTTCAGTACATTATTTGTTTCTCCTTTCTTTCATCTTGCTTATCCAACCATTGACTTCAGACTTGGTAATATGGCATACTTCAGCTAATGGTATGTGAGAGAACATTCATCTTCCACATCTGAGCAGAAACTTCATGTGAAGTGTGGCTGGGCTGGGGCCCTCTTGCTTCATTCATCCTTACACCAGGAGAACAGTATGTCTCTTTTAACCTGGGTTCCAAAATGGAAAAGCACATGGAGGTGAGCCCACCAAAGTTTCAGTTCAGTTCAGTTCAGTTGCTCAGTCGTGTCTGACTCTTTGTGACTCCATGAACCGCAGCACACCAGGCCTTCCTGTCCATCACCAACTCCCGGAGTTCACCCAAACCCATGTTCATGGAGTCGGTGATGCCATCTAACCATCTCATCCTCTGTCATCCCCTTCTCCTCCTGCCCTCAATCTTTCCCAGCATCAGGGTCTTTTCAAATGAGTCAGCTCTTCGCATCAGGTGGCCAAAGTATTGGAGTTTCAGCTTCAACATCAGTCCTTCCAATGAACACCCAGGCCAGATCTCTTTTAGGATGGACTGGCTGGATCTCCTTGCAGTCCAAGGGACTCTCAAGAGTCTTCTCAACACCACAGTTCAAAAGCATCAATTCTTCGGCGCTCAGCTTTCCTTATAGTCCAACTCTCACATCCATACATGACTACTGGAGAAACCATAGCCTTGAAGCAGAGCCAAATTGTGATATAACATGCAGAAGAAAAACTATTGTTGTAAACCACTGAGCTCTGGGATTTATTTGTTATAAACTAGAGGAAGTTAGAGAATTCATGGATTTAGGGAGTGACAAAAGAATTTACCATCTGCTTTGTCCACATAAATTAAGAATAATCTTTTACTTTTCTGACTTTATTGATTCCTACATTTCATTATTTCAGCACAGGCTCTATTTAACTGTATAGAATCTATCTATCCACTTACCTAGCAACATCAGAAAAATTCTAGCACTTTACAGATTGAGTCTATAAAAATATTCAAATGATATGTTGACTTGGCCCAAAATCTTATATATACTGACCACACATTAGAATGATGACATGGGGCAGGCAGGGGAGTGGTAATCTTAAGCTTTTTTTATGTGGAAGAACCAAAGGGTGACCAAATAGTGGTGAAATGGCACCCAGAGGCACTCTCAGTTTCTACCATGTACACTTCCTTCAAGCAGGTAAATTCTTTGAGCCACCCTGGTCGACCTTCCAGTTTGATATCCACCAATACACTATCCCCCAGCCTAGGAGGGAACCCCCTGAAAGGAAATGATAATATGTTTTTCATGATTTTATTTACTCATTATTTTCATTTGGAACATAGTACAAGGCTTGTAAATAACAGACATTTAATAATGTTTATTGAATGAGTAAAAAGAATGACTGTATGCATAGTGCAATTCCCTATTGTTTAACTGACAAAGAAGAGTTTGATAGAAAATACATGCGAGTTACATCCACTATTTCTCATCCTAGACATGTTGTCTATAAATGCTGCTTTCACTTTTGCCTTCGAATAGGAGTTGACAAGGAGGAAAGGGATTACCAAGAAGAGTCTTCTGAGCATTCACTTTGTCTTAACAACCTTCACTAGGGGTACTACTCTCCAGGAACATTCAGCTCTAGGCTTATGCATGCAGAACCAACAAGGGTGCCAGACTATGGATTCAGAAGGCAAAGGCAGAAGCAGCAACTAGGTACCGTGACTTTTCTTCTACTGGATCTCAAGCTCCTTCAGGTCAAGGAAGACACTGTGCTGGGTGGTAAACATATAAACAATGACAAATAAAACAACGTTTATGCCCTTCTAGAGCTTATACTCTATCAGGGATATGCTCATTAGTGAATTAATACAGGAATAAATCTGTAATTTAAAATGATGATAAAATCTACAAAGAATATCAAGCTACTAGAAATTTAATGTGGTTTGAAAATTTTACTTCTTAGGGCTCTCATTTTATTCTTGGCTTCCCTGGAGATTTACAGATTTAGCCGGTGAAGTTGATGTCAGAGCAAATATTCAGCGAAGTTTCCAACAATTTAGCTAAGTTTTAAACTTCTCGATTTTTCCACTGTCAACAGCAATTTAATACCTGCATTTACCTGCCTGGCAGAGGACAAGGTCATGTGCCTTTATGCTGAGGCCGCAAGTAGAATGACTTTGCTTTTAAAGCTTCAGGAGCATTGCTAAATGCATGGTCACTTCCAACTAAATGAATGACTTGGCCCACAGCAGAATTACTGTGGTGTCTTCAGATGGCTCATTCCCAGGGCCAAGATATCACTTAAAAGGTCAATAGCATAACTTAATAAAGGGACAAGTTGTGTGTGCCTGTGTGTGTATTCTTAGGTCTTGTTGTGAAAGATGAGAGACTACTGTAATTTTGTTTCATTTTTTTAAAGGAGAAAATCTCTTGCTGAATTAATGGAAAATGCAGTTGACTACAGCTACATGAACTGATCCTGGGATCAGGGCCAGAAGGCCTAGTGACAAATTCACATTCTGTTAGCAACAAATTTCTGAATTTCTACAAAGGTATGGAACCCCCCCTGTGATTCTCAGGGGTCTAAATACTCACTGAAGAAGCTGGAAGCTACTATAACCTAACAGTCAAAGGATGTAATCTAGACAAGAGTCGCTCCTCCAAGATGGATGGGTCTGTCACAAAGCAGAGATTCAGATCAATAAGGACAGATGATGAAGAAACAATTTTTCAGGATTTCCTATTCCAGGCTCCTAGACCCTAGGTCTAAGAAATATTACATCAGTAAGACCTTCTTCATCAACCTCAATAGGCAAAGAGCAGGGAATACATGATCTAGAAACTTTTAAAACGAAACTGCTTATTCTCAAAGAATATGACTGCTGTAATGCTGTGAAGTAACCACTGGATAATCTCGAGTTTAGGTTACATTGGTTTCATTAGGTTACGTGGTAGATTCTCATTTTTTCTGGTCTACTTGCTCCCCAGGGGAAGAGTTCTCAGAAAAACAACATTTTGTTTTGCTGTGAATAAATGCTAACTAATGAATAGCCATCAGACTCTCCTCCTCCCTTCCTCTCAAAAACACCTCATCCTCTTTCAAGATTAGTTCAAATATCATCTCATCTTGGTACACATCATTAATTTCCCCATGTAATTACTGGCTTCTCCTCTGTGTTCCATGTTCATATCTTTGTTATTCTATTCATTACTGCACACTGTGGTTATCTGTATAGATGTCTTTCCCTCTATATATAGTGATGATTTTCTTGAGACTACCATCCTGTCAGGCTTCCCAGGTGGCTCAGTGGTAAAGAATCTGCCTGCCAATGCAGGAGATGTGGATTTGATCCCTGGATTGGGAAGATTTACTGGAGAAGGAACTGGCAGCCCATTCTAGTATTCTTGCCTGGAAAGTTCCATGGACAAAAGAGCCTGGTGGGCTGCAGTCGATTAGGTCACAAAGAGTCGGACATGACTGACAGAGTACACATGCACGCACCATCCTATCTTCCTTATCATTGAGTTCTCAACTGAGAGTACTGTTTATTACCAAGCAAATGCTGAATAAATGCTTACAGAATTGAACTTAAACCTGAAAAATATTCTAATAGCCCATCATAGAATTTGGGCTCCCAAACCTTCCATCCATGTTAAGTAGGAAGCTAGGGATCATACCTACAGATAATGTAAAAACTGGCAGAGATGGCAAATGCACTGAATGAAAGCTCAGTTCAGTTCTGTTCAGTCGCTCAGTCACGTTTGACTCTTTGCGACCCCATGGACTGCAGCATGCCAGGCTCCCTGTCTACCACCAACTCCTGGAGTTTATTCAGACTCATGTCCATTGAGTCTGTGATGCCGTCCAACCATCTAGTTCTCTGTCATCCCCTTCTCCTCTCACCTTCAATCTTTCCCAGCATCAGTGTCTTTTCCAATGAGACAGTTCTTCGCATCATGTGGCCAAAGTATTGGACTTTCAGCTTCAGCATCAGTCCTTCCAATGAATATTCAGGACTGATTTCCTTTAGGATGGACTGGTTGGATCTCCTTGCAGTCCAAGGGACTCTCAAGAGTCTTCTCCAATACCACAGTTCAAAAGCATCAATTCTTCAGCACTGAGTGAAACAATATTCTCAAATCTTGACAGACTAGAAATACGGGGTTAACCTAACAAGATCATGTTTAGCAGGAATAAAATGCAAGGTCTAGTACTTCTACCCAAAGTTCCAACCACAATAAATATCATCAACATATGAGATAAATATATTAATAAGAACTGGCTAAAGATGGAAAGTAAGCTTGGAAGCAGTGAGTTTCCTGTCACTAAGAATCATAAACTTTTAGATCCCTCCAACCCAGAAATTCTCTGAGATCTTTGATCATTCAAGTTTAAAAAAATGGAGGCTCCAGAAAAAGATAATGTCATCTCAACAGTGATAATTTCTAGTATTACATCCCACTGAAAGAATGAGTAGTCATAATTTTATGACAGTAGTCTGTCATTTTATTAATAGATTACAACACTTACTTTTTGTAAAGCATTAAGAATCAAGCTAAAAATATACTGTGACTGAGGAAAGTCCTCTATCTTTCTGTAAACACTAGATTTAAGATTTGTTTCTCAGATAATCATTGTTTCCAGATAACCACGCTTCTGGAGCATTCTGAAACTTTTAGTGGTGAGTTGTAGTCTATTTTATTAATACCTGTACAACCAGAGTTGCTGAGTAATATTTTTATCTGTTTTGGTACAGTCAGTGTTTTTCTAGAGTAGATTCAAATAAAGGAGCAAGTAGAAACCCATTTGAGTCTTCTCCAGCTGGAAGCCTGTTGTCATTGATATCAACAAAATAGACACCACAGGCAATACGCTTTTGGTGTCTCACAGCTGTTTTCCATCTCATTGCGGCTAATATAAAAGTGTTCTACATGTGTATGAACCAGGTTAGAATGTCATTACCTAAGAAATGGAGGTAACATCTTTTTCTTAAGTGGAAAACAAAATTTGTCCCAAAATCACCTAAATACTGAGTAACCAGCATATTTTTCTGCACTTGAGTTTTTACGAAAAAGAAGAAAATCGTTTACTAAGTAATAAAGGTGCATCCAGCAAGTTGGTATTAAGAATGTACTGAGGGAAATAGGGAGAAAACAACTTTTAGCTTATATCTCCTGGAAAGAATTTAACGGGCTTCCCGGGTGGCACAGTGGTAAAGAATCCACTTGCCAATGCGGGAGATGCAAGAGATGCAGGTTCGATTCCAGGCTTGGGAAGATTGCTTGGAGGAGGAAATGGCAACCTATCCCAGTATACTTGCCTGTATAATCCTGTGGACAGAGGAGCCTGTCCCATCCCTGTACAGTTCATGGGATTGCAAAGAGTCAGACACAACTGAGCAACTGAGTACACACACAGACACACACACAAGAATTTAACTTCCAATCACTGGAAATGAAAACAGACAAAAGGGTAGCAGTTTACAGAGTTCCGGGCCCAGTTCTTGACATATGCTATAACATATGACATTAGTAAGTCACTGTCTGCCCTCTTAAGAAAAGCATACTAAAATTTCAAGGAGAGACAGAATTTCAGAGAGACCAAATAGAAAGTGATGGCTCAGTACTGGACCCAGCTCTCACTAACCCCACAACTCCTCCCATCTAATATAATTTGTATGAGCAACTGAGCACACGCACACACACATAACATTAAATAAAAAAGCTCTGAGTTTTCTTCCATTTTACCACATACCATCTCTGAGAGAGAAAAAGAAGAGAAGTGGCATTTTCCAAAACTGGATTATATTCTAAGACAAAGATTAGCAAACTTCTTCTGTAAAGGACCAAAGAGTACATACTTTAGACTTTGTGGGTCACATGGTCTCAGTGGCAACCTCTCCTCTCTGCCCTTGTAGCAAAAAAGCCAAAGACAATATGTAAGCAATTCAGTATGCTGTGTTTCAATAAAATTATATTTAAAAACTGAGTGGTGCTATACTAAGCATCAAAAGAATAAAGTAATTAGGGATAAAGTTAATAAAATAAGTGCAAGATTTATGCAAAGATAATTAAAAAACAATTTAATTGTTGAAACTAAATTGTTAAATTATTGACAATTGTTGAAATTAAATTGTTAACAGTTATTTTCCATTATAATTAAATGGAAAGATAGCCCATGTTCATGAACTAAAAGTCTTAATATTGTTAACATGGCAATATTCTCCAAACTACAAATTCAACACAATCCCTATCAAGGGATCCCTATCAAAATCCAAGCAACCTTTATCAATTTCTGCTTTTCAGTTGACTCTAAAACTCATATGGAAATGCAAAGGACCCAGAACAGCTAAACCAATATTGAAAAAGAAAAGGTTAGAAGGCTTACACTTCTAGATTTCACTTAGACAGAGCTGTGCAATGCTTTGTGGCTCAGTCATATCTGACTCTTTGAGACCCCATGGACTGTAGCCCACCAGGCTCCTCTGTTCATGGGGATTCTCCAGGCAAGAATACTGGAGTGGGTTGCCATGCTCTCCTCCCAGAGATCTTCCCAACCCAGGGATCAAATCCAGGTCTCCCACTTTGCAGGCAGATTTTTTACCGTCTAAGCCACCAGGGAAGCCCTATCCAGAGCTACATTAATCAAAATAGTATGGTACTAGCATAAGGCTAGAAATATAGAATGATGGGATATAACTGATAATCTAGAAATAAAGTCCCACATTTATGGTCAACTGTTCTTTTAAAATAATTTTTAAATTTATTTTTAGTTGCGCTGGATCTTCGTTGCTGCACTGGATCTTTGTTGCTGTGAGCAGGGTTTATCTAGTGTGCTGAGTAGGGGCTATTCTTAGTTGTAGTGCTTGGGCTTTTCACTGCGGTGGCTTCCCTTGTTGAGGAGCACAAGCTCCAGGTCCATGGTCTTCAGTAGTTACAGCATGCAGCCTCAGTAGCTGCGGTGCATGGGCTTAGTTGCTCTGTGGCATATGGAATTTTCCTGGGCCAGGAATTGAACCCATGTCCTCTGCATTGGCAGGCAGAGTCTTATCCACTGTACCACCAGGGAAGTTTTCAATTGTTTTCTGACAAGGATAAGAAGATGTTTCAAAGGAAAACTGTCTTTTTAACAAATGATTCCTGAACAACTGGATGCTGTTGTTCAGTCAGTAAGTTGTGTCCAACTCTTTGCGACCCTATGAACAGTAGCATGCCAGGCTTCCCTGTCCTTCACTATATCCCAGACTTTGCCCAAACTCATGTCTATTGATTAAGTCAGTGATGCTAGTGAAAGTGAAGTTGCTCAGTCATGTCCGACTCTTTGCGACCCCATGGACTATAGCCTACCAGGCTCCTCTGTCCATGGGATGTTCCAGGCAATAGTACTGGAGTGGATTGCCATTTCCTTCTCCAGTGGATCTTCCCAACCCAGGGATCGAACCCAGGTCTCCTGCATTGTAGACAAAAGCTTTACCGTCCAACCTTTTAATCCTCTGCTGCCCCCTTCTCCTCCTGTCCTCAATCTTTCCCAGCATTAGGGTCTTTTCCAATGAGTTGGCTCTTTGCATCAGGTGGCCAAAGTATTGTAGCTTCCACTTCAGCATCAGTCCTTCCAATGAATATTCAGAGTTGATTTCCTTTAAGATTGACTAGTTTGATCTTGCTGTCCAAGGGACTCTCAAGAGTCTTCTCCAGCACAATTGGAAAACATCAATTCTTTGGCACTCAGCCTTCTTTATGGTCCAACTCTCACAACCATACATGACTACTGGAAAAACCATAGCTTTGACTAGAAGGATCTTTGTTGGCAAAGTAATATCTCTGCTTTTTAATATGCTGTCTAGGTTGGTCATAGCTTTTCTTCCAAGGAGCAAGTGTCTTTTAATTTCATGGCTCCAGTCACTATCCACAGTGATTTTGGAGCCCCCCAAAAGAAAATCTATCATTGTTTCCACTTTTCCCCCATCTATCTGTCATGAAGTAATGGGACTGGATGACATGATTTTCGTTTTTTAAATGTTGAGCTTTAAGATGGCTTTTTCACTCTCCTCTTTCACCATCATCAAGAGGCTCTTTAGTTTTTCTTCACTTTCTGCCATTAGAGTGGTATCATCTGCATATCTGAGGTTGTTAATATTTCTCCCAGCAATCTTGATTCCAGCTTCTGAGCCATCTACCCCAGCATTTCGCATGATGTACTTTGCGTACAAGTTAAATAAGCAGGGTGGCAATATGCAGTACAGACTTGACGTACTCTTTTCCCTATTTTGAACCAGCCTGTTGTTCCATGTCCAGTCTGTTGCTTCTTGTCCTGTATATAGGTTTCTCAGGAGGCAGGTAATGTGGTCTGGTATTCCCATCTCTTGAAGAATTTTCCACAGTTTGCTGTGGAAATACAGTAGTATTTTCACATAGTAAATGGCTTTAGCATAGTCAATGAAGCAAAAGTAGATTTTTTTTTAATTCCCTTGTTTTTTCTGTGATTCAGTGAATGTTGGCAATTTGATCTCTGGTTCCTCTGCCTTTTCTAAATCTAGCTTGTACATCTGGAAGTTCTCAGTTCATGTACTATTAAGCCTAGCTTGAAGGATTTTGAGCATTACCTTGCTAGCATGTGAAATGAGCACAACTGTATGGCAGTTTGAACATTCTTTGACCTCTCTTTGGGATTGGAACAAAATCTGACCTTTTCCAGTCCTGTGGCCACTGCTGAGTTTTCCAAATTTGCTTGCATATTGAGTGAAGTACTTTCACAGCAATAATCTTTTAGGATTTGAAATAGCTCATTTGGAATTTCATCACCTCCACTGGATATCCACATACAAAAGAATGAACTCCTATCTCACACTAAATAAAAAATTAACTCAAAATGCATCAAAGACTTAAATGTAAGAGCCAAAAATATAAAACTCTTAGAAGAAAACACAAAGGTAAATCTTCATGACTTTGGATAGGCAATGGTTTCTTAAACATTTCTCAAAAACTTCACCTCATAATCTTTGGGAATTAGTATTTCAACATAGGAATTTATTTTGGAGAGGAACACAAATATTCAGACCATATCATGGTCCCATCATAAAAATTCAAGAATTCTAATCCTTTTATGAACAACCTTCAAATAGTCAAATTTCTGTGAGGTTCAGAGATCTATTGAGATTAAACAACATTACTCAAAAATCCCATCCAATATTTAACAATGTTCCCACTCAGCAAACTACTCCTTATGCCTTTGTGAAGACGGAATGAAAAAACAGTGGGCACAATCAGGGGAAGAAATAGTCAGACCTTTGAAAACCTGCTGGCACCTAAAAGTCAGCTTTTAGAACTCCAAAGGCCTCGAGTCAATAGCATCTACACACTAGTCCTTGTTTCCATTGACAGGATGACCCTACAACAGAATAAAGTGATGGCCAGGTTTTTCTTTTTTGAATTCAGAATTGTCCTGTGTAGACAGCACAGAAGTAAAGGAAATTATGTCTGTGTGCTGAGTTGTCTGCTACTTTTTGTAACCCCATGGAATTTTCCAGGCAAGAATATGGGAGAGGGTTGCCATTTCCTACTCCAGGGAATCTTCTAGGCCCAGGGATTGAGCCTGGGTCTCCACATCTCCTGCATTAACAGGCGAATTCTTTATCACCACACCATCGGGGAAGCTAAAAGGAAATTATAGAAAAAATCAAGCTGCCAGTTAGCGAGAGGGAAGAGAGAAGAGAAAAGCATCTGGAAAGAGCCAATGTTATTCCTGGAGTTTGACCTTCTGCAGCTGCTGCTACTACTGACTTTCCCTGACACAAAGATTAGGAGGAAAAATCCACCTCTCACAAAGGTTGCACCAAAGACCATAAAAATACCATTTTGATGCCAACTGAGCATATTGGATCGGGGGATAGGAGGAGAAGTGAGTAATCAGAAAGCTGGACCATCAATAATAAACACTCAGCAAAAAGCAGCATTTATAGTTTTTAGTTAGCCGAACAAACACTTCCTTGGCTTTGAAAAGTAGAACTCAACTGGATGAAAATTTTATATACAGTAAGGGTAATAGAATGGACTTTAAATTCTCCTTTATACACAGAAAAAGCTTATTAAAAGCACCCCAGAGAGTGGAGGATAAATTAGACATTCAACAGCTTCCCCCTGTTCCCAAAATCAATTTTACTTTTGCTTTCATGCAGCCTACCACAAGCGCCCAGGCATAGGGCAGAGGAGCTGTGAATCCTTAGGAATGAACACAGCACCAACCCACCTCACTTTGCAGCTACCCTGGGATCAGCCTCTACTGAGGTAAGCATTTTTATCTAATTATACAGAAGGCTAATGAGTCTCTGAAGTTAGCCAGTGACTTCAAGTACACTGTATAAACAGAAAAACAGAGAGAAAATACATTTTTACCCTTTGTTCAACTCCCACTGCTGTACTATCACTACAGCATCTAGTGATGGTATTCAAGCTATTGAATCAACGATTCTGTTTATGTGGCTCATTTCACAGTAAGCCAAAACAAATGCTGTCATCACTTCAGACAATTCAATCTTTCTCCTCAAGGTAAGAAAGGGATAGGAATCATTATTCTACTAATACTTTTCCATGCCCCAGATTTTTTAAGATATCGGAAAATCAGGCCAGTAAGGTCAGAGTACTCATACAACATCTCAATCATGGCAATGTAAATCAGTAACATAGAGAGAGCTAGGAAAGGCATGGCTTTTATTATTCCTATAACACTTTATTGCATTAATTTGTGTATTTGTCTGTCCTTACAAATGCCTCATGGGCAAAGACTGTTATCTTATTATCTTTGTCCAGACACAGCCCCGTCGCAACCATGCAGTAGGTGCCAGAGATTTGATTCTTGAATGAATGAATGCGCACTTGAACGTGTTAGTAGATTAACATGTGTGAGCAAACACATAGAATACGCACACCGGAATCCACCTGGTTGTTCATAGCTCTAATTACGTAATTGAGAAAATCCTTTGTTTCTAATGACAGGAATATTAGTAATCTCCATGTGCTCAATGCTTTGGTGCAAACCGATCTTTAAAGAGGGTAGGTACAGAGAAGTGCACTGGATATCTTCACACTTTTCCCTCCTCTGACACCCAATATTGAACTTAAAACTGACAGCATTTGTGGTGAGAATTAATCATAACGGTACCTGGTGCTATTATTTACATTTCCATTTGTATTTATTCTAACCCCTGGATGGGTTGAGGGTTAGTGGAATATTCACTTAAAAGCTACTTCTGGAGAGTAGGTTCTGACTTAAAGTCCTCAGGTGTCCCCACAGAACCTAGCAGAGAATTAGACACATATGGGAGCTCTAATCACGTGCTGAATTACAGCTCACCTAAATCAAATCCTAGGTCCACCAAGTTCCAGAGCAACAGCACAAACTGTCTGACAGCTCTTAAAGGACAGATTTTTCATCTGTGTAATGTTTCTGCTTAATGTTAAAAGATAACTGATTAACAATAAGTTGACTTTAACAAGACCCTCAAGGCACAGGGTTGAAGGGCACATTTGTTGTCCTTGTTAGTGACCTTAAGGTTAGAGGTGTTCATTACAATATTTTAATTCTATCATCTATTTTTGACCATCCTATTTAAAGCAGCTCCCCTTAGCCTGCTTTATTTTTTAATTCACAGCACTTACCACTATACTATAATATGTGATACTATAGTATGTGTTTCCTTGTATATTGTTAGACTCCTCCACTAACTGAACTCCACGGGAGCAGGGCATCTGCTTTGTTTGCCACTCTCCCCCTGACCCCCACTGTGCCTAGGAAAAAGCCTGGCATGTTAATAGGCTTTCAATAATTATTTACCTAGTGATGCTGCTGAATTTACAAATATTCACTCATCAACAAACTATCATTTGAGATAAAGCAAAGAGGTCTAGGAATATGTTAACTGCTTGATCATTATCACACATATATGAAAGCATGCACACGCATATCCCACTAAATCGAAATGGAAGTCTTCAGGAAATGAACACCCAGAGCCAAGGGAACATATTCCTCTGACGAAAGCCTCAGCCAGTGATCAGTAGGAAGGAACAGGGCCAAATATTACAAAAGATTTGGAAAGAGATTTGCTGCGTTCTACTAAGACTAAAAAAAAGGAGGGGAGGAATAGCTGCAAATAAACCAGATGGGGTAGAATGCCATGAAACTTACAGCAGATGGCACTAAAATATTAAACTAACATTTCCTTATGCTCCAAGCTGAGCTCTATGTTAACGCTGATTAGGAGAATGAGTCTATTTAAAAACATGCAGATGAAAAATGAATCTGGTATTGTTAAACTGTTCTGCTAAAAACAACTCCAAGCATTAGCATCTAACGTGCTTTCACACAAGCGGTATGTTAATGTTATTCAGGCAAGGTTATGTCTAACAAAACCACCTAGAATAGGAGGAAAAAAAGCTCACAAGTCTCATGAATCTGTTCAAAAGCAAGCTCAGTGTGGTAAAGCTGTGAAAATCTGCTTCTCTGATCTCCATAGCAACAGCAGCAACCCTCAGATAGACATTTTAAAAACCAGATTTGTTTTTCTCTTTTCTAAGTACCTTTCCATGATATTTTTGGATACTGTTGAAATACAACTGACACTGCATAAGGTGTAAACACACTGCCTGTTCCAATTGCTTCAGTATTAGATGGGGTGGCTTGTTCTTTTCTCACTTAACCCGCAATGGTGATGCCGCTGTCAACAGCACACAGCACCTGGCTCTCTGGGGATGCCCCAGAAAAACACTGCCAACTGAAAGCCAGGCTTAAGAATATTTATAGGTTGGCATAGGCTACCCAGTTGGAGAAGAAGATACCCTCAAGATTTATAAACCATGCAAAGTAATCAGCATATTATCCATCTGCTTTACAAACATTATGTAAGGCTTCCACCTAAAAAGGAGTCACAGAATACTCACTTTCTCACTGAATCTGAGGTATAAAGACTATCAAGTCCCAGTCACAATAAAAAGGTAGGGAAAGAATTTAAAATAAGACCATGTAAACAGGTACGCGCTGAAGAATTATTTCAATTGTTCTGTATTATTAGTCTGTATGCTTGAAAATTTTCATATTAAATATTGGGAAAAAAGAAAATATATCTAATCATCATATAAAACACTAACCAAGGGAAGTTTCCACTGTTTCATGTTCTTATTACAGTTAGTATAACTGAAAAATAGAAGAGGGATATTTGTTCATTGGCTAATTAAAAGTGACCAACTGAAAAAAGGCAGAGGATTCTTAAGAAATTTAAATATGAACTGGGCATTAGATGGTTACATCTAGTGGTCCTGTGGTTACATAAGAAGAGTTCCTAGTTTTAGAGAGCACACTGAAGTATTTAGGAGAGGAAACATATTGGTGGCTGAGACTTAATTTTCAAATGCTCCCCCCAAATTAGGTGAAACATGATAAAAATGGTACCATTAAATTTTGTAGCTCTATATTTGGAAATTCATTATACTATTCTCTCCAATGTATCTTTGAAATTTTCTATAATAATCTATTTTAAATATCTTGAAAAAAATAGAAGCATGAGTGCTCATTCAAATCAGAGGTAAGAATTAAGTATTTGAAGGGTCAACCCTAATCTTGTCTCCTTTAAAGAATGATTAAAATACATACTATTTTAAGCACTTTGTCAGTGCTTAAATATTATTGTGAAATACCCTGTGTGGATTTCTGGAGTGGGCTAATGAACAATTATTTTTGAAATCATGAAAATGTTGGACAAAGAAGATAAAGCAAAATTTACCAAGTAAGCAAGATATTGTAAGAAACCTCCCTAGATGGGGACAGAAATACTGCACAAATCCTGCCCCTGCCTGATGCCAGTCTGCCTGCTTCTAGGGGACCAGGCAGACAAGAGACTGCCCTGGAGTGGAAGAATGTCAAAGTTTCCTCCCCACTTAGGATAACTGAAAGCATATAAAAAAAAAGGAAGTGATTTTTGAAAGAAATGGCCATTATCTGAAGCATTTTATATAAGAAACCCTCAAGGATTTGTCTCTCTAACTCTAAAGGGGAGATTTCATGTTTATAATGGTGAGAAGGTTGCTAAACCTTGCCCCCAATGTTATTTCAAATATAGTTTCCCATACAAACAAATCAGAGGGGTGAATCTTTTTTGTGTAGAGTCATGCTTTGAGAAATGAGGAAGAGGCATCTGCAACATTCCAAGTCTGCCATGAATTCAGTCCCTTTTAAAGGAAAGTATATGTGTGTTCATTGTGTGCGTGGGCTAGTTGCTCAGTCGTGTCCGACTCTGCGACCCCATGGACTGCAACCTGTCAGGCTTGTCTGTCCATGGAATTCTCCAGGCAAGAATACTGGAGTGGATTGCCATTCCTTTCTCCAGAGGACCTTCCCAACCCAGGGGTTGAACCCTGGTCTCTTGCATTGCAGGAAGATTCTTTACCATTTGAGCTATAGGGAAGCCCTGTAATGGAAAATAGTCTTAATGGTTATTTCTGTTTAAGCTGCTACTGCCTGGTCATTCTGTGTTGACAGAAATCTGATTGGACCAGAGTTGGGAGCTTAAGCTAAATACTGATGAGGTGAGGTGTGACAGGAGAGCATCAAATGGTGATGAAGCAGTCCACTTGGATCTTCTGCATTCTGGATAACAGAAATGCTGAGTGCACAGAAGAAGGGCAAGATGCTGATGGAGCTCAGGTGCATGGCCAGGCTACTGTGGCTATGATCTGGAGGCCTGCCATACAGACAGCCTCGGAAGGCCAAGGGGTGATCTACCAAGGGGAGCCCATCTGTGCTGCCTTACCCTTCATAACCACCATTACGATGGCAGCCTGCCTGTACAGAAAACGTGATCAAATCATGAAATGTGATAATAACTGCTTCCATTTACAATGTGCCAGGTCTTCTACTAGCCTAAGCTCTTTAAAAACAGTTTCAATGTATTCAATTTACATTTCATTACAATTCAAGAGAGTAGGAATTACTAGCCATATTTTACAGATGAAGCCTCAGAAGTTTTAAGCCAGCAAGTGGTAGACTAGGGTTCAAACCCAAAGCTGTCTGATTCCAGAGCTCATGCCTTAATCACTATGTAATACAACTTTAATAACAAACCTTATTTTTAATTGGGTTGTGCTGTATTCAAAACAACAAGAAGCATTTACTGCAGAAAGTTTTCCCATTTTATGAGGGTTATAAAGTTTCAACAGACTAGTCTTGCACAAATTCCATAGGCTCAGCAAAGAAAAGCTGAACAGTGGCCTACAGTGATGTCACCTTCTGCTTTGTCAACTCAAATCTATTATTGGCTTTATCAGCGGAACCTCAGAAAGCATCTTTCTTTGCTGACTCCATTTGCCCTTTCCTGGGCTGATCACTCTAGGAGAGTGCAGCCAAGAGGTAGATGCCCTTCATGAGTAAGTGGGGATTCACAAGCAATGTTCTCTTCTTAATTAGCCTATTATTCTTTAATCTTTCACTGGATTCAATAACATTTAAATGAGCTCTTAGAAAAGAGTACAATCTATAAAACACACTGACATACAATAAAATCCCATAATATACTTCTGGGGCTTCATCTGTGTGTCTAGAGTCACTGCTCATTTAGTCACCAAATGTTTATTGAGTCTCTTAAAAACTTATCAGGTGCAATTGTAGGCACTGGAAATAGAGCACTGAAAGAAAGTATGTAATCTCAAAGAGCTTAAGATCTATGTGGTAAGAACAAGAAATAAACAATAAAAATGCATATTTAATATACTGGGTAATGATAAGTACTATGAAGATCTACAGTAAGAGATAATTACACAAGAGGTCTGTGATAAAGACTTGATGCTCATCCAGTTTCCACAGTGTCCCATGCATCAGGGGAGAGTCACATTACTAATTCTGGCCAATGGACCATAAGCAAAAGTGACATGTTTCATTTCCAGGAGGAAGCTTTGAAGAGCTAATGTGCCCCTCCAGCTCTCTCTTCCCCTGGGGTGGAAACCTGGGAAGCTATATGTTGATATTCAGTGGCATGGGAGGGAGGAAGCTTGGATCCCTTGTAATTGGATAAAAAAAGAGCTCCCATCAATAAGCATAAGATTTTATATGAGCTAGAAATAAACATCTGTTGAGATAAGCCGTTGAGATTTGAGGGTTCCTTACTAAAGTATGGCCTAACTCAAACAAACTAAATAGAGAATACTGGAGCCTAGGGAGAGACAACAAATGAGACTATTGGGAGCCCATACACCATGGATGGAGTTAACGCAGTAGCAGTAAACCCTAGATAGACATGTTAAATCACCCAAGGGACATTGAAAGTACTCATCGACATATGTAACACTCAAAGATTATACTCTGGGATATTTAGAGTAGGGCCTAAGCATATGTATCTTGGGAAAAAAAAAAACTACTCAAAAAGATGATCAGTTGGGTCTGTGGGCTTTAAGAAACCTCCCTATGGGCAACCCATTCAACAATATGCTTAGGAATGAGCTTATTAATGAGATCAAGTCAACTTCATATTAATCACTGGAAAACAGCCAAACTGCAGCATATAGAGATAACCTGTAAGATATTTGAAATATTATGAAAGAATTTTTGTACTAAATGAGTAGCTGGACTAGATTCTTCCAAAGCTCCACTCACTGTATGGTTATTATTAACATAAATATTTAAATAGTAATAAAATGAGAGGGTAATAACTTAAATCATCTAAATTACTTATCACAAGAATCCTGTGATGCTGGTACTATTCTCCATTTAGAACAAGTGAAAAAATCTAAGTGCAGACAGGGTAACTGCTGAAAATCACAGCTAGTATCAAATGGTAGAACCAGGATCCAAACCCAGCTGGTTCATGATACGCAGTTAAAACAATACAGAGTTTGGAGAAAGGTACTCTAGATAAGGGGCCACCAGGCAGGAAACACTTTAGGCACGGGCACAGGGAATAGCTCGGAGAAGGCAATGGCACCCCACTCTAGTACTCTTGGCTGGAAAATCCCATGGATGGAAGAGCCTGGCAGGCTGCAGTCCATGGGGTCGCTAGAGTCGGACACGACTGAGCGACTTCACTTTCACTTTTCATTTTCATGCATTGGAGAAGGAAATGGCAACCCACTCCAGTGTTCTTGCCTGGAAAATCCCAGGGACGGGGAAGCCTGGTGGGCTGCCACCTATGGGGTTGCACAGAGTCGGACATGACTGAAGTGACTTAGCAGCAGCAGCAGGGAATAGCTGCTCTGATTCTAGTTAAGGACCCAAGTTCTTAGAGACCAGAACAGTTCACAGGCTGCCAAAGTATGGTGGAAATTTTCAATGAAACAATCTACTTTTCTTGCCCCAATTCTATGCCCACCAGGCAACAATGAGCTTATCTCCACATTGGGGTGGAATTCTCCTGACACATCTCCAGGTAAACTGGAAATGGGCATTCTGGTTTATATTAGATTCAGATACATTTGTGTTTCAGAACACTTAGTATTGAAAACAGAGTCTTGGACTGAGAAAACGACTCTCCAGAGTAGACCAGCTCTACCCTCGGGTGGTTCATTCCTTCAGATCTGTTACATAGAAGGGATCACACAGTAGCTCGCTAACACACACACAAAAAGAACTGGTTTGTTACATTACCTCTATAGTGCACTCTAGGAAATGGAGAGTATCAGGGACTCCAGGGAAACAGGATACAGAAAATGCATTTCTGAAAGGGAAGCAGGTGATCTCAGGAGCACTGGGTTCCAAAGTGGGGGGTCTTGAGTAGCTGCAGGTCAGGGATACACCAGATGTGGGAGGTAGAGGACCCCAAGATCCTGCCTTGGGCTAGCCCTATCAGTGGGACTTCTTCAGTTCTCCCGGTGTTCTGTCTCACAGAAACTTTCTATGCTTCTGTTCTAGTGGGCCTGAGGGTCACCAGCAGGGCTGCTTCTTGCTTTTCAGAACTCCAGAGAACATGAACTATTCACCTTGTGGTTATTAAAGATTTGTTCAGTTTTATGACAATATTTAGATAAGTAGCAACAGAACATCTTGAGGACAAGAGTGTTATTTTCTAATTTGCTCAGTTACCTCACCAGCATTTCTAACAGTAGGATCAATTAGCATCAGCAAAGGAGAGTACAAAGGAGAAAGGTAGAGAGAAGGAGAGGCAAAACATAAAACTTCTACAACTGTGGGACATATGGTCCAACATACGTTCTAACTGTAGATCTTCTTTCTTAACCTCAGCTTTACATCATGAGTTACCATACTAGTCAAGATGAGGCTGGCTATAGTAACAAATAACCCTTACCATGGGAGAAATCTGTTTTGGGGCTAACTTAATAGAGCAATATGTGTGTTCATTAGCAGGCAGCTTCCCTCCAAGCAGTCATTCAGAGGCCCAGGCGCCTTCCCTTTTGTTATCCCTCACAGCCTGAAGGAAGAAAAGGCACAACTACATCTTAGCCACCTTGCCCCAGATGTGACCCACATCACTTCCAATTACATCCCACTGATAACAATCAGGTGTTTAGCTTCATCTACATGCAAAGAGGGCTAGAAAATGCAGGGGCTGACAAAACAGTCTTACCCAGCAATGACGCTACACTATGGAAGTGAAGTGAAAGTGAAAGTCACTTAGTCGGGTCTGACTCTTTGAGACCCCATGGACTATACAGTCCACGGAATTTTCCAAGCCAGAATACTGGAGTGGGTAGTTGTTCCCTTCTCCAGGGGATCATCCCAACCCAGGAATGGAACCGGTGTCTCCTGCATTGTAGGTGGATTCTTTACCAGCTGAGCCTCCAGGAAAGCAAACGATTGAAGAGAAAGTATCAATTTGGTGGAAACTGATCCATCTTTACCCGTTACAAAATGAGCATTTATAAATCACAAGAACAAATATGCAAAAGGGAGATAAAACTTACAGTTCAAGTGAACGATCTTCTGCCTCATCTTAGAGGCAAATCAGTCCAGATTTGACAGATGAACAGTATAGCTGAAACATAAAAGTATCTTTTTCCAAGAGGACTTTGCCATCAATCTCCAGGGCATTAGTCTCTGCTGTACTGATGCTGAAGCTGAAACTCCAATACTTTGGCCACCTGATGCGAAGAATTAACTCACTGGAAAAGACCCTGATGCTGGGAAAGATTGAAAGTGGGAGGAGAAGGGGATGACAGAGGATGAGATGGTTGGATGGCATCACTGACTCAATGGATATGAGTTTGAGTAAACTCTGGGAGCTGGTGATAGACAGGGAGGCCTCGTGTGCTGCAGTCCATGGGGTTGCAAAGAGTCAGACACGACTGAGTGACTGAACTGAACTGAACTGAACAGGATCTGAGGGAAAGATGTGGTCTACACAGGAACTAGGGGTTTAGAAGTCAAAGTGAAAGCCAGGATTTTTGGCTTTGTAAGTAGAGCACATCCGCTGGATCATAGAAAAAGCAAGAGAGTTCCAGAAAAACATCTATTTCTGCTTTATTGACTATGCCAAAGCCTTTGACTGTGTGGATCACAATAAACTGTGGAAAATTCTGAAAGAGATGGCAATACCAGACCACCTGACCTGCCTCTTGAGAAATCTGTATGCAGGTCAGGAAGCAACAGTTAGAACTGGACATGGAACAACAGACTGGTTCCAAATAGGAAAAGGAGTACGTCAAGGCTGTATATTGTCATCCTGCTTATTTAACTTATATGCAGAGTACATCATGAGAAACTCTGGACTGGAAGAAACACAAGCTGGAATCAAGATTGCTGGGAGAAATATCAATAACCTCAGATATGCAGATGACATGACCCTTATGGCAGAAAGTGAAGAGGAACTAAAAAGCCTCTTGATGAGAGTGAAAGAGGAGAGTGAAAAAGTTGGCTTAAAGCTCAACATTCAGAAAATGAAGATCATGGCATCCGGTCCCATCACTTCATGGGAAATAGATGGGGAAACAGTGGAAACAGTGTCAGACTTTATTTTTGGGAGCTCCAAAATCACTGCAGATGGTGACTGCAGCCATGAAATTAAAAGACGCTTACTCCTTGGAAGGAAAGTTATGACCAACCTAGACAGCATATTCAAAAGCAGAGACATTACTTTGCCAACAAAGGTCCGGCTAGTCAAGGCTATGGTTTTTCCTGTGGTCATGTATGGATGTGAGAGTTGGACTGTGAAGAAGGCTGAGCGCCAAAGAATTGATGCTTTTGAACTGTGGTGTTGCAGAAGACTCCTGAGAGTCCCTTGGACTGCAAGGAGATCCAACCAGTCCATTCTAAAGGAGATCAGCCCTGGGATTTCTTTGGAAGGAATGATGCTGAAGCTGAAACTCCAGTACTTTGGCCACCTCATGCGAAGAGTTGACTCATTGGAAAAGACTCTGATGCCGGGAGGGATTGGGGGCAGGAAGAGAAGGGGACGACAGAGGATGAGATGGCTAGATGGCATCACTGACTCGATGGACGTGAGTCTGAGTGAACTCCGGGAGTTGGTGATGGACAAGGAGACCTGGCATGCTGCGATTCATGGGGTCGCAAAGAGTCGGACATGACTGAGAGACTGAACTAACTGAAGTAGAGCACAGACTTGTGGGATAAATAAAATCTACTCAAAATTTCAAGATTCTGTTTTCAGAATAAGAAAGGGCTTTAAAATGTGGACCCCAACAAAGGGAAGAGAGAGAAAATAAAAAGGACACATCAACAATGAGGCCATTCTACTCATATCTAGAACCAAGTTATTTATGATTTTATTTGTCTAACATTTGAGAAAACTGTGACTCTATGTAAAGTGATTTGACCATCACTTGGCTAACCTAAAATTTAAAAATTAGAAAAAAAATTAAATCCTCTGCAGGTGACTGGACTGAATTTCCACATCATTGACCACACTACCACTTGATCTAACTGTGCTTCATGCACCATTATAAAACTATTTACAGCAGTATATGTTTAAGATATTAAATCTTAATCTCCAAATTATAAAGCCACCTCACATACAGAAGCATTTAGGTTTACTTACAAACAAGTCAACTACCTGGAAATCAATTTAGTTGGAAAAGGGCACTGGATCAGAGCCAGGAGACCTTATCTCAAATTTTGGTTCTTTTACCCCTGCAACATCACCGAGAACAACTGATTGTACCTCAAATCTGACTTC
The DNA here is from genome assembly GCF_029407905.1 of Bubalus kerabau. NCBI lineage: Eukaryota > Metazoa > Chordata > Mammalia > Artiodactyla > Bovidae > Bubalus > Bubalus kerabau. The sequence continues at coordinate 76,904,963 of NC_073633.1, forward strand.
AATATAAAAGGAGGGTGTTGATCAAAAAACTCCAGTTAGTATGAAACTTTGATTCATGAATCCTATATGATATTATATTTTTGGGCACAGGCAAAATGGCTAACTTAAAATTAATTCTGGTACAAACCAGGTTACCCTTTTAGGAATTTTTTTTGACCTCTGTCCTCGTGCTTATTTCAAGGAAAATATGGATGACAATTTAAATGATCAATCCCTATACAAACGGTGCAGTCACATGGACACTGGAAAATCACTGAAAGATACATTTTCTTACATCCTAACCCAGGAACTCTGTAAATTTGAAACGTGTAATTTCAAATCCTAGTGGCTTCAGATGAGGTTAAAAAGTAGAGGTTGGATATTTTCATCACAACCACTGGATGGCAACAGACATTTACAGTGAGTGGGGAAAATCAATATGAAAGCCATTCCCGGCTTTACTTGGCTTTTTCTGCGTTTTTAGATATAGCATCAAATTTCCTACAGATGTTAGGGGGAGGTAAACAAAAGTGAATTTGAGAGCAAAAAAAAAAAGATAGCTTTGGAACACATATTCTGCTTTTGTAAGTGCTTTGCATTTAGAGAAATCTCCCAAGATTTCAGTGTTCAGCTGAGTTGTAAAAGAGGTACCAGCCAGAAGAGTTAAATCAGAATGCTGTGTTTACCAGAGTACGCAGGTTTGAGCTGAATTATTTATCAGTGGTAGTGAAATTTTTGATCTGTGTAAGAAGATTAAGCTTGCTACTTCATTTGTCACTGGAAGCATACTGTTCAACCCCAGGCTGAGGCTTTCTCCCTCTCCCATGAATTTTCTAAGCTATGGGCAGAGGCCATTTGGAGAACTCCTCTGGCCCAGTGAGGTAGGAGACAGTGGGCCTCTGGGCTGGACACCTGGTATCTGTTAAGTGGAGTAAAATTCAAGCTTTGTTCTCACCCAGACCCTCCAAGGACAAAGCTAGTGGTAAAAGCTGAGCTCTGCTAAAGCAAAGAGAAAAGGTATCCACTCCTGAGGTCAAGGAAGACTTCCCTGTCTGCACAAGCGCAGAAGGCTTCTTGGGGGTTGAAAAGGGAGGGGACCCCACCCCATAATAAACGTGGACATGCACTCATAGGCCTCTGCGGTGGGATCCATCTTGGCAAAAAGTTGCACACGCATCTTGGGGAGGGTCCATGGACCAGCAGTATGAAGAAGGAAACAAGATAATGGGCCAAAGGGAAACAAAGACGCGGAAGGACTTTCCTATATAAGTGATTTACGTCCCTCTGTACCGCGGTCCTCCTCACTCAGGACACCCACACTCCTCTCCAGTGTGTGTCTCCGCCTAGTGTCTGATTCCTGAGCTCCTCGGTGTCCGCACTCTCTCTGGGTGTGTATCTCTGCCCTGCTCCTGAGTTGGATAAACTGTTTTCCTGTGTGCTCTTTCATACATTGTGCTGTGTCTCTAATAATAAATGTCGTACCTGCGTTTAGTGTTTGCCTCCTTGAAACATTCTTGCTTTCAAATAGAGGCAAGAGCCAGGGCCACTTTGCTTCTAGCCTCTGGTCCCTGGTGGTCTAGTGGTTAGGATTCTTGGTTTTCATCCAGGCCACCCAGGTTTAATTCCTGGGGAGGGAACTAAGATCTCTTCTCAGGACTGCTCATTGCTCTCCCTCCAAAATCACCAGAAGGCCCCAAACTACTGGGAACAATAACTGTTAGCTAGCTGTGTCCCTGCCCGCCCTTTGCACATCTTTGTTCTGGAGCCTCTGTGGGGTGGGAAGATAGCAGTAGCACCTCCAGAATAAGCCTGTAAGTCCAGGTTGTGCTCACACTATCCCCCCTCCACTTCTCCTATAAGGAGGTGGAAGTCTCAGAGTTGACAGTACAAATTTCATTCTAAATCCCACATATAAACCATTTAAAAACACCTAAGCTCAATCAAGAGAAGGCAATGGCAACCCACTCCAGTACTCTTGCCTGGAAAATCCCATGGGCGGAGGAACCTGGTAGGCTGCCATCCGTGGGGTCGCGAAGAGTCAGACACGACTGAGTGACTTCACTTTCACTTTTCACTTTCATGCATTGGAGAAGGAAATGGCAATGGCAACACACTCCAGTGTTCTTGCTTGGAGAATCCCAGGGACGGGGGAGCCTGGTGGGCTGCTGTCTATGGGGTCGCACAGAGTCAGACACAACTGAAGTGACTTAGCAGCAGCAGCAGCAAGCTCAATCAGAAAACCTGCCTAGCAGGATTCTGGCCCAGGCCCTGAAAAAGATGGGACACTTAAGAGACAAAAACCTGACAAAGATAACTCTGAGGGCTTTGAGAGATCAGCCTCAACACAGTCCCTGGAACGATAGTTCTCAAATTCTGGTGTGCCTAGGATTTACTGGGGAGCCACCTAATGAAGCAGATTCCTCAGCCCATTCTTAGGAGATCCTGGAGGTGAGCCTAGGAATCTGTATTTTATCAAACACTTTATGATGTCAATGGTCCCCAACTGCACTTTGAGAAACACTGTCTAGAAAAACAAATGTCTCCACTGAGTCCCTAATCCACTCTCCCTGCCACATGCCCTCAGTTTCCACAAGAAGAGAGAAAGAGTCCTGGATCAAGGCTTTCCTTGGCAGAAGAGGACCCCTAGGTCATTTAAAAGCCAAAAGGACCATTAAAGAGATAAGGCTGACTCAGGAAGCACTGAGTAATCACAAATAACAATAATCAACTGCAGGCTTGAGCTGAAGTTCACTAGGGCCAGTGATATACTTGTTCCCACTTCAGACCCCAGTTTGAGTGTTTGCCTTAAACTACCTTTTCTCTGACTTTATCCTCTGCTTTCTGGCGAGCTACCATCTTTGCTTGTTAGTATAATTTTGATCCATATTTGGAATTTCACTTTAGACTTTCTGAAGCTTTTGTGAGTTCCTGGCCCTCACCAAAATTATACCTAACTCTTTTTAAAGAACCAACTTGCTGTCCCCCATCCCTGCCTACCTCACTCTATGTCCTATTTAACTTCCATAGGTACCATATTTGACCCTTATCCCAGCTCCGGTCTCAGCCACTCAAACATCACTGTCACCAAAACACGTTAATAACTATTATACCCCGCAATGCTTGGCCATAAAAATATACTAGATACACAGCTCAGCCTGGGAGAGAACATTTCAGAGCCAGCATTACCCAAATGGATGATTTTCCCATAGTAGACATAAAAAAATTGGCTTCAGTGAATAAAGAAACTGCATTGAGGCTTAGGGTATTTTTCCTATTATAAATATTTTTGCATCTATTTATAATAATTATGGTGACAAAAACTGAAATATAATTTGAGAGATGTGGGAATAAAGTCACCCCAAATACCAATCCACTGTATCAGTAAGTCCAATTAAGACAATCTTCAAAATAAACTTAAAATTCAGCCATTCTTCTTTATTTTCATTGCTACTTCCCTCTCCTTGTCATATCATGATAAAGACCAAACTTTGCACTGTGGCCTGGGCGTGAAAAGGCACTGCCAACCTTGTTGCTGTTGTTTAGTCACTAAATCATGTCCAACTCTTTTGAGACCCCATGGGCTATATCCTCCAGGCTCCTTTGTTCATTGGATTTCCCAGGCAAGAATACCAGAGTGGGTTGCCATCTCCTTCTCCACCGCCCTTCCCAACCTACAGACTGAACCTATATCTCCTGCACTGCAGGCAGATTCTTTACCACTGAGCCACCAGGGAAACCAACGACGACAACAACAACAAAACAACTCTAACCATGGAGACATTTTTTTTCAGTTTCTAGAACACTCCCAGAACTTCCTTGCCTGTAGCTTTTGCATTGTCTGTTGTCCAGAATGTTTTAAAATGATGTCTTGCCATAGTTGATTCCTTAGTTCCTCCTCTCTGACCTTCTGATCCAAGTTCCACTACCACCAAGTACTCTCTCACGAGAACACATCATTTTGTTGATTTCTATTTAATGTCAGCCCCTCACCCACCCAAATGAAGCCCTGCAATTGGTGGATTCATGTCTGCCTTGGTCATCACTATATTGCCTGCATCAGACAGGCAGTATACCATATTGACTGAAACAAAGGAAGGAAGAATGAATTGAATTGATTAGGTCTTCCTTTGGTGGCGCTGGCATAACCTTGGGTAAAATTTATGTTATCTGTATTACAGCAGTGTTTTGTGGGGTTACAAAGATAGGATTCAGAAGCAGAGACCATAACTGTGAGTGCCCCACCCAGATTTAGAGGAAAGTGAAGTTAGCATTTGAAAGGAGTGGAGACTCCTCTGGAGTCTTGATGCTGAAAATTAGATGTACGTGGATTATAGTATCCAATCTCCATGACTGCATCGGTAAGCAAAGATGATTTATGTGAAGGATAAAGGGACTAGATAGAGAATCAGGATCACCATCTAAATAGGGTCATTATTTCTCAGAGAAACCAGAACATATGCCATCTGTGAACTCTTATCTCTACAGGCAAGTTGGACTTGGATCCATCTTAAGGGCTTATCTATGCCCCACTCAGTGACAGACTTTTATTTTGGGGGGCTCCAAAATCACTGCAGATGGTGACTGCAGCCATGAAATTAGAGACGCTTGCTCTTTGGAAGAAAAGTTAAGACCAACCTAGAGAGCATATTAAAAAGTAGAGATAGCTCAGTCAGACGGGCGTGGAGATGCTTCTGGAAGTAATATCGCAAAATGGCTGCCCATGGAGAACCCCAAGTTCAGTTCAAACTTTTTTTGGTTGGTGATGGTGGTACTGGAAAAGCCATCTGACTGATGAAGCGTCATCTGACTGGTGAATTTGAGAAGTATGTAGCTACCTTGGGTGTTGAGGTCCATCCTCTTATGTTCCATACCAACAGAGGACCTATTAAGTTCAATGTATGGGGTACAGCTGGTCAGGAGAAATTTGGTGGACTGAGAGATGGCTATTATATACAAGCTCAGTGTGCTAGTATGTTTGACGTAACATCGAGAGTTACTTACAAGAATGTGCCTAACTGGCAATAGGGAACTGGTATGAGTGTGTGAGAACATCCCAATTGTGTTGTGTGGCAACAAAGTGGATATTAAGGACAGAAAGGTTAAGGCAAAGTCAATTGTCTTCCACCGAAAGAAGAATCTCCAGAACTATGACATTTCTGCCAAAAGTAACTTCAGCTTTGAAAAGCCCTTCCTCTGGCTTGCTAGAAAACTGACTGGAGACCCTAACTTGGAGTTTGTCGCCGTGTCTGCTCTTGCCCCGCCAGAGGTGGTCATGGACCCAGCCTTGGCAGCACAGTATGAGCAAGATTTAGAGGCTACTCAGACAACTGGTCTCCCGGATGAAGATGATGACCTGTGAGAAAGTGAAGCTGGGGCCCAGCATCAGAAGTCTAGTTTCATAGGCAACTGTCCTGTGATATCAGTGGTGCGGCGTGTTTGCCACTTTATTATATAGCTAAGCAGAGCATGTGCTTAATCTTTGGATGCTGAAGGAGATGGATGGGCTTTGGAGTGAATGTGGCAGTTTAAAAAAAAAAACTTTCATTTTTTGGACCTGAATATTTAGGTGGTTTGGAACACAATTGTTTCCTCCTTGAGTTTCAAATATAAGACTGCTATAGTCACATGACAATATTGAGAGGTGGGATCTTGTTTGCCACTGTCGTTTCCATTCCTTTTTGTTTAGAATCAGAATAAAGTTGTATTTCAAATATCTAAAAAAAAAAGCAGAGACATTACTTTGCCAACAAAGGTCCATCTTGTCAAAGTTGTGGTTTTTCCAGTAGTCATATATAGATGCGAGTTGGACTATAAAGAAAGCTGAGCATTGAAGAATTGATGCTTTTGAACGGTGGTGTTGGAGAAGACTCTTGAGAGTCCCTTGGACTGCAAGGAGATCCCACCAGTCCATTCTAAAGGAAATCAGTCCTGAATATTCATTGGAAGGACTGATGCTGAAGCTGAAGCTCCAACACTTTGGCCACCTGATGCAAAGAACTGACAGATTTGAAAAGACCCTGATGCTAGGAAACATTGAAAGCAGGAGGAGAAGGGGACAACAGAGGATGAGATGGTTGGATGGCATCACCAACTCAATGAACGTGGGTCTGTATAAACTCCGGGAGTTGGTGATGGACGGGGAGGCCTGGTGTGCTGCAGTCCATGGGGTCCCAAAGTGTCGGACATGACTGAGTGACTGAACTGAAATGATGCCCCACTCTGTGCCCAGGCAAAATTTACTAGGGAGTTGGGTTCATTGTGTCTGAAGGACTTGGCATCAAAATATTACAACAACAATTTTGGATCTATATATACATCCTGTAGGTGAAGTGTCAAAAATATCTGTCCCTAGAAACAGTTTAAGTGCTGGGTCACCAAGATTTGGAGCAAATCTCTTCAAGGTCCTGAAGCCACGATTTAAAAAGCAGATCAATATGCAATCTGGGACAATGCTAACCTTGTGACTGTTGCAGAAGGAAAAACCAATAAGGTGAACTGCCTATTGGCAGCCTCATTCTGTGCTGCTAAACCAGGAGAATACCTTCTATCACTGGGCAGCATCTCATAAAAGTAACTTAATAGCTTTGAATAGTCTAAAATGGAAGGTTCAATGTCTCCATCTAAATATTTACACTGCATACATCCTCACAGAAGCCAGACTTTATCCAGCAGTTTCTGGTCCATCTTGTTGAAATCTGGCATGGGGGAAGTGGCTGTAATATTAGGGACATAAGTCTTTGGACCAATTATGAAACCTGCATTGTGAAAGAAAGATCCTGTCCAAGAATCTTTATGGCCTATTTTACTAATTCATTTTCATGGAAGCAAATAAATATGGGACTAAAGTATATTAACTTTTTAAAAAAAAGAATTACAGGAAGAAAAGTAAATGGGTCACACTTATTCTGGTTCTCTCCAAAATATTTTAGGACAGAAGCACTATCTAGTATATTAATAACAATGAAAAGTAATAATAAACATCATAAATGCTAGGTCTTTTTGAGAAGACCTCCATCTGGGAGTCTTCTTGCAAATCACTCCCCTAAGGAGATAAGCTTTTCCCCACTACAGAGGGCTAAGCCCTGCAAGCTCCAGCTGCTGCAGCTGGTGCCTGCAGAGAGAAGGTACAGAGGCCTGCCTCCCAGGGCACGGGATGGGATGGAAACAGCCGAGTGCCCCTCACTCTCTCTCATTAAAAAACACCATATGCCCAGGGCACGCTCACCAAGGTATTTTTCACTACAGGTTGGGCTGCTTAGCTCATCTGCTTACAGAAAAAATTCTCTTTAGCATGCTTATTAAAAGTGCACGTTTATGTTCATCCTGATGTTGCAGTTCTAGGGCAGGGGCCAAACAGGAATCTGCATTTTCAGTCAGCACTCCAGGAGACTATGAGGTACCCCGTGCTGAGGCTTTGGGATGCTTTGGGAACCACTGGCTTAAACCAGTATTTCTCAAACTGGGATCACTGGATGCCCTATTGAAAGTTCCAAATAGTTATTTTTTTACATTTTGTACTTTGTTTTTGATAATTTTTCAAATATTAAGAGCATCCTGGATAATATGGTTAATTGTATAGCCAAATACTACTGCCAACACTTCCACTGAAGTTTTACAATCAGGTTCTTCCTCTAACTTGGTCTCAGGCCACTGAGTCTTTACTCAGCCTTTACTCAGATCCAGACCTGATCTGAATATCCATACCAGAGTGAAGCCTGAATGATATCCCTTCATTCACTCAGGAAGGGAGTAGAAGAAGGAAAGGAGCCGATTTTGACAAAGGACATCAATGTACTAAATGGGAGGTGGAGGCGGGTAGTCTATAGGATGTTCACTAAAGAGTGAGGAAATGGACTTGGAGCCCAGAATGAAAGACTTCTCCAAAGCCTGGGAGGTGCTACACATGAGGCAGTGGCTGAAAATCTGTGTGGATGAGAGCAAGAAAATGAGGGAAGAAGGAAGACAGGGAAAGGACTCAGGTCAAACAAAGGAATCAGAAGGAAGGTAGCAAAAGAGATTGGGGGAAAGGTCAGAGACTGAGGGGATAACCAAGAAGGAGAAACATCAGGGAGATAAAGGAGGACAGTTTTGAGAAGAGAACAGTCTCCATGTGAGCTAGTGGTGTCCCTGATTTTACTGCTAAAAGAAGTAAGTTAAAATAGTCTGTTCAATATGATATCACTTGTGCAATAAAAACCCATGTATACCAAAATACACAAAGAAAATTTCTGAAAGCAATAAGAACAACAAAACAGAAGCCTGCAGTTATCTCTAAGACTTAGAAATGTAAGGTTGGATCAGGAGAACTTAAACTTTTTATTTTGCACCATTTCTTATGTTCCATTTATTTATTTTGAACATATATTATTTTCTCACTAGTGTTTTAAGGACTGTTCAGCAGTACAACATTAAAGTACCCAGGAGAACAAGAAAGATGAGACTGAAAAGAGGTCTTTTGGTTGTTGTTAGTGACGTTCTTCAGAACAGTTTCAGGTCAGAATGTTAATACTGACTTCCATGGTCTAAAGCATTGCTTCTCAAGCCTTAGCATGAATAGGAATCACTTGGACATCTTGGTAAAATGCAGATTCTAATCAGTATGTAGGTCTGGGAAGGAGCTTGACATTTCTAACAGGCTCCCACGTGACGTCCTGGTGGCTGGTCTGATACTATGCTTTTGAACTGCAAGGAAAAGTAATCAGAATGCTGGGAATGGAAGTGAGTACCCAGAGACCACTACTTCTCAAAGAATGCTCCGTAGATGATGAAGCCTACACCACGCTCTAATAAAAGATTCTGCAATCAAATAGGTGGAAATATACTGCACTCCCACCCTGATGAGTCACATTGGGTATTAGTGTTTTATTGAGAATTTTTCATTTGTTTTCAACTAAGACATTCCTAAAGGGTCAACCTTGCAACAGTGAAAATTTATCTATCCTGTCATGTTCTTGAGAGGCCATCCTTGAGGGTGTGGGGAAGCAAAATAACAGGGGAGCAGGAGCTCAGGGGGTGCACAGAGAAGGGAAACTGGAATATGATGAAGTACATCTGGTCTTCAGCGCAACAGCAGCAGAGGTCTCCAAAAGGAAAGAAAGCTCCATAAATAGACCGTATCAGGACAAGCACATGCCAGTAAATAAAGCCCAGTGTTCCTTGACAGTATGTGCTATGATGTCGTCAGATATTTGCCAAACCTCATTCTAAATATTTCTGGACCTTCCCAAAACTTAGCCCAGCACCAGCATTAGCAGGATAACTTCAAAGCCAGGGAGAAGAGCGTACTTGTGAATATATGAACCTGAATGCATTTACACTGCCAGAGGCTTGAGGAAACCACAGAAGCTGACCTGACCCCACTGCTGTGGGTAGTCGCACATGACTTGAGTGCAACCCTCCTGTCCACAGACAGTGATTAAGAACAGCCTGAGGGAGGCTGCTTCTCCCACCCGCTGAGGTGGAGCAGGTGAGACCAGAAGAACCCCAGGGCTCCAATAACCTGCTGGCAGCACCGAGTCATCTGCGCAGCACCGCCAGCGCTCGGCTGCCTCAGAACAACCTTTCAGACTCTCTTCATAGATAATGAGGCTGAGAGCGCCGAGTTTCAGTGGGAGACTGGATTTCAAAGACTCCCTCAGTGCGGAGGAGAGCAGAGGCTATTCACCGTGGTATGCCTTAATCATTTGAAAAGACTGCCACTTTCTCCTTTCTAATGTCTAACGTGGCAGCAGAGAGTCCAAGCCATATGGGGCAACTTGCACAGAGATTAGAATTGTACCAGAATCAGCTGTAAAATATGCTCTGAAGCCTTTGCATTCACAGCAGTACTTTTCCATCGCCTTAGCTCTTTATTGGACGTTTGGTCGCTCGGCCAGTCCTGCTGCGGTACTTGTCTCTCAAATATACTAATGAGGGGAATGGGCCTGCACAATACCATTCTCTCTTTATTAGACTTCAGATTTCCTTACTTTGGAGGATAAATATATTCGAGCAGCACCGTGCACATGTGACCATTTCACTATGGGGATGCTAATTAGGAGATAAAATGGAAATACATGCCTGTTACAGTACAGTGATATGAACCCATACTCTGAATGACTCAAGAGTTTCTGCTTAAAGCTCCCTGAAAGCTGCAGGGCCCTGTCCCACCACAGTCAGAGTGGTGGCAAAAGAATCCAAATTAGTTCTAATATTCATGCAACAAATACACATTTCCACTGCAAAGTCTGTCACAGAAGAGCCTCCCTATTGCACACACTAAATATACTTTAAACTCTCAGGGATGAGTTATTTGGGATATCAGGAGTCAATTATGTCAGCCCCCACGTGATGCCACGTGTCTAGGCCACCAGTAACCATGCAGCAGGGTTATCTTTTCATTACATTCCTCCTGTTTCCCCCTTTGCAATGTGTTCATTTTAAAGAATTTAGAAGCGAGCTTCCAATCTATAATGAGAAAGATTTTGTCCTCTATTTTTATATGAGGCACTTTAATTGCTACTAACATTGAAGTTAGCATATAAACAGGAATGAGGGTGTTACCCTCAGAATCATTTATCCCGAAAAAGAAAAATACTTCTAAAAAACCCCCACAAACACACACACAAAGCAGAGGAGATGGGGGAGAGGGGACCTTGAACAGAGCTGTGCTTTTAGGATTTGTTTACAAGTTCTCCCCAGGATCTGGGGAGAGATTGTGTACCTTTAATGTAGCCTCATTAACTAGACTGTGCAGTGCCTAATTTATTACTGTTCACCTGACTTTAATTCCCTTCCTGAATTCCATAACACAGCTGCAACCTGGTGTAGAGGATGACTTGGGGGTAAGAAAGCCCAAAAGACTAATGACTTCCATTTTTTCTGAATTTGAAGACTTCATTCAACTTAAGATCTCTCATAGGGAAAATATAATGGCCAGATTAAAATAATTCTAAGTAAAAAGTGACTTTAAAATTAGTCACCTTAGGTCTTACTGCGGGACAAGAAACTCTGTTGTTGTGATTCCTTTGTTTTGGTAAGAGAAAGGATGGCACTGAGATCCTCTTGGTCCATTTAAGAAGAACTTTTGGTTGGCAAAATGGAAGTGCTAATGCTGGCTTTCAGCACCTAGAGGGACTGTAAGCCCACTCCATCACTGAGGGAGTGGGAAGCTGGAAATGAGCCTTAGACAGTAACAAACCCCATCCCATCCCAAGTGAGGAAATCCAGTCCTGGAATGAAAGGAGGGACACATTCACTCCATTCAGGAGATCTTGGAGTGTCCACAAAACTGATTATTGGAGATGCTAGGGTTGGGCCGGGCTTAGCTTTGCCATGGAAGTCCCAGCTAAGAATCGGAATCCTCTCTTCTCCTCCCCACTGTCTTTGGAATGGTTCTTGGCCAACTGTTCGACCAATCAGGACCTGACTACAGGGCTGAGCCAGACCAAGGCCCCTCTGTTGAGTATCTCGGCACACCCAGGGGGAGAACTGTAAGCAGACAACCTACGTGAATCAAGAACGCTGTCACTTTACCTTTTTGCTTATTGAGAAACAGCAGAGGGGGCATGACGCCAGGCCCCCGAAGCCCGGGGGCCTTTGTGGCCTCGGAGCTTTGGTCGGAACTCGTTGCTTCCACGGGTGTCCGTGGCGCGGTGGGCCCCTCGGGGGCGGGGGCGGGGGCGGGGTCTCCGGAGGGCAGCTCAGGGCCGGCTCGCGGGGCAGCTGAGGGGAAACTGAGGAAGGGCTCCTGCTCTGCCAGGCCCCGCCGGCTGGGGGTGCGCTCCTCGGCCCGGGCGCCCGGCTCCTCCCGGATGGCGTCTAGGGCACCTGGTTTCATCGGCGGCGAATCCTGCTCCCGTTTGGGGCTCTCCTCTGAGGCGGAGGAGGCGTCGCACGACTCGATGATGAGCTCGCTGTCCAGCTCGGCCTCACGCTCCTCCCTCAGGAGGCTATACTGGATCGATGGCGAGGCCGGCGATGGCGGCGGGCCGCCCACGTGACCAAAGGTCACGTAACCCGAGGGCAGCGCGTCCTCAGCGGCCAGCGGGTCCTCGGACACCAGCTCTATCTCTGAGTCCCCTGACTCCGCGCTGCTGGCCTCGTGGTCCAGGGGACTGGGGATGGTGGGCAGCCCAGACCTGGCCTTGGCCTCGGGCCTCTCGGCCCTCTGGCCCGCTGGCCGTGGGCTCTCCGTTGTCTCGTAGGATAACCCCTTTGCTTCCTTAATGGCAGTGATCAGCTCATCCTCGGAGATGCCGCATTTCCCCTGGGATTCTGCAGCAGACGGTTCTGTCGTCCCACAGAGCGAAGAAACGCCAGAGGCACACACAAGGACAGACAGATGAACAGGGAGAGAAGAAATAAAACAAAATTCCATTAGGGGAGATATTTTCTCCTTGCTTAAAAAACACATATCTTATTAGCCCCCAAAATAGTCTGTTTCCAGGGCTATGCTAGAAAGGCCACCTGAACTAAAAGGCTAATTACTGTTATGGCCCAGTTAATCAGTGTTTCATATACCTATATCTTAATTTAGCTATTTTTAAAAATAACGCAACAATTTCTTAGCAGTAGCACCTGGCTGATTTTTCTGTTTCAATATGGGAAAGATTCTAGAAGTCATGGTTTTAATTTCTAATCTGCCTCTCAGGGAAGTTTTCTAGTATCACAGATTTCATCAGATAATCCGATGTATGCTTGTGTGTTAAGTCGCTTCAATCATGTGCAGTCTTTGCAACCCTATGGATTGTCACCTACCTGCCAGGCTCCTCTGTCCATGGGATTCTTCAGGCAAGAATACTGGAGTGGGTCGCCAGGCCCTCCTTCGGGGATCTTCCCAACCCAGGGATCAAGCCCACGTCTCTTATGTCTCCTGCAGTTGGTAGGCCTGTTCTTTGCCGCTAGCGCCACCTGGGAAGCCCCAGTCTGATATATATAACCCTCTAATTTGGCCCACCAGTGTCAACAAATCTGTAATAACTCCTTGTCCATGAACTCCTGTCCATGTCCCCTGCTTCAGTAAGACAAAGAAAGCTAATTTGGATCCTTATGTTCAACATGCTTTCCAACCTTCACATTTTCCATAAGAATCAATACATTTATTCTTTTTTAGTGAAAAGTGTAACAAAGTAAAGCAATACAAGGAATAATTTTTTGCCAGTTCCACTAAGCTGGCTGTGCAGACTACCATACTGCACAATCCCGCAGGGCTTCTAATGGTAGAGTCCACTGTCATTCTTTTGTCATCTCTTCACCTCCTCTTGAGAACAAAACCCAATAGTCACATCCTCTGGGTAAGTGTCTGATGTATATTCAGATGGCCCCCAAACCTCATGAGCAATCTTACTGATATTTCTCTCTCAGCTGAAATTACTTGGGATGGCCATGACAACAGTTTTCAAGAGCTCAGTTTTCCCCTTGCCAATACAACAGGGCCTTATGTCAGAATATCCTAGACAGTGATTTCTGGCCCTTTTGTAAGCAAGAACTACTTGTCATTTCTACAAAGCTTTGAGGTCACTGGGAGGGTAAAGGGTAGACTATCAATGGCTAAGTAAGTTGTCACTTTAGGACTATGGGTGAACCCCAATGAATAAAACAGTTTAGATTTGTCTAATTCTCTAAAAGTTGAAGTGATTTTATCCTTTATCCATGTGTCATTCATTCATCTATTATTTATTGACAGTCTTTTATGTGTTAGGCTCCCTTATAGGCACTTAGGATGTATTAGTGAATGAAACAGGAAACAAAATCTCTGCTTATATTCTAGTGGGAGAAGAATATAATACACAAATAATGCATGTAGTAAAAAAAGTATATAGTATGTTAGAAGATGTTAAGTGCTATGGAAAAAAAATAGAGTAAAGGGATCAGGGGGACTGTGACAGGATGGGGATGAGTTTGTAATTTTAAATAGGGTAGTCAAGACAGGTTTCATTGAGAAGGTAATCTATATTCAACACTTGAGAAGGTGAGCAAGTGATTCATGAAGATATCCAGAGGAAACACATGCTAAGCAGAGGGAACAGACAGTACAAAGGTCTGGAGGTGGGAGCTGCAATGTTCTAGGTATCAAAAGAAGGCAGCCATGTCTAGGGCAAAGTGAGTAAGGGGGCAGGAAAATAGGTAAATAGGAAAGGAGGTAAAATGCATTCAAGGAAGTGGGGTCATCATGTAGGATCTCATCAGGCTTTTATTCTGAGTGAAATAAGATGCCACTGGATGATTTTGAGTAGAGAAGTGATATGATTTATGTTGTTTTTTTTTCAGTAACTTAAAACAACAAGAACCTCATTATCTCACGCACAGTTTATGTGTAAAAAGATTTACTGCATGATCCTTAACTCTATTTTTATAGAAGTTAGTTCCTTAGTAAGTTGTGCACATGTGATTTTAAACAGCATGAAAGTGTAAAAATCACATTAATTTGCAAGGATAGGGTGGAAGAAGGAGGAAGAAGATAGGAAGTAGAGGCCATGTGAATGAAGGAACAGCCTGCACCTCCAGGCACTATCACTAGCAGCGGCATCGCCGCTGCTCTTATGGAGCATTTTCTGGGTTACAGGACTTCACATACGGGGCTTAGAGTCTAGTGGCAACAGGTCAAGTGACTTGTCCAAGATCACTGTACTGGTTTTTCCATCTTTGCCTCCTTGGACTTATTCCCATCTTTCTCTGTCCTGTTCTCTGTTCTGAGAGGCTGACCTACATAGAAGATATTACCTGGAATTCCTTCCTCTCTGATTTCTGGTTGGTTTCAGCCAAGCAATCACAGAAGAGATGGAAGATAGAGAATGTTGGGGTATTTATACCTCTTGCTGTTTCTGAAGCTCCAGGCTTTGGGAATGCTGTTCCTTCCCCTTCCTGCTTTGGGTCCAGGGTACTAACAGATCCTTAATGTTGCCAGTCCTTGGGTGCTTTACCATTTTTTGTTGGTTCTTTTAACTGTCTTTAAATGTCTTTACATTTGTAAAGAGCCATTTATTTAAACCCTCTTCAGTTACAACTTTTGAGTGTGTCACTTTTGTTTCCTGCAGGACCCTGAATGATATAGCCTCATGGTTAGAAATGACTTGGCTTAAATTTGAACTCAAGTCTTTATGTTTCATGCATCTCTCACTATATCAGCCCACATCTGTTCAAAAAGTGGGTGGGGGTCAGAGATAGGACAAATTATATTTCAGAAAATGAGAAGAGGAAAAATGAGCTAGATAACCACATGCAAAAGAATGAAGCTGAACCCCTACCTCATGTCATATGAAAAAGTAACTCTACATAGATTCAATCTAAATGTAAGCACTAAAATCAGAAACTTTAGAAGAAAACACAGAAGTGAATTTTTATGACCTTCGATTAGATAGTGGTTTCTTAGACATGACATCAAAAACATAAGCAACAAAATAAAAATACACAAATTGGAATTCATCAATATTAAGACATTTTTGTGCTTTAGAGGAAAACATCAAGAAAGTGGAAAGACAATCCAGAGAATGGGTTACAAATCATATACCTTATAAGGGACTTATATCTAAAGTCTATTAAAAATTATTACAATTCAATTATAAAAAGACAACCCAGTTAAAAATAGGCAAATAATCTGAATAGACATTTCTCCAAAGAGTATTTACACATGACAGAAAAGCATACAGAAATATGCTCAACATCATAATTCACTAGAGAAGTACAAAGCAAAACCAATGAGTTACCACTTCGTACCCACTAGGATTCCTAGAATCAAAAAGTCAGAGAGTAGTTAAGTGTTGAAGAGGATGTTGAGAAACTGGAACACTCAGCCACTGCTGGTGTGGATGTAAAATGATACAGTGGCTTTGGAAACTAGTCTGGCAGTTCCTCAACTGTTTAGAGTTCCATATAAATCAGAAATTCCACTCATAAGTAGAGAATTGAAAACCTATGTCCACACAAAAATTTATACACTGTGTTCATAACAGCATTGTCTGTAACAGTCAAAAAAGTGAAACAACCCATATCATACCCCCAGTACCAGGTACAGTGCCTGGCACACAGGATGTACTCAACAAACAGAGCTCACGCGAGAATTAGCTCAAATTGTTAAAACAATGGTTCTTTTTTTTTTTTTTCCTAAGGGTGACTTTTGGGCGTTTGGTCTTGCTTTGTTTATGTTTTTTTAATTAATTAATTTATTTGACTGCATTAGGTCTTAGTTGCAGCATCCAGGCTTAGTCGTGGCACTGGCTCAGTGTACAGTGTATGGGCTTAGTGGCCTCGTGGCATGTGGCATCTTAGTTCCCTGACTAGGGATTGGACACATGTCCCCTGAATTGGAAGGCAGATTTTTAACTACTAGACGGCTGGGGAAGTCCCAGAACAGTAGTGAAACTGTTTCTGAGTTATGTAAACATAAATCTGATCCTGCAGTTCTTCCCTTCCTTCTCCTCACTGATTTTGAGTGGTGTGTGGCTCAAAACTGCCCTCAGAAACTTTGACTTAGTAGAAGTTAAGTCTTGAGGGGGCCCAGGCATCAGCGTTTTATAACTCCAAAGGTGATTCTAAAGATCACATCCGGTTAGGGTTGACAGATTTAGCAAGTAAAGATACAGGATACGTAGTTAACTAGGACTGTTTGATAAACAATGAACTTTTTTTTAGCATAAGTATGTCCTAGGAAATATTGATATTTTTACCTGGCAACCCTCTCTCCAGCTGAAAACCACTATGTTAGAGCATTCAGAAAATAAGGCTTGAGGATGTTGGTTTATTTACTCAAAGGTAAGAATGGTAGGGACTTCCCCAGTGGCTCAGACAGTAAAGAATTTGCCTGCAATGCAGGAGACCGGGGTTTGATCCCTGGGTCAGGAAGATCCCCTGGAGAGGGGAATGGCTACCCAATCCAGGATTGTTATCTGGAGAATTCCATGAACAAATGAGCCCGGCAGGGCCACAACCCATGGGGTTGCAAAGATTTGGACACAACTGAGCGACTAACACACAAGGATGGTACCAGTGGAGTATGGGAGGAAAAGGTCTGGTAAGTTTCATGTTGGGCAAGTAAAAGTACTACTTTCAAAAAAAATCATCTTTCTTATGAGTGAAATGGGACTCAGTAGATATTGTAGACATTACCCTCCATTCTAAAAGTGAACTAAAAGTTTAACAAAGTGCTAGGAGAAATCAGGGGAAATTTTAGAACAAAACAGAGGTTTTCCTACCCTTGTTAAAAACTTACAGGTTTATGTCAAGACTGACACTGGGCTTCCCAGGTGGCACTAGTAGTAAAGAACTGCCTGCTACACACAGAGACTTAAGAGATGTGGGTTTGATCCCTGAGTCAGGGAAATCCCCTAGAGGAGGCCATGGCAACCCACTCCAGTATTCTTGCCTGGAGAATCCCATGGACAGAGGAGCCTGGAGGGCTACAGCCCACTGGGTTGCAAAGAGTCAGACACAACTTAGCACAGCACAAGACTGACACAGCAAAGCTAGAGAGTCATTGATAATTAAACAGAATATAGAAACTGTGAAGGTTAGAACCAACCAGCATGGGAAGATTATGTTTGCTGCTGCTACTAATTACAATGCTTTCATTTAGAAGGAAAAAAAAAGGAAGGTGAATATGGGCCAGTCTATCAAGTCACAGATGCCAGGGTCCAACCATGAGCAGTGCTGACATTCAGCCCTTCCCTTTGTTCCCAGCTCATTCTCCACTTGTCATCCAGAAGGATCTTTTAGAAACACAAATCTGATCCTGCTACTCTTCCCTTCCTTCTCCCCACTGCAGCCACATTGACTTTCCAGCTGCTCCTACAACACTCAGGACGTTCTCTGGGCCTCTGCACTGGCTGTCAGCTCAGCCTGGCACCTCTTCCCTGTGTCTCCATGGTTTGTTCCCTCACCCCATTCAGGTCTCTGCTGAAAACCACTGGCAAGGAAAAGCATTTCCTCATGTCTGCCCCCATCACTCTCTTACACTCTACCTTGCTTTATCATTCTTCATAAGCATTATAACAACCTGATAGTATATCATTTATTTATTTGTATGTAAGTCTTGTCAATTAAAATGCAAACTCCAGGCATGCAGGAATCTTAGGTTTCACCACTATAGCCAGAGCAGCGATTAAGCAATGCTTGACATGGAGTAAATGGTCATTACATGTTTGTTAAGTGAAACAATGAATGAATGGCATTCTTTCCCAGATTAAAATTATCCAATGGTTTCCCAATGCGTTTGGAACAAAATTCAAATTCTTTGCTCTTGCATGCGAAGCCTTGAATGCTCTAGGCCCTGTCTACTTCTCCAATTGTGTTCTGTCTCATCCTTCTCCCCTGCTCCTTTGTATCATCTTTCAGTTCCCAAATAATAGAGCCTTGAGGCCTGTGCATTAGTTGACCTCTAAACCTGGGGTCCCTGTTAATCCCTCTCTTTGAATTGTGGTCTTCTTCTCATTTAGATTTCAGATCATAGATTACAGATCTCAGGTCACAGAGGCCATCCTTGACCTTCTCACACGCAACATTCTATCACTGTTTACAGTGTTCACACTCCATGAAATTACACTATTTATGTGCTTCCTTATACTGACGTCTCTCACTAGCAGTAAGCTCTATGAGGGCAGGGACTTTATACACCTTGTATACTGCAATGTGTCTGGTGTCTAGCACATGTCTGACATATAGAAGTCACTCAGTAAGCATTCTGAATAAAAGAATAAATTTGCAAAGTAGGTAGGAGAATCACAGACCTCATCAATGCAAGGAAATAAATAGCAACAGTAGTTTTCAAAGAGTTTGAATTGATTTACTTTGTATTGCTATTTCTTCTTAAGGGACATGGGTGGTTTTATCATAGCCTCTTGATTATTGATTATCTTTTCTGAAGATAACACCTCAAAGAACATCCATGACCACCATAATATACTTCTAGGTATGCGTGTCAGAAACAGCATGCTGCCGACAGATCAGTGTTCTGGTGCCTCAGGGCACTTACTGTATTTTCCTAAAACATTTCGCTTGTATTCATGACTGATCTTTACTTAGAAGACACTTCCAATATTTGAGTTGTAAGAATTTTTACCTCCATACCTCAGGGTATGTTATTTAATATGATGACAATAATTAAGTACATTGGAGAAAACTGCAAAATGGAATAATGTATTGGAATTGAAGAAAGTATATTAGACTCCTTGATTAAGATTAAGGGTCTGTAGCTAAAACCTTTCTAAATTATAACTTCTCCTGATTCATGATTCGCATAATTAGAATTATTCCCCAGAGTTAGTTGATAACTTCCATATTTATTAAAGTGATAAACTGAATTCCTTTTGTTTAGGATGATTGCTTTTTCCTCAGTTTCTATGTAAGATTATATGTAATTCTTGATGTTTGTCTTACCAGTTAGCACTGGAAATGGCAGACAGAATTGAGACCCAAGAGATGAAATAAAGCCCAAATCCTCCAGTGTCTATGGGCATAGGGTCTCAGAGTACCAGGGGCTCACAAGATGAGAAGGGGGTTAAGGTAACCTTTTGGCTCAGCTCGTAAAGAATCCACCTGCAATGCGGGAGACCTGGGTTCAATCTGTGGGTAGGAAGATCCCCTGGAGAAGGGAAAGACTACCCACTCCAGTATTCTGGCCTGGAGAATTCCACGGATTGTATAGTCCAGGGAGTTGCATAGAGTCAGACATGACTGAGAGACTTTCACTTTCACTTTAGGATAAAAAGAATAAGAAAAGCCTCAATGACAAGCTGACTCCTCCTATCTCTTTTGTTAATTCTTATGTATTGTTTTGTTATTCTTATGTGTTGTCGTATGACTCGGGTGTTATGGTGTGGGGGGTGTGTGGAGAGGGGAGCTGACCATCAGAGACAATTGTGTAATAGGACAAGGACTTTCTCTTTCTGGAATAAACCTTACTTAGAATATTTACTTGGAGTAATTGCAGAGAAAACCACTGTCCTATCCCATTGTGTCAAACGGGCACCAATAGATCATAAAACTCAAAGATCATGAAAGCCAAATCTGATTTTGTCTTCTCTTTAAGATGCTCCAGAACCTGAGTCATGACAACTAAAGGAAAAAAAAAATCCTTCATAATTAATGAACCCTATATCAAGTCTTTGGACTTCCTATGTGGTTCAGTGGTAATGAATCCACCTGCCAATGCAGGGGATGTTAGAGACACTGGTTCAGTCCCTGGGTTGGGAAGATTCCCTGGAGGAGGGCATGGCAACCCACTCCAGTATTCTTGCCTGGAGAATCCCATGGACAGAGGAGCTTGGTGGGCTACAGTCCACAGGGTCGCACAGAGTTGGACATGACTTAAGTGACTTCGCATGCACACATGCACACATTAAGTCTTTATCTCCAGCTTCATAAACTGTAATTTTCACATAAGCCATGTGGCCATGTAAATAGACCTGAAGGAGCAGGGGCATTTCACCCTTCCCAAAGACTGGCCAAAGTTCTTCTGTAATCATCACCAGACAACCCTAGAGCTCTGAAACATAGCTGATAATGTAGTTATCTTCAGAGTGTCAGTATCTTTATGTCATGGGATAATATTAATAGAAGGGTTTTACCTGCGTGGCCAGAAGGATCACAAGGAGGCTTTGAGACTCAGTTATGTCCCTACCTCCAGCTGTCAGCTGGGATAAGTCACACTGGAATGTGACTATTTCCCTGGTCATCTGTCCCACTGGAAGGCAGAGACTGATTTTTGTTTGCTTTTCAACTCCAACATCACCAGTGCTTATTCAAGTGCCTGACTAAAAGAAAGTGTGTAGAAAGTGTGTGTTGAGCAAATGAATGAATTTGAAAATCAGGAACTGGGTGCAGTGAATCTTTAAGAGTTTACAGTTGAATGAGTCTGAGGTAAGGTCAGGGGAAGGGAGGAATGGATTCCAAAATCTTCAGGGAAACAAGACAGGAGGGACCTCTGTTAAACACCTGCTCTGTTCTCACACTTGAACTGACTGCTTCATCAGGATTTAGAGCAATCACTCTTTAATCAGAAGGGTTTAGATCTGTTTTAAGAGTTCAGTACAAGCTCTTTTACCTGAGGTTCTGAAGGTTACTTTTTGTAAATAAAAGAGGTTTGTAAATTACTGTGGGGATAGGGTCAGAATTCCAGCCATTTGAGGTAGGGGGAGATTCAAGATCTCTCTCTGTCTTTATCCTAACGCCCCCAAGCATCTGAGAGCAGAAGAGACGCAAAGGCTCCGCTCCCACCTCCTGCGAAGGGGTGGCACGGGGTGCGGTGGGGAAACTCTGGCTACCACTCTGGACTTTCACTCAGGTCCGGGAGGTCCCCTTTGTGCTTGTGAAGATGTATTGATGTGGTCTAACAACACTCTGCCTTGAGTCAGAGTAGCAGGTTCAAGCTGAAAAAGATCACAGCCTAGTGAATTCTGAAGTATTAAAACTTCTAACCAAATAGAATTGTTGGTTTAAAAAATGAAACTGTAAGCAGAACTTCAATCAGCTGAAAAGATGAAAAGGACCGTGTTGAGACTGAAGGGGGAGGGAGGTGCACCCCTTGTTTAGGCTTCCTCTCACTGCTCAGCCCCCAGACCCTAAGGTCCGCCCTATCACCCTTCACTGTACATACAGACTCGGAGCTGGAGCCAAGGATGTAACATGCGCTGTCCAAGGTGGTCCAACTGGTCTGAACAGAACAGCTAAGATGCCCAGGGGGCAGGGAAAAGAGCTAACCTGGAACCTGGCAGCACCTCCCTCTACTCTGAACAGCAGAGCTACAGGAGGGTTCTAATGTGGCCAGTGTGTCATTTTTACTTCTCCCCTCAAATAAAGAAAGAAATATTTTACAAAGCAAATCTGATAGGACTTTTTTAAAAAACCCCAGATGTCAACCTTTGTACAATGGGCACAAAACTGAAAATGTTACATGTTAATTAAATCAGTTAAATTGAGATGGAAGTATTTTGAATGCAAATCTTCAGTCCTTAAAGTTCAGATTTCCACTCACCTGTTCCAGAAGACGGAGGAGTGATGGATCCTGGGCTGTCGTCTTCAGGCTCTGAGACGGTGACCGTGGGGACTGTGTCAGGACTCGGCTTCAGGCAGATATCTTGCTTCTCGGGGGTCTTCTCTGGGGTAGCAGTTTCAATAGAAGGCTCAATCTCAGTCAGCGTGATCTTGACAGGGGCAGCCATCAGAGGGGCACTGCGCTGTTCTTCAGCGATATCGTCTACATACGGCGCAAAGGTTGATTCTTCAAATAAATGGTCCTTGAGGATTTTCCCCTCCACGGGAATTGCTTTCTCAGCCTCACGGGTCTCTTCAGACCTTATTGAGATTTCAGTGTCCTTATTCTTAAAGTCCAAGTCTTTCTCTTCCAACTTGGGGTGACATTGCTCCTGATATCTCACCTCCTCTGGCCTAGTTATGTCGATGTATTTATAGGCTTCTGCTTTCATCTGGTCCAGGGGGTCTGCTAAGATCTTGTTCACTTCAGCGGACTCTGCTGGAGTCATTTCTATTCCAGAATCAGAACTAAATAAGCCACGAGGCTCCGTCCCAGGCACATCTGGTAAGGAGGGTCCAGGGGGACGCAACTCCTCAGGGCTCTCTGAGGCAGCGATGTGGCCGTTTTCTTTCTGAAGAATTCCAGTGAAATACGTAGCATCCTCCCGAGGTGGATAATAGATGTCAGAAATCAGAGATGTATAACACACTCCTTCCCCATCCTTTGCCACTGTTGAAAAGGTATGATCCATGGCCCTGGAGACATCCGATGCACCTATGAATCAAAACAGCAGTAGAGAGTGAGGGGGAGCCTGGCTTCATTTCTGCACCTGCCTAACCCACCACCCGCCCCAGCCTGTGCAGGCACCACATCCTTTCTCCTCAAGGCCTCAGAGTTCCCTCAGACCACTCTCATGTTGTTTTTCCTCGTCTCCAGCATAGCCCCCAGCACTGGTATTTTTCTGGCAGCAGACTGCATGAGCTGCCACATCCACAGAAGTTGGAGACAGACCCCAGAGAACTAGAAAATCGATTCTCAAAATCTACTACTTTAATATGCAGTGACTGGTTCTTACTTGGTATTAGTCAACAGAACACTTCTTTGTATCTAAGGCACTAGTGACTCTTTAAACAGATGTGGAAATATAAGTTAATTCAGCTTTGTAAATACAACAATAGGATAGTCCACTGGGGAGAAGGGCTGCTCAGTGAGCTTGGAGAAGGCTCACAAACTCTCTGGTCCAGTCCTTTCATTCAGGGACTCCTGTTCTACCTGGATTGATGCCATCTCTTCTCTTGTTAAAGGTACTCAGAGAAAGAAAATCCTAGTTTTCTGCTGGCCTCATCCCAAAGTGGTATCACCTTAACAGAGTGCTTCCCTTCTCTGGTTTTCCCCTCATTTTGTTTTTCTCCTCAGTTACCCACCAATAACTGAGGTTATTTGCCTTCCAGTATATTCAAAATGACCCACTGAGAATTTCTTGGTTCTACTGGAGGTGCCAAGGGCAAAGCAAGTTTCCAAGGTTGAGTCTACAGAATGTTTTCACCTGGCCTTCATTTATTTATAAACCAGCCAAAATGTTCATTAATAGCAAGGAGAAGAAAGAAAACCTTTATTATTTTTCTATGCTGTAAAATATTGTCAAAGGGGAAGAAACTAACATTTATTGAGACCTTGTCACTTGCTCATAAGTAGGGTTTCACCTGATTCTTTAATGTGCTAAATTAAGCCCCACACTCTCAAGAGATCACACATACACACACACTCAACCCTTAACATACATTTAAAGAATATTACAGATTAGGCCACCAACTCATGAAAGTAGTTAACAGTAACTATTAGTAGTAACAGTAGTAGTAATATTACTACCTAATACTTAACTGCTTGCTATGTGTCAGACATAGTGCCAAGCTTTCATTAATATTGACTCATTTAGTCATCAAAGCAATCCTAGAGGATCAGTCAGTCAGCCAGTCAGTTCAGCCACTCAGTCGTGTCCGACTCTTTGCGACCCCATGAATCGCAGCACGCCAGGCCTCCCTGTCCATCACCAACTCCCGGAGTTCACTCAGACTCACGTCCATCGAGTCAGTGATGCCATCCAGCCATCTCATCCTCTGTCGTCCCCTTCTCCTGCACCCAATCCCTCCCAGCATCAGAGTCTTTTCCAATGAGTCAACTCTTCGCATGAGGTGGCCAAAGTACTGGAGTTTCAGCTTTAGCATCATTCCTTCCAAAGAAATCCCAGGGCTGATCTCCTTCAGAATGGACTGGTTGGATCTGCTCGTAGTCCAAGGGACTCTCAATAGTCTTCTCCAACACCACAGTTCAAAAGCATTGGTACTATAATTAGCTTCATTTTACAGATGAGGAAACTGAGGAACAGAAGGGCTGCATGACACACCAAAGACCACGAAGGCAGGAAGTGGCAGAGCCAGGGTTCAAACTCAAGCCATCTAGAAGTCAGAAAAGCGCCCCTAGTCCCCTTTGTACTTCCTTAAATGTTTGTGAAGTTTTTCTTTTTTAAGTAATTTTAAATCAGTTCTATTGCAAATACACTTAGCAATTTTCTTTTCCAAGCTATCTTCTTGGTTGTATGAGCATGGTTAGTCTAAGGGAAATGGAAAAGCACAGAGCCTCTTTGCTTCCAGCACTCTGCTGCCTCAATACCATTGCAAGAGCAGCTTTCTTTCCTTGGAATTCTCGTCATCCAGATACCTATGTACCTAAACCCTTCACTGCCGAGTCTTCACTCAAATGTCACCTTCTTAAGGAAGGCAAATTTGACCACTCTGTCTCAGGTTGCAACTCTCCTACACACCCTAGCAACCCTGTCCCTCCCTACTTTTCTCTTTATTTTTCCTTAACATTTGTCTCCTCCTAATAAATCACATAATTAACTTACTTATTCATTACTTAATGATTGCCCCCCCTCCTTTGCTAGGTATATTCCATGAGAGCAAGAATCTTTTGACTATTTTGTTCACTAATGGGGCCCAAAATCTAGAACAGGTCCTGGCACATCAGATCAGTCGCTCAGTCGTGTCCGACTCTTTGCGACCCCATGAATTGCAGCACGCCAGGCCTCCCTATCCATCACCAACTCCCGGAATTCACTCAGACTCATGTCCATCGAGTCAGTGATGCCATCCAGCCATCTCATCCTCTGTCGTCCCCTTCTCTTCCTGCCCCCAATCCCTCCCAGCATCAGAGTCTTTTCCAATGAGTCAACTCTTCACATGAGGTGGCCAAAGTACTGGAGTTTCAGCTTTAGCATCATTCCTTCCAAAGAAATCCCAGGGCTGATCTCCTTCAGAACGGACTGGTTGGATCTCCTTGCAGTCCA
The DNA here is from genome assembly GCF_029407905.1 of Bubalus kerabau. Classification (NCBI taxonomy): domain Eukaryota; kingdom Metazoa; phylum Chordata; class Mammalia; order Artiodactyla; family Bovidae; genus Bubalus; species Bubalus kerabau. The sequence continues at coordinate 76,930,234 of NC_073633.1, forward strand.
AGGGACTCTCAAGAGTCTTCTCCAACACCACAGTTCAAAAGCATCAATTCTTCGGTGCTCAGCCTTCTTCACAGTCCAACTCTCACATCCATACATGACCACAGGAAAAACCATAGCCTTGACTGGCCGGACCTTTGTTGGCAAAGTAATGCCTCTGCTTTTGAATATGCTATCTAGGTTGGCCATAACTTTCCTTCCAAGGAGTAAGCATCTTTTAATTTCATGGCTGCAGTCACCATCTGTAGTGATTTTGGAGCCCAGTACTTAATAAATATTTGAAAAATTAAAGAAAGTAATTTTAAAGTTTAGAATAAAGCATAAATAACAGAATGTGTGAGAAGACACGTGGGAACATTCCCCTAAATTGCTAACGACATTCACTTTATTCAACAAATAGCCTAATTTTGTGAGCAACAGACCAATTTAAATCTGTTCATTTCAGATAGTCTTCTAGATATACTTCCTTCATATATGGTACCTCTGCTTTTCCAGCTAGATAAAAACAAACTCAATAACAAAAGGAATGGTAATAATGACAGGTCTTATTCCCTACCACACACATAGAACACTAAAGAAAAAGCTATTAAATTTAAATCGATGTGTGCACACACACACCTTTATCCTAAAGGATATTTAAAGCTTCTTTTGTGATATGAGCTTAGCCTATATGTAGACTTGGATCACAGCCTTGTCTAACTCAAAAAAACTATAAGCCATGCTGTGTAGGGCCACCCAAGACAGACAGGTCATGGTGGAGAGTTCTGACAAAACATGGTCTACTGGAGAAGGGAATGGCAAACCATGTCAGCATTTTTGCCTTGAGAAGGCAAGATGAGGGAGTGGTTTGCCTTCTCAAGGCAAGAATACTGAAGTGGTTTGCCATTCCCTTCTCCAGTGGACCAAGTATTGTCAGAACTCTGTCCATATAGTCAAAGCTATGGTTTTTCCAGTAGTCATGTATGAATGTGAGAGTTGGACCATAAAGAAAGCTGAGTGCTGAAGAATTGATGCTTTTGAACTGTGGTGTTGGAGAAGACTCTTGAGAGTCCCTTGGACTGCAAGGAGGTCAAACCAGTCAATCCTAAAGGAAATCAGTCCTGAATATTCATCGGAAGGACTGATGCTGAAGCTGAAACTTCAATACTGTGGCCACCTGATGCAAAGAACTGACTCATTGGAAAAGACCCTGATGCTGGGAAAGATTGAGAGCAGGAGAAGGGGACGACAGAGGATGAGATGGTTGGATGGCATCACCAACTCGATGGACATGAGTTTAACAAAGCTCTGGGAGCTGGTGATGGACTGGGGGGCTTAGCATGCTGCAGTCCATGTGGTTGCAAAGAGTCAGACACGACTGAGCGACTCAACTGAACTGAACTGATAATGTAGACCACATTAGAGGCAGGGAAATCAATTCTCAGCTATTTCACGACAGACATTTGGATCCTGATATTCTCTACCACAATTACCTGGAAAGATTCCATGTGTTAATAAGCAATTGTTCACCAGAAAGTAAGGAGGGGTTTGCTGCTAGATGTAAATACTCTGGATGTGTGTGGAAGTGGGGAGAAGATGCTCTCCAGGGGAAGACACAGTAGATAGCTTTCAGGGCTGTCAAATCATTATCATTCAACTCTCAGTCAGTACTTCTATTGCAGGGGCCACCACATGGCTTCTGACCCTTATCACCCATATCTGGCATGTTACATAACCCTCTAGCCCACAGTCTTCTGCCACTAGTCATCACACTAAACACAACTGTCACCTGTTTAGCAACTGGCCCCAGGGCTCTGCTTTGCCTCACTGGATAATCCTTAAACCCTGCAGCCTGTCATTTGAGACGATGTGAATGTCACCTGGCCTCACAGCTCTGACTCCACTGTTCTTACCCTCCACTCTAGGCATACAAAGCCCTTTACTATCTCACACTCATTCTAGCACCCTTTTTAGCCCTGTCTTACACTCTCCACTTCAAATGCTGAGCTCTGGTTAATACAAACTACCCATGACTTCTCTAACACCTAATATTTATAATCTCCACATCCAAATCTCCACCTTTTAACTTCAAGCCATGTGCTTCCTTGGTAGCTCAGTCAGTAAAGACTCCGCCTGCAATGCAGGAGAACCAGGTTCAATCCCTGGCTCAGGAATATCCCCTGGAGAAGGGAATGGCTGCCCACTCCAGTGTTCTTGTCTGGGAAATCCACGGACAGAGGTGCACGGGGTTGCAAGGGTCAAATATGACTTAGCTACTAAACCATCACCAAAATGAGTCTGCTGACCACATCTGTCGAGACCTGACCCCTTCATATTGTTCTCCCCTTCCTTTCCCATAGCACTTAGTTATACTGCTTGTGTCACATGTACAATACATGACTTTGCTATGTCTATGTTATCGCCTGCTAACCTGTCAGCTCCTAGAGTTTGAGACTCATGTTCTTGTACAATATATTGTACATAGTAGGCACCCCAAAAAATGAATAAATGAATGAATAGACCAGTTAATCAATCAATCAACGAGTAGATGTTCTATGCAACTACTCAGAACAAACTGCCGGGAGCCAGCATGAAGAACTCCGCCCGTAGCAAAGGTCACGAGGAAGGAGGCTCGGCATACGCAAAGGCGGGATGGAGCCTCAGGAGTCCCCCTGGAAATTCTCGAGCATCTACCCCCAAAACCAGAGTCTGCCTACTTTACTGCTTTGTGCTCTCACCTACACCTCTGACTTTACGGGGGGCTGTCCCCTACCACCTCTCTCTGAAAAAGAGTTAACTTACAGCTCCAGTTGATAAAGGTCCTGGGCGTGACAAGAGTGTTTCAACCTACAAACTCCTTTGGAAGTCCTCTAGCGTGCCTGAACAGGTTCTTCCAGCCACATGTGATTGTTCACAGCCTCCCAACTGTGAGAGGCATGAGATGTTCTAAACTGTCTAAATACAGATTCCTTTGAGCAGTTAAAAGATTGATTAGAAATTGTATTGGTGAAGGGTTTTTCACTTGTTGGGCCAATGTTTGCTGCTAAGTTTCCATATCCCTTACCTACTGTGTCCCTGGCAGTGTATTGATTAATATAATTGGTGTATAGGAATGTAAGTAGTAGCTTTAATGTTTGTAATCTTGGACCCTTGAGTTAATTATTTTCTTGTTATAGCCCACCATACCTTTGCCCTATAGGAATGCAGCTTTATCTAATGCTTTCGGAGGGTGGCGCCTGACTTTAGAATAATCACCTTTAGAGAAAAATAAGTTTTCTGAAGAAAGGGTCATAAAATGTTAACAGGCCTCTTGGCCAGAAGATGATGTAAATCACCTAAACTTTTGAATATGATAAGTTTGCAAGAAGAAAGCCTGGCTTACTGCTGACTCTACCCCTTCCCCCATTATCCTCTATGCACAGCTTAAGATATAAAAACTACTTTGGAAAATAAAGTGTGGGCCTTGTTCACTGAAACTTAGTCTCCCCATGTCGTTCTTTCTCTCACCTGGCTGAATCCCATCTGGAGTGTGGAGGCTCGTCAAGCCTACTAATTATGCCTGGGCTTCTAAGATCTGACCCGGAGGCCTTAGTGTCTCCTCTCCTTCAGGAGAACGGGAGGACGCCTGCGGCCTATGTAGGTGATGTAAATTCTTTGCCTTGGAATTTTATTAGCTTTCCATGTAAACCAAGTTATTCAGCCTCTTTTCTGCACTGAATTTTCTCACTGAGGTATCCTTATTCTACTACTCTTTATATCTCTAATTAATATTTAATTAAAGCTATTGTATCCAGTTCGCTGATGCCGTCCCTGCTTCGAATTCCCTGGATCCACCAGGGCTGGACCCCGGTAACAAACTAAGACTAATTGATGAGAAGTTACAAAGAGGATTTTTTAAATCTCTTATATGAAAAAACTGTCTAGAATTCAAGTTATCCAACAATGGGCTGGAGCTGCATCTTGGGAACAAGACTATTATGATCCCGGTGGCAGGCAGATGGAAAGAGGCCCAGTATCCATCTAGGCAGGAACCAGCATTTGGTGGAAAGTTGGATAGGACAACAGCAGAAGACTCTTCCAACTGTCTATGATTTTTATATCAATTGGCTTCACCATAGTGGGACACAACTTCCTTTAGTTCTTCTGTACCTGTACAGCAAAATCAACATAATTTTCCTGAAGGTGATGCCACAGAGAATAGGGGCTTCCCAGACATATAGTAATAATTGAGGGGATAAACTCTGGATCACATCAACATTACTAGAGAGACTATAGATAGAATCAATAATTGGGAAGAACTCCCACTCCTGAAATTATCTTACTAGCTTCCTCTTGCCCAGAAAACCCAGCATAAAATTGAAAGGATGTCACACTCAACAAATACTACCAGATAGAGGAAGAGGGACAAAATCATTTGTGTAAATCACACATTTTAAATGGGACCATGTCAAAACCCTCATAAAATCAACAAATAATCTAAATACTTTGAATGTGGCCATGTCCTACCTCTTGTCCTATGTAAATTGAGCTAAATATCCTAAAAGATTCTCAAGGTTCAAAGAATTTGAAAATGTGTATACATTACATAGGGCCTATTGGATAGAACTCTCGAAAATAGAAAAGTCCTTCTAGACAATAAATTATGTGAGAGCAGAGTCCTGAGGGATCTTTGGAACTGGGAAGCAGAGCTGAGCCTCAAGGCTCAGGAAAGCCAATTAATCCTTGTCAGTGCTTCCCGCAGAGCTGGCAGCTGTGTGGACTGAGGCAGAGCGCATCAGCCAGTTGCCCCAGGCAGGAACCAATATTGTTACATTGTTAGATACAAATCCACTAAACAAAAAGGCTTTCCTTGTCTAGACTAGAAATTACTACTTTCTTTATATAACCAAGGATTCCTGGGAACATCTGACTTTCCCATTCTCTGGCTGTTTCCTTGGCCATCAAGAAATTGGATTTGCATGAAGGCAGATGCACATATACAGTTAATGTGTAGACATACACGTGCTCCTTCAGGAGGTGGCTGGAGAGCAGGGCACAGCAAATTTAAAATGGGATTGATTTTCAAATTTCCATCTTACAAGTAATTTTTTTAGGAAAGTTGAAGGATCCCAAGTCACTATCTCTAGTCAAAAGCTAAGTGGAAGAAAGCATGAAAATAAGCTAAATTAGCTGCCATGAAATCGTATGTGCTGATAAAATCAGGCTTTTGAATACACTGATGTCCTAGATCAGAAACACTAATCGTGAGCTAGATAAATTTAGTAGTCTCCTAAATGGTGGGTGTTTTATTTTTTTAAATTTCTCTAGCAATACTGAGAAGGCAATGGCACCCCACTCCAGTACTCTTGCCTTGAAAATCCCATGGATGGAGGAGCCTGGTAGGCTGCAGTCCATGGGGTCGCTGAGGGTCGTGACTTCACTTTCACTTTCATGCATTGGAGAAGGAAATGGCAACCCACTCCAGTGTTCTTGCCTGGAGAATCCCAGGGAGGGGCAGCCTGGTGGGCTGCCGTCTATGGGGTTGCACAGAGTCAGACACGACTGAAGTGACTCAGCAGCAGCAGCAATACTAAGGAATAATGACTTAGTATTTGACTTTTCTCAAGGAAACAACTCATTCTTACTGAATCAAGCTCATATTTGCTAGCCTACAGCCTAGGTTTGTTTTCTGACTTTACTAGTATCAGTTGTGCGACTCTGGGCAAGGTAGCCTCTCTAAGCCTTGTTTGGGGCTGCCTGGTGACTCAGCTGGTAAAGAATCCGCCTGCAATGCGGGAGACCTAGGTTTGGGAAAATCTCCTGGAGAAGGGACCGGCTACATACTTGAGTATTCTGGCCTGGAGAATTCCACGGAGCCTTGTTTATTCAGTTTTAAAATGGGGCAAAGATAGTTCCCATGTTACTGGGCTGTTACAGGGATTAAATGAGATAATGCACTTAGCTCCTTTCCTGGCACATAGTACACACAGTAAATGAGAGCTGTAGGCTTTAATAATTACCTCTGTTTTGCAGGGAGGACACCAGAATTTGCAATATATACCATCCATCCGTTTGGTACTTCATCCTATCTACTGACATGTGATCAGGGTCTTTTGGGCCAAAAGGAATTAAATATAGCCAGTCCACACTCATGTTGCCCTCTGGGGTCTGCCTTAGATCCTGAAGTCCCAAGAGAGTGATGCAACTGATGGATCCTGTGAGGAATTGGTAATGCCTGGTAATGCCTAACAAGTATGAAATGCTGAAATTTACAAAAACAATAGAAAAAGCCGGAGAATGTTCCATGGCAACAGATGAGGTTTCTCTCTTGTAGACTGAGCTCATTCTTACTCCTCAGGGTACAGACAAGTCCACAGTGGTTTAAGATGATTCTCCTGTAACTCATAAAGACCCTCTTACTGCTCTGAAATGGAAACATAGAAAATGCCAGAAACAAAGAATAGTTTATATGAAAAGGTTTTCTGAGCACAGAGGTAGATGTGCTCGATTAGAGAAACATCTTTTAAAAATAAAAACAAAACAAAAACACCAATTATTGTTTAAATAGAGCCAACACTAAGAGGTATAGGTATATAGTCCCATTAATTTGAGAGATATTTTAGGCGGGGGGCATATGAAAACCTGGAATGACAGTGGGAGTAGGATGAGAGATGCATGTTAAAATTCAAAAATTACAGACCAGAAACAAGTGACCTAGGGTGAATCTGCATTCACTTTTCCAAGAATCATTTGCCCTTAGACTGCCCATGTGATGGATGGTAGTAGCCCGCACAGAGCGTAGGCGGTAAGGCTTTCCCCCTGAAACTCCCACCCATCTTTTCTAAATGCTAAGAAATCAGCAGGCCCACAGTATGGAGGCTGTGACACGTCTGACAACAGTCATCTCTGAGGGATGGATATGCCAGGGAGGTACCAGGAGCTTCTACGTCACCTAGAAAGCATTCTTCTTCTACAGTGAAGTACCCTGTGATTTAACATGACAAATGGGTGCTGAGAAATCCAGGGACATCCATTCTTTAAAAAATGTATCTATGTGATTAGTTAATCAAGTAAAAAGGAGAAGATGAACTCGCATTTCCTAGCAAAAGACACAAAGTCAATGCTGATGACATGCTTGGACTTTAAGAATATGAGTAACTACTCTTCCTTTCCCCAACTCACTGCCTTATTTAAAGTTTGCCTGTCAGAATAACAGATTCAGCTGTCGGAACTGCAAAATTAATGTTTAATAAAAAAAATGATTCAGCAAGTTTTGGGTTTTTCCTCCACTATGAAGAGCCAGGGCTTGCACTGCCTTGCAGAGTTATCCCTTTAGCAGAAAATTCTGTAAGAGGAAAACAACTAGCCCAGCAGCAAACCACTGCCTAAGTTTCTCTGAGTTCTCCACAGGGTCTTAGCATAACGCTGCCAAGTCCTGAAATGCAATGGAGCACAAGTTCTGATGAGCTTCAAAGTATGGGGACATTTTTTTTGCTTTGAACATTTTTGTGTTCAAAGGTGTAAAAGTGATTCTGCGGCCTTCTTGGGTGGGGACAATCTTTTCTGGGGAGGGAAGAAACATTTATTTATAATTTACTTAGATCTTAGAAAAAGTCCTTAAAACCCTTCCTAGACTTCCCATTGCCTTTAAAACAAACAAACAAACAAACAACAAAAAAAACCTTACTGATTTATAATTCACAAACCATAAAATTCACTCTTAAAATATACAACTCAGCAATTTTTGTATATCCACAGAATTATACAACCATCACCATTATCTAATCTACCCACTTAATTTAGATATATTCCACTTTTAATGTTTTCAACGCAGAAAAAGCTCTGAGTTACTTCACCATGCAAAGAATTACCGCTGGAACAACAAAAAAAGAGTTATCCCAACCTTTATATTATTTGTTGAAGAACTGTGCTCTCTGATTTCCAAATAGAAAAATAACCATTCTTGGTCACATGTCCTTAACACTGTGTGTACATTGACAATAGTGAAAGAAAAAAATGTGTACTATAAATTTCTGTTTACACTTTAATGGTGAGTTCTTTTGCTTCCTCCCCCCAACACAGAATCATCTAGTTAATCCTGATAATTGACCTTACATGACCTTTCTCCTTTACTTCCCATCCATGGCCACCTTCCCAGCTGGACCCTCATCACCTTCTACTTGAATCGGTGTGACGGTTTCCTCAGTGTTCTACAGCTTCCGCCCCGCCTCTTCCTTGTGCCACCTTGCACACAGCTGACACATTAGCCTCCCTAAAACATCACTTTCACCATGTCACTTCTCTATTCCAAAGCCTTTGGTGAGCATCTTTGCCCATCCTTTGGCTTAGAATTCAGGAACATCATCAGTGAGTCTGCCTTTGTGGTTTTATTTCTGAGTCTGTTCAAGAAACACACCTGTTCAAGCCCAGAAGTTGAATAAGATACTCAACTTCTATGCTTCTGTGCAAGCCCCCTTCCTCAACTGGAAGCCTCCTTCACGCCTCCTTAAATCCAAATAAAGCTTCTGGTGATTCCACACCTCCTGTAGGCAGTCTCCTCCCACCACCCCACTCCTCAATGCTTTCTCCTTCCTCTCCACTCCAAAGCCATGACCATTTGTTTGGGATTCACCAGCTTTTCTGCCTTTGTCACCAGTTATCCTTTTCTCTATAGTGGTTCAGAACCATGTCTTATATTTCTTCATGACTTTGAGTCCCTTAGCACTGTGCTTTGCACATAGTATGTGCTCAGTAATCACTAAATGTACAACTACCTTCATATTACTACTGGATTGAGTCACATTCAAGAGTTCTGGAATGAGCTTTACCATCAATCATGCATTAATTCAATAAAAAAGATCTGTGGAACACTTACCATATGCAAAGAACGAAAGTGGAGGACATTTCCCTATATACATAGGCTTAGAAACCTAGTGCCACAAAAACTCACTATGAAGACATTCTTTGTAACTGGAAGTTTGGGGCCCCCTTGCTGCTTGTGGCAGCAATGCTGGGGAGTGGCAGTGTCTGATGGATGGTAATTGGAAGAGGAAGGTCCCATATGGAGCCCTGGCATGTCATATATTCTGATTCATCTTTCCGGTCAGGTATGGCATTTTCACCCCACTCCAGTACTCTTGCCTGGAAACTCCCATGGACGGAGGAGCCTGGTGGGCTGCAGTCCATGGGGTCACTGAGGGTCGGACACGACTGAGAGACTTCACTTTCACTTTTCACTTTCATGCATTGGAGAAGGAACTGGCAACCTGCTCCAGTGTTCTTGCCTGGAGAATCCCAGGGACGGGGGAGCCTGGTGGGCTGCCATCTGTGGGGTCGCACAGAGTCGGACACGACTGAAGCGACTTAGCAGCAGCAGCAGCAGCATGGCATTTTCAGAAAAGAAGACCTGGAAGGGTTCTTTGAAGTTATCAAATTAAATCCCCTCCCAATCCCAGGATCTCATCCACGAGATTCAGGATCGGCCATCTTCCAGCTTTAGTTTGAATATTTCCAATCATAGGATCTCACTGTTTGCTATGAAAACCAAATTATTAATTAATTAGTGTTTTTAGTTAAGAGCCTAGGTCCAGGGTCACATGCATGACTTTTAATACAGACTCCCAACATTAACTAGTTGTGTGGCAGGTTTTCTAATCCCTTTGTGCTTCCATCTTATCTGTTAATACTATCACCTCATAGAATTGTTGTGAAAACTAAGTGAGACAGTGGAATCAAAGCACTAAGAATCATGCCTGATACACATTAAGGGCTCATTATTATTCTTAGAATTGAACTTGATTCTCCACTGCTGCTTCCAGCCTTTAGTCCAAGGTTTGTCTTCAGAATCTATTAGTGGGAACAAACAACTCAAATAGTCAGAAAACAATACAACACATAACCTCCCTAATCTATACAGTTCCTAGAAATCAAGAAGAATAAGACTATCAATTCATTTGTTCACATAGTGAACAAAAGGTAAAAATAAATGCTTTTCATAGAAAGAGCAATATAAATGATCCTGGAGCATAAAAGTGCAAATTAAAACAACCCCAAAATGACATTTCTCCCTTATCAAACAGGGAAAAATTCAAAAAAGTTTGGCAATACACATTTGGTAGGGCTGAAGGAAAACACTCACTCACTCACTGAGAGGAGTCTGATAGGAGTCGAATATGATATAATCCCTACAGATGGCAATTTGGCAATGCCTGTCCAAAGTGCAAATGCATTTACTCTTTGAACTGGCAATCTAACTTACAGAAATTATTCTGTAGACATACCTACACATGCATAAAATGAATATGAACATAGTTATTCATCATAGCATGAAATAACAAAAGTTAGAATCAGCTCAAATATTCACTATCAGGGCCTGGTTAAACAAACTATATATTTCAACACATATACTGAGTGGTTGCACAAAAGAATGAAAATTATCTCCATGTTCTGATATGGAAATATTTTCAGATAAAAATGATTAAGAGAAAAAGTAAGATACAGACTATGTGTTATAGATACAACTATATGGACACAGATATATAAAATGCTAACTTTCATGTAAGCAAAGGGGGAAACAAGAACATATGCTTATATTTGCTTGTATCTTCATAAAGAAACACTGGGAAAATACTCAAGAAACTAATTATTAGCCATGGAAGTGGGACAGAATAGAGAGTAACAGAAGTGGAAGGGAGATTTTTCATCATGCACTTCTTTTAAAAATTTATTTTCTTCTTCCAACCAAATGAATGTATTACTCTTTAAAATTTCAATTTCATTTAAAAATGAAGAAAAAGAACACAATGTGGGAAGATAGTAGTAGTGTTGCACAACTGTGATGCGAACCCCCAACCCAGCTTCCTTCTTCCACAGGACAGACATCCAGATGTGAAGCAGGTGTGTCCCCTCTTTAGTTCCCATGGCTCAGGTTAGAACCTTCTTCATTCCCCCTTTCACATGTTTTGTTTTCCTCACCCTGGAAGCTCCTAAGACACATGAACTGTACCTTGTGCCTCACTGTTTCTCTCATGCTAAGCACACTTTCTGGCACATAGGTTTTGTTTGGTAAATACTTACGGAATACATCAATGCATATGTTTCCAGATTCATCATACTGGTTACAACCAGGGGATGAACAATAGTTTGTGACTGTCCCTCTAAGAATCTGACCCAGACCTGACTACAAGAGACAATTTCCCTTCACAGTTTTGATTCCCTTGACTTAAACTTTCTATTTTTATTCACAAATGTTTACATTTCCTGCCCTGTACTATTCATGTAGCATTTGTAGCCAATTAAAATATATGGGTATATAAAATTTTTTTAATAATGCATAATTTCAAATTGTACTTTTAGCCACAGCACTGAGTGTATTTCATAAGTTTGACTGACATTAAAGTCAGATGCAAAGAATTTTCATAATTGCCTATGACCTGCTTCCAGCGTTAAAACAGACTGAAGAGGCTACTAGGAAACAAATTTACTTCAGTCTGGAATAATCCATAAGATCAAGATACAGCTAGAATTAGGGTGTCTCATTAGAATGTGTTTTATAAAGGGGAATCTATGTCCAAACAACTTTGTAAGGGTACCATCAGCCCATACTGTGTCTTGACTGAAAAAACGCAACAGATGTCCTTCATCTGGTAGACACAGACCTATGCCTGAGACGTGCATTCTCTGCTGAAAGTCTTGGATTTTGTGCCAGTGTTGAGAACTGAACACAGGTCACTGGCATCGAAAACAGTGTCATGGACATATACACACTGCATGCATGCATGCTCTGTCACTTCAGTCATGTCCAACTCTTTGTGACCCCATGGACTGTAGCCCACTAGGCTTCTCTGCCCCTGGGATTTTTCCAGGCAAGGATACTGGAGTATGTTGATATTCCCTCCTCACATAGACACACGACCATATATAAAGTAGATAACTACTAAGGACCTATTGTAAAGTACAGGGAACTCGGCTCAATACTCTGTAATAGCCTATATGGGAAAAGAATCAAAAAGAATCGATATATGTATATACATAAATGATTCACTTTGCTGTATATCTGAAACTAACAACATTTAAGATCAACTATATTTCAACAAAAATTAAAAATATATATATAAATAAAAACAAAACCAAGAAACCACAAAAAATAAAAAAAATAGATAAAACAAAGTTATGTAAAGTGATATGCCTTGGAAGGCACATAAGGAAGGACAAAAAAGGATGACTGATGGATGATTCTGTTAGAAAGATGGCATGGGACAGGACATGACATGGTGTCTTTGAAGTACGGCACAGCATGCCCTGGTGCGGCATGACATGGGCTGTGCTGTGCTGTATTGTGGCCTGACATGACAGAGCAGGCTGTATGGGGGAGCAAGATATGGTGTGGTGTGTTGGGTGAGCGTGCTTTCAGTGTGGCATTCTATGACTGAAAAGTCACAGGTGTGAGAGGCGTTCCATCTCCATCAAGTTGCTGACCTTTAATAAGTCATTAAATTCTCAGGAAACCTCTTTCTCCATTTGCAAAAGGAAGATAACAAAAACTAATATTCAAATTGCCTGCTTGTGTGTGTGTGTGTGTGTGTGTGTGTGTGTGTGTACGCACGCGCACACTCAGTTGTGTCCGGCTCTGCAACCGCATGGACAGTAGCCCGCCAGGCTCCTCTGCCCATGGGATTCTCCAGACAAGAATGTGAGGATTAAAGGAGACTGAATGGTTTTGTCACTAACAAAGCCCACTAACAATTCCTAGGAAATAAGAATAGAATCTGGGTAATAAAGTTTAACCTTTTTTCTTTACCTTTATGCTTAGTCTAGTTTCATTTGCTCATTGTTGCCACAGGCAGAGGCCTATACATCGGACCTTCAGATCAAACGTCCCAGTGCGACAGGTGTGTGCCAACACCCCAGGTAGCTGTGCCACGTGCAGAAGCGCTGCGCACAGCACGTAATTCAAGATGGCGGCAGCGGGCCGTGAGCAGAGACGCTGGGCGCGCCCCAGCTGGGAGAGCTCCCCCGCTTTCCCTCTCCCGGCTGTTGAGAGCCCTATAAAAGAGCCCTGCCCATAGCCTGTTAAGGAGAGCATGCGCTCTGGAGTGGGAGCGCCCAGCCCTCCATTCTTTATCAAATAAAGCTTTCCTTCGCTTCCTAAATGAAAGCTCAAAGTCGTTCTATTGGCGTGAGCAACACTGGTTAGGAAGACCGTTTTGGGGGTCAGACCTGATAACATGATTATCATTAGCTACCACTCTGTGTTTATACAGATTGTAAACTTCTTCCTCAAGTTTTCCAAATCTAGCTCCTATGTTCTGGAATATCTGAAATTTAATTTGTCCCTAATTTTAAACATAATCTCATGTGGAAAGCAGGTTATTAGAAACAGGTGAATGACATGTGGCTGCTGCTGCTGCTAAATCGCTTCAGTCCTGTCCGACTCTTAGCGACCCCATGGACTGCAGCCCACCAGGCTCCTCCATCCATGGGATTCTCCAGGCAAGAGTACTGGAATGATGACATGTGGCGACTAACATAAACCTGAAATTCAGGCTGTATCAATGTAGATTTAAAGGCAAATCATTTGACTTGAACACACTCACAAACACACTCATATGCAGTCGCAATCAAAACGTATGTAGAACATTTATTCTATTAAGGTGTAATAGAAAATGGAGCCCAGAGGTAGCTCTACTAATCACAGAGAAAGAAAAGAAAGATTAGTGTCCTTCATCAACAATAGCATTCATTCTGCTCCTCTGAACTATCTGAGCTATGGGTCAAAGTAAACTGTGTGTTTCAAGCAAGACAGTAACTCAGCCATTGATGTGCCAGAGTTTGGGAGTATTGATCCAAGTGGTGTGAATGCTCAGTCAGAAAATTATATCAAGATTTCTTTTCTTCCCATTTTCTATCTCCAAGAAGAAAAAGAACAATAAATAATAAACAATAATTCTAAAACACATAATTTCTGACATAATGCAACATTTCAATCAACTGCACATTTGAAGGGGATAACTAAAATATCATACTTCTCTAGTATAAGCTATGTGCATGATGATCAACAAAAATGCACTGTGCTTTTGGGAATTTGGAGAAGGATGGCTATTGTGAGCAAAGTGAAACTTACACTGGGGATTTGAAAACACATATGATTTTAGAAAGGCAGAGAAAATCAATAGGAAGTTATTTGGGGAGCAAAAAATAATAGCAAAGGCAAAGATGAAGTAATGAGTAGGAAAGAATCCCAACTCCAACAGGAGCGCTTGGGAAGCAGTGGGAACTCAGGCCAGAAGGGGTGGCTGGGATTATGAAGCCAGTGTGAGGGCTTCGTAGTGATCATAGGAAACAAGGATCCAGTGATTGTTTTAGAACAATTAGTCCAGTAATAGCTTCCACGATGGCAGCATACAGGTTTGGGAGTCAATGTCAAATGAATTTGTGATTAAAAAAAAATTATAAAAGCAATATTACATGATGGCTACAACATTTTTAAAATATAGAATTACACAAACACTGAGAGAGAGAGTGGTTTCAGCAGATGCCAAGAAAAAATAGTGAACATTCACTAGGACTAGAAGAATTTAAGTATAGCCTGGAGTTCTAGGCTCAAGATAACACAGCTCTCAAAGAAACCAGAGAAGGTGCAGTTCAAAGGAAAGTCCTTTAACACAGAAGTGCCTGGCTAGGGAAGTTTCACAGAAATGAAGGGATTTGAGCTCAGTCTTGAAGGATGTGGGGGATTTGCATAGGCTAAGCTTTGATGCTTCGATGTTCAGTCAAATATATTCAGATAGTTATTTGAATTTCTACATATTCTGGAATACGTAGCAGTGGACACTATGTTACATTTATCTTTTCTGAGTAGTCTGAAATCAATCTGTCAGGTTTGAGGACCAAAGTATAGACTTCCTAACTAAGCTAGTATGTGAACAGTTAAAATGGTCTGGATAAAATCATAAATAAATAAGAGCTTGCAGAGCCTGCTTACATTTCTTTGTTCTATAAGATTTCATAAAATGAGAGCATAAGCCAAAACCAAATGTATCCTGGAAGAGGAACCAGTGGCCAATTACTATGTCAATAATTCAATATGAGCATTAAATTTTCATGGTTTTTAAAAAAAACTCCTAAAAATAACCTGCAGGACATTATCTCCTACATTTGCTGTTTGAAGCCTTCTAATCATGACTCCTAAGAACTATATTTTGTTCTATTTAAGGATTAAATTAACAGATGGGGCCACAAACAAAAATCAATCTCATTAAATTTTTTTTTTAATTTGGTTAACAATCAGCTGAAATATCCTGTCCCTTAACACAAAGTTGTTTTCAAAATAAATGGTTCTTGAAAAAAGCAACTGGAAAGAAAACACAGAATCAAGCTGTCCTTTTCCTTGGTGTGTAGGAATAGGCCAGAGTCAATATATCCCCTATTCTATCTTTGTTTTTATTATTTTTGCTCCAATTCAATTATTTTATTCAACATATTTTTTATTTACCTCGAAGTTGGTAAGTCAGATGCCAATAAGATTCACTTATATTTTGAGAAGAAACCAATAGTTAAAACACGGCTAGCCAATTGCCGGTTGGCTATTGGTCATTGTTTGTCAGATAAGCCTACAGAGACCTAATTTTTGAAAATGATATCCTTTAAGGTTAATTATTTAATGTTTCATATTTCTTCTCTGAATGTCAAGATTATTTCAATGCTATTTCTTGAAATATATTTGTATTCTAAACATAAATCCTTTCTTCTTAACTAAAAATAATGGAAGAAAATAGCATTTGTTGAATACTTGTTATATGCCTGCCAGTCACCATGTTAGATCATGCCAATCAACAACCACATGAACATTCTAAAATAACTATTTAGTAGTACTATGAGAATTATGAAAAGCCAAACCCAATTATGATATAACAAATGGTGTTTTTCAGTGTTTAGTTGTTTAACTACATTCATTCAATATATACTGAGTGCCTACTATATGCTAGGCACTTACTCTAATTTCTGGGGAAATAACAGTGAATAAGACAGATATATAGTCTCTGGCTCCACAAAGGACAGAAACAAACAGCAAGCAACACAACTATGCTGGCATGGCAAAGACTTTTAATTGACCCCCAGTGTTTATTCTGTCCCTCTCCTCTTTGCAATAGACCCCCTCAAGCAATTTTAGCATATGGCCACCTAGCTAAAGACTACCTTTCCAACCTCCCTCTAGGTGTAGACCATGAAGTGAACACAAGTGAGGTGTGTGCCTCTAGATCACGTGCTTCAAGATGGAGCTGGTTGGGACTTCCCTGGGGCTCCAGTGGTTAAGAATATGCTTTCCAGTGCAGGGGATGTGACTTCCATCCCTCATCAGGGAACTAAGATCTCATGTGCTGCAGGGCAACTGAGCCCAGGAGCCGCACTACTGAGCCCACACATTGCAACTAGATAGAAGCCTGTGCTTAGCAAGGAAAGATCCCAAGTGCCTCAACTAAGACCTGACTCAGCCAAAAAAAAAAAAAAAAAAAGTTGGTTGCCCTTCACTTCCTTTGCCCTTCTCATGACCCAGTCCATGAACAAGGTCTCTTTTGGGCTGACTTTAACAGTGATGAAGGCAACAGGCGTGGAGAAGATAGGCAAGGAGACAGAAGGAATTGGGAGCCCTGGAACAGACCCTCACCTGACTGTTTACCTGCCTCTGGACTGTCAAATAAGAGAGAAATAAACTTTGAACTTGTTTGAGTTACTCTGTTTTTGTATCTCTTTGTTATAGAAACTCAGCCTATACCCTAACTAATACAGCAGACAAGCAAAGTAACTCTTATAACAAGTGCTCTGGAGGAAACAAACAACTGGATAAGAGAAAAAATAAAAGGTTATCAGTGGGGAAGGATAAGTGACTTTAGAAAAGATGTTCAGGTCACTCTTAGACGGTGACACTTAGGCTGAGACCTACAGAATGAGAAGAGGCAATATGAATTTTTTTGTCTTCTTTTGTTGAAACATATGGAATCCTTGAATTTTTCCCCTCAATATTTCAACTGCTTTGTTCTTCTTACTCCTACCCATGGGCTAATACTATATTTGCCAACGTGCAACTACTATACACTTGCATAAAACCCTAGGATAAGTCCATTACCAGAGTGCCTGATCTCTCTGGATGTGCTATGGTTGTCAAGTTCATGTGAAAAGCCACGTACATCAGTAAACCAGCCAGTGACAAATTGTATCAAATGACTATCTACCAACTTACAGTCACACTAGACTGTGAGATACTAATACAATTATGTAAAGTTTAAAAATAAAATTAAATTAAATTAAAAAAAAAAAGAAGATATGAATGGTCCTTCTGTCTCTGCATCCTTAGCATAGTAGTTAGCACTTAATAAGAGTTCAGTAACTCTTACTGAATGACTAGGTTAACAAAGAAATCTTTCCTTTGGAAACACAAAAATAGGACATCAAAACAACTGTGATCTTTTAATACAGCTCTTCAAAAATGTGGTCATGGTCCAATGACTACAATCAGGATTTAGATTACCTGTCCTGCCCTCACAAGGCTGGACCACTAGAGGTAACCGATGTGTAGCTCTGCCTTAGAATGATGGATGCATCATTGCCATTGACCTGGTCTATTTCTGTCATCTTTGCCCATAGGCTGGACTGTGTTTAGAGGGCTACATATCTCATCACCCTCATCCCCTACCCAGACTTCTACTCTATCAACAGCTCAGGGATGAGGCAGAGGAGTCTTACCCATGAAATGACTGTATCAGGGCCTTGAGCTTTTTCACTAACACATTAATATGGTTCTCTTCACCTCTTTTGATTTAATTCTGTGCGTCTCATTGTTTCAAAGACATTATACTAGCTAATTATAAGGATGGTGATAGCTGGATTTATTTAACATTCCTGTGTGCTAAGCATATATATAAGCTTTACATATATTAACTTTTTAACAATCCTGTGGGGCAGGCACTATTGTTATCCTCATTTTATAGATGGGAAAACTGAGAATAGAGCAAGTACATGTCTTGAACATGACACCAGATTTCTAGGGTCATAATCATCTTAGTTTGCCAAGGACTAGGGGGTTTTCCAGGGTGTAGGGCTTTCAGTGCTAAAACTGGGAGTGTCTTGGACAAACCATAGTAAGTTGATTACTTTATAAACAGCTGAAGAAGAATTGGAACTTAGGTGGTTCCAATTTTTTTTTTAAGTATTCATTACTGTTATAGATGGTGTCCTCCCAAATTTATATGCTGAAATTCTACCCCTCAATGTGATGGTATGAGGGAGCAGAGCTTTGGGGAAGTAATTAGGATTAAACAGGGTCATAAGAGTGAAGCCCTCATGAATGGGATCAGTGCCCTTGCAAGAGTCACCAGAGAGCTTGCTGCTTGCTGCTCTCTGCTCTCCACCACGTGGCAACCCAGCAAGAACTCTACAACCCAGAAGACAGCCCTCACCAGAGCTGTCATCCTGGTCTTAGACTTCCAGGCTTCAGAAATGGGAGAAATAAATTTCTGTTGTTTATAAGCCTCCCATGTTATGGTATTTTGTTATAGCAGTTTGAGCTGATACAGGAGAAGGCAATGGCATCCACTCCAGTACTCTTGCCTGGAAAATCCCATGGGTGGAGGAGCCTGGTAGGCTGCTGTTCATGGGGTCGCTAGGAGTCAGACACGACTGAGTGACTTCACTTTCACTTCTCACTTTCCTGCATTGGAGAAGGAAATGGCAACCCACTCCAGTGTTCTTGCCTGGAGAATCCCAGGGACAGGGGAGCCTGGTGGGTTGCTGTCTATGGGGTCGCACAGAGTCGGACACGACTGAAGTGACGCAGCAGCAGCAAACTACTAAAAAGAATGAAGTTCTCTGTAGGCTATTTGTTGTTGTGTAGTCACTAAGCCATGTCCGACTCTCTTGTGACCTCAAGGACTGTAGCCTGCCAGGCTCCTCTGTCCATGGGATTTCCCAGGCAAGAATACTGGAGTGGGTTGCCATTTCCTTCTCCAGGGGATCTTCCCAACCCAGGGATCGAACCCACATCTCCTGCATTGGCAGGCAGATTCTTTACCATGGAGCCACCATGGAAGTCATGGGTATTTGAAAGTGAAAGTGAAAGTGAAGTAGCTCAGCCGTGTCTGACTCTTTGCAACCCCATGGACTGTAGCCCACCAGGCTCCTCTGTCCATGGGATTCTCCAGGCAAGAATACTGGAGTGGGTTGCCATTTCCTTCTCCAGGGGATCTTCCCAACCCAGGGATTGAACCCAGGTCTCCCACATTGCAGGCAGACGCTTTAACCTCTGACCCACCAGGGAAGCCCATGGGTATTTAGCGAATGATAAATGGAAACAGTAATAGCCGGAAAGTCTTTTACATGACGTCATGTTATTCTGCACTTCAATTTCCATTAGGGTGTTTTTCAAGATACTATTAACATACACACTTTAAGAAAGATGCTTTTTGATTTGGCACCTGAATAAAGTCAGTTATCAATACACAGCATTTCTGAGGTTCCTTATGAATATGAATATGAAAAGATTCACCACTAAACCTCATTATAAATGAAAAAAAAAAATTTCATGGCTACTTTCCCCAGCAACGACTGTTTTGCCACTAGAATTCCAAAATAATTGATGAGAACTGTTCTGGGAACCCAGAAGGAGCAAGCCCTGCTCCATGCAGAATCTGTCCCATTGTGCAAGAAGCTGAGAAAGTAGAATGCTGAGATGCAGTCTTATAGGAGAGGCCATGCAGATTTTGTTTTGCTTAAGATTAAAAATAAACAGAATTAAAATAAAAAGTATTACTTCTCTTTGGCTTTATTACATAACCGTCTACACAATCTCTGACAACATCAAATGCCTAAGCACCTCTTAGCTGGTTTGTGGGGGAAAAAGATTCTGTTTTGATCCATCATTTGGTCGCTGGAATCCCATCTGCAAAGGGCACTGCATCAATAAACAGGTCTCATGATACAAGGTAAGACATAGCCTGGTGCAGTACATTGGATACAACTGGGATGAAAGG
Organism: Bubalus kerabau; assembly: GCF_029407905.1. Classification (NCBI taxonomy): domain Eukaryota; kingdom Metazoa; phylum Chordata; class Mammalia; order Artiodactyla; family Bovidae; genus Bubalus; species Bubalus kerabau. The sequence continues at coordinate 76,950,213 of NC_073633.1, forward strand.
TATGACCAGAAGACACAGGAAGGACAACGTGCCATGGGAACACAGAGGACAAAGCAGTCCTTTCTGACTTGTGGAACATGGAGGAGCATTCCAGAGGAGTTGGTGTTTAGGTGGATGGATAGGATGGCAACAGGAGGAGATAGCAGCCCCACCCTCCTCAGGCAGAGAACACAGAATAAGCAAAGCCATGGGAAAGTTTGAGTATTAAGAAAAAGATTGTCATGTGGAGTACATGCCACATATGGGGAATAGAATAGAACACATAAACCAAAACCCAAAAACAACATAGGACTTGGAATTGCAATGATAAATGCATGATTTCCTTTTATTTAGACAGTTGGGATCTAGAAAAATATCAGGTTTGTATTAAGGCCAGTTCAATAGTTTCAGAACCCTACTCATTTTTATGGTTCTTTCCCAGAATTTATCAACTAAAATATTAATGTTATGGTCAAGTTTATGTACGTATGTATGTATATGATACATACATATCTTTATTTTAATAAGTTAGGAATTCATGGAAATTAATAGTGATTAGCGGGTATTCAGAAATGAAAATAAATATTTAAAATTTCAAATCAGGTTTGTTTCCCAAAAGGCTTGCAGCCTTGAATATTTTAAGCATTGGGTAGTGACACGAATTCCTTCCTATATTGAAATCATCCATCATCACAGAATCTATATTGTGAATTATTTCTCTAATAGCCAATGCAAGTGACAACCCATTTACATTCTCATTCTCCAGCTGATATTTTGGTCCATTATTTGAGAAATGGTTGGGTAGAAGCAGGGAACCAGCTGTAGTCAAAAAACCTACAGGCTTCTATAGGAGTCTTCAGCAGGTGGACTAATAATAAGTAAGAGTTGTTGGTAAACCCACCAATCTGAGCTGTGCTAGAAGTGCGGGCATTGCTTTGTAAGGTACCAGTGGCTCCTTAACTTTTATACAATTAAAACCCAAGTGCATCTGTGAGCACCACAGAGGTATGTGAATCATACGTATTCATAAAATGTCATGCCTAAATTAGGTCTTATCATCAACTAGTATTTATTAAATGCCCACATGCTGCATACAAATGGCAGTGTGCAAGGCACTTTAGCAACAGAATGCTGTATCTTCAGCCATGAGAATATTTCATAATAAAATGCCAAGCTGTTGATGGAGGTCATAAAGATTATTCTTTTACTGTGAATATTCTCACTCTAAATTTCAAATAAGCAGTGGAATGGGGTAACTTCTCCCATCTGGTGAAATGTTCACTGAAATACTTGTTCAATTATCCTTATTAGTAAATAAAAAGGATCATATGCAATTCCAATTATGCTTCTTGTGGATATGACAAGATATTCTCAGAAGAATTACTCATATATGGGTGAATTCATGTCATTTTTGCACTGTGCTTTTTAAAATTACGAGACAATAAAAAACACAATGGGAAGAAATATCTACATTTAAATTGTTGAAGAACCATTTTATTTTAGGCTGGAGTATGCCACACATTATTTATTGCTATTGCCTTTTGTAATTACTTCTGAGAATATATAGACTAAAAAATTCATAAAATACGAATAGAACATTTGAAGACAATAGTACTGAAATTACTTTTTATATGTGGAGGCTGAGGACATGAATGCTGAAAAAAATTTTTTTAGTTAGTAGACTAATGCTTTAAACTACAGGACATTTAACAAATCTTTTGGTTTTTATATCATATATGCATGCATGCTCAGTCTCTCTGAGTGTCCAACTCTTTGCAAGCCCATGGACTGTAGCCCACCAGGTTCCTCCATCCATGGGGTTTCCCAGGCAAAAATATTGGTGTGGGTTGCCATTCTTTTCTCCAAGGGATCTTCCAGTCTAGGGATTGAACCCATGTCTCCTGCTTAGCAGATAGATTCTTCACCACTGAGCCATCTGAGAAGCCCTGAATGATCCTGAGATGTTCTTAAATCTGCGTGAGTTGTTATACCTCATAGATTTTTCTTTGACTCTTTAGTCACTTTCATTTACAAACTTGTTCATTATATGCTAATTCCATTGTTCAACTTACCAACAAGGACATATAACTGCCTTCAATGTTCTCATTGCTTTATTAGGTAATTAGAGTGCTACCAAAGAAGCAAAAGAAGGTCAAAATAACAATTTACATCTCTCCAAACTAAGTTTCCGGAGAAGGCAATGGCACCCCACTCCAGTACTCTTGCCTGGAAAATCCCATGGATGGAGGAGCCTGGTAGGCTGCTGTCCATGGGGTCGCGAAGAGTCAGACACGACTGAGCGACTTCACTTTCACTTTTCACTTTCATGCATTGGAGAAGGAAATGGCAACCCACTCCAGTGTTCTTGCCTGGAGAATCCTAGGGACGGGGGAGCCTGGTGGGCTGCTGTCTATGGGGTCGCACAGAGTTGGACACGACTAAAGTGACTTAGCAGCAAACTAAGTTCCTGACAGTCTTAATTCCTTCCTCTCCTTCTCCAAAATTTAAGGGGGAAAAAAAAGTACACCAAGAGGAAATCTTTGCTGCTGGCTGATTCCTTAGAACATGATGCTAAATCACACAACTCTGACTGTGCATCTTTAAAGTTATAGTTTTCTGCTCAAGGAAGCTGCCAGACTGTGACTCATCCCCTAAGATGAGCGAGACTGAGACACAGGCCTATCCTTCATTACTGAACATCTCAAGTTCTCAAAGAATGTGGATAACGTACTAATAATATTCTTATTAGTCAATAAGCGAGTTTTTTGGCATCTTAGAGATGGAAAATTTAGGGCTTAGAAAAAAACAAAAAGATGTATTACTTATGAAATGCAGTGGTTATGTCTCTGGGATCCCTGTGAATAAACTCTAGGTAAATGGAGCTCTTCAGTGAATCAGCAACTGCACTCCCTTTGAGGAGGTTCATTAGGCTTCCCTGACAGCTCAGCTGGCAGAATCTGCCTGCAATGCAGGAGACCCCGGTTTGATTCCTGGGTTGGGAAATCCATTGGAGAACGGATAGGCTACCCACTCCAGTATTCTTCGGCTTCCCTTGTGGCTCAGCTGGTAAAAAAATCCACCTGCAATCTGGGAGACCTGGATTTGATCCCTGGCTTGGGAAGATCCCCTGGAGAAGGGAAAGGCTGCCCATATCCAGTATTCTGGGCTGGAGAATTCCATGGACTATATAGTCCATGGGGTCACAAAGAGTCGGACATGACCGAGTGACTTTCACTTTCTTTCACTTTGAGGAGGCTCAAGTTATGACCAACTCATACTGCATTCTGTTTCTAATGAATGATGTTACAGTAAACTTTCAAAGCAATGCATTTCAGATGGTTGGCTGTAAATTACTATAATAGCAAATTTGTTAATTAATTCCTTACCTTTCAGGAATTCATAAATTAGGCTTTAAGTACATTATTGTTTCCTTAAGTATTTTAAGTGGCTTCTTAGGTAAGAACTCCCAAAACAATAAAGTGTAAATCTACGAGACATATGGGTATTCTATCTCATTAGTTATAAACTGCTAAAATACCTAGTTATACCAGAAGAAAAATTCTCATCATTTATTTCTTATAATAGTAAAAACAATCTTATTAAATCTAATTCAGAAAAAACTAAATATAGTCTATATCATGTAATTTACTGTAGTTGTTCCAATAAATAAGGAATCATCATATAACTATTATGCATCTTCTGATGCAAAAAGTTAATTTCTAACAAATAAATGAGAACTCACTTTAAACCACTAATATTCATTTACAGATATAAACAGGACTTCCCTGGTGGCTCAGTAGGTAAAGAATCCACCTGCAATGCAGGAGACCTGGGTTTGATCTATGGGTTGGAAATACCTCCTGGAGAAGGAAATGGCTACCCACTCCAGTATTCTTGCCTGGAAAATTTCATGGACAGAGGAGACTGGCAGGCTACAGGCCATGGGGTCTCAAGAATCGGACGTGACTTAGCAACTAAAGCACCATCACCACCACAGATAGAAATATTCTCAATTTTGGATTAAGACTTCAAATACATATCTCATGAAAGATATTTTTTTTCAATAATAGAGTATCAGAAGTACATTTTCCATTAAGTGGAGAGTAACCTGAAGACACTGCAGGGTCCCCTCCTGAGTTGCCAACTCTTATCTCTGTACCTAAGACAAAATGAGACAAACCCACAAAGTTAAAAGTAGGCGGGAGCATTGTCATTTCTCAGGTATTCAGGGGCTGATTTATCTTGGCTTTTCATTAAAGGTCTCTCTTCCTCCTTCTACCCTGCTTAGACCATCTCATTATCTTAGCCAAGAGAAGATGACAGAAAAGGACAAGAGATAGGAAAAGACATGAATATTCAGTTCATCCTCTAATACTTCATTCCTGACACTTTCAGGAAAAAAAAAAAAATCATTAATAGGATGGAACATGGTGACTAAAATAAGGATCTAAGATTATCTGAAGGTTTTATCTACCTCTGCCTTTCTTTTGTATTAATAAAGGAAAACTACTCTTATTTATTATTAAAATATTGGGATAAACCTGCATTTTTGCTAACTAGACTATCAGATTTACAAATCTTGGGCTAGTGTCCACACTATGGGTAAAAGAGTATCTTTAGTGAACTCTCAGGTAAACTTCCATGAAGCGTATATGCCTTAAGTAGCAGAATTAAACTATAACGCAAGCACCAAGTTAATGACAGCACAGCACTTGACTGTTCTATGACGAAGAATGTGGGTTTCTTACTAAATTGACTTTAAAAATTGCTGAACTTCCCCCCAAAGCATTCTGCATCCCACTTGGTAGACTGTGGAATCAACTCAATAAAGTGTGAAAGTGATTTATAATCTATAAAACACTGTACAGATAATTATAATTTGGCTCTGAAGGGTTGATTTCTTTCAACATCTGCAGTTTTAACTATGTCACCTACTGTTTTAGCTGTGTCAACATGGGCAAACTTGAGAGCCAAAGTAATTAGACACATAATTCAAGCCAAAAATCTGACTGAGAAAAAAGCTATTTGGCAGTCTCTCTCTACACTGATCAAAATTGGACTATTATGAACTAATCCAATTCTTTACTTTGGTTTTTTTTTCCCCTACAAAGACCTCAAATGAAGACATGTGGAGTCAATGACATTCAAGTAATTTTCATTTGGAATCGAATACATATATACATATATATATATGTGTGTGTGTGTGTGTATATATATATATATATATATATATATATATATATTTTTTTTTTTTTTAATGTTCCCTTCTTGAACAAACTACAATCGATGTGCATAAATCTGGTCACAATGTTTTACCACCACCAAGACCCAGCTCACAAAACATGCACAGATATCCCACATGAGTGGAAGTCACTTCTCGAAAAGTATTCTTGACAATTAAAGCACTACCTTTTCCTCATTATTTGAAAAGGAAAAGATGGCCAAGTAACCACTTCTCTGTTACTTTACTAAAAGAACATTTCAGGTGGAAATGTTGCCATAACAAACAGAAACCTCCTTCAGAGCTACAGCAACAATGGCTGCCTGTCCACCTGCTCGTGCTTCCCGTGCACACTGTACAGGTGTTGCTGGGATGTAGTTGCCCAGCCAGGGACTACATTTCCCACCTCCCTTCCTAGGTGGGACAATATTCTACTTATCTGGGGCTGGACCATGTTCTAAATCTTCTACTGGTTATCAACTCACTCAGTCCTTATAATAACCCCACAAGCTAAGTATTATTCATTATTCCTACTTTACAGATGAGGAATTGAGGTACCATGAGGTTAAGAACACACTGCAACAGAAAATGAACTGAAATACCAGATGATGCATCTCCAGACCAACAATAAAGCACCTTGTATTCTATATTTTATGTGAAAAAAATCAAGGTCCTCTATATCAATGCATATTTTTATACATCCCAAAAATAGGCAATGAAAATGGTGGACTGGTAGCCTCATTTTATGGCAAAACCAATACAATATTGTAAAGTAATTAGCCTCCAATTAAAATAAATAAATTTAAATTTAAAAAAAAGACCATGCATTCATTGAATAGTAAGTTGTTTCTAATAACTGAAATAAAGAAGAGAAGCTATTCGAAGTCTAAAACATTCCTCTCACAACCAAGGAGAAGAATATCTAAACTGGAAGTTGCAGAGATCAATCAATATAAATACTATCTAATAATTTAAAAATTAGATAAAATTTGTTTCAATAAGATACCACATTATCATCTAATTTAGCTCATTTCTGTCACTTCCTTTTTAGTTTGCAGTCTAAAGCTACTGTGTCTTGAAGAATAAATACTTTGCACCAACACTTGTGAGAAAAACATTGTTAAGCCATTGTTCTTCCTTTCTTGTCATTTCAGGACATGTCCATAAAATAGGGACTTCCTTCATTTTGGAAGTTCGGGGTTTGGGGGAGGGAGATACACCCCCTAAAACCTGTCTCTCTGCCTCATTTGCCCTGCCCAAGAAAAGAGGCTGACCATTCCTCTGCAGCATGGAGCCAAGGATCTTCAATCCAGAGTCGACTCTGGGCCTGCCTCTCACCCTCTCTGATACTCCTTTGGAGCTGCATGTGACTCCTCTCCTTCATCTAGTAGGAACCTTGGCTGGGGACTGGATGCAAAATTCACTTCAAGAGGACGAAGGAATAAGAAACCCATTTTATCATCACAGATCCAGGCTGTGGCCTCCAAGCCAGGTTTTTCAGAAATAAGGTAACCATGTAGACTCGAATCTGACTGGATTGGTTCAGAACTCAGGGGAATGAGGGAGATTAATCGGCACTCAGAAACTCCCACAGATATCCTACATTATTTACTGAGTTATAGCTTCCAAACTGAAAATAATCCATCTGCCATGGCTGACAGCATTCATCTCGGGGTGGCACATCTCTCATCTAAGAAAACTGAAGGTGTCAGTAAACGTGGTCCGTGAGCAAGGGAACCTTGGTGTCAGAATTCTGCCCATGCCATAGGGAAGCATGCAGACTCTCCAGCTGGTACCCCCTATGTCTGCTGCCACGTTATCCGAGGACAGCAGACACTATACATCATCGTCGAGAGCATGATGCATCAGGCATCTTCTCCTGGTTTGGAGGCATACTCTAAAATCATGGGGAGGCAGCTTGCTTTCTCTGTTTGTTAGTCTTTGATCATGGTCCACTGGTTTTTTACCCTCAGTGTTTCCTCTTTCCCCAACAGTAGTTACTCATTAGTTGGAAAGAAAGCTTGTTAAAGCTGCAAGAATGAGACCACATCCCACTTCAGTCATTTTTAAGTTAGTGCCAATCCAGTGGCGTTGTCGTCTAAATGCCCTTCTCTTGTGACCGGTTACCTACCAATAGCTCTTTCTTCCCTTTGGCCATTAACTTGGTGTCACTTAACTATCACTTTTCAGAATAAAGACAATAATGGCGTTTTTTGCTGAAGGATGCTTTAAATCTGGACTCTGAATCTCAGAGACTTGCGCCCTTTTTCTGGAATACCCTTAGGAACAAAAGGATGTCCTCCCTTTCACGGAGAAGGCGCAGGTGTCTAATGAGATTGACACTACATCTTCGGCAAAAGAGAATGATCTTTTTCCTTCAGTTTTTTTCTAAGTCTTTAGAAATCAAAGATGAAAGAAAGGCAAGACTAGGACAATTAACGTTTTTGTGCCCAAACAGGGCTGTACTATGCAGCCTCCACTTGCCTGTTTCCCGCTCCACGTTCACCCCTTACTCTCTGCATCCCAAGAATACCAACTTCCTTTCAGTTCCTCAGACATGCTATGTTTTAATGTTCTCCACCTGGAAAATTTTCCTCCCTCTTCACCTGAAAGCTCCTCCTCATCCAGATTTCTGCTTACTCATCGCTTCCTCCAGGAAGTCTTCCCTGATTTCTCTGACCAGGTCACTCCTTTTATCATAGACTCTCCATCCCCACGAGGCTCTGTTTTGAAGCACTGATCACAGTTGTAATTTTACATTTATTTTTATGATTATTTTATTTTCTCTCTAACTAGATCATATGCTCTATGACAGTAGGGATTATGTATGTTTTTGCTCATGATGGTTGTTCAAGCCATATATTAATGAATGAGCAGCCTTTAAAAAAAATTCTCAGAAAATCTTGTGCTACTGATATTTTAAACACAAAATTTTTTAAGATAAAGAAGCACTGTGTGCTGGACTAAATGATTTTTCCAAGTTACAGTAAGTTAGGAGAGACTGAGACCATACTTTTTCATGCATTTATCCAGTATTTGTGCACTGCCCACTGTCTGCTTTGCTCTGTGCCAGACAGTGGAATAAAATAACAAATATATCACAATTCTTTCAGGAGCTCCTAGTATATCTGAGCAAGGGAAGTTTGTAAACAAATAAGTCAAATAAAATATTACACAGGTTTGTTTGTCCAGCATACAGCAGGCATACACAAAGAAGGATGGTCAGGTCTATCAGAAGAGCAGTGACTCTTGAAATATTAGCATGTGCTTACCAAAAAGTCTTCCTTGATAGCTCAGTTGGTGAAGAATCTGCCTGTAATGCAGGAGACCCCGGTTCACTTCCTGGGTCAGGAAAATTCGCTGGAGAAGGGATAGGCTACCACTCTAGTATTCTTTGGCTTCCCTTGTGGCTCAGCTGGTAAAGAATCTGCCAGCAATGCAGGAGACCTGGATTCGATCCCTGGCTTGGGAAGATCCCCTGGAGAAGGAAATGGCAACCCACTCCAGTATTCTGGCCTGGAGAATCCCATGGACTGTATAGTCCATGGGGTCGCAAAGAGTGGGACATGACTGAGGAACTTTCACTTCACCAAAAAGACTAGTAATAAGGGCATTAGGGCAGAGGGAGTCCCAGAAGCAAAGCACAAAGACCATAAGAGGCAGGCCTCCAAAGACACCATGAACAGATTGGAAGTATAGGAACATAGGTTACGAGATTGGAGTGAGTGGGCAGGGTCAAGTTAGGGAGGCCCTCGCATGCCTTAAAGGACCTCAGAGACTATGCTGTAGCTATAGGGAGTCACTGAAGGGTCTTAAGCAAGAGAGATCTGACCAGATTTCAGGAAGTTACTCTGGAAGTGGAGAAAGTAGACAGATGAATAACAGGTGAGTATGGTAACTGGAGGAAAATTGAAAAGAATAAAAGATACAGCAGTAGCCCAGGTCAGTGGTAATAAACACTAGAATTAGGGCAGTAGCAGTGGGAATAGAGGGTAGGAGACGTTAAAGGAAGAGAAATCAACAGTTATCTGATATGCACTGGGTTTGCAAGCTAAGAGGATTTGAAGTGATTCCTGAGTTATGGGTGTGGCTGACTGGATGGACTATATTACAACTTTCCCACATATGAAGGGTAGAAAGAGGCTTGGGAAGACAGAAATTAAATTTTATTGGGGCCCACTGAGTTTAAATTGCCTGAAAAACATATAAGTGTAGCTGTCCACTAGGCTAAAGAAATGAACACAGGAAACTTAATATTGCTAAGTGGAGCCATGGTTGTGATTGAGGTCATAAAGAAGGCTGCAGAGAGGGAAGACAGAATTCCAAGGAACCAAACCTACATTTATGGTGAAGACTGAAGAATAGGATCCAGCAAAAGAGATACCGGTTCCGCACAATTTTATTCTGAACAACCCAGAACAGAAAAAGGTTTCAACCATGTAAGGAAAATCAGATCCTCCTCCTGATAGGTTCCTCTGGGGGCATTTTCATGGTGTCTTGGCAAATTCTAACCAGTCTGCTTAGTGATTCTGAGAATTTGCCTGACGTCTTTCAGAGAACCCAATCTAGCTCTGTGCATGCATTTTTAAATTGTCTATATAATGCCAACTTCTTTAATGATTGCTCACAACCTCATTGTTTTTCTTCTTCCCTCTACCTCCACCCTGAAATCTCAGAGGAGAACACTAAGGCAAAGATGTTAAATGATTCAGCAAGGATTACATCACTAGTTAATAACAGGGCAGGGTTTGAGAGAAAAGAATTTGTGGATAATCCTGCACTAATTGGTATTTCTTGTACATTCTGGCCTTGGTCCTTCATTCACCACTCTTTTGCCATGCACTGCGTAAGTACTAGGGATAAAGGTAAAAACACATGATCCTTGTCCTCAGGGAGCTTCCACACTACTGGAGGCTGAGCCAATTGACAGAAGAGACTGTGCTTTGTGCTGTGAAGGAAGTCTTTGCAGGTGCTATCAATGGTGGACAAGGGGTGCCAGATTTTGTCCCCAGGTCTGGAGAGGAGATGCAATGCTTGTCCTGAAACCTAGCTTCCTTGGCATGTACATAACCATAAAAACAAATAAATTCAATAAATTAAGAGAGTTTACTAATAGAGTCTTTGTGACGCCATGGACTACAGCCTGCCAGGCTCCTCTGTTAATGGAATTGTCCAGGCAAGAATACTAGAATGGGTAACCATTCCCCTCTCCAGATCTCTCCAATCCAGGGATTGAACCTGGGTCTCCTGCACTGCAGGTAGATTCTTTAGTGTCTGAGCCACCAAGGAAGCCCCTACAAATAAAACTGCATGTCATCTTGGATTTATATCCAACTGTCGTGAAATCAAAAGGAAGTCTGGGGGAAGAAAAATCATAACAGAAGCAACTGTTACCTAATGGTGCCAATCCCCAGAAGGTAATCAAAGCTGGTGGTTACCAAACTTGAGAGAAAATTTGGACCCAAACCATTTTAACTGAGCAAAGAAGCTATGGAAAGTAGAGAACCAAGGTCTACCACACAGACACTTCACCAGATTTTCTTTTCTCCCACTTTCTTTTAACTATGTAAAGGCATCTCCATTTCTATTTGCTTCTTTTCACTGCTTCTAGCAAGTAAAGGACAGAAGAGACTGTGAATCAACACAACATAAACTCATTTTGGCAGCAGTGAAATCCAATTATATCATAGAGAGCAAGGTAAATACAGGAAGGTGTCGGAAAACCAGTAGTTCCACAAATATTTATTCACTTTACTTGCAACTTGTAACAGCAATAGATACAGTGTTAGAGATGGAAGCATTTGATTCAGAAGTAGAAGGAAAGCCTCACAGATGCTGATTTCAGATACCCTTTTCCTTATAGCACTATTATTGGATGCTATTCCCAGGCATGGCACCTGCAAGGAAAGCAGAATTAATAGAATGATATACAATAAGTACAAAGTATATCATAATGATAAGCAGAATGTACAAAGCTCCTTTTACTTCTGTCATCTCATTCAGTCCCACAACAACCCTGTGGAACTGGTGTCTTATCCTCCCCATACAGATAAGAAAATGTAAATATTTGGACCAAGGTTACATGGACAATGTAGGGCATCTGAATCCGGGTCTCATTGACACCAGAGCCCCGGTTCTTAATCACTCAGCCATCTCCTTCCTATTTTTTCAGAGTAGACCAGGACAAAAATCAGAGTGACCTCGTGGACCATTTTATTTCTTTTTTAATCACTCGATGGTATTCTTTAATATCTTTACAAAACAAAAATCTCCAGCATTTCAGTCATCAACTGTTCATGTTCTTGTTAGTGTTTATGTTCTTGTTACTGTTCTGTTCCAATTGTTGTTACTATATATGCTGGTTTTACTTAGTTATAATCAGGATATAATTTTGAGCCTCTGCTTTTCCTACTGAATGTTATTTCAAAACCCAGCCCCATCTTCTGACATGGTTCACTTCACCTGTTGTGAACGAAATATTCTATTCTGATCACTATTTGATTTCCTTCCAAATAACTATGGATACTTTTCATGTACCTTTTCCCCATCCAGTTTTAATTAACTGCTGTTACTGCTGCTGCTGCTAAGTCGCTTCAGTTGTGTCCGACTCTGTGCAACCCCATAGACGGAAGCCCACCAGGCTCCCCCGTCCCTGGGATTCTCCAGGCAAGAACACTGGAGCGGGTTGCCAGTTCCTTCTCCAATGCATGAAAGTGAAAAGTGAAAGTGAAGTCGCTCAATCGTGTCCAACTCTTCATGACCCCATGGACTGCAGCCTACCAGGCTCCTCCATCCATGGGATTTTCCAGGCAAGAGTACTGGAGTGGGGTGCCATTGCCTTCTCCGAATTGCTGTTAAGGTATTTACAAATTATAAGAATTTATGACGTGCCTATCATTTAAAATTTACTTTTCTTCACTGAGTTCCTTGGATGCCTGACTTGATTAAAATTATAAAAACATTGAAGTGATTAGGTTAGATAGTTCAGTTTAGTTCAGTCGCTCAGTCATGTCTGACTCTCTGTGACCCCATGGACTGCAGCACGCCAGGCCTCCCTGTCTATCACCAACTCCCAGAGTTTACCCAAACTCGTGTCCATTGAGGCGGTGATGCCATCCAACCATCTCATCCTCTATTGTCCCCTTCTCCTCCTGCCCCCAATCCCTCTCAGCATCAGAGTCTTTTCAAATGAGTCAGCTCTTCACATCACGTGGCCAAAGTACTGGAGTTTCAGCTTCAAAATCAGTCCTTACAATGAATATTCAGTCCTTTAGGATGGACTGGTTGGAACTCCTTGCAGTCCAAGGGACTCTCTCTTGAGTCTTCTCCAACACTACAGTTCAAACGCATCAATTCTTCAGTGCTCAGCTTTCTTCACAGTCCAACTCTCACATCCATACATGACCACTGGAAAAACCACAGCCTTGACTAGACGTACCTTTGTCGACAAAGTAATGTCTCTGCTTTTCAATATGCTGTCTAGGTTGGTCATAACTTTCCTTCCAAGGAGTAAGCATCTTTTAATTTCATGGCTGTAGTCACCATCTTCAGTGATTTTGGAGCCCAAAAAAATAAAGTTTGTCACTGTTACCACTGTTTCCCCATCTATTTGCCATGAAGTGATGGAACCGGATGCCATGATCTTAGTTTGTTGAGCTTTAAGCCAACTTTTTCACTCTCCTCTTTCACCTTCATCATAAGAATTACTTAAAAAAAGAACAGATAGTTTTTGAAATATCTCTTTAAAGATAGACATTTTGGGAAGATACGATAAGAATATATAGATTCTCAGTACAGAAAGGTGGGTCATACAGGTACTGTTTTTGGAAAACCGGTACCCAGAAATACTATCCAATAAATCTATGTATGGGAAGGAGAAAGCATATTTGTGTTATAATCCCCTGGTTTTATACTCTTCTTTTATAATGAATAGCAGCCAGGAGCAAGAATTAAAGTTGAAAAGATTAAATAGCTCTGTTAGTTTAGAGAGTGCAATTTCCCCCCTGGGTTAAAAGAGCTAGAGCCATCTTTAAGCACTAAAACTTCACTGCACATTACTGCAGAAATGGAAAGGCGTTGTCAGCCTTTTATCCCAAATCTCTTACCTAAATTAATTATTAAGACGCAAAATGCAACCAAATGGATGAGGCAGAATAATATGTAATTCTGATTTCCTAAGAGGCCATAATGGTCTGTTTTTCAGGCTGAGGCCTTCATTTTAGCTGCCTTTTTACTACAAGAAGAGGCATGCACTTCACCAACACCTTTTTCAAGTGGCTGCTATGGAATGTTGTCGAATTGCAAGTTATTTGTCCATGCAGTTTTTCTCTTTCCTGACTCATCTGTGAGCTTCCCTCTTTTGCTGAGGAGAATGGGTGTTTGAACATCATCCACAAAGGGGAGGTGGGAATGGTTAGAGCCAAGTCTACCTGTGGGCTATGTTAAGTGACGGTTCAGAGATGGCTACAGTGGCCCCAACTACCATCACCCCTGTGCTGTGCTAAGCATCTGACACACTTTGCATATACCATTGTATTTTTGCCCCTCAACAACCACATAAGGAAAGCTCTGTCCATCTGATTGTAGAGGTGAAGAAAGCAAGACAGAGAGAGGTGAAGAACACTGTTGAAGAACACACAATAGTTAAGTTTCTAATCCAGATCTATCTCGTGCTCCCTATGCTGTGTTGCCATCCCTACATGTCTATGTATATGTGTTTCTGTCAATCACATATATGTCCAAATTTCCACTGCATGTGCAATAAGATGGAGACAAATACACTCACTGAAATTCTGGATGAAGTGGGGCACAGAGAGCGAACCAGGCAAGAAACTGACCCTGTGGGGCCACATCCCACAGGGTCAGCAGCTAGACTGATGCCTGGATTACATTCCCCAGGAGGCTGGGTGTGCTGAGGAATGCTAATGCCTGACTCTTCCAAGGGGTGGAGGGTGAGATGACTGGGGATGTGGAAAAGGGGAAGAAAGGAGCAGTAGGTGAGGTGGTCAAAGCTGTGTGATGTCAGATATGCTTCGCTTCCTCTCTCACAGCCTTCTAATTTTCAACAAAAAAACACAACTGAGAAAAGGGTTTGGACACTGGGGTTTCTTCTTGAGAACACTGAAGGAACAGTCTCCAGAGTCAAAATCACAGATGCAATGGAAACATGAGACAAAACCTGCTTTCCCTGTAACAAAGGAGGGAAGAGTGTGTGGCTAGGGACACCTGATAACACAGGGGTATCACTGAGGGCCACAGCCAAGGATATTGTTCCTTCCTTTGAGAAACACACAAGGGAAGAGATTATGAAGGGGCATTTTCCTCACTGGCTAGCAAAATATATTATAAATCTCTAGCAATAAACACAGTGTGGTATAGACAAATAAATGGAAAAATGAACAAAATAAAATCTTATGTTAAAGTTTTCCAATCTGGTAGCCAAAAAAATACATACTTCAAGGTTTGAGTGTGCATTTTCCTGGTTTCCAACAAAGGTATGAATCTTTACAAATGTTTATTGGCTATTTGTCATTTCTTCCTCTGTGCAATGACTCTTCATATCCTTTGTATATTTTTATTAGATCATTCATGTTTTTTATATTACTGTGTTGAAACTCTTAATATGTTTTGATTATTGACCTCATCTTTATATATATATATATATATATATAGTTTCAAAAATCTCCATTCTCACTGTTTTCAACGTTAATTATGGTATCTTTGGCTGTACAGAAATTTTAGTTTACACGTGGTCAAACCTGTGAATCTTTGTTGTTACGTCTTTTGGGTTTTGTGTATTGTGGGGAAAATGTTACTAGGATATATTTTGGAAGTACACTTTGCTCAAGCCTTTTGGAAAGGAACTTTAGCAGTGTTTATTTTCCATACTGAAAATTCGCTTTTGTGAAACAATTGCACTCATCTCACACGCTAGTAAAGTAATGCTCAAAATTCTCCAAGCCAGGCTTCAGCAGTATGTGAACCGTGAACTTCCAGATGTTCAAGCTGATTTTAGAAAAGGCAGAGGAACCAGAGATCAAATTGCCAACATCTGCTGGATCATCAAAAAAGCAAAAGACTTCCAGAAAAACATCTATTTCTGCTTTATTGACTATGTCAAAGCCTTTGTGTGGATCACAATAAACTGTGGAAAATTCTGAAAGAGATGGGAATACCAGACCACCTGACCTGCCCTCTTGAGAAACCTGTATGCAGATCAGGAAGCAACAGTTAGAACTGAACATGGAACAATAGACTGGTTCCAAATAGGAAAAGGAGTATGTCAAGGCTGTATATTGTCACCCTACTTATTTAATTTATATGCAGAGTACATCATGAGAAATGCTGGACTGGAAGAAGCACAAACTGGAATCAAGATTGCTGGGAGAAATATCAATAACCTCAGATATGCAGATGACACCACCCTTATGGTAGAAAGAGAAGAAGCACTAAACAGCCTCTTGATGAAAGTGGAAGAGGAGAGTGAAAAAGTTGGCTTAAAGCTCAACATTCAGAAAACTAAGATCATGGCATCTGGTTCCATCACTTCATGGCAAATAGATGGGGAAACAGTGGTAACAGTGACAGACTTTATTTTGGGGCTCCAAAATCTCTGCAGATGGTGATTGTAGCCATGAAATTAAAAGACGCTTACTCCATGGAAGGAAAGTCATGACCAACCTAGACAGCATATTATAAAGCAGAGACATTACTTTGTCAACAAAGGTCCATCTAGTCAAGGCTATGGTTTTTCCAGTGGTCATGTATGGATGTGAGAGTTGGACTACAAAGAAAGCTGAGCACCAAAGAATTGAAGCTTTTGAACTGTGGTGTTGGAGAAGACTCTTGAGAGTCCCTTGGACTGCAAGGAGATCCAACCAGTCCATCCTAAAGGAGAACAGTCCTGAATATTCATTGGAAGGACTGATGTTGAAGCTGAAACTCCAATACTTTGGTCACCTGATGTGAAGAACTGACTCATTCGAAAAGACCCTGATGCTGGGAAAGATTGAGGGCAGGAGGAGGAGGAGACAACAGAGGATGAGATGGATGGATGGCATCATCGACTCAATGGATATGAGTTTGGGTAAACTGCGGGAGTTGATGATGGACAGGGAAGCATGGTGTGCTGCGGTTTATGGGGTTGCAAAGAGTTGGACACGACTGAGCGACTGAACAGAAGTGAAACATGTTATTCCCTCTTTTTTCATTTGTTTTCATAAAAAGAACTGTATACAAAATGCAAATTCTTATTTCTGGGGTAGTTAAGTGACTCTTAGTGGCTGAAGAGTAAGTAATTAGTGATACTTTTGATCCTGTAACCACTAGGGCATATAATGTAAGAAAAACAGGAAAGAAATTGGAATGGGAACTGGTAAACTTCTTGGACTTATGATTCTATTTTAATTGATACATTTAGTAAAAGAAAGTCTTAGATTCAGGAAGATTCCCATTTATATTACTCAGCTATAAAAAGAAATGCATTTGAGTCAGTTCTAATAAAGTGGATGAACCTAGAGCCCATTATACATTGTGAAGTAAGTCAGAAAGAGAAAGACAAATACTGTATATTAATGCATATATGTAATTTAGAAACATAGTATTGATGATCCTACTTGCAGGGCACCAAAGGAGACACAGACATTTTGGATACATGGGGGAAGGAGAGGGTGTTATGATCTGAGAGAACAGCATTGAAACAGAAACATCATCGTATGTAAACTAGACAGCCAGTGGGAGCTGGATATATGATGTATAACACAGGGAACCCAAAGCCCAGAGTTCTATGACAACCTAGAGGGATGGGATGTGGAGGGGGGTGGGAGGGGGACTCAAGAGGGAGGGGCTATATGTATACCTAATGCCAATTTATGCTGTTACATTGCAAAAGCCATCAGAATATTGTAATTAACCTCCAACTAAAAATAAATATAAAAATATATTTCTGGTTACTGATTGTCACTTTTTGTTTCCAATTTTACCTATTTTCACTGATCCAATGACCCTGTAAACCTTGATCCAGAGTTAACCTTACTTTCAGTAACTGCTTAAAACAGAAAGTTTTCTGTGTCTTATAATTGAAAATATGTTGGCTCATATTCTAGATGTCTGAGTTTTTACCAGCCTTAATGCAACAGGTACTGCCTTCAACACCTTTTCCATTACAAATTATGTGCTTTCCATTATATTAATCTAATCAATAAAACTGATCAGTGCTCAAGCTGTTTCACTTAATTCTTCCTGCAACACTAAATTCATTTTTCTTTTTCTTAAAACAGTCTCATCTTGCATTATAAGAGTTAATTTTAGTATCTAATGACACAGGGCATTGCTAAAACCCATACGAAAAATTATAACAAAAGTAAAACACATAAAATCTAAGTGCCAAGATAAAATTTTGTCATCTGGTGCTTTGTCTCTACCTAAGTACGTTTGTTTCTCTCCCATCTGTTTGGAAACTTATTTAAGTAAATCAACATGTCTCTCAGAATTAATCTGGCTTCCATATCAAATGACAAATATCTTCATGTGAATAAAACTTTGCATACTTTATTATTTAGTTGCCATCACACACTCTATGCTATAATTATTATTATTCACAGTATACAAACAAAGAAACTAAATCTGAAAAAGTTAAGTAACTTGCTTAAAGTCAGACACTTCTCAAGTGGTAAAACTGGAATTTGAACTGGCCTTGTCTTTACATCCTCTATTTTTCCCAATACATGACACTTCAACCCTTACACTCATCTATGAAGGTCAGTCTGATGTTGTTCAACTCCAAGGTAGGTAGGCGCTCTTAATGGTGTCTTTTAGGAAAGCGTGCATAAGAGTGAGTTCTTAAGATCCAGCAGGTATGGGCAACATTGGGTCACCCACGGAAGCAGTCCTTTCATCTTTCTTTTAAAAATCTTTCCTGAATGTTCTTTCATTGGCCATAAAGTCCAAAATGTTCCCTTTAATCCGTGAAAAGGATGATGAAGAAAGAAGCCCTTTGCCTCATTATCTAGAAGGGGCAGTGAAAGTGAAAGTCGCTCGGTCCTGTCTGACTCTTTGCGACCCCATGGACTATACAGTCCGTGGAATTCTCCAGGCCAGAACACTGGAGTGGGCAGCCTTTCCCTTCTCCACGAGATCTTCCCAATCCAGAGATTGTACCCAGGTCTCCTGCATTGCAGGCAGATTCTTAACCAACTGAGATTTCAGGGAAGCCCCTGGAAGGGGCAAGATTCCATCAATAATTCACCAAGGTCAATGGCCCAGTGAGGATCATAGGCAACAGAGAAAAAGACCGGCATCCTGCTAGACTTTACTAAAACCAATTTGTGTGTCTAAGATGAAATTGTATCTTGAACAGAAGTCCATGGAAAGAAAAAAGGGTTTGCACTCAGAGAGGCTAGGTTTGAATTCCAGTGACACTACTTTCTATTATGTGACTTTGGGTGCAACGTTTTAGACCTTTTACGTATCTATAAAATGGAATGAATAGACCCACCTCACAGTAGTCAGTAAAGGGCAGTTATAATTAGGATTACAGTAGCAGAAGAATAGGCCTCTGTTTCTCTATCTTTTACATAGAAAAAATGATACTGGATGTAAATTACTTGCAACAATGCATGATCCATAATGGGCACCCAAATGGTATTATTATTATTATTATCATCATCACCACTATAACTATTTATAGGGAAGATTACAACTGGTCTTGTCAAGGTCCCTTTCAGCATCTAGATTTTAGGGAAGGGCAGAAAAGAATTATGAGAAAGGGTAAGACTGTAAGATAAAGAAGAGGCAAGAACACAACAAGGCAAAAATGTATAACCTGTGGAAAATTCCCCTTTAATTTCTGTTCAAAGAGTTTGATGAATATGTAAGCTAAAACTCTATCATCAGCACAAACCCCTGGCCAATTATTTCACCTTTGCTGTCTGAGCAACACAACCATTATGAGAGAAAAATAGTAACTTGCCTGGGACTGTGTTTAGCTCCAAGAGTTATCATATCAGAACTCAGTAACTGAACTAAAGCAAAATGAGTAATTCCAAAAATATAGATTTGAAGAGCCAAAAGTGGTCCTGACAACTGTAAAACTGAGCAATCAGGAATTATTTGGAGAAAACAGACAAGGGACAGAAAAGTACCTAAGAAAATCCCGCTGTACATATATTATTGCAAAGAGCATTGAGTGCAGATGGTCCTCTGCTTATAAAGGAGCTGCATTTCCCAAAGTCCATCTGAGTCAGTATTTGGAACCTGAAAAACATCCCCATCAAGAAAAAGTAGTCATAAATGGTGGTTTTCCTGGGGCCAGGGAACTCTGTTTGACTCACCCTGGAGCTGAGCCATCCTCTGAAGACTGCAACAGAGGAAGTGTAATAATGTCGAAAGCTCTAGCTGAGGTTAAGCACATCAGGGTTTGAACTTTTGACCTGAGTTTGTTAGGTCGGTGAACACCTGGGCAAGTAACTACATGTCTGTAATCTTCAGAAGACTAAGGTTTGTTTTTCACCACCCCCCCAGCTTTATTTATGTATAATTGGTAAAGAAACATTGTACATAATTAATGTTTACAATTTGCTGAGTTTGGACAAATGTATATACTTGTATTATCATCACCACAATCCAAGTAATAAATATATCTATCACCTCCACAAGTTTCCTGTGCTCCTTTTTCATTTGCTTTTGTTTTTGTGGTAAGAACAGTTAATGTGAAATCTACCCTCATAACACTAGTAATAAAGAATTTGCCTGTCAATGGGTTGGGAAGATCCCCTGGAGGAGGGCATGGCAACCCATTCTAGTATTCTTGCCTGGAGAATCCCATGGACAGAGAAGCCTGGTGGGCTACAGTTCATGGAGGACACAACTGAAGTGATTTAGCACACATCCTCCTAACAAATTTTTAAGTCCACAATATTATATTATTAACTGTTTTATACAGCAGATTTCTGGAACTTACTCTTCTTGTACAATTGTAACTTTATACCCATTGAAAAACAACTCCCCATGTCTCCCTCCCCCTACCCCTGGTAACCATCATTCCATTGTCTCCTTCTATACCTTTGACTATTTCAGATACCTCATGTAAGAGAAATTTTATGGCATTTGTCCTTCTCTGACTTCCTTCACTCAGCATAATGTCTTCCAGGTCCATTCACATGGTCCTAAATGGTAGAATTCTTTTGTCAAATGGACAGGAAAATAGTACCAGCCTCATGGGTCCATGCGTGCAGGAACTGAAGACTGTGTCTGGGAAGTGCTCAAAACAATCAGCACTCAGTAAATATCAGTGACCGCTAGTGTTAGTAACAGAAGTAAAGCCTGATCTCTCTTCTATGTAGCTCTCACCTGCCACTGAAGTCAGAACTAAAGAAAAGGCCATGAATGTGGTAGATGTGTACTCCCTTCACAGGGAGAAAGAGGAGTTGGTGTAGGCCCTGTAATTTGTTTAACCCTTTAAACTATGGGAGCCCAGACCATAGTTAAAAATGCAAACAGAACAAAGACATCAGATGGAAAGAAAACACTTCCTCCCCTTCTGATACTCCATCATTGTATATTCTTGTGTGCCCCTCAGGAAATTCCTATACACTTTGATTAGCCTAAACAATCTCTATTTCCTTTCTTATCCCTATACCTGTGTCAAAACCTCTTACTCTTTATTTGCACAGAAGGATTATGCTACATGTGATCTTTCCCACTGCTTTCTTTTTTCATCAAATAATTCATCTCAGAGCTCTTTCCACATGTGTGATTATAGATCTGCCTCATTCTCTACAATCAATATACTCTAATTTTTCTAACCTGACCCCATCAGTGAATATTTAATTTTTTCTCAGCATTTTATAGTAACAACATTTCAATATTATTGAAGGATAATAAGTGCTCAATAAACATCCTTGTACACATAAACATATATTTTTGCAAATTTATCCAGAGGGTAAATTTCTAGCAATGGGGTTGCTAAAGTGAAAGGTTTATGCAATTTTTTTTTCTGTTAAGAATATTGACAATTATTTCCTTAAAAATAATGCACTAACCTGCACACCCACCCACAGCATGAGATTTCTTGCTTCCACTCACCCTGGCCAACACTGAGGGTTAGCAAATGCCAAAAGCATGCCATTAATTGCATTAAAAGTAGCATCTCATTTTTATTATGAAGGATATCATCACAGCATTTGCTTGTTTTTCATGTTTGTTTGCCATTCACATTTATTTTTCTGTGACATTCCTGTTTATATTCTTTGTCCAGTTCTCTATTTTTTAAAGTACTTTTTTTGATGTGGACTATCTTTAAAGTCTTCGTTGAATTTGTCACAATATTGCTTTTGTTTCATGTTTTGCTTTCTGGCTGGAGGCATGTGGGATTTTAGCTCCCCAACCAGAGATGGAACTCGCACCCCCTGCTTTGGCAGGCAAAGTCCCAACCACTGGACCACCAGGGAAGTCCCCTAGTTCTCTATTTTTTTTTTAACTTTTCTTTTTTCTCTGTGTTAGCTAAGCAAATTGGCCATTTATAATATTTTGTATTATATTAATTTCAAGTACTTCATTTTTTAATACCAAAAGTTAATATGAATTTGAGTTTACTTCTAGAATTTGTATACATTTCCACTTCTCTATTTTTCAGCTCTAAACAGTTTTGGTTATTAGAGCTCCATCTGATTTTGACTGGTTATCATTCCCCTCTGCCTGTAATCTGGCTTCTTACAGATTTATTTTTCCAGATGGACTTGATTATGATTTTTTCAAATTCCAAAATGGATATCTTGATATCTAGTATTTATTTAGAGATTTAAGGAAAATTATGGAAACCCACTCCAGTACTCCTGCCTGGAAAATCCCATGGATAGAGGAGCCTGGTAGGCAGCAGTCCATGGGGTTGCGAAGAGTCAGACACAACTGAGTGACTTCACTTTCCCTTTTCACTTTCATGCATTGGAGAAGGAAATGGTGACCCACTCCAGTGTTCTTGCCTGGAGAATCCCAGGGACGGCAGAGCCTGGTGGGCTGCCGTCTATGGGGTCGCACAGAGTTGGACACGACTGAAGCAACTTAGCAGCAGTAGCAGCAGCATCTTTTAGAGTTTTCCAGTTCAAGAATAAGGTACAAATTTACATAAGTCTTCTCATATGTCATCTGGTAGGTTTTTGATGTTAATTTTATACCAGGCTTTTGCATATTATGTAATATTGTTAATTTTTTCCTATATATTTTTTATAATTTGGTTATTATTATAATAGCATCTCTTCATCCTTTATATTTTCTATTACTTATGTCTTTAACAATTATGTAATGAGTGAGCTTACCATATTCTGGTAATATTTGCAGTTTTTTAGCTTGATTCTCTCTGGTTTTCTTGCTATAAAGTATTTTCCCTATTTCTTTCTTTGATCTAAATGCATTTCAAAGCAGGGAAATGCTAAGTAATAAGGATAAATAGAATTTGCTCATGATTTTAATGAGAAAAATTTTTTAACGCTGTATGCCTTTTTTAAAAACCAATGTTAAGAAAATGGTTATTGATTCCTATTTTGCTAAAAGTTGCTTGTTCATTTTTTTAAAAAAATTGAACTGTATCAAGTACATATTGGCATATGTAAAAAGACCATATGCTTTTTATCCTTTAAGAAATTTAACCAAGGAAAACAAAGCAAATTATAAGAGAACACTTTGGAAACTTATGCAAGTAAGTTTGATATCCTGGTTGAAATGGATGTTTCTCTACAAAGTATACGCTGGAGTTCTTGCATGTTTGAAAATACCCTGTTGGCCTTGGACTTCAACAACAATTTGGCTGGGTAACATGCTTGGAACACACTAAAAATATACCAAACCTGCCAACTCAGAAATTCTAATATTTACCCTAGCGAAACGGTCACATTTGTGCATAGACACCTAAGGATGTCTAATGCCACTTTATTTGTTAAACTAAGACAATTAGAAACAATTTAAATATCTATAACAATATAAGAAAATATGTAAGTTAAAAAGAATAAGGAACATTAACAGTGTTAATGAAGATTGATCTAAAATTGTTAAAAAATGAATCAAGTTGAAAATGATGCATACAGAGTCATACTATTTATATACATAAAAGAAAACACAAAAAGGTTGTATGTTTTTATAGGTACATACATAAATTATAAAATGGAAACTGGGATGATACACATACTAAACTTAGAGTCCAGATATGTGTCTTGTAACATTTAACTTACCAGCTATCATATTATTTTAAATGATAACAACATAGTCATTCATTATGTCTGATACACATACACACTTAGGAAAAAGTAATAGGAATGTGAAAAAAATTAATAGTAGTTATTTCTGAGTGGCTACAATAGATTTTCTTTTTTGCTGTTTTATAATTAAATTTTAAACTAATAATTACATTAAATTCTCAAATCACTCTTTTTCTTCAAAACTTTGCACACTTTGCTCCACTTTCCCTTGGCTTTGATTACTGCCTTGGAGAATTATGAGATGAGTCTGATTTTTCCTACTTATAGGTGATTTGTTTTTATGCATGAAGAAGACGCTTGCAGAATTCATTCTCTAGCTTCAAAGTTTAATCAGAGAATGTATGTAATGGCATTGATGTTTCTGTATCAATTTTTACTGGAACACAGTATGTTCTTTTGATTTAGAGAACCAGTTATTTCAGAATTGGGAGAGTGGTGCTTTCTTTTAGTATTTTTTCTGATCCTTTTGTACTATTTCTAACTTGGTTTATCAATTTTCCTTGGCAGTGTTTAAATCATACTACCAATATTTAAATCTGTATCTTTCCCTTTACAACTACTATGGCATCACCAACTCGATGGACGTGAGTCTGAGTGAATTCCAGGAGTTGGTGATGGACAGGGAGGCCTGGCGTGCTGCAATTCATGGGGTCGCAAAGAGTCGGACACGACTGAGCGACTGAACTGAACTGAGCTGAGCTTACAACTACTGACTATTTCAAACCTTCCCTCTATGTCATTATTGCAGGTTTTATCCATGACTGTCTTCTGTCAACTGTTTTCAAATTATTTGTCACTGGGATAACAGCAAGGTTTCAGCCCCTCAACTTCCTTTTGACTCTGACATTTCCTTATCTCATTCTGTAGCTGTATCAACTTGTCTTTGTTTCCCTTTTCATTGAATTCAAGCTTTTAAAAGTTCTTTATACAAAAAAGCAACATTTAGATCACATGTTTCCATTTCACAGCTAGTGTGCTTCCAGAACAAATTCTCCCCCTCATGTTGGTATTCTATTCAACTCTCCTTTGTTTTCTTCTTCTTTTCCCTTGTCTAGTTTCCTTGCATTTGCTTTCACCTTGCTCATGTTGAACCTGAACAGTCCTCTGTCAAGAAAATATAATTGTGTCTTGGCTCTCCTCCATATTATCTGACCCCTCTTCATCTTCTCCTTTTATTTTCAGTCAGAGATTTATGAAGTTCAGTTTCTATCCAGGAGTGAGTTCAGCTGGGCCTATCGGAAGTTTGGCCAGTTGACCTGCCTGCTGCTTTCAAATCTCTGCTCAGAATAAATAAAGAACTAACATCTGGGGGTACACTTTCTAATTCACCCTATGCCAAGGGACATTATACTTTTTCCCAGTTTACCAAAAAGGCAGAGCCAAGGAAACTTCAGTTAGACCCAGTATCTACCTTCTCAGCATCACCTTCTTTTTCCCAATAGTGGATCCCACTCTCTTCCCAGCTAACAGAGGCCAAAGAAAAGCATTCTGGCCACATTAGTATCTCCTGTGGTCTAATAATGGGACCCTTCATATACCTGTTCCTCTGCCCTCCTGCTTTCCGTATTTACTTTACCCTTCATCCTCCAGTTGGCTAAATCACTGTTAATGCTGGAGATAATTTGCTCAGGGTAATTACAGTCACTCCTCTTTCCCTCTCAGCTTTTCTTCCACCTGATCGGTTTCATAAAGGTTTGTCTTGATGTGTTTTCTCTCTTTGGTGAGACACTGACGGAGTAGAGAGGGCTTTTCAAATTTTCTCTTGGGGCTTCTAAGTAAACTGAAGAGTATTAGAGAGACTTCTTAGGACTTAGTCCATTCACATTCTATTCCCTCAGGGGAAATGGGAAGTAAAGGAATGAAATTAGGAGACATGAAGTTTCCTGGAGTCTTGTGCTTCTTTTTCCCCGCTGTTACACTGTAGGAAGCTGTTATTTTAGTCACTAAGTAGTTTCAGACTCTTTTGTGACCCCATGGACTGTAGCCAGGCTCCCCGTCCATAGGATTTCCAGGGAAAGAACACTGGAGTGGGTTGCCATTTCCTTCTCCAGGGAATCTTCCCTACCCAGGGATCAAACCCGCATCTCTTGCATCTCTTGTATTGGCAGGTGTGTTCTTTACCACCGAGCCATCAGGGAAGCCCCATAGGGAACTGTACCTCTGCCTTTATATGATGGCAGACAGCATATTTTGGGGGCTTCCCTGGTGGCTCGGATGGTAAAGAATCTGCCTGCCAATGTAGGAGACCCGGGTTCGATCCCCTGGAGAAGGGAATGGCTTACACTCCAGTATCAAACCAGTCAATCCTAAAGGAAATCAACCCTGAATATTAATTGGAAGAACTAATGCTGAAGTTGAAGCTCCAATACTTTGGCTACCAGAAATGAAGAGCCGACTCATTGGAAAAGACCCTGATGCTGGGAAAGACAGAGGGCAGGAGGAGAAGGGGACGACAGAGGATGAGATGGTTGGATGGCATCACAAACTCAATGGGCATGAGTCTGAGCAAACTCCAGAAGATGGTGAAGGACACGGCAGTCTGGTGTGCTGCAGCTCATGGGGTCTCAAATAGTCATACGTGACTTAGCAACTGAACAACATGTTTGCCTGGAGAATTCCATGGATGGAAGAGCCTAGAAGGCTATGGTCAATGGGGTCATACCTTTTGCTGGTTTTTAATTGTATTTGATCTTTTTGAATGCCGTTGGCTTTTGGGAGAGGGAGATTCTGTGACTGACTTCACTCTACCATCTTCTCCTGGAAGTAGAGTTAAGGCTATATAGATCAGAGACTCTCCTCTCCAAGTAACTCTAAGTAAGTTATACTCTTCAACAGTGAAAACATAAAAGACTATCAGTTAAACCTGAGGAGAAAAAAGATCTCTGAAGTAAGATCCATCTATCTATCTATACACACACACACATATATATTTGCGTGTATGTGTGTACAAGTGTAAGTAAACATGAAAACCAAATGGAGAACTGAACATATTTAATCAGGTAAGCTTCAGGTATTTATATAAGAAGCATGAAATGGGGGATTTCGATTCCTCTTTTCAGAACTGAACCATAAAGACTGTTGTTGATTCTAGTTTAAATTTCCTGGTGAAACTAAGGCAGTTGTTATCTTGTCTTCTTTTGTAAATATTCCTAAGATCTCTTTCCCTACAGAAACCTGACTTCTCAGTTTTACTCCTCCTGCCAAGTGACAGGTTCAGGACATGTAAATTATCTCTCCACCTTTACTTTCACCTGCTCTTAGAATCAAAGGTGGGTTAAACTATAAATGCAACCCTTCTTTCTTAAGTACAGAAGCAGCAGGCTCCATTTCGTGTCTATTCAGCCAAGAAAAAGTAGATGGTTGTGTCAACTATCTGGATAATTTAGGCCACAATCAAAGCAAGAGCAACATCAACAACAAAAATCAATTCCTAACTTTAGAAATCTAGTAAGAGACTGATTACTGTATGTAAGTGTGTGGGTATGTTTTTAATCACATAAGTTTTATTCCCTGTGCCCAGGACCTTTTAACAGGGAATTTACAAAAACACCACTACTTTTTCAGGATTATACAAACACCACACAGAGTAATAAGATAAAAAAATCTACCCAGACATTCATTCCCTTAGAATTTCTTAGGGGGTCATTATATTGATTTACACTTGCTGGTGTGCTACACTCAAAAATCACCTTCTTTGAGCCCTGCTTTAGACTCAGCCCAAATGCCCATGTTATAAACAAAATCCTGATCATAAGTTGCAAACACATTCTGTAGGAGCCCCACCCAACTTTATACAACCAGTCAATCCTAAAGGAAATCAACCCAATATTCACTGGAAGGATGACACTGAAGCTGAAGCTCCAGTACTTTGATGCAAAGACCCTTGAAAAAGACCCTGATGCTGGGACAGGTTGAAGACAAGTGGGCAAGGGGGCAACAGAGGATGAGATAGTTGAATGGCATCACTGACTCAGTGGACAGGAGTTTGAGCAAACTCCAGAAGATAATGAAGGCCAAGGAGGTCTGGCATGTTGCAGTTCATGGGGTTAGAAAGAGTCAGAAACGACTTAGCGACTGAACACCACCACCACAAGGTTTGTACCCCACTCCAAGCCACATAAGTGCCCCTCGCTCTCCTTAGGTCTGCCCACCTTTAGTAGTGGATATTGTCTAGATGCCTCCCCAGAACAGCACTGACCGGCAACCAGAGTCCTGAGTTAGACTGACCCTTCCTCCAGGCTCACAGATGCTCAATGACTGAAGCTACCCAGAATGGTATACCACAGTTCTTCATAACGCAAAGATAAGTCAATAGGTATATAGAATTACCATGGCCACAGTGACTAACTCAGATATAGACATGTAACCTAAAATTTTCCCAGTCAAAATGAAACTCAATTTCTTTGTTCAATGATGGAGGAACAAGAAGCTCTTCTCATCCCACTGCATCCCATTCCACTTTTGGATGTTAACAAATACATGTAGCCCTAAGAACCGCTAGCAATATCTTGTTGACTTACAGAAGAAGACAGATGGAAAGAATTATGGACAAAAGCATCACAGCCCTGAAAGTATCATAAGCCATGGTATTAAATCACCACTAAATGGGAAGGACTGATGCTGAAGCTGAAACTCCAATACTTTGGCCACCTGATGCAAAGAACTGACTCATTGGAAAAGACTCTTGTTGCTGGGAAAGATTGAAGGAGGGAGGAAGAGGGGACGATAGAGGATGAGATCCTTGGATGGCATCACCGACTCAATGGGCATGAGTCTGAGCAAGCTCCGGGAGTTGGTGATGGACAGGGAAGCCTGGTGTGCTGTAGTCCATGGGATCGCAAAGAGTCAGACATGACTGAGCAACTGAACTGAACCGAAGCCTGCCTACCTCTAGCTTCCAGTTTCATCAGTCAAAAGACTTCCTTATTGTTCTGACAGTCTAGATTGATTTGTTCTGACATTGACATTGATATATTGTTCTGACAATCTAGACAGACTAGATTGACAGTCTAGATCTGCAACACAAAGGCACTTGAGTGATACATGTTCCTACTGCTTCACAGATGTAGTAATACAAAGTTTTGGTTGTTATAAAAAAGATTCAAAATAACAATGGCTTAGTCCAGGATCAATATAGCAGCTTCATGGTGTTGGGACCCAGGTTCTTTTAATCTTGTTGCCCTGTCTATCTAGGATGTGGTGTCATCTGTGTGGTGAAGGTGACTTACTACCAAGCCCACGTTCCTGGATGAAGGATGAGCAAGAGAGAAAAAGAGGAAAGAAGGGGTATATTTTTAAGGGCACAATTCAGAGATAGTCCCACTGGCAAAGTCTATTAACAAGTCCTAGGAAACAAAAATAGAATCTGAGTAATAAAATAAAGTCTAACCTTTTCAATTTTCTTTTCCTTTGTGCTTCATTTAGTTTTCCTTGCTCAGAGGATGCCATGGGCCCCCAGCACTTCAGACCAGAGTTCCTGGTGCAACATGACTGTGCTTATACCTCAACTCCAGGACACGAGCTCCAGCTCCTGTGAAGACACTGTGCCCAGCACTGCGATCTGGAACTTGAGCAGTGCAGCTGCAGCCCCCCCGTAAGGACTCTGTTCCCCACCCGCTGACAAGAACTCTATACAGTGGCCTCATCCACGGCCTGTTGTGCGAGCGTGGACTCCAGAGCACAGCTCCCACTTCTCTACTCTTTGATCAAAGAATAAAGCTTTCCTTTGCTTCTGAAATGATCTCAGTCTTCTTCTATTGCCAAGAACGACTCTTGATAGGAATTGATTCAAGGGTATCAGTAACTGTAGCAAATACCACTCATAGTCCCATTCTATTGATCAGAAGATGGCTGTATAGTCACCTTTAGCCACAACAAAGACTGAGATATGTAGTCTTTGTCTGGGCAGCCACACGTCCAGCTAAAATGTCTTCCACTACGAGGGAAGAAAAGAATGAATACTGCGGGAAACCTGGCAGTTCTTCATTCTGACCTTTACCACAGTTTGTCCTTTATGGGTAAAATAATTGGTCTTCTATGATCTACCAAATCATTTCCATTTGTTCGTTTAAACCGACCCCAGTCTAACAGCCTCAATCCCATCTGCTGCGTTCTACATGAAAATAATTCCATATTGTGTGTATGTTTGTGTGTGTACCAACTAAAGTTCAAACTCTGGCTAATTTCAATATTCTGTGACTAATTTTAATTTTTGATAGGACAAACTGGAATTAGACTAAATTGTTTTCATTTAATGACATTTAATTTTTTTTTTAAGTCATAGCATAGCCAGTGTGGGGGGTTTATCCTATGGCCAATTAATGAGAGAATGATTTGCTTTTTGAACTGTTTAGAAATAACCAGATTTATAAATAAATGTTATAGATCAGTGGTCCCTAACCTTTTTGGCACTAGGGATCAATTTCATGGCAGACAATTTTTCCCATGGACCAGGGGTTGGGGGGGATAGTTTCAGGATGATTCAAGTCCACTACATTTATTGTATACTTTATTTCTAATCTAATGCCACCACTGATCCGATAGGAGGTACTGGTCCATGGCCCAGAGGTTGAGGACCCCTGTTATAGACAATGGTAAACTTAGCTAGAATTCTGAACTTGTTCCAGTACATAAAATCTGTCTGTTTGCATTATCTGTGTGTTCATCTGTGTAGTCTACTGTGAATAACTTCCCAATGCTTAAGAAGATGCATTCACTTGCAGAGTTTTGAAACAAACATCTCATTAGAGTGTTCCCTAAAAGATAAAGGCCCAAACCAGGACACTGATATTTGGTGGTATATATACAGCACATAGTTTATGTGGACTGAAAGGTTTAGTTGCATGTACATGTAATTGTTGCTAATTAATGTCACTGAAGATGTGTTTGTTTTCATTCCAATGCCTCAGTAGGAGTTCTACTCAGGAACGTAATATATACTTGGGAAAAAGAAAAGACCATATGGACCACAACCTTGGCCTAACTCAATGGAACTATGAGACATGCCATCTAGGGCCACCCAAGACAGACGGGTCATGGTGGAGAGGTCTGACAGAATGTGGTCCACTGGAGAAGGGAATGGCAAACCACTTCAGTATTCTTGCCTTAAGAACCCACGAACAGTATGCAAAGGCAAAAAGATAGGACACTGGAAGATGAACTTCCCAGGTTGGTAGGTGTCCAATATGCTACTGGAGATCAGTGGAGAAATAACTCCAGAAAGAATGAAGAAACAGACCAAAGCAAAAACAACACCAAATTGTGGATTTGACTGGTGATGGAAGTAAAGTCCAATGATGTAAAGAACAATATTGCATAGGAACCTGGAATGTTAGGTCCATGAATTTAGGCAAATTGGAAGTGTCAATCAGGAGATAGGACTAAGTGAACTGGAATGGACTAGAATGGGTGAATTTAACTCAGATGACCATTATATCTACTACTATGGGCAAGATCCCTTAGAAGAAATGGAGTAGCCATCATAATCAACAAAAGAGTCTGAAATGCAGTACTTGGATGCAATCTCAAAAATAATGGAATGATCTCTGTTCATTTCCAAAGCAAACCATTCAATATCACAGTAATCCAAGTCTATGGCCCAACCAGTGACGCTGAAGAAGCTGAAGTTGAATGGTTTTATGAAGACCTACAAGACCTTTTAGAACTAACACCCAAAAAAGATGTCCTTTTCGTTATAGGGGACCAGAATGCAAAAATAGGAAGTCAAGAGATACATGGAATAACAGGCAAATTTGGCCTTGGAGTATAAAACGAAGCAGGTCAAAGGCTAACAGAGTTTTGCCAAGAGAACACACTGGTCATAGCAAACACCCTCTTCCAACAACACAAGAGAAGACTCTACACATGGACATCACCAGAGGTTCAATACTGAAATCAGATTGATTATATTCCTTGCAGCCAAACATGGAGAAGCTCTATTCAGTCAGCAAAAACAAGACCAGGAGCTGACTGTGGCTCAGATCATAAACTCCTTATTGCCAAATTCAGACTGAAATTGAAGAAAGTAGGGAAAACCACTAGACCATTCAGGTATGACCTAAATCAAATCCCTTATGATTATACAGTGGAAGTAACAAATAGATTCAAGGGATTAGATCTGAAAGACAGAGTGCCTGATGAAGTATGGATGGAGGTTCATGACATTGTACAGGAGGCAGTGATCAAGACCATCCCCAAGAAAAAGAAATGCAAAAAGGCAAGATGGTTGTCTGAGGAGGCCTTACAAATAGCTGAGAAAAGAAAAATGAAAGGCAAAGGAGAAAAGGAAAGATATACCCATCTGAATGCAGAGTTCCAAAGAATAGCAAGGAGAGATAAAGCCTCCCTCAGGGATCAATGCAAAGAAATACAGGAAAACAATAGAATGGGAAAGATTAGAGATCTCTTCAAGAAAATTAGAGATACCAAGGGAACATTTCATGCAAAAATGGGCACAATTAAGGACAAAAATGGTATGGACCTAACAGAAGCAGAAGATATTAAGAAGAGGTGGCAAGAATATACAGAAGAAGTATACAAAAAAGATCTTCATGACCCAGATAACCACGATGGTGTGATCACTCACTTAGAGCCAGATATCCTGGAATGCGAAGTCCAGTGGGCCTTAGGAAGCAAAGCTAGTGGAGGTGACGGAATTCCAATTGAGCTATTTCAAATCCTAAAAGATGATGCTGTGAAAGTGCTGCCCTCGATATGCCAGCAAATTTGGAAAACTCAGCAGTGGTCACAGGACTGGAAAAGGTCAGTTTTCATTCCAATCCCTAAGAAAGGCAATGCCAAAGAAAGTTCAAACTACAGCACAATTGCACTCATCTCACACACTAGCAAAGTAATGCTCAAAATTCTCCAAGCCAGGCTTCAACAGTATATGAACCGTGAACTTCCAGATATTCAAGCTGGATTTAGAAAAGACAGAGGAACCAGAGATCAAATTGCCAACATTGGCTGGATCATCAAAAAAGCATGAGAGTTCCAAAAAAAATCTACTTCTGCTTTATTGACTACACCAAGGCCTTTGACTATGTGGATCACAACAAACTATGGAAAATTCTTAAAGAAATGGGAATGACCAGACCATCTCTGAC
The DNA here is from genome assembly GCF_029407905.1 of Bubalus kerabau. Classification (NCBI taxonomy): domain Eukaryota; kingdom Metazoa; phylum Chordata; class Mammalia; order Artiodactyla; family Bovidae; genus Bubalus; species Bubalus kerabau. Next base: position 76,982,765 of record NC_073633.1, read on the forward strand.
CTTCCTCCTGAGAAATCTGTATGCAGGTCAAGAAACAGTTAGAACTGGACATGGAACCACAGACTGGTTCCAAATGGGGAAAGGCGTACTTCAAGGCTGTATATTGTCACCCTGCTTATTTAACTTATATGCAGAGTTCATCATGCAAAATGCCAGGCTGGACGAAGCACTAGCTGGAATCAAGATTGCTGGGAGAAATATCAATAACCTCAGATTTGCAGATGACACCACCCTTATGGCAGAAATTGAAGAACTAAAGAGCCTCTTGATAAAAGGAAAGAGGAGAGTGAAAAAGTAGGCTTAAAGCTCAACATTCAGAAAACTAAGATCATGGCATCCGGTCTCATCACTTCATGGCAAATAGATGGGATAATAATGGAACAGTGAGAGACTTTATTTTTTGGGGCTCCAAAATCACTGCAGATGGTGACTGCAGCCATGAAATTAAAAGATACTTGGTCCTTAGAAGAAAAGCTATGACCAACCTAGGGAACATTTCAAAAAGCAGAGACATCACTGTGCCAACGAAAGTCCATTTAGTCAAAGCTATGGTTTTTCCAGTAGTCATGTTTGGATGTGAGAGTTGGACTATAAAGAAAGCTGAGCGCCGAAGAATTGAAGCTTTTGAACTGTGGTGTTGGAGAAGACTCTTGAGAGTCCCTTGGACTGCAAGGAGATCAAACCAGTCAGTCCTAAAGGAAATCAGTCCTGAATATTCATTGGAAGGACTGATGCTGAAGCTGAAATTCCAATACTTTGGCCACCTTATGTGAAGAACTGACTCCTTGGAAAAGATCCTGATCCTGGGAAACATTGAAGGTGGGAGGAGAAGGGGATGACAGAGGATGAGATGGTTGGATGTCATCACCAACTCAATGGACATGAGTTTGATCAGGCTCTGGGAGTTGGTGATGGACAGGGAAGCCTGGTGTGCTGCAGTCCATGGGGTCGCCAAGAGTCCGACACAACTGAGCGACTGAACTGAACTGGATAAATATAATTGTTAAATAATCCACATCCATCCAAAAATCATGTAGAATCACAAACTGTGTCCCAAATACTATGTGAGGGACAGATAAAGAAGAATGAGACACGAAACCAACAACTCTGTGACATGTTAAGTTGGATATTATAGGCAATACTGTGGATCAATAATGCGCTGTTCGTGTCATTTTTTATTGTTGTTGAAAACTTCAGTGTCCCCAGTGCTTACAGGAAATACCCGTATTTCTTGGCAAAACACACAGGAGTTTAATAATGTCCTGTCTCTTGCTAACTTGGCACGTCCCTGTATCACCTTATACCCTAACCTTACATCAGTTCTCGTAGCCACAAGAACATCTTATGCTGTTTCATGTCTCTGTACCTTTATAGAAACTCCCACCTCAGCCTGGTCTCACTGTTTAACTACTCATTCTTCAACATTCAGCTTAGGTTTTACCTCCCTTACAAAGAAATTTCCCCCCAGCATCTTTAAACACTACTAGTTACTCCTCCTAGTTCTCTCCAAAGAAATCATTCTCTGGTTGCATCCATCACATTATTTCTCACTGTCAATTTACTGACCTCCTTCTTGCACTAGAATGTGGGCTCCTGGGGGACAGTGATTTTATCCTGTCCATCTTCATATCTTCTATGCCTAGAACAGTGCCTTGTCCAAGATAATGTCTGAATGAAAGAGTAAAGTTTCAGATGTGTTAAATTTGTTAAGGAACTCAATGAAAATCATTGTAATCTATGAATAACTCCACCCCATTCTAAGGCAATTGCTTGAATTCTTTGAACATCTCCCCCTGCCCATCATTTTTTGGAATAACTTTTGGTTTTTGGCTTCCACAGATAACTATTCAGAAGATTTAGTGATTATGGACAAACCATTTGAAATTCTTATTCCGTGTAACAAATTATCGCTAAACATGAAATAAATCTTCATCACCACTACTCTGCACCATTTTCTGAACAACTTCTATAAGCACAGAGAATATATGACAGTGATATACTCCTATGGGGGAAATCCCCTTGGGTTCCCTAATTCAAAAGGACTATTTGTACTGGTAACGCAGCCTGCTGTGCCATTTAAACATCAACATTGCAAGGCATTATAGTGGGAACCAGTGGATTCTGATTCAGATAAGGTTGTGCAACATCCGGCAGTCTTCCCTCTTATGAAGCTGTAAAGAGACCTTTCTTTTTGGCTATTCAAAAGTCCATTGTGCAGCCAGTAACCAGAACCTACTATTTCGTGAGAATAACAACCCAGGATACTTCTCGGCATAGCAAGACTGGTGGCTACCTGTGTGGCATAACCATAGAGATAAGGTCTGAATGCTGCCAACTATCTGCCCATGATTAGAGCCATTTCTTTGCTTTAAGACATTAGACATTCCTTACAGGGGAGCGGAGGCACTGGAGGCATATTAAAGATAAAATTCTGCCTTTTCATTATTTTTGCCTAGTGCTGTCCCTGTTAACACTGTTGAGGAGCAGGGTTTTGTATAGTGATGACAATCGGGAAGCACATGTCCTTTAATTCAAATCTAGCTCTTCCAATGTCCAGTATGACACTGGACAAGTTACAGCAGGCTCCTGAGCTTCAATTACCTGTAAAATAGGGACAAGAAAACTTACTGCTAAAGTTATAAAGATTATATGAGATAAATGTAAGTGCCTAACAGAGTATATGGCTTATAATAAATAGAAACCTATTATTATTATCATTATTGTTGTTGTTCGGAGAAGGCAATGGCAACCCACTCCAGTACTCTTGCCTGGAAAATCCCATGGATGGAGGAGCCTGGTAGGCTGCAGTCCATGAGGTCGCTGAGAGTCGGACACGACTGAGCAACTCCACTTTCACTTTTCACTTTCATGCATTGGAGAAGGAAATGGCAACCCACTCCAGTGTTCTTGCCTGGAGAATCCCGGGGATGGGGGAGCCTGGTGGGCTGCCGTCTCTGGGGTCGCACAGAGTCGGACACGACTGAAGCGACATAGCAGCAGCAGCAGCAGCAGCAGCATTGTTATTTTTGCTACTACAAATGATAATGTTATTGTTATTGTTATTGTTGCTACTACAAATGATAATGGCTCAGCTTTGAGGGAGGGCCTAACTCATCACGGCCATCACAACTAAAGTGAAGAGCCAGCGTATTAAATATTAAGTCAGAAAAAAACAAAATATGTTCTCCATTATAAAAATAGGATGTCATCTTTTATTATCCATGATAAGACAGGGCATCATAGTAAATCTCTGGAATAAAGGGTTTAGTATCCACTTTCCCAGGAGAGGCCACTAAAAATAATGACTCTTAAAATGACTCTCCTCCTTCTGTTAAAATGGATCATTTAGCATTAATTTATAGCTGCTAAAATCATACGACAAAATTCATTACAACTTTTTAAGTGATATTATAAAGGACCCATTTCAAGATTACCAACTAAATGTTCACTTGACTGATAGTCTTTAAAATGGTCACATCCAGGGGAATTCCCTTGCAGTCCAGGGGTTACACCTCCACACATCCACTGCAAGGAGCCTGGGTTCAATCAATCTCTGGTCAGGGAACTAAGATCCCACACGCTGCATGGCATAGCCAAAAAAGGAGGTCACACCCATTGGGTAATTTATTTTCTCATGCTATGACGGCAAATTGGATGTTAGCTTTTCAAACTTTATATGGACTTTCTATTACTGCTGTAACAAATTACCGCAAACTTAGTGGCTTAAACAACATGAATTTATTACCTTAGAGTTATGCAGGTCAAAGTCTCTAAATCAAGATACCGGCAGGGAAAGGTTCTCTCTGGAGGCTCTAGGAAAGAACCAGCTTCCTCGTCTTCTACCTTTGGGACGGGGCTGCCTATTTTCCTCAGCCTATGGCCCCATACTCCATCTTCATAGTGGGCAGCATCTTCCATCTCCCTCTCTGATTATGACCCTGTTTCCATCATCACATCTCCTTCTTTGACTCTGATCCTCTTGCCTCTCTCTTATCAGGACTTTTGTGATTACACTGGGCCCACCTGGATAATCTCCCCATTTTTAATGTCCTTAACTTAATCACATTGGAAAGTCCCTTTTGTTATATATGGTAACATGTTTACAGGTTTTAGGAATTAGGACATGGACAACTTTGAAGGTGGTAGTTTAGTCGCTAAGTCATGTCCAACTCTTGCAACCCCATGGACTGTAGCCCACCAGGCTCCTCTGTCCATGGGATTTCCTAGATGAGAATACTGGAGTGGGTTGCCATTTCCTTCTCCAGGGGATCTTTCTGACCCAGGAATTGAACTCAGGTCTCCTGCATTGCAGGCAGATTCTTTACCAACTGAGCTACAAGGGGTACGAGCTACATATTTACAGATTTTAGGAATTAGGACATAGACAACTTTGAAGGAGGGGGGCATTATTCTGTCTTCAACAACGTTGAAATTAATAACTGTACAGATGAAGCATTTCAAATACTGAGGACTTAAAAAGTGACTCAAAATGACAACAGCAAAGCATCCTCAGCTCCCCAATAACAGCCAATGATTTGCCAAGATCACTTGAAAAACAATTCCCAAACATTTTAAGCTACTGATGTATCTGAATTTTCTAAAAATGTAATAATTCTTTCCAATGAGGTCAACTGAATCATGACTTGACAGCATAAACAAATGTACTATTACTCTAAACACATAATCTGCTTTATACAACTTGGGGTATTACCTCACAATCTGAGATGACACAGAAGAATTAAAAGTTCTCTCCTAATAGCACTCATGAAAGAGGCCAAGGGCGGCACATTCAGTCTGAACAAAAATAAAATGCCTATGGAATGAGACTGAGTTGGTGAGCCAGACTCATCATAATAATCATCAAGAAGCAAATGCTGCTGCTTCTTAGGAAGAAAGCTTCAAGCAAACATCACTACCATCCTAACACTGAGAACATTTTGGATAATCTACAAAGTCATCAATTTTCTCAAGGCCATCAGAAAGCATAGGTTATAAGTCAATGAACTGAGTTGAATTTCAAGAGGGTCAAGTCCTCCCCAAGGAGATACAGGACGCACAAACTCTTTTACTTTTGACAGAGCATGGGAAGAAGAAATGAACACTATAAAAGAATAAATAAGCTAGAGTTTTAGCAAATTTGTGGAGGCTGAATGTAGGCTAGTGCATAAATTTTCAATAACTAGGAGCTTCAGACATGGAGGGACTTAACATTCTTCTCCATAGATCTCCACGGAGTGCTCACAAGAAAGACTTGAAAAGGGCAGGAGACCATGGAAGCCTCACTTGGTGACACAGATTTGCAGATGGTAACTGCCTGCCAGTGTGGGGCAGACATAAAACACAACCACTTCAACAGATTCTTCTTTCCTGCAAACAAATACCTTACCTCACTGGGGAAGGGGACAGGAAGGTTTCCCACTGCCAGGACTCAAGCAAAACTCTATTGCCTCTGGAGGAGGGTAGAAATAAGAGCCCTCTGCCCCTGGTTAGAAGGGCAGGAAGACCACTGGGGACCAGGATCCTATACCAAGACGACGCAGAGGTCAGCTGTCATGGGCAGGGGTGGTTGAGGGAGAGGACTGTATTCTTCTCAGGAACTGCCAGAAATACGAGGCAGAGTTTGACAGCTGAAGAGGGACAGAAATAAGAACACCGAGAAAGCCTTATTTTAAGCACAGAGGGCCTGCTTAAAACCAAAGCTGCACAAGGAGAATTCCCACCTGTACTACTACAAGCTTGGCTCCATTAATAAGAAAAAAAAGGTCTATTGGTTGGGGAGACAGAGAAGCAAAGAGATTCCTTCTATGGAGTGGACGCACAGTGCCTGCTGCAAGCTGAGAGTGAAGCAGGAAAACTGAGAAAAAACCCTTTGGCACGATATGACCACAGTAAGCACAAGATAAGAGTTACCCACAGTGAGAGGAATTTGAATCCTGTGAGACCACCTTTGTGATCCCAAAATATCGTTTAAATAAATGAATAATCGGCCTTCCCTAGTGGCTCAGAGGTATAAAGAATCCACCTTCCAATGCAGGAGATGTAGGTTTGATCCCTGGGTCAGGAAGATCTCACAGAGAAGGAAATGGCAACATACTCCAGTATTCTTGCCTGGGAAATCCCATGGACAGAGGAGCCTGGTGGGCTATAGTCCATGGGGTTGCAAAGAGACGGACATGACTCAGCAACTAAACAACAACAAAATGAATAATCATATATAAATAAATATATAAAACTCTCAGTGTAAAAATGGCAGTCTCTATCCAATACAGACAACAAAACATAGAATCCTGGAGCCTCAGATTTCTGAGGCTCCAAGTCAAGAGGCCCAAACCACCTGCCTGCTTACTAACTCACCTGTTATTTACTGTTATTTCTCCCTCAGGTCACAGGTAGTGCAGCTCAGGAAAGGAAAGTGCTATTTAGACTGGAAAGCAAAATATGATGTATCCAGGCAGAAAGAACCAGGAGACAGAAGTGGGTCACATTAATACTCGCACTTCTTGCTTGTCTGGGGAAGTCGATGTTGCTGATTTCCCAGGGCAGAAAATGCTGTGGGCTCTTGAGCCCTCTGAATTATATGAGGGGCCAGCCTCTGCAAAGAAAGTTGCTTTTTAACTTGAATGATTCAGGCCAGAGTAGATTTGGGTGGCCTGAATTATCTGGATAGTTGCCCTAATTCTTTGCTTTGACTGTGGAGACCTGGCCTTTGAGGGAAATAGGCCATTCATTCCCTGAGATACACATTCCCTTCCTGGAGGATGAAAACTTACGGAAAGGTCTGGAAACTTTTCCCATCTGGATTGAATTATGAGCTTGTAAAGGGGTTCACTCCCTGGTAACATCCTTTAGGGTAGAGGCAAGTCACACACAGCACAGGGAAACTGGACGGAACTGACCTCCCTCTCCCTTCAATGGGCAGCAGGCAAACTGCCAGAGTCACAGCTCCCGGGGACTCTGATTACAGGTGTCCTCTGTCCAGCTGTTTTTAGTCAAATGAGAATAGGAGCATCCTGTCCTTGTGATTTCACTTAGATAGACAGCTATTTTCTGCCTGGCCTGTGCGTTTATCCCAGAGTAAATGGCATGTTATCTTTATCAGTTTCAACAAGAGGATGGTGGGTGTCTGTGTAGATTCTTTTTTTTTTTTTTCCAGCAGTGAAAGCTGAGAGAATTAAATGTCACCTGTAATTTCCCAACTCCACTTCTCCTCTTTGCAAAAGTAATCTATCTTAGTGAGATGGAGACATCATTCTGGACAAAGAAAAAAGACCTGGTAATACAACTTAAATTAGCTGTCATTTTAGCAAGTGAGATTTTGGTTTAGGTTATGGTCAGATGCTGGGAGAGCAAAACCTGTCAAGTGCCCCCAGTGATGACAATTCTTAGGTAAATCCAGAAGTCTCCTTCTTTGCTGTTCAGTTTAGTCGCTCAGTCGGGTCTGACCTCTTTGCGACCCCATGGACTGCAGCACACCAGGCTTCCCTGTCCATCACCAACTCCCAGAGTTTACTCAAACTCTTGTCCATTGAGTTGGTGATGCCATCCAACCATATCATCCTCTGTCGTCCCCTTCTCCTCCCACCTTCTATCTTTCCCAGCATCAGGGTCTTTTCCAGTGAGTCAGTTCTTTGCATCAGGGGGCCAAAGTATTGGAATTTCAGCTTCAGCATCAGTCCTTCCAATGAATATTCAGGACTGATTTCCTTTAGAATTGAATGGTTTGATTTCCTTGCAGTCCAAGGGACTCTCAAGAGTCTTCTCCAACACCACAGTTCAAAAGCATCAATTCTTCAGCACTCAACTTTCTTTATGGTCCAACTCTCACATCCATACATGCACTGTGCTTAGTCACTCAGTCATGTCTGATTCTTGGCAACTGCATGGACTGTAGCCCACTGGGCTCCTCTGTCCATGCGGATTCTCCAGGCAAGAATACTGGAGTAGGTTGCCATGCCCTCCTCCAGGGGATCTTCCTAACTCAGGGATCAAACCCACATCCATATACGACTACTGGAAAAATCATAGCTTTGACCAGATGGACCTTTGCCGGCAAAGTAATGTCTCTATTTTAATATGCTGTGTAGGTTGGTCATAGCTTTTCTTCCAAGGAGCAAGTGTCTTTTAATTTCATGGCTGCAGTCACCATCTGCAGTGATTTTGGAGCCCGAGAAAATAAAGTCTGTCACTGTTTCCATTGTTTCCCCATCTATTTGTCATGAAGTGATGGGACCAGATGCCATCATCTTAATTTTTTGAATGTTGAGTTTTAATCCACCTTTTTCACTTTCCTCTTTCACTTTCATCAAGAGGTTCTTATGTTTCTCTTCACTTTCTGCCATAAGGGTGGTGTCATCTGCATATCTGAGGTTATTGATATTTCCAGTAAATAAATGGGACCAAAGAGAAAAAATACCACCCCTTTTTTTCAGATTTCATTCAACATTAGTAACATTATCAGTTACTTCAAAAACTTCAGTTGTTCATGATGCATTATGTACAGACACCATTTCCCAGATCGATTTCTTTAGAACACAAGAGAATTGTGAAATGTTTCCATACTCAAATACACCTGGGAAATGCTACATAAGGTGGAACAGCATGTTAATGCCTCAGAAGTTTGCTAAACACTAACTTAAAATATATTATGAGAGACTTTTTCATGTGCTACTCATGAATTACTGATAATAGTAGAATTTTATCTAATATCTAAGTACAGATATTAGATATATTTATATATCTGCATCGGAGAAGGCAATGGCACCCCACTCCAGTACTCTTGCCTGGAATATCCCATGGATGGAGGAGCCTGGTAGGCTGCAGTCCAAGGGATCGCTAAGAGTCGGATACGACTTCACTTTCACTTTCACTTTTCACTTTCATGCATTGGAGAAGGAAATGGCAACCCACTCCAGTGTTCTTGCCTGGAGAATCCCAGGGACGGGGGAGCCTGGTGGGCTGCCGTCTATGGGGTCACACAGAGTCGGACACGACTGAAGCGACTTAGCAGCAGCAGCAGCATATATATGCATTTTAGATATATGTCATGATGTGTCTTCAAACATGCTATATCTCTTCATGTATAGTCTCATTTATTCAAAGATCCCTTCCACAGGAACACCTTTCTTGATCACTCCATCTGAAACAGCACCCCAAGTCCTAGTCTCTATCTCCTTACTCTGGTCATTTTCCTTTCTGATACTTACACACTCTGATACTGTTAGTTTATTGTGCTACCCCATCCCCACTAGAATGTAAACTCCGTAACAGCAAGGATTTTTATTCTTCACTGCTCTGTCCCCAAATTCCAAAACAGTTTCTGGCATACAAGCTCACAGGCTTAAGCAAGGTAAGGGAAGAGGGAGGTCCGCAGTGTGAACCACCTAAGAAGCTCGCTATGAGAGACCAGGTCTCTCACTGAACATTCTGATTGGGCTTAAACTGTGGCCGCCCACCTGCTCCACCACAAGGCCCTGATTTACAGCAAAGGATGAAAACTTAGGATCCTAAACAACTAAGAACTAAACACTGAATGCTCAGATTAATCACATCTATAAATGAGTCTTTTCCTAGAAGGCCTACACAGTGTCATAAACCTTAATTACGACAAAACAAAATTTTGACCTAAATATATTGTCCAGAAAGTTTCTTCTGTGAAAGTCTTTATTCTTTATCAGTTAGGTTACCAAGATGATACCTCCAAAATTTTAAAATTAAAGGAGACATTATGAATTCTACATTATCAGATACTTCCCAAATGACATCAAAGAACACCCTGAAAGAAAAGAGCACAAAATAAAGATAAAGAATGCATAATATCTTTCATTTTGCTGACTGAACTGAATCTTATTTGAGTGGGTTTCATAAAATGGATATCAGAGGAAGTGTGCTATGGATGATATGAATGACAAACAAATATATGTTTGATTTAATAAAATTATGAATCATAGCCCATAAAATTACATTTCTTTCTCTTCTCATTATCAAACATTTTCTCCTCAAAGTTGATCTGTGGAGATATCATTTTTATTTTTTAAAAGTCTGATTATAATCCAACTGGAAAAAACTGAATTAACATAAACGGCAGTAAATTTTTATATTTTACCTCTCAAAGTTAAATTTTTTTTAAGGGTCTAATTTATTTATTTTTCCTCCCTTTTGAACCTCCCTCCGGTCTCCCTCCCCATCCCACTCCTCTTGGTTGATACAGAGCCCCTGTTAAAGAGTTTCCTGAGCCATACAGCAAATTCCCATTGGCTATCTATTTAACATATGGTGATACAAGTTTCCATGTTACTCTTCCCATACATCTCACCCTCTCCTCCCCTCTCTCCATGTCCATAAGTCTATTTTCTATGCCTGTTTTTCCATTGCTGCCCTATAAATAAGTTCTTCTAAAGCTAAATTTTTAAATTAGATTTTTTATCTCAGATTCGGCTGAGGCTCCAAAAGGCTGAGAACAAAATAGGTAGCTAGTACTTCCATATTACAAAGGAAATAAGAAAACCAGCTTTGTAACTCTTTGTCCCTAACTCATGCAACATGATAAAGTGTTAAAGCTGGAGAGACTAAAAGAGTTAGCAGCTGGAAGGAATATTTCATTGAAGGTGTGATCTCAAGTCAAATGAGATGGTCTTCCTGGAGAACATATCCAAGTTTAATACATGTTCTAGTGACTGAAGCACTGTGGGTTGGTGGCCAGTGAGCAGGTACGTGTCTGCAGAGTGCAGAGCTAAATTTGGGAAGTAAATGCAGTCTTCCACTATGGCCAAAGGAAAGTTGACATGAGGCTGTCTTGGATCCAGCCCCAGAGGTCAGCCTAGAGCTGCTAGGAGACTTCGGCAAAAAGAGGCCAGAGTTGGTCCTTAGGATGTGGAAATTCACTAGAAATGCAAAAGAACTGCAGATGAGAGATCTTTAGGGATGGGGGTGATCTACACAAAGAATCCACAATGCTCCATAAAAGCTTTAAACACCTGCCACACACAGAGGAAGTCAACTGGCTTTTACATCATTGCCCTTCAAGCAAAATCTGTCTTAACCCTTCCTCTCTGCAGCCACACTTTTACCCTGGAAGGTCATGAGCTGTGCCTGGACCTGACTGAATTAACAAAAAAGCTAACTGGCCCCCTCTCTTCTACTGCAGGCTTCCACACAGAATAGCCTTGACTATTGACTATATAGCCTTGTGGTAGAGAAAAGTTTTAACTTTAAATGAACTAGGAAGAAGTTTATAAGGATATGACATTTTGACGGAAATATGTGACTATGTTTTTGCCACTTGAGGTAGCTGAGGATGTTTTGTTTTCCCAGAGTGACCAGATAAGTTATGGAATCACCCTAGCATTCATCCAAAACAGCAAGGAAGAACCAGCCCCACAAAGCAGATTGGAAAAGGGTAAGGAAGGAAGAATAAATGTTGTATTTGAAGCCTATGAGGCCTGCCACTTCAATGTACCCTGAAATACATTATTAATTATTCTTACTCACAATAAATAAAAGTTTGTTTTCATTCTTGACAAGCATGTTGGAATGTCCCAACATTTTATACCAGGGAGTCAGGTTTAGCAAACACTTTCTTATTCCAATATCACTAAGTCAAAGCAAAAGGCCATAATTATACAAATTAATGGCTTAGTGGGATAGAAGGGTAAACAGGAGCCTAACTAATGAATCTGCTAATTGTCTTTCCTTATTGTGAGCATCAGTATTCAGTACTTAGCTCTAACGTATCCAGTGGAAAGGAAAGAACAGAACTTCACAGGCTGCCTGGCAGTTGGGTTGGAGATTTTCCTATAAAGGCCTCCCTACTTTGGGTCCACCCCACAGAGTAGCTGAATGAGGGCTGAGGACTGCCTCAGTGTACAGGGCACAGCAGAGGACCCAGAGGCTCCTCATAAGGTAGTAAGAGTGTTACAGGCTGATTTTCATGCCCTTTTTTTTTTTTTTTTTTGAAATTTTTAAAGAAATTGGTCCCTGTCCAAGGATTTTAGAAAGAATCTTTCTCAAACAGGGGCCTTTTCATTTCCTCTCAAAGACTGTTTAAAAACTTCCAGCTGCTTTCACTCATTCTTCAACAACAAGCATTTATTGAGTACCCACTATGCTCCCAACCCTGTGTTAGCTGCCAGAAAAAAGAAGATTCATATTGGGAGATAATTCTCCATGAGTCCCTTCGTAATTCCGTGTGTCTTATAATGAGGTCTTGACTATCCTTTCAAGAATGTCTTTGTAGCAAAGAGCCTTGGAAAATAGGGAGAGTCTCCCTCCCAGGCAGGGGCAGGTCTGTTTCCCATCCAGGACATGAAGAAGTCTCCCTTGGGAGACTTTTGTGGAGCAGGTTTGCTGGCGGGCCCTTAGAACAGGGGTCCCCAACATCCGGGATCTAATGCCTAAAGATGTGAGGTGCAGCTGATGCAATAATAATAATAGAAATAAAGTGCACAATAAACGTAATGTGTTTGAATCATCCTGAAACCATACCTCCCCAACCCTGGTCCATGGAAAAATTGTCTTCCATGGAACTGATTCCTGGTGCCAAAAAAGTTGGGGATTGCTGCCTTAGGAGATTGGAAGATTCCCTAAGCTAGAGTTCCTGGACTGTGACAAGCCCACCATGTGTGCAGCACCCACCTGGGCTGCTCTGCATCACTCCCATGGGATTCGGGATTTGCAGGCAAGGAACTGACTCAAACATGAAGCTCATGGTGCCTGCAACATGGTGAGTAAGTATGTCCTCTGTCCCTGACCCAGGAGTCCCCACTCCTCTGTCAGCTTCCATGGAACTATGGCAGACTAGCTTGTTAGGTGGCAAGCAGGATAGAATCTCCAACCCCTCACAGTTCTCCACATTCAGTTCCTCACATCAAGGAGCTCCAGGTTTTGGGGAGAAGTATAAAAAATATTTTAAAACAACGTCTACCTGGAGTATTAGACATATACTTATGGGCCCTTTGCAAAATCAGTGGGGAGGAAGAGTCAGGAGAGGTTTCCATGGCAGCCAAACATGGTATGTGTAGAGAAGTAAACACTTTACTGATGCTGAAGGATCAAGTGTGAACCTGGCATTGATCCAGACTACAGCTGGAACGGCTGGCAGAGGCCTGAAGACAGAGACCCTTGTATTTCTCCAAAACTCAAAATGTGTGCTGTGTGCTCAGTCATGTCCAACTCTTTGCAATCCCATGACTGTACCCCCACCAGGCTCCTCTGTGCATGGGATTTTTCCAGGCAAGAATACTGGAGTGGGTTGCCATTTCCTTCTCCAGGGAATCTTCGCAACTCAGGGATCAAACCTCCATCTCTTGCACCGCCTGCATTGGCAGGCAGATTCTTTACTACTAGCGCCACCTGGGAAGCCCATATTTCTCTACAGGAGCCTAAATTTTGGTTGTACTCGGTGGTTTCCAAAGAGAGGAACAACCTGGGGCTTCCCTGGTGGCACTAGGGGTAAAGAATCCACCTGCCACTACAAGAGACAAAGAGAGGCACACAAGCCAATCCATTGTGACACCAGAAAAATATATTAGAATATACAGATATGTAAGCTTTACTGAAAATATAATTTAACTTTATTAATATATAATATATGGATTGACACTGCCTCCCTCACTTGATCTATAGTTTTGGTGATTCCGTGTCACACAGAACACAGAGATTCCCAAGGGAAGAGGCTAAGCTCCTCAATCACTGGTGGGCTTTTAGAATGTTATAACATTACTATCTATGAGTACTCAGTTAAGAATATGTGTAGATTATGCTACCTTGTTTTATTGAGCTAACACAATACGGATGGGCTTCCCGGGTAGCTCAGCAGGAAAGAATCCGCTTGTGGTGCAGAAGACGCAGGAGACGCAGCGGGTTCAGTCCTTGGGTCGGGAAGATCCCCTGGAGGAGGGCATAGCAACCCACTTGAGTATTCTAGCCTTAGAGAGCCCCATGGACAGAGGAGCCTGGCAGGCTACAGTCCATAGGGTCGCACAGAGTCGGACATAACAGAAGCGACTGAGCATGCACGTACAGTATGGACAACTGGCTAGAAAGGGTTTCAGCAAAGAAACCACAGACCGATAGTAATCAGTAATGGTGCAAATACACAAACAAGTGACCTGAAAGTAGTCTGACAAACCAGCCACATTATAAGCTAAAATCAGTGACAATTTAATCAGATCTAACCACAAGAATTCATTTTCTTATTAATTGAAATATGGATCAATATCCACCATCAGTAAAGATGAACCTCATTACAAGTAATAATTCTTGAGGTAATAGGTAATGCTGGTGTCAAGTCACCACAATTCGCGAGACACTTTAAAACCTGAGCATTCTAAACATGGAGGTAACCATTTCAGTTTTTTCACTGTTACTTAATGTTATATGTGCTTCAACTCAGAAAATGGTGTTGCAAGATGCATTAAAAATATTGCTGTGGGATTTCCCTGGTGGTCCAGTGGTGGGTATTTTGAGCTTTCACTGCCAGGGGCCTGGGTTTGATCCCTGGTTGGGAAGCTAAGATCCCACAAACTGTGTTGTGGCAAAAAGAAAGGAAGAAATGCAATTTTTAGAAATTGCTGTATATTTGAAGAGATGTGTATTAGTACAAATTACACAATGTGGGAGGTTACTACACAGTTGGATGAAAGTCCTGGGGTTTCAACATACCTAAGCTTATGGTATTTACTAGTATCTGTTTGAAGGATAAAATACACAAAGTTGCTTCTGGTGATGTATGAAGCAGTGATTCTCAACTCAAACTGCTCAGTAGAATTAACTGGGTATTTTTTTTTTTAACTGCCCAAGGCCAGGTCCCATCCTAGACCTATTAAATTGGAATCACTATAAATACTTCTTTTGTTAGGAAAGGGGAAAGGAAGGAAGGTTGCAATGATAGCATCTCACTATGAAACCCATTCCTGAATCATTCATTTTGATATTTGGCAAAACTAATACAATTATGTAAAGTTTAAAAATAAAATTAAATTAAAAAAATAAATAAATAAAAAGTTAATTACTGAAACAATCTTAAAAACAAAAACAAACTATTGCTACAAAAAAGTTAAAGCCAGGATTGTACAAATTGCTACTAGAGCTCATCAGTGTATAGTCAGTTCTGTTTTAACATGACATGCAATCTTGATAATCACAGCACCACACTACGCAAAATTGCAACAAAAATCACAGTGCTTATGAAGACAATGGAGTGAAAGCAAAGCACTTAAAAACTTGGTCAATACCAGTTGTTGTTTTTTTTTTAAGTTAAAGTGAAAGTTGCTCAGTCATGGCCAACTCTTTGCAACCCCATGAAGTATACAGTCCGTGGAATTCTCCAGGCCAGAATACTGGAGTGGGCAGCCTTTCCCTTCTCCAGGGGATCTTCCCAACCCAGGGAGCAAACCCAGGTCTCCCACACTGCAGGCAGATTCTTCACCAGCTGAGCCCCAAGGGAAGCTGGAGTGGGTAGCCTATCTCTTCTCCAGCAAATCTTTCTGACCCAGGAATTGAACCAGGGTCTCCTGCATTGCAGGCGAATTCTTTACCAACTGAGCTTTTTTTTTTTAAGGAGATAAAATTTTAATAAAATCAGAAACACAGTTTTACCTGTCTTAAATGGCTAAGACCCTTGAAAAAGGCCTGAAGGTTTGTGTTGCAGCTTGTGGGTCGTTGTGTAGTGGTGAAGGAGGGTTATCTGAAATTGGATGGAAAGTTTTATAACACCAGATGTGAACAGGTATGACTCATCTCATAACACACAACACGGTAAACTGAGGCAGCTAATAAACATTTGAGAGTAGGTGTGTGTACATGTGTCCTGATTCAGCGATTTTCTGTATTCACCCAGATTCACATACTATTTCTTGTGGATGAAACTGTGCATAAGCAAACACAAAGTTGTGTTATGCTCAAAGTAATCCCAAATATGTCCATTGCATTGGAACAAACTCACATTTTCATATAAGCTTTATAGCAGAACTGACTACTTAAAATTACAAAAACAATGCAATGAAATACAACACAGTCTTTCAATAATTTGCAATGAGATGGATAGTGACCAAGAAAAACTTTTACATCTAATCAAGGTTTGCACATTATCTCACTGTAAAAAAAAAAAAGATTTATTGAACTTTTAGTTATCCATTTTTATCTCACAAAAAAGACAAGTCTCTAAATTTGCTGACATCTCCTGATATGACAAAAGCCTTCTGCAATGCAGTACTAAGTAGACACATAAACTCTCCCTTCATCATAAAGGTGGCATTTTAACCACAAGGGAGGAAATAATGGCTTTTCAAATGAGACAACCCCTGAAGGGAGCATACTGAAAATGAATAATTGGAAATGATTCCATTATCAGGTAATTTTTGCTGAAAATGATGTGTGTCATATATAAAAACTCTCATACCTGCACACATTAAATTGGAAATGGAATTTTCCAATCCATCTATAAATCTTCCACCTGAAGACTTTCTGTCAATAGGTTTTGAAGCCAACTGTGAAAAGTATACAGAGCATCACTTCTAATTAGTTTTGCAGGGAAATTATTATAAAAGATGGAGGTTTATTGGCCAAATTCAATATAAAAAAAAAAAAAACCTTTGCATTATTGAGGGATGGAACTGAAAATTGAGTATCTGGATGTAGTAAGTTCAACCAATAATCTACTTATTCCTTTAGGAAATGCATGCCTTTGTAAAGTATCTTTTTCAGACTTGAGAGTTAATAAAACCAAGCATACAACTAAAATAGCCTTGAAGACAGATCTTCAGATCATTCCATCAGAAGGTGTTAGACTTAGATTTTCAGAAACTTTGAAAGCATATTAAATTGCAATCATGTTGTTCAGTATTAAAAGTAAAAAAAAAAGTATCATTAATAAAAATCAAATACAAAATACATGTATTTTGTCTTTAACTTATCCATTTTCCTCTATGTCTAACATATAAGTACATGTAGATAGTTTATAAATAAATAAAAATACAAATTAATATATATATATACATGTTCAAAAATTTTATTGATAGATGTCTCGATCAAAAAAGGTTTAAAGACCACTGCTAGAGCTTACTCCTTGGAAGGAAAGTTATGACCAACCTAGATAGCATATTCACAAGCAGAGACATTACTTTGCCAACAAAGGTCTGTCTAGTCAAGGCTATGGTTTTTCCAGTGGTCATGTATGGATGTGAGAGTTTGACTGTGAAGAAGGCTGAGCGCAGAAGAATTTACGCTTTTGAACTGTGGTGTTGGAGAAGACTCTTGAGAGTCCCTTGGACTGCAAGCAGATCCAACCAGTCCATTCTGAAGGAGATCAGCCCTGGGATTTCTTTGGAAGGAATGATGCTAAAGCTGAAACTCCAGTACTTTGGCCACCTCATAAGAAGAGTTGACTCATTGGAAAAGACTCTGATGCTGGGAGGGACTGGGGGCAGGAGGAGAAGGGGACGACAGAGGATGAGATGGCTGGATGGCATCACTGACTCAATGGACATGAGTCTCAGTGAACTCCGGGAGTTGGTGATGGACAGGGAGGCCTGGCGTGCTGCGATTCGTGGGGTCACAAAGAGTCAGACACGACTGAGCGACTAAACTGAACTGACTGAACTGAGAGTTGATGAGGAGATTAAACAGTTGAGCATTCAACTACATGTATATTCAACTATATGCATTCAACTACAAGTTATCAGATATCCTACTTCTGGGTATAATTTTCTTAAAAGAACCCTAGGTGTAGGACAGTCCCAGGCTGGGACTCATAAAAGGTCCAGACTCCTTCTATAAAGTCTCTTTAAAATGTGGACTCTCCCTCATGCAGACATAATGGCTGCTGTACCCTTAGATATCATGTCCACATTCCAGGCAGGATGAAGAGGGTAAAGTGAAGGGAAAAAGACAGATCATGCACATTAGCTGAAGCCCTCCACAGATAACCCAGGGCTAGGCACCCAAGGGAAAAAAATCCAGAGAGGTCAATTAAGGCTCTTACTGTATTTTATATATATATACACACACACATGTACATATATACACATCGTGGCAGATAATAGACCCAGAGCCCAAAAGCTGGGCATCAACAAGAGCCACTGTAGAGAAGCAAACAGAAAGCCTGATCTCTAGCTGACTGAATACTGGAGTGGTAGTGAGGGGCCAAAGTAAGCCTTGTCCTATTGGAGCCAGGGCAGGTGTTCATGGGGTCCTCGCTGTGCAGCAGCCTGGCACCTGCCCCACATCTGAAAGCATAGGCTATAAAGACATAAAGTCACAACTTCTCTGGAAAGAGCCACCAGTTCAATGTAGAGAAAGACTACGGAAAGGACTAGCTAAATCAACTTCTCACAAGTCCACTCCATCTCATACTTTTAAACCCATTAACTCATTTTTTCAAACAATAGTACATCAGCGCATCTACAGAGTTATAATCTAGCAAGCTAGATTGGGCCCTACTTCAAAGTATTCTTTGGGAAAACCCTGATTGGAAATGCTAAAAAATTATTCTCTGAAGGGTCTTATTCATTTATCCACATAAAGCAAACTCAATGATTTTAGGCTAACAACAAGCAACCCAAACAACAAAATAAATATAGAAAGTCCACAGTTTAGAATGGCAGCCAAGTTCTCTCTGGGATGATTTTTATCCTGAAGAGGAAAAGTTATCCTGATTTAACATCTGTGTGATTTTCTCACATACAGTACTTTTGAAATTTTTGCTCTGCAATAGTCAGAATCAGCTACTTTGTTAAAACAGCAGCAATAGTAACATTTAAGGCCAAGCTTGTATATCTCTCACAATAGGATGTCCAAGCTGTTTTATATCGCTCAAGACTCAAAAGCCTTGTGTATTTTTCATTTACTCCACACAGGGCATGTAATAAATTACTGCTGAGATGCAACCACTTAAAGCAAGACAGTTCATATTTACTCTGAAAAATGATTTCTTCTCAGAGAGCTTTTTTCTTTAAGGTCACCGTCACAGGCACCGATGCTCCTCTTAAAAATGTTTATTCTTTACCCTGCACTGGGTAAAGTTCCATTCCACGACCTGAAACAGAATTTTCTCTCTTGGATCTCGCCTTCTGAGGGCAAGAGCTCTGGGATAACTAAAGAAGAGTCCTTGGGGTCCCCCAATACAAGTGAAAGCCTCCCTCCATTCCACAGGAGCTGTCCCTGCTTCTCCCTTGGGGACGGCACTGCATTGCTCCTCCTTTCTCCCTCTCACACTTAAATCTCTTGCCTGACTTCAAAAATCCCCTCCTAAACCTTACATACCCCTGAAGTTGCCAAGGCCTCTCTATCTCAGTCTCTTCAGGCCAAGATTCTTAGATGGGAATCTGTACTGTCATCACCCTCGAGTCTCACTCTCTCCACTAGCTCCTGGTCCA
The DNA here is from genome assembly GCF_029407905.1 of Bubalus kerabau. Classification (NCBI taxonomy): domain Eukaryota; kingdom Metazoa; phylum Chordata; class Mammalia; order Artiodactyla; family Bovidae; genus Bubalus; species Bubalus kerabau. The sequence continues at coordinate 77,002,135 of NC_073633.1, forward strand.
CCAACCAATGCCTACTGAGCCAGGACTTCTGCAGAAGGTATCTATGGACACTTAGCATCTCTGTGTCCTCCAGGGAACACAAAGGTGCTTCGTGGTGGCTCTCCTTCCCCGCCAAGTTCTCCACCACTCAGCCCTTCTCACATCCCATACTGATTTCACACACTCCTCCTTTCCCGGCCTGCATCCTGCAGTCAAATTGTTCAGTACCCTACCTCCTCCTTAGATTCCCCCCTTTTTTCCTCATTTCCTTAATGCTGATTCTCAGGTGTGGAAGGACCCCAGGACCTTTGTCTACCTGTATCCTTCTCTAGCTGCCCAGGTAACCTGCTCTCAATTTTCTCTGCTGTTTAACAATTCCCACCTCCATGCCTTTCCTCAGAGCACTACTTCAGCGAGTAGTGTCCCTTGTTCCTAGCACTGTGCAGTCACTTATGCCACCTGTCCTTAGACAGATATGAAGTCCCTCCATGTACTTCCCTGATTAATCCTCACATCTCTTATTTCACCCAATCTCCCCTAAAAAACAGAAGCCCAATTTCTCTCTGATGCTTAATGTATGATCCTTGTCTCCTATTTCTTTCATGATTATCTTTAATGCTATACGGATCATTTTAGAGAAAGGAGTGCAAATACACAGGCCCCTAAACATGCAAGTAAATACAACAGGTTCTCAAGTAATTAATGCCATTTCAGAGTTTTTGCAAAGAACAAAATAGCCAGTCCCCAGGAAGTTGCTCTGCATCCTCACCCATCTCCAATAGCATCTCGTCCACTTCCCTATTGCTACAGAGCTGACCACACGGTAATGCTGCTCACTGTCTGCCTTGCCAATCCCCAAGGAACTTCTAGGAAATCAGGATGAAATCATATTTAGCTCTCTGTCTCCAGCATCTCACATAATGCTTGAGACAAAGTAAGGGCTTAATAAACATTTATTGCATACAGAAATGAGTTTTGAGATGGAATATTCAAACTAGGTTTTGACTAATACCCAGGATAAGATTAAGATCTGGTGGAGGGGGAAGGGAAGTCATACAAAAAGATATTGTGAAAGATTAAGTTATAAAATACTCAGTACCAATAGTGAAAGTCCAACTCTTTGCAATGCCCTGGACTGCCTCCTGCATTGCAGGAAGATTCTTTACCATCTGAGCCACCAGGGAAGCCCAATAAGGGTTGTTTTATGTATGTTTTAATGGCAGATCTCAGCATGATAAAATAAATAAATATATGTGGTAAATTTACTAGAAAACAGGAGGGGGCATCATAAGAAATGTTTCTGCTTTGAAGGGAATAGTCAAACATAGAGCTCAAGTCCTAATATGTAAGTACCCACTTAATTAGGAAATTGTTTTTTTTTTTTTTAATTTTATTTTATTTTTAAACTTTACATAACTGTATTAGTTTTGCCAAATATCAAAATGAATCTGCCACAGGTATACATGTGTTCCCCATCCTGAACCCTCCTCCCTCCTCCCTCCCCATTCCATCCCTCTGGGTCGTCCCAGTGCACCAGCCCTAAGCATCCAGTATCGTGCATCGAACCTGGACTGGCAACTCGTTTCATACATGATATTTTACGTGTTTCAATGCCATTCTCCCAAATCTTCCCACCCTCTCCCTCTCTCACAGAGTCCATAAGACTGTTCTATACATCAGTGTCTCTTTTGCTGTCTCGTACACAGGGTTATTGTTACCATCTTTCTAAATTCCATATATATGCGTTAGTGTACTGTATTGGTGTTTTTCTTTCTGGCTTACTTCAGGAAATTGTTAGTAAGTGCCTATATGTGACAGGCACTCAGCCAAGAGTAGGGGTTACAAAAGTGATAGTTAGTCCCTGTCCTCACAGGACCTCTATTTAATGTTTAGTAAATAGACATTAACAAACTAGTAGTAATAAAAATGAAAACGTAATTGCAAATGGTGATAAGAACTGTGAAGAAAAAAATAAAAGGTATCATGAGACTATATGCAGGATGATCTAACCAAGATGATGCTTCAAGGTGGGGAGAGGCTCCACTTGTTTTAAGGCAGGAAAAAGGTGCACGTGGATCAATTTCTTAAAAAATCAAGTTGTCCTATATTCTCCTCCAACTATCTGTCAAAATAGACGTGCATCCCATTGTCCTGACAAAGGCGGAGTCCTAAAGAAGATGGTCTCCATGTGTATTGTTTGTAAAGACAGGCGTGCTGCCCTCTCAGTAAATATGCCTCAATGCCCTCAACCACTTCCGTATTAATGGACGATTGCTAACACTAAAACATCTGTCTATCTACAAGGTTATTCTCCCTTTGATTTGTTTTTCTGTAAGAAAACTTCTGAAGAGTGGAACTGCTGGTTTAGTAGTAGAGGCATTCCCACGCCTCATCCACAGTGCTGGTGCTGGAGCGTGTACCTAAGTACCCACAGCTTTGTCAGCAGCACATTTCAACATCTCCTCTATTTCTGCAAGTTGAATAGATGCAAACTAGGGCCTAATTTTCATCTCTTTACTGGGAGTTAAACAGTTTTCAAAAAACGGTTTGCTGGGCTTTTTCTTTTATGTCATTTTGAATAATTATTTACCTTCTCTAAGCTTAATGTTCCATATATGCCAAACAGGCATAATAACAATACTCATCTCTGTAGTGTCGCTTAAGAATCAAGTGAAATAATGTTCTTAAAATGCTAAACCCAACATCTGGGATGTAATAAACATTCAACAGATGATAACTACTACGCCTATTTATTCATTATCAATTTAGTTCTTTTAGATTCGTGAGTACTCATATTATGTTTTAGGTAATAAACATCAACCTTGGAAAAATGATTGAAAATATTTTCTTTCATTCTATGATTTTCTTTATTGTCTTCATTTTGCTTGTTCTTCTTATACAGAAGGGACTTCCCTGGTGGCTCAGAGAGGAAGGAATCTGCCTGCAATGCGGGAGACATGGGTTCCATCCCTGGGTCGGAAAGACCCCCTGGAGAAGGAAATGGAGAAGGCTTTGTAAAATAAACACGTTTTGAGGGAGGGTCCATGGACTTCTATTGACATTTCAGCTTTATTTTCTGGATTCTGTGACCCCTATATTGATGGTTTAAGTTTATAGGGGGGTTAGATGAATGGTACGGAGAAGGCAATGGCACCCCACTCCAGTACTCTTGCCTGGAAAATTTCATGGACAGAGGAGCCTGGTAGTTCATGGGGTCGCGAAGAGTCGGACACGACTGAGCGACTTCACTTTCACTTTTCACTTTCATGCATTGGAGAAGGAAATGGCAACCCACTCTAGTGTTCTTGCCTGGAGAATCCCAGGGACGGGGGAGCCTGGTGGGCTGCCGTCTATGGGGTCGCACAGAGTCGGACACGACTGAAGTGACTTAGCAGCAGCAGCAGATGAATGGTAAAGAAGATGCGGTATATATACATATATAACATATATATACATTATTTATATATATATATATACACATGTGTGCATGGTATGTCGCTTCAGTCAAGTCCGACTCTTTGTGACCCTATGGACTATAGCCCGCCAGGCTTCTCTGTCCATGGGATTATCCAGGCAAGAATACTGTAGTGGGTTGCCATGCCCTCCTCCAGGGGATCTTCCTGACCCAGGGATCACACCCATGTTTCCTGCATTGCAGGCAGATTCTTTACTGCTGAGCCACTTTGGGAAGCCCCTAGATATACACATACATACATATATACATACATATATAATGGAATATTACTCAGCTATATAAAAAAATGAAATAATGCCATTTGCAGCAACATGAATGGACCTAGAAATTGTCACACTGAGTGACATTCAGTCAGACAAACTAAGACAAATATCATATGATATAGCTTATATGAGAATCTAAAAAAGGGTACAAATTAACTTACCTACAAAATAGAAATAGAATTACAGATGAGGAAAACAAATATATGGTAATTACTGGGTGGAGGGGAGGGATAAACTGGGAGATTGGGACTGACATATAAACATTACCATACATAAAATGGATAACTAATAAGGATCTACTGTATAGACAACAAAGGGACTCTACTCAATACTCTGTAATGGCCTATAGAGGAAAAGAATCTTAAAAAGACAAGATATATGTATAACTGATTCACTTTGCTGTACACCTGAAACTAACACAAAATTGTAAATCAACTATACCCTAACAAAAATTAAAAGTTTATAGGAGGAGGAGAGTTCACCCCTTACTTCAAAACCAAGAAAATTGCCCAGAACGTGATTTTCTAGAAAAGTAAGATGTTGTATAGTATTTACCATGCAGATGCCTGTATATGTGGTGACTCCTGAACTCTGTTATTCGGGAAATACACCCCTTGCACAAAGATGCAGTGACAGCTCCCTTGCTGAAGTCCTTCTTCCCTTTAACCTGAACTAGCTGATTTTTTTTCAAAATACAGTTTTAGGAACTGCAGCAATAAGAACTTCTGGCAAGCAACTAGCTGAAAAAGCAACTGTATTGCATTCTACTCTTTAATTTTTATACTCACCAACTGAGAAGTGTAGATCCCCAAATTCAAGGCATTATTAGAATGATCATAATGTATAAAATTCCTGATTTCATTAATGAGACTGTTCAATAAAAGGTGACAAACTTCCTATGTGCTAAAATCTGAGCCTAAGCCACACAGTCTTTCTAAGAGCACTTCCTTCCCATCTTCCAGCTTAGATGGGGAAGGGCTCAAAACTACCCACAGCCTAACTTTCTGCCTCCCTGCTCCAGCCACATGATTCAACTTTGACCTCTACCCTCCTCAAACAAGTACCAGACTTGAAGTCTAAAGACTCTGTCATTTACTTACTGGTAATACAGGGGAATCACTTAACCCTTCTCAGCCTCAGAGGACCCAGCAGTGAAGTGGAGATAATAAAATAATACTGACCATGTCTATCTCAAATAGCTGAAGTGAGGACCAGATGCTAGAATTATGCCTATTTCTTGATGCCAGGTTTGACCCCAAGCAAGGAAGCCAGTATCAGGAAGTTCCTTACAATAATTAAGAGGTTTCTGTTTCAGAAAGCAGATGGCACATTAGAAGTTTCATTCTGCTGGTGCCCTGTGCCTATGTCCAGATGTCTGTCCCAAATCCTAATCCTTAGCCAGGTTCCCAAAGCTTTGTGGCCCAGACCTCCTGCCTTGAGCTGCATGCCCTGCTGTTGTTCAGTTTGCTTGCCTGTATCCTGATATCTGATCTTAGATTTTGTAGATGTGACCCTTTATCTGCTATCCTGTCTTAGTTTAGGGTTTCTTAATCTCAGCAATATTGACATTTTGGACTGGATAATTCTCCATTGTGAAGGGCCATCCTGTGTTAGTTTAAAATGGTTAGCAACATCCCCAGTTTCTACCCACTAGATTCCAAAGCTTCCCTGGGTCATGTCAATCAAAAATGTCTCCTAAGTCCATCAACAGATGAATGGATAAAGAAGATGTGGTACATATATACAATGCAATATTACTCAGCCATATAAAGGAATGAAATTGGGTCATTTGTAATGATGTGGATAAACCTAGAGTCTGTCATACAGAGTGAAGTAAGTTAGAAATAGAAAAACAAATCTCATATATTTATAACATACACATATATATATGGAATCTATAAAAATGGTACTGATGAACCTAATTTGCAGGGCAGTAATAAGAGACACAGAGAACAGACTCACAGACACAGCAAGGGAAGGAGAAGGTGGAACAAACTGAGAGAAGAGCATTGACATATATACATACCATGCGTAAAATAGATGGCTGGTGGGAGGCTGCTGTGTAGTACAGGGAGCTCAGCTGGGTGCTCTGTGATGGCCTGACGGGTGGCAGGAAGAGGGGTGGGAAGGAGGCTCAAGATGGAGGGGATATATGGTACGGCCGGTTCACTTTGCTGTGTGCCAGTGGCTGGCACAACATTGTGAAGCAATTATATTCCAATAAAAAAATGTCCCCAGACGTTGCCAAATGCTCCCTGAGGAGAACACTGCTCCCACATCTCCTGTTGAGGATGTTAGCTAATGCTCTTAAACTTGACCTCTGGCTCTCTGATATGTCACCCTTGCTTGCCAGCCCTAATACATTTTAGACAAACACTGCTCCTGTTCTCCTCCTAGCTTTCCCTACTATTAAAAACCTGGAGTATCCAAAAAGATGCTCTAACACAGAGAAAGTTGTTGTAAAATAATAATAGAATAGTTTAAAATGTGTTCTCTGATTTTTCAAAGTCTCACTGCCTGCTATGCAGCCCACAGTGTGAGAAAAATACAGCCATGGCACATCTGGGCTTCTGGCCTCCAAGGGCACAGCTCACCACAGCTCAGGCCAGCAGTCATCAAACCAGGAGTGCATACAAAGCACAAAAGGCCTTAAAACAATGTCATCATGTGCTCTTAAAAGTAAAGAGAATTTTGGAGTTTTACTGCCTCAGTGCCCCATCTCACCCTCAGTTCTACAGAAGATAAACCAGAGGTCTGCAGAGGCTAAATGGCATGCCCACTGTCATAAAGCTATTTAGCAATTGAATTCAGACCAGAAGCCTATAATCTCATCACATGCTACTCATTCCAGGCATGGTGGAACAGTTTGTGGTACCCATTTCCAATATCATGGTTCATACATTTCATTGTTTAGTACTGGATTTTCTCTTGGTATCTGTATGTTTTATACTATTAAACATATCATAGTACACTTACTGTATTTCCCCACCAGGCAGATTTAAAAAAAAAGTTGATAAAAAAGCACTAAACCATATATCAAGAGATCAGAAAAGCACCAAAAAGAAGAGAGAAGGAGAGTGGAAAATGAGAGAACACACATTTATGAGCACAAACTAAACACTTTTAACTAATTGTCTCAGTTGGTTCTCAACATGATCCTATGATGTACATTTGAATATTGACTCCACCACTGAACAACCAGTGACCTTTGGTAAGTTACTTAGGCTCTCTGTGCCTCAGCTTCCTCACCTGTAAAATGGGTATAATAATAGAACGTACCTCTCTATATAGTTGTGGGATTAAAAGATTAAATGTATATAAAATGTAGAGCACAGTGGCTGGCACATAGTCATCATTTCACAACTGTCAGCAATTTTTGTTCTGTCTTCTAGCAAGCTGTGTCTTTTTCACCTCCATGTTTCCGATCCCAGTCCAGCCATGTAACCATAATTCTGAGCTGCTCAATGGAAGCCCCTTCCAGACTTTGCAATGGCTAATGACTCCTGGAGACAAGTGACAAAGAAGACAAAGATCCAGGGATGGTCTCTCTATAGTGGCCCACACTTGCTCAAGAAATGCTTCTAAGCTAGAAATTCAAAACACAGAGATGAATAAAACGTAAGGCTTCCACATAAGCAGCGCACAGTTTTTTAGCTAACAAATGTTTACTGAGCTCCTGCTCTGTGCTAGGGTCCATGCCTGGCTCTGAGGATACCATGGAGGAAGGACAGGCCCCTGCTTTCACAGTGACTAGATTCTAAGGACAATAAACGAATAAGCAAAAACACAAAAGCAGCTAGCGATGAGTCCAAAGGAGAAAATAAAACGGACTTGACTGACAGGGAGGGTTGGGAAGTGGGGCGTGGTATTTACGGGGGGTGGTCAGGGAGGGCCCCTCTGAGGAAGTAGTGGTACAGCTAGTATACCTGGCTGATAAGAAGCACCTGGCCAAGCAAAAGTTTGGAGGCAATAAATGGGTTTACAGCCAACGAGAACATGTATGTGTGTGGTTCTTACTGCAGTTTTCTTCTTTGCATCACTTGAGTTCATTTTCTACTGGACTTGCCCTCCTGTTGGCTGCCATAGCAACCTAGGCAGACCATTTTATTTTGCCCACCAAGTCACTCATCGGCCCACACTTGGCTCACACTCAATCCTAGCAACTAGTCATGGAAACATTACTGAGAAAACAATAGACTCCATAACTCTTTACATCAGCTTCAAGGACTATTCAGCTGTAACTGAAAATAAATCAGGCAGCCTTGTCCCAGGAGAAATCCTTCGTCATTGCCCCTCCTTCACAAATAATAAGCTCGGCTTCTCAAACCAGCCTCTACCTTGCTTTCAACAAAAGGCTCTGATCAGCCAACCAAGTGACCCAGAACAGGCCTGTCTGATGCCACATGGGGTTCTTCTCTACCCCTCTGTACTCAAACTTCCTTGTACTTTCCCTCTGAATATATCTGCATTTCAGACAAGTCTTCTCATTTCAGATTTTTCTATAAGACATATTCCCAGAAGTTGCAGCCTATGTATGGTTTGCTTCCACTCATCTGTGATATATAATTCAAGTTCCCCCATACAAGCAAATGAACAGGAGACTTCCATGTTTAATGAGCCATGTAGGACCAAAATAAATTGCCATCCCACTTCCCTCCCAGGAAATGAGTTCAGGGAAGACTTGCTTACTTTTGCTTGCCTCACACTGGGATGTAGCTTGGCAAATACAATTTTACATCTTTAACAATTCAGAATCATTTCTCCTGACATGGGAATTCTTTCCATGCATCTCTGCCATCACTTCCTGAAGATCTTCAAATATTTGCCCCTGGTTTTTATTCTAAAAGGAAAGCTAGGGACTTCCCTGGAGGTCCAGTGATTAAGACTCCATGCTCCCAATGCAAGGGATGCAGGTTTGATCCCTGATCAGGGAGCTAAGATCTCACACACTTTGGGGCAAACGCCATCCTCCAAAAAACACCAGAAAACAGAAGCAACACTGTAAAAACTCAATAAAGACTTTAAAAATGGTCCACATAAAAATAAATAAATAAAGAAGAAAGTAAGAGTGAAAGTCGCTCAGTCGTGTCCCACTCTTTGTGATTCCATGGACTGTAGCTCACCAGGCTCCTCTGTCCATGGAATTCTCCAGGCCAGAATACCGGTGTGAGTAGCTGGAATTAAACATACGTGATCAAGTTTATCCAAAGATCTAATCATTTTTGCAATACTGAAGTACTGGGTTAAGTGTATCATGAGAAAAGAGAAAGAGACTGGCTGTAATACCTAAGCAGAAGGCAAGGGTTGTGTTCTGACTTTCCCTGAAGTGCTGTGCTGATTTCTTGTGCCCACCTTGTGGCAGGCACTGGACAAGAGCGCAGAGGGGAGATGATAATAGAGGCCTGAAAGAAGAGTTTGGTGAAGAAGAGCAGCTATTATGTGGCCTGGAAGGAAGGCTGCAGAACATCCATTTACATACCAGCAGCAGAGTAACTGCAAACTGCCTCAAAACCAGATGTCAGTGGTCTAATTATCTCCCAGTTTAGATCTCAGGCAACGACTTTCTACAGATGCAGCTACAGAAGGGTCCTCATCATAGAACACCTGGACAGCTGCTTGTTGCTACACCACAAGAGTAAAGGCACTGCTGCTTGCAACTGACAGGTGATTTTTCACCCCCATGGCCCAAAGGTAGATGGTTATAAAAATCTAACAGTGGGGGACAGCGAAGTATTATGATTTCAGTATGAAAATCTTGGCTCTAAAGAGACATAGAGTCACAAATCAGTTTTCTGAAGCACTGAACATCTATAAGTAATAAGGAAGCAAGATAGCATATAAAAGGTACGATACACAATCTTAGGTTAATGAAGTAAAGCTGGATGGTAAATGCCTTATGTCTGCTTACTCCACTTCTGCCAAATATTATATTTTTCAGCCTCTCTGCCTTTCACCATATCTCTGTTTGACCTCATAGCTCTGTATTGACACAGCCAGTTAATGATGAACTTCAGGATATTTGGTCTTTTTTTGGCCCTAAAATGAGCTTCTTATTTCCCATTCTTTCTACTCAAGAGGCTAGCAACCACATAGCAATCCCTCATTCAATCACTAATGAACATCTGAGTGCCTTGTAAAGACACAGTGCTGTTTGGGAGGGGTTCAAAAATAAATTAGATGTGTTCTCTTAGGGATCTTGTGATCTGGCAGAAGGAGAATAAAAATATACATGAGTAACTACAATACACAACAAAACACTCCATTTGGTAAAAGAGAAGAAACAAGATTTTTATGTGCTTGCAATTAAGGTGTGCATTTTTTTTAAAAAAAAGGAAAAGAAAACTATCTAATGAGATTAGAAAGAAAACTCTGAATGAGATTAGATAATGCTGATGTAACCGCAAAATCTCAGTGACTTAAAGCAACACTTCATGGCTACATTAAGATGGAACCATCAGGGAAAACTGAGTGAAGGGTACAAGGAAACGCTTGGTACTGTTCTTGTAACTTCCTATAAATCTATGAAAATGAAAGTGTTAGTTGCTCAGTCATGTCTGACTCTCTGCATAGCCCGCCAGGCTCCTCTGTCCATGGAATTCTCCAGGCAAGGCTTCTGGAGTGGGTAGCCATTCCCTTCTTCAGGGGGTCTTCCCGACTCAGGGATCAAACCCGGGTCTCCTACATTGTGGCAGATATCTGAGCCACGAGGGAAGCCCATAAATCTACAGTTACTGCAATATGAAAAAAACAAATACACAAACAGACATGTGAATGAGGGGGTACAGAACAATACATTTCTTTTCTTGCTCATGCTGCTCGTTTAGGCAGGTTGGCTGTACTCTGCAGTCTCACCCACCAACAGGCAGAGGGAGGCTCCAGCTCTGTGCCCCCAGGAAGCAGGATGAATAACCTGAATAACATGTGGTGAAGTACATCTTGGCTCTTAAAATTTCCACCCTGAAGAGGCACACAACACTTTTGTTTCATTGACCAAGCAAATCACACAGCCACATCTAGCTTCCAGGGGACAAGGATGTGCACAGAGGAAAACCAAAACTATTTGGCAAATAGCAAGATTGACTTCTGCCCCCAAGAACATAAACTGTATCATTGGGCACTGGTTTTTGAGGAGTTTTCTATGTCAGATAATCCCAGGTATTTTTGGCACATGCTCTAAGTGTGATTTTTCTTGTAACAACAGAGTAAATTCTAAAAGGAATTTAACTGGAACGCAGTCACCCAATCTGGTCAGCCACAGAATGAGCAAGTGTGAGGCCCTCTCTGCTGGTTCAGTTGTCTGCCTGTCAGAAGCACTCTGCTGTTACGATGCCTTCCTGAAGTCATTAGAGAGAATCTGGATCAATGTGGATGATGCAGGCTGGAAAGCAATTCTGGCTACATCAGATCTGAGTCTGAATTTTAAAGTGGCCCAAGATCTTTAATGCCAACATTAAAGATGATTTGTGCTGACTCTCTGGGTGTATACTGTAAGGAAATGATCAAACGGCAAGCAGCAAGGAGACCAACCCAATTCCTTTACCCCTGGAGTCTGCTCATGGAGCCAAGGAACTCAGGGAGTTCTCTGGCCCAGGCAGCACTAAGGTAAAATGCTGAGTGTGGCCCGCAGAGCCCAAAGGACAGTGACTATAGCTGGATGACAGAGGGGAGAGGGGGCAGCATCGTGGGAAAGAACCCAGGAGAGGGTGACAGGTACCCGAGGACAAACCTCAGCTCTGCCTGCTGGAGAGCCTGTGCCTCTGAGCAAATCAGTCACCCTTCTCCTGTCTCCTTTTCTGTGTCTTTAAGGTCAGAGGACTGCACCAGATCATCTCTGAGCACCTTCCTAATTCAGAGCCAGGTCACTGGTGTTTGAACAGCAGCTCTGTCCCTAACTAGCTGTGTGACCTCAGCAAGTGCTTAATCTCTCTATATATCAGTTTTCTGTAAAATAAAGATAGTAATGGCCTTAGCTCACAGCATGGTTGCAATGAACAAATGAGTTAACATATATATAAGGCCCTTAGAACAGGGGCTGCTATGTAGTAAGGGCTAAATAATTATTATCTGTTATTATTATTATTAATAATAAAAATGGAAGACATAGAAACAACCCTGAGAGCTCTCAGCTCTGTGTCCTGGACCAATTCAGACACACACACACACACACACACACACACACACAATACAAGTATATTTTAGATCAATTTCCCAATGAGTATCAGTTTAAAGCTAAAAGTAGGGTTATAAATCAAAAGAAAAAAATGTCAAATTTTGGCTACCCTCTTGATACTAGAAAAAATCCAATTTTCTTTCCCTACACTTGAAAGAAGAGCCACACTAACTCAACCTAACCAACACTCTGACTTATTCATCCCTGACCCGACAGAAGATGCCTCTCTAAGTCGAGGCTTTTTGAGGCCGTATTTTCCCCATGTTAACACTGATGATCCCTGTACACCCTGGTAAATCTGACTTAGCTAAAGATCACAGGTTTCTGAGATTCACAGTATATGCCAAGCACCTGAAGAGCAGAGATGGGAAAATTACAATCTGAAATTAGAGTTGTAAGGATCTGAAAAGTCATTATATTTATTCACAAATATAAATAATTAAATTTATATTTTCATAAAGATTTAAAAGCCTGATAGCTTATATAAAGATAATTATAGTTACTCTTCAATTTATTTATGAATAATTTTAGGTTTATTAATAATTTATGAATTATTTGCAAGTACCTCTAATAAGGTATACATGGCTTATTTATCTTTCTTCTCATTTTTTATCTGTGAATTCCTAGAGCCCATAACTGGTCATTGACTCCACTTCTTCACTTTTCCTCGCACTCCTCTTAGAGCACAGGGAGTCGAGAAAAGAACTACACAGAGCCAATGAGAACTGTGCTCTACAGAGATGACACACTAGGAAGAGTCCTTATAATCGAGGCACACAGAGCATTTCCGGAGAATATGACAAAGGGCCTCAGGAGAAGAATGAATGATAAGACGCATCTGGGTAACTGCCAAACTGAAGCCTGAACAAATATTTTCCAAGAAGCAGAATCTACAAACCTAGAGAAATGGATCATAACTCAGAGATTTAGCTGAAAATGAGACATTCATATCCACATAGATTAAATTGGAAATATGAGTCTAAGAGGGACAGAATTAAAAAATATAATAAATACTGACTATCTCATGGTGATTAACAAGTATTTAAATTGGTGCTATAAAAATTTAATTATAGGAATGCATTAAATAATAGTGAAAAGTTTAATGACATGATTTACACATTAGTTTTAGAGAACATGCATGCTGGTAAATAATATGGTAACTTCCATTTATTCAGTGCACAGACAATACGAAAGGTCATGCAGACATGTTTATCTCCAAAGCAAATGCTGGCTCTGAAACACTGCAAGATTCTTTTACACAATATTTCAGAATTTTCCTTTGTTTTAAAAATCATTTCATTAAGACAAACCAACTTGGAGGACAAACACTACCAAATTTCAAAACATTATTAATCTACAATAAATCAAGAGATTGCAGTATTAACTTAAAGATAGAAAAACAGGTCAATGGCATAGAATAGAGAACCCAGAAGCAGATTCTACACACATATGAACAGCTTATTTTCAATAAAAGCAGTTTAGCAGAGAAAGAGTCTTTCAACAAATATTGCCAGAAAGATTGGATATCCACGTGCATAAAAAAGGAAAGTCCTCTATCTATACTTTGCTGCTGCTGCTGCTAAGTCGCTTCAGTCATGTCCAACTCTGTGCAACCCCAAAGACAGCAGCCCATCAGGCTCCACCATCCCTGGGATTCTCCAGGCAAGAACACTGGAGTGGGTTGCCATTTCCTTCTCCACCATATACAAAAACTAACTCAAAATCAATCACAAACCTATAGATAAAACATGAAATTATAAAACTTCCAGAAGATAAAACAAAAGAAAACTTTTGTCACCTGGGGTTAAGCAAATATTTCTATATACAACAACAAGATCCAAAAAAGACATAACCCATAAAAGAGCAAACTGATAAATTAGAGTTGATAAAAATAAATACTTCTGCTCTTCAAAAAGACTGTTAATGAAAAAAATATAAAGCCACAGACTGAGAGAACCAAACCATATCTGATATAGGAACTGTGTGCAGAATATATAAAGTACACTTAATAACAAGGGGGGAAATCTAACAACAACTTGAGCAAAGCCCTGAGTACTTCACCAAAGAAGATATAAAGATGGCAAATGAGCACAGAAAAGATGTTCAATATCATGAGTCATTTGGAAAATTCATGTTAAAAGCACAATGAAATACCTGTTACAATGGCCAAAATTAAAAAGACTGACACCACCATGTGTTCGTGGGGACATGAAGGAACTGGAACTCTCACATATGTGTTGTGGGAATGCAAAATGGTGCAGTCACCTTGGAAAAACAAGTTTCTCAGTTTATCAGAAACTCAAAAACTGTACCTACTTTATGAGTCAGCCAGTCTACTCTAAGGTATTTACCCAAAAGAAATGAAAGCTTACATCCATATGATCTTCCCTGTAGCTTAAATGGCAAAGAATCTGCTCGCAATGCAGGAGACCCAAGTTCTATCCCTGGGTTGGGAAGATACTCCGGAGAAAGGAATGGCAATCTACTCCAGTATTCTTGCCTGGAGAATCCCATTGACAGAGGAGCCTGGCAGGCTACAGTCCATGGGGTCAAAAAGAGTGGGACACTACTGAGCAACTAACACTACTACTACTCCATCCATATGAAGACCTGTTCATAATGTTCACAGCAGCTTTATTTATAGCAGCCAAAAACTGGAAACATTCAAAAGGCTATCAAAAAGTAAATGAATAAACAAATTGTGCATCCATACATGGACTCAGCAGTAGAAAGGAATGAAATATTTATACAAACAATATGAATGAATTTTATAACTATTTTAAGTGAAAAAAGCTACCAAAAAAGTACATTCTGTAAAACTGCATTTATAGAAAGTTCTAGGAAATATGAAATAGCATACTAACAGAAAGCAGGTGTGGGAGTAGAAAGGATAGATTACAAAGAAGTCCCAGGAAACTTTTGGGTGTGGGAATGTTCATTACTTTGTTGGTACTGATGGTTATACAGGCTTATGAATATGTCAAACTCATTATACCTTTGGTCCCACCACTTCATGGCAAATAGATGGGGAAACAGTGGAAACAGTGGCTGACTTTATTTTGGGGGGCTCCAAAATCACTGCAGATGGTGATTGCAGCCATGAAATTAAAAGACACTTACTCCTTGGAAGGAAAGTTATGACCAACCTAGACAGCATATTCAAAAGCAGAGACATTACTTTGTCAACAAAGGTCCATCCAGTCAAGGCTATGGTTTTTCCAGTGGTCATGTATGGATGTGAAAGTTGGACTATAAAGAAAGCTGAGTGCAGAAAAATTGATGCTTTTGACTGTGGTGCTGGAGAAGTCTCTTGAGAGTCCCTTGGACTGCAAGGAGATCCAACCAGTCCATCCTAAAGGAAATCAGTCCTGGGTGTTCACTGGAAGGATTGATGGTAAAGCTGAAACTCCAATACTTTGGCCACCTGATGCGAAGAGCTGACTCATTTTTAAAGACCCTGATGTTGGGAAAGATTGAGGGCAGGAGGAGAAGGGGATGACAGAGGATGAGATGGTTAGATGGCATCACTGACTCAATGGACATGAGTTTGGGTAAATGCCGAGAGCTGGTGATGGACAGGGAGGTCTGACGTGCTGAATTAAATGGGGTCACAAAGAGTCAGTCACGACTGAGCGACTGAACGGAACTGATGTAGAGTTTATTATATTTCAATTATTCCTCAACACAACTATTTTTAAAAGAAAAAAATGTTATTATTTCATTCAATATTTATTGAGCATCTACTCTGTACCAGGCACAATTATAGGTATGAAAGTGAAAGTGAAAGTCGCTTAGTCGCGTCTGACTCTTGCAACCCCATGGACTATACAGTCCATGGAATTCTCCAGGCCAGAATACTGGAGTGGGAAGCCTTTCCCTTCTCCAGGGGATCTTCCCAACCCAAGGATCAAACCCAGGTCTCCCGCATTGCAGGCTGATTCTTTACCAACTGAGCTATTAGGGAAGCCCATTATAGTATAGGATACAATAGTAATAAGCCACAGTTGACCCCTGAGCAACACAGGTTTGAACTACCAGAGTCTACTTATAGATGGATTTTTTCAATAGTAAATACCACAGTACTAGATGGATCCGAGGTGGGCTGAATCCATTGCTAAGGAATAATGGACAGGGAGTAATCCAGGATTCAGAGGAACCCTTATAAATTATACGTGGATATATGACTGCTCAGAGGCTTGGCTCCCTTAATCTCTCACATTGTTTAATGGTTACCTGTAGACAAAAATCCCTTCTGTTGTCCTCTCTAAAAATATTATCTCCATTTTTATAAATAAAATTAGTTGCTCAAGGTCAGGAAAAAGTTTAGAAACTGCTAGAGTCAGGAGCAGGTCCTCCTCTAACATCTGCAGAGCCAGGGGCAAGAGTGCAAATAGAGGTTCACAGCACAGGTTTAACATATAAAAACAAGAGGTCCATCTGTACTCCCTCCTAGCCCCAAATCTCTCTCAGCCCCAAGAGCTAGAGTCTAAGGAGCAGCCCTTCCTGAGCCCCTTGCAAGCCTGAAGTGGAAGTCGCTCAGTCATGTCCGACTCTTTGCAACCCTATGGACTGTATAGTGCATGGAATTCTCCAGGCCAGAATACTGGAGTGTGTAGCCTTCCCCTTCTCCAGGGGATCTTCCCAACCCAGATATCGAACCCAGATCTCCCGCATTGCAGGTGGATTTTTTGCCAGCTGGGCCACAAGGGAAGCCCAACAATATTGGAGTGGGTAGCCTATCCCTTCTCCAGCAGATCTTCCCCACCCAGGAATCAAACCAGGGTCTCCTGCATTGCAGGTGGATTCTTTACCAACTGAGCTATCAGGGAAACCTGCAAGTCTGAAGGAAGGCAAGAAAATGTAGCAGCTAAGTAGAAGCCAGGCCTCTCTGAACCAGACCAGACTCACAGAATCAAGCTCCAAGCTGAGGCCTCACTTTCCAGACTCGGGATTTCCAGGTGCCTCCCAATGCTCAACTTCTGGGCAGAGCACAGGACAGGAATGAAGTTACCTGGGAAACCTGGAGGGCCTGAGGCAGGAAACAGCTGGGCCCAGACAGAAAAGTGTATGAACAAAGGGGTGGAGGGAGGAAAGTTAAATTCCTCATTGAGGAAAGACAAGGAGTCCAGGACATCCAGAGCAAAAGGGGTGTGTTGGGGAGAAGGAGGTGATACAATTGGAAAGGAGGGGGCAGAAGCTGGCTTGGAAGAGGATAAGGATTTGGACTTAGGTAAAGGTGGGCCACAGAAATAAGAAACCCGGGATGACACAACCATAGGAGAGCATTAGGCAAATTAACCCAAAATGTATACTAAATGGGAAAGAGAGAAGCAAAAAGTGAAGATATATAGAAATATATAGAACATACAGAAGAAGGAAAGTTGTCAAGTTCCTCTGAAAAACCGTCAGAAATACTTGAATAGAGATATACTCATTTCAATCAAAATTTTTCACTGATTTTTTTGTATGTGTAAGTGGTCCTTAATTTAGAATGGTTCAACTTATGATTTTTTGACCTAACACTGATGCAAAAGCATTATGCATTCAGTAGAAACTATACTTCAAAATGTTGAATTTTGACCTTTTCCCAGGCTAGTGATATGCAATCCTCTCTAGTGATGCTGGGCAGGACAGAGAGCTACAGCTCCCGGTCAGCAATACCACCACAAGCTTACCAACCAACATGCTTACAGCCATTCTGGATCCATACACAGGAAAAAAATCACATGTAGTAGTTTGGCCATCACAGACAGGTATGATTGAGGATATTGAGATCATTAAAGTACAGCTGTGCTTCTGACCTAGAAAATCTCCTATAAATCTATCTCTGCTTATCTCAAACATTGCTATTTCCTTCTCCAGTGGTCCAGTTTTGTTTATTTAGCCCTTTCCCCTGACTTTGCAGTGTAGTATACATTACCAAGGGCAAAGAGTCTGATAGGACTTAGTGACTAAACAGCAGTAGCACATATTATTAAAGCTTAATAAGAAAACAGCATCTGACAACATTAAAAAATTAAGAGAAGTCTATTTTTTACTGGCAAAATCTTCCAGATTTCTCATTGAAATTCCACATTATGAATCAAAAAGAAAGACTGAAAATGATCAATAGAATTAGATGATCAAGTGAATTAATTTGAATAGATAATACTTTGTGTTTTTTTGCTTTCGATCATTTTTTTCTTGTTCCTAACAAATACAAGCAGATGTAACTAGGTTTATACTAAATATCACCAATCTATGTATTTACTACTACAAAAATACTTTCATTATAGGAACCCTGTTCTTCCTCTAAGAATGTTTAAAACACATATTAGTTTCTCTTTAGCTCCAGCTCATAAAATACATTATGAGTTCCTTTCACTCTTGCTGTAATTATTGCTATTTCAAAGTAAAGCCAGCTTACTTTTTATAACCTGTCAAAAAACCAAGAGAACTACACAGAGTTGATAATCTTCCTCCCTCCACCTAAATCCAACTCTCCTAAGGAAAACAGATTAACTGGCAGTTATCCTTTGGCACTTTCTAAAACATTGTTTTACTTTGGTCTTACAGGTGTGAAAAAAAAAAGCAAACAGTCAGACCGTTAGCAAAATGTATTGTGGTTTTCCAAAGTATTAATCTACATACTTACTTATATGAGCTTCCCTTGAGGCTCAGCTGGTAAAGAATCCACCTGCAATGTGGGAGACCTGGGTTCAATCCCCGGGTTGAGAAGATCCCCTGGAGAAGAGAAAGGCTACACACTCCAGTATTCTGGCCTGGAGAATTTCATGGACTGTACAGTCCATAGGCTCACAAAGAGTCGAAGACGACTGAGCAACTTTCACTTTCACATACTTGTAAGAAAATTAGTGGAAATATATCCAAAGTGACTCAACCTTTATAATTCTGACACATAAATTAAGGTGAAAAAGTTTAACAAATTCAGTTTAACCTATAGGGAAAACTCAGCTTTTTTTCTAATACATTGTTGTTTGGTTGCTAACTCTTTGTGACCCCATGGACTGCAGCATGCCAGGCTTCCCTGTCCTTCACTATGTCCTGGAGTTTGCCATGTCCATTGATTCAGTGATGCTATCTAACCATCTCATCCTCTGCTACCCTCTTCTCCTTTTGCCCTCAATCTTTCACGGTATTAGGGTCTTTACCAATGAGTTCTTCGCATCAGGTGGCCAAAACATTGGAGCTTCAGCTTCAGCATCAGTCCTTCCAATGAATATTCAGGGCCAATTTACTTTGGCATTGACTGGTTTGATCTTGCAGCCCAAGGGACTCTCTATTTTAGGCAATGCATTTCCTTTGTAGAATTTTCATTTCTACAAAGAATAATTGAGAATCTGTTTTTTTTGTTAAACACACAGAAAAAACGAATTGGCTTTTTCCTGCCTTGTAAACTTAACCTTTCCTTTCTGTTCTAAAATTATCTGAATTCCTAGTATTCTGTAATTATTCTTTCTTTCCATCTTTTTTTTTCTCTCTCTCAAACTATTCAAGACAGTTATCCAGAATCATTTCCAAACTCTTCCACTTTTAGACTTTGGAACCTTCTGCCTGCATTGCACCTCATTTGATATGGTTGCTCCTTCTGATTTCACTTTAAGATGGATCCATCCTCATCACCAGGAGACTTGGACCCCAGTAGACCTTTATTGACAGCAATATTGAATGTTGCTGAGCTCACCTAACCACTGACTACATTTTTCCATCATTAAAATAATAACTGCATTTACTGACTTCAGGAAGTTGTGAGGTTTACATGAAATAGAGTCCAGAAGAGCTGTAAAATGCACTCTCTCCTCTCCACTTTCAATTTACTTACTTTTTAATACTCATCAAGCTATACACTTAAAGTGAGTGCATTTTATATGTAAATTATATCTTGATACATCTCAGCTGGAAAAAAAAAAAACCCACAGTGAGATTCCATCACACATTCACTAGAATGTCTGAAATTAAAGAATCTGACGATAACAAGCAGTGCTGAGGATGTGGAATAACTGAAACTTTCATGTATTGGTAGTAGGTGTGCAAATGATACATGTATCTTGGAAAACTGTTAGGAATTTCTAATAAAACTTAAACAGAGGCATATAGGCCTGGTAGGATGCACTCCTAGGTAAATACTCAGGAGAAATGTTTCCATAGATCCAGAAAATGATGTTTCAAGAATGTTCACAGCAGCTTTATTCATAATAGCCAAAAAATAATGGGAGAACCCAAAAGACCATGGACAAGTGAGTGGTAAAAAAATGTAACACATTCATATTGTAGGCTATTGCACAATGATACAAAAAAATAACTCTCCACACAGAAAATAACATGGATGAATCTCAAAAGCATCTTCAGTTCAGTTCAGTCGCTCAGTCGTGTCCGACTCTTTGCGACCCCATGAATCACAGCACGCCAGGCCTCCCTGTCCATCACCAACTCCCGGAGTTCACTGAGACTCACGTCCATTGAGTCAGTGATGCCATCCAGCCATCTCATCCTCGTCATCCCCTTCTCCTCCTGCCCCCAATCCCTCGCAGCATCAGAGTCTTTTCCAATGAATCAACTCTTCACATGAGGTGGCCAAAGTACTGGAGTTTCAGCTTTAGCATCATTCCTTCCAAAGAAATCCCAGGGCTGATCTCCTTCAGAATGGACTGGTTGGATCTCCTTGCAGTCCAAGGGACTCTCAAGAGTCTTCTCTAACACCACAGTTCAAAAGCATCAATTCTTCGGCGCTCAGCCTTCTTCACAGTCCAACACTCACAACCATACCTGACCACTGGGAAAACCATAGCCTTGACTAGACAAACCTTTGTTGGCAAAGTAATGTCTCTGCTTTTGAATATGCTATCTAGTTGGTCATAACTTTTGTAAAAAAGGCCAACAGAGAATTATTCCCTTAATAAATATTCAAAGACAGGCAAAACTATTCTGTGGTAATAGAAACCAGAATAATGGTTGCCTCTGAGAATGGGGGGATTGACTGAGGAAAGTGGCATGAAAGAGCCTTCCTGAATGATGGAAATATTCTTTCTTGATTTGGGTGATAGTTACATGGATATGCATACACCAAACTGTACAAATAACATCTGTTTGCTTTTCTATATGTAAATCACATCTCTATATGTAAATCAAATCTTTTTGAAAGATTAAATGGTATCAAGTTAAATCACAGAATCAGTCTGACTCATGAATGATGTTTCATAAACTATAGCTATTATTGTTATTCTAACTTAAATACCTGTTAATAATATCTGCTAAGCAAGTGTAACTGTATACCTTTTAAAAGAGAAGCTAAAACAAATTGAAAAAAGAAAGGAAATTTTGACTGCAACTTCCCGGTAGCTCTGACAGTAAAGAATCTGCCTGCAATGCAGGAGACCTGGGTTTGATCCCTGGGTCAGGAAGATACTTGGAGAAGAGCATGGCAATCCACTCCAGTGTTCTTGCCTGGAGAATTCCATGGACAGAGGAGCCCAGAGGGGTTCAGTCCACAGGGCTGCTAAGAGTCAGACACGACTGAGCAACTAACACTTTAACTTCACTAAAGTAAGACAACAGAAATAATACAAAACTTGTAGAATCTATGCCCTATGAATGGCCAGATAAACCTCATAAAATGTTTATATATTAGATGGCCATTGGAGTTTTGCTACCAGTGTCATTTATTCTCAAAGTCTTCAATTTGAAAAGTAACAATTAGAGAATAGTGCTTTTTTGTAAATATTTTAAAGGCACTAGGAGAAAAAAAAGAGAGATTTATTTTAAGAAAATAAATGGGTTAAGATTTAGGTCGAAATCCCAAAACGATTTGTGTTTGTCCTTAATTTGCTCCATGAAAAAAGCTGCTCTGAGAATCCCAGCATCCTCCTGGGACACCCGTGCTCCCTGCCTCTGCAAGAACACAGACTGGTTCAGCAATGGAGGAGAGAGTCCCGTCTGGGCAGAAGAACAAGGAAAGATTGTGGGTGTTCTCACAGGTACAATTACACAGATCTCATAAATACAGTTTACAAGATGGAAAGGGAATAAAAACAAGATTGTAATAGTGCTCTTACTGAAAAAAAGTGAAAGTGTTAGTCACTCAGTCATGTCTGACTCTGCGACTCCATGGGCTGTAGCCCACCGGGCTCCTCTGTCCATGGAATTCTCCAGGCAAGAATACTACAGTGGGCTGCCATGCCCTTCTCCAGGGGATCTTCCTGGCTCAGGGACTGATCCTGGGTCTCCTGCATTGCAGGCAAATTCTTTACTGTCTGAGCCACAAAAGAGTTTGTGATTATTATGTAGAAAAATATGCTTTAAAGCAGAAAAATACAAAAGTAAAATAAGCAAGGTGAAGAAGCACATGACACTTTCTCAACAGGGAAGAACTAAATGGAGAGCCTGGAAGTTTTAGGGCTTAGACTTCTTTTGCTTCCAGATGTCTCCCAGTAATCTCCCCAGGGCTTCACCAAAGAAATCCAGCCATTCGTTCATGTATTCAATCTTTCATTCAATATACATGTTTTGAAAACTCTTATATGCCAAGTATTGTTCTAGTCCATGGAGATATAACAGTGAGGTTTCAGGGAACATTAAGTTTCCAAACATGAAAAATAAACCAGATACTTGTAAGTGAGTTGTTATCCCCAGGTTTCTGAACACAGAGCTGCTGATACAATCCTCGCTTACCTCAAGTCTGTCAGAAAACATTGGGAGTACGTAAATGTCAAAACCTCTATTCTTGAGGAAAGAATAACCCTGTTTGCATTTGAGAATGTGGAATGAGAAAGAAGTTGTCAAGCTGCAGTGGGAAGAGAGGATGGGGAACTCGTGATTTTTCAACTAGAGCAGTCAATTCCAGCTAATGTAAAGGAGGAAATCCTTACACAGGGCCATCATCTACCTCCTGCTCAGTTTATGTTGTGACATGGAGGAGCCTGAGCAACCCTTCTAGTATGCAATGCTTTGATTCACAATCTTTTTGAATAATACACAGCATATTCAGCATTGTGAGTCACCATGTTCACACTTCATATTTCTATTATCAAAACTGGAGACATATATTGGGCCCAAAGTTGAACCCCAGAAATTTTACCAACCATGACTTTATTTCACATCCCAGTTGTAGCTGATTTTAAAAACACCATGGTAAGGTCTTTTTTCTTTTTGGCCATATGGCACCTGAGATCTTAGTTCCCCAACCAGGGATCAAACCCATGACACCTGCATTAGAACCACAGAGTCTTAACTACTAGACCACCAGGGAAATCCTGCAGGTTTTGAAATATTCCATGATCATGGTTCAGTCATGTCCTTGGTCAGCTCAGATGGACAACATAAGGTACTTGGAGTAAAAGCTCACCTGAGAAATTATAGTAGTTGACACTGATTAAATGCTTACAGCATGCCAGGCTCTTCTAAATGCTTTTATATATAACAATTCACTGAAACCTCACAACACTATAAGCCATGTTTTACTGATTTATAGATGAGGAAACTGAGACTCCCTGGGTCAATCAACTTGTCCAACAATTAGAAAATGGCAGACCAGGATTCAAACTTGGGCAAAGCTACTCCAGACACTGTGCTCTCAGACTGGCATAATGTCTGGCATATGCTCCCTACCTGGCAGACCATAATCAGACTGCTGATTCTGATAGAGACTGGGCAGCATCTGAAGGACGTGTCCAAAGATCACCCATGTGCTACTTTCTTACCAATGCACTGTGATGCTGTAAAACCTCTCAAAGGTTATTCTGATCATGAATCAGTAACATGTGAGCCAACCCAAGCAACCAATAACAGGTTATAGAAAAACTACTTTCTCTTGCTCAAAAAGTAATCAGTCCTCCTAGAATAGTCAAATTTATGGAGACAGAAAGTAAAATGGTGGTTGCCAGGGACTGGGAATAGGGAGCTAGTGTTTAATGCATGCAGTGAGCTCTGCGGAGAGATGGTAGTCATGGCTGCACAGCAGTGTGATGTGCTTAATACCACTGAGCTGTACACTTAAAAATGGCTAAGATGGTAAATACTATGTGCGTTTTATCACAATTGGAAATAATATTTTTTAAAAGATGATAACAGGGGGAAATTAAATAATGAATCCTCTTCTGATGTTTTAATAAATTATCAAATGGGTTAAGATATAATCAAGGCATTTTCTTTTTGCATCTTATTAGAGGCTGTCAAACTTTAATTTGTTCTCTAATTAAGACTTAGCAGTTTCAGTTACTTTTTATGGATGCTAGATAATGAGATTATGAGAAAGAACTGTGAGTCCAGTTACATTCAATCAGTAAAACTAGTCAATGTTTCTCCACATCTTAAAGCCCTAATAAAGTAAAATCTATAACCAAAGTGAAATGTAATCACCTTAAACATGAACTTGACATTGTAGATTCCCTGCATCAATTAGAAATCAAAAATTCTAAGTGTTCATACTTTGCAGTTTTATAGTGTTTATAAAACCACTTGCTTTGTGATTCCTAATGTGATACCTTAATTGATATATGATTTTAATATTAATATATTACATTTACAATGGAGTGCTATTATCTTTGAAAGTGTTTTACATTGATTTTCTCTTCCTGTATCCACATTTCACTTAACAGTATCACCATGCACCAACATGTCCAAGCCAGAAACAGAAATTATTCTCCAAGTCATATCTGTACTTCAAATAAAGTCTCTCCATCCCAACCCCTCTTGCTCTCCACTGCCAGTTTCTGCCTCACCATGTCTCATCAGACTGCTGTGGAAGCCTCTCAATTCACCTCCCACCCCTCACCTGCTCCCGTTTCAACCTTCCACATTGCCCGAGTGCTTTCGCAACACCAAGCTAAGAGAGATCCTACCTCACTGAAAAAAACTCAAATGACTCTCTACTGTCAAGAGAAAAAAATCTACAGTTCTTAGTATGCCATCCAATAGCTTCAAGCTTCTCAGAGTCCAGTCCTACCCTCCATTCCATTCTCCCTTCCCTTCACGAGGAGGGTCTAGGCACACCTTGAACCACTTGTCATTAACCCATCATGACAGCTTTACAATTCTATTCTTTTGTACTCCTTGGACCTCCTCCCTGGGGGTTCTTCCCCCCACCACCCCCCCGCCCCACACAGTTTTCCAGCTCATGACATCCTTCAAGATCCAGAAAAAAAGAAGCTAGTTCAGGCAGCTGCTATGGACAATTCTAAAGAGGACATAAGGGAGGAGAAAAAAACATCTTTTAAATTCCAGCATCATACATACCTCCACTATAGTAGATTAGGAACAGTAGCTGGAACTATAAACATACCATTAACAAAGGCTATACATTAAAAAATCTGACCTTGGACAAGTGCAAAAAAAGAAAAAATCCACAGAACTCTGTAGTAACAGCCCTGGGGTGGGTGACAATGGGCCAGACTGGGACATAACAGAAGCTCAGTGATACTGCATAATAAGGATGATGCAAAGAAAGAACCAGCACCAGGACTGTGACATTTCCCCTAACCTTCCAGGTTCACTGGTGCTTTTGTGAGGAAGGAGAAATGAAATGATCTAAAGCATAAATTCTGGCCCAAATTTGCTTCTCTTCCTTCCCACTTTTCACCTACAGCAGACATCACTCACCAGTCCCAGCAGTCTTTATCACAGCATTCCTCTCATCTCAGCACCCATATGGATGAGTCATTGCATGCACACACACACACGTCAACACAAACTCACGTACACCCACACGTATAACACTCATCTGCTACCTTGCTTCTGAGGTTCTCAGTACTCACCCCAGAGCACCTACCCAGACACCTTTCTACCTACTAGTTCTCAAATATTTCCAACTAAGTAAGCACAACAGACAAAGAAGAGCAATTGTGCATGCCAAGGGTCTGCCGATAAAGCCTAGGTATATGATGCAGGAAGTGTATTTAAAGTCTCAATTTTGAAAATGGCATGTAAATTTATTCCTCAATGCATCCATTTATTTTTTAATAAAAAAACAAACAAACAAACAACAAAAAAAAACAGTGTTTTAAAAGGCTTACTACTGGAGAAAATTGATTTTGTCTAGTCTGGCTCTAAGTGCCCTTGACCCTTAGCCAAGTGTCTGCATACCTGCTTGAGATGCAAAGTCTGTCCAATTCTGAGGGCCATATGCACTCTCAGAGAAGCAGCCACTTTGCACAGACTGATTTTGCTTATGAGTCAGGAATCATCCAGAGGTTTAAAGACAAATGCTAATAAAACAAACAGCTCTGCATCCCTTCATCATTGTTCTAGAAATCTAGAATCTGAGAGGCAAAAGAAAAACCCTACACACAAAAGATTCCTCTTTGAAAAAGCAAGAAGGGAGAAACATAGTTTTAAGCCGAGTTGTTCTCTCTGAATAGTCTTCCCCATGCCTCATCTTGCTAATTTCTTATCTTTTAAATCTCAGTTCCAGAACCACTTCCACTAAAAATCTTCTTTTAACCTTCCCTTCTGTTAAGATGCCTGGCATAGCAACATGTACGTCCTTCTACCATATTTCACAATAAAATATAATTGATGCTTTATTTAGCTCTTTCATTAGACTACAAGTTTCTTGAAGAAAGAGGTTTTTTAATGCTCTACCCACAGCACTTAGCATAATACCTGGCGTGTGAGTGTATAATAATGAATAATTAGCTCCTATCTCTTTGCTGTTGTCCCTCATGAGCACTATGGTATAAAATATTTTTGCCAGCAATAGTAGTTTACAGAACATAATGATTAATCAGTGTTTCTATTTTATTAACTAATGATATTTTACCTGAGCATGCCATAAAAATAATAAGCCAAAAGTATTTTTGTGTTAAATTTACTTGCTAATTTAGACTGTTAGAGTTTTGGTTTGCTTATAGGGGCTCATACAAATTTTAGCTAAAGGTCTAGATCCCCAGTATTCAAAATATAGGTGTCCTAACAACGTCTTTCATAGGACTTAGTACATAACACTCACCTGACTTTATTGTAAAACCATGGAATCCTGAGACAAAAGGAATAAAAAGATTATTGGAAGTAGCGTAGTTCAACATTTCACTCATTGAAAATAAGCCTACTTTTAAACATCTCTGATAAGTGATTATGCAGTCTCTTCTTGAAACCTCAGGGATGGAAAAAACCCTACTTCATGCTACACTCCCTTTGAATTCTAACTCCTGAACCCCAGACTTTTCCTGCCATATAAGAGACAGAAACACACACATGCAGGGTCGAGTAGAGATGGAGGAAGCTGGCACAGATTATCCAGCCCAGCAGTCAGGAAGTGGGCTCAGTGCCTGAACTCATTTACAAATCCCATATGAAGACTTTTAGCCAGGCCATCTTCGCCAGGGGCTCCTGAAATAAATTTTTCACCAGGCCCAAACCTGCTTTTAAGTTCCATTTCACTGGAGCCTCTTTCATCTCTAGTAACTGCTCAGACGTTAAGAGACTAGAGTTGAATTGGAAAGACTGTAATGTCTTGCTCTCCACAAACTAATAAAAAATTAATCCACCACTATTATTCTTAGTACTAATAGCAAATGAAGACCCAGCTTGTAATGGTCTGCCCCTCCATGTATCATCCCCTTCTTGGGGGCAGAGCTGCCAGGTGAGTTGCCAGGTGCTAAGGAGGAGCTGTTAATGGCAATTGTGTCAAACTAATCTCAGGGCAAACTGCTGCATTTTATTATGTAAATTCTCAGGATAACTGGACACCTTATCAAGGACATCCATCCAATTAATTTTTTAATGTCAACAGAATTCATTTATCATTGGATAGTTTTAATCATAACTGTCAAGAATTGTTTTTATTTTTTAATTTAGCACCCTAGAGTTTTTAAGAGAAATTAAAAATGCTATGATGCTGCTGCTGCTAAGTCGCTTCAGTCGTGTCCGACTCTGTGCGACCCCATAGACGGCAGCCCACCAGGCTTCCCGTCCCTGGGATTCTCCAGGCAAGAACACTGGAGTGGGTTGCCATTTCCTTCTCCAATGCATGAAAGTGAAAAGTAAAAGTGTAGTCGGTCAGTCGTGTCCGACTCTTAGCGACCCCATGGACTGCAGCCTACCAGGCTCCTCCGTCCATGGGATTTTGTAGGCAAAAGAACTGGAGTGGGGTGCCATTGCCTTGACATATGACAATTTTTTTGCTGATTATTCTTATAACTCATAGAGATAGGAGCATGAATTTATACTGTAATTGATTTAATATTACTCACATGAATCTTTTTATACCCAAAAGATTCATATCCTACTTCTAATGTCTAAGAATAGTCATTGATTCTGTGAACTCTGAAAGCTTATAGAAAATGTGCTATGATCCCAATACAGTACTATGATCTCAAGCCCATTTTATGTAATCAAAGGAAAAAATAAACCATCAATGAAATTCGGACATTGATGTACTTGACCCTTTGCTAGGGATGATAGCATGGGGGGATGGTGGAAAAGTTTATAAATAATCTCTTTCATCTAAGGGAAAGCCCTGAGCTAAATTCTTCTCCATTTAGATAAAGTTAATGTGAATCCTTTGGAAAACCCCCAGACAGAGAAAGGAACATTTGGCCCACAGGCCTGACTCAGGCCACTGCCTGATTTCATCCAGCCTGGGGTGAGAAAGCTCTGGGCAGCCCCGTACAGAACACCTTGAGAACAACTCCTACCCCAGAGCCACAGAGGCCTGCCAGGGTCACCCCAGTTAAACAACTCACTGGAGGTTTAAGAAACTAAGTAATCTTACAAATGCAAATTACAATTTCAAATGGAAGTAAAGCCAAGAACCTGGTCTCACTCCAGACTCCAGATTTTAGGAAAGCTTTTCTTACCCACTTCTCTTTTCCTTTTTTACAAATCCATTCCTTTATATAGAGATAGAGATAGAAATAGAAATACAGACATATTTTTTGCTTCCTCCAAGGGGCTTCCTCCCTCTATGTATTTCTTTGTTCCTTACCTCTCTCCCTTTCCATGTCTTCTCAACACCTCTCCCCTTTGTCTATTTGTGTCCATTCCAGGGGTCAAGCTTCCTTCCTCCATCACCATCCCTCCTCAGACCCCAATGCCCCCTTTCTTCTCCACCTCCATCTCTCCTCCTGTCTCTTCAGTTTATCCAGCTGAGACTCCTATTATTTTCTTCTCTCCCTGCAGATAGAGCTGAATTCCATGTCCTGGCTTTGCTGTCTTGTAAAACAGTGTTTTTTTCCTTATGCTATCTTTCAAAGGCAGAAAGGAAATTTGGTACAGTAGACAGAGCACGAGACTTGGGAGCCAGAGATGCAGCTTTGGCCTTGGTCAGAATCCAATTTATAAAAAGAGGATCACTCCATAAAGAACATCAGTGTTTCATCCATTCTTAAGTACTTAAGGGAGGTTGCTGATTATTATGCAAATAAATAAAATTGATAGGAAATTAATACCAATAATAAGAACCACAAACATTTATACAGTCACTACTGTATGTCAAGAACTACAAGCATTAGCTTATTGAATCCTCAAACCACCATATGAAATTGGCACTAAGAGTTGTCCAGAGAGGGTGAGATTTTTTAAAAAGAGAGAGAAAGTGAGATCAGGAATAAATGTTTTCTCTTGCAAACATTGTTTTATTATTGTTTTTACAATTTTAAAACAAGGCTATAGAGTTGACTCTTCCCACTTAACTAAGAAAATCAACTAAATTAGGTCCCATTTTACTTATATTTTTTCCTTGAAAGACAGAGACCTTCATAGAAAAAGAAGGTCTAGGCTCTTATAATCAACTGATATACCAACCCTGCCTTTTATGAACTAAAAATTATGTTTTAAAGATTCATAATAATGTGATTATACAGTGCAGCATGTCAACTTAAATCCAATATCCAAAAGATATCTTCACATGAACCATCACAGTGCAAGCATAGTTAATTAAGTGTTAAGTGATACAGTTAAAGGTTGACCTTGATGCCCCCCATCCAGCTGGATAGAGGAGCTTTTTTAACAGATTGACAAAAATTCCTTTCAGGAACCAATGTTCTTGAGAGTTATTACAATGGTTAGATAACTGCTGAGCACAGAGAAGATGACTACACTTTAAAAAAAAAAAAAAAAGTCACACAGATGGCCTTGACAGGCCACTGGTAATCGTCCCTACTCAATGTATGTTTACTTTCAGGATAGGTACATTACCTCTCTTTAAAGAAAATCATTTTTAAACTGCTCTACACTATTCATAGAAATGAAACCTATTCTTACTTCTGAGACTTCTGATATGCAAACATACAAATTATAAACAGGAACTGCTTGGCCTTTAAAATGTTATACAACTTCCAGGAAACAATACTAGGTGTTTATCCTTTCTCATATTTATGGTAAAAAAGAAAAGAGGAACACATCTCTTAAGGCCATGGATTCAATTTTTAAAAAAATAAACACTCAAATTCAATGCTGATAATGTAAACCTGCTGGGTTGCAATTTACCTTGTATTATCTACAATAAAAGGTTTGCCAAACAAATTAATAGTGTGATCCATAGTAGTATCTCCAAAATTTCTACATATGATGATGTTAGGGGCTACAGGCTGGCTGGAGCAGAAGTCAGGTGACAGTACTTTGAAGCTCCATTTGTACAGGGAGCACCTTGTTTTTACTTTGATGATGTGTTCATTTGTAAATAACAAAAGTAGTAGTTTTTTTAAAATACATATTTTATATCAAGTTGAGAAAGTGTTGTTTGTTTGTTTATTTAGATGGCTGATGGAGATTATCAGAGAGAGAATCAACACCTTTCTCTACCCCAACCCCAGGATCTCCTATAATCAGTAAAGCTGGTTCTAAAAACTTTAGTAATGACTAAAGTATACACAGATGTGCACCATGTACATAGAAACAGTGAATAGACAAATGATACATCACTATCTGGATGCTGGAGAATCATACAGACCCACCGTTTAGCCCTTCCCATAGGGGTTGAGACTAGCTATCATAGGCCATTGGAAGAGCTGAGATGGGTATCCAGCTTGGTGTCTCCAAGTCCACACTCTCTCCAACTTCACCAGGGCCAGTTTGGAAAGAACATGGCTCAGTAACCCTTTGAGAGTCACAAATTCAGTTACAGCACATTTCTGAAACTAACAAAATGGAATTTATGGAATGCAGACTTCTTCTTAATTTAGACTCTTCATAATAGACTACGCTGTAATTATTGCATTAATTTTTATATTCTGGTTATGTACATAGGTATCACTATTCAACTACATGGGCTTTCCTGGTGGCTCAGATGGTAAAGAATCTGCCTGCAAAGCAGGAGACATGGGTTCGACCCCTGGGTTGAGAAGATCTCCTAGAGAAGGAAATGGCTACTCACTCCAGTATTATTGCCCGGAGTATTCCATGGACAGAGGAGCCTGGAGGGCTCTGGTCCATGAGGTCTCAGAGAGTGGGACGCAATTGAGCGACTAATACTTTCACTTTCATTCAGCTACATACTTTGTGTGTGTATATGTATCCAAACACACACACACATACTAAATGCTTAATAAATATTTGTTGAATAAATAAATGGATGATTAAATGAGATTTTATTAAACCATGAAACTACTGCTGCTGTATAAACAGTGATCTACATGAGAGTATCTGGAATTACTGATTTTTTAAGAATAGGAAGTTATTTAATTACCCCATCCATAAAAGGTCTCCAGAAAAATCCCAGAATTTGTGCCCCAAATGGTATTTGTAAGTGCACTTTCCTGAGCAGAGATTCCAAAGTTTTTATCAGATTCTCCAACAGGAATCTGTGATTCTGAAAAGATACAAAATTAATAATCTAATGTATACTGTCTATTATACCTCCTCTGTTATATAAATGACCAGCCCAACTTTGCTTACACACCTCCAGTGATAGGAAACTCACCACCATATGAGGCAATCCAGGCTATTTTCATTTTTCACATTTAACTTCTGGTTGACCACAGCTCCATCCTCCAGAGTCATATAGAACACACCCAGTCTCTATGCCACTTGACAACTCTTTATGTATTTTTAGAAGTTATGTCCAACCTAGATAGCATATTCAAAAGCAGAGACATTACTTTGCCAACAAAGGTTCATCTAGTCAAGGCTATGGGTTTTCCAGTGGTCATGTATGGATGTGAGAGTTGGACTGTGAAGAACGCTGAGCACCGAAGAATTGATGCTTTTGAACTGTGGTGTTGGA
This sequence comes from Bubalus kerabau, assembly GCF_029407905.1. Classification (NCBI taxonomy): domain Eukaryota; kingdom Metazoa; phylum Chordata; class Mammalia; order Artiodactyla; family Bovidae; genus Bubalus; species Bubalus kerabau. Next base: position 77,034,177 of record NC_073633.1, read on the forward strand.
GAAGACTCTTGAGAGTCCCTTGGACTGCAAGCAGATCCAACCAGTCCATTCTGAAGGAGATCAGCCCTGGGATTTCTTTGGAAGGAATGATGCTAAAGCTGAAACTCCAGTACTTTGGCCACCTCATAAGAAGAGTTGACTCATTGGAAAAGACTCTGATGCTGGGAGGGATTGGGGACAGGAGGAGAAGGGGACAACAGAGGATGAGATGGCTGGATGGCATCACTGACTCGATGGATGTGAGTCTGAGTGAACTCCGGGAGTTGGTGATGGACAGGCAGGCCTGGCGTGCTGCGATTCGTGGGGTCACAAAGAGTCGGACACGACTGAGCGACTGAACTGAACTGAACTGATCATAACCCACCCTATCTTCTCTTGTGCAGACTGCAAATCCTCAGTTCTTTCAACCAGAGTCCATGTTTCTGCCACCATCTCTGCTCTGGAGCTCTCAGTACATTCAGGACTCTGCCCAGCCCCAGGTATGGTCAACTCTCAGCTCCTGGTTCTGGGTTAACCTTGATTTAACAAGATTAACAGTTCTTCACCTAGGGGGGAAGCTGGCTTGCCCCACTGAGAGTTAACTTTTGGTTAAATAAACCTCCTCTATTTTTTATTTATATGTTGCAATTTCACCATGACCCTCCTATTCTATTCATATAGTTAAAGAATCCTACCACAAGATTTTATAACTATCCCTGTCAAATTTCCACTTTTTAAGTGTTTATTTTAGCTGAGGGTCCTCTGCATTCTCAAGTTCTGTCATTCCAAGTTTTAGCTACCATCCCCCTTACCTAGCTTCTCTCTCTTGCTCTAGTACAGATAGGTTTTCATCTAGGTTAATGTCTTACAAGAATGCTACTTTCACTACAGTCTTTTTATATTTATCCTACATATATAATGTCCAGAGTTTTTGGCTGTACTTAGCAAGAGGGATAAGGAAAAACTGTCTACTCCATCTTTCCAGAAGTGTTCATCTATTTACGGAAGACTTTTAAACCTATAGAGCTGTAAGATTAGCCTGCAAGTACCTTCGCTTGCCCACAGGGCCAATTAATTTAACATCAGGGGCTGAGGTGAGGGTGAGGTGCGGGGGCTGGCTTTCACTGTGATGGCCTCTCTGTGAGAGCAGCAGCCTTCCAGGCCCCCAGGCATACTTGGGGTAGCTCCCTGCATTCACTACCCATCCGCTGAGCAGGAGATTCAGAGTAGACCCAGCTTCCTATCCTCCACTCAGCTGGCCCCCGTGGACATGTATCAGCCCTGCTCGAGGCACAGTTCACTCTTTAGGACGTGAAGAATGGGGTGGGTCGCCACTCCAAATCCACACATTTTCAGTGTGGATGCCAGAACCTACTTCTGGCCAGCACCGTTCTTCCTCGCTCTCCTGCCATTCCCCACTGAGACTTGGCTGAGGTTCAGCTAAGTGCAGCAGTATTTTCTATTAAAACACCTGGGGCTGAGGTGACATGATTTTTTCTCAATCTTTATTCTCCTAGACTGCTCTCCTGCATCTGACAGCACTGATCAGGCTTCCTGTTAGTACTTCCTTACAGATGTACGCCTGCGTGCTAAGTCACTTCAGTCGTGTCCAACTCTTTGCCACCCTATGGGCTGTAGCCTGCCATGCTCCTCTGTCCATGGGATTCTCCAGGCAAGAATACTGGAGTGGGTTGCCATTTCCTCCTCCAGGGGATCTTCCTGAACCAGGGATCGAATCTGCATCTCTTATGCCTCCTGCATTGGCAGATGAGTTCTTTAACTAGCGCCACCTGGGAAGCCCCTCAGATGTCCGGTAATTTGCAATTTGCATGTACTTCCTCAGGTTATCTCATTTTATCTTCACAACCACAAGGTAGCCAGGACAATGGTATCAGTCCATTTTATATAGAAGAAACTGAGACATAAAGCAGATTTGCCCACATTGACATGATACTAGAGACCAAAGCCAAGACAAATCTGTCTTCTCAGTCAAGGCTCATTCTATACCATGCCATCTTGGCTTCTTTGATACTATAATAATGAGGGTAATTACCATCTGATTGCCAAGCACTCTGCAAGACCTAGGACCACACATACAGAACCTGAGGCTGAGGCAGCCTTAACGCCACTCAGCTAGTATGAGACAAGGAGCACACGTTCTCTTCTTGGCCCTTTGTTCTTTAGTCGCTCAGGTGTGTTCGCCTCTTCGCAAGCCCATGGACTGTAGCCCACCAGGCTTCTCTGTCCATGGGATTGTCCAGGTAAGGATCCTGGAGTGGGTTGCCATTTCCTTCTCCAGGGAATCTTCCTGACTAGGAATCGAACCCAGGTCTCCTGCATTGCAGATGGGATCTTTACCAGTTGAACTACCAGGGAAGCCCTCATCCTACACAATCTCAAAAAACAAAATTATTCTATGGCTTCTCTTTCAATTTTCTAAACCTGTATCTATAATCCTGTTATCATCTCCAAAATCCATTCCTTAATATACATTGCCAAGTGGAAACTTCCATTCAAATGGCTTTTCTTCATTCTGAGCCCCATATGACAAAAATGAATGTATTATCCTCATCTCTCTGACCAGTTCCCCCTCCCACTCTTTAGCACTGTCATTCTCCCAGCCATAGGCACAGAACCTTAGAGTTGATTCATTCCTCCCTTCATCCTCCTTGTCCTGTCAGTCACAAAGTCCTATGGAATATTCTGATGAAGTGCTCAACTTTCCTCCTCTTTCTTTCCAGGTACCTTCCTCTTTATTCTCATCGTTATTTATTTCAGGATCCGAAACTTTTATTCCAGGCTCCGAAACTGACGTTGTTGGTCAACCTTCTTTCAGCAAAATTGCAGGTTTTAGATCACCCCCATTGAGTTCATCATCTATGCATAACATTTAATCTTCCTAACCTAGCTTTCTACAGTCATTCCTCAGCATTCACTGGGAATTGGTTCCAGGACCCTGTGCATTTATCAATATCCATGGATGCTCAAGTCCCTTATATAATATGGTATAGTACAGTCGGCCCTTCTGAAACCAAAGGATACAAAAGGCTGAATGTATTACTTCCCCCAAATATAAACCTTCAAATGCCCCAGAATCCATATAAAAGGAGTCTAAAGTCCTGAATAGCCTTAAACATCTCTCCTCCAGAATCTGTCTCCCCGCACCCAAACAGGCAGGTTAAGATACCCTAGTCATTGCTCATCTCTATGTCACCACCCATGTCTCTCCCCTCACATAAAACTGCCTTTCTGCCACTTCTGCTTATTTCTATTCTATCCATCCTTTAGGCATAAGGCACATTCTACCTCTTTCAAGACACCAGGTACCCTGTAACTCATAAAATTATGACATTCCTACAGCGCTTATAGCTTGTAGCATCCATCCAAGGACCAGACTTGACTCTTGCTTGAGTTGTTTACCTTTGTTTTATGTGGATTAGTCACATCTCCCATCTAGATAGTAAGCTTGGAGGAATAGAGAAGACATAGCTCATGTTCCTCTGTTCCCCACAGCTCCTAGAAAAATGCTGAGCTAGTAAGTCAGAAGGAGAGGAGAGTCAATATATTAGTGTTTCTTAAAGTTTTGACATGCATTTGGCAGGCTTGTTTCCCCGAGGTGAAGTCTGTGAATCACTTTGTGTTATTTTGAAAGCAGGAATTCTACAGACCACATTTTAAGAAGCACTGATTTTTTGGGATTCATTGAACAATCCATGCCAAAAGGGAGATAGGACATTGCTGTTTACTCTTATGCATGACAACTGGATCAGCAATCATTTGAATACACATTTTCTGTTGCCCAAGACTTGTTTATAAAAAAATGAAGACTTGCTATGCATAAAGCAAAATCCTAGCTACTTTTAAGGATGTGAGATATTCAACAAATTCCCCATATTCAGGAAGCAAGAATTTGTTCTATAACTGGTTTTATAACAATCTCATGTAGTAGATGAATTAAAAATTCCACTTGGGGACTGGACATGGAAGTTAGAATGCAGAACTGTTCCAGCTAAAAACGTAAATCATTAGGCAGCTTAGCAAATACACTTTTACAATGAATAATCTGGCATAAATGTACAGTAGTGAGACAGAGGACTAAGGACAGAATCATATGATGCTTTTTATGATAAGACATTAATTAATGAATTCCCCAAACATTTTAGAATATATTAAATATTTATGGAATTAGAGTCTGTAGTAAAAAATGAAAAGTACAGTTCAGGAGAAAAGAATAAAACAGATGCTTGCAGATAGCATGTTTTGCATTTAAGGTAATAACTGTTAATTATATAAAACTGTGTTGTTTTCAAGAAGCAAGTATGTTACATTATGGAGCTTGTCTCAACAACGGAGAATTAGAGAAGAATTTTTTTATAGAATTCTTTTTTAAATTGGAGGATAATTGCTTTACAATGCTGTGTTAGTTTCTACTGTATGACAACACGAATCAGCCATGAGTATACATGCTTCCCCTCCCTCTTGAGTTTGCCTCCCACCCCTTCATCCCATTCCTCTAGGTCATCACAGAGCACCAAGCTGAGCTTCCTGTGTTACATAGCAGCTTCCCACGAGCTAAGTTACACATGGTAGTGCATATACAGCAATGCCACTCTCTCAATTTGTCACACCCTCTACTTCCCCTACTGTGTCCACAAGTCAGTTGTCTATGTGTCTCTATTCCTGCCTTACAAATAGGTTTATCAGTACCATTTTTCTAGATTCCCTAAAGAAGAGTGGCCTTCCATGGAAAGTACATTTTTTAGGAAGTCAATTTGAAGTTAGCTGTGGTTTTTGCAATAAGCACTGTTTCTGATTTCATTTGTATGCTATTCACTCTTAAGCAATATGCCTTCTTTAACAATCACAGGTAAGGTCAGGGGTATTGCTTTCTCTTATGAAGGAATAAAGATCTTGGTATAACACTTTCCATTCTAAGTCTCCTCCAGTAAACAGCAACCTCATTTGTTCTTAAATATCAGTAACTGAGAGGTAATCCATCTCTTTTTCTGAGCAATTCTAATTATCAGAACTTTCTCCTTCATTAAGTTGAAACGTGTTTCTCTGATTTACCTGCTAGAAGCTCCAGTGGCGCAATCGGTTAGCGCGCGGTACTTATATGATTTACCTGCTAGTCCCAATTCTGCCTTGTAGTATCACCTCAGTCAAGTCTTTATTTGCTTCATAAGATTTCTTCTAGTGTTTGAATTTAATACTCATATCTCCTTTCATTCTCTTATTCTGGCTAAAAATTCTTAATTTTTTCAATCATTTCTCAAACAGCAATTTTTTCCCCCAGAAGCCACACCAATTTAGTCACCTTTCTCTCACCATACTACAGTTTCTATAAACCATGGCACCCATCATTTAGTATAACACTCCACATTTGGCCTGCCTAGGGCGGAATCCAGGAGAACTACTACCTCATATAATGGGTACTCAAGACTTTCTATTAATATTACCTCAAATTACATAAGATATTTTAGTAATTTCACCATACCACTAGCTCATATTTAGTTAATTACAGTCCTCAAAGTTTCCATCCCTCACAATGAACTATTTTAGGTTGCATCTCATACACTCTGAACAAATTAAGCAGAATTTGCAGAACCCATAGTCAGAAATTTATATTTTTGATTTTACAGGCTACTCTTCTTCCCTCGTCTCTAAAATTCTGTAACTTTGAAGCCCAAGACACTATGTTCTTTCCTAAACGCAACAGCACCGGTTCACTGTACTCTACAATCTCTGCCACGGTTCTTTGCAATTTCAGTAATCACGTAGGTGATCATTCCACTCCCAGCCTGCCATTTTTCTGGAACCCAATCTTCTGATGACCTTGTCCTCTACTCCATCCCAGTCTTCCAATCTCCTCAATAACTGTACTCCCTCCTTAATCTCCATATCAAATAGCACACTGCTCATATCATCTTTTCTCTGTGCTTCATCGTCCTCTGTCCTCATTCCTCCTCCCCAGATTCTAAGATCAATCAGTAATCTCACTGCCTTGCATGCATCTGCTTACTCCACTGTCCACCTTATTTAATTCTCCCTCTACATCACTGGCTCAGGTGGTAAAGAATCTGCCTGCAATGCAGGAGACCAGGGTTCAACCCCTGGGTCAGAAAGATCCCCTGGAGAAGGGAATGGCAACCCACTCCAGTATTCTTGCCTGGAAAAGTCCATGGACGGAGGAGCCTAGCAAGCTACAGTCCATGGAGTGGCAAAGAGTCGGACACAACTGACTGAGCACGCACACACACACACACACACACACACACACACAGGACTTACCATACCTTGACTATATTTTTTGTTCTCTGTCTCCTTTCCCTCTTCTCTCCTTTCTTCACACACACACACACACACACACACACACACACAATTTATTGGAAATAGACTTTCATTTGTCCCTTTCCGTACCATATACTTGGTGCTTAGAACAATGCATGGAATATAGTAGAAGTTCAATCGATAATAGTGTAATAATGAACGAATTAACAGTGCTCCCTTGCTGAATTTGTAACAATGGTTGTTGCTGAAGAGGAACAAGGGCTGGTTGGAAGACTGAGTATGAAGAAGACTTCCTTTTCTCTGTATACCCTTTTGTACCTTTTAAATTTTATTTTTTAAAAAGCTTTTTATTTTGTATTAGAGTAGAGACAATTATCAAACTATGTTGTGGTAGTTTCAAGTGAACAGCAAAGGGATTCAGCCAACATACACATGTATCCATTCTCCCCCAAACACCTCTCCTATCCAGGCTTCCACATAACATTGAGCAGAGTTTCATGTGCTATACAATCCTTGTTGCTTATCCATTTTAAATATAGCAATATGTACATGTCCATCCCAAACTCCCTATCTATTCCTTCCACCATCCTTCCCCACCCTCTCAGCAACCATAAGTCCATTCTCTAAGCCTATGAGTCTCTGTCTTGTAAGTTCATTCATATCACTTCTTTTTAGATTTCACATGTAATGGATGTCATACACTATTTCTCCTTTTCTGTCTTACTTCACTCAGTTAAAATTTAATATCACATGCATATGCTTCCTATTCCAAAAAGGAATTTTTTAAATTAGAGTAAAAAATTATTTTAGTAAAAAGAATTCACTTTTGGGTTAACATTAAAATCAAGATTTTTAAATAGCAGTGATATCCTCTACCATATCAACAATCTTTTGAAACTTTGTGCCATTTGCAAAATTAAATGGCATGTTTTCTTTCTTTTCAATTAATTTTTACTGGAGTATAGTTGCTTTACAATGTTGTGTTGGGTTCTACTGTAAGCAAAATGAATCAGCTATACGTATACATACATCCCCTCTTTTTTGGATTTCCTTTCCATTTAGGTCATTACAGAGCACTGAATAGAGTTCTCTGAGCTATACAATAGGTTCTCATTAGTTATCTCTTTTATATACAGTATCAATAGTGTATATATGTCAATCCTAATCTCTCAATTCATCCCACTCCCCTCCTTTTCCCTCTTGGTGTCCATGTTTGTTCTCTACCTCTGTGTCTCTATTTCTGTTTTGCAGGTAAGACCATCTATACCATTTTTCTAGATTCCATATATATGCATTAATATATGACATTTGTTTTTCTCTTTCTGACTTACTTCACTCTGTAAGACAGTCTCTAGGTCCATCCAGGTCTCTACAAATGATCCAATTTTAATAATTTTGTGGCTGAATAATATTCCATTCTATATATATGCCATATCTTCTTTATCTAGTCCTCAGTTGATAGACATTTAGGTTGCTTCCATGTCCTGGCTATTGTAAATAATGCTGCAATAAACGTTGGGGTGCATGTTCTTTTGGAATTACAGTTTTCTCTGGGTATATGCCTAGTAGTGGGATTGCTAGGTCATATGGTAAGTTCTGTTTTTAATTTTTTAAGGAACCACCATACTGTTCTCCTTAGTGGCTGTATCAGTTTACATTCCTATTAACAGTGCCAAAGCGTTCTCTTTTCTCTACTCCCTCTTTAGCATTTATTGCTTGTGGATTGTTTAATGGTGGCCATTTTGATGGGGGTGAGATGATACCACATTGTAGTTTTGATTTGCATTTCTCTAATAATTAGTGATGTTGAGCATCTTATGTATTTGTTGGAGTTTTCATTTGCATTTCTCTAGTAATTAGTGATGTTGAGCATCTTATCATGTATTTGTTGGTCATCTGTATGTCTTCTTTGGAGAAATGTCTATTTAGGTCTTCTGCCCATTTTTTTGATTGGGTTTGTTTTTTTGATAAACAGTGTGCTTTCTAAAGTAAGCTGGGTACTTCTAAAGTTCCTGGGCATAGTACATGCTGTGCATATGTTGGTGATTCAGAATATGAAAAATAGAAATAATGTTTTATAGGCATTATTTTTCTAGTGAATCAATGGAAATTGCTGGCAATCAGCATGTTTACTATTTTCTAAGTGTTTATAAAAATATTTGGCATAATAATGCATTCTTAGATCTACAAGCACTCAGCAACAAATATATTGGCTTAGTAAGTTTTTAATATCTATCATTTTCTCATTTTTTAAAAATCATTCCCCACTTCAGCTTTTCTAAAATTAGTCTTATTCTCAAGAGACACTAGAATGACATTAAAACTGCTCACTGCACTCATTCTATACCATACGCAAAGTAGTCAGCTCAGAAGAGCCAAGCTTATCAGAGTAGTGGTACAGGATTTTACTTGCTGTTTACTTATCCTGGGTTTCTGGTCTTTCTGTACGTTTTCTATTGTCCAACTTAAGAATTACAACCCACTTTAACGGGTTTCCCCTGTGGCTCAGCTGGTAAAGAATATGCCCGTGATGTGGGAGACCTGGGTTCGATCCCTGGGTTGGGAAGATCCCCTGGAGAAGAGAAAGGCTACCCACTCCAGTATTCTGGCCTAGACAATTCCATGGACTGTATAGTCCATGGGGTCACAAAGAATCAGAGACAACTGAGTGACTTTCACTCACTCACATCCAGTTTAATTCTTTATTTTTAAATGATCACCACAATAACTTATAGTGAACTTCCATTATCTCACACAGATACAAGATTAAAGGATTAACTCTCTTAACAACTTTCATATATAACATACAGCACTGTTAATTATACCTTCCATGTTGTACGTTACATCCTGAGTACTTACTTATCTCATCTGGAAGTGTGTACCTTTTGAGTGACTTCATCCAGTTCTCTCTCCACCCACCAAGCCTCTGACAACCGCAAATCTGATCTCTTTTTCTATGGGTTTGTTTGTTTTCGAAGTATTACTGACCTACAACACTATGTTAGTTCCTGTTACATAACATAGTGGTTCAGTATTTGTATACATTTCAACGTGATCACTATCCATTTTAAATAACATAGCTTAAATATGAATTGAGAAACTTTTCCCTCTCCTTTGTTCATTACTCACGAGAGCATCTTCCACAAGCAGTGAGCCTCTCCAGTTCATGTTCTTCTCATTGTTCTTTTTGTCCCCCAATATTACTTAAATAAAAGTCGGTTGTCTTACATCTTTCGACTATGTTCTTTCACAGAGAGTATTCCTATGTGATATATTAGTCTCTTGAAATAGGTCTTTTATTTTCACTGCTGTCTATATTTTATAGTGCCTTTTCCAAATCTTCCTTAGTCACCACTGAAATAATTTCCTTTACCTTTAAAATAAAAGCACAACCAACTAATACAAGGATCTTTGAGTACTATTCAGCCAGCTATTTCTATAAAGACAGAATTAGCTAGATAGTTAGGTAGATCAATGGATTTTATTTTCCCCCAGCTGTGCACTTTGGGCAACCTATGCTAGTATTTATTTATTCAGTGTTGACCTCAGAGAAGTAACTCACACCTGTGTGCCAGTGTGGTTAGATTGTTATAATACCCTTCTAAACAAGCTTCCACCAGTGACTTGGGAATAAGGAAACGGAAAAAAAAAAAAAAAAAAAACCTTTTTAAACTAAATACTAATGTGAAACAGAAAGATGCACACGTTCTAGGAAACCACAACTTGTGTTCAGTACAAATCCTTACACAAAGGAGGCATTCAGGAAATGTTTACTAAATTGAGTTGAATCACAATGGTCTCTCATTTTATAGATAATAAACACTTTCCATAATCCAGGCTATGCAAGATAGACAGTATAGTAAACAAAATAATCCACTCTTTTCCAAATCCTCAAAGTCAGAAGTAGATGAACAGCCTAAAAAAAAGAGATGGGAGCAGGAAGGTTTATGCTGTATTTGTGGACAATGATAAGGATGGGGTTTCTGGAACAGTGAGTTCATGAAGAGGAAGTTATGCTGAAAGCTCTGATAAAGTTTATTTATCAATGTATTTTTAGCATATGTGTTTCTACATTTTAATTTAACCAATTTGAATTCCCAATATGAAAGACATGCACAGTAGTTACTGCCAGAAATGTCATTGATTATATTCAGAGTCTATGCCCAGAGAAATAAATTGTGTTAGAAACTCTTATTTTCTTAAAGGTTCTGTAAAATACTGTAAAAGTAAGTGCAGTGTTCCTTCCCATTTCAACAGAATTGCAGTTTTCTTAAAAGATGAAAGAAAACAGAAGATTAAAATCTATACCTTCTGAAGAGGATTGCTGGAAATGACTCCAAATAAAAAATACTTACACATCTATCAAACATATCCACAAGAAAAGAGTCAATCTAGCCTCTATGTGGATTTTAAAATATGATTGGTAATATGTGTGGTACAATTTATGATATTAAACAGAATAAATACAGCATATATAAACATTTCTGAAAGGTATTTAAATCATGATAGATTAAGAATAGCTTTTCCAATGGAGTATCATATTCAGCATTTGAAAATTATGAGTACTGTGGTCCAAGTAAACTAGGAAAATTTCTCTTTCTCTGTCCCTCTTCCTCCCTCCCTCTCTCTTTCTCTCTCCTTGTCACCCCTAACTCAGCAATCATCTAGAAATGTAAGGTAAATTATCTATAGGTCAATATCACTAAAGCACATCATCACACTGGACTGATTTCTCCAGGCCATTCTCAATTCTCTTATTCATTTTGCCTTCCATGCATGAATCAGTCAATGAGTTAATTTCTAAAGTAGCCAATGAATTAACATCTTACCATTGCATTTTGTTCAAATGTTCTATTTTAAATTCTTCCTTTAAACAAAGGGCCATTCTTCTATCCTTGTGTTATTGTATGCTCCTTTTGAATAGTTTTCAGGAATAAAATAACTGATCATGAAAAAACAAAACAGTTGCTCTTAACACCCTTTGTATAATGTTACTAGATGATGGCACTGATTCATGATTAACAACCTCACATGTTGTAGCCTACACATGGTGCATTAAATGTTCCCTTGGCAACAGACATATCATATGCCCATTATCAATTTTAGACATGAAAAACTGTAGCCTTAGAATAAAGTGTTACTTTTTGTTGAGAACATTTTCATCCCACTAAAGGGACAGAAGCAATAAGAATACCTGGAAATACAGTACTGATGGAGTTTTATCGTGCAATGCTAATGATATTTAAACATATATTCATTCCAGGACATCACAGAGAAATATTTTTAGAAATGTTTCTTCAAAAACTTTAATTACCATCAATGTATAAAAATGAATCACAGAATTTCTGTCCAGATGGCATGATTAGTGGTTTTTTCAGGGGAAAAAAGTTTTAAAACATGAATGTCTGTCTTACATTTTAGAATTCCATTTGAAAAAGAAACATAATTTGTTTACAATGTATCACACTCAACGTCTAAGTTACTTCTTAGTTTGATTTGAGTCCCAAAGAGCATCATTCTTTTAAAAAAGTAAAATTATGAGCTTAATAGGCTTCCTCTGGATTTTGTCCCTGATTAAGTTGAGGATGCACCTGCTAACTTTACTTATTGCAATAGAACTGTTAAAATAACAGATAAGGAAGCTGGCCCAGATTTTGTTTATTTTTTTTTCAAGATCTAGTAATTTATTTAGATATCATTTCTAGCATCTAGGCCTCTTATAACAGTCCATACTGAATACTGAATGCAAACTGAAAACACTAAATAACCAATAAATATATGACAAATTCCTTCAAGCAGCAATAATAAACTTTAAATTTTCTGTATAAATTGCAAACTTAATGCTTCGTCCCCCTCCCTTCATTCTTTTCCCATCCAAACTCAGCATTATGTTTAATTTTACTAATATATTTGTTGCCTAGGATAGGAAATCCCTAGTATATTTAACAAACTATTTCTAAAATAATAGTAATAATGTTAAAAATTGCAAATGCCTACTTTGTCACAATTGTTCTAAGCATTTTATATACAGCAACTATTTTAGTGGATAGTATGTTATTGAGAGGAAGCTAAGCCTCCTCTCCTTAGTTCACCTGACCCTGATCACACCAATGAGAGGTGGGCAATGTTTATAAATGATTTATTTTGATGACGGTGGATAAAGGTTCTGTACTAGAAGCCACTCTCAACACAGAATGCTGATGGTAAATCAACCAAAAAGTACCTTCCTTTTTCTATTAGTTTTTGCCATCTTCTTTTGCAATTATAAAGTTTTGTTTTCATTTAGATTAAGTTGGGATCTTAGTCGGAAATCTTCCCCTTCCCCATATAATAACTAATACTGGACAAACGGGGTTTTTTGCTTTTGAGTCTGTCTTTTTTCTTTTTTGTTTGTATATGGTCTTTTTCTCTTCCCTTCAGAATGTTTTATTCAAAACATTCCCTAAATCTCCTTTCCTCAGCTCAAATCTTTAGTATAAAGCATAATCAAGACTACCTAAAGCACTCCATGTGACCCTTAAGAGAGGCAGTGGCTTAAGAAAAGGGTTCCCCTAAATCAGCTGCAAAGAACAAGCACGCCAGTCCTGCCCCCATTCCGCTCCCCCAGGATCACCTAGCACTCGGCCTTCAAGAGCTACATCTCCAAAACTACACAACTCTCATTCCACCCGGCAAAGCTTTCTCGGAGAACTACACAACACAGCACCCTCCCCCCGCCCTCCCCGCTCCTTGGAAACACAGAGTTCCTAAGCCGGCAGTCCCACTCCAAAACTCGTTTCAGGCATCCTTTGGGCAGGATGCTTCATGATCTCAGGTCTCCGATGGGATCCAGTTCAGAAGGTGAAGTCAGGTGGAGGGAGGACAAACCCAGGGCAATTTCCTAACGCCCTCGCTGGTTCAGACTGCTGGCAAACTGTGCCTCCTAGCTACATCCACCGTCACTCAATCTCTAGCACCGCAGCCAGCGGCCGCTCTAAATTAGGGTTCCAAGTTCCAAAGCTCCCTTCGAGGTGGGAGCATCGGGGAGCTGAAAAAGAAGGATTCTGGGCGGGGGACCGCCACAACTCCCAACCTCTGGCTTCGCAGTCCCTCCGGAATTAAACACACCTAAGGCGTTTCAGTTTAGTGTGCGGTGAGCTAGAGGAAGGGAAGAGAAACGGGAGGAAGTAGGGTGTGGCGACTCTCGGAGGTTAAGGAAAGGGAGAGTTAAAGTCACATCTCTGCCCTAGATCGAGCCGGGTCTAGGGGCAGCGGGCCTGCCGGTCGCTCTGTCGTCAGCTTCCCCTGTCGCGGGCGCGAGCCCTGCAAGCAAACACGCCCCCCGCCCCCTAAATCGTCCCAACTGGCCAAGCGGGCCCTGCAGCCCCCAGTCCCAAGGAAGAAACTTGTACACAGGCGCGCCAGCAGCTAGGATGCTGCGGTTTGCCTCTGAGGACAACTTTGAAAGCCAGAAAAATAACCATAACGAAATAAAAGGATCAATAGTATTTTGTTTTCTTCTGAGCCTTTGGAAAAAAATAAAATTTATGTTCCTACCAGTTATTTAATATTTACAGGCGCCTGTGGCGAAGGGGGGGGGGGCGGGGACGGATTAAGGTTGGTACTGAAGATAGAGAACGCAAAGTAGGTTCCTAGGTGAGTTGCAGAGAAGGAGGCCGGCAAGGGGACCCTAGTCCCAGACGCCATTTGCGGGGCAGAGGCGCCCGCCCGCCTTACCTGTGGATGCAGTTTCCATGGCAACGGGCGGCGGCCGGGCGGGGCCCGAGCCCAGTTCCCGCGGCGCAGCTTCGGCGACCCCGGCGCCCAACCCCGGTCCCGGCTCCCCCGCCAGCGTCTCGGGCTTGGCTCCTTTCGGCGTCACCGCTTCGTCCTCCCCCTCCCCCCGGTCCCCGAGCCACTGGGACCCGGGGCCGGCCAGCGGCAGCAGCTTGTCTCGGGGATCCGGCGGCGCGGCCATGGCTGGCAGTTCCCGGGCGCGGCGACAGCGGCTTGGCGGGGCCGAAGTGCACTGACTGGGTGGGAGGGCGGGCGCTCGCTGCTGCTGCCCCCGCCGGGACTCGGGGCTTGGGGAAGCTGCGGTGTGAGCGCCGCCGCTGCTGCTGCAACTCCGGCCGAGCTGCTGCCTACCGCTCTCGGCGCTTCAGCTCCTCCTCCTCCTCCCCCTCCTCTTCCTCCCGGCCCCGCAGCGGCCTCTGCCCGCGCTCCTCCTCCTACTCTTGGCGCCGCCGCCGCGGCCGCCTCGCTACTCCCAAGCCTGTTATTACGCAGGTGAAAAAGGCCTGCTAGGTCCGAGTCTTCCTTTGCACACGTCAGCCCCCGGCCTGCTAATGGCAGGCCTCGATTTAGGAGATGTGCCAAATCCACTTGAATCTTCCTCTCAGGTGGGGAGGAACCAGAGAGGATGAGTAGGTAGAAGCAGCCCCTAGCTGAAACGTGACTGATTAGGCAAGCTGCCCACCCAATTCATAAAGTTAAACCCGGACTGGTGTCCTGGGACCCGAGTCAAAGGAAACTGGAGCCATCAAGGACACAGTTCCGAGGGTGACCAGTATCATCTGTGGATGGGGACTGGTCTTGGAGGGGAGGGGTGGAAGTGAGGGTTGACAGATGGGAGACGAGGGAATCAGCAACGCTGGGGTTAAATGTTGCATCCTTAAACTATTTCCAAAACAGAACCAAAAATAGTGGAGTACAGGAAAGAGCTATCAGGATAGCTTCCGAAAAAAAGCTTACCAGACTTCATTACTACCAGCACTGAGGGCGAATAAGATAGCAATGAGCAGGACAAAAACAACTTATGTTTCCTTGCAGAAACCCTGAGCCAAAGCCATACAGATTATAAGCTGTCTGTGCAGTCTGCTTTCTTAGAGAAGTTGGACATTCCAGGAAGCTTGCTGCTGCTTCCCTCGCCCCCATTTTCCTTTACAGCTCTCTGATAAGATGGAAGATACCTGACAGATAAACAGAAACTCAGAGAAAGGAAGTGACTTGGCTTATAATGTATTATTCCTATATTTAGATACATCTTTTCAAACAAGACTTGTGCTTTATTGGTTCCTAAACTGTCTATGAAATGATGTGGTTGGAAAAAATAATAACGCACAGGGTGGAGGAATAAGCCCATGCACTGCTCCTTCTCTAGAAAAGGTGGGGAATGGGGCAAGCTTCCATGAGGCTTGTGGAACTGCTAAGCCACCATAGACATGCTGATTTCATATATATCAATTTTCATGTATTCCAAGGCCAACTTCAGCACCATGCAGATACTCCTCAAAGATGCTGAAAGTTAAAAGCCTGAATTCTGCCCAACCTTTGTTCTATTCAGTGACTAATTAAGAGAAAATGTGTTCACTCAATAGAGAATATACATGGCCTTCTAGGGCCAGATACCCCTGGGTATGTGATGATCACCAATATTCTACATTATTGTTATCTTCAAAACTTATGATAAACGTGTCCATTCGCTCGATTGTGGTGATAACTTCACAGATGTGTACATATGTCAAAATTCATAAGTTCACTTACTATAAATATGTGTGATTCAGTGTTTGTCAATTTTACCTCAATAAAGCTATTTTTTAAAGTTACCCCCTTCAACAATAACAAACAAAAAAAAAATTGGTTATCCTGAACCATCAGGGTTTTCCAAATCTTTTTGTGCGGAAAAAATGAGCCTGTTTAAGAAATCTTTAAGGTGAAAAGTTATTACACTGCTGTCTTTCCATGAAGATTAATCCTTTCACATAATCAGGAGGCATTTGTGAGTTTTTTTTTCCCAAATCTATTGTTTAGAACATCAGAAATACCAGATGGAAATTTCTCACAATTTCATTATTGACAACATGCCAAAAATATAGAAAACTAATGATTTAATATCAAGTGGTTATCAATAAGTACTGAATATTTGAGAATTTTATGGTAAGTGAATTACATACAGAGTTATATGGAGAATGTTATTTTGTTTCTCTGACAAACATCAATGAGTCATCACTTAAAAAAAACTGAAGAAACTTTGCAAGCCTCACAACTTCCTTATAACTAAATTGATAAGGAGTTTGGGGATATGATTCCAAATCTTTTTCATATTTCATCAGATACTGATCAATACTCTAATTGAGAATGTGTGGAAGAAATAGCCAGTTAAAGTATATTCGGATTCTAATTGTTACAGAAAATTGAAATTTTCCATTTTGATTGAAAAATTTCATTTCCAGTTACCATTTAATTGAAATTCTGCTTTGATAAATTATTCTACTTTGCTCTGCTGAAAAGAGGTGTTCACAATGTTTAGTTTTAGCAATTTTCACAACTATCTTTATTCATTACATTCTACTTCTGGATGTGGACAAATAGTTATCTATTTGGGTGAGGAAATTTGCAAGTTTACACTATGATTTGAAATTACCAATGTCTATCAGTTTCATTTATCTTACATTTGCACCCCTGTGAACTAACAAAGCTTGACTCATTTGAAGATGTATGGCCGTAACACATAGGCAACAATGGGATTCCAGGGCTTGCAGAGTTGCTCTAAGTTATGAGTTTTTCCAAAATGCTTTTGAGACGAAAATGGAGTTGGCACTTTTAAAGGATTCAGAGCAAGGAAAGTTGAGACAAAAGAACTGTCAGGTTTTGTCTTAAGCTATTGTTTTTTGGAAGAGAAGTTTTGTTCACTGTTTCAAAAGAAGGAATCTGGTGAAGAGCGTTTAACACTAGCTTCTTAACTTAGACTAAAGCTTATACCATGGGGAAAGGAGTGTGGGGATATGCAGAAAGAGCATCACAAGTAACTTTAACCAAATGAAGTCCTTTCCAGCTTCGAAATGAAATTTAATTGTTCTGTACCTAAGTTTCCTCAACTATAATCTGGATATTTTAATAGCACCTTCTACAAAGGGTTTCAGTTCAGTTCAGTCACTCAGTCGTGTCCGACTCTTTGCGACCCCATGAATCGCAGCACGCCAGGCCTCCCTGTCCATCACCAACTCCCGGAGTTCATTCAGACTCACGTCCATCGAGTCAGTGATGTCATCCAGCCATCTCATCCTGTCGTCCCCTTCTCCTCCTGCCCTCAATCCCTCCCAACATCAGAGTCTTTTCCAATGAGTCAACTCTTCGCATGACGTGGCCAAAGTACTGGAGTTTCAGCTTTAGCATCATTCCTTCCAAAGAAATCCCAGGGCTGATCTCCTTCAGAATCGACTGGTTGGATCTCCTTGCAGTCCAAGGGACTCTCAAGAGTCTTCTCCAACACCAGAGTTCAAAAGCATCAATTCTTCGGCGCTCAGCCTTCTTCACAGTCCAACACTCACATCCATACATGACCACAGGAAAAACCATAGCCTTGACTAGATGGACCTTTGTTGGCAAAGTAATGTCTCTGCTTTTGAATATGCTATCTAGGTTGGTCATAACTTTCCTTCCAAGGAGTAAGCGTCTTTTAATTTCATGGCTGCAGTCACCATCTGCAGTTGGGGGAGCAGTAAATGAGTAGACATAGGTAATGCATGTTATTAAGATATAATTGCACATGCCAAATTATTTTTAGAAAATGGCTTATAAAGGTTAGAGCTCTGCCTGAGTATTTATATTTGTAAAGACCAGAGAGTCAACAGTAACCACTTCAGGCATTCAAAGCAAATTAGATAAAGAATGATATTGAATGACTATTGATCTCTTTCTACTAGTAGTTTCTATATTCTGAAAGGCAAACCTTACATGAAGATAAATATACTTCAAAAGTTCTTCTAAGTAGTTGTGTAAAACACACACATGTAGGCATATACACATATTTCAATTTGCCTTTTTACATCAGGAATGGCAAGTAGAACTCATTGATAGATTGGTAATGAATGCTTGCGGCACCGTGTTGAGAAAGAGTCTTAGATCACATTCACAGTCAGTAAAATAGAGTGTCTAGAAAAGTCAGCAATAGTTACACTCAGGCAAGTGAAGGCAGCATATGCCAAGTATTTGCCTTCTCTGATTAATTAATTTTAAAGCTGTTAGCACCCAAGCCAAGGCTCTACTTTTGAATCTTTTTAGGAGAGAAGAATGCAACTGTGGAAACACCCCCATCGACTTAGTAAGATAAGTATTTGGTTCAAGATGAGACTCACACTAGAGCCTCAGATTTCTCTGAAATCATGATGTCTGGGGTTGGTTCAAGGCTTAATTTGTCTGTGGAGCATTCCATTCATTTGCAACATGGTTTTCACTCTTTCTCAATGTCTAAAAGCTCTTGACTTTGATAAGGAAGAGTTCTCCAATTCCTACTGCGATGAAAGAATGTTTATATTGAAACTGATTTATAGAGGCTACAGGCTGGTGCCCGAGACAGCTGTGTTTTCGCCAGAAGACCACTCCAGCGTTCACAACTGTCACACAGCACATTGGGAACACGCCAGGCTCCTTCTGTCCATGGGGGTGGCTGCTGTTACTTAGCTTCTAATGTTCTCCCATAGGGGTGGGAGAAAGAGAGTTGATTACTTTTCACTGAACCCAGTTTCCTTTTTCTTATTCAATTTGCACGTATGAGTAAAAGTACAAAGACTTTAATTTCTTTGGGCAAAAACATAAATTGGGAGATATGTAACTAGAAATCTCCATACTTTGGACTCACAAAGCATCTTTTAAACATTCTGAGCTTGAGAAGCAAATATATACATGATAAAGGTAAATTCTGTTTGAATAGTTTCTTTGAAGTTTACAAACAGAGCTCATTTAATACACACACATACATGCTTTTAATTTACAAAATTTGATAAGATATATGATATCTCCTAACTGATTTTTTAAATTTAATGACCAGTGAATTTAAAGTTTTTTCATGTGCTTCTTGATAATTTGTATTTTTTAAAATAACAGATTTTTGTAGATATAATTTGCATACAGTACACTTTAAAGTATATATTTCAATGATTTTAAGTATCTTTATATGGTTATGCAATCATCACCACAATCAACTTTAAAACAGTTTCATCACTCTAAAAAAAAACATCCCTTCTACCCATTAGCAGTCACTCTCTACCCCCATCACCTGGTGTTCAGTCCTTGGCAATCACTCATCTACTTTCTGTCTCCGTAAGTTCGCCCATTCAGGACACTTCATATAAATGGAATAATACCCTTCTGTGACTGCTTCTTTCCCTTAGCATAAGATTTTCAAAGTCCATCCATGTTATAACATATATCAGTACCCCATTCCTTTTTAAAAAATATTTTATTTATTTATTTTGACTGTAACGAGTCTTAGTTACTGCATGGGAACTCTTAGTGGGATGTGGGATCTAGTTCCCTGACCAGGGATCAAACCCAGGCCCCCTGCATTGAGAGCATGGTGTCTCAGCCACTACACCACCAGGGAAGTCCCCACTCCATTCCTTTTTATTGATGAATAATGCTCCACTGTATGGATATAACACAATTTGTTCATCCATCCATCTGTTGGTAGACATTTAGGTTGTTTCTACTTTTTGATTATTATAAATAATTCTTCTATAAATATTTGTGTACAAGTTTTTGTGGGTATGCTTTCTTTTATCTTGGGTATATACCTAGCATTAGAATTGCTGGGTCTTATGGGAACTCTGTGTTTAATTACTTGAGGAACTGTCATAATGTTTTCCAAATGAACTGCCCCATTTAAAAATCTCATCATCAGTGTTTGAGTGCTTCAATTTCTCCACATCCTTGCCAGCAATTGTTATCTTTTTTATTACAGCCATCCTAGTGGGTGTGAAGTAAGTAGTAGCACATTGTGGCTTTAGTTTGCATTTCCCTGATAGCTAATGGTATTCAGCATCTTCTTATGTGATTATCAGCCACTTGTATATGTTCTTTGGAGAAATGTCTATTCAGATCCTGTGCCCATTTAAAAATTGGGTTATTTTTCTTTTAATATTGAGTGGTAAACCTTATTTAAATATCTGGATAAAAGTCCTTTATTAGATATATGATTTGCAAATATTTTTCTTTCATTCTATGGATTGTCTTTTTTACTTTCTTGATGGTATCCTTTGCAGGACAAAACTGTTTATGAAGTTCAATTCATCTACTTTATCTTTTGTCACTTGTGATTTTGATGTCATATCTAAGAAACGATTGCCTAAACCAAGGTCAAAAACTTTACAGCTATGTTTTTTTTCTAAGTGTTTTATAGTTCCAGGTCTTATAATCTGGTCTTTGGTCCACTTTGAGTTAATTTTTACATATCTTGTGGATAATTTGACTTTCTTATTTTGTAAATTGCCTTTTGTGCCCCATGTTTTCTTTTCCAATCAGGTATTTTTTCCTAGCTATTTTAAAATGCTCTTTGCATTGTATTTGGTAGATACATTCATGTTGTAGATATTTTTCATACTTTATTGTTCAGAGATGATGAGAATACCAAGGTTCTGAAATATCTTCAGATACATTCATGTTGTAGGTATTTTTCATACTTTATTGTTCAGAGATGATGAGAATACCAAGATTCTGAAATATCTTCAGAGGCTCCTTCAAAATCACATGGCTAATGCAGTTGTAATTAAAGTCTAAGTCTTTTTATTCTATAACTCATGCTCTCCAGCTTAAAAGTCCTGACAACGTATAATCAATTTTTCAGTTTGTGGGGCTTCCCTGGTGGCTCATTGGTAAAGAATTTGACTGCCAATACAGGATATGCGAGTTCCATCCCTGGGTTGGTAAGATCCTCTGGAGAAGGAAATGGCAACCCACTTCACTATTATTGCCTGGGAAATCCCATGGACAGAGGAGCCTGGTGGGCTGCATTCCATGAGGTTGCAAAAGAATCGGACACAACTTAGCAACTAAACAACAACAATAATGCAGTATGTTATTAACAATAGCCTAGATCAATAAAGCTCAAGGTGAACTAGAGAGATAGTCAAGATTAGTGGTAAGAAACTACATACAAAGTATTCAGAATTTAAAGCAAAATCACCAGCATCAGGCCCAAGGGTTGGAATGTCCTGTGCCAAAGTCAGAACCTTGGACAGCTCAGTATGAGCATTAGCCAAAAACTCATTTTCTTCTAACTTTGGACTGTAAACACTGCAACCTCAGATTAGTGGGTGACTCATACTTTATTGGATTAGTTCCAATTTAAGAGGCTCTCGCTTTACTCATGTGGCCCCAACCTCTCTTGGGAAAGAGGGTCATACCATCTTTCATCACCCATCTTCCAAGGGTCTGTAGTCTTGTTAGATGACATGCCTTCATCTTTGGGCCTGAAAGATATGTTAGGAAATCCCAGTCCTGGGGATTCTTTGGAGTTATCCTGGTCTGAGGAGAAAATGTTTTATTTCTTTTCTTTCTTGAAGCTCTTTATCCATAAAAAAGTTTATTCATCAAATTTAGGAACTAGTCAAGAAATTCACTCTAAGTGGGAGCCTGAAATAGTACTTGCCAAGAAGCTTATGTTTACATGAAAGTGCCAAGGGGATTAAGGGGAATATTGAGGCAAAAGGGTTAGAGCCAGGCTAGACTTATAATTCCACATACACTATAATATAATAATAGCTTGACCACTATTGTCGCAGAGCAAAAAGGACCATGCCAACTCTGTGGCTTGTATGCTTTATGAACTGTCCTATTGTCGATCATCTATCTCACTGAGCCCTCTTTTGTTACAGGTATAAGAGACTGATAAATCAAGATAAGCCCATCATAACTGGGAAAATAACCTACGTGAAGTTCCTGATGATAGTAGAAGGTTCCAGACAGATGTCCCTAGTGTGGAGATGGTTTATGATATCTATACACAGTCAGTAAAAAGAAACACTTACTTGAATAAATAAGCAAAAGGGAGAACACTGGGCTCTGTGCCTTTGAAATAGGCTAACATCCTAGAATATCAGTCAAGGGGTTTAGCTCTGTTTTAAAAGCAATAGGCCAACTGTCTTATATAGAGAATCAATTACTCTGCAGAAACATCTAGATGATACTCTGGAATAATGCAATTCTTCAACAGAATCAAGGTTTCCTGTACAACTTTACTTTGAAGACTAGAAATATCTTGCAGACAAATGTTGCTCCTACTCTAGTTTGTCATTGGTGTTGGAAATTCAACATTCTTATTTTATAAATTTGGAAGGTCAGGACTGCTATAAATGGTAGCATCCCCCCAAAAGGTAACTCAGTATTCACAGTATTACTATCTTACAGTGAATTATCAGACAGCTTTACTAAGTTAAGCTAAGATTTTGATAAGAGGAAGAGAAGAGCCAACACTTCATGCTTCCCAGGGAGAACAATCCGCAGGATTGCAACTGCAGGCCCTTTGGAGTCAAAGGAAGATTCTTAACTTTATCAGGGCTGAATATATTTCAGCAAATTATGGACATGCTCAACAAGCCTTGCAGACTGTGACAGTGTAGCAGAAACTATCTCTGCGATTTTGAAAATGTTTATAATGGTCCATCAACTTACCACTAAACCATTTGGAACACACAGCTCTGTAGATTGTCATAGAAGGGGAAAAGGGAAGAAAGAGTGTAGAATTCTCACCTGTTCCAAAATGCCTCATAATGAAAGTTCCACATATAACTTCTTATAGAATATTGGTCAGAACAGGTTATATGCCCCAAGTCTAAAGGATACTGGGAAATATAAAGAGGGGATATTTGGTGAGTCTTAATAAACTGTTAAAATATTCACATCAGAGACTTTGAGAACATAAAGATGAATCAATTTTCCAAGATGTTTACAATCAAATCATGGAGATAATAAAATGTGTCCAAGAAAAATCAAAATCCAAGGTAGAAGATTATAAGCATGAGGGAAAAGGCTCAGATAAAGTGATTGGCAAATTACTGCCAAGTGCAGATATCAAGGGCTTCCCTCATAGCTCAAAAGCTTCATGGGAAGCAAGGTATTTGAGCAAGGCTTTGGAAATTGTAGGATTTGTACATGGGGGACTAATAAATAGAGATCATTCTGATCTAAGAAATAGCCAGGGAATGGAAGAGTACAATGATAGAGCACTTACAGAGATGAGTGACTAGGTACATTTTTCTAGAGCTAAATGTAGGTAAAATCAAAGTGAAAGTGAAGTCCCTCAGTTGTGTCTGACTCTTAGTGACTCCATGGACTACAGCCCACCAGGCCCTCTGTCCATGGGATTTTCCAGGCAAGAGTACTGGAGTGGGGTGCCATTGCCTTCTCCAAAATGTAGGTAAAGTGGGAATTAAAAATAGAAAAATTGGTTGGACTCGGGTTGTGAAGGACCTAGATGCCAGGTTAGTCTTTGGATTTTTTTTAAAAAAAGAGTTTTAATGAGACATAAATAGATGTCATTCAGGAAAGGACAGCAGCAATTAAAATGGATTTGAGAGGAAGAAAACTAATGGTAAAGAGGCCAACTAGCAGGCTATTAAAGTTTTGATGCAGGGCACCGAGAAAGAAGAAATAATAATATAAATGGGGGGGACAAATACTAGGAATATTTCAGTCAACTGAACTTGGTACCTGACTGAATACAGGAAGAGTAAAAATTGGTCCAAAGAATTTGGGGACAGATAATTCGTAAATTTACAATAAACTGTGGAAAATTCTGAAAGAGATGGGAATACCAGACCACCTGACCTGCCTCTTGAGAAATTTGTATGCAGGTCAGGAAGCAACAGTTCGAACTGGACATGGAACAACAGACTGGTTCCAAATAGGAAAAGGAGTACGTCAAGGCTGTATATTGTCACCCTGCTTATTTAACTTCTATGCAGAGTACATTATGAGAAACGCTGGGCTGGAAGAAGCAGAAGCTGGAATCAAGATTGCCGGGAGAAATATCAATAACCTCAGATATGCAGATGACACCACCCTTATGGCAGAAAGTGAAGAGGAACTAAAAAGCCTCTTGATGAAAGTGAAAGAGGAGAGTGGAAAAGTTGGCTTAAAGCTCAACATTCAGAAAACGAAGATCATGGCATCTGGTCCCATCACTTCATGGGAAATAGATGCAGAAACAGTGGAAACAGTGTCAGACTTTAATTTTTGGGACTCCAAAATCACTTGAGATGGTGACTGCAGCCAGGAAATTAAAAGACGCTTACTCCTTGGAAGAAAAGTTATGACCAACCTAGATAGCATATTCAAAAGCAGAGACATTACTTTACCAACAAAGGTCCGTCTAGTCAAGGCTATGGTTTTTCCAGTGGTCATGTATGGATGTGAGAGTTGGACTGTGAAGAACGCTGAGTGCCGAAGAATTGATGCTTTTGAACTGTGGTGTTGGAGAAGACTCTTGAGAGTCCCTTGGACTGCAAGGAGATCCAACCAGTCGATTCTGAAGGAGATCAGCCCTGGGATTTCTTTGGAAGGAATGATGCTAAAGCTGAAACTCCAATACTTTGGCCACCTCATGCGAAGAGTTAACTCATTGAAAAAGACTCTGATGCTAGGAGGTATTGGGGGCAGGAGGAGAAGGGGACGACAGAGGATGAGATGGCTGGATGGCATCACTGACTCGATGGACGTGAGTCTGAGTGAATTCCGGGAGTTGGTGATGGACAGGGAGGCCTGGCGTACTGCGATTCATGGGGTCGCAAAGAGTTGGACACAACTGAGAGACTGAATTGAACTGAACTGAACTGAATTCATAAATGTCATTAATGGAAATTTTAAAACACAGGAAGAAAAGCTGGTTGTAGAAGAACAGTTAATGTTTGGCCAAGCAGAACCTAAAGTATAGATGAGACACTTAGGTGAAGGTATCTAGCTGACTACTAGAATATGAAAAGGAGGTTAGAAAAGAAAAGGAGGCCAAAATCAAAGTTGATGATTGAGAGTTAGGAGTCATCTAGGTAGGGGGAATAATCCAAGTTATAAGATTGGATGAATCTGCCACGAGACGGGGGAGACAGTATATAGAGATATGAGAAGCTGGCCAAGAGCACATCCTTAAGAAATATTTATTTGAGTTCAGAGAAGAAGAAAGAAGACAGAGGGAGGCAGGACACTCAAGGGAGTAATTTCAAGTGTGGGCACTTTCAACAATGTTTAATCCCCCAAAAAGCCTGATGATAATGATAACTAAATTGGTTATTGAATTTGGCCACTAGGAGGG
Source organism: Bubalus kerabau (assembly GCF_029407905.1). Lineage (NCBI taxonomy): Eukaryota > Metazoa > Chordata > Mammalia > Artiodactyla > Bovidae > Bubalus > Bubalus kerabau. Next base: position 77,059,513 of record NC_073633.1, read on the forward strand.
ATAGGGAAGAAAGGTGATACTTGCTTAAAGAAATAAAAGGATTAAAGGAAAGTGTGGGCTTTTAGAAAAAAGACAGGAGAAACATATAGGCTAAGGGGGAGAATGCAATGGAGAGGGGGGGACTGTAGATTCAAGAAGAACAAGAAATAATTGATGAAGCCAGTGGATGAAGACAGAATCAGCACCTGGTTCTCCTTGCCCCCTATACCTATTGCCCCAAAGAAGCAACTACCCACCCCCTCTCTTTGTCTTTGCCTATGTATTAATACTAATTCATTTTATCTGGACACAAAACAACATCATTTTCTGGTCTGTTCCTGCCTTCCTGAAAGCTCTCCTTGCAGCAGATGCTTGATACTTACCTCTGATACATTGGCCTCCCTCTTCATCCACAGCTCACACTCACTTCTAGACTTTTGTCAGCTTTCATCTAGCCTAGAAAAAAATCCTGACCAATCTAGTCTCTCCATAGGACCTCCATAGGACTAGGTACAAGCAAGCCCTTGAGGGTAAGGATTAAACTTAGAATGTAGAAAACCTAATTCTTTTTCAGAGATAGAAAAAAGAGACTACAAGGGAGATGAAGAAAAGTTTGAGCTGGAGATGAGGGAGATTCATGTCAGACAGTTAAGCGTAAGGCAGTCATCTGCAAAGCATGAAGGTGGCAACAGTCGGATTTCAGAAGAAAGATTGCTTATAAGCTTAATATTTATAACTTGCATTGCCTTTTCTAATTGACTGCTATTATACTGGGCTGGCAAAAAATTCATTCTGATTTTCCTGTAAGATGTTATGGAAAAAGAAGAATGTACTTTCTGGCCAACTCACTAATTTTATAGTACATTTTTCTCAGCTCTGCTAGACTCTAATTCTTCAAACAGAGAATTACAAAATTATCAAAGAGCTTTCTGACTGCTCTTTATCAAAGGCATTCTAATATGCTCTCTCTCTGTAAGGCAATATTGTCAAATGAATAATCAACTTGAATTTTCTTTTTTTTTTTTTTTTTTTTTTTTTAAGTCATGTCCAAATCTTTGGCAATCTCATGGACTTAAGCCTGCCTGGCTCCTCTGTCCATGGGATTTCCCAGGCAAGAATACTGGAGTGGATTGCCATTTCCTTCTCCTTGAATTTTCATCAAAGTGTTTTAAGGTGTTCTGTTTCTAAAAGTTCTTCAATAACTCCAGTGGAGTTAAATGTTAAATGTGCACAATAGTTATTCCACTCAGTACACATCTATCCAAAACAAACAGATGAGCAAACAAATAAAACCACCTGAAACTGACTTTCCAGATTGGATTGGTTAGGGATTCTGAAGTCAGGCAGAATTTGATTATCTATTGCATCACTTACCAACAGTATAGTATAGCAAGAAACAGCAGAAGGGCATTGTGGTATCAGACTTCCTGGGTCCAAATTATGACTCTCTGAGCTATTCAACTCAGGGAAATAACTCCCCCAAAGCCTCAGTTTCTGTTATCTGTGATACTAATACAAGTGCAATCAGCATGTAGACACATAAGACTATGGTGAAGGTTGCATGAGGTGGGTCATACCTGTAGGGTTAAGAGCATGAGCTCTGTGTCATGCTGCTTGGATACCAGCTCTGTCATGGGCTAATTCTGAGACCTTAGGTAAGCTACTCTCTATGCCTCAGGTTCCTCATCTGGAATATCAGAAAGATAGTATGTCTTCCACAGGACTGTTGTAAAGATTGAATGGCATGATAATATAAAGGACTTAAGGAATTCTCTGGTAGCCCAGTGGATAAGAATCTGCCTGCCAGTGCAGGGGACATGGGTTCAATCCCAGGTCTGGGAAGATTCCACATGCCACGGGGCAACAAAGCCCATGCTCTAGAGCCTATGAGTTGCATCTACTGAGCCCAAGTGAAGCCCACTGAAGCCCAACCGCCTAGAGCCTGTGCTCTGCAGCAAGAGAAGCCACTGCAATGAGAAGCCCACCCACTGCAAGGAAGAGGAGCCCCTGCTCGCTGCAACTAGAGGAAAGCCCTCACAAAGCAACAAAGACCCAGAGTGGCCATAAATAAATAAAATTCTTAAGAAATAGAAAGGGCTTAGCATAGTGTCTAATGCATAATGACTTTTAAAATAAATACTATTGTTTTGTATTCAGCACAATGCCTGATATTGTATTGTCAGCACTCAGTAAATTGTTCTAAATTATTCTAAAGGGAAAGCTTTTAGTGTCTCTTTAAGACTACTTTGCGTGCGTGCTAAGTCACTTCAGTCATGTCCAACTCTGTGCGACCCTGTGGACTGTAGCCTGTCAGGCTCCTCTGTCCATGGCATTCTCCAGGCAAGAATACTGGAGTGGGTTGCCATGCCCTTCTGCAGGGGCTCTTCCCAACCAAGCGATCGAACCTGCATCTCTTATGTCTAACCTGCATTAGAAGGCGGGTTCTTTACCACTTTCACTTTTCACTTTCTTTTCCACTAGCGCCACCTGTGAAACCCCAAGACTACTTTGATTCCTTTATAAATAGTGGTTTACCCAAAGCCTAGTTGACAATACACACATTCCAGCTACCACTAATGGGATACATTTTCACACAGTTGTAGAAAGTTGAGCTGCTGAAAACTACCCAGAAATGAAGTATATTTAACACTACTCTTGAGAAGGACATATACATAGCACAAACAGAGCAAGATTTTAAGTAGGTGCTCTGACATGAAGAAAAAAGTGAAATAATTGCAAACTGAAGAAACACCATAAAAAGCAATGGATGCAGAGCCAGAGGCAATGATGCCCCTGCTTGGTTACAAAATGCTAAGAAACAGTAGTGGTGGGTAGACCAGCTGGACCCACTGCCAGGAGTTCTCCTAGGAAAGTACATTGTAGAGACTGATACATTTGACTAAAAGTTATTTTGGTCCTGTAAAAATGAACTTCTTCCTATATATTGTGTTACTCATTTCAACTAGCGCACTCGGTCTGGATTGGAATAAAGCCACTCTAGATAATGCGTTTAAGGAATGTCTGAATAGTTAGTCCTTTTGGGCTATGTAATAGGATATAGTTGTGATTCTGTCCAGATTACTGTGCCTACTGACTAAAGCTGATTCAGTGCCCCTTAAATACCAGCTCAGGTGTGACTATAATTTTTCTCTAACTTGGTGGCCTTCCCAGGCACCATCTTAAACTGATACACTTAGGATAAACTGATTCTAGCTTTTTACTTCCTCTTTGAATTTGGGCAGACAAATCTCTATGCCATGTACAAGCACCCACTGGAGAAAAGTGGGGCATGGCAACCCACTCCAGTATTCTTGCCTGGAGAATCCCCATGGACAGAGGAGCCTGGCAAGCTATAGTCCATGGGGTAGCAAAGAGTTGGACATGACTGAGTGACTAAGCACACGGAGCACTGGAGAAAGGGAATGGAAAAATCCAGCTCTGATGCAATGAGCCACCTAACAAAGGATGAATTGCTTCAGGGAGCAATCCTAGAACCTGCCTTGATCATTCTACAGTTCAACAACTTCTACAAACCTAAGAAGCTTTGGGAACTGTACACTTTGACTGATAACTAAGGACCACATCTACTTCTACCCAATGTTTCCCCATACTTAAAGCATTCCATGAAGTTCCGTGCCCACTGCGTTCTATGAGAATGACATTCCCAGGAACCAAACACTGCAGCAGACTTCAACACCCCCACTGGAATTGAAACCACAAGAGCCCAACCTTGAGAACTATCTACTCATGATAAGTACTCTGTTTCTCTAAAAGACTATAAACCTGAGTGTAATATATATCCCATTTTTTCCCTTTAGGTCTCATAATTTGTGGTCTGCCTCATAGCTGGCATTTTGCTCCCTTAACAAGGTCTGTGGTTTTTCTGGACTCTGTCCAAAAGCCAGCATCCAAGGAAAATGTTCCTGAGATATGCAGTAAGTATCAGAAGTTCCAGTACACTTAGAGTACCATGGAAGCTACCATCCTGGTTCTGGGAGCCCCACTTCTTATGGGAGTGTTCATCTCTCTGAGAATACAAATTCAGGTATTCTGAGACTTCCTCCAAACCGGTCTGTGGCAGTGCTCCAATTAAGGAACATCACTCTTTAATGCTGAATTGAAGTGTAATCATATTCTGGATGATTTTTTTTCACAACTCCAGGGAGTTCTGGCCCATTCTCTCATATGACATGAAATTGCTGCTGGCAACACTGGCTCTTTGATGAGCTATATCAGCCCAAATATGAGACTATAAAGGTCAGTTCTCTGGAATCATCTTCCCTTAAAACATTCCATGGCAGGGGGCAGGCCACCAAGCTCCAACAGTCAGTAGTACTTCTGGGGTTTGCGGAATATTACAGGAGAGACGTGGGAGGGATATATAAATATACTTCCTGCCATATTTCTTCATCTTGACTTCCAAGCTTACTGAACTGCTTAAGAAAAATAAGCCAAGCATCATTAAAGGCCCCAAAGACATTTACAAACCACAAAGATGGTCCACCTTGCATCTATTCTAGTATACCCAGAATATCAAGGTCCTTCCCCTGACCTCAAGCATATTGTTCTGAATATACTATGGAGGAATAATTCTCAAAGTATGTTCTAGATACCAGCTATATCAGAATCACTTGACATTATTGTTTAATAGGCTTACTCCTGGGCCCTACCCCAGACCTACTGAGTTAGATTCACTGAAAATAGGCTCAGGAATACGCAATTTAAATAAGCAGCTCAAATTATTCTTATATTCACTAAAACTCGAAAATTATAACTATAGAATCATCTTTCCTAACTCAGCCCTGACTCAGCATTTTCACAAATTTATTCCACAAATTTACCACTCCCATCCTTTGCCCTTCCAACCACCCAAAGTTACATGATATGGGATAGGAAGCCCTTAACAACCAAAGGACAGAAATCCTGAAAGTATTATTTGGAAGAGGGCCATGTTTCCAATAAGGATAAAACCAGGTTTTTCCAACCAAGAACATCCAGTTGTCCAAAAATTAAGACAAAGATCCATTCACTGGTTCTAAGTCTCTTCTGGTGCAGAAGAGAGAATTTGTAAGTTCAGGCTCACTGGTTGAGGTGACAATCAGGGATCAGGATTCATTTTTATCTCTTAGACAGAAATTCTCCCTGTAGTGGGTGAAATGACCATTGGCAGAACATAATATCCATCCCGCTGGACTATCCAGTTCAGCCAGGAGCAATAGAACCTTCTTTGCTGATAGCTCTGAGGATAATGCCCTGGAGAGGACTTCCATTGCCTAGACTTGGGGTGATAAGTGAGATCCTTTAGGATGAAAGTGAAAGTGAAAGTCGCTCAGTCGTGTCCGACTCCTTGCGACCCCAAGGACCATATAGTCCATGGAACTCTCCAAGCCAGAATACTGAAGTGGGTAGCCTTTCCCTTCTCCAGGGAATCTTCCCAACCCAGGGATCAAACCCAGGTCCCCCGCATTGCAGGCAGATTCTTTACCAGCTGAGCCACAAGGGAAGCCCTTTAGAATGAAGGTTGGTTATAATGCAGGGCAGCATGACCAACTTGTCCCAGTTTGCCTGGAATCCTTCCAGCTTTAAAGCTGAGGGTCTGTGCTCAAGGGAAGCCCCTCAGTTTCAGGCAAACCTGGAAGACTGATCACCCTAGGTGGAATCAGCCTTTTTTCTGTATGGAATGAGCTCTCCACATGAAATAGCACTTCTGTTATAAAATGAAGGGGGAAGAGAGGCTTCACCCAGGCCAGGTCCACCTGGTACCTGTTTCAAAGCATGATGAAAGCCCCATCTGCCCCTCTTCTCTATGGCAACATTGGGGCACGTTGTCCTTCAGATCAAACTTGGGCTGTGTGACTTGCCCAGGCCATCACCTGAAAGGGTTTCATCCCTCACTAATCTCTATCAGGACCTGACATTTAGCTCTCAAGATTATTTGCACCCTCTCTAGATCCTTACTTGTTCATAGTTCCAGGCCTTGATCTAACTCTTCTCTCTGATGATGTGGCAGCTTACTCTGTTGCTCTCTTCCCTAGATTCACCCTGCTTTCTGGCTTCTGTCTTTGTAACTGATTTGCATACTTCTCTTATGTGATTGTTGCATCTTGCTTGCATTTGGTTTGATGTTCTCTCAAGAGGGTCTTTGCAGTTCATCTCAGCTAAGGTTTACCAAAGCCTCCCAACTCATGAAGTTTACCACGGCCCCCACCTGTTATCACATGGAATTCAACATGGCTGTCCATCAAAATCAGTCCCAAACTGTGAGACAGGAGTTTAATCCTTATAGTCATAGCTGTAAGCTCTCTGACTTCACACACACACCCTCTAATTCTTAGAATTCTGCAGTGCAGGCACTATTATTTCCATTTCACAAATGAGGACACTAAGGCTTTAGAGACCTAGAGGAGTGAAGTAACTGGCCCAAACTCACAAAGTCAATTCTGAAGTTAGAATTCAAAATCTTAAGCTGACTCCATTAGGCAATATGACGGTGGTAACTGGTTGAAATATCACAAACTGGTTGTAATATCACAAATGACAACTTCTGAAGACTATTTTTTAAAGTTCTGCTCAATGTGTATATCTATCCTTTTATTATTGGCACTCAACAATGTTAAACATTTATGTGGAATTTTTCAGAATTTAACCCTCAAAAAAAACCACACTCCCTTATAACATCTTATAGTAGTAACTATTCGGCTGATGCAATTTTAGTTTTGCAAACTCAGGAGAGAAGAAAACAGTATGAAAGAAATGCCTTCTAAAATCCCCAGAAACCTGATTTATTATCATTCTAAAAGGAGAAAATGGGCTTCCCTGATGGCTCAGCTGGTAAAGAATCTGCCTGCAATGCGGGAGACCTGGGTTCGATCCTTGGGTTGGGAAGATCCCCTGGAGAAGGGAACGGCTATCCACTCCAGTATTCTGGCCTGGAGAATTTAATGAACTGTATAGTCTATGGCATCAAAAAGAGTCGGACATGACTGAGCAACTTTCACTCACTCACTCAAAGGAGAAAGAGAATGGAGTAGCAAAGAAATTACCTCATCCATGTTCTAAGACTGGTGTCTAGAGTCTACCCCTTACCTCTCCTGATAACAACTGATAAATAAATGAACACTATAATCTAACAAATAATATAAAAATAAATAAAAACTAATTTCTAACTCTGCAACTTAAATAGCAAAGAAATTATTTTAAAATGTATTTTAAGATTGTTTCCCAATAACTAATGGAGTAGCATCTAGGTTTAGAATTGTACATTTATTTACTTTCAACCATGGATATTATACCTTTTCTATTCATGGGCCAAATATTATTCTAAACCAGTGGTTCTCAATGTGTAGCCAGTAATGCTTGGGGTTTGTGAGGTCAAAACTGAACTGATAACAATATTAAGTTGTTTCACTCTCATTCTCTTGTGGAGAATGAGAAGCTACATGATCTGAGATTCTGTAACAGACTAACTGCAAAAGCAGATACGAGAATCCAAATATCTTCCCTTATGTCAGACACTGAATAATTTTTAAAAAATGTAAAACAATGCTTTGTTTCTCACTAAAGCTTTTTTTCAGAAAATACCATCATATTTCATAAATGTATGTTTATGTTACCATGAACTGTGTTTTTAAAATAAATTAATAAACATGTTTTAAATTTCTGAGTTGTAATTTTGAATTAAATGGTAAATATTAACTGATATAATGCACATAAACAAAAGTTCTTCGGAAAGTGTGTTAGTCACTCAGTTGTGTCCAACTCCATGGACTGTAGCCCATCAGTCTCCTCTGTTCATGGGATTTCCCAGGCAAGAATACTGGAATGGGTTGCCATTTCCTTCTCCAGGGGATCTTCCCGACCCAGGGATCAAACCCAGGTCTCCTGCATCGTAGGCAGATTCTTTACCATCTGAGCCGCTAGGGAAGTCCAAAGTTCTTTGGGGTCCTCAATAATTTCTAACAGTATAAAGGAGACAAAAATGTTTGAGTATAGCTGTTCTAATTAGGATATTTTTGTGGTAAAGTTCTAAATTAAAATCTCTCTCTAGTAAACATGCTTTGATATTCTAGAAAACAGGGAAATTCTACAAATTAATCCAGTGTATTATTATTGCAAAAAAAAAAAAAAAAACAAAAGAAACACAAGAAACTTGTGATTTGAAATAACTGTCAGTTATTCATCAACAGTGCTCATCAATGTCTGGCCTAGCTCTCATTTGAGCCTCTGTTTTTATGGCTCTGGGGCTTCCCTAGTGGCTCAGCATTAAGAATCTGCCAGCAATATAAAAGACATAAGAGGCATGGGTTCAATCCCTGGGTCAGGAAAATTCCCCTGGAGGAAGGTGGCAACATACTCCAGTATTCTGTCCTGGAGAATTCCATGGATGGAGGAGCCTGGTGGGCTACAGTCCAAAGGGTCACAAAGAGTAGGACACAACTGAAGTGACTTTGGCCCACATGACCACATTTATGGCTCTAATAACATTCATAATGATTATCAACTCGTTTAAATTGAAATAAGAAATAAAACCTAAGGGAAGAAAATTAGTAACAAACTCTGAGAATATTTTTAAAATAAACTTTTTTCTTTAAATGGAATATCCATTAGGAAAATTCTTTATGGCAACTGAAAAAATTGAGGTATTCAAAACAAGATTTGGCAGATAAATTCAATAATCACTTCAGCTGAATATGGAAGAAGCAAAAGTGAAAAATTAAAGCTTTTGGAAGGACTGATGCTGAAGCTAAAGCTCCAGTACTTTGGCCACCTGATGCGAAGAGCGGAGTCATTGGAAAAGACCCTGATGCTAGAAAACACTGAAGCAGGAGGAGAAGGGGGAAACAGAGGATGAGATGGTTGGATGGCATCATTGACTCAATGGACATGAGTTTGGGCAAATGCTGGGAGATAGTGAAGGACAGGGAACCCTGGCGTGCTGTAATCCATGGTGTCACAAAGAGTCGGACACAACTGAGTGACTGAACAAGGGGAAGGAGCAATGCATACAACTGAAGATATCATCTGCAATCATTTCATTTATCCTCTCTTCCCCATTTGCTGACCTACAGCTTCATAAGGGGCTTAAATCTTTTCTCATGTGTTTTCCCATTGAATCTGATCAAGTGGCTGCTGAAATGGTTCTAAATGAGAATTGCAACCATGATTACACTTGCTAAAAAGTTTGATGTGGGAAAAGCAACTATGATTCCTTTAAAGTCATCATTTTTATTCAGATATCATTTTAACTAAACCAATTTGGTTAGTAAAAGAATATTGGCAGCATTTCAGAAATTATTTCCTGGGGCCACTGTAATAAGAGGGAGTCTTAGCTGTTCTTCATTTCACAACACACATGTTGAATAACCACTGTGTGGCCAGTGTGCTCCTGAGACCTGAAGGCAGGAGGAGACTGACAGAGACCCTGTCCCCTTAGAGCCACCCAGTCTAGTGGGCAAAACTACAGTAGGACTCCAACTGACATGGTGTTTCCTTCCCATTTATTTGATTGCTTGACATTTTATTTCCCCTGGCTGGTACCTCTCTCCTTCCCTTTCTTGAGTGAGTGAGTGAGTGAAGTCGCTCAGTCTTGTCCGACTCTTTGCAACCCCATGGACTGTAGCCTACCAGGCTCCTCCCTCCATGGGATTCTCCAGGCAAGAGTACTGGAGTGGGTTGCCATTTCCTTCTCCAGGGGATCTTCCCGACACAGGGATCCAAACCAGGTCTCCCGCATTCCAGGCAGACACTTTAACCTCTGAGCCACCAGGGAAGCCCTTTCTTAGACAAACCTAAACTGTCTACTAATGCATTCATTTATTAAATTAAAGTAAATTCATTTTGAGATTTTTGCTGTAACTGTTTAGATTATTGAAGTCACTCCAAGGTGCCATAAAACCTCAGCTGGAAACCCATTTACTTATCATCAGGCTTCAAGTCTCCACACAATTTAAAGAATTTTCTAGAAACAGTGATGCTTTTTGTTGGATCAGAAGTTAAGACTATGATTGTGGGAGGGAGGATGAGAAAATTTTTATTTCAACTGTTAGAAAGTATCTTGAGAAAGTAGGCAAACTGTTTTTTGAAGAAAAGCAGGAAGAGTATGGCTTTGAGTTTTTTGTATTTCTGTAATCTTGATCCTTGGATATTTGCCTTAGATTTCATAGCCTTAGAGCAGCAGTAGCATTTTAATTAAAAATATCAAACATCTGCTTATTCAAATACTCTACTAAAGTTGTGTCTGGCAAACACAAAAACAATAAAACATAGGTCCTTTCCTTCTGGATATTTATAGATATTTAGGAAGACAAAATGATTAAATGGCAAAAAAGTAAACTTGCCAAAAAAGGAGAAAGAGTCCTCCCTCCATTTAGCCCATTTTAAATCTAGAAATTAGTCCACGTTTAGAGAAATTTTGGATTTAATACATTTCTTGAACACACGACAACTCAAATAACTAGGCATTTAAATATGTGCACATAAGAATACAAGATTGGGAAGCTGGAATAAGAAAAGTCACGTCAAGTGATCTGGTTATAAACCTAGATCGAGGGGACCTTTCTACTGTGACAGAAGCCTCTCTGAGTGTTACACAACCATAGTTCCATAGGTTACACAACCATAAGTCTCCATACTGTTATAATTCTAGGGTCACATAACCCATTTGCATCTCTATCTTCTGAAACATTAAACGTCAGTAGATTTGCCAGTAAATTAACAAATTTGCTGGTTAATTTTATCAAAGTAGATATAACCCTGGGCTTCCCAGCTGGCACTAGTGGTAAAGAACCCACCTGCCAATGCAGGAGACACAAGAGACACAGGTTCGATCCCTGGATCGGGAAGATCCCCTGGAGAAGGGCATGGCAACCCACTCCAGTATTCTGGCCCGGAGAATCCCATGGACCTCCAGGGAAGCCTGGTGGGCTCCAGTGCATAGGGCCACAAAGAGTTGGACGTGACTGAAGCGACCTGGCATGCAGATATAACCCTAAAGATGTCTTGCTCCACTTTCAAACAGTGATGAGTGTATTTAAGATAATCTCCTCAAAAACCGATTGAGCTTTCAAAGACTCTCTTGAAATAAAGACTATTAGTTTCCTCCTTATTATCCATTTCCTTTTCTTCTATAGTAGTAAGAATATACTAAGTGGTGATCATTTTCAATATATATAGTAGATTCTTACTAAGAATTTTCAATTTTCTAAGGTCAGTCCATGTTCCAGACTCAGATATCAAACCTGTGTCTCCTGCATTGGCAGGTAGATTCTTTACTGCTGAGCCAACAGGGAAGTATATAATATACATATATAATTGAGCCATGAAAAAGAATAAAGTCTTGCCATCTGCGACAACATGGATTGAACCTTCAGGCATCATGCTAAGCAAAGATATAGAGAACAGATTGGGGGTTGCCAGAGGTGGAGGATGGGGGGAGGTGCAGTGAAAGGGTAAATGGAGTCTAAAGTACACACTTCTCGTTATGAAATAAATAAGTAATGAGGAAGTAATGCATCGCATGGCAATTGTAGTTAATAATGCTGCATTGCATATTTAAAAGTGGCTATGAGGGTAAATCTTAAAAGCTTTCATCAAAAGAAAAATATTCTGTAACTAAGTACGATGATGGATATTAACTAGACTTCCTGTGGTGATCCTTTCATAATACATACAAATATCAGATCATTGCACTGTACATCTGAAACTAATAAAATGTTGTATGTATATTATTCTTCAATTTTAAAAAAGATTTTTCTGATGATAATAAATGTGATTTAGTAAATATTGTAAAAACATTAACTTTACCTATTTTTTTTTACTTTTTTGCTATGGCTAATAGAACATTTAAAATTAAATATATGCATATGAGACTAAGAGATACAAAGAACTGTGTACAAAATAGATAAGCAACAAGGATATATTGTACAACACATGGAAATACAGTCATTATTTTGTAATAACTTTAAATGGAGTATAATCTATAAAAATGTTGAATCACTATGTTGTACAATTGAAACTAATATAATATTGTAAATCAACTTTATTTTAATAATAAAATAAATAAATACTTCAAAAGTAAAATTACATATATGACCCACATTTTATTTCTAATAAACAGCATTGATCTATAATAAAATATAAACTTTTAAGCATAGGGTTCAGTAGCTATATTCACTGAAGATTAAAAAAAAGGCAAAAAAAGGTAGAGTTTATAGCATTTTAGATTTAGGCCAGGTTTGGGGGTAAATAGGGTTCTTGAAGATTGCTAGCATATCTTTTAAATAAAAAGTATCTAGGATGATTTTTCTTTTTACTATTTTTTTTTATTTTTTCCACATAGCATGCAGGATTGGCATCAGTATGTGGGATCTTAGTTCCCTGACCAGGGATCAAACCTGTGCCTCCTGCAGTGGAAGTACAGAGGCTTAACCACTAGACTGCCTGGGAAGTCCCTGGGATGATTTTAATGTGACTCTGTTTTAAGATAAAAGGTGAACTAAATGGCCAAGTTCTCATAAGCACAAAAATTTTAACAACTCTGATACAAAACCCACTATCTTAGGTAAAATTCCTCAATATATCTATAAATGTTGTTGTTTAGTCACCAAACTGTGTCTGACTCTTTGCCGACCTGACGGACTATAGCCTACCAGGCTCCTCTGTCCATCGGACTTAAGAATACTGGAGTGAGTTGCCATTTCTTTCTTCAGATCTTCCCGACCCAGGGATCGAACCCTTGCCTCTTGCACTGACAGGCAGATTCTTTGTTGCTGAGCCACCAGGAGGCTTACACAAATGAAAACACATGTGAGACATTAACATTATATATTTATTGGCTTTTACTGCATGTTACTAGTGTTTTCAAGGACATGAATGGCTTATTTTTGAGGTCCTAGATCTGAGTGGAGGGTCATTTAAAGTTAATTACAATGTAATGCTCAGCTTGGTGTTTATCTTGTATTTGTATGATTGAAATTCTGCTTCTACCAGGTGTTGTGTTTGCAGGTTGGCTTATATAATGATCATTCTGGTGTAGTCTGCAAAGTGGTGCTGGCCACAACCAGTAATTGTCTCAGAGTTCTCTGTATTTAATAGCAGTGCTACATCTCTTTCCAAGACCTTTTGTCTGCACGAACGTGCACATTAGTCATGGTTTGTAAAGCAAATCAAGAGTTTCTCTATAGCCTGGCTCTAATTTCTAAAGATACTGTCATCTTTGTGTACACGTGGCTAAGAGGTAGGCCTGTAGTAACAATGCAGTGCACTTTCACCTTCCCAAAATAATAATAAGAAAAAAGATCTCCTTATTCTGACTAATGCAATACTCTGTTTTTATCAGTGTTAGTATTCATTTTAAATTTCAAATATTTGGATTAGACAAAAGTACTCAAGAAAATTAGAGATAACAAGGGAACATTTTGTGCAAAGATGGGCTCAATAAAGGATAGAAATGGTAGGGACCTAACAGAAGCAGAAGATATTAAGAAGAGGTGGCAAGAATACACAGAAGAACTGTACAAAAAAGATCTTCACGACCCAATAATCACGAAGGTGTGATCACTCACACTCCCCTAGAGCCAGACATCCTGGAATGTGAGGTCAAGTGAGCCTTAGGAAGCATCACTATGAACAAACCTAGTGGACGTGATGGAATTCCAGTTGAGCTATTTCAAATCCTAAAAGACGAGGCTGTGAAAGTGCTGCACTCAATATGTCAGTAAATTTGGAAAACTCAGCAGTGGCCACAGGACTGGAAAAGGTCAGTTTTCATTCCAATCCCAAAGAAAGGCAATGCCAAAGAATGCTCAAACCACCACACAATTGTACTCATCTCATACGCTAGGAAAGTAATGCTCAAAGTTCTCCAGCCAGGCTTCAGCAATACGTGAACCATGAACTTCCAGATGTTCAAGCTGGTTTTAGAAGAGGCAGAGGAACCAGAGATCAAATTGCCAAAATCCGATGGATCATCAAAAAAGCAAGAGAGTTCCAGAAAAACATCTATTTCTGCTTTATTGACTATGCCAAAGCCTTTGACTGTGTGGATCACAATAAACTGTGGAAAATTCTGAAAGAGATGGGCATATCAGACCACCTGACCTGCCTCTTGAGAAACCTGTATGCAGGTCAGAAAGCAACAGTTAGAACTGGACATGGAACAACAGACTGGTTCCAAATAGGAAAAGGAGTACGTCAAGGCTGTATATTGTCACCCTGCTTATTTAACTTACATGCAGAGTACATCATGAGCAATGCTGGGCTGGAGGAAGCACAAGCTGGAATCAAAACTGCCAGGAGAAATATCAATAACCTCAGATATGCAGATGACACCACCCTAATGGCAGAAAGTGAAGAAGAACTAAAGAGCCTCTTGATGAAAGTGAAAGAGCAGAGTGAAAAAGCTGGCTCAACATTCAGAAAACTAAGATCATGGCATCTGGTCCCATCACTTCATGGCAAATAGATGGGGAAACAGTGGAAACAGTGGCTGACTTTATTTTTCTGGGCTCCAAAATCACTGCAGATGGTGATTGCAGCCATGAAATTAAAAGACGCTTACTCTTTGGAAGGAAAGTTATGACCAACCTAGACAGCATATTCACAAGCAGAGACATTACTTTGTCAACAAAGGTCTGTCTAGTCAAGGCTATGGTTTTTCCAGTGGTCATGTATGGATATGAGAGTTGGACTATAAAGAAAGCTGAGTGCAGAAGAATTGATGCTTTTGAACTGTGGTGTTGGAGAAGACTCTTGAGAGTCCCTTGGACTGCAAGGAGATCCAACCAGTCCATCCTAATGGAAATCAGTCCTGGGTGTTCATTGAAAGGACTGATGTTGAAGCTGAAACTCCAATACTTTGGCCACCTGATGTGAAGAGCTGACTCATTGGGAAAGACCTTGATGCTAGGAAAGATTGAGGGCAGTAGGATAAGGGGACAATGGAGGATGAGATGGTTGGATGGTATCACCGACATATGGGTTTGGGTAAACTCTGGGAGTTGGTTATGGACAGGGAGGCCTGGCATGCTGCAGTTCATGGTGCCACAAAGAGTCAGACACGACTGAGTGACTGAAGAAATAAATAATATATTTTTCTTTTCTTCCCAAGCTTGGAACCAACTGGGAAATAGGCATGAGATAATTGGAGATTAAAATATCAGCTTTAATACTGGAAAGTCACTAGGAGAGTGGTTGTCTATCTGTATTTCCCCTATTCCCAACAGATCTTGCCAGATCCCACTCAAGGGAAAATTTGAGTCTATTCAGGTGATTCACTTAGGTAAATTTGTTGCCTCCCTCTAGTCTGGGGCACAAATGGATGAAATCTGGAGCGAATCTCCTGCGGGAGACTGGGAGTGGGGTAGGGGGGTGGATTCTCACATTTGTTCTCTTAACTTCTCAAATAGTTTATTGTAAAATACTATAGATGGAAAAGAAATGAGGATAAATCTATACAAAGTCAAAGGAGACCCGGTTTGGGGTATCTGGGGTAATATTTATCTACATGTTGTGATCCAAAATCACTGCAGATGGTGACTGCAGCCATGAAATTAAAAGACGCTTACTCCTTGGAAGGAAAGTTATGACCAACCTAGATAGCATATTCAAAAGCAGAGACATTACTTTGCCAACAAAGGTTCGTCTAGTCAAGGCTATGGTTTTTCCTGTGGTCATGTATGGATGTGAGAGTTGGACTGTGAAGAACGCTGAGTGCCGAAGAATTGATGCTTTTGAACTGTGGTGTTGGAGAAGACTCTTGAGAGTCCCTTGGACTGCAAGGAGATCCAACCAGTCCATTCTGAAGGAGATCAGCCCTGGGATTTCTTTGGAAGGAATGATGCTAAAGCTGAAACTCCAGTACTTTGGCCACCTCATGTGAAGAGTTGACTCATTGGGAAAAGACTCTGATGCTGGGAGGGATTCATTGGGGGCAAGAGGAGAAGGGGATGACAGAGGATGAGATGGCTGGATGGCATCACTGACTTGATGGACATGAGTCTGAGTGAACTCCGGGAGTTGGTGATGGACAGGGAGGCCTGGTGTGCTGCGATTCATGGGGTCGCAAAGAGTTGGACACGACTGAGCGACTGATCTGATCTGATCTGTGATATAAAGGTTGTGAGGGCAGCCACTCTTCAGTGCATATCTGTTTTTGCCTTCCCAGCATTCAACATTCTGGTACGAACACCTCAATTTTCCTTCAAAATATCAACACTCTTCCTATAGCATACCTGAGATTCTGAAGGACCTGACCCCACCCCTCAGCCCAGGCCAATCAGAGCACTGTAGTTGAGCAGGGGACCCAAGTTAGACCAATCAGCTTGAATATCAGAACTTGTGTTGAAACAGGTAGGAAAAAGGCACCATCTTTCCATTAGGGTCCGTAAGCTGGCAGATGGTGCTATGTGGAGATGCTCCTCTCCGAAAATGAAGCTGATTAAAATAGATTAGATTGATGGAGAGATTGAGTCCACATATTTTCATTTGAATGAATCCTGGATGTGTAGCTTTGCCTAAACCTATTCCTACCCCTGGACATTTGACCTGTTGCTTGTGAAGGTCAACAATTTTTTTTAGTTTTCTTAAAGGTTTGAATTAGGTTTTCTTCATTTAACATGAGAAAGATTCCAGGTCAATAAACTCTCTTGTCAAAATATATATTTTTTCAGAAACCTAAAATTGTGCCACAAAAGGAATTTTTTCCTGGGAGAAGTGTTATCCTATCAATTCTTAGTATTAACTATCATCTTGGTGTTAAGGTTTTTTTACCAGTTTTGAGGGGTGAAAAAGGGGGACAGTGGACATTTTTATCAAGGATTCTTGTATTTTTTTCTTTCTAAGGAAAATAAAGAGATAAGAAGCTAGTTTCTTCATCATCAAATCAGCTTCTGCTTAGATCTTTTTGATTAGCCAAGGTTTCTCAACATGGGTCTTCCCTAGTGGCTCAATGGTAAAAATTTGCCTGCCAATGCAGGAGACATGGGTTCAATCCCTAGGTTGGGGAGATCCCTTGGAGAAGGAAATGGCAATCTGCTTCAGAATTCTTGTCTGGGAAATTCCATGGACAGAGGAGCCTCGTGGGCTACAGTCCATGGGATCTCAAAAGGGTCGGACCTGACTTAGCGACTAAAACAACAACATCTAACATGACTGATTACTAACAGCATCTGGAGAACTTTTTAAAACATAAATTTGTAAATCTCAGTCTAAATCTACTGAATGGTATTCTCTGGGATAAGTCCTTAGAATCTTAAAAACATTCTATGAGAGATTGTAATAAACAGGTTTGCAAACAATCAAAAGTTTGCAGTCTATTTTGGTTTCAACTGAGGTGGTAGTTCTTTACTCTGCTGGTATACATTCACTTATTTATTCATTCAGGCATTATTTCTACTTTGTTAAACCTGTCCAGAGGAAAGCAAGAATGCATGAGACGTAGCCCTGATTCATAAAGATGACAGTCTGGTTAAAGAGATTCACTGTAAATAAATGTGCTACATCTGTAATGGAAGCATAACCAAGATCTGGGTGAAAGCTGGGGAAGAAAGAACAGCTTACTCTCCTGGGGTATTGAGCAAAGGTGCTGAAATAGATCTGTAGGATAGGTAGGCAGAAAGGGGGAGAAAGCATTTGAGGCCTAGGAACTAGTGGATACAAAAGGTTAATGTGGCACAAGGCCATGCAGCATTCTGGAAATGATAAGTTTGATATAGATGGGAAAATTGCTTTGAAATATGGTTTGGGGATGAGGAAGCAAGAGGTAATTTGAGCTTGTATTATATGAAGTGCTAAAAATTTGGGGTTTTCTTGTGTGGCCCCACTGGTTTACATAATCCATTCAGTTCAGTTCAGTCGTTCAGTCGTGTCCAACTCTTTGCGACCCCATGAATCGCAGCACGCCAGGCCTCCCTGTCCATCACCAACTCCCGGAGTTCACTCAGACTCATGTCCATCAAGTCAGTGATGCCATCCAGCCATCTCATCCTCTGTCATCCCCTTCTCCTCCTGTCCCCAATCCCTCACAGCATCAGAGTCTTTTCCAAGGAGTCAACTCTTCGCATCAGGTGGCCAAAGTACTGGAGTTTCAGCTTCAGCATCATTCCTTCCAAAGAAATCCCAGGGCTGATCTCCTTCAGAATGGACTGGTTGGATCTCCTTGCAGTCCAAGGGACTCTCAAGAGTCTTCTCCAACACCACAGTTCAAAAGCATCAATTCTTCGGCACTCAGCGTTCTTCACAGTCCAACTCGCACATCCATACATGACCACAGGAAAAACCATAGCCTTGACTAGACGGACCTTTGTTGGCAAAGTAATGTCTCTGCTTTTGAATATGCTATCTAGGTTGGTCATAACTTTTCTTCCAAGGAGTAAACATCTTTTAATTTCATGGCTGCAGTCACCATCTGCAGTGATTTAGATCTTACCAATTTTATCCCTTTACCGTCCTCCATGAAGTCACTTTCTTCCACACCCAGCTTTAATTCCAAGATTAATCACTATCAACCTTCCTGTGAATACACTCACAAGGTATCTGCCCACTTTCCTTTAGCCAAATTCAACTCTTATCTTCCGTGCTAGCACACACACAGCTGACCGTGGATGGAGAACAATCACAACCACACTGACAAGTCACTTACATTCCTGATCATTAAACTCATGAAAACTAATGCTGTTAGGCAATCATATGCCATTGTCCTAGTCCACTCACTCACCTGGATCATTACATCACACTTTTTCCTCTTTCATCAAACCTCAACACTTTTCCAAGTTCTTACTCTCAGGTGACCTTCTTTCTCTTCACTGAGAAAACTGAAACCGTGAGAAGAGGGCTTCTATATACCTCCACTACCATCTGTACATATCTACCTGCTGCTGTACCAATTCACTCTACCCCGTCTCCTATCCAGGCTCTTAGCCAGGACTAACCCTGTTACCTGTGCATACCCACCTTCTCTCAACTCCTCAAAGATATTGCTGCAACATCTCCCTCTATCTTCTGGATACTTTTTGATTCCCGTTGTATCACTCTCATTAGCATAAAAGATTGCTGTTATTCTCCCATCTTGAAAAATATCTTTATTTACCCTACTCCTCCTCTAGTTTATGTCCCCATTTCTCTTCTTCCTTTTATAGCAAAACTCCTTGAAAGAATTTTCTGTAATATGCATGATCTCCAACTTCTTTCCTTCTATTCTTCTTGAACCCACTCTGCAAAAACTGTCCTTTTTGGTAGCATCAGTGACTCAATTCTTGGACTTCCTCTTCCTTGATCTGTCATTACTCAGTTTCTGTCATTTGGATCTATTTCTTCCCACTTTTTGGCTAAGATTCTTAGTCTTTGGTGGTTCTTTCTCATCTCCCTTAACTTAAATATTCAAGTGTCCCACAGCTTAGGCCTTCAACTTCTTATCTTTTCTACCCACACCTACTCTTTTGGAAATTTAATTCAGTCTAATGACTCTAAATACCATCTTTAGGCTGATAACACCTGTATTTGTATTTCCAACCTGGACCTCTCTCCTGAACTCCAGACTCAAGCCCAACTTTCTACATAGCTTCTCTACTTGCATTTCTTATAGGAATCTCAAACCTAAAATATCCAAGTCTATGCTTTAATATCACCCCACGCTTAAAACCTGTTTCATTTGCACTTTCCCATTTCATAAAATGCCAGGTCTTTTCTATAATTACTCAGATCAAAGCCTCAGAATCATCCTCTTTTAAACCCCACATTCAACACTGTATCCCAGACATCATGACTCATGCCTCACCTCCTTCTAGTCATTACTCAAATATCATCCACTGATATTGGCCTTCCCTGGACATCCAATTTGAGATTACATACACATACATATCTTACCTCCTTTCTCTTCTTTACTTCTCTTCTTAGCACTTATCTCTAGCTAACTTGCTATATATTTTGTCATTTCTCCATTAGAATGCAAGTCACATAAAGATAGATATTTTAACCTATTTTGTTTACTGTGTCTCTAGTGTCTAGAAGTGGAAAAGGCAATGGCACCCCACTCTAGTACTCTTGCCTGGAAAATCCCATGGATGGAGGAGCCTGGTGGGCTGCAGTCCATGGGGTCGCGAAGAGTTGGACATGACTGAGCGACTTCACTTTCACTTTTCACTTTCACACATTGGAGTAGGAAATGGCAACCCACTCCAGTGTTCTTGCCTGGAGAACCCCAGGGATGGCGGAGCCTGGTGGGCTGTCATCTCTGGGGCCGCACAGAGTTGGACACGACTGAGGCTACTTAGCAGCAGCAGCAGCAGTGTCTAGAAGAGTGCTTGACTTACAGGAGAAGTTCAATAAATATTTGAATGCACAAATGAAAAGACATGTAAAGGATGATATGTGGGAGATCTATTAAAGCATGATTTTATCAGATCTGTTTTTTAAGTCCATAAACCTGGATGAGGAACATAGGCTAGTGGACAAAGATTCATGCTTGTTCATGCTCAGTTGCTCAGTCGTATCCAGCTCTGCAATCCTGTGGATTGTAGCCAGTCAGGCTCTTCTGTCCATGGGACTTCCCAGGTGAGAATACTGGAGTGGGTTGCTATTTCCTACTCCAGGTAATCTTCCTGCACCAGGGATGGAACACACACCTCCTGCATTGGCAGGTGGATTCTTCACCACTGAGCCACCAGTGAAGCCCAGACAAAGATGAGTGGCTGGAAAACAATTTAGAGGCTATTAGTAAAAACAAAAAAACTGCACCTTGAACTAAGACACTAGTGGTAGAAATAGAAGGAGATGAGCTGGACCAACTAGGATAGGAATTAGGAAAGACAAGATGGTCCTAGTGTGTAGAGGGCTTTAGTATGATTTAACCTGCTTCAAACAAGAGATGGAGGCAGTTATACCCTTCTGTCTCTGTCTGACTCAAACTTGGCTCTGCCCTCAACTCTAATATTATTTCTGGATCTTGGGTCAAGTCCTGTTCTGGATCCCTTCCTGTATGTGTAACTTTAGGCAAGATACTTTCCTTGGCTTGCAGCTACATAACTCTAATCTCTGCTTCTGTCTCACATGATTTTCTCTCTGTGTGTCCGTGTTTTCACATGACATCCTTACAATGACACAGTCATCGGATTTAGGTGTTACTCAAAGCCAGTATAACCTCATCTTAATTACATCTATGAAGAATCTAAATCCAAATAGGGTCATATTGTGAAGTTCCACATGGACTTGAATTTTGGAGGGACAATTCCAGAGAAAGGAGTTAGACATTTAGAGTAAACTATTATTATAAATTTGGATTTTATAAATCACAGTGTTCATACAGCATTTAGTTTGCTTAAAGTGGAGGAAACTTGGAATTTCCTGTAAGTTTGTGGACAAAAACAAAATTATTAACTTCTTGTTTTCCCCAAGTGTAGGAGAGATAGGATGCTATGGGTATTCTAGGCCTAATAAACCGAAATGATAAAAATAAGTGATTATTTATATAAAGCTCTTTGCACATTACTTAGTATTCATACATTCTACAAATCTTTCTTGGGCACTCGCTGTGTGACAGCCACTAAGCTAGATGCTGTGGACACAATGGGAAATGAGAGAGATGTGATTCTTGCCCTCACAGAGCTCAAAGGGTAGTGGTAGAGGCAGACGTTAAACATTCAGCAAATATATGCATGTAAGGGTAAATAGAAATCCAGAAAGAAGAAAATTTTAATTTTCCCTGTTATAAAAATGGTAAAGAGCTTCTTCTCTCTCCCTTTTCTTTTAGTGCATTTCTTTAGAATACTTGTAATTGCAAATTCTTTGTTTCTCTTAAAAACCTAAGCCTTTTGCCAACTTTATAACCCAGGAATGTCTTTCTCAAGGACCTGAGATCCATCTTTTTGAAATGGAATCAAGGAATATAGTGTGAAAGGAAACAAAAGCCAGACAAAAGTTAAAGTGGTGAAGGTATATTTTATGCAGGAACTATTGGAATAGGGGAAGAGAGACCTGAGTACAGAGTTCCATTCTGCATACAACAAGGGTCGGTGGGGATTTACAGCCAAGAAGAAAGGTGAAGAGGGGTTTGTGGATAAAAAATTACTCAAAGAAAACATCACAGATAACTTGTTTTTTGGTTAAAAAGATTTTATGAAATTAATAAGGAAGGCAGACCAGGATGGTAAGGTATTGAGGTTGGGGGAAGGGTGGGGTGGAAGGAGGAATTTAATCAGATATCATGGTTAGAAGATTTTCCACTAGGATGACCCAGCAGGATTCTTGCTAAAATTGGTCTTACAGGGCCAAGAACAAGCTCAAGTGTGAGGCCTTTTCAGAGAGGATTCGGGGAAGTCTTAGGAAAGTTTGATTAAAGACAGAGTCTTTCTTCATAGCACTCCTATCTCCCAGGTTCTGTGGGAGAGTAAGAGCTAACTCCAGCAGATGCCTTGCTCCAAAACTACCTTCTTTCATAAAGACACGAGTTTTCCTCTTTGGATAAAGCCCACTGGCTAACACAGATGGCCATTCCAATCACCAGGTGAATGTAGGACGAACACCGGCAAACGGTGCTGTCACGTCCTCTTGTCGGAGGCCTCGCTGATCACCTGAGAGCGTGCAGGGGACGGCTTGTATCTGCCTGGCAATATAAAAGGATTAGGTTTATTTCCATCTGCCATCTTTGCAGGGGGATTTCCTGTGATACAAATCATATTCTGGTTTAATGTTTATTTAGTAATAAAACTGTTTGCTTTGCTTTCTACCTCTGTGGAGAGGTTTTCTGAGTTGCCAAGAGATTTGGGGTTTAATTGTGTTTCCCCATAAAGGGGAATGAGAATTCTCAAGCATTTTGGTGGAAGGGAAATCTGGGCCAGCCATTCTAGAAAGTTCTCAGATGGTATTTAGTGAAGTCCAATAATTTAGAATTATTGGAGGCAAAAGGCAAAACAATAATTCTATTCCTGGCATATATCCCAGAGAAAATGTCCTTCAGAAAATAATTACAAGGATGTTCAATATCACATTGCTTACTATAGTCAACCTAGATGCCCATCACTAGGGAAACAAATAAAAACATGATAGATGTATATAATGGAATAATGTAATACAGCAGCAACAAACTACATGGATATACAGAAATAAGGATCAATCTTAAAATAGCACTGAAGGAAACAGAAACAAAATACAATTTATAGCACACTAACTTTTACATAAAAAATACAGACACACAAAATAGTACCGCCTGTTTTTTGAAGATAGATGCACAACTCAAGCTTTAAAAGAAACATCAAACTAATGCCTGTTATTGGAATGGGAGTGGAACTGTATATAAAATAAAATAAGAGCCTTATATGGACAAATGATGATACTGTGCTGTGAGCTGAGGATACAGTCAACCTTCTGAGCCTGTTTGTGTGTGTGTGCTCAGTCATGTCTGAAAAGAAAGAAGGCAGAGGAAAGAATTCTCCCACACAAAGAGCTGATCAGCTCTCTAGTGAATTAAGATGACCATCTCTTCTTAAATTCACTGTCCTTCAATTTGCTACCATAAATCTAAATACAAACAGAACGAGGAAGGTAAAATAAGGAGGTTATGTTGTCTGAAGCAGAGTAAGTGCCTTTTTACAATTCCATTCTAGCTGCCTTTTAAGAAAAGCTTGTGCGTTAATTACATATCAACAAATCATGGACAGAGATTATATGACTTTTTTAGATAGACTCATCAGAAACAGCATTATGTTGGTCTAATTAAAATTTTATTTCAGGACAACTCTTACTTTTTAATTGAATCATATATATTCATTACCAAACACTGGTAATAAGAGGGCCCCAACTGATGACTTTATGTTTCCACATAATCATCTCTTCCACTGCTAAAGTAAATCCTAAATTGTGCTACCTTCATGTTTTCATGATATAGCAAGCTCAAACATGTGACAGCAAATTTTCACAGATAATCTGAAAAATCATTAACTGGAAAACACTCATTTGCATAAGGATCAAATGTCAGCAAGAATATAAAAATTAAATTAGCATTTGAAATCTCCAGATTTTTTGTTTTCTGGCATTAAACTTGAAGATATTACAAAGCCAAATTGTAATTAGATATATCCACTATTACCAGTAAGAATAGGGCTTTGGAGGAAATCAATCTGACCATCAATTCAAAAGATTTTAGTTAAGAAAGATTTTCTTATTTAGGTCTATAAACTCATCTTTATTTTGTTTAAATGATTCTTCTTTAATTCAAGTGGTGACATGATAAGTGTGCCATAATCAGTGGTACTATATCTTCCCAATTGTTTTCAGGTTCAAGATTCCTTTATCCATAAATAGATGTAAATTTATATGTTTTGGCCCTTGTCTAGGGTTATGAACAGACTGATGAATGAAGCAAAGTCTTATTTCACTTAGACTGTTTTATTTTGACTTTTAATGGCTTCAATTTCTATTATTTCTTGTACAGACACATGAAACTGTATCATAAAGAAGCTTTAAAATGAGAAAAGGTGATTAACAAGAATGGTCACTGATTCTGCATTCTTCTTCTGGTTTTAACTGTAATCACCTTTTGCTCCAAATACCATCCAGAATATGCTAACAACAGGCAATTCTTCCTTTAAGAATTGCTCAGGACAAAGGCTTTAGCTTGGCAACTTATCAGTGGTTACCTGTCCACAGCCATATAGTAAACTGTGACTCAACTGCTGACCAAAGCCTTGACCTTTACCTAGAAATAACATTCTTAAAATTAGTCATCTATAAAATATAAAGAAAACTGTTAGCTCTCTCCCAATCTTTTACTGGTTAGATAAACCACACAGATTTCTAACAATCCAAAGTAGATAACCCCTATGTTATGCAAAAGAGTTGTATCTCCCAAAACGAGAAGTTTGATGTACATAACTCACCTGAAGAAGCTGAAGCTGAAGTTGAATGGTTCTATGAAGACCTACAAGACCTTGTAGAACTAACACACAAAAAAGATGTCCTTTTCATTATAGGGGACTAGAATGCAAAACTAGGAAGTCAAGAGATACCTGGAGTAACAGGCAAATTTGGCCTTAGAGTACAAAATGAAGCAGGTCAAAGGCTAACAGAGTTTTGCCAAGAGAATGCACTGGTCATAGCGAACACCCTCTTCCAACAACACAAGAGAAGACTCTACTCATGGACATAACCAGATGGTCAATACTGAAATCATATTGATTATATTCTTTGCAGCCAAAGATGAAGAAGCTCTACATAGTCAGCAAAAACAAGACCAGGAGGTGACTGTGGCTCCGATCATGAACTCCTTATTGCCAAATTCAGACTTAAATTGAAGAAAGTAAGGGAAACCACTAGACCATTCAGGTATGACCTAAATAAAATCTCTTATGATTATACAGTAGAAGTGACAAATAGATTCAAGGGATTAGATCTGATAGACAGAGTGCTGAAGAACTATGGACAGAGGTTCGTGACACGGTACAGGAGGCAGTGATCAAGACCATCCTCAAGAAAAAGAAATGCAAAAAGGGAAAATGGTTGTCTGAGGAGGCCTTACAAATAGCTGAGAAAAGAAGAGAAGTGAAAGGCAAAGGAGAAAAGGAAAGATATACTCATCTGAATGCAGAGTTCCAAAGAATAGCAAGGAGAGATAAGAAAGCCTCCCTCAGGGATCAATGCAAAGAAATAGAGGAAAACAATAGAATGGGAAAGACTATAGAGGTCTCTTCAAGAAAATTAGAGATACCAAGGGAACATTTATGAGCACAATAAATGTCAGAAATAGTATGGAACTAACAGAAGCAGAAGATACAAAGAAGAGGTAAGTGGTAAGAATACACAGAAGAACTATACAAAAAAGATCTTCATGACCCAGAAAACCACAATGGTGTGATCACCCACCTAGAGCCAGTCATCCTGTAATGCAAAGTCAAGTGGGCCTTAGAAAGCATAACTAGGAACAAGGCTAGTGGAGGTGATAGAATTCCAGTTGAGCTATTTCAAATCCTAAAAGATGATGCTGTGAAAGTGCTGCACTCAGTAGCCAGCAAATCTGGAAAACTCAGCAGTGGCCACAGGACTGGAAAAGGTAATTTTTCATTCCAATCCCAAAGAAAGGCAATGCCAAAAAATGTTCAAACTACTGCACAATTGCACTCATATCTCTTGTTAGCAAAGTAATGTTCAAAATTCTCCAAGCCAGGCTTCAACAGTCCATGAACCGTGAACTCCCAGATGTTCAAGTTGGATTTAGAAGAGGCAGAGGAACCAGAGATCAAATTGCCAACATTTGATGGATCAAAGAAAAAGCAAGCGAGTTCCAGAAAAACATCTATTTCTGCTTTATTGACTACACCAAAGCCTCTGACTGTGTGGATCATAACAAACTGTGGAAAATTCTTAAAGTGATGGGAATACCAGACCACCCGACCTGTCTCCTGAGAAATCTGTTTGCAGGTCAAGATGAAACAGAACTGGACATGGAACAACATACTGGTTCCAAATTGGGAAAGGAGTACATCAAGGCTGTATACTGTCACCATGCTTATTTAACTTATATGCAGAGTATATCATGAGAAATGCTGGGCTGGATGAAACACAAGCTGAAATCAAGATTGCCGGGAGAAATATCAATAACCTCAGATATGCAGATGACACCACCCTTATGGCAGAAAGCAAAGAACTAAAGAGCCTCTTGATGAAAGGAAAAGAGGAGAGGGAAAAAAGTAGGCTTAAAACTCAACATTCAGAAAACTAACATCATGGCATCTGGTGCCATCAGTTCAGTTCAGTTCAGTTGCTCAGTCATGTCAGACTCTTTGCGAACCCATGAACCACAGCACGCCAGGCCTCCCTGTCCATCACCAATTCCTGGAGTTTATCTAAACTCATGTCCATTGAGTTGGTGATGCCATCCAACCATCTCATCCTCTGTCATCCCCTTCTCCTCCTGCCCTCAATCTTTCCCAACATCAGGGTCTCTTCAAACGAGTCATCTCTTCACATCAGGTGGCCAAAATATTGGAGTTTCAGCTTCAACATCAGTCCTTTCAATGAACACCCAGGACTGATTTCCTTTAGGATGGACCAGTTGGATCTCCTTGCAGTCCAAGGGACTCTCAAGAGTCTTCTCCAACACCGCAGTTCAAAAGCTTCAATTCTTCTGTGCTCAGCTTTCTTTAGAGTCCAACTCTCACATCCATACATGACTACTGGAAAAACCATAGCCTTGAATAGATGTACCTTTGTTGACAAAGTAATGTCTCTGCTTTTTAATACACTGTCTAGGTTGGTCATAACTTTCCTTCCAAGGAGTAAGCATCTTTTAATTTCATGGCTGCAATCACCATCTGGAGTGATTTCGGAGCCCCAAAAAATAAAGTCAGCCACTGAACTTCATGGCAAATAGATGGGGAAACAGTGGAAACACTGGCTGAGTTTATTTTTTGGTGCTCCAAAATCACTGCAGATGGTGACTGCAGACATGAAATTAAAAGACGCTTGATCCTTGGTAGAAAAGCTATGACCAACCTAGATAGCATATTAAAAAGCAGAGACAATACTTTATCAACACAGGTCTGTCTAGTCAAAGCTATGGTTTTTCCAGCAGTCATATATGGATGTAAGAGTTGGACTATAAACAAAGCTGAGTGCCGAAGAATTGATGCTTTCGAACTGTGGTGCTGAAGACTCCTGAGAGTCCCTTGGACAGCAAGGAGAACCAACCAGTTCATCCTAAAGGAAATCAGTCCTGAATATTCATTGGAAGGACTGATGCTGAAGCTGAAGGTCCAATACTTGGCCATCTGATGCGAAGAACCAAGTCATTGGAAAAGCCCCTGATGCTGGAAAGATTGAAGGCAGGAGGAGAAGGGGATGACAGAGGATGAGATGGTTGGATGGCACCACTGACTCAATGGACATGAGTTTGAGTAGGCTCCGGGAGTTGGTGATGGACAGGGAAGCCTGACGTGCTGCAGTCTATGGGGTCGCAAAGAGTAGGATAGGACTGAGAGACTGAACTGAACTGAATTCATCTATTGATGATTTTGATTTCTGATCCAATTGCTTAATCTAAACATTTAGATATTGAAACTATTGTTATCTAGTCTTTACACTCTATAGTCAGGTCATCTTGCTCAATTAGATTTTCAGAGATGATAATATGAATCAGATTTTTCTAGTCCTTTTTTAAAACTCCTAAACCACAAATCTTTTAATTAATTTTAGTTAATGACAAACTGAAATTTCTGAGGTATAAAAAACATGTAAGTAAAATTTATATTTTTCTATGTTTATATATGTTTACAAACGGTCAATATTACAATAAAATATTTGAAATGAAAATATAGTAAAATATCTGCACTCATATTTTTCATGAGAACGCAGTTTTAAAATATAGTCTATTGAATGAGGCAGCCACCTGGTGACAGAAAACAGAACTTACAGACACTATTTTGCATGAACTGAACGTCATAAGTATTCTACACAAATAACCTCAAAAAACATAATAGCACTGTCCAACAGAAACATAATAGAAATCACATAGGTAATTTAAATTTTCTAATTGTTGCTTTTAAAATGTAAAAGAACCCCAGTAGTTTAATACAATATTTTCATGTAAACCAATATATGAAAACTATTTATCATTTCAACATGTGATCAATACATATATTTTTCATGCTAGGTCTTCAAAACACATTGTGTGTTTCATAGCACATCTCAGTTCGGACAAGCCACCTTTCACACGGCTGTAGCTAAATGGCTAATATGTGGAACAGCGCTTATCTAGAGAATGAAATGAGATCAGCAGTTACTTTGATTGCCTAAGTTCATTTCTCAGCCCTCTGCCCACTCTTAAAAGTTCCCCCCATTTCCTCTTTAAATTTTACTTTATTTTGTAAAAGTCTGGCCACCAGTATACTTTGGAGTGCTTAAACGACCCTCAAAAGCCTGTCGGCGAACGACAAGAAGACCGTTGGAGGGTCCAGGTCTTCTCTGGAGGTCACTAGGGCGTTAGGTTGGCCTGCGCTGTCCTTCGATTCGGCTTGCTCTGCGCTCAGCGGCTTCCGGCTGCGGTCAGGTACATTCCTGGAGAGCGGCGGTCGCCGGCGTTTGGACCGAGGGGCGCGTGGGGATATCAGGGCCTGATACGGGTGTCTGGCCGCCTTGTGACATCACAGCATCATGCTTTGGGGTTCAAGTTCAGCGAGGCTCCGGGCTTCCAGACCCCGAAGATCAAAGATTTTCAGTGGGAAACAGCCGGGACTGGGAGAGGCAACGACTAGGTCCCCGCTGTAAGTCGTTACTTCCCATGCGGGCCTGTGATCTGGCGAAGGCGGGTGAAAAGACACATGCAGAGTCCAAAAGACCCGCGGAGACGGGCGCTCCTCCCCACCATTTCCCAGGAGCACCAGCGGGGTCTTCCGGATGGACCCCTACCTCTGCTGATTGGTTGTAGCTTGCCGCCACGTGATCCAGAAACGGGTCAGCCACCACTTTCCCCGCCCCTCTCACCCCCTCCCCACCCGGAGGTCGCGGGAGGCGGAGAGCAGGTTTCCTAGGTAACCGCAGCGGGCAGTTGTGTACACACCAGGCCCCAGGAAAGGGAGGGTGTCCAGCCTGCTGCTGCAAGACCAGGATTAAGAGGCGGGAGTGGACTCTACTCTGTCTCCAATTGCCCCGGAATCCATCCTGTCTCTGGGATAAGGTGAGTGACTATAACCTGGTGGCCTTTGGGAGTACCTCACCTCTAGGCAAGGCCCAGGAATCTTTGCTCCCCTCTCCTCTCTCTCTGGCCACACCCGGAGGAAGACAAGAGAAAAGCAACGTTGAGGTCAAAAGACCCTTGTAATGGTGCAGTGGAGATGATGATAATAATGAGAGATAGTGACGTGACTTTATCTGAGGCCGTCAGGTTTACCGGGGCAAAGCTGAAGAGGAAACGGAGAGGGAAGGTGGCACACAGCCATCTGTGCAGCCTTTACTGAGAGAACGAAGTGCTCCTTGGACACCCTTGATACCGCTCACCTAGAACTGGAAGGGCATTTGTTTGGCGCATGAGTAATAATGGATGGATTCTGATCCCTTTATACCCAAGGCAGGAAACAATTTGACCATACAGGCCTTCTAGTTTGTAGAAAAGAAATTTGATTTGTTCACAATGACACTCTCCTCAGCTCTCATGGCAGACAGAAACGTGGTCCTTTGAACTCTAATTATTGTTCTACTCTGACCAGTCATGTAAAACTTAAGGTATTGGGTTGGCCAAATGCTTTTGGTATCATCTTGTGGAAAACCCAAATGAACTTTTTAGCCAACCCAA
The DNA here is from genome assembly GCF_029407905.1 of Bubalus kerabau. NCBI lineage: Eukaryota > Metazoa > Chordata > Mammalia > Artiodactyla > Bovidae > Bubalus > Bubalus kerabau. Next base: position 77,089,763 of record NC_073633.1, read on the forward strand.
TATTTCTTTAAGTTATAACATATAGGACCCTGTGGCATGACAACTAATTCAAGCCATCCAATAAATTGTTATCAAATACCAAGCATGTGTCAGGCACTGTGATAGGGTCATTGTTCCTGCATTCAGTGATGTAACCTGGTAAGGAACAAAGACCTGGAAGTATCACAGTACAGTAGGATAGGTGTTGTATATGTGCCACATTCTGGCCTTTATTGGAATTATGAGCAGGAGAATGATTATAATACTGACAGAATTAAAGTCTCCACACAGAAGACCCTTGATTTAAATTTTTAAGGGCATATGGAATATGCCATAAAGTCAAGGGAAAGTTAGGGAGGGGAAACAGCATATGCCAAAGTATAGAAATATCCCATGTCATTCAGAGAACTATAGTTGTGGCCAGAGCCTGGGATGCTGTCAGGAATTTTTAGTTGATGAGCTTGAAAGGTAGGCAGGAGTTAAGAGTTTGGACACCATGAATACCTTGCAAGGGGAGTTCAGTTCAGTCGCTCAGTCGTGTCCAACTCTTTGCGACCCCATGAACTGCAGCATGCCAGGCCTCCCTGTCCATAACCAACTCCTGGAGTCCACCCAAACCCATGTCCATCAAGTCGGTGATGCCATCCAACCATCTCATCCTTTGTCGTCCCCTTCTCCTCCTGCCCTCAATCTTTCCCAGCATCAGGGTCTTTTAAAATGAATCAGCTCTTTGCATCAGGTGGCTAAAGTATTGGAGTTTCAGCTTCAACATCAGTCCTTTCAATGAACACCTAGGACTGATCTCCTTTAGGATGGACTGGTTGGATCTCCTTGCAGTCCAAGGGACTCTCAAGAGTCTTCTCCAACACCACAGTTCAAAAGCATCAATTCTTCTGCACTCAGATTTCTTTATAGTCCAACTCTCACATCCATACATGACCACTGGAAAAACCATAGCCTTGACTAGACAGATCTTTGTTGACAAAGTAATGTCTCTGCTTTTGAATATGCTGTCTAGGTTGGTCATAACTTTCCTTCCAAGGAGTAAGTGTCTTTTAATTTCATGGTTGCAGTCACCATCTGCAGTGATTTTGGAGCCCAGAAAAATAAAGTCAGCCACCATTTCCACTGTTTCCCCATCTATTTGCCATGAAGTGATAAGACCATATGCCATGATCTTAGTTTTCCGAATGTTGAGCTTTAAGCCAGCTTTTTCACTCTGCTCTTTCACTTTCATCAAGAGGCTCTTTAGTTCTTCACTTTCTGCCATAAGGGTGGTGTCATCTACATATCTGAGGTTATTGATGTTTCTCCTGGCAGTTTTGATTCCAGCTTGTGCTTCCTCCAGCCCAGCATTGCTCATGATGTACTCTGCATGTAAGTTAAATAAGCAGGGTGACAATATACAGCCTTGACGTACTCCTTTTCCTATTTGGAACCAGTCTGTTGTTCCATGTCCAGTTCTAACTGTTGCTTTCTGACCTGCATACAGGTTTCTCAAGAGGCAGGTCAGGTGGTCTGGTATTCCCATCTCTTTCAGAATTTTCCACAGTTTATTGTGATCCACACAGTCAAAGGCTTTGGCACAGTCAATAAAGCAGAAATAGATGTTTTTCTGGAACTCTCTTGCTTTTTTGATGATCCATCGGATGTTGGCAATTTGATCTCTGGTTCCTCTGCCTCTTCTAAAACCAGCTTGAACATCTGGAAGTTCATGGTTCATGTATTGCTGAAGCCTGGCTTGGAGAATTTTGAGTATTACTTTACTAGCACGTGAGATGAGTGCAATTGTGTGGTAGTTTGAGCATTCTTTCACATTGCCTTTCTTTGGGATTGAAATGAAAACTAACCTTTTCCAGTCCTATGGCCATTGATGTGTTTTCCAGATTTGCTGGCATATTGAGTGCAACACTTTCACAGCATCGTCTTTCAGGATTTGAAATAGCTCAACTGGAATGCCATCACCTCCACTAGCTTTGTTCGTAGTGATGCTTCTTAAGGCCCACTTGACTTCACATTCCAGGATGTCTGGCTCTAGGTGAGTGATCACACCATTGTGATTATCTTGGTCGTGAAGATCTTTTTTTTACAGTTCTGTGTATTCTTGCCACCTCTTCTTAATATCTTCTGCTTCTGTTAGGTCCCTACCATTTCTGTCCTTTATTGAGCCCATCTTTGCATGAAATGTTCCTTTTGTATTTCTAATTTTCTTCAAGAGATCTCTAGTCTTTCCCATTCTATTGTTTTCCTCTATTTCTTTGCATTGATCGCTGAGGAAAGCTTTCTTATCTCTTCTTCCTATTCTTTGGAACTCTGCATTCAAATGGGTATATCTTTCCTTTTCTCCTTTGCTTTTCACTTCTCTTCTTTTTGCAGCTATTTGTAAGCCTCCTCAGACAGCCATTATGCTTTTTTGCATTTCTTTTTCTTGGGGATGGTCTTGATTCCTGTTTCCTGTACAATGTCATGAACCTCCATCCATAGTTCATCAGGCACTCTGTCTATCAGATCTAGTCCCTTAAATCTATTTCTCACTTCCACTGTATAGTCATAAGGGATTTGATTTAGGTCATACCTGAATGGTCTAGTGGTTTTCTCCATTGTCTTCAATTTCAGTCTGTATTTGGCAATAAGAAGTTCATGATCCGAGCCACAGTCAGCTCTCCCGGTCTTGTTTTTGCTGCCTGTATAGAGCTTCTCCATCTTTGGCTGCAAAGAATATAATCAGTCTGATTTCAGTGTTGACCATCTGGTGATGTCCATGTGTAGAGCAAGGGGAGTAGTGTGAGCAAATTTCCATTTTGGGAGGTTGCTGGCTTCCCAGGTGACTCAGTAGTAGAGAATCTGCATGCAATTCAGGAGACACAGGAGATGTGGGTTCGATTTCTGGGTTGGAAAGATCACCTGGAGAAGGATAATGGCAACCCACTCCAGTATTCTTGCCTGGAGAATCCCATGGACAGGGGAGCCTGGCAGGCTACAGTCCATGGAGTCGCAAAGAGTCAGACATGACAGAGTAATTGGCGTCATGGAAGTGTGGCGGATCGATTGGCAGGAAGTGAGACTATATGGAAAACTTCAGTTAAGTTGAAGTAATGAAAACCTGAATCAAGGCAGAAGCAATTGGATAGAGGGGAGGAACAAAGAAACTTGACAGACATTTAGCAGGTATATTTCAAGGGTACATATATGCGAAATGATTTAATAAGTGAGCAAAAGTGGGGGGAAGAATGAAAGAGTGATTGAGCATCAGTTCCAGGCTTCTTACTTGAATAATTAGAACAATGATATCATTTACCAAGAGAAAATATGCATTCGGAGAAGCAGGTTGGCTGGAAAATATAATGATTCAGTTTTGAACATACTGAGTTTGAGACACATTCTGATGGAGCTTTCCATATGGGTAGTTGGGTTATTGCACAGAAAGAAAGCAAGATAAAAATTAGTAATTTTTCACCAAGAAGGAAACTATTAATCAGAAAATTAGGCATTAAATATCAAGTAGAGAAAAGTCAAGGAGAAAAAGTCAAACCAAAGAAGAAAACTTAAGAGTCATCAGCGTCGTCAGATTTCATCTCAGAGTCAAATTAAGTTAAAAGCTAAAACTCGTCCAGTGTCTTTGGCATTAAACCAGTGTTGACCTGGAAAAAGAAGATGCAGTTGCCTCAAGTATCCCCACTGAGACAGCAGTAAATTGAGAACTGAATAGAGGTACTGAAGTGTTGCTAATTACTCCCTATGTTTGCTAATGCTCTAATATGGTGCTGCTGCTGCTGCTAAGTCACCTCAGTCGTGTCTGACTCTGTGCGACCCCATGGACTGCAAGCCTACCAGGCTTCTCCATCCATGGGATTCTCCAGGAAAGAACACTGGAGTGGGTTGCCATTTCCTTCTCCAAATATGGTGCTAATGACTTATATCTAAAAGTTTTTTTGTAAAGGGATCTAAAATCAGCTAATATTGAATACAGGATAGGAGAATTTTTTTTTTTTAGTAATGACAATATTTGTGTATGAAGAGAAAAGAGACCCTAGAGAAGGAAAGATGGGAATAAATGAAAAGAAGAAAAATTTGGCAGATCAGTATTCTGAAGAGTCTGAAGAGAATGGGATGAGTACACAGGAAAAGGGATTCATTTGGGACAGGAGAAAGAATATTTTTTCTAAGATGAGTCAGAAATGAAATAAACACAGTTGACTCTTGAACAATCCACATATAATTCATAGTCAGCCAGCTTATCCTTTGTTTCTCCTTATCCTCAAATTCAGGAAGGCATGGACTGTGTCAGTCAGTCATTTCAGTTGCTCAGTCGTGTCCAACTCTTTGTGATCCCATGGACTGCAGCACACCAGGCTTCCCTGTCCATCACTAACTCTTGGAGCTTGCTCAAATTCATGGCCATCGAGTTGGTGATGCCATCCAACCATCTCATCCTCTGTCGTTCCCTTTTCCTCTTGCCTTCAGTCTTTCCCAGCATCAGGGTCTTTTCCAGTGAATCAGTTCTTCACATCAGGTGGCCAAAGTATTGGAGCTTCAGCTTCAGCATCAGTCCTTCAAATGAATATTCAGGACTGATTTCCTTTAGGATGGACTGGTTTGATCTCCTTGCAGTCCAAGGGACTCTCAAGTGTCTTCTCCAACACCACAGTTCAAAAGCATCAGTTCTTCAGCACTTAGCTTTTTTAATGGTCCAACTCTCATAAGCATACATGACTACTGGAAAAGCCATACCTTTGACTAGACGGACCTTTGTCAGTAAAGTAATGTCTCTGCTTTTTAAGTTTAGATTTGTCATAGCTTTTCTTCCAGGGAGCAAGCATCTTTTAATTTCATGTCTGCAGTCACCATCTGCAGTGATTTTTGGAGCCCAAGAAAATAAAGTCCATCAGTGTTTCCATTGTTTCCCCATCTGTTTGCCATGAAGTGATGGGACCAGATGCCATGATCCTAGTTTTCTGAATGTTGAGTTTTAAGCCAACTTTTTCACCTTCCTATTTCACTTTCATCAAGAGGCTCTTAGTTCCTTTTAGCTTTGTGTCACATGGGTGGTGTCATTTGCATATCTGAGGTTATTGATATTTCTCCCTGCAATCTTGATTCCAGCTTGTGCTTCATCCAGTCCAGCATTTCGCATGATGAACCGTGTAGTACTGTAGTATTTACTGTGGGAAAATATCTGCATATAAGTGGGCCTGTGCAGTTCAAACCTGTGTTACTCAAGGGTCAGCTATATATTTTAAGAGATATGGGCATTTAAGAAGTGTCTATCTCATGGCATCATGGCATCATTGTTCTCTGTGAAAATAGGAACAAGATCATCTACTGAGTGAGAGAGAGAACTTGAGGTGAGTGGTAAAAATTTAAAATAGTCCACATGTTGTGAATCTCAGGTCTGTATCTCTAGTCCTACTCCTTAGGAGAGGAAGTTGAAGAGGAAAATATAAAATATCTGTTGTTGGATTCAACTCATTGCATTCATAGTGATTTCAACTCACATGACCAACCAGTCAAGTGAAATCTTTCAGCAGTACTCCAGAGCAGAGATCAGAGGTGACTGGATCAATCCAAGGTTTGAGATTTGAAGGATGAAAGCTATAGATGGTGGCCTCTGGCTCTCTGGAGAAACTCGAGAAGACCTGCAGTTTCTTAGATGGACAGGTCCTAAAAAGAGGTTTCCCAGGTGCAGGAGAGTAAGTACAAGCTGGGCATCAGGACACTCACCTCTAGATGGAATCAGAAGTTGGAAGCCTTGGGACTACTTGAGTTTGGAGAAAACATAGGAGGTTTGTAAATGCCAGGAAGGTCCATAATTATGTATTATTAATTATGCATAATCACATAATTCAGATGTAGTTATAAAAATTATATAATTTGAGGGTTTTAAGTTAAATGTTTCACTAATTAACTACTGAATTACAACAAGGTTTTTCTTAAGTGAGGGCACTGGTGAAGAGAAGTTAAGGTGAAGTGAAAGAAAGGTTGATATCGCAAATATGAATATTTCTCTCTGAAGAAAAAGTAGTCTTTGAAAAAGAATAGATTCGTGTATATGTATAACTGAATCGCTTTGCTTTACAACTGAAACTATCATAACATTTGTAATCAACTATACTTCAACATAAAATAAAAAGTTTGCAAAAAGAAAGAAAAAATAGTCTTCTTGAATAAATGGAGAGTTAGTTATATCTTGTTCTAAAGGAAGATTCAATACTGGAAAGGTGGAAGTTCTCCCTAAATTATTTACAATCTAATCTCAGTCAGAGTCCCAAGTGAATTTTTAAAACTAAATGCAAAATAATTATAAATATTACTTGGAAAAATAAATATGAAAGAGTAACCAGGAAATTTCAAAAAAAAAGAAATGAGGTAGAAATTTACAATATAAATCACAATTATTAACACAGGGTAATACTGTAGGAATAAATAGAGCTAACGGAAAGCACAGATTAGAAAGTCCAAAATTAGACTCAGCTACATATGATAATTTAGTGAATAATGAAGGGAGCAGTTAATATCTTCTCTAATAGATATCTTGGGCATAGACTACAGGCTAGAAAACTTGGATCACTGTTTGGTGACTCTGGGGGTGCTAAAGGCAGGCTTTGTCCCTTGTGTGGTGGTGGGCAGACAGGCTTTTCCTTTGGTGCTCACAGACATTAAACCAGAATGTAGGGGCCCTCCTTTACTTGGGATGCCATCCAAGTAAACCTAGGAGGAAAGACTGCAGTCTGCATCTCTATATGGGCCTCTGATGGAGTATCTAAACTCCTTCAGGTAGTTCTTTGCTGCCCGCTCCCTTGTCTGCCCACTCCTATGCTGTAATATTTGGGGATTATCCAAGAATAGTGTAAAGAGACAGCTGCCAATTGGAAGCAGGGAAGGAATGGTCAATCTTACTTTCAGTATAGATCTAGCATCTAACTACTGCTCACCATCTTCACTACTACCACCCAGTTCCAGCTGCCACCCTTTCTCACCTTATTACAACTGCTCCTTGACTGATCTCCTTGCTTCTCCCATCAACCCCTGCAGTCTATTTTCAACACAGTAGCTAGGGCAATCCTTTTCAAAACCCAAGACAGCTTGTGTTATTCTTTCATTCAAAATCCTCATATAGCTTTACATCTTATTCAAGAAGAAATCCACCCCACAGTACTTCTCTGACTTCACATCCTTCCATCCTTCCAGTTTTCCACATGCTAGCAAGGTAATGCTCAAAATCCTTCAAGTTAGGATTTAGCAATACATGAACTGAGAACTTCCAGATGAACAAGCTGGATTTAAAAAGGGCAGAGGAACCAGAAATCAAATTGCCAACATCCGTTAGATCATACAGAAAGCAAGGAATTCCAAAAAAACCTATTTCTGCTTCATTGGCTACATTGAAGTCTTTGACTGTGTGGATCACAACAAACTGGAAAATTCTTCAAGAGATGGGAATACTAGACTACGTTACCTGCCTCCTGAGAAACCTGTATGCAAGTCAAGAGGCAACAGTGAGAACCAGACATGGAACAATGAATTGATTCAAAATTGGGAAAGGAGTGTGTCAAGGCTGTATATTGTCATTCTGCTTATTTAACTTATATGCAGAGTACATCATGAGAAATGCCAGGTTGGATTAAACTCAAGCTGGAATCAAGATTGCTGGGAGAAATATCAATAACCTCAGATATGCAGATGACACCACCCTATTGGCAGAAAGTGAAGATGAACTAAAGAGCTTCTTGATGAAGGTGAAAGAGGAGAGTGAAATAGCTGGCTTAAAACTCAACAATCAGAAAACTAAGATCATGGCATCTGGTTCTATCACTTCATGGCAAACAAATGGGGAAACAATGGAAACAGTGACAGATTTTATTTTCTTGGGCTCCAAAATCACTGTGGACGATTACTGCAGCCATGAAATTAAAAGATGCTTGCTCCTTGGAAGAAAAGCTATGACAAACCTAGACAGTGTATTAAAAGGCAGAGACAGCACTTTGCCGACAAAGATCCATCTAGTCAAAGCTGTGGTTTTTCCAGTAGTCATGTATGGATGTGAGAGTTGGACCATTAAGAAAGCTGAACACTGAAGAATTGATGCTTTCGAACTGTGGTGCTGGAGAAGACTCTTGAGAGTCCCTTGGACAGCAAGGAGATCAAACCAGTCAAACCTAAAGGAAATCAGTTGTGAATATTCATTGGAAGGACTGATGCTGAAGCTGAAACTCCAATACTTTGGCCACCTGATGCAAAGAGCCAACTCATTGGAAAAGACCCTGATGCTGGGAAATACTGAGGACATGAGGAGAAGGGAGCAACAGAGGAGGAGAGGTTGGATGGTATCACCGACTCAATGGACATGAGTTTGAGCAAACTCCAGATGATAGTGAAGGACAGGGAAGCCTGGTGTCCTGCAGTCCATGGGATCACAAAGAGTCAAACAAATCTGAGTGACTGAATAACATATTAAGACCAGATTCCTATATTTTTCTAAATAGTATATATCTGGAACAATATAATGAATATATTAAAAATTAATGAAATAGTAGCCTACATTTTATTGAAGCTATGTAGTTATTTAGTATTTCATACCATTAAGAAGTTGACTAGTTCATTTTAATAAACATTTATTGCCATGCCTATGGTATGTTACTAAGTCCTGAGGATTCTTTTCTTTGCTAACTATACTTAGAAAACTGTATTCAGTTTGGGACATTACAACATCATAGAAAAAATGAACTGGAACTGATTCAAGGAAGAAAAACAAGAATCTTTTTAGTAAGAGAACTAAAAGTCATGAACTTGGGGCAAGATAAAGGTATAGATGAGAGCTGATTATGTTCTTCAAGTATTAAAGGCTCATAATGTCGAAGAAAAATTAGGCTTGTTTTATTTGAATGCAGGAGGTAAAATGACAGTGAATGGGGAGGAGTTATGGAGAGACAGAATTAAATTCAGAATAAAAAAATAACTTTCCAAGAGAAAATTTCAGAGATGGAATGGACTGTCTTGGGGTCCAGACATTCTTGGTAATGTACTGTTGGAAAATGTTAAGTCACAGATGAGTAAGTCCACCTAAGTAATGTTAAGGTCCCTTTACATAATATGGCATGATTCTGGTACTTACTTCAACTTTTCCTTTTTCTTAATAGATATATTGTTATAACCTTTATTTTTAATGGAAGATGATTGAATGTGAAAACGTAAACCAACACGACATAATTAAAGAACTGGTGAGTCAAAACCAGATTTCTTTTCAACTACATTTGTAAGAATACTAATTGAAACATTTTTACACTTCTCTCTGGAGTTTATCTAAAGATTTCTTCTATGATCTGTGGAAGTAGAGAAAAACCATGTATGCGGTACAGCTTTTCTTCTTGTGAGTCAAAATGTCATCAGTAAAACACAGTTTATAATTTCTAATATCAAAAATAATTTATTATCTTAAAAAGGTAATAACCCAGTTTCTTTTTTGAAAACAGTGTTTATGCAATGGTTTGTCTTATGAGATGATTGGACAAGAAGGATCAGATACTTCAAAACTGGAAATGTTTTTCTCAGGGTATCCTCGTATAGTTGGATTGTCATTATTTCCTAATTTAACAAGTCTCACAATTGTTGCTCAAGATATAAAAGAAATTTCAGGACTAGAAACTTGTTTACAGCTTAAAGAACTTTGGATTGCTGAATGCTGCATAGAGGTAAGCCTAAACATAACCTTACATGAAGTATTTGTACTAAATTATTTGGCTTCGTTAAATAATTCATTGAAGTATATGCTTGAGGCATGGATCAAAACAGATAAATTCATACATGATGAATTAAACTCTTTACCCAGTAAAACAAAAGAAACATTTAAATGGGCAAAATATAAAAATAGATGTATACAAAGGATAAAATAGAAATAATTGAAAAAATAGACACATTCTACTTTTTAATAATCAAATCAGATCAACTAATACCCCGTATTGCTTTGTAATAAAACTGGTTTATTTTAACACTACTGGTTGTATGAAAATTATAACATCTGTATTGAAAAGCCATATTGCAAAATAAATCAAGAGCCAGAGATAAGTATATACCTTTTGACTCAGAAATCCCTATTCTAAGATTTTATCCTAGAGAAGTAATTAAAAGCAGAAAACCCTATACATAAATTTATTTGTTGTAATATTATTTGTAATAGTTAAAATTTTGAAACAAATAATCATATAAGATTATTTTTAAGAAAATTATTATAAACATGAAATATTTTGTAAATACTATAATTTGAAAGATTATAAAAACATTTTTTTAGATGACTTTAAGTTTAAAAAAAATCCCTCAAAATTGTCTAGTTATTATGATTATAACCATATAAAATAGGTATCAAATTGATTAAAATTTCAGACACGACTGAGCGACTTCCCTTTCACTTTTCACTTTCATGTATTGGAGAAGGAAATAGCAACCCACTCCAGTGTTCTTGCCTGGAGAATCCCAGGGACCTGGTGGGCTGCCGTGTGTTGGGTTGCACAGAGTCAGACACGACTGAAGCGACTTAGCAGCAGCAGCAGAGAATATGAAAATTGAAAATAGTTGTATTTAAGTAGAGCAATTATATGATTTTTTAATTTCAGTTCATTTTTCTGGGTATTGATTTTGCAGTCTATTCTGAAAATGTGATTTTTAAAGAAAAATGTACTTAAAACGTACCTTATTGAAAGGATTAATAAAACATAAATATTCAGTCTCCTCTTTTTTGTTTTACAGAAAATTGGAGGTCTTCAAGAATGCAGAAGTTTAGAAAAGCTATACTTATATTATAATAAAATTTCTAAAATAGAAAATTTAGAGAAATTATCCAGATTGGAGGTTCTTTGGCTGAACCACAATGCAATTAAATATATTGAGGTAAGATAATTTCAGTGATTTATATTTAAAGTCAGTCATATATGCAGACGACACCACCCTTATGGCAGAAAGTGATGAGAAACTAAAAAGCCTCTTGATGAAAGTGAAAGAGGAGAGTGAAAAAGTTGGCCTAAAACTCAACATTCAGAAAACTAAGATCATGGTATCTGGTCCCATCACTTCATGGGAAATAGATGGGGAAACAGTGGAAACGGTGGCTGACTTTATTTTTGGGGGCTCCAAAATCACTGCAGATGGTGACTGCAGCCATGAAATTAAAAGACACTTACTCCTTGGAAGGAAAGTTATGACCAACCTAGATAGCATATTCAAAAGCAGAGACATTACTTTGCCAACAAAGGTTCGTCTAGTCAAGGCTATGGTTTTTCCAGTAGTCATGTATGGATGTGAGAGTTGGACTGTGAAGAAAGCTGAGTGCTGAAGAATTGATGCTTGCGAACTGTGGTGTTGGAGAAGACTCTTGAGAGTCCCTTGGACTGCAAGAGGTCCAACCAGTCCATCCTAAAGGAGATCAGTCCTGGGTGTTCATTGGAAGGACTGATGCTAAAGCTGAAACTCCAATACTTTGGCCACCTCATGCTAAGAGTTGACTCATTGGAAAAGACCCTGATGTTGGGAGGGATTGGGGGCTGGAGGAGAAGGGATGACAGAGGATGAGATGGCTGGATGGCATCACCAACTCAATGGACATGAATTTGAGTAGACTCCGGGAGTTGGTGATGGACAGGGAGGCCTGGCGTGCTGCGATTCATGGGATCACAATGAGTCAGACACGACGGAGCGACTGAACTGACTGACTGACTCCTGTAGAGCTTAACCAGTGTCCAAGAAATATTCATGACTAGTTTAATTATTGTTGAGAACTAATGCATATATAGTATATTATAGCATATAGAGAACCTCATATGCATAATTTTCTTTATTTCTTCTACCATGTCTGGGAGGTAAGATGTTATTTCTTCTTTGAGGGTTAAAAATAAAAAGGAGGTTTGGAGAAGTTTTATATATAACTTGTTCTGTATGTATTCTTTTTCCTCCTCCTCTTCTTTTCCTCTCTACTCCGCTCCCTGTTCCCTTCTCCTTCAGTAATTCTCTCCAGATTCCAGAAAACAAGGTAGGCTGCACTGAGTTCTAAGCTTGTAAAGTAAACAGCACCTGGTGCTTGAAACACCAGGAGAGCTAACCAGCTTGCTCAGATGACTTATAAACATAGATTTTAATGATTTCTTCTAAATTATATGTTGCCTAAATTTTTTAGGGCTTGCAAACTTTGAAGAATTTAAGTGATCTCAACCTTGCTGGAAATCTAATAAGCAGCATTGGTATGTACAGTTTCATTTGAAATATGAGATAATGTTACAATAATTTTTTAAAGTCCAGTCTTAGATTTCTTTCTTTTAGACTTTTTGTATGATATCTTTACAAAGTATTTCTAAATCTGTAGTTAAAGGTATAAAAAGTACAGTCTTAGATTTCTTTCTTTTAGACTTTTTGTATGATATCTTTACAAAGTATTTCTAAATCTGTAGTTAAAGGATATGGAAATACTACCCATTGATCAGTGGTTACTAGTTGTGCAACGTTACTGTTAGAAAAGATGGTCATATACAACTCAGAAACATGGCGAGATATGAATAGGAGGCAAAATAAGAAATTTAATTTTTTTCTCATCTTGTTTTTTTAAATTAAAGGTCGATGTCTTGATCCCAATGAACAACTAGAAAGATTAAACCTTTCTGGTAACCAAATATGTTCTTTCAAGGTATGTTTAAGTGGAATAATTTATTTTTATTTATCAGTCTGAATCATGAGCCATCTTATTGAAGAAAATAGGCTAAATATTCCCCTCTTTAAGAATAATTTAATTGTTTTGGGCTACCGAATACTTCCACAAATTTTCACATCATCTGATAAATTGGCCCCAATGATCTGACACTATTAAAACCAAAGAAAATAACTATTTAGTTGGTTTTTAGGATACCACTTTCTCTTAGTTTTTCTCCCATCTTTCTGGCTATACCTCTTCAGTTTTCTGGCTTTTCATTCTCTTCTAGCACCTAAAAAATGGATTGTCCCAAGTTAGTCCAAGATCTTTTCTCATTTCTATCTGCATTCATTCTCTAATCACTCTAATCATCTTACAACTTTAAATACGTTTATCCACTAATTACTCCTAAATTGGTATCTCTATTTTGCCTAAAAAAATGATAGACATCTCCTATCCTAACTCAAACTGATTTTCCCTTCACCAGACCTTCATCTCCTGCAGCCTTCTCCATTTCTCTAAAAGGCATCTCTATTCTTCTGATAACTTAAGCCAAAATCCTTAGTCATTCCATGCCCCATATCCAGTGCCTCAGCAAATTCTGTTGGCTCTACCTTCAGAATATGTCGAGTCTGACCATTTTTTAACCGCCTGTATCACTGTTAAGCCTGATTCAAGACACCATCTTCTCTTTCTTTACTGAAAAAAAAAAAAAAAACCCTCCTAACAGTTCTCCCTGTGTTTACCCTTCACTATACTCAGTCTGTTCTTTACATAGCATCCTGCCCCTTTAAATATATGTCAGATCAAATCACTTCTGCTCAAAAACCCATCCTTGGTTTCTCATCTCTTTCAGAGTAAAAGCCACTTCTTGCAATGGCCCATCAGATTCTATATAATCTAGTTTCCCCACTGTCTCTCTGACTACAGCTTCTATCACTCTCCCCTTTGTTTACATCATTCTAGCCTCTCTGGTCTCTTCACTATTCCTTAAATATATCTAAGACAGTCACCTTAGAGCCTTTGCACTTGCTGGAATATTCTTCCCCCATATATCTTCATGGGCTTCCCCCATAGCTCAGTTGGTAAAGAGCCTGACTGCAATGCAAGAGACCTGGGTTGGGAAGATCCCCTGGAGAAGGAAATGGCAACCCACTCTGATATTCTTGCCTGAAGAATCCCATGGACAGAGGAGCCTGACAGGCTACCGTCTATCGGGTCGCAAGAGTTGGACATGATTGAGCGACTAAGTGCACAGCATGCTCACATATATCCTCATAGCTCATCTCATTTCTTTCCAGGCTTTATTCGAATGTTATGTTCTTAGCTATGCCTTTCTGGCCTAATTTAGATAAAATAGCAACAATCCCTACTTCCCTCTTCCAACTGGAAGCATTCCCATCATTTTTCCCCTGTTCTATTTTTCCTATTGGAACTTATCCAGAAAGCTTACTAGAATACAAGCTCCATGAGTACAGGAACTCACCTGTTTTATTCACTTCTCTATCCACAATACGTAAAGCAGTATTTGACTTGTAATAAACCTCAGTAAACATTTGTGAGGTACATAAATGAGAGAGAAAAAAATAAGACAGTGTTTATGGCATATAGTGTGGGTAAAAATACATAGCATTCATAATTTTGACAGTGTCAGAATGAAGTACATATTCAAACACTTCCTCTAGGTAATACTGAAGAAAGGTGGGCAGATTTACTATTTAAATAATTCTGAATTGATCGATATTAAAGTAGGCATTCTTTTCCTCAAAAAAGATTATAGAACACCAAAAAGCTGTAGAATGAGGCAGAATGTTTGAAGTGAAAGTTGCTCAGCTGTGTCTGACTCTTTATCACCACATGGACTGTAGCCCACAAGGTTCTGTCCAGGAATTCTCCAGGCAAGAATACTGGAGTGGGTTGCCATGCTTTTCTCCAGGGGATCTTCCCGACCCAGGGATTGAACCCAGGTCTCCCGCATTGCAGGCAGATTCTTTACCGTGAGGCAGAATGTTATAAGCACCTTAAAAGAAATTTAAATAAAATTTAAATAAAACCTAATTTTATTGGTAAAATTAAAGAGGAAATATTTGATGTGAACATTGAAGGGCTGACAGAATTTCAACAGGCAATGTAGGGAGAATCTTCTACAACATAGTTGGAAGTAGGCATTCCAAAGATGAGAAGAACCACATGCAGAAAGAAGTGGAGGTAGGAAATCAAGGGGTTTATTTGTAGTAACAACAGCAACAAAGATCAGAGGGAGCTATGAAACATATATTCAAAATGTGTATCTGTATACACTTAAATATTACCTACACTCATTTGTTACCTTAAATATTACCTAAAGTTAGATGACACTGGAGTCTATGAAAGCACAACATCTCACTGAAAATTAGTGGTATGGTACCTGGTACAGATGGAAAAGGGCACACAAATTTTTTCATCACCACCAAGATAGTATCTTTTTAGGGTGACTGGAAAGGTTAGACATAAAAATTCAGAATAGTAGTATTTCAGGAACATTCCTAGGATGAGAATAGTAAAAGTTGCTGTGAGTTATGCTCAGTGTTTTGCTCAGTAGGTAATATTTAAGCTAACAAATGAGACATGAACAGGAGTTACCTAAGGAAAGAGCATTCCAAGCAAAGGTGTGCAGGACCTAGGTGGTGGAAAGATGGTGGCAAATTTAAAAAACTAGAAATCCTCTGTCTGGAGCAGAACGAGGGAGAGAGTATGAGTTGAGGCTGAAGAACAGAATGCTGGGAGGATGAGGTATCACCCTGCCAAGAAGCCATATGGAAGCTTATCTCACCCTGGCCTGCCACGGCAGCCTTGTGGCGAAGAGCAGAGGCTGCACAGCCAGGAAGACCTGTCATTTCTAGCCCTGCCACAAACCAGGGGCGGCGCAATACAATGGTAACGTGATGCTGAAGTGACATAATAATATAAGGTTCTTAGAATAAAGACTGAACATCACTCAATAGATAGGCTATTTTATTATTAGTCTCACTGTTATAATGTTAACCTATTTCAGTCTCCTCACCAAAAGAAGGGATTAAATAGGACTATTGTGAAGATTCACTGTATGGCATAAAATTAAAAAGACTCTCTGCAATAATGGCGGCTACTTCTCAAAAAAACATTGAGCATAACTCACAGCAACTGTTACTATTCTCATCCTAGGAATGTTCCTGAAATACTACTGTTCTGAATTTTTATGTCTAACCTTTCCAGTCACCCTAAAAAGATACTATCTTGGTGGTGATGAAAAAATTTGTGTGCCCTTTTCCATCTGTACCAGGTACCATACCACTAATTTTCAGTGAGATGTTGTGCTTTCATAGACTCCAGTGTCATCTAACTTTAGAGTGTAGGTGAAGGATTCCTGTGTAAGACTTCAAAGTTCACACCCACCATAGCTTAGACTCATGGTCAGATGCAAACCAGCCACCCAGAAAACAGTATCTTCATACTTCAGAACTATCAGTGGTTTACCTTCCTTGCCCTGCAGAATTTGACCAAATAATTCTCTGCACAAGTCTATCCAGCAGTCTCCTTTCTAGAGAAACACTGCTTAGTGCCACTCCTGGGCTATGGGCCCAGCCATAGCCTCAGGTCCAGCCAGGGAGCCAAGTTCTCACTTGTCCATAGATAGCTGGGACACACATTGTCCACCTCCTCCTTACTGTTGATTCTGGCAGCCTGACTTCATTACTTGCTTCCTGATTCCATTTGTACTTTATCTTCTAAATTAGAACCTCCTGATTCTTGCCTTGGATTTCCTTTAGTTCTGATTCTGAGTCTCCTAACTAGCATTGCATTCCATCAAGTCCACTCTACCATCATACCCTCCTACCCCAGGCCCCCCTAGTAATATTATTATCGAGAAAGATGTGAGGATGTCTTAGAGATTGGTGGAAAGTAATATGTTGAAGTTATTTAGATGAATAAATGTTATTCTCTAGTGAAAAAGATGCTAAATACTTGAAAAATGGATCAATACTTAAACAGCAGACTCTGTTTCCATGCATTTTAAATGTAAAAGGCCAAAGAGTATTTACTAAATCATGTATGTATTCCATATGATTTTAATTTAAAGGTAAAAGATGTAATTACATTAACAACCCTTACCCTTCCAGAGTCTGTGAGGAAAAAGAGGGCCTTAGGAGAAAGCTAGATTTCAGTTGCCTTTAATAGGCAGAAATGGAATTTATAGAAACAGAAAACCTCAAATCAAAAGAAAACCTAAAACTCAGGATATCAGTGGTAATTATGATAGAACAGAGGTGCCATAAGTCTTTGGTTATAATAGCAGACCTGGAGGCTAAGGAAAAGAGTGGTGGTCGGTGCGGGGAGTTTGATGAAGCTTGTAGGAGACCTGCACCCTTGTTACTGCTGGGCACTTGTTGGCAAAGGGGCTGTGTGCAAAGAGGGAATGGAGTCTGAAGGAATAAATGGGCTCCAAGATTTCATGTGGAATACATGATTCAGTAAATACTCTTTGGCCTTTTACATTTAAAATGCATGGAAACAGAGTCTGCTGTTTAAGTATTGATCCATTTTTCAAGTATTTAGCATCTTTTTCACTAGAGAATAACATTTATTCATCTAAATCACTTCCACATATTAAGGTACATAATTAAAATGCATTAATTAAGTTATGGGTGATCTTAAGAATTCAAATGCCTTTTTTAGAAATGGACAGTTGAAATTAATTCCTTTATTACTGTTCTAGGACCTTACTAACTTAACCAGGCTACGTCACTTAAAGGATTTATGTCTGAATGATCCTCAGTATAAAACCAATCCAGTTTGTGTGCTGTGTAATTATTCCACACATGTGTTATATCATTTGCCTTGCCTTCAAAGACTCGATACGTTTGATGTGTCACCAAAGCAGATCAAGGAACTGGCAGATGTAAGTGTATCCCTAATCAGGTATCTGTGACTTCAGTGTAATGAACTGCCTCTTTCTGGCCATGTCAACGTGTGGTAGGTGGTAGTGTTTTGTCAGTGTTGTCACCAATTCTCCTTCTGCCCAGTGAGCTGGATATTTCACATAAATGCATATAAATAATAATAATATTAGTACTAGAACCTCAATTTTGATGACAATACTGGAAGGTAAAATAATAGAAAAACATTTATAATTTATATAACCTTAAAGAAGAAAATCTGAAAAATTATCATCAATGCTAAGAATATACGAAAATTAATAAAACCTAAACAAAGTAGAAATGAAACAAGTAACTTCCTCTCATTTGGAATATTATATATCAAAATTAGAAAATACCCATGGTTGATGGTAGTATGCCAGGATTAGGTAGATTTTAATCTAGTTAAAGATGGTTTGGGGTTCTCTGTAAGTATAAGTGGATCCACTCACACTGCCAAAATCTTGAAGATGTCCAAAATCTTGAAGATGACCAAAATCTTGAGAGCTTTTCCTGGGCTGTCACTGATGGTGAATCTCTCAGTAAAGGGGCTACTTTGACATGGTACTAAAGGCTTTGTAATTTGAGAATAGAGTTCATAGGAATTTACCATGTTTATTAATATTCTTTCCACATTATATTTCTACTTCTCCTTCCAGTCCATTGAGGCCCATTTGTTCATTTATTTAACCATTCAATAAACAGTTTATGAGTATCTAGAATGTGCCAAGCATGTGGATGCCCCCACATAAAGCCCTTCCATCCTTTCCTTGTGGTTCATCCATTATCTCAACACAGATGAAGAATGCCTTTACCTATTTATCTTGTTTCTCTTCTCTTGTTAGCCTGAGGATTTATTGTCAAGTTCCCTTCTTTCCTCTCTTCTTTTCAAAACTGAGATTATCCTCTCTCCCATCCCAATCTAAGAAGTGAGCTGTCTTGTAATATTGAGCAAAGGGCTAGATAGTTATTGTCTACTAGCAGAGGTTCAGAGTCATTGGAGGGTCAGGTAGGAATGTCTTCTCTAACAGTGTTAAGTCAAAAATAATTACAAAACTTCACAGTGACACCATATTTTTGAAAGTTCCATTATCATCTATGTGTTTTTTAATCACACACTTTCTAAAAGGTGAGCAGGGTGAATATGCTTCATTAAACTACTTGTCTGATTAATTTATCTAACAAATATTTAATGCCTATTAGACATTGAGACACAGTTTAGGGCACTAGAAATAAAATGACCAAAATAGATAAAACCCCTGCTTCCATATGGAGTTTACATTCTAGTGAGAGAAGGCAGATAATAAGGACTAAATGAGTAAAAAACTAGTATGTCAGATGGTGATAAATGCTATGGAGAACAACACGGTGAAGGAAACAAGATTGTTGTTAGGCGCAGAGGAAGGGCTATTGCCTTTTTTGTGTAGAATTGTTGGGAAATTATTTATTTAGGCAACATTTGAGCAGAGAACTGAGGAAGTAATGGGGCAAGCTCTTCAGGGATCAGCAAGAACAAAGACCTTAAGCAGGAGCATGCCTCTCATATTTTAAGAACAACAAGGAGGCTAGTCTGGCTGGAGCTGAGTAAATAAAGAGGAGAGAAAGAGATGAATACAGGAGTGGCGGGGTCGGGGGGTGGGGGGCAAACCATGTGAGTCTGAAGAATGGTGTAAGAACTTTGGCTTTTACTTTCAGTGATATGAGGCCACTGGAAAACTTTGAGAGGAGGTGAAACAAGATGCCTTATGTTTTAAAGTGTTAATCACTCAGTCATGTCCGACTCTGTGACCTCATGGACTGTAGCCTGCCATGAAATTCTCCAGGCAAGAATACTGGAGTGGGTAGCCATTCCTTTCTGCAGGTGATCATCCCAACCTAGGGATCAAACCCTGGTCTCCCACACTACAGACAGATTCTTTACTGCCGGAGCCACTAGAGAAGCAAAGGGATCTTTTTTTGGATAATAAATTAAGAATAGAGGATTTGAGGGAAAAGGTGAAAGCAGAGAGACCAGTTAGGTTCCAGAAACTTGGATGAGAGATGTTGATGGTTTGATACAGGACACTATAGTGGAGGTAGTAAAAAGTAATCAAATTGTGGTAGTAGTTAGAAGGTGGGACCCATCTGGATTTGCTGATAGATTGAATTTGAAGTGTAGAAGAACAAAGTAGAGAATAATTCTGAGCAACTGGCCCAAGCAACTGAGGGAAAAGGAGCTGCTATTTGATGAGATAAGGAAGAGTATGGGAGGAATACATTTAGAAGGAAGAATCACAGTCTAATTTTAAGCACAGAAGGTTTGAATAATCTTTTGAACATCTGAGATAGATATGAGTCTGTTTAATAGAGTCACCTAGGTTGAAGATATAAATATGAGAATTGAAAGCAGAAGGATAGTACCAAGCTGAGGACTGGATGAATCACCAAGGGCATGGTGTGGATGGGAAGGTAGGGTAGGTGTGTCACTTGGGTAGGTAGGTCCTGACTTTACTTGCTACTTGTAGGCAAAAAAAAAAAAAACGCACCGTTTGCCGTTTCCTTAGTTAATGATTTTTTTTTTTCCTTAGTGGCACACAAGAAACAAGCTCTTCTTGGTCAGGAATTTTTATCTGCTAATCATCACCCAAAACAGCTTTCCCCACTCTTAAATGCTCCAATTTTATGAATGCCTTGTATTTTACACAAGGATTTAATGATTTCAGTTTCAGAATTTCATAGCATGTGTGGGAAAGGGAATTATTTTGCTTTTTCAGCATTCATATATTTGTTTCCATTCCATCTTTTATGCCAAATAATTCTGTTGGGATCTTGACTATCTACTCTCTACTAAGTAAATCAGATAACAGTATACAAGCCTTCCAACTTATTTGAGTACAGATTTCCTGATAAAAAAAAATCTCTTCATTATTTCAGGTAAACAGTTAAAGCCAGGTCATATTATATTAATAATATTATTAATAATATGACCTGATTTGTTTATTTTCTTCTCAGCTAGTTCTTTTTACTAGTATAACTCATAAGCACCATTTACTTTGTGTATTTCTTTTTTGTATTTTTAAATTTTTTTCTTTTTTAATTTATTTTTTAACTGAAGGATAATTGCTTTATAGAATTTTGTTGTTTTCTGTCAAATTTCAACATGAATCGACCATAGGTATATATATTTCCCCTCCTTTTTGAACCTCCCTCCTATCTCCCTCTCCATCCCACCTCTCTAGGTTGATACAGAGCCCCTGTTAAAGAGTTTCCTGAGCCATATAGCAAATTCCCATTGGCTATCTATTTGTAAGTTTCCATGTTACTCTTTTCATTCATCTCACCCTCTCCTCCCCTCTCCCCATGTCCATAAGTCTATTCTCTATGTCTGTTTGCCCATTGCTGCCCTGTAAATAAGTTCTTCAGTATCATTCTTCTAGATTCCGTATATATGTGTTAGAATACAATATTTATCTTTCTTTTTCTGAGTCACTTCATTCTGTATAATAGGTTCTGTGTTCATCCACCTCATCAGAACGGACTCAAATGTGTTCCTTTTTATGGCTGAGTAGTATTCCATTGTGTATATGTACCACAACTTCTTTATCCATTCATCTGTCAATAGACATCTAGGTTGCTTCCATGTTCTAGCTATTGTAAGTAGTGCTGCAGTG
Source organism: Bubalus kerabau (assembly GCF_029407905.1). NCBI lineage: Eukaryota > Metazoa > Chordata > Mammalia > Artiodactyla > Bovidae > Bubalus > Bubalus kerabau. The sequence continues at coordinate 77,110,993 of NC_073633.1, forward strand.
AACAATGGGATACATGTGTCTTTTTCAGTTTTGGTTTCCTCAGGGTATATGCCTAGGAGTGGGATTGCTGAGTCATATGGTGGTTTTATTCCTAATTTTTTAAGGCATCTCCATACTGTCTTCCTTAGTGGCTATATCAGTTTACATTCCCACCAACAGGGCAAGAGTGTCCCCTTTTCTCCACACCCTCTTCAGCATTTATTGTTTGTAGACTTTTTGATGATGGCCATTCTGACTGGTTTGAGGAGATACCTCACTGTAGTTTTGAATTGCATTTCTCTAAAAATGAGCGATGTTGAGCATCTATCTTTTCATGTGTTTGTTAGCCATCTGTATGTCTTCTTTGGAGAAATGTCTGTTTAGGTCTTTTTTCCCACTTTTTGATTAGGTTGTTTGTTTTTCTGGTATTGAGTTGTATGAGCTGCTTGTATATTTTGGAAATTTATCCTTTGTCAGTTGTTTTATTTGCTGTCATTTTCTCCCATTCTGAGCATTGTCTTGCTTATAGTTTCCTTTGCTGTGCAAAAGCTTTTACATTTAATCAGGTCCCACTTGTTTACTTCTGTTTTTATTTCCATTATTCTAGGAGGTGGGTCATGGAAGATCTTGCTTTGATTTAGGTCATTGAGTGTTCTGCCTATGTTTTCCTCTAAGAGTTTTATAGTTTCTGGCCTTACCTGTAGGTCATTAATCCATTTCAAGTTTGTCTTTGTGTATGGTGTTAGGAAGTGTTCTAATATCATTCTTTTACATGTAGCTGTCCAGTTTTCCCAGCACCATTTATTGAAGAGGCTGTCTTTGCCCCATTGTATATTCTTGCCTCCTTTGTCAAAAATAAGGTACCCACAGGTGCATGGGTTTATTTCTGGGCTTTCTATCTGTTTCATTGGTCTATATTTCTGTTTTTGTGCCAGTACCATACTGTCTTGATGACTGTAGCTTTGTAGTATAATCTGAAGTCAAGAAGGTTGATTCCTCCAGCTTCATTCTTCTTTCTCAAGACTTCTTTGGCTATTCAGGGTCTTTTGTATTTCCATATGAATTTTGAAAAATTTTTATGTAGTTCTGTGAAAAATGCCGTTGGTAATTTGATAGGGATCGCATTGAATCTGTAGATTGCATTTGGTAGTATAGTCATTTTCACAATATTGATTCTTCCTACACAGGAACATGGAATATCACTCCCATCTGTTTATGTCATCTTTGATTTCTTTCATCAGTGTCTTAAAATTTTCTGTATTCAGTTGTTTTCTCTCCTTAGGGAAATTTATTCCTAGATATTTAATTCTTTTTGTTGCAGTGGTGAATGGGATTGATTCCTTAATTTCTCTTTCTAATTTTTCATTGTTAGTATATAGAAATGCAAGTGATTTCTGTGTATTGATTTTGTATCCTACAACTTTGCTAATTTCACTGATTAGCTCTACTAATTTTCTGATACTATCTTTAGGGTTTTCTATGGCAATGGCACCCCACTCCGGTACTCTTGCCTGGAAAATCCCATGGATGGAGGAGCCTGGTAGGCTGCAGTCCATGGGGTCACAAGGAGTTGGATATGACTGAGCGACTTCACTTTCACTTTTCACTTTCATGCATTGGAGAAGGAAATGGCAACCCACTCCAGTGTTCTTGCCTGGAGAATCCCAGGGGCAGGGGAGCCTGTTGGGCTGCCATCTATGGGGTCGCACAGAGTCAGACACGACTGAAGCAACTTAGCAGCAGCAGCAGCATGTACAGTATCATGTCATCTGCAAGCAGTGAGAGCTTTACTTCTTCTTTTCTGAACTGGATTCCTTTTATTTCTTTTTCTTCTCTGATTGCTGTAGCTAGGACTTCCAGAACTATGCTGAATAATAGTGGTGAAAGTGTACACCCTTGTCTTGTTCCTGATCTTAGGGGGAATGCTTTCAGTTTTTCACCATTGAGAATAATGTTTGCTGTGGGCTTATCATATATGGCCTTTACTATGTTGAGGTAGGTTTCTTCTATGCAAATTTTTTGAAGAGTTTTAATCATAAATGGGTGCTGAATTTTGTCAAAGGCTTTTTCTGCATCTATTCAGATGGTCATATGGTTTTTATCTTTCAGTTTGTTAATATGGTGTATCACATTGATTGATTTGCATATATTGAAGAATCCTTGCATCCCTGAAATGAACCCAACTTGATCATGGTGTATGAGCTTTTTGATGTGTTGCTGAATTCTGTTTGCTAAGATTTTGTTGAGGATTTTTGCATTTGTGTTTATCACTGATATTGGCCTGTAGTTTTCTTTTTTCATGTCTTTGATTTTGGTATCGGGGTGATGATGGCCTCATAGAATGAGTTTGAAAGTGTTCCTTCCTCTGCAATTTTTTTAAAGAGTTTTTTTTTTTTTTTTTTTTGAAAAATTTTGAGAGTTTTACCTTGTGGCTCAACTGGTAAAGAATCTACCTGCAATGTGGGAGACTTGGATTCGATCCCTGGATTGGGAAGGTCTCCTGAAGAAGGGAAAGGCTACCCACTTCAGTATTCTGGCCTAGAGAATTCCATGGATGTCCATGGGCTCACAAAGAGTTGGACATGATAATAGGTGGTATTAACTTTGGGCTTCCCTTGTGGCTCAGCTAGTAAAGAATCTGCCTGCAGTCTGAGAGATCTGGGTTCGATCCCTGGGTTGGGAAGATCCCCTGGAGAAAGGAAAGGCTACCCACTCCAGTATTCTGGCCTGGAGAATTCCATGGACTGTATCAAAGAGTCAGACACAACTGAGAAACTCTCACTTGAGAAGGATAGGCATTATCTCTTCTCTAAATGTTTGATAGAGTTCTCCTGTGAAGTCATCTCGTACTGGGCTTTTGTGTTTTGGGAGATTTTTGATCACAGGCTTCAATTTCAGTGCTTGTAATTGGGTTGTTCATAATTTCTGTTTCTTCCTGGTTCACTCTTGGAAGATTGAACTTTTCTAAGAATCTGTCCATTTCTTCCAGGTTATCCATTTTATTGCCATATAGTTGTTCATAATAGCCTCTTATAATCCTTTGTACTTATGCATTGTCTGTTGTAACCTCTCCTTTTTCATTTCTAATTTTGTTGATTTGACTCTTCTCTCTTTTTTTCTTGATGAGTCTGGCTAACGGTTTGTCAATTTTATCCTCTCAAAGAACCAGCTTTTAGTCTTATTAATCTTTACTATTGTTTCTTTCAGTTCTTTTTCATTTATTTCTGCTCAGATCTTTATGTTTCTTTCCTTCTACTAATCTTGGGGTTTTTTTTTTTTTCTTCTTCTTTTTCCAGTTGTTTTAGGTGTAAAGTTAGGTTGTCTGTTTGATGTTTTTCTTGATTCTTGAGGTATTGCTATAAACTTTCTTCTTAGAACTGCTTTTGCTGCAACCCATAGGTTTTGACCTGCCTCTTGAGAAATCTGTATGCAGGTCAGGAAGCAAAAGTTAGAACTGGACATTGAACAACAGACAGGTTCCAAATCGGGAAAGGAGTACGTCAAGGCTGTGTATTGTCACCCTGCTTATTTAACTTATATGCAGAAGACATCAGGAGAAATGCTGGGCTGGATGAAGCACAAGCTGGAATCAAGATCGCCGGGAGAAATATCAATCACCTCAGATATGCAGATGACACCATCCTTATGGCAGAAAGTGAAGAAGAACTAAAGAGCCTCTTGATGAAAGTGATAGAGGAGAGTAAAAATGTAGGCCTGAAACTCAACATTCAGAAAACTAAGATCATGGCATCTGGTCCCATTACTTCATGACAAATAGATGGGGAAACAGTGGAAACAGTGACAGACTTTATTTTGGGGGCTCAAAAATCATTTCAGATGGTGACTGAAGCCATGAAATTAAAATACGTTTGCTCCTTGGAAGAAAAGTTGTGATCAACCTAGCCAGCATATTAAAAAGCAGAGATATTACTTTGCCAACAAAGGTCCATCTAGTCAAACTATGGTTTTTCCAGTAGTCATGTATGGATGTGAGAATTGGACTATAAAGAGCTGAGTGCTGAAGAATTGATGGTTTTGAACTGTGGTGTTAGAGAAGACTCTTGAGAGTCCCTTGGGCAGCAAGGAGATCAAACCAGTCCATCCTAAAGGAAATCAGTCCTAAAAATTCACTGGAAGGACTGATACTGAAGCTGAAACTCCAATACTTTGGCCACCTGATGCAAAGAACTGACTTACTAGAAAAGACCCTGATGCTGGGAAAGATTGAAGGTGGGAGGAGAAGGGAACGACAGAGGCTGAGACGGTTGATTGGCATCACTGACCCAATGGACATGAGTTTGAGTAAACTCCGGGAGTTGGTGATGAACAGGGAGACCTGGCGTGATGCAGTCCATGGGGTCAGAAAGAGTTGGACATGACTGAGTGACTGAACTGAACTGAACTGATAGGTTTTGAATTGTTGTCTTTTCATTGTCATTTGTTTCTAGAAATTCTTTGATTTCCCTTTTGATTTCTTCAGTAACCTGTTGGTTATTTAGAAACGTGTTGTTTAATCTCCATGTGTTTGTGTTTCTTATAGTTTTTTTCTTGTAATTGACTCTAGTCTCATAGCATTGTGGTCAGAGAAGATGCTTGATATGATTTCAGTTTTCTTTAATTTACTGAGGTTTGATTTGTGACCCAAGATGTGGTCTATCCTGGAGAATGTTCCATGTGCACTTGAGAAGAAGGTGTACTCTTCTGCATTTGGATGGAATGTCCTGAAGATATCAGTGAGATCCATTTCATGTAATGTATCATTTAAGACTTGTGTTTCCTTATTAATATTCTGTTTTGATGATCTTTCCATTGGTGTGGAGTGGGATGGTAAAGTCTCCTACTATTATTGTGTTATTGTCAATTTCTCCTTTATGTCTGTTAGTGTTTGTCTTATGTACTGAGGTACTCCTATGTTGGGTGCATAGATATTTACAATTATGTCTTCCTCTTGGATTGATTCCTTATCATTATGTAGTGTCCTCCCTTACCTCTTGTAATCTTCTTTATTTTAGGGTCTATTTGTCTGACATGAGGATTGCTACTCCAGCTTTCTTTTGCTTCCCATATGCATGGAATATATTTTTCTATCCTCTCACTTTCAGTCTATATGTGTCTTTAGGTCTGAAGTGGATTTCTTGTAGACCGCATATATTTAGGTCTTGTTTTGTATTCATTCAGCCAGTCTGTGTCTTTTGTTTGGAACATTTAGCTTATTTACATTTAAAGTAATTATTGATATATATGTTCCTATTGCCATTTTCTTAATTATTTGGGGTTGATTTTGTAGATATTTTTTCTTCTCTTATATTTCTTGACTATAAAATCCCTTTAATATGTGTTGTAAAGCTGGTTTGGTGGTACTGAATTCTCTTTAACTTTTGTTTGTCTGAAAAGCTTTGTATTTCTCCATCAATTTTGAATGAGATCCTTCCTAGGTATAGTAATCTGGGCTGTAGATTTTTCGCTTTCAGTACTTTAAATATATCCTGCCATTCCCTTCTGGCCTGCAGAGTTTCTGCTGAAAGATCAGCTGTTAAGCATATGGGGTTTCCCTTGTATGTTACCGGTTGCTTTTCCCTTGCTGCTTTTAATATTCTTTCTTTGTGTTTAGTCTTTGTTAGTTTGATTAGTATGTGTCTTGGCATTTTTCTCCTTGGGTTTATCCTGTATGGTAATCTTTGTGCCTCTTGGACTTGATTGACTATTTCCTTTTCCATGTTGGGGAAATTTTCAACTATAATCTCTTAAAAAATGTTCTCATACCCTTTCTTTTTTTCTTCTTCTGGGACCCCTATAATTAGAATGTTGGTATGTTTATATTGTCCCAGAGATCTCTGAGACTGTCCTCAGTTCTTTTCATTCTTCTTACTTTTTTTTCTTCAGAAGTTATTTCCACCATTTAATCTTCCAGCTCAGTGATTCATTCTTCTGCTTCAGATATTCTGCTATTGATTCCTTCTAGGGTATTTTTAATTTCAGTAATTGTGTTGTCTCTGTTTGTTTATTCTTTAATTCTTCTAGGTCTTTGTTAATTTATTCTTGCATTTTCTCCATTCTGTTTTCAAGGTTTTTAATCATCTTTACTATCATTATTCTGAGTTCTTTTTCAGGTAGTTTGCCTACTTCCTCTTCATTTATTTGGACTTCTGTGTTTCTAGTTTGTTCCTTCATTTGTGTAGTTTTTCTCTGCCTTTTCATTATTTTTTTTAACTTATTGTGTTTGAGGTCTCCTTTTTGCAGGCTTCAAGGTTGAATTCTTTCTTCCTTTTGGTTTCTGCCCTCCTAAGGTTGGTCCAGTGGTTTGTGTAAGCTTCATATAGGGTGAGATTTGTGCTGAGTTTTTGTTTGTTTGTTTGTTTCTCCTCTGATGGGCAAGGCTGACTGAGGTGGTAATCCTGTCTGCTGATGATTCAGTTCAGTTCAGTTCAGTTCAGCTGCTTAATCATGTCTGATTCTTTGTGACCCCATGGACTGCAGCACGCCAGGCTTCCCTGTCCATCACCAACTCCTGGAGCTTACTCAAACTCATGTCCATCAGGTCAGTGATCCCATCCAACCATTTCATCCTGTCAGCCCCTTCTCCTTCTGCCTTCAGTCTTTCCCAGCATTAGGGTCTTTTCTAGTGAGTCAGTTCTTTGCATCAGGTAGCCAAAGTATTGAAGTTTCAGCTTCAGCATCAGTCCTTCCAATGAGTATTCAGGACTGATTTCCTTTAGGATGGACTGGTTGGATCTCCTTGGTGCCCAAGGGACTCTCAAGAGTCTTCTCCAACACCACAGTTCAAAAGCATCAATTCTTCGGTGCTCAGCTTTCTTCACGGTCCAACTCTTATAACTGTACATGACTACTGGTAAAATGCTGATGATTGCATTTGTATTTTTGTTTTGTTTGTTGTTTAGACGAGGTGTCCTGCACAGGGTGCTAACTGGTGGTTGGGTGATGCCAGGTCTTGTATTCAAGTGGTTTCCTTTGTGTGAGTTCTCACTATTTGATACTCCCTAGTCGTCTAGTCAAGGCTATGGTTTTTCCTGTGGTCATGTTTGGATGTGAGAGTTGGACTGTGAAGAACGCTGAGTGCCGAAGAATTGATGCTTTTGAACTGTGGTGTTGGAGATGCCTCTTGAGAGTCCCTTGGACTGCAAGGAGATCCAACCAGTCTGTTCTGAAGAAGATTAGCCCTGGGATTTCTTTGGAAGGAATGATGCTGAAGCTGAAACTCCAGTACTTTGGCCACCTGATGCGAAGAGTTGACTCATTGGAAAAGACTCTGATGCTGGGAGGGATTGGGGGCAGGAGGAGAAGGGGACGACAGAGGATGAGATGGCTGGATGGCATCACTGACTCGATGGACGTGAGTCTGAGTGAACTCCAGGAGTTGATGATGGACAAGGAGGCCTGGTGTGCTGTGATTCATGGGGTTGCAAAGAGTTGGACACGACTGAGCGACTGAACTGAACTGAACTGAACTGATGGTTAGTTCCACTAGCAAAGTAATGCTCAAAATTCTCCAAGCCAGGCTTCAACAGTATGTGAACTATGAACTTCCAGATTCAAGCTGGATTTGGAAAAGTCAGAGGAACCAGAAATCAAATTGCCAACATCTGTTGGATCATCAAAAAAGCGAGAGAGTTCCAGAAAAACATCTACTACTGCTTTATTGACTATGCCAAAGCCTTTGACTGTGTGGATCACAACAAACTGTGGAAAATTCTGGACATGGAACAATAGAGGGAAAGGAGTACGTCAAGGCTGTATATTGTCACCCTGCTTATTTAACTTATGTCCAGAGTACATCATGAGAAATGCTGGACTGGATGAAGCACAAGCTGGAATCAAGATTGCCAGGAGAAATATCAATAGCGTCAGATATGTAGATGGCACCACACTTATGGCAGAAAGTGAAGAAGAACTAAAGAGCCTCTTGATGAAAGTGAAAGAGGAGAGTGAAAAAGTTGGCTTAAAATTCAACATTCAGAAGACTCAGATCATGGCATCTGGTCCCATCACTTCATGGCAAATAGATGGGGAAACACTGGAAATTGTGACAGACTATTTTTGGGAACTCCAAAATCACTGCAGATGGTGACTGCAGCCATGAAATTAAATGATGCTTGCTCCTTGGAAGAAAAGTCATGACTAACCTAGACAGCATTTAAAATCAGAGACATTACTTTGGCAACAAAGGTCCATCTCGTCAAAGCTTTGGTATTTCCAGTAGTCATGTATGGATATGAGAGTTGGACTATAAGGAAAGCTAAGTGCTGAAGAATTGATGCTTTTGAAATGTGGTGTTAGAGAAGACTCTTGAGAGTCCCTTGGACCGCAAGGATATCCAACCAGTCCATCCTAAAGGAAATCAGTCCTGAATATTCATTGGAAGGACTGATGCTTAAGCTGAAACTCCAATACTTTCGCCACCTGATGTGAAGAGCTGACTCATTTGAAAAGACCCTGATGCTGGGAAAGATTGAAGGCAGGAGGAGAAGGGGACGACAGAGGATGAGATGGTTGGATGTCATCACCGACTCAATGGATATGAGTTTGAGTAAACTCCAGGAGTTGGTGATGGACAGGGAAGCCTGGCCTGCTGTAGTCCATGGGGTCACAAAGAGTTGGACACAACTGAGTGACTGAACTGAACTGACCTGAGGGTTAGTTTTCTGGTAGTCTAGGATCTTGGAGTCAGTGCTCCCACTCCAAAGGCTCAGGGCTTGATCTATATCCTCCCACTAAACTGTAAATCCCGTGCAGTACTGGGAACATGTCTGGTTCACCACTATGATGTCTTTAGAATCCACCACACCCATATCAAGAAATCCAAACAGGAAGAAGCTCAAGGTCAAGGAAACTCCCAGGTGCCATGGAAAGAACAGGAGTTTCTGAGGCAGGCTGGCCACTGTTCTTTTAAGAACCTGAAGTGCTTTCCAAGATTTCTTGAGCCTCCACTTTCCAGTCCGTAAAATGGGGAGAGCTAGTTGTGCGTGCAAAGCTCCTGGTGCCTGGTGTATTTCTTAATGGTGGATTTAATCAGTTTATCATGATAAGCATTAATAACTACATGACCCATTGATATTAAGAAATTCAAGATAACTGAATTAGATTGACAGTTTAGTAACTTGCTTAATCTAAAACAAATTCATCTAGAGCATCATTTTACAAACTTGTAAAAAAAAACACGAAATGCTATTTCTTAAACATGATTTTAAAAAATGAATGTTACCTTTGCTTTTATTATCTTAAATTTATTTTTTCAATTAATCAAATAGGAATAATACATTAGTTTTAGTAGTACTGCTGCATTACCTAAATGATATTTGTAAATTGAGTTCTATCTATATTCTCTTTATGTTGGCATCCTGAAAGTAAATGTAAATATGCCCCACACTTAAAATATTACCCACAGAGAAAATCTTTGAGATTTTTATATTTTGCTTATTAAATTTGAGTAGAGAATTCTGTATAACCATTATCATTTCAACTAATAATATTAGTAACTGAGCATGTAAAACTTTAAATTTTTATATAAACACACCACACTCATATAATACCACTAATAATTACCTATAATGTTTTGTTTCAGCTAACCTTCTGGGTTTTTTCTCACTTTTAGACCACAGCAATGAAAAAAATAATGTATTACAATATGCGTATAAAAACTGTTCAGAGGCATCTTAATGAAGATCTTGAAAAACTGAATGATCGAAAATGTAAATTACAGAAGTTGCCAGAAGAACGAATAAAATTATTCAACTTTTTGAAAAAGAATGTAAGATAATATCGTAAAATTTCAATAGCCATGTCTTAATAAAACTGGCAGATGGCATTATCTTTTAAATTTTATATATATGTATAGAATTATACGTATACATTAGTACCAAGTTTCAAGTAAGTTTGCCCTGAAAATGTTTTGATTCTAGGTACTTAACTTGGCTTCATTCTGTGCTTAGAAGTCTGCAATTTAAAAAGCGTATAGGCTTATTAATTTACAGAATTTTAAAAATACTGGGTAATTCAATATAATTCACTGAGTTATAGAGATCTGTGAGACTTATTTCACTGCATTTTTATTAGATACCAGCAGGCTGTGCTCAAAATTCATTTTTTGTCTAAAGAGCTAAAATATTCCTTCACTAACACTATTAAGGTATACAATGTGGTGGGAACTTTATAACAAGCTATACTTTAGTAGTTATATGTTCCTTTTTTATTTAGAATAAATTGAATTTCCTTTACTAAAAGTGGACTCTGAAAAATGAAGAATTACCTCAAAACAGAATTTTGTATGTATCAGAATTTATTGTATTTAAAAAGTATAGGAAAATAATGCTTTATTTAAGCAATAGTGTTAAGAAAATAGTCACAATACTTGGGAGTAGGAGAATTGAGTCCTTACTTTATACTTGACCAAAAGCTAATATAATGGGGAAAAATAATTAAATGTAAAAATAAAATCATAAAAAGGCAGAGAATATATAGATTAATATATTTGATTGATCTCAGTCTGCCAAATAAGAAAAATACTATAAACTCTAGAAAAACACTATAAATCATGAAGAACAGAATTAAGATTAGATTTTAAAAAGTGCTTTTGTACTAAATAGCATCATTAATGAAAATAAATAATAAATGACAATCTGAAAAATTTTGTTTAGGATAAAGGTACTCATAAACAAAACAAAAAGGAAATATCCAGATAGAAAAATTGAACAAATTCCATGAACTTTCATTTTACAATAGAAGAAATAAAAACTGACTAATAAACATCTGAAAGAAGACCTCAGTTTGACTGTTAATTTCTGGGTATGAAATAAGACAACAAGCAACCATTTTCACCTATAAATTTGTCATAGCCTGCCTGGTGAAGATGCATGTGTGCATGCTCAGTCGCTTCTGACTGTTTGCAACCCCATGGACTGTAGCCCACTAGGCTCCTCTGTCCATGGGATTTTTTCAGGCAAGAATACTGGAATGGATAGTCATTTCCTACTCCAGGGGATCTTCACAACCCAGGGATTGAACTCGAGCCTTCTGCATCTCCTGCATTGGCAGGCAGATTCTTTACTTCTGAGCCACCTGGGAAGCCCACCTGGTGAAGATGGGTGTGACACTATTACGCCACTGATGAGAGTGTAATTGGGTCATATATATTACTAACAGTCTAAAAATGCTCATAGCCTTTGACCCAGTAAATCTACTACTAGATTTGGATAAATACTTATATATAAGAATATTCATCACTGTGCTATTAATAATAATAAAAACTGGAAACTACCTCAATGTTTAAATTTAAAAAGATAGGAAGAATTATTCATTCTTAAGATAGAATGGTATGTAGCCATTAAAAACCAAGTTTTTAAATACATTAATACTCTTTCTGAAATGAACAAGTTTAAATTCAATTATAGTCAAAAAATATTCTTAAAGTTAAAACATTAACATAATTTAAATTATTTATTTGAATAAGAAATCACAGGAGAACCAGTATATGGAAATCACTCTTTATCTGCCATTTTCATGTGCAAATGGATATATTAATATGTGAAAAATAATAGCTATAGGTTATATAAACTACAGACAATTTTATAAAATATGCTTACTTGGTTGTTTAACAACTATATATAGCCATTACAGAGAAGGGAGTAGGGAAACTTAACAAATTAGTCTATTTGTATACACCTGTCTGTGTACAGTACAATTTATCTTGAAATCCATCCTACAAGACTGGGGTTAGGGTAAGGCAAGTGAGGCACTCACTCTGGGCTCAAAATTTAAGGGAAGGTTCAAAACCTCCATAATAAAGATAAATCTTATACTTTAATGTAATACATTTTAAAAATACCAATGAATGCAAAAAAGTTCTTTATGAACAAAAAAAATCCCAAATATCAAGTTATGCTGATAACTATTTTGCAGAGTCATATAGGAGACTGAGGCAAAGAGAAAAATGTGCACGCTATACCCATGCTTTTATGTATTTTTATGTTAATTTTTCCCAGAATACCAAAATAGTTGAAAAATTGACAAGTAGGAGTGATAAAAGTCACATTATTTCTAGTTTAGGTATTTTCTTTGTATCAAAACCAGCGGAGCTAACTCATCAATAATATTTTAAAATTTACTTCTTTGCTTTTCTCATTTTCAATTGAGAGGACTGCTATGTTTGAAGTAGTTAATATTGTCTTTCATTTGGGCAAGAGAAACTGGGTGACTGAACTTGAACTAAAGTTATAATCATGTGTTTGCCATGGTTTTATGAAGTTTGACTTATTTATATCTAGGTTTCTACTTTACTAATTTAAGTTAACTAAATATTTAATAGATTCCACTAAATGATTTTGCTCTCTGGCACATTGATTTCAACAGTTGGAACGGGAACTGACTGAACTCAAAGGATCTGGGAAAGGACACAATGATAGATCCAATAACAATAAAGTAACTGAGCTTGAAAAATCAAAAATCTGTGAAACTGTCACAGAAGAACCAAGTCTTCAACAGAAGATAGTGATCAAACTAAATGCCTTGAATGAAAGGGTAACATTCTGGAACAAAAAACTAGATGAGTATGTTTAATGAATTATCTACTTGTTCAAATTTGAAACATGAAGAAAAAGAAAGTTCTAGGTCATTAGTTGAGCCCAATTCTCTCCTTCAGGAATGGAAAGAATTACAGTATGAAGTACAACATAAAATGTGTTTCCAGCCCAGTTCTTAGGAGAGATGGGCATCTCTGGTTCAAAGCTAAATTTAGTTTTTTACACAGGCAATACTTTACTAGAAACAGTGCATTTCCTTTGAGTGGCTTCTTGTCACACCATTACTCTCGTATCTGCAAACTAAAAACATTAGTTTTTTTTAACATTAGCTGCTACTGGTGCAGAAACTCACAACAGATGAGACTGGGCAAAGCACATACAAAAGTTGTCTGGAAATATGTAGAAACAAATTCAGGTTGAGTATCAACTAGAAACAGAAATCAAGAAGACTTAGTAAGTACTGTGAGTTTCCTTTTACTTAAGAGGGCCCTAAGTGGATAAGTTAGTTTGCCCTATAATAATACTAACAAAATAATAACATACTTACTGAGTTCTTCCTCAGTGCCAAATTCTTTTCTAAGAGCTTTACATATATTTTGCATATAATCCTCAAAAAGGCCTATTCAGGTATAAGTAATGTCAATAATGTTATTTTCTGAGAAATTGCAGTAGAAAAATGTTGTGATTTGTCTAAAATCTGAGAATCATAAATGGTAAAGCCAGGAGTCTTCTAACGTTCACTTGTTCTGAGGTTAACAAAATTTGAGGTGATTATAATTGCCAAAAATAGAATGTCTTTTACTTGGTTTAACTGTTAACATCAGGCTTTCTTTATCCACTGATGAAAGCCTTATATTTTGACATCAACTTAGAAGAAGCTATCATGAATTTTAGTGTTGTGATTTTTAGATAATTTTAACGTTTGTTTTTTTTCTTAAATAGAATTGAAGCAATTTATCGTATTGAAGTAAAACGAAAGAAGAAAAGTCATAGTTTCTTAATCCCATTTTTGTTAATTGAATTGGAGACAGTGGGAAATATCCACTTTGAAGAAGGCACTCGATCTGATGACTGGTAAATCTTTTGAAATTTAGTTATAGCTTTAAAACTAATCTTAAGTGCTTAGGATCATAGACCAAAATATCAACTTATAAAAATCTTAAAATGTCCCATTTCAACACACTTTCCATATAGAGTATTCATCAACTGAAAATTGGCAGTTACTTACTTTACACCTATATATTTATCTGTTTACACAATTGCCATGAGCTAACTTGAAAACATCCTAATAGTAATTCTTTACTTTTTACTCAATTTCCCTTAGCCCAAGAGCAGAATATAATTTAGAAAAGTTATGGTCAAGCATTTATTTTATGTCTATACTGTTTATTTCTGGACTGAATATAGCCCTGGTTTCTGACTACTGGGTGAGAATCTAGAGCAGAAAAGGAATGGCAAGGCAGGATTGGCAGCAGCAGGTTGTAAACACTGGAGGATCCTGCATAGTGTATTTCCTGCGAGTCCACAGAGTCAAACTAGTTGTCTAGAACTAGCTAGTCAGGGTGCACATAGACTTTATGCGTTTTAAAATAAGGCAGATACTTAAAAACTAGGAATTCAGGTGAAAAGTCCATCTGGACAAAAACAGAATAGCCCCCCCAAAACAGAAGCCAGAAGCAGGCATCTACACTTAAGAATCAAGGCCTACTGGTAGAACAAGAAAGTGGTTGTGTTGCTTCAGCTATAGAGTGTGTGTATGTGTGTGTGTGCGCACGCACTCAGTCGGGTCCAACTCTTTGCAACCCCATGGACTGTAGTCCACCAGGTTTCTCGGTCCATGGCATTTCCCAGGCAAAAATACTGGAGTGGGTTGCCATTTCCTACTCCATGGGATTTTCCCAACCCTGGGATTGAAACTGTGTCTCCTGCTGAGTCACTGGGGAAGCCCAACTAGAGGGTACAACCCTCAAAAATGATCCTAAAAAAGAGCCTTGGCACAAAAATGTCATAATTACTACTTTCACATTTCTGCAGTCATTTTCTCAAAATCAAGAAGCCTATGAATGAGCTGAAGATTTCCCTCGAACTCTAGAAGCATACTGCAAACTTGGATTGTGGAGAGAAACCAGGAAATGTTTAAAGCTACAGAATAGCTTTTTAAAATATTTTTTAAATATTTTTTAAAATTTTTAATTTAAAATTTTAATTTAATTTAATTTAATTTTATTATTATTTAATTTATATATAATTATATATTAATATATAAAATTTAATTTAAAATTTTAAAAAAATATTAAAAAATATTTTTTAAAATACTCGGTATTTCACCCCCGAGGATGGTTTTACTCACAGTCAGTGTTGAAACAAACACCTATTTTTGTGGACTAAAATGCAAAACTTCAGTAACTTTTAGAAAGAAACTTGTGAAAGTATCTGCCTGCAATGCAGGAGCTGCAGGGAGACACGGGTTCGATCCCTGGGTAGGAAAGATCCCCTTGAAAAAAGGCACGGCAACCTACTCCAGTATTCTTGCCTGGAGAATTTCATGGACAGAGGAGCCTGGCAGGCTACAGTCCATGGCTTTGCCGAGTTGGACACGACTGAAGTGATAGCACTGCAGCAAGCATGCACGCACTTGAAGCCAAGCCCCCTGATTCTGTTAGATGAGGCTCTAACTCACTTCTGTGAATAAAAGCTACTGAAGGTTCCTGGGGAACTTTGGTGGAAAAGTATAAGGCACTCTGCCCAAGGGAAAAGGAGTATTTTAAAATATTTTGTTTTGTATCAGTACACCCACTTGCCCAGTGATTATCACTGTTTGTTTAACCACATAATTTGTTTTTTATGTACAAACATAAAAGGTGGGCTTCCCTGGTGGCTCAGATGGTAAAGAATCTGCCTACAATGCAGGAGACCTGGGTTGGATGCCTGGGTAGGGGAAGAGCCCCTGGAGAAGGGAAGGCAACCCACACCAGTATTCTTTCCTGGAGAACCCCATGGACAGAGGAGCCTGACGGGCTACAGTGCTTGGGTCACAAAGAGTCGGACAAGATTGAGCAACTATCACTTTCACTTTTCATATAAAAAATGCCTTTTCATATAAAAGTTACTCACCCCACTTTCCATGTAAACAAGTGGAGGCCTTGATTTTTCAAGTGTAGGAATTGAATGGTATCTCTTGCAGGATGTATGCATCATTCTTCAGTCATTCATTTATATTCACTCAACCTACATGAGTTGTTTTTTCATTATTTCTTTCTTTTTAACTTACCACAAAGTAAGCTCTTTACAAAACAAGTAGATTAGCTTTTACAAAAATATGTAAAAGCAAGATAACTAAAAAGCCATTTAGGTAACTGTGTCAACCCTATAGTAATTTAGATAGCTTTGGTGGATTTTTAATAAGCATTAATAATTTTTACTTGGTTTTAATAAGACTAACCTGGATCCATTTTAAGGAGACCATCAGATACATGTTGGCAGAATTTTAAGGACTGTTGGTTACTTTTACCATACTACAAGCTTGATGAATACCTTAGCCCTGATCTTTTACGTATATTAAGAACCAACTGTTCAAATGCTTTAAATTACTCTGTGTGGCACATAGCTAGTTACTTTATTTAAACACTGATTGTTAGTAATATTTTTAGAGCCAATGATTTACTATTTAAATAAAAAGTACTGGAATAGAGCTAGAACTATAAATATGAAGTTTATATAAATATCTGTATATTTATATAAACTATAAATATAAATATAAACTAGAAAATATAAAGTTTTATACCAAAAAAACCTTTGTTTATAGTACAAGAGCATTGCAGATTTCTAATTGTGTATCGCTGCATATTTCTTAGCTTCATTTCTTTTATAAAATTAAAGGGCTTTATTTTTCAGTTTAAAAAAGTCCCAACTTTACAGAGACTTGCCTGTTGAGTACACTGTTGCCACTATAGCATTTTCATTACAGATCATATTATTTACCTATACATTGCCAATTTAGTTATCTATTGACATCAGACAACATTTATCAAATGGGGACTCCAAAGCATCAAAGATACTGTCCTTGTAGTTGAGAAGCTTTTAACCTAGTTATAGATACAGGGCATTTACAATGTAAAGAAATCACTTCTAAGTACCATAGAACAAAATATGTGACTGTGAGCTCCCTGGGGACAGATAGAACATGCCTTATAAATCTAGTATAGGAGTAGCTGAATTCATAATTCAATCAATAACTACTAATTGAAGTCTCCATATCAATTTATAGATACTTAACAGGTTCACTTTTGTCTATAAAATAACTTAGTAATTAATCTTATTTATAAACATTTCATGCTGCCCTGTTTTAGGCAGCTACAGAAACTTAGACTTTTTGCTTTATACTGTTTTATATTTGTTTTTGATATGGTGTAAGTCAGCAAGTTAACAGTATTTATTAAATGCTTGTTTAGGATTTTGAAGCTCATTTTAATGTATTTTATTAAGCTCCATTTAAAATCATATGCATTCTACATATGCTAGACGAGTACATCATTTGTATATTAATGAACATTTTTTTAAATTTTATTTTATTTTTAAACTTTACATAATTGTATTAGTTTTGCCAAATATCAAAATGAATCCACCACAGGTACACATGTGTTCCCCATCCTGAACCCTCCTCCCTCCTCCCTCCCCATACCATCCCTCTGGGTCATCCCAGTGCACTAGCCCCAAGCATCCAGTATCATGCATCGAACCTGGACTGGCAACTCGTTTCATACATGATATTTTACATGTTTCAATGCCAGTTGTAGGCATCTCTCTGTGTAACTGAATACCTTAGTTTATGTGCATATCACCACTATGGATGCTCACACATTCAGGTCTCATTGAATGAGTGAGGGCACCAAGTGAAATGAGGGGCCTTCACTCTCCTAACCTCTGCAGATTTTGATGCTTTTTAGCAATTCCTTTCTTATAACCTCACCTCTCTAGTTATTTTTTGTACTTAGACACTTCCTACTTTTCTTTTTACACTCTCCCTTGATAATTTCTTCTGCACCTGCACTGTTAGAATTACTTAATTTTTTCTCCTTTATACCAGTGCTGAATCTAGCCCAATGTCCAACTGGCAAGGCAAACTCAACACATTTAAAAGGGAACTCAGCCAGAAAGTAATAAAATAATAAGTGGGGTTAGAATCAGAAAACCTAGGTTCACACTCTATCTGCATAGTCTTAAAGCAGTTATTTAATCCATCTGAACGTTACCTGTAAAATAAGAAAAGTGAAAGTCTATCACAAAAGGCAACCGCTAGGATTAGACAAGTTAATGTAAAAATCTTTAGTCCTTAATCTTTGTGCTTTTGTTTTCCTCATCCTGCCTACAAATCATCCTTTTCCTCTGACTCCTCCATTCCTGTTTGTAGTACTGCCATTGTCTTAGTCGTGGAGGCACAATAAACACTGAAGCCATTCTTGACTCTATTCTCTTCCTCAATATTCATATCTAATCAGTCTAAACAAGACCCTCAGCTTCTCTCCATAATGCCTCTTGAATTCATTCTCTCCTTTATAACAAAATCACCTGCCCTCACAACCTTCCTCTTAGACTATTGCAGTATTCTAGCCTGGCGAATTTCATGGACAGAGGAGCCTGGCAGGCTGCAGCCCATGAAATCACAACGAGTCGGACACAGCTGAGTAATTAACACTTTCACTTCAGACTATTGCAGCATCTAGTACAGTGTCTGTCTGTAGTGGGCACTCAGCGTTTACCAGCCAGTCAGTAAAGACACCTAGTTTCCCATATGCTCCCTTCCTACGCCAACCACTCTGTTAAAAATAACAAAAGCCTCTTGTACCAACTTGTTATCTTCCAAATTACATTCTAACTCTTCACTGACATTCAGTGTCCTTCACTGTATTGTCTCCAAATTACCTTAAAACTTTTTCAAACTGCTTCAGAGTCAGCTAAACTATGCCTGCCTCACTGCTTTTGGAGTATACCTGGTATACCATCACATAGGTGGTTTTCTTTGTTTTGCTTCCTTCCCCCAGAATGCCTTACATCCCCAGCCCTTTGTGAGGGATTTTCTTTTCAATCCCATCATCTGTAGTCATTGTTATTCTTTCTTCTTTTTGAATCTTCATAGCACTGATTTGTATCTCTCTTATACTCTATAATTTTGCTTATACTTGACCTATTACTTTTTCACTTTGTTAGTTTATAAACTCAGTGAATATAGAGACTGAATCTTTTTAATCTTTGAGTCTTTTCTATTTGTTCACTTGCTCAGCAGTCATCCATTAAGCTTCTACTGTAAGTCACATTCTATACTAGGTGTTAGTGGTAAGTGGGGCACTTGAGGGAGATGCTCTGATCTGAATTTTGAAGGACAGATAGACGTTAACTATACAAAGAATTAGAGGAAGGACTTTGCATGCAGAGGCAACAACAGCACGTGAAAGAGTGTGTAAGTAGTTTAACACATCTCGAGAACTCAGTAGTTTCACATGACAAGTAGTTTCACATGACATGATCATTAACGGTCTTACAGGCTAGGCTGGGCAGTTTGAATTTTGCCCTTAAATCTACGGGACTCTTTGAAGGAAAGGTATAGCAGATTTCAATATTATTTTATACAAAGCCCTAGAGAGTCTTGATTTCAGGATTTCAGGTTCAGACTAAAATGCAGTTACCTCAAAGCAGTGCTGCCATGCTCCCCAGTGCAGGTAGCATATATTCAGCTGTGAGAAGTTACCATCCTCCATGAGGTATTGATGATATTGTAAGTCTCATTAATTCTCTGTCAGTATAGGTCTGTTCTCCCTCCTCCAGCAGTATTCCAGCCTCTGAATGATGTTTCCCCATGCACACAGTGTGGCCAGACGATTGAATGAATTGCTTTACTTCTGTGACCCCAGATAGCAGAGCCCTTGTCCTCTTCGTACTAGGGTTCTCTGTCTCCAAGGCTCTAGGAATTTCATATAAAGAAGGGATCAACTGATTAATTCTCAGACAAAGAAAAGCTCTATGAAAGGATCATACTACTTAGAGTTTCCTATGCCATTTCTGGTTCTTGCATTCCTGGAAGACCAGACTAGAAGTGAGTAATTGTCCATTCGTTGAACATGCAAGCAATAAAAAACAAAGGTTAAAGTCAAAGAAAGAGATCCATCATGGAGTCAAAATGGCTCTTTCCTACAACACTTCCCGCTGTCAATGTCCATTCCACAATGTTGTGGGAGAAGAGAGTGATGGCTTTCATCTGCTTCATCAGATGGATCTTTCTGGGAGTGTGCACCATTTGCGCCAGTGTTCCAGATGTTGAGATTTGTCTTTCTTTGTTTCTCTTAGGAAAAAAAAATTTTTTAACTTCTTTTTCATTAAAGTAACATTGGTTTATAATATTATATGTTTCATGTGTACAACAGTATACTTATACTTTTGTATACATTATAGCGTGCTCACCACCAAAAATTTAGTTTCCATCTGTCACCATACCGTTACGTGCATGCTCAGTCGTTCAGTCATGTCTGACTCTTTGTGACCTCATGCACTGTAGCCCACCAAGCCCCTCTGTCCATGGAATTTTCCAGGCAAGAATACTGGAGTGGGTTGCCATTTCCTACTCCAGGAGATCTTCCTGACCCGGGGATCAAACCTGCAGCTCCTGCACTGGAAGGCAGATTTTTTTTACCACTGGAGTCACCATACAGTTGATCCTCCTTATCTTAAATTTCAAATTAATGTAAATTCTGTGCTACTGTAAGACAGGGCCAGAATTACTTTGAGCACGACCAGGTGAGGGCAGCAGAGAGCACATGAGCCCTTAGTTACTTTTTTCTGAGCTCTTCACATAGCAGGCCCCTACTTCTCCTTCAATTCTTAGCTCAAATATCTTCTCCAAAGGTCTTACCCAAGACCTCTCTTAAGTAGCCCATGCTTCATTCCTTACCCCAAACCTTTCTTTATTCAGAGAACTTGTCAGTTTATATATTTTCTTTATTATGTCTTGTTTATTTTGTGTCCAACTCCCTTGGAATTATAGGGTCAATGAGAGCAGGACTCCTGCCTCTTTCACTTCTGTATCCCTAGTTATGAAGCTATGGCAAAGTCCAACTGAGAGGTGATGGTGATTTTAACTAGGATAATAGCAGTGGTGATTAAATAGAGTCATATTCAGGATGTATTTTAGATATAGAGCCAAAGAGACTTGCTGAAGAGTTGGATATTGGTAAGGAAGAGTGGAGGCATGATTTATTCCTGGGATTTTAACCTAAGCCACTAGTTAGATGGTGGTGTCATACGCTGAGGTGGAAAACAGGAGGGGCAGGTTTAAAGGCAGGTGTGTTGGGTGAGTTAAATTTGAGAGGCCTATTACGTGTTCCAGTGAACATAGCAAGCAGGTAGTTAGATATTCAAGTGTGGGTATAGCCAGTTAAGTTGGGTAAAGGTAACGCCTGAAAATAAAATGTTGGAATTTACTAGTATAATAAATATAGGTGTATATGTGTGTGTGTATATATATACACATATATATTTAAAATATATATTGCCAAAGGTCCAAGTGAAATCACCTATTAATAGGGTTTATGGAAACAAGAGGGGAGGCAGAGACTGATTCCTGGGGCAATCCAACATTTAGAAGTCTGTCAGAGAAAAAAGCAGCTGCAAATAAAATCATGAAAGAGTAGCCAATAAGGTGCAAGCCAGAAGCGTCTAGTTTCACTGACGTCCCCCAAAAGAAACTATTACAATAATAGAGGATTGCTCCATATCTTTTAGTCAGAACAAATATATTATTATTAATAAAAGAGCTATTATTCTTCCCTGGTGGCTCAGAGGGTAAAGAATCCATGCAGTACGGGAAACCTGGGTTCGATCCTGGGTTGGGAATGGCAGCCTCTGGAGAAGGGAATGGCAACCCACTCCAGTATTCTTGCCTGGAGAATTCCACAGACAGAGGCTGGCGGGCTACAGTCCATGGGGTCTCAAAGAGTCTGACATGACTGAGCGAGTAACACCTTCAGAGTTTAGCAGTTCTTGTATTGATTGTATAAGAAACAAAACAGCATGTATCTTTAGCAGAAACGTAAAATATGGGCTATTACTTTTTCCATATGTAACTTTGTGTTCTCAACATTTTAAGGAAAGTCTGTTATTTTCTTTGTATATATTTTGTATTCCCATATAGGTTTAATTCCTGCTATGAATTAATTCTATCACGTTTTTGTACGTGGGACTTCAGAACATATGGTATTACAGGAGTGAAAGTAAAACGTGTCATCAAGGTTAATAACCGTATTCTGAGACTAAAATTTGAAGAGAAATTCCAAAAGTTTTTGGACAATGAACATATGCATGATTCAGAGTAAGAAGCTAACTTCCATAAGAAACATTTTTACAACAGCCTGCTTTTATTTTGTAACAACAACAACAAAAAGTCTTTCTGGTTAAAAGTTTACAGTATTGAAAATATCCTTGTTAGTAAATAGTTCCTTTAATGCATCTTCCTGACTAGGATGACCTCATGGTTTATCCACACTGAAGCTCTTTTTGAGACTGAGGAGGAGTGGAAATTTAAGAATGACACTCAGCATAAATGGGAAATATCCTGGCTAGGGCATATTGTCATCCTACCCATGGCTAGGCTTTTTTGAAATCAATTCTAAAACTTTTTTTGTCTTAATTATTCTTAAGGAGCTATCAAAAGATGCTGGAATGCCTTTTTTATGTTTTTGATCCTGAAATTACAGTGAAGAAAAAGCATCTGCTGCAAATACTTGAAAAAGGATTCAAAGACAGTGAAACAAGCAAGGTAGCATAAAATGTTATTCAAAATAATGCTTTCTTCCTGATGAATAAAGCTCTGCCACTGATTAACCATAGTTTGATTATCAATCCGTTCATTTATATTTATAGCAAACTTCTACTGTTTCACAAAAAAGTTAGTGCTATCCTGAAAAGTACAGTCCCTCAGTACTCAAGAGGGATTGGTTCCGGGACCTCCCACAAATACTAAAATCCAAGGATGCACAAGTCCCTTATATGAAATGGTGTTCTGTTGGCATATAGCTTATATACTTCCTTCTGTATACTTTAAATCATCTTTAGATTACTTATAATACCTAATATAATGTAAATGCTATGTAAAGAATTGTAAATACAATACAAATTTTGTGTAAATAATTGTGGAAGCAGGGCAAACTCAAGTTTTGCTTTTTGGAACTTTCCGAAATTCTTTTTTTTTTCCCAAGTATTTTCAATCTACAGTTGGTTGAATCATGAATTATTTTACCTTTATGATTGCCTATTTAATCTTTTTAGGCATCTTACATTTTATATTGTGATCCTTTTGTCAGTGATCTTGAAATCCACTTCTTTAATCTGTTTTAAACACTCTAAGATCTTCTCCGTCTTGAAAAAATTCATTCACTTAACACTGCTGTACTTTCTGTCATCCTCTTTTTCTCTTTACTTTTACTACCACCATTTCTTTATTCTCTACTTCATCTTCCCCACCTTGATACTGATACTGTTTTATCTTTGATCACTCATGAGCTCCAAAACATCCAATCAACCTTTCTCAGTCCTCCACCCACTTGATGAGACAGCTGTAGTACACAAGTATAGAGCAGTATTTCCTAATCCTTTTCTCATCATGGCACACATAACCTGAAAATATTGCTGCATTTGAATCTTGGCTTTCCTGCTCACCAGCTGGGTGACTTCACCTCTCTGTGCCTGTTTGATCCATTCTGGCAAATGAGGGTAATAATAGTATCTCCTTCACAGAGTGGTGAGGATTTAGTAAGATATACACGATAAAGTTCTTGGATACTTGTTCATAGCATCATTAGTCACAATAGCCAAAAAGTCGAAAGAACTCAAATGTCCATTAACAGATGCATGGATAAATAAAATGTGGTATATACATACAATAGAATATTATTCAGTCATAAGAAATGAAATTCTGATACATGCTGTAGCATGGATGAACCTTGCAAACATTATATTAAGTAAAAGAAACAAGCCACTATGGGACAAATATTGTCTGATCCTGCTTACATAAAGTATCTAGAATAGACAAATTGGTAGAGACAGAAAGTAGACGTTTCCAGGAGTTGGGGAGGATAGAGGGATGGAGAGTTATTGTTTAATGAGTATACAGCTTTAGTTTGGAATGAAATTCTGGAAATAGGTAGTGGAGATGGTTGTACAACATTGTGAGTATACTAATACCAGTGAATTATACACTTAAAAATGGTAGCTTTTACCTTATTTTTTTTTCCACAATAAAATAAAGATAGTATAGGAAAACCCAAACAAACTTTTTGGCCAACCCAGTAATTTCAAAACTCCGAGATAGTGACAAGGAGGAGCAGACCTGAGTCTAAATCATGACTTTACAATTTCTGCTTCAGTCTTAGACAGATGATATGATCTCTCTTAGCTCTAGTTGTTTTTAACTGATAAAAACAGATTGTTCCTTTTTTTTTAAGAGCTGCTTTCACAGCAAGTAATATGAATATTCCTGATAAAATACTTTTAAAGAAATAACTCTAGTCACAATGCAAGCTAAAATTTCCATACATTAGTACAATCAGATATATCTGGAAAATAATGTAGACTATTAGACTAATTATTAGGCTGTTTATTTAAATAAGAATCTTCAGTGTAATATCCACTGAATATTATATTTCATAGATCTATTTGCATATACATTTAAAATACGTTACATGAACGGTTTCATGGAATGAAGTTGTCCCTGAAGATTATCTGCTTCTTTTCAGTGAGTGACCTGAAGGTTCCTCGCCCAGACACATGAACATAAAATGATAAACCATCTGTAGTAAAGTTGAAATATTGTCAATCTTATAAAAATTCTCAGACTTTGCTTTTTCTTTATAGCTGCCTCTCAGAAAAGAAGCTGTCATTCTTGCTAATAGCCTAAGTATATGTGAGTGTCCCAGAATTGAAATACTACAGCAAAAGTACAAGGATGAGAAGAAAAACTCTGTTGAGCATGAACTCTTCAGACATGGTATTATAAATACACAGTTTCTGAACTTTTAAGCTCTAAGTCTTCAAATTCATTAATTACTTTCATAACATTTTTGATGCTTGATTTTATCAACCTGGGAAGTTTTCTGAAACCCCTTTTATTTAGTATTTACCAGTGAGGTAATACATGACTTTCTGATCTACTATTTAGTCTGTCAACAAATATTTACTGAGTGATTATTATCAGCAACATCAATAGCATGAGATTCATTTGTTACTCATATTTAATCTCTCTTATATGAAATAAACACTTTTCACAATATGCTTTTGTTCATTAAGATGTATCCTAAAAATATGTGTATGTTATACACACTCACCATACAAACCCCAAATTCACTGGAAAGAAAAAAGAGAATTCTGCCCATTTATGTAATAATCATCATATAAAGCACTTGGGAAGTCAGGCCTTATTTGTCCTTAATTAACAAAATATAAGATGGTAAAAAAACCTGGTTATAAATCTAAAATTGGCAAAAGACCTTTTCCCAGTCTCAGGGTCTTATCTTCAGGGAGTTGGCTCTTCACATCAAGTGGCCGAAGTATTGGAGCTTCAGCTTTTCAGCATCAGTCCCTCCAATGAGTATTCAAAATTGATTTCCTTTAGGACTGACTGGTTTGATCTTGCAGTTCAAGGGACAAAACAGTTAGTTTCTCCCGATTTACATCTCATAGCTCGTACATAGTTTTAAGAAGTACGTGAATACTTTATGCATAGTAATTACAAGTTACTTCGTAGGATTCAGTGACTCTAGAGATTCCTAGAAGTTGGTGAATTTCAAGGTTCCTTAATAATTTAAGGGAAAAGAAATGTTCACCATTCAGTAGACATATTGAGTGCTATGTGCTAGATACTGACGATACAGGGATGAATTTTTACCCAGTTAACAAGAACAACAAATTTCTTAAATTACTTCATGAAAATATTGTTAAATATTGCCTTATTTCCTTCTTTCTTGTCTGTAAAGCTTTGCTTAATATAGTCACAGGAATCCTCTTTTTTAACCATTTTATTTATTCAACAAATATTTATTGAGCTCCTCTATTTTGGATCAAGCAGCGTGCTATGTGCTATACGGATAGCTAGGATCCCTACCTTTACAGAATAAATATACAATCAAGTCTGGGGCCAGTAAGGAAGGTAAAATTGGAAAATTGTTAAGATGAATTCATATTAAAATGTTTTGTTTTTTCATATTAGGTATCCTCCTGATTACAAAGGTTTTCCTTGGCCAGAGTGTTCAGGCTCATGATCACGACTCCATCAGTCAAGCCAACTACCCAATGATTAATTCAGTGTTCATTCCTCGAAAATATTTACTAAGTATGTCTGCCATGAAATAAATCTTTTTTCATCTTTCTGACTACAGAATATTTTAATTTAATAAAGATGCTTATAATTTAACCTGTATCTAACAAAGCTTATAAACTTTTCTATAAAACCATGTTCCTAGTCACTAATGAGCTTCTGTATTTCTGTTGCCTACTTCAATGACAGTTATATATTTCTGTGCATAGATATTTTATTTTGTAAAAGTTTCTTTTATATTTTATACACACACATATGTGTATAATATATTGTATGTATTTCAAAAGATAGAGCCCACCCAACTTTTAACAACAAAGGTTTTAGAGTAATATATTTATCAAAAACTATATGGTCAAATTCTGATTAGAAAAGTGAAAAAGTAAGAAAAAGAAAAGGATATGAATAAAAATATGAAAAATATACTAGTCTGTATAGTGAAAGGGTGACTAGTCTTGATAGAATTAAGAAATTATCGAGGATGGTAGGAAGATAGAAAAAAACCACAATAACATGATATTTTGAGTTTGTTGTTTATTAATCTGTGTAAGGGTGAAAAGTGTATGTTATGTTTCACTTTGAAGAGTGTTTATTTATTTTGCTTGTTTTTATTTTTATTTTATCCTAGATCCTATCATGGGACAAAGAAACTGTGATTGCAGTGTTCGGCAGTGCAAGTGGTTTGTCTTTGATCATGACCTTGTTTTGCCTGAATACATCGTGGAATTTGAGTATATTACAGTGGTATGAATGCATTTTTAAAACTGGAATTCCTTAAATGAGAACAGAACAGTAATTTGAAGCCTAATAATGTTATGTCGAGTTTATGCTATATTATATGTACAGGCATACCTCAGAAATATTGTGGGTTCAGTTTCAGACCCTGCAATAAAGTAAATATTGCAATAAAGTTAGTCACACTAATTTTTGGTTTCCCAGTGCATGTAAAACTTGCCTTTATACTTACTGTAGTCTATTAAGTATGAAATGTCTAAAAAATATACATACCTTCATAAAACAGTAGACTTTATTGCTAAAAAATGTGAATCATCATCTGAGCCCAGTGAGTCATAACCTTTTTGCTGCTAGAGGATCTTGACTCCATGTTGATGGCTGCTGACTAATCAGGTGGTAGTTGCTGAAGATAACTGGTAGCTGTGACAATTTCTTAAACTAAGGTAACAATGAAGTTTGCTGCATGTATTGTCTTTTCCTTTCATGAATGACCTATCTGTAGCATTGCAGTGCTGTTTGATAGCATTTTACCCACAGAACTTTTTTCAGAATTGGAGTCAGTCCTCTCAGATCCTTCCACTGCTTTACCAACTAAGTTTATGAAGTATCCTAAATCCTTTGTTGTCACTTCAACAATCTTCACAGCATCTTCACCAGGAGTGGAAACCATTTTCTTTGCTCATCTGTAAGAAGAAACTCCTCATCTGTAAGATTTTATCATGAGATTGTAGGATTTCAGTCATATCTTGGGCTATATGTCTAGTTCTGTTGCTGTTTCCACTATATCTGCAAATGCTTCCTCCACTGAAGTCTTGAAAGAAAGAAAGTGAAGTCATTCAGTCGTGTCTGACTCTTTGCAACCCCATGGACTGTAGCCTACCAGGCTCCTCCGTCCATGGGATTTTCCAGGCAAGAGTACTGGAGTGGGTTGCTGTTTCCTTCTCCAGAGGATCTTCCTGACCCAGGGATCAAACCCGGGTCTCCCACATTGTAGGCAGATGCTTTACCATCTGAGCCACAAGGGAAGTCTTAACTTAAATTCCTGTTACTGTTGATATTTTGAACTCTCCATGAATCATGTATGTTCTTAATGACATATAGGATGGTAAATCCTTTCCAAAAAGTTTTCAATTTCCTTTGCTCAGATAACCTCAGGAAAATCTCTATCTATGGCAGCTATTGTTGTTGTTCAGTCGCTCAGTTGTGTCCGACTCTTTGCAACTCCATGGACTACAGTATGCCAGGCTTCCCTGTCCTTCACCATCTCCTGGAGCTTACTCAAACTCATGTCCATTGAGTCAGTGATGCCGTCCAACCATCTCATCCTCTGTCATCCCCTTCTCCTCCTGCCGTCAGTCTTTCCCAGCATCAAGGTCTTTTCTAATGAATCAGCTCTTCACATCAAGTGACCAAAGTATTGGAGTTTCAGCTTCAGCATCAGTCCTTCCAATGAATATTCAGGACTGATTTCCTTTAGGATAGACTAGTTTGATCACCTTGCAGTCCAAGGAACTCTCAAGAGTCTTCTCCAACACCACAGTTCAAAAGCATCAGTTCTTTGGCGCTCAGCTTTCTTTATAGTCCAACTCTCACATCCATACATGACTACTGGAAAACCATAGCTTTGATTAGATGGACCTTTGTAATCAAAGTGATATCTCTGGTTTTTAATACACTGTCTGGGTTTGTCATAGCTTTTCTTCCAAGGAACAAGCATCTTTTAATTTCATGGCTGCAATCACCATCTGCAGTGATTTTGGAGCCCAAGAAAATAAAATCTGTCACTATTTCCATTGTGTCCACATGTCTTTGCCATGAAGTGATGGGACCAGATGCCATGAGTTTTTTGAATGTTGTTTTAAGCCAGCTTTTTTCACTGTCCTCTTTCACCTTCATCAAGAGGCTCTTTAGTTCCTCTTTGCTTTCTGCCATAAGGGTGGTGTCATCTGCATATCTGAGGTGATTGATATTTCTCCTGGTACTCTTGATTCCAGCTTGTGCTTCATCCAGCCTGGCATTTCTCATGATGCACTCTGCCTGTAAGTTAAATAAGCAGGGTGACAATATGTAGCCTTGATGTACTTCTTGCTCAATTTAGAACCAGTCTGTTGTTCTGTGCCTGGTTCTAACTGTTGCTTCTTGACCTGCATACAGGTTTCACAGGAGGCAGGTCAGGTGGCCTGAAATTCCCATCTCTTGAAGAATTTTCTACATTTTATTGTGACCCACGCAGTCAAAGTCTTTAGCATGGTCAATGAAGCAGAAGTAGATGTTTTTATGGAATCCTCTTGATTTTTCTATGATCCAGTGGATATTTGGAATTTGATCTCTGGTTCCTCTGCCTTTTCTAAGCCCATTTGAACATCTGGAAGTTCTCAGTTCACATACTGTTGAAGCCTAGCTTGGAGAATTTTGAGCATTACTTTGCTAGCATGTGAAATGAGTGCAGTTGTGCAGTAGTTTGAACATTCTTTGGCACTGCCCTACTTTGAGATTGGAATTAAAAACTGGCAACTATAGCCTTATGAAATGTATTTCTTAAATAATAAGACTAGAAAGTAGAAATTAGTCCTTGATCCATGGGCTGCAGAAGGAATGTTATGTTAGTAAGCATGAAAGCAATGTAAATCTCATTGCACATCTCCATCAGAGCTCTTGGGTAACCAGGTTCATTGTCAATAGGCAGTAGTATTTTAAAAGAAATCCTTTTTTTTTTTTTTCTTAGCAGTAGGTCTAGACAGGGGTCTTAAAATATTCAGCAAACCATGTTGTAAACAAATGTGCTGTCATCCAGGCTTTTTTGGTCCCATTTATAGATCACAGGTAGAGTAGATTTAGCATAATTCTTAAGTGCCGTAGGGTGTCCAGAATGGTAAATGAGCATTAGCTTCAACTAAAAGAGCCCCTAACAAGAGAGTCAGCTTGACCTTTGAATCTCTAAAGCTGAGCACTGACTTCAGTGCTATGAAAATCCTAGATGGCATCTTCTTTTAATAGAAAATCTTAGATGGCATCTTCTAATAGAGTGCTGTTTCATCTATATTGAAAATCTATGTATTAGTGTAGTTACCTTTATTAGTGATCTTAGCTAGATATTCTGGATATCTTGCTGCAGCTTCTACATCAGCACTTGCTGACTCACTTTGCTCTTCTATATTATGGAGATCTCTTCTTTCCTTAAACTTCATGAACCAGACTCAGCTAGCTTCAAACTTTTCTTCTGCAACTTTCTCACCTCTCTCAGCCTTCATAGAATTGAAGAGAGGATTTTTCTGTGGTTTAGGCTTTGACTTAAAGGGAATATTGTGACTGATTTGATCTTCTATCCAGAGCACAAAATCATTTTCCATATCAGTAATAAGACTATTTCACTTTTTTTACATTCATATGTTCACTGGAGTGGTACTTTTAATTTTCTTCAAAACTTCTCCTTTGCATTCAAAACTTGACTGGAGCAAGAGGCATAGCTTTCAGCCTGTCTCAGTGTTCAACATGCCTTCCTCACTAAACTCAGTCATTCTAGCTTTTGATTTAAAGTGAGAGGTATGTGACTTTTCCTTTCACTTGAGCAGTGAGAAGCCATTCTAAGGTTATTAATTGCCTAAATTTTAATTTTAAGATTGTTCTATCTCAGGGAATGCTATGCTAAGTCACTTCAGTCGTTTCCGACTCTGTGTGACCCCATAGATGGCAGCCCACCAGGCTTCCCCATCCCTGGGATTCTCCAGGCAAGAACACTGGAGTGGGTTGCCATTTCCTTCTCCAATGCATGAAAGTGAAAAGTGAAAGTGAAGTCGCTCAGTCGTGTCCGACTCTTAGTGACCCCATGGATTGCAGCCTAACCGGCTCCTCCATCCATGGAATTTTCCAAGCAAGAGTACTGGAGTGGGATGCCATTGCCTTCTCCGATCTCAGGGAATAGGGAGGCCCAAAGAGAGGGAGAGAGGCAGGGAAATGGCTGGTCAATGGAGTAGTCCAAACACAGTTCGCTGTCTTATATGAGCATGGTTTGTGGCAACCCAAAACCATTACAATAGTAACATCACAGATCACCATAACAAATATAATCTTAGGGAAAAACTTTGAAATATTATGAGGATTACCAGATGTGACAGAGACATGAAGTGAGCAAATGCTGTTGGAAAATAGCACCAATAGACTTGATTGATACCTTCAATTTGTTAGAAATCCAATAAAGTAAAATGCAACAAAACGAGGTATGTCTATATATAAATGTAAAATGATTATTCTGTGAGGGATTTAATTTTCAAAGAAAATCATTATGACACCTAAATTTTTTATTTTGAAAATATATTACATGAGTAGTATATAGCTGTAGTCTCACTAGAAAAAATTCAAACTTATTGCAGAATATAGAATACACATGAAAATCTGCTTTCACCTCAATCCTACCCCACTCCCTTTCATTAAGGCATCCACTGTTAATAGCTTTGTGGGTTTGCTTTCAATCTTTTTTACTCTATTTTGAAATATTATCTTTATTATTAAAATTATTTTAATATATACAGATCCTTATATTCTGTTCCATTGATCTCTTGGTCTAATCTTGGACCCCTACCATCTTGTTTGGTTATTACAACCAGATGATATGTTTGGATATGTGATAAGGCAAATTCTCTTCCACTTATTTTTTTAAAAATTTCTTGGCTATTCTTGAACATGAGGAGGGCATGGAAACCCACTCCAGTATTCTTGCTTGTAGAATCTCATGGACAGAGGAGCCTGGCGGGCTATGGTCCATTGGGTTGCAGAGTCGGACATGACTGAAGCGACTTAGCATGCACGCACACATTCTTGAATGTTTTCATTTCCAAATTAAATTTTGAAACATCTTGTTAAGTTCTATTTAAATGTCCTACTAGGATTTGATTGTAAGTGTATTGAATTTAAATTTAATTTGGGGTGAACTGACTTCTATGTAGTATTGGGCCTCTCATCCAGGATCATGATACGTTATTCCATTTACTCAAGTCCTGTCCCATATTTTCCTTTATATGGGTCTTAAACATTTCTTTTTATATTTCTTGTATAGTTCTGGGCATTTATATTTTATGTTGTTATGAAGAGGATTCTATCAGTCAAATATACTCTCAGCAAAAGACACAGAAACCCAAACAAACAGAAAACAAAATAACTGAAATAACAAGAAGTGGAGAGGCCAAGTCCCTGCTGTTGTGACTGACTTCACAACAAAGTGATGTCAGCAAAGATAAGAGCGCCATCATCCTGCTTGCCCCTTTATGAGCTGTTTTAATCTGAAGAGCAAATGTTTCCTTTAACTCTGGGAAGTTTCCTTTTCTTAATTCCTTTATCATTACTTCTCTTCTATTCTTTGTTAAGCCCTCTCGAACTCCTATTTGGTAAACATTGAACATTCTGAACTGTTTCCCCCAATGTATTTTAATTTTTTTTTTCTCTGTATTTTACATTTCCATCTTTAAATTCTTTGTTGTGAAAGATGCCCTCTATATTAGCTTCCACACTGTTAATTTGATTTGCTGTAGTATCCATTTGGTTTCTCAGGACATTTATTGAATATTTCATACTTCACTAATCGTTTTTATGGTGACTTTGAAGCACTTACCCTTTTTTTTTTTCTATAGCCATCTATTCTTTTATAGATGTTTTGTTCTCCTAGATTTTAAAAAGAATTCTCTTATGGACCATTTTGGTTTTTTGTAGAGCCATTTCTGTTTGTTCATGTTGTTTTGGCCCAGTCATCCACAATTCTTATGATAACTTAAGTGCCTAATAATTACCTAGCGCTTCCTCCTGCTGCTTTACTTGTTCACTCTAAACACCAAGTTTCTTGGAATCTGCTCTTTGAAGTGGTTGTCTCCTGCATATATTTTGGCTGCAGGTTACATTTCTGCTTCTTATCTGTCAGTTCAGTCCCTTCTAATTTATATCTCACAACTTTTAGTCTTTTGTTGGTGCCCTCTCCACTGTTATAAACTATTTTTTAAATGTCTTTTGCCAGTTTTAAGGAATTTTCAGGAGGAGGGGATGAACACACCCATTCTTAGTCCACAATTTTAATCTATTCTCATAGATTTCCTAATGTGATACAGATGATCATAGATATTACTATATAATTGAAAAAGTTTTAATTCATCTTTCCTACATAGCTTATTTTTAAAAATGATAAATACAGCAACCAAATTTTCAATGTTTTTAATAAATTTTTTAGGTCAAGGCTCACTCTTTATTTTCTTCATTCAACAATGTTATTCTAGAAGAAAGCAAAAAAAATTCAGAAGGATCAGTATTGTCCCGGGATTTGAAATTTGATGATGAAGTTATAAAAATGGATCCCAGGATCAAGCCCAGACCAAAACTTATTAGTTTGGATGATAAAACAATACTTTCCCTTGGCAAGACTAGTGTTTATGGTCATATTGTGGTGAGTATTGTGAGGAAATTCTATAGATATTAAGATACTCTGAGCTATTAGGCTTCCTTCTATATCATTTTTTTTTTTAATTTTATTTTATTTTTAAACTTAACATAACTGTATTAGATTTGCCAAATATCAAAATGAATCCGCCACAGGTATACATGTGTTCCCCATCCTGAACCCTCCTCCCTCCTCCCTCCCCATTCCATCCCTCTGGGTCGTCCCAGTGCACCAGCCCCAAGCATCCAGTATCGTGCATCGAACCTGGACTGGCAACTCATTTCATACATGATATTTTACATGTTTCAATGCCATTCTCCCACATCTTCCCACCCTCTCCCTCTCCCACAGAGTCCATAAGACTGTTCTATACATCAGTGCTCTTTTGCTGTCTCGTACACAGGGTTATTGTTACCATCTTTCTAAATTCCATATATATGCGTTAGTATACTGTATTGGTGTTTTTCTTTCTGGCTTACTTCACTCTGTATAATAGGCTCCAGTTTCATCCACCTCATTAGAACTGATTCAAATGTATTCTTTTTAATGGCTGAATAATACTCCATTGTGTATATGTACCACAGCTTTCTTATCCATTCATCTGCTGATGGACATCTAGGTTGCTTCCATGTCCTGGCTATTATAAACAGTGCTGCGATGAACATTGGGGTACTCGTGTCTCTTTCCCTTCTGGTTTTCTCAGTGTGTATGCCCAGCAGTGGGATTGCTGGATCATAAGGCATGTCTATTTCCAGTTTTTTAAGGAATCTCCACACTGTTCTCCATAGTGGCTGTACTAGTTTGCATTCCCACCAACAGTGTAAGAGGGTTCCCTTTTCTCCACACCCTCTCCAGCATTTATTACTTGTAGACTTTTGGATCGCAGCCATTCTGACTGGTGTGAAATGGTACCTCATAGTGGTTTTGATTTGCATTTCTCTGATAATGAGTGATGTTGAGCATCTTTTCATGTGTTTGTTAGCCATCTGTATGTCTTCTTTGGAGAAATGTCTATTCAGATCTTTGGCCCATTTTTTGATTGGGTCGTTTATTTTCCTGTAGTTGAGCTGTAGGAGTTGCTTGTATATTCTCAAGATTAGTTGTTTGTCAGTTGCTTCATTTGCTATTATCTTCTCCCATTCTGAAGGCTGTCTTTTCACCTTGCTAATAGTTTCCTTTGATGTGCAGAAGCTTTTAAGGTTAATTAGGTCCCATTTGTTTATTTTTGCTTTTATTTCCAATATTCTAGGAGGTGGGTCATAGAGGATCCTGCTGTGATGTATGTCAGAGAGTGTTTTGCCTATGTTCTCCTCTAGGAGTTTTATAGTTTCTGGTCTTACGTTGAGATCTTTAATCCATTTTGAGTTTATTTTTGTGTATGGTGTTAGAAAGTGTTCTAGTTTCATTCTTTTACAAGTGGTTGACCAGAGTTCCCAGCACCACTTGTTAAAGAGATTGTCTTTAATCCATTGTATATTCTTGCCTCCTTTGTCGAAGATAAGGTGTCCATATGTGTGTGGATTTATCTCTGGGCTTTCTATTTTGTTCCATTGATCTATATTTCTGTCTTTGTGCCAGTACCATACTGTCTTGATAACTGTGGCTTTGTAGTAGAGCCTGAAGTCAGGTAGGTGGATTCCTCCAGTTCCATTCTTCTTTCTCAAGATCGCTTTGGCTATTCGAGGTTTTTTGTTTTTCCATACAAATTGTGAAATTATTTGTTCTAGCTCTGTGAAGAATGCTGTTGGTAGCTTGATAGGGATTGCATTGGATCTATAGATTGCTTTGGGTAATATACTCATTTTCACTACATTGATTCTTCCAATCCATGAACATGGTATATTTCTCCATCTGTTAGTGTCCTCTTTGATTTCTTTCACCAGTGTTTTATAGTTTTCTATATATAGGTCTTTAGATTCTTTTTTTTTTTTTTTTTTTTTTTTTTTTTTTTTAATTTTTTTTTAATATAATTAGATTCTTTAGGTAGATATATTCCTAAGTATTTTATTCTTTCCGTTGCAATGGTGAATGGAATTGTTTCCTTAATTTCTCTTTCTGTTTTCTCATTATTAGTGTATAGGAATGCAAGGGATTTCTGTGTGTTGATTTTATATCCTGCAACTTTACTATAGTCATTGATTAGTTCTAGTAATTTTCTGGTGGAGTCTTTAGGGTTTTCTATGTAGAGGATCATGTCATCTGCAAACAGTGAGAGCTTTACTTCTTCTTTTCCAATTTGGATTCCTTTTATTTCTTTTTCTGTTCTGATTGCTGTGGCCAAAACTTCCAAAACTATGTTGAATAGTAATGGTGAAAGTGGGCACCCTTGTCTTGTTCCTGACTTTAGAGGAAATGCTTTCAATTTTTCACCATTGAGGATAATGTTTGCTGTGGGTTTGTCATATATAGCTTTGATTATGTTGAGGTATGTTCCTTCTATTCCTGCTTTCTGGAGAGTTTTGATCATAAATGGATGTTGAATTTTGTCAAAGGCTTTCTCTGCATCTATTGAGATTATCATATGGTTTTTATTTTTCAATTTGTTAATGTGGTGTATTACATTGATTGATTTGCGGATATTGAAGAATCCTTGCATCCCTGGGATAAAGCCCACTTGGTCATGGTGTATGATCTTTTTAATGTGTTGTTGGATTCTGATTGCTAGAATTTTGTTAAGGATTTTTGCATCTATGTTCATCAGTGATATTGGCCTGTAGTTTTCTTTTTTTGTGGGATCTTTGTCAGGTTTTGGTATTAGGGTGATGGTGGCCTCATAGAATGAGTTGGGAAGTTTACCATCCTCTGCAATTTTCTGGAAGAGTTTGAGCAGGATAGGTGTTAGCTCTTCTCTAAATTTTTGGTAGAATTCAGCTGTGAAGCCATCTGGACCTGGGCTTTTGCTTGCTGGAAGATTTTTTATTACAGTTTCAATTTCCGTGCTTGTGATGGGTCTGTTAAGATTTTCTATTTCTTCCTGATCGAGTTTTGGAAAGTTGTACTTTTCTAAGAATTTGTCCATTTCTTCCTCGTTGTCCATTTTATTGGCATATAATTGTTGATGGTAGTCTCTTATGATCCTTTGTATTTCTGTGTTGTCTGTTGTGATCTCTCCATTTTCATTTCTAATTTTATTGATTTGATTTTTCTCCCTTTGTTTCTTGATGAGTCTGGCTAATGGTTTGTCAATTTTATTTATCCTTTCAAAGAACCAGCTTTTGGTTTTGTTGATTTTTGCTATGGTCTCTTTTGTTTCTTTTGCATTTATTTCTGCTCTAGTTTTTAAGATTTCTTTCCTTCTACTAACCCTGGGGTTCTTCATTTCTTCCTTTTCTAGTTGCTTTAGGTGTAGAGTTAGGTTATTTATTTGACTTTTTTCTTGTTTCTTGAGGTGTGCCTGTATTGCTATGAACTTTCCCCTTAGGACTGCTTTTACCGTGTCCCACAGGTTTTGGGTTGTTGTGTTTTCATTTTCATTTGTTTCTATGCAAATTTTGATTTCTTTTTTGATTTCTTCTGTGATTTGTTGGTTATTCAGCAGCGTGTTGTTCAGCCTCCATATGTTGGATTTTTTAATAGTTTTTCTCCTGTAATTGAGATCTAATCTTACTGCATTGTGGTCAGAAAAGATGCTTGGAATGATTTCTATTTTTTCCTTCTATATCTTGACTCTCAGTCTGTCCATTTCAAATCTGCTACCATTCTATCCAGACTCCCTTTATCACCAACCTAGATATTTCCATGGGGCTATTACACAATTTCAGGAGGCACCATGCACATAATATTCTATTAATGTGCTCTTTGGATGGCATTCAGTATATAGCTAAGTATAACTCAATACAAGGGGTGTGTGTGTGTGTGTGTGTGTGTGTGTGTGTTGGGGTGGGGGTGCATGCCTACTAGAGCTATGCAACAGAGGTTTTGTCCTACTTCCGCTGCAAGGCCACAACCCATTCTCCATACTGAAGCCAGAGTAGTCTTTTCAAGTGCAAATCTGATTTGTCATCCCTCACCACTTCAATATGAAATGCACAAATGCTTTTCATTGTTTTAAAAATAAAACCAAAGTCCTTAATATGGCCTATAAGGTTTTATATGACCTGGTCCCAGGCCTGTCTTTTCAGGCTCTTCTCTATTACCCTCCCTGTAGCAATCTGTAGTCAGCCTCCTTTTTGTTTCCTAAATGTATTGTTTGCAGCCACACAGAGTCTCCACACTAGCTACTTCATCTGCACAGAATGTTTTCACATGACCCT
Organism: Bubalus kerabau; assembly: GCF_029407905.1. Lineage (NCBI taxonomy): Eukaryota > Metazoa > Chordata > Mammalia > Artiodactyla > Bovidae > Bubalus > Bubalus kerabau. Next base: position 77,148,265 of record NC_073633.1, read on the forward strand.
GTTTCTCTTACTTAGCTCCCATACATTTTAGATCTATACTTAAGCATTAAGTCCTTCTCTTACCTCTAGGTCTAATTAAGAATCTAAGTAAGATTCCTTTGTCATGTGCTCTGTATCCTTCCTAAACTATAAATTCCACAGGGACAGAGGCTATGGCTGTTCTTAGTCATTTATATTCCCAGCATGAGGGTAACAATATAAGACTGTGCAGTGTGCATTGCACAGAAGGGCCACATCTAAGGGGCAACTTTTAAATATACAGTAATATATTTACTACAACAACTTTCTGATGACTGGTGGTGGAATTTCTTTTACTAACAAAATCAGTCTATTGTGACAGTTTTCTAAAAGCTGGAAATAGAGGTGTCTTGAGGTAAGGATGCCTTTTTATAATTTACTCATAAATACTGTGTGGACCAGCATCAACTTTGCCATTGTCTAGCACGATACCTAGCACATATGAGACAATCATTGGATATTTGTTCTAAAACAATGTCTGAGTGGTTCTTACAGAAAAAGTGAGTTGTCTGCTTGAACCTACAGAAGGAGTAAACAAATTGATATTAATTGATAAATGATAACAATACTTAAGACAAGGTGTTCTTACTTGACATATCTTTCTATGCATTTACTGAAAACTGAGGTACAGATAAAAATTCAGAAATTATTTTTATCTTGAAAGTCAATTACTTGGCTCCATTTTGACATTTTTAAATCCATTGTTGATGATGACAGTTTTTTCCAAATGATTATGTGAAGCAGAAAGAGAATGCAAAACATATATTTTAAAATAATAAAAGAGGTCAACAGTTTTCAGTCTGCTTCTAAAAATATTCAAAACATCTTTTTAAGATAGTTTATGAAATTGCTTTGGTAAAACTGTATTAGCATCATCCACCAAATCTTCAAGTCTAGATTAAGTCTACTTTCAGTTCAGTTCAGTTCAGTTCAGTCGCTCAGTCGTGTCCGACTCTTTGCAACCCCATGAATCGCAGCACGCCAGGCCTTCCTGTCCATCACCAACTCCCGGAGTTCACTCAGACTCATGTCCATCGAGTCAGTGATGCCATCCATCTAAAGTCTACTTTAGAGAATTATTATCAGAGATGAAGTAAAACTTTAAAGCATGATAGCAATATCACCATCTTTATCATAAATGTGCAATATACTTAATACAGGAACAATCTTCCAGCTGACAGTATGGAGAAATTGTTTCTGAACTATAATGTCAAGATTTCATATTTGAGTAATATATTTTTTATAATAAAGCCTCAATAGGAAAGGTTTAATAAAGCAGTGTTCTGATAGGATTGAGCTTCTAAAACATGTATTCCTATAGATTTAAAGAGATTAAATAAAAGTAAAAAAATAGCACCAGAAGCTAGGTCTTTTTTATTATCTTTGGTTTGTAAGATAAGCAGAAAGGAGAAGAATTTAAGACTTGGGAATATCTTGGCCAGTGTGACCTCCACCTGACTATTAATTCGGTCAGTACCCATAACATAAGAATTTAAGAATTCATCTTAAATTTGTCTATATTTCTTAAAAGCCAGAAAGTTTTCTACAGTTTCCAGTAAGAATTCTAGATATTAGAAGAAGGATATTTAGATATCACACCCTTTTTTATCCTTTATTTGTGCCATTACTATAAGAGAAATTGAAGGTACACATGTATTATTTTCTTTTTAGTTATCCCCACTAGATTGAGTTTTGTGAAGACATCCATAAAAATAAATAAAATATATAGAAATGAAAAGCCTTGAGTAATATAATTTTATATTCTCTTACAGAACAATTAAATACTAAAAATTAGAGTTGTTAGTTGTAAGTCTGGCTTTTGCACTGATTTATTCATCTAGCATTTACTGAGAATTTGCTATATTTTAGCCATTGAAGCAAGTATTAGGTGTTCAATGAATATGTTTTCTTCCCTGCTCCAAGGGTATTATTTTAGTGAAGGAGACAGATATATAAACAAATACAAGACATTTAGAGCTGCTGGGAGAGGTCCACAGAAAGAGGTGGGTTTGTGTGAATTTCTGAAGGATATGGAAGATTTCATTGTTTTTGTCTTCCATGCAGAGGCATACTTTATCTGTAAGCACATGGTTTTGAAAGACCAAGTGTCTTATCTAGGGTGTCTGATGGTGGGAATATAGGTGTAGAATACAAAGATACCTGAGACTCTGACTGAAAGAATGAGAGGTTAGAGCCACATTAGGACTCTTTGCGACCCTATGGACTATAGCCTGCCAGGCTACTCTGTCCAAGGAATTCTCCAGGCAATACTGGATTGGGTTGCCATGCCCTCCTCCATGGGATCTTCCCCACCCAGAGATCAAACCCACGTCTCTTCTGTCTCCTGCAATAGCAGGTGGGTTCTTTACCACTAGTGCCACCTGGGAAGCCCATGCAGATATCAGAGTCACCCCTAAATATAAAAATATGGTAACATTCATTTTCATATAGCCCAGGGATCAAATGGGCAGGGAAAATCTGGGTCAATTTGTGGTGCAGAGACTTAAACACTCTCAACGCCTTCTTTGACGTTGTATCTTCTTTGACATTGTATCCTCCCACTGTAACCCCCTCAGCCTTTCTTCCTTAGTCCAGGGCCCTCATTTGGTTCCCTGTAATCAGGGTATATCCTCGCCATCCTCTCTCCTGTGAGGCAACCTAGCCAATACCCAAAATCTTTAGGGCCTACATTGTTCACCAGCTAGCCTGAGAAATAGAACTGCCCTAATGAATATAACGACAAAATACTTACTCATCTTCTAAGAAGAATTTCATGCCAATTATTAGTAAACTTACAGCAAGTGGAAAATCAAATTAATCAAGTACCAGGTCCAATGCTGCTATTATAAACTTCATCTTGTAAAATCAGATTATAAAAACAGACTATACCTTTAAAATTAGATTTTTTTTCTTATTGGCTCTTTCTTAATGTTATTTAATAGCTATAATTAGAATATAATTTGTCTTACTTTTTATTTACATTTTATTTTACTTCAGAGTCTGAATCTACATGGAAACAGCTTGAGTAAATTGAGAGATCTCTCCAAGTTAACAGGACTTCGAAAACTTAATATCAGCTTTAATGAATTTACTTGTTTAGATGATGTATACCACCTGGTAAGAACTTTTTTGCAATTATATAAGTAAAATAAAATTATTAATTTAATGGATAAATTATTTTTGTAATAATGACCTCATCTATACCATATTAAAGATATATAGCCCAAATCAGGAACAAAGCATACATAAAACTACAGTATGTTACTTTGTCTAAAATATGTCTTAGATTTAGATTCTGTTTACAAACCACATATAAACCTGTGATCATATCTGAGTTCTAGCTACTTGAAAATAAATGTAAAACTACTCCAGACTTGTTTTTAAAATGTCATTTATAAACTGTCATTTCCAATTTCTTCTGCTATTTTTTCTCAGTCTTTTTTTCCTCCTTCTTGTGAGTCCTTATTTCTTCTTTACTTTTTGGTTTACCACTTCACAGCTAATGTTGTCAGTTCTTCCCATCTGTTCATTATCCTTATGGTTATTTCTCTTTCTCTCTGTCTTGTCCTTTCTACCCAAACTTCAAATACATAGATCTTGTTTGACTTGTGTTTCCCTTCTTATAAATCAAAGGACAAATATAGTAATACACATGTACACATAGGTATGGATCTTATCTGGATTTTTTTCCCTGTTATATGTCATATAACAATAATTACATCGGAGAAGGCAATGGCACCCCACCCCAGTACTCTTGCCTGGAAAATCCCATGGAAAGAGGAGCCTGGTGGGCTGCAGTCCATGGGGACGCTAGGAGTCAGACACAACTGAGCAATTTCACTTTCACTTTTCACTTTCATGCATTGGAGAAGGAAATGGCAACCCACTCCAGTATTCTTGCCTGGAGAATCCCAGGGACGGGGGAGCATGGTGGGCTGCCGTCTATGGGGTCGCACAGAGTCAGACATGACTGAAGCGACTTAGCAGCAGCAGCAGCAGCAACAATAATTACATATGGGTTCCAGAACTGCAATCCAGCATCTTTGTTTCCATAGGTCTCAGGTCATCAACATACCTTTTCAGAATATATCCAATGAGATATATTCAAAATACATCTCAGCTCTTGCCCATTTTCTACCTCCTCGTAACCATTTCAAGGCTCTTGCACCATTACTTCTCCCACTATGGTGAGAGTTTGCTACTTTGTTTATTGGCCTTCAGTCAGTTCAGTTCAGTCGCTCAGTGGTGTCCTACTCTCTGTGACCCCATGAATTGCAGCATGCCAGGCCTCCCTGTCCATCACCAACTCCCGGAGTTCACTCAAACTCACGACCATCAAGTTGGTGATGCCATCCAGCCATCTCATCCTCTGTCATCCCCTTCTCCTCCTGTCTCCAATCCCTCCCAGCATCAGAGTCTTTTCCAATGAGTCAACTCTTCGCATGAGGTGGCCAAAGTATTGGAGTTTCAGCTTTAGCATCATTCCTTCCAAAGAAATCCCAGGGCTGATCTCCTTCAGAATGGACTGGTTGGATCTCCTTGCAGTCCAAGGGACTCTCAAGAGTCATCTCCAGCACCACAGTTCAAAAGCATCAATTCTTCGGCGCTCAGCTTTCCTCACCATCCAACTCTCACATCCATACATGACCACTGGAAAAACCATAGCCTTGACTAGACAGACCTTTGTTGGCAAAGTAATGTCTCTGCTTTTGAATATGCTATCTAGGTTGGTCATAACTTTCCTTCCAAGGAGTAAGCGTTTTTTAATTTCATGGCTACAATCACCATCTGCAGTGATTTTGGAGCCCAAAAAATAAAGTCTGACACTGTTTCCACTGTTTCCCTATCTATTTCCCATGAAGTGATGGGACCAGATGCCATGATCTTAGTTTTCTGAATGTTGAGTTTTAAGCCAACTTTTTCACTCTCCACTTTCACTTTCATCAAGAGGCTTTTTAGTTCCTCTTCACTTTCTGCCATAAGGGTGGTGTCATCTGCATATCTGAGGTTAGATTTTAGTATTTAAACTCCCTTCCTTTTTTCTTTTAGCAAACCAGAGTCTTTTTTATTAAATTGGGATAACATTGGTTTATGACACTATATAAGTTTCATGTGTACAATATTATTATATTTCAACTTCTGTATACACCACCAAAAGTTTAGTTTCTATCCATCACCAAGCAGTTGACCACCTTTACCCATTTTGCCCTCCCTCCACCCTACTTCCCCACTGGTAATCACTACTCTGTTCCTTTTATCTATGTGTTTATCTTTATTTGGTTTGGTTTATTCCTTTATTTGGGTTTTTAATTCCACATGTGTGATATAATGCAGTATTTGTCTTTCTCTGACTTATTTCTCTTAGCATAATACCCTCCATCCATGTTGTTGCAAATGGCAAGATTTCATCTTTTTTATGTCTCAGTAGTATTTCATAGTATATATATACCACATCTCCTTTATACATTCATCCATCGATGGGCACTTAGGTTGCTTCTGTATATTGGCAATTGTAAATTCAGCTATGAACTCAGGGGTACAATATTTTGAATTTATGTTTTTATGCTCTTTGGATAAATACGCAGAAGTTGAATAGCTGGATCAGATGGTGGTTCTATTCTTAATATAAAATAGATCTCTCCATACTGTTTTCCATACTGTAAATTGGCTGCACCAATTTACATTCCCACAAACAGTGCATGAGGGTTCACTTTTCTCTACATCCTCTCTTGTTATTTCTTGCCTTTTTGATAACAAATCATTGTGGTTTTGATTTGCATTTCCCTAATAATTAGTGATGAACATCTTTTCATGTACCTGTTGTCCATCTGAAAATAACTTTGGAAAAATGACCATTTAGCTCCTCTGCCTATTTTTTAAATTGGGTTTTTTGGTTTTTTGTTGTTGAGTTTTATGAGTTTTTAATATATATTTTATATCAGCCCCTTATCAGATACATGATTTGCAAATATCTTCTCCAGCTTGGTATGTTGTCTTTTCATTTTGCTGATGGTTTCCTTTGCCATGTGCAGAGCTTTTTAGTTTGGTGTAGTCCCATTTCTTTATTTTTGCTTTTGTCCACATTGCTTGAGGAGTCATATCTAGAAACACATTGCTAAGACTCATGTCAAAAAGCATACTGCCTTTATTTCTTCTAGGAATTTTAATGATATTAGGAAACTGGATAGGCACATGTAAGGCCAAAGTCCTTTTTAACAAAATTCCCTGTAGGGTCTGGTATGCAACTGAGAAAAGAAGATAGTTTAATAGAGGTCCCAGGACTATATATTAATTGGTGGCATTTTTTGTTTAATTTTTTCCTAATGATTTTCTAGTAGTTCCAAAGGTTGTAACAAGCACTGTAATTTTGCTGAGGCACAAATATAAAGAGTAAACTCTTAAGTTACACAGAATGAGTGAGTTTAGCCAGCTGCCCAGTGTGTATTTTGCAGTGTGGTTATGTTGTTCTTTTCATCACCACAGCCACACAGCCTACTTATTGAATAACTATTACCATGGTCATTTTACAGGTAAGGGAACTGGACAGATTTTATGCCCAAGTGTTATTTTTTAATTTTAGAACTAGGTATAGACTCCTCAAACATCAAGAATCTGATATATAAATAAGTCTTTAAAAATGACTATAAGGATCTTCAGGTGTTCAAAGAGAGGAGACACTGTATATGTAGAATAAAACACAGATTCTGAAAACCACATACTACAAATATATGGTTTAATAAATTTTTATGAGGTGAACATGCTTGTAAGTATCGTCCAGGTCAAGAAATAAAACTCAGCCACCCAGAGCATAAATCCTTATATATGCCCCATTCCTTCAAGAAATCATTATCCTAACTTCTATAGTTATCCTCTCCCTGCTGTTTTCCCCCCATAGTTCCAACACCCAAATGTGCATCCCTAGCACAGCAGTTTGGTTTCCCCCATTTTTAGAATGTACTGTACTTTTTAAGTTTCTTGTAAGTTTCCCTTCTATTCTCTTTCACTCCCCACTGTTTATTTGTTGGAGAAGGAAATGGCAACCTGTTCCAGTTTTCTTGCCTGGAAAATCCCATAATCAGAGGAGTCTAGTGGGCTGCAGTTCTTGAAGTTGCAGCGTCGTAAAACAGTTGTAGAAAAACTTGCACCTTCCAACCCAAAGAATTTCCCACAGTCTACTGCTGCTGCTGCTAAGTCACTTCAGTTGTGTCTGACTCTGTGCGACCCCATGGACTGCAGCACACCAGGCTCCTCTGTCCATGGGATTTTCCAGGCAAGAGTACTGGAGTGGGGTGCCATCACCTTCTCTGTCCCAGTCTAGACCCTGCCAATATATTACTTATGATACAACCCTACATGCCCTCTACCCACCAGTTTTTTTTTCCAAATTGGCAGCTGGATCCAGAGATTGGATCAGATTCAGATTCCATTCCTCTGGCAAGACTGTAAGAGACACATAATGTCTAGTCGTCACTTTTCTGATTCAAGGAGCCTATATCCATTGTTGTTAGTTGCTCAGTCATGTTTGACTCTTTGCCAGCCCATGGGCTACAGCACTCCATGCTTCCCTGTCCTTCACCATTTCCCAGAGCTTGCTCAAACTCAACTCCATTGAGTCAGTGATGCCATCCAACCATCTCGTCCTCCATTGTCCCCTTATCCTCCTGCCTTCATTCTTTCCCAGAATCAGTCTCTTCCAATGAGTCAGCTCTTCCCATCAAGTGGCCAAAGTATTAGAGCTTCAGCTTCAGCATCAGTCCTTCCAATGAATATTCAGGGTTGATTTCCTTTGTTCTCCTTGCAGTCCAAGGGACTCTCAAAACACCACAGTTCAAAAACATCAATTCTTCAGCACTCAGCCTTCTTTATGGTCCAGCTCTTACATCTGCACAATGAGACTACTGGAAAAACCATAGCTTTGACTGGACGGACCTTTGTCGACAGAGTAATGTCTCTGCTTTTTAATGCACTGTCTGGGCATAGCTTTTCTTCCAAGGAACAAGTGTCTTTTAAGTTCATGGCTGCAGTCATCATCTGCAGTGATTTTAGAGCCCAAGAAATAAAGTCTTTTACTGTTTCCCTTGTTTCCCCATCTATATGCCATGGACTGGATGCCATGATTAGTTTTTTGAATGTTGAGTTTTAAGCCAGTTTTTCACATTTCTCTTTCACCTTCATCAAGAAGCTCTTTAGTTCCTCCTTGCTTTCTGCCATAAGGTTGGTGTCATCTACATATCTGAGGTTATTGATATTTCTCCTGGCAATCTTGATTCCAGCTTGTGATTCATCCAGCCCAGCATTAAATATTCATTAATTCATTGAAAATTATGAAATAGCAATATTCTTATTCTCATTTCTTTTTCATTTATTAATTGGAATATTTTACATAGAGACATTTCCCCTTATCTATTATTTGGATACCTAGTAGAACCATTCATATAGAAAATGCAGAAAAGATATTTGATTATTTGCCTTTATTTACCAACTTTGAAGATAATGAATTAGTTCCTTATAATTTCCCAAAGATGAGCAATTCTTTTTCTGTTTTAATGTCATTAGGAATGCAGGGACTTAAACATATTTGATGATACTCAATTTATTGCAATTATTATCATGACAAAGCTCAGATTTTCTCATACTTAGCCAGTGGAAGCATCATAAAGTTATATCCTTTAGCCATGACTCTAGTAGTCTGTGATAGCTTCTTTGCCACCTAGGATGAATGATTTTCCATACACATTTTGTGTGTTTTTCTACTGCACACATGGAGTCAACTATTTCTTCAAGAACCCCTGGTTTCTTTTAGAGAAGTGGTATTTCAGGACCACAACCTGGGTTAGTCACTGTTTATAAGTCTTTCCATTGGACAGGACTTGTTGTGAGGCAGGTGTGTGTGGGAGGGGGGCTGGTATATGTGCATATGTGTAACTAAAACTAACCTTATGAATTTATATTGATATTTCCAATTCAAGACTGGAATTCATCTACCTCAACCTTTTCTCTGTTGTTGTTTTGTTCAGTTGCTAAGTCGGGTTGGACTCTTTGCAACCCCATGAACTGCAGGACACCAGGCTTCCCTATCCTTCACTATCTCCCAGAGTTTGCTAAAACTCATGTCTATTGAGTTGGTGATGCCATCCAATCATCTTATCCTCTGTCATCCCCTTTTCCTCCTGCCCTAAATCTTTCCCAGCATCAGGATCTTTTCCAAAGAGTTGGATCTTCCCATCAGGTGGCCAGAGTATTGGAGCTTCAGCTTCAGCATCAGTCCTTCCAATGAATATTCAGGGTTGATTTCCTTTAGGATTGACTGGTTTGATCTCCTTTCTGTCCAGAGACTCTCAAGAGTCTTCTCCAGCACCACAGTTTGAAAGCATCAGTTCTCTGATGCTCAGCCTTCTTTATGGTCCAACTCTCACATCCATTACATGACTACTGGAAAAACCACAGCTTTGACTATATGGACCTTTGTCAGCAAAGTGATGTTTCTGCTTTTTAATATGGTGTCTAAATTTTTCATAGCTTCTCTTCCAAGTAGCAAGTGTCATTTAATTTCTGACTGCAGTCACTGTCCACAGTGATTTTGGAGCCCAAGAAAATATAATCTGCCACTGTTTCCATTTTTTGGAAACATTTGCCAAACATTTTTTGCCATTTTTTCCCCATCTACTTGCCATGAAGTGATGGGACTGGATGCCATGATGTTATTTTTTGGGGATATTGAGTTTTCTCTGTTACATATATCTATATCTTTTTTTCAAACAACAATAATCCTGATTTTCAAGGTTACAAGGTGATAGGATATTTAATAATCATTTATTTGTTTTATCCCATTATACACACAACAGTCTTGGAATGATAGAGCTAATACCCTCATCAGCATGTTACTATAACTATTTTTTTTTTAATTTTGTGTGTGCTCTTTCCAGTCTTCCCTATTTTAAAAAAGTTAAAATTATCATACTATATCTGCTTTGAGCATGTAGCCCTTATACTCTGTACACTCTACTTTTTAGTTCATTGGTAATTGTATATTTAATTCTCATCACCAGTCCTTAGATTGGTATCAAATATCTTAATTGTCAGAAAAATATTCTATTATAGATTCCTCAGGAAAGGCTTTTGGAACAATATCCCTTAAGTTACTACATATTGATAATAGTTTATCTATGTCCTTTATACCCGAAAGGCAGTTTTGTTAGGTATAAAATCCTTGGCTCACAATTTTGTTTCTTGGGCATCTTAAGTGTTATTTAATTTTCTTGTGGCATAAAGTGTTGCTGTAAAAAAGTCTGATGAGAATGTATAATGTTTTCTCTTACAAGTCACAGGCTTTTTTCTTCTAGATGTCCAAAGGAAGTTTTTTTGTTTTCATTAAAGTCTAGTAATTTTATTATAAGAATATGTCTTGGCATTGGTTGTTCTGGGTCAAGATTTCAGATTCACAGTATGCTCTTCCAAAATAAATATTAAAATCATTTTTTTTAACTGAAAGTTTTTAGCAATTTTTGTTTCCTTGCTTTGGTTTTCTTCTTTAGGAACTCACATTATCCATATGTTGAATCTTTTCTTCACTATTTGTCACTTTCTCTTGAGTCCTTTTTATATCTCCATTTAGATTTTTTAATTGATTTGATTTTTTAAAATTTCCGTCTTTTTCACTTTCTGTTTCTCTTAAGGTGTTGTCTGTTGTTTACTTCTTTTGTCTTTGACTAGTTTAGTGTTCACTTCTAAAATGATTTTATTATTTTATTTTAGATTCTCTTCTGGGTTCTTTCACTTCACTTCTGAGTTTTTCTAATCCAGATTTCTATTGTTATTTTGTATCTTGTATCATTCTTAACATCTTTTTGCTTGTTTTGAAATAATAGGTTTATGGTTATGATCTGTTTCTTGGCAATGTCTTTCTGATATACTTTTATTGCTCACAGCAATATTTCTGTCTGTCTTTCATGCGTGCATAGTTTGTTTAGTTTTGTCTGGGATTTTACCTCAATACTTTTCTGTTGCTCATTTTTCAGTGAAATTCTTCTTAACTTTTAAAATGAAAGTGGGTGTTGGGGAAGCTTTTGTAATTTCACAGATCTCCCTCTTCTGCTGTTTATATGTACTGTTAACAGTTGTAGCACTTATTTTCTGAGATTTCCTGATTCTATTTCCTTCTTCCACTTCAGTCTGAACTTTCTCTTTTATTTGCCTCCTTTGTCCTTATCCTGTTTAATTTTGACTTAGCCCAGCAGTTTCTTCTCCAAGAAGGATTCAGTTCTCACCAGAGCCTGGTAGGGTAGTTTGAAAATTCATAGGTGCTAGACTGGTCCAGCCCCTTCAGACCTTTTTACTGTGGATCTCATGCACTCATCTGGTATCAGAGAAGGCAAAACTCCCACTTTCAGCTGCACTCAGTGTGTCTTCAGATATTCCACTGAATATTGGTTGGCTATTTGGGGGCTCTCTTATGCTCAGGCCTGTCAGATGATGCCCTGATGCTTCCTTCTTCCTCTCACATCGACATGGACACCATGTAGTCTTGTGGTTATTGGTGGTTTATCCCCACCAACTTCTTTTGGGACTTATGGGGCTACCTTGTTATGTAGCTTTATTATAAATGTTGTCCATGAAATTTTGGTCTTATTTTTACTTTCTTTTTATGTGGGGATTCAGAGAGACTGAATACCTATGCTGCCTCCACCTACGTATTTTCCAATAATCCACTTTGTATGTGTGTTTAATATTAATTATATTTATCTCTGTATCACAAAAGGCTATGCCCTAATTTAATCACTCACCTGTTACTTCTATCATCTTCTAAGTTTTTATGTTTGCCTTTAGTTTATCTCACTTTTTACCAGCTGAGCCACCAGGGGCTCAGACGGTAGAGAATCTGCCTGCAATGCAGAAGACCTGGGTTCAGTCTCTAGGTTGGGAAGATCCCCTGGAGAAGGAAATGGCTACCCATTCCAGTATTCAGGCCTGGAGAATTCCATGAACAGAGGACCCTGGAAGACCACAGTCCATGGGGTAGCAAAGAGTTGGACATGACAGAGACTTTCACTTTTACTTTTCACTTTTACTTATCTCATTTTTACTATCATTTTCCTTAACTGTGTCTCGAACATGGAGAGTTTCTATACTTTATTGTATGCTAGGCATTAGGTTCTACTAGGCTGCAGAAAGTAAACGGATGGTTACTATGTGTTCATTACCCTGTCTTTGCCTTGTGAATCAGAATTCCCAATCTATGACTGTTTATATAATGAAAGACCTGGGCTTCATAAATGGTGGAGATACATTATATAATTTTTATAGATTTTTTAAAAATCTAAGCAGGACATCCACATAAGGTAAAATTGAAATATCAAAAGCTGTATGTCTGTCATTCATTCACCTGAACTATCAGGAAAGGAGAGTATCCAAGCCAAAGAAATAGGAACAGATTTTTTTTTTCTCTGAAAATAACTATATCATAGTCAGAGTTGGCCAAGGAGAGAGAGACAAATATGTATGGCTCTTTGAAACTTTATAGATTATAGAAATAATACTTCTGTCTTACCTTTTCCAATGACAGATTTAGTGTTAAAATATTTCTAATGCCTCAAGACAGCTAATCTACATTTAGAGATTGAACTGTTATCCCTAAAATATTTTAAAGAGGTCTTGTCAGTTTTAATTTTTATAATTTGGGCAGAATTGTACCATAACTTACAAAAGATTTAAACCAAAATGCAAGAAATACTAAAATGCCAAATTCTCCTGCAAAACTGAAAATATTATTCCTTGAATATTTATGGAGTGTATGGAGTCTCTTTTATATTCTAGGAATATAAAAAAGTAAAGATCCTACCCCTGTTTTCAAGAAAAGAAGACAGCTATCTTTATATAATGAATTGTTCCCAAATGCTAATCAGCATGCAAGTGTCAGAATTTGGGACAAGTTTTTAACCATTTTTTGATGAAAAATGGCAAAAGGTGGACCATGTAGTAAAATTTTATAAATCTAAATTTATTTAATTTAATAGACTGTTCTAAGATTATATCCTTAATACTTTCTACTGCCAAATATCCTTTTGTTCAAGAAATTATAATGATAGTAAATTATAGGATATTTTTTACTATGCTTACTTATAATAACAATCAGTAACACTATTTAATTTCCAGAAACTTTTTAGATTTTAATGATCTGAACACTCAACTCCTGAAACCTGAGTCATTGTAATAGGTGCTATTACAACAATATGAGCTATGCATTATATAGCAGTAACTGATTCTATGGTGAATTCAAATAATTATTTAAGTTATAAAGAAATCAAATTTATTTTTAATTTATAGTAATATTATTTTTATTTTAATAAATATGTTGCAAAATATTTTCTTCATGTTTTCTTTATCACTTTCTGGTTCTGGGTCTGAATTAGTATATACTTTAAAAGAAAATTTTGTTTGCACTGAACAGAAGTAGCAAATTGTTTTAAAGACTTCTTACAAGTTAAGTAAAATAAAGATCTAAATGTATAAATGGCCAAAGATGAGAAAGACAACAAGTGAAAATATAGCTAGTATAGATACAGGCTTCCCTGGTGGCTCATACAGTAAAGCATCTGCCTGCAATGCGAGAGACCCAGGTCCAATCCCTGGGTCAGGAAGATCCCCTGGAGAAGGAAACAGCACCCACTCCAGTATCCTTACCTGGGAAATCCCATGGACAGAGGAACCTGTTGGGCTACAGTCCATGGGATCTCAAACATGGAAAAGGTGTGCAACTTCATTGGTAATAATGTAAATTAAAATAAGGCAGGTAGGTTGGTGGATATTTAAGGAGTGAGCATTCTCAAATCCTATTGTTGGACAGAAAAACTGATACAAACTTCCTTAAAACTATTTGTCAATGTTTATCGAGTGCAGAGTACATCATGAGAAACGCTGAGCTGGAAGAAGCACAAGCTGGAATCAAGATTCCCGGAAGAAATATCAATAACCTCAGATATGCAGATGACACCACCCTTATGGCAGAAAGTGAAGAGGAACTAAAAAGCCTCTTGATGAAGGTGAAAGAGGAGAGTGAAAAAGTTGGCTTAAAACTCAACATTCAGAAAACGAAGATCATGGCATCTGGTCCCATCACTTCATGGGAAATAGATAGGGAAACAGTGGAAACAGTGTCAGACTTTACTTTTGGGCTCCAAAATCACTGCAGATGGTGACTGCAGCCATGAAATTAAAAGACGGTTACTCCTTGGAAGCAAAGCTATGACCAATCTAGATAGCATATTCAAAAGCAGAGACATTACTTTGCCAACAAAGGTCCGGCTAGTCAAGGCTATGGTTTTTCCAGTAGTCATGTATGGATGTGAGAGTTGGACGGTGAAGAAAGCTGAGTGCTGAAGAATTGATGCTTTTGAACTGTGGTGCTGGAGATGACTCTTGAGAGTCCCTTGGACTGCAAGGAGATCCAACCAGTCCATTCTGAAGGAGATCAGCCCTGGGATTTCTTTGGAAGGACTGATGCTAAAGCTGAAACTCCAGTACTTTGGCCACCTGATGCGAAGAGTTGACTCATTGGAAAAGACTCTGATGCTGGGAGGGATTGGGGGCAGGAGGAGAAGGGGACGACAGAGGATGAGATGGCTGGATGGCATCACCGACTCAATGGACGTGAGTCTGAGTGAACTCCGGGAGTTGGTGATGGACAGGAGGCCTGGCGTGCTGCAATTCATGGGGTCGCAAAGAGTCAGACACAACTGAGCAACTGAACTGCACTGAACTGAACAATATAGAAATCCTTAAAAACCATTAATCTTATTTCTAAAAACCTTTCCTGAGAAAATATTCTCGGTTAAAGTATTATGAACATGGACATTTGTTGCAGAGTTGCCAACAATTAGAAGTCACATAAATGTCCATAGCAAAATGTTTTTAAAAGTCTAATAATTTGCATATTAGAATACTATGCAATCATGAAAAATCATTTTGAATAATATTTAATAATGTGTGAACATGTTGCTGCTGCTGCTAAGTCGCTTCAGTCGTGTCCGACTCTGTGCGACCCCGTAGACGGCAGCCCACCAGACTCCCCCATCCCTGGGATTCTCCAGGCAAGAACACTGGAGCGGGTTGCCATTTCCTTCTCCAATGCATGAAAGTGAAAAGTGAAAGTGAAGTCGCTCAGTCGTGCCCCACTCTTAGTGACCCCATGGATTGCAGCCTACCAGGCTCCTCCGTCCATGGGATTTTCCAGGCAAGAGTACTGGAGTGGGTTGCCATTGCTTTCTCCGGTGAACATGTTAGAAGGGCATAAAATTATATATAATAGAGTAATAAATTTGTTTTATATAAGAAAAATATATAAGCATATAATAAAAAATGTTTTCAGTGGTTCTTTCTGAGCAACAGAATTATATATGCTTTCTATTTTTTTATTTATTTAGTATATTTCCCAGACCTCCAACAAGAATGTGTTACTTTAATATTTTTAAAAAAATTATTATTGAAAAACCCTGTCCTTTTAAAAAAGGAAATTATAGAATGTAACAGGTTTAGTTTCTGCTTCTGAAGATGAACCTTTTTAAACTAGGCCATGAGTTTAAACTGGAAGCCTAGGTATAAGAAGTGTAATTCTTTGTTGGGGACAAATTTTCTTGTTAGTTTTTCTTTGCTGTCTCATCTGTAAAAACACATACTGCTATTCTATGTTACAAGGGTGAAGAGAGAAGTAAGAGAAAATTACTGAGATAAAATATCTGTAGCTCTTTATTAACAGGAAAATAGGTACTTTGATGCCATTTCTGCAGTATAGGCTACTGTTTAGGTTTTCTGTAAGGATTATCAAAAAGCATGTAAAGTACTTAAAGAATCAGAGAGAAAAAAAAAGAACTGTGTAAATACAAACCATGATCCTTCTAGCATCACTTCTATTTGTATGTGTTGCAGTATAACCTTGAATATTTGGATGCAAGTCATAACCATGTGATAACCCTTGAAGGATTTAGAGGTCTGATGAAACTTAAGCACTTAGACTTGAGCTGGAATCAATTGAAAAAATCTGGCGATGAAATAAATATGTTATGCAAACATACCACAAGCCTTCTCACTCTTGATATTCGACATAATCCATGGCAAAAGGTATGTAACAGACATTTTATAAAAAAGCAAACAATCACTTTTATTTCAAAGCTGCTTTCTCACTATTATTCAGTAATACCCAGAAACAGGCAAACTGTCTTTGTCTCAGTAGAATTCCTTGAAGTATTTTGTACTTTGAATATAATATATTGATCAATTGAATCAAATGTTATTATAGAAAAGTTTTTAATTTCACATAAGCTTTTTTTGAAGCCTCTAATAGTTTGAGAGTATTGTGGTCTTAAGAGTATCAGATGTCATTGCCATTTGAAAACCTTTAGTTTTCAAATTTTATAACATAGTATATATAGCTCAGTGTGCTAGAATCCTACTGTAACCAAGAATAATAGAATACTATACTGTGAGAGAAACATACTATTAAAGGGGGAACAAATTTGTCACATTCTCCAATAAACCTAAATTATAAAGTCTTATATATGTTCTGCTATCAAAGGAAATTTGAGCACTGTTTTTTCTCATCACAAACATATGTAGATTCATGCTAAAAAATTTCGATATTCAATGATTATATTGAAGAGTATCTCCAAGCATTTAAAATAAGCCCCAAGTTTATAATTTCAAGAATGCATCTTTTCTGGCTTTTCAAAAATGTATATAGACCGTGTTCAACATTTTAAAAAGAGACCAAAGCATGATTGTTTCTATTACATTGGCCATATTACTATGTTTATACTGTTGTATTTCTCCTTTTTCACTCCATAAAATTGAAGCATTTTTTTCTTTTTCCAAATCAGACTTTCTGATTGATCACAGTAGAGCTATAGCCATGCTGCCAAATTAAATGTCAAGAGCTGAAGATCTGTATTGGCTCACCCAATTGGCTGGGTAGCTAACTGCTGATCTAGATAAACAGGAGGCACTGCAGTTCTTTGAACACTTTTCATCACTGCCACTTTTCAACAGCTAGTGGGATTTCTTCCGTTCATAACAGTAGAAGTATCCAGCTTCAAACAAAACAAATTAATTCTTAAATATAATTTAATATCAACTATTATTTAAAGAATTAAGTTAACTCTTTATTTTTAGACATATATAATAAAGTAGGAGGTGCATAATTTGAATTATGTGGGAAGGAATGAAGAAAAACTCCTTTCCATGTCATAACACTATGTAATATTTTGTAAAAATTAACTTTTATTTTTTTTCCCAAGCCAGCCACATTAAGGCTGAGTGTTATTGGCAGATTAAAGACTCTTACTCATTTAGATGGAGTCCTCATTTCTGAAGAAGAAGCAACAGCAGCTATGAAATTTATTTCTGGAACAAAGATTACTCAGGTTGGCTTTTACTGTTTAATATTTCTTGTTCTATTTAGAATATACAAATAATATTTCCTATAGTCTTATTTCATTATTGAGATTTTGTATTCTCTCTTAGCATGCTAATAAAAAAGTTCATCTATAACAAGTGATATGATATAACAAGTGATATTATTCAAGTGATATCGTATTCAAGTGATATGATATAACAATCATATCACTTGAAAATTTTTTTTCTGCTTAAATGTATCCTATTTAAATACCAAGTGGTTTTATGGATTCTCATCCCTGGACACTACCTCAAAAATACCTGTAGGGTAACTGTTTTTTTCCTAGTCAACCTGAATTCACCAGAGCCCTTTCTAGAGCCTACATGAAAATAAGCAACTTTCTATGGATAATGTAAGCCTAGAGACCTTGAGAAAGCATTTAGTGACTTCTTTACCTAGTATTGATATTATATGTGTCTGGCTGAAAAAACCTATTAACTTGGGGAAGGGGAAATACCTGTATTATCCAGATTAAGAATGCTACTTTAACTAAAATTGCTTCAATGTCCTTAATATCTCCACTCTAGTTATCTAGGTATTTACTTTGTGTAAAATATTTGAATGTTAATTCCTTTAATTAATTCCATTAATAATTTAATGTTTAATTTTGGATCTGTTTAAAGTGAAGAAAAGAAACTTTTTTGTTGATCTAAATATCATTGACTCCTAAAGAAGACTTGGGGATTTACCCTACCAGGAATCAAAACTTGCTAAAATCCTGTAAGACAGTGTGGATTTGGCAGAGTTAGACAAATAGACCAACACAACAGAATATGAAGACCCAGTGTAGACCCACACATACATGGAAAAGTGATAAATCACAGAGCTGACCGTATAGATTAGGAAGTCTAGTCAATAAAAGGTACTGGGATAAGTGCATTAAGGTTTCACTGCAAAAAGCAAAACCAAAATATTTTAGAAGAAAAGATTGGAAATTATCATTATAACCTTGAATTAGGGAAGAATTTATTATGTAAGAAATAAAGAGCATAAACTATAAAAGATTTGATTTGTCTGTCTTAAAATTAATACATCTAATCCTCAAAGGGTAGAAAGTCAAAAGACAAGCTATATACCGGGAAAAGAAATTTGCAACATATCTAATTGACAAAAGTAGATAAAATTAGACAAAATTCTTTATATATCCAAAATACGTTAGGAAAAAGACAACCAATCAAACAGAAAAATGAGCAAAAGATATAAACAGACACTTCACTGGAGAGGAAATCAGAACAGCCAAACAACTTAGGAAAGATGCTCTACCGCATTAATACTCAAGAAAATAAACATTAAAACTTTAATGATCTACCAATTTATGGCCACTATTGGGGGAAAAAAAATTCTTGACAATACCAAGTTTTACCAAAGATTTGAAGTAAAAGTTATTACAACTGATGTAACCACTTTGGAAAACAAATTGACCCTGTCTAGTAAAGCTGAATATATACATACCCTAAACCCAGCAAGTTATATACTCCAAAGATACTCTTGCATATGTGTACCAAGAGTCATGCACAAGAATATTCATAACAGCAGTGTTTATAATAGCAAAAAACCCTTAAGTCAGCTCAGTGTTCATTGACTTTGATAAGGAAATACTATATAACAATGACATATGAATAAACTACAGCTACAGGCAGAAGTGTAGATGAATCTCATAGATACAATGTTGAGCAAAAAAGTAAGTTACAGAAGAATACAAACATTATTCAGTTTTCACAAAGTTCAAATATGTGTAAGACTAATATTTTATTTATGGATATAAACATAGGTCTATAAAGAAAACAAGTAATAGTAGATACAAATTTTGAGATTATGTGATTGCTTCTTAAGAGGATTGACTGATTCACTTGAGATGAGTGATGGCTTCTGAGCAGCGGAGGAAAAAGATTAGTATGGGACACACAGGGAGCTTCTAGGGTAGTAGGAATATTCTAGCTCTTAAACTGGCTTCATGGATGAATTACATGGTGTTTGTATTATAATAATCCTTTCACAGTTTTATAAATATTATTATATTATGGTTAAATGACTGATAAAACAAAAAATGAGTGAGATATGATTTAAAGTATATCAAGTTACTGAAAACACTTTAAGACATAGAAAATGTCACATTTTAAAATTACTCATTGGGCCAGCCATCTAAGAGACAGTTCTTTTAACTATATATAAATGGACCTTTCCATAATATTTCCTTATTCATCATGTGTTTTTTTGTTTTATTAGTTCTCTCTCTTACGGCATTCTAGTACTAAAGAAGAGAGACCACGGATTCTCAGCATATGGCCTTCTGCCAAAATTCTGACACAGACTTCAAAGTTAGGACCACATTCACATATGAGTGGAAATTGGTACTTGAAGGTAAATGCAATTCTATTAAACTTAATGTAAAAATCTTAAGTTCAGTTGATTTTAGTCAGCTTTGCCCTTTATGTCATACTGCTACTGCTAAGTCACTTCAGTCGTGTCCGACTCTGTGCGACCCCATAGACAGCAGCCTACCAGGCTCCCCTGTCCCTGGGATTCTCCAGGCAAGAACACTGGAGTGGGTTGCCATTTCCTTCTCCAGTGCATGAAAGTGAAAAGTGAAAGTGAAGTCACTCAGTCATGTCCAACTCTTAGCGACCCCATGGAGTGCAGCCTACCAGGCTCCTCTATCCATGGGATTTTCCAGGCAAGAGTACTGGAGTGGGGTGCCATTGCCCTCTACATTTATTTCATAAAGACGGTACAGATAGGTAATGGGCAGAAAACTAGGAGAGACAAATTAAAATTGAAAGAGAAGTCAAGTTGTGACTAGCTGTGTCACAGGGCTAGACATTGGGACTAGACCTCAATGTTCCAGATTTTCAACTGGATTTGGAAAAGGCAGAGGAACTGGAGATTGAATTGCCAACATCCATTGGGTCATAGAAAAAGCTAGAGAGTTCAAGGAAAACATCTACTTTTGCTTTATTGACTATGCCAAAGCCTTTGACTGTGTATATCACAACAAACTGTGAAAAATTCTTAAAAAGATGGGAATACCAGACCACCTGACCTGCCTCCTGAGAAATCTGTATTCAGGTCAAGAAGCAACAGTTAGAACTGGATATGGAACAACCGACTGATTCCAAATTGGGAAAAGAGTACGTTGAGGCTGTAATTTAATTTGTATGCAGAGCGCATCATGTGAAATGCCGGGCTGAATGAAGAACAAGTTGGAATCAAGATTGTCAGGAGAAATATCAATAACCTCAGATATGTAGATGACACCACCCTTATGGCAGAAAGCAAAGAGGAAGGAACTAAAGAACCTCTTGAGGAAAGTGAAAGAGGAGAGTGAAAAAGATGGCTTAAAACTCAACATTCAAAAAACTAAGATCATGGCGTCTGGTCCCATCACGTCATGGTAAATAGATGGGGAAACAATGGAAACAGTAAAAGATTTTTTCTTGGGCTCCAAAATCACTGCAGATGGTGACTGCAGCCATGAAATTAAGAGACACTTGTTCCTTGGAAGAAAAGCTATGACCAAACTAGAAAGCATATTAAAAAACAGAGAAATCACTTTGCCGACAAAGGTCCATCTAGTCAAACTATGGTTTTTCCAGTGGTCATGTATGGATGTGAGAGTTGAACTATAAAGAAAGCTGAGCACTGAAGAATTGATGCTTTTGAAGTGTGGTGTTGGAGAAGACTCTTTAGGGTCCCTTGGACTGCAAGGAGATCCAACCAGTCAGTCCTAAAGGAAATCAGTCCTAATATTCATTGGAAGGACTGATACTGAAGCTGAAACTCCAGTACTTTGGCCACTAATGCAAAGAACTGACTTGTTAGAAAAGACCCTGAAGCTGGGAAAGATTGAAGGCAGGAGGAGAAGGGAATAACAGAGGATGAGATGGTTGGATGGCATCACCGACGTGATGGACATGAGTTTGAGCAAGCTCTGGGAGTTGATGATGGACAGGGAAGCCTGGCGTGCTGCAGTCCGTGGGGTCACAAAAAGTTGGACACGACTGAGTGACTGAACTGAACTGAGACCTCAACAGTGGTCACTCTAGCACAGGAATTTAGGATAAAGGTACACTACAAAACCAATGGGTAGATTCTGATAATATATCAAAATAAACAAGAGGACTTTAAAGCTCAGAGCCAGAGAACAAGTCAAAAGTTTGGATGGTAAGGTAAAAAGAATCAGATATCTTGGCAAGGGAATAGGGGAACTAGTCAGAATTCACCCAAAGCTAAGAAAAAATGTCATGGAACATCCACAGCTTCTTCATAAAGCAGCATGTAACCTCTTGCCAAAGGTAGAAACTGAATTAAGAGAAAATGACCCTTGAAAATGGAAGATATTAGTGCCATTGTTTTTATTACAGGATACAGAGATATTTAGCTATGATGCTGGCTCAGTTATAGTCTTAGCTGACCCTGTGGGCAGTTCTGGAATTACAATGGCCCTTTAAATCTGTCCCAAGTTGGGCTGAGAAGGCCAGGCCCTTCTTTCCCTTCATCATTGGGTAGGTACCAATCTGGGAAGGGGCATGACCTTGAGCAAGGCTGCTCTCTGCAGCTGATGCTGTCCCTGAAGGGACTGACAGTTGAAGGCTTTCTGCCAATAGCACTCCCAGCAGCTGAGCCAAGTCCTTCACTACTGGGAAGCTGACTGGCACAGCTCAGTTTCTACAAAACCATATAAGTCCCTCTTTGAGTTATAATCTCAAGAAATAATCAAAATTTTACTTTTCTGTAAATTAAGAGCTTTGCCATGTCTTTAGTTCCTAAAGGAATTTTTTTTTAATATTACCACATTTGAATTATTTCATTAGCCTTTTTATCTTATAACAGTGAATTTTGATATGATTCAGAAATAACATATAAAGTGCATCATTCTACAGATAACTGCCTTAAATTTAGATGGGCAACATCTTTTTGAAATCACAAATTTAGAAAAATTGGAAAATTTGAAATGGGCTTCATTCAGCAACAATAATCTCACTAAAATGGAAGGCTTGGAATCGTGTGTTAACTTGGAAGAGCTCACATTAGATGGAAACTGCATCTCAAAGATAGAAGGTAAGATGTTAGATAATCCTAGAGTCTTAAAATATGAATGTCTAATTAAGAAGAGTAAAAAGTGAGTAACACTAATGAAGGAATTTCTGAAGAGGAAGATCTTCCAAGAAGTCCCAAGAAGGTTTGGAGTAGAATATTCTAAGTCACTTCAGCAGTGTCCAACTTTTTGTGACCCTATGAACTATAGCCCGACAGGCTCCTCTGTCCTTGGGATTCTCCAGGCAAGAATACCGGAGTGGGTTGTCATGCCTTCCCTCCTCCAGGGGATTCTCCTGACCCAGGGTTAGAACCTGTATCTCTCACGTCTCCTGCATTGGCAGGCAGGTTCTTTACCACTAGTGCCAGTGGACTTTCATTTCCTCTGCCTTCCCTCCCATCTCTGAACCAGTGTTTACCATCTCTTAAGCCCAGAGTATTCTAAACACCTCTTAGTGGGATCTGTGGTTGGTTACTATATATAATGAACCCAACCAGCAGACTTTCATTTCCTCTGCCTTCCCTCCCATCTCTGAACCAGTGTTTACCATCTCTTACCAAACTTAGCATGTAACAAACTAGGCAGTAGTCAAGATCTATACCATTGTGTATATATTAATAAATGAATGAATGAGGCATACTTCTGAAAAAGATAAGAAGCCATACACACACACACACACATATCAGCATACTTATCTAGGTATAGAATATTTCTGGATGTGCATTTTGGTAACAGGGTTGTCATTGAGAGAAGGTAAAAATTGAAAACCAAAGCCTGGAAAAGAGGCTTAATTTATTTGTTTTTGAATTGTTTTTAGCATGTGTGTGTGTACTACCTTTTTCATAAAATAGAAATTTTTACTTAAAAAAATTACATATGCAAAACAAGTGTTAATTATCTTTAAAAATAGAATGTTTAACATTTGTTATACTTTATTTTAATGGTGATTAACAGTAGTTTATAAAAAAGTGCTTGATCATAAGAATCACTTAGTTCAGTTCAGTCGCTCAGTCATGTCTGACTCTTTGCGACCCCATGAATTGAAGCACGCCAGGCCTCCCTGTCCATCACCAACTCCTGGAGTCCACCCAAACTCACGTCCATCCAGTCGGTGATGCCATCCAGCCATCTCATCCTCTGTCGTCCCCTTCTCCTCCTGCCCCCAGTCCCTCCCAGCATCAGAGTCTTTTCCAATGAGTCAACTCTTCGCATGAGGTGGCCGAAGTATTGGAGTTTCAGCTTTAGCATCAGTCCTTCCAAAGAAATCCCAGGACTGATCTCCTTCAGAATGGACTGGTTGGATCTCCTTGCAGTCCAAGGGACTCTCAAGAGTCTTCTCCAACACCACAGTTCAAAAGCATCAATTCTTTGGTGCTCAGCTTTCTTCACAGTCCAACTCTCACATCCATACGTGACCACTGGAAAAACCATAGCCTTGACTAGCCGGACCTTTGTTGGCAAAGTAATATCTCTGCTATTGAATATGCTATCTAGGTTGGTCATAACTTTCCTTCCAAGGAGTAAGTGTCTTTTAATTTCATGGCTGCAATCACCACTAATCAAATATATGTACAGATTCACAGGCCTCTCTTCTATAGATTTCAGCTGAGTTAGAGTGTAGAGAGGCTTAGCTCAGGCATCTGTGTTTAGAACCATCACTAGCCTTCCACTCCCATACAATAGGGTGCAAATTTTGCTTTGTATATACAACTGAGAACCCATTTCCTTTTTATTCCCCTGCATATGCTTATTGAAAGGAAGAATCCTTCAACCTGTCTTTTCCCTATACCCACTTTTCAAAGA
This sequence comes from Bubalus kerabau, assembly GCF_029407905.1. Classification (NCBI taxonomy): domain Eukaryota; kingdom Metazoa; phylum Chordata; class Mammalia; order Artiodactyla; family Bovidae; genus Bubalus; species Bubalus kerabau. The sequence continues at coordinate 77,172,564 of NC_073633.1, forward strand.
TAGCTACTGCCGGGGTCCAGCCCCAGTGGATCCAGGGAATTCAAAGCGGGGACTGCGTTGTCGAGGATCAGGAAACAATTGCTTAATTAAACGTTAATTAAGGATATAAAGAGTGGTTAAATAAGGATAGCTCAGTGAGGAAATTCAGTGGAGAAAAGAGGCTGAATAATTCAGCCAGAAGGTGAGAGAAAGAACAACATGGGGAGACCAAGCTTCGGTGAACAAGGCCCACACTTTATTTTCCAAAGTAGTTTTTATACCTTAAGTTATCCATAGAGGATAATGGGGGAAGGGGTAGAGTCATGCAGTAAGCCAGGCTTCCTTCCTGCAAACTTATCATATGCAAAAGTTTAGGTGATTTGCATCATCTTCTGGCCTGGAGGCCTGTTAACATTTTAAGACCCTTTCTTCAGAAAACTTATTTTTCTCTCAAGGTGATTAGTCAGGCGCCACCCTCCAAAAGCATTAGATAAAGTTGCATTCCTGTAGGGCAAAGGTGTGGTGGGCTATAACAAGAAAAAGAATTAACTCAAGGGTCCAAGGTTACAAACATTAAAGCTACTACTTACACCAATTATATTAATCAATACACTGCCAGGGACACAGCAGGTAAGTGATATGGAAACTTAGCAGCAAACACTGGCCCAACAAGTGAAAAACCCTTCACCAATACAATTTCTAATCAATCTTTTAACTGCTCAAAGGAATCTGTATTCAGACAGTTTAGAACATCTCATGCCTCTCACGGTTGTGAACTAAAACACTCTTGTCACGCCCAGGACAGCCCCCCCGTAAAGTCAGAGGTGTAGGTGAGAGCACAAAGCAGTAAAGTAGGCAGACTCTGGTTTTGGGGGTAGATGCTTGAGAATTTCCAGGGGGACTCCTGAGGCTCGATCCTGCCTTTGCATATGCCGAGCCTCCTTCCTCATGACCTTTGCCACAGGCAGAGTTCCTCACACTGGCTCCCGGCAAGCTACCCTACTAAACTTTAACAGATATTTATCTTCCCCCCCCCCCCCGCAAACACAGATAGGCCTAATATCCAATTTGAGGATTTTTGCTTTGATAGTACATCCTAACTGGCCCCAGATTGATTTACTTTCAGCATTTCATAGTCCCATGATAAAGGCTGATGTGAGAGAGGAACATGAATAAAATTTATTGAGTATTCATTATTTATTTGACAATAGTTAGAACTGATACTTTTCAAACATCACTCTATTTAATTCCATAGCCCTTAGAAGTAGATTTAGGTATATTCATTTCATGGATGAGGAAAATTAGGCTCAGAGTTTACATAATTCTACATAATTTACCTACGGTCCTAAATCTAGTAGTGTTACACTTGAAATCAACTCTGACTCCAGAGTTCTTGTCTTTCAACTGCATCACCCTATCCACAGTTACAAAGTGTCTACAGTATATATTGTGTTAATACATAGGGATTAGATTGTAGTGAGAGGTAACATTTCTGTCTTAAAGTATTTCTAAACATAAAAAGGTAGAATTAGAGTTCTTTTTTTTACTGCAAATGATGCCACAATAAGGAATACTTTGCAGAGCATTGTATTCTAGTTCCTTACCCTTAATGTTTTACAGTACGGGTTGGTGAATACTTGAAGCTTTGTGTAGAGCTTTATATTATTGTGATGATGAAAACCTTAATTAACTACATCATTAAAAGGTTATTTGAAAGCTTAATTCAATATTCCTACACAGTGCTTTCCCTTAACATCTAAGAAAAATGAGTCTACTTAGAAATCCAAAATTAGAATTTAATATATTAGTTGGGACTTAATGCACATTATATTCTTCTTTAACAAAAGGAAAAACAATGATGATCAATACTATAAAATCTGTCAAGTAACTTGAACTTAGAAAAAGAGAAACAGTAAAACAACCAGCAGCTTATTTTTTAAATTAACCTTTAAGTGCTGTCTGAATCTTTTTTTGAATTTGCTTATTTTTCTAGGCATTTCCAAGCTGACTAAATTAACCCGCCTCAGCATAAATAATAATCTCCTCACTGGTTTGGAAAAGCATACTTTTGATAACATGCCTCATCTGCATTCCCTTTCTCTTGAGAACAACAGAATCACTTCACTGAGTGGTTTACAAAAAGCTTTTACACTAATTGAATTATACGTAAGCAATAACTATATTGCTCTCAATCAGGAGATCTACAATTTAAAGGTGACTATCTGGGGGCACTAATGTTTTTATTTTTCTAAAAATGTTATTTATTTATACTATGAAAGTAATACATGCTCACTATATAGAATTTGGAAAATATAGAATAATGTAAAGAAGAAAATAAAAATCAGGAAAAACAAGGTTTGTTAAAACGTATCTGCATTCAATTTGTGTACACATACAAACATGCGAGTGTGTAACCATAGTTGATAGTGTCCCCAGGTTGATAGCTTCACAGAAATATATTTTAGTCCTCAAATAAAATAACCCGGTCTCCATTACTTCTAACTGTGCCTTCCTTAAGTATTTCCAAGGATCGCCTAACCTGATTGGGGGATAAGATTCATTAACAGTTCCTCTTCTCAGAGCAGTTCTTGATTATCTTTCACTACTTTCTGGTTCTCACTTATGGCTTCTACCCTCTCTGGTCAGTTCAGTTCAGTTTAGTCGCTCAGTTGTGTCCCACTCTTTGTGACCCCATGAATCGCAGCATGCCAGGCCTCCCTGTCCATCACCAACTCCTGGAGTTCACCCAAACTCAAGTCCATTGAGTTGGTGATGCCATCCAGCCATCTCATCCTCTGTTGTCCCCTTCTCCTCCTGCCCCCAATCCCTCCCAGCATCAGAGTCTTTTCCAATGAGTCAACTCTTCGCATGACGTGGCCAAAGTACTGGAGTTTCAGCTTTAGCATCATTCCTTCCAAAGAACACCCAGGACTGATCTCCTTTAGAATGGACTGGTTGGATCTCCTTGAAGTCCAAGGGTCTTCTCCAACACCACAGTTCAAAAGCATCAATTCTTCAGCGCTCAGCTTTCTTCACAGTCCAACTCTCACATCCATACACGACCACTGGAAAAACCATAGCCTTGACTAGACGGACCTTTGTTTGCAAAGTAATGTCTGCTTTGCCCAGTTTTGCTTTCTTTAATTCTCCCCAGGAAACCTCTTATATTGAGGTTTCTGTATAACAGGTTTTACTGGAGGTTTTAATAAAATGGAAGTTTACTACAACAAAGAATAGGGATTTACTTCAAATGTAATGTGGGACTTCATAGTTTCTAAAGTTCAAAGGTCATTTCCTACCACTGAGACTCCCAATGGCCTCTCTCCTTTTGCTGATACCACATTGCTAGGACTTTATCTCCTACCAAAAACTTACATCCATTTCCTATCTTTTCTTGCTTGCAAACTTATCCTCATCATATTCCCCCAATACAACTACTTCTAGAGCTGTAGAGTCAACCTAATCAACAATAGCTACATAATAAACATTTTACATTATAGACACAGTAAGTAGTTTTACCCCCTCAGGGTAAAAAGTCAGGGCCCTTCCTTCACAACAAAGGCACATCAAAATATCTAATAAGGAAGCACATTGAAGTCTGCTACTCCCTTACCAGGCAGAAGCACTTCAGTTTTATCCCTCATCAGAAGACTGTGTTTTTCATTGCTTCATTTCACTATTATATTTGTATATGTGCTTATGTATGTGCTCAGTCATGTCCAGTTCTTTGAGACCCCATGGACTGTAGCACACCAGACTCCTCTGTCCATGGGATTTTCCAGGCAAGAGTACCAGGGTGGGTTGCCATTTCCTCCTCCGGAGGATCTTTCCCCCCCAGGGATCGAACTGGCATCTCCTGTGCCTCCTGCATTGGCAGGTGGATTCTTTTACCACTGAGCCACCTGGGAAGCCCATATTTGTATACTACATAATAAGTAAGTAAGTAAGTGAAGTCGCTCAGTCGTATCCAACTCTTTGGGACCCCGTGGACTGTAACCTACCAGGCTCCTCCATCCATGGGATTTTCCAGGCAAGAGTACTGGAGTGGGTTGCCATTTCCTTCAGAGGATCTTCCCGACCCAGGGATCGAACCCAGGTCTCCCACATTGTAAGCAAGATGCTTTACCATCTGAGCCACCAGGGAAGTCATATACTACATAATAGCCATGTACTATTTAATAGACTGTTATTCCATAAACATAGCATATGTTTTAAACTTTGCTAAGTTCTTTACGAGTCTTTATCATGGGTAATACATTTAGCACCAGTATCCAAAAAGTGATTCTGATCATATAGTATAGACCACTGAAATACTGCACCAAATTATACAATAGTCTGAAAGTGTACTGTAAATAGTACACTCCAAAGATCTCAAATCACTATGGAATGATAGAGTAATTCAAATATTAAAATTCAAGGCTGATTAAACTCTTAAGGGGAAAAAACCAGTTAGAGTGAGTATATATGTATATCACATTAAATGTATTTTTATTATGCAGGGTTTATGCAACCTGGTTATTCTAGACATGTATGGAAACATTATTGTATGGAATCAAGAAAACTACCGGTTGTTTGTAATATTTCATCTTCCAGAACTGAAAGCTTTGGATGGAATCTCAATTGTAAGTTTTTTGTTGACTCATAGCATTTGGTCCAAACTGCATATTAATATATATCCATAGGTCATAGTCATTTTGAATGTTGCTTTATCACTAGTACATAAACTTACTATGCTTATTAAAATCTTGATCCCTAAAGCACATTTTAGATCTGGGTTTTAATTTTTTCTCCTTTGGTCAGTTTTTAATTGTCTAAATGAGGTGGCACAGAAGGGAAGATACTGCTTACATTTAAACCCACTGAATCCAATGCCTAACAAATAAAGAGCACAATTTTATGAGACAGGATAGAAAAACTGCCCTGGAGCCCTACCATCTTCTTGGGCCTAAAAACTGCTTCCTGTTACCTGGAAAAATACAGTTAAGATTTAAGAAAAACATATTTGAACCAACGAATGGTATGTCAACATTACTAGTAAAAAATAACTTTTTTTACTGTGTTAAAAAATAACACAGAACATAGGATTGACTATGAAAGCAATATTTGGAAACTTGAATTCTGTAACAAGCAGGTTCATTCAAGGCTTCTGATTTCCGTGTAATAGGATACATGCACAACAAATGTGTGGAGAATAGAAAGTTCCCTGTGTAACACTGCCTAGCACCTGTCAGACTTTAAAACTCTTCAAGTTTCTAGAAAATTGAGAGATAGTTTATGATTATTTGGAACTTTGAGGTACTCTGATAAGATTACTAATTCTAACCTTGCTTTTTTCAAGACCCTCCTCAGAATGAAGAATCAAAAGTATTCTCCCCCAAACATGAACACTTCTCTAGCATGTTGCATACTTGGTTTTGTTCAGGTGTTGGTTCTCACTGAGGGTTGTTTTTAAAACAGGCATTTGAAGCTAGTACCGCACATGCGCCAGGGCGTTGTTGAGAATATTATCCTTCCCATCGCTCTGTGCCCTCAATTGAAGGGCCACCTCGGAAAGTGCTTTTGGAAGTAAGTGTAGGAAAAACATTTCCCCCTGAAGAAAAGTTATGCTCTCCTTGCTGAAAATGAGTATTATTTAACTATTTTCCTTTTCACTTTGACTACCTTAAAGCTCAGAGCCAAATTTGTGGTTCAGTAACAGAAACCCTGTAGGACTTATGGTCTCTCTCCCTATCCCAACACTTGATCTCTTCTAACTTACATCATTCTCAATCTCCACTATTATTTACATCTTACTATTTGATTATATGTTCCTCCTGTAAGCTCCACAAAATTTTTGTAGGATGAGGTAGAATATATGAATTGATAATGGGACATGAAGATTAGACTTTAATTGAGAGGTAATGGTAAGGCATTGAAGTTTTTGAGGAGGGGAATAACATAATTCAAAATTATATATTAGGAAATTTAACAGCAGTGTTTAGAGCAATATACAAAAAAACCAATAGGAGACTATTAGCTTAATCTAGATATGAGGTACTGAGAAACTGAAATGAACCAAGGGGAAATAGTATTATAAATGGAGAGTTGAAAGGTAGAAATACTAGGAAGAATTGACAGAACTTGGCAACCAATTAAATTTGAAAGATGAGGAAAGGAAAGAATAAAAGAGGTCTGTAAGGCTTGAGTCTATGCCAGTAAGAGATATCATAACAGAAATATTATAGGAGGAAAAGTAGTTTCAGGAATAAGATGATTAGTGTTGGACACACTAAGTTTTATACGATAGTGAATCATCTGATTGGAGATGGCAAACAGGCAGTTGAAAACACAGGACTAACGTCAGATATGGACGTTTAATTTACATTTGTTTAGATTTGGAAGTAATTTAAAGAACGTTGCCTAGTTAAAACCAAAAGCATATACCATTGACTAAGGAAAGAGAGTAGAGAAAGTAAACCTAAGTGAGGCTTTAACAACTACATTTAGTAAATGTAAAGAGGAAAAGAAGCCACCAAAAGTAGATGTAGCAGGAGGTAGAAGGCAACATGATCCTAGAGTGTTTGAGAGGTAAATAGACATTGACTTTAGAAATAACATAGTCCAAAGGCTTTATTTTGTGAATGAACACAAAGAGCGCCAGAGAATTTAAATGCCTTATTCGAAGTGACATGACTTTTTAATGGTAAAGCATGGACAGCTAAGTCTCACTCTGTCTCCAGGGCTCCGTGGATATATAATCATACCAGGATGTAAGGTAATGTTACTGGAAGTTCCAACTTTCTAATCATGGTTGGTTTTCCCAGCAACCAGTCCCCATTCTCAGGGACTTTCCAAAAGTCATCTTGTTAAGATAAACTCAGGTGTGGTTGAAAGGCTTGTTAGGAATGGAAGCACGCTCCTTTCACCTGGTGGTTCTGGAGCTATTTCAGGAATCGAAAACAAAAACCACAATATTATAATAAATGATTCCCAGATGTGAGAGTTGGAACATAAAGAAGCCTGAGCACCAAAGAACTGATGCTTTTGAACTATGGTATTGTAGAAGACTCTTGAGAGTCCCTTGGACAGCAAGGAGATCAAACCAGTCAATCCTTTAGGAACTCAATCCTGAATATTCATTGGAAAGATTGATGCTGAAGCTGAAGCTTCAATGCTTTGGCCACCTGATGCAAAGAACTGACTCATTGGAAAAGACCCTGATGCTGGGAAAGATTGAAGGCAGGAGAAGAAGGAAATGAGAGGATGAGATGGTTGGATGGCATCACTAACTCAATGGACATGAGTCTGAGCAAGCTCCAGGAGATGATGAAGGACAGGGAAGCCTGGCATGCTGCAGTCCATGGGGTTGCAAAGAGCCAGACATGACTGAGTGGCTGAACAGGAAATTACAAGGGTTTTAGGAGCTATGTGCCAGGAACAGTAGACAAAGACCAAATGTATGTTTCTTGTTATAGGTCACAATATCATAGCTCATGCCCTTGTCTTTTTACAGCAAAATGATCATAAATTCAAAAGATTTTGGAATATTGCTATAATCCCATTCAGTTATTATACAGTCCATAATCATGGAAATGTCTCCCAGGGTGAGGCTACTCAGATTTACAGCTTTCCATTGGAGACTTTTGTCAGTTTCCTAAAACAGGAGTAGTCTCAGAAAACAGATGCTTTCAAGCATCTGCTATAATTGAACTGAGACAATATCAACTCTTGCTCTAGCCTCTTTTGAGGTAATGTAAATAATACTGGCTTTCCCTCATTACATTACGTATTCATTAATTCCTTTACCCACAACTTCTCTTCCCCATCCTTTCTATTTATACCCATATTTTCCACCTCTGGAAGGGGCATTAGGTTTGGCCACTGTGCTGGTCTAGATTGCAGACAGCGATACTAGTCTACCATACCTTCCCTCAGCCCACCTCGCTTAATATCGGGCAAGGTGATAATAGGTGCAAAACAAGTGGGCTATTTTTGCTACCAGCAAATACAGATACATTCATTGTTAATTCCAATTTTGCCAGATGGAGTGAAGGTAAAATCTACCCCCATCGGGCCTTTAGGAATTCTGACAAAATGTTTAAAAGCATAGTTTCTTGCTTAAAAATGATCCCTATTTCTAGCACTTATAATTGCAGGTGTAGTTCTGTGACCACTGCATCGGGTAGGAAAAAGAAAGTTGAGGTGATGTGAGGAAGAAGGAAAGAAAAAGTATGATGATTTTACCAGCATCATCCTTCCTTAGTAAGAAGTGCATAGTCATATCAGCATCCTTCCCCTGTCCCCCAGATCCACCAAAAAACAGACGTCTATCCACTGGGGACACTCTTTTAGCTCCACTCATGTTCACTGAGTGTGAGCACACTCAGAAAGACATGTAAGCCAGACCCCAGACTGTCATGATTCTATCCCCCCCGTTTTAGATAACCAATGTTTTAATTGCCCAGTCCAATTCTCTATCAAACTACTACTCTGAAAAGGATAGTTTCCTGCCCATTGTTGCACAGTATGGGCTGTAAAGCATGTTCCTTGGTCTGAAGAAATAACCATCAACTGTCCAAATTGGTGTCATATCTTCAGTTCCAGCTCTTTCATACCAATATATGCATTTGCATTTACACTGGATAAGCAAATCCCAGTCCAGGGTCAGGATCTATTCCTGTCAGGACCTATTTGTAGCTCCCCAGGGCTACCAGCCTCAGTCTGACTTGCCAGCTATGTTCAGGGCCTTCCCACAGGGAAATCTGCCACATAGCCATCTGCAGTCTCTGTCTCTTTTGCTGGCAGACGGAACAGTGCTTATTGGCATTTTGTACCTAAGAGGGTGCAAGAGGAATATGTCTAGATTCAGCCTATCTCTGCATTGCTGTAGACCCCCAATGTCCACCTATTTTACAGACCCAGGTGGCCACCTTAAGTGAACATATGGGCCTATCTGCTTGTCGATTTCAATCACCTTCCAAAATTGAAAGTGAGTTCAGATGGGCATCAATGTGCCCTACTTTAATATACCCATCATTTTCCATAGGGCTGTGCCCCATATGGACATCATTTTAACAGGTCAGGTTTTCATTGTTCTCCTGCCTGACCATATGGCCAAGCAGGAACAGTAGATGAAGGTTTCTTATTATTATCAGAGTAACACACCAGAGAACTCACCACAGTGTTATTCCTCAGGTGCCAAGGTCTTTAGCTGGTCTGCCTTCTTCTCTGAACCTTTCAGTTTCCTATGTGTATTTTATATGTAATATCCAGAAGGTTTGGCTGTACTTAGTATGAAATAGGGAGAAATGAGTCCACTCCATTTTGACCTGGAACCAAAGAATTAAAGACATTTAGTCATCTGTAAACCTGGAGTAGGGCATGGCAGCCCACTCCAGTACTCTTGCCTAGAGCATTCCACAGACAGAGGAGCCTGATGGGCTACAGTCCTTGGGGGTCACAAAGACTTAGACACAATTGAGTGACTAAGCACAGCACAATCATCTGTAAGAAAGGACATCACTTTCTAAATATCCTCATATACAGGAACCACCAGAGACTGAGTGTGCAAAAGATTTGTTTGGTGGCAGACTTACTTCTGACATGATTGCTGAACGACAAGGACACCCAAATTTCACCCAAATGCAAGAACTAAATTGGACTTCATCATCCATCAGGTACAATCATTTTATTATATGCTATTTGATATTTGAGGGCTTCCCTGGCAGCTCAGTGGTAAACAATCCATTCGCCAAGCAGGAGATGTGGGTTCAATCCATGAGTCAGGGATATCCCTTGGAGTAGGAAATGGCAACCCACTCCAGTATTCTTGCCTGGGCAGTCCCATGCACTGAGGGGCATGGCAGTCGCAAGGACAATAAGGTCCCAAGTTTTAGACATGACTAAACAATAGCAATTTGATATTATAATTAAATGTGTAGTCATTATTATTTTTGTAAGGTTTATAATTTATACGTCTTATCCAAATATAGCCAATAATTCAGAAAATCGACCACCCTACTTCACAATCTCATATTAATTTTTCCATCTTTGAAGTGCATTAATAACTTTTATTATCACACATTATGATTAAAAATGTAATCAAGCTCTTTCTAAGACTTTATATTTCTATTTTATTTTATAACCAAGTTTTTTAAATGGGAACATACTATGTTTGCTCATCACATTGTATCACTCTAATCCAGCATTATCTGGCTTTCACTGTTAGCATTCCTCTGATGCTGTTCTCATGAATGTTATCATTGTTAGATAATGATAATGGTTAATAAATCCTTTTCTCTTCTTTTTTCTATTCTGTACTCTTCATAGGCAGATATCTTCAGCTGTAGTTTTAATTTATGATGAACCCCTAATTTAGCCTGAACCTGGGCTCCTCTTTTGAATATTTGCTCCCTAGATAGCATCCAGGAAATAACATTCTCCTGTTGTTGCCCAAGCCAAAAATCTAGGGTCCACATCTCTCTCTCCTTTGTCCTCCATTTTTAGTTAATCACTACATTCTCCAGAGTCTGTGTCTTAAGTATGTGTCATAGTTCCCTCTACCTTCTCTCCATAGTCATTGCCATTGTCCTAGAATGGAGAATTACCTATTTTAGAAACTATTGTTTTTTGTCTCATATAACCTTACCTGTAAGTCCATCTATTATCCATACTGCCTATTACAATGCAAGTTTTATCAGATCACTTCCCTTCTCAACATCTTTCAGTGGCTTTCCACTGTAGAGAGAATAAAATTTTAAATCTCTTTGTATGACATGGGACGCCCTTTCATTGCCAGTCCATTTTTATCTCTTGTAATCATTACCTTTACTGCACCATAACTCTTTATAGTCCAGAAATTCTAAAATATTCTATTCCTTAATCTCAGTCACAAAATGCTGTTTCATGTTTCTGCCTTTGCTTGCAGCTGTTTCTCTGCCGGGAACTCTTTCTTGCCTGACAGATGCCCCAAATTCTCCAAGTCTCATTTTAAGATCTTTCTCCCCAGTGAAGTCATTTCTGACTTCCCCAAATAGGTTTTTCTTTCCCTAAAATTCAGTTATGCCTAACTGTATTGTGGCAGTTTTCCTTTTTTTATTATAGTATTTCTTATTATAGTTTTTCCCATTTCTTGAGTGCATGGACAGTGTCTTTCATATTTGTAGACTTTCTAAACACATCGTCTGCACTTAGGAAATAACTAATGAAAACATGTTGAAAGAATAAGCAACTTACTAATGGATAAAGTATGTTATAATTATAACTTAAGAGTTGAGGATTTAAAGATGTGGTTAGGCTTTTGTGCAGCAAAGGAAACCATCAACAAAATGAAAAGACAACCTACTGAATGTGTAAAATTATTTTCAAATTATATGACCAACAAGGGGTTAATATCCAAAATATATAAACAGTTCATACAATTCAATGTAAAAAAAAAAAAAAAAACCTGATTAAAAATGGGCAGAAGATCTGAGTTGACATTTTTACAGAACTAACATATGACCCAGCAATTCTATTCCCAGGCATTCATCTGGGGAAAAAAAAAATGAAAAATACTAATTAAAAAAATACATGCACCCCTGTGTTCATAGCAGCATTATTTACAATTGCCAAGATATGCAAGCAGCCTAAATGGCCATAAACGGATGATACATAAGATATAGTATATATATGTACAATGGAATAGTATTCAGCCACAAAAGAGAACAGAATTGTGTCATTTGCAGTAACATAGGTGGAGGGTATCACGCTAAGTGAAATAAGTCAGACAGAGAAAGACAAATACTATATGATATCACTTGTATGTGATCTAAAAAATAAAACTAGTGAATATAACAACAACAAAAAAAAACTCACAGATACAGAGGATAAACCTGTGGTTATTGGGGAAAGGGAAGGTGGGAGCAAAATAGGGGTAGGAGACTGAGCTACATATAGTCTGTATAAAATAAATAAGCCACAAGAATATATTATACAGCAAAGGGAATATAGCCAATATCTTACAATAACTGTGAATGGAGTGTAATCTTTAAAAACTGTGAATCACTATGTTGTACATCTGAAATTTATATACATTTGTACATCAACTATACCTCAATTTAAAAAAGAAATAAATGAAATAAACTGATATATCTTTAAAAAGAAGGAATCAGAGCAAGGTGATTTAGCTTTATGCTCTTCTTCATAGCTCAAATGAAGGTAAAAAAGTTTTAAAGCTATCAACTAGGAATCAAGCATTCTGACTAATTACCAAAACATCCTTATAAGGTGGAATGCCATAAAAGTTTTCAGGAAATTACACAGAAAACTGTTTTCAAAGACCTTACCTACTTTCTCCTTTTCTTTCCCATCCCAAACCTCTTCCTGGCATTTCAGAAATAACCTGTTTCATATATATCCTCTACAGTTTACAACTGAATATCTTTTGGATTACCGTATCAACTTCACTATGATTTCATGAGCACGTATGTGAATTTATAAAGAAATTGGATGTTTCTTTTATGATAGTGCTATTTATGTGGTAATAGACATATTTCTTAAGTCAATGAAATTCTATGTCATTTTTCTTACACATATACCCAACAAAAATATGTATTTATCCGATCATTTGATCCATACATTTTATACTATGGCAATTATTTTTCATAGAATTTGTCAGATAAATTTTTCAAAATGGCTTTGGTGTTACATGTGAGAGATTTCACCAATATAATATGCCCATTAAAGTTATAACTGTATTTACTCTGTCTCAATTCAGAACTGTGGATTTGATTCCAGTTGACCAGTTTAGAAATGTGTGTAATGTGAATCTACAGAACAATAATCTCACCTCATTCAGTGGATTAATCTATCTGCCTAATGTGAAGGTGAGTCACTCACAAATTTTCTTTTTTTCTTTTAAGATTTCCAGTGCAGGTTGTAATCTTCTTTACTTTAGACTAAAATGTATATTCATGTCATTAAAGAAAAGAAATTATTTTTCCTAAAGCAATTTTTCACCAAGAAAAAAAGTATTACTTCCCAAAGTGATTTCAGTTCAGTTCAGTTCAGTTCAGTCATTCAGTCGTGTCCGACTCTTTGCGACCTCATGAATTGCAGCACGCCAGGCCTCCCTGTCCATCACCAACTCCCGGAATTCACTCAAACTCACATCCATTGAGTCGGTGATGCCATCCAGCCATCTCATCCTCTGTCGTCCCCTTTTCCTCCTGCCCCTCAATTTTATGTGATTGTCTTATAAGCAGTGAATCTTCCTCTCTAATAGGAGATGGGATGGAAAGCTGCCTCTGTCATGAGTGAAGTTGGAGGGCACTGTGGTTCTCAAAGCAGCCTCATTGCCTCCTGTCCTATAGGTTTGAGACATTTGCTAAGGCTAAGGCCTTTTAAACTTAGGGAAATAACAATCTCTCCAACTAAAGAGTTATTTCATCTAAATAAAGCTTGGAGAAGTCAGGAGTACAGATTGAGAAAGTTGAGCAGCTTTCTAGGGTCTTCATTGTTTTGTCTGAAATGGTGTCATTTCTCAGCATGTCAAATAATAAAATACACTTTCACAGTCAAATCCAGACAACTTGGGACATAAAAATTTGTCATTGTTAACACTAATATATTAAATTATGTTGTATAGTCCAAGTTTTATCCATAGCATCTTAATAGTTTTTAGGATGGTGATAACCTCAAACCAAAGATATATATACAGCATCATTCATATTTTAATAGCTGAGTAATCATGTATTCTTTCTGTAGGTGTTATGCCTAAACTATAACCATATTGAATCAATCATACCCCGACTAAAACCTCAGACTCACTTGACCAGTAGACAACTGCTGTACCAGAAAGTGCCTTCAAGTGGCTATGGGCAGCAAGGAACTTCAAAAATAAACAGGTATTATTCTTTTTTTACAACTATAAATAATTTTGGTTGGGAATTTTAAAAGCGGTTAGTCATATCAATGCCAGTAGTAACATACATTTAGCTTATTTAATACTTAATAGCTGCCTAGCAAAAATAAACTTTGTAAATAAAAAGACACCAAAATACTCCTTTGTTATTGTTTTTCCCTGCTTCTTCCATTTCATACCCGTATTGTAAAAAAGAAAAAAGTAAATGAAAAAACCTTGCATGTTTAAGAACTGTGGGTTGTTGTTTTTTTGTTTGTTTGTTTTGAGATACAATTCACATACCGTAACACTTGCCCTTTATGTACAATTCAACGTTAGTCATGAGGGAAACGCAAATTAAAACCACAATATGATACTTCAACTCCATTAGAATGGCTGTAATAAAAAATGTAGACATCTAAGTGTGAAATTCCTGAGTCAACTTCTTAAAAAACTGCCACACTCTTTTCCAAAGTGGTTGTACCAAATTCCATTACCAAAAAAAGTTTTGAGGGTTCTAATTTCCCCATATCCTCACCAACATTTGTCTACATTTTTTATTATAGCCATTCTAATGGAGTTAAAGAAGTATCTTAGTGTGGTTTTAATTTGCATTTCCCTTATGACTAACGTTGAGCAGCTTTTCATATGCTTTTTAACCATTATTTTATCTTATTTGGTGACTGCCTGTTTAAATATTTTGCTTATTTTTCAGTTATGCTGTTTGGGTTTTTATTATTAAATTCATCAAATATTCTGGATACAACACCTTTATCAAATAAATGATTTACAAGTATTTTTCTCTAAACATGTGACTTGTCTTTATGTTTTCTTGAATGATATCTTTTAAAAGAATTTAAATTTTGATAAAGTCCAATCTATCAACTTTTTCTCTTACAGATTATGATGTTGTTGTACCTCAGAACTCTTTGCCTAACCTAAGGTTACAAAGATTTTCTCATGATTTCTTCAAGAAATTTTTTTCTCTTACGTTTAAGACTATAATCCATTTTGAGTTTATTTTTGTATATATTGTGAAGTAAAATGTGAGGGCTAAATTGAATAGCCTTGGTAACTTTGTTGAAAATCAATTGACTATAACTGTAGAAGTTTATTTCTGGACTCTTAATTCTATTCCATTGATCTGTGAGTCTATCCTTTTGCGAGTTTCAGACTGGTTTGATTACTGCAGCTTTATAAGTTTTGAAATCAGGAAAGATAAGCCCTCCAACCTTATTCTTTTCAAAGATTATTATAGGTATTCTGGGTTGTTTGCATTTTCTCATAAATGCTATGATGAGATGGTTATTTTCTGGAGGAAAAGAAAAGGGAGAAAACCTGCTAGACTTTGATAGAGATTGAATTGATTCATTAATCAATTTTGGGAGAACTACTGTCTTAGTAGTAATAGTCTTCTACTGTGTGAACATGAGATTTTTCTCTATTCATTTAGATCTTTATCTCAGCAATGTTTTGTAGTCTTCTATGTATACATTTTCAATTCCTCTTGTTAATTTTTTTGGAAGTATTTTATCATGCTTTATAATATTGTAAACAAAGTCTTAATTTCATTCTCAGTTATTACAGATGTATAGATATTCAATTGATTTTTGTATTTTAATCTCTTACCCTATATCTTCATGAATTAATTTATTGGTGCAATGATAGTTTTGTTTTGTTGTTGTTGTGTTGGTGGATTCCTTCAGATTTCTAAATACAAGATCATGTCATCTGAGAATAAAGACAGTTTTACTAATTCCTTTCCAATCTAGAGTTGTTGCTGTTCAGTCACTCAGCCCCATGGACTGCAGCACACCAGGCTTCCTTGTCCTTCACCATCTACCAGAGCTTGCTCAAACTCATGTCCATTGAGTCAGTGATGCCATCCAACCATCTCATCCTCTGTCGTCCCCTTCTCCTCCTGCCTTCAATCTTTCCCAGCATCAGGTCTTTTCTAATGAGTCAGCTCTTCACATCAGGTGGCCAAAGTATTGGAGGTTCAGCTTCAGCATCAGCCCTTCCAATGAATATTCAGGATTGATTTCCTTTAGGATTGACTGATTTGATCTCCTTGCTGTCCAAGGGACTCTCAAGAGTCTTCTCCAATACTACAGTTCAAAAAGCATCAATTCTTCAGTGCTTGTCCTTCTTTATGGTCCAACTCTCACATCTGTACATGACTACTGGAGAAACCATAGCTTTGACTAGATGGACCTTTGTTGACAGAGTAATGTCTGTACTTTTTAATACACTGTCAAGGTTTGTCATAGCTTTTCTTCCAAGGAGCAAGTGTCTTTTAATCTCATGGCTGCAGTCACCATCTGTAGTGATTTTAGAGGCCAAGAAAATAAAGTCTGTCACTATTTTTTTCTTTTTCTTGCCTGATTGTGCCAGCTGTTGCTTTTTATTCTGAGTAACTCTCTGTATTTCTTTGTTCTTTATCATATAAAACTGATTTTAAAGAAGAAAAAGTGATTATTATATGAATTATAAAGGCAGAATGTTATAGCTTAATTTGCTCTATTAGAAAATTCATTCTTTTTCTTCAGCTTATAGTAAGTACATAATAAACTCGGAGAAGGCAATGGCAACCCACTCCAGTACTCTTGCCTGGAAAATCCCATGGATGGAGGAGCCTGGTGGGCTACAGTCCATGGGGTCGCAAAGAGTCAGACACAACTAAGCAACTTTACTTCCACTTTTCACTTTCATGCACTGGAGAAGGAAATGGCAACACACTCCAGTATTCTTGCCTGGAGAATCCCAGGGACGGGAGCCTGGTTGGCTGCCATCTATGGGGTCACACAGAGTCAGACACGACTGAAGTGACTTAGCAGCAGCATAATAAACTGCCTTTTTATGTTTATACAAACAGCTAATTTGAAATTAAGTTTATGGGCCAAACTGATATTTGTGTTTCAGAGATACAACAAGCAGTGAAAATTTGCCTCCAATAATGAACAGTTTAGAAGTTCTTCATTTGGGCTACAATGGAATTTGTAATTTGATTCAACTACAACTTAACAGACTAAGAAATTTAAAGTTCCTCTTTCTTCAGGGTGAGTAGCAACATTATTAATGTATAAGTCTTTATTATTAAAAACTGACTTAATTATCATCCTATTTTGAAAGCAGATATAAGCATCACTATTAGAACAGATTCATTGACAAAAATATTTGAGTAATCACAAATGGGTGTATCTTGAGTTATTTATATAAATAAGGTAAATGCAATATTCTAGGGCTATAGAAGATTGCATTCTAGCTCACCAAAGCGCATGCATTTTTTATCCAGTATGAATGACATAATAAGGGCTGGGACTAGAATGGTGTCATGGTGTCAGTGGAAAGGGTGAGTAAAGGGGGAGTCCAAAAGGTCGTTTAAAAGAAGTAAATATTAGGACTCAGTGACTAAATATACAAGGAGAGAAAAATAGTTCAGGATGTTTTCATGCTTTCATTAAGACATTGGCAAACAAATTTCTAACGCTAGGGGGAGGATAATGTTGTGACTACTCTGAGACATAAAAATGGAAACTTTTTCAAGTAGTGGTACTGGACCACAGATCAGAACTGGAGATGTATAGTTTAGAATTATCCCAGTGGAGGTGATAGGTCAAGTCATGGTATATGTGCTTATTTAGGAAATAATGATAAAAAACAAAGAATGAAAAGCCAAAAAGACATGTAGAGACACAACTCCCCCCACTACCTCTCAATGGCTGGGAAAAAAAGAACCAGCAGAGGAGTCATTCAAGAAATTTTGAAAGAAAACCAAGAAATACAAACTCTTGATGTCAGGAGAAAATGGGTGATTGACCAAAGTCAAATGATGAAAAGAATGAGGCCTGTGAAAAGAATATTGGATGTAGACAATTAGATTCAACAAAAAGGAAACCACTGGTAACCTTCAGAGTATCAGATTTGGAAGTGTGGGAAATTATTGGATAGGCAGTAAAAACAATAGAGGTTAGAGACTGCATGTTCAAGGAACTTGTCCTTGAAAAATAGGTAAGAGATGGTAGCTAGTGAAGTTATGAGCATATTTGAAGGTTTGTAAAGAGGTCAGTTAGGTGATACAGAACAGGAGGAGATAGAAAATTCTAAGGTCAGTTTAAAGGGAGAAGAGGGCAAAAGCTGTAGAGAAGTACAGAAATGTGGGCAGTAATAAGATAAGGTCATGCCAGGATATATCAGAGAGTTAATGAACCTACATTTCACCTGCTGGATTAAATTTGCTAAGATGGTAGAAAAGTCTTTAGGGAAAGGGCAGGATGGGGCTGTAGGGAAGCAAATTAGATTCTTAAGGATTAAGAGCTAAATTTATCTAAAATGTAACTATCTAGTTAAATAAGTGGGAATTTTCAAAGAGTGGCAAATTCTGCTAGTCATAGATATGTAAGATCCCTGAAATCACATTTAGCATTGTTGTTTTAGAGTTCTCTTTCTTAAATATGTTTAATGAGCATTCTAAAGTGAATAATGGCCAAAAACATGCTACCGTAGATATTATTCAACACTTAAATCTATCTCATGTGATTTTTATATCACTGGATTTAAAATATTAAAAATGACAGTCCAAATACATAATTTTTTGAAAGTGATTTACAACTGAGTCATTTTTCTTAATCTGACTTAATAGACTTCTTTTCATTTATAAGTAAGGCACTGGTAATGTTTCAATTTAATTGTGTGATTTAATTCTTTTCAATTTTATTGAAGGTTATGATGTTATCAATTTCTCTAAAGAATAAAATAAAATAAGATAAATTTCCCATATTTCATCCATTCTGAAACACCCCCTTTAATATTTTAAAATCTTGAAATCAGGTGGTACCTTAATTGATGGCATAGTTTATCTAGCTGAGCTTTTTTTCCCTTTCTTAGTATACACAAAACATTTACATATCTTAACAATTGTTGACATCTTAAAGTCTATGAAATGTGTTAAATTACAAAGAGAAGAATTCCAAGAAAGTGGAATCACATATTCAGTAATTTATTAGTTTTCTAGGACTGCCATAACAAAGTACCACAGACTGGATGACTTAAACAACAAAAATTTATTTCCTCACAGTTCTTGGCCAGAGTCCAAGATTAAGATGTCAGCAGGGTTGGTCACTTCTGCAGCCTCTCTTCTTTACTTGTAATTGTACTCTGTATCTTTGCATGGTCTTCCCCTCTGTGTCTATGTCCTAATCTCCTCTTCATACAGACACCGGTGATTCTGGATTAGTGCTCATCTAATGACCTCATTTATTTAACATTAGTTACCTCTTTAAAGACCCAAATACAGTCACATTCTGAGGGACTAGGGACTAGGACTTCAACATATAAATATGAGGAGACACAATTCAGTCCAATAATAAACAAGGAGGATAAAGGGTGGGTGAAAGCCTGAATGGCATAGTAGTAGCAGCACTGTAAAAGGTCCAGGTTAGGCCTAGTGTTGCTACCTTTATGTCATTCAGCAAGACAATTTCTCTGACTCTCAGTTTTCTGATGATTAAAAAATGATAATATTTTCCCTGTCCCAATTTGAGAATCTAATAGAAATAAAAGCATTTGGTCAAGTCAACTCAAGTTTCCTCTTCCTGTATAAGTTATTTATACTTACAACTATTGATTGTTACAGTAGAGAGAAATCATAGGTTATAATGAAAGAATTGAGGTTCTAAAAAATGTAATAAATTCTTAATTTTTTAATGTAATTGCAGTTCAAAAATATGTTGAGAAGGAATTAACAGCATGGTTAAGGTATAACTAACATACAGCAAATTAGTTTATTAATAATACAGCATAATTAGCAATGCAACAAATTAGTTTATTTTAATAAATAATTAATATATCTATTTGAATACTTATTAGAATAATCCAGTATACTCAGGAAGCATATCTTTCTTTTTTTCTTTTTTAACTACTTCCTGGTACATTTTGGTCTTTTTTTGTTTGTTTTTTGGTTTTCATTTTATTTAGCATAGTTGATCTGCAACGTTGTGTTAGTTTCTGGTATACAGCAAAGTGATTCAGTTACATATATATATAAATACATATATTTATATACATATATATTGTTTTTCATATTCTTTTCCAATATGGTTTAGCATAGGATATTAAATATAGTTTCCTGTACTATATAGTAGGTCCTTGTTGTTATCCATTCTATATATAATAGTTTGCATATACTAGTCCCAAACTCCCAGTCCATCCTTCCTCCACCCCCTACCCCCTTGGCAACAACAAGTCTGTTCTCTATATGTCTCTAAGTCATTTCTGTTTTGTATATAGATTCATTTGTGTCATATTTTAGATTCCACAGAGTTTCCCTCATACCTCAGTTGGTAAAGAATCCGCCTGCAATGCAGGAGACCCTGGTTTGATTCCTGGTTTGGGAAGATCCCCTGGAGAAGGGATAGACTACCCACTCCAGTATTCTGGCCTGGAGAATTCCATGGACTGTATAGTCCATGGGGTCACAAAGAGTCGGACACAACTGAGTGACTATCACTTTCACTTTCACTTTGGATTCCACATATCAGTTCAGTTCAGTCGCTCAGTCGTGTCCAACTCTTTGCGACCCCATGAACCGCAGCACGCCGGGCCTCCCTGTCCATCACCAACTCCTGGGGTTCACTCAAACTCACGTCCATCGAGTCAGTGATGCCATCCAGCCATCTCATCCTCTGTCGTCCCCTTCTCCTCCTGCCCCTCATCCCTCCCAGCATCAGAGTCTTTTCCAATGAGTCAGCTCTTCTCATGAGGTGGCCAAAGTACTGGAGTTTCAGCTTCAGCATCATTCCTTCCAAAGAATACCCAGAACTGATCTCCTTTAGAATGGACTGGTTGGATCTCCTTGCAGTCCAAGGGACTCTCAAGAGTCCACATATAAGTGATATCATATGGTATTTGTCTTTCTCTTTTTGACTTATTTCACTTAGCCTGATAATCTCTAGGTCCATTCATGTAGTTGCAAATGAAATTATTTCATTCTTTTTTATGGCTGAGTAATATTCCATTGTATACATGTACCACATCTTTATCCATTCATCTGTTGATGGACATTTACGTTGTTTCCATGTCTTGTAAATGGAAATGGCTCTTGTGAATAGTGCTGCAGTGAACACTGGAGTGAAAGTTATCTTTTTTGGTTTATTGTTTTCTCCAGATAAATTCCTACGAGTGGGACTGCTGAATAATATGGCAACTCTATTTTTAGTTTTTTGAGGCAGTTCCATACTGTTCTCCACAGTGTCTGCATCAATTTATATTCCCACCAGTAATATAAACGGTTTCCTTTTCTCCACACCCTCTCCAGAATTTGCTATTTGTGGACTTTTTCATGATGGCCATTCTAATCAGTATGAGGTGGCACTTCATTGTAGTATGAATTGCATTTTCTCTAATAATGAGTGATATTGAGCATCTTTTCATGTGCCTCTTGGCCATCTGTATTTCTTCTTTGGAGAAATGTCTATTTAGGTTTTCTGCCCATTTTTTAATTGGGTTGCTTGTTTTTCTTGTTACTGAGTTGTATGAGCTAGGAAGCATATCTTCTGCAGCACTTTTATACATCTACTTTTATCAGTATCAACTATTTTAGCACTTAACTGTTGAAGAGACAGATTGGGTCAATTCACTACATTTTCTATATCATATCTTGATCTTTCACACATAAAGGAATAATTTTACCTAGTATTATTTGATGATGATGCTACCTTCCTATAAATTAATGTTTTTCTCCTTGGAAACATGTTCTTTTAATACTTCACTTTTAAAAAATCATTTGATAAAAATATTTAAACAAAGATAGTTAATTTATTCAGTTTGGGCTCACTTGACGTATCATGAGTTACCTTTTTTCAGGAAATGAAATTAGTCAAATTGAAGGGCTTGACAACTTAGAAGTCCTTCAAGAATTGGTAGTGGACCATAACCGCATCAGAGCATTTAATGATAGTGCCTTTGCCAAACCAAGCTCTCTGTTGGCACTTCACCTGGAGGAAAACAGACTGCGAGAGCTGAGCAAATTACAACCTTTGGTAAAACTAGAGAAACTCTTCCTAGGATATAATAAAATCCAGGTAACATTATTTTGTTTTGTTACAAGATTTGCAAGACTTAACCCCTCTAAACAGAAAGCTGTCAAACACACCAATGAATATTTTGCTAGTGAGCTACTTATCACTTATATGACATGTAAATACTCTGGGATGCAGAAATGCTCACCCTACTTCTAGACTTATAAACCTGACCAACCCACATGAATCTGCCTGGATATCCTCTAAGAGATCTTTTTAGTTCCTGACTGCTGTTGGTCCGAGCTGTTTGTGCATCTCAACCCCAGACTCCTTCTGGGCCTTTAAACTTAACATTTGTACTTGGTCTACCCTACGTTTGAATCAACTCCTGATAATGAACTTTGACTTGGCTTTAATATTTCATCTTTCCCCACTAAAGGCTTCCTGCCTTTGTTTCACCTGATCATAATTCAGCCTATTTCCATTAGGCCATTGCCCCAACCAGCCCTGCCCAAGCTCTCTTCTGAGATAGTATGCAGATAAGTATACACATAATCATACACAATCCTAACATTTCTCTTAGTATTTCGCTGATGATTGGTTAGCCCTCCTTGAACCAATTTTGTTATTTCTGCCTATACCTCTAAGACAACCTTGAAGACAAACTGAACTGTGTACTGCCCCACAAGGGCAGGGACCAAGTTTTTCTTGCCCAAATTTGTATTAGTATATAGCATTGTGCCTGGTACATAGTAGATACATGATTAATATTTGTTTGTGACTCTACTTGCTGAAGTTCAGGAAGATTTTCTGGAGTGATATAAAAGCCTGAGCAGTATCCTTTTCTACCTAGCAACTAGGAAATATATATACAGAGAAAGTAACATACGATCAATATATCAAGGTTCAAACAACATTCATCTGAGAAGATGAATGCCAAAGCTGGCAACGGTTCTTTCAAAGCTTTATCTAGAAGAAATCTAAATTAGGAAATTTGCATTCCTATAGGAACTCTTTCCAGTGATAGAAATTGAGCTAACACAAAGGATTTGTCAAATCAGACTTATATGAATCTGAGACTTTATCCAGTATCAAGCTTTACTAATAATTTAAAGGATACACATGGTTTGGGGCCTTCTCTAAAATAGGTGTAAATTTTTTTTATAATTACTCGATTAATTGGCTAAACCCACTTGGCATTCCAAATAAGAATAGGAGCATATCAAGAACCGTTTCATTACTGTGAACTAGCAACCACCTTATGGAGAAGGCAATGGCACCCCACTCCGGTACTCTTGCCTGGAAAATCCCATGGATGGAAGAGCCTGGAAGGCTGCAGTCCATGGGGTCGCTGAGGGTCAGACACAACTGAGCGACTTCACTTTCACTTTTCACTTTCATGCATTGGAGAAGGCAATGGCACCCCACTCCAGTGTTCTTGCCTGGAGAATCCCAGGGACGGGGAAGCCTGGTGGGCTGCCATCTATGGGGTCACACAGAGTTGGACACAACTGAAGTGACTAAGCAGCAGCAGCAGCAACCACCTTAAGCTGATTGTGTTGCCTAAATTTTGTCAGCAATAGTGTTTTAAAAATAATTTTGCAAAAACTAAAATGTATTTGCAAACTTTCACCAATGTTAAATAATGATAAATGATCCCATTCAGTAGCAAAAGCAACTCATTTAATTAGAGAAACAGTTTTTCTACCATAAATATTCCCAGCAAATATGTCAGTATTCAGTCCATGCAACATGACATGCTCCTTCCTGGTTAAGGTTGTGCTTGATATATACCTTTGAAATTGTTTAGACTAGAATTCACCTCCTTTTCCATACATCTAGGTCAGTCCTCTTAGGAATTAACCAAATACAATCTGAGTTTTAGAATAGATCATAACTCTTCTGAAAAATTATGGTCTTTCCTAACAAGGACTGCTGTATGGCCTGTTTTCCATGTTGGCACATCATCTTTACCCAATCATGTATTTGAAATCAATAGTAAACAGATCTATCTTTAGTCAACAATACAGAATATTGTCACTCAAGCTCATTTCAGAAGATTCAACTCATTACAGTCCAACACCTACATATAATAACTTCAAATCAGCATATATTTGAAGATGTTGGATAACGAAATAATAATTTACTGCTTAATTTTTAATAGGATATGGCAGAACTGGAAAAACTTGATGGTATATCTTCCCTCAGAGAACTTACAGTTTATGGCAATCCGGTGAGTGTTATTTTTCTAATTTATCAGTTAATTTACTTTAAATATAATCTATAGTTGTATATAATTTATTTTTGTATACTGTGATAAAATATTTAATTTTATCTGTTTCCACATGCATAGACAAGTTATCCAATTTATTATTGACAAATACAATTTATTGACTAGTGTCTTCTTCCAACTGATTACAATATAAATTGTCATTGTCATATACAACAGGGTCTACTTCTTGGTTCTACTTTGTATTCATTGGTCTATTTGTCAGTCCCTATAACAAATATCAGTCTATGTTAATTACTAAAGTTTCATAGGAAGTCTTGATATCCGGTTGAGTAGGAACCTCTAATTTTCCCTCTCTTCCTCCTTCTCTCTTTTTTCCTTCACTGTCTTAGCTATCCTTGGCCCTTTACACTTCCTGTGAGTTTCAGGGAACAGCTTCTCAAGTTATCTGAGAATCTTGTTGATAATTTAATTGGAAATTGGAATTGCATTGTATTTTTAAATTAATTTTGGGGAAAATTTGCCACTTTTACTGTTGGAGTCTTTGAAGGGATAAAATAAGCAACCACCCTTACTCACCTAACATTTGAACAAATTGAGAAATATGACAGTGGCAGACAGAGAAGTGAGAATGTTTTGCTTAGTTTAGAATTTTGACAAAGCCAAATGGCCCTGCCAACAGTTGCCAGAGTTAATCCTGATGACTCAGTAGCAGGAATAGTTTGACTGAGGCCTTTCCACATGGAAGGAGAGCTTCTCCTGCAGGAGCAAAAGCAATAAGCTTTTTCTGAAGAGAAAAGACAGGAACTAAATGACCAGTTTAATCTTCCCAGATTTATCAGTTAAATCACTCTACTTCCCCAAGTAGAGGAGTGAAGGGACTGAGACAGCCGTAGTGCCGCATCATAGAGTTACTTCCACCAAGAAAGAAACACAGTAAGCAGTCTCCCCCAATATTTTTAGCTTTCATCCCTCTCATTCACAAATATAAATATCCCTGCGTTTATTTTATGTCCTTCAATAAAGGTCTGTGATTTTCTCCTAAAAGTTTTAGTCGTCTTTAGTTTAATCATCCTGTTGTTTTATTTTTTTTCATTTCTGTTCTTTTAATAGCTGTTTTAAACAATATCTTTTTTATATTTTTCTAGTTGTTTGCTGCTAGAGTATAGAAATTCTGATTTTTTGCATATTACTCTTTATCCAAATAGCTTCTGAACTCTCTCTTAAATTCTAATGGATTGTAAATGTTGTTGGATTTTCTCTGTAGACAATCATAATATTTGCAAACAATGACTCTGATCTTTCTTTCCAATCCATATGGTTTTATTTCCTTTACACCTCTCAGTGTACTGACTAGGACGTCTAGTACAGTATTGAATAAACACACTCATAGTTACTGACTTCAAAGAATGCTTCTGAATTGTCACTATTAAATATGATGTTTGCTATAGGCCATGGGTAGATAACCTTCAGCATTTTAAGGCAGTCCCTTTCTAATTCCAGTTTGCTACTTGTTCTTATCATGAATGGACACTGGATTTTAACTAATTGGTAATATAGTGTTTATCTTTAATCTGTTAATATGCAAATTAAATTAATAGAATATAGTGCTAAACCATCCTTAAATTCCTGGGATGAATATTACTTGGTCATCTTTTATACTTCACTGGATTCATTTGTTAGAATTTCATGTAACATATTTGTGACCCCATGGACTATACAGTCCATGGAATTCTCCAGGCCAGAATACTGGAATGGGTAGCCTTTCCCTTCTCCAGGAGATCTTCCCAACCTAAGGATTGAACCCAGGTCTCCCACATTGCAGGCGGATTCTTTACCAGCTGAGCCACAAGGGAAGCCCAAGAATACTGGAGTGGGTAGCCTATCCCTTCTCCAGGGGAATCTTCCTGACTCAGGAATCAAACCAGGGTCTCCTGCCATTGCAGGCAGATTCTTTACCAGCTGAGCTAGAAAGAACTCTCCAATTAATTTTATGAGGCAAAACAGCATTGATCAACTTGAAAAGAATAGCATAAGAGAACAAAATCATAATAATTTTACTTATTTCCATAGAGATATGTTGAACTTCCCTGGTAGCTCAGTTGGTAAAGAATCGGCCTGCAATGCAGGAGACCCTGGGTCAATTCCTGGGTTGGGAAGACCCCCTGGAGAAGGGATAGGCTACCCACTACAGTATTCTTGGGCTTCCCTGGTGGCTTGGCTAGTAAAGAATCCACCTGCAATGCAGGAGACTTTGGTTTGATCCCTGGGTTGGGAAGATCCCTTGGAGAAGGGAACTGTCTATCCACTTCAGTATTCTGGCCTGGAGAATTCCATGGACTATATAGTCCATGGGGTCACAAAGAGTCAGACATGACTGAGTGACTTTCACTTCCACTTCCTCTCTTTTTCTAGTCTATGAATTAATTTATATAAAAGAAGACTTGTATGTTCCTTGAAGGATAATTAGATCTTATCTCTAAAACCATCTGAACTTAATATTTTTTGAAGTTAGACTTTGAACAACTTATTCAAATTCTCTGACATGACTGAGAAACTGAACTGAATTGGATATATATCTTGTCATTTTCTATTAAACTGATAAGAACATATACTACAGTATACTTAAGAACATACGCTGCTGCTGCTGCTAAGTCACTTCAGTCGTGTCCGACTCTATGCGACCCGATAGACGGCAGCCCACCAGGCTCCTCTGTCCCTGGGATTCTCCAGGTAAGAATACTGGAGTGGGTTGCCATTTCCTTCTCCAATGCATGCATGCATGCTAAGTCACTGCAGTCATGTCTGACTCTGTGTGACCCTATGGATAGCAGCCCACCGGGCTCCTCCGTCCACAGGATTCTCTAGGCAAGAATACTGGAGTGGGTTGCCATTTCCTTCTCCATTAAGAACAGATACTAAGTTCAATATTGAGAACTTACATTTTCCATAAAATTGTCCTTTTATCTAACTTTTAAATGTACTTCCATCATAACACTTTCATAAATTTTTAAAATCTTGATTATATCTGTGTTTTGTCACCTATTTTATAGCTAAATTATTTTTTTTGCTTTTTCTCTCGTATTTGATGAGCCTTACTATCATGCTAATATCTTCAAATAACCATATTTTGGCTTTATCAAGTATAATTTTTCTTTTTTTAGTTCATTAATTTCTACCCTCTATCTTTAGTTTCTTGGAATTACTTTAAAAAAAAATCGGAAGTAGTAGAATGCCTACTCATTAACTTTTAATATTTCTTCTAAATTAATAAATGTTAGGATACAAAATACTGCTTTAGCAACAGCCTAAAAGTTTTGATATGTAGTGTTTTCCCAGTTATTTCTTAGAACCTACTTTACAAAAGATTTCTTCTTTAACTGTGAATTATTGAAGTGTGATAATTTCAAACCTGTCATGTATTTCTAGTTATCTCTTTGTCATTTATTTCTAGTGTTGCTATATTTTAATCAGAAGAGACATTTTATACATTCTTTGGTTTTATGAAACTTGCTTTGTGGCCTAGAATGTGGTTATTTTTTAAACTCAATTTATGACTTAGAGATCACTCTTCATTAACATATATGTATCTACTACATTAAAAAAATAGATTATTTATTCCCTTTTGATAATGTTTATTTCTTCCTTCCTTCCTTTCGTTCAGTCACAAACAGTGCTGCATACATCTGTGTTGTCAGTCCCCCAGATCATATCCATATTCAGAGATTTGCTAGAAGATTTGCTAAAAGTCATGAGACTTAGCATATAGTTGTACTCATGGCTAAAGGTTTATTACTGTGACATAATGAGGATACAAAGCCAGGTGATGAAGAAAAAAAACATAACCAGAGTCAAGGAATCCATGTGCAAGCTTCCTTATGCTTTTTTCCTCACATGAGGGAGTCACACAGTGTACACTCTTCACCCAATAACAAATGTTATTTTCTGACCAGGAAATCCCATTAGATTTAATGGATTTCAAGGATTTTTTTTGGAGGCTTGTCACATAGGTACCCTCTGCCTATCACATACAAAAATTCCAGGACCTGAGAAGGAAAGCAGGTTGAACAAGAATCCTACTGTTTGTAAAAGTAGTCTAGGCATAATGAATTACCTTTATCACTTAAGGAATGGTGGGAAATCTTCCAAAATCCAAGTACCAAACACTTGTTAAAACTTACCCTTGCAAACAGATCCTTCTAAAGTTAACAGCCTCAAACTAACTATGTTAACTCTTTTACACACTTTCTCATGCATAAATGCAAGTAATTTTAGAGTAGGTTAACACTATGAAGTGATGATTCATACAGTTCAACAGAAATGCATTGAATTAAATTGCATAGTACCTATGGGAAATTGTAAGGTTAACACTATGAAGTGATGATTCATACAGTTCAACAGAAATGCATTGAATTAAATTGCATAGTACCTATGGGAAATTGTAAGTTTCAAACTAATTACTTATAAATAAACTTTTATAATCCTATTCATAAGTTGGGATTGCCTGTAGTTAATGAACAATATCATATACTCTTCAGAGAAACTAAACCTCCACATGGTAGCTTTGGTTTAAAAAAAAAAACTCTTATCTTCATTTAGCATAACAGAAAATTGAGAAATCTTTTAAAAAGGGAGTTTGTATTTGTGTCATTTAATACTATATATTAGCTGTTACCTGTCATCTTTGCTGTCTGTGCTAAATATCCTTCTATAAAGGTTAATCTTTGAAATAAAGAGCTTTTTTAAGGAATGAATTGTTATTTTTAACTTTATTCAGATTTGTAGAAAAATGCTACATCGCCACGTGCTTATATTTCGACTGCCTAACTTACAGATGTTAGACGGAATTCCTGTGAATTCAGATGACAGGGCAAAAGCTGAATTTCACTTCTCTGAACTACAAGCAAAGAAAAATTCGGTAATAATTATTTACACTTTTCCTTTTAAAATATATAAATTAGTAGTAGATGAACATTATGTCATGATTTTTACTTAAATGTTTAAATCTAGTGTATGATGCTTCTGTAGACTATTTTAGTATGTATTTAATGATTATTGTCAAAAGCAGCTTGATCTGGTGAATAGAGCACATACACACACATAGAAACTAGGAAAGCTCCTTATTCTAAAAACATACTTTAATGTAGAGCAAGTTATTTAAAACTGTGTGCCTCTTGCTGTGTATATCAGGTGCTGCTAGAAGTTAAGAAACTGTAGCATATCACTCTTATAAACTGTGACTAACAATAAAACTCTTTCCCTTTCTATCTTCTAAATGGAAAGAGTTTTATTGTTCATGGGCATTGGGCCTTTTGCCCATGTACCCTAGTAAGATATCTGACTGTGATAGGGAAGAGGTTAGAGAGGGAAGAAGCCACAGAAGCATATCATTTGGCAATCTATCATTGACCACCCGGATTTTTCATAGCCATCTTCAAAAGACTAAACTTAACACAGAAAAGCTATGGTTTTTGAGCAAAGAAGTAATATTATTAGAGCTGTGCCTTTGCAAAGTTTAAGGAAGAAAAGCCTAGAGGCAGAAAAATCAACTAAGAGGTTTTTCGGATAATCCAAGAGAGAAATTATGAAGACCTGGACTAGGGTGGGGCAGTGAAATGTAAGTAAACCTCTAATGTAAGTTGAAGCCAGAGAGCAAGGGCATTAGACAGTGAACAAAGATTACTTTTAAAAGTTAATTGAAGAGGAAAGAGATAAGACTACTGTAGATGCTTTCACTTATCTCACTGGCTTACCCCACACTCTCCATTCCCTCTATAAAACAAACTAACCAATTCCTAGCATTTAATACTAGTAGGCTCCTCTCTAATTTCTGCCTTCAGCAATAGAATCACAGATTTATTAAAAGTTGGCTATGTTTTTTTAAAAACTTATGCCAATCTTTTATTTTAAATAAATAGATATACAAGTACACATTTTAAATTATTATTTTCATGTTTCTTTGAAAACCAAATGAGATCCTCTGCAGAATCTGTATAAAGATCAACTACACACATACACAAATAATATCAAATTAGGTTGGGAGAAAAAAACCCCTGCAAAATAAGGGAGAGAATTATAAAAAGTCAGATAAAATATGTGGGGAAATTTTTAAAAATCTAGGCAGTTTCTTGTATTCAAATTTTCTCCATATGTTGTTGAATTCTTGTTACTTTAATGAAACCAAACTGGAAATTGTGGTGGCTTTATAAATCAGACAAAATACCAGGCAAAGGATACTTCCTTACAGAAAAGGCCTTGGCCCTTCATCCAAACATGGGTGGGCCCATGTACTTTTATGTTTTAAAATCTTTTAAAGGATTATAAAAAGATTATAGATCTAATTCTTATTATTTCCTGGACTTTTTTTTTATTAACCAAGGGGATTCTATTATAGATCAAAATAGCTGTAGAGACATGTGAAACTTTTACAGTTGTACAATGTTAATAAAGATTATCTAGATTAGGCAAAGGAAATTGGTTCATATACAGGTTATATCTACAAAAGTTTTTCTAAGAACTATGCTTTGTGAAAAACAATGTTAGCTACTAATCTATATGATACAATTGAGAGTACCATCTAAATGTCATCTACCAAAATTATTGTCACAGTTTCTAGTCTTTAAAAAGAGAACAAATAAAATTTAGTCCAAAGATTTAAGCTTCCTTTCCCTTTCTCTTATATTCCATGAGCAAGTCACTTCTTCCTTCCAGAAGTGAAAAACTAAAGGAAACTTTAGTTTCTTGTTGCTGTTGTAACAAATTACCTCAATTTTAGTATCTTCAGACAACACAAATTTATTATCTTAAATTTCTAGAGGTCCTAAGTCCAAAAATTAGTCCTGTAGAGCTAAAAGCACAAGTACTGGCAGGGCTGCAATATCTTCTGGAAGCTCAAGAGAATTTGGCCTTTGCCTTTCAGCCTTCTAGAGGCTATCTGCATCCCTTGGCTTGTGGCCCTCTTCCAACAAATAGCATAACTTTGGCCTCAGCTTCCATCATAACATCTTCTCTCCATTGTTATAAGGATGTTTGTGATTGTGATGGGCCTACCTAGTTAATACGGCATAATCTCCCCATCTCAAAATCCTTAATTTAATTATATCTGTACAGTCCATTATACCACATAAAGCATTCACAGGTTTTGGAGACTGGGATGTGGACATCTTGGTGGGGGGTAGCATTATAATGTCTACCATACCACATATGTGAGGCCTCCAGTGAGAGACCTATATGAATTGTAACATTAAACTTTATAAATTCTATTTTAAGGTAATGCTGGCTAACATTTAAAAAATTCCATATAACTTCATAAATACTAAATTCCATATGAAGAAATCACTCAGAGCAACTTCAAAGATATCAGTTTCCATATATATTTTTAATTGGTTTAATATAGCAAAAAAAAAACATAAACTCAAATTTTAGTCATTGATGGATGTGTATTTCACTAAAAGTTTTTCTTTTTTGGTTCTTTTCTATTTATCATATAGTGAACTAACATTTCCCCCAGTGTATACTATGATTTCGGAGAAGGCAATGGCACCCCACTCCAGTACTCTTGCCTGGAAAATCCCATGGACGGAAGAGCCTGGAAGGCTGCAGTCCATGGGGTCGCTGAGGGTTGGACATGACTGAGCGACTTCACTTTCACTTTTCACTTTCATGCATCGGAGAAGGAAATGGCAGCCCACTCCAGTGTTCTTGCCTGGAGAATCCCAGGGATGGGGGAGCCTGGTGGGCTGCCGTCTATGGGGTCGCACAGAGTCGGACATGACTGAAGCAACTTAGCAGCAGCAGCATACTATGATTTGTTTTCAGTGATTCTAGATACCTATTCTTGCTATTTGAATCAGTGCCATAGGTAAGAATAGA
Source organism: Bubalus kerabau (assembly GCF_029407905.1). Lineage (NCBI taxonomy): Eukaryota > Metazoa > Chordata > Mammalia > Artiodactyla > Bovidae > Bubalus > Bubalus kerabau. The sequence goes on from NC_073633.1 coordinate 77,204,524, forward strand.
AAGAATATCTTTCCATTTATCCTATATATATATATTTTATTTTACAGTTATGTTTTTAATATTCATTTATATATGATTAGTAAAATAAAGGGAGTATTTGAAATCTTTATTTCAGATAAATCTATTTTTTAAGATACAATAATAATTTTTATTTTCCTGTCCAGAACAAAATTGAGTGATTATTTCATTTAGCTGTTCAGAAGACAGAAGAATAGAATACTTTTCAAATGTTATCAGTTCATTCTAATGTATTGTCCTTTGTTTTAGTTGCTGTTGTTCTTTTTTTCTAACAGCAAATAAAGAGGGAATAAATGAAATCTAAAGTTGCCCTTTAAACCATAACATTTTGGTGCTTTGGTTTCAGAAGAAATTTGACAGTTTTCTGGATTAGTGATGGGAAGAAACTCCAATGAAGGAATTAGTTAAGGAATTTGGGATCTGCTTTACTAAAAGGCCTGATACCTTAGTGCTCATTACAAAGCTGCATTTTGGTTACATTTACTGAAATATGAAGGAAATGTATAATTTTACACAAATGCATAAGCCTATATCTCGAATAAATTGAATCATATATTCAGAATTCATATTTTTTAAAGTATAAACGAGGTCAGTCTTCCTAAAGACCGAGCAGGCATACATTTCTAGTAAGTGTCCAGTGACACTGTTAGTGACACTGATAGCGTCCAGTCTATAATACCCCGCTCCTCCATTTGTTGATTCCTGAGCTCTTTAACCTCTTAATTCGGAAATCCTGTGTACAGAGGAGGCTGGTGGGCTATAGTCCATGGGGTCGCAGAGTTGGACTAAATAGCTAACACTTTCACTTTAATTCTCAATTAACACAAAATGTAAACACTGTTTAGAGGGTTAGTGCACTCCCTAAAAGTGATTGTTGTAAGATGCTTTTCTTATGTTAAGTCATTTCATTCATGTCTGACTCTTTTTGACCCCACGGACTATAGCCCACCAGGCTCCTCTAGGTCCGTGGGATTCTTCAGACAAGACTACTAGAGTGGGTTGCCATGCCCTCCTCCAGGGGATCTCACCAACTCAGGGATCGAACCCGCACCTCTTATGTCTCTTGCATTGACAGGCGGGTTCTTTACCACTGCACTGCTGGGGAAGCCAGATGTTTTCCTTAGTCCCCACTTTATTTGTTTTTGAAAAACTAATTAACTGCAAGACAATTGAAGAGGTAATGTGAGGAGTACAAGGATGTAGAAGATATAACTCTTACCATCCAGAAACTCCTGTTCAGAAAAAAAGATATTACAAAAGAGGAAAGGCTTATTTCTCATTTTCCTAATTTTATATTACCACATTAGGACCCTTTGGAATGGGGAGGTGCCATCACACTAAATTGTAGTGATGTGTACAATGCAGTCTGAAAAAAATAAAAAATAAGGTTCTGATGGGGGGTTAAGGACCCCAAAGGCTGTCTATTTCACTGTTTTTGCCTCTCTACCAACTCTGAGTTAAAGCAACCATTTAATTTCTGACCTAAAAAATTTTAAGTTGAATTTCAAATGGGCTTTGTGGTAAGGCTAAGCCTATTGATCTGAGTTTTAGAGGCAAGGTGTTCTTAACTTTTGTTTTTATCATGTAGTTTATTCCTGTTACCAGCTCTCCTGTGGATGGTACATCGTTTAGCCAAGTGAAAGCTCCTCCCATAAAGATAACAAATGTAATTCTGCCTGGTGGATTTAGCCATTACTTGGGATCTGACTTCACTTTAACTCCTGAAGTTGAAGGTATTTTGAGAGTTTCTGAATGAATGTAAAACAAAAAACAAACAAACAAAAAAACACTCCATTTGATACAAAAATCTCACTTTGATTTCTAATACTACTTAAAATTGCCTATTTTAAATTTACAGATTTACACTTCCTAAAAGTGAATTTGTGTTCAAGTTTCATGTGATCATTCTGATTTCAAAGAATCTATTGTATTTTTTGGTTCTACTCAACTACTAATATGTTGTTATTAGTTAATAGTTAAAGATTTGCTTGCACTTAGAACTTTGTGATACTTACTGGATTTTTCGTGGCATTTCCTTTCAAAGCTTTTATTCCATTTTGTGTATTTCATAGCAAATGACTACTAAAACCTGTAGTGCGTTCTGCTAAAAGTAGAGGTTTTAAAAATATTCATAACAACAGACTCTTGGTGCTCAAAATGTGTCTTACAAAGAGAAGATCAAACTTCATCCTTGAAACCACAATATTATTTTATATATTCATGAAGCTATTAGTAGGGAAGTGTTTCAAGAGGTAGCTCTGTAAAGGAAGGGAGTATATTAAAATGTCAAGGCATGGAAATGGTTCATTCTATTATTACATTTGCATTCAGGCTTAGATGAAGCCTTTTCCCTAATTCCAGATGTTGGCTGGCTATCATTTTTATGAAATTGGGGATAGCTAGAAGACCTTGCTTCTTGGAAGGAAAGCTATGACAAAATTAGATAGTGTATTAAAAAGCAGAGATATCACTTTGCCAACAAAGGTCTGTATAGTCAAAGCTATGGTCTTTACAGTAGTCATGTATGGACATAAGAGTTAGACCATAAAGGAGGCTGAGCACCGAAGAATTGAGCTTTCGAACTATGGTGTTGGAGAAGACTCTTGAGAGTATCTTGGACTGCAAGGAGATCAAACCAGTCGTTCCTAAAGGAAATCAACCCTGAATACTCATTGGAAGGACTGATGGTGAAGCTGAAGCTCCAATACTTTGGCCACCTGATTGCAAAGAGCTGACTCATTGGAAAAGACCCTGATACTGGGAAAGACTGAAGGCAAAAGGAGAAGAGGGCAGCAGAGGATGAGATGGTTAAATAGCATCACTGACTCAATGGACATGAACTTGGGGAAACTCCTGGAGATAACGAGGCACAGGGGGACCTGGCATGCTGCAGTCCATGGGAATGCAGAGTCGGACATGACTTAGTGACTACTGTTTCCCTGAGGGCTCACCTCTTCCATTCTTTTTAGCATATCCCACTTTGCCTCAGACTACTGTTAGACAACAAAACTCTAAAACTGAGTATCACAATAATGATAAAATGATCTAAAACCCTACTAAGAATAGTAGATCTCTCTATGCAATTATTCTTAAAAGAAACTCAATTTTTAAAAATCCAATATAATTTAGTCTAAGATGTTATTTTTAAACTTATTCTTTATACTTATACTTCCTTATAGCTTTAAGATTTACATAGTGAGAATTTTAATGCTTTTGTCCAGAAGACATAACTATCAGTAAAACTGGTATACCAAATTGTTATTAGCCTCCTTAAGAGTATAGTTTCATCACTGTCATCTTCAGGAATGTCTTCAATATCTTTTCTGGGGGGTGGGGGTGGGGGTTGGGGATTAGTTCAACCCTGGATTCATTTCCATAATTTTTTCCTGATATATCTTTAAGATTCATTGTGCAACTACTTTTTAGGATTTTCTGGAAAAGTCCTATTTCTTTCCTATTTTCTGAGTATATATAGTACCCCAATTTTTGCTTGAGAAGTATGGTCACTTTATCTATGTATTTATTTACAGCACACAGCTCTGGATATTTATATTTTTTAAAATTACCAAGAAAATACCAAATTGATTCACTAACTCGGAAAAATTTAAACAGCATTTAAGTGCTAGAAATATATTCCAATTTTAACTTTTATTTAAAATTTTTAATTCATGCTGTGAAATGTGTATAGCATACAGTCAATTGAAGGACAACCATAGCTTATTAATTTATTTTATTAATGCCTTTCATTGTTTCATAATTCCTAATTTCAGACAAAAAATCCAAGAACGCAGGGATTCTAACAAATAATCCTCGGAGCATCCATGCAGAAATAGCTTTTCGGCAACTCAGGGGGATAAATCTTTCTCCATCTCTTTTATCGCACCAGAATATGGCATCTCCAAGTGCACAGATGTACCACAGCAACCAGGACGAGGGAAGGTAAAGCTATTCTGTGTTTTAATATCACTTCTTACCATCAGTTCAGTTCAGTCACTCAGTCGTGTCCGACTATTTGTGACCCCATGAATCACAGCATGCCAGGCCTCCCTGTCCATCACCAACTCCTGGAGTTTACTCAAACTCATGTCCATCGAGTCGGTGATACCATCCAGCCATCTCATCCTCTGTCGTCCCCTTCTCCTCCTGCCCCCAATCCCTCCCAGCATCAAAGTCTTTTCCAATGAGTCAACTCTTCGCATGAGGTGGCCAAAGTACTGGAGTTTCAGCTTTAGCATCAGTCCTTCCAAAGAAATCCCAGGACTGATCTCCTTTAGAATGGACTGGTTGGATCTCCTTGCAGTCCAAGGGACTCTCAAGAGTCTTCTCCAACACCACAGTTCAAAGGCTTCAATTCTTCGGTGCTCATCTTTCTTCACAGTCCAACTCTCACATCCATACGTGACCACTGGAAAAACTGTAGCCTTGACTAGACGGACCTTTGTTGGCAAAGTAATGTCTCTGCTTTTGAATATGCTATCTAGGTTGGTCATAACTTTCCTTCCAAGGAGTAAGCGTCTTTTAATTTCATGGCTGCAGTCACCATCTGCAGTGATTTTGGAGCCCCAAAAAATAAAGTCTGACACTGTTTCCACTGTTTCCCCATCTATCTGCCATGAAGTGATGGGACCAGATGCCATGATCTTCGTTATCTGAATGTTGAGCTTTAGGCCAACTTTAACTCTCCTCTTTCACTTTCATCAAGAGGCTTTTTAGTTCCTCTTCACTTTCTGCCATAAGGGTGATGTAATCTGCATATCTGAGGTTATTGATATTTCTCCCAGCAATCTTGATTCCAGCTTGTGCTTCTTCCAGCCCAGCGTTTCTCATGATGTACTCTGCATATAAGTTTAATAAGCAGGGTGACAATATACAGCCTTGATGTACTCCTTTTCCTATTTGAAACCAGTCTGTTGTTCCATGTCCAGTTCTAGCTTCCTGACCTGCATATAGGTTTCTCAAGAGGCAGGTCAGGTGTTCTGGTATTCCCATCTCTTGAAGAATTTTCCACAGTTTATTGTGATCCACACAGTCAAAGGCTTTGGCATAGTCAATAAAGCAGAAATAGACTTCCCTGGTGGCTCAGACGGTAAAGCGTCTGCTTCTCATCATAAAACCTCCCAAATTTGCTAATCATGTATAGAAATAGGAAATATTGTTATATACTATATATATTTACTCTGTGAGCTGGGGGAAGACTGTCAGCATAAGGCTTATTCTCTCACATTCACTGAATCTTTCTCAAAGTCCAGCATATACATCATAATTCAAACAGAAATGGCTTTCAAGGTAGAATAATGCTCACCTTGTACTTATGTGAGGGAACATTGAAACAACTATGGGAACCACTTTTAATTGTATTATCTTCCAAGTCATTTCTACTTACTGAATATGCAAAGCAGTTCACTTATATTTTGAACAACAGATAAATTCAACTCTGAAATCACAAAGGCTGAGAATTATGTAAATTCTTCAGACTTCTTATAATTCCCACTTGCCCTTCCTCCGGTTTGGATCCTAATCCTTAGAGACCAGCTGAAGGCCAAAGAACCTGATATTCTTATTAAGATTTCACTTTGCTGCCAAAGCCTATCCACCCAGATTTCCAGTTAATATTTGCCCTCTAGCTTCTTTGTCAGAGAAGGCAATGGCACCCCACTCCAGTACTCTTGCCTGGAAAATCCCATGGACGGAGGAGCCTGGTGGGCTGCAGTCCATGGGGTCACTGAGGGTCAGACACAACTGAGTGACTTCACTTTCACACATTGGAGAAGGAGATGGCAACCCACTCCAGTGTTCTTGCCTGGAGAATCCCAGGGACGGGGGAGCCTGGTGGGCTACCGTCTGTGGGGTTGCACAGAGTTGGACACGACTGAAGTGACTTAGCAGCTTCTTTGTAGCCAATCTCTGGAACACCTATTAAGCCTGGCTCTTGCTGTACTGACTTCCCTGCTATAATCAGGCATGTCTCACTAAGTATATTTACTGAGTATACTATGTTGATATCACGGGCTTCCCTGGTAGCTCAGCTGATAATCTGCAATGCAGGAGTCCCCAGTTCAATTCCTGGTTAGGAAGATCCCCTGGAGAAGGGAATGGCAATTCACTCCAGTATTCTGGCCTGAAGAATTCCATGTACAGAGGAGCCTGGCAGGCTACAGTCCCATGGGGTTGCAAAGAGTTGGACATGACTGAGCGACTTGCACTTCACTTTATGTTGATATCATATTTTTATATCAATGAGTTATCCTCATGATATTTTTCTCTCTTGTGTCTTTTTAAAATTGTACACATATAAAATACCAAAATTATTTACTTCAGAATTACCTTAAGTTAGCTGATCCATTAAGAAATTGTCACCACTGTTTAACTCATAAATATTTTGTTTCTGACAGAATTCCTGGCAGCCACTTTCCAAGATCAAATCGAATGTAACTGCCTAAGGAGAACTGAATATACACCAAGAAACCAATTTCCGCTTAGAAGTTGTGCAAAAACTAGCAGACAGTGTTGGTGATAAAAAATATATATAAGATAATCATGTTACTTATGTTACTGAAGCACTTCAGTTCCATATGAAGATAATCTCTATCATCCTTGGTGAATTTTATTTAATATCACCTCTCTTAAACCTTCTTTACAGTTACCTTATTCATTTGATTTTCTATGTTAGAAAAATCATGAAATATACAACAATTTGAAAAGATACAAGTGACAGAAAATCAAGTCCAAAGAATCAAATATTTAGTCATGTTACTGGAAGCGTTTAGTTGTAAAATCTCATTTTGACTTGATATATAAAGACACTAAGCAAAGGTAATTTTAGGAAATAAGTATGTTTTCATTTGTAGACTATCTATCCATTTAGGCTTATCTAAAACTAAAGCACACATTTCTTACCAAACACAACTATTCTTAAATCAGGTTGAGTTTTGTTAGTTGAACTACAGATTAGTTTTTTTAGGACTATACTTTTTTAAAAAAAATAGCATTAAACAGGGTTTGTCCTAACAATTATTTAGAGATGTAAATCATAGGCATCAATAATACTTCCTAAAGGTGGCTAACTATGAGTGCAACTCATGCTACAAGAATAAAAGAATACTATTTCATATACAAAATTCATTAAATGTGCCCATAGTGATATAATTTTACAAATAAGTTGTAGGCTAAGTAAACAGATGTTCAAAATGAGTGGACACATTTAAAATACGGACTCATATTTCATCGGAAATAATTTTTCTAAAATAATTATATTGCATACTACTAGGACAAATCTCAATCAAATGTGGTTTTGAATTTATTAAACACATTTATTATTTTTAATGATTAAATTGCCAATCATATTTTTATATCAAAAGGTTCCATGATTCATGAAGTATTCTGTTTAAATTTTTCAGGAAGCGGTTCAACATTGCATGTAATTTTCAGATTATTTAAAGTGTTCCTTTCATGAAAATAAATTATTTTTACTAAAATATTTGTATTTTATAATCTATCTGGAAATAGTTGTAAGGATATTTTAGAAATTCCAATGTGCATGCAATAATTTTGTGTCTTCTTAAATACTGTATGTTTGTAACTTAATCATGTAATATTTAAAATTTCAAACAATACAGATTGATTTTACCCTTCTTAATGCGTGGTGTTTAAACTATTACTCTAAGGTACAAATAAGATCCTTTGTTTAAAAAGGAACTATGCAGTTCTTAAGATGTCCAGAAGATGTCTTTGTCACCCTTTAGTTTTGAAAACTGCTTTCACTAGTGTTTGATAAGCATCTGCTCATTATTATTTGCTACTAACTTGACATCGTTTGCTTTTTCTTCCTCTCATGATTATGTGTAAGTGAAATGCTCAGTATATTCTACTTTTATAGTAAAAAGTGTCTTTGTAAATAATAAACTGGATGGGAAAAACAGGTTTTCACTGGAGAAAAATTTACAAGAGTAGAAAAGTATAAAGCAAGAAAAACATATCTTATTCAGCATCCACTTAATGTTTGAAATTTTTTTTCCTTAGCCATTTTTTCTATGCATTTCTAATATATTTGAGATCTACCATTTGACTTTTTATGAACACACTGTTCAATTGAGATATTTTTATTATAACATTTTAATCTGAATTTCTTCCTGAAAGTAAATTTGTAATACTTAATAGTAACAAACACTGAGAATAATAACAAACATATTTAGGCATTTCTGGGTGCTGTACAGAAACAGACACTGACTCAACCTTAAGAACATTTTAATATTAAATATATAATAAATAATTCCATATGAAAGCAATGAGGGGATGATTACTAAGATAATTGGCATAGTAGTTCTGAAGATTTTTCTACCATGAAAGCAGATGATGATACAACATACTCCCCTAGGAATGCCCAGACAGGTTAAGCTGTTGGTATGTGAAGTTCTTAAAGCAATATAACTTCATCCCCTTCCTATTCAACAAAACAAATGAAAATATGATTGAATATGAGAGTTGTTTTTACAGATCTGCTTTAGATCTGCTCTAAGTGATTTTTTTAAGTAAATCAACTGTGAAATTTTGCATTATTCATAATAAACTTCACCACCAATTATAACAAAACAAGCAAGTAGTGCTTATTTTTATAAACCACTAGTCTATGTTTTTGGCTTCCCTAGTGGCTCAGTGGTAAAGAATCTGTCTGCCAGTGCAGGAGACTCGGGTTTGATCCCTGGGTTGGGAAGATCCCCTGGAGAAGGAAATGTCAACTCACTCCAGTATTCTTGCCTGGGAAATCCCATGGACAAAGGAACCTGGTGGACTATATAATCCATGGGGTTGCAAAACAGTTTAGTGACTAAACGACAAACAACAACAATCCTAATAACTTATGAAGTAGATACAACGTGCACTGTCTCCATTCATAGATTTAAAAAAAAAAAGGCCTTAACAGGAAAAGATATCACACCAAATTCTATATTCTTTCAACTCTAAATTCATTGCTTTTTCAATTACTGCAAATGAACTGGCATGTAATCATTCCTAATGTGCTGTTTAATCAGCTGTTGTTGAGCCCTAATGTGTGTAGAAACTGCAAACTATTTATTCATTTTCTTTCAATGTATTTAGCTTAGGGAAAATGTTTAATTTCTACAGTAAAATTAGTTCTTTACCCCCTAGCAAATGTCTTGATAAGTTTGAGTGCAGTCAAATGCATAATAAAATGATTTGTTTTAAATTAAAGGACAATTCTACAAACAATCTGGAAAGCTAAAAATTAGGGCCCTTTAACTATAGGCAAGGAAACTGCATTGCTGAACAGTATATAGATGTCGAAGTGATCTGATTTCTATGAAGTAGTCTTCTGACTTTTATGAAGATTGACTGTAAATGTTAACTAGAACTTTTATTATTTACTTTATTTTTCTACTACTTACACAAAAGTAACTATGGTTATGAACATACCCTTGCATAGAATATTTAGTGTGGCTGTGTGTGTGTGTGTGTGTGTGTTTGCAGGCACTCATGACTAGTTTTAAAATAGTCCTTATATTTAAGTAACATGTCATTTCACTATTTACTCATAAGTTATCATACACTATGAGAAGTGTTTAATGTTTTAAAACATTAGATCTTACTGTTTAGTCATGCTGTAGGCTCTTAGCTCCAATTAAATGTTACATAAAAAGAAGTAAATTATAATTTTATGAGTAGAAGCAAGCACTTGTGTCTGAGTTCTGTTAGTCAATGAATTTAATATTGTTTTGTTTTGGTGTAGAAACTGGCTGACTTTTTTAAATTACTCTGCTATAAAACTTAGAATTTTGGATGATCTTCTTTTAACTATGACCCAGGGATCGAACTCAGGTCTTCCACATTGCAGGCAGGATTCTTTACCAGCTGAGCCACAAGGGAAGCCCAAGAATACTGGAGTGGGTATGAAAGGTTGTTGCTGAGCCATGAAAGATGCCAAGATTCTTGGCCTCCAAAGGAGAGGAATTCAATCCAGGGCCAGTGACAAGGCTTGACCACTCAGAGCTTTTGTGTAACAAAATTTTCAGTTCAGTTCAGTTCAGTCGCTCAGTCATGTCCGACTCTTTGCGACCCGATGAATCACAGCATGCCAGGCCTCCCTGTCCATCACCATCTCCCGGAGTTCACTCAGACTCACATCCATCGAGTCAGTGATGCCATCCAGCCATCTCATCCTCTTGTCGTCCCCTTCTTCTCCTGCCCCCAATCCCTCCCAGCATCAGAGTCTTTTCCGATGAGTCAACTCTTCTCATGAGGTGGCCAAAATACTGGAGTTTCAGCTTCAGCATCATTCCTTCCAAAGAACACCCAGGGCTGATCTCCTTTAGAATGGACTGGTTGGATCTCCTTGCAGTCCAAGGGGCTCTCAAGAGTCTTCTCCAACACCACAGTTCAAAAGCATCAATTCTTCGGTGCTCAGGTTTCTTCCCAGTCCAACTCTCGCACCCATACATGACCACTGGAAAACCCATAACCTTGACTAGATGAACCTTTGTTGGCAAAGTAATGTCTCTGCTTTTCAATATGCTATCTAGGTTGGTCATAAATTTTCTTCCAAGGAGCAAGCGTCTTTTAATAAAGTTTTAATAAAGTATAAAAGAGATAGACAAAATTTCTGACAGACATCAGAAGGGGGCAGAAAGGGTGCCCCCCTGCTAGTCTTTAGCAAGATGTTTTATGTCTGTTCAGTTCAGTTCAGTTCAGTCACTCAGTCGTTTCCGACTCTTTGCGACCCCATGGACCACAGCACGCCAGGCCTCCCTGTCCATCACCAATTCCTGGAGTTTACCCAAACTCATGTCCATTGAGTCGGTGATGCCATCCAGCCATCTCATCCTCTGTCGTGCCCTTCTCCTCCTGCCCCCAATCCCTCCCAGCATCAGGGTCTTTTCCAATGAGTCAGCTCTTCCCATCAGGTGGCCAAAGTATTGGAGTTTCAGCTTCAACATCAGTCCTTTCAATGAACACTCGGGACTATCTCCTTTAGGATGGACTGGTTGGATCTCCTTGCAGTCCAAGGGACTCTCAAGAGTCTTCTCCAACACCACAGTTCCAAAGCATCAATTCTTCAGCACTCAGCTTTCTTTATAGTCCAACTTTCACATCCATGCATGACTACTGGAAAAACTTGGCTAGACAGACCTTTGTTGGCAAAGTAATATCTCTGCTTTTTAATATGCTGTCTAGTTTGGTCATAACTTTCCTTCCAAGGAGTGTGCATCTTTTAATTTCATGGCTGTTAGAAAGCTATTAATCAGATAAGAGGGACAGCTCAAGGCTGAGGGAGTTTCACTAGGCCCCTCTCCCACAATATGCATTTTTGAGATAGGATGGCAAGAGGTGTGTCATACCCCAGCCATAAAACAATTGATATGAATACTGGTTTGCTGAACTATTATCAGCCCAAGGTTTGAGAAAAGAAAAAAAGTTAGGTAGAACCATTTTGAAGAAAGGCAAATTCTAAAGCAAATACGTAGTTTCATTAACATAGCTTAAGAAAAACATTTCCATAAGAAAAACGCATTGGTTAGCTCAAGGTTTGAGAAAAGTTAAGTTCAGGTGTCGTCGTCATGGCAACACAGAATTTTAAGAAAAACCTTTTAATTTTGTATAGAGAAGGGAAAATAATCTGACGCTTTGTAGTTTGTTTCCTCCTATGGCTTACTGCTACTGCTAAGTCACTTCAGTCGTGTCCGACTCTGTGCGACCCCATAGATGGCAGCCCACCAGGCTCCCCCGTCCCTGGGATTCTCCAGGCAAGAACACTGGAGTGGGTTGCCATCTCCTTCTCCAATGCATGAAAGTGAAAAGTGAAAGTGAAGTCGCTCAGTCGTGTCGGACCCTCAGCGACCCCATGGACTGCAGCCTTCCAGGTTCCTCCACCCATGGGATTTTCCAGGCAAGAGTACTGGAGTGGGGTGCCATTGCCTTCTCTTGATTGAGCTTAGGTGTTTTTAAATGGTTTATATGTGGGATTTAGAATGAAATTTGTACTGTCAACTCTGAGACTCTGTGAATTTAATGTATACATAAAACTGTCTTTGGGGACAAGGGCAAAATTTCCCCTTCTACGCCTCCTGAGTTCTTATGGCTGAACTAATAATAAAATTTACACACGAGAAATAACAGTAGAAAAAGCAACTTAATTTCATGCACACAGATCATAAAATGATGCTCTGAGTAACCCAGAGCAGGGAGTTTTTGTATGTCTTTTACATGAAAATTTCTGAGGATTTGACAGGACAAACTCAGGCTTAGGTTCTTAATTAGTAAGGAATTTAAGCAAAGTTTAGACTTGGATAGTAAGTTAGTAAAGAAGTAACAAGGTTTATTTATACAAGCTGTGGGCCCTGAACTCCCTGTCTTTCTGCCTCCGGGTACAAGGAGGGCACATTTAACATGGGAAATTTATTTCCTACCTTCAGAGAAACAGAGGAGAGGTCAATGTGTCCCTCTTGCATTGCTCATTTTTATAAGTAACTTTAATTCAAAATAGTCAATATGCCATTGAAGCATATTTTATGATGGCCCCAACACCAGATAAACATACATAGATACATACAAGTAAAACTACAACATATACGTCTCATATAATTGTAGCAATTTAATACTGTGGTCTGTAGCATTCAGGACACTATGTCAAACTTCTATCCTCCAAAAACAAATGGCCTAACTTAAAGTTAGTGGCAAAGGTGCAAGTGTACAATTACAAAAACTTGAAAAAGAAAGCTAATCTAGATAACATATACAACTGGTAGGATAGGATACTTTGGAATATATTTTTTTAGTTAGCTGGAAGTCAATCAGATTTGTTTTCTACATTTTGAGAAAGCTATTATTAAATGTATTGACATACTTTCCTGTTTTAGTGATCAGAGTAAATGAAAATTTTTATTTTCAACGATTTATAGTGCCTGAGGTGACAGTTATGCATGATTTACAATTTTAAAGAAATATAGCCAAGAGAACTGTATAGTTCAGTTCAGTCGCTCAGTCGTGTCTGACTCTTTGTGACCCCGTGAAGCACAGCATGCCAGGCCTCCCTGTCCATCATCAACTCCCAGAGTTTACCCAAACTCATGTTCATTGAGTCGGTGATGCCATCTAACCATCTCATCTTCTGTCGTCCCCTTCTCCTCCTGCCTTCAATCTTGCCCAACATCAGGGTCTTTTCAAATGAGTCAGCTCTTCGCATCAGGTGGCCAAAATATTAAGAGTTTCAGCTTCAACATCAGTCCTTCCAATGAACACCCAGGACTGATTTCCTTTAGGCTGGACTGGTTGGATTTCCTTGCAGTCCAAGGAACTCTCAAGAAAGAGTCTTCTCCAACACCACACTTCAAAGGCTTCAATTCTTCTGCACTCAGCTTTCTTTATAGTTCAACTCTCACACCCATACATGACCACTGGAAAAACCATAGCCTTGAATAGACAGACCTTTGCTGACAAAGTAATGTCTCTGCTTTTGAATATGCTGTCTAGGTTGGTCATAACTTTCCTTCCAAGGAGTAAGTGCCTTTTAATTTCATGGCTGCAGTCACCATCTGCAGTGATTTTGGAGCCCCCAAAAATAAAGTCTGACACTGTTTCCACTGTTTCCCCATCTATTTGCCATGAAGTGATGGGACCGGTCGGGAGCCACGTTAGGCATTACTGACAAAATGGAGGCACGGCCCCAACCACCTCTCCTCATCTCACAGGTAGGGTCCCAGGATGAAGGAGTTAGGCCTTGTGATTCTGGCTTGTTCTTTCCTTTCTTCAGTTGAGTTGGCTGGGAAGAATGTTAAGGTGCTTGAGAGAAGCATGATAAAGCACAAAGCCTTCTGCAGTTGTGCCCAGAAAATAATCTATAAAATAACCATTGACATTTGTTCAAGGATCTTTACAAAGAATGTCCCAGGATGAGCACGTAGGCCACAGCTTGAGGCCATGTGAAGCATTGTTTTCTGAGACCTGTTTGTGAGGGAAATATTTATGGCAAAAGAAGTTTGCTGAGTTTAGAGTTTAGGAATAATTAAGAATAGCTAGAAGCCTTTTTTTCACTCTCCTCTTTCACTTTCAAGAGGCTTTTTAGTTCCTCTTCACTTTCTGCCATAAGGGTGGTTTCATCTGCATATCTGAGGTTATTGATATTTCTTCCTGCAATCTTGATTCCAGCTTCTTCCAGACCAGGATGTCTCATGATGTACTCTGCATATAAGTTAAATAAGCAGGGTGACAATATACAGCCTTGATGTACTCCTTTTCCTATTTGGAACCAGTCTGTTGTTCCATGTCCAGTTCTAACTGTTGCTTCTTGACCTGCATATAGGTTTCTCAAGAGGCAGGTTAAGTGGTCTGGTATTCCCATCTCTTTCAGAATTTTCCACAGTTTGTGGTGATCCACATAGACAAAGGCTTTGGCATAGTCAATAAAGCAGAAATAGATGTTTTTCTGGAACTCTCTTGCTTTTTCCATGATCCAGCGAATGTTGGCAATTTGATCTCTGGTTCCTCTGCCTTTTCTAAAACCAGCTTGAACATCAGGAAATTCACGGTTCACGTATTGCTGAAGTCTGGCTTGGAGAATTTTGAGCATTACTTTACTAGTGTGTGAGATGAGTGCAATTGTGCAGTAGTTTGATGAAAGTGAAAGAGTAGAGTGAAAAAAATTGGCTTAAAGCTCAACATTCAGAAAACGAAGATCATGGCATCTGGTCCCAGCACTTCATGGGAAATAGATGTGGAAACAGTGGAAACAGTGTCAGACTTTATTTTTCTGGGCTCCAAAATCACTACAGATGGTGACTGCAGCCATGAAATTAAAAGACACTTACTCCTTGGAAGGAAAGTTATGACCAACCTAGATAGCATATTCAAAAGCAGAGACATTACTTTGCCAACAAAGGTTCGTCTAGTCAAGGCTATGGTTTTTCCTGTGGTCATGTATGGATGTGAGAGTTGGACTGTGAAGAAAGCCAAGCGCCAAAGAATTGATGCTTTTGAACTGTGGTGTTGGAGAAGACTCTTGAGAGTCCCTTGGACTGCAAGGAGGCACAACCAGTCCATTCAGATCAGCCCTGGTGTTCTTTGGAAGGACTGATGCTAAAGCTGAAACTCCAATACTTTGGCCACCTGATGCGACGAGATGACTCATTGGAAAAGACTCTGATGCTGGGAGGGATTGGGGGCAGGAGGAGAAGGGCACGACAGAGGATGAGATGGCTGGATGGCATCACCGACTCGATGGACGTGAGTTTGAGTGAACTCCGGGAGTTGGTGATGGACAGGGAGGCCTGGCGTGCTGCGATTCATGGGGTCACAAAGAGTCGGACACAACTGTGTGACTGACCTGAACTGAACTGAGAAGCCTTTTTATGAGATAGTGATCTTAAGATGCTAGGGGCAAACAGGATTTAGAAAGATAAGAAATAAACTGCGGAATGTAGCATGAGCTACAATGTAATCACAAGTTAAGTATAGGACACATAAGAGAAAGCAGATAATAGATAGTAAAGCCAATTCTGAGAGAATCGCTGAAACAGGAACTCTGTTTGTAGGGCAACAATGATTTCTGGAGACAGTAAATCTGGGTGGGGGAAACTAAAACTGTCAAACCTCTGACCTAATGCTTTTGTCAAAGTATAAAAGAAAACCGGAAGCTTGAAATAAACATGTAGTTCTGTACTATGAGTCAGAGGCTACATCATCGTCTGCTGACACCGCTCACCCCTTCAGGCTGATTCCCTGGCTGCTGGAGCTGGACTCTGGCAGGGACCGGATGCCATGATCTTAGTTTTCTGAATATTGAGCTTTAAGCCAACTTTGTCACTCTCCTCTTTCACTTTCATCAAGAGGCTCTTTAGTTCTTCTTCACTTTCTGCCATAAAGGTGGTGTCATCTGTATATCTAAAGTTATTGATATTTCTCCTGGCAATCTTGATTCCCACTTGTGCTTCATCCAGCCCAGTGTTTCTCATGAGGTACTCTGCATATAAGTTAAATAAGCAGGGTGACAATATACAGCCTTGATGTACTCCTTTTCCTATTTGGAAGCAGTCTGTTGTTCCATGCCAAGTTCTAACCATTGCTTCCTGACCTTGCATACAGGTTTCTCAAGAGGCAGGTCAGGTGGCCTGGTATTCCCATCTCTTTCAGAATTTTCCACAGTTTGTGGTGATCCACACAGTCATAGGCTTTGGCATAGTCAATAAAGCAGAAATAGATGTTTTTCTGGAACTCTCTTGCTTTTTCAATGACCCAACAGATGTTGGCAATTTGATCTCTGGTTCCTCTGCCTTTCCTAAAACCAGCTTGAACATCAGGAAGTTCACGGTTCACGTATTGCTGAAGTCTGGCTTGGAGAATTTTGAGCATTACTTTACTAGCGTGTGAGATGAGTGCAATTGTGCGGTAGTTTGAGCATTCTTTGGCATTGCCTTTCTTTGGGACTGGAGTGAAAACTGACCTTTTCCAGTCCTGTGGCCACTGCTGAGTTTTCCAAATTTGCTGGCATATTGAGGGCAGCACTTCCACAGCATCATCTTTCAGGATTTGAAATAGCTCAACTGGAATTCCATCACTTACATTAGCTTTGTCCATAGTGATACTTCCTAAGGCCCACTTGACTTCACATTCCAGGATGTCTGGCTCTAGGTGAGTGATCACACCATCGTGATTATCTGGGTCGTGAAGATCTTTTTTGTACAGTTCTTTTTGTATTCTTGCCAACTCTTCTTAATATTTTCTGCTTCTGTTAGGTCCATACCATTTCTATCCTTTATCAAGCCCATCTTTGCATGAAATGTTCCCTTGGTATCTCTAATTTTCTTGAAGAGATCGCTAGTCTTTCCTAATTCTATTGTTTTCCTCTATTTCTTTGCATTGATTGCTGAGGAAGGCTTTCTTATCTCTCCTTGCTATTCTTTGGAACTCTGCATTCAAATGTTTATATCTTTCCTTTTCTCCTTGCTTTTCGCTTCTCTTCTTTTCACAGCTATTTGTAAGCCCTCCTCAGACAGCTATTTTGCTTTTTTGCATTTCTTTTTCTTGGGGATGTTCTTGATCCCTGTGTAGAATGTGATCTAAATTGAAGACATAACCTTGAAAGTTGCTTATGACCAAGATTATTAATTTGTGCTTTTGTCTTCTGGATTGCGTTTTGTGTGTGTTCCTTCAATAACTATGATGCTTAAATAATTTTTCAAGGTAGGTGTAGGTGCTATTATTTTTCAAGTATAGTAAACCGAAGCATACTATATTATTATATTAAGGTTTGAATGAAGGTATCTTTATATTTATGGAAGTAGAACTAAAACTTCTAACTTCCCTGGTGGCTCAGACGGTAAAGAATCTGCCTGCAATGGGAGACCTGGGTAAACTAAGTAAAACTAAAGTCCAAATATCTGTCAGTGTTCACAAGCTAGGCCATTGTTAACTCTCAAAACGATTGGCTATGAAAATGAAGCCATATAATGTCATCCTTTAATAGTTTGTTATTTAAAGTTTTAAATGTCTGCTTATTCTTTTTAAGACTTAGTTTTAACTAATATTGACATTATCAAGAATTTAGACAACAGCTGCAACAGACTTCAGAAGGAGTGAAGACTTTCTAGTATCATGGAACTGTTTTAATACAGTGCTATTTCCAGACTTTTTTCCAATATATTGTAAGAAGAGTGGAAATATGTACATATCACATGAATATTTCAGTCACTTCAGTACTTAGAAGAGACAACATCATAAGCTATTAAAGATAATAAATGTCAAGCTTACTTTTTAAAGAGTATTATTTTCATGCAGGAAACAAAAGTAAAAACTTAGGTTGTGGTTAGATGTTTTGAAACTCAAAAACACCTTTAAAAAGTGAGGTATTTGTTTCTACTATTCAATCCTATATAATTTTGATCATTTATTTTCAATTATATTCAAAAATCAATACGGAATACTATTGTGAGCCTAGATGGGAAAAATCAGATGAAAACAAAGCACATTATTGGTATCCAAAGTAATGTTATTTATGTATGTGTTTGTGTTGCTTAGTGGTGTACAACTTTTTGCGAACACATGGACTGTAGCCCCCCAGGATCCTCTGTCCATGGAATTCTCCAGGCAGCAATCCTGGAGTGGGTTGCCATTCCCTTCTCCAGGGGATCTTCCTGACCCAGGGATCAAACCCAGGTCTCCACATTGCAGGCAGATTCTTTACCATCTGACCCACCAGTGAAGCCCAGTTGGTTATAAAGAAGCTTGAATTCCCTTGCTACATCATAAATGTTTAAGTTATTTTGTCTTGAGATCAGTTATTGATCTCAATAAATAAAATAAAACAGTTATTTTTAATAAAAAAATACTGTTTTATTTCCCACTGAATTTTATAATTTTATTATGTTTATGAGTCTTTTCATGATATTTGTGGGGGAAAGAACAAAAATGACTTTTAGAAAAATAACAAAATCAATCTACTCTACTAAATGAAGGTATAAATTATGTAAAAATATTAAAAACTTAAAAATTTTTAAAAATTAATGCTATTCCTCTGATATATTGGGTTGGCCAAAAACTTCCTTTAGTTTTTAGATAAAAATAAAAGACATATTTTTCATTTTCACCAAGAACCTATTGAACAACATATTCACCATTTTATTCCACTATCTTCTGCCATATTTCAGGCAACTTCATAATTCCATCTTTCTAAAACTTTATATTTTTGAGCAAAGAACTGTTCCAGGTGTCTTTTATAGTTTTCCAGGGAATTGAAATTTTTTCCATTAAGAGGATTCTGTAAAGACCAAAATAAATGGAAATCTGAAGGTGCAGTATCTGGTGAACACAGCAGAGAAATCAGAACTTCTCCAGCAAGTTGTAACAGTTTTTGCCTGGTCATCAAAGAAACATGTGGTCTTGAATTATCCTGATAGAAGACTATTCATTTTCTGTTGACTAATTCTGGATGCTTTTCACTGAGTGCTGCTTTCAGTTAGTCTAATTGGGAGCAGTACTTTTTAGAATTAATTGTTTGGTTTTCTGGAAGGAGCTCATAATCAGGACTCCCTTTCAATCCCACCATATACACAATATCAACTTCTTTGGATGAAGACCAGCCTTTGGTGTGGTTGTTGGTGGTTCATTTTGCATGCCCAACAATTTTTTTGTTTCACATTATTGTACAGGATCCACTTTTCATCACCTGTCACATGTGTTTTCAAAATGGAATGTTTTCATTACATTTAAGTAGAGAATTGCACTGTGGAAATGTGGTCAAGAGGTTTTATTTTATTTAACTTATGTGGAAACCAAACATCAAAGTGATTAACATAACCAAGGTGGCACAAATGATTTCCAGTGCTTGCTTTGGCTATTTTGAGTATGTTGGCTATCTCCGAGTTGTATAACATTGACTGTTCTCAGTTAATAGCTCAACTTGATAACTATCAACTTCAGCTGGTCTACCTGACCATGAAGCAGCATCCGCTGAGAAATCTCTGGCATGAAAGTTCATTTTTGACACATTTGATCAGTCACAGTACTTTCTCCATACACTGCACAAATCTTTTTTAGGGTTTCAATTGTGTTTTTACCTTTTGTGAAATAATGAAGCATAATATGTCAAAAAATTTAGTTTTTTTCCTTCTATCTTCAATATTAAAATAGTTACACAAAAATTCACCAATTTTTAATAAGTTCCTTTTTAAATGCACAATGATATGACAGTTATCACAATACAATGTAACAACAAAATTATTTTGAATGAAATTAGACAACCAAGCACTACTAGAGCCATCTTACAGAAAAAAGCTAATTTTCTGGCCAACCCAATAAATTCGCTTATATGTTTGGATATGTGATTGAGCTTACTATAGCTAAATGGCCTATGTGTTAAAGAATTAAGCACATGAGTAATGTTATAGCAGAGAATAGAAGATATACACTAAGAAAATAATGATATAAATAAAACTGTCCAGCTACATTGCTGCTGCTGCTGCTGCTGCTAAGTCGCTTCAGTCGTGTCTGACTCTGTGCGACCCCATAGACGGCAGCCCACTAGGTTCCTCTGTCCCTGGGATTCTCCAGGAAAGAGCACTGGAGCGGGTTGCCATTTCCTTCTCCAATGCATGAACGTGAAAAGTGAAAGTAAAGTCGCTCAGTCATGCCCGACTCTTAGCGACCTCATGGACTGCAGCCTACCAGACTCCTTCGTCCATGGGATTTTCCAGGCAAGACTACTGGAGTAAGGTGCCATTGCCTTCTCTGGATCACTTGGATCACTTCTATTTCATGACATCATAGTTTTATTATTCTATTTATAAAAGATGTACACATCAACATTTTAGAAACCAATCAGTTACATACAATCTCTTATCAAATTTTCAGATGATCAGACTATACTACAAAGCTATAGTAATCAAAACAGTATGGTACTGACATAAAGACAGACACAAAGATCAATGGAACAGAATAAGGAGCCCAGAAATAAACCCACATACAATGGTCAACTAATTTACAACAAAGGAGGTAAGAATATACAGTGTAGAAAAGATAGTCTTTTCAGTAAATGGTGCTGGGACAACTGGACTCTCTTTAGTTGCTAAGTTATGTCCGACTCTTGCAACCCCATGGACTATAGCCGACCAGGCTCCTCTATCGTGGTGTTCTCCAGGCAAGAATACTTGGGTGGGTTGCTGTTTCCTTCTCCAGGGGATCTTTCCAACCCAGGAATAAAACCCAGGTCTCCTGCACTGCAGGCAAATTCTTTACCAACTAAGCTATGATGGAAGCCCAGGGACAATTGGACAGCTACATGTAAAACAATGAAATTAGGGCATTTCCTCACATTAAAAAACAAACAAACAAACTCAAAATTGATTACAGACATAAATGTAAGACCTGAAAACATAAAACTCCCAGAAGAGAATAAAGGTGGAACACGCTGATGTATATTGTAGTGATATTTTTTGAATCTGTTTCCTAACACAAAAGAAATAAAGGTAAAAATAAACAAATGGGGCCTAATTAAAGTTTTTGCACAGCAAAGGAAACAACAAAATGAAAAATTTGTGAAATTAGAGAAAGTATTTGCAAATGATATGACCAATAAGAGGTTAATATCCAAAATATATAAACAGCTCCAATATAAAAAAAAAACCTAACATAATTAAAATATGGCCAAAAACCTAGGTAGACATTTTTCCAAAGAAGACATATGGATAGCCAAAAGACATATGAAAAAATGTTCAATATCACTAATCATCAGAGAAATGCAAATCAAAATCACAATAAGATATCACCTCATACCTGTCAAAATGGCAATATCAGGAAGTCTAAATATAAAAAATTAGATGAGGACATGGAGAAAATGAAACCCTAGTACACAGTTGTTGGGACTGTAAATTGTAGTCACTATGGAAAATGGTATGGAGTTTCCTCAAAGAATTAAAAGTAGAAGCTTCACTACTGGGTATATATCCAAAGAAAACAAAAATACTAATTTGAAAGGATATATTCACCCCAATGTTCAAGGCAGCATTATTTATATAGCTGCTGCTAAGTCACTTCAGTTGTGTCCGACTCTGTGCAACCCCATAGACGGCAGCCCACCAGGCTCCCCCGTCCCTGGGATTCTCCAGGCAAGAACAGTGGAGTGGGTTGCCATTTCCTTCTCCAATGCATGAAAGTGAAAAGTGAAAGTGAAGTTGCTCAGTCATGTCCGACTCTTCGCGACCCCATGGACTGCAGCCTACCAGGCTCCTCTGTCCACGGGATTTTCCAGGCAAGAGTACTGGAGTGGGGTGCCATCACCTTCTCCGATTTATATAGCTAATATGTTCTAATTAGCTATTATAAATAGCTAATTATTTATAATAGCTAATATGCTTCCACAACCTAAGTACCCATCAACAGACGGATGGAAAAAAAAAGATATGGGAATTTAAGGAATTCTAATTCCTTGTTTCTTACATTGCTATGGACAAAAAAGTTTTATTCTGCACAAAAAGAAAAGTGAGATTAGAACTAAGAGTCAACACAGAAGTTCCTGGCTCCCATCAAGAATCATACTGACTCCCCAGATAGAGATAACTGAATCATATATCTGGTTTTTCTCAGATGAAGCAGAAAATGCCAGAATTTAACATTTGCACACAATTTTTCCTGTATCTTCCATAAAGCATTTCAATCATTTTTTCAACCCACTGTTGAAAAGAATTTCTAATCAGGTTCATATTTATAGATGTTTGTTTCTAATCAGAGTATATAATTTTCCCCTGCATTCAAAAGACTGTGTGACATAATAAGAAATATATTTAGTCTTTCTCTCTGGCTCCTGTCATAAAGCTCCTAAAACCCTTGGAACTTCCTGAGTAATAGGAGTGTCTTTTGTCATTCATAAAGAGCCCCTTTAGAGCACCACAGAGTTTATACTAACAGATTACTTGGAGCTGAGTCCTGGATAGTTTACACTAATGAGATAACTTAAGGTGATGACCTAGGAACTGGTCACCAGAAAGACCAAGTAATTAGTTAGAGTTGGAACTTTCAAATCCATCTGCAACTTCTGGGAGAGAAAGACAAGTGAGCGTTGGAGATTAAAGATCTACAACAATGCTTTAACAATGAGGGTTTGATGAGCTTCCAGGTTAGTAAACACTTCCATGTGGTGGGAGGGTAATGCCACCCAGATCCATGAGACAGAATCTCCTGTGTTTGGGACCCTTCTGGACCCCACTCCATGTACCTCTTCATCTGTATCCTTTATAATGTCTCTCATAATGAACTGGCGAACATAAATGTTTCTGAGTTTTGTGAGCCACTCTCGCAAATTGATCAGTCCTGACGAGAGGGTTGTGGGAACCTCCAGTTTATAGGCAGTGGATCAGAAGCACAGGTAACAACCTGAAATAACAATTGGTGTTTAAAGTGAACACCCTTACCCTGTGGCACCTGATACCATCTCCAGAAAGATAGTGTCAGAAATGATTTCAATTTCTAGGACATCTAGTCAGTGTCTCCAGACAGAAATGCTTGGTGGTATGGGGGAAACAAACATATTGAAATGTGTGAAGAATACTGAAAGCTATCCAAATACCACAGTAATAATTATTGCTGATAAAAATCATCTATGGATACTAAAATTAGTAGATGGCAGAACAAATTTGTATATTTGAATGGTCTCTAAGAATTTCCCCACAAGATGCTTTTTCATTATAAATAGAAAAATAGAACCTTTATTGTAGAAAAACCTCGTAAACACCACTTTAAGTGGTCAGAGTTAACATCACCAACAATAAGATATGTCAATATCCTGATATGATACACTAATAAGGGTACAACATCAGCTCTGTGATATTCTTGCCAAAAATATATAACCTGATCATGAGAAAATATCAGAAAAACCCGAACTAAGAGATGGTCTATATATAAATGATCAATAACTCTTCAAAAAGGTCAAGGGTGTGGAATGACAAAAACTGGAGAACTGTCACAGATTGAATGAAACTAAGGAGACACAACTAAGTGTAATATGTGGGTTCTGGATTGGGTTTTGGACGAGAAAAACGACGTTAATGGGAAAACTGGTGAAATCTGATCAAGTCTGTAGGTTAGTTAACAGTATCATTATTGATTGCTCAGTTTCAATTATTCTGTTGTGTAAAATGTTAACTTTAGGGGAAGCTGAATGAAAAGAAATACATTATTTCTGCAACTTTACTGTATTTTTAAAATTATTCCTTTAAAAAAATAATTAGAAATCTGAAATATAAATTTTGAACAATGTTGCTGCTGCTGCTGCTGCTAAGTCGCTTCAGTCGTGTCCGACTCTGTGTGACCCCATGGACTGCAGCCCACCAGGCTCCTCTGTCCATGGGATTCTCCAGGCTAGAACAATGGAGTGGGCTGCCACTTCCTCCTCCAATGCATGAAAGTGAAAAGTCAAAGTGAAGTCGCTCAGTCGTGTCCGACTCTTAGCGACCCCATGGACTGCAGCCTACCAGGCTCCTCCGTCCATGGGATTTTCCAGGCAAGAGTACTGGAGTGGGGTGCCATTGCCTTCTCCATTGGACAATGTTACTAACTCTTAATTATCATTTTATTGATGCTTTATGTGTAGGAGTAAAACTATAATTAAGCCAAATTACCACTGTATTTCACACATTCTTCATGAAATTGGGGGTTCAGGAAGGTCTTAGGGATCTTCTGAATTTTATTTTCATATCAGAATCAACAAGTAATATAGTTTATTTCAAAATATGCCTTCCTTTCATGAGAACTTAACTCATTATGAAGTCATGATATTTTGAAAAAAACTGATTAGCAATTTTTGGTAAGGAAATTTAACCACTCTATTCAGGGAACTGAAATAAGTACAATTATACAATAAAAAACTTTATAATTACAAAAAGAAGATTTTTTATTATAAAAGAAGCACTATTTTGGGGGTTTTTTGTTTCAAGGTTTTACTCTACTAATTAATTGAACTAAAAAATCTATAAAGTAGTACTAGAACAAAAACCAAACTATGTCTTAGCTACAAAGATGAGAAATTAGTTAGTGACATAGCTTAGAAGAAGTGGTAATTGTGGAGGAGACAGTTAGTTACCACTCAGCATCTGTTCTGTCATTCTCCTTTAGTAGAAGAACTCATTATTAGAGAGGCATAGTGCTTCTCCTGCGTTAAGGGTGACTATTTGTTTTGGCCAGTGACATACATGGGCTAGTGTTGTATGGAAACTTCCTGAAAGTCTCCTTAAAAAGGAAAACAGTATCCCTTTCGTCCATCCTGTGGTATAGAATAAGAATATGATGGAAGAGCTCTAGCTGGATAAGGAGAGAAAAGACCATAGGGAGGATGGCATAATAAAATGGATGGACCCACCAGCCCATGTTCAGTGCAGCTCAGTTCAATCGCTCAGTCATGTCTGACTCTTTGTGACCCCGTGGATTGCAGCACGCCCGGCTTCCCTGTCCATCACCAACTCCCAGAACTTGCTCAAAATCATGTCCATGGAGTCAGTAATGTTATCCAACCATCTCATCCTCTGTCATCCCCTTCTCCTCCCTGCTTCAATCTTTCCCAGCATCAGGGTCTTTTCCAACGAGTCAGCTCTTCGCATCAAGTAGCCAAAGTACTGGAGTTTCAGCTTCAGCATCAGTCCTTCCAATGAATATTCAGGACTGATTTCCTTTAGGATTGACTGGTTTGATCTCCTTGCTGTCTAAGGGATTTTCAAGGGTCTTCTCCCAACACCACAGTTCAAAAGCATCAATTCTTCAGCATTCAGCTTTCTTTATGGTCCAACTTTCACATCCACACACTTCTACTGGAAAAACCATAGCTTTGACTAGACAGACCTTTGTCGGCAAAGTAATGTCTGCCATACTAACCCTGGAACACCTAAACCCAGATCTATTCTATATGGCAGAGAAATAAATTGATACTTTATTAAACCACTGTCACTATGATTTATCTGTTACATGAAGTTCAACCTATTCCTAACTGATTCAGGAACATTACCAGAAAAGAGATGCTAAGAACTTTTATATTAAATTTTAGCAGACAAATATGACTCAGTGATAATTGAGAAAGAAAGCAAAGAAGAAATGTAGATCTTAGGGAAGAGCATAAAATGGAGGATAAAAAATAAAGGCAGGAACTGGTTTTGAATAAGTTATATTAGAAGGTCACTGCAAAGTCCTTTAATATCAGTATAATGGGGGAGAGGGCATAGAAGAATAATCTCTAGAATTTCAATCTATTAAATAAGATGAAAAAGGAATCATCCTTAAATTCACCACTTTAAATTCTCTACCGTACATGGGGTTGCAAAGAGTCTGACATGACTGAGCAACTAAGCACAGCATATGTATGGATGTGAGAGTTGGACCATAAAGACAGCTGAGCACTGAAGAATTGAAGAATTGATGCTTTTGAACTGTGGTGTTGGAGAAGACTCTTGAGAGTCCCTTGGACTGCAAGGAGATCAAACCAGTCAACCTTAAAGGAAATCAGTTCTCAACATTCATTGGAAGGACTGATGCTGAAGCTGAAGCTCTAATACTTTGGCCACCTGATGTGAAGAACTTACTCATTGGAAAAGACCCTGATGCTGGGAAAGATTAAAGGCAGGAGAAGAAGGGAGTGACAGAGGATGAGATGGTTGGATGGCATCACTGACTCAATAGACATGATTTTGAGCAAGCTCTGGGAGTTTGTGATGGACAGGGAACCCTGGTGTGCTGCAATCCATGGGTTGCAAAGAGTAGGACACGACTGAGCAACTGAACTGACTGAACATACTATAAAGTGGGTATAGTAGACTATGAGCATTATTCCTTTTGTCTACCCAGGTAATTCCTTCCCCCCACCCCTTTCTTCAGATTCCTTTGGGAACTGCTCCTTGACTCTATGTGTTACTACTGGGACTGCTGATCATAGGGGTGGGCACACAGGACCTGAAATTGAGATACAGACCATGAGAGAGAGCTCTTTATTTCCTCCACAACAATTGCTTAACCACGAGGATGTGAGTCTGAAGCCTCTGAAGGTATTTGTCTGCCACTAGGAGAAAATCCCCACTCCAGTACTCTTGTCTGGAAAATCCCATGGACGGAGGAGCGTGGTAGGCTGCAGTCCATGGGGTCGTGAAGAATCGGACACGACTGAGCGACTTTACTTTCACTTTTCACTTTCATGCATTGGAGAAGGAAATGGCAACCCACTCCAGTGTTCTTGCCTGGAAAATCCCAGGAACGGGGGAGCCTGGTGGGCTGCCATCTATGGGGTCGCACAGAGTCGGACACGACTGAAGTGACTTAAGCAGCAGCAGCAGCAGCAGGAGAAAATCTATTTGAAGAATAAAATAAAGCAAACCAAGAGACGGATAAAGTCTTGACAGTGGTATTTGAGTCTCTGGTTGCAGTCTTTCCTTAAGATCTACCCTGGGACTTCTCAATTACATAAGCCAATAAATCTTTTTGAAAGTGAATAAGTGAAAGTGAAAGTCACTCAGTTATGCATGACTCTTTGTGACTCCATGGACCGCAGTCCACCAGGCTCCTCTCACCATGGAATTCTCCAGGCAAGAATACTGGAGTGGGTAGCCATTCTCTTCTCCACGGGTTCTTCCCAAGCCAGGGATCAAATCTGGGTCTCTTGCATTGAAGTAGGATTTTTTACCTTCTAAGCCACCAGGGAAGTCCAATAAATCCTTTTAGGGGGTTCAATTTCTCTCATTTGCAATCAGAAGTGTCCCGAGCGTAATGCAAAAGATCTAGAAGATAATATTGTCTCTATTTTGAGTCCTACAAAGAAAGTAATTTGGAAAAATATAATTCCCTCTCTTCCTATCAGGGAAGTAGAAAGGATATTTGGGCACCAATTCATAAAAGATGAAGCACTAAAAAAAAGTTCAAAAAGTAGTTTAGTTTTAAAAGTAAAGGAAATGCATCTTCTCTAAGCATCAAAGGAACTACGCTTGCGAAAAGTTGTGAAGTTAACAATTGCTTGAATAAGTCAAAAGCAGAAGTAAAGACTTAGATTTAAGCTATACCATAGGAAATTCATGTCTCATATAAGAATTTCCTGGGTTTCCCAGGTGGCACTAGTGGTAAAGAACCCACTGGCACCAAGACAGAAATATAGATCAATGGAACAAAATAGAAAGCCCAGAGATAAGTCCACGCACATATGGACACCTTATCTTTGACAAAGGAGGCAAGAATATACAATGGATTAAAGACAATCTCTTTAACAAGTGGTGCTGGGAAAACTGGTCAACCTCTTGTAAAAGAATGAAACTAGAACACTTTCTAACACCATACACAAAAATAAACTCAAAATGGATTAAAGATCTAAACATAAGACCAGAAACTATAAAACTCCTAGAGGAGAACATAGGCAAAACACTCTCCGACATACATCACAGCAGGATCCTCTATGACCCACCTCCCAGAATATTGGAAATAAAAGCAAAAATAAACAAATGGGACCTAATTAAACTTAAAAGCTTCTGCACAACAAAGGAAACTATAAGCAAGGTAAAAAGACAGCCTTCAGAATGGGAGAAAATAATAGCAAATGAAGCAACTGACAAACAACTAATCTCAAAAATATACAAGCAACTCCTACAGCTCAATTCCAGAAAAATAAATGACCCGATCAAAAAATGGGCCAAAGAACTAAATAGACAATTCTCCAAAGAAGACATACAGATGGCTAACAAACACATGAAAAGATGCTCAACATCACTCATTATCAGAGAAATGCAAATCAAAACCACTATGAGGTACCATTTCACACCAGTCAGAATGGCTGCTATCCAAAAGTCTACAAGCAATAAATGCTGGAGAGGGTGTGGAGAAAAGGGAGCCCTCTTACACTGTTGGTGGGAATGCAAACTAGTACAGCCACTATGGAGAACAGTGTGGAGATTCCTTAAAAAACTGGAAATAGAAGTGCCTTATGACCCAGCAAAGAATGCCAAGAATGCTCAAACTACCACACAATTGCACTCATCTCACACGCTAGTAAAGTAATGCTCAAAATTCTCCAAGCCAGGCTTCAGCAATATATGAACCGTGAACTTCCTGATGTTCAAGCTGGTTTTATAGAAGGCAGAGGAACCAGAGATCAAATTGCCAATATCCGCTGGATCATCGAAAAAGCAAGAGAGTTCCAGAAAAGCATCTATTTCTGCTTTATTGACTATGCCAAAGCCTTTGACTGTGTGGATCACAATCAACTGTGGAAAATTCTGAAAGAGATGGGAATACCAGACCACCTGATCTGCCTCTTGAGAAATCTGTATGCAGGTCAGGAAGCAACAGTTAGAACTGGACATGGAACAACAGACTGGTTCCAAATAGGAAAAGGAGTTCATCAAGGCTGTATATTTTCACCCTGTTTATTTAACTTATATGCAGAGTACATCATGAGAAATGCTGGACTGAAAAAAACACAAGCTGGAATCAAGATTGCTGGGAGAAATATCAATAACCTCAGATATGCAGATGAAACCACCCTTATGGCAGAAAGTGAAGAGGAACTAAAAAGCCTCTTGATGAAAGTGAAAGTGGAGAGTGAAAAAGTTGGCTTAAAGCTCAACATTCAGAAAACGAAGATCATGGCATCCGGTCCCATCACTTCATGGGAAATAGATGGGGAAACAGTGGAAACAGTGTCAGACTTTATTTTTCTGGGCTCCAAAATCACTACAGATGGTGGCTGCAGCCATGAAATTAAAATACACTTGCTCCTTGGAAGGAAAGTTATGACCAACCTAGATAGCATATTCAAAAGCAGAGACATTACTTAGCCAACAAAGGTTCATCTAGTCAAGGCTATGGTTTTTCCTGTGGTCATGTATGGATGTGAGAGTTGGACTGTGAAGAAGGCTGAGCGCCAAAGAATTGATGCTTTTGAACTGTGGTGTTGGAGATGACTCTTGAGAGTCCCTTGGACTGCAAGGAGATCCAACCAGTCGATTCTGAAGGAGATCAGCCCTGGGATTTCTTTGGAAGGAATGATGCTAAAGCTGAAACTCCAGTACTTTGGCCACCTCATGCAAAGAGTTGACTCATTGGAAAAGACTCTGATACTGGGAGGGACTGGGGGCAGGAGGAGAAGGGGACAACAGAGGATGAGATGGCTGGATGGCATCACTGACTTGATGGATGTGAGTCTCAGTGAACTCCAGGAGTTGGTGATGGACAGGGAGGCCTGGCGTGCTGCAATTCATGGGGTCGAAAAGAGTCAGACACGACTGAGCGACTGATCTGATCTATGACCCAGCAATCCCACTGCTGGGCATACACACTGAGGAAACCAGAATTGAAAGAGACACATGTACCCCAATGTTCATCGCAGCACTGTTTATAATAGCCAGGACATGGAAGCAACCTAGATGTCCATCAGCAGATGAATGGATAAGAAAGCTGTGGTACATATACACAATGGAGTATTACTCAGCCATTAAAAAGAATACATTTGAATCAGTTCTAATGAGGTGGATGAAACTGGAGCCTATTATACAGAGTGAAGTAAGCCAGAAAGAAAAACACCAATACAGTATACTAACGCATATATATGGAATTTAGAAAGATGGTAACAATAACCCTGTAACGAGACAGCAAAAGAGACATTGATGTATAGAACAGTCTTTTGGACTCTGTGGGAGAGGGAGAGGGTGGGATGATTTGGGAGAATGGCATTGAAATATGTATAATATCATATATAAAACGAGTCACCAGTCCAGGTTCGATGCACGATACTGGATGCTTGGGGCTGGTGCACTGGGACGACCCAGAGGGATGGTATGGGGAGGGAGGAGGGAGGAGAGTTCAAGATGGGGAACACATGTATACCTGTGGCGGATTCATTTCGATATATGGCAAAACCAATACAATATTGTAAAGTTTAAAAAAAAAAAAAAAAAAAAAAGAACCCACCTGCCAAAGCAGGAGACAAAAGGGACTCAGGTTCAATCCCTGGGTTGGGAAGATCCACTGGAGGAAGGCATGGCAATCCATTCCAGTATTCTTGCCTGGAAAATCCCATGGACAGAGGAGCCTGGTGGGCTACAGTCCATGGGGTTGCAAAGCGTCAAACACGATTGGAGTGACTTAGCACACAGCACATAGGAAATTCATGTTTGATGTAAGAATTTCCTAGTAGAAAATAAACAATTGAATGTTTCATAAGATTAATTTTTTAAAAAAAGATTAGAATCTGGCTTGCTTGACATAGTATAAAGTTTAAATAACATTGTAATAAAAGTAAAGAATCAGACACAACTGAAGTGACTTAGCACAGCACAAAAAGTAAAGGCATCCATTCTAGTCATGTTGGTCATTATCTATCTATATGATATTAAGTTCTCTGTACCCCTGGTTTTTCACCTCTAACACAAGAATCTCTTTCACCTCTAAAATTGTAACTGAGCATTCAAAGCTCATTTTGGACTCACAATTACATTTTTGTAAACTACCAACATATATGCACTTAGAAAATTATGACAAATAAGCAGGATAGATTTCAAATCATTAATTTGAGAATAATACTGAGTAGAATTTGGTGATGATCATTTTAAAAATTGTTTTTCCAACTACATTATGCACTTCATTTTTTTATTGTCATGTACTCTTAAATCTACTAACTCTACAAACTAACTCTCTTTTCAACTTCAGACACATATCTAGGAATCCATTCATAATTTGAGACCACTTCTTAAAAAGTTTTCATTGTAGTAGAATATACAACATGAAATTTACCATTTTAACCATTTTTATTTTTTAATTGTGGTGAAAAATACATAAAATTTACCATCTGAACCATATTTACTTGTACAGTGCCAGTGGCATTAAGTATGCTTACAGTGCTGCACAACCATCTATCTAGAACTCTTTTCACCTTGCAAAACTGATATTCCATTGTAATAATATTCCATTTTAATTATAGAACATATTTTGCCTATCCATTCATCTATTGATGGACATTTGGTTTGTTTCTACCTTCTGACTATTGTGAAATAATGCTGTTATGAACACCATTGTAAAAGTATCTGTTCAAGTCCCTGTCTTCAATTATTTTGGGACTACACCCAGAAATAGAATTTCTGAATCATATGGTAATTCCAAATTTAATTTTTCTGAGGAACCACCATATTGTTTTCCACAGCAGCTGCACCATTTTATATTCCAATCATCAATGCACAAGGGCTCCAGCTTGGGAATACTTTTATACATTAAAGTATTAATTATTTTTTAAATAATATACAGTGCTTCCAAAACAAATATCGAAATGATCATCTAAAACACCACCATGCTAATACAACTATCATTTAAAAAAATCCAAGTGTTTTCTCACTTGTATATTTTTACAGAATTACACTTTACATAACTTTTGTTTTCACATTATAAATCTAAGCATTTTCCA
The DNA here is from genome assembly GCF_029407905.1 of Bubalus kerabau. Classification (NCBI taxonomy): domain Eukaryota; kingdom Metazoa; phylum Chordata; class Mammalia; order Artiodactyla; family Bovidae; genus Bubalus; species Bubalus kerabau. The sequence goes on from NC_073633.1 coordinate 77,236,448, forward strand.
TATTAGAGCACAATTAACATTTTAATGTTTGAATTATATTCAACTAAAGAGAAATATTTTCTTAATCATACCTTTGAATATTCAAATTGATTCCAATTTTATATCACAAGAAATATGCAATAAACACATACAGATATAAATCCTTTTTCTTCTGTTGAATATTTTCCATACTGCTGCTGCTGCTGCTAAGTCACTTCAGTCGTGTCCGACTCTGTGCAACCCCATAGACGGCAGCCCACCAGGCTCCCCCACCCCTGGGATTCTCCAGGCAAGAACACTGGAGTGGGTTGCCATTTCGTTCTCCAATGCATGAAAGTGAAAAGTGAAAGTGAAGTCACTCAGTCATCCCCGACTCTTCGTGACCCCATGGACTGCAGCCTACCAGGCTCCTCTGTCCATGGGATTTTCCAGGCAAGAGTACTGGAGTGGGGTGCCATTGCCTTCTCTGGAATATTTTCCATAGGAAGGTATTAATCAGCTAAAAGTTATGTACTTTTTATAGAAGTGTTGATAAATATCACTAATTTTTTTTTTTTACAAATTTTTTTTTTATACTTCTGCATTACCCCAGCACTCTCACCAGAAGGAGCTGTGATGGGTGGTATTGTTATCCTTCTTTGTATCACCAATTCTCTAACATTTATCACCTTATAAACACATAATACATGTTTACTAATGGCATTCATGAATAAATGAATGAGAATGCCATTTAATTGAATCCTATCTCTGAATCTTATTTTGTTTGTTAATTTAAGAGAAACCCCTTGTGGCTCAGCTGGTAAAGAATCCGCCTGCAATGTGGGAGACCTGGGTTCCTTCCCTGGGTTGGGAAGATCCCCTGGAGAAGGGAAAGGCTACCCATTCCAGTATTCTGGCCTGGAGAATTCCATGGACTATATAATTCATGGGCTCGCAAAGAGTTGGACACGACTGAGCGACTTTCACTTTACACTAGTACATTTTGGACTGGTTTAAACTATTTTAACACAATTAAAAATTCAGCCTTCAAGTCAGGAGGTCCATAAAAAATGACAATATGTAGCCCTTCTTGGCATTTAAACATTTTTCTATGCATTTCCAATATGTAAGTCGTCTTGGTATTTAAACATTTTCCTATACATTTCTAAATGTAATATAATTCCACTCAATTATAACCTTTCTTTTTAAACATAAAATATTATTGTGGGACCACTTTCCTAACTTCCCACAGTTTATAGTATTAGGTAGAAATAGATTCTATTTCAGCATTTATGTATAAGAAAATGAAACAGTATCAACCACACTCACCTTATCATGACCAAAATGTAATCGGCTCCAAGTTTTGTTTGTTCTTTGGTCTTGTGAATTTTCTATTGATTAAACGGTTGAGTCCTTTGACATTAAATGTGCTTCTTTCTATCTTTCTATCTGCAAAACTGACTAGCACAAAAAAGGATCTGCACATAGTAGGTATCAGTAAAAATTCTGGTATATTTATTATGCTACATATTTTCTACTTGATCTAATTGAGAATAGTTTTAAAGAATCAAGATAAAAATAAATTATATATGCATTAAAAATACACATGACAAAGATCCCCTCTTTATGTTAAAGTAGTAGAATAAAATTATCAGATGAAAAGGAAGCTTTAAACTCTCCTGACGCTCAAGGTAGTATTCAATTCTTCTTCATAGATTGTAAATTATAATGGGAATGTTACTAGAACTGTCAAATTCTTCCCAAAGCAATCTTCAAGCTAATCAACATAGACAATCACCCTTTTCATTTCTATAGCAATAAGAAAATGTTAAGCAATATCTTTTGACTATCTTGAAAATGGCTTAGTTGGAGGCTTTATTTTTAAATGCAATAAGCCTGAAATATTTAACATAATTTGCAATACAACCTAGAGAAAGAATGAAACATTCGGTAAATTTTTCCTAATTGTTTCTGATTGCTGCCTGGGTAGCTCCAGCACTTCTCCTTCTTGCAAATCACCTCTGAGGATTTCAAATCTTTTGACCACTGCTTTTAATCAAAGAGGCTAAACATAAAATAATTGGACTATTATGTGGCAAAAATCCTAACAACACTGGCTTTCACATTTTTATTTAATTGACCCTAAAGAGATATTCCTCAGAAAGTAAATTGTTGGCACTTAATGAACTCTGATAAAGGTGACATGTTACCTGATGTTAACATTGACAGAAATCTCTCTTTCAGGAAAAGTGGTCAATAATGAAGTTTTCCAATGATAATTTAGTTTAGTTTAGTTTTCCAATGATAACTGTTTGCTTAGGTCCACTTAACAATAAATAAAACTTGCTCTTTTGTTAAAGCATTGTTACCTACAAAACTCATATAGCTTAAAACAAAATGCACACACAAAATTATCATCGCCTGTCTTTATTTCCACCCATACCATGAGACTTTTAACACATAAATAACACAAAAGCAGAAATACAGAATTAAATGGAAATTTAAGAGATGCAGCCCAGTCTCTTAAAAGGAGGAAAGTGAAGTCTGGAGAGTTTATATGTCTTGTTCAATGTCAAGTTATTGAGTTTCTCACAGAGAGTGAATTATAATTCAGATCTCATTATTTCTGATTAAATATGCTTTCTATAGTTCATGAAAATCACTGGCCTTGCCCTTCACACTAAGAGCACTGTTTTCTTAATTTTCCACTATTTTAATCTGTAATAAAGTTCCCACATCCATTTATCCAACATGGAAGAAGAAAGCAGATATTGAGTTCATGCTTTGGTTAGGAGTAAGGAAAATATTGCTTTAGTAAATGGAGGTTATGAAAAGAGGGAAAAATATTTCAGAATGTTGTCAGGTAGAGCTGCTTTTATTTCTGAATAGAAGGAGTCATACTCTTTGGGAGGAGACAGTAATGGATGGAATATTGGTGCTATAATTGAAAGGAGGAGAAAACCAGCTCAACACCCTCCTCATTGTTCTTAAAGACTGTTCAGTCTAATAAGGCTAACCTATTCACTGTATGCATCAGGAGAAAAAGGAATAAATTCTCCTTCTGGAAGAATCCATATTACCTTCAGGTTTGTATTTTTAATATGTACTATAATTTTAAAGAAAAGGTATACTGGAGAAAAGAGACATATATGAACAAAGGAAGTCTTTATAGAGTAAATGTAACTTTGGGCATATCAACATACAGAAACAAGTGGCCAAGGGATCCTGGATTGTGGAATTCAGAGTGGATGCCTCTACACTAACTGGGCCATTCAGGGGAAAAAAAATGTTTCATTTAATTTTTTTTAGTAGAGAGTATGAGTATTTGCTTGGTTTTACTACATGTGTTAGGAAGGGCATATATGCATTTAAAAGAAAGCTTATCTCTAAAATTTTATTCATTATTGTTGCCTGGAGAAAACGTTATAAGGAAAAAATCCATAGTCTAGTTTTATATAAAAACCACAAATAAAAATGATTGTTCCTTAATAAATGGTTATTTCCACAAGTAAATGCATCTCTTTCTTGCATGCTGCTATTTACTGACATAGACATTTCTCACTAATTACAAAGTCTTTTAGGAGAAAAATTTCTATGTAAAAACATGAATCTAGTATTTGGCTTGAAAATTATAGACAGAATTTTTTAATAATTGTTCTTATATTCATTTCTATACACTTGGTTTTCATTTAAACCAAGAACCTAAAAAGCAGATCTAATAATATTTTAATGATTAGCATAAATTTTATTAAAAATTGTTATGTTTAAAATAATATTGCTAAAGACAACACATATGAAAGTTTCTTCCATTAATACCTAGTCATTGCTGGTTCAATAAAATAGGATTCCCATGTATTTTATTTTATAAGTTATATACAACATATACTTTTGATATATAAGTATTTTACATCTATATCTGTATGTATACACTAATATATGTATATTTTATGTATATACTAAAATTAGGATTTTATATCTAACATTATAAAGAAATCCTAATAATCTTGAGCATGTATTCATAAATTCAGTAAATATTCTCATTTAGCATAAAATGAACTAACTTTAAGGATTCCTATTGATATAATACCAAAATGGTCAATATTCTAGGCAGTCTCTGGGTATCAGAGCTCAAAATTTACCAGTATACCAAATGACTTATTGTAACTTTTAACTGTAATATAACACTAAAAACTAATATAGCTTTTCTCCCTAGGAAAGCATCATTGCTGTAATTTATTCACAGAAACTAGTAACTATATTTTTTAATTATTCTCTGGATAAAAGTGTTATTATAAAAACAAAAATCCACTATGCCAGTTTTCTAGTTATATAGCAGCTTGATGGGTTTGAGGGAGGGTATTTTTGATTGTCAATTTATTTTTGTTTGCTGGCTATTTTATTAAGATTATCAAAGCTACACATATTGATTAAAAATATATTACCAGCACAAGAGTAATGGTAAAAAGTAAAAGTCCCCTTCCTATCAAACCCCAGTTAGCCTCTTTAGAGGTTGCATTCTATCAGTTTCCTATGTGTCTATTAAAGGTAAGTATATACAAAGCATGCTCATGCATACATTTACTTTTTATATAAGATCACAGTAATTTAAAAAATTTTACTTAGAAGTTGGACATGCCAAAAATGTACATTCTTTTAAATTTATTTAAAACTATCCCCTATTTAAGAATGTTTTGCATTTTGCTATTGCAAATGTTCTAAGTACATCTTTGTACAAATATCATTACATACTTAGGTGAGATATCTGTAAAGGAAGATATCTGTAAGGTATTTCTATAGATAAAACTTTTATCAAAGGGAACTGCATTTAAAATTTTGCTTGATAAGGCCAAGTTTCATATGTACCTCTAAAATGCCATCCCACCAAAGTTGATTATTGTTGATATTGTTATTTATATTTGATGTACAACTGTATTTGCCAAATATGGTTTCATTTCCCCTAAATTATTTATCTGTGCTGCTAAGTCACTTCAGTCGTGTTCGACTCTGTGCGACCCCTTAGACGGCAGCCCACCAGGCTCCCCAGTCCTGGGATTCTCCAGGCAAGAACACTGGAGTGGGTTGCCATTTCCTTCTCCAATGCATGAAAGTGAAAAGTGAAAGTGAAGTCTCTCAGTTGTGTCCGACTCTAGCGACCCCATGGACTGCAGCCTACCAGGCTCCTCCGTCCATGGGATTTTCCAGGCAAGAGTACTGGAGTGGGCTGCCATTGCCTTCTCCAATGAGTAACCTCCAATTTTCATGTTTTAAATATGAAGAGGGCATATTTTAAACCTGAAGAGGGCATCACAATGCAAGCTCTAGGAAATAATTCTAATCAGTGGACATTTCCATTCAACAGCAATAGTATCATGAGTCTGGAGACACTATGCGAGGGTATATTACCTTTACGCAAATTATACCCAGTCTCCCCCACTGTCACATTCTTACTTAATTACAACTTCAAATGGAAATTTTATCAGAGAATTTATTTACTGCATTTCCTTACACTACATTCATTCTAGGAAACTGAAAATAATGTTCACACAATTCTAAACAATTGGTTCACTTATAAGCAAAAAAGTTAGCAGGCAAATGCCAGGAAAAGGACACTTATTTGAGGCTACCAACTTCAGTTCTAGCTTTAGAAATTAATATTACTAATAAGACATTGTAATTGTTGGTAAAACTGTCAATAGAAGAAGTTAACTAATGTTCCAAACTTAATACAGGAGACCAGGGATAAAGATTTTGAAATCTGCACAGTCAACACTTAATTATATATGCCAAAATTAAGGAAAATCATTATTAATTCATGTGGAATGTAATTTAATTTTCATAAAGAGTAAAATTGTAAATATGCCCATCGATATTTACACAGAGTTTGGTTACTCTTAAAATTTGATCTTTCAGTGAAGTTATATTCACAAACTTCTACAAAATGTAACAACTTGAAAACACTTTTAAATACTTCAATTTAGTGATTTTTCAGGCTACCAAAAATTGTTCTCTTTTTAAATGACTCTAAAGTAAGTTCCAGTGGTGATAGCTTTTTAAAATAATATTAATTGAAAAGTTCTAAAATTTAAAAAATCTAAGCTATGAAGTTACTGATGTGAAATAATTAAATTTAAAAACTGCATAATAAAATTCAAAATTCTTCATCAAAATCAAAACCTGAGAAATTTTATCTATTCACCCTACACTTCTCACAAGAATTACTGTAAGATTTTCAGAACTATAATTTAAAATGCATTGTCTTTTATAACAAAGCATAAAACCAATTAATGGCAAAGCTATGATTACATTATATATTATTTGATGATTCTACTTATAAATACTTATGTGGTCTGAGACTTTTTTCTAGAACAAAGGAAGTTTCAGTAGGAAACTGCAGCTAACTATTGGTTACTCCCTGTCTTTAATGTTGCCTAACCCACATGCCTGTAAATATGCCAGAACATTAAAATTTCTACCGATCACATAAACCCATTCACTTAGCCTTTGTATACATTTACATGCATATCATTATCTGTGATACAAAACCAATGAGATGAATTTCAACGGAAATCCATCATTTTATAGTCCCTTTCTTCTTCTCTCCTGATGCTTTTCTTTGCAGTCAATAATATCCAAACCTTGGCATTCTCTTCCAATCTTGTGATTTCAACTCTATTTTAAATGTAGAATACTCCCAAATCTCTATGTGTCTGTCTCTATGACCTCACTCCCAAAGTCCAATCATATGTTTCTAACAAGACATATCTCATAAGCCTATCAATCACATGTCTCAAAATGGATTATCTTCCTCTGTGCTTTACCTGAGTTGTTATTGCTATTTAGTTGCTACTCTTTGCAACCCCTAATCTGCAGCACACCAGGCTTCCCTGTCCCTCACTATCTCCCTGAGTTTGCTCAAACTCATTTCCATTGAGTCAGTGATGCCATCCAACCATCTCATCCTCTGTTGCCCTCTTCTCCTCTGGCCTTCAATCTTTCCCAGCATCAGGGTCTTTTCCAAAGTCGGCTCTTCCCATCAGGTTACCAGAGTATTGGAGCTTCAGCTTCTGCATTAGTCCTTCCAATGAATGTTTAGGACTGATTTTCTTTAGAATGGACTGGTTGAATCTCCTTGCAGTCCAAGGGACTCTCAAGAGTCTTTTCCAGCACCACAGTTCCAAAGCATCAACTCTTTGGCATTCAGCCTTTTTTATGGACCAGCTCTCACATCTTTACATGACTGCCAGAAAACCAGTAACTTTGACTATATGGGTCTTTGTCAGCAAAGTGATGTCTCTGCTATTAAATATGCTACCTAGGTTTATCATAGCTTTTCTTCCAAGGAGCAAGCATCTTTTATTTTCGTGGCTGCAGTCAATATCTACAGTGATTTTTGAGCCCAAGAAAATAAAATCTGTCATTGTTCCCACGTTTTCCCATTTTTTTACCATTAAGTGATGTGACCAGATGCCATGATCTTCGTTTTTTCAATGTTGAATTTTAAGCCAGCTTTTTTGCTCTCTTCTTTCACCTTCACCAAGAAGCTCTTTAGATCTTTCTTGCTTTCTTCCATTAAAGTGGTATCATCTGCATTTCTGAGGTTGTTGATATTTCTCCTGGCAATCACGATTCCAGGTTGTCAGTCATCCAACTTGGCATTTTGCACGATGAACTCTGCATATACATTAAATAGGCAGGGTGACAATATACAGCTTTGATGTATTCCTTTCTCAATTTTGAATCAGTCTGTTGTTCCATGTCCAGTTCTACTTCTTGACCTGCATACAGGAGGCAGGGAAGGTGGTCTGGTATTCCCATCTCTTGAAGAATTTTCCACAGTTTATTGTGATCCACACAATCAAAGGCTTTAGCATAGTCAATGAAGCATATATTTTTCAGAATTCCTTTGCTTTTTCTATGATCCTGTGGATGTTGGAAATTTGATCTCTGGTTCCTTTGCTTTTTCTAAATCCAGCTTGAACATCTGGAAGTTCTTGGATCACATACTGCTGAAGCCTAGTTTGAAGGATTTTGAGCATGACCTTGCTAGCATGTGAAATGAGTGCAAATGTACAGCAATTTGAACATTCTATGGCATTGCCTTTCTTTGGGATTGGAATGAAAACTGACCTTTTTCAATCTGTGGCCACCGCTGAGTTATCTGAATTTGCTGGCATATTGAGTGCAGCACTTTCACAGCATCATCTTTTAGGGTTTGAAATAGCTCAGCTGGAATTCCATCAGCTCCACTAGCTTTGTTCATAGTAATGCTTCCTAAAGTCCACTTGACTTCACACTCCAGGATGTCTAGCCTTAGGTGATTGACCACACCATTGTGGTTATCTAGGTCATTAAAACATTTTTTGTACAGTTCTTCTGTGTATTCTTGCCACCTCTTCTTAATATCTTCTGCTTATGTTAGGTCCATACCATTTTTGTCCTTTATTGTGCCCATCTTTGCATGAAATGTCCCCTTGGTATCTCTTATTTTCTTGAAGATATCTCTAGTCTTTCCCATTCTATTGTTTTCCTTTATGTCTTTGCACTGTTCAATAAGAAGGCTTTCTCATCTCTCCTTGCTATTTTCTGGAACTCTGCATTCAGTTGGGTATTATCTTTCCCTTTCTCCTTTGCCTTTTGCTTCTCTTCCCAGCTACTTATAAGGCCTTCTCAGACAACCACTTTGTCTTCTTGCATTTTTCTTGGGAATAGTTTTGGACACCACCGACTGTACCATGTTACAAACCTCCATCCATAGTTCTGCATGCACTCTATCAGATCTAATCCCTTGAATCTGTTTGTCACCTCCACTGCACAAGCATAATGGATTTGATTTAGGTTATATCTGAATTGCCTAGTGATTTTCCCTACTTTTTTCAATTTGAGCCTGAATTTTGCAATAAGGAGCTGAACATCTGAGCTCCAGGTCCTGTTTTTGCTGACTGTATAGAGCTTCTCCATCTTTGGCTATAAAGAATATAATCAAACTGATTTCAGTATTGACCATCTGGTGATATCCCTGTACAGAGTTGTCTGTGTGTTGTTGGAAGAGGGTGTTTGCTATGACCAGTGCATTCTCTTGGCAAAACTGTTAGCCTTTGCCCTACTTCATTTTGTACTCCATGGCCAAACTTGTCTGTTATTCCAGGTATCTCTTGACTTCCTACTTTTGCATTCCAGTCCCCTATGACAAAAGGACATCTTTTTTGCTGTTAGTTCTATAAAAAGTCTTGTAGGTCTTCATAGGACTGTTCAACTTCATCTTCTTTGGCGTTAGTAGTTGGGGCATAGACTTGGATCACTGTGATGTTGAATGGTTTGCCTTGGAAATGAATGGAGATCATTCTGTCGTTTTGAGATTGCATCCAAGTTCTGTATTTCAGACTCTTTTGTTGACTATGAGGGCTACTCCATTTCTTCTAAGGGATTCTTGACCACAGTAGTAGATATAATGGTCATCTGAATTAAATTTGCCCATTCCCATCCATTATTTACTTTAGAATACTTTATGGTCAGACTTTGTAGTCACCCAGTTTCAAAGCTGGGTTCATCATATTTTTTTTTTGGTCTCCTTACCACTGCACCCCATTCTTAGCCGAATGCAACCCTTTAACAAATTTTAGTATTCTATCCGTCTGCCCTGAAAGTTCAACTTTATAATTCCCAAGGCCATTTCACCTTCTCTTTAACCTGTGCTGCAGCCCTGCATGGTTTTTTCATACCCATGGTCAGGTCACGGTCAGAGATCTCTGGGAAATGGGGAAGAGTTAGGGGTTTATGTGTGGTAGCTTCCCCCCCACCCCGACTTTTAGGCAAGAGGAGTGACTTGGGTATAAACTGCTTTACACAGGCAATATCATCACACAAAAAAATGTATGCCATGATAATATATGGATAAACATCTTCTCTGGCTAAAGAAGCAGCTCCATATTGTTAATGTTTCATTTTATGTGAATCAGCAGAATAATAGAAAAAATATGGATCTTGGAGACATGCACATATGTGCCCAGTTCCAGATCTTAACTGTATTTTACTTTTCTGAAGCTTGGATTGCTTATTTAAAATGAAAAAAGCAATAAGCTACCTCATAAGGTAAAGACTAAATAAAGCACTTGTGTACCTGGCTCTATGTATGATTTCAATATTTGTTGAATGGAAACATGAATATATCCCTACCTGGGTCACCTCTGCCACACCTTCATCCAGCTAATTTCTACTTATCTTTTGAAACTCAACTGCATTCATCTCAATTTCCCCAGAATGATTTCTGTATTTCTGTAGCTCAGGTACATATCCGCTTATCATACCCTTTGTAATTACTGATGTCCTTATTGGTTTCCCAAGTCATATTTTGGTAAATTCCTTGAGGACAGGGGTAATTTTTATTTGACTTTGTATTTGCAGCAATCAGTGTTGTTTCTGGAAAATAGCATCCACTATTTCAACAAATACTGAATCAATATATACAAGTAACCAAAGACCTTGTACCATAAGTTTTACTAATTTTATTCTAAAAAAGTAAAATGTACAAATATATTGGGAAAAAAATTAACCACCAACTATCTAGAGCAGGTATTTCAACAACAAAAATGTTCATTCTGGTTGCACACATGCTGAGTCACTTCAGTCATGTTGATTCCTTGTGACCACATGTACTATAGCCCTCTAGGCTCTCCTGTCCATGGGATTATCCAGGCAAGAATACTGGAGTGGGTTGCCATTTCCTTCTCCAGAGGATCTTTCCAACCCAGGGATTGAACCCACATCACTTTGGGTCATATGTAATTTGGGTGACAAAAAATGGGAATTATAAATACAGCCTTTGTGCATCTAGACAATTGTCCATCAACTCAGTGATGCCATCCAACCATCTCATCCTTTGTCATCTCCTTCTCCTCCTGCCTTTAGTCTTTCCCAGCATCAGGGTCTTTTCTCATGAGTCGGCTCTTCACATCAAGTAGCCAAAGTATTGGAGCTTCATCTTCAGCATCAGTCCTTCCAATGATTATTCAGGACTGATTTCCTTTAGAACTAACTGGTTGGATCTCCTTGCAGTCCAAGCGACTCTCAAGAGTCTTCTTTGACACCACAATTCAAAAGCATCAATCCTTTGGTGCTCAGCTTTATGGAACAACTCTCACATCTATTTATGACTACTGGAAAAACCATAGCTTTGACTAGATGGAACTTTTTTGGCAAAGTAATGTCTCTGTATTTTAATATGCTGTCTAGGTGGGTCATAACTTTTCTTCCAAGGAGCAAGCGTCTTTTAATTTCATGGCTGCAGTCACCATTTGCAGTGATTTTGGAGCCCAAGAAAATAAAGTCTCTCACTGTTTCCATTGCTTCCCAATCTATTTGCCATGAAGTGATGGGACCAAATGCCATGATTTTAGTTTTCTGAATGCTGAGTTTTAAAACAACTTTTTCACTCTCCTCTTTCACTTTCATCAAGAGGCTCTTTAGTTCTTCTTCACTTTCTGCCACAAGGGTGGTGTCATCTGCATATCTGAAGTTATTGATATTTCTCCCGGCAATCTTGATTCCAGCTTGTACCACATCCAGCCCGGCATTTCACATGATATACTCTGCATATAAGTTAAATAATAAGGGTGACAATAAAGGAGACTTGACGTACTCCTTTTCTGATTTGGAACCACTCTCTTGTTCCATGTCCAGTTCTAACTGTTGCTTCTTGACCTGCATATAGATTTCTGAGAAGGCAGATAAGGTGGTCTGGTATTCCCATTTCTTTAAGAATTTTCCACAGTTTGTTGTGATCCACAGAATCAAAGGCTTTAGCATAGTCAATGAAGCAGAAATAGACTTTTTTCTGGAACTCTCTTGCTTTTTCAATGATCCAATAGATGATGGCAATTCGATCTCTGGTTCCTCTGCCTTTTCTAAAACCAGCTTGAACATCTGGAAGTTCATGGTTCACATACTGTTGAAGCCTGGCTTGGAGAATTTTGAGCATTACTTTGCTAGCATGTGAGATGAGTGCAATTGTGTGGTAGTTTGAACATTCTTTGGCATTGCCTTTCTTTGAGATTGAAATGAAGACTTTTCCAGTCCTGTGGCCACTGCTGAGTTTTCCAAATTTGCTGGACCTATTGAGTGCAACACTTTCACAGCATCATCCTTCAGGATTTGAAATAGCTCAACTGGAATTCCATCACCTCCACTAGCTTTCTCACAGTGATGCTTTCTAAGGCCCACTTGACTTCGTATTCCAGGATGTCTGGCTCGAAGTGAGTGATCACACCATCATGGTTATCAGGGTCATGAAGATTTTTTTGTATACTTCTGTGTATTCTTGCCACCTCTTCTTAATATCTTATGCTTCTATTAGGTCCATACCATTTCTGGCCTTTATTGTGCCCATCTTTGCATGAAATGTTACCTTGGTATCTTGAATTTTCTTGAAGAGATTTCTTCTTTTCCTTATTTCTTTGCATTGTTCACTGAGGAAGGCTTTCTTACCTCTCTTTGCTATTCTTTGGAACTCTGCATTCATATGGGTATATCTTTCCTTTTCTCCTTTGCCTTTCCCTTCTCTTCTTTTCTCAGCTATTTGTAAGACCTCCTCAGACAACCATTTTCTGTTTTTGCATTTCTTTTTCTTGGGGATGGTCTTGATCACTGCCTTCTATACAATGTCACAAACCTCTATCCATAGTTTTTCAGGCACTCTGTCTATCAGATCTAATCCCTTGAATCTACTTGTCACTTCCACTGTATAATCATAAGGGATTTGATTTAGGTCATACCTGAATGGTTGAGTGGTTTTCCCTACTTTCTTCAATTTAAGTCTGAACTTGGCAATAAGGAGTTCATGATCTGACCCACAGTCAGCTCTGGGTTCGAGGTAGGTAGTAAGTTAAATAACAAGTTTTGTTTATACAGATTTCTCTGCCTGTCTCTAGTGATAAGGATGTCTTTCTACTTTCTAGTACAGGGAGGGTACCTTTCACATGGGAGCTTTAGTTACTGGTTTCAGGGACACTGAGAGGAGGTTCAAAGGTCCCTCTGGCACCCACCACTCCTTTAGTAACTTTAATTCAAAATAATCAATATGACACTGGGGCATATTTTGAGGTGGCCTGCCCAAGGTCCAAGTAGTTTTAACTCAGGTTTCTGGATTGCAGAGCATCTACTCTTTACCACTCTATACTGACTTCCTAGGAGTAGCTGATGTGCTTCAAAGATGCTTAATGTGGTACCATGACCCATGATGACTGAACTTATATCTTCCCCAAAAGACTGTAAAAGATTAGGGATGAACCAAATACATACTTCCTCTTCAAAACAAACTAGGAAAAGTTCTATTTCCAAATTATATCCTTGAAAGCAAGTATGTATGTATGTTATTGAAATGGGAACTGAGTTCTTGCCCTCAGATCCGAAGAAGGAAATCCACAAACACTCACAGTAGCAAGTGAATAGGATTTTTTAAAGAGGAAGAAAGTACAAAGCTCTCAGCATCGACATTGAGATGGGGTAAAGAGTCCCCCACAAGGCCAGACTTACAGTAGTTTTTATATCCTTCCTTAAATCATGTTATTTCTAACCAATCAAGTTAAAGGTCAAGATACTTAACAACTTTGTGACTTCTCTTTATCCTCCACTGGGGAAACAATGGAAACAGTGACAGACTTTATTTTAGGGGGGCTCCAAAATCACTGCAGATGGTGACTGCAGCCATGAAATTAAAAGATGCTTGCTCCTTGGAAGAAAAGCTATGACCAATCTAGGCAGCATATTAAAAAGCAGAGACATCACTTTATCTACAAAGGTCCTATAGTCAAAGCTATGGTTTTTCCAGTAGTCATGTATGGATGTTAAGAGTTGGATGATAAAGAAAGCTGCGTACCAAAGAATTGATGTTTTTGAGCTGTGGTGTTGGAGAAGACTCCTGAGAGTCGCTTGGACTGCAAGGAGATCCAACCAGTTAGTCCTAAAGGAAATCAGTCCTAAATAATCATTGGAAGGACTGATGCTGAAGCTGAAACTTCAATACTTTGGATGAGAAGAACTGACTCATTGGAAAAGACCCTGATGCTGGGAAAGATTTAAGGCAGGATGGGAAAGATACAACAGAGGGTGAGATGGTTGGATGACATCACTGAGTCAAGGGACATGAGTTTGGGCAAGCTCTGGAAGTTCGTGAGAGACGGGGAAGCCTGGTGTGCTGCAATCCATGGAGTAGCAAAGAGTCATACAGGACTGAGCAACTTAACTGATCCTTGGATTAAGTCACCACTCTTTTTCATGCCTCCTGGCCATTTTACAATGGACCAGATGTATGGGTTTAAGATGAACAATCACCAGTTGCTTTTCCCTCACACATATGGAACAGAAGCTAATTACTGCCCTCCCTTGTGACTCAGCTAGTGAAGAATCCGCCTGCAATGTGGGAGACCTGGGTTCCGATCCCTGGGTTGGGAAGGTTCCCTGGAGAAGGGAACTGGCTACCCACTCCAGTATTCTGGCCTGGAGAAGTCCATGGACGGTACAGTCCATGGGGTCGCAGAGAGTCCAGCACGACTGAGTGACTTTCACTTTCCCTGGATCTGGATGTTGATAATTGATCAGACCAAAGACACATTCCAGAAATTCAGGACAATGGAGCAGGACGTTTATTGAAAAAAAGTCCAGAGGCCTCACAGTGCTACACTGACTGCCTAGTAACTTCTACCTCATTATCGCCATGGATGCTGCAAAGGGATTTCTTCCACAAGATTTCAATAAACTACACTATTCCTCTGGATAGATTTGTATCTTTTTTTTTATTAGCCTTGGCTTTCTTTTCAGTTCAGTCACTCAGTCCTGTCCGACTTTGCCACTCCATGGACTGCAGCACGCCAGGCTTCCCCATCCATCACCAACTCCCAAGCTTGTTCAAACTCATGTCCATGGAGTTGGTGATGCCATCCAAACATCTCGTCTTCTGTCCTCTCCTCCTCTTGCCTTCAATCTTTCCCAGCATCACTTCAGTCGTGTCCGACTCTGTGCGACCCCATAGACGGCAGCCCCCCAGGCTCCGCCGTCCCTTGTATTCTCCAGGCAAGAACACTGGAGTGGGTTGCCATTTCCTTCTCCAATACATGAAAGTGAAAAGTGAAAGTGAAGTCGCTCAGTCGTGTCTGACTCCTAGCGACCCCATGGACTGCAGCCCACCAGGCCGCTCCGTCCATGGGATTTTCCAGGCAAGAGTACTGGAGTCGGGTGCCATTGCCTTCTCCGAGCAGCAATAATAGTCCGCCATTATTTAAAAAATAGCTTTTTTAAAAAGATGGAAAACGGTAACTTTGGCTGACTTTATTAATAAACTGATACCTTGGTGGCATGTTTCACTTATGGGTACTTTGGTTCATAGTATTTAAAATGCAGTCACAAATCCACTCTTGGGGGAAAAATGCAATAAAGAGGCAACAGCGAACACGTATATGAAGTATCACTTAAACGCATTTATTACCGTCAGTGTATTGGGTGGCGACGGCCAAAGTGAGGCTGTGGTTAACGTAGGTCGCGGGACCCTGAGCGGTTGAAGTCTCTCTACACCCAGACTCGTCAGTCAGACCTCTTACCGCTACACGCTCTCAAAATGGCGCCGGCTCTTAAAATCTATCAGCCTGAGCGCTCTACTCTCCGGAGGAACGTCGCGTCACCAGGGCAACGACGCTCTTGCGTAGAGGCGCGACGCGGGTGAAAGTTCAGAGCTAGAGCCGCGATCCCCCACCGCCGTTTCTGGGCTCTAGGCGAGGTTCGAGCCCACGCAAGTCCCATAGTCTCGGATCACGCGAGCGTTGGCCCAGAGCTGGAGCGATCCGAGCGCGCCTCTCCCCACTCTCGGCCTTGCCTGGTCAGGCTGAGGCCCAGACGTAACCTCAGGCCGAGGGGCGGGACGAGCCGAGCGCGCGGCCCGCCCCCGAGGTCCGTTCCGCGGTCGGGGGCGCCTGCTGGAGTTGACGTTAGCCATGGAAACGAGGTGCCGGTCGCGACGCCACCGCGGTGAGCTGGTTGCCGTGGCCGCCACAGTTCCTCTGCCTTGGCGTTCGGACCGCAGGCAGCCTTCCGGCGGGATCGCGCACCCCGGGTATATCTGCGAAAGTGCCCTCACCGGGATGCCTTCGCTTCGCCTCTTCCCTCAGGTGACTCCAGGTACGTTAGATCCCTGATACCCACCTTGGCCGCCTTAATTTCCAAGCCTGTGCAGAGTGATGATTGCATTTTTTAAGACATGAGATGAGCTCTGTCTCTAGAGTTCATCAATCTGGTGTGCTTTTAACTTTCTTTCGTAAGGCTTCTTTAGACTGTTGAATTTTAGTATTTTATTTTTGAGAGATATTTGGGAAATGGAAAATGGCCCTTTCAGTCTTGGTTTAGGAATGGGCTTGTTATCCAACTAAAGATTATGAACTATGGCCCTTACTACTGTATTAATTTTCTCCTTTTCTCCACTTTTGCCCTAAATCAGTCAAATCACGGACTCCTCAATAGGAACAACTCTTTCCCCACCGATCTACACTGTCTCTCCACAATCCTGTGTTTATCAAGGACCAACATTTACTTCAGTGAAGTCTACTCCGCCAGAAGTTACTTATCAGGCCTCTGAATTGTTTTTTTCTCTTATTCAGCTGTATAATCTTAGGTGGGTTTTTTTTCTCATTTCTGCAATTAGAGCAGAGCCCATCCTTTATATTATTGGATGTCTACCATCACCCATGCCAAATCTTCACATCTTTATCATAGCATCCAAAGCCAGTTCAGATGTTGCCATTTTAGTCGTTTAATTGTTTGGACACCTGACCATCACTTTATTTAATTTCCGACTTAAAGAACTGCCTACTAGTTATTAGCTGCCACAGAAAGTACCAGGTGGGGGACCTTTTCTGTTTCTTTTTCTTTTGTAAGAAAGAACTTTATTGAGATTAAAATTCACATTCCATACAATTCAAATTTAAAACATTTTCATCACGCCCCCCAAAAGCTCTGTATCCTTTAGCAGCCATTCTCCCTGTCCCCACCAGCCCTAGGCAAACCCTAATCTGTTTTCTGTCCTTATAGATTTGCTCTGGATGTTTCATATAAATGGAATTGTACAGTATGTGGCCTTTTGTGATTGGCTTCTTCCACTTAGCATTCTGTTTTTAGGGTTCATTCATGTTGTATTAATAGCGTGCATCAGTATTTCACTGTTGTTTGTAGTCTTATTAATATTCCAATGTATGGCTATATCTGGAGAAGGAAATGGCAACCCACTCCAGTGTTCTTGCCCGAAGAATCCCATGGACAGAGGAGCTTGGCAGGCTGCAGTCCATGGGGTCACAGGGAGTCGGACACGACTGAAGCGACTGGGCATGCACCTATGGATATATCACATTTTATTTCATCTGTTGATGGCCATTTATGTTGTTTGCATTTGAGGCTATTAATAATATTTCTTCTATGAATGTTCATGTACAAATACTTGTGTAGACTAATGTTTTCTTTTCTCATGGGTAAGTACCTAGGAATGAAACTGCTAGGTCATATGGTGTGTGTGTGTGTGTGTGTGTGTGTGTGTTAGTCACTCAGTTGTGTCCAACTTGTTGAGACCCCATGGACTGTGGCCTGCCAGGCTTTTCTGTCCATGGAATTCTGCAGGCAAGAAGACTGGAGTGGAATATGATAACTCTATGTTTAGCCTTTTAAGGAACTGCCAGACTGTTTCCAAAGCAGCTGTACCATTTTACATTATCATTTGAGTGTTCTGATTTCTCTATAACTTTGGCAGTACTTGTTACTGTTTGTCTTTTAGATAGCCAGTCAAGTGGATTTGAAGATATCTCATTGTGGTTTTGGTTTGCACTTCCCCAATGAGTAATGTTGTTGAACATCATTTCGTATGCTTATGTTGGCCATTTGTATATTATCTATGGAGAAATGTCTATTCAGATCTTTTGGCCAGTTTTAAATTATTTGTATTTTCATTAAGTTGTAAGACATTTTTCTATATTTTCTACAAGTCCCATAATGAATATATAATTTGCAGAAATTTTCTCCCATTCTATGAATGGTTTTGCCTTTTTTCCATTACCTTTTACTTTTTATTTTATTCTACTTTTCTTTAGTTGGGTTATAGTTGCTTTATACTGCTGTGTCAGTTTCTGCTGTACAGCAAAGGGTATCGTCCATATATAGACATATGCCTCCTCTTTTTCGGATTTCCTTCCCATGTAGGTCACCGCAGAGCACAGAGCAGAGTTCCCTGGGCCATACAGTAGGTTCTCATTTGTTATCTGTTTTATATATAGTAGTGTATATATGTGAATCCCAGTCTCCCAATTCATCCTACCCCCACCCCTGCCTTGTTTTCACTTTCTTGATAGTGAGAACTTTTTCTTTTAGACACTTTCCCCTCTTGTATGTGTTTGTCTTATCAAGTAGTCCTACCTGCCATTGCCATGCTGGCTTAGGTAACAAAAGCTTCCTATTTTGACATTTGTAGATTTCTCTCAGGCCCACCCTTCTCTGAAAACCCCTTTTCCAAATTTATCCTTCTGTTTCTCAATTCATGCACAAAAAACCTCCAAAACTTCCATTTCATATGTCAGTAGCTTGGTGTGATTGAAAAACTCTTAGATGTAGGCCATTTTGTTTTCCCAACATGAAGTTTATTTTTTTTATTGAAAGATAATTTCTTTACAGAATTTTGTTGCTTTCTGTCAAACCTCAACATGAATCAGCCATAGGTATACATATATCTCCTCCCTTTCAACTTCCCTCCCATCTCCCTCCCCATCCCACCCTTCTAGGTTGATACAGAGCCCCTGAGCCTCTGTTTGAGTTTCCTGAGCCATACAGCAAATTCCCTTTGGCTATCTATTTTACATATGGTAATGTAAGTTTCCATGTTACTCTTTCCATACATCTCACCCTCTCCTCCCCTCTCCCCATGTCCATAAGTCTATTCTCTATGTCTGTTTCTCCATTGTTGCCCTGTAAATAAATTCTTCAGAACCATTTTTCTAGATTCTGTATATGTGCATTAGAAACAATATTTATCTTTCTCTTTCTGACTCACTTCACTCTGTATAATAGGTTCTAGGTTCATCCACCTCATCAGAACTGACTCAAATGCATTCCTTTTTATGGCTGAGTAATAGTCCATTGTGTATATGTACCACAACTTCATTATCCATTCATCTGTCAGTGGGCGTCTAGGTTGCTTCCATGTTCTAGCTGTTGTAAATAGTGCTTCAGTGAACAATGTGATACATGTGTCTTTTTTAATCCTGGTTTTCTCATGGTATATGCCTAGGAGTGGGATTGCTGGGTCATATGGTGATTTTATTCCTAGTTTTTAAGGAATCTCCATACTGTCTTCCATAGTGGCTGTATCAGTTTACATTCCAACCAACAGTGCAAGAGCATTCCCTTTTCTCCACACCCTCTCCAGCATTTATTGTTTGTAGACTTTTTGGTGATGGCCATTCTGACCAGTTTGAGGTGATATATCTCATTGTGGTTTTGATTTGCATTTCTCTAACAATGAGCAATGCTGAGCATCTTTTCCTGTGTTTGTTAGCCATCTGTATGTCTCCTTTGGAGAAATGTCTGTTTAGGTCTTTTTCACACTTTTTGATTGGGTTGTTTGTTTTTCTGGTATTGAGTTGTATGAGCTGCTTGTATATTTTGGAAATTAGTCCTTTGTCAGTTGTTTCATTTGCTATTATTTTCTCCCATTCCAAGGGTTGTCTTTTCACCTTGCTTATAGTTTCCTTTGCTGTGCAAAAGCTTTTTACGTTTAATCAGGTCCCACTTGTTTACTTTTGTTTTTATTTCCATTACTCTAGGAGGTGGGTCATAGAGGATCTTATTTTGATTTCTGTCATCAAGTGTTCTGCCTATGTTTTCCTCTAAGAGTTTTATAGCTTCTGGCCTTATATTTAGGTCATTAATCCATTTTGAGTTTATCTTTGTGTATGGTGTTAGGAAGTGTTCTAATTTCATTCTTCTACACGTAAATGTCCAATTTTCCCAGTACCATTTATTTAATAGGCTGTCTTCACCCCATTGTATCTTCTTGCCTCCTTTGTCAAAAATAAGGTACCCATAAGTACATGGGTTTATTTCTGGGCTTTCTATCTTGTTCCATTGGTCTATATTTCTGTTTTTGTGCCAGTACCATACTGTCGTGATGACTGTAGCTTTGTAGTATAATCTGAAGTCAGGAAGGTGGATTCCTCCAACTGCATTCTTCTTTCTTAAGACTTCTTTGGCTATTCAGGGTCTTTTGTGTTTCCATATGAATTGTGAAATTTTTTGTTCTGGTTCTGTGAAAAATGCCATGGGTAATTTGATAGGGATCACATTGAATCGGTAGATTGTGTTTGGTAGTATAGTCGTTTTCACAAAATTGATTCTTCGTACCCAGGAACATGAAATACCTCTCCATCTGTTTATGTTGTCTTTGATTTCTTTCATTAGTGTCTTATAATTTTCTGTGTACAGTTCTTTTTCCTAACATGAATTTTTTTGTCTTCCGAATTAGTAAAGGTGATTATGCTTAGAAATGTAGAACTTTTGTATATTTCCTTTCATATTTTAAAAATAATTTAATTTGTTTATTTTGGCCGTGCTGGGTCTTTCTTGCTGCACAGGCTTTTCTCTAGTTGCAGAGAGCTGGGGCAGCTCTCAAGTTGTGGTGCACAGGCTGCTCATTGCCGTGACTCCTCTTGTTGTGGAGCACAAGCTCTAGGGTGCCCAGGTTTTTGTAGTTGCCACACGTGGGCTTACTAGTTGCAGCTTCTGGGCTCTGGAGCACAGACTGAATGGTTGAGGCGTACAGGTTTAGTTGCTTCCCAGCATATGGGATCTTTCCAGACCAGGGATTGAACCTGTGTCTCCACTGGCAGGTGGATTCTTCACCACTTAATCACCAGGGAAGCCCCTCCTTTCAAATTTCAAAAAAAATACTTTTTTGGAAAATGGATGGGCACATTCTATTCATTATTGACAAAATTTGTGTAAGCATTTTAAAATATAACAGGAATTTCTTCTTCTTGACAAATTTAATTTTTTTAATATTTTTACTTGTAAACTAACTTTCTGTTCTTTGCTTACTCTGTGTTCTTGATAATGAAAATTAAAATAATTCCAGAGTTGCTTTTAACAGTAACAATTATTTGGGAGGAAAATTATCTCTCTTCTACTTGGTTGTAAACTCCTTTGAGTCAGACAGCAGTCTTTGTACCATCACCTAACACGTTGTAGATCATCAAAAGTTATTCCAGTGTTTCAGTTCAGTTCAGCTCAGTCACTAGTCGTGTCCGACTCTTTGCGACCCCATGAATCACAGCACGCCAGGCCTCCCTGTCCATCACCAACTCCCAGAGTTCACTCAAACTCACGTCCATCGAGTCGGTGATGCCATCCAGCCATCTCATCCTCTGTTATCCCCTTCTCCTCCTGCCCCCAATCCCTCCCAGCATCAGAGTCTTTTCCAATGAGTCAACTCTTCCCATGAGGTGGCCAAAGCACTGGAGTTTCAGCTTTAGCATCATTCCTTCCAAAGAAATCCTAGGGCTGATCTCCTTCAGAATGGACTGGTTGGATCTCCTTGCAGTCCAAGGGACTCTCAAGGGTCTTCTCCAACACCACAGTTCAAAAGCATCAATTGTTCGGCACTCAGCATTCTTCACAGTCCAACTCTCACATCCATACATGACCACTGGAAAAAACGATAGCCTTGACTAGACAGACCTTTGTTGGCAAAGTAATGTCTCTGATTTTGAACATGCTATCTAGGTTGGTCATAACTTTCCTTCCAAGGAGTAAGCATCTTTTAATTTCATGGCTGCAGTCACCATCTGCAGTGATTTTGGAGCCCAGAAAAATAAAGTCTGACACTGTTTCCACTGTTTCCCCATCTATTTCCCATGAAGTGATGGGACCGGATGCCATGATCTTCATTTTCTGAATGTTGAGCTTTAAGCCAACTTTTTCACTCTCCACTTTCACTTTCATCAAGAGGCTTTTTAGTTCCTCTTCACTTTCTGCCATAAGGGTGGTGTCATCTGCATAGCTGAGGTTATTGATATTTCTCCTGGCAATCTTGATTCCAGCTTGTGCTTCTTCCAGCCCAGGGTTTCTCATGATGTACTCTGCATAGAAGGTAAATAAGCAGGGTGACAATATACAGCCTTGACGAACTCCTTTTCCTATTTGGAACCAGTCTGTTGTTCCATGTCCAGTTCTAACTGTTGCTTCCTGACCTGCATACAGATTTCTCTAGAGGCAGGTCAGGTGGTCTGATATTCCTATCTCTTGAAGAATTTTCCACAGTTTATTGTGATCCACACAAAGGCTTTGGCATAGACAATAAAGCAGAAATAGATGTTTTTCTGGAACTCTCTTGCTTTTTCCATGATCCAGCAAATGTTGGAAATTTGATATCTGGTTCCTCTGCCTTTTCTAAAACCAGCTTGAACATCTGGAAGTTCACTGTTCACATATTGCTGAAGCCTTGGTTGGAGAATTTTGAGCATGACTTTACTAGCGTGTGAGATGAGTGCAATTGTGTGGTAGTTTGAGCATTCTTTGGCATTGCCTTTCTTTGGGATTGAAATGAAAACTAACCTTTTCCAGTCCTGTGGCCACTGCTGAGTTTTCCAAATTGGCTGGCATATTGAGTGCAGCACTTTCACAGCATCATCTTTCAGGATTTGGAATAGCTCAACTGGAATTCCATCATCTCCACTAGCTTTGTTCGTAGTGATGTTTTCTAAGGCCCACTTGACCTCACATTCCAGGATGTCTGGCTCTAGGTGAGTGATCACACCATCGTGATTATCTGGGTCGTGAATATCTTTTCTGTACAGTTCTTCTGTGTATTCTTGCCACCTCTTCTTAATATCTTCTGCTTCTGTTAGGTCCATACCATTTCTGTCCTTTATTGAGCTCATCTTTGCGTGAAATGTTCCCTTGGTATCTCTAATTTTCTTGAAGAGATCCCTAGTCTTTCCCATTCTATTGTTTTCCTCTATTACTTTGCATTGATCGCTGAGGAAGGCTTTCTTATCTCTTCTTGCTATTCTTTGGAACTCTGCATTCAGATGTTTATATCTTTCCTTTTCTCCTTTGCTTTTCACTTCTCTTCTTTTCACAGCTATTTGTAAGGCCTCTTCAGACAGCCATTTTGCTTTTTTGCATTTCTTTTCCATTGGGATGGTTAATCCCTGTCTCCTGTACAGTGTCATGAACCTCAGTCCATAGTTCATCAGGCACTCTATCTATCAGATCTAGGCCCTTAAATCTATTTCTCACTTCCACTGTATAATCATAAGGGATTTGATTTAGGTCATACCTGAATGGTCTAGTGGTTTTCCCTACTTTCTTCAGTTTAAGTCTGAATTTGGTAATAATGAGTTCATGATCTGAGCCACAGTCAGCTCCTGGTCTTGTTTTTGTTGACTGTATAGAGCTTCTCCATCTTTGGCTGCAAAGAATATAATCAATCTAATTCGGTGTTAACCATCTGGTGATGTCCATGTATAGAGACTTCTCTTGTGTTGTTGGAAGAGGGTGTTTGCTATCACCAGTGCATTTTCTTGGCAAAACTCTATTAGTCTTTGCCCTGCTTCATTCCGTATTCCAAGGCCAAATTTGCCTGTTACTCCAGGTGTTTCCTGACTTCCTACTCTTGCATTCCAGTCCCTTATATTGAACAGAACATCTTTTTTGGATGTTAGTTCTAAAAGGTCTTGTAGGTCTTCATAGAACCGTTCAACTTCAGCTTCTTCAGTGTTACTGGTTGGGGCATAGATTTGGATTACTGTGATATTGAATAGCTTGCCTTGGAAACGAACAGAGATCATTCTGTCGTTTTTGAGATTGCATCTAAGTACTGCATTTCGGACTCTTTTGTTGACCATGATGGCTACTCCATTTCTTCTGAGGGATTCCTGCCCACAGTAGTAGATATAATGGTCATCTGAGTTAAATTCACCCATTCCAGTCCATTTTAGTTTGCTGATTCCTAAAATGTCGATGTTCACCCTGCCATCTCTTGTTTGACCACTTCCAATTTGCCTTGATTCATGGACCTGACATTCCAGGTTCCTATGCAATATTGGTCTTTACAGCATCGGACCTTGCTTCTATCACCAGTCACATCCACAACTGGGTATTGTTTTTGGTTTGGCTCCATCCCTTCATTCTTTCTGGAGTTATTTTTCTACTGATCTCCAGTAGCATATTGGGCACCTACTGACCTGGGGAGTTCCTCTTTCAGTATCCTATCATTTTGCCTTTTCATACTGTTCATGGGGTTCTCAAGGCAAGAATACTGAAGTGGTTCGCCATTCCCTTCTCCAGTGGACCACATTCTGTCAGACCTCTCCACCGTGACCCGCCTGTCTTGGGTGGCCCCACGGGCATGGCTTAGTTCATTGAGTTAGACAAGGCTGTGGTCCTAGTGTGATTAGATTGACCGTCTTACTGGGATTTCTCTTACCTTGGACGTGGGGTATCTTCACGGCTGCTCCAGCAAAGCACAGCCGCTGCTCCTTACCTTGGACGAGGAGTATCTCCTCACCGCCGCCTCTCCTGACTTTGAACGTCCACATTGTTTACATTTGTGGAAAGTACTAATTTATCATTTAGCTGTTTCTCTGTGAAAGGAAGAATTTAGTCTAACAGCTATTAAAATGTAATGGTTAATCCTTGCCAGCATCTTCTAACAGTGCTTCAAGAGTAAGTTAACATAATGGGGGGAAAGGGTTGTAACATAAGTCACAGTTAATATCCTTCATATATAAAAAGTTTTTTAAAATAAGAAAAATGAATACTTCAGTTGAAAAGAGGCCAAGGACATGAGGCAATTACAAAAAATATGTGACATTTACCTATACACACAACATATATGCATATATGTAATGAATATTCTCAGAGAGATAGAGCATATTCATAAAATAATAATAGTATTCTATAAAAAGCAATATTTAGGGATGAAAAAGTGCTTTTAGAAGTTAAAAATAGGAGAGCAAAGATTTACTGTAACTTGATGTTCCTCAAAGTACAACAAAACTTTAGTAGAGGTACAGTGAACAAGTGCTCCTTGGATATCACCTCATACCTGTTAGGATAGCTGTTAAAAAAAAGATAGCAAGTGTTGGGGAGGATGTGGAGAAATTGGAACCGTCCCACTGTTAGTGGGAATACAAAATGGCACATTGCACAAAAGTAGTACAGTGCTACTGAAAACATTTTATGAAGAGTCCTTGAAAAATTAAAAATGGAACTGCCATGTGATCCAGTAATTCCATTTCTGGGTATTTATCCAAATGAATTGAAAGCAGGGTCTTTCAATATATTTGCACTTTCTTGTTTACTGAAGCATTATTCATAATAGCCAAAAAGTGGAGGCAAACCAAGTGTCCATCATCTGATGAATGGATAAAGAGCATGTGATATGTACATAAAGTGGAATATTAATAAGCCCTAAAAAAGAAATCCTGCCAGATGTGACAACATGGATGAGCCTTAAAGACATGATAAATTATATAAGCAAGTCACAGAAAGGCAAATACTACATGATTCCACTTACATAAGGTATCTAAAATCGTCAAAGTCCTAGAAACAGGGAATAGAATGATATGCCAGGCACTTGGGGGAGGAATAAATGGAAAGTTACTATTTAGCAAGTTTTAGTTACACAAGATGAATAAGTTCTAGAGACTTACTGTACAACATTACCTTGGTAGTTAACAATGCTGCATTGTACGCTTAAAAATCTAAGAGGGTAGATCTTATGTTAGTATCTTTTTCATTAAGAAAAAATTCTAATCTAGTAGAAAATAAATGTGTGGATTCAGTGAATGAAACCAACAATAAAAACAGTATGCTAGATTTTTTTTTTTTTTAAGTAACCTTTGCTAACCAAAATCAGGCAATTGCTAAAACTTCTATTTCTAGGAATTCTTTTTGCCAAATATAGAGAACTATGAATTCAGAATAATCCCCCCAAACTGCCACTTTTTGTTATCTCTTTCTTTGTTTTAAAGGATTTTCAGGCTGATATCTTGCATGATTACCAAAGTTAAGATTTTGGTAACTAAGTACTCCCATCTGTACCATTGCCAAATTGATCTCTGTTTCCTATTGGGTAACGGGTAAAAAATGTGACTCAGATTCCAAATAAAGCAACCTATTTATGGCTGTTTTGTCGGCCTGCTTTCAGAGTAGCATATGAAGAAAGCATAAGGCTTAAATCATTGTTGTGGCAACCATCTTTATCCCTTAGCTTCTCTTTTCACAGCTTTTACATTTTTTTCCCCTGAAGCCTTGAGCCATTATTCATTTTAACATATTGTAAGTAGCAGCCATATAAATACATTAGTCTGTCTTTAACAGTCTCTCAGAGTGTGCCAAATTTTCATTTAGGGAGTTAGTTTTAATCTGATTCTATTTTTCATGCTAGTAATCCAGATTAGGATTTAGAAAATCTGTCTATATAAATGTAACTGTCGTTTCATACAAAGATGTTTTTAAAGTAATCCAGGATCTGTAATAAAGTAAAAGCCAAACAGTACTAATTTATCATAATTTTTGCCTAAATGAATTTACAGCATTTGTCATGTAATACTCTTTTATTCTTACGGTATGAGAAAAAAACAACCTGATGTACTTGCTGCCTATGAAATTTCTATTTATTTATTTTTTCTTGTGTACCTTCATTCATGACATTCTTCTTTAAATGGTATATCTTTTTTAACTCCACCTGGCTAAATATTTAAGGTTCCAACTGAAGCCCAGGCCAATATTTCTGAAAGCAATTTCCATAAAACACTGCACACATGATCCGTTATTAGATATCAAGGGGAAAATAGGTTCCAAGGTCCAAATTTCCAAGTTTTCCACATAAGTTTGGAAAACTTAAATGATATATTTTAAGCAGATTTGAAATGGTGTTTTGTTTTGTTTTTAACTCGAAGATGTCTCAGAATCTTTGGTCTGCTGATATCCATTATGACTCTTCAAGATGACAGTCTGGTATAATAGTTTCTCAAACTTTAACCATAGACATCTGTTTAAGAAACATTCTGTAGGGCAAACAGTCCTGTATCTTTCAGCCTTTCTTTTTATATCCCTTTAAAATAAAGCGCCATCCCAGTGTCCTCCCCGTGCTTTAAGGCTTCTTGAGGGAACTTGTGCTCTTCATACTTTTTGGTCTGTCCTCACTTCAGCATCACTCCGGCCTTATTTTGTCCGTTGTGCCTGCTTGCTGTTCTTCCTCCGTTTTTCTCTCCCAGTAAGAACTAACTCCTCTTTCCTGATAATGAAGGAGATTAAAGTATATCATTAGACATGTAGCGAATTAAGACTTCTGACGTGTTAAAATTCTCTGGCCATTCCCTTCTCCATGGAAGAAACCCAGCCATATTTCTCCTTCAGGCTCATTCTGTTCCAGTATTACTGGGATACTACACTGCTCGAGGCAAAATCTTCTCTGAGCTGGTAGTACTATCATTAGATGCCATTATTTAGTCCGTAAGAGAAGTAAATGAAGATACTTCCAAACATTTAAAAACTTGAAATAAAGAGTTTATGGGTTTACTATTTTGAATGGGGCAGGATATGCTGGAAGAAGTTTTCAGAAACAATAAACAACATCCAACTTCCCTTTCAAACAGCAATATTTAATTTTCTTCAGTTTTAATCATCTTAGTTGAGCTATGCCATTAATGTACTACATGCCTTTCTGTGCCAGGGTATTTTACTAAATATTATAGAGACTCAGAAGTATCTCAAGATTTGGCCCTTACCCACAAATAATTTATTAATAGAGAAAAATATTTTTGAAAAGATAACATGTAAATACAAGAAATGCCCCCAGTTGATACATGCTACAAGATGAGTATATTATAAATAAGCCGTGTTTTGAGTATACAGAGAAGAGAGAGGCACAGTTTGGTCTAAGTGCTCTGCAAAATTTCAGAAAGGATTAGACTGAATCTTGAAAGTTGACTAAGATTACTGTGAAAGGAAGGGGAAGATAACCTGCTCAAAGGAGAGGGTATGAGCATGGCCACTTAGAGGCCGCAAGATGTGTTTGCAGGGCATGGGTTGAGAGTCCTATAGGATATTTGCTAACTTGAAGAGGTGTCACAACGTTGTATGTGAAATACAAAGGAAGCCTAGTGTTTGTATACTTACACACGTGGAATAACCATGTATACCTGGAAGTGTGCATACTTTTTTTTTCTATTACAAATGGGATCATCAATGTGTTTATTTTACTTTGCAATATATTGTGGGCATCTTTCCAAGTTTCCAAGTCAACAATAGATCTTCTTTAGACTATTCCACTCTTTGGAATATAATCACAGAATATTCAACCAAATAGGCGAGAACATTTAAATTTACAGAAGACTCAAAAGTACTAAAAGGTAATTGAATATGGGCAGTAACATGCAGCTAGATAATCTAGTTTATAAGGTATTTTCAATTTCTGGCTTCCTTTCCCGGCAAGTCATCTCACATTGTTCCTGACTTCCCTTAGTGGAGAAGGAGGGGTCAGCTTTTAAATGCCCAAGCCAGTCATCCAAGCTCGTTTTCCTATCTGAGAGCATCATCCATAGGTAGCTGAAATTAGAATCTTTGCCCACCTGCCCATGGTTCTGCTGAACAAGCATATCAGAACACAGTACACTGACATCAGTATGCAGGAGATACGCTCGTTCAGAGGGCGAGGAGGCAGTCTGCATTTTCTGAGGTTAAACTATCAACGAATAAGGTTCCCTCTGGCCCTCTGGTTCTGTTATTTTGTGAGTACTTGCAGGGCTGTGATGTGATTAAAAGCTATGACCTTCTGTGCAGAACTAAGACCAGTAGCTGGAAGATATAAGACAATAGGTGTTTACAGGATAAAGAACTTCCCAGCTTCCCGAGATGTGCTGTAAGGTCATAATTCTCAATGGTGACCCAAGAGCTCTCTCCAGGGCTGATACTGGTTGGGTAGGAGGAACTTTCAGAAAGACTCTCTTAAACTGATGGGAAGAAAAGTTACTTTAAGATGGCTTTAAGTTTTTTGTGTGTGGTAAAAATACATAGAACATAAAATGTACCATCTTCACCATTTCTAAGTGTACAGTTCAGTGGTGCTCTGTACAGTCACATTGTTGTGCCATGAATTGAGTCATGAAGTGGTTTGCATGTGGTAACCTAGGTAATAATATGCATGTAAACTGACCCTTAGAGTCTTTGGTTTCCAGTTCTTTCTACTACATGTTGAGTTGCAAATGGCTTTTTACTGAAATGCTACTATTTTAGCAGAATTTGACTTTTTAAATTAGCAGAAAACCTTAATTTACTATAATTGTTAAGAGATGCGACTACTAACAGTATCTCTATTTTCTCCCTCTATTTCCATTTCACTTCAAGGGAATTACAGAGAATATCCTTATTTCATAGAGCAGAGGTTGGCAAACTGTGGCCCACAGGCTCATCTGGCCCACAGCCTGTTTGGGTAAAGACTGTAAAGATATATTGAAACATGACTACTAATATCCACTTATGTATATATTATCTATGGTTGCTTTTCTGCAACAACAGCTGGGTTGAGTCACTGAAACAGAGACCATATGGTCCACAAAGCCTAAAATATTTACTATTTGACCCTTTATAGAAAAACTTTGCTCACCCTTGTAATAGAAAAGTATAAAAGAACAAACAACAGAAACACTCAAGGAAATAATCGGTTAAACCACTAGCAGATTTGAGTTGAGAGTACTGACTTTTTGAACTTGCCTTTGACCTTAGAATCTCAAAATGTGAGTTACTTAAGAAATTCTAAGTTTATCTAAGTTCTGTGTAAATTAATAGTGAATATTTTTTTTTCATAGTCACTTAAAAAGCACTTGGCAACTGTTTGTTTTGTGCCAAGTATGTGTCAGGCAATGGAAAGGAGATAGAGAAGTGAAGATACAAATCCTGCCCTAAGGAACTAACTAATGGAAATGTGGATTTTTTTCTCCCTTATGTTTTAAGTATGATGTTTTCAAATAGTGATTTTTTTCTTTTTCTTAGTGACTGCTGTGTTACAGAAAAGAAAGTGACTTTGAGAATAATCTGAGTGAGAAGGATGAGTCCAGATGTGCCTCTGCTGAACGATTACAAACAGGACTTCTTCCTGAAGCGCTTTCCACAGACTGTTCTTGGAGGCCCTCGACTCAAACTGGGCTATTGTGCCCCTCCTTACATATATGTTCATCAGATTGTCCTTTTTTTGGTACCATGGGTTTTAGGCGGAATAGGAACACTTTTGTACCAATTAGGCATCCTGGAAGACTATCACACAGCAGCACTTTCAGGTGGACTGATGCTTTTCACTGCATTTGTCATCCAGGTCACAAGTTTATACGCCAGAAACAAATCAGTAACAGTGGAGAGAATGCTAACCACAGACATCTTAGCAGAGGAAGATGAGCATGAGTTTACAGGTTGTGCTGGTGCTGAGACCATCAAATTTCTGATTCCTGGCAAAAAACATACAGCCAACACAGTTTTTCATTCTGTTCTTGCTGGATTACTGTGTGGTCTTGGAACATGGTATTTGCTCCCGCATAGAATAACCCTGCTGTATGGCAGTGCAGGAGGCACTGTTCTACTCTTTGTCTTTGGATGGATGACGCTGTGTATAGGAGAATATTCATTAATTGTAAACACACCTACAGAGTCTGCAACTTTCCAAACCCAGGATGCTTATGAAATCACTCCTCTTATGAGACCTGTTTATATTTTTTTCTTCGTTTCTGTAGATCTTGCACACAGGTAATAAACTGTCAAACACTTTATAACTTTCTTTATTTTTAAGCAATGTCCTTAGTATTAAAAAAAAAAAAGAATCTATGAATTAAGTCACCAAACCATTGAGAGATAAGTTGTTTTGATAATTAATCTCATAGGACTAATCTTTGTTAACAGTCATTCTAAAGCAGTAGTTAAATCTTATTGAAGAGTAAAAAGAAAATCCTTTATAAGTAAAGTTTAATTCCTGTATTTTACTTTAAATAAGGAGCCATGAATCTGTAACATAGCCTGGCTAAAACCTGTGAAAAGAGAACTTTCCTGTGAGGGGAAACAGAAATTTAAAATTGATACTGATAAATGTTATACATAGATTGAATGGATTTAAAATGGATAGAATAACTTACTTAATTTTGTTGTAACTATAGAAACTAATTGCTTTTTTAAACTCAATTTACTGTGGAAGAAAAAGAGAAAATAGCAATTTTAAACACAATTATTTGACCTCTTTTGCTTGCCTTTTCTAAATCTGACATTTCTTTCTATAGTTTGTAGTTTTCTCTTTCACCAATAGAAATGTAGAGGCACCACTTATGGCACCACTGAATGTTTGTGCCCGTCCATTCATATGTTGGAGAAGGAAATGGCAACTGACTCCAGTATTCTTATCTGGAAAATGCCGTGGACAGAGGAGCCTTGTGGGCTACAGTTCATGGGGTCTCAAAGAGTTGGACACGACTGAGTGACTGAGCACATTCATATGTTAAATCCCTAACCTGTATTGTGGTGGTATTTTGAGATGGAGTTTTTGGAAGCTGATTAGGACAATAAGGGTGGGGCCCTAGTGGGATGGGATTTGTACCCTTATAGGAAGAGACACCAGAGAGTCTGATTTCTCCCTTTAACATATGAAGGTAAAGGGAGAAGGCAGCTGCCTGCAAGCCAGAAAGAGTTTTCACCATACCTTAATCTTGGTGGCACTCTGATCTCAGACTTTAAGATCTGTAAGAAATAAATTTCAGTTGTTTAAGCCATTCAGACTATAGTATTTCTTTAGGAGCTAACTAAGATTTTGATACCAGGAAGCTGGGGTGAAAGTGAAAGTGTTAGATGCTCAGTCATGTCCGACTCTGATCTCATGGACTGTAGCCTGACAGACTCCTCTGTCCATGGAATTCTCCAGGCAAGAATACTGGAGTGAATTGTCATTTCCTTCTCCAGGGACCTTTCTGACCCAGGGATTGAACCCAGGTTTCCTGCAATGTGGGCAGATTCTTTACCATTTGAGCCACTAAAGATTCTTTTAGAAGATGGTGTACTCCAATAACAAATACCTTAAAGTATAGAAGCAGCTTTGGAACTGGATAATGGGTAGAGGCTAGAAGAGTTTTGAAGTGAGTGCTAGAAATATGGACATTAAAGGCAATTCTGGTGAGCTCTTAAGACAGCAGTGAGAACAGGTTATTGGAAACTAGAGGAAAGGGCAGTCCTTGTTAGAAAGTCACAAAGAATTTGTAAAGAACTTAGCTGAACCATTTTCTGAAGTTTTGTGAAAGGTATAACTTGAGAGTAATAAATTAGGTCACATAGCCAAGGAGATATCTAAGCAAAGTGTTGAATGAACAGCTTGTTTTCTCCTGACTGCTTATAATAAAATATAAAGAAGAGAGATGAATTGAAGTAGGAATTGCTAAGCAAAATGGAACCAGAGGTTGAAGGTTTAGGAAACTGTCAGCCTGTCCATATTGCAAAAAATGAGAAAGCATATTCTGAAGGGAACACCAAAGGTGTGGCCAGACTGTCACTCATTGAATTTAATGAGTTTCTGGGATTATGTGAGTAGAAACACGGAAACAAAGATATAATGAACGAAGGCTGTTCGGCTTCTTAAATTTGACAGGACAGGGATATTAGAGTTATTTGGCTGTGAACATGTGTTTTTCTTTAAGAAGAGAGAAAAGTGACCTCAAAAGTGATTCTGAGATTATCAGGTTTCAGCAGGCTAGAAGGTCTCTGCTGGAAGCGTTGGGTCTGGTACTGATCTGTAGAGCTATAGTGCATAGGACCCACACCTAGAGCTCTTTGGGTCACATGCCACTCTGGGGACCTGGACAGCAGAGTATGAAACCAAGGAGGATTATTCTCCAACCTTTAAATATAATGAAATTTGCCTTGCCAGATGTTGGACTTCTTTAGGACCAAACACCCCTTCTTTCTTTCCTGTTTCTCCCTTTGGGAATGGGAATGTCCATCTTTTGCCTGTCCCACCACTGGGTTTTGGAAGCACATGACTTGTCTGGTTTCATAGGTTCACACTGGAGAGGATTTTGCCTCAGGATAAGTCATACCTCAAGTCTTACCTGTATATGATTTAGATGATATTTAGATATAACTTTGGACTTTAGAGTTGATGCTGGAATGAGTTAAGAATTTTGTGGCTGTCGAGAAGGAATGAATATATTTTTCAGATAAGAAGAACATGAATTTGGGAGACTGGGGTGGGATGTTACAGACTGACTGTATGTCTCTTCAAAACTCATATGTTGAAGCCCTAACCCCCCAGTGTAGTGATATTTTGTGAGGGTCTTTGGGAGGTAGGTAGTTGGGGTAGTCCTAGTCCCTAATGGAATTGGTGCCCCTGTGGAGACACTAGAGAGTTTCATCTCTTTCTACCACATGAGGATGCAGTGAGAAATTGGCTTCCTGAAGCCAGAAAGAGAGTTCTCATTAGAACCCAATCATAATGGCATTCTGATCTCAGACTGTGAGAAATCAATTTCTATTGTTTGAGCTACTTGTCTTAGGATACTTTGTTATGTACCAGAACTGTGAGAAGTAAGTTTCTATTGTTTGAGCCATCTAGTCTATCCTACTTTGTTATGGTAGCCTAAAAGAAAACAAGGCATTTAAAAATGTGTAGCCAGTTTGTGTACTGAAACTGACTGATTCTTAGATGTCTGATGTTCCTTAGCTCTTAATCTTTTCTAATTGTGTTACATTGATGGACCAGAGGACACTATAAGAGCTTTATAGTTATTCAGCTAATCATATATGTAAAGAGAGAATTTATGGAAATTCTGTTATAATTGATTTCTGAGTACCACTAGAATTTCTAACTATAAAATATATTATGTTAATTGCTTGATTTTGAGAAGTTAACAAAATCAAGTTTACATGTATATTTATACATTTGACCCTTTTTAAAAGATTTTAAGTTTATAAGATTATTATTTTCAGAATGTAAATTATTGAGTTACTATCTCACTGTAGGTGAGATAACTGCAGATAAATACTATATGAAATGTGTATTCAAGTTTGGAGAGTTGTCAGATATGTCAAGTTGTATCTTAATTTCCTTTCAGAGAATATTAAAGTTTAAGAGATAAGCCATACAGTGTAGTAAATTTCTCTTTCTTCATCCTTTATTCTACCTAGTATAGTTGTATATTAATAATTTTTAAATGATTTCTTCTATACATTTTATTAAAGACAAATGTTAAACCTACAATTCTTAATTCATAGATTCTCAGGAACTGTTTGAATGAATGATACATATTTATATCATCTTATTCACTATGTATTAAGAACATCTTTTTCTAGGTACGTGGATTGTGAGTGAGTGTACAGAATTTGAAATATTTTTATGGTTGTTAGAAAAACAGGTTTTTTTCTTGCAGGCTTGGATTTTTTTTTTTTTCCTCTAGAAAATTCCTGTTACGTTATCAGAAACTTTAATATTTAAACATTTTTCTGTATAAAAGAACCACATTAATCATCTGTTTGATTATCCTGAATCATACACATAGGAAAGTAATCACAATGTTTGGTTACTTCAATTATGTGTTCTTATTTATTTGTGATATATTTATACCTTCTGTACTATTGCTTGTTGTTTACTTTAAGGACAAAAACAGATTGGAGGGGCAGGAATAGAACTTGGGTAAATAGTTCCTGAGTATACATTATTTTTATACAAATTATCCTTTCTTTGAATATGTTAGCAAGGGAACTGTTGTATTTTTTTAAAAAGAACAAAAATAGCTGTACAAATCTACACGTTTTCCTTGACCTTCTACGGCATATTGTTTGTGGTTTGATTTTCTTTTTTTGTTACTGGCGTGTTTTCATCTCAGAATGAAATGAATTTTATTTTAAAACTACACTACAGCAAGTATTATCCTCTAATGTAGCATCACATTGTTAATTAATTGTGTTCATTAATTCTCTCTGCTTATAAAAATTTGAAGGACATACATTATGAAGCAGAGTACATTAGCTTGCATCATCCTGGTATTTGTGTGAGGAAGCACATTTATACCATTATTATTATCGTAGTTGCTATGCATTTATTTCTGGGCTGTTAATTTAGACTAAAGTGGATAATTACTGAAGTTGCCTTTCTGCGTGACTTTGGTTCCTAGCAGCTCAGATATTCAAGTACAATTACTATTCTATAAGTTTTGAGATTTAGTTTTCTCTTCTGAAAATTGTCTTTGGAACTCTGTAAGTACTACAGCATTGTTGGTTTCCAGGCAAGGTGTTTGGTTAACTTTATTCCAAAAACTTAACAACATATAGATAATGTTTATTCTTCTGTGATTTGAAGTTTTTATCAAATTATTTGAAGCAATTTAATGGTAAGTGCTGTACCAAAAACCAGTTTCTCCACTTAAGATAGAAGACTTCACTCATTAATGAGATTGTGCTGTACAAGTTTCTGTTC
Source organism: Bubalus kerabau (assembly GCF_029407905.1). NCBI lineage: Eukaryota > Metazoa > Chordata > Mammalia > Artiodactyla > Bovidae > Bubalus > Bubalus kerabau. Next base: position 77,271,921 of record NC_073633.1, read on the forward strand.
CCAAATCTGTACCACTGTTTATTCAAAATAGAAATAGTGTATGCTGGTTAAGTTCCCAGGCTAAACCACAGAGATGTGTTCATAACCTCAGGTTGCTGACCTCTGATATTGAAGGATACTGACTTGAAATTCTAGGACCTGGGAGCAAGACAGTACAGGAAAGAGTAGGAGGAAAAGAAGAGCTTTCTCTCTTTGCTAGCTGCTAATGTATGAACCCTAGAAAGTCTTTGGCTTTTCTAGAGTTGCCTGCAATTTTAAATTAAAAAATTTTTAACTGTAAAAACTCATTAGTGGAATTGTAGCCAATGTAATTGGAGCCATATTTAAACATTTAAGGGAGAAGTATTTTTGCCATGGGCTCAGTTTAGTTTTACAAATCCCTAAACTCAGTTTTATTTAGTTCATTACTTAGTCCTTCTTTTCACATTTTAATACATATATTTTCTAAGTACTACACTTGTATACAATTGACTACTTGCTGGTATAGGAGAAGGACAGTGAGCACAGTTTGTGTTTTTGATCTTTTGCAGTTTGGTACTAGGACCTTTTTGTAAATGTATTTCTTGTTTCAGGGTGGAGGTAGGGTGTAGGGGAAAATGTATGTATGTATTGTTTTTCCTGGAAAGATCTTCTATTTATTGTTTTGTATGATTTAAATACTTTCTTTTTATTGTAGGTTTATGGTAAATATGCCAGCTCTAGAACAGATGAATCAGATTTTACACATCTTGTTTATATTTTTACCCTTTTTTTGGGCACTCGGGACCCTACCCCCACCTGATGCACTTTTCTTATGGGCAATGGAGCAGGTTTTAGAGTTCGGCCTTGGAGGCTCATCTATGTCAACTCACCTACGGTAATTATTTTCAGTATTAAAGCGATAGTGTAATTTATTCTCAAGGAACATTTTTTTTTCTTTTCAAGCAGATCTTTTTTTTCTTTCCCCCCTCTGCAGGTTGTTAATAATGTTCATCATTTCTGCTGGAACAGCTGTAGCATCTTATTTCATTCCCAGCACTGTTGGTGTGGTTCTTTTCATGACTGGACTTGGGTTCTTACTGAGTCTTAACCTAAGTGAGATGGTTCTTGTCTTCAAACACAGTGTGACCAGACACAGAGTTGGAACCAAATCTAATTCTTTATCCAGTGGTTCAGAAATCCAGTTTACTTGGAGGGAATACCTTTTCTACGGCGTTGTATTAGTCTTGGCCCTCTTAGAAACTGGTTTGTTGCATCACTTTGCTAGTTTCTCACAGATTTCCAAAAACAGTCCTCAGGCTGTTGTTGGCTATACTTTGATGATATTATTTATAATACTGTGGATACTTAAAGAAATTCAAAGTATCTATATCTTTGGAATTTTCCGGAACCCTTTCTATCCAAAGGATGTGCAAACTGTGACTTTATTCCTAGAGAAGCAGACAAAGCTTATGAAGATTGGTGTTGTCAGACGGATTTTAATAAATCTAGGTAGGCAGATAAAACATAATAAACTTGCATTATATCTAGGAAGTATACAAAAATATTACAGAATTCCTGTATTTGTATAATGTTATATTGCATATAGATATTCCTTTATGTTTTGGTTTGTTTGCTTATTCTTTTTTAATTAATTACTTGAATGTGCTCATAAAAATTCAGGCCAAAATTAAATATGGTAAAAGATTATTTTGCCTTCATTAAATTTGTCTCTTTTTTGTCTTAGTGTCACCTTTGGCTATGATAGCATTTCTTTCATTGGACAGTTCCTTACAAAGGCTTCACTCTGTATCTGTCTCCATTGGATTCACAAGAGCTTTTAGAATGGTAATACTAATATGCACTTAATAGTATGTTCCTGTTCCCAAATTATGATTTTGTTTAGCAGTTTACTTAAATTATCAAATTCTGCCTAGTAAAATGGTTAATTTGTGTACTGCAGGTATGGCAAAATACAGAAAATGCTTTATTGGAGACAGTCATTGTATCAGCAGTGCACTTGCTGATCTCCAATACAGACCTATGGTGGAGCAGAAGCCTGGATACAGGAATCAAACTCTTACTGGTGAATATGTTTTTTTAACCTCTTTAATGAGATATATTTCATATACCATAAAATCATTCACCTAAAGTCTGAGGTTCTGTGGTATATATTCAGAACTTTGCAGCCATCACCACAATCTAATTTTAGATAATTTTCAACATCCCAGAAAGAAACCTCATACACATTAATAGTCATTTCCATTCCACTCTCCATCCATTCTACTACTCCAGCCCCAGCAACTATTAATCTACTGTCTCCAAGGACTTTCTGGTTCTGGACATTTCACATGATCAAAATTATCTAGTATGTTGTCTTTTGCATTTGGCAAAAGACACCCAACAGTTGTCTTACTTTTTCACTACAGGATTTTCATTAATGTGAACTCTATTTTTGTGATTTTGATAGTGCATTTCTCTGAATGCTAATGGTTCATCTTTATGCATATTTATTGGCCATTTATGTATGTTTTTGAAGCAAATGTCTATTCAAATTCTTTGCCCATTTTTACCCGGGTTATTTGCCTTTTTACTGTTAAGTTTAATAAGAGTTCTTCATATATTCTGCATAAGTTCCTTGACAGATATATGATCAGGAAAAATTTTCTCCCATTCTGTAGGTTTTCTTTAGCTTACTTGATAATGTCCTTTGAAGCAAAAAAGTTTTAATTTTTATGAAGTTCTATTTATTTCTCTTGTTGCTTGTATTTTTTTGGTGTCATATCTAATAAACACTGCTTTCAAGATCATAAAGATTTACTGTGTCTTCCAGTTCTTACACTTGATTCTGTGATCTACTTGGAATTAATTTTTGTATATGTTATGAGGTAAATTTCCAAATCCATTCTTTTGTATATGGATGTACAGTGGTTTCAGTATCATTTATTCAAAAAGCTATTTTTCCCTCAGTGACTTCTCTTGGCACCTTGTTGAAAGTCAAGCAACAAATATAAGGGTTCATTTCTAGACACTCATTCTCTTTTCCATTCGTCTATATATCTGTCCTTATGCCAGTGCAACACTGTCTTGATTACAATACTAGCTTTGTAGTAGTTTTAAAATTGGAAGTGTGGATCTTATGACTTTGTGGGTTTTTTTCAACATTGTTTGACTATATTAATAATTCTTAAATGTTTATAGTATTCAGTATGTATCTTATTTTGTACTATGTAGTATTTTGTAGTATTGAAGCTATCAGCTTTTCTCTTTGGGAAGCTTTTAAATTACTAATTCAGTTTCTCTACTTGTTATATGTATATTCAGATTTTCTGTTTTTTCTTGAATCAGTTTTGGTAATTTATGTCTTTTTCTTAGAAGTTGTCAGTTTTATCTAAGTGACCTAATTTGTTGGCATATGGTTTTTCATAATATTCTCTTATTTTTTTTCTGTAAGAGAAAAAACAGTTTTTTGCTGGTAATGTTATCTGTTTCATTCCTGATTTTAGTAATTTACATCTTCTATGTATTTTTCTTGGTCAGTCTGGCTAAAAGTTTGTCAGTTTTGTTGATCTCCTCAAAAAAACAAAAAACAGCTTTTGGTTTCATTGATTTTATCTATAATTTTTCTATCCTCTATTTTATTAATTTCTACTCTAGTCTTTATTATTTCTCTACCTCTGCTTACTTGAGATTTAGTTGCTATTTGTTCTCTAGTGTCCTAAGATGGAAGATTAAGTTACTGGTTTAAGATACTTCTGTTCTTTTAATATATACAGTTGTAACTATAAATTTCCCTCTGAGGATTATTTTTGCTATGTCACAAGTTTTGATTTGTGTTTCATTCATCTGAAAATGTTTTGTTATTTATCTTGTGATTTCTTCTTTGACCTGTTGTTTATTTAGGAATATGTCTTTTAATGTCCACATTTCATTCTGTTGTTGATTTAATTCAGTTTTGATTGAAGAACATACTTTTATGATTGTATAAATATATTTAGTATGATTTCAGTCAGTTGAGATTTGTCATATGGCATGATGTATAATTAAGATTAAGATTTCTTAATCTGTAAAGTATTCTCTAAAATAAGGATAAATTAAGTATAGTTGCTTAGCTATTTACTACTTCTAGTTCTTATGACTTAACAAGCATGTAACACAGAGCTTAATCAACCATAAGATAGATGTAGCACTCTGTCATTTCTCTTTAGTACTACTTGTTTTTAAGAGAGTCTAAACTTTTAAAAATATAGTCTCATTTGCTAATTGTGGGAATCAATAAAATTATAACAGAGAATCTTACATTAGGGCAATCCTCTCAAAAATCTTGGGGCAATGATAAAATTATATTTATTGTGTTTCTTATATGATCTTGAAAATTCATGATAAGTATTTAAGAATAAAAAAGTCATTTTTATATCTCTCCAGGTTGGTATCATGCGTGATCGTCTGATTCAGTTCATCGCTAAACTGCAGTTTGCTGTGACTGTGTTTGTGGCATCATGGACAGAGAAAAAACGTAGAAAATCAGCCACCACTTTGGGTGTACTCAACATTGTCTTCTCTCCATTCGTGTTGGTCTTCATAGTTTTTTCTACACTACTCTCTTCTCCCTTACTCCCCCTCTTTACCCTTCCTTTGTTCTTGGTGGGGTTTCCTCGACCTGTTCAGAGTTGGCCAGGAGTAGTGGGCACCACAGCCTGTGTGTGTGCAGATACAGTGTACTATTGCCAGATGGTCCCGGGTTTAACCACTGCGCTGCAGTCTGCAATGGCAGCTGGGAGTTTAGGTAAGTGAATGGGTTGTACTTAAGACATCGTCAGTAATATATTTGAAGTATAGGAAAATGAACACACAGAAAAACAGTATTTTGATCCAGCTATTATACAGATTCTAATACTTTGATGTGCAGGCAGACAGACTAAATATGAAGAAGTATATCTTCTTGTTTTGAGGTAAATAAAGTCATAAAATAAAAATACTGAGTGAAAATTTCATTAACACCTTAATTTTGACAATTTTTAAGAAACATTTTCTTGACTCAAATCAGGTTATAGTCCCACCATGACGCATGAAAACACCTTATTTTCCAAAATGTTCATGAATTTATGATGAGTTCATGTCAGGTAGAAGTAACAGCTTAAGCCCATAGAGTGAAAACCAGTTTTATATATCAAATTGAAGAACTTAAAGAAGTGTGCTTGTGTCTTACTAGTTACTATAACCAGTATTACGTATCAAATTGAAGAACTTAAAGAAGTGTGCTGTGTCTTACTAGTTACTATCTACCAACTTCAGCAGTCTGACAAGGCTAGAGGCAAGGTAACATAAAAGCTTTGGTCCGTGATCCATAGCCTTCCAAAATGAAGTGCTGTATGAATATTAGCAAGATTTTTGATGAGAATGGACTAATATTATAATCATAATTTTGTGATAGCTTTCTAATTTCATCATACACTATGTAAGTTCAACTATTTTATATTTCTCAAGGTTGGCTTTAGAGAAGGTACAAACTGATGACAATAGTTCGTTGTCTCCTGCCATATACCTTAGCCATATATTTCGTTTAAATATGGCCAGTGACTTCCTAGCACACTGACTCCGCTAGCAAAGAACAGCAATTTAAAATTGAAATTGTTATGTTTACTTGGGTTGAGTTTTTAACATTATCTATTAAGTGAGAAAATTTAGTAAAAACTTTTTGTAATACAAATTTTTCATGAATAGTCATTTTCCTTTCTTATAGGAAATATTCTACACTTTAAATACTTTATCCAGTTCCAATTAATTTTTATTATTTAGTGCAGTGCCACTTTTTAAAATGCCTGTAAGGTTAAACTCACATCTGAAATAATAAATACCTTATACCTTATTATCAAATCAATTATATTCATCCAGTAAGTGTGTTTTAAGTATTTCCTGGAGAAAAAGCAAACAAACAACAGTGAGATAACATTTCACACACATCTGATTGGCAAAATGTAAAAAAAAAAAAGGCCTGGTATTAACAAGTGTTAGCTATGGAGTGGAAATAGGAACTCTCAAACCTTGCTGGAAGGGAATGTGTAAATTCATACAGCTATCTTGACGAGTAAATTTAACAGTCTGTAGTAATGATGTACATATCTCATGACCTAAGGATTCCAGTTTTAGATTTTATGGTCCAGTGATTCCAGTTCTAGAGAAACTCTTGCATATGTGTTTTGGGGGTCCCAGGTTTGATGATTTTCTAGGACACATAGGACTCAGCATACAGTTGTGCTCATAGCTAAGATTTAATATAGCAAAAGGATGCAAAACAAATACAGCAAAGGAAAATCACATAGGGTGAAAAGACTGGAAAGCTTCCAGGCATCCTCTCCCAGTGGGGTTACACAGAACGTGTTTAATTTCCCAGCAACTTGTTGTGACAGTATGTGTGATATGTTGACTACTGGGGAAGCTTATTTGAGACTCAGTGCCTAAACCTTATATTGAGGGGTGGTCGTGTAGGTCCCTCTGCCTACCACATGCCAAAATTCCAGCCTCCCAAAAGGAAAGCAAGTGTTCAGTATAAACTGTATTCTTTGCACAAACAGTTTAGGCCCAAAGAGAGACTGTTTATCAGTTAGGGTAGTGAAATACAAGTTTCCAAGGCCAACTTTGTAAGCAGGCCTTTTATTTGATAGCAGTACAAACAGATTTGTACAAAGTAATTTATACAGCATTATTTATAATAGGGAAAAATTGGAAAACATGAAGTGTTGATTACCAGGGAAATGAATATTTAAATTTAGCTACATTCATACAATGAAGTCTCAGTGCTGTTACAGTGAATGCGCATTGTAGTCAATAAAATATCTCAGAGACATAATGTTAAGAGAAAAACTAAGTTTTAAGAGTATTTGTATTATAGTCTGGTAGGTAGCATTTTATGTAAGTTTTTAACAGCACAAATCACTTTTATAGGCATGTATAAAAATGTCCAAAATATATTTGTTTTCCTAATATATTTAGCATGTATTTAGAATTTTATGTAAGAGGTTCTCATTGTTGTTTTTATGGAAAATATATTCTTAAATTCTTATTAATTATCACCTATAGTTTTCTCTTCCAACTGTTCCTGTAAAAAGCTTAATTTCTCCTGATATGCAATGGATAGTCATTTGTATTTTTGACATAAAAAGAGGGTAGAAAGAGTTATGAATTAGTTCCTAGTGTTTTATCAATTTTTTAAAGATTCACATGGCAAAATAAAACAAGCTTGAACAATTACTTACTTTTTTTTCTAATTTGTTTTAGGTCTCCTCTTACCTGGGTCTCATTACTTGGGCCGTTTTCAGGATCGTTTAATATGGATAATGATTCTAGAATGTGGCTATACTTATTGCTGTGTTAACATTAAGGTCATTGTGCATTTGAAATCTCTTTTACAAGTTAAAATTTTTGTTAAGCACACATCAGAGACTTAATAGCTCACTTTGAAAGAGTATCTTTTAATTATTTGTGAAACACCTAGGATTTTTAAAGTATATTTCAGTATGCACATATTGATAGACTAGTGTTGACTATATGATAGAGCATAATAACAAAGTATACTTGCCCCTTTTTTATCCAGTCTTATTCTTTTTATCCTTATCTGGTTGAGCATCTCAAAAAGGTGACTGAGTAATATTTTCTTCACTCCTATATCATATAAGCATTCTCAACTTAATAAAAACCTTCTTTTGACCCCACTTCCCTTGCCTGCTAACACTCTGTTTTTCTCCTTTCAGAGCAAAATGCTTTATTAGAATTGCTTATCATCATGTCTCCAATTTTCATTTCTCCCATTTTCTTTTCAATTACCCTAGTTTTTGACCCTTTCTATTACGCTACTGAAAAACCACTAACGTCAAGGTCTCCAATGACTGAGGATTGCTTAATCCAATGATCAGTTCTTACACCTGGTCTTATTTGACCTGTCAGAAGCATTTGACACAGTTGATCTCTTCACTTGTTTCATGGATTAATCCTTGACAGTCTCTTCTGATGGTACCTTCCCTCTTCCTTGACTTCTTAATATCAGACTGGCCCAGTTCTTGCTGACAATTCCATCCTTCAGCTCAAAAACATTTGGGCTTTAGTCTAGTGATATTTGATTCCTTGTTTATTTCTATACCCCACATCCAATCCAGTAAGAAATCTTATTGGCTCCGCCTTTGTCATCCTGTATCCCACTACTTCTCACCACCCCACCCTCAGCCCCTTTCATCCTTTTCATGGGTAACTGCAATTGCTTCCTAATTGAGTCTCTGCTTCTACTTCTGGTCCCACAACTAGCCTATTACCACCCAGAACGATCTTTAAAATCTAAGTCAGATCATGCCACCTCTCTACTCAAAATTCTACAGAGGATTTCTTCTTTTGTTGAGAGTAAAAGCCAAGGCCCTAAATGGTCAAGCTCCCTGTTTTCTGTTTTGTCTCATCTGCTGCTTTAACTGTCTAACTCCACTCCAGCATACTGGCTGTTCCTTCTGCCTGGAACACCCTTCTTTCAGGTAGCCACACAGCTAACTCTCTCATCAGCTTTAAGGCTTTGCTCAAATGGCACCTCAGTAAGGTCTACTATGACTATTCTGTTTAAAATTGTATACCCATTCCCATCCTGACTGCACCAATCCTCCTGGCTTGCTTTACTTTTTCTCTGTTTTTATAGCTCTTATACCTTCTAACAAATTGTGTAATTTACTTATTAATTTTATTGTTGATTACCTGTGTCCCCCCAATTTTCTAACATAAAAGTCACAAGACCAAGGATCTTTGTTTTTATTTGGAGACTATATCCTAAGCCCCTGGAACAGTGCCTGGCATATAGTAGGCCCTTACTAAGTATTTGTTGAATGAATAGTGAATGAATGAATTTTTTTTGTCTTAGCACAGATTGGATAAAATTTCTATGATTAGAAAGCTGTTCCTTTAGTCCAGTGGTTCTCAAAATCCAGTTCTTGGGATTAGTAATTTTAACATCTCCTTGGAACTTATTAGAAATGCAGTTTTGAGGCCTCAACCCAGACCTACTGAATCAGAAACTCTGGGTCAGTGCCCAGCAGTCTGTTTTAACAAGCCTCCCAGTGTTTCTGACTCACCTAAAGTTTGAGAACTAGCTTTCTAGTCTAACATGTACAAGTAGGAGAAGGCAAAAAATCATGCAAAATATGGAGGATATTTTCATTGCTTAGTTTAGTTCTATTTTTTAAATGGTATGGTTTTAAAATATCTAATTATGCAGGTCCTTTTATAATCTTTTGTGCTCCATGTAACACTTTAAAAATTTGACAAAGCACTTTCATTACTTAATTTAATCTTCACAGTCCTATATGCCAGGGCTATTTTTCTTTGAAGGAGAAGCAAAAGGAATCTCAGAGGTTAGTGACCTACTCAGGATTATGTACTAGCATCTGAGCAGAGCCATTATTTAAAAGTAGTTTCTAATGTCACATTCCATGTTCTTTCCCTGGATCACAGTACAACCTGCCAGCATTGCCTTTTATTAAAAACACTGGTAGTTTTGAGAAAATGTATAAATAAGTAAGCAATAATTACAATAATAATAGTAAAGAGTGACCTGATGTATCCTCTTCAGGTGATTCATTTTAGGGAGGTAATCAAAATGTGTTTAAAATTTATATAGGAATATATTCAAAGTATTCATTCTTTCAGTATATATTTGTTGCATACCTTCTGTGTGCCAGACACTGCTTTAGGCACTGAGGATATAGGAGTAACCAAAAGAGAGATGATTTATGGAGTTTATATTGTAGTTGGAGGAGATAGAAAATAATCAAATACATAAATCTATATTATTATCTTTATGTTATTATAATTTTAAAAAACTTGAACAGGGTACTGGTTAAATTATGACATCTATACAGTAGAATAATGCTCTTATATAAAGTAGAATGGAAAGGATACAAAATTATGTGCATACTGTATATTTCCAATTTTGCTCCTTCCCAAATCTTTATAGTTTAAAAAAGTTTTTAATAAGTGTGATTCAATTTTGACCTACAGTCTTAAAATTATGGTCATACTCATTAAAATTGTTTTGCCAATTTCTATTGGAATTTCTATAATGTCTTTAAAAATGCAGCATTATTTTTCATTTCCTTATCCAATATAAAGTGTGTCATTGAGTTTGATTTAAGATGTAGCTATCAGATTAAATAATTTTTTTTCATTTTACATATTTTTATTATGAGAATGCAGTCCATGAACAGTTATAAAACTGGTTACTTTTCTTTTTGTAAGAAGTGATCATAACCTCAAGTACTTTTTAATTTCCTCTTTAGGGGTTAGAATTGCAAGAGACATCCTGTCACACTGCTGAAGCTCGAAGAGTTGACGAAGTTTTTGAAAGTGCCTTTGAACAAGAAGAATATGTAAAACTATGTTCCGTTAATGAACACTTTGGAAATGTTTTGACACCCTGTACTGTTTTGCCTGTGAAACTCTATTCTGATGCCAGGAATGTCCTGTCTGGCATAATTGATTCTCATGATAACTTAAAAGAATTTAAATGTGACCTTGTTAAAGTACTTGTATGGATACTTGTTCAGTACTGTTCTAGAAGGTCTAACATGCTGGAGAATGTTCACAAAACTGAAAATAAAGGAAAAGCATCTCTAATAATCCTGCCTGCTTTGAATACTGAACCACAAACTGAATCTCCAGAAGACACAGATAGTTTAAACTCAGAAAATTTGGATGATTGGTCTGATGATGTTTTTGGTGAAGAGCCAACTATCAAAAAAGGAAAAGATGAAAAAGATCAGTTGAAAGTATTGCCAGGTATAAATTTGCCTATTCCCGGATCAGTAGAATCACAGAATGTTGATAGTCATTCTACAAACACTGAAAAGAGTCTTTACCAAGCAGTTGCACTTGGATACCCTGCCATTGACAAAGGAAAACAGGAGGCCATGGCATATATCCCTCTCATGGAGTTCAGTTGTTCTCATTCTCACTTATTAAGCTTACCTGAAGAGTGGATGTCTAACTGTTTGCCTAATTCCAAAATGAAGGAGATGAGTTCATTATTTCCAGAAGACTGGTACCAGTTTATTTTAAGCCAGTTGAAATGTTTTCCTTCAAAAGAAAATGCCTCAAATGTAGTGGAAGAAATTGCAAAGGACAGAGTTCTAAAAGACTTTTATGTTCATGCAGTAATGACTTGTTACTTTAGTTTGTTTGGGGTAGACAATATGATTCCTAGTCCTGGTCATATATTGAGAGTTTACAGTGGTGTTTTGCCTTGGTCTCTTGCCTTGGATTGGCTCACAGAAAAACCAGACCTGTTCCAACTAGCCCTGAAAGCTTTCAGGTAATTTATTTTGATTACATACAAGTTTTAATATTGGCGGGAAAATGTTGATTTTTTTAAAAAATAACTTAGAAGGAGATGCTCTTCCATTTTTAATTTTAAAAAATGATCACTTTCCTAAAAATGAGAAAAAAATGCTTTGTATGTACTATGATTATATCAGGAATACACTTAAACATTATATATTACTTTTTTTTTATGTGGAGCATCTATGTTTTGTATGGCTTTCTGGATTTTTTTGCTTTAACTCTTATCATGTCTCTTTTTCTCTGAAATATGTATAATTGTAATTTAATATCTTAAAAATATTGATCAAACTTAAAATTCTTTGTGTCTCCATTTTTTAAGGTACACTCTGAAACTAATGATCGATAAAGCAAGTTTGGGTCCAATAGAAGACTTTAAAGAGTTGATTAACTGCCTTGAAGAATATGAAAGTGACTGGTACATAGGTTTGGTATCTGATGAAAAGTGGAAGGAAGCAGTTTTACAAGAAAAACCATACTTGTTTTCTCTGGGATATGATCCTAATATGGTAAGGTTAAAAATGTGTTCTTAAACATTTTTGTATATAAATCTTAAAGAATAGAAATCAGTTATAAAGTATTGAACCTCAGTGATGGAGATAACATTCTAGGTATAAATATATCGATTATATTGGGACTTCCCTGTTGGTCAGGTGGTTAAGACTCTATACTCCCAATGTAGGCAGCACAGGTTCGACCCTGGTTGGGGAACTAAAATCCTACATGCCACACAGTACAACCAAAAATTAAAAGAATAAATAATCAACAGCCTAAAAGAAAGGGCAGATTCTTAGAAAGGTACAATCTCCCAAGACTGAACCAGAAATACAAACTATGAACTGAGATTGAAACTGTGATTTTAAAATGCACAAGAAACAAAAGTCCAAGACCGGATAGCTTCACAAGTAAATTCTGTCAAACATTTAGAGAAGAGGTCACACCTATCCATCTGAAAGTCTTCCAGAAAATTGCAGAGGAAGGAACACTGCTAAGCTCATTCTGTGAGGCCACCACCTGATACCCAAACCAGACAAAGATACCATTAAAAAAAAAAAAAAAAAAAAACAGGCCAGAATAAAAACTCTAGATTCCTGGTTGGTGACCTCATCAATGCACTGGAAGGATAAGGCACCTTGACTCCATAGGGAGAGGGCTTGGAAGCTCTGCAGAACCTCCCAGACCTCACCCAAAACTACAAGTGTCTTTAACAAGATTCTCCCTCTTCCAGTGGTAATGACTGGGACACCTTAACAAGGAGGAACCTCCACAATAAAGAAGAACCACAATAAAGAAGAACCACAAACTTCCAGCATACAGAAAGGCCACCCCAAACACAGCAACCTAAATAAGATGAAAAGGCAGAGAAATATTCAGCAGGTAAAGGAACATGATCAAATCCCACCAAACCAAACCAAAGAGGAGGAGATAGGGAGTCCAACTGAAAAAGAATTCAGAATATTGATAGTAAAAATGATGCAAAATTTTGAAAACAAAATAGAGTTACAGGTAAATAGTCTGGAGACAAGGATTGAGAAGATGCAAGAAAAGTTTAACAAGGACCTAGAAGAAATAAAAAATAGTCAGTAATGAATAATGCAGTAACTGAGATCAAAAGCACTCTGGAGGGAACCAACAGTAGAATAACTGAGGCAGAAGATAGGATAAGTGAGGTGGAAGATAGAATGGTAGAAATAAATGAAGCAGAGAGGAAAAAAGAAAGAATTAAATGAGGACAACCTCAGAGACCTCTGGCACAATGTTAAATGCCCCAACATTCGAATCATAGGAGTCCCAGGAGAAGACGACAAAAAGAAAGGCCATGAGAAAATACTTGAGGAGATAATAGTTGAAAACTTCCCTAAAATGAAGAAGGAAATAGCCACCCAAGTCCAAGAAACCCAGAGAGTCCCAAAGAGGATAAACCCAAGGTGAAACACCCCAAGACATATTAATCAAGTTAACAAAGATCAAACACAACAAATATTAAAAGCAGGAAGGGAAAAGCAACAAATAACCCACAAGGGGATTCCCATAAGGATAACACCTGATCTTTCAATAGAAACTCTTCAAGCCAGAAGGGAATAGCAGGACATACTCAAAGTGATGAAAGAGAAAAACTTACAAACCAGATTACTGTACCCAGCAAGGGTCTCATTCACATATGAAGGAGAGATCAAAAGCTTTACGGATAAGCAAAAGCTCAGAGAATTCAGCACCACCAAACCAGCTCTTCAACAAATGCTAAAGGATCTTCTCTAGACAGGAAACACAGAAAAGGTTTATAAACTCGAACCCAAAACAACAAAGTAAATGACAATAGGATCATACTTATCAATAATTACCTTAAACGCAAATGGGTTGAATGCCCCAACCAAAAGACAAAGACTGGCTGAATGGATACAAAAACAAGACCCCTATATATGCTGTCTACAAGAGACCCACCTCAAACCTAGGGACACATACAGACTTAAAGTGAAGGGCTAGAAAAAGATATTTCATGCAAATGGAGACCAAAAGAAAGCAGGAGTAGCAATACTCATATCAGATAAAATAGACTTTGAAATAAAGGCCGTGAAAAGAGACAAAGAAGGACACTACATAATGATCAAAGGATCAATCCAAGAAGATATAACAATTATAAATACATATGCACCCAACATAGGAGCACCACAATATGTAAGGCAAATGCTAACAAATATGAAAGGGAAAATTAACAGTAACACAATAATAGTGGGAGACTTTAATACCCCACTCACACCTATGGATAGATCAACTAAACAGAAAATTAGCAAGGAAACACAAACTTTAAATAATACAGTGGACCAATTAGACCTAATTGATATCTATAGGACATTTCACCCTAAAACAATGAATTTCACCTTTTTCTCAAGTGCACACGGAACCTTCTCCAGGATCACATCCTGGGCCATAAATCTAACCTTGGTAAATTCAAAAAAATTGAAATCATCTCAAACATCTTTTCTGTTCACCATGTGGTCAGATTAGATGTCAACTACAGGAAAAAAAAAAAAATGATTAAAAATACAAACATATGGATCTAAACAACACACTTCTGAATAACCAACAAATCACAGAAGAAATCAAAATATGCATAGAAACGAATGAAAATGAAAACACAACAACCCAAAACCTATGGCATTCAGTAAAAGCAGTGCTAAGGGGAAGGTTCATAGCAATACAAGCCTACCTCAAGGAACAGGAGAGAAAACAAAATAACCTAACTCTACACTTAAAGCAACTAGAAAAGGAAGAAATGAAGAACCCCAGGGTTAGTAGAAGGAAAGAAATCACAAAGATTAGGGCATAAATAAATGCAAAAGAAACAAAAGAGACCATAGCAAAAATCAACAAAACTAAAAGCTGGTTCTTTGAGAAGTTAAACAGACAAACCATTAGCCAGACTCATCAAGAAACAAAGGGAGAAGAATCAAATCAACAAACTTACAAATGAAAATGGAGAAATCACGACAACACAGAAATACAAAGGATCATAAGAGACTACTATCAGCAACTATATGCCAATAAAATGGACAACTTCAAAGAAATGGACAAATTCTTAGAAAACTATAACTTTCCAAAACTGAACCAGGAAGAATTAGAAAATCTTAACAGACCCACCACAAGGACAGAAATCGAAACAGTAATCAGAAATCTTCCAGCAAACAAAAGCCTAGGACCAGATGGCTTCACAGCTGAATCCTGCCAAAAATTTAGAGAAGAGCTAACACCTATCCTACTCAAACTCTTCCAGAAAATTGCAGAGGAAGGTAAACTTCCAAACTCATTCTATGAGGCCACCATCACCCTAATACCAAAACCAGACAAAGAGGCCACAAAAAAAGAAAACTACAGGTCAATATCACCGATGAACATAGATGCAAAAATCCTTAACAAAATTCTAGCAAACAGAATCCAACAACATATTAAAAAGATCATACATCATGAACCAAGTGGGCTTTATCCCAGGGATGCAAGGATTCTTCAATATTCACAAATCAATCAAACCACATTAACAGAAGATAAAAACCATATGATTATCTCAATAGATGCAGAGAAAGCCTTTGACAAAATTCAACATCCAAAAAAAAAAAAAAAAAATTCAACATCCATTTATGATAAAAACCCTCCAGAAAGTGGGCATAGAAGGAACATACCTCAACATATAAAAGCCATACATATGATAAACCTACAGCAAACATTTCCCCTAAAGTCTGAACAAGACAAGGATGCCCACTCTCACCACTACTATTCAACATAGTTTTGGAAGTTTTGGCCACAGCAATCAGGGCAGAAAAAGAAATAAAAGGAATCCAGATTGGAAAAGAAGAAGTAAAACTCGCACTGTTTGCAGATGACATGATCCTCTGCAGAGAAAATCCTAAAGACTCCACCAGAAAATTACTAGAGCTAATCAATGAATACAGTAAAGTTGCAGGATATAAAATTAACACACAGAAATCCCTTGCATTCCTATACACTAACAATGAGAAAACAGAAATTAAGGAAACAGTTCCATTCACCATTGCAATGAAAAGAATAAAATACTTAGGAATAAATCTACCTAAAGAAACAAAAGACCTATCTATACAAAACTATAAAACACTGATGAAAGAAATCAAAGATGACACAGATAGATGGAGAAATATACCATGTTCATGAATTGAAAGAATCAATATAGTGAAAATGAGTATACTACCCAAAGCAATCTATAGATTCAGTACAATCCCTATCAACCTACCAATGGGATTTTTCAGAGAATTAGAACAAATAATTTCACAATTTCTATGGAATTACAAAAAACCTCGAATAGCCAAAGCAATCTTGAGAAAGAAGAATGGAAGTGGAGGAATCAATCTGCCTGACCTCAGGCTATACTACAAAGCCACAGTCATCAAGACAGTATGGTACTGGCACAAAGACAGAAACATAGATCAATGGAACAAAATAGAAAGCCCAGAGATAAATCCACGCACCTATGGACACCTTATCTTTGACAAAGGAGGCAAGCATATACAATGGAGAAAAGACAATCTCTAACAAGTGGTGCTGGGGAAACTGGTCAACCACTTGTAGAAGAATGAAACTAGAACACTTTCTAACAGCATACACAAAAATAAACTAAAAATGGATGAAAGATCTAAATGTAAGACCAGAAACTATAAAACTCCTAGAGGAAAACATATGCAAAACACTCTGACATAAATCATAGCAGGATTCTCTATGACCCACCTCCCAGAGTAATGGAAATAAAAGCAAAAATAAATAAATGGGACCTAATTAATCTTAAATGCTTTTGCACAACAAAGGAAACTATAAGCAAGGTGAAAAGATAGCCTTCAGAATGGGAGAAAATAATAGCAAATGAAGCAACTGACAAAGAATTAATCTCAAAAATATACAAGCAACTCCTGAAGCTCAATTCCAGAAAAATAAGTGACCCAATCCAAAAATGGGCCAAAGAACTAAACAGACATTTCTCCAAAGAAGAGATACAAATGGCTAACACATGAAAAGAGGATACTCAACATCACTCATTATCAGAGAAATGCAAATCAAAACCACAATGAGGTACCATCTCATGCTGGACAGCATGGCAGCTATCAAAAAGTCTACAAATAACAAATGCTGGAGAGGGTGCGGAGAAAAAGAACCCTCTTACACTGTTGGTGGGAATGCAAACTAGTACAGCCACTATGGAGAACTGTGTGGAGATTTCTTAAAAAACTGGAAATAGAACTGCCATACGACCCACAATCCCACTGCTGGGCATACACACCAAGGAAACCAGAATTGAAAGAGACACGTGTACCCCCAATGTTCATTGCAGCACTGTTTACAATAGCCAGGACATGGAAGCAACCTAGATGTCCATCGGCATATGAATGGATAAGAAAGTTGTAGTACCAAAAAAAAGAAAGCTGTGGTACATATACACAATGGAATATTACTCAACTGTTAAAAAGAATGCATTTGAATCAGTTCTAATGAGGTGGATGTAACTGGAACCTATTATACAGAGTGAAGTAAGTCAGAAAGAAAAGCACCAAAACAGTATATTAACTCATATATATGGAATTTAGAAAGATGGTAATGATGACCCTATATGCGAGACACAGATGTAAAGAACAGACTATTGGACTTTGTAGGAGAAGGTGAGGGTGGGATGATTTGAGAGAGTAGCATTGAAACATGAATATTATCATATGTGAAATAGATCACCAGTCCAGGTTTGATGCATGAGGCAGGTGCTCAGGGTTGGTGCACTGGGATAACCCTGAGGGATGGGATGGGAAGAGAGTGGGA
The DNA here is from genome assembly GCF_029407905.1 of Bubalus kerabau. Lineage (NCBI taxonomy): Eukaryota > Metazoa > Chordata > Mammalia > Artiodactyla > Bovidae > Bubalus > Bubalus kerabau. The sequence continues at coordinate 77,289,567 of NC_073633.1, forward strand.
GGGAGGGTCAGGATGGGGAACACATGTACACCAATGGCTGATTCATGTCAATGTATGGCAAAAACCACCACAGTATTGTAAAGTAATTAGCCTCCAAAAAAATAAAACAGGCCAGTATCAATGATGAATATAGATGTAAAAATTTTCATTGAAATACTAGTCCACTTATCCCAACAATACATTTAGAAGATCATATACCATGATCAAGTGGGATTTTTCTGAGGAATGCAAGGATTCTTTAATATCCACAAAAAATAAATGTGATACACTACATTAACAAATTAAAATATTTGATAATCTCAATAAATGCAGAAAAGGGTTTTGACGAAATTCACCATCCATTTATGGTAAATACTTTCCAGAAGGTAGGGGTATAGAGGGAACATACCTCAACGTAATAAAGGCCACATATGACACTCAGAGCTAACATCATACTCATGGTATCAGGGAACATGAAAAATGTTCAGTATCGCCAGTTACTAGAGAAACACAAATCAAAACTGCAATGAGATATCACCTCAGACCAGTCAAAATAGCAAATATCAAAAAAATCCACAAACAGTAAATGCTGGAGAGAGTGTAGAGAGTTCAAGGAACCCTCTTATATTGTTGGTGGGGAGGTAAATAGGTACAGCCACTATGGAGAGCAATACAAAAGTTCCTTAAAGAGCTAAAAATAGTTACCATATGATCCAATAATCCCAGTCCTGGACATATATCTGAAAGAAGACAAAAACTCTAATCAAGAAGATCCATGCACCCTAGTGTTATAGCAGCACTCTTTACCAATAGCCAAGACATGGAAGCAACGTAAATATCCACTGACAGCTGAATGGATAAAGATGTACGCACACACACACATGAATACTACTCAACCATTAGTGGTTGCTTATGACTGGGGGAATTAGGGATAGGAGGGTGATAGCTTAAGAGTACAGAGTTCTTTTTGAGGTCCTGAAAATATCCAGAAATTGTGGAGATAGTTATACATATCTGAATATACTAAAAAGCCATTAAATTATTTGGAATATGAAATATATCTCAATAATTAGATGATTGTTCACTGACTAATATTTATGACTTACATTTTGCTGAGGCCACATGGAGTGAGGGAATAGAGAAGAAAGTAAGAAGTGAGTACAATGTCTGTCAGGAAATTTTTTTATTTCACGCTTAGTCGGAGAGCAACCAAATAGAAGTGATTCTTGATTTTGAAGACAAGCAACTCGTGTACATTTTGATATACTACTTTCTATTTAAGTTTGCTTAACTACAATGGAGTTTTTCTCTAAGTTTATAAATAAAGGCCTGAATATAATCTTCTCTTCTTTTTCTTTGCCTCCAACCTCCTTTCTTCTTTACAGGGAGTTTACACTGGGAGAGTACTTACCCTTCAAGAATTATTGATCCATGTTGGGAAGTTAAATGCTGAAGCTGTTAGAGGTCAGTGGGCCAATCTTTCATGGGAATTGCTTTATGCCACAAATGATGATGAGGAACGTTATAGTATACAAGCTCATCCACTACTTTTAAGAAACCTTACAGTACAAGCAGCTGATCCTCCCCTGGGATATCCAATTTATTCTTCAAAACCTCTCCATATACATTTGGTTTAGAGGCCATTTGACTTGTAAATGTATTGTGAGCAAATGAGATGTGTTTATTTTTTCATTCTAGAAAAGTTATCATTGTGATTCCTTGTACTTCACTGGACTTCCCTCTCTCCTCCCACAAGTCAGATGCCTGAGAAAAGCTAAGCTCTATAAAGTTGATTTTCTTAGATAACTTAGTGGTATAAAACAACAACTTTATGTATAACATAAAAGTTAGAATTAGTTGGCCAATATTTGTGCCCTATGGATTGTGGTAGGCTTTGGTAAATATAAAACATTTGTATAAGATTATAAAATGAATTTTTTAATGCTTTCTTTAATGTGTGATAGGTGACTTGCCTTAGAGTAGTCAACAACTATGTAATTTTTACATGCTTAAAAGATATACATATCAGTGTTTTTTACATAATAATAATGATCCTACTGAAGGTTACAAAATGTATATATATTTATTTGAAATATATTAAATTTTATAGTATTTTCAAACTTTGTGCTATTTATTTTAACATTTAACATGCTCTGAATGTTTTCATATAATCTATTCAGTTTCTTTTCATATACTTCAATTCAGAAACCTTAAAAACTTTGAATAAAATCTCTTCCAAAAATTTTTTTAATTTTTTTCCCATATATCCTTTTGATATATTTAAAAGGAAAAGGGTTCATCCCATTCATCATGTGAATACTTAGCAGAATTAGCAACATTAAGGTAATCTGATTATGACTGTTAGAGGCCATTCTGTAGATCTGGCTTATTGTGCATTTCTTTTCCACTGAATATACTGATTCTGAAGAATGACTTGCCCAATACGACTACCAGTTACTATTGTCTTAAGTTGTTTGAACTCAAGCCAAAAACAGATAAGAGAAAAATTTTCATAATGTGATCAGGGTTTTATTTTCATTCTTTTGCTGCTTAGGAACTTTTTACAGGAACTTATAAGGAGGATAAATAATGAATCTGCATCATTTGAGATGAATTTTCTCTACACCTTTTATTTTCCTCTATGTTGTTGTTGTTCAATCTCTTAGTCGTGTCCAACTCTTTGTGACCCCATGGATTGCAGCATACCAGGCTTCCCTGTCCTTTAAAAACTCCCAGAGCTTGCTCAAACTCATGTCCATTGAGTTGGTGATGGCATCCAACCATCTAATTCTCTGTCATCCCCTTCTCCTCCTGCCTTCAGTTTTTCCCAGCGTTAGGGTCTTTTCTCATCAGTCGGCTCTTCACATCAGATGGCCAAAGTATTGGAGCTTCAGCTTCAGCATCAGTCCTTCCAATGAATATTCAGGACTGATTTCCTTTAGGATGGACTGGTTGGATCTCCTTGCAGTCCAAGGGACTCTCAAGAGTCTTCTCCAACACCACAGTTCAAAAACATCAATTCTTTGGCACTCAGCCTTCTTTATGGTCCAACTCTGGAAAAACCATAGCTTTGACTATATGGACCTTTGTTGGCAGAGTAATGTCTCTGCTTTTTAATATACTGTCATATTTTTAATATGGTGGTCATAGCTTTTCTTTCAAGGAGCAAGCATTTTTTTAATTTCATGGCTGCAGTCACCATCTGCAGTGATTTTTGAGCCCAAGAAAATAAAGTCTCTCACTGTTTCAGTTGTTTCCCCATCTATTTGCCATGAAGTGATGGGACCAGATGCCATGAGCTTAGTTTTCTGAATGTTGAGTTTTAAGCCAACTTTTTCACTGTCCTTTCACCTTCATCAAGAGGCTCTTTAGTTCCTCTTCACTTTCTGCCGTAAGAGTGGTGTCATCTGCAGTTCTGAGGTTATTGATATTTCTCCTGGCAATCTTGATTCCAGCTGTGCTTCATCCAGCCCAGCATTTTGTATGATGTACTCTGCATATAAGTTAAATAAGCAGGGTGACAATATACAGCCTTGACGTATTCCTTTCCCAATTTGGAACCAGTCCATTGTTCCATGTCTGGTTCTAGCTGTTACTTCTTGACCTGCATACAGATTTCTCAGGATGCAAGTAAGGCAGTCTGGTATTCCCATCTCTTTAAGAATTTTCCACAGTTTGTTGAGATCCACACAGTCAAAGGCTTTAGCGTAATCAAAGATGCAGATGTTTTCCTGAAATTCTCTTGCTTTTTCTATAATCCAACGAATGTGGCAATTTGATCTCTGGTTCCTCTGCCTTTCTAAATCCAGCTTGAACATCAGGAAGTTCTTGGTTCACGTACTGTTGAAGCCTAGCTTGGGGAATTTTGAGCATTACTTTACTAGTATGTGAAATGAATGCAATTGTGCAGGAGTTTGAACATTCTTTGGCATTGCCTTTCTTTGAGATTGGAATGAAAACTGACCTTTTCCAGTCCTGTGGCTGTTGCTGAGTTTTCCAAATTTGCTGGCATATTCAGTGCAGCACTTTCACAGTAGCATCATAGGATTTGAAATAGCTCAGCTGGAATTCCATCACCTCTACTAGCTTTGTTTGTAGTGATGCTTCCTAAGGCCCACTTGACTTTGCATTCCAGAATGTCTGGCTCTAGGTGAGTGATCACACCATCGTGGTTATCTGGGTCATTAAGATATCTTTTGCATAGTTGGTCTGTGTATTCTTGCCACCTTTTCTTAATATCTTCTGCTTCTGTTAGGCCCATACTGTTTCTGTCCTTTATTGTGCCTTTATTCTACCTTTATTCTGTCCTTTATTATTTTCATCTATAGTACCCTTTATTTAGTCTGTAGTAGCCTCTTGGCTTGGGAGTACAATAATACATTGTCTATAGTAAAGACTGAAATTATTTGAAATGTACCAATTAGATTTTTATTACTCTTATTCCTTTATTATGTGGAACAGTTCAGTACAGCAATGTTAAAGGATACTTTTTTGGACTAATTTCAGTTAATGAATTCACAAGATTTGTGTGTTAGTCATCTTGGGGAAAGCAATATAGTATAGTTATTAAAATGGGATTTGGTGTTACATCTGAGTTTGGATCTCAGGCTTATGATTTATGTAATTGAGATGTATTAGCTGGAAAAAAAATACATATATATACATATAGACAGAGAAGTCTGGCGGGCTACAGTCCATGGAGTTGCAAAAGTTGAACACGACTTAGTAACTAAACAGCAACAGTACATACATACACACACACATATATTTATTATGTATATATCTTTTTTGTCACTGACGGAAATTTTCTCATATCATTAAGAAACACTAATTATCCGTTTTAGTGATCATATAACTTTGATAGATATAAATAACAGAGTATTAGAGTATCCCTCAAATAATAGGCATTTTAAGTTGTTTAAAGATTTACACTATTATAATAGTGCCATGCCATGCTTTCCCTTTACCATGGATTCTTCTCAAACTGCCACAATGTCTCCATTCATTCATGGCCAAGTTTTCTCACCTTCATTCACTTATCAAAGTGTTCCTGTTTGGGTTCCATTTCTACTGTTCCCCCAAAATAAAGTTTTTATTAAAGTCATTATTTACTTTCATATTATCAAACCAACTACAGTTGACCCTTGAACAACGTAGGTTTGAACTGTGCAGGTTCACTTGTACATGGATTCTTTTCATTAGTAAATGCTAAGCTACTACAGGTCTGAAATCGTTTTCATGGAAACATAGGGCCTACTATAAATTATATACATATTAAAACCCCAGCACTGTTCAAGGGTCCACTATAGTTACTTTTATGTTCCTGTCTTATTTGGCAACCCACTCCAGTATTCTTGCCTGGGAAAAACCCATGGACGGAGGATCCTGGTAGGCTGCAGTCCATGGGGTCACAAAGAGTCTGATATGACTGAGCAACTTCACTTTCTTAAGCAGCACTTGACACTTTTGACAACTGCTTGAGTCACCTTCTTTATTTCTTTTGGACTTCCCTGACACCACATGATCTTTATTTTCTTCTTGTCTCCCTGACTACTCCTCAGTCGCTTTTGCTGCTTTTCCTTTTCTGTCTGACCTCTGTCTGAATTTTGGAATTTCTTCATAAATGGCTCAGGCCACCTCTTCTTATTCTACATTTCATCATAGACAATCGCATTCACTCCCAAAACCTTACATATCATCAATAAATGAATGATGTTCAAATACATGTACTCAACCTCTCTTAGCACTGCATCTGTGTATGTAACCATTTATCTCCATCTGATACAATCAAAATAGCTTGACCTTATTGAACTTGCCCTAAAACCAGCTTCTCTGACTTCCACTTTTAGTAGTGCACACATAATTCACATCAAACTTCTCACAGAGAACTGTGGAAGCTGTGCAAAAAATTTTTAAATCTGTGTCAAAAGTATCAGTGAATCAAGAAGACAGTGAAGGATTATATCACCAAGACCCAAGGTAGAATGAAACTTCAAGACCTGAGCTCAGCATTTGAGCTGCTTTTCTTCTAGGAACATTGGCTGATTCAGGAGGAGGTGGCTGGGAAGACAACTAACACTTTTGGCAGACTTCCTACTAAGTTAAAGCATTAAAGATGGAGTCCGGGGCTCTCCAAAGAAGGAGGGTAAAAAAAAATAGATCAATTTTGAATCTTTGCAATCTTGTCAAGGGGGCTTCCCTGGTAGCTCACCTGGTAAAGAATCTGCCTGCAATGCAGGAGACCCTGGTTTGATTCTGGATCGGGAAGACCTCCTAGAGAAGGAAATGGCAGCCCACTCCAGTATTATTGCCTGGAAAATCCCAAGGACAGAGGAGCCTGGTGGGCTCCAGTCTATTGGGTCGCAAAGAGTCAGACACAACTGAACAACTAAGCCCAAATCTTTTCAAAACTGGATTAAGGTGATCCTGGATTTGTACTGTACCTAGCTACTACCCTGAGCAAATATAAATCTTCTCTGGACCTTTTAATTATTTTTATAATTTTTCATATTTATGTTGGAAAATCTAAAATAAAACACCTGAGAAGATAAGACAACATGATCAAAATCCAAGAAAAACAACAGACAATAGGAACAAGCCCACAGGGGTTTATAACTAGAGGTTTGTACCTCTGAATCCCCTTCACCTATTTTGCCCCCTCCCATCAGTCACCTGTTTGTTGTCTGTGGCTATGTGTCTGTTGTTTTGTTTTGTTTTTTAGATTACACATATAAGTGAGATTATGTGGTAGTTTTCTTTGTCTGACACATTTCACTTAGCATAATACCCCTCTAGATCCATCCATGTTGTCTCAAGTGGCAAGATTTTGTTAATGGCCGAGTTATTGCATTGTATCAATATTTATATACCACATTTTCTTTATCCATCAATGGACACAGGTTGCTGCTGAAATTCTCCATCTTGTGTTTCAAAATCTTTAAATAAACCAAACATAGTTTTCCAGCCTGTGTCTAATCCCATTATCTGGGATTCCCTGTGGGCAAAATGAGCACTATCTTCTATGCACATAAATTTAAGTGTATCTAAACAGAATTGTGTTATAGTTCATCATTTGCTTTCTTCACTCATCACTGTGCTCTAGGATGTTGCCATGTGTGCCTTTATTCCATTGCTTTTACTTGCTTTATGTTGTACCCCATGCTGTACTCCATGGTGTCACTCTACCATTTACACGTTCCACATTTCCCAGTGGTAGCCACCAGGGTGGCTTCCAGCCTCTCCAACAACTATTCCAGTTATTTTATGGTGTTAATCAAGATTGCTGGGAGAAATATCAATAACCTCAGATATGCAAATGACACCACGCTTATGACAGAAAGTGAAGAAGAACTAAAGAGCCTCTTGATGAAAGTGAAAAACTCAACATTCAGAAAACTAAGATCATGGCATCCGGTCCCATTACTTCATGGCAAATAGATGGGGAAACAATGGAAACAGTGTCAGACTTTATTTTGGGGGGGGCTCCAAAATCATTGCAGATGGTGACTGTAGCCATGAACTTAAAAAACGCTTGATCCTTGGAAGGAAAGTTGTGACCAACCTAGTAGTGGTGGTGGTTTAGTCGCTAAGTTGTGTCCGACTCTAGTGACCCCATGGATTGTAGCCTGCCAGGCTCCTCTGTCCATGGGATTCTCCAGGCAAGAAGACTAGAGTGGGCTGCCATTTCGTTCTCCAGGGGATCGTCCCATCCCAAGGATTGAACCCAGGTCTCCTGCATTGCAGTCAGATTCTTCACCAACCTAGACAGCATATTAAAAAGCAGAAACATTACTTTGCCAACAATAGTCATGTATGAATGTGAGAGTTGGACCATAAAGAAACCTGGGTGCCAAAGAATTGATACTTTTAAACCGTGGTGTTGGAGAAGACCCTTGAGAGTCCCTTGGACTGCTAGGAGATCCAACCTTAGGATTTAGTCAATCCTAAAGGAAATCAGTCCTGAATATTCATTGGAAGGACTGATGGCTCCGGGACTTTGGCCACCTGATGCGAAGAACTGACTCATTGGAAAAGACCCTGGTGCTGGGAAAGATTGAAGGCAGGAGGAGAAGGGGTGACAGGGGATGAGATGGTTGGATGGCATCACCGACTTGATGGATATGAGTTTGAACAAGCTCTGGGAATTGGTGATGGACAGGGAAGCCTGGCGTGCTGCAGTGTGTGGGATCACAAAGAGTCGGACACTACTGAGTGACTGAACTGAACTGAACCTTGTCTATAACTAAAATGTGAACCACTTATCAGTGAGAACCATGTTTTTCTTCCCCTGTTCTTCTCCCTTGATAGTAAATAGTCAAGGAACGTTTGTTGGTTTTCTCTTGTAGCCTATGCATGTTTTCTACTGTAAGACACTAAAGGTTAAAGTAAAATTAACAATAATAACTAAAGAAAGTCACCAATGGAATCTTCCTGAGCTGAGTTTAACCCAGTCTTTACCCATTACTAGCTCTGTGACCTTGGGAAAGTAGCATCTACTTGCTTTGGGCATTTCTTTCTTCATCTACAAAGGTGGATAATACCACCTACCTTAGAGGGCTGTTATGAGGAATAAGTTAATTAACTAATTACAAAGCACCTCAGTACAGTAAATGACATATAACAGGTTTTTAAAAATAATGGCTGCTATGAGTCCTACCTACGGTGTCAAATTCCAGTCATTTGTACCTGTGAATTCTTCCAAGAGAGTGTAAGCACCTTGGAGGCAGGACCTTTTCAGACACTTCTTTGTATCTGCCCGCTATCCACACTCTGCTTCATATAATAGCCCATGCATTTATGGTAAATGGATTACTGTAATTCTTGGGTTAGCATTCTGCTAACCTAGATTTTAAGCATATATACTAGAGTATGTTACCCAGAAATGTAATATGTGTTAACATATTTATTGAAAGACTCCTGTCATTCTTGTTATTACATATTGAAAGGAAAGTTGTGTCTATTAAGAAATAAAATGACAAATTATTCTTCAATGTGTAAGAAGATCACTGTTTTTCGTATTTTCCATTTCTCTTTCCAGTGGCTTGAAAAATGCAAATACTCCTTCAGTCATGTTTTTTTTTCACGCTTCTAAAATAAGAGGAATCTGCATCCTGTAAAAGAATAACAGAAACATGAATCAGTTTCTTCTACCCCAGGTTTTGACAATTAATTCCTTCTGTTTTGAGGAGCTATATCATTATGATTCACTGGAGAATCCTTATAAATCCTTGGAAAAATACTTAAATAGGAATAAAAATCATAGCCAAAATTCTCAAGCTACGCAAAATATCTCTAAGGGGCTTAGCAACATTATTTCCCTGTCATTTGTTAACATCTGAGTATGCCATTTCATAAATGCTGAAATTTCTACTATTACTCTTCTGATCAGCATGTTATACCTACACTGGCTTGCTTTAATAAATACAAAGAGTCTTTAGAATTAAAATACTTGAAAGATAACTCCAAAATCATTTGTGAACTTTTAGTATATTGCTTAAAGAGTAAAACAAGGCAATTCAATAATTTTTAAGAGGTGACATTTCATCTGGGAAGATGCCCATTTACCACTCTCAAGAATATATACTAAATAAGACAAAAGCAAATTATAACACAAAATTGAATGATGTTATTGTTTTTGATGCCTAAAATTAATAACAATTCATCAAAACAAAGTTCCAGACATACTGTTCCTAGCCTAAAGAACAGAAACAAATTTGTGCCTAGACAACCTCATGGACAGTATGAAAAGGCAAAAAGATAGGACACCAGAAAATGGGCCCCCTAAGGTCACAGAGGCTTCCCTGGTGGCTCAGACAGTAAAGCGTCTGCCTACAATGCGGGAGACCCGGGTTCAATCCCTGGGTTGGGGAGATCTGGAGAAGGCAATGGCACCCCACTCTAGTATCCTTGCCTGGAAAATCCCATGGACAGAGGAGCCTGGTAGGCTACAGTCCATGGGGTCGCAAAGAGTCGGACATGACTGAGCAACTTCACTTCATTTCAGGGTCACAGGGTGTCCACTATGCTATTGGGGAAGAGCAAAGGGCAATTACTAATAGCTCCATAAAGAATTAAGTGGCTGGGCCAAAGTGGGAACAACATTCAGTTGTGGATGTGTCTGGTGGTGAAAGTAAAGTCTAATGCTGTAAAGAACAATATTGTATAGGAACCTGGAACGTTAGATCCATGAATCAAGGTAAATGGAATGTGGTCAAGCAGGAGATGACAAGAAAACAACAGAATGATCTTGGTTCATTTGGCGATGCCAAAGAATGTTCAAACTACTGTACAACTGTGCTCATTTCATGTGCCAGCAAGGGTATGCTCAAAATCCTTCAAGCTAGGCTTCAGCAGTATGCAAACCAAGAACTTCCAGATGTACAAGCTGGGTTTCAAAGAGGCAGAGGAACCAGAGATCAAATTGCCAACATTTGTTTTATCATCGAGAAAGCAAGGGAATTCCAGAAAAACATCTATTTCTGCTTTACTGACTACACTAAAGCCTTTGTGTGGATCACAGCAAACTGCAGAAAATTCTTTAAGAGACCACCTTACCTGTCTCCTAAGAAAGCTGGATGTGGGTCAAGACGAAACAGAACTGGATGTTGAACACCTGGTTCCAAATTGGGGAAGGAGTACAACACGGCTGTATATTGTTTATTTAACATCTAAGCAGAGTACATCATGTAAAATGCTGGGCTGGATGAATCACTAGCCAAAATCAAGATTGCTGAGAGAAATATCAACAATCCCAGATATGTAGATGATACCATTCTAATGGCAGAAAGTAAAAAGGAACTAAAGAGCCTCTTGGTAAAGGTGAAAGAGAAGAGTGAAGAAACTGGCTTAAAACTCAGCATTCAAAGAACTAAGATCATGGGATCTGGTCCCATCACTTCATGGCAAATAGAAGGGGAAAAAGTGGAAGCACTGACACATGTTCTTTTCTTGGGCTCCAAAATCACTGTGGACGGTGACTGCAGTCATGAAATTAAAAGACTTGCTCCTTGGAAGGAAAGCTATGATGAACCTAGACAATGTATTAAAAAGCAGAGACATCACTTTGCCAACAAAGGTCCATATAGTCAAGTCATAGTTTTTCCAGTAGTCATGTATGGATTTGAGAGGTGGATCATGAAGAAGGTTGAACACCAAAGAATGGATGCTTTCAAATTGTGGTGCTGGAGAAGACTTTTGAGAGTCGTGTGGACTGCAAGGAGATCAATCCAATCAATCCTGAAGGAAAGCGACCCTTAATATTCATTGGGAGGACTGATGTTAAGGCTGCAGCTCCAAGACTTTGGCCACCTGATGAGAAGAGCTGACTCATTGGGAAAGACCCTGATGCTAGGAAATATTGAAAGCAAAAGGAAAAGGGGGCAACAGAGGATGAGATGGTTAGATAGCACCACCGACTCAATGAACATGGATATGAGCAAACTCCAGGAGATAGTGAAGGACAGAAAAGCCTGGGGAGCTATAATCCATGAGATCATAGAGTCAGACACAACTTAGTGACTGAATAACAACAACAACGTTTAGTTTGGGAATAGTAGTGGCATTCTCTTAACTGAGATTCTTACAAACAAATTTCAATAAGGAGATGAATATACACAATACAAAATAACAGTAGGGAGGAAAGAGCAATGAGGAGAGAAGTAAAAAAAATGAACAACTTTTTGAAGTTTCTAGGGTTTTGTGTAAAGAATAAGATATATCTCAGAATGATTTGGGGAGATGAATGGATGCCCAGTTTATCATAAAGTGATAAAGCAGTGAGACCATGTAATAAGCAATAGTTCAAATATGTTGGTAGGAAGAGAGAAGTCATGATTTTTAGCAAATGTTAGATGTAATGCAATGCCTATATTTACACTGCTGTTTAGTTGCTAACTCATGTCTGACATTTTTTGCCAGGGTCCAGCCCCGGCTGATCCAGGGTATTTGAAGGGGAGACGGTGCCAGTGACTATTTATTTATTTATTCATCAAAGATATAAAGAGTAATAGAATGAGGATAGCTCAGTAGGAAAATTCAGTGGAGAAAAGAGGCTGAGTAGCTTGGTTTACGCGGAAAATCAATATAACCTGTGACACCAGGTTAGCTCTCACCACGGAGGCCGCAGGCGCCCTCTCGAATAGCGGAAGGTGCCCCACCTTAGACACCTTCTCAAGTGGGTCTTAGAAGCCCAGGCAAATAAATGGTCGCAGAGGACCTCTGTGCTCCAGATGGAGACTCAGCTGGAAGTTAAGGAGAAAAATGACATGGGGAGACCAAGCTTTGGTGAGCAAGGCCAGTAGCTTTATTTTCAACAGGGGTTTTTATACCCTAAGTTACACATAGAGGATAATAGGGGATGCAAAGTCAGCAGTCTTTGATCCTTATCAAAAACCAGGGTTTCTTTCCTGCAAACTTATCATATACAAATGGTTTAGGTGATTTACATCATCTTCTGGCCAGAAGGCCTATTAACATTTTATGACTCTTGACAAAGACTTATTCTCTAAGAGTAATTATTCTAAGGTTTGGCGCCATCTTCCGAAGGTGTTAGATAAAATTGCATCCCTATAGGGCAGATGTGTAATGGGTCTACAACAAAGGAAAGAATTTATTACCTTAAGGGTCTAAAGTTGCTAACACTAAGGCCACTACTTATTTTTTCTACATACCAACTATATTAATACACATTAAAGTATACAATTCAGGGGATGTGGAAACTTGGCAGCAAGCATTGGCTCATCAATGAAATCTTTTACTAGTTTTATTCTGACAGTTTCTAACTCTCTGAGAGGCTCTAAGCTATTTGAATATCTTAAGCTTCCCGTGCCTCTCGAGGCTGGGAGACTGTAAAAAATCATATGCATAGCTGTAGGAGACCGGGTAAACTTGTCAGACGAGTTAGAGAGCTATCTGAGGGGTTTGGATTTAAACACTCCAAATTGCCCAGGAACTTTATTAATTGGAGCTGTAAGTTAACTCTTTGACAGAGCGAGATGGTGGTGGGGGACAGCCCCCAGTAAAGTCAGAGGTGAGAGCACAAAGCAATAAAGTAGGCAGACTCTGGTTTTTTGGGGGTAGATGCTCAAGAATATCCAGGGGGACTCCTGGTTCGATCCTACCTTTGCATATGCCAAGCCTCCTTCCTCATGACCTTTGTCACGAGTGGAATGCCTCACCGGCTCCCGGCAATTTTTGTTACCCCATGGTATATAGCCCATCAGGCTCTGCTGTCCATGGGATTTCCCAGGCAAGAATACTGGAGTGGGTTGCCATTTCCTTCTCCAGGTGATCTTCCTGACCCAGGTATCAAACCTGCATCTTCCACCTTGGCAGGTGGATTCTTTACTGAGGCACTAGGGAAGCCCAAGATTTACATTAGGTATTCTGTTGGTATTCTGTAAACAAAACAAAATAACCTTCTTATGAACAACTGCTACAATGGGAATGAAACTCTAGCCCCTAATCCTTCTTTCCCCTCGGAAACAGTGATTTCTATAATGCATTCTCCCTCTGCCATATTATTTAATTCTTTAATCTTTACTGTCTGTTTGCTAAATATCCTCCTGCCATCAAAACAAAAGCAGTAACAGCTAATACTTAATGAGTATAACACACCATGGTATGTTTTAAGAGCTTTCCACATACTAACTCATTTAATCCCCATAACAATCCTATGACTAGGTGCTACTATCAACAGTAATCTTCCATTTTGTAGATGGTTCAGTTCAGGTCAGTTCACTCGGTCGGGTCCGACTCTTTGCAACCCCATGGACTGCAGCACACCAGGCTTCCCTGTCCATCACCAATTCCCAGCTTGCTCAAACTTATGTCCATTAAGTCGGTGATGCCATCCAACCATCTCATCCTCTGTCATCCCCTTCTCCTGCCTTCAGTCTTTCCCAGCATCAGGGTCTTTTCCAATGAGTCAGTTCTTCACATCAGGTGGCCAAAGTATTATAGATGAGGAGATTGAGATATAGAGAAATAACCTACCTGGGATCATATGATGAGTACGGGGTAGAGCTGGGATTTCAGCCTAGGTAGCCCAGCATCGTGCTCCATGCTTTTAACCAGAATGTTGGTTCACCTCTTTAGTAAGGTGGCCTTTCCCCTCAACTCTTATCTATCACTGGGCACAGTGCCACTTTATCTGCTGTCCTCTAAATTTCAGACTCTGATGCAATATTTGATGAAGCTCTACCTTTAAAACCACCCCACAGTACCAAGTTCCAGCATTATGAAATCACTTATAAATGTTTTGACCCAAAACAAACTGGTTAGTATAAAATGAATAGCCCTCTTCCTGATTTTTCAAGTTTTAAACATGTTAGTGCATATTGAAAGTTTTATAACCTTTAAGTCTCTTTAAGTATTTTGTTTGGGTTTTTGGGTTTTTGCTTCTTTTTTCACCAGTTCATTTAACGTTCCTCACTTTTCTGGAAAAATGAGTGCTGAAAGAATAAGCTATCAGCAAGTTTTCCTAAACACCGACACAGGCACATTTCAGATGTGCAAACTGACCTTCTAGAACAAAGTCGAAGGAACCAGTACTACAGGTGAGACTACATCTCTTAATAGTGTGGAAGTGCTTTGACAGAGGGCTGACGTGCACCTAGTCCTGGGGAGAAATGGGGCGGGTGGGGAAGCCAGGTATTAACCCAAGGAGGTAACACAGAATGTAGAGACTTGCAGGATGCGTTGGAGTTTGTGGGAAGACATGGTGGAGAAAAAGCATTTTGGCACATACACTGGCCAGACAGCAACATAGAAGAAAAAAATGGCAATCTTTGATTTAATTTTTACCTTGTAGAAAACTTTCCCCAAGACAAGTAGTAATTTACAGTAAACCAACAGATATGCATTGGGGATGGAAAACTTTTTATATCTTTTGTATTTATTTTTTTGTATGTATGTATTATTTTGTATGTATGTACATATATGTATGTATGTATTATTTTGTATTTATTAATATATCATGAGATTGGCAGACAGAAAATTTTTAAGTATTGGAAAATTTCATGCTTTCCTACAAGATTGATATGAATTCAGAAATGTATAAATTGGACTTACCACACCACTCTTGAAGTTCTCAATCCTTCTTTTTGCTGCTTTGTTGGTTAACCACCAGGCCAAAGTTGGCATATATTGCCACAAATAGATCATTAGCAAAAAAGGCTGATCAGCGATCCAAACTTCCTTCAAATCATTGGCCATGGCGACTAACGTCAGCCGCACACAACGACTGGTTGCCATCTTGTAGGACTGGTCTGCAGTGCTGCCTGTAGACTAAGAAAATTTTGAAAAATTCATGAGTGATAAGTATTTATCTAGAGTATCTCACAGAACTTTTAGGAGACATCCAGTTGAATGATTCCCTTACTGTGACCGCATGCCCCTCAGGAGTCCCCATAGGCACTAAGGGGTGCCTGTAAACTATTTATGGGCTTCCTAGGTGGCACAGGACCTGCCTGCCATTGAAAGCAATGCAAGAGATGTGGGTTCGATCCCTAGGTCTGGAAGATGCCCTGAAGGAGGAAATGGCAACCCACCTCAGTAATCTTGCCTGGAAAATTACATGAACAGAGGAGCCTAGTGAGCTTCAGTCCATGGGGTCGCAGAGTCAGACCTGACTAAGCATGCACACATAAGCTATATATTTCAGAAAACCTAATGGAATTCATATATTTAACCAGATAAGTGTGCAGGCTAACTAAAAGATAACAGTTATTCACTTTTAGTTAGTATTGTACCATCTTAAAGTACTTAATGATAACTCTATGTCATTTTAATAATAAAAATTTTAAAACAAATTATTAATACATACATTTAGCAAATGAAGTTCTATAAAACATGAAGCCCGTGAGGATGAAATAGAGAAAGAAGATAAAAGTGGTTTTTTGATATCGAAAAAATTTGGAACTGCTACTCTAGTTAACCCACTACTGTTTTACGAATAAACTGAGGCCCAGAAATACAGTAACTTTTATCTGTGCTCACACAGACCATTTAGTAGTAACCAGTTCTATATTCTAGGTCCCCTGATTCCTGTAACATTGTGCTCATTCTATTTTACTATAGTGCCTCCATAGAAAATGCAAAATATAAATTGTATATGTAAACATTTACATGGAAACATATAGATTTATATCTCAGTAGAAATATTAGTGGAGAAGAAGGAGATTTTCATGGTCTTTAAAGAGTTTTTTATATTATGGAGTGATACTGGATTCTTCATGAGACATTTATTATTCATTTGGTAGATTAATTACTTGTAATCTATGAGCTGAGGGAAGCACAGGCCTGGGTGAGGCCAACCTAAAACTATTACATCTCAACAGGGGGGTTTTTGCTAAGTTCCTTCACCATAATCCCTTTTAAAATCCCAGTAAAGTTTAATTTACTAAAATTCAGCCACACAGAACTTTCGACATTGCTATGATTTGTGAATTGATTAAAACTGGGTTTTTAAAATATTGATAGCCCACATAATAGTGGATCACTTATAAGCAGTATCTTAGTAATTTCTTTAGCTATTACTAAAGCTGGATCCCAAAGCACTATCAACTAACCTTAACAATTTTCCTAATGCTGAGTTATGTAAATAATTCATAAGGGATTCTAACATGAAAATCTTGAGGCATAGTGATGTAAGGCCAGGGTATGACTACTAAAGCATTCAAATCATTTCCCAACTAGAAATTTTACCTTTGTGACTTCTTCAGTTAGGGCATTTTTCACAATATTTGATTGCACAGGTCCCGGGCAAATGTTAGAAATTGTTATACCTGGGTAGGTGGTAAGTTCACTTCGGAGGGTATTAAAAAATCCCTAATAGACAAAAATAAATAAATAAATAAATACAGACACATATCTCATGTTTAATAGTACAAAATTACTTTTCTTCTACTTTTTATGAAGGACAATAGCAGCACATTATCAAAATGTGTTCTGAAATGCCTGAGTAAAGGACAGGGAATGTAATTACACAAGATGAGGCATTTTTAAACATAAGACCACAGGCAATCTATAACAGGCATTCTTAACTCCTGCCAGGTATGAGTGGTTCATCCCCCTGATGGCAGTGGTTTAGCTTGTTCCATCAGTGATTTTGCACCGGTTTAGTGAGAGACTACCCTTGAAGAGTCTGATATCCAGTCGCCAGCTCCCCACTCCAAAAGGGTTGCATGTTCACTGAGCATCATTGAGGCTGGATTTCTTTTGATGATCCCTCAAAGTGGCCTAAAGTACAGATGGTAGGGCAACAGGGAGCAAGTTGGAATTAATACTTAAAGGAAACTATCATAGAGGAACAGTTCCATTTTTTCAATTACTATCTGAAGAGACTATTAGTTTCAGCAAAAATTTTTATTTTAGGTGTAGTAAGAGAGTACACGGCTAGTTAAAAATGTAATATGATTGCTTACTCAGTGACTTTTGTAAAAACAACCTAGACCCTCTAGACTTAAAAGATATTGCCCATTTCTAAACCAAATAGGAAGTAAACATCTACTTCTCCTCATCGCTTCTCCTAAATCAGGAAATATCCCAAGACTACATTGTGATAACCGAGTTAACTTTGAAAAGCCTAAGCAGCCAACATAGGTACATTTATTTATGATCCAATAACATTAAACAGTTACCAGCCTTTAATGCTGATGCCTAACAAACACAAGGCCTTTGAGGGTTTGTGCTGTCTGAGACTAATGCAGTGCCTGACTCAGATGGACAGGAAAAAGGCTTTGTAAATGGATGCATGAACTTTAACCTTCTGCCCCTCTATAGCAAAAGAGGGGAGAGGACACCATGAAAGCCAATACTCCAGACACTAAAACCTCTCCTTGCTTGAAATCACATCTAGTATAGTGTCTGGCCTTTTCAACAAGTAAGTTCACTCTCTAGCTTGCTGAGTATCAGGGAAGGAAATGTGCCCTTCAAAAAGAGACTCCTGGTTTCAGTGTTCGGCTACTGGTATAAGTAGATCTCAACTTGACACATGGTATCAGACAATCAAATCCAGTACAAAACAGTATTGGAGGGCAGGCCAGACAACTTCTACTGTGTTTGAAAGTATCCTGCATGTCTTATGGGATACTGGGTACCAAACAGAGGGGGTGGCCACCTTCCCTCATGTGCCTGCCTGAGAGTTGTCCAACTGACACCCTATTACCAAATATGAGAAAATCATCAGTGCAGTATTTCATTTCATCACTCACTGCAATTGTCTGCTCTTCACAGCAGAAAGAGGATCCTATGGAACCAAAGCTTCAAATTTTCATGAAACTGATGACCATTCAGCTATTGCATCTTATTATTCCAATGGTGAAACATTCTACGTAAACTGACCTTCAGTGGCATTAATTATATATCACATGTCTCTATTAATCATTTTCCTCCTATTGGCCTTACAATTTAATTTGCTCCATGTTATAGTGTATATAGTTACAGTTTCTTCTTATCCATTCTTATGCCAACATTAAAAATTTATTCATTTCTAGTACTCATATCTCATAAGTTACACAAGCCAAATTAAACTTTCTCCTAGACTCTGCCTTAACTAGATTTTCTTCTTCTAATGAAGTCAGAGTAAACAGAATCAAGGCTAGACCCAGTAAGGATTTGACACTCAGGGCTAATCACCCAGTGGGAAGTTGCTATTTCTGACAGGCATGTACATTTAGAAATTCAGGTAAAATAAACACCAACAACAAAGGGGAAGGAAACAAAGTCACAGAAATGAGAAGGACAAGTAAATGTATGTAGAATCCTGAAATGTGTGTAGAAGAAACAGGGTAGACCCCAAATTTGCCATTAAGATGTGGTAGAAATGAGGACAAGGTAAAGGGTGACATGTCAGCTAGACTATACAGTTAGTAAGGGCAGGGATCATATCATCTTTATACTCCCAGGATATGTTGCAGTGTATGACACAGTGTAGGTACTCATTGCATATGTGCAGAATTAGGAAGAGGCAGGTGGGCTCAAGTCTTTTTAGCATCTTCTGGGTGAGTCTTCTACCCAAGATCTTCTTAGGTCTCTCTGTCTCCAAACATGACTACCTAGTTCCAATGATCTCTTGCAGTAAATGTTCCATACACACGTTCAGGTCAGTTCTATCAGAGTTAAGTTTTGACAGCCTTACCCGAAGAGCATGTTTGCTGGCACAGTATCCAGTAGAAAGGGGTGCAGCTATAATTCCCACCATGCTATTCACAGTAACAATTTTTCCTTGCTTCCTCTCAATCATGTGAGGCAGAACACACTTTGTCAAGGACACCGTCCCTAAGTAGTTAAGCTCTATTAGCTCCTTGAAGACATCCAGGCTGGTGTCCACACACAAAGCACGCTGGGATACTCCACCATTGTTGACCAGAATGTCGATCTAAGTAAAGAAAATCAGAAAGGGGGTACTTTAGGGATGACTTAGATGGATTGTTGGAATTCCTAGGGATGGTTGGTTATATTGTTAACTTGATGAATCAATGGAACAGGACAGTACATTTCCAGAGGTCAGCAATGGAAAAGATAAAACCAAAATTCACCTATGGAATTAAATTCCCACCTTAAGTTACTTTTTATGGAAAATAATGTAACAGAAATAAAAGGCACAGTGAATCTTTAGCTTCTTTTGTTCTACATGGAGGAGTTAATTTATTAAGGTAGGAAAAATTCCAATTATTAATACATGAAACCACAGATTCAGAGATTAAGAGACCCAGCTGGGCCCTTGAGATGAAGTGAGATGCTTCATGAACCCATTTGCCTACAGCACCACAGATGGGAATCTCTTTTACAGCTACTTCAGAGCAAGATTCATGCACTCAAAATGCTACTTACTCTGCCAAACTCCTGGAGAACTGCTTTGGTAGCCATTTCATGGGAACTTCTGTTAGTCAGGTCAAGGGGCAAAATGAGTATATCTTTTTCTTTCAAATTACCATTCTCTAAATAAAGACACTTAAAGTTAATATGGAAGTCATGTGCTATTCACATTACATTTAACACCCACCCTACAACCACACTTAGCAATGAGCTCATTTCTGGGTGAAGCCCTGTGGATGAGGTTCTCTTTAAGGACCAACAAGTGGATTGACAGGGATATGGGCAACATCTTATCAAACAAAAAACTGGCTGGGTACACAGGAAACAGAATTCCTCTCTTCTACTTAAATATATACAGCCTAACATTGGACCAGGCTTCCATGACAGCTCATTTGGTTGGTAAAGAGATCACCTGCAGTGCAGGAGACTCCGGTTCGATTCCTGGGTCAGGAAGATCTGCTGGAGAAGGGATAGGCTACCCATTTCAGTATTGGAACAGCCTCTAGAAGCAATCAAGATTATACTACAAACTAAAAAAAGCAAACATTTTAGATCAATTCCTTTAGAGGTACACAGTTATTTCTATACATCTGTTATATGATAGGTTCACGGCTTGATTTTTAAACACAATTTTAAAAAATTTATGCTGAAAATCAATGAGAATTTGGGTCTTCCAGTCATGTGACACAGAAAAGATTCCTTTCAGAGGCTAAGGATTCCAGGAGGTGAATAAGGAAAAGGACACAATTCTGAAATTCCCAACCAAGAAACACATTGGGCTGTAATGGCCTCTCTATTTCTGTTATCAAAAGAACAGTTCAAACTAATTTCCTTGAATTCTAGCCCTGAAATGCAACAAAGTTGTGTTTTGGTGAGAAAAACAAGTAAGTGGAGAAGAGGTGAAAAGGCTTTATGGGCACAGGAGTAAATTGTGAAATATTAACTGTTTTCCAAAAGCAATAGAAAAGTCTGCACCCATGATATGACAGATAAAAGGAAAACAATCTTACTCAAGCTAAGAAACACTGTTACGCTTCATTTCTTCCCGTGCAAGTCTCAACAGCAGAGGAGCAACCGTCAAAAGAAGTGGCCCAGTGGAAAAACACAAGAGGCCTTTAAGAGCAATATCGTGAAAGAGGGCTTGTGGCCTTATCAGCTAACTCCATATCTGGGTGATTAGTTCCATCAGCAAAGTGAAAGAAAGATTTTTAAAGAATGACAAGTAGATGACAAAAAAAAAAAAAGATCTTCTGGAAATTTCAAAATTATTTCAGTGTAGATATTAAATTTCCTATGAGAAATAATAACTGTATTACTTGAGACTGCTTTTACTGTGAACTACACCAAAACCCAAACAGATAAACAAAAACACCATTGTCCTGTATATATGAAAAATATTATATCAAGTTGCATTTCTCAAACTTAATTCTACTCTGGGATTTCCCTGGTGGTCCAGTGGTTAAGACTCCACACTTCCACTGCAGGGGCCCTGGTTCAATCCCTGGTCAGGGAACTAAGATCCCACATGCTGCACAGAACGTGCAGAAAAAAAATTTAATTCCACTCCTGTTTTTTTGTCCTTTACAACAAAAATCTTATATTATTTCATATGACTTTAATATCGGACATTTTAACAAAATATCAATTAAATTTCTATGGTAACATATATGTATGCCATTCATAAGAACCAAATTGTTCTTTGTCTAAGATAAAAATGTAAGACATTCATGTGGTCACTAAAAATCCAAACCAGCATTTGAGAGAACTGATGATCAATCCCTAATGCTAAGAATTAGTGTAAAAAAAAAAAAGGTAGAAAGATGGCAGAAAAAGAAGAAAAAGGTCAGGCCAGCTAACGCAGAAGTGACAAAAGGAGTTGGATCAAAGCACTCAGCATTTGGAACCAGAGTCTACTGCCCATGAAAATCCCCCTCTTCCCTCTAAAATTCCCAAATTTTGACTCTGGGCTCTGATTTACTTCTAGGCAGCACTGCTGGTATTTTAGATTTACTCACCAAGGCACTTTCTTTTCACCCTTTCCAACTCATGCACTCTTCTGGCTGACAGCACAAGAGAAACTCCTAGTTTGGACAGCTGGTAAGCCAGTTCCTCTCCAATCCCACTTGATGCTCCAGTCACCCACACCACCATATCAGTCAGCTCCCATTCTATTGAAAAGGGGGTGGGGATTGAGGGGGGAAAATAAGCTATGGGTTACATCCATAAATCAAAGATTGACCAAAGGAAAAAAATAGTTTTAAACAATATGAAGACATAATATGTGGAACTTAAAAATTTAAGTATCCTGTTTACAGCCCTGATTGTGGTGATGATCTCACAGGTGTATACTTACCCCAGACTCATCTAGTTGTGTACCTTGAATATGGACGGTTTCTCATATGACAATCATACCTCAATAAAGTGGTTTTAAAATGCTTTAAATTAAATATCTTAAGGAAACACTTTCTACCTAGTGTTAGAAATCATATTAGTAACAGTTTATTACTAACTATTATTTTGTGTATTCTAGACTCTTTGAGAGTTTTCCAGACTTTACTTCAAGGTAAGCCTTACAACTCCATGGTCTGACTCTAAGGCTCTATTTATCTTCATATTTGATCATGAAAAGTAAGGGTAAGTAGATAGAAAGTATCTGGACTCATTTTCTCACCTTCCTTATTCATAAATGAGGGCTTCAGATAAGATGATCACTTATAGTTCCATCCAGTTTTCTATTCTATTATTCTAATTGCTCACATTGGTGGTATTGATGATAAATCTGAGTATACCAAGTTCTACTCTATGGTATGGTAGAATCACCCTGAATTTTTGAAGTCATGTTTTCCCCATTTGTCAATCATAATCTGATGCCTAGCAACTAACTAAAGGTCATTTTGTAGAAGAGCTTTCCAAATGCCTGAGCCTTCATCTTAGAAGAATCTAGTAGTTCACCCAAGATGAAATACATATGAGAGTGAGATGAAATGTTATACTCTGCTTGCCAGGTATCATCTTGTTAAAGATTGTAAAAATGTGAAATAAAGCACTGACAAGTGGTTTATTCTCCAACGAAAAACTTATTTGTACTGCAGCACACGATAGCCACTGTCCATCTGAATCCATCGAGTCAGGGCAGTGCAATGCTCCTGTGTACCTTATTAAAATGTGTTATTTGTCAAAAATAGGAGACAAGGTATTATTTAAGATACACATTGCTGATTTTGGATCAGAAAAGTTAAAATCAGGAAGCCAGTTGACTGTTTTAGTCAAACAATTCTCAAGTCTAAGTGTTGGTGAGTCAGTATGTGCTCTGGTGGTTTTAACTCCCAGGGTTCAAGCGCCAGCTGTGTCACACACAGCGGTGAAATTCTCCCATGTGGGAACTCAATGCCTTCACTTTCCAAAAGTGGAAAATTGAATTAATAGTAAAACCTCCTTCATAGAATTGTTGAGAGAAATGAGTTAAAACATGTAAAGCACTCAGAACAGTGACTGACACACGTGTGGGAGTGTGAGCTAAGTTGCTTTAGTCATGTCCAACTTGTTGCCATCCATGGACTGTAGCCCGCCAGGCTCCTCTGTCCGTGGGATTTTCAAGATAAGAACACTGGAATGGGTTGCCATGCCCTCCTCCAGGGGACTCAGTGCATAATAAAATGTCAACTCTAACTGTTGCAAAATTATTTAACAAATGGATTTTGGCAGCAAAACATTGAATGTTCTAATTTCTCCAGCCAGGGTCAATGGGTTTACTAACTTCAATGGCTTAACATTTTTCCATTGCTTCCTATGTGCTTAAACATATTACCTTATTAAAATCTTCACAAGAACTTTATGAAACAGGAATTATCTCAGTTTTACAAGAAAGGAAACTGAGGTTTACAGAGATTGATTTACACCACTAGACTGTAAATTTCCTTAAGGCTGGGACCCTGTCTCCTTTATTCATTGCTCTGTCCTCAGTGCCTAGCACAGAAACTCGCTTAGAGAAAGGACTCCACCCAAGAATCCTGGCAGAGCTAGGATATTTTTCGAGGTATGTCTGACCTCTAGCCTAAGCTGCCACATTTTAATATGGTCAATATTGTAGACCCAACTATCTTAGCCATTCGAGAAAATATCCTCAGGAAAGCGATTTCATGTAAATATCTAAACAAAGGACAGAAACATCCCAAATACTGTGTCTGGGCTACAGTGCTTTCCTATCATCTATTGCACTATGTATTTTGTTTGTTTTTTAGCTTGTGAGATTTCAGTTTCCTGACCAGGAATTGAACCCAAGCCACAGTAGTCAAAGCTCTGAGTCCTAACCACTAAACTACCAGGGAACTCCTAAATCTGATGCACTTTTATGGAAAGGCTCAACTGAGCAACTCTGCAGATTTTTTGGGAAATTGTTGTTCAGTAGCTAAGTTATCTCTGACTCTTTGCGACCCCATGGACTGCAGCACACCAAGTGTCTCTGTCCTTCACTGTCTCACTGAGTTTGCTCAAACTCATGTCCGTTGAGTCAGTGATGCCATCGAACCATCTCATCCTCTGTCACCCCCTTCTCCTCTTGCCCTCAATCTTTCCTAGCATCAGGGTCGTTTCCAATGAGTTGGCTCTTTGCATCAGGTGACCAAAGTATTGGAGCTTCAACATCAGTCTTTCCAGTGAATATTCAGAGTTGATTTCCTTCAGGATTGACTTGTTTGATCAACCCCCAACCCAGGTTAAGAATTCTCCCCTCAAGCTATTGACCATTTAACTCCCTCACAGGATGAGTAATCTAGTTACCTCTGAGGCACCAGCTCATTTGGGAGGGGTAAGTCTAATCATTGAGTTAGACATTGAGTTAGAGTTAGACATTGAGTTAGAGTTAGACAAGGCTGTGGTCCTAGTGTGATTAGATTGACTAGTTTTCTGTGAGTATGGTTTCAGTGTGTCTGCCCTCTGATGCCCTCTTGCAACACCTACTGTCTTACTTGGGTTTCTCTACCTTGGACGTGGGGTAGCTCTTCAAGGCTACTCCAGCAAAGCGCAGCCGCTGCTCTTTACCTTGGAGGAGGGGAATCTCCTCACCGCCGCCCCTTCTGACCTTGAATGTGAAATAGCTCCTCTAGGCCCACCTGTGCCCGCGAAGCCACCGATCCTTGGAGGTGGGGTTGCTCCTCCCGGCCTCCGCCCCTGACCTTGGATGCAGGGTAGCTCCTCCCGGCCACCGCCCCTGGCCTTGGATGTGGGGTAGCTCCTCTCCGCCGTTCCTGCGCCGTCACAGCCTGGCACTCTCGGCCACTGCCCCTGACCTCGGACGTGGGGTAACTCCTCTTGGCCGCCTCCCCTCGGGCATGCGGTCCTCCCAGCTTCCGCCCCTGACCTCGGACGTGGGGTAGCTCCTCTGGGCCGCGCTAAGTGCGCGGGTCACAGCCACCCACGCAAAAAATTAGTCAATCTAATCACACTAGGACCACAGCCTTGTCTAACTCAATGAAACTAAGCCATGCCCATGGGGCCACCCAAGACGGGCAGGTCATGGTGGAGAGGTCTGACAGAATGTGGTCCACTGGAGAAGGGAATGGCAAACCACTTCAGTATTCTTGCCTTAAGAACCCATGAACAGTATGAAAAGGCAAAATGATAGGATACTGAAAGAGGAACTCCCCAGGTCAGTAGGTACCCAATATGCTACTGGAGATCAGTGGAGAAATAACTCCAGAAAGAATGAAGGGATGGAGCCAAAGCAAAAAGAATACCCAGCTGTGGATGTGACTGGTGATAGAAGCAAGGTCCGATGCTGTAAAGACCAATATTGCATAGGAACCTGGAATGTCAGGTCCATGAATCAAGGCAAATTGGAAGTGGTCAAACAAGAGATGGCAGGGTGAACATTGACATTCTAGGAATCAGCGAACTAAAATGGACTGGAATGGGTGAATTTAACTCAGATGACCATTATATCTACTACTGTGGGCAGGAATCCCTCAGAAGAAATGGAGTAGCCATCATGGTCAACAAAAGAGTCTGAAATGCAGTACTTGGATGCAATCTCAAAAACGACAGAATGATCTCTGTTCATTTCCAAGGCAAACCATTCAATATCACAGTAATCCAAGTCTGTGCCCCAACCAGTAATGCTGAAGATGCCGAAGTTGAACGGTTCTATGAAGACCTACAAGACCTTTTAGAACTAACACCCAAAAAGGATGTCCTTTTCCTTATAGGGGACTGGAATGCAAAAGTAGGAAGTCAAGAAACACCTGGAGTAACAGGCAAATATGGCCTTGGAATATGGAATGAAGTTGGGCAAAGACTAATAGAGTTTTGCCAAGAGGAATACACTGGTCATAGCAAACACCCTCTTCCAACAACACAAGAGAAGACTCTACACATGGACATCACCAGATGGTCAACACCGAAATCAGACTGATTATATTCTTTTCAGCCAAAGATGGAGAAGCTCTATACAGTCAACAAAAACAAGACCAGGAGCTGACTGTGGCTCAGATCATGAACTCCTTATTGCCAAATTCAGACTAAAACTGAAGAAAGTAGGGAAAACCACTAGACCATTCAGGTATGACCTAAATCAAATCCCTTACAATTATACAATGGAAGTGAGAAATAGATTTAAGGGACTATATCTGATAGATAGAATGCCTGATGAAGTATGGACTGAGGTTCGTGATATTGTACAGGAGACAGGGATCAAGACCATCCCCATGGAAAAGAAATGCAAAAAAGCAAAATGGCTGTCTGGGGAGGCCTTACAAATAGCTGTGAAAAGAAGAGAAGTGAAAAGCAAAGGAGAAAAGGAAAGATATAAGCATCTGAATGCAGTGTTCCAAAGAATAGCAAGAAGAGATAAGAAAGCCTTCCTCAGCGATCAATGCTAAGAAATAGAGGAAAACAACAGAATGGGAAAGACTAGAGATCTCTTCAAGAAAATCAGAGATACCAAGGGAACATTTCATGCAAAGATGGGCACAATAAAGGACAGAAATGGTATGGAGCTAACAGAAGCAGAAGATATTAAGAACAGATAGTAAGAATACACAGAATTGTACAAAAAAGATCTTCATGACCAAGATAACCACGATGGTGTGGTCACTCACCTAGAGCCAGATATCCTGGAATGTGAAGTCAAGTGGGCCTTAGAAAGCATCACTACAAGCAAAGCTAGTGGAGGTGATGGAATTCCAGTTGAGCTATTTCAAATCCTGAAAGATGATGCTGTGAAAGTGCTGCACTCAATATGCCAGCAAATTTGGAAAACTCAGCAGTGGCCACAGGTCTGGAAAAGGTCAGTTTTCATTCCAATCCCAAAGAAAGGCAATGCCAAAGAATGCTCAAACTATCACACAATTGCACTCATCTCACACGCTAGTAAAGTAATGCTCAAAATTCTCCAACCAAGGCTTCAGCAATACGTGAACCGTGAGCTTCCAGATGTTCAAGCTAGTTTTAGAAAAGGCAGAGGAACCAGAGACCAAATTGCCAACATCCGCTGGATCATGGAAAAAGCAAGAGAGTTCCAGAAAAACATCTATTTCTGCTTTATTGACTATGCCAAAGCCTTTGACTGTGTGGATCACAATAAACCATGAAAAATTCTGAAAGAGATGGGAATACCAGACCGCCTGACCTGCCTCTTGAGAAATTTGTATGCAGGTCAGGAAGCAACAGTTAGAACTGGACATGGAACAACTGGTTCCAAATATGAAAAGGAGTACGTCAAGGATGTATATTGTCATCCTGCTTATTTAACTTATATGCAGAGTACATCATGAGAAACGCTGGACTGGAAGAAACACAAGCTGGAATCAAGATTGCTGGGAGAATTATCAATCACCTTAGATATGCAGATGACACCACCCTTATGGCAGAAAGTGAAGAGGAACTAAAAAGCCTCTTGATGAAAGTGAAAGAGGAGAGTGAAAAAGTTGGCTTAAAACTCAACATTCAGAAAATGAAGATCATGGCATCTGGTCCCATCACTTCATGGGAAATAGATGGGGAAACAGTGGAAACAGTGTCAGTCTTTATTTTTGGGGGCTCCAAAATCACTGCAGATGGTGACTGCAGCCATGAAATTAAAAGACGCTTACTCCTTGGAAGGAAAGTTATGACCAACCTAGATAGCATATTCAAAAGCAGAGACATTACTTTGCTAACTAAGGTCCATTAGTCAAGGCTATGGTTTTCCCAGTGGTCATGTATAGATGTGAGAGTTGGACTGTGAGGAAAGCTGAGCGCCGAAGAATTGATGCTTCTGAACTGTGGTGTTGGAGAAGACTCTTGAGAGTCCCTTGGACTGCAAGATCCAACCAGTCCATTCTGAAGGAGATCAGCCCTGGGATTTCTTTGGAAATGATGCTAAAGCTGAAACTCCAGTACTTTGGCCACCTAATGGGAAGAGTTGACTCATTGGAAAAGACCTTGATGCTGGGAGGGATTGGGGGCAGAAGGGGACAACAGAGGATGAGATGGCTGGATGGTATCACTGACTCCATGGACGTGAGTCTGGGTGAACTCTGGGAGTTGGTGATGGACAGGGAGGCCTGGCGTGCTGCGATTCATGAGGTCGCAAAGAGTCGGACACGACTGAGCGACTGAACTGAACTGAAGTCTAATCATTCAAGATGAGTTTCCCGGATGGCTCAGGGTAAAGAATCCACCGGTGATGCAGAAGACACAGGAGACCCAGGTTCTATCCCTGGGTTGGGAAGATCCCCTGGAGGAGGGTATGACCTCCCACTCCAGTATTCTTGCCTGGAAAATCCCATGGACAGCGGAGCTTGGCAGGCTACAGTCCATAGGGTCACAAAGAGTCAGGCATGACTGAAGCGACTGAGCAGTGAGCACAATCATTCAAGGGCTTCAGGAATTTTCTTATACTGATACCTTTAACTTCTACAGACCAGCAGCAGCTGGCAGCAGTTCTGCCTTGTGGTATCAGGAAGGATAAATCAGGCCTGTCTTGCACATGACAGTGTCTCATCTGTTTGAAGCCTCTGTCCTCCCTAAGTCCTTTCATCTCTTGCTTCTCTAAGGCTAAATAAACACCTCCAATTTCTGCTACTTTCCCTCAGATGACACGACATCTGGTTTTGTCACCCTTCTTCTCACACCCTCTGTACAAGCTCCCACTGGTCAATGTTCTATTGAAAGGAGCTGGCCAGAGCAGGATACAGGATTCCCAGGGGTCTAAACAGCTCCAAGTAGGGTGACTTGACTAAACCACTTCCCTTGTCTTTCAGAAGGGACATGCCATGAAGACCCAGACAGTGGCTGGCTCAGTCACTGCTGTGTCCCCAGTGCCCAGCACAGAGGCCAACACAAGCAGGTATTCAGAAAACATCTTTTGTTGTTTGCAGTTTGTTCCATAAGACACGAAACAGCTCCAACAAGGTTGCCTAATCTTTCCTGGCACTGCACAGTTGACCCTCATTGAGGTCACTGTAAAATAAGAGCTGTTTTCCTCACATATGTTCTGCTGTTGAGACTTTTCCTACTCTGGACTGGTGCTATGGATTTTTCTAGATCTATGTGCAATACCTAAAATTAGTCACTCTGAAATTTTACCATGTGAGATACATGCTTGGAGACACAGAAGGTATCTCTAGATGGATACATAAAAGGCAGGAAATGGTGGTTGCCTCCAAAAAGGCACACTGGGCAGCTGGGAGACAAGGGTGAGAGAGAGCTTTACTTGTCACCATGTATCCTTTTGTATTTTTAAAAGTTGCCTTATGTGAGTATATTGTCAACTTTTTAAAGTGACACTTCATGGCAAATAGATGGGGAAAAAGTGGAAACGGTGACAGATTTTATTTTCTTGGGCTCCAAAATCACTGTGGACAGTGACTGCAGCCATGAAATTAAGATGTTTGCTCCTTGGAAGAAAAGCTATTTGTTGGCAAAGACATTGCTTTGCCAACAGAGGTCCATAGAGTCAAAGCTATGGTTTTTCCAGTAGTCATGCTTGGGTGTGAGAGCTGGACCATAAAGAAGGCTGAGTGCTGAAGAATTAATGCTTTCAAACTGTGGTGTTAGAGTCCCTTGGACTGCAAGGAGGTCAAACCAGTCAATCCTACAAGATATCAACCCTGAATATTCACTGGAAGGACTGATGCTGAAGCTGAAGTTCCAGTACTTTGGCCACTTGATGCAAAGAGCCGATTCACTGGAAAAGACCCTGATGCTGGGAAAGATTGAGGGCAAGAGGAGAAGGGGGCAACAGAAGATGAGATGTTGGATGGCATCACTGATTCAATGGACATGAATTTAAGCAAACTCAGGGAAATAGCGAAAGGCAGGGAAGCCTAGCATGCTGCAGTCCAGGGGGTTGTAGAGAGTTGGACATGACTTCACAACTGAACAACAACAACATAAAAATGAAAAAGAGGATAATTTTTTTTTAAACCTTAATAGAGTCTGCCCATCTTTCCAATCTGAGCTGTTTTTGGAACTTGAATCTATCTTCATGTTCCTTTAACGCTATTTCATTATCTCCCTCACCTCCCTTCCAACTCTCTCACCCCCTAATATCCCCCTCCCGGAGCCCCTAGAAGTCTTTTTAGTCATTTTTCCTAATAACATCCCTATAACATTTTAATTTCACAAATATACTGCATATCTGTTTATGTATCTTCATATATCTGCGTGCCAAGTTGCTTCAGTCATATCCAACTCTTTGCGACCCTATGGACCATAGCCTGCCAGTCTCCTTTGTCCATGGGATTCTCCAGGCAAGAATATTGGAGTGGGTTGCCATACCATCCTCCAAGGATCTTGCCCATCCAGGGATAGAACCTGCAAGACATTGGCAGGCAGGTTCTTTACCACTAGTGCCACCTGGGAAGCCCTTACATGTATGTATCTATGCTTTAGACATAAAAGGAGTTCTATAAAGTTTATTCTTCAGTAAGTGCAGGTTTAAGCATGGTGAAATTGAAAAGTTAAAAGTTAAATTAAAATTTAAAAGCTATTAACATTTAACTTTACAACTGTAAATTTACAAAAGTTATTTTACTGAATAACATGTATTTACATGAACTGCAATGTATCATATTACATTTGTAAATCAGCAAATTATATAACTACATGATAATAATAGCAAAGTAATTAAATGTTTAAAAATCCTTCAAAACTGATATTTTTCCAGCAAAAGTAAAACACTGAAAACACCAAATGAATTTCTTCACAGTTATCTTTAGTCACCTTAACTTTTTGCTTGATATGTGAAAATAACTTTTCATTTAACTAGCTGCTAGATATTGTCAACGTTTTTTCTCTTTAGCACTTGACATCAGTTGAGTAACTTTTGTAGAACAGTAAAATATAAAGTATTTTTATGTAATTCTCAAAGTCCAAGTTAACACTAAGCACAAATAAGATCAAACACTAAAGTCAACCAAGCAGCCAACAGGTGCATGCATTCCATCTGCTGAGATGGGCCAATGACCAAGAGAAAGTCTGCCAATCACAGCCATCTATTTGCCATAGTTTTGTAACCCTGATCTTGCACATGTTTTACATATTTTCCGTGAACTCAGTGTAAGTGCTACACCCCCCTCCAAGAAAAGAAACAAGAAAAATTAAATACTAAGGAATAATACTTTGTCAGTTAGGGTTGAGCTTAGGAGGGGCATAAAACATTTTTCCATCTAAGATTTTTTTCAGTCCCCAAGAACCAATTTTCACCCCCATGTAAGTGATAGGGCTCCCCTTCCCTCTCTGGCTCCATTTTTAAAGTTATCACTTCCAGGGCTTCTCTGGTGGCTCAGACAGTAAAGAATCTGCCTGCAGTGCAGATCAGGAGTTTGATCCCTGGGTTGGGAAGAGACTCTGGAGGAGGGAAGGGCAACCCACTGCAGGATTCTTGCCTGGAGAATTCCATGGGCAGAGGAGCCTGACGGGCTACAGTCCATGAGGTCCCAAAGAGTTGGAAGCGACTGAGCAACTAACACTTTCACTTTTTCACTTAATCACTTCCAAGCAAACCTCCTCACAAGATTTAGATATTTTCATGCAGGGAAACTAGGTCCAGGGAAACCCCACTTCCTGCTGGCCCTTGTAGACCCAAAGCCTAGGTCTGGACAGCCCACTGAACTTCTCTGAGTATTATGAAAATAAGATTAATAATGCCTACTTTATAAGAGTCATTGTAAAGGTGAACAGTCACAAATGAAAAGGACCTAGTGCACTGCTTAGCACATAGAATGTGTTTAGTAAACGACCATCAAATATTAAGCTGAGCATAGATAAAAGGTAGAATGTCTTTTAGTATGCCAATAACGTGTGTGTGTCTTTTAGTATGCCAATAATGTGCTTTTCCTTCAGGCAAAGCACCCAATCCAGTTCTTTATTTTTATCCCAATGGGTAGGCAGCTTTGTAGGTGACTGTATTATCTCAAATTCCATTTCATTACTCTTGAGTAGAGTGAGAGATGGCAGATAAACAACTTCAGGAAGTAGCCTCAAAAGGACACTCCTTTACAAGCGCACAGTTTCTCCAAGTACTGCCCTCCCACGCTGCTTCAGAATCCCTGGGAGCCAGGCAGAGAACTCAGAGACCTGAAGGCGCTCCCGCCGATTCCAAGGCTCTTTTACTTCAGCAAGTAAAAGGCAAGTCCGTAGGGACCAGGACGGAAGACAAAAGGCCCCGGCCCCTTCCACCCCGAACCAGAGCCCTTGAGAAAGGCGCAGCCTCGCCGCCCGGAAGCTCCACGCCACCCGGAGGAACGCAGGGGCAGCGGAAATCCGACCGCACGGAACCCGGGCTCCCAGTGCAGAGAGGCGGCAGCAGGTCCTCACCTGGTCGTCGCCCCTGCCACTCGGCCCACAGCAGGGTGAGGTCCGCGTCGGCCCGTAGGAAGCGCAGTAGCTGCACCACGAGCGCCAGCAGCGCGCAGAGCACCAGCAACCAGAACAGCAGCTCCCAGCTCATCGCGCCCTGCTCCAAGGGAGGAAGATAGACCGACCCCCCAACTCCAGACTGCGCCTAGGCCGCCTGACAGCGATCTCGCGTCCGCACCACCGCCCTCCTCGCGGCCCCGGCCAGCCCAGAGAGCAGGCAGGAGGGAGGAGCCGCAAGGCGCGCCCCGAACCCCGCCTCGGGGAGCCCTCCCCCGTTCTGCCCGCGATGGGCGTGGGGCGCCCAGCTCGGAGATCGCTGCCCAGGTCTTGTCCGCCTGGGCGCCCAGTAAGAGGTTGCAGTGGGAACAAACGGCGTCGGTCACTTAAGCACTTGGAGATATTCCTATTCGTAAGGTAGTCACAGCATTTGTAATCTCAAAACCGATTCTTTTACAGTTGTTTTGAGATGCAAATAGTTTTCGAAGCTCAAGAAGAGTACAGATATTCCAGCCTATGAATTCGGGCTCCTCCTCTCCCTTCTTATCTTTAACCACAGGGACCTAACAGACCACCCGTGTTTTTGTTTTGTTTTGTTTTCCACCCCGCGCTATCGCCACTCCCTCACCAAATTAACCAAGTATACGAGTAGGATTGGCCCTGTGTCTACCAACATTTGGAAAGCACCTTGCAAGTGATTCTAGTGTGATTGTTGAATAGGAAAGTGCAGCTTGGGCAACACTTGCCCTTGAGCCTAGTGCCAGGAGCCTTTTCTGAGGACTTCAGTTCAGTTCAGTTCAGTCGCTCAGTCGTGTCCGACTCTTCGCGACCCCATGAATCGCAGCACGCAGGGCCTCCCTGTCCATCACCAACTCCCGGAGTTCACTCAAACTCACGTCCATCGAGTCAGTGATGCCATCCAGCCATCTCATCCTCTGTCGTCCCCTTCTCCTCCTGCCCCCAATCCCTCCCAGCATCAGAGTCTTTTCCAATGAGTCAACTCTTCCCATGAGGTGGCCAATGTACTGGAGTTTCAGCATTAGCATCATTCCTTCCAAAGAAATCCCAGGGCTGATCTCCTTTAAAATGGACTGGTTGGATCTCCTTGCAGTCCAAGGGACTCTCAAGAGTCTTCTCCAACACCACAGTTCAAAAGCATCAATTCTTTGGCACTCAGCTTTCTTTATAGTCCAACTCTCATATCCATACATAACCACTGGAAAAACCATAGCTTTGACTAGAGGGACCTTTGTTGGCAAAGTAATGTCTCTGCTTTTGAATATGCTGTCTAGGTTGGTCATAACTTTCCTTCCAAGGAGTAAGTGTCTTTTAATTTCATGGCTACAGTCACCATCTGCAGGGATTTTGGAGCCCAGAAAAATAAAGTCTGACACTGTTTCCACTGTTTCCCCATCTATTTCCCATGAAGTGATGGGACCGGATGCCATGATCTTCGTTTTCTGAATGTTGAGCTTTAAGCCAACTTTTTCACTCTCCACTTTCACTTTCATCAAGAGGCTTTTTAGTTCCTCTTCACTTTCTGGCATAAGGGTGGTGTCATCTGCACATCTGAGGTTATTGATATTTCTCCTGGCAATCTTGATTCCAGCTTGTGAAGTCTGAGGACTTCAGCCAACTCCAACTAGGTTGGAGTCCAGGTAGCCCAGCCCTCAGTGACCCTAATTTTTTTCCTTATCTGTACCCACGAAGAATATATAATTTAAATGAAAAAAAAAAAAAAAAGCCTGTGAAGGGCACAGTGGCTCATACACAGTAATAATATTTGTTTTTTCTTTTGTAGTTCTTAGAATTAATTAGTATTATTTATTATTTCTATTATAAATATCATTTTGAGAGAGTCAACTCTTAGGTAGGTTGATAAGAAGTCCAGTGCCCCAAGGAGGAGAAAGGGGTTTGGGGCTCTTGAGGAGAAAAGGACAAACTTTTTTCTACATTGCTTTCTCTTAGTCACATAAAACATTTTGTTTTTGTTTGTTTTTTTTCTTTAAGCCCAAAGCTAATGATTACACAACAAAACAACTCATTTTAAACTCTGTTCAATTCAGTTCAGTTGCTCAGTTGTGTCTGACTCTTTGCAACCCCATGCACTGCAGCACGCCAGGCGTCCCTGTCCATCACCAACACCCAGAGCTTGCTCAAACTCATGTCCATCAAGTTGGTGATGCCATCCAACCATCTCATCTTCTGTCATCCCCTTATTCTCCTGCCTTCAATCCTTCCCAGAATCAGGCAGAATCAGGGTCTTTTCCAATGAGTCAATTCTTTGCATCAAGTGGCCAAAGTATTGGAGTTCCAGCTTCAGCATCAGCCCTTCCAATGAACACCCAGGACTGATTTCCTTTAAGATGGACTGGTTGGATCTCCTTGCAGTCCAGGCGACTCTCAAGAGTCTTCTCCAGCACCACAGTTCAAAAGCATCAGTTCTTTGGCTCTCAGCTTTCTTTATTGTCCAGCTCTCACATCCATATATGACTACTGGAAAAACCATAGCTTTAACTAGATGGACCTTTGTCGGCATAGTAACGTCTCTGCTTTTTAATATGCTGTCTAGGTTGGTCATAGTTTTTCTTCCAAGGAGCAAGTGTCTTTTAATTTCATGGCTGCAGTCACCATCTATAGTGATTCTGGAGCCCCCAAAAATAAAGTCTCATTGTTTCCACTGTTCCCCATCTATTTGTCATGAAGTGATGGGACCAGATGGCATGATCTTAGTTTTCTTAATGTTTTCACTCTCCTCTTTTATGTTCATCAAGAGGCTCTTTAATTCTTCTTTGCTTTCTGCCGTAAGTGTGGTGTCATCTGCATATCTGAGGTTATTGATATTTCTCCCAGCAATCTTGATTCCAGCTTGTGCTTCATCCAGCCTGGCATTTCTCATGATGTACTCTGCATATAAGTTAAATAAGCAGGGTGACAATATACAGCCTTGATGTACTCCTTTCCCAATTTGGAACCAGTCTGTTGTTCCGTGTCCAGTTCTAACTGTTGCTTCTTGACCTGCATACAGATTTCTCAGGAGGCAGTTCAGGTGGTGTGGTATTCCCAACTCTTTCAGAATTTTCCACAGTTTTTTGTGATTCACACAAAGCCTTTGGCATAGTCAATAAAGCAGAAATAGACATTTTTCTGGAACTCTCTTGCTTTTTCTGTGATCCAATGGATGATCCAATGGATCTCGTGTTTGACCACTTCCAACTTGCCTTGATTCATGGACCTAACATTCCAGGTTCCTATGCAACATTGTTCTTTACAGTATCTGACTTTGTTTCCATCACCAGACACATCCACAACTGGGTGTTGTTTTCACTTTGGCTCAGCCTCTTCATTCTTTCCTGAGCTATTGTCTGCTCCTCTCCAGTAGCATATTGGGCACCTACCGACCTGGGGAGTTCATCTTTCAGTGTCATATCTTTTTGCCTTTTCATACTATTCATGAGGTTCTCAAGGCAAGAATACTAAAGTGGTTTGCCATTCCCTTCTCCACTGTAAACTCTGTACTAAGGTTTATATAACAACAAAGTATCCTGCTTTAGAACTTGTTTCTCCTTCTTAAGAACCTTCTGACTAATCTGTTATCTTAAAATGTGTATTATGGGAGTGGGTGTAGTAAGGTCTTTCTATTGTTAGTTCTAATCCCATTGTCTTAAAATGTAAATTGTGGGAGTGGTTCTGGTAAGACCTTTACAACCTTGAGACATTCTTTTGATTTACTGTAATAACCAATTGAAAAACTAAGATTAGCAAATTAAGCACTCTCCGTCCCCCTTCTGATGTCTGTGTCAGAAGCTTTCTCTGTCCCTTTTCACTGTAATAAAACTTCTGCTACACAAGAGACCTGAGCCTGGTCCCTGATCCTGAAGCTAAATCTTCTTCTTTAGAGATTACGAATCATTCACTGTAAGTTATAAATTTCTTAGACTCCAACATGAAAGGCAGGGGCTTTGTTTATAAACTCTATATCGTGCACCTAGAGTTACACCCTTACACCTGAAAGCCATAAAAATGTTTACACTGTGTGAATCAGAAATTGTATATTATTCTGTGTTCCTGGAGAAAGCTGTGCCCTACTTAGCTAAACCTTGACCCTGACTGATGGTTTATCCCAGTCACAACTTGGAATAATGTTGCTCAAGAGTTACCCTTATTGCCTTGTCACCTTTGCAATATAGGTGTTCTTTTCCTTATGATAAATGTAAATGATTTTTCAAATAAGGTGCTTTAAAATACTATTGCCAGCTGGAGCTGGAACCAAACTGAGGTTTAACTACTCCTGCTCAGAGTTGGTAGAAATAGGTGCTTTATTCAGGAAGCCAGTAACCTGGGGAGATGGTAGACTAGCACTCCCCAAACCATCTCCCAGTTGTCAGTTAGAGGGAAAGGGTTTTAAAGGGAAAAGGGGGAAGTTTCAGGAGTGTGCAGAACAGCAGTCAACTCCAACAATTCTCTTGAAACTGGTCATGTGATAGTCTGGTCAGTGTCATCTTGATTGTTGTAAGTGCAGTTGATCTTCAGTTCCAGAGTTGGTTTGTCCCCTTTTCCTTGAAGTCAGTTCTTGGAATTGTGCAAGATGGATAAGCTTATGTCACAGCTATAGTCCAGTCATCATGCAGTTAGCTTTTTCTATGTGGTGGTGGTTTTAGTATCCTGCAAAAAACAACTCAGGAATAGACATCAGGCGCTATTATCTATGTCCTTCAGAGAGGAACTAAAGATTCTGTGATACTATCACCCTAACCACAAACTGCTTGAGCCTGCTTTTTTGTGACTCAGTGAGGCCAGGGAGACTACAGCTTTACCACAAGTAAGAAACAGGGAACATGGAGGCTTTATTGTACCTGGGAGGGCCCCACCGAGTCCTGTTCTGTTTCAGTACTACACTGAGTCTCACTACTGTGAACAAATTCTAGTCAAGTTTCCTCTGTGCCTTT
Source organism: Bubalus kerabau (assembly GCF_029407905.1). Lineage (NCBI taxonomy): Eukaryota > Metazoa > Chordata > Mammalia > Artiodactyla > Bovidae > Bubalus > Bubalus kerabau. Next base: position 77,327,150 of record NC_073633.1, read on the forward strand.
TCCCCTTCTGTAAAATGAAAGGCTTGAGTTAGACTTAGTGTCCCCAGCTAGATCATCCCATGGATGGGTACACTCTATTCTCCATCCCAAACTCCAGCTGTGGGAGTGGTTGTGAAAGGGGATAGATCTGCAAATGGCAATTGGATTGGGAGCTGGGACAGCAGGCCCAGGATTGGGAAAACTGGCCCAAAGAATATAATCTCTGTCCATTCCTGGAGAATATGAAGTCTACATGAGCTCTGAACATCTAAGTCTCAAAAAATATGTCTTTGTCTTTTTTCATGGAAGAGCATTTTATTTTAAATATAGCAGGGTGCGCATGTTAATCCCAAACTCTCAATCTATCCCTATGTCTTTGTCTCTTAATTTGATGATTTGGTCTAATGTGAATATCTTGTTCATTCCAGGGTATGTACTTGTAAACTTGTGTACATTTATTATCTGACAAGATATAATGGTTAACTTTATGTGTTGACTTGGCTAGGCCATGGTGCCCAGTTTCTGGTTAAGCATTCAGCTAGATATTGCTATGAAGGGATTTTTTTCTTGGTACACTTTATATAAAGCAGACTAGCCTCCATAACATGGCTGGGTCTCATCTAATAAGTTAAAGACCTTAAGTGAAAAAAGACAGAGGTCCCAAGAAGAGAGAATTCTAACTCCAGAGTGCCTTTGAACTTGGGCACTGTCAACTCTTCCCTGAGTCTCCAGCCTGCCAGTCTGCCCTGCAAATTTCATACTTAGTCCCCAAAATTGTGAGTTATTTCCTTAAAATAAATCTCTCTCTCTCTGTCTCTCTGTATATGCATAGGTATGTGTATATATACTAGATTGGCCAAAAAGTTCATTTGGGTTTTTCCATAACCATTTACCAAAAAAAAGCAAACAAAAGTTTTGGCCAAAGCAATGTGTGTGTGTGTATCTCTTATTGGTTCTGTTTTTATGGAGAACACTAACTAACACACAGGTATAATAAAACCACATAGTCATGTCATCTCACCAGCAGTTCTTGCATTGGAAAATGAAAACAACAAATTAATGTACAACTTTCCATATCAGAAATTTTATTTTACCTAAACAGAAGTATTTTTAGAATTCAACTATACGTATAAAGATTCAGTTAGCCATCATCAGAAAAAATAACTATTATAACTAACATCTTTGCAGTATAAAATGTCCTCATCTGTTCTATTCTCCAGTGAGAAAAATCTACTTTCAGAATCTTCTACCTCAGTAAAGATACTCAGCAAGTTCTTCTCATAAATAACATCCATTCCAGTTGCCTCTTCCCATTGTACAGAATTTACCTTAAAACTTGGAGCCAAAGCATTCAAAGCAAATGAAGGACAGATGAACAGATGAAGGCATTCTTCTGAGACCAGTGGGGGATAGAGTCAGAGCAGTGGAAATCTGGCCTCTCCTGAAGCAGCCCATCCATGAGCTGACCAAATTTCAACCATTGAAATATAATATTCCAATAGTGTTTTTAAAAAATCTTATTTAAATATAAGCTGATGAAGCACAAGCTGGAATCAAGATTGCCAGGAGAAATATCAGTAACCTCAGATACGCAGATGACACCACCCTTATGGCAGAAAGTGAAGAACTAAAGAACCTCTTGATGAAAGTAAAAGAGGAGAGGGAAAAAGTTGGCTTAAAACTCAACATTCAGGAAACTAAGATCATGGCATCTGGTCCCATCACTTCCTGGCAGATAGATGGGGAAACAGTGGCTGACTTTATTTTTCTGGGCTCCAAAATCACTGCAGATGGTGACTGCAGCCATGAAATTAAAAGATGCTTACTCCTTGGAAGAAAAGCTATGACCAAACTAGAAGCATATTAAAAAGCAGAGACATTACTTTGCCGACAAAGGTCCATCTAGTCAAATCTATGGTTTTTCCAATATTTGTGTATGGATGTGAGAGTTGGACTATAAAGAAAGCTAAGCACTAAAGAATTGATGCTTTTTAACTGTGGTGTTGGAGAAGACTCTTGAGAGTCCCTTGGACTGCAAGAAGATCCAATCAGTCAATCCCAAAGGAAATCAGTCCTGAATATTCATTGGAAGGACTGATGCTGAAGCTGAAACTCCAATACTTTGGCTACCTGATGCAAAGAACTGTCTCATTGGAAAAGACCCTGCTGCTGGGAAAGATTGAAGGTGGGAAGAGAAGGGGATGACAGAGGATGAGATGGTTGGATAGCATCACCGACTCGATGGACATGAGTTTGAGTAAGCTCTGAGAGTTGGTGATGGACAGGGAAGACTGGTGTGTTGCAGTGCATGGGGATGCAAAGAGTCAGACACAACTGAGCAACTGAACTGAAACATAAGCTGCATTATTTCCTCTATGAACACAGCAACTTAAACAATTGCCGAGAGACAAAGAAAGTATTACTGTCACTTCAGACCCCTTTCCATCCCCATTTTGGAAGAGCAGTGGCTGCTCCTTTTCTCAAGTCTCAGTATAGTCTTATGAGGCCAGGACAATGCTGCTGAGTGGTAAGTGCAGGACAGTGCTGCTGAGTGTTAAGTCCAAGCCAAGGCAATGGTCCTTCAAATAGGTCAGGGACCTTTCAGGATTAAAGAAAAAAGAGTGAAGCCATATACTATATTTCAGCACCTTACAACATGATTCTGCAAACACTAACTTGCTCTCGGCCAAAGTATCTGTTTCGGCAAATAAATCCTATTTGGTACTAAATCATCCCCTACTTCATGTCCTCAAGTACATGATTCATGTACTCTATGATTCATGTCCTAGAGTACACAGTGCAGTGAAAACAAAGTAATCAAAATACCACTGTCTAATTCACAAAGCATTAAAATACTGTTCTTGATTAATTTGTACTAGGAATATGCTTCAAAGCATTTAATTGTTTCTTCCTAAACACCTACATCGGAGAAGGCAATGGCACCCCACTCCAGTACTCTTGCCTGGAAAATCCCATGGATGGAGGAGCCTGGTAGGCTGCAGTCCATGGAATCGCGAAGAGTCGGACACGACTGAGCGACTTCACTTTCACTTTTCACTTTCATGCATTGGAGAAGGAAATGGCAACCCACTCCAGTGTTCTTGCCTGGAGAATCCCAGGGACGGGGAGCCTGGTGGGCTGCCGTCTCTGGGGTCGCACAGGGTCAGACACGACTGAAGCGACTTAGTAGCAGCAGCAGCAAACACCTACATAGGGCTTCCCAGATGGCTCAAGTGGTAAAGAATCCACCTGTCAATGAAAGAGATGCAAGACACTTGGGTTTGATTCCTGGGTCAGGAAAATGCCCTGGAGGAGGAAATGACAACCCACTCCAGTATTCTTGCCTGGGAAATCCCATGGACTGAGGAGCCTGGTGGGCTTCAGTCCATGGGGTTGCAAAGAGTTGGACAGGACTGAGCATGCAAACATACACAAACCCAGATACCTACAAGTGTTAGACAAGCAACAGCAGGAACTTTCTTATTCTTATGCATTTAAAAGCAAAAGAGTTTGCAATTCACAAGCCACATGAAGACCCAGTTCTGGTGCAGAGAAACAAGGTTATAGGCGATGACAGTAGTCAAATGGAGAATATTCCAGGCATGGATACAACAGAACTTCCATTCTCTCTAACTTCTGCAATGCGTTGTATTCTCTGACATCAAAGGCTGCTCTTCGGTAGGAGCCAAATATAACTTTAAAAGAACCACAAAAGTGAGATTGTGGCTTCCCTCCTCAAGGTTTCATTTTCCAATTACAAAACTTCCTTTTCTTTCCTCTTGAAATAGTTTGAAGAATGTTGCTTGTAATAATTAAATTTCCTTAAACAGCTCTTTCTTCTCACTTTCCAGTCCCATTGCAAACGTCCTCCACCAACCCCTCGCACTTCAGTCTTCCTCTTGAAAGTTTTTTCTGGTTGGAGCCACATCACCTCCTCCCTAGTCTTACCTCTCTTTACAATTACTTCTGATGGGGACTGTGTCTGATAGCTCAAGTTTTTTGTGGGGTTAATATAGTATTGCCTCAACAAAACTTTAAGTTCCTTGAGATAAAGTAACAAAGCCAATGTTTCTTTTGAAGGATCTATGATATTTAGCTATGATAACAAATGATAAACTCAAATTGAATTAAAATTTCCTTTCTTTGAAAGTTAGACCTCCATGAAATTCTCAGGTCAGGTCTCTGAGTGTCATTAACATGCTTTGAATAACATTTCAAACCAGGCCTTTTGTATAATCTGTAACCTTAGTTTTCACTCCAGCTGTGGTAGAATGATACCCAACCTTCCCTCCTTTTAGTAATGATCACTTTTGACGGTATGTGGTCAGGACCAGTCAACATAGATCAGCCAAGATGGAAGCAGTGGTATATAAGAAAATTGTCTCCTTTCATAATAAAAGCATATATTAAAAATAACTTAGAAAATCCAGATCATCCAAGATTGGCAGTCTCTGGGAGAACAGAAGGTCAGGAAAGGCGGCGGTGAGGAGATACTCCTCGTCCAACGTAAGGAGCAATGGCTGCGCTTTGCTGGAGCAGCTGTGAAGAGATACCCCACGCCCAGGGTAAGAGAAACCCAAGTAAGACGGTAGGTGTTGCAAGAGGGCATCAGAGGGCAAACACACTGAAACCATACTCACAGAAAACTAGTCAATCTAATCACACTAGGACTACAGCCTTGTCTAACTCAATGAAACTAAGCCATGCCCGTGGGGCAACCCAAGATGGGCGGGTCATGTTGGAGAGATCTGACAGAATGTGGTCCACTGGAGAAGGGAATGGCAAACCACTTCAGTATTCTTGCCTTGAGAACCCCATGAACAGTATGAGAAGGCAAAATGATAGAATACTGAAAGAGAAACTCCCCAGGTCAGTAGGTGTCCAATATGCTACTGGAGATCAGTGGAGAAATAACTCCAGAAAGAATGAAGGGATGGAGCCAAAGCAAAAAGAATACCCAGCTGTGGATGTGACTGGTGATAGAAGCAAGGTCCGATGCTGTAAAGACGAATATTGTATAGGAACCTGGAATGTCAGGTCCATGAATCAAGGCAAATTGCAAGTGGTCAAACAAGAGATGGCAAGAGTGAATGTCGACATTCTAGGAATCAGCGAACTGAAATGGACTGGAATGGGTGCATTTAACTCAGATGACCATTATATCTACTACTGGGGGCAGGAATCCCTCAGAAGAAATGGAATGGCCATCATGGTCAACAAAAGAGTCCGAAATGCAGTACTTGGATGCAATCTCAAAAACAACAGAATGATCTCTGTTCGTTTCCAAGGCAAACCATTCAATATCACAGTAATCCCAAGTCTGTGCCCCAACCAGTAATGCTGAAGAAGCTGAAGTTGAACGGTTCTATGAAGACCTACAAGACCTTTTAGAACTAACACCCAAAAAAGATGTCCTTTTCATTATAGGGGACTGGAATGCAAAAGTAGGAAGTCAAGAAACACCTGGAGTAACAGGCAAATTTGGCCTTGGAATATGGAATGAAGCAGGGCAAAGACTAATAGAGTTTTGCCAAGAAAATGCACTGGTCATAAACACTCTCTTCCAACAACACGAGAGAAGACTCTATACATGGATATCACCAGATGGTCAATACCAAAATCAGATTGATTATATTCTTTGCAGCCAAAGATGGAGAAGCTCTATACAGTCAGCAAAAACAAGACCAGGAGCTGAGTATGGCTCAGATCATGAACTCCTTATTGCCAAATTCAGACTTAAATTGAAGAAAGTAGGGAAAACCACTAGACCATTCAGGTATGACCTAAATCAACTCCCTTATGATTATACAGTGGAAGTGAGAAATAGATTTAAGGGCCTAGATCTGATAGATAGAGTGCCTGATGAACTATGGAATGAGGTTCATGACATTGTACAGAAGACAGAGATCAAGACCATCCCCATGGAAAAGAAATGCAAAAAAGCAAAATGGCTGTCTGGGGAGGCCTTACAAATAGCTGTGAAAAGAAGAGAAGTGAAAAGCAAAGGAGAAAAGGAAAGATATAAACATCTGAATGCAGAGTGCCAAAGAATAGCAAGAAGAGATAAGAAAGCCTTCTTCAGCGATCAATGCAAAAAAATAGAGGAAAACAACAGAATGGGAAAGACTAGGGATCTCTTCAAGAAAATCAGAGATACCAAAGGAACATTTCATGCAAAGATGGGCACAATAAAGGACAGAAATGGTATGGACCTAACAGAAGCAGAAGATATTAAGAACAGATAGCAAGAATACACAGAAGAACTATACAAAAAAGATCTCCACGACCCAGATAATCACGATGGTGTGATCACTGACCTAGAGCCAGACATCCTGGAATGTGAAGTCAAGTGGGCCTTAGAAAGCATCATTACGAACAAAGCTAGTGGAGGTGATGGAATTCCAGTTGAGCTATTCCAAATCCTGAAAGATGATGCTGTGAAAGTGCTGCACTCAATATGCCAGCAAATTTGGAAAACTCAGCAGTGGCCGCAGGACTGGAAAAGGTCAGTTTTCATTCCAATCCCAAAGAAAGGCAATGCCAAAGAATGCTCAAACTACCGCACAATTGCACTCATCTCACACGCTAGTAAAGTAATGCTCAAAATTCTCCAACCGAGGCTTTAGCAATATGTGAACCATGAACTTCCTGATGTTCAAGCTGGTTTTAGAAAAGGCAGAGGAACCAGAGATCAAATTGCCAACATCCGCTGGATCATGGAAAAAGCAAGAGAGTTCCAGAAAAACATCTATTTCTGCTTTATTGACTATGCCAAAGCCTTTGACTGTGTGGATCACAATAAACTGTGGAAAATTCTGAAAGAGATGGGAATACCAGACCACCTGATCTGCCTCTTGAGAAATTTGTATGCAGGTCAGGAAGCGACAGTTAGAACTGGAAATGGAACAACAGACTGGTTCCAAATAGGAAAAGGAATTCATCAAGGCTGTATATTGTCACCCTGCTTCTTTAACTTCTATGCAGAGTACATCATGAGAAATGCTGGACTGGAAGAAACACAAGCTGGAATCAAGATTGCCGGGAGAAATATCAATGACCTCAGATATGTAGATGACACCACCCTTATGGCAGAAAGTGAAGAGGAACTCAAAAGCCTCTTGATGAAAGTGAAAGTGGAGAGTGAAAAAGTTGGCTTAGAGCTCAACATTCAGAAAATGAAGATCACGGCATCCAGTCCCATCACTTTATGGGAAATAGGTGGGGAAACAGTGGAAACAGTGTCAGACTTTATTTTTCTGGGCTCCAAAATCACTACAGATGGTGACTGCAGCCATGAAATTAAAAGACGCTTACTCCTTGGAAGGAAAGTTATGACCAACCTAGATAGCATATTCAAAAGCAGAGACATTACTTTGCCAACAAGGTTTGTCTTGTCAAGGCTGTGGTTTTTCCTGTGGTCATGTATGGGTGTGAGAGTTGGACTGTGAAGAAGGCTGAGCGCCAAAGAATTGATGCTTTTGAACTGTGGTGTTGGAGAAGACTCTTGAGAGTCCCTTGGACTGCAAGGAGATCCAACCAGTCCATTCTGTTTGAGATCAGTCCTGGGTGTTCTTTGGAAGGAATGATGCTAAAGCTGAAACTCCAGTACTTTGGCTACCTGATGCGAAGAGTTGACTCATTGGAAAAGACTCTGATGCTGGGAGGGATTGGGGGCAAGAGGAGAAGGGGACGACAGAGGTTGAGATGGCTGGATGGCATCACTGACTCAATGGACGTGAGTCTGAGTGAACTCCAGGAGTTGGTGATGGACAGGGAGGCCTGGAGTGCTGCGATTCATAGGGTCGCAAAGAGTCGGACACAACTGAGCGACTGATCTGTTCTGATCTGGGAGAATAGAAAAGAAAGGTAGACAATATGAATGAAAACAGAGACTGAGGAAGTCTAGGGAGAGAATATTCTTCCTCAAGAACAAGAAGGGATTTGTGGCTTTTGATTGACGACATGATTACAATACCCTGGATACTTTTGGAAATGTGTTGGATATGCTTTGCTTTCATAGTGCCTGGTGGCCACGGATCAGGTGTGCTAAAATCTGGGCAGCATGTAAAGGCAAACCTAATAAAGAGTTGTCTGGGCCCAAATGCCCACAGTTCCTGTCCAGAAATACTACAGCCTGACTGTGGTGGAGAGAGGTTTCATGGTCTATTCCCTGCTTAAGGGAAGGATTCCTGCATACTCTCCGCATCTGTGGGCCATATTGCATGTACAGTTCAGTTCAGTTCAGTTGCTCAGTTATGTCTGACTCTTTGAAACCCCATGGCCTGCAGCATGCCAGGCTTCCCTGTCCATCACCAATTCCCAGAGCTTACTCAAACTCATGTCCATCAAGTCGGTGATGCCATCCAACCATCTCATCCTCTGTCATTCCCTTCTCCTTCCACCTTCAATCTTTCCCAGCAGCAGGGTCTTTTCCAATGAGACAGTTCTTCACATCAGGTGCCCAAAGTATTGGAGTTTCAGCTTCAGCATCAGTCCTTTCAATGAATATTCAGGACTGATGTCCTTTAGGATGGAGTGGTTGGATCTCCTTGCAGTCCAAGGAACTCACAAGAGTCTTCTCCAACACCACAGTTCAAAAGCATCAATTCTTTGGCACTCAGATTACTTTATAGTCCAACTCTCACATCCATACATGACTACTGGAAAAACCATAGCTTTGAATGGATGGACCTTTGTTGGCAAAGTAATGTCTCTGCTTTTTTAATATGCTGTCTAGGTTGATCATAACTTTTCTTCCAAGGAGCAAGCGTCTTTTAATTTCATGGCTACAGTCACCATCTGCAATGATTTTAGAGCCCCCAAAAATAAAGTCTCTCACTGTTTCCACTGTTTCCCCATCTATTTGCCATGAAGTAATGGGACTAGATGCTATGATCTTAGTTTTCTCAATGTTGAGTTTTAAGCCAACTTTTTCATTCTCCTCTTTTACTTTCATCAAGAGGCTCTTTAGTTCTTCTTCAGTTTCTGCCATAGTGTGGTATCATCTACTTATCTAAGGTTACTGATATTTCTCCTGGAAATCTTGATTCCAGCTTGTACTTCATCCAGCCTGGCATTTCTCATGATGTACTCTGCATATAAGTTAAATAAGCAGGGTGACAATATACAGCCTTGATGTACTCCTTTCCCAATTTGGAACCAGTCTGTTTTTCCGTGTCTAGTTCTAACTGTTGCTTCTTGACCTGCATACAGATTTCTCAGGAGGCAGGTCAGGTGGTCTGCTATTCTCATCTCTTTCAGTATTTCTCACAGTTTCTTGTGATCCACACAGTCAGAATCTTCAGTGTAGTCAATAAAGCAGAAGTAGATGTTTTTCTGGAACTCTCTTGCTTTTTCAATGATCCAATGGATGTTGGCAATTTGATCTCTGGTTCCTCTGCCTTTTCTAAATCCAGCTTGAACATCTAGAAGTTCATGCTTCACGTTCTGTTGAAGCCTGGCTTAGAGAATTTTGAGCATTACTTGGCTAGCTTGTGAGATGAGTGCAATTGTATGATAGTTTGAGCATTCTTTGGGATTGGAAGGAAAATTGACCTTTTCCAGTCCTGTGGCTGCTGTTGATTTTTCCAAATTTGCTGGCTTATTGAGTGCAGCACTTTCACAGCATCATCTTTCAGGATTTGAAATGGCTCAACTGGAATTCCATCACCTCCACTAGCTTTGTTCATAGTGATGCTTCCTAAGGCCCACTTGACCTCGCATTCCAGGATGACTGGCTCTAGGTGAGTGATCACACTATTGTGATTATCTGGGTCATGAAGATCTTTTTTGTACAGTTCTTCTGTGTATTCTTACCACCTCTTCTTAATGTCCTCTGCTTCTGTTAGGTCCATACCATTTCTGTCCTTTATTGTGCCCATCTTTGCATGAAATGTTCCCCTGGTTTCTCTAATTTTCTTGAAGATGTCCCATGTCCAAGGGCAAAGAAGAAGCCCCGCAAGATGGTAAGAGGGACAAAATTGCTTTTAGACTCAAACCCCATACCTGTCAGAGATACTCAGAGGACTCAAACAAACCTGTGCACACCAGGACCCAGAGACCCCACAGAGACTTACACAGAATTATGTTTGAGTGTCTCCTGTGGAGGTACGGGTCAGCAGTGGACTGCTGCAGGGGCAGGGGCTCTGGGTGCAGTAGACCTGGGTATGGCATAAACCCTTTTGGAGGAGGTTGCCATTAACCCCACAGTAGAGCTGCCAGAACTTACACAGGACTGGGGAAACAGACTCTTGGAGGGCACAAACAAAACTTTGTGCACACCAGGACCCAGGAGAAAGGAGCAGTGACCCCACAAGAGAGTGACCCAGACTTCCCTGTGAGTGTCCAGGAGTCTCTGGTGGAGGCATGGGTTGGTGGTGGCCTGCTGCAGGGTTGGGGGCACTGAGTGCAGCAGTGTGTGCAGGGGACCTTTTGAAGGAAGTTGCCATTATCTTCATTATCTCCACCATAGTTTGGCCTCAGGTCAAATAACGGAGGGAAAACAGCTCTGCCTATCAACAAAATTGGATTAAAGATTGCATGCACAAGCATTGGGTACTGTTGAGGATCCTTATATTCTACAGACAGACAACATCTTACCTGAAGAGTCTTGGATCTCTTATATAAGTTGCCTCCTTCTCTTTAATAATTTCAAGGGATTCCTCAATAGGAACTTCTCACTGCATTGCTGGCCACGTGTTGTTCTGCATATCAGTGCACTAACTGTTTCTTTGGGTTAGCTGATTTCAACATTATCTTGAGTCTCTGAAACATGAAAAGTTCACCATATGGTTGGTTCCCTCTGTCTGTTTCTCTTTCTCTTTCACGCTCTCTCTCATTGAATGCCTCATTTCAAACTTCTTTTTACATATCTCAGTAAATGATTTAGTCAGTGGTGCTGGTTACTCAAATATACCCATGTGGTAAAATTATATAGAACTACGTATGTATGCCTGAACACACATACACACTTGCATATATGTTAAGCTGGTGAAATCTGAATAAAGTCCCTGGATTGTACAAATATCCGTTTGCTGGCTCAGTTATTGTTCTGAAATTATGTAGAATGTTACCAGTAGGGAAAAACGGGTTGATGAAGTGTTGTATACAGAACTTCTATTTCATTTTTTTCAACTTACTGTGAATCTATAATCATATTAAAGCAAAGTAGGAATATTTTGTAGTTATAAGGTGTTTGCCCTACAGTACAGTGTTATTTGAAGATAGACTTGGATTGATTATAAATGTGTATTGCAAATTATAGGGCAACTACTTTAAAAAGTTGTTTTTTTTTAAGTCATATAATTGATATGCTAATAAAGGAGAGAGCATTAGGCAGTTCTCCAGAGAAACAGAGCCAACGAGATGTGTGTGTGTAACAGGAAATTTATAATGAGAATTGGCTCATGCAAATGGAAACCAAGAATTCCCATGATCTGCCAGCTGCAAACTGGAGAACCATGAAAGCCAGTGGCATAATTCAGTCTTCGCCAGAGGCCTGAAAACCAGAGGAGCAGATGGTGTAAGTCCGCATCCAAGTCCAAATGCCCAAGAGCACTGATATCTGAGAACAGGAGAAGATGAATGTCTCAGCTCAAGCAGAGAGCAAATTCACCCTTCCTCTACTTTTTTGTTCTGTTTAGGCCTTCAATGGATTGGATGATGCCTACCCATATTGGAGAGAGTGATCCTTACTCAGTCTACTCATTCAAATGCAATCTCTTCCAGAAACAGCCTTACAGACACACCTAGAAATAATGTTTTATGAGCTATGTGGGCATCCCCTTTAGCCCAGTAAAGTTGATACATAAAATTAACCATCACAGAGGGAAAATAAACTTGTATAAAATGCTTAGTTAAAAAAGGCAGAAATGGTGTGGGAGACAAAATTAGGAAAAAAAGTACAAGTTTTTGTTACTTACTAACAATAAGTAAGGCAATAAACAGTAACAGAACAGATATGGTGGATATTAATCCAATTATATCAGTAAGCACTCTCAGTGGTCTAAAAACAAAAATTAAAAGTCACAGATTGAGGATATTTGCATCTATGTTTGTTAATGATATTGGCCTGTAATTTTCTTTCTTGGTGGCATCTATATCTGCTTTTGGTATACATTTCTGTGTGTAAAATAGATAGCTGGGGGAATTTGCTGTATGATGCAGGGAGCTCAAATCGGGTGCCCTGTGACTACTTAGAGGGGTAGGATGGTGTGGGAGATGGGAGGGAGGTTCAGGAGGGAGGGATATATGTATGCCTATGGCTGATTCATGTTGATGCATGGCAGAAACCAACACAATATTATAAAGCAATTATCCTCCAATTAAAAGTAAATTTTAAAAAAGTCACAGATTGTCAGAGGAGATCAAAAAACAAGACCCAGTTAAATGTTATCTAAAAGAAACTCACTAAATTTAAAGACACAGTAGATTAAAAGTAAGAGGATGGATTTGACAATGTTTTTTTGGATATGACACCAAAAGTACAGGAAACAAAAGCAAAAATAGACAAATGAGATGGCATCAAACTGAAAGGCTACATGGCAAAGGAAACCACTGAAAAAATGAAGTCAACCTATGGAATGGGAGAAAATATTTACAAAGCCCTATCTCTGATAAGAGGTTAAAATATACAAAACAAATCCAAACCAGTTAAGAATTCGTATATCAAAAATATACAAACTAAACCCAAAACAATTAAGAAAATGACAATAAGACCACGCATATTGATGGTTGCTGCTGCTACTGCTAAGTCGCTTCAGTTGTGTCCGACTCTGTGCGACCCCATAGACGGCAACCCATCAGGCTCCGCCGTCCCTGGGATTCTCCAGGCAAGAACACTGGAATGGGCTGCCATTTCCTTCTCCAATGCATGAAAGTAAAAAGTGAAAGTGAAGTCGCTCAGTCGTGCCTGACTCTTAGCGACCCCATGGACTGCAGCCTACCAGGCTCCTTCATCCATGGGATTTTCCAGGCAAGAGTACTGGAGTGGGGTGCCATTGCCTTCTCGGTTGCAACAACCTACACATGGTTTATTTACATCCTGTTAAGTGTGATGAGTCGCCTAGAAACAATGTTGCGTATATGGGAGGATGTGCTCTACTGCTAAGCCACTTCAGTCGTGTCCGACTGTGCGACCCCATAGACGGCAACCCACTAGGCTCCTCTGTCCCTGGGATTCTCCAGGCAAGAATACTGGAGTGGGTTGCCATTTCCTTCTCCTATTGATGGTTACCCTAAGTGTAAATGGGTTAAATTCTCCATCCAAATGACATAGACTATCTGAATGAATACAAAAGCAAGACCTGTATATATACTGTCTACAGAAGACCTACTTCAAACCTAGGGACACATACAGACTGAAAGTGGGGGGATGGAAAAGGGTATTCCATGGAAATAGAGATCAAAAGAAAGTGAATCTTTTTCAATCTGTCTCCCAGAGTAATGGAAATAAAAGCAAAGGTAAACAAATGGGACCTAATTAAACTCAAAAACTTTTGCACAGCCAAGAAGACCATAAACACAACAAAAATACAATCCATAGAATGGGAGAAAATATTTGCAAATGATGTGACTGATAAAAGATTCGTCTCCAAAATTTATAAAAAGGTCGTGTGGCTTAATATCATCAAAACAAGCAACCCAATCCAAAAAATGGACAGAAGACTTATATGGACATTTTTCCAAAGAAAACATTCAGATGGCCAAGAGTCACATGAAAAAATGTTCAACATCACTAATTATTAGAGGAATGCAAATCAAAACTACAATATCACTTCCCACCAGTCAGAACAGATATCATCAAACAATTCACAAACTATAAATTCTGGAGAAGATTCAGGGAGAAGGGAACCTTTGTACACTGTTCACGGGAATGTAAATTGATACAGCCACTGTGGAGAATAGTTTGAATGTTCCTAAAAAAAACTAAAAATAGACTTGCCATATGATCCAGCATATCCACTCCTGGACATATACCCAGATAAAACTATAATTAAAAAGGTACATGCACCCCTATGTTCACTGCAGCACTATTTGCAATAGCCAAGACATGGAAACAACCTGAATGTCCATCTACAGATGAATGGGTAAAGAATATGGTATATATATACCACATCTTCTTCATTCAATGAAACATTACTCAGCCATTAAAAAGAATGGAAGCAACAACATGAATGGACCTAGAGATAATCAAACTAAGTGAAGTAAGTCAGAAAGAGAAAGACAAATACCATATGATATCACTTACATGTGGACTCTAAACTACAAAACAAATGAACATATCTATGAAACAGAAACAGATTCACAAGAGAGCAGGCTTGTGGTTTCCAAGGACAGGTCAGGGAAAGTGTGGAGTTTGGGATTAGCAGATGCAAACTATTATATACAGCAGCAGTCCTGCTCCACCAGTTTCCCTGGAGCACAGACTGCCTCACTCTCCACCTTGAATTCCCCTCAGTGGCTGAAGGTCAGCAGCTGCAGCAGTCACGGGACTAAATCTCTGAGAAGGCAGATGGCAAATGTCCTTGTCATTGTTGTTTAGCTGGCAATGCTCTTGGCAAGTGAAATTTGTAGTTGAATATATATATATATATATATATATATACACATACATATACATATACCTTATATATATATATATATAAGATGGAATGCAATTGAATGTTATTCAGCCATACAAAAGAAGGAAATCCTGCCATTTGCAATAATATGGATGAAACTTAAAGGGCTAAGTGAAAACAATCAGATAAAGAAATACAAATACTGTATGATCTCACTTATATGTGGAATCTAAAATAAAAAGAAACAAAAAGCAAACTCAGATACAGAGAACTGATTGGTAGTCACCAGAAGCAGGCAGCAGATAGTCAAAAATAGAAACTTCCACTTATAAAATAAATAAGTCATGAAGATGGAGTGTACTGTATGGAGACTATAGTTAGTAATACTGCTATATTTGTATATTTATAAGTTGCTAAGACTGTTGATCTTTAAAGCTCTTGTCAGAAGAATAAAAATTGTAACTGTGTGGTGATGGATGTGCATAGATTTATTGTGGTGATCATTTTGCAATATATATAAATGTTAACTTATAGAGGTGGACCATAAAGAAGGCTGAGTGCTGAAGAATTGTGGCTTTTGAGTTGTAGTCCTGGAGAAGACCCTTGAGAGTCCCTTGGACAGCAAGGACATCAAACCAGTCAATCCTAAAGGAAACCAACCCTGAATATTCATTGGAAGGACTGATCCTGAAGCTGAAGCTCCAATACTGTGGCCACTAGATGCAAAC
Organism: Bubalus kerabau; assembly: GCF_029407905.1. NCBI lineage: Eukaryota > Metazoa > Chordata > Mammalia > Artiodactyla > Bovidae > Bubalus > Bubalus kerabau. The sequence goes on from NC_073633.1 coordinate 77,342,418, forward strand.
AGCCGACTCATTGGAAAAGACCGCGATGCAGGAAAGACTGAAAGCAAAAGAAGAGGGCAGCAGAGTATGAGATGGTTAGATAGCATCACTGACTCAATAGACGTGAATCTGAGCAAACTCCAGGAGATAGTGAAGGACAGGGAAGCCTGGCATCCTGCAGTCCACGGGGTCACAAAGAGTTGGACCTGACCTAGCCTCTGAACAACAACATCTGAAACTAATATAATTATATCTCAACTTGTTAAAAATATGATGAAATACTAATCCCCCAAAAGAAGCTATCTCTCACCTATAGTTGGGTGTCCCAAAGAAAGAGATTCACATGAACCCACAAAGCAGAGTGTCAGCAACAATTACAACTAATCTGCCCTCATCTTTTACCTCTATTCCCACTTGTCCTTAATGATTCTTGCAGGATGAATTGTGGAAACCTCACTGCTTCCACTCACCATTACAAGAACATCAGGTTTGGTATCCAGGCTTCTGTTTCCAAGGTTTCTATCTATAGGTTGCAAGACTCTCCCTGGTTTCCTGAAGAAGGAAGGAAAACATTTCCTCCCTCCCCCATGCCTTATGTACTGTTCTCTGTGCTCAGTCTCACAAAGCTAGCCTTTAAGTCTACCAGATCCTATCAGCCTCAAATCCTTCTCTCCATAGAAACTGGAACCTAGTCTGAGGACCAGTTAAAGACAGCAGATACCATTGCTACCCTGAATCATCTTCCCCAGCACAAGTCCCCAGCCAAAGTCTATGAAGGGACACTATTGGGGGCTAGGACTGGGGCGGGTCAGGGATGGGGGAACGTGGTGTCTACACCACATTGGTCTAGGCTCAACAGTCAGAAATGTACTTTTTCATCACTACCTGGGCTGAGTTCAGTTCAGTTCAGTCACTCAGTTGTGTCCAGCTCTCTGTGACCCAATGGACTGCAGCATGCCAGGCTTCCCTGTCCATCACCAACTCCTAGAGCTTATTCAAAGTCATGTACATCAAGTTGGTGATGCCATCCAACCATCTCATCCTCTGTCGTCCCCTTCTTCTCCTGCCTTCAATCTGTCCCAACATCAGGGTCTTTTTCAATGAGTCAGTTCTTCCATCAGGTGGCCAAAGTATTGGAGTTTCAGCTTCAGCATCAGTCCTTCCAATGATTATTCAGGACTGATTTCTGCCGGGAGCCGGCGAGAGACATTCCACTCGTGACAAAGGTCATGAGGAAGGGGGCTCGGCATACGCAAAGGCGGGATCGAGCCTCGGGAGTGCCCCCGGATATTCTCGAGCATCTACCCCCCAAAAAACCAGAGTCTGCCTACTTTATTGCTTTGTGCTCTCACCTCTGACTTTACTGGGGGCTGTCCCCCACCACCATCTCACTCTCCCTGTCAAAGAGTTAACTTATAGCTCCAATTAATAAAGTTCCTGGGCAATTAGGAGTGTTTAAATCCAAACCCCTCAGATGGCTCTCTAACTCGCCTGACAAGTTTACCCGGACACCTACAGCTATGCATACGATTGTTTACAGTCTCCCAGCCTCCAGAGGCACGGGAAGCTTAAGATATTCAAATAGCTTAGAGCCTCTCAGAGAATTAGAAACTGTCAGAATAAAACTAGTAAAAGATTTCATTGATGAGCCAATGTTTGTTGCCAAGTTTTCACATCCCTTGAATTGTATCCTTGAATATGCATTAATTAATATAGTTGGTATGTAGAAAAAATAAGTAGTGGCCTTGGTGTTAGTAACTTTAGACCCTTAAGGTAGTAAATTCTTTCCTTTGTAAACCCATTACACATCCACCCTATAGGAACGTAATCTTATCTTCGGAATATGGCGCCAAACCTTAAAATAATTACTCTTAGAGAAAATAAGTCTTTGTTGATAAGTGCTTGTCAAGAGTCATAAAATGTTAATAGGCCTCTGGCCAGAAGATGATGTAAATCACCTAAACCATTTGTATACGATAAATCTGCAGGAAAGAAACCCTGGTTTTTGATAAGCATCAAAGACTGCTGACTTTGCATCCCCTATTATCCTCTATGTGTAACTTAGGGTATAAAAGCCCCTGTTGAAAATAAAGCTATGGGCCTTGCTCATCAACGCTTGGTCTCCCCATGTCATTCTTCCCTTTAACTTCCAGCTGAGTGTCCATCTGGAGCGTGGATATCCTCTGCGACCATTTATTTGCCTGGGCTTCTAAGACCCACTCGAGAAGGTGTCTAAGGTGGGGCACCTTCCGCTATTCGAGAGGGCGCCTGCGGCCTCCGTGGTCAGAGCTAACCTGGTGTCACGGGTTATATTGATTTTCTGCGTAAACCAAGCCACTCAGCTTCTTTTCTCCACTGAATTTTCCTACTGAGCTATCCTCATTCTATTCCTCTTTATTATCTCTAATTAACATTTGAATAGGTCGCCTAGCCGTCTCTCCTTCGAATACCCTGGATCAGCTGGGGCTGGACCCCGGCAGATTTCCTTTAGAATGGACTGGCTGGATCTCCTTGCAGCCCAAGGGACTCTCAAGAGTCTTCTCCAACACCACAGTTCAAAAGCATCAGTTCTTCAGTGCTCAACTTTCTTTATAGTTCTACTCTAACATCCATACATGACTACTGGAAAAACCATAGCTTTGACTAGATGGACCTTTGTTGGCAAAGTAATGTCTCTGCTTTTTAATGTGCTGTCTAGGTTGCTCATAGCTTTTTTTCCTAGGAGCAAGCATCTTTTAATTTCATGGCTGCAGTCACCATCTGCAGTGATTCTGGAGCCCCCAAAAATAAAGTCTCTTGCTGTTTCCATTGTTTCCCCATATATTTGCCATGAAGTGATGGGACCAGATGCCGTGAGCTTAGTTTTCTGAAGGTTGCATTTTAAGCCAACTTTTTCATTCTCTTCTTTCACTTTCATCAAGAAGCTCTTCAGCTCTTCGCTTTCTGCCATAAGTGTGGTATCATCTGCATATCTAAGGTTATTGATAATTCTCCTGGCAATCTTGATTATAGCTTATGCTTCATCCAGCCTGGCATTTCTTGTGATGTACTCTGCATATAAGTTAAATAAGCAGGGTGACAATATACAGCCTTGATGTATTCCTTTCCCAATTGTCTGTTGTTCCATGTCCAGTTCTAACTGTTGCTTCTTGACCTGAATACAGATTTCTCAGGAGACAGGTCAGGTGGTCTGGTATTCCCATCTCTTCAAGAATTTTCCATAGTTTGTTGTGATCCACAGAGTCAAAGGCTTTGGTGTAGTCAATAAAGCAGAAGTAGATGTTTTTCTGGAACTCTCTTGCTTTTTTGATGATCCAATAGATGTTGGCAAGTTGATCTCTGGCTTTCTAAATCCAGCTTGAACATCTAGAAGTTCACAGTTCACATACTGTTGAAGCCTGGCTTGGAGAATTTTGAGCATTACTTTGGTAGTGTGTGAGATGAGTGCAATTGAGTGGCAGTTTGAACATTCTTTGGCATTGCCTCTCTTTGGGATTGAAATGAAAACTTACTTTTTCCAGTCCTGTGGCCGCTGCTGAGTTTTCCAAATTTTCTGGCATATTGAGGGCAGCACTTTCACACCATTATCTTTTAAGATTTGATATAGCTCAACTGGAATTCCATCACCTCCACTAGCTTTTTTCGTAGTGATGCTTCCTAAGGCTCACTTGACTTTGTATTCCAGGATGTCTGGCTCTAGGTGAGTGATCACACCATTGTGGTTATCTGGGTCATGAAGATATTTTTTGTATAGTTCTTCTGTGTATTCTTGCCACCTTTTCTTACTGTCTTCTGCTTCTATTAGGTCCATACCATTTCTGTCCTTTACTGTGCCCATCTTTGCGTGAAATGTTCCCTTGGTATCTCTAATTTTCTTGAAGAGATCTCTAGTCTTTCCCATTTTATTGTTTTCCTCTATATCTTTGCACTGATCACTGAGGAAGGCTTTCTTATCTCTCCTTGCTATACTTTGGAACTCTCCATTTATTGGGTATATCTTTCCTTTTCTCCTTTGCTTTTTTCTTCTCTTCTTTTCACAGCTATTTGTAAGGCCTCAGAGAACCATTTTGCCTTTTTGCATTTCTTTTTCTTGGGGATGTTCTTGATCACTGCCTCCTGTACAGTGTCACGAAACTCTATCCATAGTTCTTCAGGAACTCTGTCTATCAGATCTAATCCCTTGAATCTACTTGTCACTTCCACTGTATAATCATAAGAGATTTGATTTAGGTCATACCTGAATGGTCTAGTGGTTTCCCTACTTTCTTCAATTTAAGTCTGAATTTGGCAATAAAGAGTTCATGAACTGAGCCACACTCAGCTCCTGGCCTTGTTTTTGCTGACTGTATAGAGCTTCTCCATCTTTGGCTGCAAAGAATATAATCAATCTGATTTCAGTATTGACCACCTGGTGATGTCCATGTATAGAGTCTTCTCATGTGTTGTTGAAAGAGGGTGTTCATGGGCAGGAGCGATCCTCCATGCTAGGGTATTGGCAAGCCATTCTGTGTCTGTATATATTAGGAATGATTCTTAAAACACAATGTGGCTGGAATTTTTTAAAAAGTCATTTACAAATGTATGTAAATGTACGGTGGATGAAGATGGTGGTATAGAAAGACGTGTGCTCATCTTCTCCTGTGAGAACTCCAAAATTACAGCTTGCTGCTGAACAACCATAACAGGAGAATGTTCAGTTCAGTTCTGTCCAGTTGCTCTGTCATGTCCGACTCTTTGCGACCCCATGAATTGCAGCATGCCAGGCCTCCCTGTCCATCACCAACTCCCGGAGTTAATCCAAACTCATGTCCATTGAGTCGATGATGCCATCCAGCCATGTCATCCTCTGCCATCCCCTTCTCCTCCTACCCCCAATCCCTCCCAGCATCAGAGTCTTTTCCAATGAGTCAACTCTTCGCATCAGGTGGCCAAAGTACTGGAGTTTCAGCTTTAGTATCAGTCCTTCCAAAGAACACCCAGGACTGATCTCCTTTAGAATGGACTGGTTGGATCTTCTTGCAGTCTAAGGGACTCTCAAGAGTCTTCTCCAACACCACAGTTCAAAAGCATCAATTCTTCGGCGCTCAGCTTTCTTCACAGTCCAACTCTCACATCCATACATGACTACTGGAAAAACCATAGCCTTGACTAGACAGAACTTGGTTGGCAAAGTAATGTCTCTGCTTTTGAATATGCTATCTAGGTTGGTCATAATTTTCCTTCTAAGGAGTAAGTGTCTTTTAATTTCATGGCTGCAATCACCATCTGCAGTGATTTTGGAGCCCCCAAAAATAAAGTCTGACACTGTTTCCACTGTTTCCCCATCTATTTCCCATGAAGTGATGGGACCGGATGCCATGATCTTCGTTTTCTGAATGTTGAGCTTTAAGCCAACTTTTTCACTCTCCACTTTCACTTTCATCAAGAGGCTTTTGAGTTCCTCTTCACTTTCTGCCATAAGGGTGGTGTCATCTGCATATCTGAGGTGATTGATATTTCTCCTGGCAATCTTGATTCCAGCTTGTGCTTCTTCCAGCCCAGTGTTTCTCATGATGTACTCTGCAGTACATGATGCTTATTAAGTTAAATAAGCAGGGTGACAATATACAGCCTTGATGAATTCCTTTTCCTATTTGGAACCAGTCTGTTGTTCCATGTCCAGTTCTAAGTGTTGCTTCCTGACCTGCATATAGGTTTCTCAAGAGGCAGGTCAGGTGGTCTGGTATTTGATCCCACCAAATAAAGATATCCCACATCCAAGGGCAAAGAAAAAGCCTCAGCAAGATGGTAGGAGGGGTGAAATCGTGTTTAGAATCAAAACCTCTACTCACCAGAGGTGCTTGGAGGCTTCAAGGAAACCTTGTGCAAACCAGGACACAGAGACCCCACAGAGACTAAGCCAGAACTGTATTCGAGTATCCCCAGTGGAGGTGCAGGTCAGCAGTGGTGTGCTGCAGAGGCAGGGGCTCTGGGTGCAGTAGACCTGGATATGGCATAAGCCCTTTTGGAGGAGGTTGCCATTAACACCACAATAGAGCTGCCAGAACTTACACAGGACTGGGGAAACAGACTCTTGGAGGGCACAAACAAAACGTTGTGAGAAAGGAGCAGTGACCTCACAAGAAACTGACCCAGACTTGCCCCTGAGTGTCCAGGAGTCTCCAGCAGAGGCATGGGTTGGTGGTGGCCTGCTGCAGGGTCAGGGGCACTCAGTGCCGCAGTGCATGCATGGGATCTTCTGAAGGATGTTTCCATTATCTTCATTGCCTCCACCATAGTTTGGCCTCTGGTCAAAGAATAAGGAGGGAACACAGCCCCACCCATTAACAGAAAATTGGATTAAAGATTTACTGAGCATGGCCCAGCCCATCAGAATAAGACCCAGTTTCCCCTTTAGTCAGTCTCTCCCATCAGGAAGCTTCCATAAGCTTCTTATCCTTAGGGCCAACAGAATGAAAACCACAGTCATAGAAAACTAATCAAACTGATCACATGGATGACAGCCTTGCCTAACTCAGTGAAACTATGAGCCGTGCCATGTAGGACCACCCAAGACAGATGAGTCATGGTGGAGAGTTCTGACAAAATGTGGTCCACTGGAGAAGGGAATGGCAAACCACTTAAGTATTCTTGCCTTGAGAACAGTATGAAAAGGCAAACAGATAAGACACTGAAAGATGAACTCCCCAGGTCGGTAGGTGCCCAATACGCTACTGGAGATCAGTGGAGAAATAACTCCAGAAAGAATGAAAAGATGAATCCAAAGCAAAAACAATACCCAGTCGTGGATGTGACTGGTGATGGTAGTAAAGCCCAATGCTGTGAAGAACAATATTGCATAGGAACCTGGAATGTTAGGTCCATGAATCAAGGCAAATTGGAAGTGGTAAAAAAGGAGATGGCAAGAGTGAGCATCAACAATTTAGGAATCAGTGAACTAAAATGGACTGGAATGGGTGCATTTAACTCAGATGACCATTATATCTACTACTGTGGGCAAAAATCCCTTAGAAGAAATGGAGTAGCCATCATAGTTAACAAAAGAGTCTGACATGCAGTACTTGGATGCAATCTCAAAAAGAACAAAATGATCTCTGTTCATTTCCAAGGCAAACCATTCAATATCACAGTAATCCCAGTCTATGCCCCAACCAGTAATGCTGCTGAAGCTGAAGTTGAACAGTTCTATAAAGACCTACAAGATCTTCTGGAACTAACACCCAAAAAAGATGTCCTTTTCATTATAGGGGACTGGAATGCAAAAGTAGGAGGTCAAGAGATACCTAGAGTAACAGGCAAATTTGGCCTTGGACTACAAAATGAAGCAGGTCAAAGGCTAACAGAGTTTTGCCAAGAGAACACACTGGTCATAGCATACCTGGGCTGAGGTAGCCCAGAAACCTGGGTGTTCAGAGGGTAAAGCTGATGACCTTTCTTTTTCTTCCCAACAGAGGCATTTTTGCTGAAATCAATGCATATAAGGTAAAATTACCTATTGTCTATCAGGGAATTCCTTGGAAAAAAAAAAAAGGCTTTCATTATTACATTTTGTGTCTTCTGTCGAAGGTATCCATGGATAAGTCAGCACTGCCCTCTACTGGATAATCTGTTTACTACTCTACTGTGTCTGTGCTTAAGTTGCTCAGTCGTGTCTGACTCTTTCTGACGCCATGGACTGTAGCTCACCAGGCTCTTTTGTCCATGGGGATTCTTCATGCAAGAACACTGGAGTGGGTTGCCATGCCCTCCTCCAGGGGATATTCCCAATCCAGGGATGGAACCCAGATCTCCCACATTGCAGGTGGATTGGTTTAAATAGAATCTTTTATTTCTTCCTGGCCCCTGGCCCCTTCCCCCTCCACCACTGAATTTCAGAGAAAGATGCATGGAAACCAAGATGTTCAAGCTGTCTGGATATTCCTCCATGCTTATTAATATGGTCAGATAATATGTTTCTCAAAAGGGGGGCTTCCTTCTTTAATTTTGAGAATTGAAAGTTTAAAAAATTAATTCCAATCCATTAACATCAAAGAGAAAGAGTCAGAAAGACAGAGATAGAGATGAGGGAAAGAAACAGAGAGAGACAGGGAGGCAGAGACAGATAGAGAACCAGAGAATGAGAGCCAGTTCTCATCAGAGTAAATGAGTACTGGTTTCCTACTTTGGCAACCTCAAAAATAAACTCAAGTAAATGCTTTCTTTGTGACATCACCAGCTGCGGTTCTTATAATGTGTACACTAATTCTAGCTCATGAGATTAACATTTTATCTTCTTGAGACAAAATTTAAGTTGTGAGCTTGGTCAACTATAATGATCAGTTTTCCTGCTGTGAAAATGTTACACTTCTACCAAAACAGGTTAAATTACGGTTGATTGGGAGTCAGCCAGCAACCTGCTGTATCCGACATAGTAACAGCATGAAAAACAACTGATACTGAGTCCAAATTCAGATTTACACAAAAAATAGTAATTAAAAGATGCTACTACACAAATAGTTCTTACAAGGGGGAGAAAAAGGAAAAAGAAAAGAATACCTAATCAAATTACAATATATGCCTACATTATCCCAACAAGAACATCTGGATACAGCCTTAACAAGACAAATGCAAACCAGAATAAGCCATCATTTCTGGGTTAAAGATCCCAAACGAGGCTCTCCAACCCTGACCCCCATCATCTCTCCCAGAAGCAGTCTCAAATCCTGGAAGGATCATTGCTTTAGCCTAAAACACCTGGATTCAAATTCCAGCTCTGCCATTATGTGGCTTTGAGAAAGACCTTGTTTTCCTTATCTGCAAGGTGGAGGTAATAAGACATAAATCATAGAGTCTGAGGAAATTTAAATGAAATGAAACATGTAAATCACTTAGTATCTGGCATATATTTGGGTTTCAATAAAACTATGGTTTTCCCTTGTCCCTCTTCCTCCAAATTCTTTTAGCAACCAGGTTACTAGACAACTCTGGGTGCCACACAGGTCATCACTTGAAAGCGAAATGTCTAAAATTCTTCTCCCTCTATGTCTTCTTCCCTAATTGCTGCTACTGCTATTCACCTAGTTGTCCAAATGAAACACCTGAACATCACCCCAGGTGCTATGTTCTTGCTCACTTCCATATGTGTATTATAAAACTCCTCTGTCAGCTTCTCTGGAGGCTCAGTGGTAAAGAATCTGCCTGCCAGTGCAGGAGACACAAATTCCATCCCTGATCCAGGAATATGCCACATGCCACCGAACAGCTAGGCCCACGTGCTACAAGCATTGAGCCTGTGCTCTAGACCCCGGAAGCCGCAACAACTGAATCCATGTGCCACAACCACTGAAGCCCACATGCCCTAGAGCCCACCACGGTGAGAGAAGCTACCACAATGAGAAGCCTGAGCACCACAGTTAGAGAGTATCCCGGGCTCTCTGCAACTAGAGAAAAGCCCATGCAACAACGAAGACTCTGTACAGCCAAAAAGACACAAATAAATAAAATTATATAAATAAATAAAATAAAATTATATTAAAAAAATATCCTCTGCCTTCATGACTCAGTAGATGTTACCTCTCCAGGGAAAAGCCTGGATTTCTCTGATCCTCTCAGGCTAAGTTAAGTTCTTGATCTGGTCCCATGTTCCCATAGATATGTCTATTAGAGAATAGGTTTTAATATGTTGTGACTTGTTTCTCTTTTCCACTGGGCTGTGAGTACTCTTAGAGCAGAGATTGTGTCATTCAAAGTTTCACTCCCAGGTACTAACATTGAACTTGGCACGTGAAGATGCCAAAAACCATTTGTGGAATAAATGAATAGATTAATGAATATGTTCTTGGAGCTGCCAGAATGGTACCTCTTTCCCTTATGGAGCAACAGCATTAGGAGTCAGATGGAGAATGTCATAGGAACCCACAAGCCAGGATCAGGCTTCCTATTCCTCCCCCAAGTTTAGATTTCTAGACCCTGGAAGTCAGACAAGAGCAGACATCATCTCACAGGGGAAGTGGTCATCTGCCTCATGTCTATTACATGTAGAGTAGAGAGTCTGCTTCCAGAAGCTTGTCCATCAGCCTTGACCCGGGTGTGCTTTCCCACAGAATCCAGGGCAGAGGGAAATGTATGCTTTTTGCAGGGAGGCCAGTTCTAAAACTGAGAATGCATGTATTAGTGCAAGTTGTTGGTGCCAGCTGCGGAAGGCAGTGATGCTGAAATCCAGCTCATACTCTACTTGCTAAGCCGGGCACGGTAGCTTGAATCTGTGTTGAATGAAGATGCCATCTGCTTGGTGAGCCCTTTGTTTAGAGGGCTGTGTCCATCCAGAGTGGGACCTTTGTCTCATTTGCACAAAAGCTCTGTGTGGACACATGGGACCCTATTATATATCCTTTCCTCAAATCTCGCCAATCAGATGTATCTTTTCCCCTCCCTTGGAGAAGATGTTAACAGACAGAAGAAAGGGTGGAAACTCCCTTCTCAATGCTTCCAAAAGGATGGATGTCTTATTTTTTTATGAGTGAGGAGAGGAAGGGAAGAGTTCTCCCTAAGAAAAATAGGTGGGGAGAAGAGAATTAGCATTAAATGAACATCTACTATGTGCCAGATATTGGAGCACATGATTTGGATAAATCATTTCATATTCAAGCAAGTCTGTAAAGGGACTTCCCTGGTGGCCCAGTGGCTAAGACTCCATCTTCTCAATCCAGGGGGCCCAGGTTCCATCCCTGGTCAGGAAACTAGATCCCACATGCCTCAACTAAGAGTTCACATGCCACAACTAAGACCCAGTGCAGCCAAATAAACATTAAAGGGTCTGGGTTGGGGGAGGAGCAAGTCTGTAAAAACTGGTACCTCCAGATGATTGTCCTGAGGATTAGAGCCAGGAAGACCACATACCCAAAAGTGATGACAGTGGTCCCAAAGCCCACCATCTTACCCCAGCCCATGACCCTTCATCTTCAGACAGAGATCTTACTAGTAGAGACTCATTCCTAGTAGTTCAGGAGCTAAAGGGCATGAAGCTGAACAATGCAGACACCTATATTTTCCCAACGACCTGAACCAAGGAATGCCATTGAGGCAGCACCCAGTTTTCAAACAGGTACCTTCTAAAAGTTCATTCCAAGACTAAGACTTAACAAATACTTTTTCTAAGTTATAAATGAAGGTTAGATTCTTGGACTAGCTTACAGAACTGTTTTTAATATGGTTTGGAACCTGAAGCCCTGAAATAGAGCTTCTCTGGTCCTCTGTGAATGCAGAGGCCTGTGGGCACCCTTATGAGCTGGTAAGCTCCAAGATGGACTGACTGTTTATGTATAAAGGAGGTTTGTAAGGCAAGCAGCATAGAATGAAGGGCTTATGTAAAAAGTCCTACGAAGAATGTTTTGAACATCTTTATTGCAGGCTTTCTCCATCCCAGCACAATCAACATTTGGGCCATATAATTCTTTTTGTAGGGGAGCTGCTCAGGGCATTCCTCAATTGTTCAGGGAACTGTTCACATTTAGCAGTATCTCTGGCCTTAGCCCACTAGATGCCAGTAACAGCATCCGAGCACCAGTTTTCTGTTTACAGGCAAGGAACTGTCCCCTGAGGGACCAAAACCACTCTTCACCGAGGCTTTGGAATTCAGTGATCTCTGAATGATGGCTGACAACCACTTCAGTCCTCTGTAGCTCTCAAAGGCTAGAAACCCAGGCTTCTGTGGATAAACTACTAATGTGCAAAAACACATAACATTATTAAAGGAAAACACAATTTTAAGGGTAGTTGAGGATTATTTGCATTATCTTTAAAGCTTGAATACCTTTAAAGACCTAGGTATTTTAATACCCTGGAAAGATTTAACACCATTTTCTTAAATAAGGGATGTTTGAAAATTGCTTTTCAGTTTCAAATAAAATATACTGTTCCTCAGAAGAGTCTAAGACGTTTTAGGCGAATTATGATACATTTGTTTTCAGGTGCTGATTTGGCATCAACAATGGGCCTTTTCTTTGGCTGTAAACAGAAAAATGTGGGTGTGGGCATAATGAAGCAATTGTACCGTTGGAAATAGTGAATAACCCACATCCTTCATAGAGAGGATCATGCTACCTTTACAGCGCAGGCCAAGAAAATTCCCACGATGCCCAGTCACAGAGAAGAGTTTCAGATTCCACAAAATACTCTGAGTCCTGTATTCCACTATTCTCTGCTTTCAAAGGAATGAAAAGTGAAGTTTCCTTCACAGGTCCTCATGCTAATGCCCAACTGCCCCCTGGGGAGGGTTCACCCTCTCTTTTATATGAAAATTAAAATTCTTATGCGATCAACGTCAAAATCTCCATTCACAGATGACTACAGAGGCAGTGAGTTGCTCTCAAAAGGTTACCCAAAGCAGAGGAAGGAATCAAATTCCAGGACTTAGATCTCCCGACTCCTCTGTAGACATTATTATATAGTCTCCACCTGGACATTATTATATTTCCTCCACCTGGGGGCAGAATTCTGGGAGTTAGCTATCACCATTAACCTGACCCCACTCCTCTTCTGCATCCCTTACCACCAAGTTGAAACCATTCATAGTTTGTATACGAGCAGAGTGGATCAGTCAAGAGCAGGGATTCTGGAGCCAGATCTGGACCTGGATCCAGAAGTTCAGTTCTGTCACTTCCTGGCTCTGGAAGACCTTTCGTACCCTCACCTCAGCTTATGTGTGCCTGTTTCCTCATCTCTCCAACTGAGACCACAAAAATGCCTATTTCCTAAAGTGGTTATGAGACATAAATGAGCAAATATTTGTAAAGTGCATAGAACAGTGTCTTACATCTAGCAAGTGCTATGAAAATATTTGTTAGACAAAATTATAAAATAAATAAGGCAACATGAGGCTTTGGTTCCATTATTACAATCAGGCAATGCCCTACAAGAAAAATTCAGAAATATGCTTTTTGTCTCCTACTGTACGACCTTCTTTCAATCCCTTCTTCCTTTTTCTATGTTCATCTTGAGCCCCCTTTCCAGCTTCCTACCAGGGTGTTCAGTTCAGTTCAGTTCAGTTCAGTCACTCAGTCGTGTCCGACTCTTTGCAACCCCATGAATCGCAGCATGCCAGGCCTCCCTGTCCATCACCAACTCCCGGAGTTCACTCAAACTCATGTCCATCGAGTCTGTGATGCCATCCAGCCATCTCATCCTCTGTTGTCCTCTTCTCCTCCTGCCGCCAATCCCTCCCAGCATCAGAGTCTTTTCCAATGAGTCAACTCTTCGCATGAGGTGGCCAAAGTACTAGTTTCAGCTTTAGCATCATTCCTTCCAAAGAACACCCAGGGCTGATCTCCTTTAGAATGGACTGGTTGGATCTCCTTGCAGTCCAAGGGACTCTCAAGAGTCTTCTCCAACACCACAGTTCAAAAGCATCAATTCTTCGGCACTCAGCTTTCTTCACAGTACAACTCTCACATCCATACATGACCACTGGAAAAACCATGGCCTTGACTAGACGGACCTTTGTTGGCAAAGTAATGTCTTTGCTTTTTAATATGCTATCTAAGTTGTTAGCAGATGACAACTGGTAATGTTTGAAGGTGCCTTCAATGAAGAAGTCTAAGCTTCTTCTCGGAGAGACCTTTGAATTCTACAGAGACTATGAAAGGCTAAGAAGTTATCAGAGCTTAAAGAAATGAAGCTCCAACACTGACACATCAGTGAGGAGTTGTGTTTTCAGTACAGGAGATACTTCCTTTATCTGGTCTGTACACTCCTGAGGCTGTCCCTGGGGCAAATGGTAATGTAAGTTAATAGTTCTGTGCTTAAAAATTAAATTTTAAAAATAAACAGCCTCAAATTTCTGTATTCCAGCATATGGCAATTGTGGTACTGTCTGAAATGAGTCATCCTAAACCCAAGTTAGAAGCAAACATAAGTTTCCAGATGTTGAAAATGTTTTTATTTTTTACTAAATAAAAAAGCAAGATGAGTGTGTTTTTCATACTGCTTATTTTTACTAGCAGTTAATGTTTACTCACTTCTGATTTTCCTAAGATGATCCTCTTGTAAGCTGTGGCCTAAATGCATTTAAATTGCCTTTGAATATTCTAAGCAACCCTTACTACCATGGAAACAGAACCAAGGATATGCAAGATGTCTCCTCTGCAATGGAATTTGGTGCTTTAGATATTTTTGATTGGTTGCCCTTCTCTGAAATGCAGTCCTGTCAGTTGGATTTACTTTTATTATCCATGGGAGCACACAGTTCACCACATAGTGGAAAATGCCATTCATCTGATAATGCCTTCCAGAGACATTCCCAGTCATGGGCAGAACTAGTAGGGCCAAATCCACATGTGTCAGAAAACATGGGCAGGTCTAATCCAGAAAGATTTAGGCATTTGTCCAGTGGTCTATGAGGTAACCTGCACCTTCTGTACTTTTATTAGTAGAGGAGAAAAGATGATGTTCCAGGGCCCCAAAGAATGCTGTGTAATGCCCTGGCTCTTGAGGATGTGATTTGGCTGTTGTATAATTCTGTATAAAGGGCATATGAGATAGTAATAGTACAGGGTCAAAATTGAGAAAGAGACAATTTCTACCTCTGTTGATAAAGTGTTTATAAGCTTAATAAAATAATTTAGCTGTTCCTCCCATATGTAAAATGATTACTTATAGAGTGTAGACTTAGAGCTTGGGTTCAACTTGAGGTCAATGTTTGTAAACTAATGATCCTTTGGAGGAAAGATGAGACATAAAGAACAAAAAATATAGTTTCCTTTGTTTCATCAATCCATGATGAAGATGGGAGAAAAATGTCAAGGTAAAGTCTGTCTGGTTCAAAAAATACCACCTGAGACATGATTAGAATCCATCTCAGTTATTTAAACGCACAGTGTTCCCATGCCTCCTAGAATAACTAGATCCATGAAACGTGCAAAGGCTTAAAACAAATACTTGTGATTTTTTTATTCATTTTTTCTTCTCTTTCTAGAGTTACGTGGAATTCTCTGGACATGTATCAAGAGACTAGCTGTTTATTAGGCTAAATATCATGGCAATAAAAGGGCACAGAGGCCAAATAAGCCGAGTCTACCTGCCCTTTGCCCTGCATAGAAGTGATTGTGATGTTTAGATGTTGAAAGATGAAAACACTGACAAGAAAGGTTAATCACTATTGCATATAAAAGGCCTGGCGTGCTGCGATTCATGGGGTCGCAAAGAGTCGGACACGACTGAGCAACTGAACTAAATTGAACTGACACATCCATGAGAAATATATTAATAAATATATTCACAGGTTCTAAAAGACGAAGGTGCACAGATAGTTTATGTGAATGGATATAAAACTGGTGTATAGAAACTTGAAAGGAAATTTAATAAGTAACAATGGCATCCCACTCCTGTACTCTTCCCTGGAAAATTCTATGGATGGAGGAGCCTGGAAGGCTGCAGTCCATGGGGTCGCTGAGGGTCAGACACGACTGAACGACTTCACTTTCACTTTTCACTTTCAGTTTTCACTTTCATGCATTGGAGAAGGAAATGGCAACCCATTCCAGTGTTCTTGCCTGGAGAATCCCAGGGACGGGGGAGCCTGATAGGCTGCTGTCTATGGGGTCACACAGAGTTGGACACGACTGAAGTGACTTAGCAGCAGCAGTAGCAGCAACCCAATAAATGAAAAAAGAACTATTTTATAACTGATTACCAAAAGCAATTTAATTATCTAATGCTGGTAGTTATGGAAGGTAAGACATATTTTGTCTGTGGCCACCAGCATCTTCGGAACTATCTTTGTACATTAGAGGAAGTTGTCAAGTTCTAAGTCCTACCTCTTAAGGAAAAATACAGAACTCATTTCCCCAAGTTCCTTTGCAACAAAGATATAGACATGTAGCTTACAAATACATCCAATTAAGAATTTGATATAGAAGAGGAAATGTGTATCCATATATTCATCAATCCGTGATGGAGATGGGAGAAAAATGTCAAGATAAAGTCTGTCTCGTTCAAAAAACACCACCTAATACATGATTCATTTTCACAGAACTTACTTTCTGATGGAGATGACAGCAGAGGTGAACAGCTTTGAGGACAGCAGAGTTTCTATCAGCCAGTACACTGACTCAGCATGTGGGGTGCAGTGGTGTCTCCTGATCACAACAGAATCTCCTCTGGAACCGATGCATAGTGTGGTGTAGGGATCCTTCATGGCTGTGGAGCCTCCAAGACATATTCACTGAACCTCTGGAAGGGCCAATAAGTTCTTTAGTTTGCAACTAAAGACCTTGGTTAATGTAGTGTGTGCATCCATACATCCTTCATGCAAATGCAAATTGCAATGCCCCTTTTGTAAAGTGCGGTAGTATTGAATATCATTTATCAAGATCCATTAAAAACACTTATCCCTGACTCACTAACCCTCTTCTAAGTCTTTATGGTAAGGAAATAGCCCAAAGGAAGGAAAATGGCCCTGTGAATGGACATGATTTAAAATTTCAAAGGATTAGGAACAATCTGAAGGCTCAGCAACAGGGGACAATTGAGTTACAGTATACCCTTGGTAGTCAATAGAATCGCAGCATTGCTGCATGGTCAGGGCTTGTGATACACAATTTTGTTGGAGGGAGGTGAGGGGACTTAAAGCTGCATTTAGATAAAGTGTGTGCTCTTCTTCCTTTGACTGAATATTTATTTGAGGCTTTCTGTGGGAAATGAAGAATGAGATTTGTGCTTTTTGTGCTCAGTTGCTCAGTTGTGTCCAACTCTTTGCACCCCCATAGACTGTAGCCTGCCAGGCTCCTCTGTCCACAGGGATTCTCCAGGCAAGAATACTGGAGTGGGTGGCACTAAAACCTGCCTCATTATCTCCTCCAGAGCTGCCACTATTGGCAGATATTGCACAGTGAATAAAGTAATTGTTAGGAAGCTTATGTAGCAAGGTATGAAAAAATGCTCATGGTATCTTGTCAAGGGAATAGAGTAAAGCACAACATTATATCTATGTTGTGACCACAGTTATGTAAAAAAATGATAATAGTAAATCGACCCAGGTCTGGAAGGAAGCACAGAAAGACAGTAGGATTCACTGAGTGATAGAATTGTCAACAAATATTTTGTTCTTATTTTCTGTGAAGGCCATTTAATGCAACGAATATTTTTATGCTTTACAAAATTATCTTCTAAGTGTTAAAATTATATCTTCTCTTTGACCGCGTGTCCATGATGTCGTGTAGTACTGTCACCTGCTCAGTGAGGATGGCTTTGACACCTATTGTTTTTTGGCACAGTTAGATTCAATCTGGGCTCTGGGCAACCTGGCTACTTTTGATGTGCATGGATCCATAGGAGCAAAGGAAAAAGGCACCACTCTAGAAAATCACTAGCCACATAGGCTTTTCCATCAGAGCTCTAAAAATATAACTGCTCACATAAAATGATGGGGACTGCTGGTGAGAGAGGAAACTGGCAAATCTCTTTGGCATTATCTACTAAAGTTGGAGGTATCCTTACACTGTGACCCAGAAATTTCACTCCTCGTTACTTACTTTGGAGAAACTATTGGCACATTTGCAGCAGTAAATATGTACAAGAATCTTTATAGTGTATATTCCTATTCACTAAAACTGAAAAAAATGCCAGTGTTCATCAATGGTAAATGGGTAAAAAAAAATGAGTAAGTGCATAGCATCATCACATAGTACGGTATAGCAATGAATGTATACAAACTACATTTAGAGTCAACAAAATGAATGAAGCTCATAAACAAGCAAGATATGCAGTATGGCTGTTTATAAAGAGTTTAAAAGTAGGCAAAATTACTCTATGCTATTTAGGGATCCATACAAAATTGGTGAAACTCCAAAGTAAAGTAAGGAAAAAGATGGACTCAAATGTCAAGAGAGTGGTTCCTTCTGGGGAGGGCAAGGAGTTGTGTTTGGAAGGAGGCATAGCGGGGCTTCTGGCCTAGCAATGTTCTTCCCTGATTAGTGGTGTTTGGCAGATTTTTCACTCCTTAATTTCACATTAAGCAGTGGTACATTTGTGTTTTGCACTCCTTTCTTTATGTACAGGAAAGTTTATGTTTTGAAAACAGAAAGAGAGGAGACACTCATGTGTCAGTGAGGCGGTTATAAGAAGACATTTCTTCTAGAAACAGAAACCACTTTCAGTTCATCCAAGTAGAAATTAGAGAGTGGAGGAGTTTGTTGAGACCTTCATTAATGAAATGGAGCCACCCCCAGGATCTATTTATCTAGGAGCATGGTTCAGAAACAGTACTTAATGAATAAATGTAAGGTTTGAATTCCCCAAAGCAAGGTATTAGATGGACCACCAGGAACTGTGCCTTTGAAAAGCTCCAGGTAGTGGAAATGAGAGCCCTCTGGAGGCTGGTGCCCCAAGAGAAGGAGACCTCTTTAAGTTTCGGCCACGGCCTTCTCTGGACAACAGAGAAGTTGAGGTTGCAGCCTCTGGATCCGAATTAGGGTTGGGTTGTCCCTCACTGTCAGGGATGCAGGCATGTGTGTTAACTGACCGATCTCCATAGGGCTTGGTGGCCCATGAAATTGATCTGAGATGAAGGAGGAAAGGGTCTCAGGGACTGCTAGCCTGAAGGCAGGACATCAACAATTTTAAATGGAACCTAG
The DNA here is from genome assembly GCF_029407905.1 of Bubalus kerabau. Classification (NCBI taxonomy): domain Eukaryota; kingdom Metazoa; phylum Chordata; class Mammalia; order Artiodactyla; family Bovidae; genus Bubalus; species Bubalus kerabau. The sequence goes on from NC_073633.1 coordinate 77,361,005, forward strand.
AATGCCAGAACAGTAAGAAGAGAGTTTTCACTACATCTTTCCATAACCACTGAGGACACCTGGCTCACTGCCCTGCTTATAAACTTCTGCCCTGGAAAATTTAAGGGAAGTCTATCGAACCCTCCTCAAACTGACTTGGAAAGCAAATACTTAGCAATTTGCTCCTTGATAGGTCAACATCAACTGGAGGGTCTGCCCTAAACTAAACAATCTACTAAGAACCCCGAGTTTGTATTGATTACCTGTGCATTTGAAATCTATTGTCTGGGCTACTTACAAATCTGTAGGAATGGAGGTGAATTTATACATTCTTGTCTGGTGGAGATGCAAATAATTTCTATCTGGTGGAAAAGATAATCCCAAAGGTTATGGTATGGCCTTTTGGACATTAACCAGTTTTGTGTATAACCCAGAAATTTTACACTAGCATTGTCAAAAAAATACCTAGTTTCTTAAATGCTTCTTGTGCTCAGTTGCTCAGTCACATCTGTCTCTTTGCAACCCCATGGATTATAGCCTGCCAGGCTCCTCTGTCCATGGAATTTTCCAGGCAAGAATACTGGAAAGGGTTGCTATTTCTTCCTCCAGGGGATCTTCCCAATGGGGGATTGAACCTGTGTCACTTGTGGCTCCTGCATTGGCAGGCTGATTCTTTAACACTGCGCCACCTGGAAAGTCTCAAATGCTCTTTGGACAAGTTTTAAAATAAATCGGAGGTGAAAGTGAAAGTTACTCAGTCGTGTCCCACTCTTTGCGACTCCATGAACTATACAGTCCATGAAATTCTCCAGATCATAATACTGGACTGGGTAGCCCTTCCCTTCTCCAGGGGATCACCCAACCCAGGGATCAAACCCAGGTCTCCCGCATTGCAGGTGGATTCTTTACCAGCTGAGTCAGGAGGGAAGTCTAAGAATACTGGAGTGGGTAGACTCTGCCTTCTCCAGCAGATCTTCCTGACCCAGGAATCGAACTGGGGTCTCCTGCATTGCAGGCAGATTCTTTACCAAAGACAGCCTTCAGAATAGGAGAAAATAATAGCAAACAAAGCAACTGACAAAAAATTAATCTAAAAAATATACAAGCAACTCCTGCAGCTCAATTCCAGAAAAATAAATGACCCAATCAAAAAATGGGCCAAAGAACTAAACAGACAGTTCTCCAAAGAAGACATACGGATGGCTAACAAACACATGAAAAGATGCTCAACATCACTCACTATCAGAGAAATGCAAACGCAAATCAAAACCACTATGAGGTACCATCTCACGTCGGTCAGAATAGCTGCTATCAAAAAGTCTACAAACAATAAATGCTGGAGAGGGTGTGGAGAAAAGGAAACCCTCTTACACTGTTGGTGGGAATGCAAACTAGTACAGCCACTATGGAGAACAGTGTGGAGATTTCTTAAAAAACTGGGAATAGAACTGCCATATGACCCAGCAATCCCACTGCTGGACATACACACTGAGGAAACCAGAATTGAAAGAGACACGTGTGCCCTAATGTTCATCGCAGCACTGTTTATAATAGCCAGGACATGGAAGCAACCTAGATGTCCATCAGCAGATAAATGGATAAGAAAGCTGTGGTCCATATACACAATGGAGTATTACTCAGCCATTAAAAAGAATACATTTGAATCCATTCTAATGAGGTGGATGAAACTGGAGCCTATTATACAGAGTGAAGTAAGCCAAAAAGAAAAACACCAATACAGTATACTAACACATATATATGGAATTTAGAAAGATGGTAACAATAACCCTCAGAGAAGGCAATGGCACCCCACTTCAGTACTCTTGCCTGGAAAATCCCATGGATGGAGGAGCCTGGTGGGCTACAGTCCATGGGGTTGCTAAGAGTTGGACATGACTGAGTGACTTCACTTTCACTTTTCATTTTCATGCATTGGAGAAGGAAATGGCAACCCACTCCAGTGTTCTTGCCTGGAGAATCCCAGGGACGGGGAAGCCTGGTGGGCTGCCATCTATGGGGTTGCACAGAGTCGGACATGACTGAAGCGACTTTGCAGCAGCAGCAGCAACAATAACCCTGTATGCGAGACAGCAAAAGAGACACAGATGTATAGAACAGTCTTTTGGACTCTGTGGGAGAAGGCGAGGGTGGGATGATCTGATAGAATAGTATTGAAACATGTATATTAAATATATGAAACAGATTTCGAGTCCAGGTTTGATGCATGAGACAGGGTGCTCAGGGCTGGTGCACTGGAATGACCCAGAGGGATGGGATGGGGAGGGAGGTGGGAGGGCGGTTCAGGATAGGGAACACATGTAAACCCATGGCTGACTCATATCAATGTATGGCAAAAACCACTACAATATTGTAAAGTAATTAGCCTCCAACTAAAATAAATAAATTTTTAAAAAATGGAAGAAATGATGAAAAAAAAAAAGATTCTTTACACACTAAGCCATCAAATTCCTAAGGAAAAATAAAAGGAAGCTTCATGACAGACCATGTGAATCAGTTAAACAAGCTACAAATTGAAAGCGAATATTAGCAAACCACATATCCAGCAAAGACTCATATCTTAAATACATATAAAAATAAAAATTCAACACAAAAAAAATCCCCCAAATAATCCAACTAGAAAATAGGTCAAAGTCATAAACATTTATTTCACTGAAGATGGTAAATAAGAACATCAAAAGATGTTCACCATCATTAGTTATTGGGGAAATTAAAATAAATCACAATAAGATATTACTATACACCCATCAGAATGGTGAAAATAAAAATCAGTGACAATACTAAATGCTGGTGAGGAATGCAGAGAAGCTGAATTACTCGTACATTGGTGGTGAGAAAGCAAAATGGCACAACCCCCTGGAAAACAGGTTAGTAGATTTTCAGAAAACTAAACACACAGATACCACAAGATGTAGCAATTCTATTCTTGGGCATTTACCCCAGAGAAATGAAAACTTATATCTAAATGAAAACCCATACACAAATGTTCACAGGAATTCATAGATTTGTGTACCCATAACATTTGAGTTCATAATGGCCCCAAACTGGAAACAGTCCAGATGTCCTTCAGTGGCTTATAATTCAACAAACTGTGACACTGCCTTACCGTGAAATACTACTCAGCCAAAAAGAAAGAGAAAGCTACCGATACATGTGACAATTTGGATTCATCTCTAGGGAATTATGCTGAGTGGGGGGAAAAAAAGAAGCCAGTCCTAAATGGTTACGTACAGTATGATTCTATTTATTTAACATTTAAATGTTAGCATTTAGCATTTCCATATTCAATACATACATTTTAACATTATGAACTTTTAACATTCATTTAACCTTCTGTGTTTTACGTTCTTTAACAAATCTAAACATTTATTTAACTTATTTAATATAACATTTTAGGAATAGAGAACAGATTAGTGATTTTCAGGGTTAGAGATCAGGAGGGTGGGTGGCAACACTCGGCAACTAGAGAGGAGCCCCCACTTACCGTAACTAGAGAAGAGCCAGAGCAGCAAAGAAGACCCAGCACAGCCAAAAATAAAAACAAACAAACAAAAAAGAGAGGAGGGATATTTCTTACAGTAAAGAAACTGTTCTGTATTTTGCTTGTGGTGGTGGATACATGAACCTACAAATGTGATAAATTATATAGAACTAAACACACACATGGAAGAGGATATGGCAACCCACCCTTGCCTGGAGAATCCCATGGACAGAGGAACCTGGTGGCTGCAATCCATGGGGTCACTAGGAGTCAGACACGACTGAGCGACTTCACTTTCACTTTCACTTTCATGCATTGGAGAAGGAAATGGCAACCCACTCCAGTGTTCTTGCCTGGAGAATCCCAGGGACAGAGGAGCCTGGTAGGAGGCCATCTATGGGTCGTACAGAGTTAGACACAACTGAAGCGACTTGGCAGCAGCAGCAGCAAACACACACATGGAGGAGGATATGGCAACCCACCCTTGCCTGGAGAATCCCATGGACAGAGGAGCCTGGCAGACTACAGTCCATAGAGTCGCAAAGAGTCAGATATGACTTAGCACAAAACACACACATGCAAATGAGTACAACAGAATAAGAATTCCTGGTGGTCCAGTGGCTAGGACTTGGTGCTTTCACTACCAGAGCCCAGATTTGCTCCCTGGTCAGGAAACTAAGATGCTGCAAGAATACAATTATCTCAACTAACATTTCAGCCAAAATAACACCACTGAAGTGACTTAGCACACATGCATGTCCTTTAACCAGTTTTTTTGTTTCATTGTGCACTGTCTTTGCCTATTGATTTGTAAATGAGCTTTATGTATTAAGGCTCTTAACCCCATATGCAACAGTTTTTCCAAATTTTTATTTTTTTCATTTTAAGTTATAATATTTTGTGAAAGATCTTTATTTTTTTTTATACAACTGTAAAAATTATATATTATACATTGCATGCCTGCTCAGTCTGTGGGATTTCCCAGGCAAGAATACTGGAATGAGTTGTCATTTCCTACTTCAGGGCAAATGTTTATTTTAATTAAAAAATTTTAATGTACAAATACATCTTTGTGTATTCAAATTAAACTATTTTTTGTAGCTTCTTCCTTTTGTTTCAAGGTTATTAAGTCCTTTCTCATCCCAATGGCTGAATAATAGTTAACTTTGTCATTCATATTTGTTTTTTGTAATTTTATACTTTCATTTTTTTACATTTAGCTCTCTAATCCATCTGGATTTAGCGTAACTTGTAAAGAATAGATCTCTTTTCTTATTGTTTACTATTTGTCTCACCACTATTTCGGGGGAAGCTAAGTGTTTCTTACAAACTTTAAATGTCGATTTTCTCAGATACTAAATTCTTGTGTGTTTGGGGATTGCTTTCAAAGATCTCTATTCTGTTCCATTGTTCTGTTTATTGTTGCAGTGGTCTCACTTTCATTGATTGTATTGATGAATTTATTTATATATTATAATATATAATTATATACACTATATTTTACATTGCCTGGAAATTTAATCCTTCATTTTTTTACTGTTCATTTAAAAGTTCTCCTGACTATTTTTGCCAATTACGTATTGAATATATTTGCCAATATATTTAACAGATTTTTTTTTTTTTGCTCAAGCATCCAACTAAATGCATATGTAGATATAATCTGTGCTTAGATTTCTTTCAGTTCAGTTAAGTCGCTCAATTGTGTATAACTCTTTGCAACCCCATGAACCACCACATGCCAGGCCTCCCTGTCCATCACCAACTCCCAGAGTTTACCCAAACTCATGTCCATTGAGTCGGTGATGCCATCTAACCATCTCATCCTCTGTCATCCCCTTCTCCTGCCTTCAATCTTCCCCAACATCAGGGTCTTTTCAAATGAGTCAGCTCTTCACATCAGGTGACCAAAATATTGGAGTTTCAGCTTCAACATCAGTCCTTCCAATGAATACCCAGGACTGATTTCCTTTAGGATGGACTGGTTGGATCTCCTTGCAGACTAAGGGACTCTCAGGAGTCTTCTCCAACACCACAGTTTAAAAGCATCAGTTCTTCGACACCCAGGTTTCTTTATGGTCCAACTCTCACATCCATACATGACTACTGGAAAAACCATAGCTTTGACTAGATGGACCTTTGTTGACAAAGCAATGTCTCTGCTTTTGAATATGCTTTCTAGGTAGGTCATAACTTTCCTTCCAAGGAGTAAGCATCTTTTCATTTCATGGCTGCAATCACCATCTGCAGTGATTTTGGAGCCCAGAAAAATAAAGTCTGACACTGTTTCCCCATCTATTTGCCATAAAGTGATGGAACTGGATGCCATGATCTTAGTTTTCTGAATGTTGAGCTTTAAGCCAACTTTTTCACTCTCCTCTTTCACTTTCATCAAGAGGCTCTTTAGTTCTTATTCCTTTCTGCCATAAGGGTGGTGTCAAATGCATCAGATCAGATCAGTCACTCAGTCGTGTCCGACTTTTTGCAACCCCATGAATCACAGCACGCCAGGCCTCCCTGTCCATCACCAACTCTCGGAGTTCACTCAGACTCACGTCCATCGAGTCAGTGATGCCATCCAGCCATCTCATCCTTTGTCATCCCCTTCTCCTCCTGCCCCCAATCCCTCCCAGCATCAGAGTCTTTTCCAATGAGTCAACTCTTTGCATGAGGTGGCCAAAGTACTGGAGTTTCAGCTTTAGCATCATTCCTTCCAAAGAAATCCCAGGGCTGATCTCCTTCAGAATGGACTGGCTAGATCTCCTTGCAGGTTATTGATATTTCTCCCAGCAATCATGATTCCAGCTTGTGCTTTATCCAGCCCAACATTTCTCATGATGTACTCTGCATATAAGTTAAATAAGCAGGGTGACAATATACAGCCTTGATGTACTCCTTTCCCTATTTGGAACCAGTCTGTTGTTCCATGTCCAGTTCTAACTGTTGCTTCCTGACCGGCATACAGGTTTATCAAGAGGCAGGTCAGGTAGGCTCGTATTCCCATCTCTTTCAGAATTTTCCACAGTTTATTGTTATCCACACTGTCAAAGGCTTTGGCATAGTCAATAAAGCAGAAATAGATGTTTTTCTGGAACTCTCTTGCTTTTTCCATGATCCAGCAGATATTGGCAATTTGATCTCTGGTTCCTCTGCCTTTTCTAAAACCAGCTTGAACATCTGGAATTTCAGGGTTCATGTATTGCTGAAGCCTGGCTTGGAGAATTCTGAGCATTACTTTACTAGCGTGTGAGATGAGTGCAATTGTGCGGTAGTTTGAGCACAGTTTCTTTAGCTGCTGATTATAATAGTGAATATCTATTGAGTGCTTTGTGCCAGGCACTGTTCTAAGTGTCTTTATTGCATCAGATCATTTAGTGCTTAGCAGCGACCCTATCAGGAGAAGGCAATGGCAGCCCACTCCAGTACTCTTGCCTGGAAAATCCATGGATGGAGAAGCCTGGTAGGCTGCAGTCCATGGGGTCGCTAAGAGTTGAACATGACTGAGAGATTTCACTTTCACTTTTTACTTTCATGCCTTGGAGAAGGAAATGGCAACCCACTCCAGTGTTCTTGCCTGGAGAATCCCAGGGACGGGGGAGCCTGGTGGGCTGTCGTCTATGGGGTCGCACAGAGTCGGACACGACTGAAGTGACGCAGCAGCAGCAGCAGCAGCAGCAGCAGCAGTGATCCTATCAAGTGGGTACTCTTACTGTCTATGTCTTATGGAAGAGGAAATAGAAGCATGGAGAGGTGAAGTAAACTTGCCCAAGGTCACAAAGCTGGCCTGTGACTCAGCTAGCTGTCACTCACCAAATCTAGGCATTTTGGCTCCAGAGCTCACTATCTGTCACTTTAGCAGGGATTAACATTATCTTGCATTTTTTTGCTTTAAATTGGAAATACTAGTATAATGTGATAAAACTTTGAGATTCCACGATGACTAAAAACACTGTTCAAATCAGCTTTATATGCATATTCTATAGCAATATATGGAGAAGGCAATGGCACCCCGCTCCAGTACTCTTGCCTGGAAAATCCCATGGATGGAGGAGCCTGGTAGGCTGCAGTCCATGGGGTCGCTAAGAGTTGGACACGACTGCGCGACTTCACTTTCACTTTTCACTTTCATGCATTGGAGAAGGAAATGGCAACCCACTCCAGTGTTCTTGCCTGGAGAATCCCAGGGACAGGGGAGCCTGGTAGGCTGCCGTCTATGGGGTCACACAGAGTCGGACACGACTGAAGTGACTTAGCATAGCATAGCATAGCATAGCAATATATTGTCTCCCTTTAACGTCATGAAAGATGCAATTTTCTTTAAATTATAAAATAGTGCTAAGAGTACTGAATCTTAACGAAGGAGAAAACAAGAGGCAGTGAACTATTACCAGAAGGGTCTTGGGCTGGGCAACAGGGAAACAAGGATTCTAATCCTTGTTTTGTTGCTAACTAGCTTCCCCCCAACCCCCAAAATATCTTTCCAACCAGTCTGTAACTCTGGTTAAAATTTCACTATTAGAGATTGATTACTCCAGGTTAACTCTCTAATGAAACTAAATCTAGTGACATAATACTTGCCAGGGTATTGATTATCTACACTAGTGTGATTTCACTTGTTCCTAACCAGGAAACTAGCCCTGAGATAATAGGAGGTGCTTTGTACTTTAGTCCCACAGGGAGATAGGAATAGAAGGCACTGCTACTTTGGAGCCTGGAGAGAAGGTGGGGCTCTTAGAGGAAGGTACATGGGGTGGGAGATCACCGCTGACAAAAGCAGGCAATTTGAGCATAGCCTTAGGTGACAGAGGCTTCCCTGCTGGCTCAGACAGTAAAGCGTCTGCCTGCAGTATGGGAGACCCGGGTTAGATCCCTGGGTCAGGAAGATCCTCTGGAGAAGGAAATGGCAACCCACTCCAGTACCCTTGCCTAGAAAATCCCATGGACAGAGGAGACTGGTATGCTACAGTCCATGGAGTCGCAAAGAGTCAGACATGACTGAGCGACTTCACTTTCCTTTCCTTTAGGTGACAGAGGGTGGTGAGAGAGGAGATTGGGAGGAGGAAGAGGGTCCGTGGTCCATGGAGAGGATGTGGGGAGGGCCTCCTCTACTCAAGCTTTTCCCAGGACTAATGCTCGGTGTAGCTGAGTATTCTAAAAGGAAGACTTCCTCTGGGATCAGGGAGGGAGGGAGGGAATGTGAAAAGAGTCCACTCCCTTGACATTCACCCAGAGGCTCTGAGGTTCACTGGAAAACATGCATGAGAACCTATGTCTAAGGGCATGCAAACATACATACACAGCACCATAAAAGGCAACAGCATTTTAGACTTTCCTTAGAATCTCAGGCCTGTGAATTTCTTCAACAAATTTCTCGGAACATCATGTCTTTACCAAGCCTTCCCCCATTTGCCGCTGCCACAGTGGTGCAGACCTTGGATTCCAATATCAGGGATAAAAGGTGTAACTCACTTTTCATGTAAATGCTTACTAGCTCACGCAGACCATTTTTATTTCTTTTGTGTTATGGGGGTTGTGAGTGGAAAAATGTAAGTGGTTTTGCTGACTGTCAGAGCAATGAATGCTTATTGTAAAAAAATCAATGACATAGAAAAGAAGAAAGTGAAGTTCTCTTCTTATCCTACCACATTGTAGTGGGTCTCTTCTAGATTTTTCAAAATTGTATCACACTGTTCTTTCATCAGCGTTTTTACTTAACGTAATACTGTGGACACCTCTTTGTCTCAATAAATGTAGCACTCCATCATCTTTATTAGTGGTTCCATAGTATTCCACTATATTTGCTGTACCATAATTTATTCAACAGACCCAGTTGATGGATATTTAGGTCATTACAATTTCTTTCTATTATACATTATCCTTGAACTGATTGCTCCCAAAATATTAATTTCCTTAGAAAATACTTGCTAAGCCAAATCATACGCATATTAAATTTTACTATATGTTTTTATATCTCCCATTCTTATTTATATCTTTTGCCGTGACTTTTGATGGTGTTCAGCTTTTATCAGGAAGCATTTTAAACTTCTCCTATTGTTCTTGATTGCATTTCTCAATTTGTGGAACATTTGTTAGGTTAATATGGAACTTGAGAGGTTTTCAAATTTTCTTTAGCTCTTAAGTAAGTCTTTCTAGGAGATCAGATAACAAGTTCTGGCATGTGAGAAACGTACATGAAAGGACTACCACAAAGGAGTGAAGCTCTATGTATTTGGAGCTTGTTGTCTTATAATTAAATCTTTCTCAAGAATGTTTCCAGTAGTCATGTATGGATGTGAGAGTTGGACCATAAAGTAAGCTGAGAGCCAAAGAATTGATGTTTTTGAACTGTGGTGTTGGAGAAGACTCTTGAGGGTCCCTTGGACAGCACGGAGATCCAACCAGTCCATCTTAAAGGAAATCAGTCCTGAATATTCACTGGAAGGACTGATGCTGAAGCTGAAACTCCAATATTTTGGTCACCTGATGTGAAGAGCTGACTCCTTAGAAAAGACCCTGATGCTGGAAAGATTGAAGGCAGGAGGAGAAGGGTATGACAGAAGATGAGATGGTTGGTTGGCATCACCAACTCGATGGACATGAGTTTGAGCAAGCTCTGGGAGTTAATGATGGACAGGGAGGCCTGGCGTGCTGCAGTCCATGGGGTCGCAAAGAGTCAGATATGACTGAGTGACTGAACTGAACTGAACTAAGACTGTTTTGGTGAAAATGAGTTAGGAGAAAAGTGCCGGGGTCCAGCCCCAGCTGATCCAGGGTATTCGAAGGAGAGACGGCATAGGCGAGGGTCAGGAAACAACTGCTTAATTACACGTTAATTAAGGATACAAAGAGTAATAGAATGAGGATAACTCAGTAGGAAAATTCAGTGGAGAAAAGAGGCTGAGTAGCTTGGTTTACGCGGGAGACCAATAAAACTTCAAGACAAGAAGTTTGCACCACTTACGTAGGCCGCAGGCGTCCTTCCGTTCTCCCGAAAGAGAGGAGACACTGAGGCCTCCCCGGTCAGATCTTAGAAGCCCAGGCATAATTAGCAAGCATGGTGGGTTCCGCGCTCCAGATGGAGACTCAGCTAGAATTTGGGAGACAGAGTGACATGGGGAGACCAAGTTTCAGTGAACAAGGCCCGCACTTTATTTTCCAAAGTAGTTTTTATACCTTACGTTGTGCATAGAGGATAATGGGGGAAGGGGTGGAGTCATGCAAGGACAGCAGTTCCTGGTTCTAATCGAAGCCAGGCTTTCAAACTTATCATATGCAAAAGTTCAGGTGAATTACATCATCTTCTGGCCAGGAGGCCTGTTAACATTTTAAGAAACTTATCTTTCTGTAAAGGTGATTATTCCAAAGTCAGGCACCAGCCTCCAAAAAAGCATTGGACAAAGCTGCATTCCTATAGGGCAAAGGTGAGGTGGGCTCAATCAAGAAAAGAATTAACTCAAGGGTCCAACGTTACAAACATTGAGGCTACTACTTACATTTCTATACACCCATTATATCAATCAATACACTGCCAAGGACACAGTAGGTACGGAGTATGGAGACTTAGCAGCAAACATTGGCCCAACAAGTGAAAAACCCTTCACCAATACAATTTCTAATCAATCTTTTAACTACTCAAAGGAATCTGTGTTTAGGCAGTTTAGAACATCTCCTGCCTCTCACAGTTGGGAGGCTCTGAACAATCACATGTGGCCGGAAAAACCTATTCAGGCAGGCTAGAGGATTTCCAAAGGAGTTTGTAGGTTGAAACACTGTCACACCCAGGAATTATTAACTGGAGCTGTAAGCTAACTTTTTTTTTCAGAGAGAGGTAGTGGGGGACAGCCCCCTGTAAAGTCAGAGGTGTAGGTGAAAGCACAAAGCAGAAAGTAGGCAGACTCTGGTTTGGGGGGTAGATGCTCGAGAATTTCCAGGGGGACTCCTGAGGCTCGATCCCGCCTTTGCGTATGCCGAGCCTCCTTCCTCATGACCTTTGTCATGGGCGGAATTCCTCACGCTGGCTCCCGGCAGTGATAGAATTCCAGTTGAGCTATTCCAGATCCTGAAAGATGATGCTGTGGAAAGTGCTGCACTCAATATGCAATACGCACTCAATATGCAATATGCCGGCTCCCGGCATCGAAAAGTATCCCTCTTTTAGGCTTGATTATTTTGAAACGCATAATTGAATCTTGTTCAGAGCTTCTGAGACCAATGACTGCCCTTCTCCTTTGTGCTGCACACAAAGTCTTGAGTGTAATCTCTTCCTGGACCACTTAGCTGAATTTTCTTCCTCAGTTCCTATTATACCTTTAAACCTCACCAAACTTAATAAATGAGAGCTGGAGACTAGGAGAAGCTCAACCAAGATTATCTGGATGGCACCTGGCAAGATCTTCTGACCCCACTCAAAGAGTGGCAGCATAAGGTCAGAGCAAATCCGAACTCGTTATGCTCAGTTCATGGACTGCAGGTTGAGCTGGACTAGACTGAGAATCAGGCCATGGTACTTACTGTAAAATCAATAGGAGAAGGGGGGAAAAAAAGAACTTGAAATGTGCTGAGTCAGGGGAGGAGGATCTTCAAAATCCCAACCAAAAGATTGGTCATACTTGACAGTGTTGAGGTGTGGCTGCTGAGGAAATTCACAAATTCAGCTGATGGGAATCCAACAAATATGTGCTTAACATCAACTGCATCTTCTTTCCTCCCAAGTAGACTTCACAAGTCTATGCATCTTTGTTTCTTATGGCCCTTTTTCTTTCTCTTCTTGTTCTTCCTTCCACCCTCATTCTTCCTATTCTGTGTGTGTGCTTATTTGCTCAGTCATCTCGTGAACTGTAGCCTGCCAGGCTCCTTTGTCCATGGGGTCACCCAGGCAAGCATACTGGAGTGGCTTGCCATTTCCTACTCCAGAGGATCTTTCCGACCCAGAGATTGAACCTGCGTCTCTTGCATCTCCTGCATTGGCAGGCAGATTCTTTACCACTAGTGCCGCCTGGGAAGCTCTCTTCCTATTCTAAGTTCTGCAAATCCAGTGGCAAACGAGACCTGCATCACTTCTTTCTCTCTATAAATACATTCTCCCTTGCATACAAACTGTTTCAGGCTTTCACCATTCTAAAGAATTTCTTCTTTCCATTTTGCCCTCCCTTTTGGGGGATAGTTTATGCCAAAGTAAAGAATTCCTTAGTATGCATTCACTCTTTAACCAGACTTTGTCACTAAAGCCTTTTCTGAAATCATAGTTTCAAATGTCCCAAGTGATATATGATGGCCATTTCAGGATATTCAGCACAGAAACAGCTTCATGTGTGAGAACTCTCCCAATCATATGGATTGATGGATGTGGATGTGGACTCCTTTGGCCTTTTATGAAAGTTGAAGAGGACCACACTTTTCTTTCTCCCTGTTAGAGTGTGAGTACATGATCTGGGTTTGGCCAATAGGATTGGCCAAAAAATGCAAAAGGAACTTTGATTTTGGAGAGCAGGAGGCAAGAACACAAGCTCAGTTAGAGATTAGTCATAGCAGCAGGGGCAACACGAAGTTTCTGGTGAATGCAGTGACTACCCCAGAGTGGGGAGCCAATGGCGATATCTTCACCAGACAATTTCTTGGACAAGACCTTAGGCATGTTCCATGATTCCAAGTTTCTTCGGTTCCTACCAGGTTCTCAGCCTAGTCCTCCATTCTTCCTGTCTTGAGTTATTCAATATTCTTCCAATACACCTTTTTCTGCTGAAGTTAGCCAGAGTAGGCTTCCATCGTTTGCCATTAAGAACACTGCATTCATCACTGGGCAAGACACCTTCTCAGTTGTATCATTCTTTGGCTCTTTGCCAGAGTTTAAAGTAAATCCTCTCCCTCCTGAAATGTCTCTTATATTGCCCTTAGCAACCATACACTTTCTGAATATTCTCTTTTCTCTCTCACCGATCCTTCTCTATCATTCTCCATAATTCTGCCCTGGCTCTTCATTTCTCTATTTAAGATGTCCCCAAAAATATCACCTCTCCCCTGACTTCAGTGAACCTTTAAATTTAGCCTGTAGTCCATGCTCCACAATAAAGACCCAGTGCAGACTCATAAATAAATAAAATATTAGTATATATGTATATATCATTGACAACTGATTTGCTTAGCGTCCTCCAACATCAGTGAATCCTGGACCATCTGTATAAAAACCACCTATTGTATCTGTGACAATGCAGACTCTTTGACCCTGTCTCAGAGCTAATGAATCAGAATGGGAAAAGAGGGGAAGGCTCAGGAATCTGTATTCTATAGAGTCCCCCCAGAAGATTTCTACATTCATAATTGTCTGAACTCTGCACTCTCGCAATCAATTTACCCCAGTGAGGATCAGCAGCTTCCCATTATAAACCTTAGAAAGAAATGTGTCTAGCTCTGAGCAAAGCAAGAGGGCTTCCACGGCCTAAACAAACATGCACCTCCTCTATCAAGCCCTTGCCACTAACCTGGACCTCACAGTCCATATGCCCTGTCTTCACTGTAGCCTGTGAAAAGACTCTGATGGCTTTTCACATGCTGAGAGCATCTGCTGTTGCTCATGGCACTTTTGTAATTGTAGCTCAAGAGAAAATCTGAGAGTGATAACACCTTGAGCTCTGCTCCTTGGACGCTAAACAATGAAATGGAAACCCTCAGCTTGGCACTCCACCTCCCTCCTGACCAAACACCAACCAAAAGCACAAACAGTGACTTCTCAGTGAGGTTGCAGGATAGCAGGTGACTGGAGTGAGTGAGTGTGTGTGTGTGTGTGTGTATGTGTGTGTGTTTAGGCACCATCTGCTGCATGCAATATAGATGAGATCTCCCCTGTGAGTTAAGCTGGAGCTTAGGCTTTAGGGCAGGGGTTTTCTACCTTAGCTGCTCATTAGAATCACTTGGGCAGCTTGAAAACGTCCTTAGGCCCAGGCTGTATCCCAGACCAGTAAAGTCAGAATCTCTTGAGATGAGACTTGGCATCCAAACTTTTTAACAGCTCCGTGGCCATTCCAATGTATGGGCAAGTTGTAAAGCCTCTGCTCAAGGGAGAGTTAATGAACTAGTTAACCCATAGAAAATAACAACCTCCACTCACTGTTATCATTATCAGGTGGAAGCCAGGACATCTTACACTGAAGCACCTACCTGCTGAAAAATGCAGAATTCTGACACTATTGACCGTAAACCCGTGGCTTTCTCAGTTTCAGGTAAAGCATTTCACCAGTAGAACCCTAATTCCGTTAGACAGCTAAATTATACTGCTGGTGCTCTGAACAGCTCATTCCTTAGTAAAATGGAAAAAGCCTTTTGTCAGAGAGGTTACATGAACCTGACTGGCTGTCAGGGCTCTCCACTTGACCTGTGGATTCACAGATTTGTGTGTATATGCATGTGTGTATTTCTATATGCTTTGTCTTCAAAGTGTTACTGAATTTGACAATAAAAGCAAGGAAGGAGTAATGTAGTGCTATCAGTCTTGTCTCTTTCTACTTTAATAATGATTTTTCCATGGCAGCATGGTATTTAATAAGCACTTTTTGTTAAATACTATATGGATATTATCTCACTGAATTTCAACAGCTCTGGGATAGGTATTATTTTCACTCTATAGATGCGGAAATCGAAGAGCATCGAGATTAGATTTGCCTGAAGTCCATTTGAATCTAAATCTATCTGACTTCAAAGTCTAGGCTCTTAGCCATATTATACTGCCTCTGGGAGCATTTTTGTGATCATCCACCTGCTCCTTATCCAATGTCAAATATTAATAAAATGTGCTTTTTACCTTAAGGAATACCAGAAATTATCTTTACAGATCAGACCCACAATGACAGTTTATACAGCTGTGTTTATAGACAATGATCTCAGTTTTTAGACAATGATCAAAGTTGCTAAGGTAGTCTGTGTTCAAATTGGATGCTTAACAAATATTTGTTGATGAATGATTAGTGTTAATTGCTCAGTCATGTCATGGACAGAGGAACCTGGCAGGCTACACAGTCTATGGGGTTGCAGTCGTGTCATAAAAATCACGAAATCAGTCCAGATTGGTATTGCAATAAAGTTTCAGCTACAGATTTCAGAGTGTGGTCTACATGGCAGCAATCTTATTTTTGTTCTCTAGCAGAAGTAGTAGTGAAAGTAGCTCAGTCGTGTCCAACTCTTTGCGACCCCACGGCGTATATATAGTCCATGGAATTCTCCAGGCCAGAATACTGGAGTGGGTAGCTGTTCCCTTCTCCAGGGGATCTTCCCAACCCAGGGATAGAACCCAGGTCTCCCGCATTGCAGGTGGATTGTTTACCAGCTGAGCCACCTAGAAGTCTTGACAATTTATCTGACTCCTTCCCCCTCACTCCCAGAGAACCACCTATTGTAAATATCGAAGATTTGCCGTTGTTCAGAATCCTATAATTTTATTTCAGTGACACGGAATCACATTTAGGCTAAGCCTATAGCTTTTAACCAGTATTATGTGAACTTTCGGGAGAACACAAAGACTTTCTAAGGGAATATCATCACAGATTTGGAACTACCTTTTGTAAATTTTCCTGAGCTGATTCACCTGAAAAATGTTCTATTGGTCCTCTGTTCCTGCTTCCCGTCTCAGGATTCAGTTCAGTTCAGTCCCTCAGTCGTGTCCGACTCTTTGCGACCCCATGAATCGCAGCACGCCAGGCCTCCCTGTCCATCACCAACTCCCGGAGTTCACTCAAACTCACGTCCATAGAGTCGGTAATGCCATCCAGCCATCTCATCCTCTGTCGTCCCCTTCTCCTCCTGCCCCCAATCTGATGCCCCAGCATCAGAGTCTTTTCCAATGAGTCAACTCTTCGCATGAGTTGGCCAAAGTACTGGAGTTTCAGCTTTAGCATCAGTCCTTCCAAAGAACACCCAGGACTGATCTCCTTTAGAATGGACTGGTTCGATCTTCTTGCAGTCTAAGGGACTCTCAAGAGCCTTCTCCAATACCACAGTTCAAAAGCATCAATTCTTCGGCACTCAGCTTTCTTCATGGTCCAACTCTCACATCCATACATGGCTACTGGAAAAACCATAGCCTTGACTAGACAGACCTTTGTTGGCAAAGTAATGTCTCTGCTTTTCAATATACTATCTAGGTTAGTCATAACTTTGCTTCCAAGGAGTAAGTGTCTTTTAATTTCATGGCTGCAGTCACCATCTGCAGTGATTTTGGAGCCCCCAAAAATAAAGTCTGACACTGTTTCCACTGTTTCCCCGTCTATTTCCCATGAAGTGATGGGACCAGATGCCATGATCTTAGTTTTCTGAATGTTGAGCTTTAAGCCAACTTTTTCACTCTCCTCTTTCACTTTCATCAAGAAGCTTTTTAGTTCTTCTTCTCTTTCTGCCGTAAGGGTGGTGTCATCTGCATATCGGGTGATTGATATTTCTCCCGGCAATCTTGATTCCAGCTTGTGTTTCTTCCAGCCCAGTGTTTCTCATGATGTACTCTGCATAGAAGTTAAATAAGCAGGGTGACAATATACAGCCTTGACATACTCCTTTTCCGATTTGGAACCAGTCTGTTGTCCCATGTCCAGTTCTAACTGTTGCTTCCTGACCTGCATACAGGTTTCTCAAGAGGCAGGTCAGGTGGTCTCACGATTACCCTTCCTTAATTTTGCAGAAGAAATGAATACATTTCACCTTTAAAAAATGGGAAATTATATAGTGATATAAGCTCTGATATGCTTAATCAAGAGATATTTCAAAATCTTGATATCAGAGAAGCTTTCCTTAATTAAGGCACCATAAACTCCTAATAGGGATTCATATCTTTATAACATATTTCCATTAAGAGTGAAGCATAATTTTATTTTTTATGTTGCTTCAGTTGTTTTACTTTGAATAGTAATAAAAGAGGCAAAATTATCAAAACTTTAATTATCTATAGCACCAGTCTCTAGAAACAGCAAAATATTTATCTTTCAACATGATGTTTCATTTTTTTTTTTTAAACTGAAGGATACTTTGCTTTACAATTATGTATTGGTTTCTGCCATACATCAGCATGAATCAGCCATAGTTATATATACGTTTGTTCCCTCTTGAACCTCCCTTCCACCTCCCATCCCATCCCACCCCTCTAGGTTGTTACGGAGCACTGGGTTTGAGCTCCCTGCATCATAGAGCAAATTTCCATGGGCTCTCTATTTTACATATGGTAAAGTATATGTTTCAAGAGAATGAAGCATCATTTTAGAAATGGGGCATTTGGCCTATATTGACATGACTATATGAATTCCAAGACAGAAATCCTAAGCCTTGCCATGGACAAAATAAGGTATACCATCTTCAGTATTTCTTCCATATCATTAAATGACAAAGTTCCAGTATTCATGTCTTGGAATCCATGTAGTCAAGACTGCGAAGAGCATGCTAGCAGACACCAAGCTTCATCAGAGCTAGTCTCTGAATCTTCACCATTCACACCAGTAAGAAAGTGTCAGATGAATACTTTCCTTAATTTGTGTCTATGATTGTGTCTCAGTGGCATCTTTTGTTGGATTTCAAGGAGGAAGAGGTGACAAGTTCCATGCTGACCTCCCACAGGTAAACAATACAGCTTAGAGTAAAAGGAATGTGGATCAAAGTTAATGTGTGTTGTTTTTTTTTTATTCAGACTGGTAGGAAAAAAATTATACAGATTATTGGATATTTTAAATCCACATTCATTTTTCCTTAAATGAACATCTCCTACTGGCTGTCAGCAACAAACACTTCTTGCTAATTTATTTATACCTACCATCCTCTTCCTTGGGTTGAACTGTCCCCACAGGCTTTGTAGCTGATTCTACTATGCACCTAACAACGAATGCTGCAACATTGCACAGCCCCCTAGGCAGCCATGTTAGCAACAATCATTAATGATTCTTTTGTAAGACTGAATTTACAAGAGCCCTCTATCTTCCACCCCTCTTTCTCTCTTACTTTCTGTAACTATTCACAAAGTACATTCAACTGCACTCTGAAAAGTAGAATTTCTAACTATATGCATGTGTAGGACAATAAGTTCAATAAATGCAGCCTAGGGTATAAAGCTGGCTGCATCATTTCAGATGATGATATTCAATTCTAACAATTGTAGCAATTAAACTGCTCGGTAATGGACTTTATATTAAGGGAGAAAAATAAACCTTTGTGTTTCTTGGGCTGCTTTGGGTTGGGTATTCTATTTCTTGCAGCCAAACCATGCAAAACTGACTCACTTTGCATTCATCAGACAGTAACTGCCCACCATCAATTCCGCAGAATTTCTTGAACCCACACACACTCTCTCTTTCCTTTTGCCACAATGGAGAAGAATATCCCTCCTCTGATCCAAAGCTATTCAGCCACCCATGTTTGCTTTCCATCTGAGGACGTTGCTGTGGTTTATTCCTCTGTTTTGCATCTTTAGCTTCTTATTCTCCACCCAGACCTTCCAAAGAGCATTCAAACATCTTCTTACACCTCAACCGACCAACCAACAAAAATACCTCCCTTGATTATACATTCTTCTCTGCCAGTATTCCCATTGCTCTTCTCTCCTTCCCAGCCAATGTTCACAGGAGTTGTCTACACCCACTATCTCTACTTCCTTTCCTTCCTTTCTTTCTTCTACCCCACCAATCTAGAAAAAACAGCTCTTGATAAGGCCACTGTGACATTTGTGTTACTAAATCTAACAGATGCTTCTCAGTTTCATCATCTCTAACTTCTTAGCAACATTTGACACTGTTGATTACTGACCAGTTCTTAAGTCATTCTCTTTATTTGTCTCCTATGAGACCACATACCCCTGGTTTATTATCTGTGGCCATGGTTCCTCCTTCTCAAGCTGGTTTTGAATATCAGGGCTCCTCATGGTTCCATCCTGGGCTCTCTTCTTGTGCTCTGCTCTGTCATCCCAGAATGACCTTGACTGTATAGGCTGCTAACTCTCAAATGTATATGTCCAGTCTGATCTGCTTGCCGAGCTCTAGCTTTGCACAGATAATTAATAACTTGATTTTTCTATTTGGACAGCTCACAAGCATCTCAGACTTAAGATTTACAAAATGAAACTCTTCATTTTGACTCACTCAGATGTGCTCCCACTTTGGTCTTCTATATCAATAAGTTTCACCTTCATCTACTCAGATGTTCTTGCTAGAACAGTGGGTGGGTCATCCTTGACATAGCCCTTATCTTCAATCTCATCTCCCTCCTTCAACCTCCACTTAAATCCCAAATAAGGTATCCCTAAGTCCTATAGACTATACCTCTAAAATATTCCCTGTATCAATCTACTTCTCTCTGCTTCTACTCTAACCACAGTCCAAACCACCAAAGGCTTTTACAATAGCTTCTTAACTGATTTTCCTCTATCCTCTTTCTGACCCGTTCTTCACTAAAGAACTGGGGCAATGGTTGTAAAGATAAGTTGAGCATGCCATTTCCCAGTTTAAATGCTTCAGTGGCTACCCATTGCACTTGGATAAAAATCCATTATCTTTAAAATTGCCTTTGAAACATTGCGTAATTTATCCCCAACCTACCATCACAATCTCATCAGATGTCTCTCTCCTTGACCCAACCACATTAGCCTCCCTCCATTCTTTGAGGGTGCCAAGTTCTTTGCTTATTCAAGGCCTGCTCAGTGTACAATACTCTTTGCCAAGCTTTGTCTTCTAGTCTGAATTTAAATGTCATTTCCTCAGAAAGCCCTTTCCTAATATCAACTGCTGCCAGTGCTCTATACACAATGTTGATTATTTGCCATATGCACTTTCCCACTTTTTTTTTTTTTTTTTGCTTTTTGTAACAGTGTTGCTATAAATGTTTTTATATATGTTACAAGAGTTTCTCTAAGGCAGTGTTTTTGAAACTGTGGGTCCCAAGTTGCCTGTGGTTAGTAATGTCAATTTTTTTTTAAGAAAAATAAGAAAGTAAAATAAATAGAAGTGAATACAATAGAAAATACTAAAGTATACAGCATGTAACAAGAATAAGCTTTGTTTTATGAAACTTTGATTTCAGGTGTGTTGGGGGGGATCATAAAGTAAAATAGATTTATTACTACAGGTCAAAGTCAAAAAAGATTGGAAGTCTATTACTTCAGGGTATATTTTAGGAAGCGATATCTTGGGTCACAGTGTTCTATTGTAGTTTTAAGCACGAATCTAGGAAATCAAGAGCTTCAATGGGGAAAAAAATGAAATAAATCTATACATATACTACACTTTGCCCTTAGTTTACTCATGTTAGTTTCCATAAACTTCAGTTCATACTAACAGTATCTTTTGAGAAAGGGGAAAATTCTTAGAGAAAAACATCTTACAAATATTGTATAAGAGGTCAGTTATTTATGTAGAAATCAGTGTTGTTTAAGTATACAGAGCAGTGACAGAAACCAGGAGGTCTGAAGGTTTAGCATGCCTTCTCTTTTCGTAACTTTCCACATCACCAATTTACATTATGGCTGGAAATAAATCCTCTATGTTTATTTAAACACTAAAAGTGTAGAACACATTTATTTTATTGTATAAAACTCTATTGGAAAAATTCTGGCTTCTTAGAATAGTAATCCCCAATCCATGGACAAAATACCATCTCCATGCGCTGTTTTCTATTCTCGTTGCCTTTGGTGCCCTGTTGCCCTTTAACCTACCTTTACGGCACAGCAAAGAGCTGAAGCTGAGCCAGTTCTACAAGCCAGGGCAGACAGCTGCCTCTGGGCAGGGCCTGAGGGCAACTGAAGCACAGTCTGCTGTGAAGCATCTATTCTATTGCCTGACTTGCCACTAGAGTGACTCGCCGGTTTCAGCCAGAAGATTCTTGTTAAAATCCAAATATTTTACGGAGGAGCAAGTCACATGTTCAAACCACTAGTTTTAAAAGCAGTCAGGACCTTGAATGAAGGGGATGGAAAGAAGTTAGCTGCTAAGGCAGGCTGAGGTGGGAAACAGCTCCCACCTCTTTAGTGAGGGGGTAGGCTGAGTTCCCCAGCTGAATGTGGAAAAGAGGGCCTGAAGACAAACTCTTCCTACTTTTCAGTTTTGTGCTATCTGTAAACACTCTCCCTGATACTGTGGGGACATCTTGGAAGCACCAGGGATCAGAGCCAGCATTTCAGCTCCGTTCTGTGTAGCCTCATTTACACGCTGCATCCACTGTGAGATCTCAGGCGTTGCCCCATGCTCGCATTCAAACACAGCTTCTCAGAAGCCAGTATTTGAAACACGGAAACCAACCCAGTTTTGGATACCCATCTGGTTTATGTGTCAGCCTTTTGTTTCTATTGTAATTATCTCTAGTCGTGCCTGACCCTTCTTTTAGCCAGTTTTGTTTTTTCAATCATCTCCAAATAGATATTCCACTTGAGCAAAACCAGTATTGTCCTGTAGCCAGCAACGAGAAGAGGAACGTTGGATTTCAAAAGCAATAAAAGAAAACAAAACCAGACAGAGACCAGGTCTGTTTCTTTAGGACACATCAACCTTACACCATTGCCAGCATCGCTTTTTATTTAAGATGACAAACAGATAAAATCCCTTCATCGCTGATGTAAGATGTCTCTTGGTAATAGTAGTAAAGAGAACTAGGGTCCAGGTTGACATTTACTGGGCCAAGATTCTGCTGTTGGGGGATTTGTGGGTGAGAAGTGAACAGCCCACCTGATTCAGTTATATGAGACTTGACTTGATTTTGCTCCCAGGAGTCCAGGGGCTTTGGGGCAGGCTGGTGATAAGCAGAGTTCCTTACCTTCAGAGCCCATAATCTCTATGCCTCCATTACTCACTCTCTAGGTAAGGTTTTTTTTTTTTCTTTTCTGGGTCAGGTTTTGATTAAACTCACTCCCAATGAGGCATAAGTGGTAAATGTGGTTGCTTGTTGGGTTTTGACCTTCCTCCTGGAAATTCACAATCCACATTAGGTGTTGAGAAGCCCCACATAGAAGGAACCTGTCTAACTTTGTTTCACTGTAAGTGTTTTATCCCAACTTTGTGTCTTTAGAATAACTTAACATTTTCAGGGGGTGCTAGCACTATGGCAGACATGTTTCTTTAAGTGAAATGAATGTATCTCTTATACATTCATTCTTTCAATAAATGGCTACTGAGGCCTAGTATGTGCCAGGCACCGATGAATAAAATAATCACCTTCATGAAACTTATATTCTTTAATTAGCTTGTCTCTCCTACATTTATTGTATAGTTAATTAACATAATTCACTGATAAACATTAATAAAATAATCACACCAGCAAGGATATGGCTGAACCAGGGTGGCCCTGAAAGAGTCTCTTCTGGATGACTGAGGACACCTGGAGGCAGGTGTTAACCCGATGAATGGGGAAGAGTTTTGAGGAGAACAACGTTCTAGAAAGAGGGGCCACAGGGACAGATATTGAGCAAGAGAAGAAAGCACGGTGCTATTCAAGAAAGCAGAGTGACAGTCTTCTTCCTGGTTGAGGCTGAGGAGGTGGGTAGAGGCCAGACTATGTCAGGAAGCTGGCTGGGGAAGGGTTTGTTTTGGCCCCAGGGTCCCTCTCAGTGCTGCTGAAATCACACCACCTCCGCCTTGGGCGTTTGCCAGGTCCCAGGCTGCACAGCAGGCATTAGTGCCCCATTTTCCAGGAAAGGAAACAAAGGTCAGAGATGCAAGTGACCTTCCCAAGAGCGACTCAGGGGCAGAATCAGGATTTAAACTCAAAGTCTGTCTGAGTCCAAAACCATGTGCCAAACTAACAGTCCTGAAGACAGCTGCCTGTCCATAAAGCCTGACACCACGCATTCCCTCCCCGCGCACCTGGCTCCTGAAGGTTTTGTCCCTGGGGGAGGCGTGGCCAGAGGATGACCAACACAGATGCCACGTTCAGGGTCAGGAAGCACGGGAGTAGGACAGCAAAAACCACCCTTCAGGACTCGACGTACAATTCTAAGTACAAAAAACGGACACAATTTTCCACTTCATGCTGTAGATTAGGCTGTACTACCAAGTGGAAAAGGGAAGCCCAGTGCCTTTCTGAGGTTTTGATTTCTGTATGGTTCTGAGTTCTGAAAGGCCTTTAAACATCTCAGGACTATAAGCCTATGGCCTTCACGCCAGCACAGCAGACCCCAGACCCTTTCTGTGAGGCTCCACCGCCTACAGAGGGATTGGTGATATGCATGTGGCCTGAGGGGATTCTTAGCTGCCAAAGTGTGCTTGCTACTGGAGGGTGAGAAGAGGGGTGTTGATTTCAAGGCTTTTTAGAAGATCTCAGAGTCCTGCTTCATCTGTAGAGTAAAAACAGGTCCTCAAAGAGCCTTAATTCCTCTCTGGACTTAAATGTAGAGTGGTGGTCAGGGCCAGAACCCAGTGTCCTGACATCCTGTACCCTGTACAATTGTGTGCCTGTGTGTGCGTGTGCATGACTACACACACACACACACACACACACTGCTTTCCATCTCAGCAGTGTACATTGTGCCTGCTGTAGCCTCAGTCACTTGAGTTCCAGGAATCCTGGAGGCTCTTATATCTGGTAATGATTCTGGTTGGAGATGCCCCAATGATATGTCATCTTTGAACATGCATACATTTGACTTTGATTCATGGCTTTATTCTGTGACTGTGGGTAAGATGTTCAGCCTCAGTATCTACGTCTGTGAAATAGATCTAATACCTTCCTGCTGGTATTGTTGTAGTGATTAAGTGACATCACATAAACCAGTTCGCAAAGCACATGGTAAGTAAGCCCCTAATAAACAACCGCAATCATTTTGTCAGTCCAAGAGGTGAAGGGCCTGAGGGTAAGCAGGAAGGTCTAGCAAAGAAAGTCTGCAGCAGTGTGTCTCTGGTTGTGGTGACCCCAGCCCTTCACTCTCTGACCTCCAACTAGACTTAAGGGTCTCTGAATAAACTGAAAAGTGGCCTAGGCCGTCAGCCACCTTCCTGGGCCAGTGCACGTCTTCAGATTTGAGGCCACATGGAGGAGTAGATCAGGAATAATCATTAGGTTAGTTAGTCCTGCCTTCATCTTTTCTGGTTATTTGATCTTAGGCAAATCATTTACACTCCCTGCATCTCACTTCTCTCATTTGCAAAATGAGAATAATAATGACATCTGTCCCATAGGACATGTGTGCCGATTAATGAAGAAATGTAGAAAGCAGTTTTAGGGTATAGTTATGTTTTATGATGAAGGAAGAGGAGTAACTGTTCATAAATTTGGCCTCTGCTGGAAAACTTCCAGTAACAATGAGTTCACAGAAAGGATTGCATTATCGATCAGTTATAATTGTTTGAAGTTTCTCTTTATATTAAGTGGATGCCTGTGCTTCATCTCAACTCTGACACATAGAGATTTTGCTGGACCAGCCTCAGACTCCTTTATCAGCAATTGCGGGGACAGGAACTGGGCTTGTATAGTTAAAACCCCCCACTGCAGACTGTCTACCACTGATTTAGGGACCAAGACCAACCTGGAGTTACAGCAGAGCACTCTGGGGCTAACATTGATGTGATCATGTTCTATGGATGACAAGGACAGAAACCTACCCAAACTGTACCCTTGGACAGGAGTTTGTCTGGCGTTGGAAAAGTTATATGAGGAAACTCCCCAAATGGATTAGACTTTCTAGATTTAACTGCATTATCCTCCAAATGACCCAAAGTCAATTTATTCCTCTAATGGTTGCCTCCAGGTATCTCTGAAAGGATGTTGGGGTGGGAGTGGGAGAGATCAAGGAGAATGGCCAAGCAAGTTTGGCTGATAGACTAGAGAGACTGAACAGCCCCGGGCTCAGGAACTGTCAAGCAGTCTAGGCAGAACAAAGTGAGAAATGAGTGAGAAGACTTCTGGACTGTGCCGGCCATAACTGTGCCTGTATGTGCTTGAACCAAAATGCACACGTGTTAAAGCAACATGAAACTTTAGCCATGATTGGTTGTGGGTACATGAGAGTTTCAGCCTGTAGGTCATGAAAGTGTCTTGCCACATAATGTGCCTTGTATAAGTTATTTATTTTTTTTAATCTTTTATACAATTTTATTTAAAAAATCTTGTTAATGTAAAGGCATTGGCACATTTTAAAAACAAACTACATAAACAGATCTTTCCTATAACCTAGGAAAGTGGAATGTCAGAAGTCAACAAAATGTGATAAACTTAAAGTGCTAAAACAGAAGGCACTTCACAAACTCTGTTCACTGAAACAGTTAATATATCCTAGTTTACACCCTTCACTTTATAAGTGGCAGTGAATTTCTGGATTGGAGGACACAAAGGAACACGGACAGTCTTGTGGCAGTACAAGTGGAAGACAGAACAAGTGATAAGCCCTTGGACAACTTCCTTGTTTCTCATGACCTGAAGTCTACTTTAACGTTCTTCTCATATAAGGGGAAGAAAACAGAAGGGTTCAAAATGGGAAGAAAAGTTGAAATTTCAGAAAGTAATTACTTGAGGGTGGAGGGTTGGTGGATGTGAAATCATTTTTTCTCCTGAAACAGTCAGAATCCTTTGTTTTTATGGTTGAAGTTTTGTGAAGCAAAAATAAAGTATTAGGGAAGAACATTTCAGAATCAGTGAACTAAAAAGGTGTTACATTCATTATTTTAAATACTTAGGTTATTAAGAAGTCTAAAATGTTACACAGTTAGAGGTAGATAACAGTCCCAAGTTTCCATGGAATCTAATAATTTAGTATCTGAACATCAAACAGATCACAAACGCCTTCATTATCATCTAAATTAAAGTTGTAGTCATCTGCTGGGGTCGGAGAAAGCCGTAAGAGCGGAAACACATCAGAAGACATTAACTCATCAGTGATATCTCCACTAATAGATCCTGAAGACAAGTCTGTGGCCGGCGTGTGCTGGAGAGGCTGGCTTCGTTCAGAGACAGGTGGCTCAGGCAGGCTCTGGACGGCCGAGCTGGGCTTGTGTGGAGGCACTGGGGTGGGGGGCTGAGAGGGAGGCTGCGCGAGGTCGTCTGGGGGGGGGGGGCACCGGGAAAACCACGGGCTTAGATGAGCTGGACTCTTTATTTATAAGCAGCACGTGGAGAGGTCCTGAATGACTCTTTAGATTGATCTGGTATTTCTTTTGTCCATTCTGACCCATTTCTGGAATAGGTACCTCCAGTTGTGTACCAGAAGGTGCTTGAATGGCCAAAAGTGTATCACCATTAAAACAATTACAGATGTCTTCATGAGTTACATAGGAAAATCTATTATTAATGGAGTCGTCCATCACATTTTTGATGCTTTGCTGTAGCCACAACTTCTGCTGATCAAGTTCTCTTTCCTTCAGTTCTAGATCTTCAATTTCAGCTTTGAGATATCTTAATCTATCTATGACTTCTTTAGTATTACAGCCAGCATCTACACCTTTCCATACTGTTTTTTGACTTTTTTTCGATTAAGTCAATTCCTTCCAAGACATTGGTGATATCATAAATTCTTCTTTTTTGCCTCACAGCCAAAGTATCTGCAGCCGCCTTGAGGTCCAGCACGCCGTCCTTGGCCTCCTGCAGCAGCGACACGAACTTGGCGGTGAGCAGCCCCAGGCTCTTTTCGTGCAGGCTACTGCCGGCCCCGGGCGGCGCGCAGCTCGCGGGCTCGGCCGCCGCCATCGCGTCCCCGCGCTCCGCCACCTGCCGGGCCGGACCCGGGGCGGCCGCGGCCGTCGCCGCCCGCCAAGGGCGGGACGAGGGGTCCTGTATAAGTTATTTAAAGTATAGAATGTAAGCAATATACAGTTGTTCTTTGGCATTCTCAAAGCTTTGATTTCAGGACCTCTGTGGATACTAAAATCTGTGAATGCTCAAGTCCCTTATACAAGCTGACATAATATTTGCAAATAACCTATAAATATCATCCTGTATACTTTATATATCTCTAGTTTATTTATAATACTTAATATAACATAGGGGCTTCCCTGGTGGCTCAGAGGGTAAAGCATCTGCCTGCAATGCGTGAGACCTGGGTTCGATCCCTGGGTCGGGAAGATACCCTGGAGAAGGAAAAGGCAACCCACTCCAGTACTCTTGCCTGGAAAATCCCATGAATAGAGAAGCCTGGTAGGCTACAGTCCATAGGGTCGCAAAGAGTTGGACATGACTGAGCATAAATACTGTGTAAATACTTCTAAATACAATATAAATGCTATGCAAACATAGTTGTAAATACAATGTATACTATGTAAATAGTTGCCAGTGTATGGAAAACTCAAGTGTCACTTTTCAAAACTTTTTGGAATTTTTATTTCTGATTGTTTTCAATTTGTGGTTTGTTAAATCTGTGAATGTGGAGCTGGCAATACAAAGGGCCTATTGTAATTATAGGAAAAACATGCTATATTTTCCATGTTCTTCATCCTGGAAAATATTTACATACTTGAAATTTCTTTTTCGTATAAAATTATGCTACTTTCCCAAGATTAGGAACTCCTTTGAGGAAAGGGATTCTGTCCTATATGGAATTCTGGGTATGTGGTAGGGGCTTATCAAATACTTGATGAAATATTGAATAATGTGGTACCTTGTGCTTTATGCTGCTAACTATGTGTCCACGATAGGGCTGCCTTGGAAAGTACCGCCCAGCACCTTACGTCAAACTATGACACAACATCCCTGGGAAGCCCCCAGAAATTTCTGTTTGCTTTCTATTGAAGCCATCACCTAAGTGACCGGATATGTGGGTCTCTAGAGACCAGGCTGATGGGATTAATTTTCTCTTCCTCAGTGCAGCATGTACATTGGTGACTACTTTTTGTAGAAGGCAGGTTAAGTTGCAGACAGACACTGTCTCCACTACTCAATTCACTGGGTGTGGGTGTTTGGGGCCATAAGCAGCCTCCTGACTGCTACCATGGGTGGGATTCATCTTAATCATCTGACTCCAAATCCACTTTTTCCCCTTTCTTCTATTGTTTTTTAACTGACATACGACATTATATTTGTTTCAGGTATACAATCTAATGATTTAATATTTGCATATATTGTGAAATTGTAACAGGAGGGAAAGGGGCAGGGCGAAACTTTTGAAAGAATGACATAGCCCAAGGACACAACATAAAGCAATTAGAATCAAATGGGACCAAGATGACAGACAAGACTAGACCTTAATCCTCAATCAACAAGTGAAATGATGTACCCAGAGGTGCCATGACAGTTCCAAAGTGAAAGTGGCTCATTCGTGTCTGACTCTTGAGACCCCACGTACTATTCAGTCCATGGAATTCTCCAGGCCAGAATACTGGAGTGGGTAGCCGTTCCCTTCTCCAGGGGATCTTCCCAACCCAGGGGTCGAACCCAGGTCTCCTGCATTGCAGGCAGATTCTTTACCAGCTGAGCCACTAGGGAAACCCATGACAGTTCCAAGGCACTGTTAAAAGGAGTAGGCGGTGGCCTAAATCCAGGAAATCTCCACTCCTTCCCAAAAATAGTTGGAATAATCCTCCCACTCATTAGCATATGAAATTACCCAGCCTATAAAAACTAACCACACCAAATTTCGAGGCTGCATGTGCCCTTTGCGATGGCCCACATTCTATCTGTGGAGTGTGCTTCTCTCTATATCTGAATAAGTCCACTTCTTACCTATCACTTTGTCTCTCACTGAACTCTTTCTGCAATGAGACATCAAGAACCTGAGCTTCATTAGGTCCGGAAACCAGATACTGTGGGTTTTGGCTGGGTTCAAGTCCCAGCCACATGTGTTCAAGTCCCAGGCAGGGTTTTGGTTGGGTTCAAGTCCTAGCCACCTGGGTTCAAGTCCCAAGCAGAGTTTTGGCAGGGTTTGAGACCCAGCCATGCGGGTTTAAGTCCCAAACTGGGTTTTGACTGGGTTTGAGCCCTAGCCATGTGAGTTCGAGTCCCAGTCTGAGGTAAACGGATTCAAAATGATCATCACATGAAGTCTACAGACAGTCTCTGAGTTATGATAGTTCAACTTACAATTTTTTGGCTTTACAATGGTGAGAAAGTATTACAAATTCAATAGAAACTGTACTTTGAACTTCTCCTGGACTACAGCTCCCAATCAGCCATGTGATCATGAAGGTAAACGACCCACCAGCCTATAACTATTGTATACCCTGCAGCCATTCTGTTTTCTGTATTCAATAAATTATATGAGATACCTAACACTCTGTTATGAAACAGGCTTTGTGTTAGATGATTTTGCCCAGCTATAAGCTAAGTGTTCTGAGCACATTTAAGTTAGGCTAGGCTAAGTTATGGTGTTTCTTAGGTTAGGTGTCTTAAACACATTTTTTGACTTGTGATATTTTCAATGTATGGTGGGTGTATTGGGACATAACCCCTTGTAAGTCAAGGAACATCTGAAGTTTACACTTATCCATCCATCCAGCTATACCTACATACTATACATAGTTACAATTTTTTTTTCTTTTTATGAGAACTTTTAAGATCAGCTCTTTTAGTAACTTTCAAATATGCAATACAGTTTTATTAACTATAGTCACCATGCTGTACATTATATCCCTAAGACCTGAAATGACCAGAAGTTTGTACATTTTAATCACCTTCACCCATTTTGCCCACACTCTACCCCTCTCCCAACTTGTCTTAATAATCTGTCTTGCCTCTGTCATTTTGCTTTGAGACCCCTGATTTCTGAAGGTATAAATTGACTTCTGTCCAGGACTCAAGTTTCTTAGAATTTTCTCTCCTTCTAACCACTAAAGCCTACCATCAACTAATGTCCTGAAGTGCTATTGTGGTGTAAGGCTTGAAATTAAGGCTCAATAGTATATACTGCCTTGACATCTTGTAAAATCCAGGAGTTCTCAGATAGCCTAACTACAAGTTCCCCTCCCTATGCTAATCTTGGGGACAAGGTCGCCTAGCCAAACAACACTCCTTATCAAAGGGACCCAGCACAGTGCATGGTTATCCGTGAGTAGCAGGTTTCAGTTCCCTGCCAGCTCACAGAATTATCCAAACAAGCCAATCACATCTTCCCGCGGGAATCCAGAGGCACCACACCCACTTGATACCACAAAGCCTGTTTCTCATAGACACTCTGTGGCTGGTTCACTGTGTCCTCAAGTGCGATCCCCGTGTGGCCCTACCATGGCAAGCAGTGTTCTCCTCCCCCAGGCTTTCAGTATACAGTAAATCCCCTCTATACGCACCTTCAAGTTGCAAACTTTCATCAAAGATGCCAATGTGTGTTCACATGTCCAATCACATCAGGAGTGAGTGAAATTGCAGCTTGCCCTCTGTCTTCTATTGCTAAAGATCCTTCAACTCTACCATCGCTCACCTCCTATCCATCCTCCAGTCAGTAACCCTTCATGCCTGCTCATTCAATGCCAGCCCCTGTATGTCAGCTGCTATACTGTACTACTATACTTTTTAAGATACTGTACTATAAGATTACAAATGTTTTCTTTATTTTTTGTGTTTTATATATTATTTGTGTGAAAAGTATTATGAACCTATTACAATATGATAGTATATAGCCAGTGTTATTTGGGCACCTAGGGTATCTTCGTTGGACTTAAAAACACTTTGGATTTACGAATGTGTGCTTGTATGTAGGAGACTTACCATAAATGACTAATAAACTGTGGTTGATCTCATCTGTACAGTGTAGAGTGTCAGGTGTTCCGCCATCTGCATAATCCCAGGGTGGGAATCCCTCCCTCACTGATGGGGTGAAAAGGGAGTGATTAAAACAGTTATGCCCATACCACTCTTGAAATGGATTTTATGAAGTTGTTCTTGTGCCCCTTTCTCAGCTCTCCTAAGATGCAACTGTTCCTGCAGATTTCTCACTCCTTTTGCTGCCCCTCTGGAGGGCTGTGGGCTGCATTTCCCCCTATTTCCCCACCTTCATACTCAGCATGTTACCAACTCTTAAATACCACCAACAACATGGGCAAAATTCAGAAGCAACCTCTTCCAGGTCTGTACAAAATAATATTTGAGTATTTGCCTTTCTTTCTTTGGCAACATTAGTGTTCTCCAAACCCTCTTTAATATTTTACTACATCTGCCCCACCATCCTGAGGGTCACCCACACATCTCCTGAGAGTAAAGGGAGTTTTTGCCATGGAGATTCAAATGTCAGTTATATGGTAGTATGCCTTAAAAAAAAAAAAAAAAAAAAAAAACTACTCTGAGTAAGAAGCCACTTATTTTTTCACTTTCTTGCAATACTTAAGTTGACTAAAGTATAGTCATAGTAGAATGCATTATTAACTGATCAATCTACTTCTGGTGCGAGGTTTCTGCAGGGGTTTTGACATGCCATCAGGAGCAGCAAAAGAGAAAAGACATCCTTCCTGTGTTGCTTCTACTGAATTTTAGTGGATTCACATTCTAGGATTCTAGTGGAAACACATTCTAAGATGTAGATCTCCTTTCTGCAACTTAACCAATTCACCTGAAGATGTAGAAATTATATTTTTTTGGATTAACTAGAAAATGTAGATGAATGTTTATCTGACACCTGATTAGGGAAGGCATAAGTTTGAATGGAAAGTAAGAAAACATAATGGGAAAAGGTTATAGACCTAACTTTATAGAATACGTAAACTTCTGAAGGCTAAAATTTAAAAGTCCTAAATGAAGTTAAAGGTCAAATTGGGAAAAAGATGAAACATATATGGCTGTCAAAGAGTTTGACAGTCTTACTGTTAAAGAAACGCTCACAAAAAGGATATTTTTTCCCTGGTGGGCTTCCTTGGTGGCTCAGACAGTAAAGAATCTGCCTGCAATGCAGGAAGCCCAGGTCTGATCCCTGGTGAAAGGAATGGCTACTCACTCCAGTATTATTGCCTGGAGAATTCCATGGACAGAGGAGACAATAAACATTTATTTCTCAACATTCTGTAGCAAAGGAGAGGAGACTGGCGGGTTTCAGCCCATGGGGGCCCAAAGAGTTGAACAAGACTAACACTTCCACTTTCACTTTTATGCTCCAACTGAAAAGTCATCAAAGGATATGATTAGGCAGTTAATGAAAAAGGTATCACAGAATACCAATAGTTCAATCCAAAATGTCCATCCTCTCTAGCAAACAAATAAAACTAAAATAAGACTGAGGTGCTAATTCTTGTCCATAAAGTTGGCAGTGAGTGGACTCACCTTTAAAATCCTGGTGGTAGACAGGGCTCATCTCTCTATGGAAGGTACAAACACCAGATGCTCTCATCCCCAGCCCCTAGGCCGGGGCACTCAGATGTGATGCCCCATGTCACTTGCTTGTCATGCTGAGAACCTGGGTGAGAACAGAACTCCTGGCTGCAGCAGCAACATTCAGTTTCCAGGAGCTGCTGGGGCAGTGGTGCCAGCATGGTATCTGATGTCCAGTGTCCTGGGTCCAGGCCTGGTGCCAGTAGTCGTGGCAAAGCAAGGGTAGGCTCCCTACAGCCTCAAGGGTGACGCCAGAGGGGTCCTGGCTCACTGGCTCTGTGGGAAGGCTTGGCCTGGGGCTCTGGCTGCACAGACTTCCTCCACTCCTGCCTGTTAGCTAAGCTTCATGGTGTAGCTTTCCTGACAAATTTGTGGGCTGACCAGTACCTAAATTCCTGCAGTGCTTTCTGCTGCTTGACTTGTTTAGTAATACATAAAGAAAGCTCTCCAATCTAGTAATTTTACTTCTCAGGACATATCCCATAAGTAACAAGAAACGTGCATATTTAGATAAAAGGATATTCTTCTAAGCCCTGTTCAGATTAGCAAAAACACAGATCCAAATGTTCTACTGTAAGGAATTAGTTAAATTCTGAAGTACAGAATATTATGCAGTAATTAAAAATCATGTTCTTAAAGAATTTTACAAGATGTAAAAATAGTACTTATAATACTAGTTAAAAAGCAAAATGTTTGGTGAAAGTCCAACTTTTCATAAATAATCAAAATGTAAACAGCCACTTTCTCTTGGAAATAAATATGGAATATGGGTTTACTGGTGAGGTCTTTCTATTTATTGTATATCTTCTAATCCTTTATAATGAACATGTACTTTGGCCAACATCAGAAATTTAAACAAAAGCTAAATCAGAAAAAAAAGATGTATGTGAAAATTTTATTTATTGTCCAGTGGGTTAATTGATCTTTTGTTTGGTTGCGTGTTTGGTTTTAGCAGCTTAGTAATACATCTTCAACTTACAAAGGACACGAACATTTTAACAAACTTCTAAAGAGACCTAAACTCTATTCTCTGTACACTATTGACAGAATGTTTGTGTCCCCTTAAAATTCATCTGTGGAAATTCTAAGCCTGAAAGTAGTGGTATTTGGAAGTGGAGTTTTTAGGAGGTGACTCGGTCATGAGAGTGAAACTTTTATGAGTGGGATTAGTGCCTTTATTTAAAAACAAAAACAAAAACAAAAACACACAGAGCTCTCTTAATCTTTCTGCCATGTAGAACACAGTGGAAAGACTGTCAACCAGGAAGTAGGCCTTCACTGGACACCTAATCTGCTGATGCCTTGATCTTAGACTTCCCAGGCGACAGAATGTTAGAAATAAATGTCTGTTGTTTATAAGCCACCTTCCCTGGTGGCTCAGATGGTAAAGAATCCGCCTGCAATTCAGAAGACCTGGGTTCGATCCGTGGGTTGGGAAGATCCCCTGGAGAAGGGAACTACTACCCACTCCAGTATTGTGGCCTGGAGAATTCCATGGACTGTATAGTTCAAGGGGTCACAAAGAGTTGGACATGACTGAATGACGTTCACTTAAGGTACTTATAGCAGCTTGAACTAAGATACTATATTTTTTTCACAATTGCCAAAAGAACTGTCTCAATAAAACACTAGTTTTAACTTAGGAAACTTTTTTGTTTTAAGTATTCAGTTAAATACTGAATGAATTCAGTTGCCTACTCAAGGCAGAAGTTCGATTCCTGGGTCATGAAAATCCCCTGGAGAAGGGAATGGCAACCCACTCCAGTATTCTTGCCCAAGAATTCCATGGACAGAGGAGACTGGTGGGTTATAGTCCACAGGGTCACAAAGAGTCGGACATGAGTGAGCAACTAACCATCATTATCATCATCACTAAAGGCAGGAGGTCTGAACTGGTGGGGAGATCAGAAGATAGATGTACATGGGCTGTTGGAGAGCCCATGTAGGGAGGGTGGATGGTCATAAAATAAACATAAACACTAAAAACCTAGGGAACATAAATATATCATCATTCTCCACTAAGAACATGTTAATTGTCTTTCTCTTATGCTGATGCTGCTGTTAATAACATTTATTACCATGGCAGAATGCTTTACAGTTTATGAAGTACTTGTACTTGCCCAGATATTATTATTAGGCTCATTTTACTGGAGAGAAAACTAAGCCCTAGAGAAATTAAGTGATTTATTGCCTGTCTCATGCTTATTATATGGCAGTGAATAAAGTAAAAGTCACTCAGTTGTGCCCGACTCTTTGTGACCTCATGGACTGTAGTCTATGGAGTTCTCCAGGCCAGAATACTGGAGTAGGTAACATTTTCCCTTCTCCAGGGCATCTTCCCAACCCAGGGTTGAACCCAGGTCTCCCACATTGCAGGCGGATTCTTTACTAGCTGAGCCACAAGGGAAGACCAAGAATACTAGAGTGGGTAGCCTATCCCTTCACCGGGGGATCTTCCCAACCTAGGAATTGAACTGGAGTTTCCTGGATAACAGGAGAATTCTTTACCAGCTGAGCTAACAAGGAAGCCACTGAGCCTAGAAACCGGGTCTTCTGCTCTTTCAACTATTCTTGGAGATGGCAGAGCAAAGTGATGAAAACCTTGGGCTTTGGAGCCCGACAAACCTGGGTACACACCCAGCTCTGGCCCTATCAACTGTGTGAACTCAGAAAAACTGCCTAGCCCCTCTCGGCCTGTTTCCTCATCTCTGAAGCTGAACCAAAGACACCGACCTTGGAGAGTACCTGTGAGAATGGAAAGTGTTAGTCACTTGGTTGTGTCCGACTTTTCGTGACCCCATGGACTGTAGCCTGTCAGGCTCCTCTGTCCATGGGGATTCTCCAGGCAGGAATATGGAGTGGGTGTCCATCTGCTTCTCCAGGGGATCTTCCTAACCCAAGGATCAAACCTGGGTTTCCTACATTGCAGGCAGTTTCTTAACCATCTGAGCCACCTGAGAAGCTAGCTGTTATCACTGTTCCGCCCACCTCCTTGGTAAGCCTTGTTTCTAGTCTCCCGGAACTAACATCCCTATTGTGGGTTGAATTTTGTCCTCCAGAAATTCGAAATCATATGCTGAAGTCCTAACCTCCAACAGCTCAGCGTGTGTGTCATGCTCAGTCACTTCACTCACGTCCAGCCCTGTGCAACCCTATGGATTGCAGCCTGCCAGGCTCCATGTCCATGGGATTCTCCAGGCAAAAATACCAGGGTGCGTTGCAGTGCCCCCCTTCAGGGGACCTTCCCGTCCCAGGGATCAAACCAGAGTCTCTTACGTCTAACTTGCACTGGCAGGCAGATTCTTTACCAGTAGCGCTACCTGGGAAGCCCTCCGGTAGCTCGGAATGAAGCCTTATTAGGAAATATGCCAAATGTCATGAGTTAAAGTGAGGTCATGCTGAAGTAGAAAGGGCCCCCCAGCCAAAATGACTGGTATCTTCCTAAAGAGAGGAAATTTGGAGATAGACACACACAGGGAGAACATCCTGTAAAGACTGGAGTGATGCTGCCATAACAAGGAATTAGCAGATGCTAGAAGAGAGGCCTGGAAGAGATCCTTCCCTCCAGACTTCAGAGGGAGCATGGCCCTTGATTTTGGACTTGAGGCCCCCAAGCTGTGAAACAACACATTTTGGTTGTTTCAGCTAGCCAGTTTGCGGTACTTTGTCATGGTAGCCCTGGAATCCCTCTCCACTGTGGCTCTGGTACCACTGTATCTATTCACTGTCCCCCTGAAGTATGTTTTACCATCACTGGATTGTAATCAGCTTCCCCTTGTGATGCTTTCTTGCATCTAAGTTCACTCATCAGAGAAAGATGATGATAAGGAAAGTCTGTGAATGTTGGAGAAGTTCAGATCCTAGGTTTAAAAAATGTCTCACTAATTATAAAAGTCTTATGATTGTAAAAGTTGCATTAAAAATATACCCTGACCACTAATGAGCTTAAAGTTGCCATTCACACTTTTACTATATAAAGTTCCTTTTACTATTTGCAATTTCCAAGGATTAGATATGACCATTTTGGCAGGGCCATGACCCTGTTTACCTGAGTTTAAGAATGTTTTCTTTTCTTTTTTTTTTCCAAAAAATTTGCATATTTATAAATATGTATTTTCTGAATTAAAGAATTATCCGGGTAAAATACTAAGGACCTACATTCTCCTTATTTACAATTCTGAACTCTTTAGGTCTATGGTAACTTGTAGGAATGTCCTTACTACATTTTGATTTTCAATTAAGAACTAGCAATTTGCAAGTGTCAATTTTGGACTCAACATTCTAGTTAGTTAGACATCTTTGGAAAAGAAGAGACAGTCTATTTAGTCCATTTTAGTTTTCAAAAGTATAGACCCTGGGTTTAGGACACTACAGAATTTCTCTAACTACTTCAAAAAATGTGGTTAAATTTTTAACACTGCATCAAGATGAATTTATTTTTATTTACCTTAAATTAAAAAAATATGTATGTTGTATACATTTGGGGAGGTAGAAAGATCTTTGTTGCAAAAAAAAAGGTTTCAAGCATCAATACATTATAATACTGCTAGGAGAAGGGGCAGAAATTATGGGCTTAGATGCTATATGAGTTATCTATTGCTGTTTTAAATTTAGCCACAAATTTTTGGGACTTAAGCCAATATTTGTGTCTTATCTCACAGTTTCTGGTCAGTTATCTGGTGAGGTTTAGCTGGGTGCTCTGGCTCTAGGGTTCTCAGTCTTCAGTCAAGGTGCTAGCTTATCTCAAGGCTTGTCTGGGGATAGATCTTGTAAGCTCATTCATGTGGTTGTTGGCTGGATTTAGTTTCTCGCAGCTGTTAGACAGGCTTCGTTCCTTGCTTGCTATTGGCTGAAGGCTGTCCTTAGTTCCCTGCCAAATGGACCTCTTTATTTGGAGGATGGCTCACACCATGATGATTTCCTTCTTCAGTGCTAACATGCTAGAGGGCAAGAGAGAACTCCAGCAAGACAGAAACCACAGTCTTTTGTAACTTAATCTTAGAAGTGATATCTCATCACTTTTGTCACATGCTGTTTGTTAGAAAGCAGTCATTAGGTCCAGCCCACTCTCAACGGGAGGAGATTACACAAGATGTGAATACCAGGATATGAGGATCCCTGTGGCATTTTAGAAGGCTGACTGCTGCAGATGTTAAGCATAAAGATAGTGATCTGGTTCCAATGGCTTCTTGAGATCCTCCTGTTCATTTCTTTATGACTTTTTCCTTAATTGTGGTTGACAGTCACTGGGTTTGTCATTATCACTACAGGAATGAATGCAACTTGCTTTTTGGCTCTGTCATTTCCAATATGTTTTTAGATGTTTATAGACTCCTCAGTGACTTCCAACTATGTGCATAATGTTAAACCTCCAGGATTGCTGCCTTAAAGTGAAAATTCCATATTTCCATCAGTGTAATCTTTCCAAAATGCTTACTAAACACTTGCATGGCTCATCAATGCCCTTCAGAAAAACCTGAACATAGAATGCAAGGACCCCAGTTAGCAGCAAGCTCCACCTTTCCCCCACAATTTTTTACTGTTGTGCCCACCCTCCCACACAAAAATACCAGGCACTACTGAATTACTTAAAGTTGCTTGAGAACACAATTTCTTACCCAAGACTTAGAACAAATGCTATTTCTGCTCAAAATCATTTCCCGCTCCCTGCCAGCCTCACACCACCACTAACTTCTTTCTCCCTGTTAACATGATTCAGTCCACAGTTTATGTGAATATTTCTGTCAAGGGACTTCATATACTAATTGTATGCTTAAGTGTCTGACTTATTCTGATCTCAGAAGAGTCTGCATATTCATTTTACAATGTTCCTGTGGTACTCACTTTTTCCCCATTTTATCACAGTGCACGTATTATAGTTGCTCATTTATTCATCAGTTACTCCTCTACAGCAAGGTTTTTCAACCCATTAGTGGGTTGTGAAACCAAATTAGTAAATTACACCAAAAGTGTTTAAAATAATTTCTTATTGTTGTTAAGTCACTAAGAGATGTCTGACTCTTTTGCAACCCCATGGGCTATAGCCTGCCCAGCTCCTCTGTCAGTGGGATTTCCCAGGTGAGAACACTGGAGGGAGTTGCCATTTCCTTCTCCGGGGGAATCTTCCTGACCCAAGGATTGAACTCACATCTCTTGCATTATAGTCAGATTCTTTACCACTGAGCAGCAGGGAAGCCCTGCTTAAAAGAAAAAGATAATACCAAAAAAAAAAAAAAAAAAAAAATCAGAGTTCTACTGTGTATCAAATATCCTTCAATTAAAAAAAAGAAAAAAATTGAAGTTCATTTCCTATAGGAAGGGTTTCTGTATGTTTCATTTTTCTTCAGTTTATTTATATAATATACAAATTGATAAACTTAAAATGTCATATATTACGTGTAAAGTGAAGCAATTGTCTCTCTCTCTTTCTGTCTCTCTTGCTCTTTCCATACTTATATATCCATATACACACGTATTTGTGCTGCTGCTAAGTCACTTTAGTCGTGTCCAACTCTGTGCGACCCCATAGAGGCAGCCCACCAGGCTCCCCCGTCCCTGGGATTCTCAAGGCAAGAACACTGGAGTGGGTTGCAATTTCCTTCTCCAATGCATGAGAGTGAAAAATGAAAGTGAAGTCGCTCAGTCGTGTCCGACTCTCAGCGACACCATGGACTGTAGCCCACCAGGCTCCTCCATCCATGGGATTTTCCAGGCAAGAGTACCGGAGTGGGGTGCCATTGCCTTCTCTGATATTTGTGCTAGGTCACTGTCAAAAATGATTTGAAAACCACTGCTTTTAAGTAAAAGCTCCATTAGACTGGGAACATGTCTTATTATTTATAACATGTCTTATTACTTATAACATGTCTTGATTATTTCCTGGCCCTAATAAAAATTTATGACCAACTCTATGGACAAACAAATGAATAAAAATTATATACATAAAAGTTAGCCATGGAATTCTGCATTTCCATGTGATTCTTAAAATTACATCTATGTCTAATATCCTGGACCAGCTACATAATTTGCTGGGCCCAAGACAAAATGAAAATGTGGGGCCCTTATTAAAAAGTTATTAAGAATTCCAAGGTGATGATAGCATAGCATTAACTCAAGCACAGGGCCTTTTAAAAAACTTTTTATTTTTTTTTAATTGAGGGATAATTGTTTTACAATATGGTACTGGTTTCTTCCATACATCAACATGAATCAGCCATATGTATGCATATGTCCCCTCCCTCTTGAACCTCCCTCCCACCTCCCATCTCATCCCACCCCTCTAGGTTGTCACCAAGCACCAGTTTGAGCTCCCTGAGTCATACAGCAAATCCCCCCAGGCTATCTAGTTTACATATGGTGCTGTGTATGTTTCAGTGCTGCTCTCTCCATTGGTCTCACCCTCTTCTTCCTTGCTCTATGTCCCCAAGTCTAGTCTCTATTTCATCTCCATTGCTGCTGAAAATAGGTTCATCAGTAATATCTTTGCAGACTCCGTGTATATGATACTTGTTTTTCTCTTTCTGACTTACTTCACTCTGTATAGTAGGCTCTAGATTCATCCATCTCTTTAGAACTGACTCAAATACATTCCTTTTTTGGGCTGAGTAATATTGCATTGTATAAATGCACCACAGCTTCTTTATCCATTCATCTGTTGATGGGCATCTAGGTTGCTTCCA
This sequence comes from Bubalus kerabau, assembly GCF_029407905.1. Classification (NCBI taxonomy): domain Eukaryota; kingdom Metazoa; phylum Chordata; class Mammalia; order Artiodactyla; family Bovidae; genus Bubalus; species Bubalus kerabau. The sequence continues at coordinate 77,401,310 of NC_073633.1, forward strand.
TGTCCTAGCTATTGTAAATAGTGCTGCAATGAACACTGGGGTACATGTGTCTTTTTCAATTATGGATTTCTCAGGGTATATGCCCAGTAGTGGGATTATTGGGTTATATGGTAGTCTTATTCCTAGTTTTTTACTGTCCTCCATAGTGGATGTATCGATTTACATTCCCACCAACAGTGCAAGATGGTTCCCTTTTCTCCACACCCTCTCCAGCATTTATTGTTTGTAGGTTTTTTGATGGTGGCTATTCTGACCAGTGTGAGGTGATATCTCATTGTAGTTTTGATTTGTATTTCTCTAATAATGAGTGAGGATCATAGAAAAAGCAAGGGAATTCCAGAAAAACATCTACTTCTGCTTCATTGAATATGTTAAAGCCTTTGACTGTGTGAATCACAACAAACTGTGGAAAATTCTTAAAGAGATGGGAATACCAGACCACCTTACCTGCCTCCTGAGAAACCTGTATGCAGGTCAAGAAGCAACAGAAGCAGACATGAAACAACAGACTGGTTCCAAATTGGGAAAGGAGTATGTCAAGGCTTGTATATTGTCACCCTGCTTATTGAACTTATATGCAGAGTACATTATGTGAAATGCTGGGCTGGATGAAGCTCAAGCTGGAATCAGCATTGCTGGGAGAAATATCAACAACCTCAGATATGCAGATGACACCACCTTTATGGCAGAAAGCAAAGAGGAACTAAAGAGCCTGATGATGAAGGTGAAAGAGGAGAGGGAAAAAGCTGGCTTAAAACTCCACATTCAGAAAGCTAAGATCATGGCATCCGGTCCCATCACTTCATGGCAAATAGAATGGGGATAAAATGGGAACACTGACAGTCTTTGTTTTCTTGGGTTCCAGAATCCCTGGATGGTGACTGCAGCCACAAAATTGAAAGCCACTTGTCCTTTAGAAGAAAAGCTATGACAAACCTAGACAGCATATTAAAAAGCAGAAACAGCACTTTGCTGACAAAGGTCCATATAGTCAAAGCTATGGTTTTTCCAGTAGTCATGTACAGATGTGAGAGTTGGACCAAAGAGAAGGCTGAATGCGGAAGAATTGATACTTTGGAACTGTGGTGCTGGAAAAGACTTTTGAGAGTCCCTTGGACAGCAAGAAGATCAAACTAGTCAGTCCTTCCAATGAATATTCAGGAAATCAACCCTGAATATTCATTGGGAGGACTGATGCTGAAGCTGAAGCTTCAATACTTTGGCCACTTGAGAAGAGCCGACTCATTGAAAAAGAGCCTGATGCTGGGAAAGAATAAAGGCAGGAAGAGAAGGGGATGACAGAGGATGAGATAGCTGGATGGCATCACTGACTCAATGGTCATGAGTTTGTGCAACCTCTGGGAGATAGTGAAGGACAGGGAAGCCTGGCATGCTGTAGTGTATGGGGCTGCAAAAAGTCAGACATGACTGAGCCACTGGAGAACAAAAGCAATATGGCAAGTCTAGAAATCAGATTTGTTGCTCTTCCCAGGTTGTTTTTACAGCTGATTGTTGTTTGTTTGTTTAACAACTTTCTGAACTAGTTGTGTAAAGTCTAAATATATTATTTGTCATGTGTACTGAAGTCTCTGCTCAGCTAGCTTAGTAGTCAACTAATCATTGGACAGAAATTTCCTTAAATGCCTGGGACTGGTAAGTCTTCCAGTGTTTGCTAAGGGTCTGTACGCATACTGGGGCACACTCAGTCAGGCAGTAAACAGCCCTGCCATTGGTTTACTGCCTGCTTTTGAGGAGATTCAAAGTTAGCAAGAGGTGACAGTTTAGGGCTTTCTTGGATCTTTCCTGAGCATGCAGTTACCCCTGGGCAGATGCATAATATGCAATTATATATCTGGTTGGACGTCTAGAGTCTTAGGAGTATGTTGGCACTTTTCGAAGCCCCCTTATGGACATTTCACTCCCAAACTGTTCGTTTTAATCTTTTTTGATTGGCCTAATGTTCGTTCCAGCTCTTACCAACTGTTTCAGATTACCATGGTGTTAAAAAATTGTTGTTGAGGGGAGGGTGGTGGGAGGGGGGTTCAGGGTGGTGGGACACGTGTACACCCATGACTGATTCACGTTGCTGTATGGCAAAAACCATCACAATATTGTAAAGTAATTAGCCTCCAATTAAAAGATATATATTAATTTTAAAAATTGTTGTTGATTATTTTTGACAAAATTCCCCAGAGAAAAAGCTGTTTGTGCTGAGCAAACTTTGAGTCAGGTCAAATAAAGGCAAAAGGTGAGATCTAGGGAAGCAACATGCAGGTCATTGATGACAATTCTCTGGGAATTGGGCTTTGAAGGAAGTAAAATTCTGACCAGTCTGCTCCATTCTGACCCCCGTCAGTGGTTGTCAGGCTGCTAATTTTTGCCATAATTGCATGGTTGTTGGTATTCAAGCCACCATGGAGCTAGAGAGGAGAATATGGAAATACAGTGAGTTAAAACATCAGAAAGCTCACGATTCTTACCAAGATTCAATAATTTTTCTTGAGTAAATATTCCTAAGATCGTTGGCAAGCCTTTAGTTTACTTTCAGAGTCGTGAGAAAATCAGAGTCCTGATTCTAACAATTTTCCCCAGTGTTCTCATTGCTTTTATAGAGGAGATTTTCAGAGGTCCTTACTCCATTTTCAGTGGCGTCTTGTAGCACTTTCTAAAACCTAAGGTCATCATTTTAATCAATAGACTTAGTATCATTACTGCCGTATTCTCTTGTTAAGACTGTTACAAAATCATTACCTATTTCAAGGAAAAACTCTTTATGGGGGGATGGTGGGGTTCCAAGGGAACATGGGACTGGAAATACTGTTTTGGTCATTTCAGGAAAATGCAATTTGCCACAGTCCATCCTCTAACCACAATAATTCACAGCTCTTCCCACATGCAAAATTCCCTAACCCCTTCCCCAAGAATCCCTAAAATATTATACCATTAAGGCAGCAGCACCAGGTTCAAAGTTCAGCATTTCATGATCTAAATCAGCTCTGGGAATGAATGATGTTTCTTGTGTATTGTTCCTTGGGCATATAGGTTCATGAGTACCTTTGATCCTTTGATCTAAAGACCTGCAAACAGTCAAGTTATCTACCCTGAATGTATCTCAAATACAATGTTAAGATAAATGCCATAGATACTCCATTCAAAAAAGGAGAAATAAGAACAAAGTTGTCACTGGCCCATATCAATACTAAAATCCATTTGGGCACATGTTGCCAGTTCTTTAATTATGGCTTTGTCATTGTATCTAGAAATGATGCTCCACAGCTCTTTGCTTTATTCCCTAAGCTCTCAATTCCACTCTCTGTATTACTCTTGCTTTTTCATAACTAACTTGAATTGGCAGATAAATAATTTTCTCAGCTTGCTTCTGGCCCATAGTAGTTTGGGCATGCAGAGTTCTCTCTTAATTTTTTGCTACCTTTTTTAACAAGCTCATAAAATTCCATTAAAACTTTGTGGATTTCTATGTATCAGTTTGTACTGGAATCCATTTCATTGAGCTAAGTCTCCCTACATTGGGCTCCCTGTATGCCTGCTGTGGAAAACACCCTTAAGCTTCTTGGACACTATTTTTTAATGGAGAGGATCTATGGGGCAGGCCATTAAGATTCTTAGAAGGACTCGTGATTATTGTAAATTGTCTATGAGGCACCACATTAGATCTTTCTGAATTCTTAAAAAAAGGTTTAAAGGTACACTTTTGACTTCTTTTGTAGACAATCTCTTCCTAAAAGAACCCTTGATTAGATTTCTTCCAAGAAACTATTTCTTACTTTGGCATCATTTGCTGTCTGGAGAGACTAGGAATGAAAAACAGTTTTGTCTTTTTTTAATCCAGCAATCCTGGCTCTTCCTTTATGTTACAGATCTTTCTTTAGCTTATCTCTCTCCTCTCACATTTTACTAAGGCACCTAGAAAAAGCCATGGGTCATATCTATCATTCTGCCTGGAAATTTTCTTAGCTAGATAATCCAGTCAGTTAGGTAAATTCCCTGTGTTCTACTTTACTCCAGTCAACAGTGTTGCTAAATTTTTTGCCTTCCCATGAAAAGAGTCTGTTTTCCTCTAACTTCCGATAACATTTTCGTCACTTTCTTTTAACCTTTATCAATAAGCTCCTTGAGGATCGCAAACTTCCATTAACAGTGTCTTCAAGACTAGACGTCAGCGCTCTTCATTGTCCTTTCCCCTTCTGCCTGCCACGTGGTCTGAAAGCTGTCACCTTGTGTTCTGAGTTTTGTTACAATTCCACACCACTCACAGGTACAAAAATACGTTCCAGTTATCTTTTGCTCTGTAAGAAATTTCCCTAATATGTAGTGACATAAAACAATAATTTGTTATGCTGATGGGTTCTATGGGGCAGGAATCTGGGCAGGATACAGTTGAGATGTATCTGGGCTATGTTGTCTAGGACATCAGCTGGAAGGCCTGAGGTCCTACTTTACCTGGAAGGCCTGATGTCCTACATCTGGTCCATGTAGGACATCTGGTCTATGTTTTCTGGTCTATATTGTCTAAAACATCAGCTGGAAGGCCCAAAGGTTAGCAGTAACTTGATGACTAGGAAATTAGCTGAAGGCTTATTGACTCACACATCTGATGACTGATTCTCTTGATGTCAGCCTGCACTTAAGCCACAACTTATAATGACTTCAGATACCAACTACTCAAAGTTGAACAAACCTTAGAGGTTAAGGGCATAGTTTTCCATAATACTATACTCACTTCAGATACCAGTCATAAGCTTGGGGATCTCCAGGTCATCTTCACTTCTGACCAGCTGGCTACAAATTCATAGGTTCCCATTAACACCCCCAGAATGAATAATTCACTTGTATGACTCACAGAGCTCAGGAAGGTGCTATACTTATGATTAAATTAAAGCATACAAATCAGAACCAGCCAAAGCGAGAGACATATAGGTGAGGCTTAGGAGAGTTCCAGATGTGAACTCTCCCTACGGAGTTAGGACATGTCACTCTGCCAGCACGTCCACATGTGAAAATATGCAGAGTATTGCCAACTGTAGAAGTTTACCCAAACTTCAGTGTCCAGAATTTTTATTAAGATACCATTACAGAGGCATAAGTAATTAAATCATTGGCCATGTGACTCAAGCTCCAGCTCCCATCCACTCCCCTTAGGTTGACGTTGCGTGTGTGTGTTTAATTGTTCAGTCGTGTCTGACTCTTTGTGACCCCATGGACTGTAGCCCACCAGGCTCCTCTGTCAGGCAAGAATCTTGGAGTTAGGTTGCCATGCCCTCATCCAGGGGATCTTCCCAACCCAGGGATAGAACCGAGGTCTCCCACATTGCAGGCAGATTCTTTACCATCTGAGCCACCAGGGAAGCCCATAGGTTGGCGTAATATCACCCAATTCAAAACTCCAACCCCCTTATCACATGGTTGGTTTTTCTGAATGGGCAGCTTCCATCCTGAGTCATCTAATTTATTTAAACTATCTAAGAGCCGACCATTAGTCACTTCATTAGCATAAGATATCAAGGAACATGATGAATAATAAAAACTGTCCTATCACTTGGGAAATTCCAAGGTTTTAGAGACTGCTTCCTAGGAATGGGGAACAAAGGCCAAATTCTTTTTTACATAGGCTGTCAACTAGAAAACCTACACATGGCCTCTCCAGGTTACCTGGGCTCCTTTACAACATGGCTGTGTGGTTCTAAGGGTAAACACGCTGAAAAAGAGAGAACTAAGTAGAAACTGTATTGCCTTTTATGACCTAGCCTTGGAAGCAATGCAGTGTCACTTCAGTCACATCCTATTTGTTGGGGCAGGTGTAAAGACTCACCCAAGATCTCGATGGGAGAACAGCAAGACTTGGAAGAGGACAAATAGAACTTTTTTCAAACAAACTTTTATGAAAAACAAGTCTGACATAACCATCAAGTCTAGAGTCCCCCTGAAAAGCAAAAGTGTTAGTCGCTCAGTTGTGTCTGACTCTTTGCAACCCCATGGACTGTAGCCCACCAGGCTCCTCTGTCCATGGAATTCTCCAGGCAAGAATCCTGGAGGGAGCAGCCATTCCCTTTTCCAGGGTATCTTCCTGACCCAAGGACTGAACCTGGGTCTCCTGCATTGCAGGCAAATTCTTTGCTGTCTGAGCCACCAGGGAAGCCCATTAAATTCTCCTAGAGGTTTTCAAAATCTTTGACAAATTGGCCTCCTACTACTTTTCCTTTGAGATATCGAATTGCTTTTTCACACTTTGCTTCCAGTTCAGGTAAGAGAGTCATTCCCATCTCAAGGATTCTGGACATAGCTTTCTCCTCACTAAAAAGTATCCTCCCAATGAAAATCTAACCCATCCTTCAAGGATTACCTTTATCATGACATTTGTGAACCAACTAACAGAAACCTCCGTTTAAACTAGCTTAACAAAACAGAGAATTTATTGCCTCAAGAAACTGAATGCTCCAAGAAAAGGAGCTGGCTTTGGGCATGCCCCAGGTCACTCCAAACTCTCCTCATCATTACTTCTAGCAATCACAGAGAAATAGTGTCTTTCCTCTGTCTCCCAAACAATTCCTGAGATTTGCTCTAACTGTTCCACCTTGGTCATATACACAAACTGGCACTAGATTCTGAGGTCAGAGGAAGGAGTTATACTGAGAAAGGAAGAGATTTTGTTGTTGTTGTTCAGTGGCTAAGTAGTTTCTGACTCTTCGTGACCCCATGGACTGCAGCACACCAGGCTTCCTTGTCCTTCATTATCTCCGGGAGTTTGCCCAAATTCACATCCATTGAGTCAGTAATGCCATCCAACCATCTCATCCTCTGCCACTCTGAGATTCTGAGGTCAGAGGAAGGAATTATACTGAGAAGGGAGGAGATGGTCTTTCCTAAAGAAATGTGGATTACTGTTATCAGTCTGCGGAAATGGACGTCCATTTGTAGAGTCACAGTTTTTTTCTTACTGGAGTGCTGGAATGCTGAAGCTGGAAGGGACTGCAAAGATTATTTTGTTCCCCACCTTTATTTTACACATGTGGAAACTTGAAATTCAAAAAGATGGGATGACTTTCTTGAGTTGTACCCAGTGAAATAGCATCAAAGTCAAGACTTAAACCTGTGTTCTGTCTTCCCAAGCCAGAGGTTCTTTGTATAACTTGATGTCTGAGCAGACACCAACATTATATGCTAACTTTCAGTTTTACATTATTAAAAAAAAAAAGCAAAAAAAAAAAATGCAGTCACATAGGGTTCAAATTGGAGAAGGCAATGGCACCCCACTCCAGTACTCTTGCCTGGAAAATCCCATGGACGGAGGAGCCTGGTAGGCCGCAGTCCATGCGATCACGAAGAGTCGGACACAACTGAGCGACTTCGCTTTCACTTTTCACTTTCGTGCTTTGGAGAAGGAAATGGCAAGCCACTCCAGCGTTCTTGCCTGGAGAATCCCAGGGACGGCGGAGCCTGGTGGGCTGCCATCTGTGGGGTCACACAGAGTTGGACCAGTCGGAAGCTAAATCGGAAGCTAAGTCTGAAGCGACTTAGCAGCAGCAGCAGGGTTCAAATTTGAGAATTTGGACAAGTGACTTAATTCCTCTAAAGCCTCCATTTCTCATTTGTAAAATATAGTAAAAACAGCTATCTTGAGGCGATATTGTCAGGATTATAGACATAAAGATTCTAGAAAACAAAGTGCTCAATAAATGGTAAATATTATTTGTATCTCTTGCCATATGTAATAGTGTTTATCACATACTATGTTTTTATTCTATACTTGGTGTTTGACTAATTTAATTCTTTTCATAGGTGGTGGGTTATTTATTTTATTTTATAATTTATTTTATTGAGAGGTCAGTGAAAGTTCTAGCCCTTAATGGGTTTCAAGCAAATATCAAATAACCAAGATGGATCTAACTAATCCAAATTAGATAGAATTACAACCTTGGGCTTTTAAATACCCTTTTGCAACATTGCCTTTGGGAATCTAAGTGTAGACAGAAGAAAATTTATATGTTGTCAATTCCATGCGTTTCTGTATTTTAGCTTTTGCTTTTGAATTCAGGCAGGACTGACATGTGATGAGTTTAGTGATGACAGTCTAAATAGTTTGACTGCCTTTAAGCCAGTGTTTATGGGTACATAACCCAGATATGATACACATGACTCACCAGGCCGTATAAGTCACTGGTATTTTATATCAAGCCAAGATTTTTCTCTAGGCATCCCATGTTTCAAGTACTCACATTGTTCCCTTTAACCTTTCCATCATTTTGTTGTGATTAACAACACAAAAGAGTTTTGTATGTCTTGCCTACTTGGATAAAGGTCAGTAATTTTACTGACCCCCAAGAGATGTATACCCAGTGCTTTAAAAGTACAGGGTCATGTATTTTATTAATTATTTCTTTCAAGACCTTATGATAGTCATAAAATGTAACTTGAACAACAAATTATTTCTAACAGATATTTTTAATAGAACTGATATGTTGTATTTAAAAGGCTGGTGAATAGGAGGTTTGTAATATATTACAACAGTGATTGTCTGCATCCCTTTCCATGTTCAATGGAGTTTGATACATAGTAGGTTTTTAACCGGCACTTGGTTTGGAATGATGGATTATTCTTTCCAGTGGTGGGTGCTTATACCATTTAGTACCTAGGCTCAATTTGGCACTGTAGGCAGAAATTATCTGGCACATCAATGTGGCAACTACAGATTCTACAAATGCAATATATAATATATGTAATGTACAATATGTAATAACTATAATAATTTTTATTATGAAGTTATTTTTGGATATCTATTTGTTGTTGTTGTTCTTGTTTAGTTGCTACATTGTACGACCCCATGGACGGTATGTAGCCTGCCAGGCCTCTGTTCATGGGATTTCCCAGGCAAGCATACTGGAGCGGGTTGGCATTTCCTTCTCCAGGGAATCTTGACCAAGGGATTGAACACGTGTCTCCTGCATTGGCAGGTGGATTCTTTACTGCTAAGCCACGAGGGAAGCCCTGGATAAATATAATGCACTAGTCATAACATTAACCATAAAATTAGTCATGGTCCTTTCCCAAAGGCCTATTCTAGGTTTACTTGGAAAACTACTAATACATGGCCATTAAGTTAAATGAAGAAAACCTGGTAGCCAATAAGAAGACTAAACATGTGTATTTCTTTCACAGCTCCCTGAGCAAGAAGATCAAACCTGGGTATGGTTGTAGAAGGAGAATTCATCTTTGGTGTTATTGAGGAAAATCCTTTCTTACATTTCTTTTACATTATCTCACCAATATGTGTCAAGGCAACTTTCCTCTAGAGTATTAAGACTTTACTTTTACGAAAGATGTAAAAACTTTCACATTAAGATGTAAATGTCTGCCTTAAGTTATGAGACACCTAAACTATCATCCCCACTGGATAGCACAAGGTATAAATTAACTAGCAGAATTTTATTCTTCAGCTTTCAGGTGTGTGTTGGGAGAATGGTGAGTGGAGAGGGGGAGAGTACTGAGGTTCTTAGAGAATATTTTTGAGGACAGTAAGTATTCACCTGAAGCTGAACCACTTAAAAGAGGGTCTATTTTACCTACTCTTAATGTGGCTTTTCCTTCAAGGTACTCTTTGCTACATTTCACTGAACTTACCAAGTAAGGTTACTTGATGAGTCATTTGTAAAAATATCTAAGTATAGTTCCCAGGGAATGAAAACATGAGCCCCAGCAACAAGAACTCTCTAAGAGACATTCCTACCACCAAAATGTAATCACTCTGAGCCACTTAAAGCTGAAAGCTAATTTCACTTCCTCTTTAAGGATTTATGAAACTGAGATGAAAGGATTTTTTCTACTTCCATTTTTGCTTTTCTGAATCTCTTTTCCATACTGCGGCAAGAGCAAAACAAATTAGATCACATCACTCCCCTGCATAAAAACCACCAGTGGTTTTTCCATCACACTTAAAATCAAAATCCTTACTGTGGCCTAAAGGTACCCTCTTACATAGCATTCCCTCCATGACCATGCCCCAGCCATCCCAGAGTTTTGTCTGGTCCTTGACATGCCTTCCACCCCCAGAGCCTTTGCTTTTGTCTGGGACACTCTTCCCCTAGATTTTCACATGGTGGCTTCCTCCTGTCATTTAGGCCCGGCCAACTGCCACTTCTACTAAGAGGCTCTCTCTGATCGACTAGTCTACCATCCTGCTTGCCCACATCATACTCTTCTTTACCTCCTTCATGGTATTTACCCCTGTGCAATGATCTTGTTTGTTTTTTATTGACCCCAGGTAAAATCCATGAAAATTGCTTTTCTTTTTCACCCCAATGTCCCTAGGATCGAGAGTAGTGCCTAGCATGTTCCAAGTGTTTTATTGATCAAATAAAATACATGACCTAAGTATATAATATAAAAATTAGAAATACTATAACACATAAAATACATAGGGCTTGGAGTCCTTTTGAAGCACTATAAGAAGAACAATCTAGGGCTTCTCTGGTGATCCAGTGTTAAGAATCCACCTTGCAGTGCAGGAGAGATGAGTTAGATCCCTGTTTAGGAAAGATCTCATATGCTGCAGACCAACTAAGCCCAAGCACCACAAGTACTGAGCCCACGCAAAACTTTACAGTAAGTGATCATTTTTCATGGAAATATTTCTTAGAAATATTTTGCCATGTAACATACAATATAACTCCTCTCCCATCTCACCAAGACATCTTCAGTTAGAACATCATTGTTGAAATTGTTCTGTTTTCCTGGATAAGAAAATGCAATGGAAAGGACCTCAAGGAGAAGGCCCAGTCTGCTTCTGTAACAGAAAAGGCAGCCCTGAGGAATTAGAGGTTCCTAGGTCTGCAAACAATCACTTTTCTTAGCCATAGTTTCCTCTTTTATAAAATGGACAAAAGGTATCTCCTTTGCAAAGTTATTGTGAGAATTAAATAACACTCATAAGGGGCCTTGTATGGAGTTTAGCACATTCTAGGCCAAGATCTGTATGCAGGTCAAGAAGCAACAGTTAGAACTGGAAAACTGACTGGTTTGAATTTGGGAAAGGAGTACATCAAGGCTATATATTGTCACTCTGTTTACTTAACTTATATGCAGAATACATCATGTAAAATGCCAGGCTGGATGAATCACAAGCTGGAATGAAGATTGACAGGAGAAATATCAACAACCTTATATATGCAGATGATACCACTTTAATGGCAGAAAGTGAAGAGGAATTAAAGATCCTCTTGATGAGGGTAAAAGAGAGTGAAAAAGCTGGCTTGAAACTCAACATTAAAAAAACTAAGATCATGGCATCCAGTCCCTTCATGGCAAATAGAAGCCACTTTTTTTCCCCAAAAAAGTAGAAGCAGTGCAGAGTTTATTTTCTTGGGTTCCAAAATCACTGATGAAGGTGACTGAAGCCATGAAATTAAAAGACACTTGCTCCTTGGAAGGAAAGCTATGGCAAACCTAGACAGTGTATTAAAAATCAGAGACATCACTTTGCCAACAAAGGTTGGCAAAGCTATGGTTTTTCCAGTAGTCATGTACAGATGTGAGAGTTGTAGCATAATGAAGGTTGAGCACCGAAGAATTAATGCTTTTGAACTGTGGTGTTGGAGAACACTCTTCCTGAGAGTCCCATGGACTGCAAGGAGATCAAATCAGTTAATCCTAAAGGAAATCAATCCTGAATATTCATTGAGAGGACTGATGCTGAAGCTGAAGCTCCAATACTTTGGCTACCTGATGTGAAAAGCTGACTCTTTGGAAAAGACCCTCATGCTGGGAAATATTGAAGGCAGAAGGAGAAGGGGATGACAGAGGATAAGATGATTGGATGGCATCACTGACTCAATGTACATGAATTTGAGCAAATTCTGAGAGATAATGGAGGACTGAGGAACCTGGGCACTGCAGTCCATGGGGTCCCAAAGAGTCGGACACGACTGAGTGACTGAACTGTTCAACAAAGCCAAATTTATTCCCCTGATACTGAGCTAAAATTGTCTTCTCTGTAATTCCCAAGCACTGGTTCTAGGACTGCTCTGCAAAACATAAAAGGATTATGTCATCTTTCAGGCAACCGAGCTCTAGTTTCCAAGATCCTTCAAGAAAAGAAAATTCATATCAACATCTCTGTGTCCAGTTGCCCTCAAGCTTTAAATGACTTCATTTTTCAATTACTGCTTTTAGTACCCAATTTAATTCATGTTTAAGCAAGAATCAAGATAAACTTTAAAGGTGAACCATAAGTAGTGAACAAATCCCTCAAATGTTTAGAGAATAAGTTTACAGCTGACCATGCTTTTTCTATAGGCTAAGGATTTTCTCTGATTATTAGACAACCGTACTGAACACTCACTGCATGTTGGGGATGTACCACCTCTTCTAGAGTATTTGGGTGCTTGTGCTTTTAGCTACGATGCATGCGTGCTAAGTTGCCTCAGTCGTGTCTGACTCTTTGCAACCCCATGGACTGTAGCCTGCCAGGTTCCTCTGTCCATGGGATTCTCCAGGCAAGAATACTGGAGTGGGTTGCCATGCCCTCCTCCAAGGGATCTTCCCAACCCAGTGATCGAACCCATGTCTCCTGCATCTCCTGCATTGACAGGCAGGTTCTTTACCACTAGCACCACGTGGGAAGCCCTTTAGCTACAAGCCGCCGAGGAAACCCCAAATACAAAAAGAAGAGTGGCTTAAACAAGGAGGAAAATTAATATTCCCCTTAAGTGTAAGTTTATAGTATGCAACCGCTGTGATGGCTCAACGGCTCAACAGGGTGGAGCATCAGACTTTTGCCATCATTCGCCTTCTCCTCATCAGCCGGTCCTTTACAAGGCGGCCCAGAGGTTCCAGGCTCACCTATAGAGATAACAACACACCTAACGGTACTTTCTCTTGTGTGACTCTTTTTATTAGGGAGGAAAATCAGTCTGAGATCCATCCCCCCAAGACTTTTCCTCAGGTTCCATTGGTCAGAATCGCGTCACCCATCCCTGCCTTAAGGCAGCGCTACCCAACTCTTTTTACAGTGACAGAAATAAAGCAATGTTTTTATGACATAGAGAGTGCCTGAGTAGAACTGCTTTTAGCCAGATGGGACCATCTCAGGTTTCAGCAGCTGAGCCTCACTCAAATGTTCTGAAGGCTTAAGGGATCGATACCTTGTCACATCTGTAACCTATTTGAAATACAGCAGTGTGCGCTGACATACAGGCTGGGGTGCTGCCCTAGGCTGCAAGGGAGACTGAGAACGAATGTATCTATATACAAACTCTAGTGAGAGAAGGATCTGCCAAGGAGGAGGAAGAAGGGTGTGGTGGTCAAGAGCACCTCATCTGTTTTAAATATCACAATACATCCTGAGAGGAAGTATTCTGTGAAGAATGAAACCAAGGCTAATAGTGTAAGTGACAAGCTTAAGGTCACCAAATCTATAAGTGGCCCAGCTGGCATAGTGCAGCAGACCCAGTGGTATGCTGGTAAATGTTTAACAACAGCTCTCCCTTGTATCCTATAGACCACCCAAATGTAGTTCTGACATCAGTCAGTTCAGTTCAGTCGCTCAGTTGTGTCTGACTCTGCAACTCCATGGACTGCAGCACACCAGGCTTCCCTGTCCATTGCCAACTCCTGGAGCTTGCTCAAACACAAGTCCATCAACTGGTGATGCATCCAACCATCTCCTCCTCTGTCGTCCCCTTAATATTTTCATCTAAGATAAAAGTGACACAATAAAGATGTATATGGGAACTTATTCACCAACAATATGACTTCTTTGCTGAGTTGAATGTTCTTGTGCCATTCACCACCTAACAGCTTTAGCAACATTCTTTTTACATTTAATTTGCATTATTAACAGTTCCTCTGTTACTTTCTTCTATCTAGACCATCAACAAAGCAATGTCAGTTCTTGATTTGTGGCATTTGCCGATTGCCATCATGTAAATGCTCCCTCCACGGCCAGTTTCAAGCTCCCAAAGTGAAGTCACTGAATGTGGCATTGGGAAGAGATGTGCAGTAACACATCATAGAGTATTTCTACCATTCAGGCACAATACACGTAAGTACCTCAAGAGCAGAGATAATAGCAGCATGTATTTAGATATTTTTAAATATGTGTTTCTAATATATATTATCTTTTTCTTATTTTAGATAAGAAGTATAGTTGATTTACAATGTGTTCGTTTCATGTGTACAGCAAAGTAATTCAGTTATAGATAACGTATAAACACATACATATGTATATTTTTTCAGATATTTTTCCCTTATAGATTATAAGATACTGAATATAGTTCCCTGTTCTATACAATAGGTCCTTGTTGGTTATCTATTTTTATTATAGTAGTGTGTGCATGTTTATCCCAAACTCCTAATTTATCCCTCTATCCCCTTCCCCCCTTGGTAACCATAAGTTTGTTTTCTATATCTGTGAGTTTGTTTCAATACCATATATCATCTTTGTTTAAAATATAATTGGAGGTTTATATAATTTAATTTTTAACAGTGGCTGTGTTTAACAAACTGGCAAAATTCGTACAAATTTAACAGTCTGCTCTCAGGAGATAGTATAAACCAGTTTTGAACACCATCATTGACTCTAAGTCCATGCTCTTTCTACCCCTGACTCTCCTGACTACTTTTATTACTACACATAAAAGCTAGGGTTGGTCTATAGGATACAAGGGAAAACCTGGGTACCAGTCATTACTTTTGATGACCTTGGGCAATTGCTAGCTAGCTCTCTGATCCTCAGTTTTCTCTTCTGTAAAGGATGAGAGCAGTTCTTGCCTTGCCCAAGGGTTATTTTGATGATAAAATTGGCTGGTCTAAGTGACAGGGCTTTGTAAACTGTAGAGTCAGATACAGAAGAAAAAAAAAAAATCTTTATTATGACGGTCATTCCATCACTAGTTTTCAACTAGGCATCCATTGTTCAGTTCAGTTCAGTTGCTCAGTCGTGTCCAACTCTTTGCGACCTCATGGACTGCAGCATGCCAGGCTTCCCTTTCCATCACCAACTCCTGGAGTTTGCTCAAACTCCTTTCCATCGAGTCAGTGATGCCATCCAACTATCTCATCCTCTGTCATCCCCTTCTCTTCCAAAATATGTTGCAGCTTTCAAAAGTATGCTTTAGTGTGAGATCTTCTGTAATGCCCACAACAGACAGTTAACTCCTGGAAAAATTGTTCTCAAGAAGTCCAAATTTTTGTTAAGTCTTATTAAGAATAGCTATCTAAACTGGGAGAAAAACATTTTTTTCTAAACTTTAGTTTACTCATTTCTAGCTCCCGTTGGACAGTTTGAAGGGACCTCTTTATGGTATTGCAGAATGCTTCTTAATTTCAATAGCTGAATAAAAGTCCTTTGATTTTTAATTTTGATTTCTCAAAGCTGCTTTGCCTTTTGGGACTAGATCAATTCAGCAAGTTATTTTGTATGAATTGTGCCCCTCTACTCAATGTGGTTTCCTAGCTGTAAACTGGATTAAGTATCTCAAATATTTTAAGTTATAATTCTAAACTTGAGCAACTTTATAAAATATTTGCCTGAGCATGCTGAACTTCTCTTTGGTCTGCAGACAATTATTCTCTCAAGCCCTTTCCCACATCAGGCCCTTGGTTTCTGGTGATCCTTCAGCCTGTAAAGCTCTTCCCTGGTTGATTACAAAGCTGACTCCTCATCCTTCAGCTCGAATGCTGCCTTCTTAGAAAGGTCTTCCCTGTATACTTGTTTCAAGTCCTCTCGCCAGTCTATTTCCTTACTTATTTCCTTCACAGCACTGATCACAACCTGTAATTTCCTTGTTCATTTGTTTACTTCTTTGTCTATATCTTTCATTATAACATCAGGTGCTTGGGGCTGAGAGTTTGCTCATTGATGTCATAAACTACCCCTAGTATCCAGCACAGTGCCTAGCACATAATAGGCAGCTGTTGAACAGATGAACTTGTCTAATAAGGTCCACATCAATGGTGTGGGGCTGGGGCCACCTACAGTCTCTTAAGGCAATATCCTACCCTGAAGATTAGCCAGGGCTTGACCTGTGACACTCCCAGTGGCCACATTTCTCTAGGGTCCAGGAGTAGCCACAATGGCAGCTCCAACCTGCTGGCTCCTGTCTGCCCCACCCCAGTGGGGCCACCTCAGTGATGTCATACAGGACAAGGTTCTCTAATCCTGTTCATTCTGTGACCGTCCTTTAAACAGCTGATTTTCATGACCTGCTATGGTCAGAGAGGATGGAGCAAGGAGGGTCAGGTGAAGGGGGTTCACCCCTCCCAACAAAATTAGTATAGGGGCCCAGCAGCTCATATGTATGTCTTCAGGAGAAAGTGGGTAGCAGAAACTGTAATTTCTACTAGGCTCAGGAAAAGTGAGAAAAGAAAAATGAAAAAAAGAAGAGCAAAGGAGACAAGAAGAGAACAGAAGAAAGAGAGAATAAGAAGGAGAAAAGAGAGAAGAGGAGGACATAAGAAGAGGATATCTGTGAGAAAAATACGTGCAACAGGTAGTGAAGGAGCAGGAGGAAGGGTATTGAGTGTATGTTCTGCTTGGCTTTGCGGCTCTCGGGTAGTGACTGGCCTCAGTGTGAACGGATGGATGATTCAGCTGAGGGGTTCACAGGTCCTCACCTGAGGGCCTACTTACATCACTGAGATCATTTCGAGAAGCCCAAGCCAGGCTGTCTTAGGTAACTGTCTTGGATGGATTCACAATAGTAATTTGGCTTTACAAAAAATGTAGACCTTAAGAAAAAATCCTGATTGTGGAGGAAAAGACAGGAGTACTGCTGACCAGAGTAAGCTTCCAATTCATCACTGCCTGTCCTCATCCCCAAGCCTCTCAGTTAGTAGTCTAATGGCACACAGTTAAATCCAGGACTTGAAAACTAACCTTTCAGAAAATCACCTTCCTCTTTAGTAACTGAAATACAAACAGATTTCTGAAGCAGAGTAGAACAGTTTTACAATATACCTGTAAAAATTACCGAAGTACAATTATGGCAATATATTCTCACTGATGTTTTGCCAAAACTGACTATGAACATCCCAAATGTGTGTAGGAGGCCCAAGCAAAGCCTTGTAGTTGAAAAGAGAAGAAAATTTTAACCTTCTTTTTTCAATGTCACTTTCCCCTCTTCTAATAGTTTAATTTTGTTTGCCCTTAGCATAATATTTAGGGAATATTTAGGGAATATAAAATGTAGTATAACATTAAAAATAAGGAAGAGGCTATTATATCAAGCACATTTAACATTTAACATCAAGCACATCTAAACATTTATTTAGATAGTATTAAGATATCTTTCTTCCAAATTCTAAACTGTTAATCTTACAACCTATGAGTTTCCTCATGAATACCTTCAATACCTGAATGTTCCTGCAAACTGTACTCGGAAATAAGAAATAGTGGGAAGGTGCAGCTTAAATGGCAGTCTATGGTACACTACAGACTCCTTAAAAAATTATTTATGCTCATATTTCCTATTTTTCTACCTCTTCTGTTATAATTGACTCAGATTCTTCTGTAAGTGTAGAACAGAGAGAAGAAAGATGTGGAAGCCTAACAGAAGGAAGCAGAATGACAGGCAAGACCTTCGAGCTCTTTCTAGTCCAATAGTGCCACTGGTGACCCAGGTTCTGTCTTATGAATAAGAAAATTTGTTTTCTAAGGGTGCTCCAAATAGGGGTAGGCACATGGGCTTTCCATTTTAGAATGGTAATGAGTCCACTAGCATGCCAATCATGCTGTGAGCATGTGGATGTTAGCATGGATGTTAGCAATCCATGCCTGAAGCATTATGGATTCCAATTAGGTAGAATTTCAAAGATATTTGATCTAATTTCCTTCTATTTTCTTTTAGCAAATGTGGGGAGAGTTAATTAGGAAATATGTCCTCAGATAATACTGGGACCAAATATATAAGTGAACTTTATTTTTACTTTGTATACCTGGAAATGATCTTCATCTTACTCTAAGAAATTCTAACCCCAAAGATACTTGGTAGAATAACACTGAAGTTCCTTGAAGAAGTGGCCTGCCAGTGATCTTTGGGTGATATTGTTTGATACTGTTATTAGGTCCCAGACCTGAAAGTGAAAGGAACAGAATCTTCCCAAAAATGTTGAAAAAACTCCAGACAGCTTTTACAGCAGCTATGTGAAAGTCACTCAGTCATGTCTGACTCTTTGCAACCCCATGGACTATACAGCCCATGGAATTCTCCAGGGCAGGTACTGGAGTGGGTAGCCTTTCCCTTCTCCAGGGGATCTTCCCAACCCAGGGATAGAACCCAGGTCTCCCATATTGCAGGCTGATTCTTTACCAGCTGAGCCACAACGGCAACCCATTCCAGTACTCTTGCCTGGAAAAATCCCTTGGACAGAGGGAGCTTGGTGCAGGCTACTGTCCATGGGGTCGCTAAGAGTCAGGCACGACTGAGCGACTTCACTTCACTTTATGTGAAAGTCACTCAGTCGTGTCTGACTCTTTATGACTGTTAAGTCCATGGAATTCTTCAGGCCAGAATACTGGAGTGGGTATCCGTTCCTTTCTCCAGGAGATCTTCCCAACTCAGGGATAGAACCCAGGTCTCTGGCTTTGCAGGAGGATTCTTACCAGCTGAGCCACCAGGGAAGCCTAAGCTAAATGACAGGGTCAGAATAAATGGGTTGCTTTTGATCTAAGAGTTGGAGCAACAAAGTGGTTTTAGGAGATACAAACTAAGCACTTGTATTTTAGGAGATACAAAGTAGGGTACAAGCTCCTGGGATAAAATAGAGAGTCCCCATCACAAATTTACCTTCTTATCCACCAGAACACTATTTGGATAATATTTTCAGTTGTACTTTTTAAAGTACCTGCCTCTAATAATGAAGTGTTTAGTTTTTCTTTGTATTTACCAGAGCATCTTTTTAAATCTCAGATCTCAAATCTATCTTTTTTAAAGTCTCAAATCTTTAAAAAAATTTAAATCGCAGATCTTTAAACTTCTGTTCCTGCAAATGTGGTGTAGGTCAAATCTCCAAACAGGTTAAGTTTCTGACAAGAGAAAGGAAGGACACCCCAGCCAATAGGAGATCCTGCTGGTGATATACTGCTCCTCAGTTCTGATTCATTGGCCGCCTAGGGTTTGTCATTCTATCCCCCGCGTCTGCAAACAGCGTGGGTCCGGTTTTCCGTGGTCTAGCTAGCTGAGCTGGATTTTGGTCACCTAAATGTTCAGTTTCAACTAGGTTTAGCAGATCTCCAACTCTTAATATAAGCAGCTGTTACATTTTTATTGTCTTCCGGAATTTGAAAAATCTTTCGTTTCTTTAACCTCACTGGAGGTCGTTGTAAGTCCTCAGTGACAGAATCACGTGACTGTCTAACAAGTGCAAATAAATACAATGTGGAACCTTACGAGCTACAGACTGGAAACCGGCCAGAAACTCAGAGCATGTGCCTCGTGTGTGTATCAGTTGCACTCGCATGTGGGTGGGTGGCAGTACGGTGTACGGGTAGTTGCCCTTCGAGATGCGAGGTGTGTGGCTGGGGTACCTGCGAGTGTCTCCAAGGGTCCCTGGGGGTAGGGTGGCTCTGGAGGCGTGGAGCCTTAGAGGAGGGGGTCTGGCGGCGGCCTGACACCGAGTTAACTTTTGAGCAGCAGCAGCCAGGCCTCGACCAGGCCGCGATCGTGCCCGAGAGAAGTCGAAAGCACGGGGTTGTCCTCCGGCTTCTGTGGACTGCGCCTAAGCAGAGAGCGGTTTGTGTATTTGCAGACAGATGGTAGCGCCGCGCCGGGAGGCCGGGATGCCCCTGGGGAGCGTCCGAGTTCCCGTCGGCAGACTGCCAGGCTTGGAGGGCATCTCGATTCCTGGGGCTCCTAACAATCGCACACTCCGTCCAACCCAGCGCCGGGGGGATTAAGGCCCCGGTTCCGGTTCCTATCCGGGATTCGCGATGCTCCCTTAAGCCTCGGTCTGAGGCTGGGGTAACAAGCCGACTGCGGCGAAAGATACCGGGTAGGGCAGTGACGTCATCTGCGCCCGCCCCCCCCTCCCCTTCCCCCCGCCCGCTTGCCGCCCGGCGCTGCGGTTCCTGCCCAACGACATCCGGGTCTCTCCAGCTGCTCCACCGCGCCGCATCTGTAGCTAGGGCTGAGCCGACGGGGAGGGGTGGGGCGGGGCGGGGCAGTCGGAAGCGTGGGGGAGGGTCAGCACGGCGCCGTCGAGAGCGCGCCTGCGCGGGGACGCGCTCGAGGCGGCGGCGGCGGCGCTAGGGGCGGGAGCGCGCGCGGGAGGGAGGGAGCTGTGGTCTCGGCGCCCGCCCTGCTTGCAGCTTCGGGTGCTTCGGCGGCTGCAGCTCGGGAACCGGTGGTTGGGGAGGGGGGGTGGGGGGCGCCAGGCAGGTGGGGCGCGAAAGCTATGACTCTTCGGCTCTTCCTCCTCCCGGACCCGCTCTCCGCCTCTCGCTCCAACGCCCGGATGATCTGAGCCGCGAGGGCGCCGAGAGCCGGGGGCCCGGACGCAGCCCGGCTCCTCCCCTCCTCCGCCCCCTCCCCGGCCTGACCTGGCCGGCCGCCGCCGCGGTGACCCCCCTCCCGCCCCCTCCCCGGCCGCCGTCGCTGCCGCCGCCTCGGCGGACCAGGGACTTGCCCGTCCGCGGCTGCTCCGGGTAAGCGCGACGCTCGGGCCGACGGCGGGCGGGAGGGAGGGCGGCGTGGGCCTGCGCGGCGGTGGCCAGGCCTGGGGCCTGGGGCCTGTAAACAAGCCGGGCGTCTGCCCGGGCGCTCCCGGGAGGAGACGCGACAACTCCACCCCCTGGCCCGGCCTCCTCCCCGGAGCCCGGCGGCGGGCGGCGAGGGGTTAACGCTCCGCGAGGGCGGTGGCGGGGAGGCGGGGGCGGGGTGCTTGTGGCGGCAGCCGGGGGAGGGGTCGCGACCCTTCGGCCGCAGAGGCCCGGCTTGATGTTAGTAGCGGCAACGCGGACGAGGCCCGCGGCCCGGCCTGTCCCGAGAGCAGCCGGCGGAACTTTTACCGAGCGGGGAGGGGGTGTCCGGCCCCGTCCCCCACCCCCACCCGCCTGGGCTCCAACCCTTGGAGCGAGGCCGAGAGATAGAAGCGGGGGGAGGCTTCATTCGGACCGGACTTGGCCTCGAAACACTAAATTTGGGGGAATTTGCTTCAGGTTTTTATGGAGACCGTGCTGAGAGTGAGGTTCCTTCAGAACTCAAGTCAGTGATGCCTCCAGTTCATTCATTATTTAGGCATCGGACAAATCCATTGAAGTAAATCGAACTGATTTCTCTTTTTAACCGTATAAAAGTTCCTGATGCTAGAGTTTAGTTGAGGTGTGGTTCTGCTCTGCTTGTACATGTTAAGTATTTTCTTGAAGGACAGCTGGCTGTGGAGAGCCTCTGCCAACCGCAGTTTTAGATATGTTTTGAAAATCTCATCACCTGAGGTTTGTTTTTGTTTTTTTGTTTTTGTTTTTTTTCCCCAAGTACCGCTTTGCTTAAAAATCCACAAAGGTCATACTTAAGTTGTGCAAGCCAGGAAGTCTGTTCGCCCCCCACCCCACTCCCAACTCTAAATTTTCTTCTGATTGGAGTAATAAACCGAATGCATCTTAAGAAGTGACTGGAAGAGTATGGGAGATGTAAAAACCCATGGGAGGTGGTTTTTGTTTTCCCGGAGTAGATGATTTTGACGTTACTAAAGGAAATTAGAAATTTAAAAAAAGTTTTTCCAAGGAAAAGGTTTAATCTTTTCAAGCTTGCACGTTGGGGTTTTAAACGCAACCACTTTTTAGGTGCAAAGAACTCTGAACAGAATCAGAGATTTTTAACAGTGCTCTTCTGAGCCTTAGGAGTGCCAGAACTCTCAGGAGTTCAGCAGGGAGTGCTCCCCACCTGCTCTTTAACTCGGACAATTTCACTTTAATGTTTTTATATTTTTACATATTGGGCCTTTTCCAAAGTCTGTGGTTCTGTAACTCTTTAGAGATTAGGAAACTGACTAGGGCAATAGTGACCCACCCCACTCCATGTTTTGTTAAGTGTATTTTATTTATTTTGATTTTATTGATTGATTTTGGTTTTTTTTTTTACAATTTGAAGCACAATCTTGTTTGATGTTTTAGGTCTGTTCTTATATGTAACTCACATGTATCTGTTTAAACATTCAATCATAAAGTGGTGATTACTTTTAACCTGCAAGGTACAGCTATACTACATTTTGGAAACTATAATGAACCGCACATAAGAAGTTAAGACATTTTTGATTAGATATCACTAGATATTTTTCACATCAGTGAAGTAATTATTTTATGGGAGAGGTGTATTAAGACTGGTAGACTTTGGCTAAGTACTTCAGTATATATTTGAGAAATAAGATGGTCGAATACTTGAGTCATCAGAATTTCTTTTCATGTGATGTGTGTGTTAACATATAAAAGTGGTTTATATTTTAGTTTGAAGAACAAAATTGATGTCTGTAAGTACAGTATAAACTGTTGAAAGAAACACTGCACTAGGAGACAGGAATTGTTTGGTCGTGGTTGTGTTCCAAACATCAGCAAAGCCAAAGGGGTAGATTATCAAATGTTTCTTATTCTCAACATTGTGTGTTTAATAGGCTTTGACTCAATGCCTGTTATGTGCCAGGCACTTAGATGTTTCAGCATTCTGGCACTGATTTTCTTTCAGGGTTGTGTCTTTCTTGAAAGAATTTTAAGTCAGTGATTGTTATTTAGGAAAGATATTCCTATGGGTGGCCTTTGCTGATTTTTCTGTTGGGAGTGAGAAGTCTAGAAAAGCTCTTGGGAGGAAGGCAGATGGAGATTCCACAAGAGACAAAGGATGGTTGAGCCTACAGGTTTGAACAAGCACAGGACCCTTGGTAATTTGATGTGAAGGGCATTTTAAGAACACATTGTGCAGGTTTTCCTGTCAGTTCAAGCTGGGCCTTGCTTATCTTGACTCGTTAATAAACCTTCATTTGAAAATTTGTTCTCTAATATGCAGGTTTTTTGAAAAAATTTATAGTACAGTGTATTTTCACGTGGTAAATATTGCTAAGCAGTTAGTAAAAAACCTATACAGTCTTTGAATGTGTTTACATAGCACTTAGACTTTATTAGAATGGCTAATAGCATGTGTAGCTGATTCTGGTTTAACTGCAAATGCTTATTTGTTTTGAAATTTAAAACTAAAGACTGACATATATCCATAGGGAACTTGTTATCCCTGAAATGCTCATGCCTGAGTGCTGGATTAATCTCTTAAGATGTGAGTTGGTGATCATGTAGTTACAATTAAATAACTAATTGTAAGGTGATATTTTGATGATCCCCTGAATGACACGTGGGCACCTGACTCTGAGTGGTCCTCTTGACTACTTTCCGTCCTTACCCAATCAGAGGAAGGAGGCATCCCTTTAAGAATATTTGTGCAAGTGGAGTCCTGTAAGAGTCAAATAGAAGATAAAACAAGGTGTGGCCCTGTGAAATATATGGACCTTAGGGGAAGGAAAAGGTATTGTGAAGCAACTAGGTAAAAGTTTGTGCCTTCCTGTACCTTGGTTAGTAACTTTATTCCAGAATATGTTCTGTCTTGCATCTCATATGTTGGTGACAAACTTTTAAAGATTGAATTGCTTCATTTTCTATTTCACTGTTAGCCAGGAAATTTTCTGACTTGGGATTATTAACTAGTGTTATATGAAAGTAATTTGGGTTAAACTGTACCAGAAGGAGAAGGGGATGACAGAGAATGAGATGGTTGGATGGCATCACTGACTCAATGGACATGAGTTTGAGCAAGCTCCAGGAGTTGGTGACAGAGAGGGAAGCCTGGTATGCTGCAGTCCATGGGGTTGCAAACAGTTGGACACGACTTAGCAACTGAACAGAACTGAATATCAAAATCACAAGTTTGATTACCTATATTCTTTCTTTTGTTCTTTCCAATGCCTAATTTGCTCTTATGCACAAGGAATAATTTTATATTTTATTATGAATCTCTAGAATATATTTCTTGATGATTTTGACTTTTGTATGTCCTAGCTATCTGTGTATCTTTACCTAACTTTTCTTTTGCTGAGGTAGGTAGAAGGAGCTAGAGAAAGTAATTAAGAGAGGTGAGCTTCTGTATACCTTTATCTAAAATGTGATAAGAGTTTTTAGAATTTTTGTAGAAAACTGAGGGAAAGATAATGAATATTAATGTTCACGGATTGTTGATACTGTGTTTATAATATAAATTAAGAGATGTTTTAAACATTTGTTGAGTAAATGTGATAAAGAAGGGAGTTTCAGTTTTTATATTTCTTAATATGTTTATTTGGACTCCATTTTCTTAGTTTATGTAGTATTCATATTTAGGATATGGATTGAAAGTCACTAGACTTTTTTCATGTCTGATATGATTTGAATTAAAATCCTATGAAACCAAACTACTTCTAGATACATAGGAAAGTGAATAATAAAATCTGTAATTTATTGACCATTTATTTGCGTGAGGCTTTAATTTTCACCAGAACCGTCTAAAGCATATAATGTTATCTCTGTGTTGCAGATGAAGAAATGTAGGATTAGAGAGTGTAAGTAATGTGCCAGAATCAGATCTGTAAATACAAAACTCCTGAGCAGACTTTTCCCAGTTAGATTATCCTTGTTGTTCCTAGGAATCAAAATTTGAAAAGCTGAATGTTACGCTTCTGATACACATTCCTAGAATTAAAAGAAAGCTTACAAATTTATGTCGTATAAGTCTTCCAGTGCAAGAGTCCCTTTTAAAACATTCCATAGAAATTTAAGAAGTTAATATCATTTTTTCATTCCCAAAGTTTCAAAGTCAACAGAGATAAACAGTTTTATGTGTTCAACTATCATTGTTCAGACTAAGAAATGGAATCAATATTAATTGTCAAATAGTTGATCACCTGTAATGAAGGACTTGGGGAAATGTTTCTGAGTGCATACAGTCAGTGGAGCTATATTGAAGGCTCTAGAGAACATGGTGGAACTTACTACTGGGGTGATCTTCAGCAAGCTACTTGATTTTTCTAAGCCTCGGTTTTCTTCATCTGTCAAAGTCAAACGGAAAAACCTTTTTCATTAGGTAATCTTTGTTTCACTGCGCTGAGTCTTCACTGTTGTCCGCTGGCATTCTGTAGTTGTGGTGAGCAGGGGCTACTCTCATTTCTGTGCTCCAGCTTCTCTTTGTGGTGGCTTCGGTGTTGCTGAGCATGGGCTTTAGGCACATGGGCTTCAGTAATTGCAGTACATGGTGACTCAGTAGTTGTGGTGCACGACTTAGTAGTGTGTCTGCAGCATGTGTGATCTTCCCAGACCAGGAACTGAATCCATGTCGCCTGCATTGTCAGGAAGATTCTTAACCACTGGACTACCAGGGAAGCTCTGTCATTAGGTAATCTCGAAGATTAAATGAGATGATCATGTAAAGCACATGACATGTTTTCTACTGTGAAGAAATAAATGGTAGCTGCTATTATTGAGTATATGAAATCTAGAGATTCTTAGGGGAATAGAAACTTAGTATGAGAGGGTATATGTATGAGGGAGTGGGAGTATGAGAGGGTGGTCTTTGAGTATAGCTTTAGCAGTGAGCCTGAAAGACCAACTAGGAGACTGAGTGGAGACTTTAGAAGAGGTTGTAAATGTTGTGGGCATATAGACTTTGTATATGAGTACACTAAAAATTAAGAAGTAATAGAAAAGAAAGTTGCGTATGAGTAGATTTATTTGACTCTATGAAGCTGGAGATAAATTAGGTTAATAATTAGGTGGGAGTTGATGGTTAAGTAGAGAATAAAGAGAAAGTAATAAAGCAAAGGTGAATGTTCAGACAAGAATGATCAGTAAATGACGGAGGACATGGGTTGGAGTTTTAAAAAGGAAACAGTTCATGATTAGAAATGGGCAAGAGGATTATTACTACAGAAAAGATGCAAAAGAGAGTAAGAGACATAAATTATTCTAAGTAACTCAGTTCTTCTTATGAAACAAAAAAAATAGTCTTCAAAAAAGGCATTTAGGCTTTGTATGTGGGTCCTGGGTTATTTAAGATTGAAAAATTGTATTGGAACAGTTCAGGTCTTATTAATTCATACCCAAACCATGTTTAATACTTCAAAACTTGTCTTTCCTATTAACATCTTGTACTGCATCTCTCTCCTCCATTCATTAAAGCATCACGAAATTCTTCCTAAAATACTGTTTTCATCACATTATTTCTCTGCTCAATATATTTAGTAACTTCCTTTTGCCTCTAGAATTAAGTTTAGAATTCTTGGTTTGGCTTTGACACTTTCCATAGTTGGACTCAGGACTGATCTATTTCAACCACACTGGTACCCTTGCCATCTCTGGACCACACCCTGTACTTTCTCCCTCTCAGTGGATCTTTGCTCATGCTAATTAATAGTTCAGAATTCTTACCCTCCTTCACCAGCTTTTGTTTTCTTCTTTATCAAAGCTCATTTCTAGTATTTTCTCCCCCACAAAACCTTTCCTGATCATCAGAATGTTTCATTTCTCCTCTCTTTGTACTTCCATAGTATCATCTATTATTTGTACAGCTTTAATCATATACTTTTCTGTGAAGTATTTGTGTTCTAATTATAATTGTGTGCTCAATTTACTTATAAAATTCAGAAGGGAAAAATACAATATCTTTACTGTATCCAAAGCCTGGCACAGGGCCTGTGGATAGTGGACATTCAGGTATTTTTTATTAGGCAAAATCTACCTGGAGGTAGGTGTGATTGCTGTAGCAGAAGTAGAAGAAGTTAAAGGCTTTCTGGTGGCAGGTATTTCTGACTCTCTTCTCACTCTCTTTTTAAATATTATTTTGGTTGAGCTTATATATATATATTTTTTCCTGCCACATTACTTGGCTTGCAGGATCTTAGTTCCCCAGCCAGGGATTAAACCTGGGCCCTGGCAGTAAAAAAGACGAGTCCTAACCACTGGACCACCAGGGAATTCCCGAAACCTACAATTTTAACTGCATGAAGATTGTGCAAATCTGAACGGTGTCAGAGTTGTTATGTTAGTGTAGAAAATTATGTTGATTCTGAATCTAAGGATTTCATCTTACCTTCCTGTGTTTTGGCTTTGAGGTTTAAATAGGACTCATAGCCATCCCATTCATCCCTTTCCAGAGTTATATTTGCAATTATTGTAATCAGGCATTCTTTTAAACAGAAAGGAATTGTGGAATCACAGCAACTAGACAATGTTATCAGTTTAAAAAGGGAGATAGGAACTTTCCTGGTGGTCCAGTAGTTAAGAATCCTCCTACCAGTGCAGGAGACATGGGTTCAGGAAGATCCCACATGCTGCCGGGCAACTAAGCCCATGTGCCACGGTTACTGAGCCCAAGCTGTAGAGCCCATGGGCGGCAGCTACTGAGTTCACATGCTGCAGCTACCGAGCCTGATGCCCAGAGCTCACGCTTCGTGACTAGAGAAGCCCCTGAAGTGAATGAGGCCTGCACAGTGCAAACAGTAACTAGAAAAAGCCCGAAGCAATGAAGACCCAGTGCAGCAAAAAAATTTTTTAATTAAATAAAATATTTTTTAAATAAGTAAAAATGGAAATAACTATCAACTTTTAATTTGACTTTTAAACAAATGGCTAATATATGAATAGTCTGTATTCATATAAATCTCTAAGCTAAACTTAAGCTTTATCAAATTGTTAACTGTTTCTAGAATTTAGAAAATAGTACAGTTTTCTTTATTGATTTTTTTTGAGTGGATAATTGTATATAAGGAGTCTGTGATTGCTTAGATCCATTTATTGGAGCATGATATTAATGAGACCAGAATCACGAATTTGATTCTTTGTGTGCCCCTTAACTTTTTCTGGCCTTGGCATTAGCTTGTAATAATGAGAGCTAATGTTACTGACCACTTATATGCCAGTTATTATCATAGACATTTTGAAGTACTAGCTCATTAAATCTTTTATAACTGTCTATATGAGATAGATATTGTACTATTACTACTTGTATCAACAGGTGAGGAAGTTAAGACAAAGGTTCATTTTCACGGCTAATAACAGAAGCCAAATACATGTCCTTGGACTTTTCAAGTAATTATATATGTGTGTCACTGCAGTTTCATTGCTTCCTGGTGAAAATAACTTTAGACAATTGTGAATTCACAAGAGTGAATCTTGTGATTGAGTTACAATCTGAGGTGTAAGTATAAACTAGAGTTGAAAACGACAGTATCACGTCATGTCAGCTCCCTTTAGAACTTTTCATCAAAAACAACCATTTAATTTTTTATATAAAAAGCACTTGTAAGTTAAAGCTATAATACAACTAGTACTACAAGTCATACATAATTTTGTCTTATGGCTTATTTAATTCATGTTCACTTCTGTGACACCCACTGACATAAATGATTTCATCAGCCCTTTATTCAAATTAAATTCTTAGTTTAAGAAGATAGACTTAAACACAAGGGCTCATAATAGAGATTATACTATAAATAGAACATTTTGTAATAAGGTTTATTAAAGGTAAATTCCTTGAAAACAGGGGCCAGGTTTCATTTGTTTTAAATATGCGCTCAATATATGATTATTTATTCTTTGTAGTCTCCCTGCTCATTTTCTGATGAGCATGTGCGTGTGTGCTCAGTCGCTGCAGTCGTGTCTTTGCGACCCTGTGAACTATAGCCCGCCAGGCTGCTCTGTCCATGGGATTCTCCAGGCAAGAATACTAGAGTAGGTTGCCATGCCTACCCACAGGACAAAGAAAATTGAATATGAGCCAGAAATATAGCAGACTATGAGACAGTATAGGTCACAGATAATCCAGTTTAAATTTAGGCTGGTGCTTTGTGTCCATCTGTGATAATACTCTTGTCAGGCAGGGATGTAGATAAATAGGTTTTTTGTGTGTTTTGTTTTGAGTCATGCTGTATGTGGCTTAATTATTTAATTTTAAAATATGCTATATAGGAACTGTTGTACTCCCTCAGAGAATAAGACCATAGTTCATTACCAACTTTGAATGTCTTGGCTTTTTAGCATTGCTCCTTGTCTTTCATTATGAGTGGTAGAAAATTGTGTCATATTTGGCATGTCTATTTGAGATGCAGGTTTCCCAGGTTGCTCAGTAGTGAAGAATCCGCCTGCCAAGCAGGAGATGTGGGTTCAATCCCTGGGTCAGGAAGATCCCCTAGAGAAGGAAATGGCAACCCACTCCAATATTCTTGCCAGGGAAGTTGCAGGGATAGAGGAGCCTGGCAGGTTACAGTCCATGGGGTCACAAAAGAGTCAGACATGACTTAGCGACTCAATAACAACAGCAGCTATTTGAGATGCAGCTTGCTTATTTTGTTAACAAAATTTAGTAATGAAAATATTAACAATGAGGCTAAGCATGGAGTGGCAACGTATATATGTTTTTGTGTGTTTTGTTTTACAAACAGAATTGCAAAACTTAACCAGACTGTTGGAAAACATTTTTGCAGTATTCTGTCATGCTTCAGAATATAAATAGATAGTAAACAGAATTTTCACTTTTCATAAAGCTACTGCTTTGCTACTGCTTTTTACTTTTCTACTTCTTTTCATAAAGCAGTAGAGTATTATCTTTGCCAGGAGTCTTTAAGGCTGTTTTGGACATCAAGGGGCAGATCTTAGAAGTGGCAGCTTTTGTTTTGTGGTCAACCCATAATTTAATTCTGTTACTCCATATCTGTCATCTTCATTTTCTCTGTCTGTATAAATACTTCCTGATACTGTTAGCAAGTACTTTAACAGCCAGTCAGCCATCTAGAGTGATCTTGTACTGGTGTACTACAGTCAGTAGAATAAGGATCTCTTTAAATGCAAATGGGATTGTTCCTTTTATACTGTAAAACTCCCAGACTAAGTTCAAGATATTTTTGTCTGAAATCACACTTGGCTCCCAGAAATTAATCCTTTGAGTTTAAATTTCCTTATACTTTGCTTCTCACATAGAAAAGTCTTTTTTAAAAATGTACCCATATACGAATGTTGAATGAGCAAATGAATAACCCAGGGAAAGAGAATGTATAGACTATAGCTTCTAGTCAAAACTACATCTTTTCTCTTATCTCCTTTAGCATATCTCATGTGGCATTTTAGTAATGAATGTGTATCTAATGATGTTGAGAAGCCTTTAAAAGTCATTAGTGAACAGTAATCTGAAAATCAAGTTTTTGACTGGTAAATTAGAACTATGCATTCTGTAGAATAACAACGGAAATGGTAGGATACAATTTGTTTATAGGTCAACTTCTATGAGAATACCTTTTCCTTGGCAGAAAACAGTTTCTAGTGCTGTTGACAAGGGAGAAGTCATGATAATGATGTCATATATTAATCAGATGTCACTATGTAATGCTAAATATTGATACCTAGGAACAAAAGAGACATGTTTCCTTCGAAAAAGTAATGAACTGGCTGAGGAAGTCAGCTATTGTTTTCTGGGCCAGTGTGTGAATCTTCAAACATGCAAGGATTAAAAAACAGCAAACTGGGAATTGAATCCACTTCTGAATATATAGACAAGTTACCCAAAACTGAGAAATTTAAAATGGTTAACAGATGAGGCAAATTGAGATTGTGAATACCAGAACAGTCTTAGGAAACTTTAAAAACTAAATAGCTCTATGCCATCTAAATCATTTAATATTTTTCTTATACTATAATGTTTAGTAGAAATAGCTCAGTATCTAATTTTATAGTCACTAAATCCTCTAAGTCACTGATTATTAAGCTTAGGTATTCTTCAGGCAATTGTGTACTTCTAAAGTTTACTTTAAAAAATTGTATAGTAATTTCTACATAGCTTTGTAGAAGTTTAAGAAGAGTATCTTATGGAGAGTGTGATTCACATCATAGCATGTCTAGAAGATGGTGATAAATTAAAAAATCATGAAACATGAAGGAAACATTAAAAGTTGCAAGCTCTGTCTCACACTTTGTGAAATTGAAACTGCTGCTAATATCTGTGTAAACTGACTGTAGTTTGGGTACTAAATGACTTGTGTTATGAGCTTTATGGAAATACTATTTAGCATAAGAGCTTTATCTGACTAGTTTTCATTGGTTTGATTAGTCAACTTTGATTTGCTTTGTGAAATTTAATTTTTAAGATTTTAATTTGGACTTTTAAATTAGGGTATATTTAACTCAATTAACAATATTTTGTATTAGAATTCATTTGGGTGAAATTTAGTTTGTTGACAGAGGTTAAGTAATTATTTAGTTGAAAGAGTGAAGTAAATATTGAAGCTGTAAGATGAAGAGATACTGAACAGCTGAGAAACTTTCAGATAACTTTTTTAATCTAAAAAAAATTTAATATAGTCTTTTTCATGTTGCTACAAATAATGTCATCTTTTTAAACCTTTTTATACAAAATAAAATATACAGAAAGCCATATAAAATCATAGTAATTCTTTAAAATTTTTTTTATAATTATATTTTTTCTTTAATTTTTTTAAAATTTATTTATTTTAATTGGAGGCTAATTACTTTACAATAGTATAGTTGCTTTACAATGCTATGTTTAGCTTCTGCTGTACAGCAAAGTGAAGCAGCTATATATATGCATATATCCCCTCTTTTTTGGATTTCCTTTCCATTTAGGTCACCACAGAGTACTGTGCTATACAGTAGGTTCTCATTAGTTATCTGTCTTATACATAGTAGTGAGTGTATGTCAGGCCCAATCTCCCACCCGCCTATGTCTTTATCCATTCCTCTGTTGAGAGACTTTTAGGTCGCTTCTATGTCCTGGCTGTTGTAAATAGTGCTGCAGTGAACATCGGTGTGCACGTAACTTTCTGAATTATGGTTTTCTTTAGGTATATGCCTAGGAGTGGGATTGCAAGGTCATATGGTAGTTCTGTTTTTAGTTTTTAGAGAAACCTCCATACTGTTCTCCATAGTGGTTGTACCAATTTACATTCCTACCAGCTGTGTAGGAGTTTCCCTTCTCTCCACACCCTCTCCAGTGTGTGTTTGTAGACTTTTTAATGATGGCCATTCTGACCAATGTGAAGTGGTACCTCATTTGTTGTTTTGATTTGTTTTGCTCTGATACTTAGTGAAGAGGAGAAGGAGAAGGGGGCATCAGAGGATGAGATGACTGGATGGCATCACTGATGAAAATGGGCATGAACTTGGGAAGACTTCAGGAGATGGTGAGGGACAGGGAGGCCTGATGCGCTGCCGTCCTTGGGGTCACAAAGAATTGGACATGACGCGGCAACTAAACAACAACAATAGTTAGTGATGTTGAGCATCTTTTCATGTGTTTGTTGGCCATCTGTATGTCATCTTTGGAGAAATGTCTATATAGATCTTCCACCCAGTTTTTTGGACTGAGTTTGTTTTTTTGATATTGAGCTACATGAGCTGTTTGTATATTTTGGAGATTAATCTTTTGTCCGTTGCTTCATTTGCAAATATTTTCTCCCATTCTGAGGGTTGTCTTTTCATCTTGCTTATGATCCTTTTTGCTGTGCAAAAGCATTTGTTTAATTAGGTCCCATTTGTTTATTTTTGTATTTTCATTACTCTAGGAGGTGAGTCCAAAAAGATCTTGCTTTGATTTATGTCAAAGTGTTCTATGTTTTCCTCTAAGAGTTTTATAGTTTATAGCCTTACATTTGGTCTTTCATTCATTTTGAATTTATTTTTGTGTATGGTGATAAGGGGGAGAAGGCAATGGCACCCCACTCCAGTACTCTTGCCTGGAAAATCCCATGGATGGAGGAGCCTAGTAGGCTGCAGTCCATGGGGTCGCTAAGAGTTGGACACGACTGAGCGACTTCACTTTCCCTTTTCACTTTCATGCATTGGAGAAGGAAATGGCAACCCACTCCAGTGTTCTTGCCTGGAGAATCCCAGGGACGGGGGATCCTGGTGAGCTGCCGTCCATTGGGTCGCACAGAGTTGGACACGACTGAAGTGACTTAGCAGCAGCAGCACTGAATCTGTAGTTTGCTTTGGGTAGTATAGTCATTTTCACAGCATTGAGTCTTTTAGTCCAAGAACATGGTATATTTCTTCATCTGTTTGTGTTTTTTATTTCATTCATCAGTATCTTATAGTTTTCTAGGACTTTTGCCTCCTTATGTAGGTTTATTCCTTGGTATTTTATTCTTTTTGTTATAGTGATAAATGGGATTGTTTCCTTAATTTTCCTTTTTTAAAATCTTTTTTTTTTAATTTATTTATTCTGTTTTTGGTTGAGCTGGGTCTTTGTTGCTGCTCACAGGCTTTCTCTAGTTGCAGTGTGCGGGTTTCTCATTGTGAAGGCTTCTTTTGTTGTGGGACATGGGCTCTAGGCACACGGGCTTCAGTAGTTGCTGCACACAGGCTCAGTAGTTATGGTTTGCAGTTCAGGAGTTGCGACTCACGGGTTCTAGAGTGCAAGCTCAGTACTTGTGGCACACAGGCTTACTTGATCCACGTCATGTGGAATCTTCCTGGACCAGGGTCGAACGCATGTCCTCTGTTTGGCAGGCAGATTCTTACCCAGTATACCACCAGGGAAGTCACGAGATTTCTCTTCCTAATCTTTCATTGTTATTATATATAGGAATGCAAAAGATTTCTGTGGGTAAATTTTGTGTGCTACAGCTTGACCAAATTCACTAATGAGCTCGCTCTAGTGGTTTTCTGGTGGCATCTTTAGGATTTTCTGTGTATTGTATCATATCATGTGCAAACAGTGACAGTTTTACTACTACTTTTGCGATTTGGATTCCTTTCATTTCTTTTCTCTGATTGCCATGGCTAGGACTTCCAAAACTATGTTGAATAATAATGGCGAGAGTGGATATCCTTGTGTTGTTCCTGATCTTAGAGGAAATGCTTTCAGTTTTTCACAATTTAGAATGGTGTTTATTGTGGGTTTGTCATATATGGCCTTTATTATGTTGAAGTATGTCCCCTCTATGCCTACTTTCTGGAGAGTTTTTATCATAAATGGGTGTTGAATTTTGTCAAAAGTTTTCTTCTGCATCTCTTGATCATATGGTAAAAAATCATAGTAGTCTTTTTAAATGGCTTTATTAAGATGTAACTAAAATAACATAAAACTCACCCATATGAAGTTTACCACTCTGTAGTTTTCAGTGTATTAACAGAATCGTGCAGCCATTACCACAGTTTAATTTTAGAACATTTTCATCACACCCAAAAGAAACCTTGGTTTTCGTTAAGAGTCACTCCCCATCCTCTTCTCCCCCAGCCCTTATCAATCACTCATCCCCTTTCTGTCCCTGTAGGTTTGGATATTTCATACAAATGGGATCCAGATAACTTTTTGATCAGTGATTTCTAGCCTTGATAAACATCTTGTATATCTCATGAGATAGCCAGCTAGAAATAATTTAACCTCCTTTTATAGCTTAAATAATGACTGTTTCCTCCTTCTATGACCAGGACAAATTATTCAATAATTGTAAACACTATCCAAATGTAAACCAAAAATCAGACTCTTCACTAGTAACTTCAGGGAATACATGGTCCTCACCTCCAGAAGTGCTTTTCACTGTGGGTTGCTCAGTAGCCCCTTAGCTTCCCTAATATGTTGATCTGATAGCCATTTCTCTCTTACCTCATGAACTCAGACTTGCATGAATTCATTGAAATATTTTCCTTTGCAGCTGGCTTGCCTGTACCCTGCCTTCTTACTCTGTCATAAACATAAGAATGAGGAAGAATTAAAAGCAAGAAAGGGAAAACAGATAGATTCTCAGGCTTGGGAGGGACAAAGAGCAAGAATAGAAATGGTATAAAATTTTCAAGGAGATTGAATTTGTGGGCAGAAGAATAAAAAAATTGGAGGTTGCTTAGAAGAGAGTAAGATCTAGAGGGAAGAAACAGAAGGTAAAAATGTTATATTAAAAGATAAGAAAAGTGAAAAGTATAGGAAATTCTCAGTTCTAAATTTTGAATTTTAGTCATATGTCTGTGAAACACAAATGATGAATCCATTTTTTGATGAAGTATAATGCCCTTATTTTCTTTCCACAACTTCATAGAAATGTTGAACTTGAACCATAGTCATAGGTTTCTTTTGGGTTGTTCGAAGATCCTCAAGTTTGAACCTGTGCAGACTGGGAAATTCCTATCACCTTGGAATTATTCTTTAGAGAAATCCCACAGAGAATAAAAATCTCACTGTGCCCCTGGGCTTTCTGGATTGAAGAAGCAGCATTCTATTGTGAGTGCTCCCCTATTGGGCTGCTTCTGAGTTTTAGAATTAGCTAGAGAATGGCACTAATTGAGAAATTGCTACTGCCAAAGAAAATCTTACTTGATTTGATAGAGCAGACCTTCTGGTTGAATTAGAATTGTTAATGAGATTTTAGGGGTACTCAGTCCTCCCAAAGATCTGGACTCCCATATAATAGCTTTAAAGTCAGTAAAATCCTGTAATGAAGCAGGAAATTTTGCTGGGAAGGGGACACAAACTAATAGGAACTGTTAGTACCTGTGCTTGACCACTTGGCTGATATGTTTAAAATCCTCTATCAGAAACATGCTTATAATAAAGCATAGAAATCCTTATCAGAAATATGCTTATAATGCTTTATATATACATTTTTTAAAGAAACAGCTGATGAAGATAAGTTCAGTAAGTTCAGTTCAGTTCAGTCACTCAGTTGTGTCCGACTCTTTGCGACCCCATGAATCGCAGCACGCCAGACCTCCCTGTCCATCACCAACTCCCGGAGTTGACCCAAACTCATGTCCATCGAGTCGGTGATGCCATCCAACCATCTCATCCTCTGTCATCCATTTCTCCTCCTACCCTCAATCTTTCCCAGCATCAGGGTCTTTTCAAATGAGTCAGCTCTTCGCATCATGTGGCCAAAGTATTGGAGTTTCAGCTTCAACATCAGTCCTTCCAATGAACACACCCAGGACTGATCTCCTTTAGAATGGACTGGTTGGATCTCCTTGCAGTTCATGGGACTCTCAAGAGTCTTCTCCAACACCACAGTTCAAAAGCATCATCTTCAGCGCTCAGCTTTCTTCACAGTCCAACTCTCACGTCCATACATGATCACTGGAAAAACCATAGCCTTGACTAGACAGACCTTTGTTGGCAAAGTAATGTCTCTGCTTTTCAATATGCTGTCTAGGTTAGTCATAACTTTCCTTCCAAGGAGTAAGCATCTTTTGATTTCATGGCTGCAATCACCATCTGCAGTGATTTGGGAACCCCCAAAATAAAGTCTGACACTGTTTCCACTGTTTCCCCATCTATTTGCCATGAAGTGATGGGACCAGATGCCATGATCTTAGTTTTCTGAATGTTGAGTTTTAAGACAACTTTTTCACTGTCCTCTTTCACTTTCATCAAGAGGCTTTTTAAAGTTCCTCTTCACTTTCTGCCATAACAGTGGTGTCATCTGCATATCTGAGGTTATTGATATTTCTGCTGTCAATCTTGATTCCAGCTTGTACTTCTTCCAGCCTAACGTTTCTCATGATGTACTCTGCATATAAGTTAAATATGTTTTCTTTATAACAGTTGAGATTTCTTATTAACAGATAAAATGTGTTATCTGATTTATGTGAATGATTTTAATATTGGAAACCAAGTTTAGAAAATGACTGTGTATAATTTGCTTTAATAGCAAGTATTCTTTTATTTACAAAGAATTACTGTATATGTAATATATGACTGTTTTATAGATTATTTATACTGTAGAAGGAGAAACTTAAGAGTACTTGTTGATTTAACTACTAGTCTATAAATTGAGCTTTATTACAAGAATATTTAACCAGAGATACCTGTGAAAGTATTCTTGAGCAAGATTGGAGTAATAGTCTAAAGACCTTGATCTGTGAACTGCAAACTGATGTACCATGTACGAAACTTCTATCTTTAAAGGCAGATGTGAAAATTTAGATTGCTATTGTTTAAGTATATTTAGAAAATATGAGATACCAGAAGAGCATTTGTTGAATGAGATTAAGCCTTACTGTATAGTATAAGGTACCATTATTTTGCTGATGTCTTCTGATCCTCTCAGTGGAATAAATGTTGATAATAGGGTCTAGGGAACTCTACAACTCCTATGTTACAGGTAGTTGACATGAACAGAGAGATTAGTTAATAGTTCCTGAGTTTCCAGGAGCACTGCAATGTCCAAATCTTAAATTTCTTAGAGGACTGTTTATATTTATACTACTGATTATCGTTGGAGAATTTAGTTTTCTTTTTCACTTTTCTCTCATCCATTGGTTGTAGGTTTTTTGAAGTGAATGTAATTTTTCACATTTCCTCTACTCAATGAGCTAATTTACTTCATTTCTTTATAATCGGTTTTTTAAATCGTCCTTTGAGTTTTTAATGACAACAGTTCTTTTACTTTGATTTCTTTTTATTCTATTGAAGTTGATTTATAATCTCCCAGTCCTTCCCTCCCCTACCCCGTCTCCCCCTTGGCGCCACAACTCTGTTCTGTGTCTGTGAGTCAGCTTCTGTTTTGTAGATGCGCTTGTGTCATTTTTTAGATTCCATGTATAAGTGAGATCATATGGTATTTGTCTTTCTGAGTTATTTCACTTAGTGTGATAATCTCTGGGTCAATCCATGTTGCTGCAAATGGCATTATTTCACTCTTTTTAATGGCTGAGTAATATACCATTTCATATATTCATGTATGTATATTCCACATCTTCTTTATCCATTCATCTGTTGATGGACTCGTAGGTTGTTTCCCTGACTTTGCTATTGTAAATAGTGCTCCCTGGTGGCTCAGATGGTAAAGAGTCTGCCCGCAATGCAGGAGACCCAAGTTTGTTGCCTGTATGGGGAAGACCCCCCCCTCCTCCCCGGAGAAGGAAATGGCAACCCACTCCA
Organism: Bubalus kerabau; assembly: GCF_029407905.1. Taxonomy (NCBI): domain Eukaryota; kingdom Metazoa; phylum Chordata; class Mammalia; order Artiodactyla; family Bovidae; genus Bubalus; species Bubalus kerabau. The sequence goes on from NC_073633.1 coordinate 77,439,199, forward strand.
ATATTCTTGCCTGGAGAGTTCCATGGACAGAGGAGCCTGGCAGGCTATATAGTCCATGGGGTTGCAAAGAGCTGGACACAACTGAGCTGCTAACACTTTCACTGTCGTGAACATAGGGGTGCATGTATCTTTTCAGATTATAGTTTTGTCTGAGTATATGCCCAAGACTGAGATTGCCGGATCATATGGCAACTCTTATTTTTCGTTTTTTGAGAAACCATCATGCTGTTTTCCATAGTGGTTGCACCAAATTTACATACCCAACCAATTAAAAAACAATCTTTATAACTTCCAAAAGTGGCATTTAATTCTTTACCAATTTGTTTGGTAATTTTTAAATTTCTTATTTTTCATTTTCTGTTTTTTTTTAAATCTTATTAAACATTTCATATATAGTTATTTTGTATCTTAAATTCACTAATTCTATTATTAATATGTGAAGTCCTTACGAGACAGGAAGGAAGCGGGCAGGGCACAACCATTAAAAGAATGACAGAACCCTGAAGAGCAGGATACCACAAACACTGGTTGGAACCTAGAAGGCCCAAGAGGGGTAGGTAGAAGACTCAACTCCGAGAGACCTCGCGCCTCCTTATACACTCACTGAAATACATTAGCATGTGCTAAATGGCACACCTACAGGCACGGTGATAGTTCTGAGGGTGACCTTAAAGGTCAAACAGTGGATGGTACCCCAGTTCCTAGAAATATCTGCCACTTCTCAAAGATAGACTATTCCTTCCACTTCATAGCCTATGAAATTACTCAGCCCATAAAAACTGGCCACCCTCACACCCCGAGGCAGACAGTTCTCACCTTTTCACACCGACCACATTCTGTCTGTGGAATGTGTATCTCCCAGAGCGGCTCTCACTTTCCTAGAGGACCCCATGCCTTGGGGCTGCCTCTCTCACCCTCAGGGACAGCCTGTACTCTGTGTGTGGAGTGTGTATCTTTCTAAATAAACCTAATTTCAGGCTCATTCTTGAATTCTTTACAGTGAGAAGCCAAGAACCCTTCACTTGGTGGCCTGTCCCACAGACTCACTCGAGACCTGGAATATGACCATCCTCTCACACCCCATTTTTCCTACAACACTAAGGGAGTTATATATGCTATGTTAATTCCTATTCATGACAACTTGTTTCCTTGTATGTTTGACTTTTTTATGAGCTTATATTTGATTAAACACCAAACATTCACTCCATCATGTGTATAATTCCCTACAATTTTATTTCCCCTTTTGTAGCATAAATTTCATTTCCTTATTTATAGGGCTTCCTTGGTGGCTCGGACTGTAAAGAATTCACCTGCAATGCGGGAGACCTGGGTTCGATCCCTGAGTTGGGAAGATCCCCTGGAGAAGGGAACAGCTACCCACTCCAAAATTCTGGCCTGGAGAATTCCAGGGACAGAGAAGCCTGGCAAGCTACAATCTATGGGGTGTATTTTACTAGATTTTGTACTTACTGTTCCTTGTATTTAAAGGATTTGCCTTTCTTCTTGCTGAAGTGTATCCTTTAGTAATTTTTTTAGCAACAGAGTATGGCTTATAAATGTCCTTAGTTTTTGTCTGAAAGTATATTTTACACTTTTTTTTTCAAATAAAAATTCTTGATTAATAGTTTCCCCCCTTCCTGTCAGCACCCTCAAGATATTATTTCATTGTATTATGAAATTTGGCAAACTTGGAACTCTGAAAGTCTGGTCTCTACCTAATTGTTATGCCTTTGTATGTAATGTTTTCCTCTGGTAATTTAAAAAAATATTCCTTTTCCATATCCTGTCACCACTATTTACTCGGTGACCTTGGGCAAGTTCTCAGCAGAGGTGATGAAGTAGTATCTACCATAGGGACTGTCATGATGATTACGTTCATAGAAAGCATGTGGAGCCCTGCATATTTCAAGTATGATGTAGATGTTAGTATTTGTTGGTTGTTTTACCATACTTGATATTCTGAACACATTCCCATGATATTCCTAGGTGTGTGTATGTTGTGTTATCTGTAGGCATTCTTTTAAATAAATTATTGATCTGAAGACTCATCTTTCTTCAGTTCTAGAAAATTTATTAGCTTTTATATCTTTACATACTGCTTTTTCCTAATTCTCCTTAATTTCTGTGTTATTTTCTAGGTAATTCCTAGGTACATTTTCCAGTTTACTAATTACACTTTGACTTTGCTCAGCCGATTTATGTGACCTTGGTTGTTTTTATTTCTCAGTGAATTCTTTCTCATGTTCAGGTTCTTGCTTGCTCTCACTCACTGCACCTATTCTGGTTTGGTTTCTGGCTGTTTTTTATCTTTTTTCCCCCTTCATGTCTATTGTTTTTGTTTGTATTTTAGCTTTGGAAGGATACTAAACGTGCACATTTTATTTTCTGATTGCTACTTTTTCTTCTATGTTGAATTCCTACAATTGTTGGTGTTTGTGGGCTGTACATCTTAGTTTAGTTGTCCTGGTGTGTTTTGGTTTCATATTAAGTGGGATTTGTTTGTTTGTTTTCTTTCTTTTCACCCTTACCTAGTGTGTTTTGCATGTTCCAGCCTGAAACCATGTCTTACATTAGAGGGTTGGTTCCCTTGATTCTTGATAACATCAGGATCAGGCTTATGTCTCCAAGAAACACAAAGCAAAAGAAGGTCTGTTCTTCTGTTGAAGGAACATGTAACTACATGTAAACTAAATTTCCATGCAATGGTTAGGAAGTAGCTTTCCCCTGCTCATTTTACAGGCAAGGAGCCCCTCCACCTCAGGCGTTTGTTTCAGTGAGCCTGGTTTCTGCCCCAGCCTTGCACGGGGGCATTTGTAGTTTCTGTTACTGTCCTTATGGGATATAGCCTTCTGTGCATCTCTGTTACTTGAGCCTGGGAGACTCACAGTTTCAGCTTCCTCAGGTGCTTTGTATTGCAAAAATTTATCTTTAGCAGGTGGCTTGCTCCTCTTAATTTTCTGTTTTATAGTAATGTATTTAAAAACACAACTGGAACAGAGGAGCACTTCAAAGGATGAATATACAAAATGATTTTAATGGAAGTCATCATTTAAAATTAATGTATATGGTGCATATCTTTCAAAAAAGTACCATTTTGCTCCCCTACCTATGAGAAGTATATATTTTTACTCCTTTGCCAATAGTTATGAATTTTTGATCTTTATTAAAGTAATGTGTGAAAAGCAAATTTATTTTTAATGGCTAGTTAGATTTATCATTGCTCCATATATTTATTGGCCACTTGCATTATTTCAAGAATTTCATTGTCCATGTTCTTTGTTCCTTTTCCCTTTAAAAAAATTTGTATCTATTTTTATTGAATTACTTATATTTGGTTGTGCTAGGTCTTTCGTTGCTGCATGCCGCCTTTTCTCTAGTTGCAGAGAGCAGAAGCTACTCTCTAGTTGCAGTGTGTGGGCTTCTCATTGCAGTGGCTTTTCGTTGCAGGGCATAGGCTCTAGGCGCTTCAGTAGATTCAGTGCACACATGCTGCTATATGTAAGATAGATAACCAACAAGGGCCTATTATATAACCTAGGGATCGCTACTCAATATTCTGTGATAACCCATATGACAAAAGAATCTGAAAAAGAATGAATATATATATATATATATATATAATGTTTAACTGAATCACTTTGCTGTACACCTGAAGCTAACACAACATTGTAAAATCAATTCTCTGTGTGTGTGTGTGTGTGTGTGTGTGTGTGTTTGTGTTAGTCACTCAGTCATGTCTGACTCTTTGTGACCCTGTGGACTATGGCCCACCAGGCTACTCTCTCCATGGAATTGTCCAGGCAAGAATATTGCAGTGGGTGGCTATTCCCTTCTCCAGTGATCTTCCTGACCCAGGGATCAAATGCAGGCCTTTCACATTGCAGGCGGATTCTTTACTGTCTGAGCCACCAGGGAAGCCATAAATCAACTATACTCCAATAAAGTTAAAATATTTTTTAAAAACGAAAATGAAAATTTAGACAAAACATGCCAAGAATAAAAAATAAATGCGGCTGGCCTCAAACTTCTTTTCAATGTCAGATGATAGGCGATAGTGAAGTAATACCTGTAAATGCTGAGGATAAAGAAATCTAGATCCTGCAAAGTTGGCATTTATTATGAAGATAATTGAAAGATATTATCAAATATACCAGCACTGAAAAGGGGTATTATACATGTACTATTCCTATAAAATCTGTTTAAAGGCAGGTTAATGCTACCAGGAGATTAATCAAAACAAGAAACTCATTGGATAATATGTCCCAGTATATAGAACTTTGTGGTAAGCAAAATATACTAAGTAAATAAAAGAGAAGTCAAAGGTTGAAATTTTAATACCAGACAAAGGCAAGCATAAGGAATAAAATAAGATGAGCATCTTTTTTTAATTCGTGAAGGTGTTGTCTAAAATGATAATTTACACATATTTATGTGCTGTGAATATTTTTATGCCAGATAATGACAGAAAACTTATAAAAAATACTATATGCTTAAACCAAAACTATATATTATATTCAACCACACTTGAAACATTAAAACTCAAGCATTTATTGGATTATATAATGAAAAACAAAGTTTTACTAACACCCTCCTACACACCTCACCCTGGGGACTAAAAACAAAAAGAAACAAATGATACCATATTATTTGACTTTAATACAGCAAAACAGTAGGTAGCCTCTCTATTTTTTCCGTCAGAAAGCCTTACTTTTTATGTTTATATTTATTCCCTGGGTGTACTCTTTCTATTAGCAAACTTTTATTATTTGCATCTGCTTTTTTCTTTGGAGTTCTTTTATTGTGTTTGTTGAAGGTCTGCTGTGTGCTCCATGCTGAAGGAGCTGATCCAGGGTATTTGAAGGAGTCTCGCCTGAAGACCTAATACTTGAGTTAAGATCTAAGAATGAGTAAGAGGGAAGGATTGGCTTTTTAAGTAGAGGGGGTGGCATTTATTTGTTATTTTGGAGGAAGGAACCGGTGAAAAGTGCCAGGTACTTTAAGAAAGCCATATGGTTGGAGTAGAGAATGTTGTTGGGGTGGAGTGGTTATGGAGTGGGGAGGATTATGAAGCAAGGTAAGTCTGGAAAAGGTTGATGAGCTCCTGATCACTCAGGGATTTCATGCGAGCCATAATAAGCAGTTCATTATCGCCCCTAAAGAGAGGATAGTCATTGAATAACTTTTAATACAGAATGATATGGTGAAACTTGTATTATCTTTTTCTTCCACTCTTATTCATATATAATTGACATACAGTACTGTGTAAGTTTAAGGTGTACACCATAATTTGACCTACATACATCATGAAATGATAATCACAGTGGTAATGTTTAGCTGAACATCTGTCATCTCAGTTCAGTTCAGTTTCTCAGTCATCGCTGACTCTCTGCGACCCCATGAACTGCAGCGCGCCAGGCCTCCCTGTCCATCACCAATTCCCAGAGTTTACTCAAACTCATGTCCATTGAGTCAGTGATACCATCCAACCATCTCACCCTCTGTCGTCCCCCTTCTTCTCCTGCCTTCAATCTTTCCCAGCATCAGGGTCTTTTCAAATGAGTCAGTTCTTTGCATCAGGTGGCCGAAGTATTGGAGTCACAGCTTCAGCATCAGTCCTTCCAGTGAAGATTCAGGACTGATTTCCTTTAGGATGGACTGGTTGGATCTCCTTGCTAGATTTAAAAAAAGAAAAAAAAAATTTTTTGTGATAAGAACTTTTAGGATTTACTATCTTAACAACATATATATATATATATATATATGCATAAAACACACAGTAGCATTCATTATATTAATCATGTTGTACCTTACATCCCTAGTACTTATTTATCTTGTAACTGTTAAACAGATTGTATCATTCAACTGCCTTCATCCAATTCCCTTTCTTACCACTCCTAGTGACCACAAATATGATATTTTTTTATGAGCTTGTTTTTTTGTTTTGGGATATTTTGTCTTATTTTGTGTTGTTTTGTTTAGAATACAATTGACCTAACACACACTATGTTGGACTTTTGTGGTGGCTCAGATGGTAAAGAATCTGCCTGCAGGGGAGGAGACCCAGGTTCAATCCCTGGATTGGGAAGATCCCTCGGAGAAGGAAATGGCAACCCACTACAGTATTCTTGCCTGGAAAATTCCATGGACAGTGGAGCCTGGCGGGTTACAATTCATAGGGGTCACAAAGAGTCAGACACAACGGAGCACACACTACCTCGAAGAATAACGCATTGAGAGAGAATGATAGCTTGAAGACTAGTGTTAGAGAAGAAACTGGGCAGATTTGAAAATCTATGTAAATAATATATCTAAAATATATTTTAAATAATATAAGTAGTACAATCCATGGAACTTGATGATGGACTGATGGGAGATGAAGTAGAAAGAGATATCAAAGGTATGTCCTTGGTTTCTATTCATTTTGATGAATGATGGTAACATTCACTGGCAAAAGCTGTGAAAGAAAAAAAAAAGATGCATAAAGGTACCTCAGGAGCCAGCATAGAGTGAGAAGAGAATCTAGATCTAAGCCTTGAATGCTTATATTTAATGGCTTGAGAGGTAAAGGAGACATGGATGGAAGAGCTTAGGAGTAGGAGGAAAGCTTGGAGTGTGTAGCATCTTGAAAAGCCAGTGGGAACAGTGTTTAAAGAGGGAGTATTTTGTTGATCACTGCTGTGAGCAGCCAGCCAGATGTCCATTGGATTAAGTTTGGAGGAACTTGTTTTGATGGAATGGCCAGACAACAGTTTGGAGCGTCAACACTTTTAAAAAGAGTCTCAACTGTAGAGAAAGAAGCAGGAGGTAGCTAAAGGGAGTGAGTCATCTAAATACTTTTAATGGGTAACGTTTGAATATCTTTAAAAGTTGTACTGCAGTAGGAAGGGAGAGGAATAAAAGGAGTCAAAGAGAATAGTAGTGTTGGGTTCCTGGGAAGACATATAAGTCATATAAGATTCCTTTGAAGCCTAGTCTCCAAAACTATAATAGAAGGATTTAACTTAAGTGAGAGGATGGAGTACTCTAATATAAGAAAGGTCTGAGGGTAGGATGGGTACATATGGGGGTGGGTTTGTATGTTTGGAATCAAGATGAGGAAAGAACTTCTCAGTTCTAAAAGAATTCCTTGAAGTGATCTCATTTATTGCTTTTCTGTTTATTGTTTTAACTGTGGTATCTAGCTATTCATTGTCTCTATTGAAAATTTTAGTTCACTAATTGTTTTTCATTTCCATGAACCTACTTTCAGAGTGGTTTGTTTCTTTTTGCTTTGGTTGACAGCCTGCAATTGTTTTACTCATTCGGTGTCATCTCATAAATTGATGGGTGTTTTCTAGTTTGGAGCTAATGGATAGTGAGTTCACCACCCTCCCCTCCTGCCCATTCCCACCTTTAACTTCTGAATCTTTAAAAATATATCTTCTTATTGTTCTTTGCTTATTAATATATTTTATTGAGCTTGAGTGTTTGAGATCAGCGTTGCCAGAAACTGCGATTAGTGCCCTATTGTCTGCTGTTAGTCCCAAAAATAAAAGTTAAAAGTTGAGATTTTTTGCTTTTCTCCCTTTATTTTCTCTTCTTCTTTACCTCTTCTTTCCTCTTTTTTTTGGTCATTTACCCTTGGTAGTTTAGAAATTTACAAAACAAATTAAATAGAGTAGGCACAGGAAAAAATGACACTAAAAGAAGTTTCTGCTTTCCTTGGTGACTGTCTTCCATGCCTGTCTGCCTTTTATGTTGTTTTTTTAAAGCCTGCATTTTGGCCTACTTTTATTTAGTCAACTCTGAGCACATGCTAGGTTGCATCACAACACTAGCATTATTAGCCGATCTGAACATTTCAATACAAAGTACTATGACAGTTATGAAGATACTTATATATAATTTCTGATAAGTATTATTTTTATATAACTGTTTCACCAGACTTCTGCAGATTATTCAGAATTCAAGGAGGTAAGATTTCTAAATAGCTTTTTTTCAGTATGTGAGACTCCAGACACAAAATTATTAATTTGTTAATAATTATTAAATTTTAATATTAACAATTATTAATTTGTATTTTTGCATTTGCAGCAGAGCTGGACCTAAAATTTTATCATACGATTGACTTGGTTTGTTATATTTTTACATTCCTAATATATATTTTTTCAAAAGTTTCAATGAATTATTTGTTTGGTAGTTTCATGTGTATATTTAGAAAATAACTACTGGCCTTTTCTATAAAAGTGTAAGGTCCCTATTAGGTAATAACAGAATCTAGATTGGCTGTGTATGTGAGAATGTAGTAATAATTAAATAGTTTCCATTTGCAGAGTTCCTCATTTTTGCTATACTCAATGTAACTACTTTGCCCATTACCTCATTTAAACTTTTGCAGCAACATTCAGAGGTAAGTGTTAATATGCCCACTGTACAGATGAAGAAAGAATGCTAGATTAGTGATACCAAGTGTCTTAAGTATACCGTTGTCCAACATTATTCACAGGGAGTGATTCCAGGAGCCCCTGTGGATACCAAATGTGTGGATGCTCAAGTCCCTTCTATAAGGGTAGTACAGTGAATATGGTGAGCCCTCCGTATTCACGGATGTGAAACCCGAAGATATGGAGGGCTGGCTGCAACCCCTCCCACCTCCCCTTTAGCCTCGCTAAAGGAATTGAGGTACAGAGATGAGGCAACTTGCTGTTGACCTTCAGCAGATGACTTAACCTCACCACAGCTCTGTCATCTTCTATCTTCCTAATCGAGGCTTTCCATCTCTCTAATCTTTACCAGCGGTACACAGATGCCTAGGTTGCAATCCTACTTTGGAAATTCTATTTTTTTTTTTTTAATTTTATTTTTTTCTAAAGGTCCACAGATAAGTTCTTTTGCACAACCATGTCTGAGACCATCGCCTTAGTAGTAAACGGTGCTTTAGAGTGAGGCAGACTTGAATTTGAGTCCTAATTCCCCTAATTTTTTCTGATGAGTGACATTGGCCAAGTTTTTTAGTCTCAATAAAATTCATCTATTAGGTTGGTGCAAAAGTAACTGCAGTTTTGCATTGTTGAACTTTGCCATTGGATATTGGAATACATTCTTAAATAAATGTAGTTATAATGCACATTTCTTACTTTGTTTTTTTGCTAATGACTTATTACTTACTGTTTATTTTGGACTATAGAAATGATGTTAGACAAAAAGCAAATTTTAGCAATTTTTTGATTTGAGTTCAAATGGGTCATAAACCAGTGGAGACAGCTCACAACAACTCGTTTGGTTCAGGAGCTGCTGGCAAAATGTACAATGGTGGTTCAAGAAGTTTTGCAAAGGAGACGAGAACCTTAAAGACAAGGATGCCAGCCACGGGAAGCTGACAGTGACCATTTGAGAGCCATTGTCAAAGCTGATCCTCTTAAAACACATGATAAGTTGCTCAAGAACCCAGCATTGACCATTCTATAGTCATTCAGCATTTGAAGCAAATTGGAACAGTGAAAGAGCTCAATAAGTGGGTACCTCATGAGCTGACTGAAAACCAAAAAAAAATCATCATTTTGAAGTGTTGTCTTCTCTTATTCTATGCAACAACAATGAACCATTTCTCCACTGGATTGTGACATACAACGAAAAGTGGATTTTTTATGACAACCAGTGACGACCAGCTCAGTGGTTGGACCAAGAAGATGCTCCAAAGCACTTCCCAAAGCCAAACTTGCACCCAAAAAAGGTCATGGTCACTGTTTGGTGGTCTGCTGCCCATCTGATCCACTACAGCTTTCTGAATCCCGGTAAAACCAGTACATCTGAAAAGTATGCTCAGCAGATTTATGAGATGCACCGAAAACTGCAATGCCTGCAGCTGGCTGGCAGTGGTCAACAGAAAGGGCCCAAAGTTTCTGAAAAACTTACTTCAGAAGTTGAATAAATTGGGCCTCATCTGCCACATTCAGTTGACCTCTCACCAACCACCACTTCTTCAAGCATCTTGACAACTTTTTGCAGGGAAAATAGTTTCCACAATCAGCAGGAGGCAGAAAATGCTTTCCAAGAGTTGATTGAATCCCCAAGCATGGATTTTTCATTATTATTTATTTATTTATTTATTTTTTTGACTGCTGGGTCTTCATTGATGTGTGGGCTTTTCTCTAGTTGCGGAGAGCAGGGGCTACTTTCTAGTTGCAATGCGGGGGCTTCTCATTGTGGTGGCTTCTCATCGTGGAGCACAGGCTCTAGGATGCACAGGCTTCAGTAGTTGGGTCACGTGGGCTCAGTGGTTGCAGTTCCTGGGCTCTAGAGCACAAGCTCAGTAGTTGTGGTACATGGGCTTAGTTGCTCTGAGGCGTGTGTGATCTTACCAGATCAGGGATAGAACTCATGTCTCCTGCATTGGCAGGCAGATTCTTTACCACTGAGCCACCAGGGAAGCCGCCAGGCATGGATTTCTGCTTGGCGAATACACAAACATTTCTTGTTGGCAAAAATGTTTGATTGTAATGGTTCCTATTTTGATTAATAAAGATGTGTTTGAGCCTGGTTACAATGATTTAAAATTCAAGGTTCGAAACCACAATTACTTTTTCATCAACCTGATGTAAACTGAACATAATATTATACCCTACCTCAGAGTTTTGTTGAGAATAAATTGAAGTAACGCTTGCAAAACTTAGAATGATTTAGAGTTCATCTTACACATTGTCTGCTATTAAGATGTCATTACTATTGTATCTTTTGTCCCATCAAAACACTCACCCTTGCCATATTGTGTATCAGTTTGATGAAAACCACCTTAAGAAAGGAATAATGGCTAGTTTTCGTTATTTAACTTCCATTAGTGGAACCGTAATGGAAGTGGACAAGTAGGCAGGAGATCATTTTATCATACCAATCAGCCAGACTTCTCTGCTGTGTATTAGTTTGGCTTTAGTAGGATAAAGGAGGAGGGAGAGGTTGCCGGGAAATGTTCCTGAGTTGTTTTTCTTCTTCCTCTTTCTCTTCCAGCTTCTTCTCAGACCTTAGCATCGTAGTATCACAGATTCCCAGTTTCCTAAGTTCATCCTAATTTACCTAGGTACTTTCCCCACTCCTACCCATCTCTCTTCACCTTCATTAAATCTCATCCTATCCTCCTTTCAGATTGCATTCAGTTGTGACTCATTTGATGACTTGGACCCCAAGTCTCTACATTCCTAGGCTATTACTCAAGTAAAGACCAACTTGAATCCTGAACACTGTCTTCCTGCCTTGTAAGCCCATTCCAAGCCAGGGGTTTTCGCTTTTGATTATTGGGAAAGGTTAGCCAAACTTTCAGACTTGTCCACAATGCTGTCCTAGACCTTTTAATCTCCTTTACTGTTTATACTGAGTGATTATAAAGTGCTATAATAATGATACGTGTTATTACCACTAGGTTAGGTTACAGTAGATAAATTTTGCTATATGTGTGTATAATGGCTTTGCAGCTTGAAAATTGAGGCTGAACCACTTACAGTAATTTAATAACTTATTGGCTTATCAAAGACTGAAAAACCTATGGAAAACATAGAATTTGAGCTAGAATATAAAGGACGGGTATACTTACTTATATAAGGAAGGAGGAAAGGCGGGAAATCCTAGTTAAGGGCACTGACCTGAGGAAAGGCTTAAGGGAAGGAGCATGCAAATTTGGATCATTGTAAGTAGATCTTGTTGTTTGTTTGTTTTGTTTTTTTTGTTTTTTTTTTTTTTTTTTTTACTTTTTCAGCGGTTCCTGTAATAGGAATAAAACTAGATATTTGGAACCAAACTTTGGAAAATCCTGAATACTCAACTAATATTTAAGCTTTCTTTGTATTTCCTTCATTCTTAAAGGTTGTTGGATATGTATTGATAGTTTGTTTATAAGACAGTTATTAACTTTTTTGTTTCTCTTCCTTTGCAGACCTAGAGAATCAAGACATAATGGGAGCATTTTTAGACAAACCAAAGATGGAAAAACATAATGCCCAGGGGCAGGGTAATGGGTTGCGATATGGGCTAAGCAGCATGCAAGGCTGGCGAGTTGAAATGGAGGATGCACATACTGCTGTGATCGGTCTGCCGAGTGGACTTGAAACATGGTCATTCTTTGCTGTGTATGATGGGCATGCTGGTTCTCAGGTTGCCAAATACTGCTGTGAGCATTTGTTAGATCACATCACCAATAACCAGGATTTTAAAGGGTCTGCAGGAGCACCTTCTGTGGAAAATGTAAAGAATGGAATCAGAACAGGCTTCCTGGAGATTGATGAACATATGAGAGTTATGTCAGAGAAGAAACATGGTGCTGATAGGAGTGGGTCGACAGCTGTGGGTGTCTTAATTTCTCCTCAACACACGTATTTCATTAACTGTGGAGACTCAAGAGGTTTACTTTGTAGGAACAGGAAAGTTTACTTCTTCACACAAGATCACAAACCAAGTAATCCGCTGGAAAAAGAACGAATTCAGAATGCAGGTGGTTCTGTAATGATTCAGCGTGTGAATGGCTCTCTGGCTGTGTCGAGGGCCCTTGGGGACTTTGATTACAAATGTGTCCATGGAAAAGGTCCTACAGAGCAGCTTGTTTCACCAGAGCCTGAAGTCCATGATATTGAAAGATCTGAAGAAGACGATCAATTCATTATTCTTGCATGTGATGGTATTTGGGATGTCATGGGAAATGAAGAGCTCTGTGATTTTGTAAGATCCAGACTTGAAGTCACTGATGACCTTGAGAAAGTTTGCAATGAAGTAGTCGACACCTGTTTGTATAAGGTAGCTAGACTTTTTTTTTTTTAAGACGAAATGATTTTATAGCATCTTAATTACTACTATAGTATAAAATCATCTTAGAGCCTATAGCTCAGAAATAAGTTTTTGGTACAGTTGCAGGATACTTTTCATCAATTACAAAAATAATATAGAAATACTTCTTAGAAATAAATTATCCAGTTACCATAAATGCAAGAGTTATCTGGATGTTTAGTCTTTTTTAGTAACCATAATTACTTGAGTTTTTTGATATGGAATATTATCAAAGGTAAAAAGACTGTATCAAAGTGAATGTTTTCAAAAGAGGAATGGGGAGAGTTAAGCCTCATTGTCTATAAATGAAAGGCATTTTAGAATTTTAATATTTTACCATGTGATATCTCAGTATATTTATGGAAATATGAATCCGTAGCACCAACAGAGAGAGGATTTAGTGATGATTTGGTGTTATGTAATAGAAATAGCCTTGGACATGGAGTCAGAAGAACTTGGTATGAGACTGTGTATGACTTCAGGTAAGCTCTTTAAACTATCTGGAAAATCAGTTTCTTTAATTGTTCAAGAGAGAGATATTATTACCCTGTCTTATGGGGTTGTCTGGATAATCAAATGGGATTGTGTAGAAGAGCAACAGAAGGTTCTGCAGACTTAAGAGTCAGAAAATGAAAGTGAAGTCGCTCAGTCGTGTCTGACTCGTGTGTGACCCCATGGACTGTAGCCCACCAGGCTTCTCTGTCCATGGGATTCTCCAGGCAAGAATACTGCAGTGGGTTGCCATTTCCTTCTCCAGGGGATCTTCCCAACCCAGGAATCGAACCCAGGTCTCCTGCATTGCAGGCAGACGCTTTACCCTCTGAGCCACCAGGGAAGCCCCTTGAGTCAGACGTGGAATCAAATCTTACCTCTGTTACTTTTGTACTGTACAGTCTTGAACAAATTGTTCAGCCCCTCTCAGCTATTTGAATGGAGAAAAATATTATCTAACTCATAAGACTGGGGAATGAAATGCATGAGCTAATGTATACGTATAAACGTGCTGCTCCCTTTTTAAGCAGGTTAAAATGTTACACAGCTTACTCCTTCAGCTGCAGCACTAGCACCAGAATCCAAGCCCTTGACTTGGGTGCGGTGTTCTTTGCCACACTGTTGTATTTTGTCAATAATGCGTACTAATTCTTCGTGGGTTTTCTTTTGTTTGCTTAAAAAATGCTGATTTTATAAAACTTTGGAGGCTATATATTTGATTTTCTTTTAAAACTCAGAAATAGTAAGTCAGCATAATACTGTTTGTAGTTTTATATGCACAACTGCCAGCTATACTTAAAATCTTAATTAAAAATCAGGTTTATGTAACATCCAACACAAATCAAGTTTATGTAACATCTAACAAATATGTTTTAAAAAAATCAATAGAAGGACAACTTGATAGTGCACACTGTCAATTTCTGAATTTAGGAGGAACAATACAATGTCGCTTATGTTCTTTGTCCCTTTTAGTATAAAAAAGGGACAAAGTAGCATTCATTTGCTAGGTTTATCCTTTAGCACTTGAGAATTCAATACTTTGTTAACTAAATTAAAAGCTGTTTTCTTAAGAGACTTATCAGATTCAGATATTAGTAAATTATGACTCAGATTCCACTTTATCTGTTCTGCATTATGCTCTATAGAAGGTAACTCCCAGTTATTATTAATAATAGGAAAAGTCTGATTTGTGGGGAGGCCAAAATTGATTCAAGTATTGTAATTATAGTATTTTGAATATGTAGGTGTCTAAATGAATGTACTTCCTAAAAGTTAAGCCTTTTTTTTTTTAAATTATGAAAGTTAAAAGTTGGTTTATAAACTTTATATATGTAGTTTTATTTCTAATTCTATATTTCTACTTATTATGAAGCAAATCAATTAGTCTCACAATTTATTTTAAATGTAAATTTGTCAGGTATATGTGTAACTACAGATGAAATCATGTTGTAAAGAATATCACTAGTATTTTCTACCTTGTTGAATTCAATGTATGTGTGTATGTGTATTTGTGTTAGGTATCACTTCATGTTAAGTAGGCCACCAGTAAATGTTCAGAAATATTTATTTTATAGAACTTTAAAAAATTATTGTTGCAGTAGAGTTTAACCTGTAGTGTTTCTTTCCTGTCTTTTGGAGTGTTGGTTATTCTATATACCATAGGTACTATATATATATGTATTTGGGGGGGTGCCCTTCCACATGTGCATATATATTTTTCTCTCCTTATAAACAATATATATTTTCACTAGAACAAGCATAATTGACATGGCTGTAAAGGTTCTCAAGGCTTTGAAGAGCAAAAAGGAAACAAAATGTTTTCTCAAACTTTTTTCTTCCCAGGGAAGTCGAGACAACATGAGTGTGATATTGATCTGTTTTCCAAATGCACCCAAAGTATCGCCAGAAGCAGTGAAGAAGGAGGAAGAGTTGGACAAATACCTGGAAAGCAGAGTAGAAGGTGGATCATTTAACAAAAAATAAGTAGCTTTATTAAAGAAAAACCTCAGCATAATCAAACTTTTATAACGTGTTAACTTTTAGATCTTTACATACATGACTTCGACATTTGGTGTTTAGTGTACAGAAGTGGGAAAGGGCATTTCTGTAGTAGCTGTTGAGGTATTTGTTACTGTCCTATTACAGTTATATTAGAAATAACAAGTATGGCCCAGTACATTCTGTTCAGGATACTTGGTAAAGTGTTTGTATACTTTCAAATTCTTGATTAATTCACTGGCATGAATAATTTTATGCCAGGAAAGTCTGATTTATGGTTTATTATAAATAGATTATTTATGATGGTGATAATTTGAATGCCATCTTTTGTGTAAAGCTGTGTTTATGAATTTAACATCTTTGGGACTTTTAAAATAAGAACTTGAAGATCATAGCCTGGTTATTAATACCTTTCATGTGCCACAGCTTTTAAAAATTCATTTTAAACTATTTCAAAGCTTCTTGCCTAAGCCATGAACTGCCTCACCTAGACAACATAAACCTGAATAGAAGACATACTAGGTCTCTACCTGGCAGAAATGTAAATACTGAATAAAATCAAGAAATTAAGTTGGAAATTACAGAAGTGTATTTATCATAATTCTGCAGATTACTTTGAGACAATTAGAAAGGCTGCCTTCAAATATTTGAAAAATGTTAAAATAATTATTGATGTAGCTGCTATTTGGTATAAATATTAAGTATCCCCAGAGAATTACAGTTTATTGCATATATGCAATAAGTATGTAGATTATACAGTTTCTTTAAGCAGGAAAAACTTGACATGCCTATGATAGTGTTAAAATGCATTTTTGGGGGGGCTCCTAATGTTATTACTTTGCACGTTAAAGACCTTTAATAGCATGTAAACATTGATACACTATTAAAGACCTTTAATACCATGTAAACATTGATATACTATATACTTAAATCCTGTTGTGCCTGCATTATTAAAATTAATATGCACTTTAATTTTGTTTTCTCTCTTTACTGTTTGATACCAGTTATAATTAGTCTGGTGTTAGAATGGTGATTGGTTTTGATTTCCAGTACTGTCTTAGAGTTGCTATTTTGTTTTTTACTTCTCTCCCCCACTTGATAGTGATATATCTATTAATAGTATATACGTAGTATTTACTATTTCACTTACTGAGCATACTATTCAATGAGTTTGTCTCCTCACTATTACCAAGGGTCTTGGAAATTCTTGGTTTTAAATAATTCATATCAGTTTGAGTTATTTATACATAATACAGTAAGAAAATATTTAGAATGCTACCAAGTTATAGCACATTGGTTCACACTGCTTGTTCTTGGAAAAATACAAAATCTGAAGAGGAATATATATTGGGATATGTTGATATTTAATTTATTGGCACTTTAACTTGAGTGTACATGTTTTCTTATTGATTTAAAGAAATACCGACTTTAGTTTTATTTACTAAGAAATGGAGTCAAATTTTAGAAATGAATTCCTGCTTTTTCTCTTTAGTGTGCACTCTTAAGTTTTTGATGCAATTATAAATAATTGCTTTAGATAGGTAATTTTATGTTATAATGTTAAGTTTTATATTGCCTATTATCAAGCAAGAATTGCCATCTGAACAAAATTTACTTTAATACTCAATATTTTGGGTATGCTGAAGTTTTGTTATAGTTGTACTGTTCAATTGGAGATTATTATGTCAGAAATACAATATTCTTTACCAAGGTAGATTTGATGAGCCTGCATCTAAATATTATATTAATTAAAATCACTACTATATTTAAAAACATAGAATGTAGCTATTTGCGTTGTAAAAATTGTTTTGTGTCTTAAAAAGTGATAAATACTGCAGTCAGCTTTTAAAACACGCACTGAATATCTTTTTCTATTTTTCTTTCTTTAAATACATGCCTTCACTAAATTGCTGTGACCTACTAAACCTCATTTTATTTGCATTGAATACTTCTGGCTTCTCTGACCACACCACAGAAAAGGACAAAGGCTTAAAAGCTCTCCTCCTATGATCTACGAAATATACTTGACTCTCTAGGGTTGTGAAAAGATGTAGCTCATAATTTAAACCATACCACTTAAGGCTGTGGTCCTTCTAAGTCAATTTAAGAGGATATCTGTGTCGTTTATATATTTTTATTTGCTATTGACTACACAAGCTTTAAAGTTTCTAATTTGGAGATAACTAATAAAATTTCTCAGACTCAGCAGAGGAAAGTGAGGAGGAGCAGCATATATGAGCATGTGAAACATAGATCTTCTGTACACATATATTCTTTAATAAAAGCATTCAGTCTTTTTACAATTCTAATTGAAATGTATGGTCCAAGAACAGTTAAAGGACTATTTCTTAAATATTCCTTTTTCTTTATTTTTTAAAGCAGAAAGAAGTAAGGCTAGTGTAGTGTTAAATGCTCAGATAATTTAAATATATTGTCCCATGTGAAATAGGAGATATGACTGTTTTTAAAGTCTTATTTTTTTAAAGAATTTGTCTTCCTGTAATTTTCTTCACAATTAAAATATCCTAACTTTTATATTTTAACAAAAAAGGTATATAATACATCAAATATAGATGATTCAAGGTAATGTTTTTAGACTTGAAAGCATCAATTGAATTTATCATCAGTGTTCATTTATATTGTATCTAGTTATCTGTCCAATAATTGTACTGGCTTAGCAGAGACTGTATGTTAAGTGTATTATAGCTTTAGATTGTGAAATTGTGCAGTTTAGGTAAACATCAAATTCCTTTATTTTTGTACAGCAAATTTCCAGCATTAGAATCATGTAGAATAAATATACTAGATGTTAAAGATTATACAATAAAGGAACTTGGCAAACCAAATCTGAGATCCTTGCTTTTTGTTCAGATTTAAGACTGGTTTAAAAAAAGAGATGGTAAAATTTGGCCTTAATCCTAAAAAGGACAATTTGAGCCATTTAAAGAAGTATGGGTAGCAGCGTCTGTCTTTTAATATGTGCCTTTAATGATGAATTAATATTTTGAAACTTGATAGAAGAATGAAAGATCTTTACATGCATTGTTATTTTCAATGGTATTTACAGATTGAGAACTACAACAATATCCAATGATAATAAAGAAAATTTCTTAGTGTAAATAATGGAAAACAAAAAATAAAACATATAACCACAGATACTCTTGGCATGATCTTATGCTTAGAATAAATATGCTAAAACTCCAGGTAAAGACTTCTTGGACTTAAAGTGAATAATTTGAGCACTCTTTAAGTTGTGCATAATGGGTTGGTATTCTGTGGTATGAATGACAATATGCATCTGCGTGGCAATACTGTAGATCATATCACTCTCCCATTTAATAACAATGTTTTAAAATTAACAATTTTAAATACAGTTGTATGGTTTATCAAATTTTTTCTTTTTAAAAAAACATCATGAAATTTAGACTTTTTTCCATTCTGTAGGCTTTGTTCAGATAATCAACAGGAAATGGTATTTATCTGTTTATTGCTTAAAGATACTTTAGACAGAAGTTAAGCTGCGAGAAGTGTCCAAGTGTATGACCTATTCTGCCCATGCTACTTAAGTATCATTTTGTAAATATAAACATGTAAATATGATTTGTGTTAGTGTATCATCAGTAAATCCCACATACTTATAGGGTTTCTTTTTTAAGATCTTGAAATTGTTTGTTTTTTTTTAATCTGTGTATTGTATTTTCAGGGCAAAATTCAGGAAACATGTTTCCAGTCTAATTAGAGGAGTTAATCTCCTCAGAAGTAACTAGCTGGCATCTTAAGAGGAATATCCTCATGTGTACACACGTATCCCTGATTATGTAATATATTGATTTTAATACGAAATTTTTTCACATTTTTAATCTTGTTTATATTTGGTCTTTGAAGTTAATCTGGAAAGTATTGTATCTCTTGTATCATTTTATACATCCTTTTGTCATCAATTTTCAAAGTTCAATTTGATTTTTTTTTCCTTGTACTAGGTTAGAAAATCTCAGATGTGGTATATGCCATCTTTAAAAACCTAAGTTATCTTTGTTTCATTTTATTATTATTATTAAGTTTGAATAACACTTACAAAAAAAGTACTTCTGATTCCCAGAAATCATAAAGAAGCAGGGGGAAGGCGTCCCTGACTTAGTCCATGTGATGCGCACATTAGCGAGTGAGAACATACCCAGCCTCCCACCAGGGGGTGAACTGGCAAGCAAGTAAGTTACATTTTGAATACTCATAGCATTTGTCTCAGTACATGAAAATGTTTGGCGTCCATAGGTCAGATGCGTATTTACATAATTTCTAAAGTGACTTGAGAATGTTTAACTTGTGGTTCATTGCTTTTCAGTGTTAATGATATATGGTGCTTATCTAGAATAGGTATCAGAATATCATTGTAACTAATTATACTGAAGACTGTCTTCAGTGGAGGCTTAGATTACACTGATTATTTCATATAGTGTAAATGAGATAATACGGTAAAAGAAAATTTTAAACTAAATTACATAGTACTATAAAATTCCAGGTGTCAGTATTATTCCTACTATAATTTGATTTTGTTAATTCCTGGATAACTAAATACCCCATGGATGAGCATCTGTCTCTTCCTGCACCTGGACCATTTCTCTGTATCTGATTTTCCCGATGTTTTTGGATGTCGATGCTGGTTACTTGGGTTTTGGTGTGAAGGAAGATAGGTAGATGCATTTCTTGTTTTTTTCTCTCTGCACTTTAGTTCATAGAACTGGACTTAATCTGTGTTAAATATTAACCTTACATCTTTGTAAACTGCAGTGGAGACTATACAGTTTTACAGTTCAAGGCTTAAGACATTTTTACCTCAGATATCCATGTAATTGATCTACAAAGATATATTGACAAATTTCCTTGTTTATCTACTTGTTCTGTGAGTGTAGCCATGTTTTTAAAAATTTCATGTAATTGTTTAAAACTTCGTGTTTGAAGCATTTATATCTTGGAAATTGTTTCTTCCAATAAGATATTCTGTGAAATGATT
Source organism: Bubalus kerabau (assembly GCF_029407905.1). Taxonomy (NCBI): domain Eukaryota; kingdom Metazoa; phylum Chordata; class Mammalia; order Artiodactyla; family Bovidae; genus Bubalus; species Bubalus kerabau. Next base: position 77,459,486 of record NC_073633.1, read on the forward strand.
GAATATAAAATTGCTTCAAGTCAGTTTTGTAAGTAGGGAGGCTATAATTCAGAAGTACCACTGCCGATTCTTATTTCTAATAAAATTATTATTCAAAAAGTAATTACTAGACTTGCCAGGGAAATGTCATATTTGACATTTCAGTTTTAATAGAGCTTTTTTTAAAGGGACATTATGAAAAGCAGAAACCTATATGTAAAATATCTAAATTATTTTACTATAACAGATGTTGAAGTTATATCTACTTCAAAACATTCAACTCTTAAAACCAGAATATATTATTTCTTAAGAAATGTATCATCATTTTTGACTTATAAAAACTAAATGCCAGTTCAAATAGACATAGACCATATAGACTGAATTTTTTTTTCCAAGCCATGACTTTTTTCTTCTATTAATTGTATTAGTAGAATGGTACATTTTAGAATAAATTCACCTGTACTTTAACAATGGGGCCCAAATATCTTAAGATAAGGCTCAGTTATTGGCAGTAAGAAATATAAGTAAAATAATTTGTGAATGATTATCCTTGACATTTTAATGAACGCCTGGCTATGAGTTATTAAGCAGTCTTGTGCTCTGAAGAATTAACTTTCTGTATTTTTTTTTTTTCTAAATTTAGGCGGAATGTAATTGAAGCCGTTTACAATAGACTGAATCCATACAAAAATGATGACACCGTAAGTAACATTTTAGCTCCTCTGCTTTCCCTTCCCTTCCACTCGAAATGCATATCCTTGCTACCTGTTTTTGCAGAGCTGTTTATTGTACCCATTCTCTTACACACACCCCTGATTGATTGCTCTGAACTCTGCCTGCATCACAGTTCTAGTGCTTGAGGACATTAATCATGGTCAGTGGCCATTTAACTCAAACAGGAGGAAAGTCCCTTTTAATTATTTTTTTAAGCCTCTTCAAGCAATCAACTTCAGAAGTTTTTTCCCACTAAATATTTTTTTTGAAGCTGGGAGTATCTCTGCTCAGTTTCTTGAATTGATTCTGAGTTTTGTAAGCAGCTGCAACAGAACCTCAGAATGCCCATCTCCATTAATACCCATTCTTTGCCAGGAACCCTACACATTTCATTTAAATACTAAAGTAGAGAATTCTGTTTATATAAAGATGTTTAGAATGCTGTATTCTCCAATTAGGGCTTCCCTGGTGGCTCAGCAGTAAAGAATCCGCCTGCCAATGCAGGAGATGCAGGTTTGATCCCTGGGTTGGGAAGATCTATTGGAGAAGGAAATGGCAACCCACTCCAGCATTCTTGCCTGGGAAATCCCATGGACAGAGGAGCCTGATGGGCTGTAGTCCATGGGGTTGCAAAAGAGTCAGACACGACTGAGTGACTAAACAACAGCAACATTCTTCAATTAAGTTTTCTATTACAATTCGATTGTACTGTTGTGATTACAAAAAACTGGTAAATCATTTTGGCCTGGCTCTGAAATATATTATATTCTGCATTATGAAGCATCCTCAAATCTCTTGTTACTTGAGGTTTTCATGCAATAAAAATTTATAAAGATAATATTCTAAAAATAAATTGGGTTTATTGAAGGGAAAAATAAAGTTCTTTCTGGTAATTTATTGGTTTAGAAATACATTTGGTCAGCCTCATCGTAAAATCTTATATTAAATATTTTACTCCAAAACCAAACCAAAAGGTTCTTGTTGTTTAGTCTCTAAGTTGTGTCTGATTCTTTTGCCTTGTAACAATTCTTGGAACAGATTATATATTGATATTTCATAAACACATGTACATATATACTGTAGAAAACATTTATATTCTAAAGATCAGTCTTACAAAACTTTATCTTTTTGCATTACTCAGAAAATAATGCATCTTTAAGTTTTAATTTAGTTCATTGTTTTGCTTTGTTTCCTTCTATAAAGGACTCTACATCAACTGATGATATGTGGTAAAACTGCTCATCTAGCCATGGAGTTTACCTTCACCTCCAAAGGAGAGTACAGCTCAACTTCATTGAACCTTTTAAACATCCATCCTCAACTTTAAAGAAGGGCGTATATGACATGGGTGAGAATGATTACACCAGAGAACTTCAGCAGTACAACAGCTAGCCCAGAACTGATTTTTTTTGTTGTTGTAAATTTGAGACTTATGTAAACGTGATTTCAAACCATAATTCATATGTTGTAAATCAGACTCCAGCAATTTTTGTTGTATGATTTTGTTTTTTGTAAAGTGTAATTGTCCTTGTACAAAATGCTCATATTTAATTATGAACTGCTTTAAATCACTATCGAAGTTATAAGAAATATTTGGCTTATTGTGTGATGCAACAGATATATAGCCCTTTCAAGTCATGTTGTGTTTGGACTTGGGGTTGGGACAGGAAGAGCAGCAGCCGTGTCAGCTAGACACTCACGTGTGCACCTGATTATGGAGAATTATTCCAAAATATTATTACAAAGCTGAATATCCAGGGAGTTAATTGAAAACTATTTTAATGTTCTTGGCAGTGGGATTGGAATTGTTGATAAAGTTGATCCCTTCATTTAACTGTCTTTTAGGTTCTCTCCTTGTTGCCATGAGTATTGCAGGTAATAGAATATATTCATAAGAATATCAATCTTGGGGCTAAAATGCCTTGATTCTTTGCACCTCTTTTACAAGTCCTTACATTTAATTACTAATTGATAAGCAGCAGCTTCCTACAAATAGTAGGAGACTGCCACATTTTTGCTATCATGATTGGCTGGGCCTGCTGCTGTTCCTAGTAAGATATTCTGAATTCCATTTTATCAATAAAGCTTGATTTAACAAACAAGAAATTTAATCATGTATGTGTAATTCCTCCTTTACTCCGCCCTTATTTTAAAAAACCATACCATTGTAAATGAGAAGTTTCTTATGGGGAAAGATGTTAGTCTCTTAATTGGAAAATACTGTTACTCAAGGCATAGATGGAACTGGTTCCCTTCTATTAGAAAGACTATAAAAGATTTAAGTCTATGTTGTTCCTTGATCTATTTTTAAGTGGGTTTCTTTCTGGCTACTTATTTTTTCATTAAGATGTGTATCAGCTTGAATTTGCCTACTGTATAATTAAAATAATTGTCAAAGCTTGACAATCTAACAGTGGTAGGGGCGTGTGCGTTTGTGTGTATGTGTGTGTGTGTGTGTGCACGCGCGCCTGTGACTTTAAGTGGCCCATGTCTTTAGAATCCAGGTAGTTAAGATGTATTTAGTGATTTGAAATACTGCATGTTGATGATAATTAGCAGTTGGCCTTTAAAAATAAGTTCCAACAGCTTAAAGAGTTGTAGATATAAAAATAACCTAATTTAGGTTTCAATTCCTCTGATTAAGCATGTGAAAGTATGTTTTAAAATCTGTCACATTGAAAAGACTACTGCTCTGTGCCCTTCTGTATTTTTGTCTCTTTGGGTTGAATATTGTATTTACTCACCATTTAATTTAATCATTCAGTAAGCAGACTCCCCACTCAGTTCAGTTCAATCGCTCAGTCGTGTCTGACTCTTTGCGACCCCATGAACCGCAGCACGCCAGGCCTCCCTATCCATCACCAACTGCCGGAGTCTATCCAAACCCGTGTCCATTGAGTCAGTGATGCCATCCAACCATCTCATCCTCTGCCGTCCCCTTCTCCTCCTTCCCTCAATCTTTCCCAGATTCCCCACTACAAACCTCTTAAAATGTAAGATTTAAATACAACACCAAATATAAAATCAAAACTGTATATAAAAAGTAGTATAATTTTGTTATATTTGGTTTTTTTCCTAACTTGGAAATATACATATTTGTATATATAACCTTCAAAACTAATGTAAGGTTAGAGAAGTGTTGGAAACAATAATGTGATATGTCTCAGACTTAAGTAGTTACATACCAGCAAAATCTTTCCATTATTCATCTTATTTGTGAGGTGATTAAATGTAACTTAATTGTATTTAATTTATGTCTTAAGCCAGCATGAAGAAAAACAAGTATTATTTATATTTAGAAATCCATAACAGTTGAAATTACAGAAGCAATTCTGTACTTTACTTACACATAAATGCTTAATGTCTAAATCTGTGGTAGGGTACAAAGTATGATAATGTTGTAAGTTACAACTTTGTAAGCATCCTAATGTACATTTAATGAACACCAGTGCTTCTAGTGTAGATTACGAGTACTGAAAATTAAATTCCTATTATAATTCCTTAATTTTTTAAGTAGACTCAAGTTTTTAGTTATGGAAATTTCAAAAACTTGAACAGGATTTTGAGATGCAAAATCTTAAATCATAACTGAAATATGTGATGGAAAGGTATATTTCAAACCATTGTAGTATATTTAGTGACTTTTTAATTTGAGAGTCTTTTAAAAAGAGGAGGTTAAAAATTCCTCTGTTAGAATTATTAGTACTGAAATTAGGCCTGGAAGTGAGAGAAAACTGTATTAAGTATGATCTAAGAAGACTAAATCTTTTCCATGTGAGTCAACATTGCCACACTAGATAGAATTTTTCATTATAAAAGTACAGGAAGGAAGTATGCATTATAACGGCAGAGCGTGTGTTTTCTTGATTCCTGGGGCTCATGGTGTGTGGGGAACCAGCACACTTTTTAAAGGCACTTTTGCACCTCTGTCGTGCATTTCACTTTTGTACCACTTAAATTTTTGACCTCCTATCCCCTTTTGTGTGCTAATTAGCGACTCAGGGCAATGCCTCTATTTTTTTATATGTTTGATATTTTCTTTGGAGGGAAAAAGTTCTTGTGTGATGATAACATACTATTCAAATGTACTTTCATTTAAATGTTTTAACTTTGCTGCTTTTAATAGGACGTTCATTTTGTATAGCAGATTCTTGCTACCCTAATAACAATAATTTCACTGATCTCTTGCTATATTTTAGCAAGGTAGGCTCTCTTAATTTCCACTTTCTTAGGGAGTATACTTTTACAAATAACAGAAGCAGTTCTCAATATTAGCATTAATTTTAAAAATCTAAGTGGTATTTTTCTTACTCAGCTTTAGAACTGTTTCAAACTCATTTTTAATTATGATGCATTAATTTGTTATTAGAGTTCTGTGCAATTAGTGTACTGCTCAAACACTTAATTTTTTTTTTTACTAACTTCATAAAATTAAGAAATTTGGGTTAAAGAACAAATCAACTATGTAATTCAAATAATGTGAATTGTAGCAGTACTTTCAGTGATCATCCATCCATTCACCTTTTTTACAAAATTAAGTATTAATTGCAACATGCTCTTCTAGGGTAAGCACCTTGGAACTATCAAGAAACGAATAGGTCCTTGCTCTCAAGGAGTTTACATTTGAATAGAATTTATAATCTAATGTATGTTAATATCATAACTGGATCACTCATCCAAAAAATAGCTACTGCCCACCTGCTCTCTGCCAGATACTTTCCTGAACAAGGTGGGTCTGCCCGAAGAGCTTATCTGCAGTTCCTTAGTCACTTGAAAACCCTTTTGTTTTATTCTCCTCAGAGTTAAAAATCTTATTTCAAAAGAAAATTTTACTTTGCATAGGAATAAAATTGGATTGATGAGGCTCATGTCTCTTCAATGTGCTTGACTGCCTTTCACGAATGGCTTAGACTTCCTGCTGACAGCAGCAAATCATAGAAACAAGGTTAATGTATTTCTTAGAAATATCCAACCCTGGGAAAGGAGTTTAAGGCATTTGAAAACATATATCTAGGACTTCCCTGGTGGTCCAGTAGTTAAGACTCCAGGCTTCCAATGCAGGGTGCGTGGGTTCAACCCCTGGTCAGGGAACTAAGATTCCACATGCTACATGGTGCAGACAAAAAAGTTTAAAAAATAAAAAGTAAAAACACATCTATCTAACCTTATTTTACCAAAAATCTGTATTTTCTTGAAAAAACACTGCCAGTGTTAATATCTAATTTTAGCTAAGTGATTACTGTGTTTTAATTTTTTCAAAATAATTTTACTGACCATCTTTACAGAACAAATTCATATAGAAATTCTATTTGTAGTTTCTGAAGGAACTGATGAAACTGGTTACAGGGTTTTTTTGTTTTAATTTTGAATTTCATGGTGTTGTATACTTCTAATTCATAAAGTTTGAATGAGAGGTTTAAACCTTTAATGTTTTGATTGCCATTTGTACAGTATTCTGTTAGGATTTGGAATTAGAAAATATTATGTAAATATTTCCATATATAAATGTTTCTCATTAGATTTTTCTTCAAAGGAAACTTTCAGAGTTGCATATACTTTTGCTGTCAAATACTGCTGGTGAGATGACCATTTATAAATTAAGTGATCTAGTCTTCTAATTAAGTTTTTCTTTTAGGCAGTAGAAAGACTTTATAGTTTAAAACTCGAAGCTTAATTTTACTTCTTTCTATAATGTGGTATGAGTTTAGAGTTGTATTTAATTTTTATATACAATACTTCAGAATATGCTTGAAAGATTTAAGAATACATTTTCTAAATATTATGAGAATAATACTGTATTTTTTCATTGGGTCAGAACAGTAAGTCTCAGTTACGTATTATTACCAATAGAATGCTACACAGAGATGATGGAAGGCATTTGGCTCCACTTTTGTTCCCTTTGACACAGATTCTTTCCCTTTTCCCTGTTTTATATATTTAGTGTCCTCTGCTCTCATATTTTCCTAATTATATTACCAGCAGGTAGGAGTATGCCAGTTAGAAACACTCTGGTTAAAACTGAAATTGTAGTTGACAGCTTACACTTTTATAAAAGTGGGGGAAAAGGTTAACTTGATATAACAACAGAGTGACATTTTTTTCTCCTCTATGGAAATGTTGCTTCATTTCCTCTACTACCCTCTTGGTGGCTTCTTTTTTTTTTTTTTCCAAACCAAAACAAGCCAATTCCATTTTCTTGAGCAAGAAAGGTTAGTGCATTACCTCACCAAGCCAATTAATAACTGTGTAAACGTGGGCTGAAAATGGGAAAATGTGGGAAAAGGAGTGGGAAGATGCCAATGAGGAGGACAGAGGAAGATTACTCTTAATTATTTAAAAAGCCATAGAAAAGTCTTCCTTGGACCCAGCTTATATTAAATAAGAACTGTTGCATCACATAAACCAGCAAGAACCAATCTTTGTTTTTGCAGATTGTTTGATTTTTCTAGCAAGTCAGATGATAAAAAAAATACTGCTTCTCCAGCATAGAAACAACTGAGAAAAAAAAGTCTTTCAGTTCTCTTCATTGTTCCAAAAGCCAGTGTTCTATAATAGCTTTCTCACTGAACTGAATGTTTAGAAAAATTGTTTAAAAAAAATTTTTTTTAACATAGTCCTCCTCATCCAGTAAAGAACTTTTAGTAACATTCGTGTTTGTAAGGTACTATCTGAAGTTAGATTTGTGTAAGAAATTGGGTAGCTGCAGAACAAAATTAGTACTATTTTAATTAGGTATAATGAATGGCACAAATTATCACAATGCTTCTAAACCTTTTAGGGTCACAGGCCCTTTGAGAATGAATAATCCTAGGAATTTGTCACCCAGGAAAATGCATAGAATGCAAATAACTCCTCAAAGTTTCCAGTATTGTAGTGGTTCATGGGGTCCTGGTTGAGACCCTATACTACAATACAACAGGGCACATCAGCCTTTCTCCTTCAAAGCCCATAAAAAATACATCATGGATGTCAAAATAATTTGAGTCTATTTTAAAGAATAGTTTGCATATTTAAAAGGTAGAAGAGGTAGACAGGGGTCTAGGCTAGGATTAATTGATATTAATTATGTTAACATCAGTATTAACATATTCTTTTAAAAATTTGTATCTTGAGGGCTGGAAAGAGAATGATTAGTATCCGGGCTAGTTTTGGAGGATAACATCATTTCTAAATTTGCCACTTTTGAATCTCAGCAGACAAGAGGTAAAACAAATGTTTATGGAACATTTCTGACCTGTGTAGTATAGATTTAATATATTCACAAACAGCACATTTGACTGTCAGATCTCACTCAGGTTTTAAGATTTCAAGCTTCCTTGTGTCAGAGTTTATTAAGTATTTAATTCACTTCAAATTCTGAGGAATTAGGTATTTACTGATACAGAATTTTAAAATAGGACCTAACATACAGCCACCAGTGTACAGGATTATGAGATTTCTTTTAAACATAACTGCCATGAAAAATGGATTAGCTTGTTGCATTTGTTGCCAAAATTGGATGTTTGGTTACAGTATATGTAATTCCCATTTGTGGGAATTTTGAAACATAGAGACTGTTGTCTTACCTGGTTAGCCCTTACCTAAGTCAACAGCATATCTGCAGCAGAACAGCTTATTTATAGTAATATGCCCAAATACTGGTTGGTTTCACTCTTGAAATTATTTCAGTTAATTTGTATAAATGTTATGAGTGGAGAGACCATGTTAAATGCATGTTGCATTATATATTTTTCAAAATCCATACATGTAAAACTAATACAGAAGTATTTCCTAAACACAGTGTGTAACAAAATTCTCCACAGTAATTCACCTACTGTTTGTAGTTTATGTGATCCAGACTCTTAAAGAAATTCCATTAATGTATATGTTGTATTTTGTACATTTCCTGGTCCAAAGAAAGTATGTAAATTCAGTTCTAACTTTTAAGAATGTACTTTTTGTTTTCAAGTCCGTTGAAGAAATCACATTCAACTTGTGAGTGGTTATAGATTGTATGAAATGGAAAGTAGAAATAATTCTAGCTTGCAAAACTGGTGCCACCAAATAAACAGGCAATTGCATAATGTGTGTGTATCTATGATTGTTTGATACTGCAAGCAGCATTTTGTTTTGCCAAGAAACCTGGAAATTTTGAATTGATTCATTAGGAGACCTTAAGAAAATTTTTGTTCAATTGAACTTGGTTAATTTGCTTAAAAGAACATAGATCTGATAGTTAATGATTTGAACTAGAATTGTCCCTCCCTGATTTTAGGAAGATGACTGAAAGCCTGGAAGTTCAGATTGATGGTTATTTTCATGAAAACATCCCAGAAATAAAAAAAAGCCATAAGTTGTTCCTCTTGGCAAGAGCATCCCATTTGTCATGTTGTGAATGTGTATTTCTTACTCCCTTAAAGAGTTGAGACTGCGTGGGGAGTGGCCTGGAAAAGGACTTCTCCACCTAGCTAGTATCCCTGGTGTAGTGCCCTTCTTAGTAGACACTTGGGTGTTTAGGGTGCCTGCTTCCTCTGCTCATTCTGAAAATTGGTTGAACTACCTCTGCCCTGTAGTTCATTCATGTCTGAAAGTGTGACTTATTTTATAAGCTTGCATAATTAGAGGGATTTTAGAGTACATTGAATTGATGATGTGAGTGAAGTTCTATGAACTGCAAGAGCTTATTTTGTTCATTTGCAATTTGTAATGAAAACACAATAATGAGACATCAAAACCAAAGGCAGCAAGTCTTATAGCTAAGTAAAATTGAAGTTAATAAGGATTAGTTTGCTTTATGCGTTAACTAGTATCCGTTCACTTGTCAAAGTGTGTTCTGCAGTTTTGTTTTTGTTTTTTTGTAGTTATTCTTTTGAATGTTGAACCTAGGTTTTTGTGGGGTCTTTTGTGTTTTTTTAGTAAGAAATGTTGATTTCAGTTGTCTCTCTCATATTAGTCACATACTGAGAAACTGATACTGCGGTACCTCCTTTTTTTCTTTGTTATCACTTAATAGTTCAGACTTGAAGTTCCCATCAAATCACAGACGTTTTAATTCTAGTTAAAAAGTCTATTCTTAGATGTGAAAGTGAAGTCACTCAGTCGTGTCCACCTCTTTGTGACTCCATAGACTGTAGCCTACCAGGCTCCTCTGTCCATGGGATTTTCCAGGCAGTAGTACTGGAGTGGATTGCCATTTCCTTCTCCAGGGCATCTTCCCAACCCAGGGCTCGAACCAGGGTCCTCCCGCATTGCAGACAGACGCTTTACCGTCTGAGCCACCAGGGAAGTTCATTATTAGATTAACTACCCTGAAAACCTTGGCATGAATGCCCTCTGTAGAATTTGGTTTTCTTGCCTCAAAACCACACAGTTAACCAGAAACTGGTAAAAGATTTGTGTTCTGCTGCCTATTGTCCTCATGAGACTCATATTTATTTTCATACCTAATATAACGCTATTCAGAGTATTGACAAAGCTTTTTGTAAGATTGTGTTTCATGTTACTGTTACCTAAATAGTGCATTAGCTAAACACACTAAATGTGTGTCATTCTCTGCTGTAGTTGGGGTACCAGGTTGGGTCTTTCAGATATATCATTTTCTCTATGGCTGTCCTTATAGCTACACAGATGTTTTTCTAGACACTTGATTCAGTGAAATTGCCAATATTTGATCATTTTTGATCTACCAAAATGGCCGTTTTTATCTGGCTCAATTTAATAGTTTCTGAAATTACTTCCTAAATGATCACATTGCACGTCAGTATAGTTGACCCTTGAACAATGTGGCAGTTAGTAATCGTGACCCTCTATATAGTTGAAAATCCAAGTATAACCTTATAGTTGGCCTTCCAAACCCTCGTTTCTGTGTCAGCAGACTCAACCAACCAGATTGGGTAGTACTGTAGCACATAGTGGGGGAAAAAATCCGCCAAAAGTGACCTGTGCAGTTAAACCTGGTGGTGGTCAAGGATCACCTGCACTTCTCATTGATATTTCAGTTAAATCATATCTCCTTAGAATTGATACTTAGAACTGGATGACAAGTTTAAAGAAAAGCTATAGCATTGAAAACATTTGCAAATATGAAGTTTGTTGAATATAGACAATACCAAATTTATAATTTCTACTTTGAAATTAACTGACAGCTCTTAAGATAACATTCATATTACTAACTTATTCTTTGTCACTCCCACTTTTCATAAAGCCCCTATAGTTGTTCTAGGATAGATCCAACTTGCTGCCTAGACATTGGTATGAGAAATGTTATTCTAGCAGTGACCCAGAAAGGGAGTAAAGTTGAATTTAAATGTTCAGGCAGAATTGCAATAAAGCATAAAAGATAAGGTGGGGAAATTATATTACATAATTGAGATAAGTGAAGAGTTCCTTTCAAACATTTTATTAAGGCTGTTGAAATGTATGGCTCCAACTCGGTCTTTGACTGTTGGATCCATACAATCAATTAAGTTTCCGAGAATCATACTCTTTAAGTTCAGTCCTTGTTAAAGGTGGATGAAGGCTCTAATTTAGTTCTAGGTGATGACCAGACTCTGACTTAGGTTGTAGTCAAGCTGTGACCTTCCTAAGGATCTTTTTGCTATTTGTGTTTGTTTTGTTAAAAAGTGGCTAAAATTGCCTAGTATTTAAAAATCAAAAGGTTTGTTAGAAAAGTTTTTGTTCTAAGTCAAAGGGATTATGTATTTTCTTCATATTAGCATCCTGAAACCATTCTGGGATTGTCTTTTAAATTCTCAGTGTTAACATTTTGAATGTATAGTTGGTTTATTTAATGAAGAAAACAATGTTTACCTCTATGTCATTGTCTTCCTTGGTGGCCCAAAGTGTAAAGAATCTGCCTGCAATGCAGAAGACCCTGGTTCGATCTCTGGGTTGGGGAGATTCCCCAGGAGAAGGGAATGGGCTACCCACTCCAGTATTCTTGCCTGGAGAATTCCATGGACAGAGGAGCCTGGTGGGCTACAATCTGTGGGATCACAGAGAGTCGGACATGATTGAGCAATTAATACATTTCATTTTTCCTTTCATTATGAGAGCAGAGTTATTCTCAATTATTTTAGCCATTGGTCTTTTAACTGCCTACTAACAAAACTGTATGGTTTTTTAAGACTTAAAGTCTCCAGAACATTCCTAACAAAAACTTAAAATTTTCTAGTGATTGAAGTAGAAGCACATGGGAAGTAATTTTTTTAAACTTTGCATTAGACAAATAAAAGTCCCCCTAATGGACATTCAGTTTTTATAGCTGTCTGCCTTTTTTGATGTATTTTGCCAAACTCTGCAGCAATGATCCTTAATGGAAAGAGGTCTTTTTAAGGGTAATGAAACTGTTTCTGTGCCTAGGTCACAGAAAGGAAGCTTGCTTGATGTCCTTCCTCAATATTTCCTTTTCTATCTGAAACCAGAATGATTGCCTTGTTTTTTTTCCTTTGGTTTTGTCTTAAATATCCTAAGTTCCTAGCATCATTCTACTTGAGGACTTCTGTAAATATTTTTTAGAAATATCTGAAAGCTTTGAATTCTGTATTCTTGGATATCATGAAGGTTTATCATGTGTTCTGACTTTTAAAACATACAGACTGGACAATTTAATGATAGTGAGATGATTATAAATGTGTCATATATGCATGTATAAATACCCTGGTTCAAGGTCCACTGCACCGTGCCCATCGGTACTGTTACTGGTTCAACCTGACCTTCAGAGAGGTTTGCCTGCTTCACCACCAGATGGATTTGACATCTGACAGGACCACAGTGTCAATAAATGCTTCACCTCAGAAGGATCAGGGCTCCAGGAAAACTTCCTAGAGGGCAAGTCTCCATAATTGGAGATAAGGAAGAATGAAGTAGCGGTTTTTGAGGATCACATATTTGGTGCTCTAAATCTGTTGGAACTGTCTTGACACTTTAGTTTCTTGGACTGAAAGTTAACACTTTTGTTCAGAAATCATTCATTCAGGTATAAAAATTGGAATACTTCATGTAAAAAGAATTATAATTTTTAATCTTAGAATCTGATTTTTCTTTTAAACATTAACTTGCAGTCATTTAACGGAGTTGGCATTTTTCTTTTTGGCATGGGAGGAGGAAGGGAATGTGGAGGAGGGGCAGAAAAGTAGACGAAAGGCAACAAGAGGAGGTTATTTAAAGTAAAGTATCTTTTTTAAGTTAAGAAAATTTTGTTTTGAAATTCCAAATAGAATTAATCAATTTAGTCCCTATAAATCATCTTTGTTTTACAGTAGTCAATGATGCATTACAGTTGATGAATTAGTCAAGTCTCTTTGCTCTCCATTAAGTCCCTCCAAAGGCCCTGTATTAGGAGAAGGAAATGAACCAACTTCAGGTGTTAACTGTCACTTGTAGGTCCCATTGGGAAAGCAATCAAAAGGAGGTTTATGATAAGGATTTCCCTTGTACAGTATTATCTGTTCCTGGCCTTTCTGAAGCAGTGGATTGCAATCTGCCAGCAAGATAGAATTACTTGGGAAGCTTAAAAAAATTCTTCAGCAGTGCGGGTTAGGTTGAAAGGTTCACACTTAAAATTACCCACCCACCCCCCGCCCCCAATCCCCAGTCACTGGCTCCCATTTCACTCAGTAAGAATCAAAGGCCTTACATGATCTCCCTACAAAGCCCCCTAAATAACCTGGTCCCTGTGACTTCTCACACACCTCTTCCTCCTTCGGCTTCCATACTGGTCTCCTGGCTGGTCCAGATCATGTCTGTCTCACCCAAACTCGAGGGTCTTACAGACACTTGATTTTTTTTACCTGTTCCCTCTACCTGGTTTGTTTCATTGACTAAAATGAGTCACATCTAACTTCAAGCAGACTTAAAAAGACCGAACCATTATATTATGAACAACCCTACTTATTAACATGGGGGCACAATATAATATGGATAAATAAGCCTATGCATGTGTGTGTGCCTGCAGAAGATGAGGTTGGTATGACATACACTCTAGGAGATGTGGTCTCTTCTGAACTGTGCCCTTTGAGAGGAGTACTGGTAGCAGAATGGCTGGGGCCACATTAGCATAGACTGTCATATTGTAAGAGTTCAAAATTATTAAGAGTCAACGCGATTGCACCTTTGGGGATGAAGTTGGAATACATAATGTTAAGGATGAGATTAGACATCTGTGCATGCTAAATCACTTCAGTCGGGTCTGACCCTTTATAATCCCATGGACAGAAGTGCACCAGACTCCTCTGTCCATAGGATTCTCCAGGCCAGAATATTAGAGTGGGTTGCCATTTCCTTCTCCAGTGGATCTTCCCAACCCAGGGATTGAACTCAGGTCTTTTAAGTCTCCTTCTTTGGCAGGCAAGTTCTTTACCTCTAGCGCCACCTGGGAAGCCCAAGATATCTGTACACAAAGCTAAGTAGGAAGAATCTTCCAAGCAAAGGAAAAGAAGTATCAGGAAAGGCAGCTGAAGCCAGTGAGACTGTTGGTCTTAGTGGGAACTTTCCCAATTATATAAGGGGAACTTTCCCAATCCCCTTTATCCTAAGGGGGATAAGAGTGAAAGTGAAAGTTGCTCAGTCGTGTCCCGACTCTTTGCGACTCCATAGACTATACAGTCCATGGAATTCTCCAGGCCAGAATACTGGAGTGGGTAGCCTTTCCCTTCTCCAGGGGATCTTCGCAACCCAGGAATCAAACCCAGATCACCCACAGTGCAGGCAGATTCTTTACCTGGTGAGCCCAAAAATACTAGAGTGGGTAGGGATCTTCCCAACACAGGAATTGAACCGGGGTCTCCTGCATTGCAGACGGATTCTTTACCAACTGAGCTATTAGGGAAGCCCAAAACAGCCAGACATCCTGGAATGTGAAGTCAAGTGGGCCTTAGGAAGCATCACTACAAACAAAGCTAGTAGTTCAGTTCAGTCGCTCAGTTGTGTCCGACTCTTTGCGACTCCATGAATCGCAGCACGCCAGGCCTCTCTGTCCATCACCAACTCTCGGAGTTCACTCAGACTCATGTCCATCAAGTCAGTGATGCCATCCAGCCATCTCATCCTCTGTCGTCCCCTTCTCCTCCTGCCCCCAATCCCTCCCAGCATCAGTCTTTTTCAATGAGTCAACTCTTCTCATGAGGTGGCCAAAGTACTGGAGTTTCAGCTTTAGCATCATTCCTTTCAAAGAAATCCCAGGGCTGATCTCCTTTAGAATGGACTGGTTGGATCTCCTTGCAGTCCAAGAGCTAGAAGAGGTGATGGAATTCCAGTTGAGCTATTTCAAATCCTCAAAGATGATGCTGTGAAAGTCCTGCACTCAATATGTCAGCAAATTTGGAAAACTCAGCAATGGCCATAGGATTGTAAAAGGTCAGTTTTCATTCCAATCCCAAAGAAAGACAATGCTAACTAAAGAATGCTCAAACGACCACACAATTGCACTCATCTCACATGCTAGCAAAGTAATGCTCAAAATTCTCCAAGCAAGGCTTCAACAGTACATGAACCATGAAATTCCAGATATTCAAGCTGGATTTAGAAAAGGAAGAGGAACCAGAGATCAAATTGCCAACATCCATTGGATCACTGAAAAAATAAGAGAGTTCCAGAAAAGCATCTATTTCTGCTTTATTGACTATGCCAAAGCCTTTGACTGTGTGGATCACAATATACTGTGGAAAATTCTGAAAGAGATGGCAATACCAGACCACCTGACCTGCCTCTTGAGAAACCTATATGCAGGTCAGGAAGCAACAGTAGAATTGGACATGGAACAACAGACTGGTTCCAAATAGGAAAAGGAGTACGTCAAGGCTGTATATTGTCACCCTGTTTATTTAACCTAATAAGCATGATGTACTGCAGAGTACATCATGAGAAACGCTGGGCTGGAAGAAGCACAAGCTGGAATCAAGATTGCTGAGAGAAATATCAATAACCTCAGGTATGCAGATGACACCACCCTTATGGCAGAAAGTGAAGAACTAAAGAGCCTCTTGATGAAAGTGAAAGAGGAGAGTGAAAAAGTTGGCTTAAAACTCAACATTCAGAAAACTAAGATCATGGCATCTGGTCCCATCACTTTTCATGGCAAATAGATGGGGAAACAGTGGAAACAATGGCTGACTTCATTTGAGGCCTCCAAAATCACTGCAGATGGTGATTGCAGCCATGAAATTAAAAGACGCTTACTCCTTGGAAGGAAAGTTATGACCAACCTAGACAGCATATTAAAAAGCAGAGACATTACTTTGTCAACAAAGGTCTGTCTAGTCAAGGCTATGGTTTTTCCAATAGTCGTGTATGGATGTGAGAGTTGGACTATAAAGAAAGCTGAACGCCGAAGAATTGATGATTTTGAACTGTGTTGGAGAAGACTCTTGAGAGTCCCTTGGACTGCAAGGAGATCCAACCAGTCCATCCTAAAGGAGATCAGTCCTGGGTGTTCACTGGAAGGACTGATGTTGAAGCTGAAACTCCAATACTTCGGCCACCTGATGCGAACAGCTGACTCATTTGAAAAGACCCTGATGCTGGGAAAGATTGAAGGCAGGAGGAGAATGGGACGACAGAGGATGAGACGGCTGGATGGCATCACTGATTCAATGGACATAGGTTTGGATGAACTCCGGGAGTTGGTGATGGACAGGGAGGCCTGGCGTGCTGCAGTTCATGGAGTCACAAAGAGTCGGACACGACTGAGTGACTGAACTGAACTGAACTGGAGGAGGTGACCAAAGAAGACAAAGAGGGATAAGAGAAGTTTAGAGAAAGATAGATGTCTAAGAAAGCCAAATTCTTGGGTCCTTTGCTTCTTGAAAAGAGCTTCCATGAAATTTATCTTATGAGTACAACATCGCTTATCTCAAATCAGCTTTACTCAGTGGCATTTCAGTAACACATGGAATTGTCCTTCCCTCACACACCAGTCAGGGCAATGTTGCCCTGAACCTCAGTCTTTAAATAATTTTGGCTGATTGTCCAGTCAGAAAAATCTATCTTGTTATGTCTTTCACCCAAATGGAGTATTCTGGAGTGTCCGGAAAAGAGATGGGCTGCGGAGAGCCTTGGCAGTAGCTCTGGCAGCCCTTCGGATTCATGTAGAAGGTGTTCTTCACAACCGTAGCTAGCCGGGCTTCTACCCGCCCAGCATGAGCCAGGAGCTGTGGTCTAGAACCGTGCACTCTGAGGCGAGTTACTGGGAGCAGGAGGCGGGACCACATGAATTGCTGTTTGAGGTTTCCTGTTTGCTCTCGCTTTGCTGCTGCTGCCCTTTGCCACCACCTCCCTCCAAGCCAAAACAAAGTAACACTGACATTGAGAATGTGGAGTCAGTTAAAAGCAATCAACCACCTGATAGTTTATCATTCTCCAAGTTTTTAAGATGGACAACGTATACAATTTTAAAAACATTATAAAACAATCTCCAGTTTGTCAGCAACTCATCTCTGAAGTGACTATCTTCAGATGTATAATTATGTGCATATTTTTGAGCTGCTTTTAAAGCTATTACCCAAGTCAATTCATGATGAATGTGATAATTTGTATGCAAATACTGTTTTATTCTCTCAGAAAGCTTCCCTTCACCCATGGTGCTCTGCTTGATTCCATTCTAAAGCAGTTGTTACTCTACCATTTGTGGCTCGGACATAAGTGATATATTTTTCTTCCTGGTAAATGTGATGTGTTTAGTAGAAATTCTCTGAAGGTAAGTAGTAAGCAAGAAAAACAAAAGCAAAACCTAACAGCATGGGCTCTGCCCACCTACCGGATGCTTCATCTTCCTGCTGCTCAGCTGTCCCGCCCAGTGTTGCTGGGGAGAATTGTTCCCCAACATTAAATGAACCCCTGCCTACAAAACCCTGCTGCTAAGTTGCTTCAGTCGTGTCCGACTCTGTGCGACCCCATAGACGGCAGCCCACCAGGCTCCGCCGTCCCTGGGATTCTCCAGGCAAGAACACTGGAGTGGGTTGCCATTTCCTTCTCCAGTGCATGAAAGTGAAAAGTAAAAGAAAAGTCGCTCAGTCGTGTCTGACCCTTAGTGATCCCATGGACTGCAGCCTACCAGGTTCCTCTGTCCATGGGATTTTCCAGGCAAGAGTACTGGAGTGGGGTGCCATTGCCTTCTCCTGAAATACCCTAAAACTGCTCCTGTCAAAGGCCCCTCCACTGAGGTCCACACCTGTGACTCGGGAGGCAGTGTGCATGGAAACCATCTGCCGTCTCTACTGCATGTTCCTGGGCACAAGCAGATACTTAGGGGATCATTACCCAGAGGCGAGACGGAGGCCCATCTCTCTGAGGTGTTTCCAGGACCACCAGAGTGTGTTTCACATTTGCCACAGGCCTGTATTTTGAGTTAGACTGCACTAAACCTCCAGACTTGGTGACAGTCTTTCCAGTCATTTTCTTGTGGTGCAGGGAAAAGACAAATCAAATAAAGGTTCTCAGGTATATGGATTATTGTATAAGTTAAAAAATATTAATTAAAATATAGTAGATTTACATCCTACCATAATTTAAAATAACCTATTTTTTAAAAGTCCTTAAGCTGGAAAAGAAACCAGTATTTTTTCAAACTTTGGTTCATCTGAGCCACCTGGATTAACCTATCAAAGAAGACTGCACCACCTTTATTATTTTTTGACGAATTTGTTACTGTAAAATACACATAACAAAAGTTAGCATTTAACATATTCAGTGGTATTAAGTACATCCACAGTGTTGTTTAGCTGTCCCCACTATTTATTTCCAGAGCATTTTCACCATCCCAAACAGGAACTCTGTACCCATTAAGCAATAACTCCCCATTCTCCCCTCCCTTTGGCCTTTGGCAACCTCTGTTCTACCTTCTATCTCTAGGAATTCGCCGATTCTAGATACTTTATGTAAGTGAAATGATACACTATTTGTCCTTTTGTGTCTGGCTTATTTCACTTAGAGTAATGTTTTCAAGTTTCATCCATATTGTAGTGTTTATAGGAATTTTCTTCATTTTGTGGTTATTCCAGTGATGTATGTACCACAATTTGTCTAGCCACTGATGAACACTTGGGTTTTTTCCATCTTCTGGATCTTGTGGATAGTGCTAGGAATGGGCATACAACTTTGAGTCCCTGTTTTCAATTCTTTTGGGTATTTAGGAGTGGAATTGCTAGATCTTATTGTAATTATTTCTTCAGCTTACTAAGGAACCATCAGACTGTTTTTCCACAGTGGCTGCACCATTTTTCATTCCCACCAGCAATGCATGAAGGTTCCAATTTCTCCACATCCTCACCAACACTTATTTTCTGTTTGTTTGAATAATAGCCATTCTAATGGGTGTGCAGTGATATCTCATGGTGGGTTTGATTTGCATTTCCCTTATGACTAAATTCAGAAAACTAAGATCATGGCATCTGGTCCCATCACTTCATGGCAGATAGATGGGGAAACAGTGGAAACAGTGGCTGACTTTATTTTTCTGGGCTCCAAAATCACTGCAGATGGCAGTTGCCACAATGAAATTAAAAGACGCTTACTCCTTGGAAGGAAAGTTATGACCAACCTAGACAGTATATTAAAAAGCAGAGACATTACTTTGCCAACAAAGTTCCATCTAGTCAAGGCTATGGTTTTTCCAGTGCTCATGTATGGATGTGAGAGTTGGACTATAAAGAAAGCTAAGCGCTGAAGAATTGATGCTTTTGAACTGTGGTGTTGGAGAAGACTCTTGAGAGTCCCTTGGACTGCAAGGAAATCCAACCAGTCCATCCTAAAGGAGATCAGTCCTGGGTGTTCATTGGAAGGACTTATGCTGAGGCTGAAACTCCAGAACTTTGGCTACCTGACGCGAAGAGCTGACTCATTGGAAAAGACTCTAATGCTGGGAAAGATTGAGGGCAGGAGAAGGGGACAACAGTCATCTCCGACTTATTATGACCCCATGGACTGCAGCATGCCAGGCTTCCCTGTCCATCACCAACTCCTGGAGCTTGCTCAAACTCATGTCCATCACGTCAGTGATGCCATCCAAGCATCTCATCCTCTGTCGTCCCCTTCTCCTTCCACCCTCAATCTTGAAATGTTCCCTTGGTAACTCTAATTTTTTTGAAGAGATCTCTAGTCTTTCCCATTCTATTGTTTTCCTCTATTTCTTTGCACTGATCACTGAGGAAGGTTTTATTATCTCTCCTTGCTATTCTTTGGAACTCTGCATTCAGATTGATATATCTTTCCTTTTCTCCTTTGCCTTTAGCTTCCCTTCTTTTCTTAGCTATTTGTAAGGCCTCCTCAGACAACCATTTTGCCTTTTTGCATTTCTTTTTTGGGTGTACAGTCTTGATCACTGCCTCCTGTACAATGTCATGACCTCCATAGTTCTTCAGGTACTCTGTCAAATCTAATCCCTTGAATCTATTTGTCACTTCCACTGTATAATTGTAAGGGATTTGATTTAGGTCATACCTGAATGGTCTAGTGGTTATCCATAAGTTCTTCAATTTAAGTCTGAATTTTGCAAGAAGGAGTTCATGATCTGAGCCACAGTCAGCTCCCGGTCTTATTTTTACTGACTGTATAGAGCTGTCCATCTTTGGCTACAAAGAATATAATCAATCTGACTTCAGTATTGATCATCTGGTGATGTCCATGTGTAGAGTCTTCTCTTGTGTTGTTGGAAGAGGGTGTTTGTTATGACCAGTGTGTTCTCTTGGCAAAACTCTATTACCCTTTGCCCTGCTTCATTTTGTTCTCCAAGGCCAGATTTGCCTGTTACTCCAGGTATCTCTTGCCTTCCTACTTTTGCATTCCAGTCCCCTATAATTAAAAGGGCATCTTTTTTGGGTGTTAGTTCTAGAAGGTCTTGTAGGTCTTCATAGAACTGTTCAGCTTCTTCAGCATTACTGGTTGGGGCATACAGTTGGATTACTGTGATATTGAATGGTTTGCCTTGGAAACAAACAGATCATTCTGTCATTCTTGAGATAGGAATGTGTTTAAATTATTTGAAACCTTTAGATATGTACACACTACTATTTGTTGTATCAACAACACTATTTCCTCTTAATGGTCTGTGTGAATTGTTCCCACGATTGTATTTTGTTCAAAATACTCTGTGGCTCTCTCTAAAGAGGACTTCATGTGGACCCTCCATTGGGAAGATTACACACTCCCATGCCATTAGGCTGGCCACGTGGTTTTCTTTCACCAGTTGAGTGTGAGGTTAAGAGATTTCCACAAAGAAGCTTTTGTCATGTAGTTCTGCCCTTTTCCCTCTGTCATGAGCTTGGCACTGCCCCATACACTGGCCTATACCATCATCCTTGGTCCCAGAGTGAAGAGGACATGAGCAGAGCTGAAACTACTGACCCATAATTGACACATAATGCAAATGAAAAATAAACCTTTGCTGTCATAAGCCACTGAGAGTTGGGAGTCACTTGGCAAGTGCTACTTAAAAAAAAAAAAAATGAGTCAACAATGAAATCAAAAAAATAAAAAATACCTCAAGACACATGACAAATGCAAACATGACCTTACAAAATCTATGGGATGAAGCAAAAGCAGTTCTAAGAGGGAAGTTCACAGCAGTACAGGCCTGCCTCAAGAAATAAGTAAAATCTCAAACAAACAACCCAATCTACTACCTAAAAGAATTAGAAAAATATGAACAAATAAAACCCCAAAGTGGTATAAATGAACCTTTTTCCAAACAGAAATAGAGTCACAGATGTAGAAAACAAACTTATGGTTACCAAGAGGGAGATTGGCAGGGAGGGGAAGGAGGGATAAATTGGGAGATTGGCACTGATATACAGATACTACCAAATAAAATAGACAATAAGAACCTAGTGTTCAGCACAGGGAACTCTGCTCAGTACTTTGCAATTCCCTAGGAAAAGGAGTACGTCAAGGCTGTATATTGCCATCCTGTTTATTTATATGCAGAGTACATCATGAGAAACACTGGACTGGAAGAAACACAAGCTGGAATCAAGATTGCTGGTAGAAATATCAATAACTTCAGATATGCAGATGACACCACCTTTATGGCAGAAAATGAAGAGGAACTAAAAAGCCTCTTGATGAAAGTGAAAGTGGAGAGTGAAAAAGTTGGCTTAAAGCTCAACATTCAGAAGACGAAGATCATGGCATCCAGTCCTATCATTTCATGGGAAATAGATGGGGAAAGAGTGGAAACAGTGTCACTCTATATTTTGGGGGGCTCCAAAATCACTGCAGATGGTGACTGCAGCCATGAAATTAAAAGACGCTTACTCCTTGGAAGGAAAGTTATGACCAACCTAGACAGCATATTCAAAAGCAGAGACATTACTTTGCCAACAAAGGTTCGTCTAGTCAAGGCTATGGTTTTTCCTGTGGTCATGTATGGATGTGAGAGTTGGACTATGAAGAAGGCTGAGCACCGAAGAATTGATGGTTTTGAACTGTGGTGTTGGAGAAGACTCTTGAGAGTCCCTTGGACTGCAAGGAGATCCAACCAGTCCATTCTAAAGGAGATCAGCCCTGGGATTTCTTTGGAAGGAATGATGCTAAAGCTGAAACTCTAGTACTTTGGCCACCTCATGCGAAGAGTTGACTCATTGGAAAAGACTCTGATGCTGGAGGGATTGGGGGCAGGAGGAGAAGGGGACGACATAGGATGAGATGGCTGGATGGCATCACTGACTCGATGCACTTGAGTCTGGGTGAACTCTGGGAGTCGGTGATGGACAGGGAGGCCTGGCGTGCTGCGATTCATGGGGTCGCAAAGAGACACGACTGAGCGACTGAACTGAACTGAACATGGGAATAGAATCTTAAAAAGGGTGATATATGCATATGCATAACTGATTCACTTTGCTGTACACCTGAAACTGATACCACACTGTAAATCAACTGTACTCCAATGAAAATTAATTTAAAAAAATTTCCTCCAAAATTTTCTCCAAAAAGTTCAGAACCTAACAAATTTACTGGGAATTCTACCAAGAAGAACTTACATCTATCCTTCTCAAAATATTTACAAAAATTGAAAATGAGGGAACCCTCCCAAATCTACTCCATGAGGCTACTATCACCCTGATAGCAATACCAGATGAAGATATTATAAAAAAAGATAATTATAGGTCAGTATCTTTGATGAATATATAGGCAAAAGTCCTCAACAGAATATTAACAAACCAAACCTAATAATACCTTAAAGGGATCACACACCATGGTCAAGTGGGATTTATTCCAGGGATGCAAGAATTTTTCAGTATCTACAAAATGAGATACACCACATTAACAAATTGAATAAAACCCACTATCATTTCAATATATATACATTAGTCGCTCAGTCATGTCCAACTCTTTGTGACCTCATGGACTGTAGCCCACTAGGCTCCTCTGTCCATGGGATTTTCCAGGCAGAATATTGGAGTGGGGAGCCATTTCCTTCTGCAGATCATTTCAATAGATGCATAAAAAGCTTTTTACAAAATTCAACATCCATTTATGATTAAAAAAAAAAAAAAACTCTCCAGAAAGTGGACACAGAGGGAACCTAACCCAATATAATAATGGCCACATACCCCATGGATTTGCACTTCCAAAACCATGCTGAATAAAAGTGGTGAGAATGCACATCCTTGTCTTGTTCTTGATCTCAGAGGAAATGCTTTCGGCTTTTCACCACTGAGTATGATGCTAGCTATCAGTTTGTCACGCACACATGCTAAGTTGCTTCAGTTGTGTCCAACTCTTTGTGACCCTATGGACTATATTTCGCCAGGCTCCTCTGTCTGTGGAATTCTCCAGGCAAGAATACTGGAGTGGGTTGCCATGCCCTCCTCCAGGGAATCTCCCGACCCAGGGATGGTCTCCTGCTTGGCAGATGGATTCTTTACCACTGAGCCACTGGGGAAGCCCGTGGGTTTGTCATACATGGCCTTTATTATGGTGAAGCAGGTTCTCTCTATGCCCACTTTTTGGAGAGTTTTTATCATAAATGGGCAGGCTGTTGGGTGGGGCCAAGTCTCAGTGCCAAAAAGGTGACCTCTGGGAGAGTTCATGCTGGAGAACATTCCCTGGGGCCTCTGGCATCAGTGTTGCTGCCCCTACTGTGAGCCACAGTTGACTCCCAACCTTCCTAGGAGGCCCTCCAAGACGCACAGGTAGGTCGGCCCAGGCTCCTATGAAGTCACTGCTTTGCCCTGGGTCCCAGTGGACATGAAACCTCGTGCATCCTCCAAGAGCAGAGTCCCTGCTTCCCTCAGTCCTGGGGAGCTTCTGCACTCAAACCCTGCTGGTCTTCAAAGCCAAACGCTCTTGGGGCTCCTTCTCCCAAATACCAGATCCCCAGACTGGGGAGCCTGATGTGTGGCTCAAAACTCTCACTCCTATAAGAAAATTCCTGTAATATAATTATTTTCTGGTTTGTGGGTCACCCACCTGGTGGGTATGGGATTTGGTTACATCACAAAAGTGCCCCTCCTAGCATCTCATTGTGGCTTCTTCTTTGTATTTGCATGTAGAGTATCTTTTTTGGTAGATTCTGTGGTTTTTGTTTGTTTTTTGTCAATGGTTGTTCACCAGTTGTGATGTCACAAGAGGAGTTGCATGTTTGGAAAAAAATTAAATACCTAGGAAGCAACAAAGCACATTTACACATTAGAAGGCGTCACTGTTTGGCATGACAGGGAGACAGTAGCCCCCATGCTGGACCTGCTGCAAGCAGGGACTGCTCCTCACAGCCAGTCACAACTTATCCAAAGAGCTTGATTTCTTGACCCGCAGTCCCTCTGGAGGGCAAAGCAGTGCCTATGGTTGAGGAATAGCGCCCTGCGTGGCCAGAGATCCCATTCCAGTCAGCGATGTGAGGCCATGGAATTGGGTAAGGAAGGGAAGGGAGACGGAAAGGTGCAGGCAGCAGAGTGTTTGGCTTTGTCCTGAATTTCAAAACAATGTGCTCAGCTGGTTTTCATTTTAGTTCGTGTTCCAAAACTCTTAAGAGCATTTATACATTTGGATGATGGTCACAGAAGAGTAAACGTGTTCCTATATGTAGCACGTGATTTTAGGTAGACAAAGCCTGAGGGTGACATCATTTGAGGAGACAAGAGCTCCAGCTTCTTGCTCACGGGCAGCTGTTGCTGTTTGCTCTCAAGGCCCCACCACACTGGTGATTCTACTGGTTTCTACACCTTTGCTGCTACCAACTGATGAACTCCCTCCACAGACTAGTAATCCAAAGAGAGAGACTCTGATTGGCTGGCCAGTCAATATCCATTTTCAAAAGTCTTGTTGGGCTGTGGGATAGCTGACTTAGATTCAGGTGCCAACCTCTGACCTAGGGTGGCGAGGTCACGTGGGTGAGTCAAGGTCATCTTCAAGCGTAGCAGGGACTCAGATCACAGCCAGCACGTTAGTGGAGGGTTTTACTTAACATTTTCAACAGTATCGGCAAGCCCTTGAGCTAATCTGTGTAGGAGACAAAGGTGTGGAAAAGACTTGATTCCTGACATTCACGAGTAGGAATCAATCTTAAATATTCATTGGAAGGACTGTTGCTGAAACTTAAATATTCATTGGAAGGACTGTTGCTAAAACTAAAGCTCCAATACTTTGGCCACCTGATGTGAAGAGCCGACTCATTAGAAAAGACCCTGATGCTGGGAAAAATTGAAGGCAGGAGGAGAAGGGGGACAGGATGAGATGGTTGGATGACATCACCAACGCGATGGACATGAGTTTGAGTAAACTCTGGGAGTTGGTGATGGACAGGGAAGCCTGGCATGCTGCAGTCCATGGGGTTGCAAAGAGTTGGACTGAACAACAATAATTCATGCCTTACACGGTTATGAAGAGGAGGGGAGTGAAGAGTGACAGAGTCCACCTGATGGTGAGTGATGGTTCTGCCCTCAGTAAAGCATGCAGATCATAACTCAGGGCCTCCTGCCTAATGAGCTCAGTAGGCGATAGCTGTTACTATGGAAGCAGCAGATAAAGCTCTATACCGGAGCCTCCCAGGCATGGTCTTATGGCCCACCCAGTTTTGCTGGACAAGAAGGTTGAGAAGTGGGCACAGCCAGTCTGTGGATGTGCAGCTGCTTTAGCAAATGGGAGTGAGCAGGGCAGGGGCAGTGCCCACAGAGGCAGCACCCAGAGGGACTGCCACCGTGTTCAAACAGCTGCTAACCCTTCCCTGAGGGCTGCCCTGGGCCCAGGTGAGTGCTGTGACTGGGCTAGTCGGAGTCTCACCAGGGACTTGGGAAAGCTTTGGCTGTTCTCAGCTCTCCAATCTCCTCTCCCTCCCTGGTTTGTTAGCAGGTCAGCTTGATGCCACCCCTTCATGGGCGCAGCTCCAATGTCTGTCTCGAAATGGGTGGATCCAGATGAACTTCTCCTGCTGTGTTCTTTGTGACACCTTCAACTTCTCCAAAGCCATAAGCCACAGTGGTTAGCTGGAGGATCCTCCTGAACAGCACATGGCTGTTTCCCTGGGTGTCCCCAGCCCTGGCAGCCAGCCTCGTGGTCCCTGTGGCCAGAGGAAGGTTTATGTGGGTGCTCACGCCTACCGCATGGCAGGCAGGGTGAGGCCTCGGCCTCAGACATATGCTTCCCAGGTCAGGGTGAGTCAGTTGAATAGCAAGGATTAGTTTATGTCATATAAACTCTATTTGGGTCTTTAGTCAAATTGGCCAAGTAATCTTTTCACCACAAAGACTCAAGATCACCACCTAAGCATGACTTTGGAAAAATCACCTTTGAGATACATTCTGGCAGGCTCTCAGCCTTTGGGAGCACAAAAGCCATCACCATGGGCTCACTGGGGTGGAACCAAGAGCAAGGGGAAAGGAGAGGCGGTCCGTGTGACTGTTCTCTGGCTGGGACGCTTTTCAAGGGCCATGAACAAGTTGTATCTGTATGACTAAGGCTGGTCTAATTGCTGATGTGTCAACCATGATTGTTATTTTTTAAGTGTGGAGGGTAGGTGGTGTTTTCATCTGTTGCCAGGGGCTCAGGTGGATTCTCACAGGCTAGTTAGGGAAGGTGGGTTGTGGTTCATCATTGCGCTTTGCATCTGAGGGCAGGCGTCTGATGCTTCCTCACGTCCTCTCCTTCCTAGAGACCTGCACCGCCACCCCCACTTCACTCCCTAGTCCTTGACCGAGGAACATGGTTAGGAAACTAGTATTCCTACAAACTCCTCAGAGGCAACGTAGGCCACAGAGGGGCAGGTGGGGATGCGTGCAAGGGAAACCTGACTTCTCAAATAGGATTGTGAAGATCCACACACACAGAAAACAAACTCTTGGTGACCAAAGCGGAGAGGGAAAGGGGAACGGCGAACTAGGGGCCCAGGAGTAAAAGATCCAACTACTCTGCATGAAGAGGATAAGCAACAGGACATATTGTCTAGCACAGGGAATTAGAACTTTTATCTTGTAATAACTTTTAATTGAGTAAAAACAGTAAAAATACTGAATCATTGTGCTGTACAACTGAAACTGATATTGTAAATCAACTATACTTCAAAAAACGAAAAAAAATCAGATTGGTGAATCCTCCAGAATGGGCTCCTTAGCAAATGCGCTAGTCTTGAAAAGACCAGAGACCCTGCCAGGGACCCTGGGATTTGTACTCAACATCCCTGCCCTGTGACATGTAAAGGCATAGAAGGAGGGAGTAGTCTTTTTGTCAGCCCATCTTCCTAAGGAAAGAGACATGTATGGAGGCCCCTAGAAGCAAGAGATGCATAAAACCAGCTTCAGATGCAACATTCCCTCTTCAAGAGGGAACGTGACAGGTTTAGAAGGCTATTCCCCAAGGAACACAGCTACTGTCTTCCACAACCACTTCACGCAGGGCCAGGCAAAGCCTATCAGAGCAGCACCACCCCGCGATCAACAATGTGTGCCTGCTCTGAGCCAGGACTTACCCTGAGGACCTCCCGTGCAGCATCTCACTTCAATCCTCAAAATAATACCGTCACATAGGCTTCCCTAGTGGCTCAGATGATAAAGAAACCGCCTGCAATGCAGGAGACCGGGGTTCAATCCCTAGGTTGGGAAGATCCCCTGGAGAAAAGCATGGTAACCCACTCCAGTATTCTTGCCTGGAGAATTCCATGGACAGAGGAGTCTGGTGGGCTACAGTCCATGTGGTCGCAAAGAGCTGGACATGACTGAGCGACTAACACTATGGAACTATAGGCTTAGTAATCATCCTACTGCTCAGATGAAAATCTGAGGCTTAAAGAGGGAGCCTGACCTGTGCTCACTAACTCATTGAGCCAGGGAATGAACCCAGAAAGTCTGCCTACAAATCCAGGTTCCTAACTACTCTGTGGTCCACATGGGCAATCTGCTGAGTGCACAGACCACAACCTTTTCTTTCCTTGCCTTAATCTCAGTTTGGCACCGGAGCAAATCCCCCTCTTGGAGCTTCTAACCCCAGAAACTTCTCCTGCAACAAGACACTTCCCTGTTCTGGGCATAGCTTTGTACCCCAAAGCCCCACAGTCAATCCCACAGGGTTATCTAGGGCTAAAGAAAAGTGAGCTGCAGACTCCTTTGTTCCCTGGGTAAATTCCATTTCCTTTTCTATTGTCTAAGGATTCCTAGTGATGTAACGTTACACCCAAGCATATCCTCCTTTTAAAAAGAAGCTTCCACGGAGGTTGGCAAATAACCCCGCACAGCTCCGTGAATGATGAAGTCACAGGAGATGAGCGGAAGCCGCACACCTGGTGTCAGTAATTACAGGGAGGACAGAGGGATGAGGGCAGGCAAGCACAGCTGGCTGTGGGAGGCTGCCCAGGCCACGTCTGCAAGTGCTGGGGAGTGGGAAGCCGGGCAGCTGGGGATGTTATATCACCTCCCGCCCCAACCCTGCTCTCTGGGTTTTTTTATGATCTGTGTTTTTCCTCATCTCAGATCTTTGTCCATCTTCCCACATTAGCACCAGATGGCCTGTGAGGATCAAAATAAAAGCTCTTGGGGCATCCTCATGTCAAACAATCTGTGTTCTGCTTCTTCATTTGGGTTCTGTGATCTGTATTATGTGGGAGAATCTGCCAGGAACACTCCAGGAATTTACTCCAGAGATAAAATGGAAGGGACTAGAAAATAGAGGTCACCATGTCCATGACCCCTCAAACTGGACTGCCTCAGTTATTACTTTCAATTTTAAAGTGGTATTAGTACATTTGATACTGTACTAATATCACTTACAAATAGCTTACAAATGTACTTACAAATGGCTGAAACAAGAAGAGAAGCTAAAGGCAAAGGAGGAAAGGAAAGATATACCCATCTGAATGCAGAGTTCCAAAGAATAGCAAGGAGAGATAAGAAAGCCTTCCTCAGAGATCAATGCAAAGAAATAGAGGAAAACAATAGAATGGGAAAGACTAGAGATCTCTTCAAGAAAATTCAAGATACCAAGGGAACATTTCATGCAAAGATGGGTACAATAAAGGACAGAAATGGTATGGACCTAACAGAAGCAGAAGATATTAAGAAGGGATGACAAGAATACACAGAAGAGCTATACAAAAGAGATCTTCAGGACTCAGATAACCACGATGGTATTGTGATCACTCACCTAGAGCCAGACATCCTGGAATGCAAAGTCAAGTGAACCTTAGGAAGCATCACTATGAACAAAGCTAGTAGAGGTGATGGAATTCCAGTTAAACTATTTCAAATCCTAAAAGATGATGCTGTGAAAGCGCTGCATTCAATAAGCCAGCAAATTTGGAAAACTCAGCAGTGGCCACAGGACTGGAAAAGGTCAGTCTTCATTTCAATCCCAAAGAAAGGCAATGCCAAAGAATGCTCGAACTACCACACAATTGCACTCATCTCACACACTAGCAAAGTAATGCTCAAAATTCTCCAAGCAAGGCTTCAACAGTACATGAACTGTGAACTTCCAGATGTTCAAGCTGGATTTAGAAAAGGCAGAGGGACCAGAGATCAAATTGCTATCATTTCATGGCAAATAGATGGGGAAACAATGGAAACAGTGACAGACTTTATTTTGAGGGGCTCCAAAATCACTGTAGATGGTGACTGCAGCCATGAAATTAAAAGACACTTGCTCCTTGGAAGAAAAGTTATGACCAACCTAGACAGTATATTAAAAAGCAGAGACATTACTTTGCCAACAAAAGTCCATCTAGTCAAAGCTCAGTTGATAAAGAATCTGCTTGCAACGCAGGAGATCCAGGTTTGATTCCTGGGTTGGGAAGATCCCCTGGAGGAGGAAATGGCAACCCACTCCAGTATTCTTGCCTGGAGAATCCTATGGACAGAGAAGCCTGGCAGGCTACGATCCATGGGGTCCGCAAGAGTCGGACATGACTTAGCTACTAAACCAACCAACCAAGTCAAAGCTATGGTTTTTCCAGTAGTCAGGTATGGATGTGAGAGTTGGACTATAAAGAAAGCTGAGCACCGAAGAATTGATGCTTTTGAACTGTGGTGTTGGAGAAGACTCTTGAGAGTCCCTTGGACTGCAAGGAGATCCAACCAGTCCACTCTAAAGGAAATCAGTCCTGAACATTCATTTGAAGGACTGACACTGAAGCTGAAACTCCAATACTTTGGCCACCTGATGCGAAGAACTGACTCATTGGAAAAGACCCTGATGTTGGGAAAGATTGAAGGCAGGAGGAGAAGGGGACAACAGAGGATGAGATAGTTCGATGGCATCACCAACTTGATGGACATGAGTTTGAGCAAGCTCCGGGAGATGGTGAAGGACAGCGAAGCCTGGCATGCTGCAGTCCATGGGGTTGGAAAGAGTCAGACATGACTTAGCAACGGAACTGAACTGAGTATATTTGATACCTGGAAATAATTTAATCTTAGAGCTGTATGGTTGATATTTAAATTACAACTTGAATAAAGGTGAAATAAAATTAGAAGTTCAGTTCTTCAGTTGCATGGCTATAGTTTAAGAGCATGTGGTGAATAGCAACCACGCCGGACAGTACAGATATAGAATATTTCCATTACAGCAGTGTTGGGCCATGCCTTGCAGATCTGTAAGCCTTATAATCGCCCAGCCAAGAGAATGAAGAAAGTGCCTGGAGACAACAACAGAGACATCAATGGTTTATTGAACAGGGACTCTTACAAGTCTGAAGCAAAGTCCTGGAATGACACCGACCGAATATGGCAGACAGCAGGCCTGACATGGCATCCCAGGGAGGAGAGGGTAGTGGAGAAGGAGGTTACCATTTATATGGGAATTCATATCAGGTTGTCTCATCAGTTTCCAGGGAAACCAGCAGAGGAACTTGTTCCTCACGGCAACCTGTGATAACTATCCTCCCTAGGGCAAATGTTTGCCTTTGATAGCCTAGGATGGTAGTTCTTTCTGGTCTAAGGATTAGAACAATCAGTAGCTGAGAGGAGGGCAAACACACAGGCAATTACTGATTAAGCTCTGTAATTAAGAGGAAAGGCCAGGGACTTCCCTGCTGGCACCTGCCAGTGCAGGGGACACCGGTTCGATCCGTGATCCAGGAAGATTCCACAAGCGGAGGAGCGGCTAAGCCCATGTGCCACAACTGTTGAGCCCGCGCTCTAGCCCCATGAAACACAGCTATCTGTGCTTCACAAGGAAGAGTAGCCCCCACTTGCCACAGGCAGACAAAGCCTGCGTAAGGCAATGAAGACCCAGAGCAGCCATAAATAACAGTCCATACAGTCTCCATTGCAAACATTCACCTCTGCTGTTCTAGTGCAAAAGTAGCTACAGATAATACAGCAACAAATGGGAGTGACCGGGTTCCAATAAAACTTTATTTACAAAAGCTTCACCCCTACAGGCTGTAACTTGCTGAGCCAAAGTTAACAGAATTAAGTCTAGACTCTAGGTCCTCTTGTCTTTGGCCTTTAGTATTGAGAATCAAGCTTTTAGAATTGAAACATGAAACACTACTCAAGTACCTGGCTCTTACATTTGCAAGTCAGATAAATTTGCAATAGATTAAAAAAAAATTTTATCTTTGAACTCAAATACCAAGAATTTCCTTCTTTCTTCTAGGATATTGCTCCCACCTAGGGGAGGGCATTTAGAAAGTTCCCATGGATATTTGAATGGTGAGAGAAAAGATATGAATAAAAGATTAGAAAATAGTTAAAATCATAATAGTTCTCAGCTATGTTACAAAATGGACTAGCAGTTCTTACCTGTGATTGTGAGGATTCGTGAAAAAGGGTATTTTGTAAAATACATCTCACACATTGTCAGGCACATTCCTTAAATGCCCATCCCTTTCCATGACTAAACCTCTAGGGTCAACACTGATGTCATGGGAGCAACCTCTGGAAGACTGGCTCTCTCCTAAAGTACCTGCACCCATCAGCTTATTGAGTTGGAAAACATTCCTTTTTCCACTCTTTAAAAAATATATATGGATTTTCCCTGAAGGAGAAATTTTGAAATTCTCCCTTTTCTTAAAGCCACATGGCAGAAAGCTGAGAGATACCTCCTCTGGGAAGCAGCTATCAGCCAGCTCATTTCGGAATGGGAAAGAAACAAGCAGTATCCCTTGCAGAAAGGTACTGCTTGCCCATTTTAGAGGAGAGGACACTGAAAATGAAGAGGAAGGCTAACATCACATTTCACACACTTCCCCTGCATGAGTCAGGGCTTTCTCGGTGGCAAGTGATAGAAACTTAACCAAACTAGATTGGGCAATTGTGGCTGGTCAGGAACGCAGACGGCCTGCGGAACACCCGAGCACTCTTCCTACCTCTCTCTCCCTGGCCTTTCTGATCCTCTGCGCTGGGCAGACCGGGTTTCTTCTGGTGGGAGGCAAACGGGCTGCCGACAGCTCCTAAGCCTCACTCACTCCTCCACTGTCACTGGGAGGGCAGAGATTCCTTTCTTGCTTATAGTTTTCAAAATTCCAGGGAAAGACTCTGAGTGGCTCCGCTGGGACCTCGAATCCACCCAGCTGATGATAGTCATCGTTGTTCCCGTCCCAGCCACATGGAGGTGGCAGGCCCCGGGGAGAGTCAGCAGACCCCCATCTTTATTCTAGACAGGCCCAGGACAGTAATACTTTGCTTTGCTGGACACACATTAACATAAAGTTGTTTGCTACCATGTTGACTCAAAGCTGGCAGATTTTTGTTCTCAGGCAAAATCTGCATTTTCGAATGACATCTTGAAACTCTAACTGTGCTTAGGAAAGTGTCCTCTGAACTGGGGGCCTTTCCTGCCTCGTGTCCTTGGTGCGGCTCTGCGGTGGAGGTGGCCAGTGAGCGTGTGACGAGCCCACCCTTTCTGGCGACAGAATCCAGCTCCTGTCACGCTCTGTTTCTCTCGTGGGCATTGAGTCGGCCTAACGCAGCCCCTCAGCAGCCAGCCTGGTGTTCCCCAGGGCTGCGGATCTAATGTCAGTAGGAGACGATTCAATTCACATTGAAGATGGA
Organism: Bubalus kerabau; assembly: GCF_029407905.1. Taxonomy (NCBI): domain Eukaryota; kingdom Metazoa; phylum Chordata; class Mammalia; order Artiodactyla; family Bovidae; genus Bubalus; species Bubalus kerabau. The sequence continues at coordinate 77,492,569 of NC_073633.1, forward strand.
TATTAAGTCTTTTTACTCAGGGTCTTGTCAAAAAAAGCAAATCCGCCTGCTATCAAAGGCAAAGAAAATGCCCCTTCCCATAACAGCGGTTGTCTGTGTTCACTGAAATCGAAGAGCTTGTCTGTCCCCAGGCCTCTGAGGCGGTTTTTGTCAAGGTCAATTCGGCTGATCTTTTTCAGTGATAACCCAAAGAGGATTAAGTTAACATCCGACCTTTAAAGAGTTTTATCTTTGGGGAACCAGGCTAATTAAAAAATTAAAAGGCTGTTTTTAAAAAATATTTAGTCCACAGCCTAGGGAAAACACACTGCTTCTAGTGGCAGAAATATCTGCAGAAAGTTCCAAACATCAAGCTAGATCTGTTATCACCTGGATGAACTCAGGGTGGGGTTCTGGAGTCAAGCAGGAGTGGGTTCCAATATTGCCTCTGATGGTTTTGAGTCGTGTGACCTCAGGTAAGTGTCTCCTCTGCTCCATCTGTTGTCTTACTTGTAAATAGGGATGATAATAGTGAACAGTCCATAACGTTATTGAGAGGACTAAATGAGATAGAACACGTAAAGCCCTGCCATTTGGGTTAGCTCTTAATATCCCTTAGACGTATTTACATCTTTAAAATTTTGCTTTACTTGCTTGCCGCACCATGTTGACACCTGGATGGGATCTCTTGACAAAGTGGCTGGTTCTCCTACACCCAGAGAAGCCTTTAGGTTCTGGGATGGCTCCACTTTGGACTCGAGCTTACCAGCACGGATAACAGCAAGGCCAGCCCCCTCATTGCCCCTGTACTTGGCCAGATACCATTATGACAACTCGGCTACCACCAAAGGCGTCTTGAGGAAATAGTAACGTGAAAAGAGGGATGCTCGTGCTGTTTAGGAAAACCAGGAACATTTCTGTCCTTTAAGTTTTGTTGCTACTTTTCCATTCAAGGAGATACTGATCATTGTTACAGATTTTCATCCAAAGCAGTGTCCTTTTTTTTGGCTGTGCTGGGTCTTCGGTGCTGCATGGGCTTTTCTCGAGTTGTGGTGAGCGGGGACAACTCTAGCTGTAGTGCTCAGGCTTCTAATCGTTGTGGCTTCTCTTGTTGCAGAGCGCGGGCTCTAGGGAATTCAGCCTTCAGTAGTCGCAGCTCCGAAGCTCTAGAGCACAGACTCAATAGTTGGGGCGCATGGGCTTAGTTGCTCCTCAGCATGTAGGATCTTCTGGGACCAGTGATCGAACCCATGTCTCCTGCTTTGGGAGGCGGATTCTTAAGATGAAAGCAGTGTTCTTGATACTGGTTTTCTTTTTATCAGTTTATTTGACACCTGAAGTTATTGCTTTTGCATGTTGACAAATACCATAAAACCACAGGGATCCTGAGATGGTCTTAAGATTACGGACTTTTCCTGGGAGAGAGTTTGGTCTAGTTCCAAAGGCCTCTAGCCTCTGGCTTCTCAAAGCCTGGCACAGGCACCAAGCTTGGACATTACCTGAGCATTTGATAGAATTGTAGAAGCCCTGGGCTCACCTCAGACCTAGGGGCTTCCCAGGTGGCATAAGTGGCCAATGCAAGAGACACAGAAGACTCAGGTTCCATCCCTAGGTCGGGAAGATCCCCTGGAAGAGGGCATGGTAATTCACTCCAGTAGTTGGACTGTGAAGAAGGCTGAGCGCCGAAGAATTGATGCTTTTGAACTGTGGTGTTGGAGAAGACTCTTGAGAGTCCCTTGGACTGCAAGGAGATCCAACCAGTCCATTCTAAAGGAGATCAGCCCTGGGATTTCTTTGGAAGGAATGATGCTAAAGCTGAAACTCTAGTACTTTGGCCACCTCATGCAAAGAGTTGACTCATTGGAAAAGACTCTGATGCTGGGAGGGATTGGGGGCAGGAGGAGAAGGGGACGACAGAGGATGAGATGGCTGGATGGCATCACTGACTCGATGGACATGAGTCTGAGTGAACTCCGGGAGTTGGTGATAGACAGGGAGGCCTGGTGTGCTGTGATTCATGGGGTGGAAAAGAGTCAGACACGACTGAGCGACTGATCTGATCTGATCTGATTCTTGCCTGGGGAATCCCATGGACTACAGTCCACAGTGTTGCAGAGTCTGACATGACTAAAGTGACTTAGCATGCACCCCAGACCTATTGAATCAGAATCTGCAGTTTAATGAAATCCCCAGGTGGTGCCAACGCACACTACAGTTGGAGAAGGAAGCATTGTTCTCATTCTCAGCTGCACATCAGAATCACCTGGGGAGCTTTAAAAAATACTGCTGCCTGGGTCCCGCCCACAACGATCTCAGCATAATTGGCACTGGGATTTTTAAAACCTCCCCAGGTGACTGTAATGTGTAACCAAGGTGGAGAACTTGTGCTCCAGAGACATTCTTTTCTCTAGCCATTCCTATAATATTTATTTCTCTGAAACCGAAAATCTCTCAGGATGCAGTGAAGACTCATTTCACGTTGTTTATGTCAATGAACAGATGACCTTTTTCTAATTAATGCTGCACAATTTGAAGATTCACGGTGAATTTTAAAAATAACCTTTAGGAATTTCTTCTGAACCCCTGCCAAGGTCTCCACATCCTTCTTTTATTGTGAAGTTCAGAACTAAACCTAGTCCTCTAGCACCCCTTAAAGCGCTGAGCATCAGCATAAAGGACTTTTGTGTCCATCTGAATGAAAGGTAGTGTTATAAATAAAGTCAGACCATTTGAATGAGGGGTGGGGAAGGGAGCAGCTTAAATGGCCAAGCAAAAGATTTTTCTCATGCCTACACTCAGTCTGGGAGTGAATGTGCCAGTTCATTTAGGAGAAAATCCACCTTCCTCGTTATGAGCTTCCCTAATGGAGCAATACATGTGGTGTTATTTGACCAAATAATTCATAAACCTTTTTGTTTATGTCATTCACATTGACCAAGCAGATGAACTCACTTGTACCAAACTTTTAAAGACAGTTCTATTGATTTAAAAGTTTGGCTGATGTCACGAACATAAAAATCACCTGAACCTTAGACTTTAGAGACCAGTGATCTTCAAATCTAACTACTCAACTGATAGGAATCACCTTGGCTCCTTACTAAACACATGTGGATGTTTGAGCAAAGGTATCTGTAGTTTTAAAAAAGAACAGATCTTCTCAAACTTCTTGCTAAAAATTTAGTTTCCCTTTCCATAGGTCGTGCTAGGGCCTAAGAGTCTGCATTTCTAATGATCTTGCAAAGTGATGCTGTGCAGTTGCTTCTTGGACTACACTTTGAGTGGCAACGCCCTAGAAAATTCCAACAATCTGTCAGTTGGGGAACCAGAACTTTAGGCATCTCAAATGTTGCCTGAAAGATGAAAAAGCTCATCTCCACTTCAGTGTTTATCAGGCGCTCAAGCAGTGTGGAACACAGGCTGATGTAAAGTGTCAATGGGACAATTCAGTTTCAAATGGTGGAAGAAATCTGGATGAAACTGTTTAATTACATTCATGCTTTGCCAACACAAGAAGAGACTGGCATCTCAGTTCCTTTATTTCTCTAGTAATGTATTCTTTATAGAGTTCATCAGCAGGCACAAAGGCAGGAGGAACCCTTACTTTGAATCCATATTATTTTAGCTGATGTATCTGGAGCACGGTGATAAATTAATCATGACGTCTGGGCTGATTCACAATCATATTCTAGCCCAATTTACACTTCGCATTTGCAGAACTGAAATGTGATGCATTAAAATGGTGCACACATCCCAGATTTTTCTCTTCACTGAACCCATGGACAGAAGCGCCCTCTCAGCCTTTTCATTGAAGCACCTGCCGGTAGGCCCAGGCCCTCAGTGAATCTGGCCTCCTGCCGCTGAGCCGGAAGATGGGGAGAAAGAAGGATTCGGCGCTGAAGACGCAGCGGCTGCGCACGGGCAAAGCCTGCTCTCGAGAGGGAGTGGGAGTCGTTAAAAAAGAACTTCCTGGCTTAAAGACCGAGGCAGGCTTATTCACCGGGAAGGGGGAGCGGCGCGGGCTTGTTACTAAACATAACAGATGGCAGCTGTCTGCAGCTATATAGGGCGCACTGACAAATCCCCCTGACGGCCTCTGGGCGCTCGGGGTGCGCGAGGGAGGCGGCGGGCGTGGGTGCAGATGCCCGCCCGGCTCGAGGACTAGGAGGAGGCCGCCCTCCCGCCAGGCCCCGGGAGTGCGGGATTCGCCGCCGGCCCGCGCCCGCCCCGGCCCAGCGCCGAGCCGGACGTCGCTCGCTAACCCACGGGCCGGCAGGCGGGGCTCTGGGCGTCTCCGCTGGCCCGCACCTGCCGCACCCGCCCCAGGGGGCGCTCCGGCAGGGCGTGGACCCCACCCCGCCCGCTCCGCTGGGCTTGTTAACCGCCCGGCTAGTATTTATCCCGCCCGCACGCCCGGCGCCTAGTAGGTGTGCGCGGATGAGATAAGACTTGCTCTCCCGCCGTCAATCTTCAAAAGCCCCGCGTGTGGCTAGTGAAGTGGCCGGCACGCACACACAAAGGATGACACTGACTCACGTCTGCAAGCTAATTTTGTGGGAAATGGGTCCTAGTCATGATTTCCATGTGGTACATCTATTTTCTAAACCCTAAATCAACCAGCCATACACCACATTTTGATATCTGTCAAATGTCTTTTTTCTATGATTTGGACATTTTTTTCGGACGGGGAAAAATCTTACAAAGCTAGAAAGGTTGTTCTTGGAGATATGTTTAAAAAATTAACTGAAATAAAAAAAATAAAAATTGGACAGCGCTAGCCCTGGGTACAGAGAAGGCAATGGCACCCCACTCCAGTACTCTTGCCTGGAAAATCCCATGGACAGAGGAGCCTGGTGGGCTACAGTCCATGGGGTCGCTGAGAGTCGGACACGACTGAGCGACTTCACTTTCACGTTTCACTTTCTTGCATTGGAGAAGGAAATGGCAACCCACTCCAGTGTTCTTGCCTGGAGAATCCCCGGGACAGGGAAGCCTGGTGGGCTGCCGTCTATGGAGTCGCACAGAGTCGGACACGACTGAAGCGACTTAGCAGCAGCAGCAGTCCTGGATAAGCTTCCTGAAAGACAAGGTAAGGGAGTTAGGTTTCCAACCTGTGGCTGGGCGTGGGCCAAAAGCGAGGGCATTTGGGAGTCTGAGGACTGAATAGCCAGTTATTACTATAATTTTCAAACTGCAAAGACCATTGAAAATTGAAGGCCAGACAAACCGTATACATCAGACGTGTGTGCTAAGTCGCTTCAGTTGTGTCCGACTCTGTGCGACCCTATGGACTGTAGCCTGCCAGGTTCCTCTGTCCATGGGATTCTCCAGGCAAGAATACTGGAGTGGGTTGCCATACCCGCCTCCAGGGAATCTTCCCAACCCAGGGATTGAACCCATGTCTCCTGTGTCTCCTGCATTGCAAGCGGATTCTTTATGACTGAGCCAAAAGGGAAGCCCATACATCAGCCCATATCTCTAAATAAATGGGAACAGTGGGACCAAGAGCAAAGGCACTGTGTCTGCAGTCTGGGGCTAAAGTTCTAAGTTTCTGAAAAGGGCTGCAAGAATGGCCACAGGGGATGGTGGTGCATATAATGGAGTTCACTCTGGCCTGTGCGACAGAGTCCAAGGAAAAGTCTCCTAACCCCACCCCTCATGGATTTCTAGCCTCTCCATCAATAAATGTCTGGGACCCAGGCTTCCTTATTTTCTTCTCAGTTGCCTTGTAGTGCTGTTCACTGAAGTTGGGAAAGCCTACAGTTCATACATTCATTCAACAGATGCTTATTAAGAGACTTCTATGTGCTAATAAGCCCGGGTGTTTAGACTTTTCAGCAAAGCAGGTGAGAATCCCTGACCCCTTGGCCCTTGCAAGAAGCAAGATAAGTCCATAAAATCTATGGACAGTGTTAACCTGACTATCCTCTGGCACTAGTTTCCTGTAAATAGAATCCTTCCTTTTGAGTTAAGGAGAATTCTGACACATTGAGGGTCCTCCGTACATGTGAAGCTTTTATTGTATTCAGTAATAAAGAAAAAGGCTTAGCTGATGAAGGAACCCATGTATTTGAAAGACTAGAGGAAATGTCTAAGTTCTATTAACTTATCTGGTGGAGGGGTCTCTGGCCACATGCAAACCACTCCAATGTGGGTCTGAGAATAGAATGCAAGTTTGACTGTGAGGCTTAAAAGAACTTGGACTTCATGTCTCCGTTCCTGGGAACTCTTAGGTCAGCCAGGAAATGCAGGGCCTCTGGCACTCACCTTCACTGGCAATACAGCCTATACAGTTCAGTTCAGTTCAGTCGTTCAGTCGTGTCCGACTCTTTGCGACCCTATGAATCGCAGCACTCCAGGACTCCCTGTCCACCACCAACTCCTGGAGTTCACTCAAACTCACGTCCATGGAGTCAGTGATGCCATCCAGCCATCTCATCCTCTGTTGTCCCCTTCTCCTCCTGCCCCTGATCCCTCCCAGCATCAGAGTCTTTTCCAATGAGTCAACTCTTTGCATGAGGTGGCCAAAGTACTGGAGTTTCAGCTTTAGCATCATTCCTTCCAAAGAAATCCCAGGGCTGATCTCCTTCAGAATGGACTGTTTGGATCTCCTTGCAGTCCAAGGGACTCTCAAGAGTCTTCTTCAACACCACAGTTCAAAAGCATCAATTCTTCGGCCCTCAGCTTTCTTCACAGTCCAACTCTCACATCCATACATGACCACAGGAAAAACCATAGCCTTGACTAGACGGACCTTTGTTGGCAAAGTACTGTCTCTGCTTTTCAATATGCTATCTAGGTTGGTCATAACTTTGCTTCCAAGGAGTAAGCGTCTTTTAATTTCATGGCTGCAGTCACCATCTATTAACCCTGTTTAACTCTCCCTTGTCCCTCTCATGTTCTCACTTCCCTCCTTCCTCACCTTCAACTCCATGGCCAAGCATTAAAATTATTCCCTTCTCTCTGCCACAGGATCTGTTTCAAAGGTTTTCAAAAGCCTAAAAGAAATTGTATACCCACCCTAGACAAGCTGGAATAGAGTAACCCATATGTCAATTGTCTTTGCTTTTGGCTATAGCAATAGTAACTCATTATGGTGACGCTGGCTATTTCACCAATTACTTATTAAGACGTATTTGGGGGCCTCCCCTGTGGCCTGTGGTAAAGAATCTGCTTGGCATTGCAGGGGACTTGAGTTCGATCCCTGATTGGGGAACGAAGATCCCACATGCCACGGAGCAACTAAGCCAGTGAGCCACAACTACTGAGCCTGTGCCACAGCCAGAAAGTCCATGTGCCACGTGGAAAAGATCCCGCACGACACAACAAAGGTGTGGGCCACAGCTAAAACCCGACGAAGCCAAATAAATAGCAAGTGAACACCAGAATGCCACATCAGACCACAATGACTATTAGATATAATTGACTGCACACCCACAGACACACACACACAAACTCACACATTCGCACGCATGCTTAAGTCAACTCTATCATAAACTTACACATACCAATTTTACAAATATGGGTTTATTTATTCTCTTTTAATCCCTCTATTTTCTATATAGAGTCTGGATTTCTAAAAATCCTCTTTGTTTTTGTTATAGGTTATGGTTACACTTATTCAAGATGATTTAAGGTAATATATGGATGAACTTCCCTGGTGGCTCAGAGGGTAAAGCATCTGCCTGTGATGCGGGAGACCCAGGTTTGATCCCTGGGTCAGGAAGATCACCTGGAGAAGGAAATGGCAACCCACTCCAGTATTCTTGCCTGGAGAACCCCATGGACAGAGGAGCCTGGTGGGCCACAGTCCACAGGGTCACAAAAAGCCGGACACGACTGAGCGACTACATTTCTTTCTTTCCTTATGGATGAACTTAAAGATTTTTTAATAGTTATGCATATATTTTAAAGTATATTTGAAAAATACGAATCACTTATCAAAGCATCATTTCACAGAAATTACTTAGGCTGCAAACAAGGTTTTAAAAAGTGAGTTGATAAGAAGTATTAAGTTCATTATAATGCACATGGTACCCAGATATGACAAAAACAACATAGGCAATAAGGTATGCCTAAAAATTAATCCATAGGTTCTTAGATGATCCGGGGGACTGAAAAAGACAACTGCAGCTGGCCATACAGAAAAGGGCCCTAAAGAAGTCTGCTGCAGTCTGACTCTGCCAAACGTTCCTTCCATCCTCACTAGCAGACAAATAAAATCAGGTACTCACGGCTTGAGAAAAAAAATCTTTTTTCCCCTGAAACTCAAGAAAATTATGCCATACAATTTTATCAACAGAACCCTTTCTGGCTCACAGGACATCTGTGTTTAGTGTGATCATGGTTTTAGATCTTTAGAGCCCGAAGGCATTAGAAACATGCCAGAAATCCTCCAGTCACAGCAAAGCTGTTTCCTTTAGAAAATCACCCAGTATTTAAATGCCTGTTTGGAAAGCTCTGTATAAATCATGAACTATTTTTCACTTCCCTTGAATGTTTTAACGTTCAACTCTAAAGAAGCCAATTTAACGGAACTTCAAAACTTAAAGTGGATTTACCTACATTTTTATAAGAAGAAACAATCACATAGACTCTGAATCATTCAGGGTTCCTCAGCAGTGGTACTAATGGCCTTAGCAGGATGTTTAGCATGGCTGGCTCCTGGTGATAAATGCCAGGAGTGTGTGGGCATGCTCAGTCGCTTCAGTTGTGTCCGACTCTTTGCAACCCTGTGGACTGTAGCCCACCAGGCTCCTCTGTCCATGGGATTCTCCAGGCAAGAATATTTTAGTGGGTTGCCATGTCCTCCTCCAGGGAATCTTCCCAACCCAGGGAGTGAAATCGGGTCTCCCTCATTGCAGGCGGATTCTTTACCTGGTGAGCCCCCCGGGGAAGTCCCACATGCCAGTAGAAACCCTCTGTCTTTGTGACAATCAGACTGCCCACATTCCCTTCACATATTCACATTCCAACTGCCCTCTGTGGGGCAGTACTGGCCTGGCTTGAGAACACAACTGCTTAGTGAAGAAAAACCTGAGACCCAGAAAAAAGTGATTTGCCCAAGGACCTACACCAAACTAGTATTGTGTCAGATTTCCAAGACTGAGAGGAAAGAGAGCCTCAGGGGACCTCGCCTGCTGGGGGTTGATGGAAAGATGAGGTGGGAGGTAAAACACAGGAAACATAACGGGGTGGCTGGCCGGGCCTACCTGAGAAGCAGATGACGTTGCTCACAGTTGCAGACTGAGCAGGTGTGAGCTTCAGGGGACTCAGCCACCATCATCTCTCCTAAGGATCAGGGGACACTGGGGACTCTTCTGACCACATCACCCCCGCCTCTTTTTTTCCTGCTTTGCTTCCCATCAAACAGTTTCCTCATTGCCTCTGACTCTTCTACCTGACTTCTGACTGCTTACATGAACACTTTCCTCGAGAAAACACTCATGGGATCATTGGACATCGCCAAGTTTTCTTGCTGGCTACTCCAATGGTGCCATCCAAAGTTGAATGCTTTGCTTTAGGACCAACAGCCTATTTCCCCAGCAGGGGGCAGCAGAGCTTGTCAGCATCTATTGCTCAATGAGGAGTTTGAAGCCAGACTTGCAGGGGTTGGAGTCTGCTCCATCCAATAGATCTTATGCAACATCATAAGGATGTTACATCAGTTTCCCACTGGTAAATTGATAAAATGACACACTGATAGTATATATCTCAAAAAATGTATGTGAATATGGAGAAGTGAAGTGAAGTCGCTCAGTCGTGTCCGATTCTTTGCAACCCCATGGACTATAGTCTACTAGGCTCCTCCGTCCATGGGATTTTCCAGGCAAGAGTACTGGAGTGGGGTGCCATTGCCTTCTCCAGAGTATCTTCCTGACCCAGGGATCGAACCCAGGTCTCCCGCACTGTAAGCAGACTCCTTACCATCTGAGCCACTAGGGAAGTATATGGAGAACTGGAGCTTAAATAAGTCATTAAAAGTATTTAGCGCATAGTAAGCATTTGATAAAACTAGCTGTTGTTTTGGTTGGTGCTATCATTATTGTTAATGATTATTATTTTAAAAGTAGAAAGTTAGACATATCTCCTGACCCCTCGTCCCCCCTCCACCAGTGCTTTTTCATATTTTTCTGCTCAAGTATCTCTATCAACCAAAGGCAGTGCACATGCAGACCCGACTTGTCCTATTGCAAGTCTGATATTTCTTTTTTTTTTTTTTGATATTTCTTTGAAATCACTTGTTTCATCTTTGTTTTACATTTAGTTTCACCTACCACTTATACAGCCTGAATAGCTTCAATGCGCTTTTTTCATATACTATTCCTTAATAGAGCCACTCCTGTTCTAATATAAAATGTTTTAAATTACTTACCAGACCAGTTTAAATGTTTAGTCTTTGTGGAAAAAAAAAAATCCTTTAAGAGAAATTAATGCCCCAGGGAGTTATCTCCAAGAGCATGCCCAGCAGTATGCATACCTCATTCTGTGTCTAATTCTCATGCCTTCACGGTTGGAGGTGTTCCTTCAAGAAAGCTCAGACAGAAAGATATGCAGTCAGTCACTAAACTGTCAAATATTCACAAAAATTAATTCTTTACATTACATGTGGACAACATGTGATAAGTATTGCAGAGGATTCAACCACACACCACCTCTAATCTCCATGAGTTTATGTGTAGCCATGCTGGCGCTGGCTTCAGGATATAACCCATCTCAGTCTTCCCCAGCTAGTGAGAATGGATGAAAACCCATTTGTACCCACTCTGCAGTGGCTCCAAGTCCCTTTCTCCCTACTTGGCCATAGAAAAACCCTCCTTTACATGATACCCTCCTTTACATAATTCCCTCTAGGAATCTCCAAGGTCTTTACAGGGATCCCAAAGTAGTCCCATTAGTCCCTGCTGCTGCCAACGATCAAATCACAGCTCAGTCTTAGTTCAGTTCAGTTCAATTCAGTCGTTCAGTCGTGTCCAACTCTTTGCAACCCCATGAATCGCAGCACGCCAGGCCTCCCTGTCCATCACCATCTCCCGGAGTTCACTCAAACTCACATCCATCGAGTTGGTGATGCCATCCAGCCATCTCATCCTCCGTCATCCCCTTTTCCTCCTGCCCGCAATCCCTCCCAGCATCAGAGTCTTTTCCAATGAGTCAACTCTTCGCATGAGGTGGTCAAAGTACTGGAGTTTCAGCTTTAGCATCATTCCTTCCAAGGAACACCCAGGGCTGATCTCCTTTAGAATGGACTAGTTGGATCTCCTTGCAGTCCAAGGGACTCTCAAGAGTCTTCTCTAACACCACAGTTCAAAAGCATCAATTCTTCGGTGCTCAGCTTTCTTCACCATCCAGCTCTCACATCCATACGCGACTACTGGAAAAACCACAGCCTTAGACTAGACGGACCTTTGTTGGCAAAGTAATGTCTCTGCTTTTCAATATGCTATCTAGGTTGGTCATAACTTTCCTTCCAAGGAGTAAGCGTCTTTTAATTTCATGGCTGCAATCACCATCTGCAGTGATTTTGGCCCAAGAAAATAAAGTCTGACACTGCTTCCACTCTTTCCCCATCTATTTCCTATGAAGTGATGGGACCAGATGCCATGATCTTCGTTTTCTGAATGTTGAGCTTTAAGCCAACTTTTTAACTCTCCTCTTTCACTTCTATCAAGAGGCTTTTTAGTTCCTCTTCACTTTCTGCCATAAGGGTGGTGTCATCTGCATATCTGAGGTTACTGATATTACTCCTGGCAATCTTGATTCCAGCTTGTGCTTCATTCAGTCCAGCATTTCTCATGATGTACTCTGCATAGAAGTTAAATAAGCAGGTGACAATATACAGCCTTGACGTACTCCTTTTCCTATTTGGAACCAGTCTGTTGTTCCATGTCCAGTTCTAACTGTTGCTTCCTGACCTGCATACAGGTTTCTCAAGAGGCAGGTCAGGTGGTCTGGTATTCCCATCTCTTTCAGAATTTTCCACAGTTTATTGTGATCCACATAGTCAAAGGCTTTGGCATAGTCAATAAAGCAGAAATAGATGTTTTTCTGGAACTCTCTTGCTTTTTCCATGATCCAGCGGATGTTGGCAATTTGATCTCTGGTTCCTCTTCCTTTTCTAAAACCAGCTTGAACATCTGGAAGTTCACAGTTCATTTATTGCTGAAGCCTGGCTTGGAGAATTTTAAGCATCACTTTACTAGCGTGTGAGATGAGTGCAATTGTGCAGTAGTTTGAGCATTCTTTGGCATTGCCTTTCTTTGGGATTGGAATGAAAACTGACCTTTTCCAGTCCTGTGGCCACTGCTGAGTTTTCCAAATTTGCTGTCATATTGAGTGCAGCACTTTCACAGCATCATCTTTCAGGATTTGAAAGAGCTCAACTGGAATTCCATCACCTCCACTAGCTTTGTTCATAGTGATGCTTTCTAAGGCCCACCTGACTTCACATTCCAGGATGTCTGGCTCTAGGTGAGAGATCATACCATTGTGATTATCTTGGTCATGAAGATCTTTGTTGTACAGTTCTTCTGTGTATTCTTGCCACCTCGTCTTAATATCTTCTGCTTCTGTTAGGTCCATACCATGTCTGTCCTTTATCGAGCCCATCACAGCTCAGTCTTAGGAGCCAGCAAATCCAGGGAGACTTCCCTTTAGGCTGGCATTGCCCATGGTGCCACTGCTAGCAGCCGGTGCCAGCAGGACTGAAGATGTGCTATGCCCCCATTCCATTGTTCTCGTAAAGAGAGGAGAATCTACTTTTACTTTTGTCCATGTGGGGCTGTCTGACAGCCAGCTGGCCTGAGCTCCTGGATACCATGAAGCGAGGGGTACCCTCTTTCTTTTGCCACCTAGCCAGGACTCTGCTGCCCCCAGCTTCTAGATTTCTACAGAGGTGCTGCCGGAGGGTCACCTTATTCTCACTCCAGTCACTGCTGTCAGTACTGTTTCAGATATGGGCAGAGCAGGAAACCCTCCTTGGCAGGCAGAAGGGGCCGTGGCCGTCCTGAGACCGACAGAACCTTAAGGTGGGATCTGCTCCCTAAGGCCAGAGATCCAAGTCATCACTCAAGGAAAGTGAGAAGAATGCGTCTAAGTTGTGCTCAGCTTGAGGGGGAAGTGGAAGGCATTCATTCCACAGGCTGCTTGAGCCTTAAAGTGCCTTCCTGTGTGCAGAGCCACACGTCTCTTAGCACGAGCTACAAACAGAGTTGACTCCTACCACATTTCCTGCGAGCATTTCCTGTGACTTGGTTTTGATTACAGCTGTATATTTCCAAATGCAGTTGGACAAAGATACAATCTTCTTCACGTAAATCTGAAAACAAATAGCTGATCTGTGGAGACTCCTGGTTCCATGGATGTTCTGTGCTCTCTCACACCTCAGAACCTTTCCCATGCTGGAGAGAACCATTCCCTCCAGCTGTCTTGCCCTTTTCTCTTTCCTTCCTCAGACCATTCACTCTGAGTAATTCTTGTGTGTGTGTGTGTGTGTGTGTGTGTGTGTGTGTTAGTTGCTCAGTCATGTCCGACTCTTTGTGACCCCATGGACTGCAGCCCGCCAGGCTTTTCTGTCCGTGGAATTCTCCACGCAAGAATACTGGAGTGGGTAGCCATTCCCTTCTCTTATTCTTCTTTTTATTCTGAATTGGGTGCCCTTCTTCTGTTCTCACATAAACCCTTCAACTTTCCTTTCTTATGATTATGCTTTATAGTATTGCTGCTTTGCTTGTCTCTCTCCCCTGGAAGATTTCATTTTGTGAAAGTGGACATTATAACTATAAAAGCCCAGTACCTGCCTGATGCTCAACAGAGAGGTCATCAGCACTTGCTGACTGAACACAGGAATGAAGGGTGGTGTAGCTCCACGCTCCAGACACTCGCTGTGTCATGACATAAAGAGGAGAGAAACAGCTATTGGGCGCGATGTTTTCTTTTGGTCTAAGCCATGTTCAGATGAACAAAATGACTAAATTGTGGTCCAGCCAATCAGATGTTTTAGACCATTTTAGGCAATGATTTGACTCACTTCAATATCAAGGACAGAGAAACTGATGATGTAATCTTATTCCCCAGAATAGAAGATCTATCAGTCATTCAGACATGATGATGATCCTGCTGTGATATCCAACGTCTGACATAGGGGACTTGAACTTGGGAAACTCCTAGTTTGCAGCTTTGAATTAACAGTAAAGCTCCCCTTCCATTGGGTTTCCCTGGGGGCTCCATTGGTAAGGAATCCGCCTGCAGTGTGGGAGACCTGGGTTTGATCCTTGGACTGGAAAGATCCCCTGGAGAAGAGCATGGCAACCCACTCCAGTATTCTGGCCTGAAGAATCTCATGGACTGTATAGTCCATGGAGTCGAAAAGAGTTGGACATGACTGAGTGACTTTCACTTCACTTTCCCTTCCAATAACTTTGCCAATAGCCAAGCTGTTCGAGCAGAGGCCAATAAAACCGGTACATTTGTAAAAAAGCAGGGTAGACCAAAGGGCGGCAGCGAGAAGAGCAGGAGGTGGAGCCACAGCTCCTTCATTCCACCTACCTGAGTCTCAAGTCTCTAGAAAGGTCTCTAGAAAAAGCAGATGGAGTGAGCTCTTCCTGCTCTGCCAGCACTGACATCCATCACCGCTCTGTGCAAAGTCCACTCCAGGCCAGCATTTGGCAGCATTGGTCATTGTACCTGAGCTTTCTGGGACATGGGGCTGCACAGTGGTGAACAGTTTGTATCTCAGAGAACTGTGATCTGGGACCATTCTCTTGGATACATCTCAGTTTCCTCTTTTGTAAAATGGACATGATGACAATAGTATCAACTTTATCAGGTTGCTATGATTAAATGAGAGAAGTGTTTACACATGAAGTACCCGGGCACATGGCGCGCTCTCAATAAATGTTCCTCATTGTTGCTTAGTGACTGTGCATGGTTAAACACTTATGTATTCTTGCACTGTGAGTACTTGTGTGTTTAAGTTAAAGCAACAAATAGGGCTTCTATCATTAACAGATCATTGGGAATTCTTCTTCAGTAGGAAGTGTGATCAACTCCCATTATTTCTGTTTCAAGGGAGCATTTGTGGAGGTCATATAATTGCACTGCATTCTGAACTATCTCATAAGCTGTGGTGTTTGATGGTGGAAACTCAAATACCTATACATTATTTCTTTTAAAGAAAGGAAACCATGGTGATTATTTATTTGTAGCATTACAATGCCTTATAAAAGTAAGAAATCTTTTTGAAACTCATTTTTAAGAAGGAATGTTTTTCTTTGTCAATATACCTAGACATCTTATATGAGTGCAAACTTCCTGGCATATTTTCTAGCATTTACTGCTACTGCTGCTAAGTCACTTCAGTCATGTCCGACTCTGTGCAACCTCATAGATGGCAGCCCACTAGGCTCCCCCGTCCCTGGGATTCTCCAGGCAAGAACACTGGAGTGGGTTGCCATTTCCTTCTCCAATGCATGAAAGTGAAAAGTGAAAGCGAAGTCGTTCAGTCGTGTCCGACTCTTAGCAACCCCATGGACTGCAGGCTACCAGGCTCCTCCGTCCATAGGATTCTTCAGGCACTGGAGTGGGGTGCCACTGCCTTCTCCAAGCATGTACTGGTAGGTTACAAATATTTCTTTGCACATTCTCTGGGTAACACCCAGGAAATGGAAATAAGCAACATCTGTACTTAGCAAAACTCAGTCTTTCAGATTTTCAAAACAAATTTATTAGCAAAATTCAGATTTTCAAAACAAATCTATAGTTGAGTCAAATAAGCAGATTTACTTTTAGTAGTTCACAGAAGTAGAATGCAAGAAAACACTGGCTTTCTTATAGGAAGATTTACTCTCTTAGAATTAATTTATAAGTAGATTATATCATAGTGAACAATTCAATCATTTTCTAGGTTTATTGACTTGTGAATTCAGTGAGACTTAATCATCATCTTGAGAATTCTTCGGAGGAAAAGTCAGGTATTTAGAAAAGGGGAGAAAAGGTTTTTCATTTCTTAGTTATGAAAGAGAGAAATCTTCCTTCTTTGTTGTCCACATTCTTGCTTTGTTGTCTGTATCTGTTAGTCACAGAAGCTGCCACCCATCTCATCTAAACTCTAGAGGGCTCCATGTTAATTGCCAGGAAAATCACAAAGAGAACAAACTTCATAATATTTATTCCTAATTATGTTTATTTTTGGCAGGGTCACAAAGAGACTCAAAGGCCCAGAATAAACTATATGTAATGGGAAAAGATCCTTTTTCTACTTCTTCAGTTGATAAAGCTAAGAGGCTCTGTCAGAGGTTTTCTAGTCCAGCATAGGCACCAAAGTGGATTGGGCAAATATTACAGTTTTTAAAGACGTTGCAAAGACTATGAAGCAAGTCAATTTGCCTGTTTTCTGTTGTTGTTAGATGAAAACTGTGATTTTTTTATAGTTTAGGTTTGACAAACCTATTTGCCATATAATTTTAAAATAAAACCAAGAAAGCATTTTCTAAGTCAAAACAGCATGGCAAGTCCCGGTTTTAAGCATCCCCCAGCCCCCTGCCTTCCTCCCAGGATACAGAAGATCAGGGAAATGCTAACCAGCTCTATCACTGATAGCACTGGGTCACTCTCACAGATTCCGACCTGATGAGATTTTCTAATATTAGTATTTGCTATTCAGTTTTAGCAATAAAAATTATTATCAACAACATTATTGGAAATTTTGACTACTAATGAAATTGCAGTTAAAGCTATCGAGTAGAAGTCTATGTCAATTTTTATTTATTTTTGTTTCCATAAAAGCAAAATATAAACATACTATTATTACAATTTCCAACGATTAATGGCATTATTATTTTTGTATTACAGCCAAAACAGTACAATTTTCAGTGGTTTTAATCAGTTACCCTGCTTCTACTCTCTTTCCATAGGGACATAGGGACTCCTTAGAGACAAGCACGGTCCAGTTGGCCACCCGAGGAAGCACACACTTAATTCAGATGCAGCCTTTGTCTCCAAGGCAGATCCAGCCACTCACCTTACCCTTCTCCTCTTGCCTCAACTCTGCGCTCCAGCACACTCGACTATTCAAGAGAGGCAACTTTTCCTGCCCACACCATCTCCGCGTGTTGAAATCCTAGCCATCTGCACTGTTAATAGGCACACAGTAAGCATTGGTTTCCCCCTGTGCCTGCTATGTGCCAGGCAGTGCCCTCAGCACGCCATCCTGCATCATCTGATGTAGTCCGCACCACGACCCAGGAAGTGGGTGGGACCACTGTGCCTTTACAGATGGAAATCTAAAGCACAGAAAAGTAAAATGACTTGGCCCAGGTCACACCGCTGGTGTGTGGGATGGCACCAGGACCACGTCCAAACCGCTTGACCACCTGGCGCTTTACGCCTTTTTGGAGAGCAGCTTCAGCCACAAAGCTTTGCCTAATTTCCCAGGCATTTTGATAGCTTACTCTTTAGAACTGGCGACTGGGGACTATTTTATGTGCATCTCTGCACCCTTGCAGCACCTCCCACAGGCTCGATCACTTAAGGGGAGCTCACTCACTTAAGGGGAGCTCACTATGTATTGATACTTGCTGGAGGAAATTTACGTGGAGAAGGATGGATCACAAAACGTCACGTCCTGACAGTAAATTCAATGGAAGTTCAGAGAAGAAACGTGGAGCAGCTGCCCACAGCTTCCGGTAGGGGGCGGGCTCCGGCGGGGCTCGGGAGAGGAGGGTTGGTTTGGATTCATCTGTGACGTTGTGTTCCTGCCATTCATCTATATTGTTGTGTGTTGCTTCAGTCCATTCATTTTCAGTATTGTATAATATTCTGTGGTATGACTAGTATTGGGCTTCCCTGATAGCTCAGTTGGTAAAGTATCCACCTGCAATGCCGGAGACCTGGGTTCGATCTCTGGGTTGGGAACATCCCCTGCAGAAGGGAAAGGCTACCGACTCCAGTATTCTGGCCTGGAGAATCTCATGGACTGTATAATCCATGGGGTGCAAAGAGTCGACACAACTGAGCAGCTTTCACTTTCATGACTAGTATCACAGTTTGTTTTTCTATGGATTAACATTTGGTTGTTTCCAGGTTTGTTTGTTTGTTTTAACCATTATGGATTTTGCTGCTATGAATTTTCTCCTACATGTTTCCTGGTGCATATATATCATTTTCTTTTGTGCATATATCTAATGGCCAGGTGATATAGCATGAATATCTTAAATTTTTTAAGATAAGGCCAAATTATTTTCCCAATGGCCAGGTGATATAGCATGAATATCTTAAATTTTTTAAGATAAGGCCAAATTATTTTCCCAAATTATTTTCCATTATGAAAATCTACACTCCCGCCAGCAGCGTATTGAAGTTCCATTCCTCCACATATTTGCAAACACTTGCTTTGATAGTACTTTTAAATTTTTTGCCAACTCGGGGAGTATAAAATATTACCTCCAGGTTTCTCCTTGTGGTGTTCTGACTTTTCCGCCCATCTTTGCCTTCACGGTTTGTGCAGTTAGTGAGTTGTTTAAAAAATCCATCTTCATCTTCTAAGAGCTTTCTACATTGGCCTTTCACCCTGAAGTCTCTAATCCAGCTGGAATTTCCATTTAGATATGTGTTTGGGCGTGTTCTCCCTCTCTCTCTTTTTTTATGCGCCTTTCATGTTTGCTAAACTGTTAGGAGTTGTGTTCAAACTCTGAGGAATTTTTTATTCAATTTCGTTTATGCTGGTAGAACCATTCAGGTTTTCCATTTTTTCTTGAGTCAGTTTTATGATTTATACTCCTTTTAAAGAATTCTTCCATTTCTCCTGTTTTCAAATGTATTTGCGACAGTTCCTATAGCCTCATAACTAAAAAAAATCTCTGCAGCCTCAGTAGCTGTGCTTCCTTTTCAGTTCTGGTTTTGCTTCTGTGAGCCCACTATCTTTCACTTGATCAGTCCTTACTGAAGTTCATAATGTACGTCTTTTCAAATAGCCGATTTAAGACTTTGTTGATTCTCCTTGTTTTCTATTTCAGTAATTTATACTCTTTATTATTATTTTCTTTCTCTTCTTTCTCAATTTATCTTGTTATTCTTTTTCTAACTTCTAACTTCATCCTTCCCTCATTTCTAATGTTGAGTACTAGAAACTATGCATATTTCTATAACTATCAATTTAACTTTATCCTGCAAGTTTTTATATGTAATATTTTTTTGTCATTCCATTCTCAATATTTTCCCATTTTCATTATAATTTGTGTTTGATTTACAAACTACTTGTTTCTTTGTCTAATTCTTTGATTAATATTTAATTAATTTAAATTTAAAAAATCAGATTCCTTTGGGACATACTAGGTCTTAAGGCAGAAGGTTATGATACAGATTAAATGAGAAATTTCAGAGGAAGCCCTATGTTGCAAAGAAGGGAAGCTTATGTGATTGGTTGTATCTTAGGTGAAGGGCAGGTATGTAAAGAGCTGGTGCATAACAAAATTTGAGCATAGGAAGATCATAAGAAAAAAGAGAACACTCCCAAACACATTACCTAAAGATCAAATTCCCCTAAAGTTTTATGCCACTGTATACAGTTATTCAAATTCCCTTTGCTTTTTCAAACTACAGTTATAACTTCAGCATATCTGATTCTCTTAAACCCTTCAAACATCTAAAATGCAGACTTATACATCACAGTCAACAAGAACTTTATAAACTTGTGAGTTAGACTTAGCAATTTTTTGGTTCACATTCCTTCAACTAGTTCAAATATCTGAAAAATGTAAGCCAAGCCACACAATGTTAGCAGAATACTTGCAAAAGTGCAATGAATATTTTAAAAAATCCTCCCCTAAGACTTTACGTTTTTTCATTCACTATTATTCAGTAGTATAGAACTGTCTTAAATAATCAGCTGAATTTACTGCATCTCTTTGCTACTCAAAGTAGGATCAACAGACCAGAAGCATCAACATCACCTAAGAATTGGTTAGAAATGCAGACTCTCAGGCCCAGCTGGAACATCCTACATCAGAATCTTTAATAAGATCCCCAGATGACTGATGTGTGTGTCTGAAGTTTAAGAAGCACTGCTGTTCAATACTTAGTATTATATATAATACAAGTGTGGGCAAAGGTAATTAGTGATCACTCTGTATTGTGGTAAGGACTATTGATCTGAGAAACTCAAAACACCTGGATGGACCTTCTAAGACTAACCCAGGAGCTGCTAGAATGAGCTCTCTCTATGCTCAAATTTTGTTATGCACCAACTTTCTCTATACCTGCCCTTCACCTGAGATATAACCAATCACACAAGCTTCCTTTCCTTGCAACATTGGGCTTCTTCTGAAATTCGTCATTTAATCTGTATCATAACCTCCTGCCTTAAGACCTAGTGTGTCCCAAAGGAATCTTGGACACGTTACTCAGGCTGCAATTGTGCAGCCATCCCTTTTCATGATTTTAAAATATCTTAACTGACCTCCATTCCAAGGCAACTTATTGTCATAAAGGAGACAGGGAACAGGCCGTAAGGAGGAAATGGTGGTGGAGCCAGGCCTAATGGAGAGCTGGGGTCTGCCAGGAGACAGAGGGAAGTTCCAGGTGGCCTCCAGTGGGGAATCCCCCCTTTCCTGTTTCCATACCTCCACAGCCTGAAAATACAGGTGAAAATGGGCAGGCAGAAAGGAAAGCGGAAGCAAGAACTAAGGCTCCTTTGTTTGAGGTCAGAATGTTTACTTGCCAGAGTCAGCCGGTGTTGACACCTGATTTTCTGTGTCAAGCGAGCACATTGAGCTGCTGCCTGATGAGAACCATTAAGTCAGTAACAGATTGTATTTCCATTCCAGTGCCCTTTTCAGCAGTACACAAGAAGTCAGTCACATGGCAAGGTCATTAAATTGTTGGTCCAATTGATTGGTCTAATTATGCTCACCTAAGGAAGAAAAATCGGTCACTGGGAATGAAAAGGCACTGGCTGTGAAACAGTATTTCTGGATTATAATCTTGCACTGGACTCTGACCCCACTGTGAAGGTTGGACCAAACTTCTCGTAATTTCTCTGGACCACAGATTACTTATTCATTGAGCAGGGGGATTCGTTCCAAAATGATTAGTTTTCCAAGTCAGAATTGCAATCAAGATTTCTTGGCTCCAAGGCCTGGTACATCCTGGAGTGCTGTGCTTCTTCTAGAATCTTTCCATATTATTTGTTAAAGAGTACTTATGTGTGACCCAGGGCTGTTCTCACAACTCTGGACTAGAAAACAGGACTCTTGGATCTTTTGGCTCAGCACTGAAGTTCTAATCCCTGTCTTACCACTACCACCCTTAGAAATCAACAGGAAGTGTTCCTGGAGAACCCACCATTCAATGTAGGGAGACTGACTTTTAGTGAATGAATGATAGGAATGGGAGCCATAGACCTTGCTGCCTGTGTAGGAATCTCTATTAACCACTGGCCTTGGAGAAATTAATTAGTCTCCTTATGCCTCAGCTTCTGCATCTCTAAAATGAGGCTCACAATAGAAAATATCTCACAGGGTTGGTGGTGAGGATTAAATGAGACAATATATATAAGGATTGCCTGGCACAAAGTAAGCACTCAATTATTATAAACTATAGGTGGCACTAGTGATAAAGACCTTGCCTGCCAATGCAGGAGACATGAGTCGCAGGTTAGATCCCTGGGTCAGAAAGATCCCCAGGAGGAGGGCATGGCAACCCACTCCAGGATTCTTGACTGGAGAATTCCATGGACAGAGGAGCCTTTTGGGCTACAGTCCGTAGGGTCGCAGAGTCAGACGACTGAAGGGACATGCACACGTGCATGTTTAAGGAGCTGAAAATAAAATTTCATGTGAAATATTCATTTTGGTACATAGGTTACCTTAACATCTTTTCAAAGCATGTTTTCTATGCATTCAGTTGAAGAAAAAAATTACTTTTTGGAATTGTGGTATATATGTCACACAACATGAAGACTTCCAAAATCATTGATCTGGGTTTTCTTTACCTGAACTCATTGGCGTGAGAAGAAAACAACTAGAACGTGGTTGACAACTGACTGCCTTTTTCTTTTAACAACAGTAGGAATTTGAATCCTGGCTTTCAGGGTAATACCTGCCAATCACCTTTTTCCTAATTAAATTTACCTGGACTTTACTTTAAAGAAAATAATTTGTTCAGCCAAAAGTGGTTGCATATTTATGCTACAATTAGTCAAGAACTCCACAAATGAATCCTTCCCCTGAGCCTCTGTAAAGAAAGGAGAACGCAGTTGAGACCCTACAAGATTTCAGAGCAATTAAGCCTAGAAATGCAGGTGTTTGAAACACCTGTTCCCCCTTCCGCCCACGTCGACTGCCCCGGCCAGCCCTCATCAGTAGGTTAAAATAATTAACTTACCCTATTGGGAGAAAAGCCCAAGAACTGCTAAGGGCATGAAGTCGCCTTTTCTCCCCTGTCTCAGTTTAAAAGAGAAAAACAAAAAAGTTCTTGGGTGGTCTGCAAGTAGGAGGGGAAAAAAACTTTCCTCTTCTAAAAAAGAAAAGGCAAAATCAAGTGACAAGGAAGACATTGTCTCCCTGAAGCTGACTTAGTGGCTTGCTTACATTCAGAATTCTGTGTTTGTTTTGTGAGAGTGACTGCAGAGCCACTCAGGAGCACAAAAAAGCCAATTTTAAGGGATATTTAGGTGAAGAAATAAAGCAACTGGCGAGAATGTGATTTTGCCTAACCTGCCTTTTGTGAATACCTGCAAATTTATATTAAATTTCAACAAGAGTCCCTCACAAGGATAAATTGTGGAAATTTTACTGGGGTTTTTAAAACCAGAATAATAGTCCATAGCTAGGAAATCAAGAAATTGGTAGGAAAAAAGAAAAGAGTTCAATGTGGTAATTTTAATCATTTCCATTTTGGCCTTTATGCTTTGTATATTTCCATTTTTTCCCCTTGAGGGCCATGAAGACTAATTTTGAATAACTATAATTCAGCATAACTAGAAGAGATCGCGAAGGTAATTTTGTTGTTATGATTACTGGTACTTTCTCTGTTCAAAGCACAAATTTTGGAACTTTTCAGGATTTTATTGGAATAGGTTTTTTTGAAAGATGGAAGGATGATACAGGTTGGGGGGGTCTTCTGAAGTTGGAAACTGGATCAGTATACCTGCAAATATATTAAGGCATTTATATATTTACATTTTTCTTGAGATGACTTAAGGTGACTGCAGTTAGATTTTGGACTTTAAAAGCTTTGTGACGATGCCCACATGAAATACAGATTGCAGGCAGTATGATGTTATTTCAACCCCTAATTCTGACCAATATATTTCTTTATATAATTCCTTACAGTTTTAAAAGCATATTCCCATTTGAGATACGTAAAGCAGGTCTCATAACACCTGTCAGAGAGGAGGAAATTAACGGGTTGGATATAACCAACCGTTACATTGAAAGGAAAGGAGAGCTGCTCTGGTTACGGAGGGAACCTTAGGCAGCTGGCCAAGAAGAAACGATAAAACTGTGGCGGCTGCCTCAGGCTTTCTGACGGCAAATCCAACGCTGTTTCCACCACCACCCAGGCCTGGTGATTTCTTCTCCCTTATAGCAAGGTGCTTTCACCAACCAGGGCTGAGGCTGTTTTTTGTGGCGAGCTCCGGAGAGCAGCAGTATGTTCAAATGACCAGCAGGTGGCGGAGTATACCCTGTTCGCAACTATTCCAGTGATGTTTACGTTATTTGAAAATTAACGACTGAAAAAAATGATCAGTTTCAGTTCAAATAACTTCAGTATTCAAGGTTTCATTCCAATAGCAGCAACAATTGTATTTAATATAAAGATTTGAGTCCGCTGTCAAGCTAAATTCGGCTATGATGCGTGTTGGGTTTTTTTGTTTGTTTAAGAAAGCTGGATTCCAAACCTTTTTTATTTATTTGGTGGCACCGTGCAGCATGTGGGATGTTAGTGCCCCGACAGGGATAGAACCGGAGCTCCTTTGGCCTTTTTTTTTTTTTTTTTTCCACTTAGCAGTGTAACACAATTAATTGCAAAGCCACTTTTTAAAATTCCAATTCCCTCTTTTTCTCTCACTGTGCTACTGAATTGCAGAGAAGTGCAGGAAATCTTTGTAAAACCGCACAGCTCTGCCCAGGTCCACGAGTGTCTTCCTTTAGTGCTCCCTGTGGAGCCCTGGCTCCCCAGCTTCTAGCCTGGCGCCCTGGGAGGCTAGCCCAGGGCAGCCACTCACAGGGTTTACCTGACACTCCCGGCTGTACCCTGAGCTGTTCCACAGGGAGGTGACTGACGAAGCCTCTCCCCTCCCAAAGCCCTTTTCTCCTTCACAGTGTCTTACTTCATAATGCTATGATTTAAAGGATTTGTAAACCTCAAGTCCCCAGACTCCTTTGTTAAATACTCTTCAGATGTTTTCACACATGCTTGACAGGTACCAATAATGATTAAAAGGCATTTCTACCCAAACATTCTCATCCATTTTTACTTAAACAAAGTCATGTGTAAGTATTGTACCCATACACATTTTCCTTTTCATACATACATGCATCTGTCTTTGCATCTGTGTATACATTTTTGCTAGAGAAGGAAATGGCAACCCACTCCAGTATTCTTACCTGGGAAATCCAGTGGACAGAGAAGCCTGGTGGGCTACAATCCATAGGGAGGCAAAAGAGTCAGGCAAGAAGACTTAGCAACTAAACAACAATAACAACATACATTTTTGCATACCTTTGTATAAGCATCAAATCTCATTACAGTGAGTTTCACTGGATTATCTAACTCGCCATATTGTCTTGGATTTTGATACTTCAAATATGTTTTAGCCAAATGAAAGAAATGAGGTTATAAATAATAGGAACTAAGTGATACCATCTAGTTCCTATCACTTATAACATAGAAATGTGATGATATTTTATCTGCAGTTTAATTTTTGATATGAGATTTCCCATATGTACATAGGTATCAATTAGTGAATTAATTAAAGGAAAACACTGAGGATATATGTGTTAATATCTATTTATATGTTCTTTGTCTTTTTTCCAGAAAAAGATTTCAAAAGACAAGAGAGTTTGTATAGAATCACTAGGGGTTTTAAATATTTTATTTAAGGATGAAAAGACATGAGGCCAAGAATGGTTAAGGGCTTTGCTCAAAGGCATAAAACTAACTGGAGATTGAATTGGGACTGAAACAGGAGGTGTTCACCAAATGTTTGTGAATTAAATAAGATGGAAAATAATTCAGTGAAACTTTTGTTGTTGTTCAGTCGCCCAGTCGTGTCTGACTCTTTGAGACCCCCATAGACTACAGCACACCAGGCTTCTCAGTCCTTCACTATCTCCTGGAGTTTGCTCAAACTCATGTCCATTGAGTCTGTAATACTATCTAACCATCTTATCCTCTGCTGCCCTCTTTTCCTTTTGCCATTAATCATGCCTAGCATCAGGGGCTTTTCCATAGAGTAGGCTCTTTGCATCAGGTGGCTAAAGTATTGGAACTCCAGCTTTAGCGCCAGTCCTTCCAATGAATATTCAAGGTTGATTTCCTTTAGGATTGACTGGTTTGATCTCTTTGCAGTCCAAGGGACTCTCACGAGTCTTCTCTAGCACCACAGTTCCATAGCGTCTGTTATTTGGCATTCATCCTTCTTTGTGGCCCAACTCTCATATCCATACATGACTACTGGAAAAACCATAGTTTTGATTATAAGGATGCTTTTTTTTTGTCATAGCTTTCCTTCCAAGGTGCAAGAGACTTTTAATTTCATGGCTGCAGTCACCAACTGCAGTGATTTTGGAGCCCCCAAAAAGAAAATCTGTCACTGCTTCCATTTTTTTCCCCTTCTATTTGCCACGAAGTAATGGGACCAGACGCCAAGATCTTTGTTTTTTAAATGTTGCATTTCAAGCCACTTTTTCATTCTCCTCTTTCACTTTCATCAAGAGGTTTTTTAGTTGCTTTTCATTTTCTGCCATTAGAGTGGTGTTGTCTACATAGCTGAGGTTGATATTTCTTCCAGCAATCTGGATTCCAGCTTGTGATTCATCCATCCCAGCATTTTGCATGATGTACTCTGCATAGAAGTTAAATAAGCAGAGTGACACTATATAGCCTTATTGTACTATTTTGAACCAGTCCATTGTTCCATGTCTGATTCTAACTGTTGCATCTTGACCTGCATACAGGTTTGTCAGGAGATAGGTAGGGTGGTCTGTTATTCCCATCTCTTTAAGATTTTTTCCACGATTTGTTGTGGTCCATACAATCAAAAGCTTTAGTGGAGTCAATGAAGCAGAAACAGATTTTTTTTCTGAAATTTCCTTGCTTTCTCCATAATCCAATGAGTGTCGGCAATTTGATCTCTGTTTCCTCTGCTTTTTCTAAACTGAGCTTGTATATCTGGAAGTTTTCAGTTCATGTACTTTAACAAGCCTAGCTTGAAGTATTTTGAGCATAATCTTGCTAGTATGTGAAGTGAGCACAATTGTATGGTAATTTGAACATTTTTTGGCATTGCCCTTCTTTAGGATTGGAATGAAAACTCACCTTTTCCTGTCCTGTGGCCACTGCTGAATTTTCCAAATTTGCTAACATATTGAGTGCAGCACTTTAACAGCTCGTCTTTTAAGATTTTAAATAGCTCATTGAATAATCTATTAAATGATAAAAATTAAATATATAATATAAATATTAAATATAAAATAATAATCATTAAATAATATGGATAATAATTCAGTGAAACTTTTAAGTTGTGTTAATGAATAGGCAGACAGCTGTTAAAGGGGTCAAGAAAGTAGAATGGTTATGGAGAATGGTGGAAATGTGTATGTTTATGGGACATGGCATTCTACAGCTGGCATGCATAGTCACTGAGGGTGGCAGTGGTTTCTGGATGTTTTAAAGCATTCTCCTTGGGAACTTGAGAGCAATGCCTTCTTCCCAAATCCAGGGCATTTAGAAGAGTGGAATAGGGAGGGTTCAATGAGAGCTGGGGAAAGAACCCCTGCATTTCATCTCCTTTGTGTACCAAGGAGACAATTCCAGAGGAGGACTAAAATCCAATAATTATTTCATTTCTAATACACATATTTTTAACACATTTAACTGCTAAGATTTAATAAAATGTATTAATAACTGACCCTTCTAGAATTAATACCTTTTGTGCATTGATACGTATTTCAGCTGACCAAAAAAAGAGTAAATGCCCGTAGTGTGTATTAGATGTCTATTTGCTCTCTAGTCATCCTAGTCTTCCATTCCCAAGTGAAGAATGGGACCAATTTAACATATCCCCAATCCTGTCATAACACTGTTTCTTTTTAAATGAATTCAAGGGAATCAGGCAGTACAAAAGAATCCACCAGGAATGGAACAAGTGTGTTGATGGTGATTTTAGAAGTCATTTTACTGTACCCTGAAATTGAAAATTCCATTTCATAGCCATGTTAAGCTCCTCCTGAGCCCAGTTCCCCACTGACAAGTATATACATAAACACACATACGCGTGCACACACACACTCATTTTACAAGGACCCTGAGCTGTCCTCTCCAGAATTTTTAAAATTTCATAACAACGTTAAACCTACATAAAATCTGCTTTAAGAAGTGCACTTTTTGTTTGCTTTTCCAACATGACGTGTTTCTTTATTTTATAGATTGGGTGGAGAGCTGGAAGATTTTTTCCCCCTGCCTCATCCTAAAAGCCTAAGGATCAATGCCAATTGCATACTTATATATCAAGGCAACTTTTCCAGCTGTGCTCCCACTGTTTTCTATTGTGCTCACTACCATGTCCTTGGTGTCATTTTTCTGATTTGAGTGAAACCTATGCAAGACATTAATTGTGTCTCATGACTGGTCTTTGCTCTTCTTTTCAATCCTGCTATGTATGAATGCTCCAAGAGAAATACAACTGATAAACAAAACAGCGGTGTATTGCTCTGTACACTGTTCAGAAGGCAAAGTATATGAAAAATTTCTATCTGCCAGTGTATTTCATGGCAGAAAGACACTCTTTTAAAAAGCCTATTGTGGGCTCTTTTTAAAAAGTCTATTGCTCTATTTCTACCACAATACACTTCAGGCCTGAATATTGGGATATTTTAGCCAGAAGGGTAATAATTATGATTTCTTTCCATTAAATTATTGCAGGATTTTGTGCAGCACTGTCCAATACTAACAATAAAAAGTACTGCTACTGCAGAACTGGGGAAAATGTAAAACAGAAACATACAAATGTTGCTAGGATTGTTTCTGAATAATTTACTAAACAATATTTTGGCCCATGTTACTTACAATCTGGATTCAAAATGATCAAAGGAGCAAGTAGTAGAATTTAAATTGCACTGAAAGTATTTTCTATCTCATGGCATTAAAATGCTATTTTTGAAATTTGATAAGTGGCACTTTAATATGGAGATCATAAGAGAGAAACTACTAAATAATGTAAATATAATTTATTCAGAGAATCCTTATAATCTTCAGAGGCAAACCATGAATATTAGGACCAAACCCTTCAATCATTCATTATATAGAAATACTTTAAAAGTTACTTTTTTTTGGTTCAGCCAGAGGATATCAAAGATTATTAGAAATAAGTCCATCAGCTATCAATGTCAGGTCTGACTAAATAAGAGCTAATATAATTAGAACACTTTTATCAGAGGGCTATTTTTGGGATAAAATACATATTATATAGCAGAGCAAAGTTTTAAGAATTACAGAAAACATTAAATCAAAGAGAAAATTTGGGGGTTTCAATATAACCTTTTAAAATGTACATGTTTCCATATGTCCACATGATTGCTAATCTCATGATGTTGATTATTGAAAGTATAATACTTATTTTTGTGCACCAACATGAATTTATTTTAACAGTATATTTCTTGAGGTTTAAGCGTGTTTTCTGCAGTTTTGCTCACTGGGAAAATCAAAAATTTGGAGTGGAAATAAAAATTCATTCTCAAAGATTATGTCGTTAAGGGGGAAAAATATCTCTTGACAATTACTAATAATTAATTCTAGTAACACATTTATAGTACAAGAAAAAGTGAATATTTTGGGAGGCCGATGGCCTGAAATTATACTTTCTTGTATTGAAAAAGGTTAA
The DNA here is from genome assembly GCF_029407905.1 of Bubalus kerabau. NCBI lineage: Eukaryota > Metazoa > Chordata > Mammalia > Artiodactyla > Bovidae > Bubalus > Bubalus kerabau. The sequence goes on from NC_073633.1 coordinate 77,521,649, forward strand.
TTAGGAATTGAGCTCAAAGTTAATTTTTTGAAGGTCAGCTGCTATGCCATTGGGTCCTGTGACCTTGTCTCAAGTAATCACAGCATTAACATACAAGTTATAGCTTTCCTTTCACTTGGTGACATAATCTCTTTAATTGGTGTCGGGAAGCCTACATGTGAAAGAACCGTGGAAAACACCTAGAGACTATAATTTTACTCTTTCCATTCACAGGGCAAAGAAACAAGCCTTAAGAATGTACTGGAGACTCATTACAATCCCTCGGCTGTCAACACAAAGCCCTCACATTTCAACCAAAAGTTTTAGGAATGATCAATTCTGTTTAGTTCTAACTTCAGCTGGTGAACTATTAACCTTTTCAGAAAAACTGGTGAATGCTAAATGTCAGATAATCTTCTATGAGAAAGCCAAGAGAGAGGATAATGTAGTTTAACTGATTAGACACAAATGTGAGAAGGTAATATTTGCAAAGTTATTAAGCATACTCTCTGAAAGAAACTATTGGAGTAAGACTTCCTAATTCTTACATTTTCACAGACCCTGACATGATTGTATTTCATAAATTCTCTGTGGTTCATCATGTAGACTCGATATGGCCCATTTTCATTTGAGACTTTAAATTCACCTTTTATAGGGAACTGATGGGCATTGTTGTGATGCTATTTTCCCCAGTGGATTCTGCCTGGTAAAGAATAAAGCTACGGTGGAGTGGCCCTTGAAATGCCCACTAAGAAACTTTTGCAAGGATATGTTTTGGATAAAGGAAGAAGGGAATGCTGAAGTTTGCTAAGCCCATCAGCATTGGTTTGGCCACTGCTCACTGTAGCAAAGGGTAAAAATTAACTCTTTCCA